>NW_028182180.1:0-2400000 GCF_964271855.1 Acomys minous
CTTCCCTATGCACAGGGAAGCAAGAGAAATGCTGATTTCATCAAGGCCAGTTACATACTCAGAATCTGTACTGCTGCGCAAATAGGCATGTCTCTGTAGGCAAAAAACTCATTTCTGACAAAGTTGCCCAAATGCATCTCAGAAGTGTGCAACTTGTTCCCTGAGTTAGAAAACGTCGAGAAACGGTCATATCTGCTAGCGCTGTGCTTCTACACATGTATTTGCTGAACGGTGAAATTGCACAGTAATGCACTTTTCTCCCAGCAAATACACTGTTTCTAAGGAAATAGGAACACACTGAGGAGAAACTAGTGGGAGCTACAGTGACTAAAACTGAGCTTCCCTACGCACAGGGAAGCAAGAGAAATGCTGATTTCATCCAGCCCAGTTACATACTCAGAATCTGTACTACTGCGCAAATAGGCATGTCTCTTTAGGCAAAAAACTCATTTCTGACAAAGTTGCCCAAATGCATCTCAGAAGTGTGCCACTTGTTCCCTGAGTTAGAAAACGTCGAGAAACGGTCGTATCTGCTAGCATTGTGCTTCTACACATGTATTTGCTGAACGGTGAAAGAGCACAGTAATGCACTTTTCTCCCAGCAAATACACTGTTTCTAAGGAAATGGGACCACACTGAGGAGACACTTGTGGGAGCTACTGTGACTAAAACTGAGCTTCAGTACGACAGGGAAGCAAGAGAAATGCTGATTTCATCAAGCCCAGTTACATACTCAGAATCTGTACTCATGCGCAAATAGGCATGTCTCTTTAGGCAAAAATCTCATTTCTGACAAAGTTGCCCAAATGCATCTCAGAAGTGTGCAACTTGTTCCTTGAGTTAGAAAACGTCGAGAAACGGTCCTTTCTACTAGCGCTGTGCTTCTACACATGTATTTGCTGAACGGTGAAAGCGCACAGTAATGCACTTTTCTCCCAGCAAATACACTGTTTCTAAGGAAATGGGAACACACTGAGGAGACACTTGTGGGAGCTACTGTGACTAAAACTGAGCTTCCCTATGCACAGGGAAGCAAGAGAAATGCTGATTTCATCAAGGCCAGTTACATACTCAGAATCTGTACTACTGCGCAAATAGGCATGTCTCTTTAGGCAAAAAACTCATTTCTGACAAAGTTGCCCAAATGCATCCCAGAAGTGTGCAACTTGTTCCCTGAGTTAGAAAACGTCGAGAAACGGTCGATTCTGCTAGCGCTGTGCTTCTACACATGTATTTCCTGAACGGTGAAAGCACACAGTAATGCACTTTTCTCCCAGCAAATACACTGTTTCTAAGGAAATGGGAACACACTGAGGAGACACTTTTGGGAGCTACTGTGACTGAAACTGAGCTTTCCTACGCACAGGGAAGCAAGAGAAATGCTGATTTCATCAAGCCCAGTTACATACTCAGAATCTGTACTCATGCGCAAATAGGCATGTCTCTTTAGGCAAAAAACTCATTACTGACAAAGTTGCCCAAATGCATCTCAGAAGTGTGCAACTTGTTCCCTGAGTTAGAAAACGTCGAGAAACGGTCTTTTCTGCCAGCGCTCTGCTTCTACACATGTATTTGCTGAACGGTGAAAGCGCACAGTAATGCACTTTTCTCCCAGCAAATACACTGTTTCTAAGGAAATGGGAACACACTGAGGAAACACTTGTGAGAGCTACTGTGACTAAAACTGAGCTTCCCTACGCACAGGGAAGCAAGAGAAATGCTGATTTTATCAAGCCCAGTTACATATTCAGAATCTGTACTACTGCGCAAATAGGCATGTCTCTGTAGGCAAAAAACTCATTTCCGACAAAGTGGCCCAAATGCATCTCAGAAGTGTGCAACTTGTTCCCTGAGTTAGAAAACGTCGAGAAACGGTCGTATCTGCTAGCGCTGTGCTTCTACACATGTATTTGCTGAACGGTGAAAGCGCACAGTAATGCACTTTTCTCCCAGCAAATACACTGTTTCTAAGGAAATGGGAACACACTGAGGAGACACTTGTGGGAGCTACTGTGACTAAAACTGAGCTTCCCTATGCACAGGGAAGCAAGAGAAATGCTGATTTAATCAAGCCCAGTTACATACTCAGAATCTGTACTACTGCGCAAATAGGCATGTCTCTTTAGGCAAAAAACTCATTTCTGACAAAGTTGCCCAAATGCATCTCAGAAGTGTGCAACTTGTTCCCTGAGTTAGAAAACGTCGAGAAACGGTCGTATCTGCTAGCGTTGTGCTTCTACACATGTATTTGCTGAACGGTGAAAGAGCACAGTAATGCACTTTTCTCCCAGCAAATACACTGTTTCTAAGGAAATGGGAAAACACTGAGGAGACACTTGTGGGAGCTACTGTGACTAAAACTGAGCTTCCCTACGCACAGGGAAGCAAGAGAAATGCTGATTTCATCAAGCCCAGTTACATACTCAGAATCTGTACTACTGCGCAAATAGGCATGTCTCTGTAGTTAAAAAACTCATTTCTGACAAAGTTGCCCAAATGCATCTCAGAAGTGTGCAACTTGTTCCCTGAGTTAGAAAACGTCGAGAAACGTTCGTTTCTGCTAGCGCTGTGCTTCTACACATGTATTTGCTGAACGGTGAAAGCGCACAGTAATGCACTTTTCTCCCAGAAAATACACTGTTTTTAAGGAAATGGGAACACACTGAGGAGACACTTGTGGGAGCTACTGGGACTAAAACTGAGCTTCCCTACGCACAGGGAAGCAAGAGAAATGCTGATTTCATCAAGCCCAGTTACATACTCAGAATCTGTACTACTGCGCAAATAGGCATGTCTCTTTAGGCAAAAAACTCATTTCTGACAAAGTTGCCCAAATGCATCTCAGAAGTGTGCAACTTGTTCAGTGAGTTAGAAAACGTCGAGAAACGGTCATATCTGCTAGCGCTGTGCTTCTACACATGTATTTGCTGAACAGTGAAAGCGCACAGTAATGCACTTTTCTCCCAGCAAATACACTGTTTCTAAGGAAATGGGAACACACTGAGGAGACACTTGTGGGAGCTACTGTGACTAAAACTGAGCTTCCCTACGCACAGGGAAGCAAGAGAAATGCTGATTTCATCAAGCCCAGTTACATACTCAGAATCTGTACTACTGCGCAAATAGGCATGTCTCTTTAGGCAAAAAACTCATTTCTGATAAAGTTGCCCAAATGCATCTCAGAAGTGTGCAACTTGTTCCCTGAGTTAGAAAACGTCGAGAAACGGTCATATCTGCTAGCGCTGTGCTTCTACACATGTATTTGCTGAACGGTGAAAGCACACAGTAATGCACTTTTCTCCCAGCAAATACACTGTTTCTAAGGAAATGGGAACACACTGAGGAGAAACTAGTGGGAGCTACAGTAACTAAAACTGAGCTTCCCTACGCACAGGGAAGCAAGAGAAATGCTGATTTAATCAAGCCCAGTTACATACTCAGAATCTGTACTACTGCGCAAATAGGCATGTCTCTTTAGGCAAAAAACTCATTTCTGACAAAGTTGCCCAAATGCATCTCAGAAGTGTGCAACTTGTTCCCTGAGTTAGAAAACGTCGAGAAACGGTCGTATCTGCTAGCGTTGTGCTTCTACACATGTATTTGCTGAACGGTGAAAGAGCACAGTAATGCACTTTTCTCCCAGCAAATACACTGTTTCTAAGGAAATGGGAAAACACTGAGGAGACACTTGTGGGAGCTACTGTGACTAAAACTGAGCTTCCCTACGCACAGGGAAGCAAGAGAAATGCTGATTTCATCAAACCCAGTTACATACTCAGAATCTGTACTACTGCACAAATAGGCATATCTCTGTAGTTAAAAAATTCATTTCTGACAAAGTTGCCCAAATGCATCTCAGAAGTGTGCAACTTGTTCCCTGAGTTAGAAAACGTCGAGAAACGTTCGTTTCTGCTAACGCTGTGCTTCTACACATGTATTTGCTGAACGGTGAAAGCGCACAGTAATGCACTTTTCTCCCAGCAAATACACTGTTTCTAAGGAAACGGGAACACACTGAGGAGACACTTGTGGGTGCTACTGTGACTAAAACTGAGCTTCCCTACGACAGGGAAGCAAGAGAAATGCTGATTTCTTCAAGCCCAGTTACACACTCAGAATCTGTACTACTGCGCAAATAGGCATGTCTATTTAGGCAAAAATCTCATTTCTGACAAAGTTGCCCAAATACATCTCAGAAGTGTGCAACTTGTTCCCTGAGTTAGAAAACGTCGAGAAACGTTCGTTTCTGCTAGAGCTGTGCTTCTACACATGTATTTGCTGAACAGTGAAAGCGCACAGTAATGCACTTTTCTCCCAGCAAATACATTGTTTCTAAGGAAATGGGAACACACTGAGGAGACACTTGTGGGAGCTACTGTGACTAAAACTGAGCTTCCCTACCCACAGGGAAGCAAGAGAAATGCTGATTTCATCAAGCCCAGTTACATACTCAGAATCTGTACTACTGCGCAAATAGGCATGTCTCTTTAGGCAAAAAACTCATTTCTGACAAAGTTGCCCAAATGCATCTCAGAAGTGTGCAACTTGTTCCCTGAGTTAGAAAACGTCAAGAAATAGTCGTTTCTGCTAACGCTATGCTTCTACACATGTATTTGCTGAACGGTGAAAGCGCACAGTAATGCACTCTTCTCCCAGCAAATACACTGTTTCTAAGGAAATGGGAACACACTGAGGAGACACTTGTGGGAGCTACTGTGACTAAAACTGAGCTTCCCTACGCACAGGGAAGCAAGAGAAATGCTGATTGCATCAAGTCCAGTTACATACTCAGAATCTGTACTATTGCGCAAATAGGCATGTCTCTTTAGGCAAAAAACTCATTTCTGACAAAGTTGCCCAAATGCATCTCAGAAGTGTGCAACTTGTTCCTTGAGTTAGAAAACGTCGAGAAACGGTCCTTTCTACTAGTGCTGTGCTTCTACACATGTATTTGCTGAACGGTGAAAGCGCACAGTAATGCACTTTTCTCCCAGCAAATACACTGTTTCTAAGGAAATGGGAACACACTGAGGAGACACTTGTGGGAGCTCCTGTGACTAAAACTGAGCTTCCATACGCACAGGGAAGCATGAGAATTGCTGATTTTATCAAGCCCAGTTACATATTCAGAATCTGTACTACTGCGCAAATAGGCATGTCTCTGTAGGCAAAAAACTCATTTCTGACAAAGTGGCCCAAATGCATCTCAGAAGTGTGCAACTTGTTCCCTGAGTTAGAAAACATCGAGAAACGTTCGTTTCTGCTAGCGCTGTGCTTCTACACATGTATTTGCTGAACGGTGAAAGCGCACAGTAATGCACTTTTCTCCCAGCAAATACACTGTTTCTAAGGAAATGGGAACACACTGAGGAGACACTTGTGGGAGCTACTGTGACTAAAACTGAGCTTCCCTACGCACAGGGAAGCAAGAGAAATGCTGATTTCATCAAGCCCAGTTACATACTCAGAATCTGTACTCCTGCGCAAATAGGCATGTCTCTTTAGGCAAAAAACTCATTTCTGACAAAGTTGCCCAAATGCATCTCAGAAGTGTGCAACTTGTTCCCTGAGTTAGAAAACGTCTAGAAACGGTCGTATCTGCTAGCGTTGTGCTTCTACACATGTATTTGCTGAACGGTGAAAGAGCACAGTAATGCACTTTTCTCCCAGCAAATACACTGTTTCTAAGGAAATGGGAAAACACTGAGGAGACACTTGTGGGAGCTACTGTGACTAAAACTGAGCTTCCCTACGCACAGGGAAGCAAGAGAAATGCTGATTTCATCAAGCCCAGTTACATACTCAGAATCTGTACTACTGCGCAAATAGGCATGTCTCTGTAGTTAAAAAACTCATTTCTGACAAATTTGCCCAAATGCATCTCAGAAGTGTGCAACTTGTTCCCTGAGTTAGAAAACGTCGAGAAACGTTCGTTTCTGCTAGCGCTGTGCTTCTACACATGTATTTGCTGAACGGTGAAAGCGCACAGTAATGCACTTTTCTCCCAGCAAATACACTGTTTTTAAGGAAATGGGAACACACTGAGGAGACACTTGTGGGAGCTACTGGGACTAAAACTGAGCTTCCCTACGCACAGGGAAGCAAGAGAAATGCTGATTTCATCAAGCCCAGTTACATACTCAGAATCTGTACTACTGCGCAAATAGGCATGTCTCTTTAGGCAAAAAACTCATTTCTGACAAAGTTGCCCAAATGCATCTCAGAAGTGTGCAACTTGTTCCCTGAGTTAGAAAACGTCGAGAAACGGTCATATCTGCTAGCGCTGTGCTTCTACACATGTATTTGCTGAACGGTGAAAGCGCACAGTAATGCACTTTTCTCCCAGCAAATACACTGTTTCTAAGGAAATGGGAACACACTGAGGAGACACTTGTGGGAGCTACTGTGACTAAAACTGAGCTTCCCTACGCACAGGGAAGCAAGAGAAATGCTGATTTCATCAAGCCCATTTACATACTCAGAATCTGTACTACTGTGCAAATAGGCATGTCTCTTTAGGCAAAAAACTCATTTCTGACAAAGTTGCCCAAATGCATCTCAGAAGTGTGCAACTTGTTCCCTGAGTTAGAAAACGTCGAGAAACGGTCGTATCTGCTAGCGTTGTGCTTCTACACATGTATTTGCTGAACGGTGAAAGAGCACAGTAATGCACTTTTCTCCCAGCAAATACAATGTTTCTAAGGAAATGGGAAAACACTGAGGAGACACTTGTGGGAGCTACTGTGACTAAAACTGAGCTTCCCTATGCACAGGGAAGCAAGAGAAATGCTGATTTCATCAAGCCCAGTTACATACTCAGAATCTGTACTACTGCGCAAATAGGCATGTCTCTTTAGGCAAAAAACTCATTTCTGACAAAGTTGCCCAAATGCATCTCAGAAGTGTTCAACTTGTTCCCTGAGTTTGAAAACGTCGAGAAACGTTCGTTTCTGCTAGCGCTGTGCTTCTACACATGTATTTGCTGAACGGTGAAAGCGCACAGTAATGCACTTTTCTCCCAGCAAATACATTGTTTTTAAGGAAATGGGAACACACTGAGGAGACACTTGTGGGAGCTACTGTGACTAAAACTGAGCTTCCCTAAGCACAGGGAAGCAAGAGAAATGCTGATTTCATCAAGCCCAGTTACATACTCAGAATCTGTACTACTGCGCAAATAGGCATGTCTCTGTAGTTAAAAAACTCATTTCTGACAAAGTTGCCCAAATGCATCTCAGAAGTGTGCAACTTGTTCCCTGAGTTAGAAAACGTCGAGAAACGTTCGTTTCTGCTAGCGCTGTGCTTCTACACATGTATTTGCTGAACGGTGAAAGCCCACAGTAATCCACTTTTCTCCCAGCAAATACACTGTTTTTAAGGAAATGGGAACACACTGAGGAGACACTTGTGGGAGCTCCTGTGACTAAAACTGAGCTTCCGTACGACAGGGAAGCAAGAGAAATGCTGATTTCATCAAGCCCAGTTACATACTCAGAATCTGTACTCATGCGCAACTAGGCATGTCTCTTTAGGCAAAAATCTCATTTCTGACAAAGTTGCCCAAATGCATCTCAGAAGTGTGCAACTTGTTCCTTGAGTTAGAAAACGTCGAGAAACGGTCCTTTCTACTAGCGCTGTGCTTCTACACATGTATTTGCTGAACGGTGAAAGCGCACAGTAATGCACTTTTCTCCCAGCAAATACACTGTTTCTAAGGAAATGGGAACACACTGAGGAGACACTTGTGGGAGCTACTGTGACTAAAACTGAGCTTCCCTATGCACAGGGAAGCAAGAGAAATGCTGATTTCATCAAGGCCAGTTACATACTCAGAATCTGTACTACTGCGCAAATAGGCATGTCTCTTTAGGCAAAAAACTCATTTCTGACAAAGTTGCCCAAATGCATCTCAGAAGTGTGCAACTTGTTCCCTGAGTTAGAAAACGTCGAGAAACAGTCATATCTGCTAGCGCTGTGCTTCTACACATGTATTTGCTGAACGGTGAAAGCGCACAGTAATGCACTTTTCTCCCAGCAAATACACTGTTTCTAAGGAAATGGGAACACACTGAGGAGAAACTAGTGGGAGCTACAGTGACTAAAACTGAGCTTCCCTACGCACAGGGAAGCAAGAGAAATGCTGATTTCATCAAGCCCAGTTACATACTCAGAATCTGTACTACTGTGCAAATAGGCATGTCTCTTTAGGCAAAAAACTCATTTCTGACAAAGTTGCCCAAATGCATCTCAGAAGTGTGCCACTTGTTCCCTGAGTTAGAAAACGTCGAGAAACGCTCGTATCTGCTAGCATTGTGCTTCTACACATGTATTTGCTGAACGGTGAAAGAGCACAGTAATGCACTTTTCTCCCAGCAAATACACTGTTTCTAAGGAAATGGGAAAACACTGAGGAGACACTTGTGGGAGCTACTGTGACTAAAACTGAGCTTCCCTACGCACAGGGAAGCAAGAGAAATGCTGATTTCATCAAGCCCAGTTACATACTCAGAATCTGTACTACTGCGCAAATAGGCATGTCTCTGTAGTTAAAAAACTCATTTCTGACAAAGTTGCCCAAATGCATCTCAGAAGTGTGCAACTTGTTCCCTGAGTTAGAAAACGTCGAGAAACGTTCGTTTCTGCTAGCGCTGTGCTTCTACACATGTATTTGCTGAACGGTGAAAGCCCACAGTAATCCACTTTTCTCCCAGCAAATACACTGTTTTTAAGGAAATGGGAACACACTGAGGAGACACTTGTGGGAGCTCCTGTGACTAAAACTGAGCTTCCGTACGACAGGGAAGCAAGAGAAATGCTGATTTCATCAAGCCCAGTTACATACTCAGAATCTGTACTCATGCGCAAATAGGCATGTCTCTTTAGGCAAAAAACTCATTACTGACAAAGTTGCCCAAATGCATCTCAGAAGTGTGCAACTTGTTCCCTGAGTTAGAAAACGTCGAGAAACGGTCTTTTCTGCCTGCGCTCTGCTTCTACACATGTATTTGCTGAACGGTGAAAGCGCACAGTAATGCACTTTTCTCCCAGCAAATACACTGTTTCTAAGGAAATCGGACCACACTGAGGAAACACTTGTGGGAGCTACTGTGACTAAAACTGAGCTTCCCTACGCACAGGGAAGCAAGAGAAATGCTGATTTTATCAAGCCCAGTTACATATTCAGAATCTGTACTACTGCGCAAATAGGCATGTCTCTGTAGTTAAAAAACTCATTTCCGACAAAGTGGCCCAAATGCATCTCAGAAGTGTGCAACTTGTTCCCTGAGTTAGAAAACGTCGAGAAACGGTCGTATCTGCTAGCGCTGTGCTTCTACACATGTATTTGCTGAACGGTGAAAGCGCACAGTAATGCACTTTTCTCCCAGCAAATACACTGTTTCTAAGGAAATGGGAACACACTGAGGAGACACTTGTGGGAGCTACTGTGACTAAAACTGAGCTTCCCTATGCACAGGGAAGCAAGAGAAATGCTGATTTCATCAAGCCCAGTTACATACTCAGAATCTGTACTACTGCACAAATAGGCATGTCTCTTTAGGCAAAAAACTCATTTCTGACAAAGTTGCCCAAATGCATCTCAGAAGTGTGCAACTTGTTCCCTGAGTTAGAAAACGTCGAGAAACGGTCGTATCTGCTAGCGTTGTGCTTCTACACATGTATTTGCTGAACGGTGAAAGAGCACAGTAATGCATTTTTCTCCCAGCAAATACACTGTTTCTAAGGAAATGGGAAAACACTGAGGAGACACTTGTGGGAGCTACTGTGACTAAAACTGAGCTTCCCTACGCACAGGGAAGCAAGAGAAATGCTGATTTCATCAATCCCAGTTACATACTCAGAATCTGTACTACTGCGCAAATAGGCATGTCTCTTTAGGCAAAAAACTCATTTCTGACAAAGTTGCCCAAATGCATCTCAGAAGTGTGCAACTTGTTCCCTGAGTTAGAAAACGTCGAGAAACGTTCGTTTCTGCTAGCGCTGTGCTTCTACACATGTATTTGCTGAACGGTGAAAGCGCACAGTAATGCACTTTTCTCCCAGCAAATACACTGTTTCTAAGGAAATGGGAACACACTGAGGAGAAACTAGTGGGAGCTACAGTGACTAAAACTGAGCTTCCCTACGCACAGGGAAGCAAGAGAAATGCTGATTTCATCAAGCCCAGTTACATACTCAGAATCTGTACTACTGCGCAAATAGGCATGTCTCTTTAGGCAAAAAACTCATTTCTGACAAAGTTGCCCAAATGCATCTCAGAAGTGTGCAACTTGTTCCCTGAGTTAGAAAACGTCGAGAAACGGTCGTATCTGCTAGCGTTGTGCTTCTACACATGTATTTGCTGAACGGTGAAAGAGCACAGTAATGCACTTTTCTCCCAGCAAATACACTGTTTCTAAGGAAATGGGAAAACACTGAGGAGACACTTGTGGGAGCTACTGTGACTAAAACTGAGCTTCCCTACGCACAGGGAAGCAAGAGAAATGCTGATTTCATCAAGCCCAGTTAAATACTCAGAATCTGTACTACTGCGCAAATAGGCATGTCTCTGTAGTTAAAAAACTCATTTCTGACAAAGTTGCCCAAATTCATCTCAGAAGTGTGCAACTTGTTCCCTGAGTTAGAAAACGTCGAGAAACGTTCGTTTCTGCTAGCGCTGTGCTTCTACACATGTATTTGCAGAACGGTGAAAGCCCACAGTAATCCACTTTTCTCCCAGCAAATACACTGTTTTTAAGGAAATGGGAACACACTGAGGAGACACTTGTGGGAGCTCCTGTGACTAAAACTGAGCTTCCGTACGACAGGGAAGCAAGAGAAATGCTGATTTCATCAAGCCCAGTTACATACTCAGAATCTGTACTCATGCGCAAATAGGCATGTCTCTTTAGGCAAAAATCTCATTTCTGACAAAGTTGCCCAAATGCATCTCAGAAGTGTGCAACTTGTTCCTTGAGTTAGAAAACGTCGAGAAACGGTCCTTTCTACTAGCGCTGTGCTTCTACACATGTATTTGCTGAACGGTGAAAGCGCACAGTAATGCACTTTTCTCCCAGCAAATACACTGTTTCTACGGAAATGGGAACACACTGAGGAGACACTTGTGGGAGCTACTGTGACTAAAACTGAGCTTCCCTATGCACAGGGAAGCAAGAGAAATGCTGATTTCATCAAGGCCAGTTACATACTCAGAATCTGTACTACTGCGCAAATAGGCATGTCTCTGTAGTTAAAAAACTCATTTCTGACAAAGTTGCCCAAATGCATCTCAGAAGTGTGCAACTTGTTCCCTGAGTTAGAAAACGTCGAGAAACGTTCGTTTCTGCTAGCGCTGTGCTTCTACACATGTATTTGCAGAACGGTGAAAGCCCACAGTAATCCACTTTTCTCCCAGCAAATACACTGTTTTTAAGGAAATGGGAACACACTGAGGAGACACTTGTGGGAGCTCCTGTGACTAAAACTGAGCTTCCGTACGACAGGGAAGCAAGAGAAATGCTGATTTCATCAAGCCCAGTTACATACTCAGAATCTGTACTCATGCGCAAATAGGCATGTCTCTTTAGGCAAAAATCTCATTTCTGACAAAGTTGCCCAAATGCATCTCAGAAGTGTGCAACTTGTTCCTTGAGTTAGAAAACGTCGAGAAACGGTCCTTTCTACTAGCGCTGTGCTTCTACACATGTATTTGCTGAACGGTGAAAGCGCACAGTAATGCACTTTTCTCCCAGCAAATACACTGTTTCTACGGAAATGGGAACACACTGAGGAGACACTTGTGGGAGCTACTGTGACTAAAACTGAGCTTCCCTATGCACAGGGAAGCAAGAGAAATGCTGATTTCATCAAGGCCAGTTACATACTCAGAATCTGTACTACTGCGCAAATAGGCATGTCTCTTTAGGCAAAAAACTCATTTCTGACAAAGTTGCCCAAATGCATCTCAGAAGTGTGCAACTTGTTCCCTGAGTTAGAAAACGTCGAGAAACGGTCGATTCTGCTAGAGCTGTGCTTCTACACATGTATTTCCTGAACGGTGAAAGCGCACAGTAATGCACTTTTCTCCCAGCAAATACACTGTTTCTAAGGAAATGGGAACACACTGAGGAGACACTTTTGGGAGCTACTGTGACTGAAACTGAGCTTCCCTACGCACAGGGAAGCAAGAGAAATGCTGATTTCATCAAGCCCAGTTACATACTCAGAATCTGTACTCATGCGCAAATAGGCATGTCTCTTTAGGCAAAAAACTCATTACTGACAAAGTTGCCCAAATGCATCTCAGAAGTGTGCAACTTGTTCCCTGAGTTAGAAAACGTCGAGAAACGGTCTTTTCTGCCTGCGCTCTGCTTCTACACATGTATTTGCTGAACGGTGAAAGCGCACAGTAATGCACTCTTCTCCCAGCAAATACACTGTTTCTAAGGAACTGGGAACACACTGAGGAGACACTTGTGGGAGCTACTGTGACTAAAACTGAGCTTCCCTACGCACAGGGAAGCAAGAGAAATGCTGAATTCATCAAGTCCAGTTACATACTCAGAATCTGTACTACTGCGCAAATAGGCATGTCTCTTTAGGCAAAAAACTCATTTCTGACAAAGTTGCCCAAATGCATCTCAGAAGTGTGCAACTTGTTCCTTGAGTTAGAAAACGTCAAGAAACGGTCCTTTCTACTAGTGCTGTGCTTCTACACATGTATTTGCTGAACGGTGAAAGCGCACAGTAATGCACTTTTCTCCCAGCAAATACACTGTTTCTAAGGAAATGGGAACACACTGAGGAGACACTTGTGGGAGCTACTGTGACTAAAACTGAGCTTCCATACGCACAGGGAAGCAAGAGAAATGCTGATTTTATCAAGCCCAGTTACATATTCAGAATCTGTACTACTGCGCAAATAGGCATGTCTCTGTAGGCAAAAAACTCATTTCTGACAAAGTGGCCCAAATGCATCTCAGAAGTGTGCAACTTGTTCCCTGAGTTAGAAAACGTCGAGAAACGGTCGTATCTGCTAGCGCTGTGCTTCTACACATGTATTTGCTGAACGGTGAAAGCGCACAGTAATGCACTTTTCTCCCAGCAAATACACTGTTTCTAAGGAAATGGGAACACACAGAGGAGACACTTGTGGGAGCTACTGTGACTAAAACTGAGCTTCCCTACGCACAGGGAAGCAAGAGAAATGCTGATTTCATCAAGCCCAGTTACATACTCAGAATCTGTACTACTGCGCAAATAGGCATGTCTCTTTAGGCAAAAAACTCATTTCTGACAAAGTTGCCCAAATGCATCTCAGAAGTGTGCAACTTGTTCCCTGAGTTAGAAAACGTCGAGAAACGGTCGTATCTGCTAGCGTTGTGCTTCTACACATGTATTTGCTGAACGGTGAAAGAGCACAGTAATGCACTTTTCTCCCAGCAAATACACTGTTTCTAAGGAAATGGGAAAACACTGAGGAGACACTTGTGGGAGCTACTGTGACTAAAACTGAGCTTCCCTACGCACAGGGAAGCAAGAGAAATGCTGATTTCATCAAGCCCAGTTACATACTCAGAATCTGTACTACTGCGCAAATAGGCATGTCTCTGTAGTTAAAAAACTCATTTCTGACAAAGTTGCCCAAATGCATCTCAGAAGTGTGCAACTTGTTCCCTGAGTTAGAAAACGTCGAGAAACGTTCGTTTCTGCTAGCGCTGTGCTTCTACACATGTATTTGCTGAACGGTGAAAGCGCACACTAATGAACTTTTCTCCCAGCAAATACACTGTTTCTAAGGAAATGGGAACACACTGAGGAGACACTTGTGGGAGCTACTGGGACTAAAACTGAGCTTCCCTACACACAGGGAAGCAAGAGAAATGCTGATTTCATCAAGCCCAGTTACATACTCAGAATCTGTACTACTGCGCAAATAGGCATGTCTCTTTAGGCAAAAAACTCATTTCTGACAAAGTTGCCCAAATGCATCTCAGAAGTGTGCAACTTGTTCCCTGAGTTAGAAAACGTCGAGAAACGGTCATATCTGCTAGCGCTGTGCTTCTACACATGTATTTGCTGAACGGTGAAAGCGCACAGTAATGCACTTTTCTCCCAGCAAATACACTGTTTCTACGGAAATGGGAACACACTGACGAGACACTTGTGGGAGCTACTGTGACTAAAACTGAGCTTCCCTACGCACAGGGAAGCAAGAGAAATGCTGATTTCATCAAGCCCAGTTACATACTCAGAATCTGTACTACTGCGCAAATAGGCATGTCTCTTTAGGCAAAAAACTCATTTCTGACAAAGTTGCCCAAATGCATCTCAGAAGTGTGCAACTTGTTCCCTGAGTTAGAAAACGTCGAGAAACGGTCGTATCTGCTAGCGTTGTGCTTCTACACATGTATTTGCTGAACGGTGAAATAGCACAGTAATGCACTTTTCTCCCAGCAAATACACTGTTTCTAAGGAAATGGGAAAACACTGAGGAGACACTTGTGGGAGCTACTGTGACTAAAACTGAGCTTCCCTACGCACAGGGAAGCAAGAGAAATGCTGATTTCATCAAGCCCAGTTACATACTCAGAATCTGTACTACTGCGCAAATAGGCATGTCTCTGTAGGCAAAAAACTCATTTCTGACAAAGTTGCCCAAATGCATCTCAGAAGTGTGCAACTTGTTCCCTGAGTTAGAAAACGTCGAGAAACGTTCGTTTCTGCTAGCGCTGTGCTTCTACACATGTATTTGCTGAACGGTGAAAGCGCACAGTAATGCACTTTTCTCCCAGCAAATACACTGTTTTTAAGGAAATGGGAACACACTGAGGAGACACTTCTGGGAGCTACTGGGACTAAAACTGAGCTTCCCTACGCACAGGGAAGCAAGAGAAATGCTGATTTCATCAAGCCCATTTACATACTCAGAATCTGTACTACTGTGCAAATAGGCATGTCTCTTTAGGCAAAAAACTCATTTCTGACAAAGTTGCCCAAATGCATCTCAGAAGTGTGCAACTTGTTCCGTGAGTTAGAAAACGTCGAGAAACGGTCATATCTGCTAGCGCTGTGCTTCTACACATGTATTTGCTGAACGGTGAAAGCGCACAGTAATGCACTTTTCTCCCAGCAAATACACTGTTTCTAAGGAAATGGGAACACACTGAGGAGACACTTGTGGGAGCTACTGTGACTAAAACTGAGCTTCCCTACGCACAGGGAAGCAAGAGAAATGCTGATTTCATCAAGCCCAGTTACATACTCAGAATCTGTACTACTGCGCAAATAGGCATGTCTCTTTAGGCAAAAAACTCATTTCTGATAAAGTTGCCCAAATGCATCTCAGAAGTGTGCAACTTGTTCCCTGAGTTAGAAAACGTCGAGAAACGGTCATATCTGCTAGCGCTGTGCTCCTACACATGTATTTGCTGAACGGTGAAAGCACACAGTAATGCACTTTTCTCCCAGCAAATACACTGTTTCTAAGGAAATGGGAACACACTGAGGAGAAACTAGTGAGAGCTACAGTGACTAAAACTGAGCTTCCCTACGCACAGGGAAGCAAGAGAAATCCTGATTTCATCAAGCCCAGTTACATACTCAGAATCTGTACTACTGCGCAAATAGGCATGTCTCTTTAGGCAAAAAACTCATTTCTGACAAAGTTGCCCAAATGCATCTCAGAAGTGTGCAACTTGTTCCCTGAGTTAGAAAACGTCGAGAAACGGTCGTATCTGCTAGCGTTGTGCTTCTACACATGTATTTGCTGAACGGTGAAAGAGCACAGTAATGCACTTTTCTCCCAGCAAATACACTGTTTCTAAGGAAATGGGAAAACACTGAGGAGACACTTGTGGGAGCTACTGTGACTAAAACTGAGCTTCCCTACGCACAGGGAAGCAAGAGAAATGCTGATTTCATCAAGCCCAGTTACATACTCAGAATCTGTACTACTGCACAAATAGGCATGTCTCTGTAGTTAAAAAACTCATTTCTGACAAAGTTGCCCAAATGCATCTCAGAAGTGTGCAACTTGTTCCCTGAGTTAGAAAACGTCGAGAAACGTTCGTTTCTGCTAGCGCTGTGCTTCTACACATGTATTTGCTGAACGGTGAAAGCGCACACTAATGAACTTTTCTCCCAGCAAATACACTGTTTCTAAGGAAATGGGAACACACTGAGGAGACACTTGTGGGAGCTACTGGGACTAAAACTGAGCTTCCCTACACACAGGGAAGCAAGAGAAATGCTGATTTCATCAAGCCCAGTTACATACTCAGAATCTGTACTACTGCGCAAATAGGCATGTCTCTTTAGGCAAAAAACTCATTTCTGACAAAGTTGCCCAAATGCATCTCAGAAGTGTGCAACTTGTTCCCTGAGTTAGAAAACGTCGAGAAACGGTCATATCTGCTAGCGCTGTGCTTCTACACATGTATTTGCTGAACGGTGAAAGCGCACAGTAATGCACTTTTCTCCCAGCAAATACACTGTTTCTAAGGAAATGGGAACACACTGAGGAGAAACTAGTGGGAGCTACAGTGACTAAAACTGAGCTTCCCTACGCACAGGGAAGCAAGAGAAATGCTGATTTCATCAAGCCCTGTTACATACTCAGAATCTGTACTACTGCGCAAATAGGCATGTCTCTTTAGGCAAAAAACTCATTTCTGACAAAGGTGCCCAAATGCATCTCAGAAGTGTGCAACTTGTTCCCTGAGTTAGAAAACGTCGAGAAACGGTCGTTTCTGCTAGCGCTGTGCTTCTACACATGTATTTGCTGAACGGTGAATGCGCACACTAATGCAATTTTCTCCCAGCAAATACACTGTTTCTAAGGAAATGGGAACACACTGAGGAGACACTTGTGGGAGCTACTGTGACTAAAACTGAGCTTCCCTACGCACAGGGAAGCAAGAGAAATGCTGATTTCATCAAGCCCAGTTACATACTCAGAATCTGTACTACTGCGCAAATAGGCATGTCTCTGTAGGCAAAAAACTCATTTCTGACAAAGTTGCCCAAATGCATCTCAGAAGTGTGCAACTTGTTCCCTGATTTAGAAAACGTCGAGAAACGGTCGTATCTGCTAGCGCTGTGCTTCTACACATGTATTTGCTGAACGGTGAAAGCGCACAGTAATGCACTTTTCTCCCAGCAAATACACTGTTTCTAAGGAAATGGGAACACACTGAGGAGACACTTGTGGGAGCTACAGTGACTAAAACTGAGCTTCTCTACGCACAGGGAAGCAAGAGAAATGCTGATTTCATCAAGCCCAGTTATATACTCAGAATCAGTACTACTGCGCAAATAGGCATGTCTCTTTAGGCAAAAAACTCATTTCTGACAAAGTTGCCCAAATGCATCTCAGAAGTGTGCAACTTGTTCCCTGAGTTAGAAAACGTCGAGAAACGGTCGTATCTGCTAGCGTTGTGCTTCTACACATGTATTTGCTGAACGGTGAAAGAGCACAGTAATGCACTTTTCTCACAGCAAATACACTGTTTCTAAGGAAATGGGAAAATACTGAGGAGACACTTGTGGGAGCTACTGTGACTAAAACTGAGCTTCCCTACGCACAGGGAAGCAAGAGAAATGCTGATTTCATCAAGCCCAGTTACATACTCAGAATCTGTACTACGGCACAAATAGGCATGTCTCTGTAGTTAAAAAACTCATTTCTGACAAAGTTGCCCAAATGCATCTCAGAAGTGTGCAACTTGTTCCCTGAGTTAGAAAACGTCGAGAAACGTTCGTTTCTGCTAGCGCTGTGCTTCTACACATGTATTTGCTGAACGGTGAAAGCGCACAGTAATGCACTTTTCTCCCAGCAAATACACTGTTTCTAAGGAAATGGGAACACACTGAGGAGACACTTGTGGGAGCTACTGTGACTAAAACTGAGCTTCCCTACGCACAGGGAAGCAAGAGAAATGCTGATTTCATCAAGCCCAGTTACATACTCAGAATCTGTACTACTGCGCAAATAGGCATGTCTCTTTAGGCAAAAAACTCATTTCTGATAAAGTTGCCCAAATGCATCTCAGAAGTGTGCAACTTGTTCCCTGAGTTAGAAAACGTCGAGAAACGGTCATATCTGCTAGCGCTGTGCTCCTACACATGTATTTGCTGAACGGTGAAAGCACACAGTAATGCACTTTTCTCCCAGCAAATACACTGTTTCTAAGGAAATGGGAACACACTGAGGAGAAACTAGTGAGAGCTACAGTGACTAAAACTGAGCTTCCCTACGCACAGGGAAGCAAGAGAAATCCTGATTTCATCAAGCCCAGTTACATACTCAGAATCTGTACTACTGCGCAAATAGGCATGTCTCTTTAGGCAAAAAACTCATTTCTGACAAAGTTGCCCAAATGCATCTCAGAAGTGTGCAACTTGTTCCCTGAGTTAGAAAACGTCGAGAAACGGTCGTATCTGCTAGCGTTGTGCTTCTACACATGTATTTGCTGAACGGTGAAAGAGCACAGTAATGCACTTTTCTCCCAGCAAATACACTGTTTCTAAGGAAATGGGAAAACACTGAGGAGACACTTGTGGGAGCTACTGTGACTAAAACTGAGCTTCCCTACGCACAGGGAAGCAAGAGAAATGCTGATTTCATCAAGCCCAGTTACATACTCAGAATCTGTACTACTGCACAAATAGGCATGTCTCTGTAGTTAAAAAACTCATTTCTGACAAAGTTGCCCAAATGCATCTCAGAAGTGTGCAACTTGTTCCCTGAGTTAGAAAACGTCGAGAAACGTTCGTTTCTGCTAGCGCTGTGCTTCTACACATGTATTTGCTGAACGGTGAAAGCGCACACTAATGAACTTTTCTCCCAGCAAATACACTGTTTCTAAGGAAATGGGAACACACTGAGGAGACACTTGTGGGAGCTACTGGGACTAAAACTGAGCTTCCCTACACACAGGGAAGCAAGAGAAATGCTGATTTCATCAAGCCCAGTTACATACTCAGAATCTGTACTACTGCGCAAATAGGCATGTCTCTTTAGGCAAAAAACTCATTTCTGACAAAGTTGCCCAAATGCATCTCAGAAGTGTGCAACTTGTTCCCTGAGTTAGAAAACGTCGAGAAACGGTCATATCTGCTAGCGCTGTGCTTCTACACATGTATTTGCTGAACGGTGAAAGCGCACAGTAATGCACTTTTCTCCCAGCAAATACACTGTTTCTAAGGAAATGGGAACACACTGAGGAGACACTTGTGGGAGCTACTGTGACTAAAATTGAGCTTCCCTACGCACAGGGAAGCAAGAGAAATGCTGATTTCATCAAGCCCAGTTACATACTCAGAATCTGTACTACTGCGCAAATAGGCATGTCTCTTTAGGCAAAAAACTCATTTCTGACAAAGTTGCCCAAATGCATCTCAGAAGTGTGCAACTTGTTCCCTGAGTTAGAAAACGTCGAGAAACGGTCATATCTGCTAGCGCTGTGCTTCTACACATGTATTTGCTGAGCGGTGAAAGCGCACAGTAATGCACTTTTCTCCCAGCAAATACACTGTTTCTAAGGAAATGGGAACACACTGAGGAGAAACTAGTGGGAGCTACAGTGACTAAAACTGAGCTTCCCTACGCACAGGGAAGCAAGAGAAATGCTGATTTCATCAAGCCCTGTTACATACTCAGAATCTGTACTACTGCGCAAATAGGCATGTCTCTTTAGGCAAAAAACTCATTTCTGACAAAGGTGCCCAAATGCATCTCAGAAGTGTGCAACTTGTTCCCTGAGTTAGAAAACGTCGAGAAACGGTCGTTTCTGCTAGCGCTGTGCTTCTACACATGTATTTGCTGAACGGTGAATGCGCACACTAATGCAATTTTCTCCCAGCAAATACACTGTTTCTAAGGAAATGGGAACACACTGAGGAGACACTTGTGGGAGCTACTGTGACTAAAACTGAGCTTCCCTACGCACAGGGAAGCAAGAGAAATGCTGATTTCATCAAGCCCAGTTACATACTCAGAATCTGTACTACTGCGCAAATAGGCATGTCTCTGTAGGCAAAAAACTCATTTCTGACAAAGTTGCCCAAATGCATCTCAGAAGTGTGCAACTTGTTCCCTGATTTAGAAAACGTCGAGAAACGGTCGTATCTGCTAGCGCTGTGCTTCTACACGTGTATTTGCTGAACGGTGAAAGCGCACAGTAATGCACTTTTCTCCCAGCAAATACACTGTTTCTAAGGAAATGGGAACACACTGAGGAGACACTTGTGGGAGCTACAGTGACTAAAACTGAGCTTCTCTACGCACAGGGAAGCAAGAGAAATGCTGATTTCATCAAGCCCAGTTATATACTCAGAATCAGTACTACTGCGCAAATAGGCATGTCTCTTTAGGCAAAAAACTCATTTCTGACAAAGTTGCCCAAATGCATCTCAGAAGTGTGCAACTTGTTCCCTGAGTTAGAAAACGTCGAGAAACGGTCGTATCTGCTAGCGTTGTGCTTCTACACATGTATTTGCTGAACGGTGAAAGAGCACAGTAATGCACTTTTCTCACAGCAAATACACTGTTTCTAAGGAAATGGGAAAATACTGAGGAGACACTTGTGGGAGCTACTGTGACTAAAACTGAGCTTCCCTACGCACAGGGAAGCAAGAGAAATGCTGATTTCATCAAGCCCAGTTACATACTCAGAATCTGTACTACGGCACAAATAGGCATGTCTCTGTAGTTAAAAAACTCATTTCTGACAAAGTTGCCCAAATGCATCTCAGAAGTGTGCAACTTGTTCCCTGAGTTAGAAAACGTCGAGAAACGTTCGTTTCTGCTAGCGCTGTGCTTCTACACATGTATTTGCTGAACGGTGAAAGCGCACAGTAATGCACTTTTCTCCCAGCAAATACACTGTTTCTAAGGAAATGGGAACACACTGAGGAGACACTTGTGGGAGCTACTGTGACTAAAACTGAGCTTCCCTACGCACAGGGAAGCAAGAGAAATGCTGATTTCATCCAGCCCTGTTACATACTCAGAATCTGTACTACTGCGCAAATAGGCATGTCTCTTTAGGCAAAAAACTCATTTCTGACAAAGTTGCCCAAATGCATCTCAGAAGTGTGCAACTTGTTCCCTGAGTTAGAAAACGTCGAGAAACGGTCATATCTGCTAGCGCTGTGCTTCTACACATGTATTTGCTGAACGGTGAAAGCGCACAGTAATGCACTTTTCTCGCAGCAAATACACTGTTTCTAAGGAAATGGGAACACACTGAGGAGAAACTAGTGGGAGCTACGGTGACTAAAACTGAGCTTCCCTACGCACAGGGAAGCAAGAGAAATGCTGATTTCATCAAGCCCAGTTACATACTCAGAATCTGTACTACTGCGCAAATAGGCATGTCTCTGTAGGCAAAAAACTCATTTCTGACAAAGTTGCCCAAATGCATCTCAGAAGTGTGCAACTTGTTCCCTGAGTTAGAAAACGTCGAGAAACGGTCGTTTCTGCTAGCGCTGTGCTTCTACACATGTATTTGCTGAACGGTGAATGCGCACACTAATGCAACTTTCTCCCAGCAAATACACTGTTTCTAAGGAAATGGGAACACACTGAGGAGACACTTGTGGGAGCTACTGTGACTAAAACTGAGCTTCCCTACGCACAGGGAAGCAAGAGAAATGCTGATTTCATCAAGCCCAGTTACATACTCAGAATCTGTACTACTGCGCAAATAGGCATGTCTCTGTAGGCAAAAAACTCATTTCTGACAAAGTTGCACAAATGCATCTCAGAAGTGTGCAACTTGTTCCCTGATTTAGAAAACGTCGAGAAACGGTCGTTTCAGCTAGTGCTGTGCTTCTACACATGTGTTTGCTGAACGGTGAAAGCGCACAGTAATGCACTTTTCTCCCAGCAAAAACACTGTTTCTAAGGAAATGGGAACACACTGAGGAGACACTTGTGGGAGCTACTGTGACTAAACCTGAGCTTCCCTACGCACAGGGAAGCAAGAGAAATGCTGATTTCATCAAGCCCAGTTACATACTCAGAATCTGTACTACTGCGCAAATAGGCATGTCTCTGTAGGCAAAAAACTCATTTCTGACAAAGTTGCCCAAATGCATCTCAGAAGTGTGCAACTTGTTCCCTGATTTAGAAAACGTCGAGAAACGGTCGTTTCAGCTAGTGCTGTGCTTCTACACATGTATTTGCTGAACGGTGAAAGCGCACAGTAATGCACATTTCTCCCAGCAAAAACACTGTTTCTAAGGAAATGGGAACACACTGAGGAGACACTTGTGGGAGCTACTGTGACTAAACCTGAGCTTCCCTACGCACAGGGAAGCAAGAGAAATGCTGATTTCATCAAGCCCAGTTACATACTCAGAATCTGTACTACTGCGCAAATAGGCATGTCTCTGTAGGCAAAAAACTCATTTCTGACAAAGTTGCCCAAATGCATCTCAGAAGTGTGCAACTTGTTCCCTGAGTTAGAAAACGTCGAGAAACGGTCGTTTCTGCTAGCGCTGTGCTTCTACACATGTATTTGCTGAACGGTGAAAGCGCACAGTAATGCACTTTTCACCCAGCAAATACACTGTTTCTAAGGAAATGGGAACACACTGAGGAGAAACTAGTGGGAGCTACAGTGACTAAAACTGAGCTTCCCTACGCACAGGGAAGCAAGAGAAATGCTGATTTCATCAAGCCCAGTTACATACTCAGAATCTGTACTACTGCGCAAATAGGCATGTCTCTGTAGGCAAAAAACTCATTTCTGACAAAGTTGCCCAAATGCATCTCAGAAGTGTGCAACTTGTTCCCTGAGTTAGAAAACGTCGAGAAACGGTCGTTTCTGCTAGCACTGTGCTTCTACACATGTATATGCTGAACGGTGAAAGCGCACAGTAATGCACTTTTCTCCCAGCAAATACACTGTTTCTAAGGAAATGGGAACACACTGAGGAGACACTTGTGGGAGCTACTGTGACTAAAACTGAGCTTCCCTACGCACAGGGAAGCAAGAGAAATGCTGATTTCATCAAGCCCAGTTACATACTCAGAATCTGTACTACTGCGCAAATAGGCATGTCTCTTTAGGCAAAAAACTCATTTCTGACAAAGTTGCCCAAATGCATCTCAGAAGTGTGCAACTTGTTCCCTGAGTTAGAAAACGTCGAGAAACGGTCGTTTCTGCTAGCGCTGTGCTTCTACACATGTATTTGCTGAACGGTGAAAGCGCACAGTAATGCACTTTTCTCCCAGCAAAAACACTGTTTCTAAGGAAATGGGAACACACTGAGGAGACACTTGTGGGAGCTACTGTGACTAAACCTGAGCTTCCCTACGCACAGGGAAGCAAGAGAAATGCTGATTTCATCAAGCCCAGTTACATACTCAGAATCTGTACTACTGCGCAAATAGGCATGTCTCTGTAGGCAAAAAACTCATTTCTGACAAAGTTGCCCAAATGCATCTCAGAAGTGTGCAACTTGTTCCCTGATTTAGAAAACGTCGAGAAACGGTCGTTTCAGCTAGTGCTGTGCTTCTACACATGTATTTGCTGAACGGTGAAAGCGCACAGTAATGCACATTTCTCCCAGCAAAAACACTGTTTCTAAGGAAATGGGAACACACTGAGGAGACACTTGTGGGAGCTACTGTGACTAAACCTGAGCTTCCCTACGCACAGGGAAGCAAGAGAAATGCTGATTTCATCAAGCCCAGTTACATACTCAGAATCTGTACTACTGCGCAAATAGGCATGTCTCTGTAGGCAAAAAACTCATTTCTGACAAAGTTGCCCAAATGCATCTCAGAAGTGTGCAACTTGTTCCCTGAGTTAGAAAACGTCGAGAAACGGTCGTTTCTGCTAGCGCTGTGCTTCTACACATGTATTTGCTGAACGGTGAAAGCGCACAGTAATGCACTTTTCACCCAGCAAATACACTGTTTCTAAGGAAATGGGAACACACTGAGGAGAAACTAGTGGGAGCTACAGTGACTAAAACTGAGCTTCCCTACGCACAGGGAAGCAAGAGAAATGCTGATTTCATCAAGCCCAGTTACATACTCAGAATCTGTACTACTGCGCAAATAGGCATGTCTCTGTAGGCCAAAAACTCATTTCTGACAAAGTTGCCCAAATGCATCTCAGAAGTGTGCAACTTGTTCCCTGAGTTAGAAAACGTCGAGAAACGGTCGTTTCTGCTAGCACTGTGCTTCTACACATGTATATGCTGAACGGTGAAAGCGCACAGTAATGCACTTTTCTCCCAGCAAATACACTGTTTCTAAGGAAATGGGAACACACTGAGGAGACACTTGTGGGAGCTACTGTGACTAAAACTGAGCTTCCCTACGCACAGGGAAGCAAGAGAAATGCTGATTTCATCAAGCCCAGTTACATACTCAGAATCTGTACTACTGCGCAAATAGGCATGTCTCTGTAGGCAAAAAACTCATTTCTGACAAAGTTGCCCAAATGCATCTCAGAAGTGTGCAACTTGTTCCCTGAGTTAGAAAACGTCGAGAAACGGTCGTTTCTGCTAGCGCTGTGCTCCTACACATGTATTTGCTGAACGGTGAAAGCGCACACTAATGAAATTTTCTCCCAGCAAATACACTGTTTCTAAGGAAATGGGAACACACTGAGGAGACACTTGTGGGAGCTACTGTGACTAAAACTGAGCTTCCCTACGCACAGGGAAGCAAGAGAAAGCTGATTTCATCAAGCCCAGTTACATACTCAGAATCTGTACTACTGCGCAAATAGGCATGTCTCTGTAGGCAAAAAACTCATTTCTGACAAAGTTGCCCAAATGCATCTCAGAAGTGTGCAACTTGTTCCCTGATTTAGAAAACGTCGATAAACGGTCGTTTCAGCTACTGCTGTGCTTCTACACATGTATTTGCTGAACGGTGAAAGCGCACAGTAATGCACATTTCTCCCAGCAAAAACACTGTTTCTAAGGAAATGGGAACACACTGAGGAGACACTTGTGGGAGCTACTGTGACTAAACCTGAGCTTCCCTACGCACAGGGAAGCAAGAGAAATGCTGATTTCATCAAGCCCAGTTACATACTCAGAATCTGTACTACTGCGCAAATAGGCATGTCTCTGTAGGCAAAAAACTCATTTCTGACAAAGTTGCCCAAATGCATCTCAGAAGTGTGCAACTTGTTCCCTGATTTAGAAAACGTCGAGAAACGGTCGTTTCAGCTAGTGCTGTGCTTCTACACATGTATTTGCTGAACGGTGAAAGCGCACAGTAATGCACATTTCTCCCAGCAAAAACACTGTTTCTAAGGAAATGGGAACACACTGAGGAGACACTTGTGGGAGCTACTGTGACTAAACCTGAGCTTCCCTACGCACAGGGAAGCAAGAGAAATGCTGATTTCATCAAGCCCAGTTACATACTCAGAATCTGTACTACTGCGCAAATAGGCATGTCTCTGTAGGCAAAAAACTCATTTCTGACAAAGTTGCCCAAATGCATCTCAGAAGTGTGCAACTTGTTCCCTGAGTTAGAAAACGTCGAGAAACGGTCGTTTCTGCTAGCGCTGTGCTTCTACACATGTATTTGCTGAACGGTGAAAGCGCACAGTAATGCACTTTTCACCCAGCAAATACACTGTTTCTAAGGAAATGGGAACACACTGAGGAGAAACTAGTGGGAGCTACAGTGACTAAAACTGAGCTTCCCTACGCACAGGGAAGCAAGAGAAATGCTGATTTCATCAAGCCCAGTTACATACTCAGAATCTGTACTACTGCGCAAATAGGCATGTCTCTGTAGGCCAAAAACTCATTTCTGACAAAGTTGCCCAAATGCATCTCAGAAGTGTGCAACTTGTTCCCTGAGTTAGAAAACGTCGAGAAACGGTCGTTTCTGCTAGCACTGTGCTTCTACACATGTATATGCTGAACGGTGAAAGCGCACAGTAATGCACTTTTCTCCCAGCAAATACACTGTTTCTAAGGAAATGGGAACACACTGAGGAGACACTTGTGGGAGCTACTGTGACTAAAACTGAGCTTCCCTACGCACAGGGAAGCAAGAGAAATGCTGATTTCATCAAGCCCAGTTACATACTCAGAATCTGTACTACTGCGCAAATAGGCATGTCTCTGTAGGCAAAAAACTCATTTCTGACAAAGTTGCCCAAATGCATCTCAGAAGTGTGCAACTTGTTCCCTGAGTTAGAAAACGTCGAGAAACGGTCGTTTCTGCTAGCGCTGTGCTCCTACACATGTATTTGCTGAACGGTGAAAGCGCACACTAATGAAATTTTCTCCCAGCAAATACACTGTTTCTAAGGAAATGGGAACACACTGAGGAGACACTTGTGGGAGCTACTGTGACTAAAACTGAGCTTCCCTACGCACAGGGAAGCAAGAGAAAGCTGATTTCATCAAGCCCAGTTACATACTCAGAATCTGTACTACTGCGCAAATAGGCATGTCTCTGTAGGCAAAAAACTCATTTCTGACAAAGTTGCCCAAATGCATCTCAGAAGTGTGCAACTTGTTCCCTGATTTAGAAAACGTCGATAAACGGTCGTTTCAGCTACTGCTGTGCTTCTACACATGTATTTGCTGAACGGTGAAAGCGCACAGTAATGCACATTTCTCCCAGCAAAAACACTGTTTCTAAGGAAATGGGAACACACTGAGGAGACACTTGTGGGAGCTACTGTGACTAAACCTGAGCTTCCCTACGCACAGGGAAGCAAGAGAAATGCTGATTTCATCAAGCCCAGTTACATACTCAGAATCTGTACTACTGGGCAAATAGGCATGTCTCTTTAGGCAAAAAACCCATTTCTGACAAACTTGCGCAAATGCATCTCAGAAGTGTGCAACTTGTTCCCTGAGTTAGAAAACGTCGAGAAACGGTCATATCTGCTAGCGCTGTGCTTCTACACATGTATTTGCTGAACGGTGAAAGCGCACAGTAATGCACTTTTCTCCCAGCAAATACACTGTTTCTAAGGAAATGGGAACACACTGAGGAGACACTTGTGGGAGCTACTGTGAGTAAAACTGAGCTTCCCTACGCACAGGGAAGCAAGAGAAATGCTGATTTCATCAAGCCCAGTTACATACTCAGAATCTGTACTACTGCGCAAATAGGCATGTCTCTTTAGGCAAAAAACTCATTTCTGACAAAGTTGCCCAAATGCATCTCAGAAGTGTGCAACTTGTTCCCTGAGTTAGAAAACGTCGAGAAACGGTCATATCTGCTAGCGCTGTGCTTCTACACATGTATTTGCTGAACGGTGAAAGCGCACAGTAATGCACTTTTCTCCCAGCAAATACACTGTTTCTAAGGAAATGGGAACACACTGAGGAGAAACTAGTGGGAGCTACGGTGACTAAAACTGAGCTTCCCTACGCACAGGGAAGCAAGAGAAATGCTGATTTCATCAAGCCCAGTTACATACTCAGAATCTGTACTACTGCGCAAATAGGCATGTCTCTGTAGGCAAAAAACTCATTTCTGACAAAGTTGCCCAAATGCATCTCAGAAGTGTGCAACTTGTTCCCTGAGTTAGAAAACGTCGAGAAACGGTCGTTTCTGCTAGCGCTGTGCTTCTACACATGTATTTGCTGAACGGTGAATGCGCACACTAATGCAATTTTCTCCCAGCAAATACACTGTTTCTAAGGAAATGGGAACACACTGAGGAGACACTTGTGGGAGCTACTGTGACTAAAACTGAGCTTCCCTACGCACAGGGAAGCAAGAGAAATGCTGATTTCATCAAGCCCAGTTACATACTCAGAATCTGTACTACTGCGCAAATAGGCATGTCTCTGTAGGCAAAAAACTCATTTCTGACAAAGTTGCCCAAATGCATCTCAGAAGTGTGCAACTTGTTCCCTGATTTAGAAAACGTCGAGAAACGGTCGTTTCAGCTAGTGCTGTGCTTCTACACATGTATTTGCTGAACGGTGAAAGCGCACAGTAATGCACTTTTCTCCCAGCAAAAACACTGTTTCTAAGGAAATGGGAACACACTGAGGAGACACTTGTGGGAGCTACTGTGACTAAACCTGAGCTTCCCTACGCACAGGGAAGCAAGAGAAATGCTGATTTCATCAAGCCCAGTTACATACTCAGAATCTGTACTACTGCGCAAATAGGCATGTCTCTGTAGGCAAAAAACTCATTTCTGACAAAGTTGCCCAAATGCATCTCAGAAGTGTGCAACTTGTTCCCTGATTTAGAAAACGTCGAGAAACGGTCGTTTCAGCTAGTGCTGTGCTTCTACACATGTATTTGCTGAACGGTGAAAGCGCACAGTAATGCACATTTCTCCCAGCAAAAACACTGTTTCTAAGGAAATGGGAACACACTGAGGAGACACTTGTGGGAGCTACTGTGACTAAACCTGAGCTTCCCTACGCACAGGGAAGCAAGAGAAATGCTGATTTCATCAAGCCCAGTTACATACTCAGAATCTGTACTACTGCGCAAATAGGCATGTCTCTGTAGGCAAAAAACTCATTTCTGACAAAGTTGCCCAAATGCATCTCAGAAGTGTGCAACTTGTTCCCTGATTTAGAAAACGTCGATAAACGGTCGTTTCAGCTACTGCTGTGCTTCTACACATGTATTTGCTGAACGGTGAAAGCGCACAGTAATGCACATTTCTCCCAGCAAAAACACTGTTTTTAAGGAAATGGGAACACACTGAGGAGACACTTGTGGGAGCTACTGTGACTAAACCTGAGCTTCCCTACGCACAGGGAAGCAAGAGAAATGCTGATTTCATCAAGCCCAGTTACATACTCAGAATCTGTACTACTGGGCAAATAGGCATGTCTCTTTAGGCAAAAAACTCATTTCTGA
Source organism: Acomys minous (assembly GCF_964271855.1). Classification (NCBI taxonomy): domain Eukaryota; kingdom Metazoa; phylum Chordata; class Mammalia; order Rodentia; family Muridae; genus Acomys; species Acomys minous. The sequence goes on from NW_028182180.1 coordinate 28,841, forward strand.
CAAACTTGCCCAAATGCATCTCAGAAGTGTGCAACTTGTTCCCTGAGTTAGAAAACGTCGAGAAACGGTCGTTTCTGCTAGCGCTGTGCTTCTACACATGTATTTGCTGAACGGTGAATGCGCACACTAATGCACTTTTCTCCCAGCAAATACACTGTTTCTAAGGAAATGGGAACACACTGAGGAGACACTTGTGGGAGCTACTGTGACTAAAACTGAGCTTCCCTACGCACAGGGAAGCAAGAGAAATGCTGATTTCATCAAGCCCAGTTACATACTCAGAATCTGTACTCCTGCGCAAATAGGCATGTCTCTGTAGGCAAAAAACTCATTTCTGACAAAGTTGCCCAAATGCATCTCAGAAGTGTGCAACTTGTTCCCTGAGTTAGAAAACGTCGAGAAGCGGTCGTTTCAGCTAGTGCTGTGCTTCTACACATGTATTTGCTGAACGGTGAAAGCGCACAGTAATGCACTTTTCTCCCAGCAAATACACTGTTTCTAAGGAAATGGGAACACACTGAGGAGACACTTGTGGGAGCTACTGTGACTAAAACTGAGCTTCCCTACGCACAGGGAAGCAAGAGAAATGCTGATTTCATCAAGCCCAGTTACATACTCAGAATCTGTACTACTGCGCAAATAGGCATGTCTCTGTAGGCAAAAAACTCATTTCTGACAAAGTTGCCCAAATGCATCTCAGAAGTGTGCAACTTGTTCCCTGAGTTAGAAAACGTCGAGAAACGGTCGTTTCTGCTAGCGCTGTGCTTCTACACATGTATTTGCTGAACGGTGAAAGCGCACACTAATGAAATTTTCTCCCAGCAAATACACTGTTTCTAAGGAAATGGGAACACACTGAGGAGACACTTGTGGGAGCTACTGTGACTAAAACTGAGCTTCCCTACGCACAGGGAAGCAAGAGAAAGCTGATTTCATCAAGCCCAGTTACATACTCAGAATCTGTACTACTGCGCAAATAGGCATGTCTCTGTAGGCAAAAAACTCATTTCTGACAAAGTTGCCCAAATGCATCTCAGAAGTGTGCAACTTGTTCCCTGAGTTAGAAAACGTCGAGAAACGGTCATATCTGCTAACGCTGTGCTTCTACACATGTATTTGCTGAACGGTGAAAGCGCACAGTAATGCACTTTTCTCCCAGCAAATACACTGTTTCTAAGGAAATGGGAACACACTGAGGAGACACTTGTGGGAGCTACTGTGACTAAAACTGAGCTTCCCTACGCACAGGGAAGCAAGAGAAATGCTGATTTCATCAAGCCCAGTTACATACTCAGAATCTGTACTACTGCGCAAATAGGCATGTCTCTGTAGGCAAAAAACTCATTTCTGACAAAGTTGCCCAAATGCATTTCAGAAGTGTGAAACTTGTTCCCTGAGTTAGAAAACGTCGAGAAACGGTCGTTTCTGCTAGCGCTGTGCTTCTACACATGTATTTGCTGAACGGTGAAAGCGCACAGTAATGCACTTTACTCCCAGCAAATACACTGTTTCTAAGGAAATGGGAAAACACTGAGTAGACACTTGTGGGAGCTACTGTGACTAAAACTGAGCTTCCCTACGCACAGGGAAGCTAGAGAAATGCTGATTTCATCAACCCAGTTACATACTCAGAATCTGTACTACTGTGCAAATAGGCATGTCTCTTTAGGCAGAAAACTCTTTTCTGACAAAGTTGCCCAAATGCATCTCAGAAGTGTGCAACTTGTTCCCTGAGTTAGAAAACGTCGAGAAACGGTCATACCTGCTAACGCTGTGCTTCTACACATGTATTTGCTGAACGGTGAAAGCGCACAGTAATGCACTTTTCTCCCAGCAAATACACTGTTTCTAAGGAAATGGGAACACACTGAGGAGACACTTGTGGGAGCTACTGTGACTAAAACTGAGCTTCCCTACGCACAGGGAAGCAAGAGAAATGCTGATTTCATCAAGCCCAGTTACGTACTCAGCATCTGTACTACTGCGCAAATAGGCATGTCTCTGTAGGCAAAAAACTCATTTCTGACAAAGTTGCCCAAATGCATCTCAGAAGTGTGCAACTTGTTCCCTGAGTTAGAAAACGTCTAGAAACGGTCGTTTCTGCTAGCGCTGTGCTTCTACACATGTATTTGCTGAACGGTGAAAGCGCACAGTAATGCACTTTACTCCCAGCAAATACACTGTTTCTAAGGAAATGGGAAAACACTGAGGAGACACTTGTGGGAGCTACTGTGACTAAAACTGAGCTTCCCTACGCACAGGGAAGCAAGAGAAATGCTGATTTCATCAACCCAGTTACATACTCAGAATCTGTACTACTGCGCTAATAGGCATGTCTCTTTAGGCAAAAAACTCATTTCTGACAAAGTTGCCCAAATGCATCTCAGAAGTGTGCAACTTGTTCCCTGAGTTAGAAAACGTCGAGAAACGGTCATATCTGCTAACAATGTGCTTCTACACATGTATATGCTGAACGGTGAAAGCGCACAGTAATGCACTTTTCTCCCAGCAAATACACTGTTTCTAAGGAAATGGGAACACACTGAGGAGACACTTGTGGGAGCTACTGTGACTAAAACTGAGCTTCCCTACGCACAGGGAAGCAAGAGAAATGCTGATTTCATCAAGCCCAGTTACATACTCAGAATCTGTACTACTGCGCAAATAGGCATGTCTCTGTAGGCAAAAAACTCATTTCTGACAAAGTTGCCCAAATGCATTTCAGAAGTGTGCAACTTGTTCCCTGAGTTAGAAAACGTCGAGAAACGGTCGTTTCTGCTAGCGCTGTGCTTCTACACATGTATTTGCTGAACGGGGAAAGCGCACAGTAATGCACTTTACTCCCAGCAAATACACTGTTTCTAAGGAAATGGGAAAACACTGAGGAGACACTTGTGGGAGCTACTGTGACTAAAACTGAGCTTCCCTACGCACAGGGAAGCTAGAGAAATGCTGATTTCATCAACCCAGTTACATACTCAGAATCTGTACTACTGCGCAAATAGGCATGTCTCTGTAGGCAAAAAACTCATTTCTGACAAAGTTGTCCAAATGCACCTCAGAAGTGTGCAACTTGTTCCCTGAGTTAGAAAACGTCGAGAAACGGTCATTTCTGCTAGCGCTGTGCTTCTACACATGTATTTGCAGAACGGTGAAAGCCCACAGTAACGCACTTTTCTCCCAGCATATACACTGTTTCTAAGGAAATGGGAACACACTGAGGAGACACTTGTGGGAGCTACTGCGACTAAAACTGAGCTTCCCTATGCACAGGGAAGCAAGAGAAATGCTGATTTCATCAAGCCCAGTTACATACTCAGAATCTGTACTACTGCGCAAATAGGCATGTCTCTGTAGGCAAAAAACTCATTTCTGACAAAGTTGCCCAAATGCATCTCAGAAGTGTGCCACTTGTTCCCTAATTTAGAAAACGTCGAGAAAAGGTCGTTTCAGCTAGTGCTGTGCTTCTACACATGTATTTGCTGAACGGTGAAAGCGCACAGTAATGCACATTTCTCCCAGTAAAAACACTGTTTCTAAGGAAATGGGAACACACTGAGGAGACACTTGTGGGAGCTACTGTGACTAAAACTGAGCTTCCCTACGCACAGGGAAGCAAGAGAAATGCTGATTTCTTCAAGCCCAGTTACATACTCAGAATCTGTACTACTGCGCAAATAGGCATGTCTCTCTAGGCAAAAAACTCATTTCTGACAAAGTTGCCCAAATGCATCTCAGAAGTGTGCAACTTGTTCCCTGAGTTAGAAAATGTCGAGAAACGGTCGTTTCTGCTAGCGCTGTGCTTTTACACATGTATTTGCTGAACGGTGAAAGCGCACAGTAATGCACTTTTCTCCCAGCAAATACACTGTTTCTAAGGAAATGGGAACACACTGAGGAGACACTTGTGGGAGCTACTGTGACTAAAACTGAGCTTCCCTACGCACAGGGAAGCAAGAGAAATGCTGATTTCATCAAGGCCAGTTACATACTCAGAATCTGTACTACTGCGCAAATAGGCATGTCTCTGTAGGCAAAAAACTCATTTCTGACAAAGTTGCCCAAATGCATCTCAGAAGTGTGCAACTTGTTCCCTGATTTAGAAAACGTCGAGAAACGGTCGTTTCAGCTAGTGCTGTGCTTCTACACATGTATTTGCTGAACGGTGAAAGCGCACAGTAATGCACTTTTCTCCCAGCAAATACACTGTTTCTAAGGAAATGGGAACACACTGAGGAGACACTTGTGGGAGCTACTGTGACTAAAACTGAGCTTCCCTACGCACAGGGAAGCAAGAGAAATGCTGATTTCATCAAGCCCAGTTACATACTCAGAATCTGTACTACTGCGCAAATAGGCATGTCTCTGTAGGCAAAAAACTCATTTCTGACAAAGTTGCCCAAATGCATCTCAGAAGTGTGCAACTTGTTCCCTGAGTTAGAAAACGTCGAGAAACGGTCGTTTCTGCTAGCGCTGTGCTTCTACACATGTATTTGCTGAACGGTGAAAGCGCACACTAATGAAATTTTCTCCCAGCAAATACACTGTTTCTAAGGAAATGGGAACACACTGAGGAGACACTTGTGGGAGCTACTGTGACTAAAACTGAGCTTCCCTACGCACAGGGAAGCAAGAGAAAGCTGATTTCATCAAGCCCAGTTACATACTCAGAATCTGTACTACTGCGCAAATAGGCATGTCTCTGTAGGCAAAAAACTCATTTCTGACAAAGTTGCCCAAATGCATCTCAGAAGTGTGCAACTTGTTCCCTGATTTAGAAAACGTCGATAAACGGTCGTTTCAGCTACTGCTGTGCTTCTACACATGTATTTGCTGAACGGTGAAAGCGCACAGTAATGCACATTTCTCCCAGCAAAAACACTGTTTCTAAGGAAATGGGAACACACTGAGGAGACACTTGTGGGAGCTACTGTGACTAAACCTGAGCTTCCCTACGCACAGGGAAGCAAGAGAAATGCTGATTTCATCAAGCCCAGTTACATACTCAGAATCTGTACTACTGGGCAAATAGGCATGTCTCTTTAGGCAAAAAACCCATTTCTGACAAACTTGCCCAAATGCATCTCAGAAGTGTGCAACTTGTTCCCTGAGTTAGAAAACGTCGAGAAACGGTCGTTTCTGCTAGCGCTATGCTTCTACACATGTATTTGCTGAACGGTGAAAGCGCACAGTAATGCACTTTACTCCCAGCAAATACACTGTTTCTAAGGAAATGGGAAAACACTGAGGAGACACTTGTGGGAGCTACTGTGACTAAAACTGAGCTTCCCTACGCACAGGGAAGCTAGAGAAATGCTGATTTCATCAACCCAGTTACATACTCAGAATCTGTACTACTGCGCAAATAGGCATGTCTCTTTAGGCAAAAAACTCATTTCTGACAAAGTTGCCCAAATGCATCTCAGAAGTGTGCAACTTGTTCCCTGAGTTAGAAAACGTCGAGAAACGGTCATGTCTGCTAACGCTGTGCTTCTACACATGTATTTGCTGAACGGTGAAAGCGCACAGTAATGCACTTTTCTCCCAGCAAATACACTGTTTCTAAGGAAATGGGAACACACTGAGGAGACACTTGTGGGAGCTACTGTGACTAAAACTGAGCTTCCCTACGCACAGGGAAGCAAGAGAAATGCTGATTTCATCAAGCCCAGTTACATACTCAGAATCTGTACTACTGCGCAAATAGGCATGTCTCTGTAGGCAAAAAACTCATTTCTGACAAAGTTGCCCAAATGCATTTCAGAAGTGTGCAACTTGTTCCCTGAGTTAGAAAACGTCGAGAAACGGTCGTTTCTGCTAGCGCTGTGTTTCTACACATGTATTTGCTGAACGGTGAAAGCGCACAGTAATGCACTTTACTCCCAGCAAATACACTGTTTCTAAGGAAATGGGAAAACACTGAGTAGACACTTGTGGGAGCTACTGTGACTAAAACTGAGCTTCCCTACGCACAGGGAAGCTAGAGAAATGCTGATTTCATCAACCCAGTTACATACTCAGAATCTGTACTACTGTGCAAATAGGCATGTCTCTTTAGGCAGAAAACTCTTTTCTGACAAAGTTGCCCAAATGCATCTCAGAAGTGTGCAACTTGTTCCCTGAGTTAGAAAACGTCGAGAAACGGTCATACCTGCTAACGCTGTGCTTCTACACATGTATTTGCTGAACGGTGAAAGCGCACAGTAATGCACTTTTCTCCCAGCAAATACACTGTTTCTAAGGAAATGGGAACACACTGAGGAGACACTTGTGGGAGCTACTGTGACTAAAACTGAGCTTCCCTACGCACAGGGAAGCAAGAGAAATGCTGATTTCATCAAGCCCAGTTACATACTCAGAATCTGTACTACTGCGCAAATAGGCATGTCTCTGTAGGCAAAAAACTCATTTCTGACAAAGTTGCCCAAATGCATCTCAGAAGTGTGCAACTTGTTCCCTGAGTTAGAAAACGTCTAGAAACGGTCGTTTCTGCTAGCGCTGTGCTTCTACACATGTATTTGCTGAACGGTGAAAGCGCACAGTAATGCACTTTACTCCCAGCAAATACACTGTTTCTAAGGAAATGGGAAAACACTGAGGAGACACTTGTGGGAGCTACTGTGACTAAAACTGAGCTTCCCTACGCACAGGGAAGCAAGAGAAATGCTGATTTCATCAACCCAGTTACATACTCAGAATCTGTACTACTGCGCAAATAGGCATGTCTCTTTAGGCAAAAAACTCATTTCTGACAAAGTTGCCCAAATGCATCTCAGAAGTGTGCAACTTGTTCCCTGAGTTAGAAAACGTCGAGAAACGGTCATATCTGCTAACGATGTGCTTCTACACATGTATATGCTGAACGGTGAAAGCGCACAGTAATGCACTTTTCTCCCAGCAAATACACTGTTTCTAAGGAAATGGGAACACACTGAGGAGACACTTGTGGGAGCTACTGTGACTAAAACTGAGCTTCCCTACGCACAGGGAAGCAAGAGAAATGCTGATTTCATCAAGCCCAGTTACATACTCAGAATCTGTACTACTGCGCAAATAGGCATGTCTCTGTAGGCAAAAAACTCATTTCTGACAAAGTTGCCCAAATGCATTTCAGAAGTGTGCAACTTGTTCCCTGAGTTAGAAAACGTCGAGAAACGGTCGTTTCTGCTAGCGCTGTGCTTCTACACATGTATTTGCTGAACGGTGAAAGCGCACAGTAATGCACTTTACTCCCAGCAAATACACTGTTTCTAAGGAAATGGGAAAACACTGAGGAGACACTTGTGGGAGCTACTGTGACTAAAACTGAGCTTCCCTACGCACAGGGAAGCTAGAGAAATGCTGATTTCATCAACCCAGTTACATACTCAGAATCTGTACTACTGCGCAAATAGGCATGTCTCTGTAGGCAAAAAACTCATTTCTGACAAAGTTGTCCAAATGCACCTCAGAAGTGTGCAACTTGTTCCCTGAGTTAGAAAACGTCGAGAAACGGTCATTTCTGCTAGCGCTGTGCTTCTACACATGTATTTGCAGAACGGTGAAAGCCCACAGTAACGCACTTTTCTCCCAGCATATACACTGTTTCTAAGGAAATGGGAACACACTGAGGAGACACTTGTGGGAGCTACTGCGACTAAAACTGAGCTTCCCTATGCACAGGGAAGCAAGAGAAATGCTGATTTCATCAAGCCCAGTTACATACTCAGAATCTGTACTACTGCGCAAATAGGCATGTCTCTGTAGGCAAAAAACTCATTTCTGACAAAGTTGCCCAAATGCATCTCAGAAGTGTGCCACTTGTTCCCTAATTTAGAAAACGTCGAGAAAAGGTCGTTTCAGCTAGTGCTGTGCTTCTACACATGTATTTGCTGAACGGTGAAAGCGCACAGTAATGCACATTTCTCCCAGGAAAAACACTGTTTCTAAGGAAATGGGAACACACTGAGGAGACACTTGTGGGAGCTACTGTGACTAAAACTGAGCTTCCCTACGCACAGGGAAGCAAGAGAAATGCTGATTTCTTCAAGCCCAGTTACATACTCAGAATCTGTACTACTGCGCAAATAGGCATGTCTCTCTAGGCAAAAAACTCATTTCTGACAAAGTTGCCCAAATGCATCTCAGAAGTGTGCAACTTGTTCCCTGAGTTAGAAAACGTCTAGAAACGGACGTTTCTGCTAGCGCTGTGCTTCTACACATGTATTTGCTGAACGGTGAAAGCGCACAGTAATGCACTTTACTCCCAGCAAATACACTGTTTCTAAGGAAATGGGAAAACACTGAGGAGACACTTGTGGGAGCTACTGTGACTAAAACTGAGCTTCCCTACGCACAGGGAAGCAAGAGAAATGCTGATTTCATCAACCCAGTTACATACTCAGAATCTGTACTACTGCGCAAATAGGCATGTCTCTTTAGGCAAAAAACTCATTTCTGACAAAGTTGCCCAAATGCATCTCAGAAGTGTGCAACTTGTTCCCTGAGTTAGAAAACGTCGAGAAACGGTCATATCTGCTAACGATGTGCTTCTACACATGTATATGCTGAACGGTGAAAGCGCACAGTAATGCACTTTTCTCCCAGCAAATACACTGTTTCTAAGGAAATGGGAACACACTGAGGAGACACTTGTGGGAGCTACTGTGACTAAAACTGAGCTTCCCTACGCACAGGGAAGCAAGAGAAATGCTGATTTCATCAAGCCCAGTTACATACTCAGAATCTGTACTACTGCGCAAATAGGCATGTCTCTGTAGGCAAAAAACTCATTTCTGACAAAGTTGCCCAAATGCATTTCAGAAGTGTGCAACTTGTTCCCTGAGTTAGAAAACGTCGAGAAACGGTCGTTTCTGCTAGCGCTGTGCTTCTACACATGTATTTGCTGAACGGTGAAAGCGCACAGTAATGCACTTTACTCCCAGCAAATACACTGTTTCTAAGGAAATGGGAAAACACTGAGGAGACACTTGTGGGAGCTACTGTGACTAAAACTGAGCTTCCCTACGCACAGGGAAGCTAGAGAAATGCTGATTTCATCAACCCAGTTACATACTCAGAATCTGTACTACTGCGCAAATAGGCATGTCTCTGTAGGCAAAAAACTCATTTCTGACAAAGTTGTCCAAATGCACCTCAGAAGTGTGCAACTTGTTCCCTGAGTTAGAAAACGTCGAGAAACGGTCATTTCTGCTAGCGCTGTGCTTCTACACATGTATTTGCAGAACGGTGAAAGCCCACAGTAACGCACTTTTCTCCCAGCATATACACTGTTTCTAAGGAAATGGGAACACACTGAGGAGACACTTGTGGGAGCTACTGCGACTAAAACTGAGCTTCCCTATGCACAGGGAAGCAAGAGAAATGCTGATTTCATCAAGCCCAGTTACATACTCAGAATCTGTACTACTGCGCAAATAGGCATGTCTCTGTAGGCAAAAAACTCATTTCTGACAAAGTTGCCCAAATGCATCTCAGAAGTGTGCCACTTGTTCCCTAATTTAGAAAACGTCGAGAAAAGGTCGTTTCAGCTAGTGCTGTGCTTCTACACATGTATTTGCTGAACGGTGAAAGCGCACAGTAATGCACATTTCTCCCAGTAAAAACACTGTTTCTAAGGAAATGGGAACACACTGAGGAGACACTTGTGGGAGCTACTGTGACTAAAACTGAGCTTCCCTACGCACAGGGAAGCAAGAGAAATGCTGATTTCTTCAAGCCCAGTTACATACTCAGAATCTGTACTACTGCGCAAATAGGCATGTCTCTCTAGGCAAAAAACTCATTTCTGACAAAGTTGCCCAAATGCATCTCAGAAGTGTGCAACTTGTTCCCTGAGTTAGAAAATGTCGAGAAACGGTCGTTTCTGCTAGCGCTGTGCTTTTACACATGTATTTGCTGAACGGTGAAAGCGCACAGTAATGCACTTTTCTCCCAGCAAATACACTGTTTCTAAGGAAATGGGAACACACTGAGGAGACACTTGTGGGAGCTACTGTGACTAAAACTGAGCTTCCCTACGCACAGGGAAGCAAGAGAAATGCTGATTTCATCAAGGCCAGTTACATACTCAGAATCTGTACTACTGCGCAAATAGGCATGTCTCTGTAGGCAAAAAAATCATTTCTGACAAAGTTGCCCAAATGCATCTCAGAAGTATGCAACTTGTTCCCTGAGTTAGAAAACGTCGAGAAACGGTCATATCTGCTAACGCTGTGCTTCTACACATGTATTTGCTGAACGGTGAAAGCGCACAGTAATGCACTTTTCTCCCAGCAAATACACTGTATCTAAGGAAATGGGAACACACTGAGGAGACACTTGTCGGAGCTACTGTGACTAAAACTGAGCATCCCTCCGCACAGGGAAGCAAGAAAAATGCTGATTTCATCCAGCCCAGTTACATACTCAGAATCTGTACTACTGCGCAAATAGGCATGAATCTGTAGGCAAAAAACTCATTTCTGACAATGTTGCCCAAATGCATCTCAGAAGTGTGCAACTTGTTCCCTGAGTTAGAAAACGTCGAGAAACGTTCGTTTCTGCTAGCGCTGTGCTTCTACACATGTATTTGCTGAACGGTGAAAGCGCACAGTAATGCACTTTTCTCCCAGCAAATACACTGTTTCTAAGGAAATGGGAACACACTGAGGAGACACTTGTGGGAGCTACTGTGACTAAAACTGAGCTTCCCTACGCACAGGGAAGCAAGAGAAATGCTGATTTCATCAAGCCCAGTTACATACTCAGAATCTGTACTACTGCGCAAGTAGGCAAGTCTCTGTAGGCAAAAAACTCATTTCTGACAAAGTTTCCTAAATGCATCTCAGAAGTGTGCAACTTGTTCCCTGAGTTAGAAAACGTCGAGAAACGGTCATATCTGCTAACACTGTGCTTCTACACATGTATTTGCTGAACGGTTAAAGCGCACAGTAATGCACTTTTCTCCCAGCAAATACACTGTTTCTAAGGAAATGGGAACACACTGAGGAGACACTTGTGGGAGCTACTGTGACTAAAACTAGGCTTCCCTACGCACAGGGAAGCAAGAGAAATGCTGATTTCATCAAGCCTAGTTACATACTCAGAATCTGTACTACTGCGCAAATAGGCATGTCTTTGTAGGCAAAAAACTCATTTCTGACAATGTTGCCCAAATGCATCTCAGAAGTGTGCAACTTGTTCCCTGAGATAGAAAACATTGAGAAACGTTCGTTTCTGCTAGCGCTGTGCTTCTACACATGTATTTGCTGAACGGTGAAAGCACACAGAAATGCACTTTTCTCCCAGCAAATACCCTGTTTCTAAGGAAGTGGGAACACACTGAGGAGACACTTGTGGGAGCTACTGTGGCTAAAACTGAGCTTCCCTATGCACAGGGAAGCAAGAGAAATGCTGATTTCATCAAGCCCAGTTACATACTCAGAATCTGTACTACTGCACAAATAGGCATGAATCTGTAGGCAAAAAACTCATTTCTGACAAAGATGCCCAAATGCATCTCAGAAGTGTGCAACTTGTTCCCTGAGTTAGAAAACGTCGAGAAACATACGTTTCTGCTAGGACTGTGCTTCTACACATGTATTTGCTGAACGGTGAAAGCGCACAGTAATGCACTTTTCTCCCAGCAAATACACTGTTTCTAAGGAAATGGGAACACACTGAGGAGACACTTGTGGGAGCTACTGTGACTAAAACTGAGCCTCCCTACGCACAGGGAAGCAAGAGAAATGCTGATTTCATCCAGCCCAGTTACATACTCAGAATCTGTACTACTGCGCAAATAGACATGTCTCTGTAGGCAAAAAACTCATTTCTGACAAAGTTGCCCAAATGCATCTCAGAAGTGTGCAACTTGTTCCCTGAGTTAGAAAACGTCGAGAAACGGTCATATCTGCTAACGCTGTGCTTCTATACATGTATTTGCTGAACGGTGAAAGCACACAGTAATGCACTTTTCTCCCAGCAAATACACTGTTTCTAAGGAAATGGGAACACACTGAGGAGACACTTGTGGGAGCTACTGTGACTAAAACTGAGCTTCCCTACGCACAGGTAAGCAAGAGAAATGCTGATTTCATCAAGCCCAGTTACATACTCAGAATCTGTACTACTGCGCAAATAGGCATGTCTCTGTAGGCAAAAAACTCATTTCTGACAAAGTTTCCCAAATGCATTTCAGAAGTGTGCAACTTGTTCCCTGAGTTAGAAAACGTCGAGAAACGGTCGTTTCTGCTAGCGCTGTGTTTCTACACATGTATTTGCTGAACGGTGAAAGCGCACAGTAATGCACTTTTCTCCCAGCAAATACACTGTTTCTAAGGAAATGGGAACACACTGAGGAGACACTTGTGGGAGCTACTGTGACTAAAACTGAGCTTCCCTACGCACAGGGAAGCTAGAGAAATGCTGATTTCATCAACCCAGTTACATACTCAGAATCTGTACTACTGTGCAAATAGGCATGTCTCTTTAGGCAAAAAACTCTTTTCTGACAAAGTTGCCCAAATGCATCTCAGAAGTGTGCAACTTGTTCCCTGAGTTAGAAAACGTCGAGAAACGGTCATACCTGCTAACGCTGTGCTTCTACACATGTATTTGCTGAACGGTGAAAGCGCACAGTAATGCACTTTTCTCCCAGCAAATACACTGTTTCTAAGGAAATGGGAACACACTGAGGAGACACTTGTGGGAGCTACTGTGACTAAAACTGAGCTTCCCTACGCACAGGGAAGCAAGAGAAATGCTGATTTCATCAAGCCCAGTTACATACTCAGCATCTGTACTACTGCGCAAATAGGCATGTCTCTGTAGGCAAAAAACTCATTTCTGACAAAGTTGCCCAAATGCATCTCAGAAGTGTGCAACTTGTTCCCTGAGTTAGAAAACTTCGAGAAACGGTCGTTTCTGCTAGCGCTGTGCTTCTACACATGTATTTGCTGAACGGTGAAAGCGCACAGTGATGCACTTTACTCCCAGCAAATACACTGTTTCTAAGGAAATGGGAAAACACTGAGGAGACACTTGTGGGAGCTACTGTGACTAAAACTGAGCTTCCCTACGCACAGGGAAGCAAGAGAAATGCTGATTTCATCAACACAGTTACATACTCAGAATCTGTACTACTGCGCAAATAGGCATGTCTCTTTAGGCAAAAAACTCTTTTCTGACAAAGTTGCCCAAATGCATCTCAGAAGTGTGCAACTTGTTCCCTGAGTTAGAAAACGTCGAGAAACGGTCATATCTGCTAACGATGTGCTTCTACACATGTATATGCTGAACGGTGAAAGCGCACAGTAATGCACTTTTCTCCCAGCAAATACACTGTTTCTAAGGAAATGGGAACACACTGAGGAGACACTTGTGGGAGCTACTGTGACTAAAACTGAGCTTCCCTACGCACAGGGAAGGAAGAGAAATGCTGATTTCATCAAGCCCAGTTACATTCTCAGAATCTGTACTACTGCGCAAATAGGCATGTCTCTGTAGGCAAAAAACTCATTTCTGACAAAGTTGCCCAAATGCATTTCAGAAGTGTGCAACTTGTTCCCTGAGTTAGAAAACGTCGAGAAACGGTCATTTCTGCTAGCGCTGTGCTTCTACACATGTATTTGCTGAACGGTGAAAGCACACAGTAATGCACTTTACTCCCAGCAAATACACTGTTTCTGAGGAAATGGAAAAACACTGAGGAGACACTTGTGGGAGCTACTGTGACTAAAACTGAGCTTCCCTACGCACAGGGAAGCTAGAGAAATGCTGATTTCATCAACCCAGTTACATACTCAGAATCTGTACTACTGCGCAAATAGGCATGTCTCTGTAGGCAAAAAACTCATTTCTGACAAAGTTGTCCAAATGCACCTCAGAAGTGTGCAACTTGTTCCCTGAGTTAGAAAACGTCGAGAAACGGTCATTTCTGCTAGCGCTGTGCTTCTACACATGTATATGCAGAACGGTGAAAGCCCACAGTAACGCACTTTTCTCCCAGCATATACACTGTTTCTAAGGAAATGGGAACACACTGAGGAGAAACTAGTGGGAGCTACAGTGACTAAAACTGAGCTTCCCTACGCACAGGGAAGCAAGAGAAATGCTGATTTCATCAAGCCCAGTTACATACTCAGAATCTGTACTACTGCGCAAATAGGCATGTCTCTGTAGGCAAAAAACTCATTTCTGACAAAGTTGCCCAAATGCATCTCAGAAGTGTGCAACTTGTTCCCTGAGTTAGAAAACGTCGAGAAACGGTCGTTTCTGCTAGCGCTGTGCTTCTACACATGTATATGCTGAACGGTGAAAGCGCAGAGTAATGCACTTTTCTCCCAGCAAATACACTGTTTCTAAGGAAATGGGAACACACTGAGGAGACACTTGTGGGAGCTACTGTGACTAAAACTGAGCTTCCCTACGCACAGGGAAGCAAGAGAAATGCTGATTTCATCAAGCCCAGTTACATACTCAGAATCTGTACTACTGCGCAAATAGGCATGTCTCTTTATGCAAAAAACTCATTTCTGACAAAGTTGCCCAAATGCATCTCAGAAGTGTGCAACTTGTTCCCTGAGTTAGAAAACGTCGAGAAACGGTCGTTTCTGCTAGCACTGTGCTTCTACACATGTATATGCTGAACGGTGAAAGCGCAGAGTAATGCACTTTTCTCCCAGCAAATACACTGTTTCTAAGGAAATGGGAACACACTGAGGAGATACTTGTGGGACCTACTGTGACTAAAACTGAGCTTCCCTACGCACAGGGAAGCAAGAGAAATGCTGATTTCATCAAGCCCAGTTACATACTCAGAATCTGTACTACTGCGCAAATAGGCATGTCTCTTTAGGCAAAAAACTCATTTCTGACAAAGTTGCCCAAATGCATCTCAGAAGTGTGCAACTTGTTCCCTGAGTTAGAAAACGTCGAGAAACGGTCGTTTCTGCTAGCGCTGTGCTTCTACACATGTATTTGCTGAACGGTGAAAGCGCACACTAATGAAATTTTCTCCCAGCAAATACACTGTTTCTAAGGAAATGGGAACACACTGAGGAGACACTTGTGGGAGCTACTGTGACTAAAACTGAGCTTCCCTACGCACAGGGAAGCAAGAGAAAGCTGATTTCATCAAGCCCAGTTACATACTCAGAATCTGTACTACTGCGCAAATAGGCATGTCTCTGTAGGCAAAAAACTCATTTCTGACAAAGTTGCCCAAATGCATCTCAGAAGTGTGCAACTTGTTCCCTGATTTAGAAAACGTCGATAAACGGTCGTTTCAGCTACTGCTGTGCTTCTACACATGTATTTGCTGAACGGTGAAAGCGCACAGTAATGCACATTTCTCCCAGCAAAAACACTGTTTCTAAGGAAATGGGAACACACTGAGGAGACACTTGTGGGAGCTACTGTGACTAAACCTGAGCTTCCCTACGCACAGGGAAGCAAGAGAAATGCTGATTTCATCAAGCCCAGTTACATACTCAGAATCTGTACTACTGGGCAAATAGGCATGTCTCTTTAGGCAAAAAACCCATTTCTGACAAACTTGCCCAAATGCATCTCAGAAGTGTGCAACTTGTTCCCTGAGTTAGAAAACGTCGAGAAACGGTCGTTTCTGCTAGCGCTATGCTTCTACACATGTATTTGCTGAACGGTGAAAGCGCACAGTAATGCACTTTACTCCCAGCAAATACACTGTTTCTAAGGAAATGGGAAAACACTGAGGAGACACTTGTGGGAGCTACTGTGACTAAAACTGAGCTTCCCTACGCACAGGGAAGCTAGAGAAATGCTGATTTCATCAACCCAGTTACATACTCAGAATCTGTACTACTGCGCAAATAGGCATGTCTCTTTAGGCAAAAAACTCATTTCTGACAAAGTTGCCCAAATGCATCTCAGAAGTGTGCAACTTGTTCCCTGAGTTAGAAAACGTCGAGAAACGGTCATATCTGCTAACGCTGTGCTTCTACACATGTATTTGCTGAACGGTGAAAGCGCACAGTAATGCACTTTTCTCCCAGCAAATACACTGTTTCTAAGGAAATGGGAACACACTGAGGAGACACTTGTGGGAGCTACTGTGACTAAAACTGAGCTTCCCTACGCACAGGGAAGCAAGAGAAATGCTGATTTCATCAAGACCAGTTACATACTCAGAATCTGTACTACTGCGCAAATAGGCATGTCTCTGTAGGCAAAAAACTCATTTCTGACAAAGTTGCCCAAATGCATTTCAGAAGTGTGCAACTTGTTCCCTGAGTTAGAAAACGTCGAGAAACGGTCGTTTCTGCTAGCGCTGTGTTTCTACACATGTATTTGCTGAACGGTGAAAGCGCACAGTAATGCACTTTACTCCCAGCAAATACACTGTTTCTAAGGAAATGGGAAAACACTGAGTAGACACTTGTGGGAGCTACTGTGACTAAAACTGAGCTTCCCTACGCACAGGGAAGCTAGAGAAATGCTGATTTCATCAACCCAGTTACATACTCAGAATCTGTACTACTGTGCAAATAGGCATGTCTCTTTAGGCAGAAAACTCTTTTCTGACAAAGTTGCCCAAATGCATCTCAGAAGTGTGCAACTTGTTCCCTGAGTTAGAAAACGTCGAGAAACGGTCATACCTGCTAACGCTGTGCTTCTACACATGTATTTGCTGAACGGTGAAAGCGCACAGTAATGCACTTTTCTCCCAGCAAATACACTGTTTCTAAGGAAATGGGAACACACTGAGGAGACACTTGTGGGAGCTACTGTGACAAAAACTAAGCTTCCCTACGCACAGGGAAGCAAGAGAAATGCTGATTTCATCAAGCCCAGTTACGTACTCAGCATCTGTACTACTGCGCAAATAGGCATGTCTCTGTAGGCAAAAAACTCATTTCTGACAAAGTTGCCCAAATGCATCTCAGAAGTGTGCAACTTGTTCCCTGGGTTAGAAAACGTCTAGAAACGGTCGTTTCTGCTAGCGCTGTGCTTCTACACATGTATTTGCTGAACGGTGAAAGCGCACAGTAATGCACTTTACTCCCAGCAAATACACTGTTTCTGAGGAAATGGAAAAACACTGAGGAGACACTTGTGGGAGCTACTGTGACTAAAACTGAGCTTCCCTACGCACAGGGAAGCTAGAGAAATGCTGATTTCATCAACCCAGTTACATACTCAGAATCTGTACTACTGCGCAAATAGGCATGTCTCTGTAGGCAAAAAACTCATTTCTGACAAAGTTGTCCAAATGCACCTCAGAAGTGTGCAACTTGTTCCCTGAGTTAGAAAACGTCGAGAAACGGTCATTTCTGCTAGCGCTGTGCTTCTACACATGTATATGCAGAACGGTGAAAGCCCACAGTAACGCACTTTTCTCCCAGCATATACACTGTTTCTAAGGAAATGGGAACACACTGAGGAGAAACTAGTGGGAGCTACAGTGACTAAAACTGAGCTTCCCTACGCACAGGGAAGCAAGAGAAATGCTGATTTCATCAAGCCCAGTTACATACTCAGAATCTGTACTACTGCGCAAATAGGCATGTCTCTGTAGGCAAAAAACTCATTTCTGACAAAGTTGCCCAAATGCATCTCAGAAGTGTGCAACTTGTTCCCTGAGTTAGAAAACGTCGAGAAACGGTCGTTTCTGCTAGCGCTGTGCTTCTACACATGTATTTGCTGAACGGTGAAAGCGCACAGTAATGCACTTTACTCCCAGCAAATACACTGTTTCTAAGGAAATGGGAAAACACTGAGGAGACACTTGTGGGAGCTACTGTGAATAAAACTGAGCTTCCCTACGCACAGGGAAGCTAGAGAAATGCTGATTTCATCAACCCAGTTACATACTCAGAATCTGTACTACTGCGCAAATAGGCATGTCTCTGTAGGCAAAAAACTCATTTCTGACAAAGTTGCCCAAATGCACCTCAGAAGTGTGCAACTTGTTCCCTGAGTTAGAAAACGTCGAGAAACGGTCATTTCTGCTAGCGCTGTGCTTCTACACATGTATTTGCAGAACGGTGAAAGCCCACAGTAACGCACTTTTCTCCCAGCATATACACTGTTTCTAAGGAAATGGGAAAACACTGAGGAGACACTTGTGGGAGCTACTGCGACTAAAACTGAGCTTCCCTATGCACAGGGAAGCAAGAGAAATGCTGATTTCATCAAGCCCAGTTACATACTCAGAATCTGTACTACTGCGCAAATAGGCATGTCTCTGTAGGCAAAAAACTCATTTCTGACAACGTTGCCCAAATGCATCTCAGAAGTGTGCCACTTGTTCCCTAATTTAGAAAACGTCGAGAAAAGGTCGTTTCAGCTAGTGCTGTGCTTCTACACATGTATTTGCTGAACGGTGAAAGCGCACAGTAATGCACATTTCTCCCAGTAAAAACACTGTTTCTAAGGAAATGGGAACACACTGAGGAGACACTTGTGGGAGCTACTGTGACTAAAACTGAGCTTCCCTACGCACAGGGAAGCAAGAGAAATGCTGATTTCTTCAAGCCCAGTTACATACTCAGAATCTGTACTACTGCGCAAATAGGCATGTCTCTCTAGGCAAAAAACTCATTTCTGACAAAGTTGCCCAAATGCATCTCAGAAGTGTGCAACTTGTTCCCTGAGTTAGAAAATGTCGAGAAACGGTCGTTTCTGCTAGCGCTGTGCTTTTAAACATGTATTTGCTGAACGGTGAAAGCGCACAGTAATGCACTTTTCTCCCAGCAAATACACTGTTTCTAAGGAAATGGGAACACACTGAGGAGACACTTGTGGGAGCTACTGTGACTAAAACTGAGCTTCCCTACGCACAGGGAAGCAAGAGAAATGCTGATGTCATCAAGGCCAGTTACATACTCAGAATCTGTACTACTGCGCAAATAGGCATGTCTCTGTAGGCAAAAAAATCATTTCTGACAAAGTTGCCCAAATGCATCTCAGAAGTATGCAACTTGTTCCCTGAGTTAGAAAACGTCGAGAAACGGTCATATCTGCTAACGCTGTGCTTCTACACATGTATTTGCTGAACGGTGAAAGCGCACAGTAATGCACTTTTCTCCCAGCAAATACACTGTATCTAAGGAAATGGGAACACACTGAGGAGACACTTGTCGGAGCTACTGTGACTAAAACTGAGCATCCCTTTGCACAGGGAAGCAAGAAAAATGCTGATTTCATCCAGCCCAGTTACATACTCAGAATCTGTACTACTGCGCAAATAGGCATGAATCTGTAGGCAAAAAACTCATTTCTGACAAAGTTGCCCAAATGCATCTCAGAAGTGTGCAACTTGTTCCCTGAGTTAGAAAACGTCGAGAAACGTTCGTTTCTGCTAGCGCTGTGCTTCTACACATGTATTTGCTGAACGGTGAAAGCGCACAGTAATGCACTTTTCTCCCAGCAAATACACTGTTTCTAAGGAAATGGGAACACACTGAGGAGACACTTGTGGGAGCTACTGTGACTAAAACTGAGCTTCCCTACGCACAGGGAAGCAAGTGAAATGCTGATTTCATCAAGCCCAGTTACATACTCAGAATCTGTACTACTGCGCAAGTAGGCAAGTCTCTGTAGGCAAAAAACTCATTTCTGACAAAGTTTCCTAAATGCATCTCAGAAGTGTGCAACTTGTTCCCTGAGTTAGAAAACGTCGAGAAACGGTCATATCTGCTAACACTGTGCTTCTACACATATATTTGCTGATCGGTTAAAGCGCACAGTAATGCACTTTTCTCCCAGCAAATACACTGTTTCTAAGGAAATGGGAACACACTGAGGAGACACTTGTGGGAGCTACTGTGACTAAAACTAGGCTTCCCTACGCACAGGGAAGCAAGAGAAATGCTGATTTCATCAAGCCCAGTTACATACTCAGAATCTGTACTACTGCGCAAATAGGCATGTCTTTGTAGGCAAAAAACTCATTTCTGACAATGTTGCCCAAATGCATCTCAGAAGTGTGCAACTTGTTCCCTGAGATAGAAAACATTGAGAAACGTTCGTTTCTGCTAGCGCTGTGCTTCTACACATGTATTTGCTGAACGGTGAAAGCGCACAGAAATGCACTTTTCTCCCAGCAAATACCCTGTTTCTAAGGAAGTGGGAACACACTGAGGAGACACTTGTGGGAGCTACTGTGGCTAAAACTGAGCTTCCCTATGCACAGGGAAGCAAGAGAAATGCTGATTTCATCAAGCCCAGTTACATACTCAGAATCTGTACTACTGCACAAATAGGCATGAATCTGTAGGCAAAAAACTCATTTCTGACAAAGATGCCCAAATGCATCTCAGAAGTGTGCAACTTGTTCCCTGAGTTAGAAAACGTCGAGAAACATACGTTTCTGCTAGCACTGTGCTTCTACACATGTATTTGCTGAACGGTGAAAGCGCACAGTAATGCACTTTTCTCCCAGCAAATACACTGTTTCTAAGGAAATGGGAACACACTGAGGAGACACTTGTGGGAGCTACTGTGACTAAAACTGAGCCTCCCTACGCACAGGGAAGCAAGAGAAATGCTGATTTCATCCAGCCCAGTTACATACTCAGAATCTGTACTACTGCGCAAATAGACATGTCTCTGTAGGCAAAACACTCATTTCTGACAAAGTTGCCCAAATGCATCTCAGAAGTGTGCAACTTGTTCCCTGAGTTAGAAAACGTCGAGAAACGGTCATATCTGCTAACGCTGTGCTTCTACACATGTATTTGCTGAACGGTGAAAGCACACAGTAATGCACTTTTCTCCCAGCAAAAACACTGTTTCTAAGGAAATGGGAACACACTGAGGAGACACTTGTGGGAGCTACTGTGACTAAAACTGAGCTTCCCTACGCACAGGGAAGCAAGAGAAATGCTGATTTCATCAAGCCCAGTTACATACTCAGAATCTGTACTACTGCGCAAATAGGCATGTCTCTGTAGGCAAAAAACTCATTTCTGACAAAGTTGCCCAAATGCATTTCAGAAGTGTGCAACTTGTTCCCTGAGTTAGAAAACGTCGAGAAACGGTCGTTTCTGCTAGCGCTGTGTTTCTACACATGTATTTGCTGAACGGTGAAAGCGCACAGTAATGCACTTTACTCCCAGCAAATACACTGTTTCTAAGGAAATGGGAAAACACTGAGGAGACACTTGTGGGAGCTACTGTGACTAAAACTGAGCTTCCCTACGCACAGGGAAGCTAGAGAAATGCTGATTTCATCAACCCAGTTACATACTCAGAATCTGTACTACTGTGCAAATAGGCATGTCTCTTTAGGCAAAAAACTCTTTTCTGACAAAGTTGCCCAAATGCATCTCAGAAGTGTGCAACTTGTTCCCTGAGTTAGAAAACGTCGAGAAACGGTCATACCTGCTAACGCTGTGCTTCTACACATGTATTTGCTGAACGGTGAAAGCGCACAGTAATGCACTTTTCTCCCAGCAAATACACTGTTTCTAAGGAACTGGGAACACACTGAGGAGACACTTGTGGGAGCTACTGTGACTAAAACTGAGCTTCCCTACGCACAGGGAAGCAAGAGAAATGCTGATTTCATCAAGCCCAGTTACATACTCAGCATCTGTACTACTGCGCAAATAGGCATGTCTCTGTAGGCAAAAAACTCATTTCTGACAAAGTTGCCCAAATGCATCTCAGAAGTGTGCAACTTGTTCCCTGAGTTAGAAAACGTCGAGAAACGGTCGTTTCTGCTAGCGCTGTGCTTCTACACATGTATTTGCTGAACGGTGAAAGCGCACAGTAATGCACTTTACTCCCAGCAAATACACTGTTTCTAAGGAAATGGGAAAACATTGAGGAGACACTTGTGGGAGCTACTGTGACTAAAACTGAGCTTCCCTACGCACAGGGAAGCAAGAGAAATGCTGATTTCATCAACCCAGTTACATACTCAGAATCTGTACTACTGCGCAAATAGGCATGTCTCTTTAGGCAAAAAACTCTTTTCTGACAAAGTTGCCCAAATGCATCTCAGAAGTGTGCAACTTGTTCCCTGAGTTAGAAAACATCGAGAAACGGTCATATCTGCTAACGATGTGCTTCTACACATGTATATGCTGAACGGTGAAAGCGCACAGTAATGCACTTTTCTCCCAGCAAATACACTGTTTCTAAGGAAATGGGAACACACTGAGGAGACACTTGTGGGAGCTACTGTGACTAAAACTGAGCTTCCCTACGCACAGGGAAGCAAGAGAAATGCTGATTTCATCAAGCCCAGTTACATACTCAGAATCTGTACTACTGCGCAAATAGGCATGTCTCTGTAGGCAAAAAACTCATTTCTGACAAAGTTGCCCAAATGCATTTCAGAAGTGTGCAACTTGTTCCCTGAGTTAGAAAACGTCGAGAAACGGTCGTTTCTGCTAGCGCTGTGCTTCTACACATGTATTTGCTGATCGGTGAAAGCGCACAGTAATGCACTTTTCTCCCAGCAAATACACTGTTTCTGAGGAAATGGAAAAACACTGAGGAGACACTTGTGGGAGCTACTGTGACTAAAACTGAGCTTCCCTACGCACAGGGAAGCTAGAGAAATGCTGATTTCATCAACCCAGTTACATACTCAGAATCTGTACTACTGCGCAAATAGGCATGTCTCTGTAGGCAAAAAACTCATTTCTGACAAAGTTGTCCAAATGCACCTCAGAAGTGTGCAACTTGTTCCCTGAGTTAGAAAACGTCGAGAAACGGTCATTTCTGCTAGCGCTGTGCTTCTACACATGTATATGCAGAACGGTGAAAGCCCACAGTAACGCACTTTTCTCCCAGCATATACACTGTTTCTAAGGAAATGGGAACACACTGAGGAGACACTTGTGGGAGCTACTGCGACTAAAACTGAGCTTCCCTATGCACAGGGAAGCAAGAGAAATGCTGATTTCATCAAGCCCAGTTACATACTCAGAATCTGTACTACTGCGCAAATAGGCATGTCTCTGTAGGCAAAAAACTCATTTCTGACAAAGTTGCCCAAATGCATCTCAGAAGTGTGCCACTTGTTCCCTAATTTAGAAAACGTCGAGAAAAGGTCGTTTCAGCTAGTGCTGTGCTTCTACACATGTATTTGCTGAACGGTGAAAGCGCAGAGTAATGCACATTTCTCCCAGTAAAAACACTGTTTCTAAGGAAATGGGAACACACTGAGGAGACACTTGTGGGAGCTACTGTGACTAAAACTGAGCTTCCCTACGCACAGGGAAGCAAGAGAAATGCTGATTTCATCAAGCCCAGTTACATACTCAGAATCTGTACTACTGCGCAAATAGGCATGTCTCTCTAGGCAAAAAACTCATTTCTGACAAAGTTGCCCAAATGCATCTCAGAAGTGTGCAACTTGTTCCCTGAGTTAGAAAATGTCGAGAAACGGTCGTTTCTGCTAGCGCTGTGCTTTTACACATGTATTTGCTGAACGGTGAAAGCGCACAGTAATGCACTTTTCTCCCAGCAAATACACTGTTTCTAAGGAAATGGGAACACACTGAGGAGACACTTGTGGGAGCTACTGTGACTAAAACTGAGCTTCCCTACGCACAGGGAAGCAAGAGAAATGCTGATTTCATCAAGCCCAGTTACATACTCAGAATCTGTACTACTGCGCAAATAGGCATGTCTCTGTAGGCAAAAAACTCATTTCTGACAAAGCTGCCCAAATGCATCTCAGAAGTGTGCAACTTGTTCCCTGAGTTAGAAAACGTCGAGAAACGGTCATATCTGCTAACGCTGTGCTTCTACACATGTATTTGCTGAACGGTGAAAGCGCACAGTAATGCACTTTTCTCCCAGCAAATACACTGTTTCTAAGGAAATGGGAACACACTGAGGAGACACTTGTGGGAGCTACTGTGACTAAAACTGAGCTTCCCTACGCACAGGGAAGCAAGACAAATGCTGATTTCATCAAGCCCAGTTACATACTCAGAATCTGTACTACTGCGCAAATAGGCATGTCTCTGTAGGCAAAAAAATCATTTCTGACAAAGTTGCCCAAATGCATCTCAGAAGTATGCAACTTGTTCCCTGAGTTAGAAAACGTCGAGAAACGGTCATATCTGCTAACGCTGTGCTTCTACACATGTATTTGCTGAACGGTGAAAGCGCACAGTAATGCACTTTTCTCCCAGCAAATACACTGTATCTAAGGAAATGGGAACACACTGAGGAGACACTTGTCGGAGCTACTGTGACTAAAACTGAGCATCCCTCCGCACAGGGAAGCAAGAAAAATGCTGATTTCATCCAGCCCAGTTACATACTCAGAATCTGTACTACTGCGCAAATAGGCATGAATCTGTAGGCAAAAAACTCATTTCTGACAAAGTTGCCCAAATGCATCTCAGAAGTGTGCAACTTGTTCCCTGAGTTAGAAAACGTCGAGAAACGTTCATTTCTGCTAGCGCTGTGCTTCTACACATGTATTTGCTGAACAGTGAAAGCGCACAGTAATGCACTTTTCTCCCAGCAAATACACTGTTTCTAAGGAAATGGGAACACACTGAGGAGACACTTGTGGGAGCTACTGTGACTAAAACTGAGCTTCCCTACGCACAGGGAAGCAAGAGAAATGCTGATTTCATCAAGCCCAGTTACATACTCAGAATCTGTACTACTGCGCAAATAGGCATGTCTCTGTAGGCAAAAAAATCATTTCTGACAAAGTTGCCCAAATGCATCTCAGAAGTATGCAACTTGTTCCCTGAGTTAGAAAACGTCGAGAAACGGTCATATCTGCTAACGCTGTGCTTCTACACATGTATTTGCTGAACGGTGAAAGCGCACAGTAATGCACTTTTCTCCCAGCAAATACACTGTAACTAAGGAAATGGGAACACACTGAGGAGACACTTGTCGGAGCTACTGTGACTAAAACTGAGCTTCCCTACGCACAGGGAAGCAAGAGAAATGCTGATTTCATCAAGCCCAGTTACATACTCAGAATCTGTACTACTGCGCAAGTAGGCATGTCTCTGTAGGCAAAAAACTCATTTCTGACAAAGTTTCCTAAATGCATCTCAGAAGTGTGCAACTTGTTCCCTGAGTTAGAAAACGTCGAGAAACGGTCATATCTGCTAACACTGTGCTTCTACACATGTATTTGCTGAACGGTTAAAGCTCACAGTAATGCACTTTTCTCCCAGCAAATACACTGTTTCTAAGGAAATAGGAACACACTGAGGAGACACTTGTGGGAGCTACTGTGATCAAACTAGGCTTCCCTACGCACAGGGAAGCAAGAGAAATGCTGATTTCATCAAGCCCAGTTACATACTCAGAATCTGTACTACTGCGCAAATAGGCATGTCTCTGTAGGCAAAAAACTCATTTCTGACAATGTTGCCCAAATGCATCTCAGAAGTGTGCAACTTGTTCCCTGAGATAGAAAACATTGAGAAACGTTCGTTTCTGCTAGCGCTGTGCTTCTACACATGTATTTGCTGAACGGTGAAAGCGCACAGAAATGCACTTTTCTCCCAGCAAATACCCTGTTTCTAAGGAAGTGGGAACACACTGAGGAGACACTTGTGGGAGCTACTGTGGCTAAAACTGAGCTTCCCTATGCACAGGGAAGCAAGAGAAATGCTGATTTCATCAAGCCCAGTTACATACTCAGAATCTGTACTACTGCACAAATAGGCATGAATCTGTAGGCAAAAAACTCATTTCTGACAAAGATGCCCAAATGCATCTCAGAAGTGTGCAACTTGTTCCCTGAGTTAGAAAACGTCGAGAAACATACGTTTCTGCTAGCACTGTGCTTCTACACATGTATTTGCTGAACGGTGAAAGCGCACAGTAATGCACTTTTCTCCCAGGAAATACACTGTTTCTAAGGAAATGGGAACACACTGAGGAGACACTTGTGGGAGCTACTGTGACTAAAACTGAGCCTCCCTACGCACAGGGAAGCAAGAGAAATGCTGATTTCATCCAGCCCAGTTACATACTCAGAATCTGTACTACTTCGCAAATAGACATGTCTCTGTAGGCAAAAAACTCATTTCTGACAAAGTTGCCCAAATGCATCTCAGAAGTGTGCAACTTGTTCCCTGAGTTAGAAAACGTCGAGAAACGGTCATATCTGCTAACGCTGTGCTTCTACACATGTATTTGCTGAACGGTGAAAGCGCACAGTAATGCAATTTTCTCCCAGCAAATACACTGTTTCTAAGGAAATGGGAACACACTGAGGAGACACTTGTGGTAGCTACTGTGACGAAAACTGAGCTTCCCTACGCACAGGGAAGCAAGACAAATGCTGATTTCATCAAGCCCAGTTACATACTCAGAATCTGTACTACTGCGCAAATAGGCATGTCTCTGTAGGCAAAAAACTCATTTCTGACAAAGTTGCCCAAATGCATCTCAGAAGTGTGCAACTTGTTCCCTGAGTTAGAAAACGTCGAGAAACGGTCATATCTGCTAACGCTGTGCTTCTACACATGTATTTGCTGAACGGTGAAAGCGCACAGTAATGCACTTTTCTCCCAGCAAATACACTGTATCTAAGGAAATGGGAACACACTGAGGAGACACTTGTCGGAGCTACTGTGACTAAAACTGAGCTTCCCTCCGCACAGGGAAGCAAGAAAAATGCTGATTTCATCCAGCCCAGTTACATACTCAGAATCTGTACTACTGCGCAAATAGGCATGAATCTGTAGGCAAAAAACTCATTTCTGACAAAGTTGCCCAAATGCATCTCAGAATGTGCAACTTGTTCCTTGAGTTAGAAAACGTCGAGAAACGTTCGTTTCTGCTAGCGCTGTGCTTCTACACATGTATTTGCTGAACGGTGAAAGCGCACAGTAATGCACTTTTCTCCCAGCTAATACACTGTTTCTAAGGAAATGGGAACACACTGAGGAGACACTTGTGGGAGCTACTGTGACTAAAACTGAGCTTCCCTACGCACAGGGAAGCAAGAGAAATGCTGATTTCATCAAGCCCAGTTACATACTCAGAATCTGTACTACTGCGCAAGTAGGCAAGTCTCTGTAGGCAAAAAACTCATTTCTGACAAAGTTTCCTAAATGCATCTCAGAAGTGTGCAACTTGTTCCCTGAGTTAGAAAATGTCGAGAAACGGTCATATCTGCTAACGCTGTGCTTCTACACATGTATTTGCTGAACGGTGAAAGCGCACAGTAATGCACTTTTCTCCCAGCAAATACACTGTTTCTAAGGAAATGGGAACACACTGAGGAGACACTTGTGGGAGCTACTGTGACTAAAACTAGGCTTCCCTACGCACAGGGAAGCAAGAGAAATGCTGATTTCATCAAGCCCAGTTACATACTCAGAATCTGTACTACTGCGCAAATAGGCATGTCTTTGTAGGCAAAAAACTCATTTCTGACAATGTTGCCCAAATGCATCTCAGAAGTGTGCAACTTGTTCCCTGAGATAGAAAACATTGAGAAACGTTCGTTTCTGCTAGCGCTGTGCTTCTACACATGTATTTGCTGAACGGTGAAAGCGCACAGAAATGCACTTTTCTCCCAGCAAATACCCTGTTTCTAAGGAAGTGGGAACACACTGAGGAGACACTTGTGGGAGCTACTGTGGCTAAAACTGAGCTTCCCTATGCACAGGGAAGCAAGAGAAATGCTGATTTCATCAAGCCCAGTTACATACTCAGAATCTGTACTACTGCACAAATAGGCATGAATCTGTAGGCAAAAAACTCATTTCTGACAAAGATGCCCAAATGCATCTCAGAAGTGTGCAACTTGTTCCCTGAGTTAGAAAACGTCGAGAAACATACGTTTCTGCTAGCACTGTGCTTCTACACATGTATTTGCTGAACGGTGAAAGCGCACAGTAATGCACTTTTCTCCCAGCAAATACACTGTTTCTAAGGAAATGGGAACACACTGAGGAGACACTTGTGGGAGCTACTGTGACTAAAACTGAGCCTCCCTACGCACAGGGAAGCAAGAGAAATGCTGATTTCATCCAGCCCAGTTACATACTCAGAATCTGTACTACTGCGCAAATAGACATGTCTCTGTAGGCAAAAAACTCATTTCTGACAAAGTTGCCCAAATGCATCTCAGAAGTGTGCAACTTGTTCCCTGAGTTAGAAAACGTCGAGAAACGGTCATATCTGCTAATGCTGTGCTTCTACACATGTATTTGCTGAACGGTGAAAGCGCACAGTAATGCAATTTTCTCCCAGCAAATACACTGTTTCTAAGGAAATGGGAACACACTGAGGAGACACTTGTGGTAGCTACTGTGACAAAAACTGAGCTTCCCTACGCACAGGGAAGCAAGACAAATGCTGATTTCATCAAGCCCAGTTACATACTCAGAATCTGTACTACTGCGCAAATAGGCATGTCTCTGTAGGCAAAAAACTCATTTCTGACAAAGTTGCCCAAATGCATCTCAGAAGTGTGCAACTTGTTCACTGAGTTAGAAAACGTCGAGAAACGGTCATATCTGCTAACGCTGTGCTTCTACACATGTATTTGCTGAACGGTGAAAGCGCACAGTAATGCACTTTTCTCCCAGCAAATACACTGTATCTAAGTAAATGGGAACACACTGAGGAGACACTTGTAGGAGCTACTGTGACTAAAACTGAGCTTCCCTCCGCACAGGGAAGCAAGAAAAATGCTGATTTCATCCAGCCCAGTTACATACTCAGAATCTGTACTACTGCGCAAATAGGCATGAATCTGTAGGCAAAAAACTCATTTCTGACAAAGTTGCCCAAATGCATCTCAGAATGTGCAACTTGTTCCCTGAGTTAGAAAACGTCGAGAAACGTTCGTTTCTGCTAGCGCTGTGCTTCTACACATGTATTTGCTGAACGGTGAAAGCGCACAGTAATGCACTTTTCTCCCAGCAAATACACTGTTTCTAAGGAAATGGGAACACACTGAGGAGACACTTGTGGGAGCTACTGTGACTAAAACTGAGCTTCCCTACGCACAGGGAAGCAAGAGAAATGCTGATTTCATCAAGCCCAGTTACATACTCAGAATCTGTACTACTGCGCAAGTAGGCAAGTCTCTGTAGGCAAAAAACTCATTTCTGACAAAGTTTCCTAAATGCATCTCAGAAGTGTGCAACTTGTTCCCTGAGTTAGAAAACGTCGAGAAACGGTCATATCTGCTAACGCTGTGCTTCTACACATGTATTTGCTGAACGGTGAAAGCGCACAGTAATGCACTTTTCTCCCAGCAAATACACTGTTTCTAAGGAAATGGGAACACACTGAGGAGACACTTGTGGGAGCTACTGTGACTAAAACTAGGCTTCCCTACGCACAGGGAAGCAAGAGAAATGCTGATTTCATCAAGCCCAGTTACATACTCAGAATCTGTACTACTGCGCAAATAGGCATGAATCTGTAGGCAAAAAACTCATTTCTGACAATGTTGCCCAAATGCATCTCAGAAGTGTGCAACTTGTTCCCTGAGTTAGAATACGTCGAGAAACGTTCGTTTCTGCTAGCGCTGTGCTTCTACACATGTATTTGCTGAACGGTGAAAGCGCACAGTAATGCACTTTTCTCCCAGCAAATACACTGTTTCTAAGGAAATGGGAACACACTGAGGAGACACTTGTGGGAGCTACTGTGACTAAAACTGAGCTTCGCTACGCACAGGGAAGCAAGAGAAATGCTGATTTCATCAAGCCCAGTTACATACTCAGAATCTGTACTACTGCGCAAATAGGCATGTCTTTGTAGGCAAAAAACTCATTTCTGACAATGTTGCCCAAATGCATCTCAGAAGTGTGCAACTTGTTCCCTGAGTTAGAAAACGTTGTGAAACGTTCGTTTCTGCTAGCGCTGTGCTTCTACACATGTATTTGTTGAACGGTGAAAGGGCACAGAAATGCACTTTTCTCCCAGCAAATACCCTGTTTCTAAGGAAGTGGGAACACACTGAAGAGACACTTGTGGGAGCTACTGTGGCTAAAACTGAGCTTCCCTATGCACAGGGAAGCAAGAGAAATGCTGATTTCATCAAGCCCAGTTACATACTCAGAATCTGTACTACTGCACAAATAGGCATGAATCTGTAGGCAAAAAACTCATTTCTGACAAAGATGCCCAAATGCATCTCAGAAGTGTGCAACTTGTTCCCTGAGTTAGAAAACGTCGAGAAACGGTCGTTTCTGCTAGCGCTGTGCTTCTACACATGTATTTGCTGAACGGTGAAAGCGCACAGTAATGCACTTTTCTCCCAGCAAATACACTGTTTCTAAGGAAATGGGAACACACTGAGGAGACACTTGTGGGAGCTACTGTGACTAAAACTGAGCATCCCTCCGCACAGGGAAGCAAGAGAAATGCTGATTTCATCCAGCCCAGTTACATACTCAGAATCTGTACTACTGCGCAAATAGGCATGTCTCTGTAGGCAAAAAACTCATTTCTGACAAAGTTGCCCAAATGCATCTCAGAAGTGTGCAACTTGTTCCCTGAGTTAGAATACGTCGAAAAACGGTCGTTTCTGCTAGCGCTGTGCTTCTACACATGTATTTGCTGAACGGTGAAAGCGCACAGTAATGCACTTTTCTCCCAGCAAATACACTGTTTCTTAGGAAATGGGAACACATTGAGGAGACACTTGTGGGAGCTACTGTGACTAAAACTGAGCTTCCCTACGCACAGGGAAGCAAGAGAAATGCTGATTTCATCAAGCCCAGTTACATACTCAGAATCTGTACTACTGCGCAAATAGGCATGTACCTGTAGGCAAAAAACTCATTTCTGACAAAGTTGCTCAAATCCATCTCAGAAGTGTGCAACTTGTTCCCTGAGTTAGAAAACGTCAAGAAACGTTCGGTTCTGCTAGCGCTGTGCTTCTACACATGTATTTGCTGAACGGTGAAAGCGCACAGTAATGCACTTTTCTCCCAGCAAATACACTGTTTCTAAGGAAATGGGAACACACTGAGGAGACACTTGTGGGAGCTACTGTGACTAAAACTGAGCTTCCCTACGCACAGGGAAGCAAGAGAAATGCTGATTTCATCAAGCCCAGTTACATACTCAGAATCTGTACTACTGCGCAAATAGGCATGTCTTTGTAGGCAAAAAACTCATTTCTGACAAAGTTGCCCAAATGCATCTCAGAAGTGTGCAACTTGTTCCCTGAGTTAGAAAACGTCGAGAAACGTTCGTTTCTGCTAGCGCTGTGCTTCTACACATGTATTTGCTGAACGGTGAAAGCGCACAGAAATGCACTTTTCTCCCACCAAATACACTGTTTCTAAGGAAATGGGAACACACTGAGGAGACACTTGTGGGAGCTACTGTGACTAAAACTGAGCTTCCCTACGCACAGGGAAGCAAGAGAAATGCTGATTTCATCCAGGCCAGTTACATACTCAGAATCTGTACTACTGCGCAAACAGGCATGTCTCTGTAGTTAAAAAACTCATTTCTGACAAAGATGCCCAAATGCATCTCAGAAGTGTGCAACTTGTTCCCTGAGTTAGAAAAGGTCGAGAAACGGTCGTTTCTGCTAGCACTGTGCTTCTACACATGTATTTGCTGAACGGTGAAAGCGCATAATAATGCACTTTTCTCCCAGCAAATACACTGTTTCTAAGGAAATGGGAACACACTGAGGAGACACTTGTGGGAGCTACTGTGACTAAAACTGAGCTTCCCTACGCACAGGGAAGCAAGAGAAATGCTGATTTCATCCAGGCCAGTTACATACTCAGAATCTGTACTACTGCGCAAATAGGCATGTCTCTGTAGTTAAAAAACTCATTTCTGACAAAGTTGCCCAAATGCATCTCAGAAGTGTGCAACTTGTTCCCTGAGTTAGAAAACGTCGAGAATCGTTCGTTTCTGCTAGCGCTGTGCTTCTACACATGCATTTGCTGAACGGTGAAAGCGCAGAGTAATGCACTTTTCTCCCAGCAAATACACTGTTTCTAAGGAAATGGGAACACACTGAGGAGACACTTGTGGGAGCTACCGTGATTAAAACTGAGCTTCCCAATGCACAGGGAAGCAAGAGAAATGCGGATTTCATCAAGCCCAGTTACATACTCAGAATCTGTACTACTGCGCAAATAGGCATGTCTCTGTAGGCAAAAAACTCATTTCTGACAAAGTTGCCCAAATGCATCTCAGAAGTGTCCAACTTGTTCCCTGAGTTAGAAAACGTCGAGAAACGGTCGTTTCTGCTAGCGCTGTGCTTCTACACATGTATTTGCTGAACGGTGAAAGCGCACAGAAATGCACTTTTCTCCCAGCAAATACCCTGTTTCTAAGGAAGTGGGAACACACTGAGGAGACACTTGTGGGAGCTACTGTGGCTAAAACTGAGCTTCCCTATGCACAGGGAAGCAAGAGAAATGCTGATTTCATCAAGCCCAGTTACATACTCAGAATCTGTTCTACTGCACAAATAGGCAAGAATCTGTAGGCAAAAAACTCATTTCTGACAAAGATGCCCAAATGCATCTCAGAAGTGTGCAACTTGTTCCCTGAGTTAGAAAACGTCGAGAAACAAACGTTTCTGCTAGCACTGTGCTTCTACACATGTATTTGCTGAACGGTGAAAGCGCACAGTAATGCACTTTTCTCCCAGCAAATACACTGTTTCTAAGGAAATGGGAACACACTGAGGAGACACTTGTGGGAGCTACTGTGACTAAAACTGAGGCTCCCTATGCACAGGGAAGCAAGAGAAATGCTGATTTCATCCAGCCCAGTTACATACTCAGAATCTGTACTACTGCGGAAATAGGCATGTCTCTGTAGGCAAAAAACTCATTTCTGACAAAGTTGCCCAAATGCATCTCAGAAGTGTGCAACTTGTTCCCTGAGTTAGAAAACGTCGAGAAACGGTCGTTTCTGCTAGCGCTGTGCTTCTACACAAGTATTTGCTGAATGGTGAAAGCGCACAGTAATGCACTTTTCTCCCAGCAAATACACTGTTTCTTAGGAAATGGTAACACATTGAGGAGACACTTGTGGGAGCTACTGTGACTAAAACTGAGCTTCCCTACGCACAGGGAAGCAAGAGAAATGCTGATTTCATCAAGCCCAGTTACATACTCAGAATCTGTACTACTGCGCAAATAGGCATGTCTCTGTAGGCAAAAAACTCATTTCTGACAAAGTTGCTCAAATGCATCTCAGAAGTGTGCAACTTGTTCCCTGAGTTAGAAAACGTCAAGAAACGTTTGTTTCTGCTAGCGCTGTGCTTCTACACATGTATTTGCTGAACGGTGAAAGCGCACAGTAATGCACTTTTCTCCCAGCAAATACACTGTTTCTAAGGAAATGGGAACACACTGAGGAGACACTTGTGGGAGCTACTGTGACTAAAACTGAGCTTCCCTACGCACAGGGAAGCAAGAGAAATGCTGATTTCATCCAGCCCAGTTACATACTCAGAATCTGTACTACTGCGCAAATAGGCATGTCTCTGTAGGCAAAAAACTCATTTCTGACAAAGTTGCCCAAATGCATCTCAGAAGTGTGCAACTTGTTCCCTGAGTTAGAAAACGTCGAGAATCGTTCGTTTCTGCTAGCGCTGTGCTTCTACACATGTATTTGCTGAACGGTGAAAGCGCACAGTAATGCACTTTTCTCCCAGCAAATACACTGTTCCTATGGAAATGGGAACACACTGAGGAGACACTTGTGGGAGCTACTGTGATTAAAACTGAGCTTCCCTATGCACAGGGAAGCAAGAGAAATGCGGATTTCATCAAGCCCAGTTACATACTCAGAATCTGTACTACTGCGCAAATAGGCATGTCTCTGTAGGCAAAAAACTCATTTCTGACAAAGTTGCCCAAATGCATCTCAGAAGTGTGCAACTTGTTCCCTGAGTTAGAAAACGTCGAGAAACGGTCGTTTCTGCTAGCACTGTGCTTCTACACATGTATATGCTGAACGGTGAAAGCGCACAGTAATGCACTTTTCTCCCAGCAAATACACTGTTCCTAAGGAAATGGGAACACACTGAGGAGACACTTGTGGGAGCTACTGTGACTAAAACTGAGCTTCCCTACGCACAGGGAAGCAAGAGAAATGCTGATTTCATCAAGCCCAGTTACATACTCAGAATCTGTACTACTGCGCAAATAGGCATGTCTCTGTAGGCAAAAAACTCATTTCTGACAAAGTTGCTCAAATGCATCTCAGAAGTGTGCAACTTGTTCCCTGAGTTAGAAAACGTCAAGAAACATTTGTTTCTGCTAGCGCTGTGCTTCTACACATGTATTTGCTGAACGGTGAAAGCGCACAGTAATGCACTTTTCTCCCAGCAAATACACTGTTTCTAAGGAAATGGGAACACACTGAGGAGACACTTGTGGGAGCTACTGTGACTAAAACTGAGCTTCCCTACGCACAGGGAAGCAAGAGAAATGCTGATTTCATCCAGCCCAGTTACATACTCAGAATCTGTACTACTGCGCAAATAGGCATGTCTCTGTAGGCAAAAAACTCATTTCTGACAAAGTTGCCCAAATGCATCTCAGAAGTGTGCAACTTGTTCCCTGAGTTAGAAAACGTCGAGAATCGTTCGTTTCTGCTAGCGCTGTGCTTCTACACATGTATTTGCTGAACGGTGAAAGCGCACAGTAATGCACTTTTCTCCCAGCAAATACACTGTTCCTAAGGAAATGGGAACACACTGAGGAGACACTTGTGGGAGCTACTGTGATTAAAACTGAGCTTCCCTATGCACAGGGAAGCAAGAGAAATGCGGATTTCATCAAGCCCAGTTACATACTCAGAATCTGTACTACTGCGCAAATAGGCATGTCTCTGTAGGCAAAAAACTCATTTCTGACAAAGTTGCCCAAATGCATCTCAGAAGTGTGCAACTTGTTCCCTGAGTTAGAAAACGTCGAGAAACGGTCGTTTCTGCTAGCACTGTGCTTCTACACATGTATATGCTGAACGGTGAAAGCGCACAGTAATGCACTTTTCTCCCAGCAAATACACTGTTTCTAAGGAAATGGGAACACACTGTGGAGACACTTGTGGGAGCTACTGTGACTAAAACTGAGCTTCCCTACGCACAGGGAAGCAAGAGAAATGCTGATTTCATCAAGCCCAGTTACATACTCAGAATCTGTACTACTGCGCAAATAGGCATGAATCTGTAGGCAAAAAACTCATTTCTGACAAAGATGCCCAAATGCATCTCAGAAGTGTGCAACTTGTTCCCTGAGTTAGAAAACGTCGAGAAACATACGTTTCTGCTAGCACTGTGCTTCTACACATGTATTTGCTGAACGGTGAAAGCGCACAGTAATGCACTTTTCTCCCAGCAAATACACTGTTTCTAAGGAAATGGGAACACACTGAGGAGACACTTGTGGGAGCTACTGTGACTAAAACTGAGGCTCCCTACGCACAGGGAAGCAAGAGAAATGCTGATTTCATCCAGCCCAGTTACATACTCAGAATCTGTACTACTGCGGAAATAGGCATGTCTCTGTAGGCAAAAAACTCATTTCTGACAAAGTTGCCCAAATGCATCTCAGAAGTGTGCAACTTGTTCCCTGAGTTAGAAAATGTCGAGAAACAGTCGTTTCTGCTAGCGCTGTGCTTCTACACAAGTATTTGCTGAATGGTGAAAGCGCACAGTAATGCACTTTTCTCCCAGCAAATACACTGTTTCTAAGGAAATGGGAACACATTGAGGAGACACTTGTGGGAGCTACTGTGACTAAAACTGAGCTTCCCTACGCACAGGGAAGCAAGAGAAATGCTGATTTCATCAAGCCCAGTTACATACTCAGAATCTGTACTACTGCGCAAATAGGCATGTCTCTGTAGGCAAAAAACTCATTTCTGACAAAGTTGCTCAAATGCATCTCAGAAGTGTGCAACTTGTTCCCTGAGTTAGAAAACGTCGAGAAACGGTCGTTTCTGCTAGCGCTGTGCTTCTACACATGTATTTGCTGAACGGTGAAAGCGCACACTAATGCACTTTTCTCCCAGCAAATACAGTGTTTCTAAGGAAATGGGAACACACTGAGGAGACACTTGTGGGAGCTACAGTGACTAAAACTGAGCTTCCCTACACACAGGGAAGCAAGAGAAATGCTGATTTCATCAAGCCCAGTTACATACTCAGAATCTGTACTACTGCGCAAATAGGCAT
This sequence comes from Acomys minous, assembly GCF_964271855.1. Taxonomy (NCBI): domain Eukaryota; kingdom Metazoa; phylum Chordata; class Mammalia; order Rodentia; family Muridae; genus Acomys; species Acomys minous. The sequence continues at coordinate 64,953 of NW_028182180.1, forward strand.
GTCTCTTTAGGCAAAAAACTCATTTCTGACAAAGTTGCCCAAATGCATCTCAGAAGTGTGCAACTTGTTCCCTGAGTTAGAAAACGTCGAGAAACGGTCGTTTCTGCTAGCACTGTGCTTCTACACATGTATATGCTGAACGGTGAAAGCGCAGAGTAATGCACTTTTCTCCCAGCAAATACACTGTTTCTAAGGAAATGGGAACACACTGAGGAGATACTTGTGGGAGCTACTGTGACTAAAACTGAGCTTCCCTACGCACAGGGAAGCAAGAGAAATGCTGATTTCATCAAGCCCAGTTACATACTCAGAATCTGTACTACTGCGCAAATAGGCATGTCTCTTTAGGCAAAAAACTCATTTCTGACAAAGTTGCCCAAATGCATCTCAGAAGTGTGCAACTTGTTCCCTGAGTTAGAAAACGTCGAGAAACGGTCGTTTCTGCTAGCGCTGTGCTTCTACACATGTATTTGCTGAACGGTGAAAGCGCACACTAATGAACTTTTCTCCCAGCAAATACACTGTTTCTAAGGAAATGGGAACACACTGAGGAGACACTTGTGGGAGCTACTGTGACTAAAACTGAGCTTCCCTACGCACAGGGAAGCAAGAGAAAGCTGATTTCATCAAGCCCAGTTACATACTCAGAATCTGTACTACTGCGCAAATAGGCATGTCTCTGTAGGCAAAAAACTCATTTCTGACAAAGTTGCCCAAATGCATCTCAGAAGTGTGCAACTTGTTCCCTGATTTAGAAAACGTCGATAAACGGTCGTTTCAGCTACTGCTGTGCTTCTACACATGTATTTGCTGAACGGTGAAAGCGCACAGTAATGCACATTTCTCCCAGCAAAAACACTGTTTCTAAGGAAATGGGAACACACTGAGGAGACACTTGTGGGAGCTACTGTGACTAAACCTGAGCTTCCCCACGCACAGGGAAGCAAGAGAAATGCTGATTTCATCAAGCCCAGTTACATACTCAGAATCTGTACTACTGGGCAAATAGGCATGTCTCTTTAGGCAAAAAACTCATTTCTGACAAACTTGCCCAAATGCATCTCAGAAGTGTGCAACTTGTTCCCTGAGTTAGAAAACGTCGAGAAACGGTCGTTTCTGCTAGCGCTATGCTTCTACACATGTATTTGCTGAACGGTGAAAGCGCACAGTAATGCACTTTACTCCCAGCAAATACACTGTTTCTAAGGAAATGGGAAAACACTGAGGAGACACTTGTGGGAGCTACTGTGACTAAAACTGAGCTTCCCTACGCACAGGGAAGCTAGAGAAATGCTGATTTCATCAACCCAGTTACATACTCAGAATCTGTACTACTGCGCAAATAGGCATGTCTCTTTAGGCAAAAAACTCATTTCTGACAAAGTTGCCCAAATGCATCTCAGAAGTGTGCAACTTGTTCCCTGAGTTAGAAAACGTCGAGAAACGGTCATATCTGCTAACGCTGTGCTTCTACACATGTATTTGCTGAACGGTGAAAGCGCACAGTAATGCACTTTTCTCCCAGCAAATACACTGTTTCTAAGGAAATGGGAACACACTGAGGAGACACTTGTGGGAGCTACTGTGACTAAAACTGAGCTTCCCTACGCACAGGGAAGCAAGAGAAATGCTGATTTCATCAAGCCCAGTTACATACTCAGAATCTGTACTACTGCGCAAATAGGCATGTCTCTGTAGGCAAAAAACTCATTTCTGACAAAGTTGCCCAAATGCATTTCAGAAGTGTGCAACTTGTTCCCTGAGTTAGAAAACGTCGAGAAATGGTCGTTTCTGCTAGCGCTGTGTTTCTACACATGTATTTGCTGAACGGTGAAAGCGCACAGTAATGCACTTTACTCCCAGCAAATACACTGTTTCTAAGGAAATGGGAAAACACTGAGGAGACACTTGTGGGAGCTACTGTGACTAAAACTGAGCTTCCCAACGCACAGGGAAGCTAGAGAAATGCTGATTTCATCAACCCAGTTACATACTCAGAATCTGTACTACTGCGCAAATAGGCATGTCTCTGTAGGCAAAAAACTCATTTCTGACAAAGTTGTCCAAATGCACCTTAGAAGTGTGCAACTTGTTCCCTGAGTTAGAAAACGTCGAGAAACGGTCATTTCTGCTAGCGCTGTGCTTCTACACATGTATTTGCAGAACGGTGAAAGCCCACAGTAACGCACTTTTCTCCCAGCATATACACTGTTTCTAAGGAAATAGGAACACACTGAGGAGACACTTGTGGGAGCTACTGCGACTAAAACTGAGCTTCCCTATGCACAGGGAAGCAAGAGAAATGATGATTTCATTAAGCCCAGTTACATACTCAGAATCTGTACTACTGCGCAAATAGGCATGTCTCTGTAGGCAAAAAACTCATTTCTGACAAAGTTGCCCAAATGCATCTCAGAAGTGTGCCACTTGTTCCCTAATTTAGAAAACGTCGAGAAAAGGTCGTTTCAGCAAGTGCTGTGCTTCTACACATGTATTTGCTGAACGGTGAAAGCGCACAGTAATGCACATTTCTCCCAGTAAAAACACTGTTTCTAAGGAAATGGGAACACACTGAGGAGACACTTGTGGGAGCTACTGTGACTAAAACTGAGCTTCCCTACGCACAGGGAAGCAAGAGAAATGCTGATTTCTTCAAGCCCAGTTACATACTCAGAATCTGTACTACTGCGCAAATAGGCATGTCTCTGTAGGCAAAAAACTCATTTCTGACAAAGTTGCCCAAATGCATCTCAGAAGTGTGCAACTTGTTCCCTGAGTTAGAAAATTTCGAGAAACGGTCGTTTCTGCTAGCGCTGTGCTTTTTCACATGTATTTGCTGAACGGTGAAAGCGCACAGTAATGCACTTTTCTCCCAGCAAATACACTGTTTCTAAGGAAATGGGAACACACTGAGGAGACTTGTGGGAGCTACTGTGACTAAAACTGAGCTTCCCTACGCACAGGGAAGCAAGAGAAATGCTGATTTCATCAAGGCCAGTTACATACTCAGAATCTGTACTACTGCGCAAATAGGCATGTCTCTGTAGGCAAAAAACTCATTTCTGACAAAGCTGCCCAAATGCATCTCAGAAGTGTGCAACTTGTTCCCTGAGTTAGAAAACGTCGAGAAACGGTCATATCTGCTAACGCTGTGCTTCTACACATGTATTTGCTGAACGGTGAAAGCGCACAGTAATGCACTTTTCTCCCAGCAAATACACTGTTTCTAAGGAAATGGGAACACACTGAGGAGACACTTGTGGGAGCTACTGTGACTAAAACTGAGCTTCCCTACGCACAGGGAAGCAAGACAAATGCTGATTTCATCAAGCCCAGTTACATACTCAGAATCTGTACTACTGCGCAAATAGGCATGTCTCTGTAGGCAAAAAAATCATTTCTGACAAAGTTGCCCAAATGCATCTCAGAAGTATGCAACTTGTTCCCTGAGTTAGAAAACGTCGAGAAACGGTCATATCTGCTAACGCTGTGCTTCTACACATGTATTTGCTGAACGGTGAAAGCGCACAGTAATGCACTTTTCTCCCAGCAAATACACTGTTTCTAAGGAAATGGGAACACACTGAGGAGTCACTTGTGGGAGCTACTGTGACTAAAACTGAGCTTCCCTACGCACAGGGAAGCAAGAGAAATGCTGATTTCATCAAGCCCAGTTACATACTCAGAATCTGTACTACTGCGCAAATAGGCATGTCTCTGTAGGCAAAAAACTCATTTCTGACAAAGTTGCCCAAATGCATCTCAGAAGTGTGCAACTTGTTCCCTGAGTTAGAAAACGTCGAGAAACGGTCATATCTGCTAAAGCTGTGCTTCTACACATGTATTTGCTGAACGTTGAAAGCGCACAGTAATGCACTTTTCTCCCAGCAAATACACTGTTTCTAAGGAAATGGGAACACACTAAGGAGACACTTGTGGGAAATACTGTGACTAAAACTGAGCTTCCCTACGCACAGGGAAGCAAGAGAAATGCTGATTTCATCCAGCCCAGTTACATACTCAGAATCTGTACTACTGCGCAAATAGGCATGTCTCTGTAGGCAAAAAACTCATTTCTGACAAAGTTTCCCAAATGCATCTCAGAAGTGTGCAACTTGTTCCCTGAGGTAGAAAACGTCGAGAAACAGTTGTTTCTGCTAGCACTGTGCTTCTACACATGTATTTGCTGAACGGTGAAAGCGCACAGTAATGCACTTTTCTCCCAGCAAATACACTGTTTCTAAGGAAATGGGAAAACACTGAGGAGACACTTGTGGGAGCTACTGTGACTAAAACTGAGCTTCCCTACGCACAGGGAAGCAAGAGAAATGCTGATTTCTTCCAGCCCAGTTACATACTCAGAATCTGTACTACTGCGCAAATAGGCATGTCTCTGTAGGCAAAAAACTCATTTCTGACAAAGTTGCCCAAATGCATCTCAGAAGTGTGCAACTTGGTCCCTGAGTTAGAAAACGTCGAGAAACGGTCATATCTGCTAACGCTGTGCTTCTACACATGTATTTGCTGAACGGTGAAAGCGCACAGTAATGCACTTTTCTCCCAGCAAATACACTGTTTCTAAGGAAATGGGAACACACTGAGGAGACACTTGTGGGAGCTACTGTGACTAAAACTGAGCTTCCCTACGCACAGGGAAGCAAGAGAAATGCTGATTTCATCAAGCCCAGTTACATACTCAGAATCTGTACTACTGCACAAATAGGCATGTCTTTGTAGGCAAAAAACTCATTCTGAAAATGTTGCCCAAATGCATCTCAGAAGTGTGCAACTTGTTCCCTGAGTTAGAAAACGTCGAGAAACGTTCATTTCTGCTAGCGCTGTGCTTCTACACATGTATTTGCTGAACGGTGAATGCGCACAGTAATGCACTTTTCTCCCAGCAAATATACTGTTTCTAAGGAAATGGGAACACACTGAGGAGACACTTGTGGGAGCTACTGGGACTAAAACTGAGCTTCCCTACGCACAGGGAAGCAAGAGAAATGCTGATTTCATCAAGCCCAGTTACATACTCAGAATCTGTACTACTGCGCAAGTAGGCATGTCTTTTTAGGCAAAAAACTCATTTCTGACAAAGTTGCCCAAATGCATCTCAGAAGTGTGCAACTTGTTCCCTGATTTAGAAAACATCGAGAAACGGTCGTTTCTGCTAGCGCTGTGCTTCTACACATGTATTTGCTGAACGGTGAAAGCGCACAGTAATGCACTTTTCTCCCAGCAAATACACTGTTTCTAAGGAAATGGGAAAACACTGAGGAGACACTTGTGGGAGCTACTGTGACTAAAACTGAGCTTCCCTACGCACAGGGAAGCAAGAGAAATGCTGATTTCTTCCAGCCCAGTTACATACTCAGAATCTGTACTACTGCGCAAATAGGCATGTCTCTGTAGGCAAAAAACTCATTTCTGACAAAGTTGCCCAAATGCATCTCAGAAGTGTGCAACTTGGTCCCTGAGTTAGAAAACGTCGAGAAACGGTCATATCTGCTAACGCTGTGCTTCTACACATGTATTTGCTGAACGGTGAAAGCGCACAGTAATGCACTTTTCTCCCAGCAAATACACTGTTTCTAAGGAAATGGGAACACACTGAGGAGACACTTGTGGGAGCTACTGTGACTAAAACTGAGCTTCCCTACGCACAGGGAAGCAAGAGAAATGCTGATTTCATCAAGCCCAGTTACATACTCAGAATCTGTACTACTGCACAAATAGGCATGTCTTTGTAGGCAAAAAACTCATTCTGAAAATGTTGCCCAAATGCATCTCAGAAGTGTGCAACTTGTTCCCTGAGTTAGAAAACGTCGAGAAACGTTCATTTCTGCTAGCGCTGTGCTTCTACACATGTATTTGCTGAACGGTGAATGCGCACAGTAATGCACTTTTCTCCCAGCAAATATACTGTTTCTAAGGAAATGGGAACACACTGAGGAGACACTTGTGGGAGCTACTGGGACTAAAACTGAGCTTCCCTACGCACAGGGAAGCAAGAGAAATGCTGATTTCATCAAGCCCAGTTACATACTCAGAATCTGTACTACTGCGCAAGTAGGCATGTCTTTTTAGGCAAAAAACTCATTTCTGACAAAGTTGCCCAAATGCATCTCAGAAGTGTGCAACTTGTTCCCTGATTTAGAAAACATCGAGAAACGGTCGTTTCTGCTAGCGCTGTGCTTCTACACATGTATTTGCTGAGCGGTGAAAGCGCACAGTAATGCACTTTCTCCCAGCAAATACACTGTTTCTAAGGAAATGGGAACACACTGAGGAGACACTTGTGGGAGCTACTGTGACTAAAACTGAGCTTCCCTACGCACAGGGAAGCAAGAGAAATGCTGATTTCATCAAGCCCAGTTACATACTCAGAATCTGTACTACTGCGCAAATAGGCATGTCTCTTTAGGCAAAAAACTCATTTCTGACAAAGTTGCCTAAATGCATCTCAGAAGTGTGCAACTTGATCCCTGAGTTAGAAAGCGTCGAGAAACGGTCGTTTCTGCTAGCGCTGTGCTTCTACACATGTATTTGCTGAACGGTGAAAGCACACAGTAATGCACTTTTCTCCCAGCAAATACACTGTTTCTAAGGAAATGGGAACACACTGAGGAGACACTTGTGGGAGCTACTGTGACTAAAACTGAGCTTCCCTACGCACAGGGAAGCAAGAGAAATGCTGATTTCATCAAGCCCAGTTACATACTCAGAATCTGTAGTACTGCGCAAATAGGCATGTCTCTTTAGGCAAAAAACTCATTTCTGACAAAGTTGCCCAAATGCATCTCAGAAGTGATCAACTTGTTCCCTGAGTTAGAAAACGTCGAGAAACTGTCGTTTTTGCTAGCGCTGTGCTTCTACACATGTATTTGCTGAACGGTGAAAGCGCACAGTAATGCACTTTTCTCCCAGCAAATACACTGTTTCTAAGGAAATGGGAACACACTGAGGAGACACTTGTGGGAGCTACTGTGACTAAAACTGAGCTTCCCTACGCACAGGGAAGCAAGAGAAATGCTGATTTCATCAAGCCCAGTTACATACTCAGAATCTGTACTACTGCGCAAATAGGCATGTCTCTGTAGGCAAAAAACTCATTTCTGACAAAGTTGCCAAAATGCATCTCAGAAGTGTGCAACTTGTTCCCTGAGGTAGAAAACGTCGAGAAACAGTTGTTTCTGCTAGCGCTGTGCTTCTACACATGTATTTGCTGAACGGTGAAAGCGCACAGTAATGCACTTTTCTCCCAGCAAATACACTGTTTCTAAGGAAATGGGAACACACTGAGGAGACACTTGTGGGAGCTACTGTGACTAAAACTGAGCTTCCCTACGCACAGGGAAGCAAGAGAAATGCTGATTTCATCAAGCCCAGTTACATACTCAGAATCTGTACTACTGCGCAAATAGGCATGTCTCTGTAGGCAAAAAACTCATTTCTGACAAAGTTGCCCAAATGCATCTCAGAAGTGTGCAACTTGTTCCCTGAGTTAGAAAACGTCGAGAAACGGTCGTTTCTGCTAGCGCTGTGCTTCTACACATGTATTTGCTGAGCGGTGAAAGCGAACAGTAATGCATTTTTCTCCCAGCAAATACACTGTTTCTAAGGAATTGGGAACACACTGAGGAGACACTTGTGGGAGCTACTGTGACTAAAACTGAGCTTCCCTACGCACAGGGAAGCAAGAGAAATGCTGATTTCATCAAGCCCAGTTACATACTCAGAATCTGTACTACTGCGCAAATAGGCATGTCTCTTTAGGCAAAAAACTCATTTCTGACAAAGTTGCCCAAATGCATCTCAGAAGTGCGCAACTTGTTCCCTGAGTTAGAAAACGTCGAGAAAGGGTCATATCTGCTAACGCTGTGCTTCTACACATGTATTTGCTGAACGGTGAAAGCGCACAGTAATGCACTTTTCTCCCAGCAAATACACTGTTTCTAAGGAAATGGGAACACACTGAGGAGACACTTGTGGGAGCTACTGTGACTAAAACTGAGCTTCCCTACGCACAGGGAAGCAAGAGAAATGCTGATTTCATCAAGCCCAGTTACATACTCAGACTCTGTACTACTGCGCAAATAGGCATGTCTCTTTAGGCAAAAAACTCATTTCTGACAAAGTTGCCCAAATGCATCTCAGAAGTGTGCAACTTGTTCCCTGAGTTAGAAAACGTCGAGAAACGGTCGTTTCTGCTAGCGCTGTGCTTCTACACATGTATTTGCTGAACGGTGAATGCGCACAGTAATGCACTTTTCTCCCAGCAAATACACTGTTTCTAAGGAAATGGGAACACACTGAGGAGACACTTGTGGGAGCTACTGGGACTAAAACTGAGCTTCCCTACGCACAGGGAAGCAAGAGAAATGCTGATTTCATCCAGCCCAGTTACATACTCTGAATCTGTACTACTGCGCAAATAGGCATGTCTTAGTAGGCAAAAAACTCATTTCGGACAATGTTGCCCAAATGCATCTCAGAAGTGTGCAACTTGTTCCCTGAGTTAGAAAACGTCGAGAAACGGTCGTATCTGCTAACGCTGTGCTTCTACACATGTATTTGCTGAACGGTGAAAGCGCACAGTAATGCACTTTTCTCCCAGCAAATACACTGTTTCTAAGGAAATGGGAACACACTGAGGAAACACTTGTGGGAGCTACTGTGACTAAAACTGAGCTTCCCTACGCACAGGGAAGCAAGAGAAATGCTGATTTCATCCAGCCCAGTTACATACTCTGAATCTGTACTACTGCGCAAATAGGCATGTCTCTTTAGGCAAAAAACTCATTTCTGACAAAGTTGCCCAAATGCATCTCAGAAGTGTGCAACTTGTTCCCTGAGATAGAAAACGTCGAGAAATGTTCGTTTCTGCTAGCGCTGTGCTTCTACACATGTATTTGCTGAACGGTGAAAGCCACAGTAATGCACTTTTCTCCCAGCAAATACACAGTTTCTAGGAAATGGGAACACACTGAGGAGACACTAGTGGGAGCTACTGTGACTAAAACTGAGCTTCCCTACGCACAGGGAAGCAAGAGAAATGCTGACTTCATCAAGCCCAGTTACATACTCAGAATCTGTACTACTGCACAAATAGGCATGAATCTGTAGGCAAAAAACTCATTTCTGACAAAGTTGCCCAAATGCATCTCAGAAGTGTGCAACTTGTTCCCTGAGTTAGAAAACGTCGAGAAACGGTCGTTTCTGCTAGCGCTGTGCTTCTACACATGTATTGGCTGAACGGTGAAAGCGCACAGTAATGCACTTTTTTACCAGCAAATACACTGTGTCTAAGGAAATGGGAACACACTGAGGAGACACTTGTGGGAGCTACTGTGACTAAAACTGAGCTTCCCTACACACAGGGAAGCAAGAGAAATGCTGATTTCATCAAGCCCAGTTACATACTCAGAATCTGTACTACAGCGCAAATAGGCATGTCTCTTTAGGCAAAAAACTCATTTCTGACAAAGTTGCCCAAATGCATCTCAGAAGTGTGCAACGTGTTCCCTGAGTTAGAAAACGTCGAGAAACAGTCGTTTCTGCTAGCACTGTGCTTCTACACATGTATTTGCTGAGCGGTGAAAGCGCACAGTAATGCACTTTCTCCCAGCAAATACACTGTTTCTAAGGAAATGGGAACACACTGAGGAGACACTTGTGGGAGCTACTGTGACTAAAACTGAGCTTCCCTACGCACAGCGAAGCAAGAGAAATGCTGATTTCATCAAGCCCAGTTACATACTCAGAATCTGTACTACTGCGCAAATAGGCATGTCTCTTTAGGCAAAAAACTCATTTCTCGCAAAGTTGCCCATATGCATCTCAGAAGTGTGCAACTTGTTCCCTGAGTTAGAAAACGTCGAGAAACGGTCGTTTCTGCTAGCGCTGTGCTTCTACACATGTATTTGCTGAACGGTGAAAGCACACAGTAATGCACTTTTCTCCCGGCAAATACACTGTTTCTAAGGAAATGGGAACACACTGAGGAGACACTTGTGGGAGCTACTGTGACTAAAACTGAGCTTCCCTACGCACAGGGAAGCAAGAGAAATGCTGATTTCATCAAGCCCAGTTACATACTCAGAATCTGTACTACTGCGCAAATAGGCATGTCTCTGTAGGCAAAAAACTCATTTCTGACAAAGTTGCCCAAATGCATCTCAGAAGTGTGCAACTTGTTCCCAGAGTTAGAAAACGTCGAGAAACGGTCATATCTGCTAACGCTGTGCTTCTACACATGTATTTGCTGAACGGTGAAAGCGCACAGTAATGCACTTTTCTTCCAGCAAATACACTGTTTCTAAGGAAATGGGAACACACTCAGGAGACACTTGTGGGAGCTACTGTGACTAAAACTGAGCTTCCCTACGCACAGGGAAGCAAGAGAAATGCTGATTTCATCAAGCCCAGTTACATACTCAGAATCTGTACTACTGCGCAAATAGGCATGTCTCTGTAGGCAAAAAACTCATTTCTGACAAAGTTGCCCAAATGCATCTCAGAAGTGTGCAACTTGTTCCCTGAGTTAGAAAACGTCGAGAAACGGTCGTTTCTGCTAGCGCTGTGCTTCTACACATGTATTTGCTGAACGGTGAAAGCGCACAGTAATGCACTTTTCTCCCAGCAAATACACTGTTTCTAAGGAAATGGGAACACACTGAGGAGACACTTGTGGGAGCTACTGTGACTAAAACTGAGCTTCTCATACGCACAGGGAAGCAAGAGAAATGCTGATTTCATCAAGCCCAGTTACATACTCAAAATCTGTACTACTGCGCAAATAGGCATGTCTCTGTAGGCAAAAAACTCATTTCTGACAAAGTTGCCCAAATGCATCTCAGAAGTGTGCAACTTGTTCCCTGAGTTAGAAAACGTCGAGAAACGGTCGTTTCTGCTAGCGCTGTGCTTCTACACATGTATTTGCTGAGCGGTGAAAGCGAACAGTAATGCATTTTTCTCCCAGCAAATACACTGTTTCTAAGGAATTGGGAACACACTGAGGAGACACTTGTGGGAGCTACTGTGACTAAAACTGAGCTTCCCTACGCACAGGGAAGCAAGAGAAATGCTGATTTCATCAAGCCCAGTTACATACTCAGAATCTGTACTACTGCGCAAATAGCATGTCTCTGTAGGCAAAAAACTCATTTCTGACAAAGTTGCCCAAATGCATCTCAGAAGTGTGCAACTTGTTCCCTGAGTTAGAAAACGTCGAGAAAGGGTCATATCTGCTAGCGCTGTGCTTCTACACATGTATTTGCTGAAGGGAGAAAGCGCACAGTAATGCACTTTTCTCCCAGCAAATACACTGTTTCTAAGGAAATGGGAACACACTGAGGAGACACTTGTGGGAGCTACTGTGACTAAAACTGAGCTTCTCATACGCACAGGGAAGCAAGAGAAATGCTGATTTCATCAAGCCCAGTTACATACTCAGAGTCTGTACTACTGCGCAAATAGGCATGTCTCTTTAGGCAAAAAACTCATTTCTGACAAAGTTGCCCAAATGCATCTGAGAAGTGTGCAACTTGTTCCCTGAGTTAGAAAACGTTGAGAAACGTTCGTTTCTGCTAGCGCTGTGCTTCTACACATGTATTTGGTGAACGGTGAAAGCGCACAGTAATGCACTTTTCTCCCAGCAAATACACTGTTTCTAAGGAAATGGGAACACACTGAGGAGACACTTGTGGGAGCTACTGTGACTAAATCTGAGCTTCCCTACGCACAGGGAAGCAAGAGAAATGCTGATTTCATCAAGCCCAGTTACATACTCAGAATCTGTACTACTGCGCAAATAGGCATGAATCTGTAGGCAAAAAACTCATTTCGGACAAAGTTGCCCAAATGCACCTCAGAAGTGTGCAACTTGTTCCCTGAGTTAGAAAACGTCGAGAAACAGTCGTATCTGCTAGCGCTGTGCTTCTACACATGCACTTGCTGAACGGTGAAAGCGCACAGTAATGCACTTTTCTCCCAGCAAATACACTGTTTCTAAGGAAATGGGAACACACTGAGGAGACACTTGTGGGAGCTACTGTGACTAAAACTGAGCTTCCCTACGCACAGGGAAGCAAGAGAAATGCTGATTTCATCAAGCCCAGTTACATACTCAGAATCTGTACTACTGCGCGAATAGGCATTTCTCTGTAGGCAAAAAACTCATTTCTGACAAAGTTGCCCAAATGCATCTCAGAAGTGTGCAACTTGTTCCCTGAGTTAGAAAACGTCGAGAAACGTTCGTTTCTGCTAGCGCTGTGCTTCTACACATGTATTTGCTGAACGGTGAAAGCGCACAGTAATGCACTTTTCTCCCAGCAAATACACTGTTTCTAAGGAAATGGGAACACACTGAGGAGACACTTGTGGGAGCTACTGTGACTAAAACTGAGCTTCCCTACGCACAGGGAAGCAAGAGAAATGCTGATTTCATCAAGCCCAGTTACATACTCAGAATCTGTACTACTGCGCAAATAGGCATGTCTCTTTAGGCAAAAAACTCATTTCTGACAAAGTTGCCCAAATGCATCTCAGAAGTGTGCAACTTGTTCCCTGAGTTAGAAAACGTCGAGAAACGGTCCTTTCTACTAGCGCTGTGCTTCTACACATGTATTTGCTGAACGGTGAAAGCGCACAGTAATGCACTTTTCTCCCAGCAAATACACTGTTTCTAAGGAAATGGGAACACACTGAGGAGACACTTGTGGGAGCTACTGTGACTAAAACTGAGCTTCCCTACGCACAGGGAAGCAAGAGAAATGCTGATTTCATCAAGCCCAGTTACATACTCAGAATCTGTACTACTGCGCAAATAGGCATGTCTCTGTAGGCAAAAAACTCATTTCTGACAAAGTTGCCCAAATGCACCTCAGAAGTGTGCAACTTGTTCCCTGAGTTAGAAAACGTCGAGAAACGGTCCTATCTGCTAGCGTTGTGCTTCTACACATGTATTTGCTGAACGGTGAAAGCGCACAGTAATGCACTTTTCTCCCAGGAAATACACTGTTTCTAAGGAAATGGGAACACACTGAGGAGACACTTGTGGGAGCTACTGTGACTAAAACTGAGCTTCTCATACGCACAGGGAAGCAAGAGAAATGCTGATTTCATCAAGCCCAGTTACATACTCAAAATCTGTACTACTGCGCAAATAGGCATGTCTCTGTAGGCAAAAAACTCATTTCTGACAAAGTTGCCCAAATGCATCTCAGAAGTGTGCAACTTGTTCCCTGAGTTAGAAAACGTCGAGAAACGGTCGTTTCTGCTAGCGCTGTGCTTCTACACATGTATTTGCTGAACGGTGAAAGCGCACAGTAATGCACTTTTCTCCCAGCAAATACACTGTTTCTAAGGAAATGGGAACACACTGAGGAGACACTTGTGGGAGCTACTGTGACTAAAACTGAGCTTCTCATACGCACAGGGAAGCAAGAGAAATGCTGATTTCATCAAGCCCAGTTACATACTCAAAATCTGTACTACTGCGCAAATAGGCATGTCTCTGTAGGCAAAAAACTCATTTCTGACAAAGTTGCCCAAATGCATCTCAGAAGTGTGCAACTTGTTCCCTGAGTTAGAAAACGTCGAGAAACGGTCGTTTCTGCTAGCGCTGTGCTTCTACACATGTATTTGCTGAGCGGTGAAAGCGAACAGTAATGCATTTTTCTCCCAGCAAATACACTGTTTCTAAGGAATTGGGAACACACTGAGGAGACACTTGTGGGAGCTACTGTGACTAAAACTGAGCTTCCCTACGCACAGGGAAGCAAGAGAAATGCTGATTTCATCAAGCCCAGTTACATACTCAGAATCTGTACTACTGCGCAAATAGCATGTCTCTGTAGGCAAAAAACTCATTTTGACAAAGTTGCCCAAATGCATCTCAGAAGTGTGCAACTTGTTCCCTGAGTTAGAAAACGTCGAGAAAGGGTCATATCTGCTAGCGCTGTGCTTCTACACATGTATTTGCTGAAGGGAGAAAGCGCACAGTAATGCACTTTTCTCCCAGCAAATACACTGTTTCTAAGGAAATGGGAACACACTGAGGAGACACTTGTGGGAGCTACTGTGACTAAAACTGAGCTTCTCATACGCACAGGGAAGCAAGAGAAATGCTGATTTCATCAAGCCCAGTTACATACTCAGAGTCTGTACTACTGCGCAAATAGGCATGTCTCTTTAGGCAAAAAACTCATTTCTGACAAAGTTGCCCAAATGCATCTGAGAAGTGTGCAACTTGTTCCCTGAGTTAGAAAACGTTGAGAAACGTTCGTTTCTGCTAGCGCTGTGCTTCTACACATGTATTTGGTGAACGGTGAAAGCGCACAGTAATGCACTTTTCTCCCAGCAAATACACTGTTTCTAAGGAAATGGGAACACACTGAGGAGACACTTGTGGGAGCTACTGTGACTAAAACTGAGCTTCCCTACGCACAGGGAAGCAAGAGAAATGCTGATTTCATCAAGCCCAGTTACATACTCAGAATCTGTACTACTGCGCAAATAGGCATGAATCTGTAGGCAAAAAACTCATTTCGGACAAAGTTGCCCAAATGCACCTCAGAAGTGTGCAACTTGTTCCCTGAGTTAGAAAACGTCGAGAAACAGTCGTATCTGCTAGCGCTGTGCTTCTACACATGCATTTGCTGAACGGTGAAAGCGCACAGTAATGCACTTTTCTCCCAGCAAATACACTGTTTCTAAGGAAATGGGAACACACTGAGGAGACACTTGTGGGAGCTACTGTGACTAAAACTGAGCTTCCCTACGCACAGGGAAGCAAGAGAAATGCTGATTTCATCAAGCCCAGTTACATACTCAGAATCTGTACTACTGCGCGAATAGGCATGTCTCTGTAGGCAAAAAACTCATTTCTGACAAAGTTGCCCAAATGCATCTGAGAAGTGTGCAACTTGTTCCCTGAGTTAGAAAACGTTGAGAAACGTTCGTTTCTGCTAGCGCTGTGCTTCTACACATGTATTTGGTGAACGGTGAAAGCGCACAGTAATGCACTTTTCTCCCAGCAAATACACTGTTTCTAAGGAAATGGGAACACACTGAGGAGACACTTGTGGGAGCTACTGTGACTAAAACTGAGCTTCCCTACGCACAGGGAAGCAAGAGAAATGCTGATTTCATCAAGCCCAGTTACATACTCAGAATCTGTACTACTGCGCAAATAGGCATGAATCTGTAGGCAAAAAACTCATTTCTGACAATGTTGCCCAAATGCATCTCAGAAGTGTGCAACTTGTTCCCTGAGTTAGAAAATGTCGAGAAACGGTCGTTTCCGCTAGCGCTGTGCTTCTACACATGTATTTGCTGAACGGTGAAAGCTCACAGTAATGCACATTTCTCCCAGCAAAAACACTGTTTCTAAGGAAATGGGAACACACTGAGGAGACACTTGTGGGAGCTACTGTGACTAAAACTGAGCTTCCCTACGCACAGGGAAGCAAGAGAAATGTTGATTTCATCCAGCCCAGTTACATACTCAGAATCTGTACTACTGTGCAAATAGGCATGTCTCTTTAGGCAAAAAACTCATTTTTGATAAAGTTGCCCAAATGCATCTCAGAAGTGTGCAACTTGTTCCCTGAGTTAGAAAACGTCGAGAAACGGTCGTTTCTGCTAGCGCTGTGCTTCTACACATGTATTTGCTGAACGGTGAAAGTGCACAGTAATGCACTTTTCTCCCAGCAAATACACTGTTTCTAAGGAAATGGGAACACACTGAGGAGACACTTGTGGGAGCTACTGGGACTAAAACTGAGCTTCCCTACGCACAGGGAAGCAAGAGAAATGCTGATTTCATCAAGCCCAGTTACATACTCAGAATCTGTACTACTGCGCGAATAGGCATTTCTCTGTAGGCAAAAAACTCATTTCTGACAAAGTTGCCCAAATGCATCTCAGAAGTGTGCAACTTGTTCCCTGAGTTAGAAAACGTCGAGAAACGTTCGTTTCTGCTAGCGCTGTGCTTCTACACATGTATTTGCTGAACGGTGAAAGCGCACAGTAATGCACTTTTCTCCCAGCAAATACACTGTTTCTAAGGAAATGGGAACACACTGAGGAGACACTTGTGGGAGCTACTGTGACTAAAACTGAGCTTCCCTACGCACAGGGAAGCAAGAGAAATGCTGATTTCATCAAGCCCAGTTACATACTCAGAATCTGTACTACTGCGCAAATAGGCATGTCTCTTTAGGCAAAAAACTCATTTCTGACAAAGTTGCCCAAATGCATCTCAGAAGTGTGCAACTTGTTCCCTGAGTTAGAAAACGTCGAGAAACGGTCCTTTCTACTAGCGCTGTGCTTCTACACATGTATTTGCTGAACGGTGAAAGCGCACAGTAATGCACTTTTCTCCCAGCAAATACACTGTTTCTAAGGAAATGGGAACACACTGAGGAGACACTTGTGGGAGCTACTGTGACTAAAACTGAGCTTCCCTACGCACAGGGAAGCAAGAGAAATGCTGATTTCATCAAGCCCAGTTACATACTCAGAATCTGTACTACTGCGCAAATAGGCATGTCTCTGTAGGCAAAAAACTCATTTCTGACAAAGTTGCCCAAATGCACCTCAGAAGTGTGCAACTTGTTCCCTGAGTTAGAAAACGTCGAGAAACGGTCCTATCTGCTAGCGTTGTGCTTCTACACATGTATTTGCTGAACGGTGAAAGCGCACAGTAATGCACTTTTCTCCCAGGAAATACACTGTTTCTAAGGAAATGGGAACACACTGAGGAGACACTTGTGGGAGCTACTGTGACTAAAACTGAGCTGCCCTACGCACAGGGAAGCAAGAGAAATGCTGATTTCATCAAGCCCAGTTACATACTCAGAATCTGTACTACTGCGCAAATAGGCATATCTCTGTAGGCAAAAAACTCATTTCTGACAAAGATGCCCAAATGCATCTCAGAAGTGCGCAACTTGTTCCCTGAGTTAGAAAACGTCGAGAAACGTTCGTTTCTGCTAGCACTGTGCTTCTACACATGTATTTGCTGAACGGTGAAAGCGCACAGAAATGCACTTTACTCCCACCAAATACACTGTTTCTAAGGAAATGGGAACACACTGAGGAGACACTTTTGGGAGCTACTGTGACTAAAACTGAGCTGCCCTACGCACAGGGAAGCAAGAGAAATGCTGATTTCATCAAGCCCAGTTACATACTCAGAATCTGTACTACTGCGCAAATAGGCATGAATCTGTAAGCAAAAAACTCATTTTTGACAAAGTTGCCCAAATGCGTCTCAGAAGTGTGCAACTTGTTCCGTGAGTTAGAAAACGTCGAGAAACGTTCGTTTCTGCTAGCAATGTGCTTCTACACATGTATTTGCTGAACGGTGAAAGCGCACAGTAATGCACTTTTCTCCCAGCAAATACACTGTTTCTAAGGAAATGGGAACACACTGAGGAGACACTTGTGGGAGCTACTGTGACTAAAACTGAGCTTCCCTACGCACAGGGAAGCAAGAGAAATGCTGATTTCATCAAGCCCAGTTACATACTCAGAATCTGTACTACTGCGCAAATAGGCATGTCTCTGTAGGCAAAAAACTCATTTCTGACAAAGTTGCCCAAATGCATCTCAGAAGTGTGCAACTTGTTCCCTGAGTTAGAAAACGTCGAGAAACGGTCGTTTCTGCTAGCGCTTGCTTCTACACATGTATTTGGTGAACGGTGAAAGCGCACAGTAATGCACTTTTCTCCCAGCAAATACACTGTTTCTAAGGAAATGGGAACACACTGAGGAGACACTTGTGGGAGCTACTGTGACTAAAACTGAGCTTTCCTACGCACAGGGAAGCAAGAGAAATGCTGATTTCATCAAGCACAGTTACATACTCAGAATCTGTACTACTGCGCAAATAGGCATGTCTTTGTAGGCAAAAAACTCATTCTGGAAATGTTGCCCAAATGCATCTCAGAAGTGTGCAACTTGTTCCCTGAGTTAGAAAACGTCGAGAAACGTTCATTTCTGCTAGCGCTGTGCTTCTACACATGTATTTGCTGAACGGTGAATGCGCACAGTAATGCACTTTTCTCCCAGCAAATACACTGTTTCTAAGGAAATGGGAACACACTGAGGAGACACTTGTGGGAGCTACTGGGACTAAAACTGAGCTTCCCTACGCACAGGGAAGCAAGAGAAATGCTGATTTCATCAAGCCCAGTTACATACTCAGAATCTGTACTACTGCGCAAATAGGCATGTCTCTTTAGGCAAAAAACTAATTTCTGACAAAGTTGCCCAAATGCATCTCAGAAGTGATAAACTTGTTCCCTGAGTTAGAAAACGTCGAGAAACGGTCGTTTCTGCTAGCGCTGTGCTTCTACACATGTATTTGCTGAACGGTGAAAGCACACAGTAATGCACTTTTCTCCCAGCAAATACACAGTTTCTAAGGAAATGGGAACACACTGAGGAGACACTTGTGGGAGCTACTGTGACTAAAACTGAGCTTCCCTACGCACAGGGAAGCAAGAGAAATGCTGATTTCATCCAGCCCAGTTACATACTCAGAATCTGTACTACTGCGCAAATAGGCATGTCTCTGTAGGCAAAAAACTCATTTCTGACAAAGTTGCCCAAATGCATCTCAGAAGTGTGCAACTTGTTCCCTGAGTTAGAAAACGTCGAGAAACGGTCATATCTGCTAACGCTGTGCTTCTACACATGTATTTGCTGAACGGTGAAACGCACAGTAATGCAATTTTCTCCCAGCAAATACACTGTTTCTAAGGAAATGGGAACACACTGAGGAGACACTTGTGGGAGCTACTGTGACTAAAACTGAGCTTCCCTACGCACAGGGAAGCAAGAGAAATGCTGATTTCATCAAGCCCAGTTACATACTCAGAATCTGTACTACTGCGCAAATAGGCATGTCTTTGTAGGCTAAAAACTCATTCTGAAAATGTTGCCCAAATGCATCTCAGAAGTGTGCAACTTGTTCCCTGAGTTAGAAAACGTCGAGAAACGGTCGTTTCTGCTAGCGCTGTGCTTCTACACATGTATTTGCTGAACGGTGAATGCGCACAGTAATGCACTTTTCTCCCAGCAAATACACTGTTTCTAAGGAAATGGGAACACACTGAGGAGACACTTGTGGGAGCTACTGTGACTAAAACTGAGCTTCCCTACGCACAGGGAAGCAAGAGAAATGCTGATTTCATCCAGCCCAGTTACATACTCTGAATCTGTACTACTGCGCAAATAGGCATGTCTTTGTAGGCAAAAAACTCATTTCGGACAATGTTGCCCAAATGCATCTCAGAAGTGTGCAACTTGTTCCCTGAGTTAGAAAACGTCGAGAAACGGTCGTATCTGCTAACGCTGTGCTTCTACACATGTATTTGCTGAACGGTGAAAGCGCACAGTAATGCACTTTTCTCCCAGCAAATACACTGTTTCTAAGGAAATGGGAACACACTGAGGAGACACTAGTGGGAGCTACTGTGACTAAAACTGAGCTTCCCTACGCACAGGGAAGCAAGAGAAATGCTGATTTCATCCAGCAAAGTTACATACTCAGAATCTGTACTACTGCGCAAATAGGCATGTCTCTGTAGGCAAAAAACTCATTTCTGACAAAGTTGCCCAAATTCATCTCAGAAGTGTGCAACTTGTTCCCTGAGTTAGAAAATGTCGAGAAACTGTCGTTTCTGCTAGCGCTGTGCTTCTACACATGTATTTGCTGAACGGTGAATGCGCACAGTAATGCACTTTTCTCCCAGCAAATACACTGTTTCTAAGGAAATGGGAACACACTGAGGAGACACTTGTGGGAGCTACTGGGACTAAAACTGAGCTTCCCTACGCACAGGGAAGCAAGAGAAATGCTGATTTCATCCAGCCCAGTTACATACTCTGAATCTGTACTACTGCGCAAATAGGCATGTCTTTGTAGGCAAAAAACTCATTTCGGACAATGTTGCCCAAATGCATCTCAGAAGTGTGCAACTTGTTCCCTGAGTTAGAAAACGTCGAGAAACGGTCGTATCTGCTAACGCTGTGCTTCTACACATGTATTTGCTGAACGGTGAAAGCGCACAGTAATGCACTTTTCTCCCAGCAAATACACTGTTTCTAAGGAAATGGGAACACACTGAGGAGACACTTGTGGGAGCTACTGTGACTAAAACTGAGCTTCCCTACGCACAGGGAAGCAAGAGAAATGCTGATTTCATCCAGCCCAGTTACATACTCAGAATCTGTACTACTGCGCAAATAGGCATGTCTTTGTAGGCAAAAAACTCATTTCTGACAAAGTTGCCCAAATGCATCTCAGAAGTGTGCAACTTGTTCCCTGAGTTAGAAAACGTCGAGAAACGGTCATATCTGCTAAAGCTGTGCTTCTACACATGTATTTGCTGAACGGTGAAAGCGCACAGTAATTCACTTTTCTCCCAGCAAATACACTGTTTCTAAGGAAATGGGAACACACTGAGGAGACACTTGTGGGAGCTACTGTGACTAAAACTGAGCTTCCCTACGCACAGCGAAGCAAGAGAAATGCTGATTTCATCAAGCCCAGTTACATACTCAGAATCTGTACTACTGCGCAAATAGGCATGTCTCTTTAGGCAAAAAACTCATTTCTGACAAAGTTGCCCAAATGCATCTCAGAAGTGTGCAACGTGTTCCCTGAGTTAGAAAACGTCGAGAAACGGTCGTTTCTGCTAGCACTGTGCTTCTACACATGTATTTGCTGAGCGGTGAAAGCGCACAGTAATGCACTTTCTCCCAGCAAATACACTGTTTCTAAGGAAATGGGAACACACTGAGGAGACACTTGTGGGAGCTACTGTGACTAAAACTGAGCTTCCCTACGCACAGGGAAGCAAGAGAAATGCTGATTTCATCAAGCCCAGTTACATACTCAGAATCTGTACTACTGCGCAAATAGGCATGTCTCTTTAGGCAAAAAACTCATTTCTGACAAAGTTGCCCAAATGCATCTCAGAAGTGTGCAACTTGTTCCCTGAGTTAGAAAACGTCGAGAAACGGTCGTTTCTGCTAGCGCTGTGCTTCTACACATGTATTTGCTGAACGGTGAAAGCGCACAGTAATGCACTTTTCTCCCAGCAAATACACTGTTTCTAAGGAAATGGGAACACACTGAGGAGACACTTGTGGGAGCTACTGTGACTAAAACTGAGCTTCCCTACGCACAGGGAAGCAAGAGAAATGCTGATTTCATCAAGCCCAGTTACATACTCAGAATCTGTACTACTGCGCAAATAGGCATGTCTCTTTAGGCAAAAAACTGATTTCTGACAAAGTTGCCCAAATGCATCTCAGAAGTGTGCAACGTGTTCAATGAGTTAGAAAACGTCGAGAAACGGTCGTTTCTGCTAGCACTGTGCTTCTACACATGTATTGGCTGAGCGGTGAAAGCGCACAGTAATGCACTTTCTCCCAGCAAATACACTGTTTCTAAGGAAATGGGAACACACTGAGGAGACACTTGTGGGAGCTACTGTGACTAAAACTGAGCTTCCCTACGCACAGGGAAGCAAGAGAAATGCTGATTTCATCAAGCCCAGTTACATACTCAGAATCTGTACTACTGCGCAAATAGGCATGTCTCTGTAGGCAAAAAACTCATTTCTGACAAAGTTGCCCAAATGCACCTCAGAAGTTTGCAACTTGTTCCCTGAGTTAGAAAACGTCGAGAAACGGTCGTATCTGCTAGCGCTGTGCTTCTACACATGTATTTGCTGAACGGTGAAAGCGCACAGTAATGCACTTTTCTCCCAGCAAATACACTGTTTCTAAGGAAATGGGAACACACTGAGGAGACACTTGTGGGAGCTACTGGGACTAACTGAGCTTCCCTACGCACAGGGAAGCAAGAGAAATGCTGATTTCATCAAGCCCAGTTACATACTCAGAATCTGTACTACTGCGCAAATAGGCATGTCTCTGTAGGCAAAAAACTCATTTCTGACAAAGTTGCCCAAATGCACCTCAGAAGTTTGCAACTTGTTCCCTGAGTTAGAAAACGTCGAGAAACGGTCGTATCTGCTAGCGCTGTGCTTCTACACATGTATTTGCTGAACGGTGAAAGCGCACAGTAATGCACTTTACTCCCAGCAAATACACTGTTTCTAAGGAAATGGGAACACACTGAGGAGACACTTGTGGGAGCTACTGGGACTAACTGAGCTTCCCTACGCACAGGGAAGCAAGAGAAATGCTGATTTCATCAAGCCCAGTTACATACTCAGAATCTGTACTACTGCGCAAATAGGCATGAATCTGTAGGCAAAAAACTCATTTCTGACAAAGTTGCCCAAATGTATCTCAGAAGTGTGCAACTTGTTCCCTGAGTTAGAAAACGTCGAGAAACGTTCGTTTCTGCTAGCGCTGTGCTTCTACACATGTATTTGCTGAACGGTGAAAGTGCACAGTAATGCACTTTTCTCCCAGCAAATACACTGTTTCTAAGGAAATGGGAACACACTGAGGAGACACTTGTGGGAGCTACTGTGACTAAAACTGAGCTTCCCTACGCACAGGGAAGCAAGAGAAATGCTGATTTCATCAAGCCCAGTTACATACTCAGAATCTGTACTACTGCGCAAATAGGCATGTCTCTGTAGGCAAAAAACTCATTTCTGACAAAGTTGCCCAAATGCACCTCAGAAGTTTGCAACTTGTTCCCTGAGTTAGAAAACGTCGAGAAACATTCGTTTCTGCTAGCGCTGTGCTTCTACACATGTATTTGCTGAACGGTGAAAGCGCACAGTAATGCACTTTTCTCACAGCAAATACACTGTTTCTAAGGAAATGGGAACACACTGAGGAGACACTTGTGGGAGCTACTGGGACTAACTGAGCTTCCCTACGCACAGGGAAGCAAGAGAAATGCTGATTTCATCAAGCCCAGTTACATACTCAGAATCTGTACTACTGCGCAAATAGGCATGAATCTGTAGGCAAAAAACTCATTTCTGACAAAGTTGCCCAAATGTATCTCAGAAGTGTGCAACTTGTTCCCTGAGTTAGAAAACGTCGAGAAACGTTCGTTTCTGCTAGCGCTGTGCTTCTACACATGTATTTGCTGAACGGTGAAAGCGCACAGTAATGCACTTTTCTCCCAGCAAATACACTGTTTCTAAGGAAATGGGAACACACTGAGGAGACACTTGTGGGAGCTACTGTGACTAAAACTGAGCTTCCCTACGCACAGAGAAGCAAGAGAAATGCTGATTTCATCAAGCCCAGTTACATACTCAGAATCTGTACTACTGCGCAAATAGGCATGTCTCTGTAGGCAAAAAACTCATTTCTGACAATGTTGCCCAAATGCATCTCAGAAGTGTGCAACTTGTTCCCTGAGTTAGAAAACGTCGAGAAACGTTCGTTTCTGCTAGCGCTGTGCTTCTACACATGTATTTGCTGAACGGTGAAAGCGCACAGTAATGCACTTTTCTCCCAGCAAATACACTGTTTCTAAGGAAATGGGAACACACTGAGGAGACACTTGTGGGAGCTACAGTGACTAAAACTGAGCTTCCCTACGCACAGGGAAGCAAGAGAAATGCTGATTTCATCAAGCCCAGTTACATACTCAGAATCTGTACTACTGCGCAAATAGGCATGTCTCTTTAGGCAAAAAACTCATTTCTGACAAAGTTGCCCAAATGCACCTCAGAAGTGTGCAACTTGTTCCCTGAGTTAGAAAACGTCGAGAAACGGTCGTATCTGCTAGCGCTGTGCTTCTACACATGTATTTGCTGAACGGTGAAAGCGCACAGTGATGCACTTTTCTCCCAGCAAATACACTGTTTCTAAGGAAATGGGAACACACTGAGGAGACACTTGTGGGAGCTACTGTGACTAAAACTGAGCTTCCCTACGCACAGGGAAGCAAGAGAAATGCTGATTTCATCAAGCCCAGTTACATACTCAGAATCTGTACTACTGCGCAAATAGGCATGTCTCTGTAGGCAAAAAACTCATTTCTGACAAAGTTGCCCAAATGCACCTCAGAAGTTTGCAACTTGTTCCCTGAGTTAGAAAACGTCGAGAAACGGTCGTATCTGCTAGCGCTGTGCTTCTACACATGTATTTGCTGAACGGTGAAAGCGCACAGTAATGCACTTTTCTCCCAGCAAATACACTGTTTCTAAGGAAATGGGAACACACTGAGGAGACACTTGTGGGAGCTACTGGGACTAACTGAGCTTCCCTACGCACAGGGAAGCAAGAGAAATGCTGATTTCATCAAGCCCAGTTACATACTCAGAATCTGTACTACTGCGCAAATAGGCATGTCTCTGTAGGCAAAAAACTCATTTCTGACAAAGTTGCCCAAATGCACCTCAGAAGTTTGCAACTTGTTCCCTGAGTTAGAAAACGTCGAGAAACGGTCGTATCTGCTAGCGCTGTGCTTCTACACATGTATTTGCTGAACGGTGAAAGCGCACAGTAATGCACTTTACTCCCAGCAAATACACTGTTTCTAAGGAAATGGGAACACACTGAGGAGACACTTGTGGGAGCTACTGGGACTAACTGAGCTTCCCTACGCACAGGGAAGCAAGAGAAATGCTGATTTCATCAAGCCCAGTTACATACTCAGAATCTGTACTACTGCGCAAATAGGCATGAATCTGTAGGCAAAAAACTCATTTCTGACAAAGTTGCCCAAATGCATCTCAGAAGTGTGCAACTTGTTCCCTGAGTTAGAAAACGTCGAGAAACGTTCGTTTCTGCTAGCGCTGTGCTTCTACACATGTATTTGCTGAACGGTGAAAGCGCACAGTAATGCACTTTTCTCCCAGCAAATACACTGTTTCTAAGGAAATGGGAACACACTGAGGAGACACTTGTGGGAGCTACTGTGACTAAAACTGAGCTTCCCTACGCACAGAGAAGCAAGAGAAATGCTGATTTCATCAAGCCCAGTTACATACTCAGAATCTGTACTACTGCGCAAATAGGCATGTCTCTTTAGGCAAAAAACTCATTTCTGACAATGTTGCCCAAATGCATCTCAGAAGTGTGCAACTTGTTCCCTGAGTTAGAAAACGTCGAGAAACGTTCGTTTCTGCTAGCGCTGTGCTTCTACACATGTATTTGCTGAACGGTGAAAGCGCACAGTAATGCACTTTTCTCCCAGCAAATACACTGTTTCTAAGGAAATGGGAACACACTGAGGAGACACTTGTGGGAGCTACAGTGACTAAAACTGAGCTTCCCTACGCACAGGGAAGCAAGAGAAATGCTGATTTCATCAAGCCCAGTTACATACTCAGAATCTGTACTACTGCGCAAATAGGCATGTCTCTTTAGGCAAAAAACTCATTTCTGACAAAGTTGCCCAAATGCACCTCAGAAGTGTGCAACTTGTTCCCTGAGTTAGAAAACGTCGAGAAACGGTCGTATCTGCTAGCGCTGTGCTTCTACACATGTATTTGCTGAACGGTGAAAGCGCACAGTAATGCACTTTTCTCCCAGCAAATAAACTGTTTCTAAGGAAATGGGAACACACTGAGGAGACACTTGTGGGAGCTACTGTGACTAAAACTGAGCTTCCCTACGCACAGGGAAGCAAGAGAAATGCTGATTTCATCAAGCCCAGTTACATACTCAGAATCTGTACTACTGCGCAAATAGGCATGTCTCTGTAGGCAAAAAACTCATTTCTGACAATGTTGCCCAAATGCATCTCAGAAGTGTGCAACTTGTTCCCTGAGTTAGAAAACGTCGAGAAACGTTCGTTTCTGCTAGCGCTGTGCTTCTACACATGTATTTGCTGAACGGTGAAAGTGCACAGTAATGCACTTTTCTCCCAGCAAATACACTGTTTCTAAGGAAATGGGAACACACTGAGGAGACACTTGTGGGAGCTACTGTGACTAAAACTGAGCTTCCCTACGCACAGGGAAGCAAGAGAAATGCTGATTTCATCAAGCCCAGTTACATACTCAGAATCTGTACTACTGCGCAAATAGGCATGTCTCTGTAGGCAAAAAACTCATTTCTGACAAAGTTGCCCAAATGCACCTCAGAAGTTTGCAACTTGTTCCCTGAGTTAGAAAACGTCGAGAAACGGTCGTATCTGCTAGCGCTGTGCTTCTACACATGTATTTGCTGAACGGTGAAAGCGCACAGTAATGCACTTTTCTCCCAGCAAATACACTGTTTCTAAGGAAATGGGAACACACTGAGGAGACACTTGTGGGAGCTACTGGGACTAACTGAGCTTCCCTACGCACAGGGAAGCAAGAGAAATGCTGATTTCATCAAGCCCAGTTACATACTCAG
This sequence comes from Acomys minous, assembly GCF_964271855.1. Lineage (NCBI taxonomy): Eukaryota > Metazoa > Chordata > Mammalia > Rodentia > Muridae > Acomys > Acomys minous. Next base: position 91,263 of record NW_028182180.1, read on the forward strand.
AATCTGTACTACTGCGCAAATAGGCATGAATCTGTAGGCAAAAAACTCATTTCTGACAAAGTTGCCCAAATGTATCTCAGAAGTGTGCAACTTGTTCCCTGAGTTAGAAAACGTCGAGAAACGTTCGTTTCTGCTAGCGCTGTGCTTCTACACATGTATTTGCTGAACGGTGAAAGCGCACAGTAATGCACTTTTCTCCCAGCAAATACACTGTTTCTAAGGAAATGGGAACACACTGAGGAGACACTTGTGGGAGCTACTGTGACTAAAACTGAGCTTCCCTACGCACAGAGAAGCAAGAGAAATGCTGATTTCATCAAGCCCAGTTACATACTCAGAATCTGTACTACTGCGCAAATAGGCATGTCTCTGTAGGCAAAAAACTCATTTCTGACAAAGTTGCCCAAATGCATCTCAGAAGTGTGCAACTTGTTCCCTGAGTTAGAAAACGTCGAGAAACGTTCGTTTCTGCTAGCGCTGTGCTTCTACACATGTATTTGCTGAACGGTGAAAGCGCACAGTAATGCACTTTTCTCCCAGCAAATACACTGTTTCTAAGGAAATGGGAACACACTGAGGAGACACTTGTGGGAGCTACTGTGACTAAAACTGAGCTTCCCTACGCACAGGGAAGCAAGAGAAATGCTGATTTCATCAAGCCCAGTTACATACTCAGAATCTGTACTACTGCGCAAATAGGCATGTCTCTGTAGGCAAAAAACTCATTTCTGACAATGTTGCCCAAATGCATCTCAGAAGTGTGCAACTTGTTCCCTGAGTTAGAAAACATCGAGAAACGTTCGTTTCTGCTAGCGCTGTGCTTCTACACATGTATTTGCTGAACGGTGAAAGCGCACAGTGATGCACTTTTCTCCCAGCAAATACACTGTTTCTAAGGAAATGGGAACACACTGAGGAGACACTTGTGGGAGCTACTGTGACTAAAACTGAGCTTCCCTACGCACAGGGAAGCAAGAGAAATGCTGATTTCATCAAGCCCAGTTACATACTCAGAATCTGTACTACTGCGCAAATAGGCATGTCTCTGTAGGCAAAAAACTCATTTCTGACAAAGTTGCCCAAATGCACCTCAGAAGTTTGCAACTTATTCCCTGAGTTAGAAAACGTCGAGAAACGGTCGTATCTGCTAGCGCTGTGCTTCTACACATGTATTTGCTGAACGGTGAAAGCGCACAGTAATGCACTTTTCTCCCAGCAAATACACTGTTTCTAAGGAAATGGGAACACACTGAGGAGACACTTGTGGGAGCTACTGGGACTAACTGAGCTTCCCTATGCACAGGGAAGCAAGAGAAATGCTGATTTCATCAAGCCCAGTTACATACTCAGAATCTGTACTACTGCGCAAATAGGCATGAATCTGTAGGCAAAAAACTCATTTCTGACAAAGTTGCCCAAATGTATCTCAGAAGTGTGCAACTTGTTCCCTGAGTTAGAAAACGTCGAGAAACGTTCGTTTCTGCTAGCGCTGTGCTTCTACACATGTATTTGCTGAACGGTGAAAGCGCACAGTAATGCACTTTTCTCCCAGCAAATACACTGTTTCTAAGGAAATGGGAACACACTGAGGAGACACTTGTGGGAGCTACTGTGACTAAAACTGAGCTTCCCTACGCACAGAGAAGCAAGAGAAATGCTGATTTCATCAAGCCCAGTTACATACTCAGAATCTGTACTACTGCGCAAATAGGCATGTCTCTGTAGGCAAAAAACTCATTTCTGACAATGTTGCCCAAATGCATCTCAGAAGTGTGCAACTTGTTCCCTGAGTTAGAAAACATCGAGAAACGTTCGTTTCTGCTAGCGCTGTGCTTCTACACATGTATTTGCTGAACGGTGAAAGCGCACAGTGATGCACTTTTCTCCCAGCAAATACACTGTTTCTAAGGAAATGGGAACACACTGAGGAGACACTTGTGGGAGCTACTGTGACTAAAACTGAGCTTCCCTACGCACAGGGAAGCAAGAGAAATGCTGATTTCATCAAGCCCAGTTACATACTCAGAATCTGTACTACTGCGCAAATAGGCATGTCTCTGTAGGCAAAAAACTCATTTCTGACAAAGTTGCCCAAATGCACCTCAGAAGTTTGCAACTTGTTCCCTGAGTTAGAAAACGTCGAGAAACGGTCGTATCTGCTAGCGCTGTGCTTCTACACATGTATTTGCTGAACGGTGAAAGCGCACAGTAATGCTCTTTTCTCCCAGCAAATACACTGTTTCTAAGGAAATGGGAACACACTGAGGAGACACTTGTGGGAGCTACTGGGACAAACTGAGCTTCCCTATGCACAGAGAAGCAAGAGAAATGCTGATTTCATCAAGCCCAGTTACATACTCAGAATCTGTACTACTGCGCAAATAGGCATGTCTCTGTAGGCAAAAAACTCATTTCTGACAATGTTGCCCAAATGCATCTCAGAAGTGTGCAACTTGTTCCCTGAGTTAGAAAACATCGAGAAACGTTCGTTTCTGCTAGCGCTGTGCTTCTACACATGTATTTGCTGAACGGTGAAAGCGCACAGTGATGCACTTTTCTCCCAGCAAATACACTGTTTCTAAGGAAATGGGAACACACTGAGGAGACACTTGTGGGAGCTACTGTGACTAAAACTGAGCTTCCCTACGCACAGGGAAGCAAGAGAAATGCTGATTTCATCAAGCCCAGTTACATACTCAGAATCTGTACTACTGCGCAAATAGGCATGTCTCTGTAGGCAAAAAACTCATTTCTGACAAAGTTGCCAAAATGCACCTCAGAAGTTTGCAACTTGTTCCCTGAGTTAGAAAACGTCGAGAAACGGTCGTATCTGCTAGCGCTGTGCTTCTACACATGTATTTGCTGAACGGTGAAAGCGCACAGTAATGCACTTTTCTCCCAGCAAATACACTGTTTCTAAGGAAATGGGAACACACTGAGGAGACACTTGTGGGAGCTACTGGGACTAACTGAGCTTCCCTATGCACAGGGAAGCAAGAGAAATGCTGATTTCATCAAGCCCAGTTACATACTCAGAATCTGTACTACTGCGCAAATAGGCATGAATCTGTAGGCAAAAAACTCATTTCTGACAAAGTTGCCCAAATGTATCTCAGAAGTGTGCAACTTGTTCCCTGAGTTAGAAAACGTCGAGAAACGTTCGTTTCTGCTAGCGCTGTGCTTCTACACATGTATTTGCTGAACGGTGAAAGCGCACAGTAATGCACTTTTCTCCCAGCAAATACACTGTTTCTAAGGAAATGGGAACACACTGAGGAGACACTTGTGGGAGCTACTGTGACTAAAACTGAGCTTCCCTACGCACAGAGAAGCAAGAGAAATGCTGATTTCATCAAGCCCAGTTACATACTCAGAATCTGTACTACTGCGCAAATAGGCATGTCTCTGTAGGCAAAAAACTCATTTCTGACAATGTTGCCCAAATGCATCTCAGAAGTGTGCAACTTGTTCCCTGAGTTAGAAAACGTCGAGAAATGTTCGTTTCTGCTAGCGCTGTGCTTCTACACATGTATTTGCTGAACGGTGAAAGCGCACAGTAATGCACTTTTCTCCCAGCAAATACACTGTTTCTAAGGAAATGGGAACACACTGAGGAGACACTTGTGGGAGCTACTGTGACTAAAACTGAGCTTCCCTACGCACAGGGAAGCAAGAGAAATGCTGATTTCATCAAGCCCAGTTACATACTCAGAATCTGTACTACTGCGCAAATAGGCATGTCTCTGTAGGCAAAAAACTCATTTCTGACAAAGTTGCCCAAATGCACCTCAGAAGTTTGCAACTTGTTCCCTGAGTTAGAAAACGTCGAGAAACGGTCGTATCTGCTAGCGCTGTGCTTCTACACATGTATTTGCTGAACGGTGAAAGCGCACAGTAATGCACTTTTCTCCCAGCAAATACACTGTTTCTAAGGAAATGGGAACACACTGAGGAGACACTTGTGGGAGCTACTGGGACTAACTGAGCTTCCCTACGCACAGGGAAGCAAGAGAAATGCTGATTTCATCAAGCCCAGTTACATACTCAGAATCTGTACTACTGCGCAAATAGGCATGAATCTGTAGGCAAAAAACTCATTTCTGACAAAGTTGCCCAAATGCATCTCAGAAGTGTGCAACTTGTTCCCTGAGTTAGAAAACGTCGAGAAACGTTCGTTTCTGCTAGCGCTGTGCTTCTACACATGTATTTCCTGAACGGTGAAAGCGCACAGTAATGCACTTTTCTCCCAGCAAATACACTGTTTCTAAGGAAATGGGAACACAGTGAGGAGACACTTGTGGGAGCTACTGTGACTAAAACTGAGCTTCCCTACGCACAGGGAAGCAAGAGAAATGCTGATTTCATCAAGCCCAGTTACATACTCAGAATCTGTACTACTGCGCAAATAGGCATGTCTCTGTAGGCAAAAAACTCATTTCTGACAATGTTGCCCAAATGCATCTCAGAAGTGTGCAACTTGTTCCCTGAGTTAGACAATGTCGAGAAACGGTCGTTTCTGCTAGCGCTGTGCTTCTACACATGTATTTGCTGAACGGTGAAAGCGCAGAGTGATGCACTTTTCTCCCAGCAAATACAATGTTTCTAAGGAAATGGGAACACACTGAGGAGACACTTGTGGGAGCTACTGTGACTAAAAGTGAGCTTCCCTACGCACAGGGAAGCAAGAGAAATGCTGATTTCATCAAGCCCAGTTACATACTCAGAATCTGTACTACTGCGCAAATAGGCATGTCTCTGTAGGCAAAAAACTCATTTCTGACAATGTTGCCCAAATGCATCTCAGAAGTGTGCAACTTGTTCCCTGAGTTAGAAAACGTCGAGAAACGTTCGTTTCTGCTAGCGCTGTGCTTCTACACATGTATTTGCTGAACGGTGAAAGTGCACAGTAATGCACTTTTCTCCCAGCAAATACACTGTTTCTAAGGAAATGGGAACACACTGAGGAGACACTTGTGGGAGCTACTGTGACTAAAACTGAGCTTCCCTACGCACAGGGAAGAAAGAGAAATGCTGATTTCATCAAGCCCAGTTACATACTCAGAATCTGTACTACTGCGCAAATAGGCATGTCTCTGTAAGCAAAAAACTCATTTCTGACAAAGTTGCCCAAATGCATCTCAGAAGTGTGCAACTTGTTCCCTGAGTTAGAAAACGTCGAGAAACATTCGTTTCTGCTAGCGCTGTGCTTCTACACATGTATTTGCTGAACGGTGAAAGCGCACAGTAATGCACTTTTCTCCCAGCAAATACACTGTTTCTAAGGAAATGGGAACACACTGAGGAGACACTTGTGGGAGCTACTGTGACTAAAACTGAGCTTCCCTACGCACAGGGAAGCAAGAGAAATGCTGATTTCATCAAGCCCAGTTACATACTCAGAATCTGTACTACTGCGCAAATAGCCATGTCTCTGTAGGCAAAAAACTCATTTCTGACAATGTTGCCCAAATGCATCTCAGAAGTGTGCAACTTGTTCCCTGAGTTAGAAAACGTCGAGAAACGTTCGTTTCTGCTAGCGCTGTGCTTCTACACATGTATTTGCTGAACGGTGAAAGCGCACAGTAATGCACTTTTCTCCCAGCAAATACACTGTTTCTAAGGAAATGGGAACACACTGAGGAGACACTTGTGGGAGCTACTGTGACTAAAACTGAGCTTCCCTACGCACAGGGAAGCAAGAGAAATGCTGATTTCATCAAGCCCAGTTACATACTCAGAATCTGTACTACTGCGCAAATAGGCATGTCTCTTTAGGCAAAAAACTCATTTCTGACAAAGTTGCCCAAATGCACCTCAGAAGTGTGCAAATTGTTCCCTGAGTTAGAAAACGTCGAGAAACGGTCGTATCTGCTAGCGCTGTGCTTCTACACATGTATTTGCTGAACGGTGAAAGCGCACAGTAATGCACTTTTCTCCCAGCAAATACACTGTTTCTAAGGAAATGGGAACACACTGAGGAGACACTTGTGGGAGCTACTGTGACTAAAACTGAGCTTCCCTACGCACAGGGAAGCAAGAGAAATGCTGATTTCATCAAGCCCAGTTACATACTCAGAATCTGTACTACTGCGCAAATAGGCATGTCTCTGTAGGCAAAAAACTCATTTCTGAAAAAGTTGCCCAAATGCACCTCAGAAGTTTGCAACTTGTTCCCTGAGTTAGAAAACGTCGAGAAACGGTCGTATCTGCTAGCGCTGTGCTTCTACACATGTATTTGCTGAACGGTGAAAGCGCACAGTAATGCACTTTTCTCCCAGCAAATACACTGTTTCTAAGGAAATGGGAACACACTGAGGAGACACTTGTGGGAGCTACTGGGACTAACTGAGCTTCCCTACGCACAGGGAAGCAAGAGAAATGCTGATTTCATCAAGCCCAGTTACATACTCAGAATCTGTACTACTGCGCAAATAGGCATGAATCTGTAGGCAAAAAACTCATTTCTGACAAAGTTGCCCAAATGCATCTCAGAAGTGTGCAACTTGTTCCCTGAGTTAGAAAACGTCGAGAAACGTTCGTTTCTGCTAGCGCTGTGCTTCTACACATGTATTTGCTGAACGGTGAAAGCGCACAGTAATGCACTTTTCTCCCAGCAAATACACTGTTTCTAAGGAAATGGGAACACACTGAGGAGACACTTGTGGGAGCTACTGTGACTAAAACTGAGCTTCCCTACGCACAGGGAAGCAAGAGAAATGCTGATTTCATCAAGCCCAGTTACATACTCAGAATCTGTACTACTGCGCAAATAGGTATGTCTCTTTAGGCAAAAAACTCATTTCTGACAAAGTTGCCCAAATGCACCTCGGAAGTGTGCAACTTGTTCCCTGAGTTAGAAAACGTCGAGAAACGGTCGTATCTGCTAGCGCTGTGCTTCTACACATGTATTTGCTGAACGGTGAAAGCGCACAGTAACGCACTTTTCTCCCAGCAAATACACTGTTTCTAAGGAAATGGGAACACACTGAGGAGACACTTGTGGGAGCTACTGTGACTAAAACTGAGCTTCCCTACGCACAGGGAAGCAAGAGAAATGCTGATTTCATCAAGCCCAGTTACATACTCAGAATCTGTACTACTGCGCAAATAGGCATGTCTCTATAGGCAAAAAACTCATTTCTGACAAAGTTGCCCAAATGCATCTCAGAAGTGTGCAACTTGTTCCCTGAGTTAGAAAACGTCGAGAAACGGTCGTTTCTGCTAGCGCTGTGCTTCTACACATGTATTTGGTGAACAGTGAAAGCGCACAGTAATGCACTTTTCTCCCAGCAAATACACTGTTTCTAAGGAAATGGGAACACACTGAGGAGACACTTGTGGGAGCTACTGGGACTAACTGAGCTTCCCTACGCACAGGGAAGCAAGAGAAATGCTGATTTCATCAAGCCCAGTTACATACTCAGAATCTGTACTACTGCGCAAATAGGCATGAATCTGTAGGCAAAAAACTCATTTCTGACAAAGTTGCCCAAATGCATCTCAGAAGTGTGCAACTTGTTCCCTGAGTTAGAAAACGTCGAGAAACGTTCGTTTCTGCTAGCGCTGTGCTTCTACACATGTATTTGCTGAACGGTGAAAGCGCACAGTGATGCACTTTTCTCCCAGCAAATACACTGTTTCTAAGGAAATGATAACACACTGAGGAGACACTTGTGGGAGCTACTGTGACTAAAACTGAGCTTCCCTACGCACAGGGAAGCAAGAGAAATGCTGATTTCATCAAGCCCAGTTACATACTCAGAATCTGTACTACTGCGCAAATAGGCATGAATCTGTAGACAAAAAACTCATTTCTGACAATGTTGCCCAAATGCATCTCAGAAGTGTGCAACTTGTTCCCTGAGTTAGAAAACGTCGAGAAACGGTCGATTCTGCTAGCGCTGTGCTTCTACACATGTATTTGCTGAACGGTGAAAGCGCACAGTAATGCACTTTTCACCCAGCAAATACACTGTTTCTAAGGAAATGGGAACACACTGAGGAGACACTTGTGGGAGCTACTGTGACTAAAACTGAACTTCCCTACGCAAAGAGAAGCAAGAGAAATGCTGATTTCATCAAGCCCAGTTACATACTCAGAATCTGTACTACTGCGCAAATAGGCATGAATCTGTAGGCAAAAAACTCATTTCTGACAATGTTGCCCAAATGCATCTCAGAAGTGTGCAACTTGTTCCCAGAGTTAGAAAATGTCGAGAAACGGTCGTTTCAGCTAGCGCTGTGCTTCTACACATGTATTTGCTGAACGGTGAAAGCTCACAGTAATGCACATTTCTCCCAGCAAAAACACTGTTTCTAAGGAAATGGGAACACACTGAGGAGACACTTGTGGGAGCTACTGTGACTAAAACTGAGCTTCCCTACGCACAGGGAAGCAAGAGAAATGCTGATTTCATCCAGCCCAGTTACATACTCAGAATCTGTACTACTGCGCCAATAGGCATGTCTCTGTAGGCAAAAAACTCATTTCTGATAAAGTTGCCCAAATGCATCTCAGAAGTGTGCCACTTGTTCCCTGAGTTAGAAAACGTCGAGAAACGGTCGTTTCTGCTAGCGCTGTGCTTCTACACATGTATTTGCTGAACGGTGAAAGCGCACAGTAATGCACTTTTCTCCCAGCAAATACACTGTTTCTAAGGAAATGGGAACACACTGAGGAGACACTTGTGGGAGCTACTGGGACTAAAACTGAGCTTCCCAACGCACAGGGAAGCAAGAGAAATGCTGATTTCATCCAGCCCAGTTACATACTCAGAATCTGTACTACTGCGCGAATAGGCATTTCTCTGTAGGCAAAAAACTCATTTCTGACAAAGTTGCCCAAATGCATCTCAGAAGTGTGCAACTTGTTCCCGGAGTTAGAAAACGTCGAGAAACGTTCGTTTCTGCTAGCGCTGTGCTTCTACACATGTATTTGCTGAACGGTGAAAGCGCACAGTAATGCACTTTTCTCCCAGCAAATACACTGTTTCTAAGGAAATGGGAACACACTGAGGAGACACTTGTGGGAGCTACTGGGACTAACTGAGCTTCCCTACGCACAGGGAAGCAAGAGAAATGCTGATTTCATCAAGCCCAGTTACATACTCAGAATCTGTACTACTGCGCAAATAGGCATGAATCTGTAGACAAAAAACTCATTTCTGACAATGTTGCCCAAATGCATCTCAGAAGTGTGCAACTTGTTCCCTGAGTTAGAAAACGTCGAGAAACGGTCGATTCTGCTAGCGCTGTGCTTCTACACATGTATTTGCTGAACGGTGAAAGCGCACAGTAATGCACTTTTCACCCAGCAAATACACTGTTTCTAAGGAAATGGGAACACACTGAGGAGACACTTGTGGGAGCTACTGTGACTAAAACTGAGCTTCCCTACGCACAGGGAAGCAAGAGAAATTCTGATTTCATCAAGCCCAGTTACATACTCAGAATCTGTACTACTGTGCAAATAGGCATGTCTCTTTAGGCAAAAAACTCATTTCTGACAAAGTTGCCCAAATGCATCTCAGAAGTGTGCAACTTGTTCCCTGAGTTAGAAAACGTCGAGAAACGGTCGTTTCTGCTAGCACTGTGCTTCTACACATGTATTTGCTGAACGGTGAAAGCGCACAGTAATGCACTTTTCTCCCAGCAAATACACTGTTTCTAAGGAAATGGGAACACACTGAGGAGACACTTGTGGGAGCTACTGGGACTAAAACTGAGCTTCCCTACGCACAAGGAAGCAAGAGAAATGCTGATTTCATCAAGCCCAGTTACATACTCAGAATCTGTACTACTGCGCAAATAGGCATGTCTCTTTAGGCAAAAAACTCATTTCTGACAAAGTTGCCCAAATGCATCTCAGAAGTGTGCAACTTGTTCCCTGAGTTAGAAAACGTCGAGAAACGTTCGTTTCTGCTAGCGCTGTGCTTCTACACGTGTATTTGCTGAACGGTGAAAGCGCACAGTAATGCACTTTTCTCCCAGCAAATACACTGTTTCTAAGGAAATGGGAACACACTGAGGAGACACTTGTGGGAGCGACTGTGACTAAAACTGAGCTTCCCTATGCACAGGGAAGCAAGAGAAATGCTGATTTCATCAAGCCTAGTTACATACTCAGAATCTGTACTACTGCGCAAATAGGCATGTCTCTTTAGGCAAAAAACTCATTTCTGACAAAGTTGCCCAAATGCATCTCAGAAGTGTGCAACTTGTTCCCTGAGATAGAAAACGTCGAGAAACGTTCGTTTCTGCTAGCGCTGTGCTTCTACACATGTATTTGCTGAACGGTGAAAGCGCACAGTAATCCACTTTTCTCCCATCAAATACACTGTTTCTAAGGAAATGGGAACACACTGAGGAGACACTTGTGGGAGCGACAGTGACTAAAACTGAGCTTCCCTATGCACAGGGAAGCAAGAGAAATGCTGATTTCATCAAGGCTAGTTACATACTCAGAATCTGTACTACTGCGCAAATGGGCATGTCTCTTTAGGCAAAAAACTCATTTCTGACAAAGTTGCCCAAATGCATCTCAGAAGTGTGCAAATTGTTCCCTGAGTGAGATAATGTCGAGAAACGTTCGTTTCTGCTAGCGCTGTGCTTCTACACATGTATTTGTTGAACGGTGAAAGCGCACAGTAATGCACTTTTCTCCCAGCAAATACACTGTTTCTTAGAAAATGGGAATACACTGAGGAGACACTTGTGGGAGCTACTGTGACTAAAACTGAGCTTCCCTACGCACAGGGAAGCAAGAGAAATGCTGATTTCTTCCAGTCCAGTTACATACTCAGAATCTGTACTACTGCGCAAATAGGCATGTCTCTTTAGGCAAAAAACTCATTTCTGACAAAGTTGCCCAAATGCATCTCAGAAGTGTGCAACTTGTTCCCTGAGTTAGAAAACGTCGAGAAACGTTCGTTTCTGCTAGCGCTGTGCTTCTAAACATGTATTTGCTGAACGGTGAAAGCGCACAGTAATGCACTTTTCTCCCAGCAAATACACTGTTTCTAAGGAAATGGGAACACACTGAGGAGACACTTGCGGGAGCTACTGTGACTAAAACTGAGCTTCCCTACGCACAGGGAAGCAAGAGAAATGCTGATTTCATCAAGCCCAGTTACATACTCAGAATCTGTACTACTGCGCAAATAGGCATTTCTCTGTAGGCAAAAAACTCATTTCTGACAAAGTTGCCCAAATGCATCTCAGAAGTGTGCCACTTGTTCCCTGAGTTAGAAAACGTCGAGAAACGGTCGTTTCTGCTAGTGCTGTGCTTCTACACATGTATTTGCTGAACGGTGAAAGCGCACAGTAATGCACTTTTCTCCCACCAAATACACTGTTTCTAAGGAAATGGGAACACACTGAGGAGACACTTGTGGGAGCTACTGTGACTAAAACTGAGCTTTACTATGCACAGGGAAGCAAGAGAAATGCTGATTTCATCCAGCCCAGTTACATACTCAGAATCTGTACTACTGCGCGAATAGGCATTTCTCTGTAGGCAAAAAACTCATTTCTGACAAAGTTGCCCAAATGCATCTCAGAAGTGTGCAACTTGTTCCCTGAGTTAGAAAACGTCGAGAAACGGTCGTTTCTGCTAGCGCTGTGCTTCTACACATGTATTTGCTGAACGGTGAAAGCGCACAGTAATGCACTTTTCTCCCAGCAAATACACTGTTTCTGAGGAAATGGGAACACACTGAGGAGACACTTGTGGGAGCTACTGGGACTAAAACTGAGCTTCCCTACGCACAAGGAAGCAAGGGAAATGCTGATTTCATCAAGCCCAGTTACATACTCAGAATCTGTACTACTGCGCAAATAGGCATGTCTCTTTAGGCAAAAAACTCATTTCTGACAAAGTTGCCCAAATGCATCTCAGAAGTGTGCAACTTGTTCCCTGAGTTAGAAAACGTCGAGAAACGTTCGTTTCTGCTAGCGCTGTGCTTCTACACGTGTATTTGCTGAACGGTGAAAGCGCACAGTAATGCACTTTTCTCCCAGCAAATTCACTGTTTCTAAGGAAATGGGAACACACTGAGGAGACACTTGTGGGAGCGACTGTGACTAAAACTGAGCTTCCCTATGCACAGGGAAGCAAGAGAAATGCTGATTTCATCAAGCCTAGTTACATACTCAGAATCTGTACTACTGCGCAAATAGGCATGTCTCTTTAGGCAAAAAACTCATTTCTGACAAAGTTGCCCAAATGCATCTCAGAAGTGTGCAACTTGTTCCCTGAGATAGAAAACGTCGAGAAACGGTCGTTTCTGCTAGCGCTGTGCTTCTACACATGTATTTGCTGAACGGTGAAAGCACACAGTAATCCACTTTTCTCCCATCAAATACACTGTTTCTAAGGAAATGGGAACACACTGAGGAGACACTTGTGGGAGCGACAGTGACTAAAACTGAGCTTCCCTATGCACAGGGAAGCAAGAGAAATGCTGATTTCATCAAGGCTAGTTACATACTCAGACTCTGTACTACTGCACAAATGGGCATGTCACTTTAGGCAAAAAACTCATTTCTGACAAAGTTGCCCAAATGCATCTCAGAAGTGTGCAACTTGTTCCCTGAGTGAGATAATGTCGAGAAACGTTCGTTTCTGCTAGCGCTGTGCTTCTACACATGTATTTGTTGAACGGTGAAAGCGCACAGTAATGCACTTTTCTCCCAGCAAATACACTGTTTCTTAGGAAATGGGAATACACTGAGGAGACACTTGTGGGAGCTACTGTTCCTAAAACTGAGCTTCCCTACGCACAGGGAAGCAAGAGAAATGCTGATTTCATCAAGCCCAGTTACATACTCAGAATCTGTACTACTGCGCAAATAGGCATGTCTGTTTAGGCAAAAAACTCATTTCTGACAAAGTTGCCCAAATGCATCTCAGAAGTGTGCAACTTGTTCCCTGAGTTAGAAAACGTCGAGAAACTTTGGTTTCTGCTAGCGCTGTGCTTCTAAACATGTATTTGCTGAACGGTGAAAGCGCACAGTAATGCACTTTTCTCCCAGCAAATACACTGTTTCTAAGGAAATGGGAACACACTGAGGAGACACTTGTGGGAGCTACTGTGACTAAAACTGAGCTTCCCTACGCACAGGAAAGCAAGAGAAATGCTGATTTCATCAAGCCCAGTTACATACTCAGAATCTGTACTACTGCGCAAATAGGCATGTCTCTTTAGGCAAAAAACTCATTTCTGACAAAGTTGCCCAAATGCATCTCAGAAGTGTGCAACTTGTTCCCTGAGTTAGAAAACGTCGAGAAACGGTCGTATCTGCTAGCGCTGTGCTTCTACACATGTATTTGCTGAACGGTGAAAGCGCACAGTAATGCACTTTTCTCCCAGAAAATACACTGTTTCTAAGGAAATGGGAACACACTGAGGAGACACTTGTGGGAGCTACTGTGACTAAAACTGAGCTTCCCTACGCACAGGGAAGCAAGAGAAATGCTGATTTCATCAAGCCCAGTTACATACTCAGAATCTGTACTACTGCGCAAATAGGCATGTCTCTGTAGGCAAAAAACTCATTTCTGACAAAGTTGCCCAAATGCATCTCAGAAGTGTGCAACTTGTTCCCTGAGTTAGAAAACGTCGAGAAACGTTCGTTTCTGCTAGCGCTGTGATTCTACACATGTATTTGCTGAACGGTGAAAGCGCACAGTAATGCACTTTTCTCCCAGCAAATACAATGTTTGTAAGGAAATAGGAGCACACTGAGGAGACACTTGTGGGAGCTCCTGTGACTCAATCTGAGCTTCCCTACGCACAGGGAAGCAAGAGAAATGCTGATTTCATCAAGCCCAGTTACATACTCAGAATCTTTACTACTGCGCAAATAGGCATTTCTCTGTAGGCAAAAAACTCATTTCTGACAAAGTTGCCCAAATGCATCTCAGAAGTGTGCAACTTGTTCCCTGAGTTGGAAAACGTCAAGAAACGTTCGTTTCTGCTAGCGCTGTGCTTCTACACATGTATTTGCTGAACGGTGAAAGCACACAGTAATGCACTTTTCTCCCAGCAAATACACTGTTTCTAAGGAAATGGGAAAACACTGAGGAGACACTTGTGGGAGCTACTGTGACTAAAACTGAGCTTCCCTACGCACAGGGAAGCAAGAGAAATGCTGATTTCATCAAGCCCAGTTACATACTCAGAATCTGTACTACTGCGCAAATAGGCATGTCTCTTTAGGCAAAAAACTCATTTCTGACAAAGTTGCCCAAATGCATCTCAGAAGTGTGCAACTTGTTCCCTGAGTTAGAAAACGTCGAGAAACGGTCGTTTCTGCTAGAGCTGTGCTTCTACACATGTATTTGCTGAACGGTGAAAGCGCACAGTAATGCACTTTTCTCCCAGCAAATACACTGTTTCTTAGGAAATGGGAATACACTGAGGAGACACTTGTGGGAGCTACTGTTCCTAAAACTGAGCTTCCCTACGCACAGGGAAGCAAGAGAAATGCTGATTTCATCAAGCCCAGTTACATACTCAGAATCTGTACTACTGCGCAAATAGGCATGTCTCTTTAGGCAAAAAACTCATTTCTGACAAAGTTGCCCAAATGCATCTCAGAAGTGTGCAACTTGTTCCCTGAGTTAGAAAACGTCGAGAAACGTTCGTTTCTGCTAGCGCTGTTCTTCTAAACATGTATTTGCTGAACGGTGAAAGCGCACAGTAATGCACTTTTCTCCCAGCAAATACACTGTTTCTAAGGAAATGGGAACACACTGAGGAGACACTTGTGGGAGCTACTGTGACTAAAACTGAGCTTCCCTACGCACAGGGAAGCCAGAGAAATGCTGATTTCATCAAGCCCAGTTACATACTCAGAATCTGTACTACTGCGCAAATAGGCATGTCTCTATAGGCAAAAAACTCATTTCTGACAAAGTTGCCCAAATGCATCTCAGAAGTGTGCAACTTGTTCCCTGAGTTAGAAAACGTCGAGAAACGGTCGTATCTGCTAGCGCTGTGCTTCTACACATGTATTTGCTGAACGGTGAAAGCGCACAGTAATGCACTTTTCTCCCAGCAAATACACTGTTTCTAAGGAAATGGGAACACACTGAGGAGACACTTGTGGGAGCTACTGTGACTAAAACTGAGCTTCCCTACGCACAGGGAAGCAAGAGAAATGCTGATTTCATCAAGCCCAGTTACATACTCAGAATCTGTACTACTGCGCAAATAGGCATGTCTCTTTAGGCAAAAAACTCATTTCTGACAAAGTGGCCCAAATGCATCTCACAAGTGTGCAACTTGTACCCTGAGTTAGAAAACGTCAAGAAACAGGCGTTTCTGCTACCGCTGTGCTTCTACACATGTATTTGCTGAACGGTGAAAGCGCACGGTGATGCAATTTTCTCCCAGCAAATACACTGTTTCTAAGGAAATGGGAACACACTGAGGAGACACTTCTGGGAGCTACTGTGACTAAACTTGAGCTTCCCTACGCACAGGGAAGCAAGAGAAATGCTGATTTCATCAAGCCCAGTTACATACTCAGAATCTGTACTCATGCGCAAATAGGCATGTCTCTTTAGGCAAAAAACTCATTTCTGACAAAGTTGCCCAAATGCATCTCAGAAGTGTGCAACTTGTTCCCTGAGTTAGAAAACGTCGAGAAACGGTCTTTTCTGCCAGCGCTGTGCTTCTACACATGTATTTGCTGAACGGTGAAAGCGCACAGTAATGCACTTTTCTCCCAGCAAATACACTGTTTCTAAGTAAATGGGAACACACTGAGGAGACACTTGTGGGAGCTACTGTGACTAAAACTGAGCTTCCATACGCACAGGGAAGCAAGAGAAATGCTGATTTTATCAAGCCCAGTTACATATTCAGAATCTGTACTACTGCGCAAATAGGCATGTCTCTGTAGGCAAAAAACTCATTTCTGACAAAGTTGCCCAAATGCATCTCAGAAGTGTGCAACTTGTTCCCTGAGTTAGAAAACGTCGAGAAACGGTCGTATCTGCTAGCGCTGTGCTTCTACACATGTATTTGCTGAACGGTGAAAGCGCACAGTAATGTACTTTTCTCCCAGCAAATACACTGTTTCTAAGGAAATGGGAACACACTGAGGAGACACTTGTGGGAGCTACTGTGATTAAAACTGAGCTTCTCTACGCACAGGGAAGCAAGAGAAATGCTGATTTCATCAAGCCCAGTTACATGCTCAGAATCTGTACTACTGCGCAAATAGGCATGTCTCTTTAGGCAAAAAACTCATTTCTGACAAAGTTGCCCAAATGCATCTCAGAAGTGTGCAACTTGTTCCCTGAGTTAGAAAACGTCGAGAAACGGTCTTTTCTGCCAGCGCTGTGCTTCTACACATGTATTTGCTGAACGGTGAAAGCGCACAGTAATGCACTTTTCTCCCAGCAAATACACTGTGTCTAAGGAAATGGGAACACACTGAGGAGACACTTGTGGGAGCTACTGTGACTAAAACTCAGCTTCCCTACGCACAGGGAAGCAAGAGAAATGCCGATTTCATCAAGCCCAGTTACATACTCAGAATCTGTACTACTGCGCAAATAGGCATGTCTCTGTAGGCAAAAAACTCATTTCTGACAAAGTTGCCCAAATGCATCTCAGAAGTGTGCAACTTGTTCCCTGAGTTAGAAAACGTCGAGAAACGGTCTTTTCTGCCAGCGCTGTGCTTCTGCACATGTATTTGCTGAACGGTGAAAGCGCACAGTAATGCACTTTTCTCCCAGCAAATACACTGTTTCTAAGGAAATGGGAACACACTGAGGAGACACTTGTGGGAGCTACTGTGATTAAAACTGAGCTTCTCTACGCACAGGGAAGCAAGAGAAATGCTGATTTCATCAAGCCCAGTTACATACTCAGAATCTGTACTACTGCGCAAATAGGCATGTCTCTTTAGGCAAAAAACTCATTTCTGACAAAGTTGCCCAAATGCATCTCAGAAGTGTGCAACTTGTTCCCTGAGTTAGAAAACGACGAGAAACGGTCTTTTCTGCCAGCGCTGTGCTTCTGCACATGTATTTGCTGAACGGTGAAAGCGCACAGTAATGCACTTTTCTCCCAGCAAATACACTGTTTCTAAGGAAATGGGAACACACTGAGGAGACACTTGTGGGAGCTACTGTGATTAAAACTGAGCTTCTCTACGCACAGGGAAGCAAGAGAAATGCTGATTTCATCAAGCCCAGTTACATACTCAGAATCTGTACTACTGCGCAAATAGGCATGTCTCTTTAGGCAAAAAACTCATTTCTGACAAAGTTGCCCAAATGCATCTCAGAAGTGTGCAACTTGTTCAGTGAGTTAGAAAACGTCGAGAAACGGTCGTATCTGCTAGCGTTGTGCTTCTACACATGTATTTGCTGAATGGTGAAAGAGCACAGTAATGCACTTTTCTCCCAGCAAATACACTGTTTCTAAGGAAATGTGAACACACTGAGGAGACACTTGTGGGAGCTACTGTGACTAAAACTGAGCTTCCCTACGCACAGGGAAGCAAGAGAAATGCTGATTTCATCTAGCCCAGTTACATACTCAGAATCTGTACTACTGCGCAAATAGGCATGTCTCTTTAGGCAAAAAACTCATTTCTGACAAAGTTGCCCAAATGCATCTCAGAAGTGTGCAACTTGTTCCCTGAGTTAGAAAACGTCGAGAAACTTTCGTTTCTGCTAGCGCTGTGCTTCTACACATGTATTTGCTGAACGGTGAAAGCGCACAGTAATGCACTTTTCTCCCAGCAAATACACTGTGTCTAAGGAAATGGGAACACACTGAGGAGACACTTGTGGGAGCTACTGTGACTAAAACTGAGCTTCCCTACGCACAGGGAAGCAAGAGAAATGCTGATTTCATCAAGCCCAGTTACATACTCAGAATCTGTACTCATGCGCAAATAGGCTTGTCTCTTTAGGCAAAAAACTCATTTCTGACAAAGTTGCCCAAATGCATCTCAGAAGTGTGCAACTTGTTCCCTGAGTTAGAAAACGTCGAGAAACGGTCTTTTCTGCCAGCGCTGTGCTTCTACACATGTATTTGCTGAACGGTGAAAGCGCACAGTAATGCACTTTTCTCCCAGCAAATACACTGTTTCTAAGGAAATGGGAACACACTGAGGAGACACTTGTGGGAGCTACTGTGACTAAAACTGAGCTTCCCTACGCACAGGGAAGCAAGAGAAATGCTGATTTTATCAAGCCCAGTTACATATTCAGAATCTGTACTATGCGCAAATAGGCATGTCTCTGTAGGCAAAAAACTCATTTCTGACAAAGTTGCCCAAATGCATCTCAGAAGTGTGCAACTTGTTCCCTGAGTTAGAAAACGTCGAGAAACGGTCGTATCTGCTAGCGCTGTGCTTCTACACATGTAATTGCTGAACGGTGAAAGCGCACAGTAATGTACTTTTCTCCCAGCAAATACACTGTTTCAAAGGAAATGGGAACACACTGAGGAGACACTTGTGGGAGCTACTGTGATTAAAACTGAGCTTCTCTACGCACAGGGAAGCAAGAGAAATGCTGATTTCATCAAGCCCAGTTACATGCTCAGAATCTGTACTACTGCGCAAATAGGCATGTCTCTTTAGGCAAAAAACTCATTTCTGACAAAGTTGCCCAAATGCATCTCAGAAGTGTGCAACTTCTTCCCTGAGTTAGAAAACGTCGAGAAACGTTCGTTTCTGCTAGCGCTGTGCTTCTACACATGTATTTGCTGAACGGTGAAAGCGCACGGTAATGCAATTTTCTCCCAGCAAATACACTGTTTCTAAGGAAATGGGAACACACTGAGGAGACACTTGTGGGAGCTACTGTGACTAAACTTGAGCTTCCCTATGCACAGGGAAGCAAGAGAAATGCTGATTTCATCAAGCCCAGTTACATACTCAGAATCTGTACTCATGCGCAAATAGGCATGTCTCTTTAGGCAAAAAACTCATTTCTGACAAAGTTGCCCAAATGCATCTCAGAAGTGTGCAACTTGTTCCCTGAGTTAGAAAACGTCGAGAAACGGTCGTTTCTGCTAGCGCTGTGCTTCTACACATGTATTTGCTGAACAGTGAAAGCGCACGGTAATGCAATTTTCTCCCAGCAAATACACTGTTTCTAAGGAAATGGGAACACACTGAGAAGACACTTGTGGGAGCTACAGTGACTAAAACTGAGCTTCCCTACGCACAGGGAAGCAAGAGTAATGCTGATTTCATCAAGCCCAGTTACATACTCAGAATCTGTACTACTGCGCAAATAGGCATGTCTCTTTAGGCAAAAAACTCATTTCTGACAAAGTTGCGCAAATGCATCTCAGAAGTGTGTAACTTGTTCCCTGAGTTAGAAAACGTCGAGAAACGGTCATATCTGCTAGCGCTGTGCTTCTACACATGTATTTGCTGAACGGTGAAAGCGCACAGTAATGCACTTTTCTCCCAGCAAATACACTGTTTCTAAGGAAATGGGAACACACTGAGGAGACACTTGTGGGAGCTACTGTGACTAAAACTGAGCTTCCCTACGCACAGGGAAGCAAGAGAAATGCTGATTTCATCAAGCCCAGTTACATACTCAGAATCTGTACTACTGCGCAAATAGGCATGTCTCTTTAGGCAAAAAACTCATTTCTGACAAAGTTGCCCAAATGCATCTCAGAAGTGTGCAACTTGTTCCCTGAGTTAGAAAACGTCGAGAAACGGTCGTTTCTGCTAGCACTGTGCTTCTACACATGTATTTGCTGAACGGTGAATGCGCACGGTAATGCAATTTTCTCCCAGCAAATACACTGTTTCTAAGGAAATGGGAACACACTGAGGAGACACTTGTGGGAGCTACTGTGACTAAAACTGAGCTTCCCTACGCACAGGGAAGCAAGAGAAATGCTGATTTTATCAAGCCCAGTTACATATTCAGAATCTGTACTACTGCGCAAATAGGCATGTTTCTGTAGGCAAAAAACTCATTTCTGACAAAGTTGCCCAAATGCATCTCAGAAGTGTGCAACTTGTTCCCTGAGTTAGAAAACGTCGAGAAACGGTCGTATCTGCTAGCGTTGTGCTTCTACACATGTATTTGCTGAACGGTGAAAGCACACAGTAATGTACTTTTCTCCCAGCAAATACACTGTTTCTAAGGAAATGGGAACACACTGAGGAGACACTTGTGGGAGGTACTGTGATTAAAACTGAGCTTCTCTACGCACAGGGAAGCAAGAGAAATGCTGATTTCATCAAGCCCAGTTACATGCTCAGAATCTGTACTACTGCGCAAATAGGCATGTCTCTTTAGGCAAAAAACTCATTTCTGACAAAGTTGCCCAAATGCATCTCAGAAGTGTGCAACTTGTTCCCTGAGTTAGAAAACGTCGAGAAACGGTCGTATCTGCTAGCGTTGTGCTTCTACACATGTATTTGCTGAACGGTGAAAGAGCACGGTAATCCACTTTTCTCCCAGCAAATACACTGTTTCTAAGGAAATGTGAACACACTGAGGAGACACTTGTGGGAGCTACTGTGACTAAAACTGAGCTTCCCTACGCACAGGGAAGCAAGAGAAATGCTGATTTCATCAAGCCCAGTTACATACTCAGAATCTGTACTACTGCGCAAATAGGCATGTCTCTTTAGGCAAAAAACTCATTTCTGACAAAGTTGCCCAAATGCATCTCAGAAGTGTGCAACTTGTTCCCTGAGTTAGAAAACGTCGAGAAACGTTCGTTTCTGCTAGCGCAGTGCTTCTACACATGTATTTGCTGAATAGTGAAAGCGCACGGTAATGCAATTTTCTCCCAGCAAATACACTGTTTCTAAGGAAATGGGAACACACTGAGGAGACACTTGTGGGAGCTACAGTGACTAAAACTGAGCTTCCCTACGCACAGGGAAGCAAGAGTAATGCTGATTTCATCAAGCCCAGTTACATACTCAGAATCTGTACTACTGCGCAAATAGGCATGTCTCTTTAGGCAAAAAACTCATTTCTGACAAAGTTGCGCAAATGCATCTCAGAAGTGTGTAACTTGTTCCCTGAGTTAGAAAACGTCGAGAAACGGTCATATCTGCTAGCGCTGTGCTTCTACACATGTGTTGCTGAACGGTGAAAGCGCACAGTAATGCACTTTTCTCCCAGCAAATACACTGTTTCTAAGGAAATGGGAACACACTGAGGAGACACTTCTGGGAGCTACTGTGACTAAAACTGAGCTTCCCCACGCACAGGGAAGCAAGAGAAATGCTGATTTCATCAAGCCCAGTTACATACTCAGAATCTGTACTACTGCGCAAATAGGCATGTCTCTTTAGGCAAAAAACTCATTTCTGACAAAGTTGCCCAAATGCATCTCAGAAGTGTGCAACTTGTTCACTGAGTTAGAAAACGTCGAGAAACGTTCGTTTCTGCTAGCGCTGTGCTTCTACACATGTATTTGCTGAACGGTGAAAGCGCACAGTAATGCACTTTTCTCCCAGCAAATACACTGTTTCTAAGGAAATGGGAACACACTGAGGAGACACTTGTGGGAGCTACTGTGACTAAAACTGAGCTTCCCTACGCACAGAAAAGCAAGAAAAATGCTGATTTCATCAAGCCCAGTTACATACTCAGAATCTGTACTACTGCGCAAATAGGCATGTCTCTTTAGGCAAAAAACTCATTTCTGACAAAGTTGCCCAAAAGCATCTCAGAAGTGTGCAACTTCTTCCCTGAGTTAGAAAACGTCGTGAAAAGGTCGTATCTGCTAGCGCTGTGCTTCTACACATGTATTTGCTGAACGGTGAAAGCGCACAGT
Organism: Acomys minous; assembly: GCF_964271855.1. NCBI lineage: Eukaryota > Metazoa > Chordata > Mammalia > Rodentia > Muridae > Acomys > Acomys minous. The sequence continues at coordinate 113,063 of NW_028182180.1, forward strand.
AATGCACTTTTCTCCCAGCAAACACACTGTTTCTAAGGAAATGGGAACACACTGAGGAGACACTTGTGGGAGCTACTGTGACTAAAACTGAGCTTCCCTACGCACAGGGAAGCAAGAGAAATGCTGATTTCATCAAGCCCAGTTACACACTCAGAGTCTGCACTACTGCGCAAATAGGCATGTCTCTTTAGGCAAAAAACTCATTTCTGACAAAGTTGCCCAAATGCATCTCAGAAGTGTGCAACTTGTTCCCTGAGTTAGAAAACGTCGAGAAACGTTCGTTTCTGCTAGCACTGTGCTTCTACACATGTTTTGCTGAACAGTGAAAGCGCACAGTAATGCACTTTTCTCCCAGCAAATACACTGTTTCTAAGGAAATGGGAACACATTGAAGAGAAACTAGTGGGAGCTACAGTGACTAAAACTGAGCTTCCCTACGCACAGGGAAGCAAGAGAAATGCTGATTTCATCAAGCCCAGTTACATACTCAGAATCTGTACTACTGCGCAAATAGGCATGTCTCTTTAGGCAAAAAACTCATTTCTGACAAAGTTGCCCAAATGCATCTCAGAAGTGTGCAACTTTTTCTCTCAGTTAGAAAACGTCGAGAAACGTTCGTTTCTGCTAGCGCTGTGCTTCTACACATGTATTTGCTGAACGGTGAAAGCGCACAGTAATGCAATTTTCTCCCAGCAAATACACTGTTTCTAAGGAAATGGGAACACACTGAGGAGATACTTTTGGGAGCTACTGTGACTAAAACTGAGCTTCCCTACGCACAGGGAAGCAAGAGAAATGCTGATTTCATCAAGCCCAGTTACATACTCAGAATCTGTACTACTGTGCAAATAGGCATGTCTCTTTAGGCAAAAAACTCATTTCTGATAAAGTTGCCCAAATGCATCTCAGAAGTGTGCAACTTGTTCCCTGAGTTAGAAAACGTCGAGAAACGGTCATATCTGCTAGCGCTGTGCTTCTACACATGTATTTGCTGAACGGTGAAAGCGCACAGTAATGCACTTTTCTCCCAGCAAATACACTGTTTCTAAGGAAATGGGAACACACTGAGGAGACACTTCTGGGAGCTACTGTGACTAAAACTGAGCTTCCCTACGCACAGGGAAGCAAGAGAAATGCTGATTTCATCAAGCCCAGTTACATACTCAGAATCTGTACTACTGTGCAAATAGGCATGTCTCTTTAGGCAAAAAACTCATTTCTGACAAAGTTGCCCAAATGCAACTCAGAAGTGTGTAACTTGTTCCCTGAGTTAGAAAACGTCGAGAAACGTTCGTTTCTGCTGGCGCTGTGCTTCTACACATGTATTTGCTGAACGGTGAAAGCGCACAGTAATGCACTTTTCTCCCAGCAAATACACTGTTTCTAAGGAAATGGGAACACACTGAGGAGACACTTGTGGGAGCTACTGTGACTAAAACTGAGCTTCCCTATGCACAGGGAAGCAATAGAAATGCTGATTTCATCAAGCCCAGTTACATACTCAGAATCTGTACTACTGCGCAAATAGGCATGTCTCTGTAGGCAAAAAACTCATTTCTGACAAAGTTGCCCAAATGCATCTCAGAAGTGTGCAACTTGTTCCCTGAGTTAGAAAACGTCGAGAAACGGTTATATCTGCTAGCGCTGTGCTTCTAAACATGTATTTGCTGAACGGTGAAATTGCACAGTAATGCACTTTTCTCCCAGCAAATACACTGTTTCTAAGGAAATAGGAACACACTGAGGAGAAACTAGTGGGAGCTACAGTGACTAAAACTGAGCTTCCCTACGCACTGGGAAGCAAGAGAAATGCTGATTTCATCAAGCCCAGTTACATACTCAGAATCTGTACTACTGCGCAAATAGGCATGTCTCTTTAGGCAAAAAACTCATTTCTGACAAAGTTGCCCAAATGCATCTCAGAAGTGTGCCACTTGTTCCCTGAGTTAGAAAACGTCGAGAAACGGTCGTATCTGCTAGCATTGTGCTTCTACACATGTATTTGCTGAACGGTGAAAGAGCACAGTAATGCACTTTTCTCCCAGCAAATACACTGTTTCTAAGGAAATGGGACCACACTGAGGAGACACTTGTGGGAGCTACTGTGACTAAAACTGAGCTTCAGTACGACAGGGAAGCAAGAGAAATGCTGATTTCATCAAGCCCAGTTACATACTCAGAATCTGTACTCATGCGCAAATAGGCATGTCTCTTTAGGCAAAAATCTCATTTCTGACAAAGTTGCCCAAATGCATCTCAGAAGTGTGCAACTTGTTCCTTGAGTTAGAAAACGTCGAGAAACGGTCCTTTCTACTAGCGCTGTGCTTCTACACATGTATTTGCTGAAAGGTGAAAGCGCACAGTAATGCACTTTTCTCCCAGCAAATACACTGTTTCTAAGGAAATGGGAACACACTGAGGAGACACTTGTGGGAGCTACTGTGACTAAAACTGAGCTTCCCTATGCACAGGGAAGCAAGAGAAATGCTGATTTCATCAAGGCCAGTTACATACTCAGAATCTGTACTACTGCGCAAATAGGCATGTCTCTTTAGGCAAAAAACGCATTTCTGACAAAGTTGCCCAAATGCATCCCAGAAGTGTGCAACTTGTTCCCTGAGTTAGAAAACGTCGAGAAACGGTCGATTCTGCTAGCGCTGTGCTTCTACACATGTATTTCCTGAACGGTGAAAGCGCACAGTAATGCACTTTTCTCCCAGCAAATACACTGTTTCTAAGGAAATGGGAACACACTGAGGAGACACTTTTGGGAGCTACTGTGACTAAAACTGAGCTTCCCTACGCACAGGGAAGCAAGAGAAATGCTGATTTCATCAAGCCCAGTTACATACTCAGAATCTGTACTACTGCGCAAATAGGCATGTCTCTTTAGGCAAAAAACTCACTACTGACAGAGTTGCCCAAATGCATCTCAGAAGTGTGCAACTTGTTCCCTGAGTTAGAAAACGTCGAGAAACGGTCGTATCTGCTAGCGTTGTGCTTCTACACATGTATTTGCTGAACGGTGAAAGAGCACAGTAATGCACTTTTCTCCCAGCAAATACACTGTTTCTAAGGAAATGGGAAAACACTGAGGAGACACTTGTGGGAGCTACTGTGACTAAAACTGAGCTTCCCTACGCACAGGGAAGCAAGAGAAATGCTGATTTCATCAAGCCCAGTTACATACTCAGAATCTGTACTACTGCGCAAATAGGCATGTCTCTGTAGTTAAAAAACTCATTTCTGACAAAGTTGCCCAAATGCATCTCAGAAGTGTGCAACTTGTTCCCTGAGTTAGAAAACGTCGAGAAACGTTCGTTTCTGCTAGCGCTGTGCTTCTACACATGTATTTGCTGAACGGTGAAAGCGCACAGTAATGCACTTTTCTCCCAGAAAATACACTGTTTTTAAGGAAATGGGAACACACTGAGGAGACACTTGTGGGAGCTACTGGGACTAAAACTGAGCTTCCCTACGCACAGGGAAGCAAGAGAAATGCTGATTTCATCAAGCCCAGATACATACTCAGAATCTGTACTACTGCGCAAATAGGCATGTCTCTTTAGGCAAAAAACTCATTTCTGACAAAGTTGCCCAAATGCATCTCAGAAGTGTGCAACTTGTTCAGTGAGTTAGAAAACGTCGAGAAACGGTCGTTTCTGCTAGCGCTGTGCTTCTACACATGTATTTGCTGAACGGTGAAAGCGCACAGTAATGCACTTTTCTCCCAGCAAATACACTGTTTCTAAGGAAATGGGAACACACTGAGGAGACACTTGTGGGAGCTACTGTGACTAAACCTGAGCTTCCCTACGCACAGGGAAGCAAGAGAAATGCTGATTTCATCAAGCCCAGTTACATACTCAGAATCTGTACTACTGCGCAAATAGGCATGTCTCTTTAGGCAAAAAACTCATTTCTGATAAAGTTGCCCAAATGCATCTCAGAAGTGTGCAACTTGTTCCCTGAGTTAGAAAACGTCGAGAAACGGTCATATCTGCTAGCGCTGTGCTTCTACACATGTATTTGCTGAACGGTGAAAGCACACAGTAATGCACTTTTCTCCCAGCAAATACACTGTTTCTAAGGAAATGGGAACACACTGAGGAGAAACTAGTGGGAGCTACAGTAACTAAAACTGAGCTTCCCTACGCACAGGGAAGCAAGAGAAATGCTGATTTCATCAAGCCCAGTTACATACTCAGAATCTGTACTACTGCGCAAATAGGCATGTCTCTTTAGGCAAAAAACTCATTTCTGACAAAGTTGCCCAAATGCATCTCAGAAGTGTGCAACTTGTTCCCTGAGTTAGAAAACGTCGAGAAACGGTCGTATCTGCTAGCGTTGTGCTTCTACACATGTATTTGCTGAACGGTGAAAGAGCACAGTAATGCACTTTTCTCCCAGCAAATACACTGTTTCTAAGGAAATGGGAAAACACTGAGGAGACACTTGTGGGAGCTACTGTGACTAAAACTGAGCTTCCCTACGCACAGGGAAGCAAGAGAAATGCTGATTTCATCAAGCCCAGTTACATACTCAGAATCTGTACTACTGCACAAATAGGCATATCTCTGTAGTTAAAAAACTCATTTCTGACAAAGTTGCCCAAATGCATCTCAGAAGTGTGCAACTTGTTCCCTGAGTTAGAAAACGTCGAGAAACGTTCGTTTCTGCTAACGCTGTGCTTCTACACATGTATTTGGTGAACGGTGAAAGCACACAGTAATGCACTTTTCTCCCAGCAAATACACTGTTTTTAAGGAAACGGGAACACACTGAGGAGACACTTGTGGGTGCTACTGTGACTAAAACTGAGCTTCCCTACGACAGGGAAGCAAGAGAAATGCTGATTTCTTCAAGCCCAGTTACACACTCAGAATCTGTACTACTGCGCAAATAGGCATGTCTATTTAGGCAAAAATCTCATTTCTGACAAAGTTGCCCAAATACATCTCAGAAGTGTGCAACTTGTTCCCTGAGTTAGAAAACGTCGAGAAACGTTCGTTTCTGCTAGAGCTGTGCTTCTACACATGTATTTGCTGAACAGTGAAAGCGCACAGTAATGCACTTTTCTCCCAGCAAATACATTGTTTCTAAGGAAATGGGAACACACTGAGGAGACACTTGTGGGAGCTACTGTGACTAAAACTGAGCTTCCCTACCCACAGGGAAGCAAGAGAAATGCTGATTTCATCAAGCCCAGTTACATACTCAGAATCTGTACTACTGCGCAAATAGGCATGTCTCTTTAGGCAAAAAACTCATTTCTGACAAAGTTGCCCAAATGCATCTCAGAAGTGTGCAACTTGTTCCCTGAGTTAGAAAACGTCAAGAAATAGTCGTTTCTGCTAACGCTATGCTTCTACACATGTATTTGCTGAACGGTGAAAGCGCACAGTAATGCACTCTTCTCCCAGCAAATACACTGTTTCTAAGGAAATGGGAACACACTGAGGAGACACTTGTGGGAGCTACTGTGACTAAAACTGAGCTTCCCTACGCACAGGGAAGCAAGAGAAATGCTGATTGCATCAAGTCCAGTTACATACTCAGAATCTGTACTATTGCGCAAATAGGCATGTCTCTTTAGGCAAAAAACTCATTTCTGACAAAGTTGCCCAAATGCATCTCAGAAGTGTGCAACTTGTTCCTTGAGTTAGAAAACGTCGAGAAACGGTCCTTTCTACTAGTGCTGTGCTTCTACACATGTATTTGCTGAACGGTGAAAGCGCACAGTAATGCACTTTTCTCCCAGCAAATACACTGTTTCTAAGGAAATGGGAACACACTGAGGAGACACTTGTGGGAGCTCCTGTGACTAAAACTGAGCTTCCATACGCACAGGGAAGCATGAGAAATGCTGATTTTATCAAGCCCAGTTACATATTCAGAATCTGTACTACTGCGCAAATAGGCATGTCTCTGTAGGCAAAAAACTCATTTCTGACAAAGTGGCCCAAATGCATCTCAGAAGTGTGCAACTTGTTCCCTGAGTTAGAAAACGTCGAGAAACGGTCGTATCTGCTAGCGCTGTGCTTCTACACATGTATTTGCTGAACGGTGAAAGCGCACAGTAATGCACTTTTCTCCCAGCAAATACACTGTTTCTAAGGAAATGGGAACACACTGAGGAGACACTTGTGGGAGCTACTGTGACTAAAACTGAGCTTCCCTACGCACAGGGAAGCAAGAGAAATGCTGATTTCATCAAGCCCAGTTACATACTCAGAATCTGTACTCCTGCGCAAATAGGCATGTCTCTTTAGGCAAAAAACTCATTTCTGACAAAGTTGCCCAAATGCATCTCAGAAGTGTGCAACTTGTTCCCTGAGTTAGAAAACGTCTAGAAACGGTCGTATCTGCTAGCGTTGTGCTTCTACACATGTATTTGCTGAACGGTGAAAGAGCACAGTAATGCACTTTTCTCCCAGCAAATACACTGTTTCTAAGGAAATGGGAAAACACTGAGGAGACACTTGTGGGAGCTACTGTGACTAAAACTGAGCTTCCCTACGCACAGGGAAGCAAGAGAAATGCTGATTTCATCAAGCCCAGTTACATACTCAGAATCTGTACTACTGCGCAAATAGGCATGTCTCTGTAGTTAAAAAACTCATTTCTGACAAAGTTGCCCAAATGCATCTCAGAAGTGTGCAACTTGTTCCCTGAGTTAGAAAACGTCGAGAAACGGTCGTATCTGCTAGCGTTGTGCTTCTACACATGTATTTGCTGAACGGTGAAAGAGCACAGTAATGCACTTTTCTCCCAGCAAATACACTGTTTCTAAGGAAATGGGAAAACACTGAGGAGACACTTGTGGGAGCTACTGTGACTAAAACTGAGCTTCCCTACGCACAGGGAAGCAAGAGAAATGCTGATTTCATCAAGCCCAGTTACATACTCAGAATCTGTACTACTGCACAAATAGGCATATCTCTGTAGTTAAAAAACTCATTTCTGACAAAGTTGCCCAAATGCATCTCAGAAGTGTGCAACTTGTTCCCTGAGTTAGAAAACGTCGAGAAACGTTCGTTTCTGCTAACGCTGTGCTTCTACACATGTATTTGGTGAACGGTGAAAGCGCACAGTAATGCACTTTTCTCCCAGCAAATACACTGTTTTTAAGGAAACGGGAACACACTGAGGAGACACTTGTGGGTGCTACTGTGACTAAAACTGAGCTTCCCTACGACAGGGAAGCAAGAGAAATGCTGATTTCTTCAAGCCCAGTTACACACTCAGAATCTGTACTACTGCGCAAATAGGCATGTCTATTTAGGCAAAAATCTCATTTCTGACAAAGTTGCCCAAATACATCTCAGAAGTGTGCAACTTGTTCCCTGAGTTAGAAAACGTCGAGAAACGTTCGTTTCTGCTAGAGCTGTGCTTCTACACATGTATTTGCTGAACAGTGAAAGCGCACAGTAATGCACTTTTCTCCCAGCAAATACATTGTTTCTAAGGAAATGGGAACACACTGAGGAGACACTTGTGGGAGCTACTGTGACTAAAACTGAGCTTCCCTACCCACAGGGAAGCAAGAGAAATGCTGATTTCATCAAGCCCAGTTACATACTCAGAATCTGTACTACTGCGCAAATAGGCATGTCTCTTTAGGCAAAAAACTCATTTCTGACAAAGTTGCCCAAATGCATCTCAGAAGTGTGCAACTTGTTCCCTGAGTTAGAAAACGTCAAGAAATAGTCGTTTCTGCTAACACTATGCTTCTACACATGTATTTGCTGAACGGTGAAAGCGCACAGTAATGCACTCTTCTCCCAGCAAATACACTGTTTCTAAGGAAATGGGAACACACTGAGGAGACACTTGTGGGAGCTACTGTGACTAAAACTGAGCTTCCCTACGCACAGGGAAGCAAGAGAAATGCTGATTGCATCAAGTCCAGTTACATACTCAGAATCTGTACTATTGCGCAAATAGGCATGTCTCTTTAGGCAAAAAACTCATTTCTGACAAAGTTGCCCAAATGCATCTCAGAAGTGTGCAACTTGTTCCTTGAGTTAGAAAACGTCGAGAAACGGTCCTTTCTACTAGTGCTGTGCTTCTACACATGTATTTGCTGAACGGTGAAAGCGCACAGTAATGCACTTTTCTCCCAGCAAATACACTGTTTCTAAGGAAATGGGAACACACTGAGGAGACACTTGTGGGAGCTCCTGTGACTAAAACTGAGCTTCCATACGCACAGGGAAGCATGAGAAATGCTGATTTTATCAAGCCCAGTTACATATTCAGAATCTGTACTACTGCGCAAATAGGCATGTCTCTGTAGGCAAAAAACTCATTTCTGACAAAGTGGCCCAAATGCATCTCAGAAGTGTGCAACTTGTTCCCTGAGTTAGAAAACGTCGAGAAACGGTCGTATCTGCTAGCGCTGTGCTTCTACACATGTATTTGCTGAACGGTGAAAGCGCACAGTAATGCACTTTTCTCCCAGCAAATACACTGTTTCTAAGGAAATGGGAACACACTGAGGAGACACTTGTGGGAGCTACTGTGACTAAAACTGAGCTTCCCTACGCACAGGGAAGCAAGAGAAATGCTGATTTCATCAAGCCCAGTTACATACTCAGAATCTGTACTCCTGCGCAAAAAGGCATGTCTCTTTAGGCAAAAAACTCATTTCTGACAAAGTTGCCCAAATGCATCTCAGAAGTGTGCAACTTGTTCCCTGAGTTAGAAAACGTCTAGAAACGGTCGTATCTGCTAGCGTTGTGCTTCTACACATGTATTTGCTGAACGGTGAAAGAGCACAGTAATGCACTTTTCTCCCAGCAAATACACTGTTTCTAAGGAAATGGGAAAACACTGAGGAGACACTTGTGGGAGCTACTGTGACTAAAACTGAGCTTCCCTACGCACAGGGAAGCAAGAGAAATGCTGATTTCATCAAGCCCAGTTACATACTCAGAATCTGTACTACTGCGCAAATAGGCATGTCTCTGTAGTTAAAAAACTCATTTCTGACAAAGTTGCCCAAATGCATCTCAGAAGTGTGCAACTTGTTCCCTGAGTTAGAAAACGTCGAGAAACGTTCGTTTCTGCTAGCGCTGTGCTTCTACACATGTATTTGCTGAACGGTGAAAGCGCACAGTAATGCACTTTTCTCCCAGCAAATACACTGTTTTTAAGGAAATGGGAACACACTGAGGAGACACTTGTGGGAGCTACTGGGACTAAAACTGAGCTTCCCTACGCACAGGGAAGCAAGAGAAATGCTGATTTCATCAAGCCCAGTTACATACTCAGAATCTGTACTACTGCGCAAATAGGCATGTCTCTTTAGGCAAAAAACTCATTTCTGACAAAGTTGCCCAAATGCATCTCAGAAGTGTGCAACTTGTTCCCTGAGTTAGAAAACATCGAGAAACTGTCATATCTGCTATCGCTGTGCTTCTACACATGTATTTGCTGAACGGTGAAAGCCCACAGTAATGCACTTTTCTCCCAGCAAATACACTGTTTCTAAGGAAATGGGAACACACTGAGGAGACACTTGTGGGAGCTACTGTGACTAAAACTGAGCTTCCCTATGCACAGGGAAGCAAGAGAAATGCTGATTTCATCAAGCCCATTTACATACTCAGAATCTGTACTACTGTGCAAATAGGCATGTCTCTTTAGGCAAAAAACTCATTTCTGACAAAGTTGCCCAAATGCATCTCAGAAGTGTGCCACTTGTTCCCTGAGTTAGAAAACGTCGAGAAACGGTCGTATCTGCTAGCATTGTGCTTCTACACATGTATTTGCTGAACGGTGAAAGAGCACAGTAATGCACTTTTCTCCCAGCAAATACACTGTTTCTAAGGAAATGGGACCACACTGAGGAGACACTTGTGGGAGCTACTGTGACTAAAACTGAGCTTCAGTACGACAGGGAAGCAAGAGAAATGCTGATTTCATCAAGCCCAGTTACATACTCAGAATCTGTACTCATGCGCAAATAGGCATGTCTCTTTAGGCAAAAATCTCATTTCTGACAAAGTTGCCCAAATGCATCTCAGAAGTGTGCAACTTGTTCCTTGAGTTAGAAAACGTCGAGAAACGGTCCTTTCTACTAGCGCTGTGCTTCTACACATGTATTTGCTGAACGGTGAAAGCGCACAGTAATGTACTTTTCTCCCAGCAAATACACTGTTTCTAAGGAAATGGGAACACACTGAGGAGACACTTGTGGGAGCTACTGTGACTAAAACTGAGCTTCCCTATGCACAGGGAAGCAAGAGAAATGCTGATTTCATCAAGGCCAGTTACATACTCAGAATCTGTACTACTGCGCAAATAGGCATGTCTCTTTAGGCAAAAAACTCATTTCTGACAAAGTTGCCCAAATGCATCCCAGAAGTGTGCAACTTGTTCCCTGAGTTAGAAAACGTCGAGAAACGGTCGATTCTGCTAGCGCTGTGCTTCTACACATGTATTTCCTGAACAGTGAAAGCGCACAGTAATGCACTTTTCTCCCAGCAAATACACTGTTTCTAAGGAAATGGGAACACACTGAGGAGACACTTTTGGGAGCTACTGTGACTGAAACTGAGCTTCCCTACGCACAGGGAAGCAAGAGAAATGCTGATTTCATCAAGCCCAGTTACATACTCAGAATCTGTACTCATGCGCAAATAGGCATGTCTCTTTAGGCAAAAAACTCATTACTGACAAAGTTGCCCAAATGCATCTCAGAAGTGTGCAACTTGTTCCCTGAGTTAGAAAACGTCGAGAAACGGTCTTTTCTGCCAGCGCTGTGCTTCTACACATGTATTTGCTGAACGGTGAAAGCGCACAGTAATGCACTTTTCTCCCAGCAAATACACTGTTTCTAAGGAAATGGGAACACACTGAGGAGACACTTGTGGGAGCTACTGTGACTAAAACTGAGCTTCCCTACGCACAGGGAAGCAAGAGAAATGCTGATTTTATCAAGCCCAGTTACATATTCAGAATCTGTACTACTGCGCAAATAGGCATGTCTCTGTAGGCAAAAAACTCATTTCTGACAAAGTGGCCCAAATGCATCTCAGAAGTGTGCAACTTGTTCCCGGAGTTAGAAAACGTCGAGAAACGGTCATATCTGCTAGCGCTGTGCTTCTACACATGTATTTGCTGAACGGTGAAAGCGCACAGTAATGCACTTTTCTCCCAGCAAATACACTGTTTCTAAGGAAATGGGAACACACTGAGGAGACACTTGTGGGAGCTACTGTGACTAAAACTGAGCTTCCCTACGCACAGGGAAGCAAGAGAAATGCTGATTTCATCAAGCCCAGTTACACACTCAGAATCTGTACTACTGCGCAAATAGGCATGTCTCTGTAGGCAAAAAACTCATTTCTGACAAAGTTGCCCAAATGCATCTCAGAAGTGTGCAACTTGTTCCCTGAGTTAGAAAACGTCGAGAAACGGTCATATCTGCTAGCGCTGTGCTTCTACACATGTATTTGCTGAACGGTGAAATTGCACAGTAATGCACTTTTCTCCCAGCAAATACACTGTTTCTAAGGAAATAGGAACACACTGAGGAGAAACTAGTGGGAGCTACAGTGACTAAAACTGAGCTTCCCTACGCACAGGGAAGCAAGAGAAATGCTGATTTCATCAAGCCCAGTTACATACTCAGAATCTGTACTACTGCGCAAATAGGCATGTCTCTTTAGGCAAAAAACTCATTTCTGACAAAGTTGCCCAAATGCATCTCAGAAGTGTGCCACTTGTTCCCTGAGTTAGAAAACGTCGAGAAACGGACGTATCTGCTAGCATTGTGCTTCTACACATGTATTTGCTGAACGGTGAAAGAGCACAGTAATGCACTTTTCTCCCAGCAAATACACTGTTTCTAAGGAAATGGGACCACACTGAGGAGACACTTGTGGGAGCTACTGTGACTAAAACTGAGCTTCAGTACGACAGGGAAGCAAGAGAAATGCTGATTTCATCAAGCCCAGTTACATACTCAGAATCTGTACTCATGCGCAAATAGGCATGTCTCTTTAGGCAAAAATCTCATTTCTGACAAAGTTGCCCAAATGCATCTCAGAAGTGTGCAACTTGTTCCTTGAGTTAGAAAACGTCGAGAAACGGTCCTTTCTACTAGCGCTGTGCTTCTACACATGTATTTGCTGAACGGTGAAAGCGCACAGTAATGCACTTTTCTCCCAGCAAATACACTGTTTCTACGGAAATGGGAACACACTGAGGAGACACTTGTGGGAGCTACTGTGACTAAAACTGAGCTTCCCTATGCACAGGGAAGCAAGAGAAATGCTGATTTCATCAAGGCCAGTTACATACTCAGAATCTGTACTACTGCGCAAATAGGCATGTCTCTGTAGTTAAAAAACTCATTTCTGACAAAGTTGCCCAAATGCATCTCAGAAGTGTGCAACTTGTTCCCTGAGTTAGAAAACGTCGAGAAACGTTCGTTTCTGCTAGCGCTGTGCTTCTACACATGTATTTGCAGAACGGTGAAAGCCCACAGTAATCCACTTTTCTCCCAGCAAATACACTGTTTTTAAGGAAATGGGAACACACTGAGGAGACACTTGTGGGAGCTCCTGTGACTAAAACTGAGCTTCCGTACGACAGGGAAGCAAGAGAAATGCTGATTTCATCAAGCCCAGTTACATACTCAGAATCTGTACTCATGCGCAAATAGGCATGTCTCTTTAGGCAAAAATCTCATTTCTGACAAAGTTGCCCAAATGCATCTCAGAAGTGTGCAACTTGTTCCTTGAGTTAGAAAACGTCGAGAAACGGTCCTTTCTACTAGCGCTGTGCTTCTACACATGTATTTGCTGAACGGTGAAAGCGCACAGTAATGCACTTTTCTCCCAGCAAATACACTGTTTCTACGGAAATGGGAACACACTGAGGAGACACTTGTGGGAGCTACTGTGACTAAAACTGAGCTTCCCTATGCACAGGGAAGCAAGAGAAATGCTGATTTCATCAAGGCCAGTTACATACTCAGAATCTGTACTACTGCGCAAATAGGCATGTCTCTTTAGGCAAAAAACTCATTTCTGACAAAGTTGCCCAAATGCATCTCAGAAGTGTGCAACTTGTTCCCTGAGTTAGAAAACGTCGAGAAACGGTCGATTCTGCTAGAGCTGTGCTTCTACACATGTATTTCCTGAACGGTGAAAGCGCACAGTAATGCACTTTTCTCCCAGCAAATACACTGTTTCTAAGGAAATGGGAACACACTGAGGAGACACTTTTGGGAGCTACTGTGACTGAAACTGAGCTTCCCTACGCACAGGGAAGCAAGAGAAATGCTGATTTCATCAAGCCCAGTTACATACTCAGAATCTGTACTCATGCGCAAATAGGCATGTCTCTTTAGGCAAAAAACTCATTACTGACAAAGTTGCCCAAATGCATCTCAGAAGTGTGCCACTTGTTCCCTGAGTTAGAAAACGTCGAGAAACGGTCTTTTCTGCCTGCGCTCTGCTTCTACACATGTATTTGCTGAACGGTGAAAGCGCACAGTAATGCACTCTTCTCCCAGCAAATACACTGTTTCTACGGAAATGGGAACACACTGAGGAGACACTTGTGGGAGCTACTGTGACTAAAACTGAGCTTCCCTACGCACAGGGAAGCAAGAGAAATGCTGATTTCATCAAGTCCAGTTACATACTCAGAATCTGTACTACTGCGCAAATAGGCATGTCTCTTTAGGCAAAAAACTCATTTCTGACAAAGTTGCCCAAATGCATCTCAGAAGTGTGCAACTTGTTCCTTGAGTTAGAAAACGTCGAGAAACGGTCCTTTCTACTAGTGCTGTGCTTCTACACATGTATTTGCTGAACGGTGAAAGCGCACAGTAATGCACTTTTCTCCCAGCAAATACACTGTTTCTAAGGAAATGGGAACACACTGAGGAGACACTTGTGGGAGCTACTGTGACTAAAACTGAGCTTCCATACGCACAGGGAAGCAAGAGAAATGCTGATTTTATCAAGCCCAGTTACATATTCAGAATCTGTACTACTGCGCAAATAGGCATGTCTCTGTAGGCAAAAAACTCATTTCTGACAAAGTGGCCCAAATGCATCTCAGAAGTGTGCAACTTGTTCCCTGAGTTAGAAAACGTCGAGAAACGGTCGTATCTGCTAGCGCTGTGCTTCTACACATGTATTTGCTGAACGGTGAAAGCGCACAGTAATGCACTTTTCTCCCAGCAAATACACTGTTTCTAAGGAAATGGGAACACACAGAGGAGACACTTGTGGGAGCTACTGTGACTAAAACTGAGCTTCCCTACGCACAGGGAAGCAAGAGAAATGCTGATTTCATCAAGCCCAGTTACATACTCAGAATCTGTACTACTGCGCAAATAGGCATGTCTCTTTAGGCAAAAAACTCATTTCTGACAAAGTTGCCCAAATGCATCTCAGAAGTGTGCAACTTGTTCCCTGAGTTAGAAAACGTCGAGAAACGGTCGTATCTGCTAGCGTTGTGCTTCTACACATGTATTTGCTGAACGGTGAAAGAGCACAGTAATGCACTTTTCTCCCAGCAAATACACTGTTTCTAAGGAAATGGGAAAACACTGAGGAGACACTTGTGGGAGCTACTGTGACTAAAACTGAGCTTCCCTACGCACAGGGAAGCAAGAGAAATGCTGATTTCATCAAGCCCAGTTACATACTCAGAATCTGTAGTACTGCGCAAATAGGCATGTCTCTGTAGTTAAAAAACTCATTTCTGACAAAGTTGCCCAAATGCATCTCAGAAGTGTGCAACTTGTTCCCTGAGTTAGAAAACGTCGAGAAACGTTCGTTTCTGCTAGCGCTGTGCTTCTACACATGTATTTGCTGAACGGTGAAAGCGCACACTAATGAACTTTTCTCCCAGCAAATACACTGTTTCTAAGGAAATGGGAACACACTGAGGAGACACTTGTGGGAGCTACTGGGACTAAAACTGAGCTTCCCTACACACAGGGAAGCAAGAGAAATGCTGATTTCATCAAGCCCAGTTACATACTCAGAATCTGTACTACTGCGCAAATAGGCATGTCTCTTTAGGCAAAAAACTCATTTCTGACAAAGTTGCCCAAATGCATCTCAGAAGTGTGCAACTTGTTCCCTGAGTTAGAAAACGTCGAGAAACGGTCATATCTGCTAGCGCTGTGCTTCTACACATGTATTTGCTGAACGGTGAAAGCGCACAGTAATGCACTTTTCTCCCAGCAAATACACTGTTTCTACGGAAATGGGAACACACTGAGGAGACACTTGTGGGAGCTACTGTGACTAAAACTGAGCTTCCCTACGCACAGGGAAGCAAGAGAAATGCTGATTTCATCAAGCCCAGTTACATACTCAGAATCTGTACTACTGCGCAAATAGGCATGTCTCTTTAGGCAAAAAACTCATTTCTGACAAAGTTGCCCAAATGCATCTCAGAAGTGTGCAACTTGTTCCCTGAGTTAGAAAACGTCGAGAAACGGTCGTATCTGCTAGCGTTGTGCTTCTACACATGTATTTGCTGAACGGTGAAATAGCACAGTAATGCACTTTTCTCCCAGCAAATACACTGTTTCTAAGGAAATGGGAAAACACTGAGGAGACACTTGTGGGAGCTACTGTGACTAAAACTGAGCTTCCCTACGCACAGGGAAGCAAGAGAAATGCTGATTTCATCAAGCCCAGTTACATACTCAGAATCTGTACTACTGCGCAAATAGGCATGTCTCTGTAGGCAAAAAACTCATTTCTGACAAAGTTGCCCAAATGCATCTCAGAAGTGTGCAACTTGTTCCCTGAGTTAGAAAACGTCGAGAAACGTTCGTTTCTGCTAGCGCTGTGCTTCTACACATGTATTTGCTGAACGGTGAAAGCGCACAGTAATGCACTTTTCTCCCAGCAAATACACTGTTTTTAAGGAAATGGGAACACACTGAGGAGACACTTCTGGGAGCTACTGGGACTAAAACTGAGCTTCCCTACGCACAGGGAAGCAAGAGAAATGCTGATTTCATCAAGCCCATTTACATACTCAGAATCTGTACTACTGTGCAAATAGGCATGTCTCTTTAGGCAAAAAACTCATTTCTGACAAAGTTGCCCAAATGCATCTCAGAAGTGTGCAACTTGTTCCGTGAGTTAGAAAACGTCGAGAAACGGTCATATCTGCTAGCGCTGTGCTTCTACACATGTATTTGCTGAACGGTGAAAGCGCACAGTAATGCACTTTTCTCCCAGCAAATACACTGTTTCTAAGGAAATGGGAACACACTGAGGAGACACTTGTGGGAGCTACTGTGACTAAAACTGAGCTTCCCTACGCACAGGGAAGCAAGAGAAATGCTGATTTCATCAAGCCCAGTTACATACTCAGAATCTGTACTACTGCGCAAATAGGCATGTCTCTTTAGGCAAAAAACTCATTTCTGATAAAGTTGCCCAAATGCATCTCAGAAGTGTGCAACTTGTTCCCTGAGTTAGAAAACGTCGAGAAACGGTCATATCTGCTAGCGCTGTGCTCCTACACATGTATTTGCTGAACGGTGAAAGCACACAGTAATTCACTTTTCTCCCAGCAAATACACTGTTTCTAAGGAAATGGGAACACACTGAGGAGAAACTAGTGAGAGCTACAGTGACTAAAACTGAGCTTCCCTACGCACAGGGAAGCAAGAGAAATCCTGATTTCATCAAGCCCAGTTACATACTCAGAATCTGTACTACTGCGCAAATAGGCATGTCTCTTTAGGCAAAAAACTCATTTCTGACAAAGTTGCCCAAATGCATCTCAGAAGTGTGCAACTAGTTCCCTGAGTTAGAAAACGTCGAGAAACGGTCGTATCTGCTAGCGTTGTGCTTCTACACATGTATTTGCTGAACGGTGAAAGAGCACAGTAATGCACTTTTCTCCCAGCAAATACACTGTTTCTAAGGAAATGGGAAAACACTGAGGAGACACTTGTGGGAGCTACTGTGACTAAAACTGAGCTTCCCTACGCACAGGGAAGCAAGAGAAATGCTGATTTCATCAAGCCCAGTTACATACTCAGAATCTGTACTACTGCACAAATAGGCATGTCTCTGTAGTTAAAAAACTCATTTCTGACAAAGTTGCCCAAATGCATCTCAGAAGTGTGCAACTTGTTCCCTGAGTTAGAAAACGTCGAGAAACGTTCGTTTCTGCTAGCGCTGTGCTTCTACACATGTATTTGCTGAACGGTGAAAGCGCACACTAATGAACTTTTCTCCCAGCAAATACACTGTTTCTAAGGAAATGGGAACACACTGAGGAGACACTTGTGGGAGCTACTGGGACTAAAACTGAGCTTCCCTACACACAGGGAAGCAAGAGAAATGCTGATTTCATCAAGCCCAGTTACATACTCAGAATCTGTACTACTGCGCAAATAGGCATGTCTCTTTAGGCAAAAAACTCATTTCTGACAAAGTTGCCCAAATGCATCTCAGAAGTGTGCAACTTGTTCCCTGAGTTAGAAAACGTCGAGAAACGGTCATATCTGCTAGCGCTGTGCTTCTACACATGTATTTGCTGAACGGTGAAAGCGCACAGTAATGCACTTTTCTCCCAGCAAATACACTGTTTCTAAGGAAATGGGAACACACTGAGGAGACACTTGTGGGAGCTACTGTGACTAAAATTGAGCTTCCCTACGCACAGGGAAGCAAGAGAAATGCTGATTTCATCAAGCCCAGTTACATACTCAGAATCTGTACTACTGCGCAAATAGGCATGTCTCTTTAGGCAAAAAACTCATTTCTGATAAAGTTGCCCAAATGCATCTCAGAAGTGTGCAACTTGTTCCCTGAGTTAGAAAACGTCGAGAAACGGTCATATCTGCTAGCGCTGTGCTTCTACACATGTATTTGCTGAGCGGTGAAAGCGCACAGTAATGCACTTTTCTCCCAGCAAATACACTGTTTCTAAGGAAATGGGAACACACTGAGGAGAAACTAGTGGGAGCTACAGTGACTAAAACTGAGCTTCCCTACGCACAGGGAAGCAAGAGAAATGCTGATTTCATCAAGCCCTGTTACATACTCAGAATCTGTACTACTGCGCAAATAGGCATGTCTCTTTAGGCAAAAAACTCATTTCTGACAAAGGTGCCCAAATGCATCTCAGAAGTGTGCAACTTGTTCCCTGAGTTAGAAAACGTCGAGAAACGGTCGTTTCTGCTAGCGCTGTGCTTCTACACATGTATTTGCTGAACGGTGAATGCGCACACTAATGCAATTTTCTCCCAGCAAATACACTGTTTCTAAGGAAATGGGAACACACTGAGGAGACACTTGTGGGAGCTACTGTGACTAAAACTGAGCTTCCCTACGCACAGGGAAGCAAGAGAAATGCTGATTTCATCAAGCCCAGTTACACACTCAGAATCTGTACTACTGCGCAAATAGGCATGTCTCTGTAGGCAAAAAACTCATTTCTGACAAAGTTGCCCAAATGCATCTCAGAAGTGTGCAACTTGTTCCCTGATTTAGAAAACGTCGAGAAACGGTCGTTTCAGCTAGTGCTGTGCTTCTACACATGTATTTGCTGAACGGTGAAAGCGCACAGTAATGCACTTTTCTCCCAGCAAAAACACTGTTTCTAAGGAAATGGGAACACACTGAGGAGACACTTGTGGGAGCTACTGTGACTAAACCTGAGCTTCCCTACGCACAGGGAAGCAAGAGAAATGCTGATTTCATCAAGCCCAGTTACATACTCAGAATCTGTACTACTGCGCAAATAGGCATGTCTCTGTAGGCAAAAAACTCATTTCTGACAAAGTTGCCCAAATGCATCTCAGAAGTGTGCAACTTGTTCCCTGATTTAGAAAACGTCGAGAAACGGTCGTTTCAGCTAGTGCTGTGCTTCTACACATGTATTTGCTGAACGGTGAAAGCGCCCAGTAATGCACTTTTCTCCCAGCAAATACACTGTTTCTAAGGAAATGGGAACACACTGAGGAGACACTTGTGGGAGCTACAGTGACTAAAACTGAGCTTCTCTACGCACAGGGAAGCAAGAGAAATGCTGATTTCATCAAGCCCAGTTATATACTCAGAATCAGTACTACTGCGCAAATAGGCATGTCTCTTTAGGCAAAAAACTCATTTCTGACAAAGTTGCCCAAATGCATCTCAGAAGTGTGCAACTTGTTCCCTGAGTTAGAAAACGTCGAGAAACGGTCGTATCTGCTAGCGTTGTGCTTCTACACATGTATTTGCTGAACGGTGAAAGAGCACAGTAATGCACTTTTCTCCCAGCAAATACACTGTTTCTAAGGAAATGGGAAAATACTGAGGAGACACTTGTGGGAGCTACTGTGACTAAAACTGAGCTTCCCTACGCACAGGGAAGCAAGAGAAATGCTGATTTCATCAAGCCCAGTTACATACTCAGAATCTGTACTACGGCACAAATAGGCATGTCTCTGTAGTTAAAAAACTCATTTCTGACAAAGTTGCCCAAATGCATCTCAGAAGTGTGCAACTTGTTCCCTGAGTTAGAAAACGTCGAGAAACGTTCGTTTCTGCTAGCGCTGTGCTTCTACACATGTATTTGCTGAACGGTGAAAGCGCACAGTAATGCACTTTTCTCCCAGCAAATACACTGTTTCTAAGGAAATGGGAACACACTGAGGAGACACTTGTGGGAGCTACTGTGACTAAAACTGAGCTTCCCTACGCACAGGGAAGCAAGAGAAATGCTGATTTCATCAAGCCCAGTTACATACTCAGAATCTGTACTACTGCGCAAATAGGCATGTCTCTTTAGGCAAAAAACTCATTTCTGACAAAGTTGCCCAAATGCATCTCAGAAGTGTGCAACTTGTTCCCTGAGTTACAAAACGTCGAGAAACGGTCATATCTGCTAGCGCTGTGCTTCTACACATGTATTTGCTGAACGGTGAAAGCGCACAGTAATGCACTTTTCTCGCAGCAAATACACTGTTTCTAAGGAAATGGGAACACACTGAGGAGAAACTAGTGGGAGCTACGGTGACTAAAACTGAGCTTCCCTACGCACAGGGAAGCAAGAGAAATGCTGATTTCATCAAGCCCAGTTACATACTCAGAATCTGTACTACTGCGCAAATAGGCATGTCTCTGTAGGCAAAAAACTCATTTCTGACAAAGTTGCCCAAATGCATCTCAGAAGTGTGCAACTTGTTCCCTGAGTTAGAAAACGTCGAGAAACGGTCGTTTCTGCTAGCGCTGTGCTTCTACACATGTATTTGCTGAACGGTGAATGCGCACACTAATGCAATTTTCTCCCAGCAAATACACTGTTTCTAAGGAAATGGGAACACACTGAGGAGACACTTGTGGGAGCTACTGTGACTAAAACTGAGCTTCCCTACGCACAGGGAAGCAAGAGAAATGCTGATTTCATCAAGCCCAGTTACATACTCAGAATCTGTACTACTGCGCAAATAGGCATGTCTCTGTAGGCAAAAAACTCATTTCTGACAAAGTTGCACAAATGCATCTCAGAAGTGTGCAACTTGTTCCCTGATTTAGAAAACGTCGAGAAACGGTCGTTTCAGCTAGTGCTGTGCTTCTACACATGTGTTTGCTGAACGGTGAAAGCGCACAGTAATGCACTTTTCTCCCAGCAAAAACACTGTTTCTAAGGAAATGGGAACACACTGAGGAGACACTTGTGGGAGCTACTGTGACTAAACCTGAGCTTCCCTACGCACAGGGAAGCAAGAGAAATGCTGATTTCATCAAGCCCAGTTACATACTCAGAATCTGTACTACTGCGCAAATAGGCATGTCTCTGTAGGCAAAAAACTCATTTCTGACAAAGTTGCCCAAATGCATCTCAGAAGTGTGCAACTTGTTCCCTGATTTAGAAAACGTCGAGAAACGGTCGTTTCAGCTAGTGCTGTGCTTCTACACATGTATTTGCTGAACGGTGAAAGCGCACAGTAATGCACATTTCTCCCAGCAAAAACACTGTTTCTAAGGAAATGGGAACACACTGAGGAGACACTTGTGGGAGCTACTGTGACTAAACCTGAGCTTCCCTACGCACAGGGAAGCAAGAGAAATGCTGATTTCATCAAGCCCAGTTACATACTCAGAATCTGTACTACTGCGCAAATAGGCATGTCTCTGTAGGCAAAAAACTCATTTCTGACAAAGTTGCCCAAATGCATCTCAGAAGTGTGCAACTTGTTCCCTGAGTTAGAAAACGTCGAGAAACGGTCGTTTCTGCTAGCGCTGTGCTTCTACACATGTATTTGCTGAACGGTGAAAGCGCACAGTAATGCACTTTTCACCCAGCAAATACACTGTTTCTAAGGAAATGGGAACACACTGAGGAGAAACTAGTGGGAGCTACAGTGACTAAAACTGAGCTTCCCTATGCACAGGGAAGCAAGAGAAATGCTGATTTCATCAAGCCCAGTTACATACTCAGAATCTGTACTACTGCGCAAATAGGCATGTCTCTGTAGGCAAAAAACTCATTTCTGACAAAGTTGCCCAAATGCATCTCAGAAGTGTGCAACTTGTTCCCTGAGTTAGAAAACGTCGAGAAACGGTCGTTTCTGCTAGCACTGTGCTTCTACACATGTATATGCTGAACGGTGAAAGCGCACAGTAATGCACTTTTCTCCCAGCAAATACACTGTTTCTAAGGAAATGGGAACACACTGAGGAGACACTTGTGGGAGCTACTGTGACTAAAACTGAGCTTCCCTACGCACAGGGAAGCAAGAGAAATGCTGATTTCATCAAGCCCAGTTACATACTCAGAATCTGTACTACTGCGCAAATAGGCATGTCTCTTTAGGCAAAAAACTCATTTCTGACAAAGTTGCCCAAATGCATCTCAGAAGTGTGCAACTTGTTCCCTGAGTTAGAAAACGTCGAGAAACGGTCGTTTCTGCTAGCGCTGTGCTTCTACACATGTATTTGCTGAACGGTGAAAGCGCACACTAATGCTCTTTTCTCCCAGCAAATACACTGTTTCTAAGGAAATGGGAACACACTGAGGAGAAACTAGTGGGAGCTACGGTGACTAAAACTGAGCTTCCCTACCCACAGGGAAGCAAGAGAAATGCTGATTTCATCAAGCCCAGTTACATACTCAGAATCTGTACTACTGCGCAAATAGGCATGTCTCTGTAGGCAAAAAACTCATTTCTGACAAAGTTGCCCAAATGCATCTCAGAAGTGTGCAACTTGTTCCCTGAGTTAGAAAACGTCGAGAAACGGTCGTTTCTGCTAGCGCTGTGCTTCTACACATGTATTTGCTGAACGGTGAATGCGCACACTAATGCAATTTTCTCCCAGCAAATACACTGTTTCTAAGGAAATGGGAACACACTGAGGAGACACTTGTGGGAGCTACTGTGACTAAAACTGAGCTTCCCTACGCACAGGGAAGCAAGAGAAATGCTGATTTCATCAAGCCCAGTTACATACTCAGAATCTGTACTACTGCGCAAATAGGCATGTCTCTGTAGGCAAAAAACTCATTTCTGACAAAGTTGCCCAAATGCATCTCAGAAGTGTGCAACTTGTTCCCTGATTTAGAAAACGTCGAGAAACGGTCGTTTCAGCTAGTGCTGTGCTTCTACACATGTATTTGCTGAACGGTGAAAGCGCACAGTAATGCACTTTTCTCCCAGCAAAACACTGTTTCTAAGGAAATGGGAACACACTGAGGAGACACTTGTGGGAGCTACTGTGACTAAACCTGAGCTTCCCTACGCACAGGGAAGCAAGAGAAATGCTGATTTCATCAAGCCCAGTTACATACTCAGAATCTGTACTACTGCGCAAATAGGCATGTCTCTGTAGGCAAAAAACTCATTTCTGACAAAGTTGCCCAAATGCATCTCAGAAGTGTGCAACTTGTTCCCTGATTTAGAAAACGTCGAGAAACGGTCGTTTCAGCTAGTGCTGTGCTTCTACACATGTATTTGCTGAACGGTGAAAGCGCACAGTAATGCACATTTCTCCCAGCAAAAACACTGTTTCTAAGGAAATGGGAACACACTGAGGAGACACTTGTGGGAGCTACTGTGACTAAACCTGAGCTTCCCTACGCACAGGGAAGCAAGAGAAATGCTGATTTCATCAAGCCCAGTTACATATTCAGAATCTGTACTACTGCGCAAATAGGCATGTCTCTGTAGGCAAAAAACTCATTTCTGACAAAGTTGCCCAAATGCATCTCAGAAGTGTGCAACTTGTTCCCTGAGTTAGAAAACGTCGAGAAACGGTCGTTTCTGCTAGCGCTGTGCTTCTACACATGTATTTGCTGAACGGTGAAAGCGCACAGTAATGCACTTTTCACCCAGCAAATACACTGTTTCTAAGGAAATGGGAACACACTGAGGAGAAACTAGTGGGAGCTACAGTGACTAAAACTGAGCTTCCCTACGCACAGGGAAGCAAGAGAAATGCTGATTTCATCAAGCCCAGTTACATACTCAGAATCTGTACTACTGCGCAAATAGGCATGTCTCTGTAGGCAAAAAACTCATTTCTGACAAAATTGCCCAAATGCATCTCAGAAGTGTGCAACTTGTTCCCTGAGTTAGAAAACGTCGAGAAACGGTCGTTTCTGCTAGCACTGTGCTTCTACACATGTATATGCTGAACGGTGAAAGCGCACAGTAATGCACTTTTCTCCCAGCAAATACACTGTTTCTAAGGAAATGGGAACACACTGAGGAGACACTTGTGGGAGCTACTGTGACTAAAACTGAGCTTCCCTACGCACAGGGAAGCAAGAGAAATGCTGATTTCATCAAGCCCAGTTACATACTCAGAATCTGTACTACTGCGCAAATAGGCATGTCTCTGTAGGCAAAAAACTCATTTCTGACAAAGTTGCCCAAATGCATCTCAGAAGTGTGCAACTTGTTCCCTGATTTAGAAAACGTCGATAAACGGTCGTTTCAGCTACTGCTGTGCTTCTACACATGTATTTGCTGAACGGTGAAAGCGCACAGTAATGCACATTTCTCCCAGCAAAAACACTGTTTTTAAGGAAATGGGAACACACTGAGGAGACACTTGTGGGAGCTACTGTGACTAAACCTGAGCTTCCCTACGCACAGGGAAGCAAGAGAAATGCTGATTTCATCAAGCCCAGTTACATACTCAGAATCTGTACTACTGGGCAAATAGGCATGTCTCTTTAGGCAAAAAAACTCATTTCTGACAAACTTGCCCAAATGCATCTCAGAAGTGTGCAACTTGTTCCCTGAGTTAGAAAACGTCGAGAAACCGTCGTTTCTGCTAGCGCTGTGCTTCTACACATGTATTTGCTGAACGGTGAATGCGCACACTAATGCACTTTTCTCCCAGCAAATACACTGTTTCTAAGGAAATGGGAACACACTGAGGAGACACTTGTGGGAGCTACTGTGACTAAAACTGAGCTTCCCTACGCACAGGGAAGCAAGAGAAATGCTGATTTCATCAAGCCCAGTTACATACTCAGAATCTGTACTCCTGCGCAAATAGGCATGTCTCTGTAGGCAAAAAACTCATTTCTGACAAAGTTGCCCAAATGCATCTCAGAAGTGTGCAACTTGTTCCCTGATTTAGAAAACGTCGAGAAGCGGTCGTTTCAGCTAGTGCTGTGCTTCTACACATGTATTTGCTGAATGGTGAAAGCGCACAGTAATGCACTTTTCTCCCAGCAAATACACTGTTTCTAAGGAAATGGGAACACACTGAGGAGACACTTGTGGGAGCTACTGTGACTAAAACTGAGCTTCCCTACGCACAGGGAAGCAAGAGAAATGCTGATTTCATCAAGCCCAGTTACATACTCAGAATCTGTACTACTGCGCAAATAGGCATGTCTCTGTAGGCAAAAAACTCATTTCTGACAAAGTTGCCCAAATGCATCTCAGAAGTGTGCAACTTGTTCCCTGAGTTAGAAAACGTCGAGAAACGGTCGTTTCTGCTAGCGCTGTGCTTCTACACATGTATTTGCTGAACGGTGAAAGCGCACACTAATGAAATTTTCTCCCAGCAAATACACTGTTTCTAAGGAAATGGGAACACACTGAGGAGACACTTGTGGGAGCTACTGTGACTAAAACTGAGCTTCCCTACGCACAGGGAAGCAAGAGAAAGCTGATTTCATCAAGCCCAGTTACATACTCAGAATCTGTACTACTGCGCAAATAGGCATGTCTCTGTAGGCAAAAAACTCATTTCTGACAAAGTTGCCCAAATGCATCTCAGAAGTGTGCAACTTGTTCCCTGATTTAGAAAACGTCGATAAACGGTCGTTTCAGCTACTGCTGTGCTTCTACACATGTATTTGCTGAACGGTGAAAGTGCACAGTAATGCACATTTCTCCCAGCAAAAACACTGTTTCTAAGGAAATGGGAACACACTGAGGAGACACTTGTGGGAGCTACTGTGACTAAACCTGAGCTTCCCTACGCACAGGGAAGCAAGAGAAATGCTGATTTCATCAAGCCCAGTTACATACTCAGAATCTGTACTACTGGGCAAATAGGCATGTCTCTTTAGGCAAAAAACCCATTTCTGACAAACTTGCGCAAATGCATCTCAGAAGTGTGCAACTTGTTCCCTGAGTTAGAAAACGTCGAGAAACGGTCATATCTGCTAGCGCTGTGCTTCTACACATGTATTTGCTGAACGGTGAAAGCGCACAGTAATGCACTTTTCTCCCAGCAAATACACTGTTTCTAAGGAAATGGGAACACACTGAGGAGACACTTGTGGGAGCTACTGTGAGTAAAACTGAGCTTCCCTACGCACAGGGAAGCAAGAGAAATGCTGATTTCATCAAGCCCAGTTACATACTCAGAATCTGTACTACTGCGCAAATAGGCATGTCTCTTTAGGCAAAAAACTCATTTCTGACAAAGTTGCCCAAATGCATCTCAGAAGTGTGCAACTTGTTCCCTGAGTTAGAAAACGTCGAGAAACGGTCATATCTGCTAGCGCTGTGCTTCTACACATGTATTTGCTGAACGGTGAAAGCGCACAGTAATGCACTTTTCTCCCAGCAAATACACTGTTTCTAAGGAAATGGGAACACACTGAGGAGAAACTAGTGGGAGCTACGGTGACTAAAACTGAGCTTCCCTACGCACAGGGAAGCAAGAGAAATGCTGATTTCATCAAGCCCAGTTACATACTCAGAATCTGTACTACTGCGCAAATAGGCATGTCTCTGTAGGCAAAAAACTCATTTCTGACAAAGTTGCCCAAATGCATCTCAGAAGTGTGCAACTTGTTCCCTGAGTTAGAAAACGTCGAGAAACGGTCGTTTCTGCTAGCGCTGTGCTTCTACACATGTATTTGCTGAACGGTGAATGCGCACACTAATGCAATTTTCTCCCAGCAAATACACTGTTTCTAAGGAAATGGGAACACACTGAGGAGACACTTGTGGGAGCTACTGTGACTAAAACTGAGCTTCCCTACGCACAGGGAAGCAAGAGAAATGCTGATTTCATCAAGCCCAGTTACATACTCAGAATCTGTACTACTGCGCAAATAGGCATGTCTCTGTAGGCAAAAAACTCATTTCTGACAAAGTTGCCCAAATGCATCTCAGAAGTGTGCAACTTGTTCCCTGATTTAGAAAACGTCGAGAAACGGTCGTTTCAGCTAGTGCTGTGCTTCTACACATGTATTTGCTGAACGGTGAAAGCGCACAGTAATGCACTTTTCTCCCAGCAAAAACACTGTTTCTAAGGAAATGGGAACACACTGAGGAGACACTTGTGGGAGCTACTGTGACTAAACCTGAGCTTCCCTACGCACAGGGAAGCAAGAGAAATGCTGATTTCATCAAGCCCAGTTACATACTCAGAATCTGTACTACTGCGCAAATAGGCATGTCTCTGTAGGCAAAAAACTCATTTCTGACAAAGTTGCCCAAATGCATCTCAGAAGTGTGCAACTTGTTCCCTGATTTAGAAAACGTCGAGAAACGGTCGTTTCAGCTAGTGCTGTGCTTCTACACATGTATTTGCTGAACGGTGAAAGCGCACAGTAATGCACATTTCTCCCAGCAAAAACACTGTTTCTAAGGAAATGGGAACACACTGAGGAGACACTTGTGGGAGCTACTGTGACTAAACCTGAGCTTCCCTACGCACAGGGAAGCAAGAGAAATGCTGATTTCATCAAGCCCAGTTACATACTCAGAATCTGTACTACTGCGCAAATAGGCATGTCTCTGTAGGCAAAAAACTCATTTCTGACAAAGTTGCCCAAATGCATCTCAGAAGTGTGCAACTTGTTCCCTGATTTAGAAAACGTCGATAAACGGTCGTTTCAGCTACTGCTGTGCTTCTACACATGTATTTGCTGAACGGTGAAAGCGCACAGTAATGCACATTTCTCCCAGCAAAAACACTGTTTTTAAGGAAATGGGAACACACTGAGGAGACACTTGTGGGAGCTACTGTGACTAAACCTGAGCTTCCCTACGCACAGGGAAGCAAGAGAAATGCTGATTTCATCAAGCCCAGTTACATACTCAGAATCTGTACTACTGGGCAAATAGGCATGTCTCTTTAGGCAAAAAACTCATTTCTGACAAACTTGCCCAAATGCATCTCAGAAGTGTGCAACTTGTTCCCTGAGTTAGAAAACGTCGAGAAACGGTCGTTTCTGCTAGCGCTGTGCTTCTACACATGTATTTGCTGAACGGTGAATGCGCACACTAATGCACTTTTCTCCCAGCAAATACACTGTTTCTAAGGAAATGGGAACACACTGAGGAGACACTTGTGGGAGCTACTGTGACTAAAACTGAGCTTCTCTACGCACAGGGAAGCAAGAGAAATGCTGATTTCATCAAGCCCAGTTACATACTCAGAATCTGTACTCCTGCGCAAATAGGCATGTCTCTGTAGGCAAAAAACTCATTTCTGACAAAGTTGCCCAAATGCATCTCAGAAGTGTGCAACTTGTTCCCTGATTTAGAAAACGTCGAGAAGCGGTCGTTTCAGCTAGTGCTGTGCTTCTACACATGTATTTGCTGAACGGTGAAAGCGCACAGTAATGCACTTTTCTCCCAGCAAATACACTGTTTCTAAGGAAATGGGAACACACTGAGGAGACACTTGTGGGAGCTACTGTGACTAAAACTGAGCTTCCCTACGCACAGGGAAGCAAGAGAAATGCTGATTTCATCAAGCCCAGTTACATACTCAGAATCTGTACTACTGCGCAAATAGGCATGTCTCTGTAGGCAAAAAACTCATTTCTGACAAAGTTGCCCAAATGCATCTCAGAAGTGTGCAACTTGTTCCCTGAGTTAGAAAACGTCGAGAAACGGTCGTTTCTGCTAGCGCTGTGCTTCTACACATGTATTTGCTGAACGGTGAAAGCGCACACTAATGAAATTTTCTCCCAGCAAATACACTGTTTCTAAGGAAATGGGAACACACTGAGGAGACACTTGTGGGAGCTACTGTGACTAAAACTGAGCTTCCCTACGCACAGGGAAGCAAGAGAAAGCTGATTTCATCAAGCCCAGTTACATACTCAGAATCTGTACTACTGCGCAAATAGGCATGTCTCTGTAGGCAAAAAACTCATTTCTGACAAAGTTGCCCAAATGCATCTCAGAAGTGTGCAACTTGTTCCCTGATTTAGAAAACGTCGATAAACGGTCGTTTCAGCTACTGCTGTGCTTCTACACATGTATTTGCTGAACGGTGAAAGCGCACAGTAATGCACTTTTCTCCCAGCAAATACACTGTTTCTAAGGAAATGGGAACACACTGAGGAGACACTTGTGGGAGCTACTGTGACTAAAACTGAGCTTCCCTACGCACAGGGAAGCAAGAGAAATGCTGATTTCATCAAGCCCAGTTACATACTCAGAATCTGTACTACTGCGCAAATAGGCATGTCTCTGTAGGCAAAAAACTCATTTCTGACAAAGTTGCCCAAATGCATCTCAAAAGTGTGCAACTTGTTCCCTGATTTAGAAAACGTCGATAAACGGTCGTTTCAGCTACTGCTGTGCTTCTACACATGTATTTGCTGAACGGTGAAAGCGCACAGTAATGCACATTTCTCCCAGCAAAAACACTGTTTTTAAGGAAATGGGAACACACTGAGGAGACACTTGTGGGAGCTACTGTGACTAAACCTTAGCTTCCCTACGCACAGGGAAGCAAGAGAAATGCTGATTTCATCAAGCCCAGTTACATACTCAGAATCTGTACTACTGGGCAAATAGGCATGTCTCTTTAGGCAAAAAACTCATTTCTGACAAACTTGCCCAAATGCATCTCAGAAGTGTGCAACTTGTTCCCTGAGTTAGAAAACGTCGAGAAACGGTCGTTTCTGCTAGCGCTGTGCTTCTACACATGTATTTGCTGAACGGTGAATGCGCACACTAATGCACTTTTCTCCCAGCAAATACACTGTTTCTAAGGAAATGGGAACACACTGAGGAGACACTTGTGGGAGCTACTGTGACTAAAACTGAGCTTCCCTACGCACAGGGAAGCAAGAGAAATGCTGATTTCATCAAGCCCAGTTACATACTCAGAATCTGTACTCCTGCGCAAATAGGCATGTCTCTGTAGGCAAAAAACTCATTTCTGACAAAGTTGCCCAAATGCATCTCAGAAGTGTGCAACTTGTTCCCTGATTTAGAAAACGTCGAGAAGCGGTCGTTTCAGCTAGTGCTGTGCTTCTACACATGTATTTGCTGAACGGTGAAAGCGCACAGTAATGCACTTTTCTCCCAGCAAATGCACTGTTTCTAAGGAAATGGGAACACACTGAGGAGACACTTGTGGGAGCTACTGTGACTAAAACTGAGCTTCCCTACGCACAGGGAAGCAAGAGAAATGCTGATTTCATCAAGCCCAGTTACATACTCAGAATCTGTACTACTGCGCAAATAGGCATGTCTCTGTAGGCAAAAAACTCATTTCTGACAAAGTTGCCCAAATGCATCTCAGAAGTGTGCAACTTGTTCCCTGAGTTAGAAAACGTCGAGAAACGGTCGTTTCTACTAGTGCTGTGCTTCTACACATGTATTTGCTGAACGGTGAAAGCGCACACTAATGAAATTTTCTCCCAGCAAATACACTGTTTCTAAGGAAATGGGAACACACTGAGGAGACACTTGTGGGAGCTACTGTGACTAAAACTGAGCTTCCCTACGCACAGGGAAGCAAGAGAAAGCTGATTTCATCAAGCCCAGTTACATACTCAGAATCTGTACTACTGCGCAAATAGGCATGTCTCTGTAGGCAAAAAACTCATTTCTGACAAAGTTGCCCAAATGCATCTCAGAAGTGTGCAACTTGTTCCCTGATTTAGAAAACGTCGAGAAACGGTCGTTTCTGCTAGCGCTATGCTTCTACACATGTATTTGCTGAACGGTGAAAGCGCACAGTAATGCACTTTACTCCCAGCAAATACACTGTTTCTAAGGAAATGGGAAAACACTGAGGAGACACTTGTGGGAGCTACTGTGACTAAAACTGAGCTTCCCTACGCACAGGGAAGCTAGAGAAATGCTGATTTCATCAACCCAGTTACATACTCAGAATCTGTACTACTGCGCAAATAGGCATGTCTCTTTAGGCAAAAAACTCATTTCTGACAAAGTTGCCCAAATGCATCTCAGAAGTGTGCAACTTGTTCCCTGAGTTAGAAAACGTCGAGAAACGGTCATATCTGCTAACGCTGTGCTTCTACACATGTATTTGCTGAACGGTGAAAGCGCACAGTAATGCACTTTTCTCCCAGCAAATACACTGTTTCTAAGGAAATGGGAACACACTGAGGAGACACTTGTGGGAGCTACTGTGACTAAAACTGAGCTTCCCTACGCACAGGGAAGCAAGAGAAATGCTGATTTCATCAAGCCCAGTTACATACTCAGAATCTGTACTACTGCGCAAATAGGCATGTCTCTGTAGGCAAAAAACTCATTTCTGACAAAGTTGCCCAAATGCATTTCAGAAGTGTGAAACTTGTTCCCTGAGTTAGAAAACGTCGAGAAACGGTCGTTTCTGCTAGCGCTGTGTTTCTACACATGTATTTGCTGAACGGTGAAAGCGCACAGTAATGCACTTTACTCCCAGCAAATACACTGTTTCTAAGGAAATGGGAAAACACTGAGTAGACACTTGTGGGAGCTACTGTGACTAAAACTGAGCTTCCCTACGCACAGGGAAGCTAGAGAAATGCTGATTTCATCAACCCAGTTACATACTCAGAATCTGTACTACTGTGCAAATAGGCATGTCTCTTTAGGCAGAAAACTCTTTTCTGACAAAGTTGCCCAAATGCATCTCAGAAGTGTGCAACTTGTTCCCTGCGTTAGAAAACGTCGAGAAACGGTCATACCTGCTAACGCTGTGCTTCTACACATGTATTTGCTGAACGGTGAAAGCGCACAGTAATGCACTTTTCTCCCAGCAAATACACTGTTTCTAAGGAAATGGGAACACACTGAGGAGACACTTGTGGGAGCTACTGTGACTAAAACTGAGCTTCCCTACGCACAGGGAAGCAAGAGAAATGCTGATTTCATCAAGCCCAGTTACGTACTCAGCATCTGTACTACTGCGCAAATAGGCATGTCTCTGTAGGCAAAAAACTCATTTCTGACAAAGTTGCCCAAATGCATCTCAGAAGTGTGCAACTTGTTCCCTGAGTTAGAAAACGTCTAGAAACGGTCGTTTCTGCTAGCGCTGTGCTTCTACACATGTATTTGCTGAACGGTGAAAGCGCACAGTAATGCACTTTACTCCCAGCAAATACACTGTTTCTAAGGAAATGGGAAAACACTGAGGAGACACTTGTGGGAGCTACTGTGACTAAAACTGAGCTTCCCTACGCACAGGGAAGCAAGAGAAATGCTGATTTCATCAACCCAGTTACATACTCAGAATCTGTACTACTGCGCTAATAGGCATGTCTCTGTAGGCAAAAAACTCATTTCTGACAAAGTTGCTCAAATGCATCTCAGAAGTGTGCAACTTGTTCCCTGAGTTAGAAAACGTCGAGAAACGGTCGTTTCTGCTAGCGCTGTGCTTCTACACATGTATTTGCTGAACGGTGAAAGCGCACACTAATGCACTTTTCTCCCAGCAAATACAGTGTTTCTAAGGAAATGGGAACACACTGAGGAGACACTTGTGGGAGCTACAGTGACTAAAACTGAGCTTCCCTACGCACAGGGAAGCAAGAGAAATGCTGATTTCATCAAGCCCAGTTACATACTCAGAATCAGTACTACTGCGCAAATAGGCATGTCTCTGTAGGCAAAAAACTCATTTCTGACAAAGTTGCCCAAATGCATCTCAGAAGTGTGCAACTTGTTCCCTGAGTTAGAAAACGTCGAGAAACGGTCGTTTCTGCTAGCGCTGTGCTTCTACACATGTATATGCTGAACGGTGAAAGCGCACAGTAATGCACTTTTCTCCCTGCAAATACACTGTTTCTAAGGAAATGGGAACACACTGAGGAGACACTTGTGGGAGCTACTGTGACTAAAACTGAGCTTCCCTACGCACAGGGAAGCAAGAGAAATGCTGATTTCATCAAGCCCAGTTACATACTCAGAATCTGTACTACTGCGCAAATAGGCATGTCTCTTTAGGCAAAAAACTCATTTCTGACAAAGTTGCCCAAATGCATCTCAGAAGTGTGCAACTTGTTCCCTGAGTTAGAAAACGTCGAGAAACGGTCGTTTCTGCTAGCGCTGTGCTTCTACACATGTATTTGCTGAACGGTGAAAGCGCACACTAATGAACGTTTTTCCCAGCAAATACACTGTTTCTAAGGAAATGGGAACACACTGAGGAGACACTTGTGGGAGCTACTGTGACTAAAACTGAGCTTCCCTACGCACAGGGAAGCAAGAGAAATGCTGATTTCATCAAGCCCAGTTACATACTCAGAATCTGTACTACTGCGCAAATAGGCATGTCTCTTTAGGCAAAAAACTCATTTCTGACAAAGTTGCCCAAATGCATCTCAGAAGTGTGCAACTTGTTCCCTGAGTTAGAAAACGTCGAGAAACGGTCGTTTCTGCTAGCACTGTGCTTCTACACATGTATATGCTGAACGGTGAAAGCGCAGAGTAATGCACTTTTCTCCCAGCAAATACACTGTTTCTAAGGAAATGGGAACACACTGAGGAGACACTTGTGGGAGCTACTGTGACTAAAACTGAGCTTCCCTACACACAGGGAAGCAAGAGAAATGCTGATTTCATCAAGCCCAGTTACATACTCAGACTCTGTACTACTGCGCAAATAGGCATGTCTCTTTAGGCAAAAAACTCATTTCTGACAAAGTTGCCCAAATGCATCTCAGAAGTGTGCAACTTGTTCCCTGAGTTAGAAAACGTCGAGAAACGGTCGTTTCTGCTAGCACTGTGCTTCTACACATGTATATGCTGAACGGTGAAAGCGCAGAGTAATGCACTTTTCTCCCAGCAAATACACTGTTTCTAAGGAAATGGGAACACACTGAGGAGATACTTGTGGGAGCTACTGTGACTAAAACTGAGCTTCCCTACGCACAGGGAAGCAAGAGAAATGCTGATTTCATCAAGCCCAGTTACATACTCAGAATCTGTACTACTGCGCAAATAGGCATGTCTCTTTAGGCAAAAAACTCATTTCTGACAAAGTTGCCCAAATGCATCTCAGAAGTGTGCAACTTGTTCCCTGAGTTAGAAAACGTCGAGAAACGGTCGTTTCTGCTAGCGCTGTGCTTCTACACATGTATTTGCTGAACGGTGAAAGCGCACACTAATGAACTTTTCTCCCAGCAAATACACTGTTTCTAAGGAAATGGGAACACACTGAGGAGACACTTGTGGGAGCTACTGTGACTAAAACTGAGCTTCCCTACGCACAGGGAAGCAAGAGAAAGCTGATTTCATCAAGCCCAGTTACATACTCAGAATCTGTACTACTGCGCAAATAGGCATGTCTCTGTAGGCAAAAAACTCATTTCTGACAAAGTTGCCCAAATGCATCTCAGAAGTGTGCAACTTGTTCCCTGATTTAGAAAACGTCGATAAACGGTCGTTTCAGCTACTGCTGTGCTTCTACACATGTATTTGCTGAACGGTGAAAGCGCACAGTAATGCACATTTCTCCCAGCAAAAACACTGTTTCTAAGGAAATGGGAACACACTGAGGAGACACTTGTGGGAGCTACTGTGACTAAACCTGAGCTTCCCCACGCACAGGGAAGCAAGAGAAATGCTGATTTCATCAAGCCCAGTTACATACTCAGAATCTGTACTACTGGGCAAATAGGCATGTCTCTTTAGGCAAAAAACTCATTTCTGACAAACTTGCCCAAATGCATCTCAGAAGTGTGCAACTTGTTCCCTGAGTTAGAAAACGTCGAGAAACGGTCGTTTCTGCTAGCGCTATGCTTCTACACATGTATTTGCTGAACGGTGAAAGCGCACAGTAATGCACTTTACTCCCAGAAAATACACTGTTTCTAAGGAAATGGGAAAACACTGAGGAGACACTTGTGGGAGCTACTGTGACTAAAACTGAGCTTCCCTACGCACAGGGAAGCTAGAGAAATGCTGATTTCATCAACCCAGTTACATACTCAGAATCTGTACTACTGCGCAAATAGGCATGTCTCTTTAGGCAAAAAACTCATTTCTGACAAAGTTGCCCAAATGCATCTCAGAAGTGTGCAACTTGTTCCCTGAGTTAGAAAACGTCGAGAAACGGTCATATCTGCTAACGCTGTGCTTCTACACATGTATTTGCTGAACGGTGAAAGCGCACAGTAATGCACTTTTCTCCCAGCAAATACACTGTTTCTAAGGAAATGGGAACACACTGAGGAGACACTTGTGGGAGCTACTGTGACTAAAACTGAGCTTCCCTACGCACAGGGAAGCAAGAGAAATGCTGATTTCATCAAGCCCAGTTACATACTCAGAATCTGTACTACTGCGCAAATAGGCATGTCTCTGTAGGCAAAAAACTCATTTCTGACAAAGTTGCCCAAAGGCATTTCAGAAGTGTGCAACTTGTTCCCTGAGTTAGAAAACGTCGAGAAACGGTCGTTTCTGCTAGCGCTGTGTTTCTACACATGTATTTGCTGAACGGTGAAAGCGCACAGTAATGCACTTTACTCCCAGCAAATACACTGTTTCTAAGGAAATGGGAAAACACTGAGGAGACACTTGTGGGAGCTACTGTGACTAAAACTGAGCTTCCCTACGCACAGGGAAGCTAGAGAAATGCTGATTTCATCAACCTAGTTACATACTCAGAATCTGTACTACTGTGCAAATAGGCATGTCTCTTTAGGCAAAAAACTCTTTTCTGACAAAGTTGCCCAAATGCATCTCAGAAGTGGGCAACTTGTTCCCTGAGTTAGAAAACGTCGAGAAACGGTCATACCTGCTAACGCTGTGCTTCTACACATGTATTTGCTGAACGGTGAAAGCGCACAGTAATGCACTTTTCTCCCAGCAAATACACTGTTTCTAAGGAAATGGGAACACACTGAGGAGACACTTGTGGGAGCTACTGTGACTAAAACTGAGCTTCCCTACGCACAGGGAAGCAAGAGAAATGCTGATTTCATCAAGCCCAGTTACATACTCAGCATCTGTACTACTGCGCAAATAGGCATGTCTCTGTAGGCAAAAAACTCATTTCTGACAAAGTTGCCCAAATGCATCTCAGAAGTGTGCAACTTGTTCCCTGAGTTAGAAAACGTCTAGAAACGGTCGTTTCTGCTAGCGCTGTGCTTCTACACATGTATTTGCTGAACGGTGAAAGCGCACAGTAATGCACTTTACTCCCAGCAAATACACTGTTTCTAAGGAAATGGGAACACACTGAGGAGACACTTGTGGGAGATACTGTGACTAAAACTGAGCTTCCCTACGCACAGGGAAGCAAGAGAAATGCTGATTTCATCAAGCCCAGTTACATACTCAGAATCTGTACTACTGCGCAAATAGGCATGTCTCTGTAGGCAAAAAACTCATTTCTGACAAAGTTGCCCAAATGCATTTCAGAAGTGTGCAACTTGTTCCCTGAGTTAGAAAACGTCGAGAAACGGTCGTTTCTG
This sequence comes from Acomys minous, assembly GCF_964271855.1. Taxonomy (NCBI): domain Eukaryota; kingdom Metazoa; phylum Chordata; class Mammalia; order Rodentia; family Muridae; genus Acomys; species Acomys minous. Next base: position 149,162 of record NW_028182180.1, read on the forward strand.
CTAGCGCTGTGCTTCTACACATGTATTTGCTGAACGGTGAAAGCGCACAGTAATGCACTTTACTCCCAGCAAATACACTGTTTCTAAGGAAATGGGAAAACACTGAGGAGACACTTGTGGGAGCTACTGTGACTAAAACTGAGCTTCCCAACGCACAGGGAAGCTAGAGAAATGCTGATTTCATCAACCCAGTTACATACTCAGAATCTGTACTACTGCGCAAATAGGCATGTCTCTGTAGGCAAAAAACTCATTTCTGACAAAGTTGTCCAAATGCACCTTAGAAGTGTGCAACTTGTTCCCTGAGTTAGAAAACGTCGAGAAACGGTCATTTCTGCTAGCGCTGTGCTTCTACACATGTATTTGCAGAACGGTGAAAGCCCACAGTAACGCACTTTTCTCCCAGCATATACACTGTTTCTAAGGAAATGGGAACACACTGAGGAGACACTTGTGGGAGCTACTGCGACTAAAACTGAGCTTCCCTATGCACAGGGAAGCAAGAGAAATGATGATTTCATTAAGCCCAGTTACATACTCAGAATCTGTACTACTGCGCAAATAGGCATGTCTCTGTAGGCAAAAAACTCATTTCTGACAAAGTTGCCCAAATGCATCTCAGAAGTGTGCCACTTGTTCCCTAATTTAGAAAACGTCGAGAAAAGGTCGTTTCAGCAAGTGCTGTGCTTCTACACATGTATTTGCTGAACGGTGAAAGCGCACAGTAATGCACATTTCTCCCAGTAAAAACACTGTTTCTAAGGAAATGGGAACACACTGAGGAGACACTTGTGGGAGCTACTGTGACTAAAACTGAGCTTCCCTACGCACAGGGAAGCAAGAGAAATGCTGATTTCTTCAAGCCCAGTTACATACTCAGAATCTGTACTACTGCGCAAATAGGCATGTCTCTGTAGGCAAAAAACTCATTTCTGACAAAGTTGCCCAAATGCATCTCAGAAGTGTGCAACTTGTTCCCTGAGTTAGAAAATTTCGAGAAACGGTCGTTTCTGCTAGCGCTGTGCTTTTTCACATGTATTTGCTGAACGGTGAAAGCGCACAGTAATGCACTTTTCTCCCAGCAAATACACTGTTTCTAAGGAAATGGGAACACACTGAGGAGACACTTGTGGGAGCTACTGTGACTAAAACTGAGCTTCCCTACGCACAGGGAAGCAAGAGAAATGCTGATTTCATCAAGGCCAGTTACATACTCAGAATCTGTACTACTGCGCAAATAGGCATGTCTCTGTAGGCAAAAAACTCATTTCTGACAAAGCTGCCCAAATGCATCTCAGAAGTGTGCAACTTGTTCCCTGAGTTAGAAAACGTCGAGAAACGGTCATATCTGCTAACGCTGTGCTTCTACACATGTATTTGCTGAACGGTGAAAGCGCACAGTAATGCACTTTTCTCCCAGCAAATACACTGTTTCTAAGGAAATGGGAACACACTGAGGAGACACTTGTGGGAGCTACTGTGACTAAAACTGAGCTTCCCTACGCACAGGGAAGCAAGACAAATGCTGATTTCATCAAGCCCAGTTACATACTCAGAATCTGTACTACTGCGCAAATAGGCATGTCTCTGTAGGCAAAAAAATCATTTCTGACAAAGTTGCCCAAATGCATCTCAGAAGTATGCAACTTGTTCCCTGAGTTAGAAAACGTCGAGAAACGGTCATATCTGCTAACGCTGTGCTTCTACACATGTATTTGCTGAACGGTGAAAGCGCACAGTAATGCACTTTTCTCCCAGCAAATACACTGTTTCTAAGGAAATGGGAACACACTGAGGAGTCACTTGTGGGAGCTACTGTGACTAAAACTGAGCTTCCCTACGCACAGGGAAGCAAGAGAAATGCTGATTTCATCAATCCCAGTTACCTACTCAGAATCTGTACTACTGCGCAAATAGGCATGTCTCTGTAGGCAAAAAACTCATTTCTGACAAAGTTTCCCAAATGCATCTCAGAAGTGTGCAACTTGTTCCCTGAGGTAGAAAACGTCGAGAAACAGTTGTTTCTGCTAGCACTGTGCTTCTACACATGTATTTGCTGAACGGTGAAAGCGCACAGTAATGCACTTTTCTCCCAGCAAATACACTGTTTCTAAGGAAATGGGAAAACACTGAGGAGACACTTGTGGGAGCTACTGTGACTAAAACTGAGCTTCCCTACGCACAGGGAAGCAAGAGAAATGCTGATTTCTTCCAGCCCAGTTACATACTCAGAATCTGTACTACTGCGCAATTAGGCATGTCTCTGTAGGCAAAAAACTCATTTCTGACAAAGTTGCCCAAATGCATCTCAGAAGTGTGCAACTTGGTCCCTGAGTTAGAAAACGTCGAGAAACGGTCATATCTGCTAACGCTGTGCTTCTACACATGTATTTGCTGAACGGTGAAAGCGCACAGTAATGCACTTTTCTCCCAGCAAATACACTGTTTCTAAGGAAATGGGAACACACTGAGGAGACACTTGTGGGAGCTACTGTGACTAAAACTGAGCTTCCCTGCGCACAGGGAAGCAAGAGAAATGCTGATTTCATCAAGCCCAGTTACATACTCAGAATCTGTACTACTGCACAAATAGGCATGTCTTTGTAGGCAAAAAACTCATTCTGAAAATGTTGCCCAAATGCATCTCAGAAGTGTGCAACTTGTTCCCTGAGTTAGAAAACGTCGAGAAACGTTCATTTCTGCTAGCGCTGTGCTTCTACACATGTATTTGCTGAACGGTGAATGCGCACAGTAATGCACTTTTCTCCCAGCAAATATACTGTTTCTAAGGAAATGGGAACACACTGAGGAGACACTTGTGGGAGCTACTGGGACTAAAACTGAGCTTCCCTACGCACAGGGAAGCAAGAGAAATGCTGATTTCATCAAGCCCAGTTACATACTCAGAATCTGTACTACTGCGCAAGTAGGCATGTCTTTTTAGGCAAAAAACTCATTTCTGACAAAGTTGCCCAAATGCATCTCAGAAGTGTGCAACTTGTTCCCTGATTTAGAAAACATCGAGAAACGGTCGTTTCTGCTAGCGCTGTGCTTCTACACATGTATTTGCTGAGCGGTGAAAGCGCACAGTAATGCACTTTCTCCCAGCAAATACACTGTTTCTAAGGAAATGGGAACACACTGAGGAGACACTTGTGGGAGCTACTGTGACTAAAACTGAGCTTCCCTACGCACAGGGAAGCAAGAGAAATGCTGATTTCATCAAGCCCAGTTACATACTCAGAATCTGTACTACTGCGCAAATAGGCATGTCTCTTTAGGCAAAAAACTCATTTCTGACAAAGTTGCCTAAATGCATCTCAGAAGTGTGCAACTTGATCCCTGAGTTAGAAAGCGTCGAGAAACGGTCGTTTCTGCTAGCGCTGTGCTTCTACACATGTATTTGCTGAACGGTGAAAGCGCACAGTAATGCACTTTTCTCCCAGCAAATACACTGTTTCTAAGGAAATGGGAACACACTGAGGAGACACTTGTGGGAGCTACTGTGACTAAAACTGAGCTTCCCTACGCACAGGGAAGCAAGAGAAATGCTGATTTCATCAAGCCCAGTTACATACTCAGAATCTGTAGTACTGCGCAAATAGGCATGTCTCTTTAGGCAAAAAACTCATTTCTGACAAAGTTGCCCAAATGCATCTCAGAAGTGATCAACTTGTTCCCTGAGTTAGAAAACGTCGAGAAACGGTCGTTTTTGCTAGCGCTGTGCTTCTACACATGTATTTGCTGAACGGTGAAAGCGCACAGTAATGCACTTTTCTCCCAGCAAATACACTGTTTCTAAGGAAATGGGAACACACTGAGGAGACACTTGTGGGAGCTACTGTGACTAAAACTGAGCTTCCCTACGCACAGGGAAGCAAGAGAAATGCTGATTTCATCAAGCCCAGTTACATACTCAGAATCTGTACTACTGCGCAAATAGGCATGTCTCTGTAGGCAAAAAACTCATTTCTGACAAAGTTGCCAAAATGCATCTCAGAAGTGTGCAACTTGTTCCCTGAGGTAGAAAACGTCGAGAAACAGTTGTTTCTGCTAGCGCTGTGCTTCTACACATGTATTTGCTGAACGGTGAAAGCGCACAGTAATGCACTTTTCTCCCAGCAAATACACTGTTTCTAAGGAAATGGGAACACACTGAGGAGACACTTGTGGGAGCTACTGTGACTAAAACTGAGCTTCCCTACGCACAGGGAAGCAAGAGAAATGCTGATTTCATCAAGCCCAGTTACATACTCAGAATCTGTACTACTGCGCAAATAGGCATGTCTCTGTAGGCAAAAAACTCATTTCTGACAAAGTTGCCCAAATGCATCTCAGAAGTGTGCAACTTGTTCCCTGAGTTAGAAAACGTCGAGAAACGGTCGTTTCTGCTAGCGCTGTGCTTCTACACATGTATTTGCTGAGCGGTGAAAGCGAACAGTAATGCATTTTTCTCCCAGCAAATACACTGTTTCTAAGGAATTGGGAACACACTGAGGAGACACTTGTGGGAGCTACTGTGACTAAAACTGAGCTTCCCTACGCACAGGGAAGCAAGAGAAATGCTGATTTCATCAAGCCCAGTTACATACTCAGAATCTGTACTACTGCGCAAATAGGCATGTCTCTTTAGGCAAAAAACTCATTTCTGACAAAGTTGCCCAAATGCATCTCAGAAGTGCGCAACTTGTTCCCTGAGTTAGAAAACGTCGAGAAAGGGTCATATCTGCTAACGCTGTGCTTCTACACATGTATTTGCTGAACGGTGAAAGCGCACAGTAATGCGCTTTTCTCCCAGCAAATACACTGTTTCTAAGGAAATGGGAACACACTGAGGAGACACTTGTGGGAGCTACTGTGACTAAAACTGAGCTTCCCTACGCACAGGGAAGCAAGAGAAATGCTGATTTCATCAAGCCCAGTTACATACTCAGACTCTGTACTACTGCGCAAATAGGCATGTCTCTTTAGGCAAAAAACTCATTTCTGACAAAGTTGCCCAAATGCATCTCAGAAGTGTGCAACTTGTTCCCTGAGTTAGAAAACGTCGAGAAACGGTCGTTTCTGCTAGCGCTGTGCTTCTACACATGTATTTGCTGAACGGTGAATGCGCACAGTAATGCACTTTTCTCCCAGCAAATACACTGTTTCTAAGGAAATGGGAACACACTGAGGAGACACTTGTGGGAGCTACTGGGACTAAAACTGAGCTTCCCTACGCACAGGGAAGCAAGGGAAATGCTGATTTCATCCAGCCCAGTTACATACTCTGAATCTGTACTACTGCGCAAATAGGCATGTCTTAGTAGGCAAAAAACTCATTTCGGACAATGTTGCCCAAATGCATCTCAGAAGTGTGCAACTTGTTCCCTGAGTTAGAAAACGTCGAGAAACGGTCGTATCTGCTAACGCTGTGCTTCTACACATGTATTTGCTGAACGGTGAAAGCGCACAGTAATGCACTTTTCTCCCAGCAAATACACTGGTTCTAAGGAAATGGGAACACACTGAGGAAACACTTGTGGGAGCTACTGTGACTAAAACTGAGCTTCCCTACGCACAGGGAAGCAAGAGAAATGCTGATTTCATCCAGCCCAGTTACATACTCTGAATCTGTACTACTGCGCAAATAGGCATGTCTCTTTAGGCAAAAAACTCATTTCTGACAAAGTTGCCCAAATGCATCTCAGAAGTGTGCAACTTGTTCCCTGAGATAGAAAACGTCGAGAAATGTTCGTTTCTGCTAGCGCTGTGCTTCTACACATGTATTTGCTGAACGGTGAAAGCCACAGTAATGCACTTTTCTCCCAGCAAATACACAGTTTCTAAGGAAATGGGAACACACTGAGGAGACACTAGTGGGAGCTACTGTGACTAAAACTGAGCTTCCCTACGCACAGGGAAGCAAGAGAAATGCTGACTTCATCAAGCCCAGTTACATACTCAGAATCTGTACTACTGCACAAATAGGCATGAATCTGTAGGCAAAAAACTCATTTCTGACAAAGTTGCCCAAATGCATCTCAGAAGTGTGCAACTTGTTCCCTGAGTTAGAAAACGTCGAGAAACGGTCGTTTCTGCTAGCGCTGTGCTTCTACACATGTATTGGCTGAACGGTGAAAGCGCACAGTAATGCACTTTTTTACCAGCAAATACACTGTGTCTAAGGAAATGGGAACACACTGAGGAGACACTTGTGGGAGCTACTGTGACTAAAACTGAGCTTCCCTACACACAGGGAAGCAAGAGAAATGCTGATTTCATCAAGCCCAGTTACATACTCAGAATCTGTACTACAGCGCAAATAGGCATGTCTCTTTAGGCAAAAAACTCATTTCTGACAAAGTTGCCCACATGCATCTCAGAAGTGTGCAACGTGTTCCCTGAGTTAGAAAACGTCGAGAAACGGTCGTTTCTGCTAGCACTGTGCTTCTACACATGTATTTGCTGAGCGGTGAAAGCGCACAGTAATGCACTTTCTCCCAGCAAATACACTGTTTCTAAGGAAATGGGAACACACTGAGGAGACACTTGTGGGAGCTACTGTGACTAAAACTGAGCTTCCCTACGCACAGCGAAGCAAGAGAAATGCTGATTTCATCAAGCCCAGTTACATACTCAGAATCTGTACTACTGCGCAAATAGGCATGTCTCTTTAGGCAAAAAACTCATTTCTCGCAAAGTTGCCCATATGCATCTCAGAAGTGTGCAACTTGTTCCCTGAGTTAGAAAACGTCGAGAAACGGTCGTTTCTGCTAGCGCTGTGCTTCTACACATGTATTTGCTGAACGGTGAAAGCACACAGTAATGCACTTTTCTCCCGGCAAATACACTGTTTCTAAGGAAATGGGAACACACTGAGGAGACACTTGTGGGAGCTACTGTGACTAAAACTGAGCTTCCCTACGCACAGGGAAGCAAGAGAAATGCTGATTTCATCAAGCCCAGTTACATACTCAGAATCTGTACTACTGCGCAAATAGGCATGTCTCTGTAGGCAAAAAACTCATTTCTGACAAAGTTGCCCAAATGCATCTCAGAAGTGTGCAACTTGTTCCCAGAGTTAGAAAACGTCGAGAAACGGTCATATCTGCTAACGCTGTGCTTCTACACATGTATTTGCTGAACGGTGAAAGCGCACAGTAATGCACTTTTCTTCCAGCAAATACACTGTTTCTAAGGAAATGGGAACACACTCAGGAGACACTTGTGGGAGCTACTGTGACTAAAACTGAGCTTCCCTACGCACAGGGAAGCAAGAGAAATGCTGATTTCATCAAGCCCAGTTACATACTCAGAATCTGTACTACTGCGCAAATAGGCATGTCTCTGTAGGCAAAAAACTCATTTCTGACAAAGTTGCCCAAATGCATCTCAGAAGTGTGCAACTTGTTCCCTGAGTTAGAAAACGTCGAGAAACGGTCGTTTCTGCTAGCGCTGTGCTTCTACACATGTATTTGCTGAACGGTGAAAGCGCACAGTAATGCACTTTTCTCCCAGCAAATACACTGTTTCTAAGGAAATGGGAACACACTGAGGAGACACTTGTGGGAGCTACTGTGACTAAAACTGAGCTTCTCATACGCACAGGGAATCAAGAGAAATGCTGATTTCATCAAGCCCAGTTACATACTCAAAATCTGTACTACTGCGCAAATAGGCATGTCTCTGTAGGCAAAAAACTCATTTCTGACAAAGTTGCCCAAATGCATCTCAGAAGTGTGCAACTTGTTCCCTGAGTTAGAAAACGTCGAGAAACGGTCGTTTCTGCTAGCGCTGTGCTTCTACACATGTATTTGCTGAGCGGTGAAAGCGAACAGTAATGCATTTTTCTCCCAGCAAATACACTGTTTCTAAGGAATTGGGAACACACTGAGGAGACACTTGTGGGAGCTACTGTGACTAAAACTGAGCTTCCCTACGCACAGGGAAGCAAGAGAAATGCTGATTTCATCAAGCCCAGTTACATACTCAGAATCTGTACTACTGCGCAAATAGCATGTCTCTGTAGGCAAAAAACTCATTTCTGACAAAGTTGCCCATATGCATCTCAGAAGTGTGCAACTTGTTCCCTGAGTTAGAAAACGTCGAGAAAGGGTCATATCTGCTAGCGCTGTGCTTCTACACATGTATTTGCTGAAGGGAGAAAGCGCACAGTAATGCACTTTTCTCCCAGCAAATACACTGTTTCTAAGGAAATGGGAACACACTGAGGAGACACTTGTGGGAGCTACTGTGACTAAAACTGAGCTTCTCATACGCACAGGGAAGCAAGAGAAATGCAGATTTCATCAAGCCCAGTTACATACTCAGAGTCTGTACTACTGCGCAAATAGGCATGTCTCTTTAGGCAAAAAACTCATTTCTGACAAAGTTGCCCAAATGCATCTCAGAAGTGTGCAACTTGTTCCCTGAGTTAGAAAACGTCAAGAAACGGTCGTTTCTGCTAGCGCTGTGCTTCTACACATGTATTGGCTGAACGGTGAAAGCGCACAGTAATGCACTTTTTTACCAGCAAATACACTGTGTCTAAGGAAATGGGAACACACTGAGGAGACACTTGTGGGAGCTACTGTGACTAAAACTGAGCTTCCCTACGCACAGGGAAGCAAGAGAAATGCTGATTTCATCAAGCCCAGTTACATACTCAGAATCTGTACTACTGCGCAAATAGGCATGTCTCTTTAGGCAAAAAACTCATTTCTGACAAAGATGCCCAAATGCATCTCAGAAGTGTGCAACTTGTTCCCTGAGTTAGAAAACGTCGAGAAACGGTCGTTTCTGCTAGCGCTGTGCTTCTACACATGTATTTGCTGAACGGTGAAAGCGCACAGTAATGCACTTTTCTCCCAGCAAATACACTGTTTCTAAGGAAATGGGAACACACTGAGGAGACATTGTGGGAGCTACTGTGACTAAAACTGAGCTTCCCTACGCACAGGGAAGCAAGAGAAATGCTGATTTCATCAAGCCCAGTTACATACTCAGAATCTGTACTACTGCGCAAATAGGCATGTCTCTTTAGGCAAAAAACTCATTTCTGACAAAGTTGCCAAATGCATCTCAGAAGTGTGCAACTTGTTCCCTGATTTAGAAAACGTCGAGAAACGTTCTTTTCTGCTAGCGCTGTGCATCTACACATGTACTAGCTGAACGGTGAAAGCGCACAGTAATGCACTTTTCTCCCAGCAAATACACTGTTTCTAAGGAAATGGGAACACACTGAGGAGACACTTGTGGGAGCTACTGTGACTAAAACTGAGCTTCCCTACGCACAGGGAAGCAAGAGAAATGCTGATTTCATCAAACCCAGTTACATCCTCAGAATCTGTACTACTGCGCAAATAGGCATGTCTCTGTAGGCAAAAACTCATTTCTGACAAAGTTGCCCAAATGCATCTGAGAAGTGTGCAACTTGTTCCCTGAGTTAGAAAACGTCGAGAAACGGTCGTTTCTGCTAGCGCTGTGCTTCTACACATGTATTTGCAGAACGGTGAAAGCCCACAGTAACGCACTTTTCTCCCAGCAAATACACTGTTTCTAAGGAAATGGGAACACACTGAGGAGACACTTGTGGGAGCTACTGTGACTAAAACTGAGCTTCCCTACGCACAGGGAAGCAAGAGAAATGCTGATTTCATCAAGCCCAGTTACATACTCAGAATCTGTACTACTGCGCAAATAGGCATGTCTCTTTAGGCAAAAAAATCATTTCTGACAAAGTTGCCCAAATGCATCTCAGAAGTGTGCAACTTGTTCCCTGAGTTAGAAAACGACGAGAAACGGTCGTTTCTGCTAGCGCTGTGCTTCTACACATGTATTTGCTGAACGGTGAAAGCGCACAGTAATGCACTTTTCTCCCAGCAAATACACTGTTTCTAAGGAAATGGGAACACACTGAGGAGACACTTGTGGGAGCTACTGTGACTAAAACTGAGCTTCCCTACGCACAGGGAAGCAAGAGAAATGCTGATTTCATCCAGCCCAGTTACATACTCAGAATCTGTACTACTGCGCAAATAGGCATGTCTCTGTAGGCAAAAAACTCATTTCTGACAAAGTTGCCCAAATGCATCTCAGAAGTGTGCAACTTGTTCCCTGAGTTAGAAAACGTCGAGAAACGGTCATATCTGCTAACGCTGTGCTTCTACACATGTATTTGCTGAACGGTGAAAGCGCACAGTAATGCACTTTTCTCCCAGCAAATACACTGTTTCTAAGGAAATGGGAACACACTGAGGAGACACTTGTGGGAGCTACTGTGACTAAAACTGAGCTTCCCTACGCACAGGGAAGCAAGAGAAATGCTGATTTCATCAAGCCCAGTTACATACTCAGAATCTGTACTACTGCGCAAATAGGCATGTCTCTGTAGGCAAAAAACTCATTTCTGACAAAGTTGCCCAAATGCATCTCAGAAGTGTGCAACTTGTTCCCTGAGGTAGAAAACGTCGAGAAACAGTTGTTTCTGCTAGCACTGTGCTTCTACACATGTATTTGCTGAACGGTGAAAGCGCACAGTAATGCACTTTTCTCCCAGCAAATACACTGTTTCTAAGGAAATGGGAACACACTGAGGAGACACTTGTGGGAGCTACTGTGACTAAAACTGAGCTTCCCTACGCACAGGGAAGCAAGAGAAAGCTGATTTCATCCAGCCCAGTTACATACTCAGAATCTGTACTACTGCACAAATAGGCATGTCTCTGTAGGCAAAAAACTCATTTCTGACAAAGTTGCCCAAATGCATCTCAGAAGTGTGCAACTTGTTCCCTGAGTTAGAAAACGTCGAGAAACGGTTATATCTGCTAACGCTGTGCTTCTACACATGTATTTGCTGAACGGTGAAAGCGCACAGTAATGCACTTTTCTCCCAGCAAATACACTGTTTCTAAGGAAATGGGAACACACTGAGGAGACACTTGTGGGAGCTACTGTGACTAAAACTGAGCTTCCCTACGCACAGGGAAGCAAGAGAAATGCTGATTTCATCAAGCCCAGTTACATACTCAGAATCTGTACTACTGCGCAAATAGGCATGTCTTTGTAGGCAAAAAACTCATTCTGGAAATGTTGCCCAAATGCATCTCAGAAGTGTGCAACTTGTTCCCTGAGTTAGAAAACGTCGAGAAACGTTCATTTCTGCTAGCGCTGTGCTTCTACACATGTATTTGCTGAACGGTGAATGCGCACAGTAATGCACTTTTCTCCCAGCAAATACACTGTTTCTAAGGAAATGGGAACACACTGAGGAGACACTTGTGGGAGCTACTGGGACTAAAACTGAGCTTCCCTACGCACAGGGAAGCAAGAGAAATGCTGATTTCATCAAGCCCAGTTACATACTCAGAATCTGTACTACTGCGCAAATAGGCATGTCTCTTTAGGCAAAAAACTAATTTCTGACAAAGTTGCCCAAATGCATCTCAGAAGTGATAAACTTGTTCCCTGAGTTAGAAAACGTCGAGAAACGGTCGTTTCTGCTAGCGCTGTGCTTCTACACATGTATTTGCTGAACGGTGAAAGCACACAGTAATGCACTTTTCTCCCAGCAAATACACAGTTTCTAAGGAAATGGGAACACACTGAGGAGACACTTGTGGGAGCTACTGTGACTAAAACTGAGCTTCCCTACGCACAGGGAAGCAAGAGAAATGCTGATTTCATCCAGCCCAGTTACATACTCAGAATCTGTACTACTGCGCAAATAGGCATGTCTCTGTAGGCAAAAAACTCATTTCTGACAAAGTTGCCCAAATGCATCTCAGAAGTGTGCAACTTGTTCCCTGAGTTAGAAAACGTCGAGAAACGGTCATATCTGCTAACGCTGTGCTTCTACACATGTATTTGCTGAACGGTGAAACGCACAGTAATGCACTTTTCTCCCAGCAAATACACTGTTTCTAAGGAAATGGGAACACACTGAGGAGACACTTGTGGGAGCTACTGTGACTAAAACTGAGCTTCCCTACGCACAGGGAAGCAAGAGAAATGCTGATTTCATCAAGCCCAGTTACATACTCAGAATCTGTACTACTGCGCAAATAGGCATGTCTTTGTAGGCTAAAAACTCATTCTGAAAATGTTGCCCAAATGCATCTCAGAAGTGTGCAACTTGTTCCCTGAGTTAGAAAACGTTGAGAAACGTTCATTTCTGCTAACGCTGTGCTTCTACACATGTATTTGCTGAACGTTGAAAGCGCACAGTAATGCACTTTTCTCCCAGCAAATACACTGTTTCTAAGGAAATGGGAACACACTGAGGAGACACTTGTGGGAGCTACTGTGACTAAAACTGAGTTTCCCTACGCACAGGGAAGCAAGAGAAATGCTGATTTCATCAAGCCCAGTTACATACTCAGAATCTGTACTACTGCGCAAATAGGCATGTCTTTGTAGGCAAAAAACTCATTCTGAAAATGTTGCCCAAATGCATCTCAGAAGTGTGCAACTTGTTCCCTGAGTTAGAAAACGTCGAGAAACGTTCATTTCTGCTAGCGCTGTGCTTCTACACATGTATTTGCTGAACGGTGAAAGCACACAGTAATGCACTTTTCTCCCAGCAAATACACTGTTTCTAAGGAACTGGGAACACACTGAGGAGACACTTGTGGGAGCTACTGTGACTAAAACTGAGCTTCCCTACGCACAGGGAAGCAAGAGAAATGCTGATTTCATCCAGCCAAGTTACATACTCAGAATCTGTACTACTGCGCAAATAGGCATGTCTCTGTAGGCAAAAAACTCATTTCTGACAAAGTTGCCCAAATGCATCTCAGAAGTGTGCAACTTGTTCCCTGAGTTAGAAAACGTCGAGAAACGGTCGTTTCTGCTAGCGCTGTGCTTCTACACATGTATTTGCTGAACGGTGAATGTGCACAGTAATGCACTTTTCTCCCAGCAAATACACTGTTTCTAAGGAAATGGGAACACACTGAGGAGACACTTGTGGGAGCTACTGTGACTAAAACTGAGCTTCCCTACGCACAGGGAAGCAAGAGAAATGCTGATTTCATCCAGCCCAGTTACATACTCTGAATCTGTACTACTGCGCAAATAGGCATGTCTTTGTAGGCAAAAAACTCATTTTGGACAATGTTGCCCAAATGCATCTCAGAAGTGTGCAACTTGTTCCCTGAGTTAGAAAACGTCGAGAAACGGTCGTATCTGCTAACGCTGTGCTTCTACACATGTATTTGCTGAACGGTGAAAGCGCACAGTAATGCACTTTTCTCCCAGCAAATACACTGTTTCTAAGGAAATGGGAACACACTGAGGAGACACTTGTGGGAGCTACTGTGACTAAAACTGAGCTTCCCTACGCACAGGGAAGCAAGAGAAATGCTGATTTCATCCAGCCAAGTTACATACTCAGAATCTGTACTACTGCGCAAATAGGCATGTCTCTGTAGGCAAAAAACTCATTTCTGACAAAGTTGCCCAAATGCATCTCAGAAGTGTGCAACTTGTTCCCTGAGTTAGAAAACGTCGAGAAACGGTCGTTTCTGCTAGCGCTGTGCTTCTACACATGTATTTGCTGAACGGTGAATGCGCACAGTAATGCACTTTTCTCCCAGCAAATACACTGTTTCTAAGGAAATGGGAACACACTGAGGAGACACTTGTGGGAGCTACTGTGACTAAAACTGAGCTTCCCTACGCACAGGGAAGCAAGAGAAATGCTGATTTCATCCAGCCCAGTTACATACTCTGAATCTGTACTACTGCGCAAATAGGCATGTCTTTGTAGGCAAAAAACTCATTTCGGACAATGTTGCCCAAATGCATCTCAGAAGTGTGCAACTTGTTCCCTGAGTTAGAAAACGTCGAGAAACGGTCGTATCTGCTAACGCTGTGCTTCTACACATGTATTTGCTGAACGGTGAAAGCGCACAGTAATGCACTTTTCTCCCAGCAAATACACTGTTTCTAAGGAAATGGGAACACACTGAGGAGACACTAGTGGGAGCTACTGTGACTAAAACTGAGCTTCCCTACGCACAGGGAAGCAAGAGAAATGCTGATTTCATCCAGCAAAGTTACATACTCAGAATCTGTACTACTGCGCAAATAGGCATGTCTCTGTAGGCAAAAAACTCATTTCTGACAAAGTTGCCCAAATTCATCTCAGAAGTGTGCAACTTGTTCCCTGAGTTAGAAAACGTCGAGAAACGGTCGTTTCTGCTAGCGCTGTGCTTCTACACATGTATTTGCTGAACGGTGAATGCGCACAGTAATGCACTTTTCTCCCAGCAAATACACTGTTTCTAAGGAAATGGGAACACACTGAGGAGACACTTGTGGGAGCTACTGGGACTAAAACTGAGCTTCCCTACGCACAGGGAAGCAAGAGAAATGCTGATTTCATCCAGCCCAGTTACATACTCTGAATCTGTACTACTGCGCAAATAGGCATGTCTTTGTAGGCAAAAAACTCATTTCGGACAATGTTGCCCAAATGCATCTCAGAAGTGTGCAACTTGTTCCCTGAGTTAGAAAACGTCGAGAAACGGTCGTATCTGCTAACGCTGTGCTTCTACACATGTATTTGCTGAACGGTGAAAGCGCACAGTAATGCACTTTTCTCCCAGCAAATACACTGTTTCTAAGGAAATGGGAACACACTGAGGAGACACTTGTGGGAGCTACTGTGACTAAAACTGAGCTTCCCTACGCACAGGGAAGCAAGAGAAATGCTGATTTCATCCAGCCCAGTTACATACTCAGAATCTGTACTACTGCGCAAATAGGCATGTCTTTGTAGGCAAAAAACTCATTTCTGACAAAGTTGCCCAAATGCATCTCAGAAGTGTGCAACTTGTTCCCTGAGTTAGAAAACGTCGAGAAACGGTCATATCTGCTAAAGCTGTGCTTCTACACATGTATTTGCTGAACGGTGAAAGCGCACAGTAATTCACTTTTCTCCCAGCAAATACACTGTTTCTAAGGAAATGGGAACACACTGAGGAGACACTTGTGGGAGCTACTGTGACTAAAACTGAGCTTCCCTACGCACAGCGAAGCAAGAGAAATGCTGATTTCATCAAGCCCAGTTACATACTCAGAATCTGTACTACTGCGCAAATAGGCATGTCTCTTTAGGCAAAAAACTCATTTCTGACAAAGTTGCCCAAATGCATCTCAGAAGTGTGCAACGTGTTCCCTGAGTTAGAAAACGTCGAGAAACGGTCGTTTCTGCTAGCACTGTGCTTCTACACATGTATTTGCTGAGCGGTGAAAGCGCACAGTAATGCACTTTCTCCCAGCAAATACACTGTTTCTAAGGAAATGGGAACACACTGAGGAGACACTTGTGGGAGCTACTGTGACTAAAACTGAGCTTCCCTACGCACAGGGAAGCAAGAGAAATGCTGATTTCATCAAGCCCAGTTACATACTCAGAATCTGTACTACTGCGCAAATAGGCATGTCTCTTTAGGCAAAAAACTCATTTCTGACAAAGTTGCCCAAATGCATCTCAGAAGTGTGCAACTTGTTCCCTGAGTTAGAAAACGTCGAGAAACGGTCGTTTCTGCTAGCGCTGTGCTTCTACACATGTATTTGCTGAACGGTGAAAGCGCACAGTAATGCACTTTTCTCCCAGCAAATACACTGTTTCTAAGGAAATGGGAACACACTGAGGAGACACTTGTGGGAGCTACTGTGACTAAAACTGAGCTTCCCTACGCACAGGGAAGCAAGAGAAATGCTGATTTCATCAAGCCCAGTTACATACTCAGAATCTGTACTACTGCGCAAATAGGCATGTCTCTTTAGGCAAAAAACTGATTTCTGACAAAGTTGCCCAAATGCATCTCAGAAGTGTGCAACGTGTTCAATGAGTTAGAAAACGTCGAGAAACGGTCGTTTCTGCTAGCACTGTGCTTCTACACATGTATTGGCTGAGCGGTGAAAGCGCACAGTAATGCACTTTCTCCCAGCAAATACACTGTTTCTAAGGAAATGGGAACACACTGAGGAGACACTTGTGGGAGCTACTGTGACTAAAACTGAGCTTCCTTACGCACAGGGAAGCAAGAGAAATGCTGATTTCATCAAGCCCAGTTACATACTAAGAATCTGTACTACTGCGCAAATAGGCATGTCTCTGTAGGCAAAAAACTCATTTCTGACAAAGTTGCCCAAATGCATCTCAGAAGTGTGCAACTTGTTCCCTGTGTTTGTAAACGTCGAGAAACGATCTTTTCTGCTATTGCTGTGCTTCTACACATGTATTTGCTGAACGGTGAAAGCGCACAGTAATGCACTTTTCTCCCAACAAATACACTGTTTCTAAGGAAATGGGAACACACTGAGGAGACACTTGTGGGAGCTACTGTGACTAAAACTGAGCTTCCCTACGCACAGGGAAGCAAGAGAAATGCTGATTTCATCAAGCCCAGTTACATACTCAGAATCTGTACTACTGCGCTAATAGGCATGTCTCTTTAGGCAAAAAACTCATTTCTGACAAAGTTGCCCAAATGCATCTCAGAAGTGTGCAACTTGTTCCCTGAGTTAGAAAACGTCGAGAAACGGTCGTTTCTGCTAGCGCTGTGCTTCTACACATGTATTTGCTGAACGGTGAAAGCACACAGTAATGCACTTTTCTCCCAGCAAATACACAGTTTCTAAGGAAATGGGAACACACTGAGGAGACACTTGTGGGAGCTACTGTGACTAAAACTGAGCTTCCCTACGCACAGGGAAGCAAGAGAAATGCTGATTTCATCCAGCCCAGTTACATACTCAGAATCTGTACTACTGCGCAAATAGGCATGTCTCTGTAGGCAAAAAACTCATTTCTGACAAAGTTGCCCAAATGCATCTCAGAAGTGTGCAACTTGTTCCCTGAGTTAGAAAACGTCGAGAAACGGTCATTTCTGCTAACGCTGTGCTTCTACACATGTATTTGCTGAACGGTGAAACGCACAGTAATGCACTTTTCTCCCAGCAAATACACTGTTTCTAAGGAAATGGGAACACACTGAGGAGACACTTGTGGGAGCTACTGTGACTAAAACTGAGCTTCCCTACGCACAGGGAAGCAAGAGAAATGCTGATTTCATCAAGCCCAGTTACATACTCAGAATCTGTACTACTGCGCAAATAGGCATGTCTTTCTAGGCTAAAAACTCATTCTGAAAATGTTGCCCAAATGCATCTCAGAAGTGTGCAACTTGTTCCCTCAGTTAGAAAACGTTGAGAAACGTTCATTTCTGCTAACGCTGTGCTTCTACACATGTATTTGCTGAACGTTGAAAGCGCACAGTAATGCACTTTTCTCCCAGCAAATACACTGTTTCTAAGGAAATGGGAACACACTGAGGAGACACTTGTGGGAGCTACTGTGACTAAAACTGAGTTTCCCTACGCACAGGGAAGCAAGAGAAATGCTGATTTCATCAAGCCCAGTTACATACTCAGAATCTGTACTACTGCGCAAATAGGCATGTCTTTGTAGGCAAAAAACTCATTCTGAAAATGTTGCCCAAATGCATCTCAGAAGTGTGCAACTTGTTCCCTGAGTTAGAAAACGTCGAGAAACGTTCATTTCTGCTAGCGCTGTGCTTCTACACATGTATTTGCTGAACGGTGAAAGCACACAGTAATGCACTTTTCTCCCAGCAAATACACTGTTTCTAAGGAACTGGGAACACACTGAGGAGACACTTGTGGGAGCTACTGTGACTAAAACTGAGCTTCCCTACGCACAAGGAAGCAAGAGAAATGCTGATTTCATCAAGTCCAGTTACATACACAGAATCTGTACTACTGCGCAAATAGGCAAGTCTCTGTAGGCAAAAAACTCATTTCTGACAAAGTTGCCCAAATGCATCTCAGAAGTGTGCCACTTGTTCCCTGAGTTAGAAAACGTCGAGAAACGGTCGTTTCAGCTAGCGCTGTGCTTCTACACATGTATTTGCTGAACGGTGAAAGCGCACAGTAATGCACTTTTCTCCCAGCAAATACACTGTTTCTAAGGAAATGGGAACACACTGAGGAGACACTTGTGGGAGCTACTGTGACAAAAACTGAGCTTCCCTACGCACAGGGAAGCAAGAGAAATGCTGATTTCATCAAGCCCAGTTACATACTCAGAATCTGTACTACTGCGCAAATAGGCATGTCTCTTTAGGCAAAAAACTCATTTCTGACAAAGTTGCCCAAATGCATCTCAGAAGTGTACAACTTGTTCCCTGAGTTAGAAAACGTCGAGAAAGGTCGTTTCTGCTAGCGCTGTGCTTCTACACATGTATTTGCTGAACGGTGAAAGCGCACAGTAATGCACTTTTCTCCCAGCAAATACACTGTTTCTAAGGAACAGGGAACACACTGAGGAGACACTTGTGGGAGCTATTATGACTAAAACTGAGCTTCCCTACGCAGAGGGAAGCAAGAGAAATGCTGATTTCATCAAGCCCAGTTACATACTCAGAATCTGTACTACTGCGCAAATAGGCATGTCTCTTTAGGCAAAAAACTCATTTCTGACAAAGTTGCCCAAATGCATCTCAGAAGTGTGCAACTTGTTCCCTGAGTTAGAAAATGTCGAGAAACGGTCGTTTCTGCTAGCGCTGTGCTTCTACACATGTATTTGCTGAACGGTGAAAGCGCACAGTAATGCACTTTTCTCCCAGCAAATACACTGTTTCTAAGGAAATGGGAACACACTGAGGAGACACTTGTGGGAGCTACTGTGACTAAAACTGAGCTTCCCTACGCACAGGGAAGCAAGAGAAATGCTGATTTCATCAAGCCCAGTTACATACTCAGAATCTGTACTACTGCGCAAATAGGCATGTCTCTGTAGACAAAAAAATCATTTTTGAGAAAGTTACACAAATGCATCTCAGAAGTGTGCAACTTGTTCCCTGAGTTAGAAAACGTCGAGAAACGGTCGTTTCTGCTAGCGCTGTGCTTCTACACATGTATTTGCTGAACGGTGAAAGCGCACAGTAATGCACTTTTCTCCCAGCAAATACACTGTTTCTAAGGAAATGGGAACACACTGAGGAGACACTTGTGGGAGCTACTGTGACTAAAACTGAGCTTCCCTACGCACAGGGAAGCAAGAGAAATGCTGATTTCATCAAGCCCAGTTACATACTCAGAATCTGTACTACTGCGCAAATAGGCATGTCTCTTTAGGCAAAAAACTCATTTCTGACAAAGTTGCCCAAATGCATCTCAGAAGTGTGCAACTTGTTCCCTGAGTTAGAAAACGTCGAGAAACGTTCGTTTCTGCTAGCGCTGTGCTTCTACACATGTATTTGCTGAACGGTGAAAGCGCACAGTAATGCACTTTTCTCCCAGCAAATACACTGTTTCTAAGGAAATGGGAACACACTGAGGAGACACTTGTGGGAGCTACTGTGACTAAAACTGAGCTTCCCTACGCACAGGGAAGCAAGAGAAATGCTGATTTCATCCAGCCCAGTTACATACTCAGAATCTGTACTACTGCGCAAATAGGCATGTCTCTGTAGGCAAAAAACTCATTTCTGACAAAGTTGCCCAAATGCATCTCAGAAGTGTGCAACTTGTTCCCTGAGTTAGAAAACGTCGAGAAACGGTCATATCTGCTAACGCTGTGCTTCTACACATGTATTTGCTGAACGGTGAAACGCACAGTAATGCACTTTTCTCCCAGCAAATACACTGTTTCTAAGGAAATGGGAACACACTGAGGAGACACTTGTGGGAGCTACTGTGACTAAAACTGAGCTTCCCTACGCACAGGGAAGCAAGAGAAATGCTGATTTCATCAAGCCCAGTTACATACTCAGAATCTGTACTACTGCGCAAATAGGCATGTCTTTGTAGGCTAAAAACTCATTCTGAAAATGTTGCCCAAATGCATCTCAGAAGTGTGCAACTTGTTCCCTGAGTTAGAAAACGTTGAGAAACGTTCATTTCTGCTAACGCTGTGCTTCTACACATGTATTTGCTGAACGTTGAAAGCGCACAGTAATGCACTTTTCTCCCAGCAAATACACTGTTTCTAAGGAAATGGGAACACACTGAGGAGACACTTGTGGGAGCTACTGTGACTAAAACTGAGTTTCCCTACGCACAGGGAAGCAAGAGAAATGCTGATTTCATCAAGCCCAGTTACATACTCAGAATCTGTACTACTGCGCAAATAGGCATGTCTTTGTAGGCAAAAAACTCATTCTGAAAATGTTGCCCAAATGCATCTCAGAAGTGTGCAACTTGTTCCCTGAGTTAGAAAACGTCGAGAAACGTTCATTTCTGCTAGCGCTGTGCTTCTACACATGTATTTGCTGAACGGTGAAAGCACACAGTAATGCACTTTTCTCCCAGCAAATACACTGTTTCTAAGGAACTGGGAACACACTGAGGAGACACTTGTGGGAGCTACTGTGACTAAAACTGAGCTTCCCTACGCACAGGGAAGCAAGAGAAATGCTGATTTCATCAAGTCCAGTTACATACACAGAATCTGTACTACTGCGCAAATAGGCAAGTCTCTGTAGGCAAAAAACTCATTTCTGACAAAGTTGCCCAAATGCATCTCAGAAGTGTGCCACTTGTTCCCTGAGTTAGAAAACGTCGAGAAACGGTCGTTTCAGCTAGCGCTGTGCTTCTACACATGTATTTGCTGAACGGTGAAAGCGCACAGTAATGCACTTTTCTCCCAGCAAATACACTGTTTCTAAGGAAATGGGAACACACTGAGGAGACACTTGTGGGAGCTACTGTGACAAAAACTGAGCTTCCCTACGCACAGGGAAGCAAGAGAAATGCTGATTTCATCAAGCCCAGTTACATACTCAGAATCTGTACTACTGGGCAAATAGGCATGTCTCTTTAGGCAAAAAACTCATTTCTGACAAAGTTGCCCAAATGCATCTCAGAAGTGTACAACTTGTTCCCTGAGTTAGAAAACGTCGAGAAAGGTCGTTTCTGCTAGCGCTGTGCTTCTACACATGTATTTGCTGAACGGTGAAAGCGCACAGTAATGCACTTTTCTCCCAGCAAATACACTGTTTCTAAGGAACAGGGAACACACTGAGGAGACACTTGTGGGAGCTATTATGACTAAAACTGAGCTTCCCTACGCAGAGGGAAGCAAGAGAAATGCTGATTTCATCAAGCCCAGTTACATACTCAGAATCTGTACTACTGCGCAAATAGGCATGTCTCTTTAGGCAAAAAACTCATTTCTGACAAAGTTGCCCAAATGCATCTCAGAAGTGTGCAACTTGTTCCCTGAGTTAGAAAATGTCGAGAAACGGTCGTTTCTGCTAGCGCTGTGCTTCTACACATGTATTTGCTGAACGGTGAAAGCGCACAGTAATGCACTTTTCTCCCAGCAAATACACTGTTTCTAAGGAAATGGGAACACACTGAGGAGACACTTGTGGGAGCTACTGTGACTAAAACTGAGCTTCCCTACGCACAGGGAAGCAAGAGAAATGCTGATTTCATCAAGCCCAGTTACATACTCAGAATCTGTACTACTGCGCAAATAGGCATGTCTCTGTAGACAAAAAAATCATTTTTGAGAAAGTTACACAAATGCATCTCAGAAGTGTGCAACTTGTTCCCTGAGTTAGAAAACGTCGAGAAACGGTCGTTTCTGCTAGCGCTGTGCTTCTACACATGTATTTGCTGAACGGTGAAAGCGCACAGTAATGCACTTTTCTCCCAGCAAATACACTGTTTCTAAGGAAATGGGAACACACTGAGGAGACACTTGTGGGAGCTACTGTGACTAAAACTGAGCTTCCCTACGCACAGGGAAGCAAGAGAAATGCTGATTTCATCAAGCCCAGTTACATACTCAGAATCTGTACTACTGCGCAAATAGGCATGTCTCTTTAGGCAAAAAACGCATTTCTGACAAAGTTGCCCAAATGCATCTCAGAAGTGTGCAACTTGTTCCCTGAGTTAGAAAACGTCGAGAAACGTTCGTTTCTGCTAGCGCTGTGCTTCTACACATGTATTTGCTGAACGGTGAAAGCGCACAGTAATGCACTTTTCTCCCAGCAAATACACTGTTTCTAAGGAAATGGGAACACACTGAGGAGACACTTGTGGGAGCTACTGTGACTAAAACTGAGCTTCCCTACGCACAGGGAAGCAAGAGAATGCTGATTTCATCAAGCCCAGTTACATACTCAGAATCTGTACTACTGCGCAAATAGGCATGTCTCTGTAGGCAAAAAACTCATTTCTGACAAAGTTACCCAAATGCATCTCAGAAGTGTGCACCTTGTTCCCTGAGTTAGAAAACGTGGAGAAACGGTCGTTTCTGCTAGCGTTGTGCTTCTACAAATGTATTTGCTGAACGGTGAAAGCGCACAATAATGCACTTTTCTCCCAGCAAATACACTGTTTCTAAGGAAATGGGAACCCACTGAGGAGACACTTGTGGGAGCTACTGTGACTAAAACTGAGCTTCCCTACGCACAGGGAAGCAAGAGAAATGCTGATTTCATCAAGCCCAGTTACATACTCAGAATCTGTACTACTGCGCAAATAGGCATGTCTCTGTAGGCAGAAAACTCATTTGTGACAAAGTTGCCCAAATGCATCTCAGAAGTGTGCAACTTGTTCCCTGAGTTAGAAAACATCGAGAAACGTTCGTTTCTGCTAGCGCTGTGCTTCTACACATGTATTTGCTGAACGGTGAAAGCGCACAGTAATGCACTTTTCTCCCAGCAAATACACTGTTTCTAAGGAAATGGGAACACACTGAGGAGACACTTGTGGGAGCTACTGTGACTAAAACTGAGCTTCCCTACGCACAGGGAAGCAAGAGAAAGGCTGATTTCATCAAGCCCAGTTACATACTCAGAATCTGTACTACTGCGCAAATAGGCATGTCTCTGTAGGCAAAAAACTCATTTCTGACAAAGTTGCCCAAATGCATCTCAGAAGTATGCAACTTGTTCCCTGAGTTAGAAAACATCGAGAAACGGTCTTTTCTGCTAGCGCTGTGCTTCTACACATGTATTTGCTGAACGGTGAAAGCGCACAGTAATGCACATTTCTCCCAGCAAAAACACTGTTTCTAAGGAAATGGGAACACAATGAGGAGACACTTGTGGGAGCTACTGTGACTAAAACTGAGCTTCCCTACGCACAGGGAAGCAAGAGAAATGCTGATTTCATCAAGCCCAGTTACATACTCAGAATCTGTACTACTGCGCAAATAGGCATGTCTCTGTAGGCAAAAAACTCATTTCTGACAAAGTTGCCCAAATGCATCTCAGAAGTGTGCAACTTGTTCCCTGAGTTAGAAAACGTCGAGGAACGGTCGTTTCTGCTAGCGTTGTGCTTCTACACTTGTATTTGCTGAACGGTGAAAGCGCACAGTAATGCACTTTTCTCCCAGCAAATACACTGTTTCTAAGGAAATGGGAACACACTGAGGAGACACTTGTGGGAGCTACTGTGACTAAAACTGAGCTTCCCTACGCACAGGGAAGCAAGAGATATGCTGATTTCATCAAGCCCAGTTACATACTCAGAATCTGTACTACTGCGCAAATAGGCATGTCTCTTTAGGCAAAAAACTCATTTCTGACAAAGTTGCCCAAATGCATCTCAGAACTGTGCAACTTGTTCCCTGAGTTAGAAAACGTCGAGAAACGGTCGTTTCTGCTAGCGCTGTGCTTCTACACATGTATTTGCTGAATGGTGAATGCGCACAGTAATTCACTTTTCTCCCAGCAAATACACTGTTTCTAAGGAACTGGGAACACACTGAGGAGACACTTGTGGGAGCTACTGTGACTAAAACTGAGCTTCCCTACGCACAGGGAAGCAAGAGAAATGCTGATTTCATCCAGCCCAGTTACATACTCAGAATCTGTACTACTGCGCAAATAGGCTTGTCTCTTTAGGCAAAAAACTCATTTCTGACAAAGTTGCCCAAATGCATCTCAGAAGTGTGCAACTTGTTCCCTGAGTCAGAAAACGTCGAGAAACGTTCGTTTCTGCTAGCGCTGTGCTTCTACACATGTATTTGCTGAACGGTGAAAGCGCACAGTAATGCACTTTTCTCCCAGCAAATACACTGTTTCTAAGGAAATGGGAACACACTGAGGAGACACTTGTGGGAGCTATGGTGACTAAAACTGAGCTTCCCTACGCACAGGGAAGCAAGAGAAATGCTGATTTCGTCAAGCCCAGTTACGTACTCAGAAACTGTACTACTGCGCAAATAGGCATGTCTCTGTAGGCAAAAAACTCATTTCTGACAAAGTTGCCCAAATGCATCTCAGAAGTGTGCAACTTGTTCCCTGAGTTAGAAAACGTCAAGAAACGTTCATTTCTGCTAGCGCTGTGCTTCTACACATGTACTTGCTGAAGGGTGAAAGCGCACAGTAATGCACTTTTCTCCCAGCAAATACACAGTTTCTAAGGAAATGAGAACACACTGAAGAGACACTTGTGGGAGCTACTGTGACTAAAACTGAGCTTCCTTACGCACAGGGAAGCAAGAGAAATGCTGATTTCATCAAGCCCAGTTACATACTCAGAATCTGTATAACTGCGCAAATAGGCATGTCTCTGTAGGCAAAAAACTCATTTCTGACAAAGTTGCCCAAATGCATCTCAGAAGTGTGCAACTTGTTCCCTGAGTTAGAAAACGTCGAGAAACGGTCTTTTCTGCTAGCGCTGTGCTTCTACACATGTATTTGCTGAACGGTGAAAGCGCACAGTAATGCAATTTTCTCCCAGCAAATACACTGTTTCTAAGGAAATGGGAACCCACTGAGGAGACACTTGTGGGAGCTACTGTGACTAAAACTGAGCTTCCCTACGCACAGGGAAGCAAGAGAAATGCTGATTTCATCAAGCCCAGTTACATACTCAGAATCTGTACTACTGCGCAAATAGGCATGTCTCTGTAGTTAAAAAACTCATTTCTGACAAAGTTGCCCAAATGCATCTCAGAAGTGTGCAACTTGTTCCCTGAGTTAGAAAACGTCGAGAAACGGTATTTTCTGCTAGCGCTGTGCTTCTACACATGTATTTGCTGAACGGTGAAAGCGCACAGTAATGCACTTTTCTCCCAGCAAATACACTGTTTCTATGGAAATGGGAACACACTGAGGAGACACTTGTGGGAGCTACTGTGACTAAAACTGAGCTTCCCTACACACAGGGAAGCAAGAGAAATGCTGATTTCATCAAGCCCAGTTATATACTCAGAATCTGTACTACTGCGCAAAAAAGCATGTCTCTTTAGGGAAAAAACTCATTTCTGACAAAGTTGCCCAAATGCATCTCAGAAGTGTGCAACTTGTTCCCTGAGTTAGAAAACGTCGAGAAACGGTCTTTTCTGCTAGCGCTGTGCTTCTACACATGTATTTGCTGAACGGTGAAAGCGCAGAGTAATGGACTTTTCTCCCAGCAAATACACTGTTTCTAAGGAAATGGGAACACAGTGAGGAGACACTTGTGGGAGCTACTGTGACTAAAACTGAGCTTCCGTCCGCACAGGGAAGCAAGAGAAATGCTGATTTCATAAAGCCCAGTTACATACTCAGAATCTGTACTACTGCGCAAATAGGCATGTCTCTTTAGGCAAAAAACTCATTTCTGACAAAGTTGGCCAAATGCATCTCAGAAGTGTGCAACTTGTTCCCTGAGTTAGAAAACGTCGAGAAACAGTCGTTTCTGCTAGCGCTGTGCTTCTACACATGTATTTGCTGAACGGTGAAAGCACATAGTAATGCACTTTTCTCCCAGCAAATACACAGTTTCTAAGGAAATGGAAACACACTGAGGAGACACTTGTAGGAGCTACTGTGACTAAAACTGAGCTTCCCTACACACAGGGAAGCAAGAGAAATGCTGATTTCATCAAGCCCAGTTACATACTCAGAATCTGTACTACTGCGCAAATAGGCATGTCTCTGTAGGCAAAAAACTCATTTCTGACAAAGTTGCCCAAATGCATCTCAGAAGTGTGCAACTTGTTCCCTGGGTTTGAAAACGTCGAGAAACGATCTTTTCTGCTATCGCTGTGCTTCTACACATGTATTTGCTGAACGGTGAAAGCGCACAGTAATGCACTTTTCTCCCAACAAATACACTGTTTCTAAGGAAATGGGAACACACTGAGGAGACACTTGTGGGAGCTACTGTGACTAAAACTGAGCTTCCCTACGCACAGGGAAGCAAGAGAAATGCTGATTTCATCAAGCCCAGTTATATACTCAGAATCTGTACTACTGCGCAAAAAAGCATGTCTCTTTAGGGAAAAAACTCATTTCTGACAAAGTTGCCCAAATGCATCTCAGAAGTGTGCAACTTGTTCCCTGAGTTAGAAAACGTCGAGAAACCGTGGTTTCTGCTAGCGCTGTGCTTCTACACATGTATTTGCTGAACGGTGAAAGCGCACAGTAATGCACTTTTCTCCTAGCAAATACACTGTTTCTAAGGAAATGGGAACACACTGAGGAGACACTTGTGGGAGCTACTGTGACTAAAACTGAGCTTCCCTACGCACAGGGAAGCAAGAGAAATGCTGATTTCATCAAGCCCAGTTACATACTCAGAATCTGTACTACTGCGCAAATAGGCATGTCTCTTTAGGCAAAAAACTCATTTCTGACAAAGTTGCCCAAATGCATCTCAGAAGTGTGCAACTTGTTCCCTGAGTTAGAAAACGTCGAGAAACGGTCTTTTCTGCTAACGCTGTGCTTCTACACATGTATTTGCTGAACGGTGAAAGCGCACAGTAATGGACTTTTCTCCCAGCAAATACTTTGTTTCTAAGGAAATGGGAACACAGTGAGGAGACACTTGTGGGAGCTACTGTGACTAAAACTGAGCTTCCGTACGCACAGGGAAGCAAGAGAAATGCTGATTTCATAAAGCCCAGTTACATACTCAGAATCTGTACTACTGCGCAAATAGGCATGTCTCTGTAGGCAAAAAACTCATTTCGGACAAAGTTGCCCAAATGCATCTCAGAAGTGTGCAACTTGTTCCCTGAGTTAGAAAACGTCGAGAAACGGTCGTTTCTGCTAGCGCTGCGCTTCTACACATGTATTTGCTGAACGGTGAAAGCGCACAGTAATGCACTTTTCTCCCAGCAAATACACTGTTTCTAAGGAACTGGGAACACACTGAGGAGACACTTGTGGGAGCTACTGTGACTAAAACTGAGCTTCCCTACGCACAGGGAAGCAAGAGAAATGCTGATTTCATCAAGCCCAGTTACATACTCAGAATCTGTATAACTGCGCAAATAGGCATGTCTCTGTAGGCAAAAAACTCATTTCTGACAAAGTTGCCCAAATGCATCTCAGAAGTGTGCAACTTGTTCCCTGAGTTAGAAAACGTCGAGAAACGGTCTTTTCTGCTAGCGCTGTGCTTCTACACATGTATTTGCTGAATGGTGAAAGCGCACAGTAATGCACTTTTCTCCCAGCAAATACACTGTTTCTAAGGAAATGGGAACCCACTGATGAGACACTTGTGGGAGCTACTGTGACTAAAACTGAGCTTCCCTACGCACAGGGAAGCAAGAGAAATGCTGATTTCATCAAGCCCAGTTACATACTCAGAATCTGTACTACTGCGCAAATAGGCATGTCTCTGTAGGCAAAAAACTCATTTCTGACCAAGTTGCCCAAATGCATCTCAGAAGTGTGCAACTTGTTCCCTGAGTTAGAAAACGTCGAGAAACGGTCTTTTCTGCTAGCGCTGTGCTTCTACACACGTATTTGCTGAACGGTGAAAGCGCACAGTAATGCACTTTTCTCCCAGCAAATACACTGTTTCTATGGAAATGGGAACACACTGAGGAGACACTTGTGGGAGCTACTGTGACTAAAACTGAGCTTCCCTACGCACAGGGAAGCAAGAGAAATGCTGATTTCATCAAGCCCAGTTACATACTCAGAATCTGTACTACTGCGCAAATAGGCATGTCTCTGTAGGCAAAAAACTCATTTCTGACAAAGTTGCCCAAATGCATCTCAGAAGTGTGCAACTTGTTCCCTGATTTAGAAAACGTCGAGAAACGGTCGTTTCTGCTAGCGCTGTGCTTCTACACATGTATTTGCTGAACGGTGAAAGCGCACAGTAATGCAATTTTCTCCCAGCAAATACACTGTTTCTAAGGAAATGGGAACACACTGAGGAGACACTTGTGGGAGCTACTGTGACTAAAACTGAGCTTCCCTACGCACAGGGAAGCAAGAGAAATGCTGATTTCATCAAGCCCAGTTACATACTCAGAATCTGTACTACTGCGCAAATAGGCATGTCTCTGTAGGCAAAAAACTCATTTCTGACAAAGTTGGCCAAATGCATCTCAGAAGTGTGCAACTTGTTCCCTGAGTTAGAAAACGTCGAGAAACGGTCTTTTCTGCTAGCGCTGTGCTTCTACACATGTATTTGCTGAACGGTGAAAGCGCAGAGTAATGGACTTTTCTCCCAGCAAATACACTGTTCCTAAGGAAATGGGAACACAGTGAGGAGACACTTGTGGGAGCTACTGTGACTAAAACTGAGCTTCCGTATGCACAGGGAAGCAAGAGAAATGCTGATTTCATAAAGCCCAGTTACATACTCAGAATCTGTACTACTGCGCAAATAGGCATGTCTCTGTAGGCAAAAAACTCATTTCTGACAAAGTTGCCCAAATGCATCTCAGAAGTGTGCAACTTGTTCTCTAAGTTAGAAAACGTCGAGAAACGTTCGGTTCTGCTAGCGCTGTGCTTCTACACATGTATTTGCTGAACGGTGAAAGCGCACAGTAATGCACTTTTCTCCCAGCAAATACACAGTTTCTAAGGAAATGGGAACACACTGAGGAGACACTTGTAGGAGCTACTGTGACTAAAACTGAGCTTCCCTACACACAGGGAAGCAAGAGAAATGCTGATTTCATCAAGCCCAGTTACATACTCAGAATCTGTACTACTGGGCAAATAGGCATGTCTCTGTAGGCAAAAAACTCATTTCTGACAAAGTTGCCCAAATGCATCTCAGAAGTGTGCAACTTCTTCCCTGAGTTAGAAAACGTCGAGAAACGGTCGTTTCTGCTAGCGCTGTGCTTCTACACATGTATTTGCTGAACGGTGAAAGCGCAAAGTAATGCACTTTTCTCCCAGCAAATACACTGTTTCTAAGGAAATGGGAACACACTGAGGAGACACTTGTGGGAGCTACTGTGACTAAAACTGAGCTTCCCTACGCACAGGGAAGCAAGAGAAATGCTGATTTCATCAAGCCCAGTTACATACTCAGAATCTGTACTACTGCGCAAATAGGCATGTCTCTTTAGGCAAAAAACTCATTTCTGACAAAGTTGCCCAAATGCATCTCAGAAGTGTGCAACTTGTTCCCTGAGTTAGAAAACGTCGAGAAACGGTCGTTTCTGCTAGCGCTGTGCTTCTACACATGTATTTGCTGAACGGTGAAAGCACACAGTAATGCACTTTTCTCCCAGCAAATACACTGTTTCTAAGGAAATGGGAACACACTGAGGAGACACTTGTGGGAGCTACTGTGGCTAAAACTGAGCTTCCCTACGCACAGGGAAGCAAGAGAAATGCTGATTTCATCAAGCCCAGTTACATACTCAGAATCTGTACTCATGCGCAAATAGGCATGTCTCTGTAGGTAAAAAACTCATTTCTGACAAAGTTGCCCAAATGCATCTCAGAAGTGTGTAACTTGTTCCCTGAGTTAGAAAACGTTGAGAAACGGTGGTTTCTGCTAGCGCTGTGCTTCTACACATGTATTTGCTGAATGGTGAAAGCGCACAGTAATGCACTTTTCTCCCAGCAAATACACTGTTTCTAAGGAAATGGGAACACACTGAGGAGACACTTGTGGGAGCTACTGTGACTAAAACTGAGCTTCCCTACACACAGGGAAGCAAGAGAAATGCTGATTTCATCAAGCCCAGTTACATACTCAGAATCTGTACTACTGCGCAAATAGGCATGTCTCTGTAGGCAAAAAATCATTTCTGACAAAGTTGCCCAAATGCATCTCAGAAGTGTGCAACTTGTTCCCTGAGTTAGAAAACGTCGATAAACGGTCTTTTCTGCTAGCGCTGTGCTTCTACACATGTATTTGCTGAACGGTGAAAGCGCACAGTAATGCACTTTTCTCCCAGCAAATACACTGTTTCTAAGGAAATGGGAACACACTGAGGAGACACTTGTGGGTGCTACTGTGACTAAAACTGAGCTTCCCTACGCACAGGGAAGCAAGAGAAATGCTGATTTCATCAAGCCCAGGTATATACTCAGAATCTGTACTACTGCGCAAAAAAGCATGTCTCTTTAGGGAAAAAACTCATTTCTAACCAAGTTGCCCAAATGCATCTCAGAAGTGTGCAACTTGTTCTCTGAGTTAGAAAACGTCGAGAAACGTTCGTTTCTGCTAGCGCTGTGCTTCTACACATGTATTTGCTGAACGGTGAAAGCGCACAGTAATGCACTTTTCTCCCAGTAAATACACTGTTTCTAAGGAAATGGGAACACACTGAGGAGACACTTGTGGGAGCTACTGTGACTAAAACTGAGCTTCCCTACGCACAGGGAAGCAAGAGAAATGCTGATTTCATCAAGCCCAGTTACATACTCAGAATCTGTACTACTGCGCAAATAGGCATGTCTCTGTAGGCAAAAAACTCATTTCTGACAAAGTTGCCCAAATGCATCTCAGAAGTGTGCAACTTGTTCCCTTAGTTAGAAAACGTCGAGAAACGGTCTTTTCTGCTAGCGCTGTGCTTCTACACATGTATTTGCTGAACGGTGAAAGCGCACAGTAATGCACTTTTCTCCCAGCAAATACACTGTTTCTAAGGAAATGGGAACACACTGAGGAGACACTTGTGGGAGCTACTGTGACTAAAACTGAGCTTCCCTACGCACAGGGAAGCAAGAGAAATGCTGATTTCATCAAGCCCATTACATCCTCAGAATCTGTACTACTGCGCAAATAGGCATGTCTCTTTAGGCAAAAAACTCATTTCTGACAAAGTTGCCCAAATGCATCTCAGAAGTGTGCAACTTGTTCCCTGAGTTAGAAAACGTCGAGAAACGTTCGTTTCTGCTAGCGCTGTGCTTCTACACATGTATTTGCTGAACGGTGAAAGCGCACAGTAATGCACTTTTCTCCCAGCAAATACACTGTTTCTAAGGAAATGGGAACACACTGAGGAGACACTTGTGGGAGCTACTGTGACTAAAACTGAGCTTCCCTACGCACAGGGAAGCAAGAAAAATGCTGATTTCATCAAGCCCAGTTACATACTCAGAATCTGTACTACTGCGCAAATAGGCATGTCTCTTTAGGCAAAAAACTCATTTCTGACAAAGTTGCCCAAATGCATCTCAGAAGTGTGCCACTTGTTCCCTGAGTTAGAAAACGTCGAGAAACGGTCGTTTCTGCTAGCGCTGTGCTTCTACACATGTACTTGCTGAACGGTGAAAGCGCACAGTAATGCACTTTTCTCCCAGCAAATACACTGTTTCTAAGGAAATGGGAACACACTGAGGAGACACTTGTGGGAGCTACTGTGACTAAAACTGAGCTTCGCTACGCACAGGGAAGCAAGAGAAATGCTGATTTCATCAAGCCCAGTTACATACTCAGAATATGTACTACTGCGCAAATAGGAATGTCTTTGTAGGCAAAAAACTCATTTCAGACAATGTTGCCCATATGCATCTCAGAAGTGTGCAACGTGTTCCCTGAGATAGAGAACGTCGAGAAACGTTCGTTTCTGCTAGCGCTTTGCTTCTACACATGTATTTGCTGAACACTGAAAGCGCACAGTAATGCACTTTTCTCCCTGCAAATACACTGTTTCTAACGAAATGGGAACACACTGAGGAGACACTTGTGGGAGCTACTGTGACTGAAACTCAGCTTCCCTACGCACAGGGAAGCAAGAGAAATGCTGATTTCATCAAGCCAAGTTACATACTCAGAATCTGTACTACTGCGCAAATAGGCATGTCTCTGTAGGCAAAAAACTCATTTCTGACAAAGTTGCGCAAATGCATCTCAGAATTGTGCAACTTGTTCTCTAAGTTAGAAAACGTCGAGAAACGTTCAGTTCTGCTAGCGCTGTGCTTCTACACATGTATTTGCTGAACGGTGAAAGCGCACAGTAATGCACTTTTCTCCCAGCAAATACACTGTTTCTAAGGAAATGGGAACACACTGAGGAGACACTTGTGGGAGCTACTGTGACTAAAACTGAGCTTCCCTACGCACAGGGAAGCAAGAGAAATGCTGATTTCATCAAGCCCAGTTACATACTCAGAATCTTTACTACTGCGCAAATAGGCGTGTCTCTTTAGGCAAAAAACTCATTTCTGACAAAGTTGCCCAAATACATCTCAGAAGTGTGCAACTTGTTCCCTGAGTTAGAAAACGTCGAGAAACGGTCTTTTCTGCTATCGCTGTGCTTCTACACATGTATTTGCTGAACGGTGAAAGCGCAGAGTAATGGACTTTTCTCCCAGCACATACACTGTTTCTAAGGAAATGGGAACACAGTGAGGAGACACTTGTGGGAGCTACTGTGACTAAAACTGAGCTTCCCTACGCACAGGGAAGCAAGAGAAATGCTGATTTCATCAAGCCCAGTTACATACTCAGAATCTGTACTACTGCGCAAATAGGTGTGTCTCTTTAGGCAAAAAACTCATTTCTGACAAAGTTGCCCAAATGCATCTCAGAAGTGTGCAACTTGTTCCCTGAGTTAGAAAACGTCGAGAAACAGTCGTTTCTGCTAGCGCTGTGCTTCTACACATGTATTTGCTGAACGGTGAAAGCACATAGTAATGCACTTTTCTCCCAGCAAATACACAGTTTCTAAGGAAATGGGAACACACTGAGGAGACACTTGTAGGAGCTACTGTGACTAAAACTGAGCTTCCCTACACACAGGGAAGCAAGAGAAATGCTGATTTCATCAAGCCCAGTTACATACTCAGAATCTGTACTACTGGGCAAATAGGCATGTCTCTGTAGGCAAAAAACTCATTTCTGACAAAGTTGCCCAAATGCATCTCAGAAGTGTGCAACTTGTTCCCTGGGTTTGAAAACGTCGAGAAACGATCTTTTCTGCTATCGCTGTGCTTCTACACATGTATTTGCTGAACGGTGAAAGCGCACAGTAATGCACTTTTCTCCCAACAAATACACTGTTTCTAAGGAAATGGGAACACACTGAGGAGACACTTGTGGGAGCTACTGTGACTAAAACTGAGCTTCCCTACGCACAGGGAAGCAAGAGAAATGCTGATTTCATCAAGCCCAGTTACATACTCAGAATCTGTACTACTGCGCTAATAGGCATGTCTCTTTAGGCAAAAAACTCATTTCTGACAAAGTTGCCCAAATGCATCTCAGAAGTGTGCAACTTGTTCCCTGAGTTAGAAAACGTCGAGAAACTTTCGTTTCTGCTAGCGCTGTGCTTCTAAACATGTATTTGCTGAACGGTGAAAGCGCACAGTAATGCACTTTTCTCCCAGCAAATACACTGTTTCTAAGGAAATGGGAACACACTGAGGAGACACTTGTGGGAGCTACAGTGACTAAAACGGAGCTTCCCTACGCACAGGGAAGCAAGAGAAATGCTGATTTCATCAAGCCCAGTTACATACTCAGAATCTGTATAACTGCGCAAATAGGCATGTCTCTGTAGGCAAAAAACTCATTTCTGACAAAGTTGCCCAAATGCATCTCAGAAGTGTGCAACTTGTTCCCTGAGTTAGAAAACGTCGAGAAACGGTCGTTTCTCCTAGCGCTGTGCTTCTACACATGTATTTGCTGAACGGTGAAAGCACACAGTAATGCACTTTTCTCCCAGCAAATACACTGTTTCTAAGGAAATGGGAACACACTGAGGAGACACTTGTGGGAGCTACAGTGACTAAAACGGAGCTTCCCTACGCACAGGGAAGCAAGAGAAATGCTGATTTCATCAAGCCCAGTTACATACTCAGAATCTGTATAACTGCGCAAATAGGCATGTCTCTGTAGGCAAAAAACTCATTTCTGACAAAGTTGCCCAAATGCATCTCAGAAGTGTGCAACTTGTTCCCTGAGTTAGAAAACGTCGAGAAACGGTCTTTTCTGCTAGCGCTGTGCTTCTACACATGTATTTGCTGAACGGTGAAAGCGCACAGTAATGCAATTTTCTCCCAGCAAATACACTGTTTCTAAGGAAATGGGAACCCACTGATGAGACACTTGTGGGAGCTACTGTGACTAAAACTGAGCTTCCCTACGCACAGGGAAGCAAGAGAAATGCTGATTTCATCAAGCCCAGTTACATACTCAGAATCTGTACTACTGCGCAAATAGGCATGTCTCTTTAGGCAAAAAACTCATTTCTGACAAAGTTGCCCAAATGCATCTCAGAAGTGTGCAACTTCTTCCCTGAGTTAGAAAACGTCGAGAAACGGTCGTTTCTGCTAGCGCTGTGCTTCTACACATGTATTTGCTGAACGGTGAAAGCGCACAGTAATGCACTTTTCTCCCAGCAAATACACTGTATCTAAGGAAATGGGAACACACTGAGGAGACACTTGTGGGAGCTACTGTGACTACAACTGAGCTTCCCTACACACAGGGAAGCAAGAGAAATGCTGATTTCATCAAGCCCAGTTACATACTCAGAATCTGTACTACTGCGCAAATAGGCATGTCTCTGTAGGCAAAAAACTCATTTCTGACAAAGTTGACCAAATGCATCTCAGAAGTGTGCAACTTGTTCTCTAAGTTAGAAAACGTCGAGAAACGTTCGGTTCTGCTAGCGCTGTGCTTCTACACATGTATTTGCTGAACGGTGAAAGCGCACAGTAATGCACTTTTCTCCCAGCAAATACACTGTTTCTAAGGAAATGGGAACACACTGAGGAGACACTTGTGGGAGCTACTGTGACTAAAACTGAGCTTCCCTACGCACAGGGAAGCAAGAGAAATGCTGATTTCATCAAGCCCAGTTACATACTCAGAATCTGTACTACTGCGCAAATAGGCATGTCTCTTTAGGCAAAAAACTCATTTCTGACAAAGTTGCCCAAATGCATCTCAGAAGTGTGCAACTTGTTCCCTGAGTTAGAAAACGTCGAGAAACGGTCGTTTCTGCTACCGCTGTGCTTCTACACATGTATTTGCTGAACGGTGAAAGCACACAGTAATGCACTTTTCTCCCAGCAAATACACTGTTTCTAAGGAAATGGGAACACACTGAGGAGACACTTGTGGGAGCTACTGTGGCTAAAACTGAGCTTCCCTACACACAGGGAAGGAAGAGAAATGCTGATTTCATCAAGCCCAGCTACATACTCAGAATCTGTACTACTGCGCAAATAGGCATGTCTCTTTAGCCAAAAAACTCATTTCTGACAAAGTTGCCCAAATGCATCTCAGAAGTGTGCAACTTGTTCTCTGAGTTAGAAAACATCGAGAAACGTTCGTTTCTGCTAACGCTGTGCATATACACATGTACTTGCTGAATGGTGAAAGCGCACAGTAATGCACTTTTCTCCCAGCAAATACACTGTTTCTAAGGAAGTGGGAACACACTGAGGAGACACTTGTGGGAGCTACTGTGACTAAAACTGAGCTTCCCTACACACAGGGAAGCAAGAGAAATGCTGATTTCATCAAGCCCAGTTATATACTAAGAATCTGTACTACTGCGCAAATAGGCATGTCTCTGTAGGCAAAAAACTGATTTCTGACAAAGTTGCCCAAATGCATCTCAGAAGTGTGCAACTTGTTCCCTGAGTTAGAAAACGTCGAGAAACGTTCGTTTCTGCTAGCGCTGTGCTTCTACACATGTATTTGCTGAACGGTGAAAGCGCACAGTATTGTACTTTACTCCCAGCAAATACACTGTTTCTAAGGAAATGGGAACACACTGAGGAGACACTTGTGGGAGCTACTGTGACTAAAACTGAGCTTCCCTACGCACAGGGAAGCAAGAGAAATGCTGATTTCATCAAGCCCAGTTACATACTCAGAATCTGTACTACTGCGCAAATAGGCATGTCTCTGTAGGCAAAAAACTCATTTCTGACAAAGTTGCCCAAATGCATCTCAGAAGTCAGCAACTTGTTCCCTGAGTTAGAAAACGTCGAGAAACGTTCGTTTCTGCTAGCGCTGTGCTTCTACGCATGTATTTGCTGAACGGTGAAAGCGCACAGTAATGCACTTTTCTCCCAGCAAATACACTGTTTCTAAGGAAATGGGAACACACTGATGAGACACTTGTGGGAGCTATTGTGACTAAAACTGAGCTTCCCTACGCACAGGGAAGCAAGAGAAATGCTGATTTCATCAAGCCCAGTTACATACTCAGAATCTGTACTACTGCGCAAATAGGCATGTCTCTTTAGGCAAAAAACTCATTTCTGACAAAGTTGCCCAAATGCATCTCAGAAGTGTGCAACTTGTTCCCTGAGTTAGAAAACGTCGAGAAACGTTCGTTTCTGCTAGCGCTGTGCTTCTACACATGTACTTGCTTAACGGTGAAAGCGCACAGTAATGCACTTTTCTCCCAGCAAATACACTGTTTCTAAGGAAATGGGAACACACTGAGGAGACACTTGTGGGAGCTACTGTGACTAAAACTGAGCTTCCCTATGCACAGGGAAGCAAGAGAAATGCAGGATTTCATCAAGCCCAGTTACATACTCAGACTCTGTACTACTGCCCAAATAGGCATGTCTCTGTAGGCAAAAAACTCATTTTTGAGAAAGTTACCCAAATGCATCTCAGAAGTGTGCAACTTGTTCCCTGAGTTAGACAACGTCGAGAAAGGGTCTTTTCTGCTAGCGCTGGGCGTCTACACATGTATTTGCTGAACGGTGAAAGCGCACAGTAATGCACTTTTCTCCCAGCAAATACACTGCTTCTAAGGATCTGGAACACACTGAGGAGACACTTGTGGGAGCAACTGTGACTAAAACTGAGCTTCCCTACGAACAGGGAAGCAAGAGAAATGCTGATTTCATCAAGCCCAGTTACATACTCAGAATCTGTACTACTGCGCAAATAGGCATGTCTCTTTAGGCAAAAAACTCATTTCTGACAAAGTTGCCCAAATGCATCTCAGAAGTGTGCAACTTGTTCCCTGAGTTAGAAAACGTCGAGAAACGGTCGTTTCTGCTAGCGCTGTGCTTCTACACATGTATTAGACGAACGGTGAAAGCGCACAGTAATGCACTTTTCTCCCAGCAAATACACTGTTTCTAAGGAAATGAGAACACACTGAGGAGACACTTGTGGGAGCTACTGTGACTAAAACTGAGCTTCCCTACGCATAGGGAAGCAAGAGAAATGCTGATTTCATCAAGCCCAGTTACATACTCAGAATCTGTACTACTGCGCAAATAGGCATGTCTCTTTAGGCAAAAAACTCATTTCTGACAAAGTTGCCCAAATGCATCTCAGAAGTGTGCAACTTATTCCCTGAGTTAGAAAACGTCGAGAAACGGTCGTTTCTGCTAGCGCTGTGCTTCTACACATGTATTAGATGAACGGTGAAAGCGCACAGTAATGCACTTTTCTCCCAGCAAATACACTGTTTCTAAGGAAATGAGAACTCACTGAGGAGACACTTGTGGGAGCTACTGTGACTAAAACTGAGCTTCCCTACGCATAGGGAAGCAAGAGAAATGCTGATTTCATCAAGCCCAGTTACATACTCAGAATCTGTACTACTGCGCAAATAGGCATGTCTCTGTAGGCAAAAAACTCATTTCTGACAAAGTTGCCCAAATGCATCTCAGAAGTGTGCAACTTGTTCCCTGAGTTCGAAAACGTCGAGAAACGTTCGTTTCTGCTAGCGCTGTGCTTCTACACATGTATTTGCTGAACGGTGAAAGCGCACAGTAATGCACTTTTCTCCCAGCAAATACACTGTTTCTAAGGAAATGGGAACAAACTGAGGAGACACTTGTGGGAGCTACTGTGACTAAAACTGAGCTTCCCTACGCACAGGGAAGCAAGAGAAATGCTGATTTCATCAAGCCCAGTTACATACTCAGAATCTGTACTACTGCGCAAATAGGCATGTCTCTGTAGGCAAAAAACTCATTTCTGACAAAGTTGCTCAAATGCACCTCAGAAGTGTGCAACTTGTTCCCTGAGTTAGAAAACGTCGAGAAACGTTCGTTTCTGCTAGCGCTGTGCTTCTACACATGTATTTGCTGAACGGTGAAAGCGCACAGTATTGTACTTTACTCCCAGCAAATACACTGTTTCTAAGGAAATGGGAACACACTGAGGAGACACTTGTGGGAGCTACTGTGACTAAAACTGAGCTTCCCTACGCACAGGGAAGCAAGAGAAATGCTGATTTCATCAAGCCCAGTTACATACTCAGAATCTGTACTACTGCGCAAATAGGCATGTCTCTGTAGGCAAAAAACTCATTTCTGACAAAGTTGCCCAAATGCATCTCAGAAGTCAGCAACTTGTTCCCTGAGTTAGAAAACGTCGAGAAACGTTCGTTTCTGCTAGCGCTGTGCTTCTACGCATGTATTTGCTGAACGGTGAAAGCGCACAGTAATGCACTTTTCTCCCAGCAAATACACTGTTTCTAAGGAAATGGGAACACACTGAGGAGACACTTGTGGGAGCTATTGTGACTAAAACTGAGCTTCCCTACGCACAGGGAAGCAAGAGAAATGCTGATTTCATCAAGCACAGTTACATACTCAGAATCTGTACTACTGCGCAAATAGGCATGTCTCTTTAGGCAAAAAACTCATTTCTGACAAAGTTGCCCAAATGCATCTCAGAAGTGTGCAACTTGTTCCCTGAGTTAGAAAACGTCGAGAAACGTTCGTTTCTGCTAGCGCTGTGCTTCTACACATGTACTTGCTTAACGGTGAAAGCGCACAGTAATGCACTTTTCTCCCAGCAAATACACTGTTTCTAAGGAAATGGGAACACACTGAGGAGACACTTGTGGGAGCTACTGTGACTAAAACTGAGCTTCCCTATGCACAGGGAAGCAAGAGAAATGCAGGATTTCATCAAGCCCAGTTACATACTCAGACTCTGTACTACTGCCCAAATAGGCATGTCTCTGTAGGCAAAAAACTCATTTTTGAGAAAGTTACCCAAATGCATCTCAGAAGTGTGCAACTTGTTCCCTGAGTTAGACAACGTCGAGAAAGGGTCTTTTCTGCTAGCGCTGGGCGTCTACACATGTATTTGCTGAACGGTGAAAGCGCACAGTAATGCACTTTTCTCCCAGCAAATACACTGCTTCTAAGGATCTGGAACACACTGAGGAGACACTTGTGGGAGCAACTGTGACTAAAACTGAGCTTCCCTACGAACAGGGAAGCAAGAGAAATGCTGATTTCATCAAGCCCAGTTACATACTCAGAATCTGTACTACTGCGCAAATAGGCATGTCTCTTTAGGCAAAAAACTCATTTCTGACAAAGTTGCCCAAATGCATCTCAGAAGTGTGCAACTTGTTCCCTGAGTTAGAAAACGTCGAGAAACGGTCGTTTCTGCTAGCGCTGTGCTTCTACACATGTATTAGACGAACGGTGAAAGCGCACAGTAATGCACTTTTCTCCCAGCAAATACACTGTTTCTAAGGAAATGAGAACACACTGAGGAGACACTTGTGGGAGCTACTGTGACTAAAACTGAGCTTCCCTACGCATAGGGAAGCAAGAGAAATGCTGATTTCATCAAGCCCAGTTACATACTCAGAATCTGTACTACTGCGCAAATAGGCATGTCTCTTTAGGCAAAAAACTCATTTCTGACAAAGTTGCCCAAATGCATCTCAGAAGTGTGCAACTTATTCCCTGAGTTAGAAAACGTCGAGAAACGGTCGTTTCTGCTAGCGCTGTGCTTCTACACATGTATTAGATGAACGGTGAAAGCGCACAGTAATGCACTTTTCTCCCAGCAAATACACTGTTTCTAAGGAAATGAGAACTCACTGAGGAGACACTTGTGGGAGCTACTGTGACTAAAACTGAGCTTCCCTACGCATAGGGAAGCAAGAGAAATGCTGATTTCATCAAGCCCAGTTACATACTCAGAATCTGTACTACTGCGCAAATAGGCATGTCTCTGTAGGCAAAAAACTCATTTCTGACAAAGTTGCCCAAATGCATCTCAGAAGTGTGCAACTTGTTCCCTGAGTTCGAAAACGTCGAGAAACGTTCGTTTCTGCTAGCGCTGTGCTTCTACACATGTATTTGCTGAACGGTGAAAGCGCACAGTAATGCACTTTTCTCCCAGCAAATACACTGTTTCTAAGGAAATGGGAACACACTGAGGAGACACTTGTGGGAGCTACTGTGACTAAAACTGAGCTTCCCTACGCACAGGGAAGCAAGAGAAATGCTGATTTCATCAAGCCC
The DNA here is from genome assembly GCF_964271855.1 of Acomys minous. Lineage (NCBI taxonomy): Eukaryota > Metazoa > Chordata > Mammalia > Rodentia > Muridae > Acomys > Acomys minous. The sequence continues at coordinate 189,550 of NW_028182180.1, forward strand.
AGTTACATACTCAGAATCTGTACTACTGCGCAAATAGGCATGTCTCTGTAGGCAAAAAACTCATTTCTGACAAAGTTGCTCAAATGCACCTCAGAAGTGTGCAACTTGTTCCCTGAGATAGAAAACGTCGAGAAACGGTCATTTCTACTAGCACTGTGCTTCTACACATGTATTTTTTGAACGATGAAAGCGCACAGTAACGCACTTTTCTCCCAGCAAATACACTGTTTCTAAGGAAATGGGAACACACTGAGGAGACACTTGTGGGAGCTACTGTGACTAAAACTGAGCTTCCCTACGCACAGGGAAGCAAGAGAAATGCTGATTTCATCAAGCCCAGTTACATACTCAGAATCTGTACTACTGCGCAAATAGGCATGTCTCTGTAGGCAAAAAACTCATTTCTGACAAAGTTGCTCAAATGCACCTCAGAAGTGTGCAACTTGTTCCCTGAGATAGAAAACGTCGAGAAACGGTCATTTCTACTAGCACTGTGCTTCTACACATGTATTTTTTGAACGATAAAAGCGCACAGTAACGCACTTTTCTCCCAGCAAATACACTGTTTCTAAGGAAATGGGAACACACTGAGGAGACACTTGTGGGAGCTACTGTGACTAAAACTGAGCTTCCCTACGCACAGGGAAGCAAGAGAAATGCTGATTTCATCAAGCCCAGTTACATACTCAGAATCTGTACTACTGCGCAAATAGGCATGTCTCTGTAGGCAAAAAACTCATTTCTGACAAAGTTGCCCAAATGCATCTCAGAAGTGTGCAACTTGTTCCCTGAGTTAGAAAACGTCGAGAAACGGTCGTTTCTGCTAGCGCTGTGCTTCTACACATGTATTTGCAGAACGGTGAATGCGCACAGTAATGCACTTTTCTCCCAGCAAAAACACTGTTTGTAAGGAAATGGGAACACACTGATTAGACACTTGTGGGAGCTACTGTGACTAAAACTGAGCTTCCCTACGCACAGGGAAGCAAGAGAAATGCTGATTTCATCAAGCCCAGTTACATACTCAGAATCTGTACTACTGCGCAAATAGGCATGTCTCTGTAGGCAAAAAACTCATTTCTGACAAAGTTGCCCAAATGCATCTCAGAAGTGTGCAACTTGTTCCCTCAGTTAGAAAACGTCGAGAAACGGTCGTTTCTGCTAGCGCTGTTCTTCTACACATGTAGTTGCTGAACGGTGAAAGCGCACAGTAATGCACTTTTCTCCCAGCAAAAACACTGTTTGTAAGGAAATGGGAACACACTGATTAGACACTTGTGGGAGCTACTGTGACTAAAAATGAGCTTCCCTACGAACAGGGAAGCAAGAAAAATGCTGATTTCATCAAGCCCAGTTACATACTCAGAATCTGTACTACTGCGCAAATAGGCATGTCTCTTTAGGCAAAAAACTCATTTCTGACAATGTTGCCCAAATGCATTTCAGAAGTGTGCAACTTGTTCCATGAGATAGAAAACGTTGAGAAACGATCATTTCTACTAGCACTGTGCTTCTACACATGTATTTGCTGAACGATGAAAGCGCACAGTAATGCACTTTTCTCCCAGCAAATACACTGTTTCTAAGGAAATGGGAACACACTGAGGAGACACTTGTGGGAGCTACTGTGACTAAAACTGAGCTTCCCTACGCACAGGGAAGCAAGAGAAATGCTGATTTCATCAAGCCCAGTTACATACTCAGAATCTGTACTACTGCGCAAATAGGCATGTCTCTGTAGGCAAAAAACTCATTTCTGACAAAGTTGCCCAAATGCATCTCAGAAGTGTGCAACTTGTTCCCTGAGTTAGAAAACGTCGAGAAACGGTCGTTTCTGCTAGCGCTGTGCTTCTACACATGTATTTGCTGAACGGTGAAAGCACACAGTAATGCACTTTTCTCCCAGCAAATACACTGTTTCTAAGGAAATGGGAACACACTGAGGAGACACTTGTGGGAGCTACTGTGACTAAAACTGAGCTTCCCTACGCACAGGGAATCAAGAGAAATGCTGATTTCATGAAGCCCAGTTACATACTCAGAATCTGTACTACTGCGCAAATAGGCATGTCTCTTTAGGCAAAAAACTCATTTCTGACAAAGTTGCCCAAATGCACCTCAGAAGTGTGCATTTTGTTCCCTGAGTTAGAAAATGTCGAGAAACGGTCGTTTCTGCTAGCGCTGTGCTTCTACACATGTATTTGCTGAACGGTGAAAGCGCACAGTAATGCACTTTTCTCCCAGCAAATACACTGTTTCTAAGGAAATGGGAACACACTGATTAGACACTTGTGGGAGCTACTGTGACTAAAACTGAGCTTCCCTACGCACAGGGAAGCAAGAGAAATGCTGATTTCATCAAGCCCAGTTACATACTCAGAATCTGTACTACTGTGCAAATAGGCATGTCTCTGTAGGCAAAAAACTCATTTCTGACAAAGTTGCCCAAATGCACCTCAGAAGTGTGCAACTTGTTCCCTGAGTTAGAAAACGTCGAGAAACGGTCGTTTCTGCTAGCGCTGTGCTTCTACACATGTATTTGCTGAACGGTGAAAGCGCACAATAATACACTTTTCTCCCAGCAAATACACTGTTTCTAAGGAAATGGGAACACATTGAGGAGACACTAGTGGTAGCTACTGTGACTAAAACTGAGCTTCCCTACGCACAGGGAAGCAAGAGAAATGCTGATTTCATCAAGCCCAGTTACATACTCAGAATCTGTACTACTGCGCAAATAGGCATGTCTCTGTAGGCAAAGAACTCATATCTGACAAAGTTGCCCAAATGCATCTCAGAAGTGTGCAACTTGTTCCCTGAGTTAGGAAACGTCGAGACACGGTCGTTTCTGCTAGCGCTGTGCTTCTACACATGTATTTGCTGAACGGTGAAAGCGCACAGTAATGCACTTTTCTCCCAGCAAATACACTGTTTCTAAGGAAATGGGAACACACTGAGGAGACACTTGTGGGAGCTACTGTGACTAAAACTGAGCTTCCCTACGCACAGGGAAGCAAGAGAAATGCTGATTTCATCAAGCCCAGTTACATACTCAGAATCTGTACTACTGCGCAAATAGGCATGTCTCTGTAGGCAAAAAACTCATTTCTGACAAAGTTGCCGAAATGCATCTCAGAAGTGTGCAACTTGTTCTCTGAGTTAGAAAACGTCGAGAAACGGTCTTTTCTGCTAGCGCTGTGCTTCTACACATGTATTTGCTGAACGGTGAAAGCGCACAGTAATGCACTTTTCTCCCAGCAAATACACTGTTTCTAAGGAAATGGAAACACACTGAGGAGACACTTGTGGGAGCTACTGTGACTAAAACTGATCTTCCCTACGCACAGGGAAGCTAGAGAAATGCTGATTTCATCAAGCCCAGTTACATACTCAGAATCTGTACTACTGTGCAAATAGGCATGTCTCTGTAGGCAAAAAACTCATTTCTGACAAAGTTGCCCAAATGCATCTCAGAAGTGTGCAACTTGTTCCCTGAGTTAGAAAACGTCGAGAAACTTTCGTTTCTGCTAGCGCTGTGCTTCTACACATGTATTTGCTGAATGGTGAAAGCGCACAGTAATGCACTTTTCTCCCAGCAAATACACTGTTTCTAAGGAAATGGGAACACATTGAGGAGACACTAGTGGTAGCTACTGTGACTAAAACTGAGCTTCCCTACGCACAGGGAAGCAAGAGAAATGCTGATTTCATCAAGCCCAGTTACATACTCAGAATCTGTACTACTGCGCAAATAGGCATGTCTCTGTAGGCAAAGAACTCATTTCTGACAAAGTTGCCCAAATGCATCTCAGAAGTGTGCAACTTGTTCCCTGAGTTAGAAAACGTCGAGACACGGTCGTTTCTGCTAGCGCTGTGCTTCTACACATGTATTTGCTGAACGGTGAAAGCGCACAGTAATGCACTTTTCTCCCAGCAAATACACTGTTTCTAAGGAAATGGGAACACACTGAGGAGACACTTGAGGGAGCTACTGTGACTAAAACTGAGCTTATCTACGCACAGGGAAGCTAGAGAAATGCTGATTTCATCAAGCCCAGTTACATACACAGAATCTGTTCTACTGCGCAAATAGGCATGTCTCTGTAGGCAAAAAACTCATTTCTGACAAAGTTGCACAAATGCACCTCAGAAGTGTGCAACTTGTTCCCTGAGTTAGAAAACGTCGAGAAACGGTCGTTTCTGCTAGCGCTGTGCTTCTACACATGTATTTGCTGAACGGTGAAAGCCCACAGTAACGCACTTTTCTCCCAGCAAATACACTGTTTCTAAGGAAATGGGAACACACTGAGGAGACACTTGTGGGAGCTACTGTGACTAAAACTGAGCTTCCTTACGCACAGGAAGCAAGAGTAATGCTGATTTCATCAAGCCCAGTTACATACTCAGAATCTGTCTCTGTAGGCAAAAAACTCATTTCTGACAAAGTTGCCCAAATGCATCTCAGAAGTGTGCAACTTGTTCCCTGAGTTAGAAAACGTCGAGAAACGGTCGTTTCTGCTAGCGCTGTGCTTCTACACATGTATTTGCAGAACGGTGAATGCGCACAGTAATGCACTTTTCTCCCAGCAAAAACACTGTTTGTAAGGAAATGGGAACACACTGAGGAGACACTTGTGGGAGCTACTGTGACTAAAACTGAGCTTCCCTACGCACAGGGAAGCAAGAGAAATGCTGATTTCATCAAGCCCAGTTACATACTCAGAATCTGTACTACTGCGCAAATAGGCATGTCTCTGTAGGCAAAAAACTCATTTCTGACAAAGTTGCCCAAATGCATCTCAGAAGTGTGCAACTTGTTCCCTGAGTTAGAAAACGTCGAGAAACGTTCGTTTCTGCTAGCGCTGTGCTTCTACACATGTATTTGCAGAACGGTGAAAGCGCACAGTAATGCACTTTTCTCCCAGCAAATACACTGTTTCTAAGGAAATGGGAAAACACTGAGAGGACACTTGTGGGAGCTAATCTGACTAAAACTGAGCTTCCCTACGCACAGGGAAGCAAGAGAAATGCTGATTTCATCAAGCCCAGTTATATACTCAGAATCTGTACTACTGCGCAAATTGGCATGTCTCTGTAGGCAAAAAACTCATTTCTGACAAAGTTGCCCAAATGCATCTCAGAAGTGTGCAACTTGTTCCCTGAGTTAGAAAACGTCGAGAAACGGTCGTTTCAGCTAGCGCTGTGCTTCTACACATGTATTTGCTGAACGGTGAAAGCGCACAGTAATGCACTTTTCTCTCAGCAAATACACTGTTTCTAAGGAAATGGGAACACACTGAGGAGACACTTGTGGGACCTACTGTGACTAAAACTGAGCTTCCCTACGCACAGGGAAGCAAGAGAAATGCTGATTTCATCCAGCCCAGTTACATACTCAGAATCTGTATTACTGCGCAAATAGGCATGTCTCTGTAGGCAAAAAACTCATTTTTGACAAAGTTGCCCAAATGCATTTCAGAAGTGTGCAACTTGTTCCCTGAGTTAGAAAACGTCGAGAAACGGTCGTTTCTGCTAGCGCTGTGCTTCCACACATGTACTTGCTGAACGGTGAAAGCGCACAGTAATGCACTTTTCTCCCAGCAAATACAGTTTCTAAGGAAATGGGAACACACTGAGGAGACACTTGTGGGAGCTACTGTGACTAAAACTGAGCTTCCCTACACACAGGGAAGCAAGAGAAATGCTGATTTCATCAAGCCCAGTTACATACTCAGAATCTGTACTACTGCGCAAATAGGCATGTCTCTTTAGGCAAAAAACTCATTTCTGACAAAGTTGCCCAAATGCATCTCAGAAGTGTGCAACTTGTTCCCTGAGTTAGAAAACGTCTAGAAACGTTCGTTTCTGCTAGCGCTGTCCTTCTAAACATGTTGCTGAACGGTGAAAGCGCACAGTAATGCACTTTTCTCCCAGTAAATACACTGTTTCTAAGGAAATGGGAACACACTGAGGAGACACTAGTGGGAGCTATTGTGACTAAAACTGAGCTTCCCTACGCACAGGGAAGCAAGAGAAATGCTGATTTCATCAAGCCCAGTTACATACTCAGAATCTGTACTACTGCGCAAATAGGAATGTCTCGGTAGGCAAAAAACTCATTTCTGACAAAGTTGCCCAAATGCATCTCAGAAGTGTGCAACTTGTTCCCTGAGTTAGAAAACGTCGAGAAACGGTCGTTTCTGCTAGCGCTGTGCTTCTACACATGTATTTGCTGAACGGAGAAAGCGCACAGTAATGCACTTTTCTCCCAGCAAATACACTGTGTCTAAGGAAATGTGAACACACTGAGGAGACACTTGTGGGAGCTACTGTGACTAAAACTGAGCTTCCCTACGCACAGGGAAGCAAGAGAGATGCTGATTTCATAGAGCCCAGTTACATACTCAGAATCTGTACTACTGCGCAAATAGGCATGTCTCTGTAGGTAAAAAACTCATTTCTGACAAAGTTGCCCAAATGCATCTCAGAAGTGTGCAACTTGTTCCCTGAGTTGGAAAACGTCGAGAAACGGTCGTTTCTGCTAGCGCTGTGCTTCTACACATGTATTTGCTGAACAGTGAATGCACACAGTAATGCACTTTTCTCCCAGCAAATACACTGTTTCTAAGGAAATGGGAACATACTGAGGAGACACTTGTGGGAGCTACTGTGACTAAAACTGAGCTTCCCTACGCACAGGGAAGCAAGAGAAATGCTGATTTCATCAAGCCCAGTGACATACTCAGAATCTGTACTACTGCGCAAATAGGCATGTCTCTTTAGGCAAAAAACTCATTTCTGACAAAGTTGCCCAAATGCATCTCAGAAGTGTGCAACTTGTTCCCTGAGTTAGAAAATGTCGAGAAACGTTCGTTTCTGCTAGCGCTGTGCTTCTACACATGTTGCTGAACGGTGAAAGCGCACAGTAATGCACTTTTCTCCCAGCAAATACACTGTTTCTAAGGAAATGGGAACACACTGAGGAGACACTAGTGGGAGCTATTGTGACTAAAACTGAGCTTCCCTACGCACAGGGAAGCAAGAGAAATGCTGATTTCATCAAGCCCAGTTACATACTCAGAATTTGTACTACTGCGCAAATAGGAATGTCTCGGTAGGCAAAAAACTCATTTCTGACAAAGTTGCCCAAATGCATCTTAGAAGTGTGCAACTTGTTCCCTGAGTTAGAAAACGTCGAGAAACTTTCGTTTCTGCTAGCGCTGTGCTTCTACACATGTATTTGCTGAACGGTGAAAGCGCACAGTAATGCACATTTCTCCCAGCTAATACACTGTGTCTAAGGAAATGGGAACACACTGAGGAGACACTTGTGGGAGCTACTGTGACTAAAACTGAGCTTCCCTACACACAGGGAAGCAAGAGAAATGCTGATTTCATCAAGCCCAGTTACATACTCAGAATCTGTACTACTGCGCAAATAGGCATGTCTCTGTAGGTTAAAAACTCATTTCTGACAAAGTTGCCCAAATGCATCTCAGAAGTGTGCAACTTGTTCCCTGAGTTAGAAAACGTCGAGAAACGGTCGTTTCTGCTAGCGCTGTGCTTCTACACATGTATTTGCTGAACAGTGAATGCACACAGTAATGCACTTTTCTCCCAGCAAATACACTGTTTCTAAGGAAATGGGAACACACTGAGGAGACACTTGTGGGAGCTACTGTGACTAAAACTGAGCTTCCCTACGCACAGGGAAGCAAGAGAAATGCTGATTTCATCAAGCCCAGTTACATACTCAGAATCTGTACTACTGCGCAAATAGGCTTGTCTCTTTAGGCAAAAAACTCATTTCTGACAAAGTTGCCCAAATGCATCTCAGAAGTGTACAACTTGTTCCCTGAGTTAGAAAACGTCGAGAAACGGTCGTTTCTGCTAGCGCTCTGCTTCTACACATGTATTTGCTGAACAGTGAAAGCGCACAGTAATGCACTTTTCTCCCAGCAAATACACTGTTTCTAAGGAACAGGGAACACACTGAGGAGACACTTGTGGGAGCTACTGTGACTAAAACTGAGCTTCCCTACGCACAGGGAAGCAAGAGAAATGCTGATTTCATCAAGCCCAGTTACATACTCAGAATCTGTACTACTGCGAAAATAGGCATGTCTCTGTAGGCAAAAAACTCATTTCTGACAAAGTTGCCCAAATGCATCTCAGAAGTGTGATACTTGTTCCCTGAGTTAGAAAACGTCGAGAAACGGTCGTTTCTGCTAGCGCTGTGCTTCTACACATGTATTTGCTGAACGGTGAAAGCGCACAGTAATGCACTTTTCTCCCAGAAAATACACTGTTTCTAAGGAAATGGGAACACACTGAGGAGACACTTGTGGGAGCTACTGTGACTAAAACTGAGCTTCCCTACGCACAGGGAAGCAAGAGAAATGCTGATTTCATCAAGCCCAGTTACATACTCAGAATCTGTACTACTGCGCAAATAGGCATGTCTCTTTAGGCAAAAAACTCATTTCTGACAAAGTTGCCCAAATGCATCTCAGAAGTGTGCAACTTGTTCCCTGAGTTAGAAAACGCCGAGAAACGTTCGTTTCTGCTAGCGCTGTGCTTCTACACATGTATTTGCTGAACAGTAAAAGCGCCCAGTAATGCACTTTTCTCCCAGCAAATACACTGTTTCTAAGGAAATGGGAACACACTGAGGAGACACTTGTGGGAGCTACTGTGACTAAAACTGAGCTTCCCTACGCACAGGGAAGCAAGAGAAATGCTGATTTCATCAAGCCCAGTTACATACTCAGAATCTGTACTACTGCGCAAATAGGCATGTATCTTTAGGCAAAAAACTCATTTCTGACAAAGTTGCCCAAATGCATCTCAGAAGTGTGCAACTTGTTCCCTGAGTTAGAAAACGTCGAGAAACGGTCGTTTCTGCTAGCGCTGTGCTTCTACACATATATTTGCTGAACGGTGAAAGCGCACAGTAATTCACTTTTCTCCCAGCAAATACACTGTTTCTAAGGAAATGGGAACACACTGAGGAGACACTTGTGGGAGCTACTGTGACTAAAACTGAGCTTCTCTATGCACAGGGAAGCAAGAGAAATGCTGATTTCATCAAGCCCAGTTACATACTCAGAATCTGTACTACTGCGCAAATAGGCATGTCTCTTTAGGCAAAAAACTCATTTCTGACAATGTTGCCCAAATGCATCTCAGAAGTGTGCAACTTGTTCCCTGAGTTAGAAAACGTCGAGAAACGTTCGTTTCTGATAGCGCTGTGCTTCTACACATGTTGCTGAACGGTGAAAGCGCACAGTAATGCACTTTTCTCCCAGCAAATACACTGTGTCTAAGGAAATGGGAACACACTGAGGAGACACTTGTGGGAGCTACTGTGACTAAAACTGAGCTTCCCTACGCACAGGGAAACAAGAGAAATGCTGATTTCATCAAGCCCAGTTACATACTCAGAATCTGTACTACTGCGCAAATAGGCATGAATCTGTAGGCAAAAAACTCATTTCTGACAAAGTTGCCCAAATGCATCTCAGAAGTGTGCAACTTGTTCCCTGAGTTAGAAAACGTCGAGAAACGGTCGTTTCTGCTAGCGCTGTGCTTCTACACATGTATTTGCTGAACGGTGAAAGCGCACAGTAATGCAGTTTTCTTGCAGCAAATACACTGTGTCTAAGGAAATGGGAACACACTGAGGAGACACTTGTGGGAGCTACTGTGACTAAAACTGAGCTTCCCTACGCACAGGGAAGCAAGAGAAATGCTGATTTCATCAAGCTCAGTTACATACTCAGAATCTGTACTACTGCGCAAATAGGCATGTCTCTTTAGGCAAAAAACTCATTTCTGACAAAGTTGCCGAAATGCATCTCAGAAGTGTGCAACTTGTTCTCTGAGTTAGAAAACGTCGAGAAACGGTCTTTTCTGCTAGCGCTGTGCTTCTACACATGGATTTGCTGAACGGTGAAAGCGCACAGTAATGCACTTTTCTCGCAGCAAATACACTGTTTCTAAGGAAATGGGAACACACTGAGGAGACACTTGTGGGAGCTACTGTGACTAAAACTGAGCTTATCTACGCACAGGGAAGCTAGAGAAATGCTGATTTCATCAAGCCCAGTTACATACTCAGAATCTGTTCTACTGCGCAAATAGGCATGTCTCTGTAGGCAAAAAACTCATTTCTGACAAAGTTGCCCAAATGCACCTCAGAAGTGTGCAACTTGTTCCCTTAGTTAGAAAATGTCGAGAAACGGTCGTTTCTGCTAGCGCTGTGCTTCTACACATGTATTTGCTGAACGGTGAAAGCGCACAGTAATGCACTTTTCTCCCAGCAAATACACTGTTTCTAAGGAAATGGGAACACACTGATTAGACACTTGTGGGAGCTACTGTGACTAAAACTGAGCTTCCCTACGCACAGGGAAGCAAGAGAAATGCTGATTTCATCAAGCCCAGTTACATACTCAGAATCTGTACTACTGTGCAAATAGGCATGTCTCTGTAGGCAAAAAACTCATTTCTGACAAAGTTGCTCAAATGCACCTCAGAAGTGTGCAACTTGTTCCCTGAGTTAGAAAACGTCGAGAAACGGTCGTTTCTGCTAGCGCTGTGCTTCTACACATGTATTTGCTGAACGGTGAAAGCCCACAGTAACGCACTTTTCTCCCAGCAAATACACTGTTTGTAAGGAAATGGGAACACACTGATTAGACACTTGTGGGAGCTACTGTGACTAAAACTGAGCTTCCCTACGAGCAGGGAAGCAAGAGAAATGCTGATTTAATCAAGCCCAGTTACATACTCAGAATCTGTACTACTGCGCAAATAGGCATGTCTCTTTAGGCAAAAAACTCATTTCTAACAATGTTGCCCAAATGCATTTCAGAAGTGTGCAACTTGTTCCCTGAGATAGAAAACGTCGAGAAACGGTCATTTCTACTAGCACTGTGCTTCTACACATGTATTTGCTGAACGATGAAAGCGCACAGTAATGCACTTTTCTCCCAGCAAATACACTGTTTCTAAGGAAATGGGAACACACTGAGGAGACACTTGTGGGAGCTACTGTGACTAAAACTGAGCTTCCCTACGCACAGGGAAGCAAGAGAAATGCTGATTTCATGAAGCCCAGTTACATACTCAGAATCTGTACTACTGCGCAAATAGGCATGTCTCTTTAGGCAAAAAACTCATTTCTGACAAAGTTGCCGAAATGCATCTCAGAAGTGTGCAACTTGTTCTCTGAGTTAGAAAACGTCGAGAAACGGTCTTTTCTGCTAGCGCTGTGCTTTTACACATGGATTTGCTGAACGGTGAAAGCGCACAGTAATGCACTTTTCTCGCAGCAAATACACTGTTTCTAAGGAAATGGGAACACACTGAGGAGACACTTGTGGGAGCTACTGTGACTAAAACTGAGCTTATCTACGCACAGGGAAGCTAGAGAAATGCTGATTTCATCAAGCCCAGTTACATACTCAGAATCTGTTCTACTGCGCAAATAGGCATGTCTCTGTAGGCAAAAAACTCATTTCTGACAAAGTTGCCCAAATGCACCTCAGAAGTGTGCAACTTGTTCCCTTAGTTAGAAAATGTCGAGAAACGGTCGTTTCTGCTAGCGCTGTGCTTCTACACATGTATTTGCTGAACGGTGAAAGCGCACAGTAATGCACTTTTCTCCCAGCAAATACACTGTTTCTAAGGAAATGGGAACACACTGATTAGACACTTGTGGGAGCTACTGTGACTAAAACTGAGCTTCCCTACGCACAGGGAAGCAAGAGAAATGCTGATTTCATCAAGCCCAGTTACATACTCAGAATCTGTACTACTGTGCAAATAGACATGTCCCTGTAGGAAAAAAACTCATTTCTGACAAAGTTGCCCAAATGCATCTCAGAAGTGTGCAACTTGTTCCCTGAGTTAGAAAACGTCGAGAAACGTTCGTTTCTGCTAGCGCTGTGCTTCTACACATGTATTTGCTGAACGGTGAAAGCGCACAATAATACACTTTTCTCCCAGCAAATACACTGTTTCTAAGGGAATGGGAACACATTGAGGAGACACTAGTGGTAGCTACTGTGACTAAAACTGAGCTTCCCTACGCACAGGGAAGCAAGAGAAATGCTGATTTCATCAAGCCCAGTTACATACTCAGAATCTGTACTACTGCGCAAATAGGCAGGTCTCTGTAGGCAAAGAACTCATTTCTGACAAAGTTGCCCAAATGCATCTCAGAAGTGTGCAACTTGTTCCCTGAGTTAGGAAACGTCGAGACACGGTCGTTTCTGCTAGCGCTGTGCTTCTACACATGTATTTGCTGAACGGTGAAAGCGCACAGTAATGCACTGTTCTCCCAGGAAATACACTGTTTCTAAGGAAATGGGAACACACTGAGGAGACACTTGTGGGAGCTACTGTGACTAAAACTGAGCTTCCCTACGCACAGGGAAGCAAGAGAAATGCTGATTTCATCAAGCCCAGTTACATACTCAGAATCTGTACTACTGCGCAAATAGGCATGTCTCTTTAGGCAAAGAACTCATTTCTGACAAAGTTGCCGAAATGCATCTCAGAAGTGTGCAACTTGTTCTCTGAGTTAGAAAACGTCGAGAAACGGTCTTTTCTGCTAGCGCTGTGCTTCTACACATGTATTTGCTGAACGGTGAAAGCGCACAGTAATGCACTTTTCTCGCAGCAAGTACACTGTTTCTAAGGAAATGGGAACACACTGAGGAGACACTTGTGGGAGCTACTGTGACTAAAACTGAGCTTATCTACGCACAGGGAAGCTAGAGAAATGCTGATTTCATCAAGCCCAGTTACATACTCAGAATCTGTACTACTGCGCAAATAGGCATGTCTCTGTAGGCAAAAAACTCATTTCTGACAAAGTTGCCCAAATGCACCTCAGAAGTGTGCAACTTGTTCCCTGAGTTAGAAAATGTCGAGAAACGGTCGTTTCTGCTAGCGCTGTGCTTCTACACATGTATTTGCTGAACGGTGAAAGCGCACAGTAATGCACTTTTCTCCCAGCAAATACACTGTTTCTAAGGAAACGGGAACACACTGATTAGACACTTGTGGGAGTTACTGTGACTAAAACTGAGCTTCCCTACGCACAGGGAAGCAAGAGAAATGCTGATTTCATCAAGCCCAGTTACATACTCAGAATCTGTACTACTGCGCAAATAGGCCTGTCTCTGTAGGCAAAAAACTCATTTCTGACAAAGTTGCCGAAATGCATCTCAGAAGTGTGCATCTTGTTCCCTGAGTTAGAAAACGTCGAGAAACGTTGGTTTCTGCTAGCGCTGTGCTTCTACACATGTATTTGCTGAACGGTGAAAGCGCACAGTAATGCACTTTTCTCCCAGCAAATACACTGTTTCTAAGGAAATGGGAACACACTGAGGAGACACTTGTGGGAGCTACTGTGACTAAAACTGATCTTCCCTACGCACAGGAAAGCAAGAGAAATGCTGATTTCATCAAGCCCAGTTACATACTCAGAATCTGTACTACTGTGCAAATAGGCATGTCTCTGTAGGCAAAAAACTCATTTCTGACAAAGTTGCCCAAATGCATCTCAGAAGTGTGCAACTTGTTCCCTGAGTTAGAAAACGTCGAGAAACGTTCGTTTCTGCTAGCGCTGTGCTTCTACACATGTATTTGCAGAACGGTGAAAGCGCACAGTAATGCACTTTTCTCCCAGCAAATACACTGTTTCTAAGGAAATGGGAAAACACTGAGGAGACACTTGTGGGAGCTACTCTGACTAAAACTGAGCTTCCCTACGCACAGGGAAGCAAGAGAAATGCTGATTTCATTAAGCCCAGTTACATACTCAGAATCTGTACTACTGCGCAAATTGGCATGTCTCTGTAGGCAAAAAACTCATTTCTGACAAAGTTGCCCAAATGCTTCTCAGAAGTGTGCAACTTGTTCCCTGAGTTAGAAAACGTCGAGAAACGGTCGTTTCAGCTAGCGTTGTGCTTCTACACATGTATTTGCTTAACGGTGAAAGCGCACAGTAATGCACTTTTCTCTCAGCAAATACACTGTTTCTAAGGAAATGGGAACACACTGAGGAGACACTTGTGGGAGCTACTGTGACTAAAACTGAGCTTCCCTACGCACAGGGAAGCAAGAGAAATGCTGATTTCATCAAGCCCAGTTACATACTCAGAATCTGTACTACTGCGCAAATAGGCATGTCTCTTTAGGCAAAAAACTCATTTCTGACAAAGTTGCCCAAATGCATCTCAGAAGTGTGCAACTTGTTTCCTGAGTTACAAAACGTCGAGAAACGTTCGTTTCTGCTAGCGCTGTGCTTCTACACATGGATTTGCTGAACGGTGAAAGCGCACAGTAATGCACTATTCTCCCAGCAAATACACTGTTTCTAAGGAAATGGGAACACACAGAGGAGACACTTGTGGGAGCTACTGTGACTAAAACTGAGCTTCCCTACACACAGGGAAGCAAGAGAAATGCTGATTTCATCAAGCCCAGTTACATACTCAGAATCTGTACTACTGCGCAAATAGGCATGTCTCTTTAGGCAAAAAACTCATTTTTGACAATGTTGCCCAAATGCATCTCAGAAGTGTGCAACTTGTTCCCTGAGTAAGAAAACGTCGAGAAACGGTCGTTTCTGCTAGCGCTGTGCTTCTACACATGTACTTGCTGAACGGTGAAAGCGCACAGTAATGCACTTTTCTCCCAGCAAATACAGTTTCTAAGGAAATGGGAACACACTGAGGAGACACTTGTGGGAGCTACTGTGACTAAAACTGAGCTTCCCTACACACAGGGAAGCAAGAGAAATGCTGATTTCATCAAGCCCAGTTACATACTCAGAATCTGTACTACTGCGCAAATAGGCATGTCTCTTTAGGCAAAAAACTCATTTCTGACAAAGTTGCCCAAATGCATCTCAGAAGTGTGCAACTTGTTCCCTGAGTTAGAAAACGTCTAGAAAAGTTCGTTTCTGCTAGCGCTGTGCTTCTAAACATGTTGCTGAACGGTGAAAGCGCACAGTAATGCACTTTTCTCCCAGCAAATACACTGTTTCTAAGGAAATGGGAACACACTGAGGAGACACTAGTGGGAGCTACTGTGACTAAAACTGAACTTCCCTACGCACAGGGAAGCAAGAGAAATGCTGATTTCATCAAGCCCAGTGACATACTCAGAATCTGTACTACTGCGCAAATAGGCATGTCTCTTTAGGCAAAAAACTCATTTCTGACAAAGTTGCCCAAATGCATCTCAGAAGTGTGCAACTTGTTCCCTGAGTTAGAAAATGTCGAGAAACGTTCGTTTCTGCTAGCGCTGTGCTTCTACACATGTTGCTGAACGGTGAAAGCGCACAGTAATGCACTTTTCTCCCAGCAAATACACTGTTTCTAAGGAAATGGGAACACACTGAGGAGACACTAGTGGGAGCTATTGTGACTAAAACTGAGCTTCCCTACGCACAGGGAAGCAAGAGAAATGCTGATTTAATCAAGCCCAGTTACATACTCAGAATCTGTACTACTGCGCAAATAGGCATGTCTCTGTAGGCAAAAAACTCATTTCTGACAAAGTTGCCCAAATGCATCTCAGAAGTGTGCAACTTGTTCCCTGAGTTAGAAAACGTCGAAAAACGGTCGTTTCTGCTAGCGCTGTGCTTCTACACATGTATTTGCAGAACGGTGAATGCGCACAGTAATGCACTTTTCTCCCAGCAAAAACACTGTTTGTAAGGAAATGGGAACACACTGAGGAGACACTTGTGGGAGCTACTGTGACTAAAACTGAGCTTCCCTACGCACAGGGAAGCAAGAGAAATGCTGATTTCATCAAGCCCAGTTACATACTCAGAATCTGTACTACTGCGCAAATAGGCATGTCTCTGTAGGCAAAAAACTCATTTCTGACAAAGTTGCCCAAATGCATCTCAGAAGTGTGCAACTTGTTCCCTGAGTTAGAAAACGTCGAGAAACCTTCGTTTCTGCTAGCGCTGTGCTTCTACACATGTATTTGCAGAACGGTGAAAGCGCACAGTAATGCACTTTTCTCCCAGCAAATACACTGTTTCTAAGGAAATGGGAAAACACTGAGGAGACACTTGTGGGAGCTACTCTGACTAAAACTGAGCTTCCCTACGCACAGGGAAGCAAGAGAAATGCTGATTTCATTAAGCCCAGTTACATACTCAGAATCTGTACTACTGCGCAAATTGGCATGTCTCTGTAGGCAAAAAACTCATTTCTGACAAAGTTGCCCAAATGCTTCTCAGAAGTGTGCAACTTGTTCCCTGAGTTAGAAAACGTCGAGAAACGGTCGTTTCAGCTAGCGTTGTGCTTCTACACATGTATTTGCTTAACGGTGAAAGCGCACAGTAATGCACTTTTCTCTCAGCAAATACACTGTTTCTAAGGAAATGGGAACACACTGAGGAGACACTTGTGGGAGCTACTGTGACTAAAACTGAGCTTCCCTACGCACAGGGAAGCACGAGAAATGCTTATTTCATCCAGCCCAGTTACATACTCAGAATCTGTACTACTGCGCAAATAGGCATGTCTCTGTAGGCAAAAAACTCATTCCTGACAAAGTTGCCCAAATGCATCTCAGAAGTGTGCAACTTGTTCCCTGAGTTAGAAAACGTTGAGAAACGGTCGTTTCTGCTAGCGCTGTGCTTCTACACATGTATTTGCTGAACGGTGAAAGCGCACAGTAATGCACTTTTCTCCCAGCAAATACACTGTTTCTAAGGAAATGGGAACACACTGAGGAGACACTTGTGGGAGCTACTGTGACTAAAACTGAGCTTCCCTACGCACAGGGAAGCAAGAGAAATGCTGATTTCATCAAGCCCAATTACATACTTAGAATCTGTACTACTGCGCAAATAGGCATGTCTCTTTAGGCAAAAAACTCATTTCTGACAAAGTTGCCCAAATGCATCTCAGAAGTGTGCAACTTGTTCCCTGAGTTAGAAATCGTCGAGAAACAGTCGTTTCTGCTAGCGCTGTGCTTCTACACATGTATTTGCTGAACGGTGAATGCGCACAGTAATGCACTTTTCTCCCAGCAAATACACTGTGTCTAAGAAAAAGGGAACACACTGAGGAGACACTTGTGGGAGCTACTGTGACTAAAACTGAGCTTCCCTACGCACAGGGAAGCAAGAGAAATGCTGATTTCATCAAGCCCAGTTACATACTCAGAATCTGTACTACTGCGCAAATAGGCTTGTCTCTTTAGGCAAAAAACTCATTTCTGACAAAGTTGCCCAAATGCATCTCAGAAGTGTACAACTTGTTCCCTGAGTTAGAAAACGTCGAGAAACGGTCGTTTCTGCTAGCGCTGTGCTTCTACACATGTATTTGCTGAACAGTGAAAGCGCACAGTAATGCACTTTTCTCCCAGCAAATACACTGTTTCTAAGGAAATGGGAACACACTGAGGAGACACTTGTGGGAGCTACTGTGACTAAAACTGAGCTTCCCTACGCACAGGGAAGCAAGAGAAATGCTGATTTCATCAAGCCCAGTTACATACTCAGAATCTGTACTACTGCGCAAATAGGCATGTCTCTGTAGGCAAAAAACTCATTTCTGACAAAGTTGCCCAAATGCATCTCAGAAGTGTGCAACTTGTTCCCTGAGTTAGAAAACGTCGAGAAACGGTCGTTTCTGCTAGCGCTGTGTTTCTACACATGTATTTGCTGAACGGTGAAAGCGCACAGTAATGCACTTTTCTCCCAGCAAATACACTGTTTCTAAGGAAATGGGAACACACTGAGGAGACACTTGTGGGAGCTACTGTGACTAAAACTGAGCTTCCCTACGCACAGGGAAGCAAGAGAAATGCTGATTTCATCAAGCCCAGTTACATACTCAGAATCTGTACTACTGCGCAAATAGGCATGTCTCTTTAGGCAAAAAACTCATTTCTGACAAAGTTGCCCAAATGCATCTCAGAAGTGTGCAACTTGTTCCCTGAGTTAGAAAACGTCGAGAAACGGTCGTTTCTGCTAGCGCTGTGCTTCTACACATATATTTGCTGAACGGTGAAAGCGCACAGTAATTCACTTTTCTCCCAGCAAATACACTGTTTCTAAGGAAATGGGAACACACTGAGGAGACACTTGTGGGAGCTACTGTGACTAAAACTGAGCTTCTCTACGCACAGGGAAGCAAGAGAAATGCTGATTTCATCAAGCCCAGTTACATACTCAGAATCTGTACTACTGCGCAAATAGGCATGTCTCTTTAGGCAAAAAACTCATCTGACAATGTTGCCCAAATGCATCTCAGAAGTGTGCAACTTGTTCCCTGAGTTAGAAAACGTCGAGAAACGTTCGTTTCTGAAAGCGCTGTGCTTCTACACATGTTGCTGAATGGTGAAAGCCCACAGTAATGCACTTTTCTCCCAGCAAATACACTGTGTCTAAGGAAATGGGAACACACTGAGGAGACACTTGTGGGAGCTCCTCTGACTAAAACTGAGCTTCCCTACGCACAGGGAAGCAAGAGAAATGCTGATTTCATCAAGCCCAGTTACATACTCAGAATCTGTACTACTGCGCAAATAGGCATGTCTCTGTAGGCAAAAAACTCATTTCTGACACAGTTGCCCAAATGCATCTCAGAAGTGTGCAACTTGTTCCCTGAGTTAGAAAACGTCGAGAAACGTTCGTTTCTGCTATCGCTGTGCTTCTACACATGTATTTGCTGAATGGTGAAAGCGCACAGTAATGCACTTTTCTCCCAGCAAATACACTGTTTTTAAGGAAATGGGAACACACTGAGGAGACACTTGTGAGAGCTACTGTGACTAAAACTGAGCTTCCCTACGCACAGGGAAGCACGAGAAATGCTTATTTCATCCAGCCCAGTTACATACTCAGAATCTGTACTACTGCGCAAATAGGCATGTCTCTGTAGGCAAAAAACTCATTCCTGACAAAGTTGCCCAAATGCATCTCAGAAGTGTGCAACTTGTTCCCTGAGTGAGAAAACGTCGAGAAATGGTCGTTTCTGCTAGCGCTGTGCTTCTACACATGTATTTGCTGAACGGTGAAAGCGCACAGTAATGCACTTTTCTCCCAGCAAATACACTGTTTCTAAGGAAATGGGAACACACTGAGGAGACACTTGTGGGAGCTACTGTGACTAAAACTGAGCTTCCCTACGCACAGGGAAGCAAGAGAAATGCTGATTTCATCAAGCCCAATTACATACTTAGAATCTGTACTACTGCGCAAATAGGCATGTCTCTTTAGGCAAAAAACTCATTTCTGACAAAGTTGCCCAAATGCATCTCAGAAGTGTGCAACTTGTTCCCTGAGTTAGAAGTCGTCGAGAAACAGTCGTTTCTGCTAGCGCTGTGCTTCTACACATGTATTTGCTGAACGGTGAATGCGCACAGTAATGCACTTTTCTCCCAGCAAATACACTGTGTCTAAGAAAAAGGGAACACACTGAGGAGACACTTGTGGGAGCTACTGTGACTAAAACTGAGCTTCCCTACGCACAGGGAAGCACGAGAAATGCTTATTTCATCCAGCCCAGTTACATACTCAGAATCTGTACTACTGCGCAAATAGGCATGTCTCTGTAGGCAAAAAACTCATTCCTGACAAAGTTGCCCAAATGCATCTCAGAAGTGTGCAACTTGTTCCCTGAGTTAGAAAACGTCGAGAAACGGTCGTTTCTGCTAGCGCTGTGCTTCTACACATGTATTTGCTGAACGGTGAAAGCGCACAGTAATGCACTTTTCTCCCAGCAAATACACTGTTTCTAAGGAAATGGGAACACACTGAGGAGACACTTGTGGGAGCTACTGTGACTAAAACTGAGCTTCCCTACGCACAGGGAAGCAAGAGAAATGCTGATTTCATCAAGCCCATTTACATACTTAGAATCTGTACTACTGCGCAAATAGGCATGTCTCTTTAGGCAAAAAACTCATTTCTGACAAAGTTGCCCAAATGCATCTCAGAAGTGTGCAACTTGTTCCCTGAGTTAGAAATCGTCGAAAAACAGTCGTTTCTGCTAGCGCTGTGCTTCTACACATGTATTTGCTGAACGGTGAATGCGCACAGTAATGCACTTTTCTCCCAGCAAATACACTGTTTCTGAGGAAATGGGAACACACTGAGGAGACACTTGTGGGAGCTACTGGGACTAAAACTGAGCTTCCCTACGCACAAGGAAGCAAGAGAAATGCTGATTTCATCAAGCCCAGTTACATACTCAGAATCTGTACTATTGCGCAAATAGGCATGAATCTGTAGGCAAAAAACTCATTTCTGACAAAGTTGCCCAAATGCATCTCAGAAGTGTGCAACTTGTTCCCTGAGTTAGAAAACGTCGAGAAACGGTCGTTTCTGCTGGCGCTGTGCGTCTACACATGTATTTGCTGAACGGTGAAAGCGCACAGTAATGCACTTTTCTCCCAGCAAATACACTGTGTCTAAGGAAATGTGAACACACTGAGGAGACACTTGTGGGAGCTACTGTGACTAAAACTGAGCTTCCCTACGCACAGGGAAGCAGGAGAAATGCTGATTTCATCAAGCCCAGTTACATACTCAGAATCTGTACTATTGCGCAAATAGGCATGTCTCTGTAGGCAAAAAACTCATTTCTGACAAAGTTGCCCAAATGCATCTCAGAAGTGTGCAACTTGTTCCCTGAGTTAAAAAACGTCGAGAAACGGTCGTTTCTGCTAGCGCTGTGCTTCTACACATGTATTTGCTGAACGGTGAAAGCGCACAGTAATACACTTTTCTCCCAGCAAATACACTGTGTCTAAGGAAATGGGAACACACTGAGGAGACACTTGTGGGAGCTACTGTGACTAAAACTGAACTTCCCTACGCACAGGGAAGCAAGAGAAATGCTGATTTCATCAAGCCCAGTTACATACTCAGAATCTGTACTACTGCGCAAATAGGCATGTCTCTTTAGGCAAAAAACTCATTTCTGACAAAGTTGCCCAAATGCATCTCAGAAGTGTGCAACTTTTTCCCTGAGTTAGAAAACGTCGAGAAACGTTCGTTTCTGCTAGCGCTGTGCTTCTACACATGTATTTGCTGAACGGTGAAAGCGCACAGTAATGCACTTTTCTCCAAGCAAATACACTGTTTCTAAGGAAATGGGAACACACTGAGGAGACACTTGTGGGAGCTACTGTGACTAAAACTGAGCTTCCCTACGCACAGGGAAGCAAGAGAAATGCTGATTTCATCAAGCCCAGTTACATACTCAGAATCTGTACTACTGCGCAAATAGGCATGTCTCTTTAGGCAAAAAACTCATTTCTGACAAAGTTGCCCAAATGCATCTCAGAAGTGTGCAACTTGTTCCCTGAGATAGAAAACGTCGAGAAACGGTCGTTTCAGCTAAGGCTGTGCTTCTACACATGTATTTGCTGAACGGTGAAAGCGCACAGTAATGCACTTTTCTCCCAGCAAATACACTGTTTCTAAGGAAATGGGAACACACTGAGGAGACACTTGTGGGAGCTACTGTGACTAAAACTGAGCTTCCCTACGCACAGGGAATCAAGAGAAATGCTGATTTCATCAAGCCCAGTTACATACTCAGAATCTCTACTACTGCGCAAATAGGCATGTCTCTGTAGGCAAAAAACTCATTTCTGACAAAGTTGCCCAAATGCATCTCAGAAGTGTGCAACTTGTTCCCTGAGTTAGAAAACGTCGAGAAACGTTCGTTTCTGCTAGCGCTGTGCTTCTACACATGTATTTGCTGAACGGTGAAAGCGCCCAGTAATGCACTTTTCTCCCAGCAAATACACTGTGTCTAAGGAAATGGGAACACACTGAGGAGACACTTGTGGGAGCTACTGGGACTAAAACTGAGCTTCCCTACGCACAGGGAAGCAAGAGAAATGCTGATTTCATCAAGCCCAGTTACATACTCAGAATCTGTACTACTGCGCAAATAGGCATGGCTCTTTAGGCAAAAAACCCATTTCTGACAAAGTTGCCCAAATGCATCTCAGGAGTGTGCAACTTGTTACCTGAGTTAGAAAACGTCGAGAAACGGTCGTTTCTGCTAGCGCTGTGCTTCTACACATGTATTTGCTGAACGGTGAAAGCGCACAGTAATGCACTTTTCTCCCAGCAAATACACTGTTTCTAAGGAAATGGGAACACACTGAGGAGACACTTGTGGGAGCTACTGTGACTAAAACTGAGCTTCCCTACGCACAGGGAAGCAAGAGAAATGCTGATTTCATCCAGCCCAGTTACATACTCAGAATCTGTACTACTGCGCAAATAGGCATGTCTCTTTAGGCAAAAAACTCAATCCTGACAAAGTTGCCCAAATGCATCTCAGAAGTGTGCAACTTGTTCCCTGAGTTAGAAAACGTCGAGAAACGTTCGTTTCTGCTAGCGCTGTGCTTCTACACATGTATTTGCTGAACCGTGAAAGCGCACAGTAATGCACTTTTCTCCCAGCAAATACACTGTGTCTAAGGAAATGGGAACACACTGAGGAGACACTTGTGGGAGCTACTGTGACTAAAACTGAGCTTCCCTACGCACAGGGAAGCAAGAGAATGCTGATTTCATCAAGCCCAGTTACCACTCAGAATCTGTACTACTCTGCAAATAGGCATGTCTCTTTAGGCAAAAAACTCATTTCTGACAAAGTTGCCCAAATGCATCTCAGAAGTGTGCAACTTGTTCCCTGAGTTAGAAAACGTCGAGAAACGGTCGTTTTTGCTAGCGCTGGACTTCTACACATGTATTTGCTGAACGGTGAAAGCGCACAGTAATGCACTTTTCTCCCAGCAAATACACTGTTTCTAAGGAAATGGGAACACACTGAAGAGACACTTGTGGGAGCTACTGTGACTAAAACTGAGCTTCCCTACGCACAGGGAAGCAAGAGAAATGCTGATTTCATCAAGCCCAGTTACATACTCAGAATCTGTACTACTGCGCAAATAGGCATGTCTCTGTAGGCAAAAAACTCATTTCTGACAAAGTTGCCCAAATGCATCTCAGAAGTGTGCAACTTGTTCCCTGAGTTAGAAAACGTCGAGAAACGGTCGTTTCTGCTAGCGCTGTGCTTCTACACATGTATTTGCTGAACGGTGAAAGCGCACAGTAATTCACTTTTCTCCCAGCAAATACACTGTTTCTAAGGAAATGGGAACACACTGAGGAGACACTTGTGGGAGCTACTGTGACTAAAACTGAGCTTCCCTACGCACAGGGAAGCAAGAGAAATGCTGATTTCATCCAGCCCAGTTACATACTCAGAATCTGTACTACTGCGCAAATAGGCATGTCTCTTTAGGCAAAAAACTCATTTCTGACAAAGTTGCCCAAATGCATCTCAGAAGTGTGCAACTTGTTCCCTGAGTTAGAAAACGTCGAGAAACGGTCGTTTCTGCCAGCGCTGTGCTTCTACACATGTATTTGCTGAACGGTGAAAGCCCACAGTAATGCACTTTTCTCCCAGCAAATACACTGTGTCTAAGGAAATGGGAACACACTGAGGAGACACTTGTGGGAGCTACTGTGACTAAAACTGAGCTTCCCTACGCACAGGGAAGCAAGAGAATGCTGATTTCATCAAGCCCAGTTACATACTCAGAATCTGTACTACTGCGCAAATAGGCATGTCTCTGTAGGCAAAAAACTCATTTCTGACAAAGTTGCCCAAATGCATCTCAGAAGTGTGCAACTTGTTCCCTGAGTTAGAAAACGTCGAGAAACGGTCGTTTCTGCTAGCGCTGTGCTTCTACACATGTATTTGCTGAACGGTGAAAGCGCACAGTAATGCACTTTTCTCCCAGCAAATACACTGTTTCTAAGGAAATGGGAACACACTGAGGAGACACTTGTGGGAGCTACTGTGACTAAAACTGAGCTTCCCTACGCACAGGGAAGCAGGAGAAATGCTGATTTCATCAAGCCCAGTTACATACTCAGAATCTGTACTACTGCGCAAATAGGCATGTCTCTGTAGGAAAAAAACTCATTTCTGACAAAGTTGCCCAAATTCATCTCAGAAGTGTGCAACTTGTTCCCTGAGTTTGAAAACGTCGAGAAACGGTCGTTTCTGCTAGCACTGTGCTTCTACACATGTATTTGCTGAACGGTGAAAGCGCACAGTAATGCACTTTTCTCCCAGCAAATACACTGTTTCTAAGGAAATGGGAACACACTGAGGAGACACTTGTGGGAGCTACTGTGACTAAAACTGGCTTCCCTACGCACACGGAAGCTAGAGAAATGCTGATTTCATCAAGCCCAGTTACATACTCAGAATCTGTACTACTGCGCAAATAGGCATTTCTCTGTAGGCAAAAACTCATTTCTGACAAAGTTGCCCAAATGCATCTCAGAAGTGTGCAACTTGTTCCCTGAGTTAGAAAACGTCGAGAAGCGACCGTTTCAGCTAGCGCTGTGCTTCTACACATGTATTTGCTGAACGGTGAAAGCACACAGTAATGTATTTTTCTCCCAGCAAATACACTGTTTCTAAGGAAATGGGAACACACTGAGGAGATACTTGTAGGAGCTACTGTGACTAAAACTGAGCTTCCCTACGCACAGGGAAGCAAGAGAAATGCTGATTTCATCAAGCCCAGTTACATACTCAGAATCTGTACTACTGCGCAAATAGGCATGTCTCTGTAGGCAAAAAACTCATTTCTGACAAAGTTGCCCAAATGCATCCCAGAAGTGTGCAACTTGTTCCCTGAGTTAGAAAACGTCGAGAAACGTTCGTTTCTGCTAGCGCTGTGCTTCTACACATGTATTTGCTGAACGGTGAAAGCGCACAGTAATGCACTTTTCTCCCAGCAAATACACTGTTTCTAAGGAAATGGGAACACACTGAGGAGACACTTGTGGGAGCTACTGTGACTAAAACTGAGCTTCCCTACGCACAGGGAAGCAGGAGAAATGCTGATTTCATCAAGGCCAGTTACATACTCAGAATCTGTACTACTGCGCAAATAGGCATGTCTCTGTAGGCAAAAAACTCATTTCTGACAAAGTTGCCCAAATGCATCTCAGAAGTGTGCAACTTGTTCCCTGAGTTAGAAAACGTCGAGAAACGGTCGTTTCTGCTAGCGCTGTGCTTCTACACATGTATTTGCTGAACGGTGAAAGAGCACAGTAATGCACTTTTCTCCCAGCAAATACACTGTTTCTAAGGAAATGGGAACACACTGAGGAGACACTTGTGGGAGCTACTGTGACTAAAACTGAGCTTCCCTACGCACACGGAAGCTAGAGAATTGCTGATTTCATCAAGCCCTGTTACATACTCAGAATCTGTACTACTGCGCAAATAGGCATTTCTCTGTAGGCAAAAAATTCATTTCTGACAAAGTTGCCCAAATGCATCTCAGAAGTGTGCAACTTTTTCCCTGAGTTAGAAAACGTCGAGAAACGGTTGTTTCTGCTAGCGCTGTGCTTCTACACATGTATTTGCTGAACGGTGAAAGCCCACAGTAATGCACTTTTCTCCCAGCAAATACAGTTTTTAAGGAAATGGGAACACACTGAGGAGACACTTGTGGGAGCTACTGTGACTAAAACTGAGCTTCCCTACGCACAGGGAAGCAAGAGAAATGCTGATTTCATCCAGCCCAATTACATACTCAGAATCTGTACTACTGCGCAAATAGGCATGTCTCTGTAGGCAAAAAACTCATTTCTGACAAAGTTGCCCAAATGCATCTCAGAAGTGTGAAACTTGTTCCCTGAGTTAGAAAACGTCGAGAAACGGTCGTTTCTGCTAGCGCTGTGCTTCTACACATGTATTTGCTGAACGGTGAAAGTGCACAGTAATGCACTTTTCTCCCAGCAAATACACTGTTTCTAAGGAAATGGGAACACACTGAGGAGACACTTGTGGGAGCTACTGTGACTAAAACTGAGCTTCCCTACGCACAGGGAAGCAAGAGAAATGCTGATTTCATCAAGCCCAGTTACATACTCAGAATCTGTACTACTGCGCAAATAGGCACGTCTCTTTAGGCAAAAAACTCATTTCTGACAAAGTTGCCCAAATGCATCTCAGAAGTGTGCCACTTGTTCCCTGAGTTAGAAAACGTCGAGAAACGGTCGTTTCAGCTAGCGCTGTGCTTCTACACATGTATTTGCTGAACGGTGAAAGCGCACAGTAATGCACTTTTCTCCCAGCAAATACACTGTTTCTAAGGAACTGGGAACACACTGAGGAGACACTTGTGGGAGTTACTGTGACTAAAACTGAGCTTCCTTACCTACAGGGAAGCAAGAGAATGCTGATTTCATCAAGCCCAGTTACATACTCAGAATCTGTACTACTGCGAAAATAGGCATGTCTCTGTAGGCAAAAAACTCATTTCTGACAAAGTTGCCCAAATGCATCTCAGAAGTGTGCAACTTGTTCCCTGAGTTAGAAAACGTCGAGAAACGGTCGTTTATGCTAGCGCTGTGCTTCTAGACATGTATTTACTGAACGGTGAAAGCGCACAGTAATGCACTTTTCTCCCAGCAAATACACTGTTTCTAAGGAAATGGGAACACACTGAGGAGACACTTGTGGGAGCTACTGTGAATAAACTGAGCTTCCCTACGCACAGGGAAGCATGAGAAATGCTGATTTCATCAAGCCCAGTTACATACACAGAATCTGTACTACTGCGCAAATAGGCATGTCTCTGTAGGCAAAAAACTCATTTCTGACAAAGTTGCCCAAATGCATCTCAGAAGTGTGCCACTTGTTCCCTGAGTTAGTAAACGTCGAGAAGCGGTCGTTTCAGCTAGCGCTGTGCTTCTACACATGTATTTGCTGAACGGTGAAAGCGCACAGTAATGCACTTTTCTCCCAGCAAATACACTGTTTCTAAGGAAATGGGAACACACTGAGGAGACACTTGTGGGAGCTAATGTGACTAATAGTGAGCTTCCCTACACACAGGGAAGTAAGAGAAATGCTGATGTCATCAAGCCCAGTTACATACTCAGAATCTATACTACTGCGCAAATAGGCATGTCTCTGTAGGCAAAAAACTCATTTCTGACAAAGTTGCCCAAATGCATCTCAGAAGTGTGCAACTTGTTCCCTGAGTTAGAAAATGTCGAGAAACTTTCGTTTCTGCTAGCGCTGTGCTTCTACACATGTATTTGCTGAACGGTGAAAGCGCACAGTAATGCACTTTTCTCCCAGCAAATACACTGTTTCTAAGGAACTGGAAACACACTGAGGAGACACTTGTGGGAGCTACTGTGACTAAAACTGAGCTTCCCTACGCACAGGGAAGCAAGAGAAATGCTGATTTCATCCAGCCCAGTTACATACTCAGAATCTGTACTACTGCGCAAATAGGCATGTCTCTTTAGGCAAAAAACTCATTTCTGACAAAGTTGCCCAAATGCATCTCAGAAGTGTGCAACTTGTTCCCTGAGTTAGAAAACGTCGAGAAACGGTCGTTTCTGCCAGCGCTGTGCTTCTACACATGTATTTGCTGAACGGTGAAAGCCCACAGTAATGCACTTTTCTCCCAGCAAATACACTGTGTCTAAGGAAATGGGAACACACTGAGGAGACACTTGTGGGAGCTACTGTGACTAAAACTGAGCTTCCCTACGCACAGGGAAGCAAGAGAATGCTGATTTCATCAAGCCCAGTTACATACTCAGAATCTGTACTACTGCGCAAATAGGCATGTCTCTGTAGGCAAAAAACTCATTTCTGACAAAGTTGCCCAAATGCATCTCAGAAGTGTGCAACTTGTTCCCTGAGTTAGAAAACGTCGAGAAACGGTCGTTTCTGCTAGCGCTGTGCTTCTACACATGTATTTGCTGAACGGTGAAAGCGCACAGTAATGCACTTTTCTCCCAGCAAATACACTGTTTCTAAGGAAATGGGAACACACTGAGGAGACACTTGTGGGAGCTACTGTGACTAAAACTGAGCTTCCCTACGCACAGGGAAGCAGGAGAAATGCTGATTTCATCAAGCCCAGTTACATACTCAGAATCTGTACTACTGCGCAAATAGGCATGTCTCTGTAGGAAAAAAACTCATTTCTGACAAAGTTGCCCAAATTCATCTCAGAAGTGTGCAACTTGTTCCCTGAGTTTGAAAACGTCGAGAAACGGTCGTTTCTGCTAGCACTGTGCTTCTACACATGTATTTGCTGAACGGTGAAAGCGCACAGTAATGCACTTTTCTCCCAGCAAATACACTGTTTCTAAGGAAATGGGAACACACTGAGGAGACACTTGTGGGAGCTACTGTGACTAAAACTGGCTTCCCTACGCACACGGAAGCTAGAGAAATGCTGATTTCATCAAGCCCAGTTACATACTCAGAATCTGTACTACTGCGCAAATAGGCATTTCTCTGTAGGCAAAAACTCATTTCTGACAAAGTTGCCCAAATGCATCTCAGAAGTGTGCAACTTGTTCCCTGAGTTAGAAAACGTCGAGAAGCGACCGTTTCAGCTAGCGCTGTGCTTCTACACATGTATTTGCTGAACGGTGAAAGCACACAGTAATGTATTTTTCTCCCAGCAAATACACTGTTTCTAAGGAAATGGGAACACACTGAGGAGATACTTGTAGGAGCTACTGTGACTAAAACTGAGCTTCCCTACGCACAGGGAAGCAAGAGAAATGCTGATTTCATCAAGCCCAGTTACATACTCAGAATCTGTACTACTGCGCAAATAGGCATGTCTCTGTAGGCAAAAAACTCATTTCTGACAAAGTTGCCCAAATGCATCCCAGAAGTGTGCAACTTGTTCCCTGAGTTAGAAAACGTCGAGAAACGTTCGTTTCTGCTAGCGCTGTGCTTCTACACATGTATTTGCTGAACGGTGAAAGCGCACAGTAATGCACTTTTCTCCCAGCAAATACACTGTTTCTAAGGAAATGGGAACACACTGAGGAGACACTTGTGGGAGCTACTGTGACTAAAACTGAGCTTCCCTACGCACAGGGAAGCAGGAGAAATGCTGATTTCATCAAGGCCAGTTACATACTCAGAATCTGTACTACTGCGCAAATAGGCATGTCTCTGTAGGCAAAAAACTCATTTCTGACAAAGTTGCCCAAATGCATCTCAGAAGTGTGCAACTTGTTCCCTGAGTTAGAAAACGTCGAGAAACGGTCGTTTCTGCTAGCGCTGTGCTTCTACACATGTATTTGCTGAACGGTGAAAGCGCACAGTAATGCACTTTTCTCCCAGCAAATACACTGTTTCTAAGGAAATGGGAACACACTGAGGAGACACTTGTGGGAGCTACTGTGACTAAAACTGAGCTTCCCTACGCACACGGAAGCTAGAGAATTGCTGATTTCATCAAGCCCTGTTACATACTCAGAATCTGTACTACTGCGCAAATAGGCATTTCTCTGTAGGCAAAAAACTCATTTCTGACAAAGTTGCCCAAATGCATCTCAGAAGTGTGCAACTTTTTCCCTGAGTTAGAAAACGTCGAGAAACGGTTGTTTCTGCTAGCGCTGTGCTTCTACACATGTATTTGCTGAACGGTGAAAGCCCACAGTAATGCACTTTTCTCCCAGCAAATACACTGTTTTTAAGGAAATGGGAACACACTGAGGAGACACTTGTGGGAGCTACTGTGACTAAAACTGAGCTTCCCTACGCACAGGGAAGCAAGAGAAATGCTGATTTCATCCAGCCCAATTACATACTCAGAATCTGTACTACTGCGCAAATAGGCATGTCTCTTTAGGCAAAAAACTCATTTCTGACAAAGTTGCCCAAATGCATCTCAGAAGTGTGAAACTTGTTCCCTGAGTTAGAAAACGTCGAGAAACGGTCGTTTCTGCTAGCGCTGTGCTTCTACACATGTATTTGCTGAACGGTGAAAGCGCACAGTAATGCACTTTTCTCCCAGCAAATACACTGTTTCTAAGGAAATGGGAACACACTGAGGAGACACTTGTGGGAGCTACTGTGACTAAAACTGAGCTTCCCTACGCACAGGGAAGCAAGAGAAATGCTGATTTCATCAAGCCCAGTTACATACTCAGAATCTGTACTACTGCGCAAATAGGCACGTCTCTTTAGGCAAACAACTCATTTCTGACAAAGTTGCCCAAATGCATCTCAGAAATGTGCCACTTGTTCCCTGAGTTAGAAAACGACGAGAAACGGTCGTTTCAGCTAGCGCTGTGCTTCTACACATGTATTTGCTGAACGGTGAAAGCGCACAGTAATGCACTTTTCTCCCAGCAAATACACTGTTTCTAAGGAAATGGGAACACACTGAGGAGATACTTGTGGGAGCTACTGTGACTAAAACTGAGCTTCCCTACGCACAGGGAAGCAAGAGAAATGCTGATTTCATCAAGCCCAGTTACATACTCAGAATCTGTCCTACTGCGCAAATAGGCATGTCTCTGTAGGCAAAAAACTCATTTCTGACAAAGTTGCCCAAATGCATCTCAGAAGTGTGCAACTTGTTCCCTGAGTTAGAAAACGTCGAGAAACGGTCGTTTCTGCTAGCGCTGTGCTTCTACACATGTATTTGCTGAACGGTGAAAGCGCACAGTAATGCACTTTTCTCCCAGCAAATACACTGTTTCTAAGGAAATGGGAACACACTGAGGAGACACTTGTGGGAGCTACTGTGACTAAAACTGAGCTTCCCTACGCACAGGGAAGCAAGAGAAATGCTGATTTCATCAAGACCAGTTACATACTCAGAATCTGTACTACTGCGCAAATAGGCATGTCTCTGTAGGCAAAAAACTCATTTCTGACAAAGTTGCCCAAATGCATCTCAGAAGTGTGCAACTTGTTCCCTGAGTTAGAAAACGTCGAGAAACGGTCGTTTCTGCTAGCGCTGTGCTTCTACACATGTATTTGCTGAACGGTGAAAGCGCACAGTAATGCACTTTTCTCCCAGCAAATACACTGTTTCTAAGGAAATGGGAACACACTGAGGAGACACTTGTGGGAGCTACTGTGACTAAAACTGAGCTTCCCTACGTACAGGGAAGCAAGAGAATGCTGATTTCATCAAGCCCAGTTACATACTCAGAATCTGTACTACTGCGCAAATAGGCATGTCTCTGTAGGCAAAAAACTCATTTCTGACAAAGTTGCCCAAATGCATCTCAGAAGTGTGCAACTTGTTCCCTGAGTTAGAAAACATCGAGAAACGTTCGTTTATGCTAGCACTGTGCTTCTAGACATGTATTTGCTGAACGGTGAAAGCGCACAGTGATGCACTTTTCTCCCAGCTAATACACTGTTTCTAAGGAAATGGGAACACACTGAGGAGACACTTATGGGAGCTACTGTGATTAAACTGAGCTTCCCTACGCACAGGGAAGTATGAGAAATGCTGATTTCATCAAGCCCAGTTACATACACAGAATCTGTACTACTGCGCAAATAGGCATGTCTCTGTAGGCAAAAAACTCATTTCTGACAAAGTTGCCCAAATGCATCTCAGAAGTGTGCCACTTGTTCCCTGAGTTAGAAAACATCGAGAAGCGGTCGGTTCAGCTAGCGCTGTGCTTCTACACATGTATTTGCTGAACGGTGAAAGCGCACAGTAATGCACTTTTCTCCCAGCAAATACACTGTTTCTAAGGAAATGGGAACACACTGAGGAGACACTTGTGGGAGCTACTGTGACTAAAAGTGTGCTTCCCTACGCACAGGAAAGCAAGAGAAATGCTGATTTCATCAAGCCCAGTTACATACTCAGAATCTGTACTACTGCGCAAATAGGCATGTCTCTGTAGGCAAAAAACTCATTTCTGACAAAGTTGCCCAAATGCATCTCAGAAGTGTGCCACTTGTTCCCTGAGTTAGAAAACGTCGAGAAACGGTCGTTTCAGCTAGCGCTGTGCTTCTACACATGTATTTGCTGAACGGTGAAAGCGCACAGTAATGCACTTTTCTCCCAGCAAATACACTGTTTCTAAGGAACTGGGAACACACTGAGGAGACACTTGTGGGAGTTACTGTGACTAAAACTGAGCTTCCCTACGGACAGGGAAGCAAGAGAAATGCTGATTTCATCAAGCCCAGTTACATACTCAGAATCTGTACTACTGCGCAAATAGGCATGTCTCTTTAGGCAAAAAACTCATTTCTGACAAAGTTGCCCAAATGCATCTCAGAAGTGTGCAACTTGTTCCGTGAGTTAGAAAACGTCGAGAAACGGTCGTTTCTGCTAGTGCTGTGCTTCTACACATGTATTTGCTGAACGGTGAAAGCACACAGTAATGCACTTTTCTCCCAGCAAATACACTGTTTCTAAGGAACTGGGAACACACTGAGGAGACACTTGTGGGAGCTACTGTGACTAAAACTGAGCTTCCCTACGCACAGGGAAGCAAGAGAAATGCTGATTTCATCAAGCCCAGTTACATACTCAGAATCTGTACTACTGCGCAAATAGGCATGTCTCTTTAGGCAAAAAACTCATTTCTGACAAAGTTGCCCAAATGCATCTCAGAAGTGTGCCACTTGTTCCGTGAGTTAGAAAACGTCGAGAAAGGGTCGTTTCCGCTAGCGCTGTGCTTCTACACATGTATTTGCTGAACGGTGAAAGCGCACAGTAGTGAACTTTTCTCCCAGCAAATACACTGTTTCTAAGGAAATGGGAACACACTGAGGAGATACTTTTGGGAGCTACTGTGACTAAAACTGAGCTTCCCTACGCACAGGGAAGCAAGAGAAATGCTGATTTCATCAAGCCCAGTTACATACTCAGAATCTGTCCTACTGCGCAAATAGGCATGTCTCTGTAGGCAAAAAACTCATTTCTGACAAAGTTGCCCAAATGCATCTCAGAAGTGTGCAACTTGTTCCCTGAGTTAGAAAACGTCGAGAAACGGTCGTTTCTGCTAGCGCTGTGCTTCTACACATGTATTTGCTGAACGGTGAAAGCGCACAGTAATGCACTTTTCTCCCAGCAAATACACTGTTTCTAAGGAAATGGGAACACACTGAGGAGACACTTGTGGGAGCTACTGTGACTAAAACTGAGCTTCCCTACGCACAGGGAAGCAAGAGAAATGCTGATTTCATCAAGACCAGTTACATACTCAGAATCTGTACTACTGCGCAAATAGGCATGTCTCTGTAGGCAAAAAACTCATTTCTGACAAAGTTGCCCAAATGCATCTCAGAAGTGTGCAACTTGTTCCCTGAGTTAGAAAACATCGAGAAACGTTCGTTTATGCTAGCGCTGTGCTTCTAGACATGTATTTGCTGAACGGTGAAAGCGCACAGTGATGCACTTTTCTCCCAGCAAATACACTGTTTCTAAGGAAATGGGAACACACTGAGGAGACACTTATGGGAGCTACTGTGATTAAACTGAGCTTCCCTACGCACAGGGAAGCATGAGAAATGCTGATTTCATCAAGCCCAGTTACATACACAGAATCTGTACTACTGCGCAAATAGGCATGTCTCTGTAGGCAAAAAACTCATTTCTGACAAAGTTGCCCAAATGCATCTCAGAAGTGTGCCACTTGTTCCCTGAGTTAGAAAACATCGAGAAGCGGTCGGTTCAGCTAGCGCTGTGCTTCTACACATGTATTTGCTGAACGGTGAAAGCGCACAGTAATGCACTTTTCTCCCAGCAAATACACTGTTTCTAAGGAAATGGGAACACACTGAGGAGACACTTGTGGGAGTTACTGTGACTAAAACTGAGCTTCCCTACGCACAGGGAAGCAAGAGAAATGCTGATTTCATCAAGCCCAGTTACATACTCAGAATCTGTACTACTGCGCAAATAGGCATGTCTCTTTAGGCAAAAAACTCATTTCTGACAAAGTTGCCCAAATGCATCTCAGAAGTGTGCAACTTGTTCCGTGAGTTAGAAAACGTCGAGAAACGGTCGTTTCTGCTAGTGCTGTTCTTCTACACATGTATTTGCTGAACGGTGAAAGCACACAGTAATGCACTTTTCTCCCAGCAAATACACTGTTTCTAAGGAACTGGGAACACACTGAGGAGACACTTGTGGGAGCTACTGTGACTAAAACTGAGCTTCCCTACGCACAGGGAAGCAAGAGAAGGCTGATTTCATCAAGCCCAGTTACCTACTCAGAATCTGTACTACTGCGCAAATAGGCATGTCTCTGTAGGCAAAAAACTCATTTCTGACAAAGTTGCCCAAATGCATCTCAGAAGTGTGCAACTTGTTCCCTGAGTTAGAAAACGTCGAGAAACGTTCGTTTCTGCTACCGCTGTGCTTCTACACATGTATTTGCTGAACGGTGAAAGTGCACAGTAATGCACTTTTCTCCCAGCAAATACACTGTTTCTAAGGAAATGGGAACACACTGAGGAGACACTTGTGGGAGCTACTGTGACTAAAACTGAGCTTCCCTACGCACAGGGAAGCAAGAGAATGCTGATTTCATCAAGCCCAGTTACATACTCAGAATCTGTACTACTGCGCAAATAGGCATGTCTCTGTAGGCAAAAAACTCATTTCTGACAAAGTTGCCCAAATGCATCTCAGAAGTGTGCCACTTGTTCCCTGAGTTAGAAAACGTCGAGAAACGTTCGTTTCTGCTAGCGCTGTGCTTCTACACATGTATTTGCTGAACGGTGAAAGCGCACAGTAATGCACTTTTATCCCAGCAAATACACTGTTTCTAAGGAACAGGGAACACACTGAGGAGACACTTGTGGGAGCTACTGTGACTAAAACTGAGCTTCCCTACGCACAGGGAAGCAAGAGAAATGCTGATTTCATCAAGCCCAGTTACATACTCAGAATCTGTACTACTGCGCAAATAGGCATGTCTCTGTAGGCAAAAAACTCATTTCTGACAAAGTTGCCCAAATGCATCTCAGAGTGTGCAACTTGTTCCCTGAGTTAGAAAACGTCGAGAAACGGTCGTTTCTGCTAGCGCTGTGCTTCTACACATGTATTTGCTGAACGGTGAAAGCGCACAGTAATGCACTTTTCTCCAAGCAAATACACTGTTTCTAAAGATATGGGAACACAGTGAGGAGACACTTGTGGGAGCTACTGTGACTAAAACTGAGCTTCCCTACGCACAGGGAAGCAAGAGAATTGCTGATTTCATCAAACCGAGTTACATACTCAGAATCTGTACTACTGCGCAAATAGGCATGTCTCTGTAGGCAAAAAACTCATTTCTGACAAAGTTGCCCAAATGCATCTCAGAAGTGTGCAACTTGTTCCCTGAGTTAGAAAACGTCGAGAAAGGTCGTTTCTGCTAGCGCTGTGCTTCTACACATGTATTTGCTGAACGGTGAAAGCGCACAGTAATGCACTTTTCTCCCAGCAAATACACTGTTTCTAAGGAAATGGGAACACACTGAGGAGACACTTGTGGGAGCTACTGTGACTAAAACTGAGCTTCCCTACGCACAGGGAAGCAAGAGAAATGCTGATGTCATCAAGCCCAGTTACATACTCAGAATCTGTACTACTGCGCAAATAGGCATGTCTCTGTAGGCAAAAAACTCATTTCTGACAAAGTTGCCCAAATGCATCTCAGAAGTGTGCAACTTGTTCCCTGAGTTAGAAAACGTCGAGAAACAGTCGTTTCTGCTAGCGCTGTGCTTCTACACATGTATTTGCTGAACGGTGAAAGCGCAGATTAATGCACTTTTCTCCCAGCAAATACACTGTTTCTAAGGAACAGGAAACACACTGAGGAGACACTTGTGGGAGCTACTGTGACTAAAAGTGAGCTTCCCTACGCACAGGGAAGCAAGAGAAATGCTGATTTCATCAAGCCCAGTTACATACTCAGAATCTGTACTACTGCGCAAATAGGCATGTCTCTGTAGGCAAAAAACTCATTTCTGACAAAGTTGCCCAAATGCATCTCAGAAGTGTGCAACTTGTTCCCTGAGTTAGAAAACGTCGAGAAACGGTCGTTTCTGCTAGCGCTGTGCTTCTACACATGTATTTGCTGAACGGTGAAAGCGCACAGTGATGCACTTTTCTCCCAGCAAATACACTGTTTCTAAGGAACTGGGAACACACTGAGGAGACACTTGTGGGAGCTACTGTGACTAAAACTGAGCTTCCCTACGCACAGGGAAGCAAGAGAATGCTGATTTCATCAAGCCCAGTTACATACTCAGAATCTGTACTACTGCGCAAATAGGCATGTCTCTGTAGGCAAAAAACTCATTTCTGACAAAGTTGCCCAAATGCATCTCAGAAGTGTGCAACTTGTTCCCTGAGTTAGAAAACGTCGAGAAACGTTCGTTTCTGCTAGCGCTGTGCTTCTACACATGTATTTGCTGAACGGTGAATGCGCACAGTAATGCACTTTTCTCCCAGCAAATACACTGTTTCTAAGGAAATGGGAACACACTGAGGAGACACTTGTGGGAGCTACTGTGACTAAAACTGAGCTTCCCTACTCACAGAGAAGCAAGAGAATGCTGATTTCATCAAGCCCAGTTACATACTCAGAATCTGTACTACTGCGCAAATAGGCATGTCTCTGTAGGCAAAAAACTCATTTCTGACAAAGTTGCCCAAATGCATCTCAGAAGTGTGCAACTTGTTCCCTGAGTTAGAAAACGTCGAGAAACGTTCGTTTCTGCTAGCGCTGTGCTTCTCGACATGTATTTGCTGAACGGTGAAAGCGCACAGTAATGCACTTTTCTCCCAGCAAATACACTGTTTCTAAGGAAATGGGAACACACTGAGGAGACACTTGTGGGAGCTACTGTGACTAAAACTGAGCTTCCCTAAGCACAGGGAAGCAAGAGAAATGCTGATTTCATCAAGCCCAGTTACATACACAGAATCTGTACTACTGCGCAAATAGGCAAGTCTCTGTAGGCAAAAAACTCATTTCTGACAAAGTTGCCCAAATGCATCTCAGAAGTGTGCCACTTGTTCCCTGAGTTAGAAAACGTCGAGAAACGGTCGTTTCAGCTAGCGCTGTGCTTCTACACATGTATTTGCTGAACGGTGAAAGCGCACAGTAATGCACTTTTCTCCCAGCAAATACACTGTTTCTAAGGAAATGGGAACACACTGAGGAGATACTTGTGGGAGCTACTGTGACTAAAACTGAGCTTCCCTACTCACAGGGAAGCAAGAGAATGCTGATTTCATCAAGCCCAGTTACATACTCAGAATCTGTACTACTGCGCAAATAGGCATGTCTCTGTAGGCAAAAAACTCATTTCTGACAAAGTTGCCCAAATGCATCTGAGAAGTGTGCAACTTGTTCCCTGAGTTAGAAAACGTCGAGAAACGTTCGTTTCTGCTAGCGCTGTGCTTCTAGACATGTATTTGCTGAACGGTGAAAGCGCACAGTAATGCACTTTTCTCTCAGCAAATACACTGTTTCTAAGGAAATGGGAACACACTGAGGAGACACTTGTGGGAGCTACTGTGACTAAAACTGAGCTTCCCTACGCACAGGGAAGCAAGAGAAATGCTGATTTCATCAAGTCCAGTTACATACACAGAATCTGTACTACTGCGCAAATAGGCAAGTCTCTGTAGGCAAAAAACTCATTTCTGACAAAGTTGCCCAAATGCATCTCAGAAGTGTGCCACTTGTTTTCTGAGTTAGAAAACGTCGAGAAACGGTACGTTTCAGCTATCGCTGTGCTTCTACACATGTATTTGCTGAACGGTGAAAGCGCACAGTAATGCACTTTTCTCCCAGCAAATACACTGTTTCTAAGGAAATGGGAACACACTGAGGAGACACTTGTGGGAGCTACTGTGACAAAAACTGAGCTTCCCTACGCACAGGGAAGCAAGAGAAATGCTGATTTCCTCAAGCCCAGTTACATACTCAGAATCTGTACTACTGGGCAAATAGGCATGTCTCTTTAGGCAAAAAACTCATTTCTGACAAAGTTGCCCAAATGCATCTCAGAAGTGTACAACTTGTTCCCTGAGTTAGAAAACGTCGAGAAAGGTCGTTTCTGCTAGCGCTGCGCTTCTACACATGTATTTGCTGAACGGTGAAAGCGCACAGTAATGCACTTTTCTCCCAGCAAATACACTGTTTCTAAGGAACAGGGAACACACTGAGGAGACACTTGTGGGAGCTACTGTGACTAAAACTGAGCTTCCCTACGCACAGGGAAGCAAGAGGAATGCTGATTTCATCAAGCCCAGTTACATACTCAGAATCTGTACTACTGCACAAATAGGCATGTCTCTGTAGGCAAAAAACTCATTTCTGACAAAGTTGCCCAAATGCATCTCAGAAGTGTGCAACTTGTTCCCTGAGTTAGAAAACGTCGAGAAACGGTCGTTTCTGCTAGCGCTGTGCTTCTACACATGTATTTGCTGAACGGTGAAAGCGCACAGTAATGCACTTTTCTCCCAGCAAATACACTGTTTCTAAGGAAATGGGAACACACTGAGGAGACACTTGTGGGAGCTACTGTGACTAAAACTGAGCTTCCCTACGCACAGGGAAGCAAGAGAAATGCTGATTTCATCAAGCCCAGTTACATACTCAGAATCTGTACTACTGCGCAAATAGGCATGTCTCTGTAGACAAAAAAATCATTTTTGAGAAAGTTACCCAAATGCATCTCAGAAGTGTGCAACTTGTTCCCTGAGTTAGAAAACGTCGAGAAACGGTCGTTTCTGCTAGCGCTGTGCTTCTACACATGTATTTGCTGAACGGTGAAAGCGCACAGTAATGCACTTTTCTCCCAGCAAATACACTGTTTCTAAGGAAATGGGAACACACTGAGGAGACACTTGTGGGAGCTACTGTGACTAAAACTGAGCTTCCCTACGCACAGGGAAGCAAGAGAAATGCTGATTTCATCAAGCCCAGTTACATACTCAGAATCTGTACTACTGCGCAAATAGGCATGTCTCTGTAGGCAAAAAACTCATTTCTGACAAAGTTGCCCAAATGCATCTCAGAAGTGTGCAACTTGTTCCCTGAGTTAGAAAACGTCGAGAAACGGTCGTTTCTGCTAGCGCTGTGCTTCTACACATGTATTTGCTGAACGGTGAAAGCGCACAGTAATGCACTTTTCTCCCAGCAAATACACTGTTTCTAAGGAAATGGGAACACACTGAGGAGACACTTGTGGGAGCTACTGTGACTAAAACTGAGCTTCCCTACGCACAGGGAAGCAAGAGAATGCTGATTTCATCAAGCCCAGTTACATACTCAGAATCTGTACTACTGCGCAAATAGGCATGTCTCTGTAGGCAAAAAACTCATTTCTGACAAAGTTACCCAAATGCATCTCAGAAGTGTGCACCTTGTTCCCTGAGTTAGAAAACGTGGAGAAACGGTCGTTTCTGCTAGCGTTGTGCTTCTACACATGTATTTGCTGAACGGTGAAAGCGCACAATAATGCACTTTTCTCCCAGCAAATACACTGTTTCTAAGGAAATGGGAACACACTGAGGAGACACTTGTGGGAGCTTCTGTGACTAAAACTGAGCTTCCCTACGCACAGGGAAGCAAGAGAAAGGCTGATTTCATCAAGCCCAGTTACATACTCAGAATCTGTACTACTGCGCAAATAGGCATGTCTCTGTAGGCAAAAAACTCATTTCTGACAAAGTTGCCCAAATGCATCTCAGAAGTGTGCAACTTGTTCCCTGAGTTAGAAAACGTCGAGAAACGGTCGTTTCTGCTAGCGCTGTGCTTCTACACATGTATTTGCTGAACGGTGAAAGCGCACAGTAATGCACTTTTCTCCCAGCAAATACACTGTTTCTAAGGAAATGGGAACACACTGAGGAGACACTTGTGGGAGCTACTGTGACTAAAACTGAGCTTCCCTACGCACAGGGAAGCAAGAGAATGCTGATTTCATCAAGCCCAGTTACATACTCAGAATCTGTACTACTGCGCAAATAGGCATGTCTCTGTAGGCAAAAAACTCATTTCTGACAAAGTTGCCCAAATGCATCTCAGAAGTGTGCAACTTGTTCCCTGAGTTAGAAAACGTCGAGAAACGTTCGTTTCTGCTAGCGCTGTGCTTCTACACATGTATTTGCTGAACGGTGAATGCGCACAGTAATGCACTTTTCTCCCAGCAAATACACTGTTTCTAAGGAAATGGGAACACACTGAGGAGACACTTGTGGGAGCTACTGTGACTAAAACTGAGCTTCTCCACGCACAGGTTAGCAAGAGAAATGCTGATTTCATCAAGCCCAGTTACATACTCAGAATCTGTACTACTGCGCAAATAGGCATGTCTCTGTAGGCAAAAAACTCATTTCTGACAAAGTTGCCCAAATGCATCTCAGAAGTGTGCAACTTGTTCCCTGAGTTAGAAAACGTCGAGAAACGTTCGTTTCTGCTAGCGCTGTGCTTCTCGACATGTATTTGCTGAACGGTGAAAGCGCACAGTAATGCACTTTTCTCCCAGCAAATACACTGTTTCTAAGGAAATGGGAACACACTGAGGAGACACTTGTGGGAGCTACTGTGACTAAAACTGAGCTTCCCTAAGCACAGGGAAGCAAGAGAAATGCTGATTTCATCAAGCCCAGTTACATACACAGAATCTGTACTACTGCGCAAATAGGCAAGTCTCTGTAGGCAAAAAACTCATTTCTG
Source organism: Acomys minous (assembly GCF_964271855.1). Classification (NCBI taxonomy): domain Eukaryota; kingdom Metazoa; phylum Chordata; class Mammalia; order Rodentia; family Muridae; genus Acomys; species Acomys minous. Next base: position 230,108 of record NW_028182180.1, read on the forward strand.
ACAAAGTTGCCCAAATGCATCTCAGAAGTGTGCCACTTGTTCCCTGAGTTAGAAAACGTCGAGAAACGGTCGTTTCAGCTAGCGCTGTGCTTCTACACATGTATTTGCTGAACGGTGAAAGCGCACAGTAATGCACTTTTCTCCCAGCAAATACACTGTTTCTAAGGAAATGGGAACACACTGAGGAGATACTTGTGGGAGCTACTGTGACTAAAACTGAGCTTCCCTACTCACAGGGAAGCAAGAGAATGCTGATTTCATCAAGCCCAGTTACATACTCAGAATCTGTACTACTGCGCAAATAGGCATGTCTCTGTAGGCAAAAAACTCATTTCTGACAAAGTTGCCCAAATGCATCTGAGAAGTGTGCAACTTGTTCCCTGAGTTAGAAAACGTCGAGAAACGTTCGTTTCTGCTAGCGCTGTGCTTCTAGACATGTATTTGCTGAACGGTGAAAGCGCACAGTAATGCACTTTTCTCTCAGCAAATACACTGTTTCTAAGGAAATGGGAACACACTGAGGAGACACTTGTGGGAGCTACTGTGACTAAAACTGAGCTTCCCTACGCACAGGGAAGCAAGAGAAATGCTGATTTCATCAAGTCCAGTTACATACACAGAATCTGTACTACTGCGCAAATAGGCAAGTCTCTGTAGGCAAAAAACTCATTTCTGACAAAGTTGCCCAAATGCATCTCAGAAGTGTGCAACTTGTTTTCTGAGTTAGAAAACGTCGAGAAACGGTACGTTTCAGCTATCGCTGTGCTTCTACACATGTATTTGCTGAACGGTGAAAGCGCACAGTAATGCACTTTTCTCCCAGCAAATACACTGTTTCTAAGGAAATGGGAACACACTGAGGAGACACTTGTGGGAGCTACTGTGACAAAAACTGAGCTTCCCTACGCACAGGGAAGCAAGAGAAATGCTGATTTCCTCAAGCCCAGTTACATACTCAGAATCTGTACTACTGGGCAAATAGGCATGTCTCTTTAGGCAAAAAACTCATTTCTGACAAAGTTGCCCAAATGCATCTCAGAAGTGTACAACTTGTTCCCTGAGTTAGAAAACGTCGAGAAAGGTCGTTTCTGCTAGCGCTGCGCTTCTACACATGTATTTGCTGAACGGTGAAAGCGCACAGTAATGCACTTTTCTCCCAGCAAATACACTGTTTCTAAGGAACAGGGAACACACTGAGGAGACACTTGTGGGAGCTACTGTGACTAAAACTGAGCTTCCCTACGCACAGGGAAGCAAGAGGAATGCTGATTTCATCAAGCCCAGTTACATACTCAGAATCTGTACTACTGCACAAATAGGCATGTCTCTGTAGGCAAAAAACTCATTTCTGACAAAGTTGCCCAAATGCATCTCAGAAGTGTGCAACTTGTTCCCTGAGTTAGAAAACGTCGAGAAACGGTCGTTTCTGCTAGCGCTGTGCTTCTACACATGTATTTGCTGAACGGTGAAAGCGCACAGTAATGCACTTTTCTCCCAGCAAATACACTGTTTCTAAGGAAATGGGAACACACTGAGGAGACACTTGTGGGAGCTACTGTGACTAAAACTGAGCTTCCCTACGCACAGGGAAGCAAGAGAAATGCTGATTTCATCAAGCCCAGTTACATACTCAGAATCTGTACTACTGCGCAAATAGGCATGTCTCTGTAGACAAAAAAATCATTTTTGAGAAAGTTACCCAAATGCATCTCAGAAGTGTGCAACTTGTTCCCTGAGTTAGAAAACGTCGAGAAACGGTCGTTTCTGCTAGCGCTGTGCTTCTACACATGTATTTGCTGAACGGTGAAAGCGCACAGTAATGCACTTTTCTCCCAGCAAATACACTGTTTCTAAGGAAATGGGAACACACTGAGGAGACACTTGTGGGAGCTACTGTGACTAAAACTGAGCTTCCCTACGCACAGGGAAGCAAGAGAAATGCTGATTTCATCAAGCCCAGTTACATACTCAGAATCTGTACTACTGCGCAAATAGGCATGTCTCTGTAGGCAAAAAACTCATTTCTGACAAAGTTGCCCAAATGCATCTCAGAAGTGTGCAACTTGTTCCCTGAGTTAGAAAACGTCGAGAAACGGTCGTTTCTGCTAGCGCTGTGCTTCTACACATGTATTTGCTGAACGGTGAAAGCGCACAGTAATGCACTTTTCTCCCAGCAAATACACTGTTTCTAAGGAAATGGGAACACACTGAGGAGACACTTGTGGGAGCTACTGTGACTAAAACTGAGCTTCCCTACGCACAGGGAAGCAAGAGAATGCTGATTTCATCAAGCCCAGTTACATACTCAGAATCTGTACTACTGCGCAAATAGGCATGTCTCTGTAGGCAAAAAACTCATTTCTGACAAAGTTACCCAAATGCATCTCAGAAGTGTGCACCTTGTTCCCTGAGTTAGAAAACGTGGAGAAACGGTCGTTTCTGCTAGCGTTGTGCTTCTACACATGTATTTGCTGAACGGTGAAAGCGCACAATAATGCACTTTTCTCCCAGCAAATACACTGTTTCTAAGGAAATGGGAACACACTGAGGAGACACTTGTGGGAGCTACTGTGACTAAAACTGAGCTTCCCTACGCACAGGGAAGCAAGAGAAAGGCTGATTTCATCAAGCCCAGTTACATACTCAGAATCTGTACTACTGCGCAAATAGGCATGTCTCTGTAGGCAAAAAACTCATTTCTGACAAAGTTGCCCAAATGCATCTCAGAAGTGTGCAACTTGTTCCCTGAGTTAGAAAACGTCGAGAAACGGTCGTTTCTGCTAGCGCTGTGCTTCTACACATGTATTTGCTGAACGGTGAAAGCGCACAGTAATGCACTTTTCTCCCAGCAAATACACTGTTTCTAAGGAAATGGGAACACACTGAGGAGACACTTGTGGGAGCTACTGTGACTAAAACTGAGCTTCCCTACGCACAGGGAAGCAAGAGAATGCTGATTTCATCAAGCCCAGTTACATACTCAGAATTTGTACTACTGCGCAAATAGGCATGTCTCTGTAGGCAAAAAACTCATTTCAGACAAAGTTACCCAAATGCATCTCAGAAGTGTGCACCTTGTTCCCTGAGTTAGAAAACGTGGAGAAACGGTCGTTTCTGCTAGCGTTGTGCTTCTACACATGTATTTGCTGAACGGTGAAAGCGCACAATAATGCACTTTTCTCCCAGCAAATACACTGTTTCTAAGGAAATGGGAACACACTGAGGAGACACTTGTGGGAGCTACTGTGACTAAAACTGAGCTTCCCTACGCACAGGGAAGCAAGAGAAATGCTGATTTCATCAAGCCCAGTTACATACTGAGAATCTGTACTACTGCGCAAATAGGCATGTCTCTGTAGGCAGAAAACTCATTTGTGACAAAGTTGCCCAAATGCATCTCAGAAGTGTGCAACTTGTTCCCTGAGTTAGAAAACATCGAGAAACGTTCGTTTCTGCTAGCGCTGTGCTTCTACACATGTATTTGCTGAACGGTGAAAGCGCACAGTAATGCACTTTTCTCCCAGCAAATACACTGTTTCTAAGGAAATGGGAACACACTGAGGAGACACTTGTGGGAGCTACTGTGACTAAAACTGAGCTTCCCTACGCACAGGGAAGCAAGAGAAAGGCTGATTTCATCAAGCCCAGTTACATACTCAGAATCTGTACTACTGCGCAAATAGGCATGTCTCTGTAGGCAAAAAACTCATTTCTGACAAAGTTGCCCAAATGCATCTCAGAAGTGTGCAACTTGTTCCCTGAGTTAGAAAACGTCGAGAAACGGTCGTTTCTGCTAGCGCTGTGCTTCTACACATGTATTTGCTGAACGGTGAAAGCGCACAGTAATGCACTTTTCTCCCAGCAAATACACTGTTTCTAAGGAAATGGGAACACACTGAGGAGACACTTGTGGGAGCTACTGTGACTAAAACTGAGCTTCCCTACGCACAGGGAAGCAAGAGAAATGCTGATTTCATCAAGCCCAGTTACATACTCAGAATCTGTACTACTGCGCAAATAGGCATGTCTCTGTAGACAAAAAAATCATTTTTGAGAAAGTTACCCAAATGCATCTCAGAAGTGTGCAACTTGTTCCCTGAGTTAGAAAACGTCGAGAAACGGTCGTTTCTGCTAGCGCTGTGCTTCTACACATGTATTTGCTGAACGGTGAAAGCGCACAGTAATGCACTTTTCTCCCAGCAAATACACTGTTTCTAAGGAAATGGGAACACACTGAGGAGACACTTGTGGGAGCTACTGTGACTAAAACTGAGCTTCCCTACGCACAGGGAAGCAAGAGAAATGCTGATTTCATCAAGCCCAGTTACATACTCAGAATCTGTACTACTGCGCAAATAGGCATGTCTCTGTAGGCAAAAAACTCATTTCTGACAAAGTTGCCCAAATGCATCTCAGAAGTGTGCAACTTGTTCCCTGAGTTAGAAAACGTCGAGAAACGGTCGTTTCTGCTAGCGCTGTGCTTCTACACATGTATTTGCTGAACGGTGAAAGCGCACAGTAATGCACTTTTCTCCCAGCAAATACACTGTTTCTAAGGAAATGGGAACACACTGAGGAGACACTTGTGGGAGCTACTGTGACTAAAACTGAGCTTCCCTACGCACAGGGAAGCAAGAGAATGCTGATTTCATCAAGCCCAGTTACATACTCAGAATCTGTACTACTGCGCAAATAGGCATGTCTCTGTAGGCAAAAAACTCATTTCTGAGAAAGTTACCCAAATGCATCTCAGAAGTGTGCACCTTGTTCCCTGAGTTAGAAAACGTGGAGAAACGGTCGTTTCTGCTAGCGTTGTGTTTCTACACATGTATTTGCTGAACGGTGAAAGCGCACAATAATGCACTTTTCTCCCAGCAAATACACTGTTTCTAAGGAAATGGGAACACACTGAGGAGACACTTGTGGGAGCTACTGTGACTAAAACTGAGCTTCCCTACGCACAGGGAAGCAAGAGAAAGGCTGATTTCATCAAGCCCAGTTACATACTCAGAATCTGTACTACTGCGCAAATAGGCATGTCTCTGTAGGCAAAAAACTCATTTCTGACAAAGTTGCCCAAATGCATCTCAGAAGTGTGCAACTTGTTCCCTGAGTTAGAAAACGTCGAGAAACGGTCGTTTCTGCTAGTGCTGTGCTTCTACACATGTATTTGCTGAACGGTGAAAGCGCACAGTAATGCACTTTTCTCCCAGCAAATACACTGTTTCTAAGGAAATGGGAACACACTGAGGAGACACTTGTGGGAGCTACTGTGACTAAAACTGAGCTTCCCTACGCACAGGGAAGCAAGAGAAATGCTGATTTCATCAAGCCCAGTTACATACTCAGAATCTGTACTACTGCGCAAATAGGCATGTCTCTGTAGACAAAAAAATCATTTTTGAGAAAGTTACCCAAATGCATCTCAGAAGTGTGCAACTTGTTCCCTGAGTTAGAAAACGTCGAGAAACGGTCGTTTCTGCTAGCGCTGTGCTTCTACACATGTATTTGCTGAACGGTGAAAGCGCACAGTAATGCACTTTTCTCCCAGCAAATACACTGTTTCTAAGGAAATGGGAACACACTGAGGAGACACTTGTGGGAGCTACTGTGACTAAAACTGAGCTTCCCTACGCACAGGGAAGCAAGAGAAATGCTGATTTCATCAAGCCCAGTTACATACTCAGAATCTGTACTACTGCGCAAATAGGCATGTCTCTGTAGGCAAAAAACTCATTTCTGACAAAGTTGCCCAAATGCATCTCAGAAGTGTGCAACTTGTTCCCTGAGTTAGAAAACGTCGAGAAACGGTCGTTTCTGCTAGCGCTGTGCTTCTACACATGTATTTGCTGAACGGTGAAAGCGCACAGTAATGCACTTTTCTCCCAGCAAATACACTGTTTCTAAGGAAATGGGAACACACTGAGGAGACACTTGTGGGAGCTACTGTGACTAATAGTGAGCTTCTCCACGCACAGGTTAGCAAGAGAAATGCTGATGTCATCAAGCCCAGTTACATACTCAGAATCTGTACTACTGCGCAAATAGGCATGTCTCTGTAGGCAAAAAACTCATTTCTGACAAAGTTGCCCAAATGCATCTCAGAAGTGTGCAACTTGTTCCCTGAGTTAGAAAACGTCGAGAAACGTTCGTTTCTGCTAGCGCTGTGCTTCTACACATGTATTTGCTGAACGGTGAAAGCGCACAGTAATGCACTTTTCTCCCAGCAAATACACTGTTTCTAAGGAAATGGGAACACACTGAGGAGACACTTGTGGGAGCTACTGTGACTAAAACTGAGCTTCCCTACGCACAGGGAAGCAAGAGAATGCTGATTTCATCAAGCCCAGTTACATACTCAGAATCTGTACTACTGCGCAAATAGGCATGTCTCTGTAGGCAAAAAACTCATTTCTGACAAAGTTACCCAAATGCATCTCAGAAGTGTGCACCTTGTTCCCTGAGTTAGAAAACGTGGAGAAACGGTCGTTTCTGCTAGCGTTGTGCTTCTACACATGTATTTGCTGAACGGTGAAAGCGCACAATAATGCACTTTTCTCCCAGCAAATACACTGTTTCTAAGGAAATGGGAACACACTGAGGAGACACTTGTGGGAGCTACTGTGACTAAAACTGAGCTTCCCTACGCACAGGGAAGCAAGAGAAATGCTGATTTCATCAAGCCCAGTTACATACTCAGAATCTGTACTACTGCGCAAATAGGCATGTCTCCGTAGGCAGAAAACTCATTTGTGACAAAGTTGCCCAAATGCATCTCAGAAGTGTGCAACTTGTTCCCTGAGTTAGAAAACATCGAGAAACGTTCGTTTCTGCTAGCGCTGTGCTTCTACACATGTATTTGCTGAACGGTGAAAGCGCACAGTAATGCACTTTTCTCCCAGCAAATACACTGTTTCGAAGGAAATGGGAACACACTGAGGAGACACTTGTGGGAGCTACTGTGACTAAAACTGAGCTTCCCTACGCACAGGGAAGCAAGAGAAAGGCTGATTTCATCAAGCCCAGTTACATACTCAGAATCTGTACTACTGCGCAAATAGGCATGTCTCTGGAGACAAAAAAATCATTTTTGAGAAAGTTACCCAAATGCATCTCAGAAGTGTGCAACTTGTTCCCTGAGTTAGAAAACGTCGAGAAACGGTCGTTTCTGCTAGCGCTGTGCTTCTACACATGTATTTGCTGAACGGTGAAAGCGCACAGTAATGCACTTTTCTCCCAGCAAATACACTGTTTCTAAGGAAATGGGAACACACTGAGGAGACACTTGTGGGAGCTACTGTGACTAAAACTGAGCTTCCCTACGCACAGGGAAGCAAGAGAAATGCTGATTTCATCAAGCCCAGTTACATACTCACAATCTGTACTACTGCGCAAATAGGCATGTCTCTGTAGGCAAAAAACTCATTTCTGACAAAGTTGCCCAAATGCATCTCAGAAGTGTGCAACTTGTTCCCTGAGTTAGAAAACGTCGAGAAACGGTCGTTTCTGCTAGCGCTGTGCTTCTACACATGTATTTGCTGAACGGTGAAAGCGCACAGTAATGCACTTTTCTCCCAGCAAATACACTGTTTCTAAGGAAATGGGAACACACTGAGGAGACACTTGTGGGAGCTACTGTGACTAATAGTGAGCTTCTCCACGCACAGGTTAGCAAGAGAAATGCTGATGTCATCAAGCCCAGTTACATACTCAGAATCTGTACTACTGCGCAAATAGGCATGTCTCTGTAGGCAAAAAACTCATTTCTGACAAAGTTGCCCAAATGCATCTCAGAAGTGTGCAACTTGTTCCCTGAGTTAGAAAACGTCGAGAAACGTTCGTTTCTGCTAGCGCTGTGCTTCTACACATGTATTTGCTGAACGGTGAAAGCGCACAGTAATGCACTTTTCTCCCAGCAAATACACTGTTTCTAAGGAAATGGGAACACACTGAGGAGACACTTGTGGGAGCTACTGTGACTAAAACTGAGCTTCCCTACGCACAGGGAAGCAAGAGAATGCTGATTTCATCAAGCCCAGTTACATACTCAGAATCTGTACTACTGCGCAAATAGGCATGTCTCTGTAGGCAAAAAACTCATTTCTGACAAAGTTACCCAAATGCATCTCAGAAGTGTGCACCTTGTTCCCTGAGTTAGAAAACGTGGAGAAACGGTCGTTTCTGCTAGCGTTGTGCTTCTACACATGTATTTGCTGAACGGTGAAAGCGCACAATAATGCACTTTTCTCCCAGCAAATACACTGTTTCTAAGGAAATGGGAACACACTGAGGAGACACTTGTGGGAGCTACTGTGACTAAAACTGAGCTTCCCTACGCACAGGGAAGCAAGAGAAATGCTGATTTCATCAAGCCCAGTTACATACTCAGAATCTGTACTACTGCGCAAATAGGCATGTCTCTGTAGACAAAAAAATCATTTTTGAGAAAGTTACCCAAATGCATCTCAGAAGTGTGCAACTTGTTCCCTGAGTTAGAAAACGTCGAGAAACGGTCGTTTCTGCTAGCGCTGTGCTTCTACACATGTATTTGCTGAACGGTGAAAGCGCACAGTAATGCACTTTTCTCCCAGCAAATACACTGTTTCTAAGGAAATGGGAACACACTGAGGAGACACTTGTGGGAGCTACTGTGACTAAAACTGAGCTTCCCTACGCACAGGGAAGCAAGAGAAATGCTGATTTCATCAAGCCCAGTTACATACTCAGAATCTGTACTACTGCGCAAATAGGCATGTCTCTGTAGGCAAAAAACTCATTTCTGACAAAGTTGCCCAAATGCATCTCAGAAGTGTGCAACTTGTTCCCTGAGTTAGAAAACGTCGAGAAACGGTCGTTTCTGCTAGCGCTGTGCTTCTACACATGTATTTGCTGAACGGTGAAAGCGCACAGTAATGCACTTTTCTCCCAGCAAATACACTGTTTCTAAGGAAATGGGAACACACTGAGGAGACACTTGTGGGAGCTACTGTGACTAATAGTGAGCTTCTCCACGCACAGGTTAGCAAGAGAAATGCTGATGTCATCAAGCCCAGTTACATACTCAGAATCTGTACTACTGCGCAAATAGGCATGTCTCTGTAGGCAAAAAACTCATTTCTGACAAAGTTGCCCAAATGCATCTCAGAAGTGTGCAACTTGTTCCCTGAGTTAGAAAACGTCGAGAAACGTTCGTTTCTGCTAGCGCTGTGCTTCTACACATGTATTTGCTGAACGGTGAAAGCGCACAGTAATGCACTTTTCTCCCAGCAAATACACTGTTTCTAAGGAAATGGGAACACACTGAGGAGACACTTGTGGGAGCTACTGTGACTAAAACTGAGCTTCCCTACGCACAGGGAAGCAAGAGAATGCTGATTTCATCAAGCCCAGTTACATACTCAGAATCTGTACTACTGCGCAAATAGGCATGTCTCTGTAGGCAAAAAACTCATTTCTGACAAAGTTACCCAAATGCATCTCAGAAGTGTGCACCTTGTTCCCTGAGTTAGAAAACGTGGAGAAACGGTCGTTTCTGCTAGCGTTGTGCTTCTACACATGTATTTGCTGAACGGTGAAAGCGCACAATAATGCACTTTTCTCCCAGCAAATACACTGTTTCTAAGGAAATGGGAACACACTGAGGAGACACTTGTGGGAGCTACTGTGACTAAAACTGAGCTTCCCTACGCACAGGGAAGCAAGAGAAATGCTGATTTCATCAAGCCCAGTTACATACTCAGAATCTGTACTACTGCGCAAATAGGCATGTCTCCGTAGGCAGAAAACTCATTTGTGACAAAGTTGCCCAAATGCATCTCAGAAGTGTGCAACTTGTTCCCTGAGTTAGAAAACATCGAGAAACGTTCGTTTCTGCTAGCGCTGTGCTTCTACACATGTATTTGCTGAACGGTGAAAGCGCACAGTAATGCACTTTTCTCCCAGCAAATACACTGTTTCGAAGGAAATGGGAACACACTGAGGAGACACTTGTGGGAGCTACTGTGACTAAAACTGAGCTTCCCTACGCACAGGGAAGCAAGAGAAAGGCTGATTTCATCAAGCCCAGTTACATACTCAGAATCTGTACTACTGCGCAAATAGGCATGTCTCTGGAGACAAAAAAATCATTTTTGAGAAAGTTACCCAAATGCATCTCAGAAGTGTGCAACTTGTTCCCTGAGTTAGAAAACGTCGAGAAACGGTCGTTTCTGCTAGCGCTGTGCTTCTACACATGTATTTGCTGAACGGTGAAAGCGCACAGTAATGCACTTTTCTCCCAGCAAATACACTGTTTCTAAGGAAATGGGAACACACTGAGGAGACACTTGTGGGAGCTACTGTGACTAAAACTGAGCTTCCCTACGCACAGGGAAGCAAGAGAAATGCTGATTTCATCAAGCCCAGTTACATACTCACAATCTGTACTACTGCGCAAATAGGCATGTCTCTGTAGGCAAAAAACTCATTTCTGACAAAGTTGCCCAAATGCATCTCAGAAGTGTGCAACTTGTTCCCTGAGTTAGAAAACGTCGAGAAACGGTCGTTTCTGCTAGCGCTGTGCTTCTACACATGTATTTGCTGAACGGTGAAAGCGCACAGTAATGCACTTTTCTCCCAGCAAATACACTGTTTCTAAGGAAATGGGAACACACTGAGGAGACACTTGTGGGAGCTACTGTGACTAATAGTGAGCTTCTCCACGCACAGGTTAGCAAGAGAAATGCTGATGTCATCAAGCCCAGTTACATACTCAGAATCTGTACTACTGCGCAAATAGGCATGTCTCTGTAGGCAAAAAACTCATTTCTGACAAAGTTGCCCAAATGCATCTCAGAAGTGTGCAACTTGTTCCCTGAGTTAGAAAACGTCGAGAAACGTTCGTTTCTGCTAGCGCTGTGCTTCTACACATGTATTTGCTGAACGGTGAAAGCGCACAGTAATGCACTTTTCTCCCAGCAAATACACTGTTTCTAAGGAAATGGGAACACACTGAGGAGACACTTGTGGGAGCTACTGTGACTAAAACTGAGCTTCCCTACGCACAGGGAAGCAAGAGAATGCTGATTTCATCAAGCCCAGTTACATACTCAGAATCTGTACTACTGCGCAAATAGGCATGTCTCTGTAGGCAAAAAACTCATTTCTGACAAAGTTACCCAAATGCATCTCAGAAGTGTGCACCTTGTTCCCTGAGTTAGAAAACGTGGAGAAACGGTCGTTTCTGCTAGCGTTGTGCTTCTACACATGTATTTGCTGAACGGTGAAAGCGCACAATAATGCACTTTTCTCCCAGCAAATACACTGTTTCTAAGGAAATGGGAACACACTGAGGAGACACTTGTGGGAGCTACTGTGACTAAAACTGAGCTTCCCTACGCACAGGGAAGCAAGAGAAATGCTGATTTCATCAAGCCCAGTTACATACTCACAATCTGTACTACTGCGCAAATAGGCATGTCTCTGTAGGCAAAAAACTCATTTCTGACAAAGTTGCCCAAATGCATCTCAGAAGTGTGCAACTTGTTCCCTGAGTTAGAAAACGTCGAGAAACGGTCGTTTCTGCTAGCGCTGTGCTTCTACACATGTATTTGCTGAACGGTGAAAGCGCACAGTAATGCACTTTTCTCCCAGCAAATACACTGTTTCTAAGGAAATGGGAACACACTGAGGAGACACTTGTGGGAGCTACTGTGACTAATAGTGAGCTTCTCCACGCACAGGTTAGCAAGAGAAATGCTGATGTCATCAAGCCCAGTTACATACTCAGAATCTGTACTACTGCGCAAATAGGCATGTCTCTGTAGGCAAAAAACTCATTTCTGACAAAGTTGCCCAAATGCATCTCAGAAGTGTGCAACTTGTTCCCTGAGTTTGAAAACGTCGAGAAACGTTCGTTTCTGCTAGCGCTGTGCTTCTACACATGTATTTGCTGAACGGTGAAAGCGCACAGTAATGCACTTTTCTCCCAGCAAATACACTGTTTCTAAGGAAATGGGAACACACTGAGGAGACACTTGTGGGAGCTACTGTGACTAAAACTGAGCTTCCCTACGCACAGGGAAGCAAGAGAATGCTGATTTCATCAAGCCCAGTTACATACTCAGAATCTGTACTACTGCGCAAATAGGCATGTCTCTGTAGGCAAAAAACTCATTTCTGACAAAGTTACCCAAATGCATCTCAGAAGTGTGCACCTTGTTCCCTGAGTTAGAAAACGTGGAGAAACGGTCGTTTCTGCTAGCGTTGTGCTTCTACACATGTATTTGCTGAACGGTGAAAGCGCACAATAATGCACTTTTCTCCCAGCAAATACACTGTTTCTAAGGAAATGGGAACACACTGAGGAGACACTTGTGGGAGCTACTGTGACTAAAACTGAGCTTCCCTACGCACAGGGAAGCAAGAGAAATGCTGATTTCATCAAGCCCAGTTACATACTGAGAATCTGTACTACTGCGCAAATAGGCATGTCTCTGTAGGCAGAAAACTCATTTGTGACAAAGTTGCCCAAATGCATCTCAGAAGTGTGCAACTTGTTCCCTGAGTTAGAAAACATCGAGAAACGTTCGTTTCTGCTAGCGCTGTGCTTCTACACATGTATTTGCTGAACGGTGAAAGCGCACAGTAATGCACTTTTCTCCCAGCAAATACACTGTTTCTAAGGAAATGGGAACACACTGAGGAGACACTTGTGGGAGCTACTGTGACTAAAACTGAGCTTCCCTACGCACAGGGAAGCAAGAGAAAGGCTGATTTCATCAAGCCCAGTTACATACTCAGTATCTGTACTACTGCGCAAATAGGCATGTCTCTGTAGGCAAAAAACTCATTTCTGACAAAGTTGCCCAAATGCATCTCAGAAGTGTGCAACTTGTTCCCTGAGTTAGAAAACGTCGAGAAACGGTCGTTTCTGCTAGCGCTGTGCTTCTACACATGTATTTGCTGAACGGTGAAAGCGCACAGTAATGCACTTTTCTCCCAGCAAATACACTGTTTCTAAGGAAATGGGAACACACTGAGGAGACACTTGTGGGAGCTACTGTGACTAAAACTGAGCTTCCCTACGCACAGGGAAGCAAGAGAAATGCTGATTTCATCAAGCCCAGTTACATACTCAGAATCTGTACTACTGCGCAAATAGGCATGTCTCTGTAGACAAAAAAATCATTTTTGAGAAAGTTACCCAAATGCATCTCAGAAGTGTGCAACTTGTTCCCTGAGTTAGAAAACATCGAGAAACGTTCGTTTCTGCTAGCGCTGTGCTTCTACACATGTATTTGCTGAACGGTGAAAGCGCACAGTAATGCACTTTTCTCCCAGCAAATACACTGTTTCTAAGGAAATGGGAACACACTGAGGAGACACTTGTGGGAGCTACTGTGACTAAAACTGAGCTTCCCTACGCACAGGGAAGCAAGAGAAAGGCTGATTTCATCAAGCCCAGTTACATACTCAGAATCTGTACTACTGCGCAAATAGGCATGTCTCTGTAGGCAAAAAACTCATTTCTGACAAAGTTGCCCAAATGCATCTCAGAAGTGTGCAACTTGTTCCCTGAGTTAGAAAACGTCGAGAAACGGTCGTTTCTGTTAGCGCTGTGCTTCTACACATGTATTTGCTGAATGGTGAAAGCGCACAGTAATTCACTTTTCTCCCAGCAAATACACTGTTCCTAAGGAAATGGGAACACACTGAGGAGACACTTGTGGGAGCTACTGTGACTAAAACTGAGCTTCCCTACGCACAGGGAAGCAAGAGAAATGCTGATTTCATCAAGCCCAGTTACATACTCAGAATCTGTACTACTGCGCAAATAGGCTTGTCTCTTTAGGCAAAAAACTCATTTCTGACAAAGTTGCCCAAATGCATCTCAGAAGTGTGCAACTTGTTCCCTGAGTTAGAAAACGTCGAGAAACGTTCGTTTCTGCTAGCGCTGTGCTTCTACACATGTATTTGCTGAACGGTGAAAGCGCACAGTAATGCACTTTTCTCCCAGCAAATACACTGTTTCTAAGGAAATGGGAACACACTGAGGAGACACTTGTGGGAGCTATGGTGACTAAAACTGAGCTTCCCTACGCACAGGGAAGCAAGAGAAATGCTGATTTCGTCAAGCCCAGTTACTTACTCAGAAACTGTAGTACTGCGCAAATAGGCATGTCTCTGTAGGCAAAAAACTCATTTCTGACAAAGTTGCCCAAATGCATCTCAGAAGTGTGCAACTTGTTCCCTGAGTTAGAAAACGTCAAGAAACGTTCATTTCTGCTAGTGCTGTGCTTCTACACATGTACTTGCTGAAGGGTGAAAGCGCACAGTAATGCACTTTTCTCCCAGCAAATACACAGTTTCTAAGGAAATGAGAACACACTGAAGAGACACTTGTGGGAGCTACTGTGACTAAAACTGAGCTTCCCTACGCACAGGGAAGCAAGAGAAATGCTGATTTCATCAAGCCCAGTTACATACTAAGAATCTGTACTACTGCGCAAATAGGCATGTCTCTTTAGGCAAAAAACTCATTTCTGACAAAGTTGCCCAAATGCATCTCAGAAGTGTGCAACTTGTTCCCTGAGTTAGAAAACGTCGAGGAACGGTCGTTTCTGCTAGCGTTGTGCTTCTACACTTGTATTTGCTGAAGGGTGAAAGCGCACAGTAATGCACTTTTCTCCCAGCAAATACACTGTTTCTAAGGAAATGGGAACACACTGAGGGGACACGTGTGGGAGCTACTGTGACTAAAACTGAGCTTCCCTACGCACAGGGAAGCAAGAGAAATGCTGATTTCATCAAGCCCAGTTACATACTCAGAATCTGTACTACTGCGCAAATAGGCATGTCTCTGTAGGCAAAAAACTCATTTCTGACAAAGTTGCCCAAATGCATCTCAGAAGTGTGCAACTTGTTCCCTGAGTTAGAAAACGTCGAGAAACGGTCGTTTCTGCTAGCGCTGTGCTTCTACACATGTATTTGCTGAATGGTGAAAGCGCACAGTAATTCACTTTTCTCCCAGCAAATACACTGTTTCTAAGGAACTGGGAACACACTGAGGAGACACTTGTGGGAGCTACTGTAACTAAAACTGAGCTTCCCTACGCACAGGGAAGCAAGAGAAATGCGGATTTCATCAAGCCCTGTTACATACTCAGAATCTGTACTACTGCGCAAATAGGCTTGTCTCTTTAGGCAAAAAACTCATTTCTGACAAAGTTGCCCAAATGCATCTCAGAAGTGTGCAACTTGTTCCCTGAGTTAGAAAACGTCGAGAAACGTTCGTTTCTGCTAGCGCTGTGCTTCTACACATGTATTTGCTGAACGGTGAAAGCGCACAGTAATGCACTTTTCTCCCAGCAAATACACTGTTTCTAAGGAAATGGGAACACACTGAGGAGACACTTGTGGGAGCTATGGTGACTAAAACTGAGCTTCCCTACGCACAGGGAAGCAAGAGAAATGCTAATTTCGTCAAGCCCAGTTACGTACTCAGAAACTGTACTACTGCGCAAATAGGCATGTCTCTGTAGGCAAAAATCTCATTTCTGACAAAGTTGCCCAAATGCATCTCAGAAGTGTGCACCTTGTTCCCTGAGTTAGAAAACGTCAAGAAACGTTCATTTCTGCTAGCGCTGTGCTTCTACACATGTACTTGCTGAAGGGTGAAAGCGCACAGTAATGCACTTTTCTCCCAGCAAATACACAGTTTCTAAGGAAATGAGAACACACTGAAGAGACACTTGTGGGAGCTACTGTGACTAAAACTGAGCTTCCCTACGCACAGGGAAGCAAGAGAAATGCTGATTTCATCAAGCCCAGTTACATACTAAGAATCTGTACTACTGCGCAAATAGGCATGTCTCTTTAGGCAAAAAACTCATTTCTGACAAAGTTGCCCAAATGCATCTCAGAAGTGTGCAACTTGTTCCCTGAGTTAGAAAACGTCGAGAAACGTTCGTTTCTGCTAGCGCTGTGCTTCTACACATGTATTTGCTGAACGGTGAAAGCGCACAGTAATGCACTTTTCTCCCAGCAAATACACTGTTTCTAAGGAAATGGGAACACACTGAGGAGACACTTGTGGGAGCTACTGTGACTAAAACTGAGCTTCCCTACGCACAGGGAAGCAAGAGAAATGCTGATTTCATCAAGCCCAGTTACATACTCAGAATCTGTACTACTGCGCAAATAGGCATGTCTCTGTAGGCAAAAAACTCATTTCTGACAAAGTTGCCCAAATGCATCTCAGAAGTGTGCAACTTGTTCCCTGAGTTAGAAAACATCGAGAAACGGTCGTTTCTGCTAGCGCTGTGCTTCTACACATGTATTTGCTGAAGGGTGAAAGCGCACAGTAATGCACTTTTCTCCCAGCAAATACACTGTTTCTAAGGAAATGGGAACACACTGAGGAGACACTTGTGGGAGCTACTGTGACTAAAACTGAGCTTCCCTACGCACAGGGAAGCAAGAGAAATGCTGATTTCATCAAGCCCAGTTACATACTCAGAATCTGTACTACTGCGCAAATAGGCATGTCTCTGTAGGCAAAAAACTCATTTCTGACAAAATTGCCCAAATGCATCTCAGAAGTGTGCAACTTGTTCCCTGAGTTAGAAAACGTCGAGAAACGTTCGTTTCAGCTAGCGCTGTGCTTCTACACATGTATTTGCTGAACGGTGAAAGCGCACAGTAATGCACTTTTCTCCCAGCAAATACACTGTTTCTAAGGAAATGGGAACACACTGAGGAGACACTTGTGGGAGCTACTGTGACTAAAACTGAGCTTCCCTACGCACAGGGAAGCCAGAGAAATGCTGATTTCATCAAGCCCAATTACATACTCAGAATCTGTACTACTGCGCAAATAGGCATGTCTCTGTAGGCAAAAAACTCATTTCTGACAAAGTTGCCCAAATGCATCTCAGAAGTGTGCAACTTGTTTCCTGAGTTAGAAAACGTCGAGAAACGGTCGTTTCTGCTAGCGCTGTGCTTCTACACATGTATTTGCTGAACGGTGAAATCGCACAGTAATGCACTTTTCTCCCAGCAAAAACACTGTTTCTAAAGAAATGGGAACACACTGAAGAGACACTTGTGGGAGCTACTGTGACTAAAACTGAACTTCCCTACGCACAGGGAAGCAAGAGAAATGCTGATTTCATCAAGCCCAGTTACATACTCAGAATCTGTACTACTGCGCAAATAGGCATGTCTCTGTAGGCAAAAAACTCATTTTTGAGAAAGTTACCCAAATGCATCTCAGAAGTGTGCAACTTGTTCCCTGAGTTAGAAAACGTCGAGAAACGTTCGTTTCTGCTAGCGCTGTGCTTCTACACATGTATTTGCTGAACGGTGAAAGCGCACAGTAATGCACTTTTCTCCCAGCAAATACACTGTTTCTAAGGAAATGGGAACACACTGAGGAGACACTTGTGGGAGCTACGGTGACTAAAACTGAGCTTCCCTACGCACAGGGAAGCAAGAGAAATGCTGATTTCGTCAAGCCCAGTTACATACTCAGAATCTGTACTACTGCGCAAATAGGCATGTCTCTGTAGGCAAAAAACTCATTTCTGACAAAGTTGCCCAAATGCATCTCAGAAGTGTGCAACTTGTTCCCTGAGTTAGAAAACGTCGAGAAACGTTCGTTTCTGCTAGCGCTGTGCTTCTACACATGTATTTGCTGAACGGTGAAAGCGCACAGTAATGCACTTTTCTCCCAGCAAATACACTGTTTCTAAGGAAATGGGAACACACTGAGGAGACACTTGTGGGAGCTACTGTGACTAAAACTGAGCTTCCCTACGCTCAGGGAAGCAAGAGAAATGCTGATTTCATCAAGCCCAGTTACATACTCAGAATCTGTACTACTGCGCAAATAGGCATGTCTCTTTAGGCAAAAAACTCATTTCTGACAAAGTTGCCCAAATGCATCTCAGAAGTGTGCAACTTGTTCCCTGAGTTAGAAAACGTCGAGAAACGTTCGTTTCTGCTAGCGCTGTGCTTCTACACATGTATTTGCTGAACGGTGAAAGCGCACAGTAGTGCACTTTTCTCCCAGCAAATACACTGTTTCTAAGGAAATGGGAACACACTGATGAGACACTTGTGGGATCTACAGTGACTAAAACTGAGCTTCCCTACGCACCGGGAAGCAAGAGAAATGCTGATTTCATCCAGCCCAGTTACATACTCATAATCTGTACTACTGCGCAAATAGGCATGTCTCTGTAGGCAAAAAACTCATTTCTGACAAAGTTGCCCAAATACATCTCAGAAGTGTGCAACTTGTTTCCTGAGTTAGAAAACGTCGAGAAACGGTCGTTTCTGCTAGTGCTGTGCTTCTACACATGTATTTGCTGAACGGTGAAATCGCACAGTAATGCACTTTTCTCCCAGCAAAAACACTGTTTCTAAAGAAATGGGAACACACTGAGGAGACACTTGTGGGAGCTACTGTGACTAAAACTGAACTTCCCTACGCACAGGGAAGCAAGAGAAATGCTGATTTCGTCAAGCCCAGTTACATACTCAGAATCTGTACTACTGCGCAAATAGGCATGTCTCTGTAGGCAAAAAACTCATTTTTGAGAAAGTTACCCAAATGCATCTCAGAAGTGTGCAACTTGTTCCCTGAGTTAGAAAACATCGAGAAACGTTCGTTTCTGCTAGCGCTGTGCTTCTACACATGTATTTGCTGAACGGTGAAAGCGCACAGTAATGTACTTTTCTCCCAGCAAATACACTGTTTCTAAGGAAATGGGAACACACTGAGGAGACACTTGTGGGAGCTACGGTGACTAAAACTGAGCTTCCCTACGCACAGGGAAGCAAGAGAAATGCTGATTTCGTCAAGCCCAGTTACATACTCAGAATCTGTACTACTGCGCAAATAGGCATGTCTCTGTAGGCAAAAAACTCATTTCTGACAAAGTTGCCCAAATGCATCTCAGAAGTGTGCAACTTGTTCCCTGAGTTAGAAAACGTCGAGAAACGTTCGTTTCTGCTAGCGCTGTGCTTCTACACATGTATTTGCTGAACGGTGAAAGCCCACAGTAATGCACTTTTCTCCCAGCAAAAACACTGTTTCTAAAGAAATGGGAACACACTGAGGAGACACTTGTGGGAGCTACTGTGACTAAAACTGAACTTCCCTACGCACAGGGAAGCAAGAGAAATGCTGATTTCATCAAGCCCAGTTACATATTCAGAATCTGTACTACTGCGCAAATAGGCATGTCTCTGTAGGCAAAAAACTCATTTTTGAGAAAGTTACCCAAATGCATCTCAGAAGTGTGCAACTTGTTCCCTGAGTTAGAAAACGTCGAGAAACGTTCGTTTCTGCTAGCGCTGTGCTTCTACACATGTATTTGCTGAACGGTGAAAGCGCACAGTAATGCACTTTTCTCCCAGCAAATACACTGTTTCTAAGGAAATGGGAACACACTGAGGAGACACTTGTGGGAGCTACGGTGACTAAAACTGAGCTTCCCTACGCACAGGGAAGCAAGAGAAATGCTGATTTCGTCAAGCCCAGTTACATACTCAGAATCTGTACTACTGCGCAAATAGGCATGTCTCTGTAGGCAAAAAACTCATTTCTGACAAAGTTGCCCAAATGCATCTCAGAAGTGTGCAACTTGTTCCCTGAGTTAGAAAACGTCGAGAAACGTTCGTTTCTGCTAGCGCTGTGCTTCTACACATGTATTTGCTGAACGGTGAAAGCGCACAGTAATGCACTTTTCTCCCAGCAAATACACTGTTTCTAAGGAAATGGGAACACACTGAGGAGACACTTGTGGGAGCTACTGTGACTAAAACTGAGCTTCCCTACGCACAGGGAAGCAAGAGAAATGCTGATTTCATCAAGCCCAGTTACATACTAAGAATCTGTACTACTGCGCAAATAGGCATGTCTCTTTAGGCAAAAAACTCATTTCTGACAAAGTTGCCCAAATGCATCTCAGAAGTGTGCAACTTGTTCCCTGAGTTAGAAAACGTCGAGAAACGTTCGTTTCTGCTAGCGCTATGCTTCTACACATGTATTTGATGAACGGTGAAAGCGCACAGTAGTGCACTTTTCTCCCAGCAAATACATTGTTTCTAAGGAAATGGGAACACACTGATGAGACACTTGTGGGATCTACAGTGACTAAAACTGAGCTTCCCTACGCACCGGGAAGCAAGAGAAATGCTGATTTCATCAAGCCCAGTTACATACTCATAATCTGTACTACTGCGCAAATAGGCATGTCTCTTTAGGCAAAAAACTCATTTCTGACAAAGTTGCCCAAATGCATCTCAGAAGTGTGCAAATTGTTCCCTGAGTTAGAAAACGTCGAGAAATGGTCGATTCTGCTAGCGCTGTGCTTCTACACATGTATTTGCTGAACGGTGAAAGCCCACAGTAACGCACTTTTATCCCAGCAAATACACTGTTTCTAAGGAAATGGGAACACACTGAGGAGACACTTGTGGGAGCTACTGTGACTAAAACTGAGCTTCCCTACGCACAGGGAAGCAAGAGAAATGCTGATTTCATCAAGCCCAGTTACATACTCAGAATCTGTACTACCACGCAAATAGGCATGTCTCTTTAGGCAAAAAACTCATTTCTGACAAAGTTGCCCAAATGCATCTCAGAATTGTGCAAATTGTTCCCTGAGTTAGAAAACGTCGAGAAACGGTCGATTCTGCTAGTCCTGTGCTTCTACACATGTATTTGCTGAACGGTGAAAGCGCACAGTAATGCACTTTTCTCCCAGCAAATACACTGTTTCTAAGGAAATGGGAACACACTGAGGAGACACTTGTGGGAGCTACTGTGACTAAAAGTGAGCTTCCCTACGCACAGGGAAGCAAGAAAAATGCTGATTTCATCAAGCCTAGTTACATATTCAGAATCTGTACTACTGCGCAAATAGGCATGTCTCTTTAGGCAAAAAACTCATTTCTGACAAAGTTGCCCAAATGCATCTCAGAAGTGTGCCACTTGTTCCCTGAGTTAGAAAACGTCGAGAAACGGTCGTTTCTGCTAGCGCTGTGCTTCTACATATGGACTTGCTGAACGGTGAAAGCGCACAGTAATGCACTTTTCTCCCAGCAAATACACTGTTTCTAAGGAACTGGGAACACACTGAGGAGACACTTGTGGGAGCTACTGTGACTAAAACTGAGCTTCCCTACGCACAGGGAAGCAAGAGAAATGCTGATTTCATCAAGCCCAGTTACATACTCAGAATATGTACTACTGCGCAAATAGGCATGTCTTTGTAGGCAAAAAACTCATTTCAGACAATGTTGCCCATATGCATCTCAGAAGTGTGCAACTTGTTCCGTGAGTTAGAGAACGTCGAGAAACGTTCGTTTCTGCTAGCGATGTGCTTCTACACATGTATTTGCTGAACGGTGAAAGCGCACAGTAATGCACTTTTCTCCCAGCAAATACACTGTTTCTAAGGAAATGGGAACACACTGAGGAGACACTTGTGGGAGCTACTGTGACTGAAACTGAGCTTCCCTACGCAAAGGGAAGCAAGAGAAATGCTGATTTCATCAAGCCCAGTTACATACTCAGAATCTGTACTACTGCGCAAAAAGGCATGTCTCTTTAGGCAAAAAACTCATTTCTGACAAAGTTGCCCAAATGCATCTCAGAAGTCTGCAACGTGTTCCTTGAGTTAGAAAACGTCGAGAAACGGTCATATCTGCTAACGCTGTGCTTCTACACATATATTTGCTGAACGGTGAAAGCACACAGTAATGCACTTTTCTCCCAGCAAATACACTGTTTCTAAGGAAATGGGAACACACTGAGGAGACACTTGTGGGAGCTACTGTGACTAAAACTGAGCTTCCCTACGCACCGGGAAGCAAGAGAAATGCTGATTTCATCAAGCCCAGTTACATACTCAGAATCTGTACTACTGCGCAAATAGGCATGTCTCTTTAGGCAAAAAACTCATTTGTGACATAGTTGCCCAAATGCATCTCAGAAGTGTGCAACTTGTTCCCTGAGTTAGAAAACGTCGAGAAACAGTCGTTTCTGCTAGCGCTGTGCTTCTACACATGTATTTGCTGAACGGTGAAAGCGCATAGTAATGCACTTTTCTCCCAGCAAATACACTGTTTCTAAGGAAATGGGAACACACTGAGGAGACACTTGTGGGAGCTACTGTGACTAAAACTGAGCTTCCCTACACACACGGAAGCAAGAGAAATGCTGATTTCATCAAGCCAAAATACATACTCAGAATCTGTACTACTGCGCAAATAGGCATGTCTCTGTAGGCAAAAAACTCATTTCTGACAAAGTTGCCCAAATGCATCTCAGAAGTGTGCAACTTGTTCCCTGAGTTAGAAAACGTCGAGAAACGGTCTTTTCTGCTAGCGCTGTGCTTCTACACATGTATTTGCTGAACGGTGAAAGCGCACAGTAATGCACTTTTCTCCCAGCAAATACACTGTTTCTATGGAAATGGGAACACACTGAGGAGACACTTGTGGGAGCTACTGTGACTAAAACTGAGCTTCCCTACGCACAGGGAAGCAAGAGAAATGCTGATTTCATCAAGCCCAGTTACATACTCAGAATCTGTACTACTGCGCAAATAGGCATGTCTCTGTAGGCAAAAAATCATTTCTGACAAAGTTCCCCAAATGCATCTCAGAAGTGTGCAACTTGTTCCCTGAGTTAGAAAACGTCGAGAAACGGTCTTTTCTGCTAGCGCTGTGCTTCTACACATGTATTTGCTGAACGGTGAAAGCGCACAGTAATGCACTTTTCTCCCAGCAAATACACTGTTTCTAAGGAAATGGGAACACACTGAGGAGATACTTGTGGGAGCTACTGTGACTAAAACTGAGCTTCCCTACGCACAGGGAAGCAAGAGAAATGCTGATTTCATCAAGCCCAGTTACATACTCAGAATCTGTACTACTACGCAAATAGGCATGTCTCTTTAGGCAAAAAACTCATTTCTGACAAAGTTGCCCAAATGCATCTCAGAATTGTTCAAATTGTTCCCTGAGTTAGAAAACGTCGAGAAACGGTCGATTCTGCTAGTCCTGTGCTTCTACACATGTATTTGCTGAACGGTGAAAGCACACAGTAATGCACTTTTCTCCCAGCAAATACACTGTTTCTAAGGAAATGGGAACACACTGAGGAGACACTTGTGGGAGCTACTGTGACTAAAACTGAGCTTCCCTAAGCACAGGGAAGCAAGAAAAATGCTGATTTCATCAAGCCCAGTTACATATTCAGAATCTGTACTACTGCGCAAATAGGCATGTCTCTTTAGGCAAAAAACTCATTTCTGACAAAGTTGCCCAAATGCATCTCAGAAGTGTGCCACTTGTTCCCTGAGTTAGAAAACGTCGAGAAACGGTCGTTTCTGCTAGCGCTGTGCTTCTACATATGGACTTGCTGAACGGTGAAAGCGCACAGTAATGCACTTTTCTCCCAGCAAATACACTGTTTCTAAGGAAATGGGAACACACTGAGGAGACACTTGTGGGAGCTACTGTGACTAAAACTGAGCTTCCCTACGCACAGGGAAGCAAGAGAAATGCTGATTTCATCAAGCCCAGTTACATACTCAGAATATGTACTACTGCGCAAATAGGCATGTCTTTGTAAGCAAAAAACTCATTTCAGACAATGTTGCCCATATGCATCTCAGAAGTGTGCAACTTGTTCCCTGAGTTAGAGAACGTCGAGAAACGTTCGTTTCTGCTAGCGATGTGCTTCTACACATGTATTTGCTGAACGGTGAAAGCGCACAGTAATTCACTTTTCTCCCAGCAAATACACTGTTTCTAAGGTAATGGGAACACACTGAGGAGACACTTGTGGGAGCTACTGTGACTGAAACTGAGCTTCCCTACGCACAGGGAAGCAAGAGAAATGCTGATTTCATCAAGCCCAGTTACATACTCAGAATCTGTACTACTGCGCAAATAGGCATGTCTCTTTAGGCAAAAAACTCATTTCTGACAAAGTTGCCCAAATGCATCTCAGAAGTGTGCAACGTGTTCCTTGAGTTAGAAAACGTCGAGAAACGGTTATATCTGCTAACGCTGTGCTTCTACACATATATTTGCTGAACGGTGAAAGCGCACAGTAATGCACTTTTCTCCCAGCAAATACACTGTTTCTAAGGAAATGGGAACACACTGAGGAGACACTTGTGGGAGCTACTGTGACTAAAACTGAGCTTCCCTACGCACAGGGAAGCAAGAGAAATGCTGATTTCATCAAGCCCAGTTACATACTCAGAATCTGTACTACTGCGCAAATAGGCATGTCTCTTTAGGCAAAAAACTCATTTGTGACATAGTTGCCCAAATGCATCTCAGAAGTGTGCAACTTCTTCCCTGAGTTAGAAAACGTCGAGAAACAGTCGTTTCTGCTAGCGCTGTGCTTCTACACATGTATTTGCTGAACGGTGAAAGCGCACAGTAATGCACTTTTCTCCTAGCAAATACACTGTTTCTAAGGAAATGGGAACACACTGAGGAGACACTTGTGGGAGCTACTGTGACTAAAATTGAGCTTCCCTACGCACAGGGAAGCAAGAGAAATGCTGATTTCATCAAGCCCAGTTACATACTCAGAATCTGTACTACTGCGCAAATAGGCATGTCTCTGTAGGCAAAAAACTCATTTCTGACAAAGTTGCCCAAATGCATCTCAGAAGTGTGCAACTTGTTCCCTGAGTTAGAAAACGTCGAGAAACGGTCTTTTCTGCTAGCGCTGTGCTTCTACACATGTATTTGCTGAACGGTGAAAGCGCAGAGTAATGGACTTTTCTCCCAGCAAATACACTGTTTCTAAGGAAATGGGAACACACTGAGGAGACACTTGTGGGAGCTACTGTGACTAAAACTGAGCTTCCCTACGCACAGGGAAGCAAGAGAAATGCTGATTTCATCAAGCCCAGTTACATACTCAGAATCTGTACTACTGCGCAAATAGGCATGTCTCTTTAGGCAAAAAACTCATTTCTGACAAAGTTGCCCAAATGCATCTCAGAAGTGTGCAACTTGTTCCCTGGGTTTGAAAACGTCGAGAAACGATCGTTTCTGCTATCGCTGTGCTTCTACACATGTATTTGCTGAACGGTGAAAGCGCACAGTAATGCACTTTTCTCCCAACAAATACACTGTTTCTAAGGAAATGGGAACACACTGAGGAGACACTTGTGGGAGCTACTGTGACTAAAACTGAGCTTCCCTACGCACAGGGAAGCAAGAGAAATGCTGATTTCATCAAGCCCAGTTACATACTCAGAATCTGTACTACTGCGCAAATAGGCATGTCTCTTTAGGCAAAAAACTCATTTGTGACATAGTTGCCCAAATGCATCTCAGAAGTGTGCAACTTCTTCCCTGAGTTAGAAAACGTCGAGAAACAGTCGTTTCTGCTAGCGCTGTGCTTCTACACATGTATTTGCTGAACGGTGAAAGCGCACAGTAATGCACTTTTCTCCTAGCAAATACACTGTTTCTAAGGAAATGGGAACACACTGAGGAGACACTTGTGGGAGCTACTGTGACTAAAACTGAGCTTCCCTACGCACAGGGAAGCAAGAGAAATGCTGATTTCATCAAGCCCAGTTACATACTCAGAATCTGTACTACTGCGCAAATAGGCATGTCTCTGTAGGCAAAAAACTCATTTCTGACAAAGTTGCCCAAATGCATCTCAGAAGTGTGCAACTTGTTCCCTGAGTTAGAAAACGTCGAGAAACGGTCTTTTCTGCTAGCGCTGTGCTTCTACACATGTATTTGCTGAACGGTGAAAGCGCAGAGTAATGGACTTTTCTCCCAGCAAATACACTGTTTCTAAGGAAATGGGAAAACACTGAGGAGACACTTGTGGGAGCTACTGTGACTAAAACTGAGCTTCCGTACGCACAGGGAAGCAAGAGAAATGCTGATTTCATAAAGCCCAGTTACATACTCAGAATCTGTACTACTGCGCAAATAGGCATGTCTCTTTAGGCAAAAAACTCATTTCTGACAAAGTTGCCCAAATGCATCTCAGAAGTGTGCAACTTGTTCCCTGAGTTAGAAAACGTCGAGAAAGAGTCGTTTCTGCTAGCGCTGTGCTTCTACACATGTATTTGCTGAACGGTGAAAGCACATAGTAATGCACTTTTCTCCCAGCAAATACACAGTTTCTAAGGAAATGGGAACACACTGAGGAGACACTTGTGGGAGCTACTGTGACTAAAACTGAGCTTCCCTACGCACAGGGAAGCAAGAGAAATGCTGATTTCATCAAGCCCAGTTACATATTCAGAATCTGTACTACTGCGCAAATAGGCATGTCTCTTTAGGCAAAAAACTCATTTCTGACAAAGTTGCCCAAATGCATCTCAGAAGTGTGCCACTTGTTCCCTGAGTTAGAAAACGTCGAGAAACGGTCGTTTCTGCTAGCGCTGTGCTTCTACATATGGACTTGCTGAACGGTGAAAGCGCACAGTAATGCACTTTTCTCCCAGCAAATACACTGTTTCTAAGGAAATGGGAACACACTGAGGAGACACTTGTGGGAGCTACTGTGACTAAAACTGAGCTTCCCTACGCACAGGGAAGCAAGAGAAATGCTGATTTCATCAAGCCCAGTTACATACTCAGAATATGTACTACTGCGCAAATAGGCATGTCTTTGTAGGCAAAAAACTCATTTCAGACAATGTTGCCCATATGCATCTCAGAAGTGTGCAACTTGTTCCCTGAGTTAGAGAACGTTGAGAAACGTTCGTTTCTGCTAGCGATGTGCTTCTACACATGTATTTGCTGAACGGTGAAAGCACATAGTAATGCACTTTTCTCCCAGCAAATACACAGTTTCTAAGGAAATGGGAACACACTGAGGAGACACTTGTGGGAGCTACTGTGACTAAAACTGAGCTTCCCTACGCACAGGGAAGCAAGAGAAATGCTGATTTCATAAAGCCCAGTTACATACTCAGAATCTGTACTACTGCGCAAATAGGCATGTCTCTTTAGGAAAAAACTCATTTCTGACAAAGTTGCCCAAATGCATCTCAGAAGTGTGCAACTTGTTCCCTGAGTTAGAAAACGTCGAGAAACAGTCGTTTCTGCTAGCGCTGTGCTTCTACACATGTATTTGCTGAACGGTGAAAGCACATAGTAATGCACTTTTCTCCCAGCAAATACACAGTTTCTAAGGAAATGGGAACACACTGAGGAGACACTTGTAGGAGCTACTGTGACTAAAACTGAGCTTCCCTACACACAGGGAAGCAAGAGAAATGCTGATTTCATCAAGCCCAGTTACATACTCAGAATCTGTACTACTGGGCAAATAGGCATGTCTCTGTAGGCAAAAAACTCATTTCTGACAAAGTTGCCCAAATGCATCTCAGAAGTGTGCAACTTGTTCCCTGGGTTTGAAAACGTCGAGAAACGATCTTTTCTGCTATCGCTGTGCTTCTACACATGTATTTGCTGAACGGTGAAAGCGCACAGTAATGCACTTTTCTCCCAACAAATACACTGTTTCTAAGGAAATGGGAACACACTGAGGAGACACTTGTGGGAGCTACTGTGACTAAAACTGAGCTTCCCTACGCACAGGGAAGCAAGAGAAATGCTGATTTCTTCAAGCCCAGTTACATACTCAGAATCTGTACTACTGCGCTAATAGGCATGTCTCTTTAGGCAAAAAACTCATTTCTGACAAAGTTGCCCAAATGCATCTCAGAAGTGTGCAACTTGTTCCCTGAGTTAGAAAACGTCGAGAAACGGTCGTGTCTGCTAGCGCTGTGCTTCTACACATGTATTTGCTGAACGGTGAAAGCGCACAGTAATGCACTTTTCTCCCAGCAAATACACTGTTTCTAAGGAAATGGGAACACACTGAGGAGACACTTGTGGGAGCTACTGTGACTAAAACTGAGCTTCCCTACGCACAGGGAAGCAAGAGAAATGCTGATTTCATCCAGCCCAGTTACATACTCAGAATCTGTACTACTGCGCAAATAGGCATGTCTCTTTAGGCAAAAAACTCATTTCTGACAAAGTTGCCCTAATGCATCTCAGAAGTGTGAAACTTGTTCCCTGAGTTAGAAAACGTCGAGAAACGGTCATTTCTGCTAGCGCTGTGCTTCTACACATGTATTTGCTGAACGGTGAAAGCGCACAGTAATGCACTTTTCTCCCAGCAAATACACTGTTTCTAAGGAAATGGGAACACACTGAGGAGACACTTGTGGGAGCTACTGTGACTAAAACTGAGCTTCCCTACGCACAGGGAAGCAAGAGAAATGCTGATTTCATCAAGCCCAGTTACATACTCAGAATCTGTACTACTGCGCAAATAGGCATGTCTCTGTAGGCAAAAAACTCATTTTTGAGAAAGTTACCGAAATGCATCTCAGAAGTGTGCAACTTGTTCCCTGAGTTCGAAAACGTCGAGAAACGTTCGTTTCTGCTAGCGCTGTGCTTCTACACATGTATTTGCTGAACGGTGAAAGCGCACAGTAATGAACTTTTCTCCCAGCAAATACACTGTTTCTAAGGAAATGGGAACACACTGAGGAGATACTTGTGGGAGCTACTGTGACTAAAACTGAGCTTCCCTACGCACAGGGAAGCAAGAGAAATGCTGATTTCATCAAGCTCAGTTACATACTCAGAATCTGTCCTACTGCGCAAATAGGCATGTCTCTGTAGGCAAAAAACTCATTTCTGACAAAGTTGCCCAAATGCATCTCAGAAGTGTGCAACTTGTTCCCTGAGTTAGAAAACGTCGAGAAACGGTCGTTTCTGCTAGCGCTGTGCTTCTACACATGTATTTGCTGAACGGTGAAAGCGCACAGTAATGCACTTTTCCCCCAGCAAATACACTGTTTCTAAGGAAATGGGAACACACTGAGGAGACACTTGTGGGAGCTACTGTGACTAAAACTGAGCTTCCGTACGCACAGGGAAGCAAGAGAAATGCTGATTTCATCAAGCCCAGTTACATACTCAGAATCTGTACTACTGCGCAAATAGGCATGTCTCTGTAGGCAAAAAACTCATTTCTGACAAAGTTGCCCAAATGCATCTCAGAAGTGTGCAACTTGTTCCCTGAGTTAGAAAACGTCGAGAAACGGTCGTTTCTGCTAGCGCTGTGCTTCTACACATGTATTTGCTGAACGGTGAAAGCGCACAGTAATGCACTTTTCTCCCAGCAAATACACTGTTTCTAAGGAAATGGGAACACACTGAGGAGACACTTGTGGGAGCTACTGTGACTAAAACTGAGCTTCCCTACGTACAGGGAAGCAAGAGAATGCTGATTTCATCAAGCCCAGTTACATACTCAGAATCTGTACTACTGCGCAAATAGGCATGTCTCTGTAGGCAAAAAACTCATTTCTGACAAAGTTGCCCAAATGCATCTCAGAAGTGTGCAACTTGTTCCCTGAGTTAGAAAACATCGAGAAACGTTCGTTTATGCTAGCGCTGTGCTTCTAGACATGTATTTGCTGAACGGTGAAAGCGCACAGTGATGCACTTTTCTCCCAGCAAATACACTGTTTCTAAGGAAATGGGAACACACTGAGGAGACACTTATGGGAGCTACTGTGATTAAACTGAGCTTCCCTACGCCCAGGGAAGCATGAGAAATGCTGATTTCATCAAGCCCAGTTACATACACAGAATCTGTACTACTGCGCAAATAGGCATGTCTCTGTAGGCAAAAAACTCATTTCTGACAAAGTTGCCCAAATGCATCTCAGAAGTGTGCAACTTGTTCCCTGAGTTAGAAAACGTCGAGAAACGGTCGTTTCTGCTAGCGCTGTGCTTCTACACATGTATTTGCTGAACGGTGAAAGCGCACAGTAATGCACTTTTCTCCCAGCAAATACACTGTTTCTAAGGAAATGGGAACACACTGAGGAGACACTTGTGGGAGCTACTGTGACTAAAACTGAGCTTCCCTACGTACAGGGAAGCAAGAGAATGCTGATTTCATCAAGCCCAGTTACATACTCAGAATCTGTACTACTGCGCAAATAGGCATGTCTCTGTAGGCAAAAAACTCATTTCTGACAAAGTTGCCCAAATGCATCTCAGAAGTGTGCAACTTGTTCCCTGAGTTAGAAAACATCGAGAAACGTTCGTTTATGCTAGCGCTGTGCTTCTAGACATGTATTTGCTGAACGGTGAAAGCGCACAGTGATGCACTTTTCTCCCAGCAAATACACTGTTTCTAAGGAAATGGGAACACACTGAGGAGACACTTGTGGGAGCTACTTTGACTAAAACTGAGCTTCCCTACGCACAGGGAAGCAAGAGAAATGCTGATTTCATCAAGCCCAGTTACATACTCAGAATCTGTACTACTGCGCAAATAGGCATGTCTCTGTAGGCAAAAAACTCATTTCTGATAAAGTTGCCCAAATGCATCTCAGAAGTGTGCAACTTGTTCCCTGAGTTAGAATACGTCGAGAAACGGTCGTTTCTGCTAGCGCTGTGCTTCTACACATGTATTTGCTGAACGGTGAAAGCGCACAGTAATGCACTTTTCTCCCAGCAAATACACTGTTTCTAAGGAAATGGGAACACACTGAGGAGACACTTGTGGGAGCTACTGTGACTAAAACTGAGCTTCCCTACGCACAGGGAAGCAAGAGAAATGCTGATG
Source organism: Acomys minous (assembly GCF_964271855.1). Lineage (NCBI taxonomy): Eukaryota > Metazoa > Chordata > Mammalia > Rodentia > Muridae > Acomys > Acomys minous. The sequence goes on from NW_028182180.1 coordinate 260,772, forward strand.
TCATCAAGCCCAGTTACATACTCAGAATCTGTACTACTGCGCAAATAGGCATGTCTCTGTAGGCAAAAAACTCATTTCTGACAAAGTTGCCCAAATGCATCTCAGAAGTGTGCAACTTGTTCCCTGAGTTAGAAAACGTCGAGAAACGTTCGTTTCTGCTAGCGCTGTGCTTCTACACATGTATTTGCTGAACGGTGAAAGCGCACAGTAATGCACTTTTCTCCCAGCAAATACACTGTTTCTAAGGAAATGGGAACACACTGAGGAGACACTTGTGGGAGCTACTGTGACTAAAAGTGAGCTTCCCTACGCACAGGGAAGCAAGAGAAATGCTGATTTCATCAAGCCCAGTTACATACTCAGAATCTGTACTACTGCGCAAATAGGCATGTCTCTTTAGGCAAAAAACTCATTTCTGACAAAGTTGCCCAAATGCATCTCAGAAGTGTGCAACTTGTTCCCTGAGTTAGAAAACGTCGAGAAACGGTCGTTTCTGCTAGCGCTATGCTTCTACACATGTATTTGCTGAACGGTGAAAGCGCACAGTAATGCACTTTTCTCCCAGCAAATACACTGTTTCTAAGGAACTGGGAAAACACTGAGGAGACACTTGTGGGAGCTACCGTGACTAAAACTGAGCTTCCCTACGCACAGGGAAGCAAGAGAATGCTGATTTCATCAAGCCCAGTTACCTACTCAGAATCTGTACTACAGCGCAAATAGGCATGTCTCTGTAGGCAAAAAACTCATTTCTGACAAAGTTGCCCAAATGCATCTCAGAAGTGTGCAACTTGTTCCCTGAGTTAGAAAACGTCGAGAAACGTTCGTTTCTGCTAGCGCTGTGCTTCTACACATGTATGTGCTGAACGGTGAATGCGCACAGTAATGCACTTTTCTCCCAGCAAATACACTGTTTCTAAGGAAATGGGAACACACTGAGGAGACACTTGTGGGAGCTACTGTGACTAAAACTGAGCTTCCCTACTCACAGGGAAGCAAGAGAATGCTGATTTCATCAAGCCCAGTTACATACTCAGAATCTGTACTACTGCGCAAATAGGCATGTCTCTGTAGGCAAAAAACTCATTTCTGACAAAGTTGCCCAAATGCATCTCAGAAGTGTGCAACTTGTTCCCTGAGTTAGAAAACGTCGAGAAACGTTCGTTTCTGCTAGCGCTGTGCTTCTAGACATGTATTTGCTGAACGGTGAAAGCGCACAGTAATGCACTTTTCTCCCAGCAAATACACTGTTTCTAAGGAAATGGGAACACACTGAGGAGACACTTGTGGGAGCTACTGTGACTAAAACTGAGCTTCCCTACGCACAGGGAAGCAAGAGAAATGCTGATTTCATCAAGTCCAGTTACATACACAGAATCTGTACTACTGCGCAAATAGGCAAGTCTCTGTAGGCAAAAAACTCATTTCTGACAAAGTTGCCCAAATGCATCTCAGAAGTGTGCCACTTGTTCCCTGAGTTAGAAAACGTCGAGAAACGGTCGTTTCAGCTAGCGCTGTGCTTCTACACATGTATTTGCTGAACGGTGAAAGCGCACAGTAATGCACTTTTCTTCCAGCAAATACACTGTTTCTAAGGAAATGGGAACACACTGAGGAGACACTTGTGGGAGCTACTGTGACAAAAACTGAGCTTCCCTACGCACAGGGAAGCAAGTGAAATGCTGATTTCATCAAGCCCAGTTACATACTCAGAATCTGTACTACTGGGCAAATAGGCATGTCTCTTTAGGCAAAAAACTCATTTCTGACAAAGTTGCCCAAATGCATCTCAGAAGTGTACAACTTGTTCCCTGAGTTAGAAAACGTCGAGAAAGGTCGTTTCTGCTAGCGCTGTGCTTCTACACATGTATTTGCTGAACGGTGAAAGCACACAGTAATGCACTTTTCTCCCAGCAAATACACTGTTTCTAAGGAACAGGGAACACACTGAGGAGACACTTGTGGGAGCTATTATGACTAAAACTGAGCTTCCCTACGCAGAGGGAAGCAAGAGAAATGCTGATTTCATCAAGCCCAGTTACATACTCAGAATCTGTACTACTGCGCAAATAGGCATGTCTCTTTAGGCAAAAAACTCATTTCTGACAAAGTTGCCCAAATGCATCTCAGAAGTGTGCAACTTGTTCCCTGAGTTAGAAAACGTCGAGAAACGGTCGTTTCTGCTAGCGCTGTGCTTCTACACATGTATTTGCTGAACGGTGAAAGCGCACAGTAATGCACTTTTCTCCCAGCAAATACACTGTTTCTAAGGAAATGGGAACACACTGAGGAGACACTTGTGGGAGCTACTGTGACTAAAACTGAGCTTCCCTACACACAGGGAAGCAAGAGAAATGCTGATTTCATCAAGCCCAGTTACATACTCAGAATCTGTACTACTCGCAAATAGGCATGTCTCTGTAGGCAAAAAACTCATTTCTGACAAAGTTGCCCAAATGCATCTCAGAAGTGTGCAACTTGTTCCCTGAGTTAGAAAACGTCGAGAAACGGTCGTTTCTGCTAGCGCTATGCTTCTACACATGTATTTGCTGAACGGTGAAAGCGCACAGTAATGCACTTTTCTCCAAGCAAATACACTGTTTCTAAGGAACTGGGAACACACTGAGGAGACACTTGTGGGAGCTACTGTGACTAAAACTGAGCTTCCCTACGCACAGGGAAGCAAGAGAATGCTTATTTCATCAAGCCCAGTTACATACTCAGAATCTGTACTACTGCGCAAATAGGCATGTCTCTGTAGGCAAAAAACTCATTTCTGACAAAGTTGCCCAAATGCATCTCAGAAGTGTGCAACTTGTTCCCTGAGTTAGAAAACGTCGAGAAACGGTCGTTTCTGCTAGCGCTGTGCTTCTACACATGTATTTGCTGAACGGTGAATGCGCACAGTAATGCACTTTTCTCCCAGCAAATACACTGTTTCTAAGGAAATGGGAACACACTGAGGAGACACTTGTGGGAGCTACTGTGACTAAAACTGAGCTTCCCTACTCACAGGGAAGCAAGAGAATGCTGATTTCATCAAGCCCAGTTACATACTCAGAATCTGTACTACTGCACAAATAGGCATGTCTCTGTAGGCAAAAAACTCATTTCTGACAAAGTTGCCCAAATGCATCTCAGAAGTGTGCAACTTGTTCCCTGAGTTAGAAAACGTCGAGAAACGTTCGTTTCTGCTAGCGCTGTGCTTCTAGACATTTATTTGCTGAACGGTGAAAGCGCACAGTAATGCACTTTTCTCCCAGCAAATACACTGTTTCTAAGGAAATGGGAACACACTGAGGAGATACTTGTGGGAGCTACTGTGACTAAAACTGAGCTTCCCTACGCACAGGGAAGCAAGAGAAATGCTGATTTCATCAAGTCCAGTTACATACACAGAATCTGTACTACTGCGCAAATAGGCAAGTCTCTGTAGGCAAAAAACTCATTTCTGACAAAGTTGCCCAAATGCATCTCTGAAGTGTGCCACTTGTTCCCTGAGTTAGAAAACGTCGAGAAACGGTCGTTTCAGCTAGCGCTGTGCTTCTACACATGTATTTGCTGAACGGTGAAAGCGCACAGTAATGCACTTTTCTCCCAGCAAATACACTGTTTCTAAGGAAATGGGAACACACTGAGGAGACACTTGTGGGAGCTACTGTGACAAAAACTGAGCTTCCCTACGCACAGGGAAGCAAGAGAAATGCTGATTTCATCAAGCCCAGTTACATACTCAGAATCTGTACTACTGGGCAAATAGGCATGTCTCTTTAGGCAAAAAACTCATTTCTGACAAAGTTGCCCAAATGCATCTCAGAAGTGTACAACTTGTTCCCTGAGTTAGAAAACGTCGAGAAAGGTCGTTTCTGCTAGCGCTGTGCTTCTACACATGTATTTGCTGAACGGTGAAAGCGCACAGTAATGCACTTTTCTCCCAGCAAATACACTGTTTCTAAGGAACAGGGAACACACTGAGGAGACACTTGTGGGAGCTATTATGACTAAAACTGAGCTTCCCTACGCAGAGGGAAGCAAGAGAAATGCTGATTTCATCAAGCCCAGTTACATACTCAGAATCTGTACTACTGCGCAAATAGGCATGTCTCTTTAGGCAAAAAACTCATTTCTGACAAAGTTGCCCAAATGCATCTCAGAAGTGTGCAACTTGTTCCCTGAGTTAGAAAACGTCGAGAAACGGTCGTTTCTGCTAGCGCTGTGCTTCTACACATGTATTTGCTGAACGGTGAAAGCGCACAGTATTGCACTTTTCTCCCAGCAAATACACTGTTTCTAAGGAAATGGGAACACACTGAGGAGACACTTGTGGGAGCTACTGTGACTAAAACTGAGCTTCCCTACGCACAGGGAAGCAAGAGAAATGCTGATTTCATCAAGCCCAGTTACATACTCAGAATCTGTACTACTGCGCAAATAGGCATGTCTCTGTAGACAAAAAAATCATTTTTGAGAAAGTTACACAAATGCATCTCAGAAGTGTGCAACTTGTTCCCTGAGTTAGAAAACGTCGAGAAACGGTCGTTTCTGCTAGCGCTGTGCTTCTACACATGTATTTGCTGAACGGTGAAAGCGCACAGTAATGCACTTTTCTCCCAGCAAATACACTGTTTCTAAGGAAATGGGAACACACTGAGGAGACACTTGTGGGAGCTACTGTGACTAAAACTGAGCTTCCCTACGCACAGGGAAGCAAGAGAAATGCTGATTTCATCAAGCCCATTTACATACTCAGAATCTGTACTACTGCGCAAATAGGCATGTCTCTGTAGGCAAAAAACTCATTTCTGACAAAGTTGCCCAAATGCATCTCAGAAGTGTGCAACTTGTTCCCTGAGTTAGAAAACGTCGAGAAACGGTCGTTTCTGCTAGCTCTGTGCTTCTACACATGTATTTGCTGAACGGTGAAAGCGCACAGTAATGCACTTTTCTCCCAGCAAATACACTGTTTCTAAGGAAATGGGAACACACTGCGGAGACACTTGTGGGAGCTACTGTGACTAATAGTGAGCTTCTCCACGCACAGGTTAGCAAGAGAAATGCTGATGTCATCAAGCCCAGTTACATACTCAGAATCTGTACTACTGCGCAAATAGGCATGTCTCTTTAGGCAAAAAACTCATTTCTGACAAAGTTGCCCAAATGCATCTCAGAAGTGTGCAACTTGTTCCCTGAGTTAGAAAACGTCGAGAAACGGTCGTTTCTGCTAGCGCTGTGCTTCTACACATGTATTTGCTGAACGGTGAAAGCGCACAGTAATGCACTTTTCTCCCAGCAAATACACTGTTTCTAAGGAAATGGGAACACACTGAGGAGACACTTGTGGGAGCTACTGTGACTAAAACTGAGCTTCCCTACGCACAGGGAAGCAAGAGAAATGCTGATTTCATCAAGCCCAGTTACATACTCAGAATCTGTACTACTGCGCAAATAGGCATGTCTCTGTAGGCAAAAAACTCATTTCTAACAAAGTTGCCCAAATGCATCTCAGAAGTGTGCAACTTGTTCCCTGAGTTAGAAAACGTCGAGAAACGGTCGTTTCTGCTAGCGCTGTGCTTCTACACATGTATTTGCTGAACGGTGAAAGCGCACAGTAATGCACTTTTCTCCCAGCAAATACACTGTTTCTAAGGAAATGGGAACACACTGAGGAGACACTTGTGGGAGCTACTGTGACTAATAGTGAGCTTCTCCACGCACAGGTTAGCAAGAGAAATGCTGATGTCATCAAGCCCAGTTACATACTCAGAATCTGTACTACTGCGCAAATAGGCATGTCTCTTTAGGCAAAAAACTCATTTCTGACAAAGTTGCCCAAATGCATCTCAGAAGTGTGCAACTTGTTCCCTGAGTTAGAAAACGTCGAGAAACGGTCGTTTCTGCTAGCGCTGTGCTTCTACACATGTATTTGCTGAACGGTGAAAGCGCACAGTAATGCACTTTTCTCCCAGCAAATACACTGTTTCTAAGGAAATGGGAACACACTGAGGAGACACTTGTGGGAGCTACTGTGACTAAAACTGAGCTTCCCTACGCACAGGGAAGCAAGAGAAATGCTGATTTCATCAAGCCCAGTTACATACTCAGAATCTGTACTACTGCGCAAATAGGCATGTCTCTGTAGACAAAAAAATCATTTTTGAGAAAGTTACCCAAATGCATCTCAGAAGTGTGCAACTTGTTCCCTGAGTTAGAAAACGTCGAGAAACGGTCGTTTCTGCTAGCGCTGTGCTTCTAGACATGTATTTGCTGAACGGTGAAAGCGCACAGTAATGCACTTTTCTCCCAGCAAATACACTGTTTCTAAGGAAATGGGAACACACTGAGGAGACACTTGTGGGAGCTACTGTGACTAAAACTGAGCTTCCCTACGCACAGGGAAGCAAGAGAAATGCTGATTTCATCAAGTCCAGTTACATACACAGAATCTGTACTACTGCGCAAATAGGCAAGTCTCTGTAGGCAAAAAACTCATTTCTGACAAAGTTGCCCAAATGCATCTCTGAAGTGTGCCACTTGTTCCCTGAGTTAGAAAACGTCGAGAAACGGTCGTTTCAGCTAGCGCTGTGCTTCTACACATGTATTTTCTGAACGGTGAAAGCGCACAGTAATGCACTTTTCTCCCAGCAAATACACTGTTTCTAAGGAAATGGGAACACACTGAGGAGACACTTGTGGGAGCTACTGTGACAAAAACTGAGCTTCCGTACGCACAGGGAAGCAAGAGAAATGCTGATTTCATCAAGCCCAGTTACATACTCAGAATCTGTACTACTGGGCAAATAGGCATGTCTCTTTACGCAAAAAACTCATTTCTGACAAAGTTGCCCAAATGCATCTCAGAAGTGTACAACTTGTTCCCTGAGTTAGAAAACGTCGAGAAAGGTCGTTTCTGCTAGCGCTGTGCTTCTACACATGTATTTGCTGAACGGTGAAAGCGCACAGTAATGCACTTTTCTCCCAGCAAATACACTGTTTCTAAGGAACAGGGAACACACTGAGGAGACACTTGTGGGAGCTATTATGACTAAAACTGAGCTTCCCTACGCACAGGGAAGCAAGAGAAATGCTGATTTCATCAAGCCCAGTTACATACTCAGAATCTGTACTACTGCGCAAATAGGCATGTCTCTTTAGGCAAAAAACTCATTTCTGACAAAGTTGCCCAAATGCATCTCAGAAGTGTGCAACTTGTTCCCTGAGTTAGAAAACGTCGAGAAACGGTCGTTTCTGCTAGCGCTGTGCTTCTACACATGTATTTGCTGAACGGTGAAAGCGCACAGTAATGCACTTTTCTCCCAGCAAATACACTGTTTCTAAGGAAATGGGAACACACTGAGGAGACACTTGTGGGAGCTACTGTGACTAAAACTGAGCTTCCCTACGCACAGGGAAGCAAGAGAAATGCTGATTTCATCAAGCCCAGTTACATACTCAGAATCTGTACTACTGCGCAAATAGGCATGTCTCTGTAGACAAAAAAATCATTTTTGAGAAAGTTACACAAATGCATCTCAGAAGTGTGCAACTTGTTCCCTGAGTTAGAAAACGTCGAGAAACGGTCGTTTCTGCTAGCGCTGTGCTTCTACACATGTATTTGCTGAACGGTGAAAGCGCACAGTAATGCACTTTTCTCCCAGCAAATACACTGTTTCTAAGGAAATGGGAACACACTGAGGAGACACTTGTGGGAGCTACTGTGACTAAAACTGAGCTTCCCTACGCACAGGGAAGCAAGAGAAATGCTGATTTCATCAAGCCCAGTTACATACTCAGAATCTGTACTACTGCGCAAATAGGCATGTCTCTGTAGGCAAAAAACTCATTTCTGACAAAGTTGCCCAAATGCATCTCAGAAGTGTGCAACTTGTTCCCTGAGTTAGAAAACGTCGAGAAACGGTCGTTTCTGCTAGCGCTGTGCTTCTACACATGTATTTGCTGAACGGTGAAAGCGCACAGTAATGCACTTTTCTCCCAGCAAATACACTGTTTCTAAGGAAATGGGAACACACTGAGGAGACACTTGTGGGAGCTACTGTGACTAATAGTGAGCTTCTCCACGCACAGGTTAGCAAGAGAAATGCTGATGTCATCAAGCCCAGTTACATACTCAGAATCTGTACTACTGCGCAAATAGGCATGTCTCTGTAGGCAAAAAACTCATTTCTGACAAAGTTGCCCAAATGCATCTCAGAAGTGTGCAACTTGTTCCCTGAGTTAGAAAACGTCGAGAAACGTTCGTTTCTGCTAGCGCCGTGCTTCTACACATGTATTTGCTGAACGGTGAAAGCGCACAGTAATGCACTTTTCTCCCAGCAAATAAACTGTTTCTAAAGAACAGGGAACACACTGAGGAGACACTTGTGGGAGCTACTGTGACTAAAACTGAGCTTCCCTACGCACAGGGAAGCAAGAGAAATGCTGATTTCATCAAGCCCAGTTACATACTCAGAATCTGTACTACTGCGCAAACAGGCATGTCTCTTTAGGCCAAAAACTCATTTCTGACAAAGTTGCCCAAATGCATCTCAGAAGTGTGCAACTTGTTCCCTGAGTTAGAAAACGTCGAGAAACGGTCGTTTCTGCTGGCGCTGTGCTTCTACACATGTATTTGCTGAACGGTGAAAGCGCACAGTAATGCACTTTTCTCCCAGCAAATACACTGTTTCTAAGGAACTGGGAACACACTGAGGAGACACTTGTGGGAGCTACTGTGACTAAAACTGAGCTTCCCTACGCACAGGGAAGCCAGAGAATGCTGATTTCATCAAGCCCAGTTACATACTCAGAATCTGTACTACTGCGCAAATAGGCATGTCTCTGTAGGCAAAAAACTCATTTCTGACAAAGTTGCCCAAATGCATCTCAGAAGTGTGCAACTTGTTCCCTGAGTTAGAAAACGTCGAGAAACGTTCGTTTCTGCTAGCGCTGTGCTTCTACACATGTATTTGCTGAACGGTGAAAGCGCACAGTAATGCACTTTTCTCCCAGCAAATACACTGTTTCTAAGGAAATGGGAACACACTGAGGAGACACTTGTGGGAGCTACTGTGACTAAAACTGAGCTTCCCTACGCACAGGGAAGCAAGAGAATGCTGATTTCATCAAGCCCAGTTACATACTCAGAATCTGTACTACTGCGCAAATAGGCATGTCTCTGTAGGCAAAAAACTCATTTCTGACAAAGTTACCCAAATGCATCTCAGAAGTGTGCACCTTGTGCCCTGAGTTAGAAAACGTGGAGAAACGGTCGTTTCTGCTAGCGTTGTGCTTCTACACATGTATTTGCTGAACGGTGAAAGCGCACAATAATGCACTTTTCTCCCAGCAAATACACTGTTTCTAAGGAAATGGGAACACACTGAGGAGACACTTGTGGGAGCTACTGTGACTAAAACTGAGCTTCCCTACGCACAGGGAAGCAAGAGAAAGGCTGATTTCATCAAGCCCAGTTACATACTCAGAATCTGTACTACTGCGCAAATAGGCATGTCTCTGTAGGCAAAAAACTCATTTCTGACAAAGTTGCCCAAATGCATCTCAGAAGTATGCAACTTGTTCCCTGAGTTAGAAAATATCGCGAAACGGTCTTTTCTGCTAGCGCTGTGCTTCTACACATGTATTTGCTGAACGGTGAAAGCGCACAGTAATGCACATTTCTCCCAGCAAAAACACTGTTTCTAAGGAAATGGGAACACAATGAGGAGACACTTGTGGGAGCTACTGTGACTAAAACTGAGCTTCCCTACGCACAGGGAAGCAAGAGAAATGCTGATTTCATCAAGCCCAGTTACATACTCAGAATCTGTACTACTGCGCAAATAGGCATGTCTCTGTAGGCAAAAAACTCATTTCTGACAAAGTTGCCCAAATGCATCTCAGAAGTGTGCAACTTGTTCCCTGAGTTAGAAAACGTCGAGGAACGGTCGTTTCTGCTAGCGTTGTGCTTCTACACTTGTATTTGCTGAACGGTGAAAGCGCACAGTAATGCACTTTTCTCCCAGCAAATACACTGTTTCTAAGGAAATGGGAACACACTGAGGAGACACTTGTGGGAGCTACTGTGACTAAAACTGAGCTTCCCTACGCACAGGGAAGCAAGAGAAATGCTGATTTCATCAAGCCCAGTTACATACTCAGAATCTGTACTACTGCGCAAATAGGCTTGTCTCTTTAGGCAAAAAACTCATTTCTGACAAAGTTGCCCAAATGCATCTCAGAAGTGTGCAACTTGTTCCCTGAGTCAGAAAACGTCGAGAAACGTTCATTTCTGCTAGCGCTGTGCTTCTACACATGTACTTGCTGAAGGGTGAAAGCGCACAGTAATGCACTTTTCTCCCAGCAAATACACAGTTTCTAAGGAAATGAGAACACACTGAAGAGACACTTGTGGGAGCTACTGTGACTAAAACTGAGCTTCCTTACGCACAGGGAAGCAAGAGAAATGCTGATTTCATCAAGCCCAGTTACATACTAAGAATCTGTACTACTGCGCAAATAGGCATGTCTCTTTAGGCAAAAAACTCATTTCTGACAAAGTTGCCCAAATGCATCTCAGAAGTGTGCAACTTGTTCCCTGAGTTAGAAAACGTCGAGAAACGGTCGTTTCTGCTAGTGCTGTGCTTCTACTCATGTATTTGCTGAACGGTGAAAGCGCACAGTAATGCACTTTTCTCCCAGCAAATACACTGTTTCTAAGGAAATGGGAACACACTGAGGAGACACTTGTGGGAGCTACTGTGACTAAAACTGAGCTTCCCTATGCACAGGGAAGCAAGAGAAATGCTGATTTCATCAAGCCCAGTTACATACTCAGAATCTGTACTACTGCGCAAATAGGCATGTCTCTGTAGGCAAAAAACTCATTTCTGACAAAGTTGCCCAAATGCATCTCAGAAGTGTGCAACTTGTTCCCTGAGTTAGAAAACGTCGAGGAACGGTCGTTTCTGCTAGCGTTGTGCTTCTACACTTGTATTTGCTGAACGGTGAAAGCGCACAGTAATGCACTTTTCTCCCAGCAAATACACTGTTTATAAGGAAATGGGAACACACTGAGGAGACACTTGTGGGAGCTACTGTGACTAAAACTGAGCTTCCCTACGCACAGGGAAGCAAGAGAAATGCTGATTTCATCAAGCCCAGTTACATACTCAGAATCTGTACTACTGCGCAAATAGGCATGTCTCTGTAGGCAAAAAACTCATTTCTGACAAAGTTGCCCAAATGCATCTCAGAAGTGTGCAACTTGTTCCCTGAGTTAGAAAACGTCGAGAAACGTTCGTTTCTGCTAGCGCTGTGCTTCTACACATGTATTTGCTGAACGGTGAAAGCGCACAGTAGTGCACTTTTCTCCCAGCAAATACACTGTTTCTAAGGAAATGGGAACACACTGATGAGACACTTGTGGGATCTACAGTGACTAAAACTGAGCTTCCCTACGCACCGGGAAGCACGAGAAATGCTGATTTCATCAAGCCCAGTTACATACTCAGAATCTGTACTACTGGGCAAATAGGCATGTCTCTGTAGGCAAAAAACTCATTTCTGACAAAGTTGCCCAAATGCATCTCAGAAGTGTGCAACTTGTTCCCTGTGTTTGAAAACGTCGAGAAACGATCTTTTCTGCTATCGCTGTGCTTCTACACATGTATTTGCTGAACGGTGAAAGCGCATAGTAATGCACTTTTCTCCCAACAAATACACTGTTTCTAAGGAAATGGGAACACACTGAGGAGACACTTGTGGGAGCTACTGTGACTAAAACTGAGCTTCCCTACGCACAGGGAAGCAAGAGAAATGCTGATTTCATCAAGCCCAGTTACATACTCAGAATCTGTACTACTGCGCTAATAGGCATGTCTCTTTAGGCAAAAAACTCATTTCTGACAAAGTTGCCCAAATGCATCTCAGAAGTGTGCAACTTGTTCCCTGAGTTAGAAAACGTCGAGAAACGGTCGTTTCTGCTAGCGCTGTGCTTCTACAAATGTATTTGCTGAACGGTGAAAGCACACAGTAATGCACTTTTCTCCCAGCAAATTCACTGTTTCTAAGGAAATGGGAACACACTGAGGAGACACTTGTGGGAGCTACAGTGACTAAAACGGAGCTTCCCTACGCACAGGGACGCAAGAGAAATGCTGATTTCATCAAGCCCAGTTACATACTCAGAATCTGTATAACTGCGCAAATAGGCATGTCTCTGTAGGCAAAAAACTCATTTCTGACAAAGTTGCCCAAATGCATCTCAGAAGTGTGCAACTTGTTCCCTGAGTTAGAAAACGTCGAGAAACGGTCTTTTCTGCTAGCGCTGTGCTTCTACACATGTATTTGCTGAACGGTGAAAGCGCACAGTAATGCAATTTTCTCCCAGCAAATACACTGTTTCTAAGGAAATGGGAACCCACTGAGGAGACACTTGTGGGAGCTACTGTGACTAAAACTGAGCTTCCCTACGCACAGGGAAGCAAGAGAAATGCTGATTTCATCAAGCCCAGTTACATACTCAGAATCTGTACTACTGCGCAAATAGGCATGTCTCTGTAGGCAAAAAACTCATTTCTGACAAAGTTGCCCAAATGCATCTCAGAAGTGTGCAACTTGTTCCCTGAGTTAGAAAACGTCGAGAAACGGTATTTTCTGCTAGCGCTGTGCTTCTACACATGTATTTGCTGAACGGTGAAAGCGCACAGTAATGCACTTTTCTCCCATCAAATACACTGTTTCTATGGAAATGGGAACACACTGAGGAGACACTTGTGGGAGCTACTGTGACTAAAACTGAGCTTCCCTACGCACAGGGAAGCAAGAGAAATGCTGATTTCATCAAGCCCAGTTATATACTCAGAATCTGTACTACTGCGCAAAAAAGCATGTCTCTTTAGGGAAAAAACTCATTTCTGACAAAGTTGCCCAAATGCATCTCAGAAGTGTGCAACTTGTTCCCTGAGTTAGAAAACGTCGAGAAACGGTCTGTTCTGCTAGCGCTGTGCTTCTACACATGTATTTGCTGAACGGTGAAAGCGCAGAGTAATGGACTTTTCTCCCACCAAATACACTGTTTCTAAGGAAATGGGAACACAGTGAGGAGACACTTTTGGGAGCTACTGTGACTAAAACTGAGCTTCCCTACGCACAGGGAAGCAAGAGAAATGCTGATTTCATCAAGCCCAGTTACATACTCAGAATCTGTACTACTGCGCAAATAGGCATGTCTCTGTAGGCAAAAAACTCATTTCTGACAAAGTTGCCCAAATGCATCTCAGAAGTGTGCAACTTGTTCCCTGAGTTAGAAAACGTCGAGAAACGTTCGTTTCTGCTAGCGCTGTGCTTCTACACATGTATTTGCTGAACGGTGAAAGCGCACAGTAATGCACTTTTCTCCCAGCAAATACACTGTTTCTAAGGAAATGGGAACACACTGAGGAGACACTTGTGGGAGCTACTGTGACTAAAACTGAGCTTCCCTACGCACAGGGAAGCAGGAGAAATGCTGATTTCATCAAGCCCAGTTACATACTCAGAATCTGTACTACTGCGCAAATAGGCATGTCACTGTAGGCAAAAAACTCATTTCTGACAAAGTTGCCCAAATGCATCTCAGAAGTGTGCAACTTGTTCCCTGAGTTAGAAAACGTCGAGAAACGGTCGTTTCTGCTAGCGCTGTGCTTCTACACATGTATTTGCTGAACGGTGAAAGCGCACAGTAATGCACTTTACTCCCAGCAAATACACTGTTTCTAAGGAAATGGGAACACACTGAGGAGACACTTGTGGGAGCTACTGTGACTAAAACTGAGCTTCCCTACGCACAGGGAAGCTAGAGAAATGCTGATTTCATCAAGCCCAGTTACATACTCAGAATCTGTACTACTGCGCAAATTGGCATTTCTCTGTAGGCAAAAAACTCATTTCTGACAAAGTTGCCCAAATGCATCTCAGAAGTATGCAACTTGTTCCCTGAGTTAGAAAACGTCGAGAAACGGTCGTTTCTGCTAACGCTGTGCTTCTACACATATATTTGCTGAACGGTGAAAGCGCACAGTAATGCACTTTTCTAACAGCAAATACACTGTTTCAAAGGAAATGGGAACACACGGAGGAGACACTTGTGGGAGCTACTGTGACTAAAACTGAGCTTCCCTACGCACAGGGAAGCAAGAGAAATGCTGATTTCATCCAGCCCAAACACATACTCAGAATCTGTACTACTCCGCAAATAGGCATGTCTCTGTAGGCAAAAAACTCATTTCTGACAAAGTTGCCCAAATGCATCTCAGAAGTGTGCAACCTGTTCCCTGAGTTAGAAAACGTCGAGAAACGTTCTTTTCTGCTACCGCTGTGCTTCTACACATGTATTTGCTAAATGGTGAAAGCGCACAGAATGCACTTTTCTCCCAGCAAATACACTGTTTCTAAGGAACTGGAAACACACTGAGGAGACACTTGTGGGAGCTACTGTGACTGAAACTGAGCTTCCCTACGCACAGGGAAGCAAGAGAAATGCTGATTTCATCAAGCCCAGTTACATACTCAGAATCTGTACTACTGCGCAAATAGGCATGTCTCTTTAGGCAAAAAACTCATTTCTGACAAAGTTGCCCAAATGCATCTCAGAAGTGTGCAACTTGTTCCCTGAGTTAGAAAACGTCGAGAAACGGTCATATCTGCTAACGCTGTGCTTCTACACATGTATTTGCTGAACGGTGAAAGCGCACAGTAATGCACTTTTCTCCCAGCAAATACACTGTTTCTAAGGAAATGGGAACATTGAGGAGACACTTGTGGGAGCTACTGTGACTAAAACTGAGCTTCCCTACGCACAGGGAGGCAAGAGAAATGCTGACTTCATCAAGCCCAGTTACATACTCAGAATCTGTACTACTGCGCAAATAGGCATGTCTCTGTAGGCAAAAAACTCATTTCTGACAAAGTTGCCCAAATGCATCTCAGAAGTGTGCAACTTGTTCCCTGAGTTAGAAAACGTCGAGAAACGGTCGTTTCTGCTAGTGCTGTGCTTCTACACATGTATTTGCTGAACGGTGAAAGCGCACAGTAATGCACTTTTCTCCCAGCAAATACACTGTTTCTAAGGAAATGGGAACACACTGAGGAGACACTTGTGGGAGCTACTGTGACTAAAACTGAGCTTCCCTACGCACAGGGAAGCAGGAGAAATGCTGATTTCATCAAGCCCAGTTACATACTCAGAATCTGTACTACTGCGCAAATAGGCATGTCTCTGTAGGCAAAAAACTCATTTCTGACAAAGTTGCCCAAATGCATCTCAGAAGTGTGCAACTTGTTCCCTGAGTTAGAAAACGTCGAGAAACGGTCGTTTCTGCTAGCGCTGTGCTTCTACACATGTATTTGCTGAACGGTGAAAGCGCACACTAATGCACTTTTCTCCCAGCAAATACACTGTTTCTAAGGAACTGGGAACACACTGAGGAGACACTTGTGGGAGTTACTGTGACTAAAACTGAGCTTCCCTACGCACAGGGAAGCAAGAGAAATGCTGATTTCATCAAGCCCAGTTACATACTCAGAATCTGTACTACTGCGCAAATAGGCATGTCTCTTTAGGCAAAAAACTCGTTTCTGACAAAGTTGCCCAAATGCATCTCAGAAGTGTGCAACTTGTTCCCTGAGTTAGATAACGTCGAGAAACGTTCGTTTCTGCTAGCGCTGTGCTTCTCCACATGTATTTGCTGAACGGTGAAAGCGCACAGTAATGCACTTCTCTCCCAGCAAATACACTGTTTCTAAGGAAATGGGAACACACTGAGGAGACACTTGTGGGAGCTACTGTGACTAAAACTGAGCTTCCCTATGCACAGGGAAGCAAGAGAAATGCTGATTTCATCAAGCCCAGTTACATATTCAGAATCTGTACTACTGCAAAAATAGGCATGTCTCTGTAGGCAAAAAACTCATTTTTGAGAAAGTTACCCAAATGCATTTCAGAAGTGTGCAACTTGTTCCCTGAGTTAGAAAACGTCGAGAAACGGTCGTTTCTGCTAGCGCTGTGCTTCTACACATGTATTTGCTGAACGGTGAAAGCGCACAGTAATGCACTTCTCTCCCAACAAATACACTGTTTCTAAGGAAATGGGAACACACTGAGGAGACACTTGTGGGAGCTACTGTGACTAAAACTGAGCTTCCCTACGCACAGGGAAGCAAGAGAAATGCTGATTTCATCAAGCCCAGTTACATACTCAGAATCTGTACTACTGCGCAAATAGGCATGTCTCTTTAGGCAAAAAACCCATTTCTGACAAAGTTGCCCAAATGCATCTCAGAAGTGTGCATCTTGTTCCCTGATTGAGAAATCGTCAAGAAACGGTCGTTTCTGCTAGCGCTGTGCTTCTACACATGTATTTGCTGAACGGTGAAAGCGCACAGTAATGCACTTTTCCCCCAGCAAATACACTGTTTCTAAGGAAATGGGAACACACTGAGGAGACACTTGTGGGAGCTACTGTGACTAAAACTGAGCTTCCCTACGCACAGGGAAGCAAGAGAAATGCTGATTTCATCAAGCCCAGTTACATACTCAGAATCTGTACTACTGCGCAAATAGGCATGTCTCTGGGCAAAAAACTCCTTTCTGACAAAGTTGCCCAAATGCATCTCAGAAGTGTGCAACTTGTTCCCTGAGTTAGAAAACGTCGAGAAACGGTCGTTTCTGCTAGCGCTGTGCTTCTACATATGTATTTGCTGAACGGTGAAAGCACACAGTAATGCACTTTTCTCCCAGCAAATACACTGTTCCTAAGGAAATGGGAACACACTGAGGAGATACTTGTGGGAGCTACTGTGACTAAAACTGAGCTTCCTACGCACAGGGAAGCAAGAGAAATGCTGTTTCATCAAGCCCCGTTACATACTCAGAATCCGTACTCCTGCGCAAATAGGCATGTCTCCTTAGGCAAAAAACTCATTTCTGACAAAGTTGCCCAAATGCATCTCAGAAGTGTGCAACTTGTTCCCTGAGTTAGAAAACGTCGAGAAACGGTCGTTTCTGCTAGCGCTGTGCTTCTACACATGTAGTTGCTGAACGGTGAAAGCGCACAGTAATGCACTTTTCTCCCAGCAAATACACTGTTTCTAAGGAAATGGGAACACACTGAGGAGACACTTGTGGGAGCTACTGTGACTAAAACTGAGCTTCCCTACGCACAGGGAAGCAAGAGAAATGCTGATTTCATCAAACCGAGTTACATACTCAGAATCTGTACTACTGCGCAAACAGGCATGTCCCTGTAGGCAAAAAACACATTTCTGACAAAGTTGCCCAAATGCATCTCAGAAGTGTGCAACTTGTTCCCTGAGTTAGAAAACGTGAAGAAACGTTCGTTTCTGCTAGCGCTGTGCTTCTACACATGTATTTGCTGAACGGTGAAAGCGCACAGTAATGCACTTTTCTCCCAGCAAATACACTGTTTCTAAGGAACTGGAAACACACTGAGGAGACACTTGTGGGAGCTACTGTGACTAAAACTGAGCTTCCCTACGCACAGGGAAGCAAGAGAAATGCTGATTTCATCAAGCCCAGTTACATACTCAGAATCTGTACTACTGCGCAAATAGGCATGTCTCTGTAGGCAAAAAACTCATTTCTGTAAAGTTGCCCAAATGCATCTCAGAAGTGTGCAACTTGTTCCCTGAGTTAGAAAACGTCGAGAAACATTCGTTTCTGCTAGCGCTGTGCTTCTACACATGTATTTGCTGAACGGTGAAAGCGCACACTAATGCACTTTTCTCCCAGCAAATACACTGTTTCTAAGGAAATGGGAACACACTGAGGAGACACTTGTGGGAGCTACTGTGACTAAAAGTGAGCTTCCCTACGCACAGGGAAGCAGGAGAAATGCTGATTTCATCAAGCCCAGTTACATACTCAGAATCTGTACTACTGCGCAAATAGGCATGTCTCTGTAGGCAAAAAACTCATTTCTGACAAAGTTGCCCAAATGCATCTCAGAAGTGTGCAACTTGTTCCCTGAGTTAGAAAACGTCGAGAAACGGTCGTTTCTGCTAGCGCTGTGCTTCTACACATGTATTTGCTGAACGGTGAAAGCGCACAGTAATGCACTTTTCTCCCAGCAAATACACTGTTTCTAAGGAAATGGGAACACACTGAGGAGACACTTGTGGGAGCTACTGTGACTAAAACTGAGCTTCCCTACGCACAGGGAAGCAAGAGAAATGCTGATTTCATCAAGCCCAGTTACATACTCAGAATCTGTACTACTGCGCAAATAGGCATGTCTCTTTAGGCAAAAAACTCGTTTCTGACAAAATTGCCCAAATGCATCTCAGAAGTGTGCAACTTGTTCCCTGAGTTAGATAACGTCGAGAAACGTTCGTTTCTGCTAGCGCTGTGCTTCTACACATGTATTTGCTGAACGGTGAAAGCGCACAGTAATGCACTTTTCTCCCAGCAAATACACTGTTTCTAAGGAAATGGGAACACACTGAGGAGACACTTGTGGGAGCTACTGTGACTAAAACTGAGCTTCCCTACGCACAGGGAAGCAATAGAATGCTGATTTCATCAAGCCCAGTTACCTACTCAGAATCTGTACTACTGCGCAAATAGGCATGTCTCTGTAGGCAAAAAACTCATTTCTGACAAAGTTGCCCAAATGCATCTCAGAAGTGTGCAACTTGTTCCCTGAGTTAGAAAACGTCGAGAAACGGTCGTTTCTGCTAGCGCTGTGCTTCTACACATGTATTTGCTGAACGGTGAAAGCGCACAGTAATGCACTTTTCTCCCAGCAAATACACTGTTTCTAAGGAAATGGGAACACACTGAGGAGACACTTGTGGGAGCTACTGTGACTAAAACTGAGCTTCCCTACGCACAGGGAAGCAAGAGAAATGCTGATTTCATCAAGCCCAGTTACATACTCAGAATCTGTACTACTGCGCAAATAGGCATGTCTCTTCAGGCAAAAAACTCATTTCTGACAAAGTTGCCCAAAGGCATCTCAGAAGTATGCAACTTGTGCCCTGAGTTAGAAAATGTCGAGAAACGGTCATTTCTGCTAGCGCTGTGCTTCTACACATGTATTTGCTGAACGGTGAAAGCGCACAGTAATGCACTTTTCTCCCAGCAAATACACTGTTTCTAAGGAAATGGGAACACACTGAGGAGACACTTGTGGGAGCTACTGTGACTAAAACTGAGCTTCCCTACGCACAGGGAAGCAAGAGAAATGCTGATTTCATCAAGCCCAGTTACATACTCAGAATCTGTACTACTGCGCAAATAGGCATGTCTCTGTAGGCAAAAAACTCATTTTTGAGAAAGTTACCGAAATGCATCTAAGAAGTGTGCAACTTGTTCCCTGAGTTCGAAAACGTCGAGAAACGTTCGTTTCTGCTAGCGCTGTGCTTCTACACATGTATTTGCTGAACGGTGAAAGCGCACAGTAATGCACTTTTCTCCCAGCAAATACACTGTTTCTAAGGAGATGGGAACACACTGAGGAGATACTTGTGGGAGCTACTGTGACTAAAACTGAGCTTCCCTACGCACAGGGAAGCAAGAGAAATGCTGATTTCATCAAGCCCAGTTACATACTCAGAATCTGTACTACTGCGCAAATAGGCATGTCTCTGTAGGCAAAAAACTCATTTTTGAGAAAGTTACCGAAATGCATCTCAGAAGTGTGCAACTTGTTCCCTGAGTTCGAAAACGTCGAGAAACGTTCGTTTCTGCTAGCGCTGTGCTTCTACACATGTATTTGCTGAACGGTGAAAGCCCACAGTAACGCACTTTTCTCCCAGCAAATACACTGTTTCTAAGGAAATGGGAACACACTGAGGAGACACTTGTGGGAGCTACTGTGACTAAAACTGAGCTTCCCTACGCACAGGGAAGCAAGAGAAATGCTGATTTCATCAAGCCCAGTTACATACTCAGAATCTGTACTACTGCGCAAATAGGCATGTCTCTGTAGGCAAAAAACTCATTTCTGACAAAGTTGCCCAAATGCATCTCAGAAGTGTGCAACTTGTTCCCTGAGTTAGAAAACGTCGAGAAACGGTCGTTTCTGCTAGCGCTGTGCTTCTACACATGTATTTGCAGAACGGTGAATGCGCACAGTAATGCACTTTTCTCCCAGCAAAAACACTGTTTGTAAGGAAATGGGAACACACTGATTAGACACTTGTGGGAGCTACTGTGACTAAAACTGAGCTTCCCTACGAACAGGGAAGCAAGAGAAATGCTGATTTCATCAAGCCCAGTTACATACTCAGAATCTGTACTACTGCGCAAATAGGCATGTCTCTTTAGGCAAAAAACTCATTTCTGACAATGTTGCCCAAATGCATTTCAGAAGTGTGCAACTTGTTCCATGAGATAGAAAACGTTGAGAAACGATCATTTCTACTAGCACTGTGCTTCTACACATGTATTTGCTGAACGATGAAAGCGCACAGTAATGCACTTTTCTCCCAGCAAATACACTGTTTCTAAGGAAATGGGAACACACTGAGGAGACACTTGTGGGAGCTACTGTGACTAAAACTGAGCTTCCCTACGCACAGGGAAGCAAGAGAAATGCTGATTTCATCAAGCCCAGTTACATACTCAGAATCTGTACTACTGCGCAAATAGGCATGTCTCTGTAGGCAAAAAACTCATTTCTGACAAAGTTGCCCAAATGCATCTCAGAAGTGTGCAACTTGTTCCCTGAGTTAGAAAACGTGGAGAAACGGTCGTTTCTGCTAGCGCTGTGCTTCTACACATGTATTTGCTGAACGGTGAAAGCACACAGTAATGCACTTTTCTCCCAGCAAATACACTGTTTCTAAGGAAATGGGAACACACTGAGGAGACACTTGTGGGAGCTACTGTGACTAAAACTGAGCTTCCCTACGCACAGGGAAGCAAGAGAAATGCTGATTTCATGAAGCCCAGTTACATACTCAGAATCTGTACTACTGCGCAAATAGGCATGTCTCTTTAGGCAAAAAACTCATTTCTGACAAAGTTGCCGAAATGCATCTCAGAAGTGTGCAACTTGTTCTCTGAGTTAGAAAACGTCGAGAAACGTTAGTTTCTGCTAGCGCTGTGCTTCTACACATGTATTTGCTGAACGGTGAAAGCGCACAGTAATGCACTTTTCTCGCAGCAAATACACTGTTTCTAAGGAAATGGGAACACACTGAGGAGACACTTGTGGGAGCTACTGTGACTAAAACTGAGCTTATCTACGCACAGGGAAGCTAGAGAAATGCTGATTTCATCATGCCCAGTTACATACTCAGAATCTGTTCTACTGCGCAAATAGGCATGTCTCTGTAGGCAAAAAACTCATTTCTGACAAAGTTGCCCAAATGCACCTCAGAAGTGTGCAACTTGTTCCCTGAGTTAGAAAATGTTGAGAAACGGTCGTTTCTGCTAGCGCTGTGCTTCTACACATGTATTTGCTGAACGGTGAAAGCGCACAGTAATGCACTTTTCTCCCAGCAAATACACTGTTTCTAAGGAAATGGGAACACACTGATTAGACACTTGTGGGAGCTACTGTGACTAAAACTGAGCTTCCCTACGCACAGGGAAGCAAGAGAAATGCTGATTTCATCAAGCCCAGTTACATACTCAGAATCTGTACTACTGTGCAAATAGGCATGTCTCTGTAGGCAAAAAACTCATTTCTGACAAAGTTGCCCAAATGCACCTCAGAAGTGTGCAACTTGTTCCCTGAGTTAGAAAACGTCGAGAAACGGTCGTTTCTGCTAGCGCTGTGCTTCTACACATGTATTTGCTGAACGGTGAAAGCGCACAATAATACACTTTTCTCCCAGCAAATACACTGTTTCTAAGGAAATGGGAACACATTGAGGAGACACTAGTGGTAGCTACTGTGACTAAAACTGAGCTTCCCTACGCACAGGGAAGCAAGAGAAATGCTGATTTCATCAAGCCCAGTTACATACTCAGAATCTGTACTACTGCGCAAATAGGCATGTCTCTGTAGGCAAAGAACTCATATCTGACAAAGTTGCCCAAATGCATCTCAGAAGTGTGCAACTTGTTCCCTGAGTTAGGAAACGTCGAGACACGGTCGTTTCTGCTAGCGCTGTGCTTCTACACATGTATTTGCTGAACGGTGAAAGCGCACAGTAATGCACTTTTCTCCCAGCAAATACACTGTTTCTAAGGAAATGGGAACACACTGAGGAGACACTTGAGGGAGCTACTGTGACTAAAACTGAGCTTATCTACGCACAGGGAAGCTAGAGAAATGCTGATTTCATCAAGCCCAGTTACATACACAGAATCTGTTCTACTGCGCAAATAGGCATGTCTCTGTAGGCAAAAAACTCATTTCTGACAAAGTTGCACAAATGCACCTCAGAAGTGTGCAACTTGTTCCCTGAGTTAGAAAACGTCGAGAAACGGTCGTTTCTGCTAGCGCTGTGCTTCTACACATGTATTTGCTGAACGGTGAAAGCCCACAGTAACGCACTTTTCTCCCAGCAAATACACTGTTTCTAAGGAACTGGGAACACACTGAGGAGACACTTGTGGGAGCTACTGTGACTAAAACTGAGCTTCCTTACGCACAGGAAGCAAGAGAAATGCTGATTTCATCAAGCCCAGTTACATACTCAGAATCTGTACTACTGCGCAAATAGGCATGTCTCTGTAGGCAAAAAACTCATTTCTGACAAAGTTGCCCAAATGCATCTCAGAAGTGTGCAACTTGTTCCCTGAGTTAGAAAACGTCGAGAAACGGTCGTTTCTGCTAGCGCTGTGCTTCTACACATGTATTTGCAGAACGGTGAATGCGCACAGTAATGCACTTTTCTCCCAGCAAAAACACTGTTTGTAAGGAAATGGGAACACACTGAGGAGACACTTGTGGGAGCTACTGTGACTAAAACTGAGCTTCCCTACGCACAGGGAAGCAAGAGAAATGCTGATTTCATCAAGCCCAGTTACATACTCAGAATCTGTACTACTGCGCAAATAGGCATGTCTCTGTAGGCAAAAAACTCATTTCTGACAAAGTTGCCCAAATGCATCTCAGAAGTGTGCAACTTGTTCCCTGAGTTAGAAAACGTCGAGAAACGTTCGTTTCTGCTAGCGCTGTGCTTCTACACATGTATTTGCAGAACGGTGAAAGCGCACAGTAATGCACTTTTCTCCCAGCAAATACACTGTTTCTAAGGAAATGGGAAAACACTGAGGAGACACTTGTGGGAGCTAATCTGACTAAAACTGAGCTTCCCTACGCACAGGGAAGCAAGAGAAATGCTGATTTCATCAAGCCCAGTTACATACTCAGAATCTGTACTACTGCGCAAATTGGCATGTCTCTGTAGGCAAAAAACTCATTTCTGACAAAGTTGCCCAAATGCATCTCAGAAGTGTGCAACTTGTTCCCTGAGTTAGAAAACGTCGAGAAACGGTCGTTTCAGCTAGCGCTGTGCTTCTACACATGTATTTGCTGAACGGTGAAAGCGCACAGTAATGCACTTTTCTCTCAGCAAATACACTGTTTCTAAGGAAATGGGAACACACTGAGGAGACACTTGTGGGACCTACTGTGACTAAAACTGAGCTTCCCTACGCACAGGGAAGCAAGAGAAATGCTGATTTCATCCAGCCCAGTTACATACTCAGAATCTGTACTACTGCGCAAATAGGCATGTCTCTGTAGGCAAAAAACTCATTTCTGACAAAGTTGCCCAAATGCATCTCAGAAGGGTGCAACTTGTTCCCTGAGTTAGAAAACGTCGAGAAACGGTCGTTTCTGCTAGCGCTGTGCTTCTACACATGTATTTGCTGAACGGTGAAAGCGCACAGTAATGCACTTTTCTCCCAGCAAATACACTGTTTCTAAGGAAATGGGAACACACTGAGGAGACACTTGTGGGAGCTACTGTTACTAAAACTGAGCTTCCCTACGCACAGGGAAGCAAGAGAAATGCTGATTTCATCAAGCCCAGTTACATACTCAGAATCTGTACTACTGCGCAAATAGGCATGTCTCTGTAGGCAAAAAACTCATTTTTGACAAAGTTGCCCAAATGCATCTCAGAAGTGTGCAACTTGTTCCCTGAGTTAGAAAACGTCGAGAAACGGTCGTGTCTGCTAGCGCTGTGCTTCTACACATGTACTTGCTGAACGGTGAAAGCGCACAGTAATGCACTTTTCTCCCAGCAAATACAGTTTCTAAGGAAATGGGAACACACTGAGGAGACACTTGTGGGAGCTACTGTGACTAAAACTGAGCTTCCCTACACACAGGGAAGCAAGAGAAATGCTGATTTCATCAAGCCCAGTTACATACTCAGAATCTGTACTACTGCGCAAATAGGCATGTCTCTTTAGGCAAAAAACTCATTTCTGACAAAGTTGCCCAAATGCATCTCAGAAGTGTGCAACTTGTTCCCTGAGTTAGAAAACGTCTAGAAACGTTCGTTTCTGCTAGCGCTGTGCTTCTAAACATGTTGCTGAACGGTGAAAGCGCACAGTAATGCACTTTTCTCCCAGTAAATACACTGTTTCTAAGGAAATGGGAACACACTGAGGAGACACTAGTGGGAGCTACTGTGACTAAAACTGAACTTCCCTACGCACAGGGAAGCAAGAGAAATGCTGATTTCATCAAGCCCAGTGACATACTCAGAATCTGTACTACTGCGCAAATAGGCATGTCTCTTTAGGCAAAAAACTCATTTCTGACAAAGTTGCCCAAATGCATCTCAGAAGTGTGCAACTTGTTCCCTGAGTTAGAAAATGTCGAGAAACGTTCGTTTCTGCTAGCGCTGTGCTTCTACACATGTTGCTGAACGGTGAAAGCGCACAGTAATGCACTTTTCTCCCAGCAAATACACTGTTTCTAAGGAAATGGGAACACACTGAGGAGACACTAGTGGGAGCTATTGTGACTAAAACTGAGCTTCCCTACGCACAGGGAAGCAAGAGAAATGCTGATTTCATCAAGCCCAGTTACATACTCAGAATCTGTACTACTGCGCAAATAGGAATGTCTCGGTAGGCAAAAAACTCATTTCTGACAAAGTTGCCCAAATGCATCTCAGAAGTGTGCAACTTGTTCCCTGAGTTAGAAAACGTCGAGAAACGTTCGTTTCTGCTAGCGCTGTGCTTCTACACATGTATTTGCTGAACGGAGAAAGCGCACAGTAATGCAATTTTCTCCCAGCAAATACACTGTGACTAAGGAAATGGGAACACACTGAGGAGACACTTGTGGGAGCTACTGTGACTAAAACTGAGCTTCCCTACGCACAGGGAAGCAAGAGAAATGCTGATTTCATCAAGCCCAGTTACATACTCAGAATCTGTACTACTGCGCAAATAGGCATGTCTCTGTAGGTTAAAAACTCATTTCTGACAAAGTTGCCCAAATGCATCTCAGAAGTGTGCAACTTGTTCCCTGAGTTAGAAAACGTCGAGAAACGGTCGTTTCTGCTAGCGCTGTGCTTCTACACATGTATTTGCTGAACAGTGAATACACACAGTAATGCACTTTTCTCCCAGCAAATACACTGTTTCTAAGGAAATGGGAACACACTGAGGAGACACTTGTGGGAGCTACTGTGACTAAAACTGAGCTTCCCTACGCACAGGGAAGCAAGAGAAATGCTGATTTCATCAAGCCCAGTTACATACTCAGAATCTGTACTATTGCGCAAATAGGCTTGTCTCTTTAGGCAAAAAACTCATTTCTGACAAAGTTGCCCAAATGCATCTCAGAAGTGTGCAACTTGTTCCCTGAGTTAGAAAACGTCGAGAAACGGTCGTTTCTGCTAGCGCTGTGCTTCTACACATGTACTTGCTGAACGGTGAAAGCGCACAGTAATGCACTTTTCTCCCAGCAAATACAGTTTCTAAGGAAATGGGAACACACTGAGGAGACACTTGTGGGAGCTACTGTGACTAAAACTGAGCTTCCCTACACACAGGGAAGCAAGAGAAATGCTGATTTCATCAAGCCCAGTTACATACTCAGAATCTGTACTACTGCGCAAATAGGCATGTCTCTTTAGGCAAAAAACTCATTTCTGACAAAGTTGCCCAAATGCATCTCAGAAGTGTGCAACTTGTTCCCTGAGTTAGAAAACGTCTAGAAACGTTCGTTTCTGCTAGCGCTGTGCTTCTAAACATGTTGCTGAACGGTGAAAGCGCACAGTAATGCACTTTTCTCCCAGTAAATACACTGTTTCTAAGGAAATGGGAACACACTGAGGAGACACTAGTGGGAGCTACTGTGACTAAAACTGAACTTCCCTACGCACAGGGAAGCAAGAGAAATGCTGATTTCATCAAGCCCAGTGACATACTCAGAATCTGTACTACTGCGCAAATAGGCATGTCTCTTTAGGCAAAAAACTCATTTCTGACAAAGTTGCCCAAATGCATCTCAGAAGTGTGCAACTTGTTCCCTGAGTTAGAAAATGTCGAGAAACGTTCGTTTCTGCTAGCGCTGTGCTTCTACACATGTTGCTGAACGGTGAAAGCGCACAGTAATGCACTTTTCTCCCAGCAAATACACTGTTTCTAAGGAAATGGGAACACACTGAGGAGACACTAGTGGGAGCTATTGTGACTAAAACTGAGCTTCCCTACGCACAGGGAAGCAAGAGAAATGCTGATTTCATCAAGCCCAGTTACATACTCAGAATCTGTACTACTGCGCAAATAGGAATGTCTCGGTAGGCAAAAAACTCATTTCTGACAAAGTTGCCCAAATGCATCTCAGAAGTGTGCAACTTGTTCCCTGAGTTAGAAAACGTCGAGAAACGTTCGTTTCTGCTAGCGCTGTGCTTCTACACATGTATTTGCTGAACGGAGAAAGCGCACAGTAATGCACTTTTCTCCCAGCAAATACACTGTGACTAAGGAAATGGGAACACACTGAGGAGACACTTGTGGGAGCTACTGTGACTAAAACTGAGCTTCCCTACGCACAGGGAAGCAAGAGAAATGCTGATTTCATCAAGCCCAGTTACATACTCAGAATCTGTACTACTGCGCAAATAGGCATGTCTCTGTAGGTTAAAAACTCATTTCTGACAAAGTTGCCCAAATGCATCTCAGAAGTGTGCAACTTGTTCCCTGAGTTAGAAAACGTCGAGAAACGGTCGTTTCTGCTAGCGCTGTGCTTCTACACATGTATTTGCTGAACAGTGAATGCACACAGTAATGCACTTTTCTCCCAGCAAATACACTGTTTCTAAGGAAATGGGAACACACTGAGGAGACACTTGTGGGAGCTACTGTGACTAAAACTGAGCTTCCCTACGCACAGGGAAGCAAGAGAAATGCTGATTTCATCAAGCCCAGTTACATACTCAGAATCTGTACTACTGCGCAAATAGGCTTGTCTCTTTAGGCAAAAAACTCATTTCTGACAAAGTTGCCCAAATGCATCTCAGAAGTGTACAACTTGTTCCCTGAGTTAGAAAACGTCGAGAAACGGTCGTTTCTGCTAGCGCTGTGCTTCTACACATGTATTTGCTGAACAGTGAAAGCGCACAGTAATGCACTTTTCTCCCAGCAAATACACTGTTTCTAAGGAAATGGGAACACACTGAGGAGACACTTGTGGGAGCTACTGTGACTAAAACTGAGCTTCCCTACGCACAGGGAACCAAGAGAAATGCTGATTTCATCAAGCCCAGTTACATACTCAGAATCTGTACTACTGCGAAAACAGGCATGTCTCTGTAGGCAAAAAACTCATTTCTGACAAAGTTGCCCAAATGCATCTCAGAAGTGTGATACTTGTTCCCTGAGTTAGAAAACGTTGAGAAACGGTCGTTTCTGCTAGCGCTGTGCCTCTACACATGTATTTGCTGAACGGTGAAAGCGCACAGTAATGCACTTTTCTCCCAGAAAATACACTGTTTCTAAGGAAATGGGAACACACTGAGGAGACACTTGTGGGAGCTACTGTGACTAAAACTGAGCTTCCCTACGCACAGGGAAGCAAGAGAAATGCTGATTTCATCAAGCCCAGTTACATACTCAGAATCTGTACTACTGCGCAAATAGGCATGTCTCTGTAGGCAAAAAACTCATTTCTGACAAAGTTGCCCAAATGCATCTCAGAAGTGTGCAACTTGTTCCCTGAGTTAGAAAACGTCGAGAAACGTTCGTTTCTGCTAGCGCTGTGCTTCTACACATGTATTTGCTGAACGTTGAAAGCGCACAGTAATGCAATTTTCTCCCAGCAAATACACTGTTTCTAAGGAAATGGGAACACACTGAGGAGACACTTGTGGGAGCTACTCTGACTAAAACTGAGCTTCCCTACACACAGGGAAGCAAGAGAAATGCTGATTTCATCAAGCCCAGTTACATACTCAGAATCTGTACTACTGCGCAAATAGGCATGTCTCTTTAGGCAAAAAACTCATTTCGGACAAAGTTGCCCAAATGCATCTCAGAAGTGTGCCACTTGTTCCCTGAGTTAGAAAATGTCGAGAAACGTTCGTTTCTGCTAGCGCTGTGCTTCTACACATGTATTTGCTGAACAGTGAAAGCGCCCAGTAATGCACTTTTCTCCCAGCAAATACACTGTTTCTAAGGAACTGGGAACACACTGAGGAGACACTTGTGGGAGCTACTGTGACTAAAACTGAGCTTCCCTACGCACAGGGAAGCAAGAGAAATGCTGATTTCATCAAGCCTAGTTACATACTCAGAATCTGTACTACTGCGCAAATAGGCATGTCTCTTTAGGCAAAAAACTCATTTCTGACAAAGTTGCCCAAATGCATCTCAGAAGTGTGCCACTTGTTCCCTGAGTTAGAAAACTTCGAGAAACGGTCGTTTCAGCTAGCGCTGTGCTTCTACACATGTATTTGCTGAACGGTGAAAGCGCACAGTAATGCACTTTTCTCCCAGCAAATACACTGTTTCTAAGGAACTGGGAACACACTGAGGAGACACTTGTGGGAGCTACTGTGACTAAAACTGAGCTTCCCTACGCACAGGGAAGCAAGAGAAATGCTGATTTCATCAAGCCCAGTTACATACTCAGAATCTGTACTACTGCGCAAATAGGCATGTCTCTTTAGGCAAAAAACTCATTTCTGACAAAGTTGCCCAAATGCATCTCAGAAGTGTGCAACCTGTTCCCTGAGTTAGAAAACGTCGAGAAACGTTAGTTTCTGCTAGCGCTGTGCTTCTACACATGTATTTGCTGAACGGTGAAAGCGCACAGTAATGCACTTTTCTCCCAGCAAATACACTGTTTCTAAGGAAATGGGAACACACTGAGGAGACACTTGTGGGAGCTACTGTGACTGAAACTGAGCTTCCCTACGCACAGGGAAGCAAGAGAAATGCTGATTTCATCAAGCACAGTTACATACTCAGAATCTGTACTACTGCGCAAATAGGCATGTCTCTTTAGGCAAAAAACTCAT
Source organism: Acomys minous (assembly GCF_964271855.1). Taxonomy (NCBI): domain Eukaryota; kingdom Metazoa; phylum Chordata; class Mammalia; order Rodentia; family Muridae; genus Acomys; species Acomys minous. The sequence continues at coordinate 290,217 of NW_028182180.1, forward strand.
TTCTGACAAAGTCGCCCAAATGCATCTCAGAAGTGTGCAACTTGTTCCCAGAGTCAGAAAACGTCGAGAAACGGTCGTTTCTGATAGCGCTGTGCTTCTACACATGTATTTGTTGAACGGTGAAAGCACACAGTAATGCACTTTTCTCCCAGCAAATACACTGTTTCTAAGGAAATGGGAACACACTGAGGAGACACTTGTGGGAGCTACTGTGACTAAAACTGAGCTTCCCTACGCACAGGGTAGCAAGAGAAATGCTGATTTCATCAAGCCCAGTTACATACTCAGAATCTGTACTACTGCGCAAATAAGCATGTCTCTGTAGGCAAAAAACTCATTTCTTACAAAGTTTACCAAATGCATCTCAGAAGTGTGCCACTTGTTCCCTGAGTTAGAAAACGTTGAGAAACGGTCATTTCAGCTAGCGCTGTGCTTCTAAACATGTATTTGCTGAACGGTGAAAGCGCACAGAAATTCACTTTTCTCCCAGCAAATACACTGTTTCTAAGGAACTGGGAACACACTGAGGAGACACTTGTGGGAGCTACTGTGACTAAAACTGAGCTTCCCTACGCACAGGGAGCAAGAGAAAAACTGATTTCATCAAGCCCAGTTACATACTCAGAATCTGTACTACTGCGCAAATAGGCATGTCTCTGTAGGCAAAAAACTCATTTTTGAGATAGTTACACAAATGCATCTCAGAAGTGTGCAACTTGTTCCCTGAGTTAGAAAACGTCGAGAAACGGTCGTTTCTGCTAGCGCTGTGCTTCTACACATGTATTTGCTGAACGGTGAAAGCGCACAGTAATGCACTTTTATCCCAGCAAATACACTGTTTCTAAGGAAATGGGAACACACTGAGGAGACACTTGTGGGAGCTACTGTGACGAAAACTGAGCTTCCCTACGCACAGGGAAGCAAGAGAAATGCTGATTTCATCAAGCCCAGTTACATACTCAGAATCTGTACTACTGCGCAAATAGGCATGTCTCTTTAGGCAAAAAACTCGTTTCTGACAAAGTTGCCCAAATGCATCTCAGAAGTGTGCCACTTGTTCCCTGAGTTAGAAAACGTCGAGAAACGTTAGTTTCTGCTAGCGCTGTGCTTCTACACATGTATTTGCTGAACGGTGAAAGCGCACAGTAATGCACTTTTCTCCCAGCAAATACACTGTTTCTAAGGAAATGGGAACACACTAAGGAGACACTTGTGGGAGCTACTGTGACTAAAACTGAGCTTCCCTACGCACAGGGAAGCAAGAGAAATGCTGATTTCATCAAGCCCAGTTACATACTCAGAATCTGTACTACTGCGCAAATAGGCATGTCTCTGTAGGCAAAAAACTCATTTTTGAGAAAGTTACCCAAATGCATCTCAGAAGTGTGCAACTTGTTCCCTGAGTTAGAAAACGTCGAGAAACGGTCGTTTCTGCTAGCGCTGTGCTTCTACACATGTATTTGCTGAACGGTGAAAGCGCACAGTAATGCACTTTTCTCCCAGCAAATACACTGTTTCTAAGGAAATGGGAACACACTAAGGAGACACTTGTGGGAGCTACTGTGACTAAAACTGAGCTTCCCTACGCACAGGGAAGCAAGAGAAATGCTGATTTCATCAAGCCCAGTTACATACTCAGAATCTGTACTACTGCGCAAATAGGCATCTCTCTGTAGGCAAAAAACTCATTTCTGACAAAGTTGCCCAAATGCATCTCAGAAGTGTGCCACTTGTTCCCTGAGTTAGAAAACGTGGAGAAACGGTTGTTTCTGCTAGCGCTGTGCTTCTACACATGTATTTGCTGAACGGTGAAAGCGCACAGTAATGCACTTTTATCCCAGCAAATACACTGTTTCTAAGGAAATGGGAACACACTGAGGAGACACTTGTGGGAGCTACTGTGACGAAAACTGAGCTTCCCTACGCACAGGGAAGCAAGAGAAATGCTGATTTCATCAAGCCCAGTTACATACTCAGAATCTGTACTACTGCGCAAATAGGCATGTCTCTTTAGGCAAAAAACTCGTTTCTGACAAAGTTGCCCAAATGCATCTCAGAAGTGTGCCACTTGTTCCCTGAGTTAGAAAACGTCGAGAAACGTTAGTTTCTGCTAGCGCTGTGCTTCTACACATGTATTTGCTGAACGGTGAAAGCGCACAGTAATGCACTTTTCTCCCAGCAAATACACTGTTTCTAAGGAACTGGGAACACACTGAGGAGACACTTGTGGGAGCTACTGTGACTAAAACTGAGCTTCCCTACGCACAGGGAAGCAAGAGAAATGCTGATTTCATCCAGCCCAGTTACATACTCAGAATCTGTACTACTGCGCAAATAGGCATGTCTCTGTAGGCAAAAAACTCATTTTTGAGATAGTTACACAAATGCATCTCAGAAGTGTGCAACTTGTTCCCTGAGTTAGAAAACGTCGAGAAACGTTCATTTCTGCTAGCGCTGTGCTTCTACACATGTATTTGCTGAACGGTGAAAGCGCACAGTAATGCACTTTTCTCCCAGCAAATACACTGTTTCTAAGGAAATGGGAACACACTGAGGAGACACTTGTGGGAGCTACTGTGACGAAAACTGAGCTTCCCTACGCACAGGGAAGCAAGAGAAATGCTGATTTCATCAAGCCCAGTTACATACTCAGAATCTGTACTACTGCGCAAATAGGCATGTCTCTGTAGGCAAAAAACTCATTTCTGACAAAGTTGCCCAAATGCATCTCAGAAGTGTGCATCTTGTTCCATGAGTTAGAAAACGGTGAGAAATGGTTGTTTCTGCTAGCGCTGTGCTTCTACACATGTATTTGCTGAACGGTGAAAGTGCACAGTAATGCACCTTTCTCCCAGCAAATACACTGTTTCTAAGGAAATGGGAACACACTGAGGAGACACTTGTGGGAGCTACTGTGACAAAAACTGAGCTTCCCTACACACAGGGAAGCAAGAGAAATGCTGATTTCATCAAGCCCAGTTACATACTCAGAATCTGTACTACTGCGCAAATAGGCATGTCTCTTTAGGCAAAAAACTCATTTCTGACAAAGTTGCCCAAATGCATCTCAGAAGGGTGCAACTTGTTCCCTGTGTTAGAAAACGTTGAGAAACGGTCGTTTCTGCTAGCGCTGTGCTTCTACACATGTATTTGCTGAACGGTGAAAGCGCACAGTAATGCACTTTTCTCCCAGCAAATACACTGTTTCTAAGGAAATGGGAACACACTGAGGAGAAACTTGTGGGAGCTACTGTGACTAAAACTGAGCTTCCCTACGCACAGGGAAGCAAGAGAATGCTGATTTCATCAAGCCCAGTTACCTACTCAGAATCTGTCCTACTGCGCAAATAGGCATGTCTCTTTAGGCAAAAAACTCATTTCTGACAAAGTTGCCCAAATGCATCTCAGAAGTGTGCAACCTGTTCCCTGAGTTAGAAAACGTCGAGAAACGTTAGTTTCTGCTAGCGCTGTGCTTCTACACATGTATTTGCTGAACGGTGAAAGCGCACAGTAATGCACTTTTCTCCCAGCAAATACACTGTTTCTAAGGAAATGGGAACACACTGAGGAGACACTTGTGGGAGCTACTGTGACTGAAACTGAGCTTCCCTACGCACAAGGAAGCAAGAGAAATGCTGATTTCATCAAGCACAGTTACATACTCAGAATCTGTACTACTGCGCAAATAGGCATGTCTCTTTAGGCAAAAAACTCATTTCTGACAAAGTTGCCCAAATGCATCTCAGAAGTGTGCAACTTGTTCCCTGAGTCAGAAAACGTCGATAAAGGTTAGTTTCTGCTAGCGCTGTGCTTCTACACATGTATTTGCTGAACGGTGAAAGCGCACAGTAATGCACTTTTCTCCCAGCAAATACACTGTTTCTAAGGAAATGGTAACACACTGAGGAGACACTTGTGGGAGCTACTGTGACTGAAACTGAGCTTCCCTACGCACAGGGAAGCAAGAGAAATGCTGATTTCATCAAGCACAGTTACATACTCAGAATCTGTACTACTGCGCAAATAGGCATGTCTCTTTAGGCAAAAAACTCATTTCTGACAAAGTCGCCCAAATGCATCTCAGAAGTGTGCAACTTGTTCCCAGAGTCAGAAAACGTCGAGAAACGGTCGTTTCTGATAGCGCTGTGCTTCTACACATGTATTTGTTGAACGGTGAAAGCGCACAGTAATGCACTTTTCTCCCAGCAAATACACTGTTTCTAAGGAAATGGGAACACACTGAGGAGACACTTGTGGGAGCTACTGTGACTAAAACTGAGCTTCCCTACGCACAGGGTAGCAAGAGAAATGATGATTTCATCAAGCCCAGTTACATACTCAGAATCTGTACTACTGCGCAAATAGGCATGTCTCTGTAGGCAAAAAACTCATTTCTTACAAAGTTTACCAAATGCATCTCAGAAGTGTGCCACTTGTTCCCTGAGTTAGAAAACGTTGAGAAACGGTCGTTTCAGCTAGCGCTGTGCTTCTAAACATGTATTTGCTGAACGGTGAAAGCGCACAGTAATTCACTTTTCTCCCAGCAAATACACTGTTTCTAAGGAACTGGGAACACACTGAGGAGACACTTGTGGGAGCTACTGTGACTAAAACTGAGCTTCCCTACGCACAGGGAAGCAAGAGAAAAGCTGATTTCATCAAGCCCAGTTACATACTCAGAATCTGTACTACTGCGCAAATAGGCATGTCTCTGTAGGCAAAAAACTCATTTTTGAGATAGTTACACAAATGCATCTCAGAAGTGTGCAACTTGTTCCCTGAGTTAGAAAACGTCGAGAAACGGTCGTTTCTGCTAGCGCTGTGCTTCTACACATGTATTTGCTGAACGGTGAAAGCGCACAGTAATGCACTTTTATCCCATCAAATACACTGTTTCTAAGGAAATGGGAACACACTGAGGAGACACTTGTGGGAGCTACTGTGACTAAAACTGAGCTTCCCTACGCACAGGGAAGCAAGAGAAATGCTGATTTCATCAAGCCCAGTTACATACTCAGAATCTGTCCTACTGCGCAAATAGGCATGTCTCTTTAGGCAAAAAACTCATTTCTGACAAAGTTGCCCAAATGCATCTCAGAAGTGTGCAACTTGTTCCCTGAGTTAGAAAACGTCGAGAAACGTTAGTTTCTGCTAGCGCTGTGCTTCTACACATGTATTTGCTGAACGGTGAAAGCGCACAGTAATGCACTTTTCTCCCAGCAAATACACTGTTTCTAAGGAAATGGGAACACACTGAGGAGAAACTTGTGGGAGCTACTGTGACTAAAACTGAGCTTCCCTACGCACAGGGAAGCAAGAGAATGCTGATTTCATCAAGCCCAGTTACCTACTCAGAATCTGTCCTACTGCGCAAATAGGCATGTCTCTTTAGGCAAAAAACTCATTTCTGACAAAGTTGCCCAAATGCATCTCAGAAGTGTGCAACCTGTTCCCTGAGTTAGAAAACGTCGAGAAACGTTCGTTTCTGCTAGCGCTGTGCTTCTACACATGTATTTGCTGAACGGTGAAAGCGCACAGTAATGCACTTTTCTCCCAGCAAATACACTGTTTCTAAGGAAATGGGAACACACTGAGGAGACACTTGTGGGAGCTACTGTGACTGAAACTGAGCTTCCCTACGCACAGGGAAGCAAGAGAAATGCTGATTTCATCAAGCACAGTTACATACTCAGAATCTGTACTACTGCGCAAATAGGCATGTCTCTTTAGGCAAAAAACTCATTTCTGACAAAGTTGCCCAAATGCATCTCAGAAGTGTGCAACTTGTTCCCTGAGTCAGAAAACGTCGAGAAAGGTTAGTTTCTGCTAGCGCTGTGCTTCTACACATGTATTTGCTGAACGGTGAAAGCGCACAGTAATGCACTTTTCTCCCAGCAAATACACTGTTTCTAAGGAAATGGTAACACACTGAGGAGACACTTGTGGGAGCTACTGTGACTGAAACTGAGCTTCCCTACGCACAGGGAAGCAAGAGAAATGCTGATTTCATCAAGCACAGTTACATACTCAGAATCTGTACTACTGCGCAAATAGGCATGTCTCTTTAGGCAAAAAACTCATTTCTGACAAAGTCGCCCAAATGCATCTCAGAAGTGTGCAACTTGTTCCCAGAGTCAGAAAACGTCGAGAAACGGTCGTTTCTGATAGCGCTGTGCTTCTACACATGTATTTGTTGAACGGTGAAAGCGCACAGTAATGCACTTTTCTCCCAGCAAATACACTGTTTCTAAGGAAATGGGAACACACTGAGGAGACACTTGTGGGAGCTACTGTGACTAAAACTGAGCTTCCCTACGCACAGGGTAGCAAGAGAAATGCTGATTTCATCAAGCCCAGTTACATACTCAGAATCTGTACTACTGCGCAAATAGGCATGTCTCTGTAGGCAAAAAACTCATTTCTTACAAAGTTTACCAAATGCATCTCAGAAGTGTGCCACTTGTTCCCTGAGTTAGAAAACGTTGAGAAACGGTCGTTTCAGCTAGCGCTGTGCTTCTAAACATGTATTTGCTGAACGGTGAAAGCGCACAGAAATTCACTTTTCTCCCAGCAAATACACTGTTTCTAAGGAACTGGGAACACACTGAGGAGACACTTGTGGGAGCTACTGTGACTAAAACTGAGCTTCCCTACGCACAGGGAAGCAAGAGAAAAGCTGATTTCATCAAGCCCAGTTACATACTCAGAATCTGTACTACTGCGCAAATAGGCATGTCTCTGTAGGCAAAAAACTCATTTTTGAGATAGTTACACAAATGCATCTCAGAAGTGTGCAACTTGTTCCCTGAGTTAGAAAACGTCGAGAAACGGTCGTTTCTGCTAGCGCTGTGCTTCTACACATGTATTTGCTGAACGGTGAAAGCGCACAGTAATGCACTTTTATCCCAGCAAATACACAGTTTCTAAGGAAATGGGAACACACTGAGGAGACACTTGTGGGAGCTACTGTGACGAAAACTGAGCTTCCCTACGCACAGGGAAGCAAGAGAAATGCTGATTTCATCAAGCCCAGTTACATACTCAGAATCTGTACTACTGCGCAAATAGGCATGTCTCTTTAGGCAAAAAACTCGTTTCTGACAAAGTTGCCCAAATGCATCTCTGAAGTGTGCCACTTGTTCCCTGAGTTAGAAAACGTCGAGAAACGTTAGTTTCTGCTAGCGCTGTGCTTCTACACATGTATTTGCTGAACGGTGAAAGCGCACAGTAATGCACTTTTATCCCAGCAAATACACTGTTTCTAAGGAAATGGGAACACACTGAGGAGACACTTGTGGGAGCTACTGTGACGAAAACTGAGCTTCCCTACGCACAGGGAAGCAAGAGAAATGCTGATTTCATCAAGCCCAGTTACATACTCAGAATCTGTACTACTGCGCAAATAGGCATGTCTCTTTAGGCAAAAAACTCGTTTCTGACAAAGTTGCCCAAATGCATCTCTGAAGTGTGCCACTTGTTCCCTGAGTTAGAAAACGTCGAGAAACGTTAGTTTCTGCTAGCGCTGTGCTTCTACACATGTATTTGCTGAACGGTGAAAGCGCACAGTAATGCACTTTTCTCCCAGCAAATACACTGTTTCTAAGGAAATGGTAACACACTGAGGACACACTTCTCTGAGCTACTGTGACTGAAACTGAGCTTCCCTACGCACAGGGAAGCAAGAGAAATGCTGATTTCATCAAGCACAGTTACATACTCAGAATCTGTACTACTGCGCAAATAGGCATGTCTCTTTAGGCAAAAAACTCATTTCTGACAAAGTTGCCCAAATGCATCTCAGAAGTGTGCAACTTGTTCCCTGAGTCAGAAAACGTCGAGAAACGGTCGTTTCTGCTAGCGCTGTGCTTCTACACATGTATTTGTTGAACGGTGAATGCGCACAGTAATGCACTTTTCTCCCAGCAAATACACTGTTTCTAAGGAAATGGGAACACACTGAGGAGACACTTGTGGGAGCTACTGTGACGAAAACTGAGCTTCCCTACGCACAGGGAAGCAAGAGAAAAGCTGATTTCATCAAGCCCAGTTACATACTCAGAATCTGTACTACTGCGCAAATAGGCATGTCTCTGTAGGCAAAAAACTCATTTTTGAGATAGTTACACAAATGCATCTCAGAAGTGTGCAACTTGTTCCCTGAGTTAGAAAACGTCGAGAAACGGTCGTTTCTGCTAGCGCTGTGCTTCTACACATGTATTTGCTGAACGGTGAAAGCGCACAGTAATGCACTTTTCTCCCAGCAAATACACTGTTTCTAAGGAAATGGGAACACACTAAGGAGACACTTGTGGGAGCTACTGTGACTAAAACTGAGCTTCCCTACGCACAGGGAAGCAAGAGAAATGCTGATTTCATCAAGCCCAGTTACATACTCAGAATCTGTACTACTGCGCAAATAGGCATGTCTCTGTAGGCAAAAAACTCATTTCTGACAAAGTTGCCCAAATGCATCTCAGAAGTGTGCAACTTGTTCCCTGAGTTAGAAAACGTCGAGAAACGGTCGTTTCTGCGAGCGCTGTACTTCTACACATGTATTTGCTGAACGGTGAAAGCGCACAGTAATGCACTTTTATCCCAGCAAATACACTGTTTCTAAGGAAATGGGAACACACTGAGGAGACACTTGTGGGAGCTACTGTGACGAAAACTGAGCTCCCCTACGCACAGGGAAGCAAGAGAAATGCTGATTTCATCAAGCCCAGTTACATACTCAGAATCTGTACTACTGCGCAAATAGGCATGTCTCTGTAGGCAAAAAACTCATTTTTGAGATAGTTACACAAATGCATCTCAGAAGTGTGCAACTTGTTCCCTGAGTTAGAAAACGTCGAGAAACGGTCGTTTCTGCTAGCGCTGTGCTTCTACACATGTATTTGCTGAACGGTGAAAGCGCACAGTAATGCACTTTTCTCCCAGCAAATACACTGTTTCTAAGGAAATGGGAACACACTAAGGAGACACTTGTGGGAGCTACTGTGACTAAAACTGAGCTTCCCTACGCACAGGGAAGCAAGAGAAATGCTGATTTCATCAAGCCCAGTTACATACTCAGAATCTGTACTACTGCGCAAATAGGCATGTCTCTGTAGGCAAAAAACTCATTTCTGACAAAGTTGCCCAAATGCATCTCAGAAGTGTGCAACTTGTTCCCTGAGTTAGAAAACGTCGAGAAACGGTCGTTTCTGCGAGCGCTGTGCTTCTACACATGTATTTGCTGAACGGTGAAAGCGCACAGTAATGCACTTTTATCCCAGCAAATACACTGTTTCTAAGGAAATGGGAACACACTGAGGAGACACTTGTGGGAGCTACTGTGACGAAAACTGAGCTCCCCTACGCACAGGGAAGCAAGAGAAATGCTGATTTCATCAAGCCCAGTTACATACTCAGAATCTGTACTACTGCGCAAATAGGCATGTCTCTTTAGGCAAAAAACTCGTTTCTGACAAAGTTGCCCAAATGCATCTCAGAAGTGTGCCACTTGTTCCCTGAGTTAGAAAACGTCAAGAAACGTTAGTTTCTGCTAGCGCTGTGCTTCTACACATGTATTTGCTGAACGGTGAAAGCGCACAGTAATGCACTTTTATCCCAGCAAATACACTGTTTCTAAGGAAATGGGAACACACTGAGGAGACACTTGTGGGAGCTACTGTGACTAAAACTGAGCTTCCCTACGCACAGGGAAGCAAGAGAAATGCTGATTTCATCAAGCCCAGTTACATACTCAGAATCTGTACTACTGCGCAAATAGGCATGTCTCTGTAGGCAAAAAACTCATTTCTGACAAAGTTGCCCAAATGCATCTCAGAAGTGTGCATCTTGTTCCATGAGTTAGAAAACAGTGAGAAATGGTTGTTTCTGCTAGCGCTGTGCTTCTACACATGTATTTGCTGAACGGTGAAAGTGCACAGTAATGCACCTTTCTCCCAGCAAATACACTGTTTCTAAGGAAATGGGAACACACTGAGGAGACACTTGTGGGAGCTACTGTGACTAAAACTGAGCTTCCCTCCGCACAGGGAAGCAAGAGAAATGCTGACTTCATCAAGCCCAGTTACATACTCAGAATATGTACTACTGCACAAATAGGCATGTCTCTTTAGGCAAAAAACTCATTTCTGACAAAGTTGCCCAAATGCATCTCAGAAGTGTGCCACTTGTTCCCTGTGTTAGAAAACGTCGAGAAACGTTAGTTTCTGCTAGCGCTGTGCTTCTACACATGTATTTGCTGAACGGTGAAAGCGCACAGTAATGCACTTTTCTCCAAGCAAATACACTGTTTCTAAGGAAATGGGAACACACTGAGGAGACACTTGTGGGAGCTACTGTGACTAAAACTGAGCTTCCCTACGCACAGGGAAGCAAGAGAATGCTGAATTCATCAAGCCCAGTTACCTACTCAGAATCTGTCCTACTGCGCAAATAGGCATGTCTCTTTAGGCAAAAAACTCATTTCTGACAAAGTTGCCCAAATGCATCTCAGAAGTGTGCAACTTGTTCCCTGAGTTAGAAAACGTCGAGAAACGTTAGTTTCTGCTAGCGCTGTGCTTCTACACATGTATTTGCTGAACGGTGAAAGCGCACAGTAATGCACTTTTCTCCCAGCAAATACACTGTTTCTAAGGAAATGGTAACACACTGAGGAGACACTTGTGGGAGCTACTGTGACTGAAACTGAGCTTCCCTACGCACAGGGAAGCAAGAGAAATGCTGATTTCATCAAGCACAGTTACATACTCAGAATCTGTACTACTGCGCAAATAGGCATGTCTCTTTAGGCAAAAAACTCATTTCTGACAAAGTTGCCCAAATGCATCTCAGAAGTGTGCAACTTGTTCCCTGAGTCAGAAAACGTCGGGAAACGGTCGTTTCTGCTAGCGCTGTGCTTCTACACATGTATTTGCTGAACGGTGAAAGCGCACAGTAATGCACTTTTATCCCATCAAATACACTGTTTCTAAGGAAATGGGAACACACTGAGGAGACACTTGTGGGAGCTACTGTGACGAAAACTGAGCTTCCCTACGCACAGGGAAGCAAGAGAAATGCTGATTTCATCAAGCCCAGTTACATACTCAGAATCTGTCCTACTGCGCAAATAGGCATGTCTATTTAGGCAAAAAACTCATTTCTGACAAAGTTGCCCAAATGCATCTCAGAAGTGTGCAACTTGTTCCCTGAGTTAGAAAACGTCGAGAAACGTTAGTTTCTGCTAGCGCTGTGCTTCTACACATGTATTTGCTGAACGGTGAAAGCGCACAGTAATGCACTTTTATCCCAGCAAATACACTGTTTCTAAGGAAATGGGAACACACTGAGGAGACACTTGTGGGTGCTACTGTGACGAAAACTGAGCTTCCGTACGCACAGGGAAGCAAGAGAAATGCTGATTTCATCAAGCCCAGTTACATACTCAGAATCTGTACTACTGCGCAAATAGGCATGTCTCTTTAGGCAAAAAACTCGTTTCTGACAAAGTTGCCCAAATGCATCTCAGAAGTGTGCCACTTCTTCCCTGAGTTAGAAAACGTCGAGAAACGTTCGTTTCTGCTAGCGCTGTGCTTCTACACATGTATTTGCTGAACGGTGAAAGCGCACAGTAATGCACTTTTCTCCCAGCAAATACACTGTTTCTAAGGAAATGGGAACACACTGAGGAGACACTTGTGGGAGCTACTGTGACTAAAACTGAGCTTCCCTACGCACAGGGAAGCAAGAGAAATGCTGATTTCATCAAGCCCAGTTACATACTCAGAATCTGTACTACTGTGCAAATAGGCATGTCTCTGTAGGCAAAAAACTCATTTCTGACAAAGTTGCCCAAATGCATCTCAGAAGTGTGCATCTTGTTCCATGAGTTAGAAAACGGTGAGAAATGGTTGTTTCTGCTAGCGCTGTGCTTCTACACATGTATTTGCTGAACGGTGAAAGTGCACAGTAATGCACCTTTCTCCCAGCAAATACACTGTTTCTAAGGAAATGGGAACACACTGAGGAGACACTTGTGGGAGCTACTGTGACTAAAACTGAGCTTCCCTACGCACAGGGAAGCAAGAGAAATGCTGATTTCATCAAGCCCAGTTACATACTCAGAATCTGTACTACTGCGCAAATAAACATGTCTCTTTAGGCAAAAAACTCATTTCTGACAAAGTTGCCCAAATGCATCTCAGAAGTGTGCCACTTTTTCCCTGTGTTAGAAAACGTCGAGAAACGTTAGTTTCTGCTAGTGCTGTGCTTCTACACATGTATTTGCTGAACGGTGAAAGCGCACAGTAATGCACTTTTATCCCAGCAAATACACTGTTTCTAAGGAAATGGGAACACACTGAGGAGACACTTGTGGGTGCTACTGTGAAGAAACTGAGCTTCCCTACGCACAGGGAAGCAAGAGAAATGCTGATTTCATCAAGCCCAGTTACATACTCAGAATCTGTACTACTGCGCAAATAGGCATGTCTCTTTAGGCAAAAAACTCGTTTCTGACAAAGTTGCCCAAATGCATCTCAGAAGTGTGCCACTTGTTCCCTGAGTTAGAAAACGTCGAGAAACGTTAGTTTCTGCTAGCGCTGTGCTTCTACACATGTATTTGCTGAACGGTGAAAGCGCACAGTAATGCACTTTTCTCCTAGCAAATACACTGTTTCTAAGGAACTGGGAACACACTGAGGAGACACTTGTGGGAGCTACTGTGACTAAAACTGAGCTTCCCTACGCACAGGGAAGCAAGAGAAATGCTGATTTCATCAAGCCCAGTTACATACTCAGAATCTGTACTACTGCGCAAATAGGCATGTCTCTGTAGGCAAAAAACTCATTTTTGAGATAGTTACACAAATGCATCTCAGAAGTGTGCAACTTGTTCCCTGAGTTAGAAAACGTCGAGAAACGTTCGTTTCTGCTAGCGCTGTGCTTCTACACATGTATTTGCTGAACGGTGAAAGCGCACAGTAATGCACTTTTCTCCCAGCAAATACACTGTTTCTAAGGAAATGGGAACACACTGAGGAGACACTTGTGGGAGCTACTGTGACTAAAACTGAGCTTCCCTACGCACAGGGAAGCAAGAGAAATGCTGATTTCATCAAGCCCAGTTACATACTCAGAATCTGTACTACTGCGCAAATAGGCATGTCTCTGTAGGCAAAAAACTCATTTCTGACAAAGTTGCCCAAATGCATCTCAGAAGTGTGCATCTTGTTCCATGAGTTAGAAAACGGTGAGAAATGGTTGTTTCTGCTAGCGCTGTGCTTCTACACATGTATTTGCTGAACGGTGAAAGTGCACAGTAATGCACCTTTCTCCCAGCAAATACACTGTTTCTAAGGAAATGGGAACACACTGAGGAGACACTTGTGGGAGCTACTGTGACTAAAACTGAGCTTCCCTACGCACAGGGAAGCAAGAGAAATGCTGATTTCATCAAGCCCAGTTACATACTCAGAATCTGTACTACTGCGCAAATAAACATGTCTCTTAGGCAAAAAACTCAATTCTGACAAAGTTGCCCAAATGCATCTCAGAAGTGTGCCACTTGTTCCCTGTGTTAGAAAACGTCGAGAAACGTTAGTTTCTGCTAGCGCTGTGCTTCTACACATGTATTTGCTGAACGGTGAAAGCACACAGTAATGCACTTTTCTCCAAGCAAATACACTGTTTCTAAGGAAATGGTAACACACTGAGGAGACACTTGTGGGAGCTACTGTGACTGAAACTGAGCTTCACTACGCACAGGGAAGCAAGAGAAATGCTGATTTCATCAAGCACAGTTACATACTCAGAATCTGTACTACTGCGCAAATAGGCATGTCTCTTTAGGCAAAAAACTCATTTCTGACAAAGTTGCCCAAATGCATCTCAGAAGTGTGCAACTTGTTCCCTGAGTCAGAAAACGTCGAGAAACGGTCGTTTCTGCTAGCGCTGTGCTTCTACACATGTATTTGCTGAACGGTGAAAGCGCACAGTAATGCACTTTTATCCCAGCAAATACACTGTTTCTAAGGAAATGGGAACACACTGAGGAGACACTTGTGGGAGCTACTGTGACGAAAACTGAGCTTCCCTACGCACAGGGAAGCAAGAGAAATGCTGATTTCATCAAGCCCAGTTACATACTCAGAATCTGTCCTACTGCGCAAATAGGCATGTCTCTTTAGGCAAAAAACTCATTTCTGACAAAGTTGCCCAAATGCATCTCAGAAGTGTGCCACTTGTTCCCTGAGTTAGAAAACGTCGAGAAACGTTAGTTTCTGCTAGCGCTGTGCTTCTACACATGTATTTGCTGAACGGTGAAAGCGCACAGTAATGCACTTTTCTCCCAGCAAATACACTGTTTCTAAGGAAATGGGAACACACTGAGGAGACACTTGTGGGAGCTACTGTGACTAAAACTGAGCTTCCCTACGCACAGGGAAGCAAGAGAAATGCTGATTTCATCAAGCCCAGTTACATACTCAGAATCTGTACTACTGCGCAAATAGGCATGTCTCTGTAGGCAAAAAACTCATTTTTGAGAAAGTTACCCAAATGCATCTCAGAAGTGTGCAACTTGTTCCCTGAGTTAGAAAACGTCGAGAAACGGACGTTTCTGCTAGCGCTGTGCTTCTACACATGTATTTGCTGAATGGTGAAAGCGCACAGTAATGCACTTTTCTCCCAGCAAATACACTGTTTCTAAGGAAATGGGAACACACTGAGGAGACACTTGTGGGAGCTACTGTGACTAAAACTGAGCTTCCCTACGCACAGGGAAGCAAGAGAAATGCTGATTTCATCAAGCCCAGTTACATACTCAGAATCTGTACTACTGCGCAAATAGGCATGTCTCTTTAGGCAAAAAACTCATTTCTGACAAAGTTGCCCAAATGCATCTCAGAAGTGTGCAACTTGTTCCCTGAGTTAGAAAACGTCGAGAAACGGTCGTTTCTGCTAGCGCTGTGCTTCTACACATGTATTTGCTGAACGGTGAAAGCGCACAGTAATGCACTTTTATCCCAGCAAATACACTGTTTCTAATGAAATGGGAACACACTGAGGAGACACTTGTGGGAGCTACTGTGACGAAAACTGAGCTTCCCTACGCACAGGGAAGCAAGAGAAATGCTGATTTCATCAAGCCCAGTTACATACTCAGAATCTGTACTACTGCGCAAATAGGCATGTCTCTTTAGGCAAAAAACTCGTTTCTGACAAAGTTGCCCAAATGCATCTCAGAAGTTTGCCACTTGTTCCCTGAGTTAGAAAACGTCGAGAAACGTTAGTTTCTGCTAGCGCTGTGCTTCTACACATGTATTTGCTGAACGGTGAAAGCGCACAGTAATGCACTTTTCTCCCAGCAAATACACTGTTTCTAAGGAACTGGGAACACACTGAGGAGACACTTGTGGGAGCTACTGTGACTAAAACTGAGCTTCCCTACGCACAGGGAAGCAAGAGAAATGCTGATTTCATCAAGCCCAGTTACATACTCAGAATCTGTACTACTGCGCAAATAGGCATGTCTCTGTAGGCAAAAAACTCATTTTTGAGATAGTTACAAAAATGCATCTCAGAAGTGTGCAACTTGTTCCCTGAGTTAGAAAACGTCGAGAAACGTTAGTTTCTGCTAGCGCTGTGCTTCTACACATGTATTTGCTGAACGGTGAAAGCGCACAGTAATGCACTTTTCTCCCAGCAAATACACTGTTTCTAAGGAACTGGGAATACACGGAGGAGACACTTGTGGGAGCTACTGTGACTAAAACTGAGCTTCCCTACGCACAGGGAAGCAAGAGAAATGCTGATTTCATCAAGCCCAGTTACATACTCTGAATCTGTACTACTGCGCAAATAGGCATGTCTCTTTAGGCAAAAAATTCATTTTTGAGATAGTTACACAAATGCATCTCAGAAGTGTGCAACTTGTTCCCTGAGTTAGAAAACGTCGAGAAACGGTCGTTTCTGCTAGCGCTGTGCTTCTACACATGTATTTGCTGAACGGTAAAGGCGCACAGTAATGCACTTTTCTCCCAACAAATACACTGTTTCTAAGGAAATGGGAACACACTGAGGAGACACTTGTGGGAGCTACCGTGACTAAAACTGAGCTTCCCTACGCACAGGGAAGCAAGAGAAATGCTGATATCATCAAGCCCAGTTACCTACTCAGAATCTGTACTACTGCGCAAATAGGCCTGTCTCTTTAGGCAAAAAACTCATTTCTGACAAAGTGGCCCAAATGCATCTCAGAACTGTGCAACTTGTTCCCTCAGTTAGAAAACATCGAGAAACGTTCTTTTCTGCTAGTGCTGTGCTTCTACACATGTATTTGCTGAACGGTGAAAGCGCACAGTAATGCACTTTTCTCCCAGCAAATACACTGTTTCTAAAGAACTGGGAGCACACTGAGGAGACACTTGTGGGACCTACTGTGACTAAAAGTGAGCTTCCCTACGCACAGGGAAGCAAGAGAAATGCTGATTTCATCAAGCCCAGTAACATACTCAGAATCTGTACTACTGCGCAAATAGGCATGTCTCTGTAGGCAAAAAAACTCATTTCTGACAAAGTTTACCAAATGCATCTCAGAAGTGTGCCACTTGTTCCCTGAGTTAGAAAACGTCGAGAAACGGTCGTTTCTGCTAGCGCTGTGCTTCTACACATGTATTTGCTGAACGGTGAAAGCGCACAGTAATGCACTTTTCTCCCAGCAAATACACTGTTTCTAAGGAACTGGGAACACACTGAGGAGACACTTGTGGGAGCTACTGTGACTAAAACTGAGCTTCCCTACGCACAGGGAAGCAAGAGAAATGCTGATTTCATCAAGCCCAGTTACATACTCAGAATCTGTACTACTGCGCAAATAGGCATGTCTCTGTAGGCAAAAAACTCATTTTTGAGATAGTTACACAAATGCATCTCAGAAGTGTGCAACTTGTTCCCTGAGTTAGAAAATGTCGAGAAACGGTCGTTTCTGCTAGCGCTGTGCTTCTACACATGTATTTGCTGAACGGTGAAAGCGCACAGTAATGCACTTTTCTCCCAGCAAATACACTGTTTCTAAGGAAATGGGAACACACTGAGGAGACACTTGTGGGAGCTACTGTGACTAAAACTGAGCTTCCCTACGCACAGGGAAGCAAGAGAAATGCTGATTTCATCAAGCCCAGTTACATACTCAGAATCTGTACTACTGCGCAAATAGGCATGTCTCTTTAGGCAAAAAACTCATTTCTGACAAAGTTGCCCAAATGCATCTCAGAAGTGTGCAACTTGTTCCCTGAGTTAGAAAACGTCGAGAAACGGTCGTTTCTGCTAGCGCTGTGCTTCTACACATGTATTTCCTGAACGGTGGAAGCGCACAGTAATGCACATTTCTCCCAGCAAATACACTGTTTTTAAGGAAATGGGAACACACTGAGGAGACACTTGTGGGAGCTACTGTGACTAAAACTGAGCTTCCCTACGCACAGGGAAGCAAAAGAAATGCTGATTTCATCAAGCACAGTTACATACTCAGAATCTGTACTACTGTGCAAATAGGCATGTCTCTGTAGGCAAAAAACTCATTTCTGACAAAGTTGCCCAAAATGCATCTCAGAAGTGTGCAACTTGTTCCCTGAGTTAGAAAACGTTGAGAAACGGTCATTTCTGCTAGCGCTGTGCTTCTACACATGTATTTGCTGAACGGTGAAAGCGCACAGTAATGCACTTTTTTCCCAGCAAATACACTGTTTCTAAGGAAATGGGAACACACTGAGGAGACACTTGTGGGAGCTACTGTGACTAAAACTGAGCTTCCCTACGCACAGGGAAGCAAGAGAAATGCTGATTTCATCAAGCCCAGTTACATACTCAGAATCTGTACTACTGCGCAAATAGGCATGTCTCTGTAGGCAAAAAACTCATTTTTGAGAAAGTTACCCAAATGCATCTCAGAACTGTGTAACTTGTTCCCTGAGTTAGAAAACGTCGACAAACGGTCGTTTCAGCTAGCGCTGTGCTTCTACACATGTATTTGCTGAACGGTGAAAGCGCACAGTAATGCACTTTTCTCCCAACTAATACACTGTTTCTAAGGAAATGGGAACACACTAAGGAGACACTTGTGGGAGCTACTGTTACTAAAACTGAGCTTCCCTACGCACAGGGAAGTAAGAGAAATGCTGATTTCATCAAGCCCAGTTACATACTCAGAATCTGTACTACTGCGCAAATAGGCATGTCTCTGTAGGCAAAAAACTCATTTCTGACAAAGTTGCCCAAATGCATCTCAGAAGTGTGCAACTTGTTCCCTGAGTTAGAAAACATCGAGAAACGTTCGTTTCTGCTAGCGCTGTGCTTCTACACATGTATTTGCTGAACGGTGAAAGCGCACAGTAATGCACTTTTCTCCCAGCAAATACACTGTTTCTAAAGAACTGGGAGCACACTGACGAGACACTTGTGGGAGCTACTGTGACTAAAAGTGAGCTTCCCTACGCACAGGGAAGCAAGAGAAATGCTGATTTCATCAAGCCCAGTTACATACTCAGAATCTGTACTACTACGCAAATAGGCATGTCTCTGTAGGCAAAAAACTCATTTCTGACAAAGTTTACCAAATGCATCTCAGAAGTGTGCCACTTGTTCCCTGAGTTAGAAAACGTCGAGAAACGGTCGTTTCAGCTAGCGCTGTGCTTCTACACATGTATTTGCTGAACAGTGACAGCGCACACTAATGCACTTTTCTCACAGCAAATACACTGTTTCTAAGGAACTGGGAACACACTGAGGAGACACTTGTGGGAGCTACTGTGACTAAAACTGAGCTTCCCTACGCACAGGGAAGCAAGAGAAATGCTGATTTCATCAAGCCCAGTTACATACTCAGAATCTGTACTACTGCGCAAATAGGCATGTCTCTGTAGGCAAAAAATTCATTTTTGAGATAGTTACACAAATGCATCTCAGAAGTGTGCATCTTGTTCCGTGATTTAGAAAACGTCGAGAAACGGTCGTTTCTGCTAGCGCTGTGCTTCTACACATGTATTTGCTGAACGGTGAAAGCGCACAGTAATGCACTTTTCTCCCAGCAAATACACTGTTTCTAAGGAAATAGGAACACACTGAGGAGACACTTGTGGGAGCTACTGTGACTAAAACTGAGCTTCCCTACGCACAGGGAAGCAAGAGAAATGCTGATTTCATCAAGCCCAGTTACATACTCAGAATCTGTACTACTGCGCAAATAGGCATGTCTCTGTAGGCAAAAAACTCATTTTTGAGAAAGTTACCCAAATGCATCTCAGAAGTGTGCAACTTGTTCCCTGAGTTAGAAAACGTCGAGAAACGGTCGTTTCTGCTAGCGCTGTGCTTCTACACATGTATTTGCTGAACGGTGAAAGCGCACAGTAATGCACTTTTCTCCCAGCAAATACACTGTTTCTAAGGAAATGGTAACACACTAAGGAGACACTTGTGGGAGCTACTGTGACTAATACTGAGCTTCCCTAAGCACAGGGAAGCAAGAGAAATGCTGATTTCATCAAACCCAGTTACATACTCAGAATCTGTACTACTGCGCAAATAGGCATGTCTCTGTAGCCAAAAAACTCATTTCTGACAAAGTTGCCCAAATGCATCTCAGAAGTGTGCAACTTGTTCCCTGAGTTAGAAAACGTCGAGAAACGGTCGTTTCTGCTAGCGCTGTGCTTCTACACATGTATTTGCTGAACGGTGAAAGCGCACAGTAATGCCTTTTTCTCCCAACAAATACACTGTTTCTAAGGAACTGGGAACACACTGAGGAGACACTTGTGGGAGCTACTGTGACTAAAACTGAGCTTCCCTACGCACAGGGAAGCGAGAGAAATGCTGATTTAATCAAGCCCAGTTACATACTCAGAATCTGTACTACTGCGCAAATAGGCATGTCTCTGTAGGCAAAAAACTCATTTTTGAGAAAGTTGCCCAAATGCATCTCAGAAGTGTGCAACTTGTTCCCTGAGTTAGAAAACGTCGAGAAACGGTCGTTTCTGCTAGCGCTGTGCTTCTACACATGTATTTGCTGAACGGTGAAAGCGCACAGTAATGCACTTTTCTCCCAGCAAATACACTGTTTCTAAGGAAATGGGAACACACTAAGGAGACACTTGTGGGAGCTACTGTGACTAATACTGAGCTTCCCTACGCACAGGGAAGCAAGAGAAATGCTGATTTCATCAAGCCCAGTTACATACTCAGAATCTGTACTACTGCGCAAATAGGCATGTCTCTGTAGCCAAAAAACTCATTTCTGACAAAGTTGCCCAAATGCATCTCAGAAGTGTGCAACTTGTTCCCTGAGTTAGAAAACGTCGAGAAACGGTCGTTTCTGCTAGCGCTGTGCTTCTACACATGTATTTGCTGAACGGTGAAAGCGCACAGTAATGCACTTTTCTCCCAGCAAATACACTGTTTCTAAGGAAATGGGAACACATTGAGGAGACACTTGTGGGAGCTACTGTGACTAAAACTGAGCTTCCCTACGCACAGGGAAGCAAGAGAATGCTGATTACATCAAGGCCAGTTACCTACTCAGAATCTGTACTACTGCGCAAATAGGCATGTTTCTGTAGGCAAAAAACTCATTTCTGACAAAGTTGCCCAAATGCATCTCAGAAGTGTGCCACTTGTTCCCTGAGTTAGAAAACGTCGAGAAACGTTCGTTTCTGCTAGCGCTGTGCTTCTACACATGTATTTGCTGAACGGTGAAAGCGCACAGTAATGCCTTTTTCTCCCAACAAATACACTGTTTCTAAGGAACTGGGAACACACTGAGGAGACACTTGTGGGAGCTACTGTGACTAAAACTGAGCTTCCCTACGCACAGGGAATCAAGAGAAATGCTGATTTCATCAAGCCCAGTTACATACTCAGAATCTCTACTACTGCGCAAATAGGCATGTCTCTGTAGGCAAAAAACTCATTTTTGAGAAAGTTACCCAAATGCATCTCAGAAGTGTGCAACTTGTTCCCTGAGTTAGAAAACATCGAGAAACGTTCGTTTCTGCTAGCGCTGTGCTTCTACACATGTATTTGCTGAACGGTGAAAGCGCACAGTAATGCACTTTTCTCCCAGCAAATACACTGTTTCTGAGGCAATGGGAACACACTGAGGAGACACTTGTGGGAGCTACTGTGACTAAAACTGAGCTTCCCTACGCACAGGGAAGCAAGAGAAATGCTGATTTCATCCAGCCCAGTTACATACTCAGAATCTGTACTACTGCGCAAATAGGCATGTCTCTGTAGGCAAAAAACTCATTTTTGAAAAGGTGCCCAAATGCATCTCAGAAGTGTGCAACTTGTTCCCTGAGATAGAAAACGTCGAGAAACGGTCGTTTCAGCTAGCGCTGTGCTTCTACACATGTATTTGCTGAACGGTGAAAGCGCACATTAATTCACTTTTCTCCCAGCAAATACACTGTTTCTAAGGAAATGGTAACACACTGAGGAGACACTTGTGGGAGCTACTGTGACTAAAACTGAGCTTCCCTACGCACAGGGAAGCGAGAGAAATGCTGATTTAATCAAGCCCAGTTACATACTCAGAATCTGTACTACTGCGCAAATAGGCATGTCTCTGTAGGCAAAAAACTCATTTTTGAGAAAGTTACCCAAATGCATCTCAGAAGTGTGCAACTTGTTCCCTGAGTTAGAAAACGTCGAGAAACGGTCGTTTCTGCTAGCGCTGTGCTTCTACACATGTATTTGCTGAACGGTGAAAGCGCACAGTAATGCACTTTTCTCCCAGCAAATACACTGTTTCTAAGGAAATGGGAACACACTAAGGAGACACTTGTGGGAGCTACTGTGACTAATACTGAGCTTCCCTACGCACAGGGAAGCAAGAGAAATGCTGATTTCATCAAGCCCAGTTACATACTCAGAATCTGTACTACTGCGCAAATAGGCATGTCTCTGTAGGCAAAAAACTCATTTCTGGCAAAGTTGCCCAAATGCATCTCAGAAGTGTGCAACTTGTTCCCTGAGTTAGAAAACGTCGAGAAACGGTCGTTTCTGCTAGCGCTGTGCTTCTACACATGTATTTGCTGAACGGTGAAAGCGCACAGTAATGCACTTTTCTCCCAGCAAATACACTTTTTCTAAGGAAATGGGAACACATTGAGGAGACACTTGTGGGAGCTACTGTGACTAAAACTGAGCTTCCCTACGCACAGGGAAGCAAGAGAATGCTGATTACATCAAGGCCAGTTACCTACTCAGAATCTGTACTACTGCGCAAATAGGCATGTTTCTGTAGGCAAAAAACTCATTTCTGACAAAGTTGCCCAAATGCATCTCAGAAGTGTGCCACTTGTTCCCTGAGTTAGAAAACGTCGAGAAACGTTCGTTTCTGCTAGCGCTGTGCTTCTACACATGTATTTGCTGAACGGTGAAAGCGCACAGTAATGCCTTTTTCTCCCAACAAATACACTGTTTCTAAGGAACTGGGAACACACTGAGGAGACACTTGTGGGAGCTACTGTGACTAAAACTGAGCTTCCCTACGCACAGGGAATCAAGAGAAATGCTGATTTCATCAAGCCCAGTTACATACTCAGAATCTCTACTACTGCGCAAATAGGCATGTCTCTGTAGGCAAAAAACTCATTTTTGAGAAAGTTACCCAAATGCATCTCAGAAGTGTGCAACTTGTTCCCTGAGTTAGAAAACATCGAGAAACGTTCGTTTCTGCTAGCGCTGTGCTTCTACACATGTATTTGCTGAACGGTGAAAGCGCACAGTAATGCACTTTTCTCCCAGCAAATACACTGTTTCTGAGGCAATGGGAACACACTGAGGAGACACTTGTGGGAGCTACTGTGACTAAAACTGAGCTTCCCTACGCACAGGGAAGCAAGAGAAATGCTGATTTCATCCAGCCCAGTTGCATACTCAGAATCTGTACTACTGCGCAAATAGGCATGTCTCTGTAGGCAAAAAACTCATTTTTGACAAAGTTGCCCAAATGCATCTCAGAAGTGTGCAACTTGTTCCCTGAGATAGAAAACGTCGAGAAACGGTCGTTTCAGCTAGCGCTGTGCTTCTACACATGTATTTGCTGAACGGTGAAAGCGCACATTAATTCACTTTTCTCCCAGCAAATACACTGTTTCTAAGGAAATGGTAACACACTGAGGAGACACTTGTGGGAGCTACTGTGACTAAAACTGAGCTTCCCTACGCACAGGGAAGCAAGAGAAATGCTGATTTCATCAAGCCCAGTTACATACTCAGAATCTGTACTACTGCGCAAATAGGCATGTCTCTTTAGGCAAAAAACTCATTTTTGAGAAAGTTACCCAAATGCATCTCAGAAGTGTGCAACTTGTTCCCTGAGTTAGAAAACGTCGAGAAACGGTCGTTTCTGCTAGCGCTGTGCTTCTACACATGTATTTGCTGAACGGTGAAAGCGCACAGTAATGCACTTTTCTCCCAGCAAATACACTGTTTCTAAGGAAATGGGAACACACTAAGGAGACACTTGTGGGAGCTACTGTGACTAAAACTGAGCTTCCCTACGCACAGGGAAGCAAGAGAAATGCTGATTTCATCAAGCCCAGTTACATACTCAGAATCTGTACTACTGTGCAAATAGGCATGTCTCTGTAGCCAAAAAACTCATTTCTGACAAAGTTGCCCAAATGCATCTCAGAAGTGTGCAACTTGTTCCCTGAGTTAGAAAACGTCGAGAAACGGTCGTTGCTGCTAGCGCTGTGCTTCTACACATGTATTTGCTGAACGGTGAAAGCGCACAGTAATGCACTTTTCTCCCAGCAAATACACTGTTTCTAAGGAAATGGGAACACACTGAGGAGACACTTGTGGGAGCTACTGTGACTAAAACTGAGCTTCCCTACGCACAGGGAAGCAAGAGAATGCTGATTACATCAAGGCCAGTTACCTACTCAGAATCTGTACTACTGAGCAAATAGGCATGTTTCTGTAGGCAAAAAACTCATTTCTGACAAAGTTCCCCAAATGCATCTCAGAAGTGTGCCACTTGTTCCCTGAGTTAGAAAACGTCGAGAAACGGTCGTTTCAGCTAGCGCTGTGCTTCTACACATGTATTTGCTGAACGGTGAAAGCGCACAGTAATGCCTTTTTCTCCCAACAAATACACTGTTTCTAAGGAACTGGGAACACACTGAGGAGACACTTGTGGGAGCTACTGTGACTAAAACTGAGCTTCCCTACGCACAGGGAACAAGAGAAATGCTGATTTCATCAAGCCCAGTTACATACTCAGAATCTCTACTACTGCGCAAATAGGCATGTCTTTTTAGGCAAAAAACTCATTTCTGACAAAGTTGCCCAAATGCATCTCAGAAGTGTGCAACTTGTTCCCTGAGTTACAAAACGTCGAGAAACGTTCGTTTCTGCTAGCGCTGTGCTTCTACACATGCATTTGCTGAACGGTGAAAGCGCACAGTAATGCACTTTTCTCCCAGCAAATACACTGTTTCTAAGGAAATGGGAACACACTGAGGAGACACTTGTGGGAGCTACTGTGACTAAAACTGAGCTTCCCTACGCACAGGGAAGCAAGAGAAATGCTGATTTCATCCAGCCCAGTTACATACTCAGAATCTGTACTACTGCGCAAATAGGCATGTCTCTGTAGGCAAAAAACTCATTTCTGACAAAGTTGCCCAAATGCATCTCAGAAGTGTGCAACTTGTTCCCTGAGTTAGAAAACATCGAGAAACGTTCGTTTCTGCTAGCGCTGTGCTTCTACACATGTATTTGCTGAACGGTGAAAGCGCACAGTAATGCACTTTTCTCCCAGCAAATACACTGTTTCTAAGGAAATGGGAACACACTGAGGAGACACTTGTGGGAGCTACTGTGACTAAAACTGAGCTTCCCTACGCACAGGGAAGCAAGAGAAATGCTGATTTCATCAAGCCCAGTTACGTACTCAGAATCTGTACTACTGCGCAAATAGGCATGTCTCTTTAGGCAAAAAACTCATTTCTGACAAAGTTGCCCAAATGCATCTCAGAAGTGTGCAACTTGTTCCCTGAGTTACAAAACGTCGAGAAACGTTCGTTTCTGCTGGCGCTGTGCTTCTACACATGCATTTGCTGAACGGTGAAAGCGCACAGTAATGCACTTTTCTCCCAGCAAATACACTGTTTTTAAGGAACTGGGAACACACTGAGGAGACATTTGTAAGAGCTACTGTGACTAAAACTGAGCTTCCCTATGCACAGGGAAGCAAGAGAAATGCTGATTTCATCAAGCACAGTTACATACTCAGAATCTGTACTACTGCGCAAATAGGCATGTCTCTGTAGGCAAAAAACTCATTTCTGACAAAGTTGCCCAAATGCATCTCAGAAGTGTGCAACTTGTTCCCTGAGTTAGAAAACGTCGAGAAACGGTCATATCTGCTAGCGCTGTGCTTCTACACATGTACTTGCTGAACGGTGAAAGCGCACAGTAATGCACTTTTCTCCCAGCAAATACACTGTTTCTAAGGAAATGGGAACACACAGAGGAGACACTTGTGGGAGCTACTGTGACTAAAACTGAGCTTCCCTACACACAGGGAAGCAAGAGAAATGCTGATTTCATCAAGGCCCGTTACATACTCAGAATCTATACTACTGCGCAAATAGGCATGTCTCTTTAGGCAAAAAACTCATTTCTGACAAAGTTGCCCAAATGCATCTCAGAAGTGTGCAACTTGTTCCCTGAGTTAGAAAACGTCGAGAAACGGTCATATCTGCTAGCGCTGTGCTTCTACACATGTACTTGCTGAACGGTGAAAGCGCACAGTAATGCACTTTTCTCCCAGCAAATACACTGTTTCTAAGGAAATGGGAACACACTGAGGAGACACTTGTGGGAGCTACTGGGACTAAAACTGAGCTTCCCTACGCACAGGGAAGCAAGAGAAATGCTGATTTCATCCAGCCCAGTTACATACTCAGAATCAGTACTACTGCACAAATAGGCATGTCTCTGTAGGCAAAAAACTCATTTCTGACAAAGTTGGCCAAATGCATCTCAGAAGTGTGCAACTTGTTCCCTGAGTTAGAAAACGTCGAGAAACGTTCGTTTCTGCTAGCGCTGTGCTTCTACACATGTATTTGCTGAACGGTGAAAGCGCACAGTAATGCACTTTTCTCTCAGCAAATACACTGTTTTTAAGGAACTGGGAACACACTGAGGAGACATTTGTAAGAGCTACTGTGACTAAAACTGAGCTTCCCTACGCACAGGGAAGAAAGAGAAATGCTGATTTCATCAAGCACAGTTACATACTCAGAATCTGTACTACTGCGCAAATAGGCATGTCTCTGTAGGCAAAAAACTCATTTCTGACAAAGTTGCCCAAATGCATCTCAGAAGTGTGCAACTTGTTCCCTGAGTTAGAAAACGTCGAGAAACGGTCATATCTGCTAACGCTGTGCTTCTACACATGTATTTGCTGAACGGTGAAAGCGCACAGTAATGCACTTTTCTCCCAGCAAATACACTGTTTCTAAGGAAATGGGAACACACTGAGGAGACACTTGTGGGAGCTACTGTGAATAAAACTGAGCTTCCCTACGCACAGGGAAGCAAGAAAAATGCTGATTTCATCCAGCCCAGTTACATACTCAGAATCTGTACTACTGCGCAAATAGGCATGTCTCTGTAGGCAAAAAACTCATTTCTGACAAAGTTGCCCAAATGCATCTCAGAAGTGTGCAACTTGTTCCCTGAGTTAGAAAACGTTGAGAAACGGTCGTTTCTGCTAGCGCTGTGCTTCTACACATGTATTTGCTGAACGGTGAAAGCGCATATTAATTCACTTTTCTCCCAGCAAATACACTGTTTCTAAGGAAATGGTAACACACTGAGGAGACACTTGTGGGAGCTACTGTGACTAAAACTGAGCTTCCCTACGCACAGGGATGCAAGAGAAATGCTGATTTCATCAAGCCCAGTTACATACTCAGAATCTGTACTACTGCGCAAATAGGCATGTCTCTGTAGGCAAAAAACTCATTTTTGAGATAGTTACACAAATGCATCTCAGAAGTGTGCAACTTGTTCCCTGAGTTAGAAAACGTCGAGAAACGTTCGTGTCTGCTAGCGCTGTGCTTCTACACATGTATTTGCTGAACGGTGAAAGCACACTGTAATGCACTTTTCTCCCAGCAAATACACTGTTTCTAAGGAACTGGGAACACACTGAGGAGACACTTGTGGAAGCTACTGTGACTAAAACTGAGCTTCCCTACACACAGGGAACAAGAGAAATGCTGATTTCATCAAGCCCAGTTACATACTCAGAATCTGTACTACTGCGCAAATAGGCATGTCTCTTTAGGCAAAAAACTCATTTCTGACAAAGTTGCCCAAATGCATCTCAGAAGTGTGCAACTTGTTCCCTGAGTTACAAAACGTCGAGAAACGTTCGTTTCTGCTAGCGCTGTGCTTCTACACATGCATTTGCTGAACGGTGAAAGCGCACAGTAATGCACTTTTCTCCCAGCAAATACACTGTTTCTAAGGAAATGGGAACACACTGAGGAGACACTTGTGGGAGCTACTGTGACTAAAACTGAGCTTCCCTACGCACAGGGAAGCAAGAGAAATGCTGATTTCATCCAGCCCAGTTACATACTCAGAATCTGTACTACTGCGCAAATAGGCATGTCTCTGTAGGCAAAAAACTCATTTCTGACAAAGTTGCCCAAATGCATCTCAGAAGTGTGCAACTTGTTCCCTGAGTTAGAAAACGTCGAGAAACGGTCGTATCTGCTAGCGCCGTGCATCTACACATGTATTTGCTGAACTGTGAAAGCTCACAGTAATGCACTTTTCTCCCAGCAAATACACTGTTTCTAAGGAAATGGGAACACACTGAGGAGACACTTGTGGGAGCTACTGTGACTAAAACTGAGCTTCCCTACGCACAGGGTAACAAGAGAAATGCTGATTTCATCAAGCCCAGTTACATACTCAGAATCAGTACTACTGCACAAATAGGCATGTCTCTGTAGGCAAAAAACTCATTTCTGACAAAGTTGGCCAAATGCATCTCAGAAGTGTGCAACTTGTTCCCTGAGTTAGAAAACGTCGAGAAACGTTCGTTTCTGCTAGCGCTGTGCTTCTACACATGTATTTGCTGAACGGTGAAAGCGCACAGTAATGCACTTTTCTCTCAGCAAATACACTGTTTTTAAGGAACTGGGAACACACTGAGGAGACATTTGTAAGAGCTACTGTGACTAAAACTGAGCTTCCCTACGCACAGGGAAGCAAGAGAAATGCTGATTTCATCAAGCACAGTTACATACTCAGAATCTGTACTACTGCACAAATAGGCATGTCTCTGTAGGCAAAAAACTCATTTCTGACAAAGTTGCCCAAATGCATCTTAGAAGTGTGCAACTTGTTCCCTGAGTTAGAAAACATCGAGAAACGTTCGTTTCTGCTAGCGCTGTGCTTCTACACATGTATTTGCTGAACTGTGAAAGCGCACAGTAATGCACTTTTCTCCCAGCAAATACACTGTTTCTAAGGAAATGGGAACACACTGAGGAGACACTTGTGGGAGCTACTGTGACTAAAACTGAGCTTCCCTACGCACAGAAAAGCAAGAGAAATGCTGATTTCATCAAGCCCAGTTACATACTCAGAATCTGTACTACTGCGCAAATAGGCATGTCTCTTTAGGCAAAAAACTCATTTCTGACAAAGTTGCCCAAATGCATCTCAGAAGTGTGCAACTTGTTCCCTGAGTTACAAAACGTCGAGAAACGTTCGTTTCTGCTGGCGCTGTGCTTCTACACATGCATTTGCTGAACGGTGAAAGCGCACAGTAATGCACTTTTCTCTCAGCAAATACACTGTTTTTAAGGAACTGGGAACACACTGAGGAGACATTTGTAAGAGCTACTGTGACTAAAACTGAGCTTCCCTACGCCCAGGGAAGCAAGAGAAATGCTGATTTCATCAAGCACAGTTACATACTCAGAATCTGTACTACTGCGCAAATAGGCATGTCTCTGTAGGCAAAAAACTCATTTCTGACAAAGTTGCCCAAATGCATCTCAGAAGTGTGCAACTTGTTCCCTGAGTTAGAAAACGTCGAGAAACGGTCGTTTCTGCTAGCGCTGTACTTCTACACATGTATTTGCTGAACGGTGAAAGCGCACAGTAATGCACTTTTCTCCCAGCAAATACACTGTTTCTAAGGAAATGGGAACACACTGAGGAGACACTTGAGGGAGCTACTGTGACTAAAACTGAGCTTCCCTACGCACAGGGAAGCAAGAGAAATGCTGATTTCATCAAGCCCAGTTACATACTCAGAATCTGTACTACTGCGCAAATAGGCATGTCTCTGTAGGCAAAAAACTCATTTCTGACAAAGTTGCCCAAATGCATCTCAGAAGTGTGCAACTTGTTCCCTGAGTTAGAAAACGTCGAGAAACGGTCGTTTCTGCTAGCGCTGTGCTTCTACACATGTACTTGCTGAACGGTGAAAGCGCACAGTAATGCACTTTTCTCCCAGCAAATACACTGTTTCTAAGGAAATGGGAACACACAGAGGAGACACTTGTGGGAGCTACTGTGACTAAAACTGAGCTTCCCTACGCACAGGGAAGCAAGAGAAATGCTGATTTCATCAAGGCCCGTTACATACTCAGAATCTATACTACTGCGCAAATAGGCATGTCTCTGTAGGCAAAAAACTCATTTCTGACAAAGTTGCCCAAATGCATCTAAGAAGTGTGCCACTTGTTCCCTGAGTTAGAAAACGTCGAGAAACGGTCATATCTGCTAACGCTGTGCTTCTACACATGTATTTGCTGAACGGTGAAAGCGCACAGTAATGCACTTTTCTCCCAGCAAATACACTGTTTCTAAGGAAATGGGAACACACTGAGGAGACACTTGTGGGAGCTACTGGGACTAAAACTGAGCTTCCCTACGCACAGGGAAGCAAGAGAAATGCTGATTTCATCCAGCCCAGTTACATACTCAGAATCAGTACTACTGCACAAATAGGCATGTCTCTGTAGGCAAAAAACTCATTTCTGACAAAGTTGGCCAAATGCATCTCAGAAGTGTGCAACTTGTTCCCTGAGTTAGAAAACGTCGAGAAACGTTCGTTTCTGCTAGCGCTGTGCTTCTACACATGTATTTGCTGAACGGTGAAAGCGCACAGTAATGCACTTTTCTCTCAGCAAATACACTGTTTTTAAGGAACTGGGAACACACTGAGGAGACATTTGTAAGAGCTACTGTGACTAAAACTGAGCTTCCCTACGCACAGGGAAGAAAGAGAAATGCTGATTTCATCAAGCACAGTTACATACTCAGAATCTGTACTACTGCGCAAATAGGCATGTCTCTGTAGGCAAAAAACTCATTTCTGACAAAGTTGCCCAAATGCATCTCAGAAGTGTGCAACTTGTTCCCTGAGTTAGAAAACGTCGAGAAACGGTCATATCTGCTAACGCTGTGCTTCTACACATGTATTTGCTGAACGGTGAAAGCGCACAGTAATGCACTTTTCTCCCAGCAAATACACTGTTTCTAAGGAAATGGGAACACACTGAGGAGACACTTGTGGGAGCTACTGTGAATAAAACTGAGCTTCCCTACGCACAGGGAAGCAAGAAAAATGCTGATTTCATCCAGCCCAGTTACATACTCAGAATCTGTACTACTGCGCAAATAGGCATGTCTCTGTAGGCAAAAAACTCATTTCTGACAAAGTTGCCCAAATGCATCTCAGAAGTGTGCAACTTGTTCCCTGAGTTAGAAAACGTTGAGAAACGGTCGTTTCTGCTAGCGCTGTGCTTCTACACATGTATTTGCTGAACGGTGAAAGCGCACAGTAATGCACTTTTCTCCCAGCAAATACACTGTTTCTAAGGAAATGGGAACACACTGAGGAGACACTTGTGGGAGCTACTGTGACTAAAACTGAGCTTCCCTACGCACAGGGAAGCAAGAGAAATGCTGATTTCATCAAGCCCAGTTACATATTCAGAATCTGTACTACTGCGCAAATAGGCATGTCTCTGTAGGCAAAAAACTCATTTCTGACAAAGTTGCCCTAATGCATCTCAGAAGTGTGCAACTTGTTCCCTGAGTTAGAAAACGTCGAGAAACGGTCGTTTCTGCTAGCGCTGTGCTTCTACACATGTATTTGCTGAACGGTGAAAGCGCACAGTAATGCACTTTTCTCCCAGCAAATACACTGTTTCTAAGGAAATGGGAACACACTGAGGAGACACTTGTGGGAGCTACTGTGACTAAAACTGAGCTTCCCTACGCACAGGGAAGCAAGAGAAATGCTGATTTCATCAAGCACAGTTACATACTCAGAATCTGTACTACTGCGCAAATAGGCATGTCTCTGTAGGCAAAAAACTCATTTCTGACAAAGTTGCCCAAATGCATCTCAGAAGTGTGCAACTTGTTCCCTGAGTTAGAAAACGTCGAGAAACGGTCGTTTCTGCTAGCGCTGTGCTTCTACACATGTACTTGCTGAACGGTGAAAGCGCACAGTAATGCACTTTTCTCCCAGCAAATACACTGTTTCTAAGGAAATGGGAACACACAGAGGAGACACTTGTGGGAGCTACTGTGACTAAAACTGAGCTTCCCTACGCACAGGGAAGCAAGAGAAATGCTGATTTCATCAAGGCCCGTTACATACTCAGAATCTATACTACTGCGCAAATAGGCATGTCTCTGTAGGCAAAAAACTCATTTCTGACAAAGTTGCCCAAATGCATCTAAGAAGTGTGCCACTTGTTCCCTGAGTTAGAAAACGTCGAGAAACGGTCATATCTGCTAACGCTGTGCTTCTACACATGTATTTGCTGAACGGTGAAAGCGCACAGTAATGCACTTTTCTCCCAGCAAATACACTGTTTCTAAGGAAATGGGAACACACTGAGGAGACACTTGTGGGAGCTACTGGGACTAAAACTGAGCTTCCCTACGCACAGGGAAGCAAGAGAAATGCTGATTTCATCAAGCCCAGTTACATACTCAGAATCTATACTACTGCGCAAATAGGCATGTCTCTGTAGGCAAAAAACTCATTTCTGACAAAGTTGCCCAAATGCATCTCAGAAGTGGGCAACTTGTTCCCTGAGTTAGAAAACGTCGAGAAACGTTCGTTTCTGCTAGCGCTATGCTTCTACACATGTATTTGCTGAACGGTGAAAGCGCACAGTAATGCACTTTTCTCCCAGCAAATACACTGTTTCTAAGGAAATGGGAACACACTGAGGAGACACTTGTGGGAGCTACTGTGACTAAAACTGAGCTTCCCTACACACAGGGAAGCAAGAGAAATGCTGATTTCATCCAGCCCAGTTACATACTCAGAATCTGTACTACTGCACAAATAGGCATGTCTCTGTAGACAAAAAACTCATTTCTGACAAAGTTGCCCAAATGCATCTCAGAAGTGTGCAACTTGTTCCCTGAGTTAGAAAACGTCAAGAAACGGTCGTTTCTGCTAGCGCTGTGCTTCTACACATGTATTTGCTGAACGGTGAAAGCGCACAGTAATGCACTTTTCTCCCAGCAAATACACTGTTTCTAAGGAAATGGGAACACACTGAGGAGACACTTGTGGGAGCTACTGTGAATAAAACTGAGCTTCCCTACGCACAGGGAAGCAAGAAAAATGCTGATTTCATCCAGCCCAGTTACATACTCAGAATCTGTACTACTGCGCAAATAGGCATGTCTCTGTAGGCAAAAAACTCATTTCTGACAAAGATGCCCAAATGCATCTCAGAAGTGTGCAACTTGTTCCCTGAGTTAGAAAACGTTGAGAAACGGTCGTTTCTGCTAGCGCTGTGCTTCTACACATGTATTTGCTGAACGGTGAAAGCGCACAGTAATGCACTTTTCTCCCAGCAAATACACTGTTTCTAAGGAAATGGGAACACACTGAGGAGACACTTGTGGGAGCTACTGTGACTAAAACTGAGCTTCCCTACGCACAGGGAAGCAAGAGAAATGCTGATTTCATCAAGCCCAGTTACATATTCAGAATCTGTACTACTGCGCAAATAGGCATGTCTCTGTAGGCAAAAAACTCATTTCTGACAAAGTTGCCCAAATGCATCTCAGAAGTGTGCAACTTGTTCCCTGAGTTAGAAAACGTCGAGAAACGGTCGTTTCTGCTAGCGCTGTGCTTCTACACATGTATTTGCTGAACGGTGAAAGCGCACAGTAATGCACTTTTCTCCCAGCAAATACACTGTTTCTAAGGAAATGGGAACACACTGAGGAGACACTTGTGGGAGCTACTGTGACTAAAACTGAGCTTCCCTACGCACAGGGAAGCAAGAGAAATGCTGATTTCATCAAGCACAGTTACATACTCAGAATCTGTACTACTGCGCAAATAGGCATGTCTCTGTAGGCAAAAAACTCATTTCTGACAAAGTTGCCCAAATGCATCTCAGAAGTGTGCAACTTGTTCCCTGAGTTAGAAAACGTCGAGAAACGTTCGTTTCTGCTAGCGCTGTGCTTCTACACATGTACTTGCTGAACGGTGAAAGCGCACAGTAATGGACTTTTCTCCCAGCAAATACACTGTTTCTAAGGAAATGGGAACACACAGAGGAAACACTTGTGGGAGCTACTGTGACTAAAACTGAGCTTCCCTACGCACAGGGAAGCAAGAGAAATGCTGATTTCATCAAGGCCCGTTACATACTCAGAATCTATACTACTGCGCAAATAGGCATGTCTCTGTAGGCAAAAAACTCATTTCTGACAAAGTTGCCCAAATGCATCTAAGAAGTGTGCCACTTGTTCCCTGAGTTAGAAAACGTCGAGAAACGGTCATATCTGCTAACGCTGTGCTTCTACACATGTATTTGCTGAACGGTGAAAGCGCACAGTAATGCACTTTTCTCCCAGCAAATACACTGTTTCTAAGGAAATGGGAACACACTGAGGAGACACTTGTGGGAGCTACTGGGACTAAAACTGAGCTTCCCTACGCACAGGGAAGCTAGAGAAATGCTGATTTCATCAAGGCCCGTTACATACTCAGAATCTATACTACTGCGCAAATAGGCATGTCTCTGTAGGCAAAAAACTCATTTCTGACAAAGTTGCCCAAATGCATCTAAGAAGTGTGCCACTTGTTCCCTGAGTTAGAAAACGTCGAGAAACGGTCATATCTGCTAACGCTGTGCTTCTACACATGTATTTGCTGAACGGTGAAAGCGCACAGTAATGCACTTTTCTCCCAGCAAATACACTGTTTCTAAGGAAATGGGAACACACTGAGGAGACACTTGTGGGAGCTACTGGGACTAAAACTGAGCTTCCCTACGCACAGGGAAGCAAGAGAAATGCTGATTTCATCAAGCCCAGTTACATACTCAGAATCTGTACTACTGCGCAAATAGGCATGTCTCTGTAGGCAAAAAACCCATTTCTGACAAAGTTGCCCAAATGCATCTCAGAAGTAGGCAACTTGTTCCCTGAGTTAGAAAACGTCGAGAAACGTTCGTTTCTGCTAGCGCTATGCTTCTACACATGTATTTGCTGAACGGTGAAAGCGCACAGTAATGCACTTTTCTCCCAGCAAATACACTGTTTCTAAGGAAATGGGAACACACTGAGGAGACACTTGTGGGAGCTACTGTGACTAAAACTGAGCTTCCCTACACACAGGGAAGCAAGAGAAATGCTGATTTCATCCAGCCCAGTTACATACTCAGAATCTGTACTACTGCGCAAATAGGCATGTCTCTGTAGACAAAAAACTCATTTCTGACAAAGTTGCCCAAATGCATCTCAGAAGTGTGCAACTTGTTCCCTGAGTTAGAAAACGTCGAGAAACGGTCGTTTCTGCTAGCGCTGTGTTTCTACACATGTACTTGCTGAACGGTGAAAGCGCACAGTAATGCACTTTTCTCCCAGCAAATACACTGTTTCTAAGGAAATGGGAACACACAGAGGAGACACTTGTGGGAGCTACTGTGACTAAAACTGAGCTTCCCTACGCACAGGGAAGCAAGAGAAATGCTGATTTCATCAAGGCCCGTTACATACTCAGAATCTATACTACTGCGCAAATAGGCATGTCTCTGTAGGCAAAAAACTCATTTCTGACAAAGTTGCCCAAATGCATCTAAGAAGTGTGCCACTTGTTCCCTGAGTTAGAAAACGTCGAGAAACGGTCATATCTGCTAACGCTGTGCTTCTACACATGTATTTGCTGAACGGTGAAAGCGCACAGTAATGCACTTTTCTCCCAGCAAATACACTGTTTCTAAGGAAATGGGAACACACTGAGGAGACACTTGTGGGAGCTACTGGGACTAAAACTGAGCTTCCCTACGCACAGGGAAGCAAGAGAAATGCTGATTTCATCCAGCCCAGTTACATACTCAGAATCAGTACTACTGCACAAATAGGCATGTCTCTGTAGGCAAAAAACTCATTTCTGACAAAGTTGGCCAAATGCATCTCAGAAGTGTGCAACTTGTTCCCTGAGTTAGAAAACATCGAGAAACGTTCGTTTCTGCTAGCGCTGTGCTTCTACACATGTATTTGCTGAACGGTGAAAGCGCACAGTAATGCACTTTTCTCTCAGCAAATACACTGTTTTTAAGGAACTGGGAACACACTGAGGAGACATTTGTAAGAGCTACTGTGACTAAAACTGAGCTTCCCTACGCACAGGGAAGAAAGAGAAATGCTGATTTCATCAAGCACAGTTACATACTCAGAATCTGTACTACTGCGCAAATAGGCATGTCTCTGTAGGCAAAAAACTCATTTCTGACAAAGTTGCCCAAATGCATCTCAGAAGTGTGCAACTTGTTCCCTGAGTTAGAAAACGTCGAGAAACGGTCATATCTGCTAACGCTGTGCTTCTACACATGTATTTGCTGAACGGTGAAAGCGCACAGTAATGCACTTTTCTCCCAGCAAATACACTGTTTCTAAGGAAATGGGAACACACTGAGGAGACACTTGTGGGAGCTACTGTGACTAAAACTGAGCTTCCCTACGCACAGGGAAGCAAGAGAAATGCTGATTTCATCAAGCCCAGTTACATATTCAGAATCTGTACTACTGCGCAAATAGGCATGTCTCTGTAGGCAAAAAACTCATTTCTGACAAAGTTGCCCTAATGCATCTCAGAAGTGTGCAACTTGTTCCCTGAGTTAGAAAACGTCGAGAAACGGTCGTTTCTGCTAGCGCTGTGCTTCTACACATGTATTTGCTGAACGGTGAAAGCGCACAGTAATGCACTTTTCTCCCAGCAAATACACTGTTTCTAAGGAAATGGGAACACACTGAGGAGACACTTGTGGGAGCTACTGGGACTAAAACTGAGCTTCCCTACGCACAGGGAAGCAAGAGAAATGCTGATTTCATCAAGCCCAGTTACATACTCAGAATCTGTACTACTGCGCAAATAGGCATGTCTCTGTAGGCAAAAAACCCATTTCTGACAAAGTTGCCCAAATGCATCTCAGAAGTAGGCAACTTGTTCCCTGAGTTAGAAAACGTCGAGAAACGTTCGTTTCTGCTAGCGCTATGCTTCTACACATGTATTTGCTGAACGGTGAAAGCGCACAGTAATGCACTTTTCTCCCAGCAAATACACTGTTTCTAAGGAAATGGGAACACACTGAGGAGACACTTGTGGGAGCTACTGTGACTAAAACTGAGCTTCCGTACACACAGGGAAGCAAGAGAAATGCTGATTTCATCCAGCCCAGTTACATACTCAGAATCTGTACTACTGCGCAAATAGGCATGTCTCTGTAGACAAAAAACTCATTTCTGACAAAGTTGCCCAAATGCATCTCAGAAGTGTGCAACTTGTTCCCTGAGTTAGAAAACGTCGAGAAACGGTCGTTTCTGCTAGCGCTGTGTTTCTACACATGTACTTGCTGAACGGTGAAAGCGCACAGTAATGCACTTTTCTCCCAGCAAATACACTGTTTCTAAGG
Source organism: Acomys minous (assembly GCF_964271855.1). Classification (NCBI taxonomy): domain Eukaryota; kingdom Metazoa; phylum Chordata; class Mammalia; order Rodentia; family Muridae; genus Acomys; species Acomys minous. Next base: position 327,221 of record NW_028182180.1, read on the forward strand.
AAATGGGAACACACAGAGGAGACACTTGTGGGAGCTACTGTGACTAAAACTGAGCTTCCCTACGCACAGGGAAGCAAGAGAAATGCTGATTTCATCAAGGCCCGTTACATACTCAGAATCTATACTACTGCGCAAATAGGCATGTCTCTGTAGGCAAAAAACTCATTTCTGACAAAGTTGCCCAAATGCATCTAAGAAGTGTGCCACTTGTTCCCTGAGTTAGAAAACGTCGAGAAACGGTCATATCTGCTAACGCTGTGCTTCTACACATGTATTTGCTGAACGGTGAAAGCGCACAGTAATGCACTTTTCTCCCAGCAAATACACTGTTTCTAAGGAAATGGGAACACACTGAGGAGACACTTGTGGGAGCTACTGGGACTAAAACTGAGCTTCCCTACGCACAGGGAAGCAAGAGAAATGCTGATTTCATCCAGCCCAGTTACATACTCAGAATCAGTACTACTGCACAAATAGGCATGTCTCTGTAGGCAAAAAACTCATTTCTGACAAAGTTGGCCAAATGCATCTCAGAAGTGTGCAACTTGTTCCCTGTGTTAGAAAACGTCGAGAAACGTTCGTTTCTGCTAGCGCTGTGCTTCTACACATGTATTTGCTGAACGGTGAAAGCGCACAGTAATGCACTTTTCTCTCAGCAAATACACTGTTTCTAAGGAAATGGGAACACACTGAGGAGACACTTGTGGGAGCTACTGTGAATAAAACTGAGCTTCCCTACGCACAGGGAAGCAAGAAAAATGCTGATTTCATCCAGCCCAGTTACATACTCAGAATCTGTACTACTGCGCAAATAGGCATGTCTCTGTAGGCAAAAAACTCATTTCTGACAAAGATGCCCAAATGCATCTCAGAAGTGTGCAACTTGTTCCCTGAGTTAGAAAACGTTGAGAAACGGTCGTTTCTGCTAGCGCTGTGCTTCTACACATGTATTTGCTGAACGGTGAAAGCGCACAGTAATGCACTTTTCTCCCAGCAAATACACTGTTTCTAAGGAAATGGGAACACACTGAGGAGACACTTGTGGGAGCTACTGTGACTAAAACTGAGCTTCCCTACGCACAGGGATGCAAGAGAAATGCTGATTTCATCAAGCCCAGTTACATATTCAGAATCTGTACTACTGCGCAAATAGGCATGTCTCTGTAGGCAAAAAACTCATTTCTGACAAAGTTGCCCAAATGCATCTCAGAAGTGTGCAACTTGTTCCCTGAGTTAGAAAACGTCGAGAAACGGTCGTTTCTGCTAGCGCTGTGCTTCTACACATGTATTTGCTGAACGGTGAAAGCGCACAGTAATGCACTTTTCTCCCAGCAAATACACTGTTTCTAAGGAAATGGGAACACACTGAGGAGACACTTGTGGGAGCTACTGTGACTAAAACTGAGCTTCCCTACGCACAGGGAAGCAAGAGAAATGCTGATTTCATCAAGCACAGTTACATACTCAGAATCTGTACTACTGCGCAAATAGGCATGTCTCTGTAGGCAAAAAACTCATTTCTGACAAAGTTGCCCAAATGCATCTCAGAAGTGTGCAACTTGTTCCCTGAGTTAGAAAACGTCGAGAAACGTTCGTTTCTGCTAGCGCTGTGCTTCTACACATGTACTTGCTGAACGGTGAAAGCGCACAGTAATGGACTTTTCTCCCAGCAAATACACTGTTTCTAAGGAAATGGGAACACACAGAGGAAACACTTGTGGGAGCTACTGTGACTAAAACTGAGCTTCCCTACGCACAGGGAAGCAAGAGAAATGCTGATTTCATCAAGGCCCGTTACATACTCAGAATCTATACTACTGCGCAAATAGGCATGTCTCTGTAGGCAAAAAACTCATTTCTGACAAAGTTGCCCAAATGCATCTAAGAAGTGTGCCACTTGTTCCCTGAGTTAGAAAACGTCGAGAAACGGTCATATCTGCTAACGCTGTGCTTCTACACATGTATTTGCTGAACGGTGAAAGCGCACAGTAATGCACTTTTCTCCCAGCAAATACACTGTTTCTAAGGAAATGGGAACACACTGAGGAGACACTTGTGGGAGCTACTGGGACTAAAACTGAGCTTCCCTACGCACAGGGAAGCTAGAGAAATGCTGATTTCATCAAGGCCCGTTACATACTCAGAATCTATACTACTGCGCAAATAGGCATGTCTCTGTAGGCAAAAAACTCATTTCTGACAAAGTTGCCCAAATGCATCTAAGAAGTGTGCCACTTGTTCCCTGAGTTAGAAAACGTCGAGAAACGGTCATATCTGCTAACGCTGTGCTTCTACACATGTATTTGCTGAACGGTGAAAGCGCACAGTAATGCACTTTTCTCCCAGCAAATACACTGTTTCTAAGGAAATGGGAACACACTGAGGAGACACTTGTGGGAGCTACTGGGACTAAAACTGAGCTTCCCTACGCACAGGGAAGCAAGAGAAATGCTGATTTCATCAAGCCCAGTTACATACTCAGAATCTGTACTACTGCGCAAATAGGCATGTCTCTGTAGGCAAAAAACCCATTTCTGACAAAGTTGCCCAAATGCATCTCAGAAGTAGGCAACTTGTTCCCTGAGATAGAAAACGTCGAGAAACGTTCGTTTCTGCTAGCGCTATGCTTCTACACATGTATTTGCTGAACGGTGAAAGCGCACAGTAATGCACTTTTCTCCCAGCAAATACACTGTTTCTAAGGAAATGGGAACACACTGAGCAGACACTTGTGGGAGCTACTGTGACTAAAACTGAGCTTCCCTACACACAGGGAAGCAAGAGAAATGCTGATTTCATCCAGCCCAGTTACATACTCAGAATCTGTACTACTGCGCAAATAGGCATGTCTCTGTAGACAAAAAACTCATTTCTGACAAAGTTGCCCAAATGCATCTCAGAAGTGTGCAACTTGTTCCCTGAGTTAGAAAACGTCGAGAAACGGTCGTTTCTGCTAGCGCTGTGTTTCTACACATGTACTTGCTGAACGGTGAAAGCGCACAGTAATGCACTTTTCTCCCAGCAAATACACTGTTTCTAAGGAAATGGGAACACACAGAGGAGACACTTGTGGGAGCTACTGTGACTAAAACTGAGCTTCCCTACGCACAGGGAAGCAAGAGAAATGCTGATTTCATCAAGGCCCGTTACATACTCAGAATCTATACTACTGCGCAAATAGGCATGTCTCTGTAGGCAAAAAACTCATTTCTGACAAAGTTGCCCAAATGCATCTAAGAAGTGTGCCACTTGTTCCCTGAGTTAGAAAACGTCGAGAAACGGTCATATCTGCTAACGCTGTGCTTCTACACATGTATTTGCTGAACGGTGAAAGCGCACAGTAATGCACTTTTCTCCCAGCAAATACACTGTTTCTAAGGAAATGGGAACACACTGAGGAGACACTTGTGGGAGCTACTGGGACTAAAACTGAGCTTCCCTACGCACAGGGAAGCAAGAGAAATGCTGATTTCATCCAGCCCAGTTACATACTCAGAATCAGTACTACTGCACAAATAGGCATGTCTCTGTAGGCAAAAAACTCATTTCTGACAAAGTTGGCCAAATGCATCTCAGAAGTGTGCAACTTGTTCCCTGAGTTAGAAAACGTCGAGAAACGGTCGTTTCTGCTAGCGCTGTGTTTCTACACATGTACTTGCTGAACGGTGAAAGCGCACAGTAATGCACTTTTCTCCCAGCAAATACACTGTTTCTAAGGAAATGGGAACACACAGAGGAGACACTTGTGGGAGCTACTGTGACTAAAACTGAGCTTCCCTACGCACAGGGAAGCAAGAGAAATGCTGATTTCATCAAGGCCCGTTACATACTCAGAATCTATACTACTGCGCAAATAGGCATGTCTCTGTAGGCAAAAAACTCATTTCTGACAAAGTTGCCCAAATGCATCTAAGAAGTGTGCCACTTGTTCCCTGAGTTAGAAAACGTCGAGAAACGGTCATATCTGCTAACGCTGTGCTTCTACACATGTATTTGCTGAACGGTGAAAGCGCACAGTAATGCACTTTTCTCCCAGCAAATACACTGTTTCTAAGGAAATGGGAACACACTGAGGAGACACTTGTGGGAGCTACTGGGACTAAAACTGAGCTTCCCTACGCACAGGGAAGCAAGAGAAATGCTGATTTCATCCAGCCCAGTTACATACTCAGAATCAGTACTACTGCACAAATAGGCATGTCTCTGTAGGCAAAAAACTCATTTCTGACAAAGTTGGCCAAATGCATCTCAGAAGTGTGCAACTTGTTCCCTGAGTTAGAAAACATCGAGAAACGTTCGTTTCTGCTAGCGCTGTGCTTCTACACATGTATTTGCTGAACGGTGAAAGCGCACAGTAATGCACTTTTCTCTCAGCAAATACACTGTTTTTAAGGAACTGGGAACACACTGAGGAGACATTTGTAAGAGCTACTGTGACTAAAACTGAGCTTCCCTACGCACAGGGAAGAAAGAGAAATGCTGATTTCATCAAGCACAGTTACATACTCAGAATCTGTACTACTGCGCAAATAGGCATGTCTCTGTAGGCAAAAAACTCATTTCTGACAAAGTTGCCCAAATGCATCTCAGAAGTGTGCAACTTGTTCCCTGAGTTAGAAAACGTCGAGAAACGGTCATATCTGCTAACGCTGTGCTTCTACACATGTATTTGCTGAACGGTGAAAGCGCACAGTAATGCACTTTTCTCCCAGCAAATACACTGTTTCTAAGGAAATGGGAACACACTGAGGAGACACTTGTGGGAGCTACTGTGAATAAAACTGAGCTTCCCTACGCACAGGGAAGCAAGAAAAATGCTGATTTCATCCAGCCCAGTTACATACTCAGAATCTGTACTACTGCGCAAATAGGCATGTCTCTGTAGGCAAAAAACTCATTTCTGACAAAGTTGCCCAAATGCATCTCAGAAGTGTGCAACTTGTTCCCTGAGTTAGAAAACGTTGAGAAACGGTCGTTTCTGCTAGCGCTGTGCTTCTACACATGTATTTGCTGAACGGTGAAAGCGCACAGTAATGCACTTTTCTCCCAGCAAATACACTGTTTCTAAGGAAATGGGAACACACTGAGGAGACACTTGTGGGAGCTACTGTGACTAAAACTGAGCTTCCCTACGCACAGGGAAGCAAGAGAAATGCTGATTTCATCAAGCCCAGTTACATATTCAGAATCTGTACTACTGCGCAAATAGGCATGTCTCTGTAGGCAAAAAACTCATTTCTGACAAAGTTGCCCTAATGCATCTCAGAAGTGTGCAACTTGTTCCCTGAGTTAGAAAACGTCGAGAAACGGTCGTTTCTGCTAGCGCTGTGCTTCTACACATGTATTTGCTGAACGGTGAAAGCGCACAGTAATGCACTTTTCTCCCAGCAAATACACTGTTTCTAAGGAAATGGGAACACACTGAGGAGACACTTGTGGGAGCTACTGGGACTAAAACTGAGCTTCCCTACGCACAGGGAAGCAAGAGAAATGCTGATTTCATCAAGCCCAGTTACATACTCAGAATCTGTACTACTGCGCAAATAGGCATGTCTCTGTAGGCAAAAAACCCATTTCTGACAAAGTTGCCCAAATGCATCTCAGAAGTAGGCAACTTGTTCCCTGAGTTAGAAAACGTCGAGAAACGTTCGTTTCTGCTAGCGCTATGCTTCTACACATGTATTTGCTGAACGGTGAAAGCGCACAGTAATGCACTTTTCTCCCAGCAAATACACTGTTTCTAAGGAAATGGGAACACACTGAGGAGACACTTGTGGGAGCTACTGTGACTAAAACTGAGCTTCCGTACACACAGGGAAGCAAGAGAAATGCTGATTTCATCCAGCCCAGTTACATACTCAGAATCTGTACTACTGCGCAAATAGGCATGTCTCTGTAGACAAAAAACTCATTTCTGACAAAGTTGCCCAAATGCATCTCAGAAGTGTGCAACTTGTTCCCTGAGTTAGAAAACGTCGAGAAACGGTCGTTTCTGCTAGCGCTGTGTTTCTACACATGTACTTGCTGAACGGTGAAAGCGCACAGTAATGCACTTTTCTCCCAGCAAATACACTGTTTCTAAGGAAATGGGAACACACAGAGGAGACACTTGTGGGAGCTACTGTGACTAAAACTGAGCTTCCCTACGCACAGGGAAGCAAGAGAAATGCTGATTTCATCAAGGCCCGTTACATACTCAGAATCTATACTACTGCGCAAATAGGCATGTCTCTGTAGGCAAAAAACTCATTTCTGACAAAGTTGCCCAAATGCATCTAAGAAGTGTGCCACTTGTTCCCTGAGTTAGAAAACGTCGAGAAACGGTCATATCTGCTAACGCTGTGCTTCTACACATGTATTTGCTGAACGGTGAAAGCGCACAGTAATGCACTTTTCTCCCAGCAAATACACTGTTTCTAAGGAAATGGGAACACACTGAGGAGACACTTGTGGGAGCTACTGGGACTAAAACTGAGCTTCCCTACGCACAGGGAAGCAAGAGAAATGCTGATTTCATCCAGCCCAGTTACATACTCAGAATCAGTACTACTGCACAAATAGGCATGTCTCTGTAGGCAAAAAACTCATTTCTGACAAAGTTGGCCAAATGCATCTCAGAAGTGTGCAACTTGTTCCCTGTGTTAGAAAACGTCGAGAAACGTTCGTTTCTGCTAGCGCTGTGCTTCTACACATGTATTTGCTGAACGGTGAAAGCGCACAGTAATGCACTTTTCTCTCAGCAAATACACTGTTTCTAAGGAAATGGGAACACACTGAGGAGACACTTGTGGGAGCTACTGGGACTAAAACTGAGCTTCCCTACGCACAGGGAAGCAAGAGAAATGCTGATTTCATCAAGGCCCGTTACATACTCAGAATCTATACTACTGCGCAAATAGGCATGTCTCTGTAGGCAAAAAACTCATTTCTGACAAAGTTGCCCAAATGCATCTCAGAAGTGGGCAACTTGTTCCCTGAGTTAGAAAACGTCGAGAAACGTTCGTTTCTGCTAGCGCTATGCTTCTACACATGTATTTGCTGAACGGTGAAAGCGCACAGTAATGCACTTTTCTCCCAGCAAATACACTGTTTCTAAGGAAATGGGAACACACTGAGGAGACACTTGTGGGAGCTACTGTGACTAAAACTGAGCTTCCCTACACACAGGGAAGCAAGAGAAATGCTGATTTCATCCAGCCCAGTTACATACTCAGAATCTGTACTACTGCGCAAATAGGCATGTCTCTGTAGACAAAAAACTCATTTCTGACAAAGTTGCCCAAATGCATCTCAGAAGTGTGCAACTTGTTCCCTGAGTTAGAAAACGTCGAGAAACGGTCGTTTCTGCTAGCGCTGTGCTTCTACACATGTATTTGCTTAACGGTGAAAGCGCACAGTAATGCACTTTTCTCCCAGCAAATACACTGTTTCTAAGGAAATGGGAACACACTGAGGAGACACTTGTGGGAGCTACTGTGAATAAAACTGAGCTTCCCTACGCACAGGGAAGCAAGAAAAATGCTGATTTCATCCAGCCCAGTTACATACTCAGAATCTGTACTACTGCGCAAATAGGCATGTCTCTGTAGGCAAAAAACTCATTTCTGACAAAGATGCCCAAATGCATCTCAGAAGTGTGCAACTTGTTCCCTGAGTTAGAAAACGTTGAGAAACGGTCGTTTCTGCTAGCGCTGTGCTTCTACACATGTATTTGCTGAACGGTGAAAGCGCACAGTAATGCACTTTTCTCCCAGCAAATACACTGTTTCTAAGGAACTGGGAACACACTGAGGAGACACTTGTGGGAGCTACTGTGACTAAAACTGAGCTTCCCTACGCACAGGGAAGCAAGAGAAATGCTGATTTCATCAAGCCCAGTTACATATTCAGAATCTGTACTACTGCGCAAATAGGCATGTCTCTGTAGGCAAAAAACTCATTTCTGACAAAGTTGCCCAAATGCATCTCAGAAGTGTGCAACTTGTTCCCTGAGTTAGAAAACGTCGAGAAACGGTCGTTTCTGCTAGCGCTGTGCTTCTACACATGTATTTGCTGAACGGTGAAAGCGCACAGTAATGCACTTTTCTCCCAGCAAATACACTGTTTCTAAGGAAATGGGAACACACTGAGGAGACACTTGTGGGAGCTACTGTGACTAAAACTGAGCTTCCCTACGCACAGGGAAGCAAGAGAAATGCTGATTTCATCAAGCCCAGTTACATATTCAGAATCTGTACTACTGCGCAAATAGGCATGTCTCTGTAGGCAAAAAACTCATTTCTGACAAAGTTGCCCAAATGCATCTCAGAAGTGTGCAACTTGTTCCCTGAGTTAGAAAACGTCGAGAAACGGTCGTTTCTGCTAGCGCTGTGCTTCTACACATGTATTTGCTGAACGGTGAAAGCGCACAGTAATGCACTTTTCTCCCAGCAAATACACTGTTTCTAAGGAAATGGGAACACACTGAGGAGACACTTGTGGGAGCTACTGTGACTAAAACTGAGCTTCCCTACGCACAGGGAAGCAAGAGAAATGCTGATTTCATCAAGCACAGTTACATACTCAGAATCTGTACTACTGCGCAAATAGGCATGTCTCTGTAGGCAAAAAACTCATTTCTGACAAAGTTGCCCAAATGCATCTCAGAAGTGTGCAACTTGTTCCCTGAGTTAGAAAACGTCGAGAAACGGTCGTTTCTGCTAGCGCTGTGCTTCTACACATGTACTTGCTGAACGGTGAAAGCGCACAGTAATGGACTTTTCTCCCAGCAAATACACTGTTTCTAAGGAAATGGGAACACACAGAGGAAACACTTGTGGGAGCTACTGTGACTAAAACTGAGCTTCCCTACGCACAGGGAAGCAAGAGAAATGCTGATTTCATCAAGGCCCGTTACATACTCAGAATCTATACTACTGCGCAAATAGGCATGTCTCTGTAGGCAAAAAACTCATTTCTGACAAAGTTGCCCAAATGCATCTAAGAAGTGTGCCACTTGTTCCCTGAGTTAGAAAACGTCGAGAAACGGTCATATCTGCTAACGCTGTGCTTCTACACATGTATTTGCTGAACGGTGAAAGCGCACAGTAATGCACTTTTCTCCCAGCAAATACACTGTTTCTAAGGAAATGGGAACACACTGAGGAGACACTTGTGGGAGCTACTGGGACTAAAACTGAGCTTCCCTACGCACAGGGAAGCTAGAGAAATGCTGATTTCATCAAGGCCCGTTACATACTCAGAATCTATACTACTGCGCAAATAGGCATGTCTCTGTAGGCAAAAAACTCATTTCTGACAAAGTTGCCCAAATGCATCTAAGAAGTGTGCCACTTGTTCCCTGAGTTAGAAAACGTCGAGAAACGGTCATATCTGCTAACGCTGTGCTTCTACACATGTATTTGCTGAACGGTGAAAGCGCACAGTAATGCACTTTTCTCCCAGCAAATACACTGTTTCTAAGGAAATGGGAACACACTGAGGAGACACTTGTGGGAGCTACTGGGACTAAAACTGAGCTTCCCTACGCACAGGGAAGCAAGAGAAATGCTGATTTCATCAAGCCCAGTTACATACTCAGAATCTGTACTACTGCGCAAATAGGCATGTCTCTGTAGGCAAAAAACCCATTTCTGACAAAGTTGCCCAAATGCATCTCAGAAGTAGGCAACTTGTTCCCTGAGTTAGAAAACGTCGAGAAACGTTCGTTTCTGCTAGCGCTATGCTTCTACACATGTATTTGCTGAACGGTGAAAGCGCACAGTAATGCACTTTTCTCCCAGCAAATACACTGTTTCTAAGGAAATGGGAACACACTGAGGAGACACTTGTGGGAGCTACTGTGACTAAAACTGAGCTTCCCTACACACAGGGAAGCAAGAGAAATGCTGATTTCATCCAGCCCAGTTACATACTCAGAATCTGTACTACTGCGCAAATAGGCATGTCTCTGTAGACAAAAAACTCATTTCTGACAAAGTTGCCCAAATGCATCTCAGAAGTGTGCAACTTGTTCCCTGAGTTAGAAAACGTCAAGAAACGGTCGTTTCTGCTAGCGCTGTGCTTCTACACATGTATTTGCTGAACGGTGAAAGCGCACAGTAATGCACTTTTCTCACAGCAAATACACTGTTTCTAAGGAAATGGGAACACACTGAGGAGACACTTGTGGGAGCTACTGAGACTAAAACTGAGCTTCCCTACGCACAGGGAAGCAAGAGAAATGCTGATTTCATCAAGCCCAGTTACATACTCAGAATCTGGACTACTGCGCAAATAGGCATGTCTCTGTAGGCAAAAAACTCATTTCTGACAAAGTTGCCCAAATGCATCTCAGAAGTGTGCAACTTGTTCCCTGAGTTAGAAAACGTCGAGAAACGGTCGTTTCTGCTAGCGCTGTGCTTCTACACATGTATTTGCTGAACGGTGAAAGCGCACAGTAATGCACTTTTCTCCCAGCAAATACACTGTTTCTAAGGAAATGGGAACACACTGAGGAGACACTTGTGGGAGCTACTGTGACTAAAACTGAGCTTCCGTACGCACAGGGAAGCAAGAGAAATGCTGATTTCATCAAGCCCAGTTACATACTCAGAATCTGTACTACTGCAAAAATAGGCATGTCTCTTTAGGCAAAAAACTCATTTCTGACAAAGTTGCCCAAATGCATCTCAGAAGTGTGCAACTTGTTCCCTGAGTTAGAAAACGTCGAGAAACGGTCGTTTCTGCTAGCGCTGTGCTTCTACACATGTACTTGCTGAACGGTGAAAGCGCACAGTAATGCACTTTTCTCCCAGCAAATACACTGTTTCTAAGGAAATGGGAACACACAGAGGAAACACTTGTGGGAGCTACTGTGACTAAAACTGAGCTTCCCTACGCACAGGGAAGCAAGAGAAATGCTGATTTCATCAAGGCCCGTTACATACTCAGAATCTATACTACTGCGCAAATAGGCATGTCTCTGTAGGCAAAAAACTCATTTCTAACAAAGTTGCCCAAATGCATCTAAGAAGTGTGCCACTTGTTCCCTGAGTTTGAAAACGTCGAGAAACGGTCATATCTGCTAACGCTGTGCTTCTACACATGTATTTGCTGAACGGTGAAAGCGCACAGTAATGCACTTTTCTCCCAGCAAATACACTGTTTCTAAGGAAATGGGAACACACTGAGGAGACACTTGTGGGAGCTACTGGGACTAAAACTGAGCTTCCCTAAGCACAGGGAAGCAAGAGAAATGGTGATTTCATCAAGCCCAGTTACATACTCAGAATCTGTACTACTGCGCAAATAGGCATGTCTCTGTAGGCAAAAAACCCATTTCTGACAAAGTTGCCCAAATGCATCTCAGAAGTGTGCAACTTGTTCCCTGTGTTAGAAAACGTCGAGAAACGTTCGTTTCTGCTAGCGCTGTGCTTCTACACATGTATTTGCTGAACGGTGAAAGCGCACAGTAATGCACTTTTCTCCCAGCAAATACACTGTTTCTAAGAAAATGGGAACACACTGAGGAGACACTTGTGGGAGCTACTGTGACTAAAACTGAGCTTCCCTACGCACAGGGAAGCTAGAGAAATGCTGATTTCATCAAGGCCCGTTACATACTCAGAATCTATACTACTGCGCAAATAGGCATGTCTCTGTAGGCAAAAAACTCATTTCTGACAAAGTTGCCCAAATGCATCTAAGAAGTGTGCCACTTGTTCCCTGAGTTAGAAAACGTCGAGAAACGGTCGTTTCTGCTATCGCTGTGCTTCTACACATGTATTTGCTGAACGGTGAAAGCGCACAGTAATGCACTTTTCTCCCAGCAAATACACTGTTACTATGGAAATGGGAAGACACTGAGGAGACACTTGTGGGAGCTACTGTGACTAAAACTGAGCTTTCCTATGCACAGGGAAGCAAGAGAAATCCTGATTTCATCAAGCCCAGTTACATACTCAGAATCAGTACTACTGCACAAATAGGCATGTCTCTGTAGGCAAAAAATTCATTTCTGACAAAGTTGGCCAAATGCATCTCAGAAGTGTGCAACTTGTTCCCTGAGTTAGAAAACGTCGAGAAACGTTCGTTTCTGCTAGCGCTGTGCTTCTACACATGTATTTGCTGAACGGTGAAAGCGCACAGTAATGCACTTTTTTCTCAGCAAATACACTGTTTTTAAGGAACTGGGAACACACTGAGGAGACATTTGTAAGAGCTACTGTGACTAAAACTGAGCTTCCCTACGCACAGGGAAGAAAGAGAAATGCTGATTTCATCAAGCACAGTTACATACTCAGAATCTGTACTACTGCGCAAATAGGCATGTCTCTGTAGGCAAAAAACTCATTTTTGACAAAGTTGCCCAAATGCATCTCAGAAGTGTGCAACTTGTTCCCTGAGTTAGAAAACGTCGAGAAACGGTCATATCTGCTAACGCTGTGCTTCTACACATGTATTTGCTGAACGGTGAAAGCGCACAGTAATGCACTTTTCTCCCAGCAAATACACTGTTTCTAAGGAAATGGGAACACACTGAGGAGACACTTGTGGGAGCTACTGTGAATAAAACTGAGCTTCCCTACGCACAGGGAAGCAAGAAAAATGCTGATTTCATCCAGCCCAGTTACATACTCAGAATCTGTACTACTGCGCAAATAGGCATGTCTCTGTAGGCAAAAAACTCATTTCTGACAAAGTTGCCCAAATGCATCTCAGAAGTGTGCAACTTGTTCCCTGAGTTAGAAAACGTTGAGAAACGGTCGTTTCTGCTAGCGCTGTGCTTCTACACATGTATTTGCTGAACGGTGAAAGCGCACAGTAATGCACTTTTCTCCCAGCAAATACACTGTTTCTAAGGAAATGGGAACACACTGAGGAGACACTTGTGGGAGCTACTGTGACTAAAACTGAGCTTCCGTACGCACAGGGAAGCAAGAGAAATGCTGATTTCATCAAGCCCAGTTACATACTCCGAATCTGTACTACTGCCCAAATAGGCATGTCTCTTTAGGCAAAAAACTCATTTCTGACAAAGTTGCCCAAATGCATCTCAGAAGTGTGCAACTTGTTCCCTGAGTTAGAAAACGTCGAGAAACGGTCGTTTCTGCTAGCGCTGTGCTTCTACACATGTACTTGCTGAACGGTGAAAGCGCACAGTAATGCACTTTTCTCCCAGCAAATACACTGTTTCTAAGGAAATGGGAACACACAGAGGAGACACTTGTGGGAGCTACTGTGACTAAAACTGAGCTTCCCTACGCACAGGGAAGCAAGAGAAATGCTGATTTCATCAAGGCCCGTTACATACTCAGAATCTATACTACTGCGCAAATAGGCATGTCTCTGTAGGCAAAAAACTCATTTCTGACAAAGTTGCCCAAATGCATCTAAGAAGTGTGACACTTGTTCCCTGAGTTAGAAAACGTCGAGAAACGGTCATATCTGCTAACGCTGTGCTTCTACACATGTATTTGCTGAACGGTGAATGCGCACAGTAATGCACTTTTCTCCCAGCAAATACACTGTTTCTAAGGAAATGGGAACACACTGAGGAGACACTTGTGGGAGCTACTGGGACTAAAACTGAGCTTCCCTAAGCACAGGGAAGCAAGAGAAATGGTGATTTCATCAAGCCCAGTTACATACTCAGAATCTGTACTACTGCGCAAATAGGCATGTCTCTGTAGGCAAAAAACCCATTTCTGACAAAGTTGCCCAAATGCATCTCAGAAGTGTGCAACTTGTTCCCTGAGTTAGAAAACGTCGAGAAACGTTCGTTTCTGCTAGCGCTGTGCTTCTACACATGTATTTGCTGAACGGTGAAAGCGCACAGTAATGCACTTTTCTCCCAGCAAATACACTGTTTCTAAGGAAATGGGAACACACTGAGGAGACACTTGTGGGAGCTACTGTGACTAAAACTGAGCTTCCCTACGCACAGGGAAGCAAGAGAAATGCTGATTTCATCCAGCCCAGTTACATACTCAGAATCTGTACTACTGCGCAAATAGGCATGTCTATGTAGGCAAAAAACTCGTTTCTGACAAAGCTGCCCAAATGCATCTCAGAAGTGTGCAACTTGTTCCCTGAGTTAGAAAACGTCGAGAAACGGTCGTTTCTGCTAGCGCTGTGCTTCTACACATGTACTTGCTGAACGGTGAAAGCGCACAGTAATGCACTTTTCTCCCAGCAAATACACTGTTTCTAAGGAAATGGGAACACACAGAGGAGACACTTGTGGGAGCTACTGTGACTAAAACTGAGCTTCCCTACGCACAGGGAAGCAAGAGAAATGCTGATTTCATCAAGGCCCGTTACATACTCAGAATCTATACTACTGCGCAAATAGGCATGTCTCTGTAGGCAAAAAACTCATTTCTGACAAAGTTGCCCAAATGCATCTAAGAAGTGTGACACTTGTTCCCTGAGTTAGAAAACGTCGAGAAACGGTCATATCTGCTAACGCTGTGCTTCTACACATGTATTTGCTGAACGGTGAATGCGCACAGTAATGCACTTTTCTCCCAGCAAATACACTGTTTCTAAGGAAATGGGAACACACTGAGGAGACACTTGTGGGAGCTACTGGGACTAAAACTGAGCTTCCCTAAGCACAGGGAAGCAAGAGAAATGGTGATTTCATGAAGCCCAGTTACATACTCAGAATCTGTACTACTGCGCAAATAGGCATGTCTCTGTAGGCAAAAAACCCATTTCTGACAAAGTTGCCCAAATGCATCTCAGAAGTGTGCAACTTGTTCCCTGAGTTAGAAAACGTCGAGAAACGTTCGTTTCTGCTAGCGCTGTGCTTCTACACATGTATTTGCTGAACGGTGAAAGCGCACAGTAATGCACTTTTCTCCCAGCAAATACACTGTTTCTAAGGAAATGGGAACACACTGAGGAGACACTTGTGGGAGCTACTGTGACTAAAACTGAGCTTCCCTACGCACAGGGAAGCAAGAGAAATGCTGATTTCATCCAGCCCAGTTACATACTCAGAATCTGTACTACTGCGCAAATAGGCATGTCTATGTAGGCAAAAAACTCGTTTCTGACAAAGCTGCCCAAATGCATCTCAGAAGTGTGCAACTTGTTCCCTGAGTTAGAAAACGTCGAGAAACGTTAGTTTCTGCTAGCGCTGTGCTTCTACACATGTATTTGCTGAACGGTGAAAGCGCACAGTAATGCACTTTTCTCTCAGCAAATACACTGTTTGTAAGGAAATGGGAACACACTGAGGAGACACTTGTGGGAGCTACTGTGACTAAAACTGAGCTTCCCTACGCACAGGGAAGCAAGAGAAATGCTGATTTCATCAAGCCCAGTTACATACTCAGAATCTGTACTACTGCACAAATAGGCATGTCTCTTTAGGCAAAAAACTCATTTCTGACAAAGTTGCCCAAATGCATCTCAGAAGTGTGCAACTTGTTCCCTGAGTTAGAAAACGTCGAGAAACGGTCTTTTCTGCTAGCTCTGTGCTTCTACACATGTATTTGCTGAACGGTGAAAGCGCACAGTAATGCACTTTTCTCCCAGCAAATACGCTGTTTCTAAGGAAATGGGAACACACAGAGGAGACACTTGTGGGAGCTACTGTGACTAAAACTGAGCTTCCCTACGCACAGGGAAGCAAGAGAAATGCTGATTTCATCAAGCCCAGTTACATACTCAGAATCTATACTACTGCGCAAATAGGCATGTCTCTGTAGGCAAAAAACTCATTTCTGACAAAGTTGCCCAAATGCATCTCAGAAGTGTGCCACTTGTTCCCTGAGTTAGAAAACGTCGAGAAACGGTCATATCTGCTAACGCTGTGCTTCTACACATGTATTTGCTGAACGGTGAAAGCGCACAGTAATGCACTTTTCTCCCAGCAAATACACTGTTTCTAAGGAAATGGGAACACACTGAGGAGACACTTGTGGGAGCTACTGTGACTAAAACTGAGCTTCCCTACGCACAGGGAAGCAAGAGAAATGCTGATTTCATCCAGCCCAGTTACATACTCAGAATCTGTACTACTGCACAAATAGGCATGTCTGTGTAGGCAAAAAACTCATTTCTGAGAAAGTTGCCAAATGCATCTCAGAAGTGTGCAACTTGTTCCCTGAGTTAGAAAACGTCGAGAAACGTTCGATTCTGCTAGCGCTGTTCTTCTACACATGTATTTGCTGAACGGTGAAAGCGCACAGTAATGCACTTTTCTCCCAGCAAATACACTGTTTCTAAGGAAATGGGAACACACTGAGGAGACACTTGTGGGAGCTACTGTGACTAAAACTGAGCTTCCGTACGCACAGGGAAGCAAGAGAAATGCTGATTTCATCAAGCCCAGTTACATACTCCGAATCTGTACTACTGCCCAAATAGGCATGTCTCTTTAGGCAAAAAACTCATTTCTGACAAAGTTGCCCAAATGCATCTCAGAAGTGTGCAACTTGTTCCCTGAGTTAGAAAACGTCGAGAAACGGTCGTTTCTGCTAGCGCTGTGCTTCTACACATGTACTTGCTGAACGGTGAAAGCGCACAGTAATGCACTTTTCTCCCAGCAAATACACTGTTTCTAAGGAAATGGGAACACACAGAGGAGACACTTGTGGGAGCTACTGTGACTAAAACTGAGCTTCCCTACGCACAGGGAAGCAAGAGAAATGCTGATTTCATCAAGGCCCGTTACATACTCAGAATCTATACTACTGCGCAAATAGGCATGTCTCTGTAGGCAAAAAACTCATTTCTGACAAAGTTGCCCAAATGCATCTAAGAAGTGTGACACTTGTTCCCTGAGTTAGAAAACGTCGAGAAACGGTCATATCTGCTAACGCTGTGCTTCTACACATGTATTTGCTGAACGGTGAATGCGCACAGTAATGCACTTTTCTCCCAGCAAATACACTGTTTCTAAGGAAATGGGAACACACTGAGGAGACACTTGTGGGAGCTACTGGGACTAAAACTGAGCTTCCCTAAGCACAGGGAAGCAAGAGAAATGGTGATTTCATCAAGCCCAGTTACATACTCAGAATCTGTACTACTGCGCAAATAGGCATGTCTCTGTAGGCAAAAAACCCATTTCTGACAAAGTTGCCCAAATGCATCTCAGAAGTGTGCAACTTGTTCCCTGAGTTAGAAAACGTCGAGAAACGTTCGTTTCTGCTAGCGCTGTGCTTCTACACATGTATTTGCTGAACGGTGAAAGCGCACAGTAATGCACTTTTCTCCCAGCAAATACACTGTTTCTAAGGAAATGGGAACACACTGAGGAGACACTTGTGGGAGCTACTGTGACTAAAACTGAGCTTCCCTACGCACAGGGAAGCAAGAGAAATGCTGATTTCATCCAGCCCAGTTACATACTCAGAATCTGTACTACTGCGCAAATAGGCATGTCTATGTAGGCAAAAAACTCGTTTCTGACAAAGCTGCCCAAATGCATCTCAGAAGTGTGCAACTTGTTCCCTGAGTTAGAAAACGTCGAGAAACGTTAGTTTCTGCTAGCGCTGTGCTTCTACACATGTATTTGCTGAACGGTGAAAGCGCACAGTAATGCACTTTTCTCTCAGCAAATACACTGTTTGTAAGGAAATGGGAACACACTGAGGAGACACTTGTGGGAGCTACTGTGACTAAAACTGAGCTTCCCTACGCACAGGGAAGCAAGAGAAATGCTGATTTCATCAAGCCCAGTTACATACTCAGAATCTGTACTACTGCACAAATAGGCATGTCTCTTTAGGCAAAAAACTCATTTCTGACAAAGTTGCCCAAATGCATCTCAGAAGTGTGCAACTTGTTCCCTGAGTTAGAAAACGTCGAGAAACGGTCTTTTCTGCTAGCTCTGTGCTTCTACACATGTATTTGCTGAACGGTGAAAGCGCACAGTAATGCACTTTTCTCCCAGCAAATACGCTGTTTCTAAGGAAATGGGAACACACAGAGGAGACACTTGTGGGAGCTACTGTGACTAAAACTGAGCTTCCCTACGCACAGGGTAGCAAGAGAAATGCTGATTTCATCAAGCCCAGTTACATACTCAGAATCTATACTACTGCGCAAATAGGCATGTCTCTGTAGGCAAAAAACTCATTTCTGACAAAGTTGCCCAAATGCATCTCAGAAGTGTGCCACTTGTTCCCTGAGTTAGAAAACGTCGAGAAACGGTCATATCTGCTAACGCTGTGCTTCTACACATGTATTTGCTGAACGGTGAAAGCGCACAGTAATGCACTTTTCTCCCAGCAAATACACTGTTTCTAAGGAAATGGGAACACACTGAGGAGACACTTGTGGGAGCTACTGTGACTAAAACTGAGCTTCCCTACGCACAGGGAAGCAAGAGAAATGCTGATTTCATCCAGCCCAGTTACATACTCAGAATCTGTACTACTGCACAAATAGGCATGTCTGTGTAGGCAAAAAACTCATTTCTGAGAAAGTTGCCAAATGCATCTCAGAAGTGTGCAACTTGTTCCCTGAGTTAGAAAACGTCGAGAAACGTTCGATTCTGCTAGCGCTGTTCTTCTACACATGTATTTGCTGAACGGTGAAAGCGCACAGTAATGCAATTTTCTCCCAGCAAATACACTGTTTCTAAGGAAATGGGAACACACTGAGGAGACACTTGTGGGAGCTACTGTGACTAAAACTGAGCTTCCCTACGCACAGGGAAGCAAGAGAAATGCTGATTTCATCCAGCCCAGTTACATACTCAGAATCTGTACTACTGCGCAAATAGGCATGTCTCTGTAGGCAAAAAACTCATTTCTGACAAAGTTGCCCAAATGCATCTCAGAAGTGTGCAACTTGTTCCCTGAGTTAGAAAACGTCGAGAAACGGTCGTTTCTGCTAGCGCTGTGCTTCTACACATGTATTTGCTGAACGGTGAAAGCGCACAGTAATGCACTTTTCTCCCAGCAAATACACTGTTTCTAAGGAAATGGGAACACACTGAGGAGACACTTGTGGGAGCTACTGTGACTAAAACTGAGCTTCCCTACGCACAGGGAAGCAAGAGAAATGCTGATTTCTTCAAGCCCAGTTACATACTCAGAATCTGGACTACTGCGCAAATAGGCATGTCTCTGTAGGCAAAAAACTCATTTCTGACAAAGTTGCCCAAATGCATCTCAGAAGTGTGCAACTTGTTCCCTGAGTTAGAAAATGTCGAGAAACGTTCGTTTCTGCTAGCGCTGTGCTTCTACACATGTATTTGCTGAACGGTGAAAGAGCACAGTAATGCACTTTTCTCCCAGCAAATACACTGTTTCTAAGGAAATGGGAACACACTGAGGAGACACTTGTGGGAGCTACTGTGACTAAAACTGAGCTTCCCTACGCACAGGGAAGCAAGAGAAATGCTGATTTTATCAAGCCCAGTTACATACTCAGAATCTGTACTACTGCGCAAATAGGCATGTCTCTGTAGGCAAAAAACTCATTTCTGACAAAGTTGCCCAAATGCATCTCAGAAGTGTGCAACTTGTTCCCTGAGTTAGAAAACGGTGAGAAATGGTTGTTTCTGCTAGCGCTGTGCTTCTACATATGTATTTGCTGAACGGTGAAAGCGCACAGTAATGCACTTTTCTCCCAGCAAATACACTGTTTCTAAGGAAATGGGAACACACTGAGGAGACACTTGTGGGAGCTACTGTGACTAAAACTGAGCTTCCCTACGCACAGGGAAGCAAGAGAAATGCTGATTTCATCAAGCCCAGTTACATACTCAGAATCTGTACTACTGCAGAAATAGGCATGTCTCATTAGGCAAAAAACTCATTTCTGACAAAGTTGCCCAAATGCATCTCAGAAGTGTGCAACTTGTTCCCTGAGTTAGAAAACGTCGAGAAACGGTCGTTTCTGCTATCGCTGTGCTTCTACACATGTATTTGCTGAACGGTGAAAGCGCACAGTAATGCACTTTTCTCCCAGCAAATACACTGTTTCTAAGGAAATGGGAACACACAGAGGAGACACTTGTGGGAGCTACTGTGACTAAATCTGAGCTTCCCTACGCACAGGGAAGCAAGAGAAATGCTGATTTCATCAAGCCCAGTTACATACTCAGAATCTGTACTACTGCGCAAATAGGCATGTCTCTGTAGGCAAAAAACTCATTTCTGACAAAGTTGCCCAAATGCATCTCAGAAGTGTGCAACTTGTTCCCTGAGTTAGAAAACGTCGAGAAATGGTCATATCTGCTAACGCTGTGCTTCTACACATGTATTTGCTGAACGGTGAAAGCGCACAGTAATGCACTTTTATCCCAGCAAATACACTGTTTCTAATGAAATGGGAACACACTGAGGAGACACTTGTGGGAGCTACTGTGACTAAAACTGAGCTTCCCTACGCACAGGGAAGCCAGAGAAATGCTGATTTCATCAAGCCCAGTTACATACTCAGAATCTGTACTACTGCGCAAATAGGCATGAATCTGTAGGCAAAAAACTCATTTCTGACCAAGTTGCCCAAATGCATCTCAGAAGTGTGCAACTTGTTCCCTGAGTTAGAAAACGTCGAGAAACGGTCGTATCTGCTAGCGCTGTGCTTCTACACATGTATTTGCTGAACGGTGAAAGAGCACAGTAATGCACTTTTCTCCCAGCAAATACACTGTTTCTAAGGAAATGGGAACACACTGAGGAGACACTTGTGGGAGCTACTGGGACTAAAACTGAGCTTCCCTACGCACAGGGAAGCAAGAGAAATGCTGATTTCATCAAGCCCAGTTACATACTCAGAATCTGTACTACTGCGCAAATAGGCATGTCTCTGTAGGCAAAAAACTCATTTCTGACAAAGATGCCCAAATGCATCTCAGAAGTGTGCAACTTGTTCCCTGAGTTAGAAAACGTCGAGAAACGTTCGTTTCTGCTAGCACTGTGCTTCTACACATGTATTTGCTGAACGGTGAAAGCGCACAGTAATGCACTTTTCTCCCAGCAAATACACTGTTTCTAAGGAAATGGGAACACACTGAGGAGACACTTGTGGGAGCTACTGGGACTAAAACTGAGCTTCCCTACGCACAGGGAAGCAAGAGAAATGCTGATTTCATCAAGCCCAGTTACATACTCAGAATCTGTACTACTGCGCAAATAGGCATGTCTCTGTAGGCAAAAAACTCTTTTCTGACAAAGATGCCCAAATGCATCTCAGAAGTGTGCAACTTGTTCCCTGAGTTAGAAAACGTCGAGAAATGGTCATATCTGCTAACGCTGTGCTTCTACACATGTATTTGCTGAACGGTGAAAGCGCACAGTAATGCACTTTTATCCCAGCAAATACACTGTTTCTAATGAAATGGGAACACACTGAGGAGACACTTGTGGGAGCTACTGTGACTAAAACTGAGCTTCCCTACGCACAGGGAAGCCAGAGAAATGCTGATTTCATCAAGCCCAGTTACATACTCAGAATCTGTACTACTGCGCAAATAGGCATGAATCTGTAGGCAAAAAACTCATTTCTGACAAAGTTGCCCAAATGCATCTCAGAAGTGTGCAACTTGTTCCCTGAGTTAGAAAACATCGAGAAACGGTCGTATCTGCTAGCGCTGTGCTTCTACACATGTATTTGCTGAACGGTGAAAGAGCACAGTAATGCACTTTTCTCCCAGCAAATACACTGTTTCTAAGGAAATGGGAACACACTGAGGAGACACTTGTGGGAGCTACTGGGACTAAAACTGAGCTTCCCTACGCACAGGGAAGCAAGAGAAATGCTGATTTCATCAAGCCCAGTTACATACTCAGAATCTGTACTACTGCGCAAATAGGCATGTCTCTGTAGGCAAAAAACTCTTTTCTGACAAAGATGCCCAAATGCATCTCAGAAGTGTGCAACTTGTTCCCTGAGTTAGAAAACGTCGAGAAACTGTCGTTTCTGCTAGCGCTGTGCTTCTACATATGTATTTGCTGAACGGTGAAAGCGCACAGTAATGCACTTTTCTCCCAGCAAATACACTGTTTCTAAGGAAATGGGAACACACTGAGGAGACACTTGTGGGAGCTACTGTGACTAAAACTGAGCTTCCCTACGCACAGGGAAGCAAGAGAAATGCTGATTTCATCAAGCCCAGTTACATACTCAGAATCTGTACTACTGCGCAAATAGGCATGTCTCTTTAGGCAAAAAACTCATTTCTGACAAAGTTGCCCAAATGCATCTCAGAAGTGTGCAACTTGTTCCCTGAGTTAGAAAACGTCGAGAAACGTTCGTTTCTGCTAGCGCTGTGCTTCTACACATGTACTTGCTGAACGGTGAAAGCGCACAGTAATGCACGTTTCTCCCAGCAAATACACTGTTTCTAATGAAATGGGAACACACTGAGGAGACACTTGTGGGAGCTACTGTGACTAAAACTGAGCTTCCCTACGCACAGGGAAGCAAGAGAAATGCTGATTTCATCAAGCCCAGTTACATACTCAGAATCTGTACTACTGCGCAAATAGGCATGTCTCTTTAGGCAAAAAACTCATTTCTGACAAAGTTGCCCAAATGCACCTCAGAAGTGTGCAACTTGTTCCCTGAGTTAGAAAACGTCGAGAAACGGTCGTATCTGCTAGCGCTGTGCTTCTACACATGTATTTGCTGAACGGTGAAAGAGCACAGTAATGCACTTTTCTCCCAGCAAATACACTGTTTCTAAGGAAATGGGAACACACTGAGGAGACACTTGTGGGAGCTACTGGGACTAAAACTGAGCTTCCCTACGCACAGGGAAGCAAGAGAAATGCTGATTTCATCAAGCCCAGTTACATACTCAGAATCTGTACTACTGCGCAAATAGGCATGTCTCTGTAGGCAAAAAACTCATTTCTGACAAAGTTGCCCAAATGCATCTCAGAAGTGTGCAACTTGTTCCCTGAGTTAGAAAACGTCGAGAAACGGTCGTTTCTGCTATCGCTGTGCTTCTACACATGTATTTGCTGAACGGTGAAAGCGCACAGTAATGCACTTTTCTCCCAGCAAATACACTGTTTCTAAGGAAATGGGAACACACAGAGGAGACACTTGTGGGAGCTACTGTGACTAAATCTGAGCTTCCCTACGCACAGGGAAGCAAGAGAAATGCTGATTTCATCAAGCCCAGTTACATACTCAGAATCTGTACTACTGCGCAAATAGGCATGTCTCTGTAGGCAAAAAACTCATTTCTGACAAAGTTGCCCAAATGCATCTCAGAAGTGTGCAACTTGTTCCCTGAGTTAGAAAACGTCGAGAAATGGTCATATCTGCTAACGCTGTGCTTCTACACATGTATTTGCTGAACGGTGAAAGCGCACAGTAATGCACTTTTATCCCAGCAAATACACTGTTTCTAATGAAATGGGAACACACTGAGGAGACACTTGTGGGAGCTACTGTGACTAAAACTGAGCTTCCCTACGCACAGGGAAGCCAGAGAAATGCTGATTTCATCAAGCCCAGTTACATACTCAGAATCTGTACTACTGCGCAAATAGGCATGAATCTGTAGGCAAAAAACTCATTTCTGACAAAGTTGCCCAAATGCATCTCAGAAGTGTGCAACTTGTTCCCTGAGTTAGAAAACGTCGAGAAACGGTCGTATCTGCTAGCGCTGTGCTTCTACACATGTATTTGCTGAACGGTGAAAGAGCACAGTAATGCACTTTTCTCCCAGCAAATACACTGTTTCTAAGGAAATGGGAACACACTGAGGAGACACTTGTGGGAGCTACTGGGACTAAAACTGAGCTTCCCTACGCACAGGGAAGCAAGAGAAATGCTGATTTCATCAAGCCCAGTTACATACTCAGAATCTGTACTACTGCGCAAATAGGCATGTCTCTGTAGGCAAAAAACTCATTTCTGACAAAGATGCCCAAATGCATCTCAGAAGTGTGCAACTTGTTCCCTGAGTTAGAAAACGTCGAGAAACGTTCGTTTCTGCTAGCACTGTGCTTCTACACATGTATTTGCTGAACGGTGAAAGCGCACAGTAATGCACTTTTCTCCCAGCAAATACACTGTTTCTAAGGAAATGGGAACACACTGAGGAGACACTTGTGGGAGCTACTGGGACTAAAACTGAGCTTCCCTACGCACAGGGAAGCAAGAGAAATGCTGATTTCATCAAGCCCAGTTACATACTCAGAATCTGTACTACTGCGCAAATAGGCATGTCTCTGTAGGCAAAAAACTCTTTTCTGACAAAGATGCCCAAATGCATCTCAGAAGTGTGCAACTTGTTCCCTGAGTTAGAAAACGTCGAGAAATGGTCATATCTGCTAACGCTGTGCTTCTACACATGTATTTGCTGAACGGTGAAAGCGCACAGTAATGCACTTTTATCCCAGCAAATACACTGTTTCTAATGAAATGGGAACACACTGAGGAGACACTTGTGGGAGCTACTGTGACTAAAACTGAGCTTCCCTACGCACAGGGAAGCCAGAGAAATGCTGATTTCATCAAGCCCAGTTACATACTCAGAATCTGTACTACTGCGCAAATAGGCATGAATCTGTAGGCAAAAAACTCATTTCTGATCAAGTTGCCCAAATGCATCTCAGAAGTGTGCAACTTGTTCCCTGAGTTAGAAAACATCGAGAAACGGTCGTATCTGCTAGCGCTGTGCTTCTACACATGTATTTGCTGAACGGTGAAAGAGCACAGTAATGCACTTTTCTCCCAGCAAATACACTGTTTCTAAGGAAATGGGAACACACTGAGGAGACACTTGTGGGAGCTACTGGGACTAAAACTGAGCTTCCCTACGCACAGGGAAGCAAGAGAAATGCTGATTTCATCAAGCCCAGTTACATACTCAGAATCTGTACTACTGCGCAAATAGGCATGTCTCTGTAGGCAAAAAACTCTTTTCTGACAAAGATGCCCAAATGCATCTCAGAAGTGTGCAACTTGTTCCCTGAGTTAGAAAACGTCGAGAAACTGTCGTTTCTGCTAGCGCTGTGCTTCTACATATGTATTTGCTGAACGGTGAAAGCGCACAGTAATGCACTTTTCTCCCAGCAAATACACTGTTTCTAAGGAAATGGGAACACACTGAGGAGACACTTGTGGGAGCTACTGTGACTAAAACTGAGCTTCCCTACGCACAGGGAAGCAAGAGAAATGCTGATTTCATCAAGCCCAGTTACATACTCAGAATCTGTACTACTGCGCAAATAGGCATGTCTCTTTAGGCAAAAAACTCATTTCTGACAAAGTTGCCCAAATGCATCTCAGAAGTGTGCAACTTGTTCCCTGAGTTAGAAAACGTCGAGAAACGTTCGTTTCTGCTAGCGCTGTGCTTCTACACATGTACTTGCTGAACGGTGAAAGCGCACAGTAATGCACGTTTCTCCCAGCAAATACACTGTTTCTAATGAAATGGGAACACACTGAGGAGACACTTGTGGGAGCTACTGTGACTAAAACTGAGCTTCCCTACGCACAGGGAAGCAAGAGAAATGCTGATTTCATCAAGCCCAGTTACATACTCAGAATCTGTACTACTGCGCAAATAGGCATGTCTCTGTAGGCAAAAAACTCATTTCTGACAAAGTTGCCCAAATGCACCTCAGAAGTGTGCAACTTGTTCCCTGAGTTAGAAAACGTCGAGAAACGGTCGTATCTGCTAGCGCTGTGCTTCTACACATGTATTTGCTGAACGGTGAAAGAGCACAGTAATGCACTTTTCTCCCAGCAAATACACTGTTTCTAAGGAAATGGGAACACACTGAGGAGACACTTGTGGGAGCTACTGGGACTAAAACTGAGCTTCCCTACGCACAGGGAAGCAAGAGAAATGCTGATTTCATCAAGCCCAGTTACATACTCAGAATCTGTACTACTGCGCAAATAGGCATGTCTCTGTAGGCAAAAAACTCATTTCTGACAAAGATGCCCAAATGCATCTCAGAAGTGCGCAACTTGTTCCCTGAGTTAGAAAACGTCGAGAAACGTTCGTTTCTGCTAGCACTGTGCTTCTACACATGTATTTGCTGAACGGTGAAAGCGCACAGTAATGCACTTTTCTCCCAGCAAATACACTGTTTCTAAGGAAATGGGAACACACTGAGGAGACACTTGTGGGAGCTACTGGGACTAAAACTGAGCTTCCCTACGCACAGGGAAGCAAGAGAAATGCTGATTTCATCAAGCCCAGTTACATACTCAGAATCTGTACTACTGCGCAAATAGGCATGTCTCTGTAGGCAAAAAACTCTTTTCTGACAAAGATGCCCAAATGCATCTCAGAAGTGTGCAACTTGTTCCCTGAGTTAGAAAACGTCGAGAAATGGTCATATCTGCTAACGCTGTGCTTCTACACATGTATTTGCTGAACGGTGAAAGCGCACAGTAATGCACTTTTATCCCAGCAAATACACTGTTTCTAATGAAATGGGAACACACTGAGGAGACACTTGTGGGAGCTACTGTGACTAAAACTGAGCTTCCCTACGCACAGGGAAGCCAGAGAAATGCTGATTTCATCAAGCCCAGTTACATACTCAGAATCTGTACTACTGCGCAAATAGGCATGAATCTGTAGGCAAAAAACTCATTTCTGACAAAGTTGCCCAAATACATCTCAGAAGTGTGCAACTTGTTCCCTGAGTTAGAAAACGTCGAGAAACGGTCGTATCTGCTAGCGCTGTGCTTCTACACATGTATTTGCTGAACGGTGAAAGAGCACAGTAATGCACTTTTCTCCCAGCAAATACACTGTTTCTAAGGAAATGGGAACACACTGAGGAGACACTTGTGGGAGCTACTGGGACTAAAACTGAGCTTCCCTACGCACAGGGAAGCAAGAGAAATGCTGATTTCATCAAGCCCAGTTACATACTCAGAATCTGTACTACTGCGCAAATAGGCATGTCTCTCTAGGCAAAAAACTCTTTTCTGACAAAGATGCCCAAATGCATCTCAGAAGTGTGCAACTTGTTCCCTGAGTTAGAAAACGTCGAGAAACTGTCGTTTCTGCTAGCGCTGTGCTTCTACATATGTATTTGCTGAACGGTGAAAGCGCACAGTAATGCACTTTTCTCCCAGCAAATACACTGTTTCTAAGGAAATGGGAACACACTGAGGAGACACTTGTGGGAGCTACTGTGACTAAAACTGAGCTTCCCTACGCACAGGGAAGCAAGAGAAATGCTGATTTCATCAAGCCCAGTTACATACTCAGAATCTGTACTACTGCGCAAATAGGCATGTCTCTTTAGGCAAAAAACTCATTTCTGACAAAGTTGCCCAAATGCATCTCAGAAGTGTGCAACTTGTTCCCTGAGTTAGAAAACGTCGAGAAACGTTCGTTTCTGCTAGCGCTGTGCTTCTACACATGTACTTGCTGAACGGTGAAAGCGCACAGTAATGCACGTTTCTCCCAGCAAATACACTGTTTCTAATGAAATGGGAACACACTGAGGAGACACTTGTGGGAGCTACTGTGACTAAAACTGAGCTTCCCTACGCACAGGGAAGCAAGAGAAATGCTGATTTCATCAAGCCAAGTTACATACTCAGAATCTGTACTACTGCGCAAATAGGCATGTCTCTGTAGGCAAAAAACTCATTTCTGACAAAGTTGCCCAAATGCACCTCAGAAGTGTGCAACTTGTTCCCTGAGTTAGAAAACGTCGAGAAACGGTCGTTTCTGCTAGCGCTGTGCTTCTACATATGTATTTGCTGAATGGTGAAAGCGCACAGTAATGCACTTTTCTCCCAGCAAATACACTGTTTCTAAGGAAATGGGAACACACTGAGGAGACACTTGTGGGAGCTACTGTGACTAAAACTGAGCTTCCCTACGCACAGGGAAGCAAGAGAAATGCTGATTTCATCAAGCCCAGTTACATACTCAGAATCTGTACTACTGCGCAAATAGGCATGTCTCTTTAGGCAAAAAACTCATTTCTGACAAAGTTGCCCAAATGCATCTCAGAAGTGTGCAACTTGTTCCCTGAGTTAGAAAACGTCCAGAAACGTTCGTTTCTGCTACCGCTGTGCTTCTACACATGTACTTGCTGAACGGTGAAAGCGCACAGTAATGCACTTTTCTCCCAGCAAATACACTGTTTCTAAGGAAATGGGAACACACTGAGGAGACACTTTTGGGAGCTACCGTGACTAAAACTGAGCTTCCCTACGCACAGGGAAGCAAGAGAAATGCTGATTTCATCCAGCCCAGTTACAAACTCAGAATCTGTACTACTGCGCAAATAGGCATGTCTCTGTAGGCAAAAAACACATTTTTGACAAAGTTGCCCAAATGCATCTCAGAAGTGTGCAACTTGTTCCCTGAGTTAGAAAACGTCGAGAAACGGTCGTTTCTGCTAGCGCTGTGCTTCTACATATGTATTTGCTGAACGGTGAAAGAGCACAGTAATGCTCTTTTCTCCCAGCAAATACACTGTTTCTAAGGAAATGGGAACACACTGAGGAGACACTTGTGGGAGCTACTGTGACTAAAACTGAGCTTCCCTACGCACAGGGAAGCAAGAGAAATGCTGATTTCATCAAGCCCAGTTACATACTCAGAATCTGTACTACTGCGCAAATAGGCATGTCTCTGTAGGCAAAAAACTCATTTCTGACAAAGTTGCCCAAATGCATCTCAGAAGTGTGCAACTTGTTCCCTGAGTTAGAAAACGTCGAGAAACGGTCGTTTCTGCTATCGCTGTGCTTCTACACATGTATTTGCTGAACGGTGAAAGCGCACAGTAATGCACTTTTCTCCCAGCAAATACACTGTTACTATGGAAATGGGAAGACACTGAGGAGACACTTGTGGGAGCTACTGTGACTAAAACTGAGCTTTCCTATGCACAGGGAAGCAAGAGAAATCCTGATTTCATCAAGCCCAGTTACATACTCAGAATCTGTACTACTGCGCAAATAGGCATGTCTCTGTAGGCAAAAAACTCATATCTGACAAAGTTGCCCAAATGCATCTCAGAAGTGTGCAACTTGTTCCCTGAGTTAGAAAACGTCGAGAAACGGTCATATCTGCTAACGCTGTTCTTCTACACAAGTATATGCTGAACGGTGAAAGCGCACAGTAATGCACTTTTCTCCCAGCAAATACACTGTTTCTAAGGAACTGGGAACACACTGAGGAGACACTTGTCCGAGCTACTGTGACTAAAACTGAGCTTCCCTAAGCACAGGGAAGCAAGAGAAATGGTGATTTCATCAAGCCCAGTTACATACTCAGAATCTGTACTACTGCGCAAATAGGCATGTCTCAGTAGGCAAAAAACCCATTTCTGACAAAGTTGCCCAAATGCATCTCAGAAGTGTGCAACTTGTTCCCTGAGTTAGAAAACGTCGAGAAACGTTCGTTTCTGCTAGCGCTGTGCTTCTACACATGTATTTGCTGAACGGTGAAAGCGCACAGTAATGCACTTTTCTCCCAGCAAATACACTGTTTCTAAGGAAATGGGAACACACTGAGGAGACACTTGTGGGAGCTACTGTGACTAAAACTGAGCTTCCCTACGCACAGGGAAGCAAGAGAAATGCTGATTTCATCCAGCCCAGTTACATACTCAGAATCTGTACTACTGCGCAAATAGGCATGTCTATGTAGGCAAAAAACTCGTTTCTGACAAAGCTGCCCAAATGCATCTCAGAAGTGTGCAACTTGTTCCCTGAGTTAGAAAACGTCGAGAAACGTTAGTTTCTGCTAGCGCTGTGCTTCTACACATGTATTTGCTGAACGGTGAAAGCGCACAGTAATGCACTTTTCTCCCAGCAAATACACTGTTTCTAAGGAAATGGGAACACACTGAGGAGACACTTGTGGGAGCTACTGTGACTAAAACTGAGCTTCCCTACGCACAGGGAAGCAAGAGAAATGCTGATTTCATCCAGCCCAGTTACATACTCAGAATCTGTACTACTGCGCAAATAGGCATGTCTATGTAGGCAAAAAACTCGTTTCTGACAAAGCTGCCAAAATGCATCTCAGAAGTGTGCAACTTGTTCCCTGAGTTAGAAAACGTCGAGAAACGTTAGTTTCTGCTAGCGCTGTGCTTCTACACATGTATTTGCTGAACGGTGAAAGCGCACAGTAATGCACTTTTCTCTCAGCAAATACACTGTTTGTAAGGAAATGGGAACACACTGAGGAGACACTTGTGGGAGCTACTGTGACTAAAACTGAGCTTCCCTACGCACAGGGAAGCAAGAGAAATGCTGATTTCATCAAGCCCAGTTACATACTCAGAATCTGTACTACTGCACAAATAGGCATGTCTCTTTAGGCAAAAAACTCATTTCTGACAAAGTTGCCCAAATGCATCTCAGAAGTGTGCAACTTGTTCCCTGAGTTAGAAAACGTCGAGAAACGGTCTTTTCTGCTAGCTCTGTGCTTCTACACATGTATTTGCTGAACGGTGAAAGCGCACAGTAATGCACTTTTCTCCCAGCAAATACGCTGTTTCTAAGGAAATGGGAACACACAGAGGAGACACTTGTGGGAGCTACTGTGACTAAAACTGAGCTTCCCTACGCACAGGGAAGCAAGAGAAATGCTGATTTCATCAAGCCCAGTTACATACTCAGAATCTATACTACTGCGCAAATAGGCATGTCTCTGTAGGCAAAAAACTCATTTCTGACAAAGTTGCCCAAATGCATCTCAGAAGTGTGCCACTTGTTCCCTGAGTTAGAAAACGTCGAGAAACGGTCATATCTGCTAACGCTGTGCTTCTACACATGTATTTGCTGAACGGTGAAAGCGCACAGTAATGCACTTTTCTCCCAGCAAATACACTGTTTCTAAGGAAATGGGAACACACTGAGGAGACACTTGTGGGAGCTACTGTGACTAAAACTGAGCTTCCCTACGCACAGGGAAGCAAGAGAAATGCTGATTTCATCCAGCCCAGTTACATACTCAGAATCTGTACTACTGCACAAATAGGCATGTCTGTGTAGGCAAAAAACTCATTTCTGAGAAAGTTGCCAAATGCATCTCAGAAGTGTGCAACTTGTTCCCTGAGTTAGAAAACATCGAGAAACGTTCGATTCTGCTAGCGCTGTTCTTCTACACATGTATTTGCTGAACGGTGAAAGCGCACAGTAATGCACTTTTCTCCCAGCAAATACACTGTTTCTAAGGAAATGGGAACACACTGAGGAGACACTTGTGGGAGCTACTGTGACTAAAACTGAGCTTCCCTACGCACAGGGAAGCAAGAGAAATGCTGATTTCATCCAGCCCAGTTACATACTCAGAATCTGTACTACTGCGCAAATAGGCATGTCTCTGTAGGCAAAAAACTCATTTCTGACAAAGTTGCCCAAATGCATCTCAGAAGTGTGCAACTTGTTCCCTGAGTTAGAAAACGTCGAGAAACGGTCGTTTCTGCTAGCGCTGTGCTTCTACACATGTATTTGCTGAACGGTGAAAGCGCACAGTAATGCACTTTTCTCCCAGCAAATACACTGTTTCTAAGGAAATGGGAACACACTGAGGAGACACTTGTGGGAGCTACTGTGACTAAAACTGAGCTTCCCTACGCACAGGGAAGCAAGAGAAATGCTGATTTCATCAAGCCCAGTTACATACTCAGAATCTGGACTACTGCGCAAATAGGCATGTCTCTGTAGGCAAAAAACTCATTTCTGACAAAGTTGCCCAAATGCATCTCAGAAGTGTGCAACTTGTTCCCTGAGTTAGAAAATGTCGAGAAACGTTCGTTTCTGCTAGCGCTGTGCTTCTACACATGTATTTGCTGAACGGTGAAAGAGCACAGTAATGCACTTTTCTCCCAGCAAATACACTGTTTCTAAGGAAATGGGAACACACTGAGGAGACACTTGTGGGAGCTACTGTGACTAAAACTGAGCTTCCCTACGCACAGGGAAGCAAGAGAAATGCTGATTTTATCAAGCCCAGTTACATAATCAGAATCTGTACTACTGCGCAAATAGGCATGTCTCTGTAGGCAAAAAACTCATTTCTGACAAAGTTGCCCAAATGCATCTCAGAAGTGTGCAACTTGTTCCCTGAGTTAGAAAACGGTGAGAAATGGTTGTTTCTGCTAGCGCTGTGCTTCTACATATGTATTTGCTGAACGGTGAAAGCGCACAGTAATGCACTTTTCTCCCAGCAAATACACTGTTTCTAAGGAAATGGGAACACACTGAGGAGACACTTGTGGGAGCTACTGTGACTAAAACTGAGCTTCCCTACGCACAGGGAAGCAAGAGAAATGCTGATTTCATCAAGCCCAGTTACATACTCAGAATCTGTACTACTGCAGAAATAGGCATGTCTCATTAGGCAAAAAACTCATTTCTGACAAAGTTGCCCAAATGCATCTCAGAAGTGTGCAACTTGTTCCCTGAGTTAGAAAACGTCGAGAAATGGTCATATCTGCTAACGCTGTGCTTCTACACATGTATTTGCTGAACGGTGAAAGCGCACAGTAATGCACTTTTATCCCAGCAAATACACTGTTTCTAATGAAATGGGAACACACTGAAGAGACACTTGTGGGAGCTACTGTGACTAAAACTGAGCTTCCCTACGCACAGGGAAGCCAGAGAAATGCTGATTTCATCAAGCCCAGTTACATACTCAGAATCTGTACTACTGCGCAAATAGGCATGAATCTGTAGGCAAAAAACTCATTTCTGACAAAGTTGCCCAAATGCATCTCAGAAGTGTGCAACTTGTTCCCTGAGTTAGAAAACGTCGAGAAACGGTCGTATCTGCTAGCGCTGTGCTTCTACACATGTATTTGCTGAACGGTGAAAGAGCACAGTAATGCACTTTTCTCCCAGCAAATACACTGTTTCTAAGGAAATGGGAACACACTGAGGAGACACTTGTGGGAGCTACTGGGACTAAAACTGAGCTTCCCTACGCACAGGGAAGCAAGAGAAATGCTGATTTCATCAAGCCCAGTTACATACTCAGAATCTGTACTACTGCGCAAATAGGCATGTCTCTGTAGGCAAAAAACTCATTTCTGACAAAGATGCCCAAATGCATCTCAGAAGTGTGCAACTTGTTCCCTGAGTTAGAAAACGTCGAGAAACGTTCGTTTCTGCTAGCACTGTGCTTCTACACATGTATTTGCTGAACGGTGAAAGCGCACAGTAATGCACTTTTCTCCCAGCAAATACACTGTTTCTAAGGAAATGGGAACACACTGAGGAGACACTTGTGGGAGCTACTGGGACTAAAACTGAGCTTCCCTACGCACAGGGAAGCAAGAGAAATGCTGATTTCATCAAGCCCAGTTACATACTCAGAATCTGTACTACTGCGCAAATAGGCATGTCTCTGTAGGCAAAAAACTCTTTTCTGACAAAGATGCCCAAATGCATCTCAGAAGTGTGCAACTTGTTCCCTGAGTTAGAAAACGTCGAGAAATGGTCATATCTGCTAACGCTGTGCTTCTACACATGTATTTGCTGAACGGTGAAAGCGCACAGTAATGCACTTTTATCCCAGCAAATACACTGTTTCTAATGAAATGGGAACACACTGAGGAGACACTTGTGGGAGCTACTGTGACTAAAACTGAGCTTCCCTACGCACAGGGAAGCCAGAGAAATGCTGATTTCATCAAGCCCAGTTACATACTCAGAATCTGTACTACTGCGCAAATAGGCATGAATCTGTAGGTAAAAAACTCATTTCTGACAAAGTTGCCCAAATGCATCTCAGAAGTGTGCAACTTGTTCCCTGAGTTAGAAAACGTCGAGAAACGGTCGTATCTGCTAGCGCTGTGCTTCTACACATGTATTTGCTGAACGGTGAAAGAGCACAGTAATGCACTTTTCTCCCAGCAAATACACTGTTTCTAAGGAAATGGGAACACACTGAGGAGACACTTGTGGGAGCTACTGGGACTAAAACTGAGCTTCCCTACGCACAGGGAAGCAAGAGAAATGCTGATTTCATCAAGCCCAGTTACATACTCAGAATCTGTACTACTGCGCAAATAGGCATGTCTCTGTAGGCAAAAAACTCTTTTCTGACAAAGATGCCCAAATGCATCTCAGAAGTGTGCAACTTGTTCCCTGAGTTAGAAAACGTCGAGAAACTGTCGTTTCTGCTAGCGCTGTGCTTCTACATATGTATTTGCTGAACGGTGAAAGCGCACAGTAATGCACTTTTCTCCCAGCAAATACACTGTTTCTAAGGAAATGGGAACACACTGAGGAGACACTTGTGGGAGCTACTGGGACTAAAACTGAGCTTCCCTACGCACAGGGAAGCAAGAGAAATGCTGATTTCATCAAGCCCAGTTACATACTCAGAATCTGTACTACTGCGCAAATAGGCATGTCTCTTTAGGCAAAAAACTCATTTCTGACAAAGTTGCCCAAATGCATCTCAGAAGTGTGCAACTTGTTCCCTGAGTTAGAAAACGTCGAGAAACGTTCGTTTCTGCTAGCGCTGTGCTTCTACACATGTACTTGCTGAACGGTGAAAGCGCACAGTAATGCACGTTTCTCCCAGCAAATACACTGTTTCTAATGAAATGGGAACACACTGAGGAGACACTTGTGGGAGCTACTGTGACTAAAACTGAGCTTCCCTACGCACAGGGAAGCAAGAGAAATGCTGATTTCATCAAGCCAAGTTACATACTCAGAATCTGTACTACTGCGCAAATAGGCATGTCTCTGTAGGCAAAAAACTCATTTCTGACAAAGTTGCCCAAATGCACCTCAGAAGTGTGCAACTTGTTCCCTGAGTTAGAAAACGTCGAGAAACGGTCGTTTCTGCTAGCGCTGTGCTTCTACATATGTATTTGCTGAATGGTGAAAGCGCACAGTAATGCACTTTTCTCCCAGCAAATACACTGTTTCTAAGGAAATGGGAACACACTGAGGAGACACTTGTGGGAGCTACTGTGACTAAAACTGAGCTTCCCTACGCACAGGGAAGCAAGAGAAATGCTGATTTCATCAAGCCCAGTTACATACTCAGAATCTGTACTACTGCGCAAATAGGCATGTCTCTTTAGGCAAAAAACTCATTTCTGACAAAGTTGCCCAAATGCATCTCAGAAGTGTGCAACTTGTTCCCTGAGTTAGAAAACGTCCAGAAACGTTCGTTTCTGCTACCGCTGTGCTTCTACACATGTACTTGCTGAACGGTGAAAGCGCACAGTAATGCACTTTTCTCCCAGCAAATACACTGTTTCTAAGGAAATGGGATCACACTGAGGAGACACTTTTGGGAGCTACCGTGACTAAAACTGAGCTTCCCTACGCACAGGGAAGCAAGAGAAATGCTGATTTCATCCAGCCCAGTTACAAACTCAGAATCTGTACTACTGCGCAAATAGGCATGTCTCTGTAGGCAAAAAACACATTTTTGACAAAGTTGCCCAAATGCATCTCAGAAGTGTGCAACTTGTTCCCTGAGTTAGAAAACGTCGAGAAACGTTCGTTTCTGCTAGCGCTGTGCTTCTACATATGTATTTGCTGAACGGTGAAAGAGCACAGTAATGCTCTTTTCTCCCAGCAAATACACTGTTTCTAAGGAAATGGGAACACACTGAGGAGACACTTGTGGGAGCTACTGTGACTAAAACTGAGCTTCCCTACGCACAGGGAAGCAAGAGAAATGCTGATTTCATCAAGCCCAGTTACATACTCAGAATCTGTACTACTGCGCAAAAAGGCATATCTCTGTAGGCAAAAAACTCATTTCTGACAAAGTTGCACAAATGCATCTCAGAAGTGTGCAACTTGTTCCCTGAGTTAGAAAACGTCGAGAAACGGTCGTTTCTGCTATCGCTGTGCTTCTACACATGTATTTGCTGAACGGTGAAAGCGCACAGTAATGCACTTTTCTCCCAGCAAATACACTGTTACTATGGAAATGGGAAGACACTGAGGAGACACTTGTGGGAGCTACTGTGACTAAAACTGAGCTTTCCTATGCACAGGGAAGCAAGAGAAATCCTGATTTCATCAAGCCCAGTTACATACTCAGAATCTGTACTACTGCGCAAATAGGCATGTCTCTGTAGGCAAAAAACTCATTTCTGACAAAGTTGCCCAAATGCATCTCAGAAGTGTGCAACTTGTTCCCTGGGTTTGAAAACGTCGAGAAACGATCTTTTCTGCTATCGCTGTGCTTCTACACATGTATTTGCTGAACGGTGAAAGCGCACAGTAATGCACTTTTCTCCCAGCAAATACACTGTTTCTAAGGAAATGGGAACACACTGAGGAGACACTTGTGGGAGCTACTGGGACTAAAACTGAGCTTCCCTACGCACAGGGAAGCAAGAGAAATGCTGATTTCATCCAGCCCAGTTACATACTCAGAATCTGTACTACTGCGCAAATAGGCATGTCTCTGTAGGCAAAAAACTCATTTCTGACAAAGTTGCCCAAATGCATCTCAGAAGTGTGCAACTTGTTCCCTGAGTTAGAAAACGTCGAGAAACGGTCATATCTGCTAACACTGTGCTTCTACACATGTATTTGCTGAACGGTGAAAGCGCACAGTAATGCACTTTTCTCCCAGAAAATACACTGTTTCTAAGGAAATGGGAACACACTGAGGAGATACTTGTGGGAGCTACTATGACTAAAACTGAGCTTCCGTACGCACAGGGAAGCAAGAGAAATGCTGATTTCATCAAGCCCAGTTACATACTCAGAATCTGTACTACTGCGCAAATAGGCATGTCTCTGTAGGCAAAAAACTCATTTCTGACAAAGTTGCCCAAATGCATCTCAGAAGTGTGCAACTTGTTCCCTGAGTTAGAAAACGTCGAGAAACGGTCGTTTCTGCTAGCGCTG
Source organism: Acomys minous (assembly GCF_964271855.1). Classification (NCBI taxonomy): domain Eukaryota; kingdom Metazoa; phylum Chordata; class Mammalia; order Rodentia; family Muridae; genus Acomys; species Acomys minous. The sequence goes on from NW_028182180.1 coordinate 363,980, forward strand.
TGCTTCAACACATGTATTTGCTGAACGGTGAAAGCGCACAGTAATGCACTTTTCTCCCAGCAAATACACTGTTTCTAAGGAAATGGGAACACACTGAGGAGACACTTGTGGAAGCTACTGTGACGAAAACTGAGCTTCCCTACGCACAGGGAAGCAAGAGAAATGCTGATTTCATCCAGCCCAGTTACATACTCAGAATCTGTACTACTGCGCAAATAGGCATGTCTCTGTAGGCAAAAAACACATTTTTGACAAAGTTGCCCAAATGCATCTCAGAAGTGTGCAACTTGTTCCCTGAGTTAGAAAACGTCGAGAAACGGTCGTTTCTGCTAGCGCTGTGCTTCTACATATGTATTTGCTGAACGGTGAATGCGCACAGTAATGCACTTTTCTCCCAGCAAATACACTGTTTCTAAGGAAATGGGAACACACTGAGGAGACACTTGTGGGAGCTACTGTGACTAAAACTGAGCTTCCCTACGCACAGGGAAGCAAGAGAAATGCTGATTTCATCAAGCCCAGTTACATACTCAGAATCTGTACTACTGCGCAAATAGGCATGTCTCTGTAGGCAAAAAACTCATTTCTGACAAAGATGCCCAAATGCATCTCAGAAGTGTGCAACTTGTTCCCTGAGTTAGAAAACATCGAGAAACTTTCGTTTCTGCTAGTGCTGTGCTTCTACACATGTATTTGCTGAACGGTGAAAGCGCACAGTAATGCACTTTTCTCCCAGCAAATACACTGTTTCTAAGGAAATGGGAACACACTGAGGAGACACTTGTGGGAGCTACTGTGACTAAAACTGAGCTTCCCTACGCACAGGGAAGCAAGAGAAATGCTGATTTCATCAAGCCCAGTTACATACTCAGAATCTGTACTACTGCGCTAATAGGCATGTCTCTGTAGGCAAAAAACTCATTTCTGACAAAGTTGCCCAAATGCATCTCAGAAGTGTGCAACTTGTTCCCTGAGTTAGAAAACGTCGAGAAACGTTCGTTTCTGCTAGCGCTGTGCTTCTACACATGTATTTGCTGAACGGTGAAAGCGCACAGTAATGCACTTTTCTCCCAGCAAATACACTGTTTCTAAGGAAATGGGAACACACTGAGGAGACACTTGTGGGAGCTACTGTGACTAAAACTGAGCTTCGCTACGCACAGGGAAGCAAGAGAAATGCTGATTTCATCAAGCCCAGTTACATACTCAGAATCTGTCCTGTTGCGCAAATAGGCATGAATCTGTAGGCAAAAAACTCATTTCCGACAAAGTTGCCCAAATGCATCTCAGAAGTGTGCAACTTTTTCCCGGAGTTAGAAAACGTCGAGAAACGTTCGTTTCTGCTAGCGCTGTGCTTCTACACATGTATTTGCTGAACGGTGAAAGCGCACAGTAATGCACTTTTCTCTCAGCAAATACACTGTTTCTAAGGAAATGGGAACACACTGAGGAGACACTTGTGGGAGCTACTGTGACTAAAACTGAGCTTCCCTACGCACAGGGAAGCAAGAGAAATGCTGATTTCATCAAGCCCAGTTACATACTCAGAATCTGTACTACTGCGCAAATAGGCATGTCTCTGTAGGCAAAAAACTCATTTCTGACAAAGTTGCCCAAATGCATCTCAGAAGTGTGCAACTTGTTCCCTGAGTTAGAAAACGTCGAGAAACGTTCGTTTCTGCTAGCGCTGTGCTTCTACACATGTATTTGCTGAACGGTGAAAGCGCACAGTAATGCACTTTTCTCCCAGCAAATACACTGTTTCTAAGGAAATGGGAACACACTGAGGAGACACTTGTGGGAGCTACTGTGACTAAAACTGAGCTTCCCTACGCACAGGGAAGCAAGAGAAATGCTGATTTCATCCAGCCCAGTTACATACTCAGAATCTGTACTACTGCGCAAATAGGCATGTCTCTGTAGGCAAAAAACTCATTTTTGAAAAAGTTACCCAAATGCATCTCAGAAGTGTGCAACTTGTTCCCTGAGTTAGAAAACGTCGAGAAACGTTCGTTTCTGCTAGCGCTGTGCTTCTACACATGTCTTTGCTGAACGGTGAAAGCGCACAGTAATGCACTTTTCTCCCAGCAAATACACTGTTTCTAAGGAAATGGGAACACACTGAGGAGAAACTTGTGGGAGCTACTGTGACTAAAACTGGGCTTCCCTACACACAGGGAAGCAAGAGAAATGCTGATTTCATCAAGCCCAGTTACATACTCAGAATCTGTACTACTGCGCAAATAGGCATGTCTCTTTAGGCAAAAAACTCATTTCTGACAAAGTTGCCCAAATGCATCTCAGAAGTGTGCAACTTGTTCCCTGAGTTAGAAAACGTCGAGAAACGTTCGTTTCTGCTAGCGCTGTGCTTCTACACGTGTATTTGCTGAACGGTGAATGCGCACAGTAATGCACTTTTCTCCCAGCAAATACACTGTTTCTAAGGAAATGGGAACACACTGAGGAGACACTTGTGGAAGCTACCGTGACTAAAACTGAGCTTCCCTACGCACAGGGAAGCAAGAGAAATGCTGATTTCATCAATCCCAGTTACATACTCAGAATCTGTCCTGTTGCGCAAATAGGCATGTCTCTGTAGGCAAAAAACTCATTTCAAACAAAGTTGCCCAAATGCATCTCAGAAGTGTGCAACTTGTTCCCTGAGTTAGAAAACGTCGAGAAACGTTCGTTTCTGCTAGCGCTGTGCTTCTACACATGTATTTGCTGAACGGTGAAAGCGGACAGTAATGCACTTTTCTCCCAGCAAATACAGTTTCTAAGGAAAGGGGAACACACTGAGGAGACACTTGTGGGAGCTACTGTGACTAAAACTGAGCTTCCCTACGCACAGGGAAGCAAGAGAAATGCTGATTTCATCCAGCCCAGTTACATACTCAGAATCTGTACTACTGGCAAATAGGCATGTCTCTGTAGGCAAAAAACTCATTTCTGACAAAGTTGCACAAATGCATCTCAGAAGTGTGCAACTTGTTCCCTGAGTTAGAAAACGTCGAGAAACGTTCGTTTCTGCTAGCGCTGTGCTTCTACACATGTATTTGCTGAACGGTGAAAGCGCACAGTAATGCACTTTTCTCCCTGCAAATACACTGTTTCTAAGGAAATGGGAACACACTGAGGAGACACTTGTGGGAGCTACTGTGACTAAAACTGAGCTTCCCTACGCACAGGGAAGCAAGAGAAATGCTGATATCATCAAGCCCAGTTACATACTCAGAATCTGTACTACTGCGCAAATAGGCATGTCTCTGTAGGCAAAAAACTCATTTCTGACAAAGTTGCCCAAATGCATCTCAGAAGTGTGCAACTTGTTCCCTGAGTTAGAAAACGTCGCAAACGTTCGTTTCTGCTAGCGCTGTGCTTCTACACATGTATTTGCTGAACGGTGAAAGCGCACAGTAATCCACTTTTCTCCCAGCCAATACACTGTTTCTAAGGAAATGGGAACACACTGAGGAGACACTTGTGGGAGCTACTGTGACTAAAACTGAGCTTCCCTACGCACAGGGAAGCAAGAGAAATGCTGATTTCATCCAGCCCAGTTACATACTCAGAATCTGTACTACTGCGCAAATAGGCATGTCTCTGTAGGCAAAAAACTCATTTTTGAAAAAGTTACCCAAATGCATCTCAGAAGTGTGCAACTTGTTCCCTGAGTTAGAAAACGTCGAGAAACGTTCGTTTCTGCTAGCGCTGTGCTTCTACACATGTATTTGCTGAACGGTGAAATCGCACAGTAATGCACTTTTCTCCCAGCAAATACACTGTTTCTAAGGAAATGGGAACACACTGAGGAGACACTTGTGGGAGCTACTGTGACTAAAACTGAGCTTCCCTACGCACAGGGAAGCAAGAGAAATGCTGATTTCATCAAGCCCAGTTACATACTCAGAATCTGTACTACTGCGCAAATAGGCATGCCTCTGTAGGCAAAAAACTCATTTCTGATAAAGTTGCCAAAATGCATCTCAGAAGTGTGCAACTTGTTCCCTGTGTTAGAAAATGTCGAGAAACGGTCATGTCTGCTAACGCTGTGCTTCTACACATGTATTTGCTGAACGGTGAAAGCGCACAGTAATGCACTTTTCTCCCAGCAAATACACTGTTTCTAAGGAAATGGGAACACACTGAGGAGACACTTGTGGGAGCTACTGTGACTAAAACTGAGCTTCCCTACGCACAGGGAAGCAAGAGAAATGCAGATTTCATCCAGCCCAGTTACATACTCAGAATCTGTACTACTGTGCAAATAGGCATGTCTCTGTAGACAAAAAACTCATTTCTGACAAAGTTGCCCAAATGCATCTCAGTAGTGTGCAACTTGTTCCCTGAGTTAGAAAACATAGAGAAATGGTCATTTCTGCTAGCGCTGTGCTTCTACAAATGTTCTTGCTGAACAGTGAAAGCACACAGTAATGCACTTTTCTCCCAGCAAATACACTGTTTCTAAGGAAATGGGAACACACTGAGGAGACACTTGTGGGAGCTACTCTGACTAAAACTGAGCTTCCCTACGCACAGGGAAGCAAGAGAAATGCTGATTTCATCATGCCCAGTTGCATACTCAGAATCTGTACTACTGCGCAAATAGGCATGTCTCTGTAGGCAAAAAACTCATTTCTGACAAAGTTGCCCAAATGCATCTCAGAAGTGTGCAACTTGTTCCCTGAGTTAGAAAATGTCGAGAAACGTTCGTTTTTGCTAGCACTGTGCTTCAACACATGTATTTGCTGAACGGTGAGAGCGCACAGTAATGCACTTTTCTCCCAGCAAATACACTGTTTCTAAGGAAATGGGAACACACTGAGGAGACACTTGTGGGAGCTACCGTGACTAAAACTGAGCTTCTCTACGCACAGGGAAGCAAGAGAAATGCTGATTTCATCAAGCCCAGTTACATACTCAGAATCTGTACTACTGCGCAAATAGGCATGTCTCTGTAGGCAAAAAACTCATTTCTGACAAAGTTGCCCAAATGCATCTCAGAAGTGTGCAACTTGTTCCCTGAGTTAGAAAACGTCAAGAAACGGTTATATCTGCTAACGCTGTGCTTCTACACATGTATTTGCTGAACGGTGAAAGCGCACAGTAATGCACTTTTCTCCCAGCAAATACACTGTTTCTTAGGAAATGGGAACACACTGAGAAGACACTTGTGGGAGCTACTGTGACTAAAACTGAGCTTCGCTACGCACAGGGAAGCAAGAGAAATGCTGATTTCATCCAGCCCAGTTACATACTCAGAATCTGTACTACTGCGCAAATAGGCATGTCTCTGTAGGCAAAAAACTCATTTCTGACAAAGTTGACCAAATGCATCTCAGAAGTGTGCAACTTGTTCCCTGAGTTAGAAAACGTCGAGAAATGGTCGTTTCTGCTAGCGCTGTGCTTCTACATATGTATTTGCTGAACGGTGATAGCGCACAGTAATGCACTTTTCTCCCAGCAAATACACTGTTTCTAAGGAAATGGGAACACACTGAGGAGACACTTGTGGGAGCTACTGTGACTAAAACTGAGCTTCCCTACGCACAGGGAAGCAAGAGAAATGCTGATTTCATCCAGCCCAGTTACATACTCAGACTCTGTACTACTGCGCAAATAGGCATGAATCTGTAGGCAAAAAACTCATTTCCGACAAAGTTGCTCAAATGCATCTCAGAAGTGTGCAACTTGTTCCCTGAGTTAGAAAACGTCGAGAAACGTTCGTTTCTTCTAGCGCTGTGCTTCTACACATGTATTTGCTGAATGGTGAAAGCGCACAGTAATGCACTTTTCTCCCAGCAAATACAGTTTCTAAGGAAATGGGAACACACTGAGGAGACACTTGTGGGAGCTACTGTGACTAAAACTGAGCTTCCCTACGCACAGGGAAGCAAGAGAAATGCTGATTTCATCCAGCCCAGTTACATACTCAGAATCTGTACTACTGGCAAATAGGCATGTCTCTGTAGGCAAAAAACTCATTTCTGACAAAGTTGCACAAATGCATCTCAGAAGTGTGCCACTTGTTCCCTGAGTTAGAAAAGGTCGAGAAACGTTCGTTTCTGCTAGCGCTGTGCTTCTACACATGTATTTGCTGAACGGTGAATGCGCACAGTAATGCACTTTTCTCCCAGCAAATACACTGTTTCTAAGGAAATGGGAACACACTGAGGAGACACTTGTGGGAGCTACTGTGACTAAAACTGAGCTTCCCTACGCTCAGGGAAGCAAGAGAAATGCTGATTTCATCAAGCCCAGTTACATACTCAGAATCTGTACTACTGTGCAAATAGGCATGTCTCTGTAGGCAAAAAACTCATTTCTGACAAAGTTGCCCAAATGCATCTCAGAAGTGTGCAACTTGTTCCCTGAGTTAGAAAACATCGAGAAACTTTCGTTTCTGCTAGCGCTGTGCTTCTACACATGTATTTTCTGAACGTTGAAAGCGCACAGTAATGCACTTTTCTCCCAGCAAATACACTGTTTCTAAGGAAATGGGAACACACTGAGGAGACACTTGTGGGAGCTACTGTGACTAAAACTGAGCTTCCCTACGCACAGGGAAGCAAGAGAAATGCTGATTTCATCCAGCCCAGTTACATACTCAGAATCTGTACTACTGCGCAAATAGGCATGTCTCTGTAGGCAAAAAACTCATTTTTGAAAAAGTTACCCAAATGCATCTCAGAAGTGTGCAACTTGTTCCCTGAGTTAGAAAACGTCGAGAAACGTTCGTTTCTGCTAGCGCTGTGCTTCTACACATGTCTTTGCTGAACGGTGAAAGCGCACAGTAATGCACTTTTCTCCCAGCAAATACACTGTTTCTAAGGAAATGGGAACACACTGAGGAGACACTTGTGGGAGCTACTGTGACTAAAACTGAGCTTCCCTACGCACAGGGAAGCAAGAGAAATGCTGATTTCATCAAGCCCAGTTACATACTCAGAATCTGGACTACTGCGCAAATAGGCATGTCTCTGTAGGCAAAAAACTCATTTCTGACAAAGTTGCCCAAATGCATCTCAGAAGTGTGCAACTTGTTCCCTGAGTTAGAAAACATAGAGAAATGGTCATTTCTGCTAGCGCTGTGCTTCCACACATGTACTTGCTGAACAGTGAAAGCACACAGTAATGCACTTTTCTCCCAGCAAATACACTGTTTCTAAGGAAATGGGAACACACTGAGGAGACACTTGTGGGAGCTACTGTGACTAAAACTGAGCTTCCCTACGCACAGGGAAGCAAGAGAAATGCTGATTTCATCAAGCCCAGTTGCATACTCAGAATCTGTACTACTGCGCAAATAGGCATGTCTCTGTAGGCAAAAAACTCATTTCTGACAAAGTTGCCCAAATGCATCTCAGAAGTGTGCAACTTGTTCCCTGAGTTAGAAAATGTCGAGAAACGTTCGTTTTTGCTAGCACTGTGCTTCTACACATGTATTTGCTGAACGGTGAAAGCGCACAGTAATGCACTTTTCTCCCAGCAAATACACTGTTTCTAAGGAAATGGGAACACACTGAGGAGACACTTGTGGGAGCTACCGTGACTAAAACTGAGCTTCCCTACGCACAGGGAAGCAAGAGAAATGCTGATTTCATCAAGCCCAGTTACATACTCAGAATCTGTACTACTGCGCAAATAGGCATGTCTCTGTAGGCAAAAAACTCATTTCTGACAAAGTTGCCCAAATGCATCTCAGAAGTGTGCAACTTGTTCCCTGAGTTAGAAAACGTCAAGAAACGGTTATATCTGCTAACGCTGTGCTTCTGCACATGTATTTGCTGAACAGTGAATGCGCACAGTAATGCACTTTTCTCCCAGCAAATACACTGTTTCTAAGGAAATGGGAACACACTGAGGAGACACTTGTGGGAGCTACTGTGACTAAAACTGAGCTTCGCTACGCACAGGGAAGCAAGAGAAATGCTGATTTCATCAAGCCCAGTTACATACTCAGAATCTGTCCTGTTGCGCAAATAGGCATGAATCTGTAGGCAAAAAACTCATTTCCGACAAAGTTGCCCAAATGCATCTCAGTAGTGTGCAACTTGTTCCCTGAGTTAGAAAACATAGAGAAATGGTCATTTCTGCTAGCGCTGTGCTTCTACACATGTACTTGCTGAACAGTGAAAGCACACAGTAATGCACTTTTCTCCCAGCAAATACACTGTTTCTAAGGAAATGGAACACACTGAGGAGACACTTGTGGGAGCTACTGTGACTAAAACTGAGCTTCCCTACGCACAGGGAAGCAAGAGAAATGCTGATTTCATCAAGCCCTGTTGCATACTCAGAATCTGTACTACTGCGCAAATAAGCATGTCTCTGTAGGCAAAAAACTCATTTCTGACAAAGTTGCCCAAATGCAACTCAGAAGTGTGCAACTTGTTCCCTGAGTTAGAAAATGTCGAGAAACGTTCGTTTTTGCTAGCACTGTGCTTCTACACATGTATTTGCTGAACGGTGAAAGCGCACAGTAATGCACTTTTCTCCCAGCAAATACACTGTTTCTAAGGAAATGGGAACACACTGAGGAGACACTTGTGGGAGCTACCGTGACTAAAACTGAGCTTCCCTACACACAGGAAAGCAAGAGAAATGCTGATTTCATCAAGCCCAGTTACATACTCAGAATCTGTACTACTGCGCAAATAGGCATGTCTCTGTAGGCAAAAAACTCATTTCTGACAAAGTTGCCCAAATGCATCTCAGAAGTGTGCAACTTGTTCCCTGAGTTAGAAAACGTCGAGAAATGGTCGTTTCTGCTAGCGCTGTGCTTCTACATATGTATTTGCTGAACGGTGAAAGTGCACAGTAATGCACTTTTCTCCCAGCAAATACACTGTTTCTAAGGAAATGGGAACACACTGAGGAGACAATTGTGGAAGCTACTGTGACTAAAACTGAGCTTCCCTACGCACAGGGAAGCAAGAGAAATGCTGATTTCATCAAGCCCAATTACATACTCAAAATCTGTACTACTGCACAAATAGGCATGTCTCTTTAGGCAAAAAAACTCATTTCTGACAAAGTTGCCCAAATGCATCTCAGAAGTGTGCAACTTGTTCCCTGAGTTAGAAAACGTCGAGAAACGTTCGTTTCTGCTAGCGCTGTGCTTCTACACATGTACATGCTGAACGGTGAAAGCGCACAGTAATGCACTTTTCTCCCAGCAAATACACTGTTTCTAAGGAAATGGGAACACACTGAGGAGACACTTGTGGGAGCTACTGTGACTAAAACTGAGCTTCCCTACGCACAGGGAAGCAAGAGAAATGCTGATTTCATCAAGCCCAGTTACATACTCAGAATCTGTACTACTGTGCAAATAGGCATGTCTCTGTAGGCAAAAAACTCATTTCTGACAAAGTTGCCCAAATGCATCTCAGAAGTGTGCAACTTGTTCCCTGAGTTAGAAAACATCGAGAAACTTTCGTTTCTGCTAGCGCTGTGCTTCTACACATGTATTTTCTGAACGTTGAAAGCGCACAGTAATGCACTTTTCTCCCAGCAAATACACTGTTTCTAAGGAAATGGGAACACACTGAGGAGACACTTGTGGGAGCTACTGTGACTAAAACTGAGCTTCCCTACGCACAGGGAAGCAAGAGAAATGCTGATTTCATCCAGCCCAGTTACATACTCAGAATCTGTACTACTGCGCAAATAGGCATGTCTCTGTAGGCAAAAAACTCATTTTTGAAAAAGTTACCCAAATGCATCTCAGAAGTGTGCAACTTGTTCCCTGAGTTAGAAAACGTCGAGAAACGTTCGTTTCTGCTAGCGCTGTGCTTCTACACATGTCTTTGCTGAACGGTGAAAGCGCACAGTAATGCACTTTTCTCCCAGCAAATACACTGTTTCTAAGGAAATGGGAACACACTGAGGAGACACTTGTGGGAGCTACTGTGACTAAAACTGAGCTTCCCTACGCACAGGGAAGCAAGAGAAATGCTGATTTCATCAAGCCCAGTTACATACTCAGAATCTGGACTACTGCGCAAATAGGCATGTCTCTGTAGGCAAAAAACTCATTTCTGACAAAGTTGCCCAAATGCATCTCAGAAGTGTGCAACTTGTTCCCTGAGTTAGAAAACGTCGAGAAATGGTCGTTTCTGCTAGCGCTGTGCTTCTACATATGTATTTGCTGAACGGTGAAAGTGCACAGTAATGCACTTTTCTCCCAGCAAATACACTGTTTCTAAGGAAATGGGAACACACTGAGGAGACAATTGTGGAAGCTACTGTGACTAAAACTGAGCTTCCCTACGCACAGGGAAGCAAGAGAAATGCTGATTTCATCAAGCCCAATTACATACTCAAAATCTGTACTACTGCACAAATAGGCATGTCTCTTTAGGCAAAAAAACTCATTTCTGACAAAGTTGCCCAAATGCATCTCAGAAGTGTGCAACTTGTTCCCTGAGTTAGAAAACGTCGAGAAACGTTCGTTTCTGCTAGCGCTGTGCTTCTACACATGTACATGCTGAACGGTGAAAGCGCACAGTAATGCACTTTTCTCCCAGCAAATACACTGTTTCTAAGGAAATGGGAACACACTGAGGAGACACTTGTGGGAGCTACTGTGACTAAAACTGAGCTTCCCTACGCACAGGGAAGCAAGAGAAATGCTGATTTCATCAAGCCCAGTTACATACTCAGAATCTGTACTACTGTGCAAATAGGCATGTCTCTGTAGGCAAAAAACTCATTTCTGACAAAGTTGCCCAAATGCATCTCAGAAGTGTGCAACTTGTTCCCTGAGTTAGAAAATATCGAGAAACTTTCGTTTCTGCTAGCGCTGTGCTTCTACACATGTATTTTCTGAACGTTGAAAGCGCACAGTAATGCACTTTTCTCCCAGCAAATACACTGTTTCTAAGGAAATGGGAACACACTGAGGAGACACTTGTGGGAGCTACTGTGACTAAAACTGAGCTTCCCTACGCACAGGGAAGCAAGAGAAATGCTGATTTCATCCAGCCCAGTTACATACTCAGAATCTGTACTACTGCGCAAATAGGCATGTCTCTGTAGGCAAAAAACTCATTTTTGAAAAAGTTACCCAAATGCATCTCAGAAGTGTGCAACTTGTTCCCTGAGTTAGAAAACGTCGAGAAACGTTCGTTTCTGCTAGCGCTGTGCTTCTACACATGTCTTTGCTGAACGGTGAAAGCGCACAGTAATGCACTTTTCTCCCAGCAAATACACTGTTTCTAAGGAAATGGGAACACACTGAGGAGACACTTGTGGGAGCTACTGTGACTAAAACTGAGCTTCCCTACGCACAGGGAAGCAAGAGAAATGCTGATTTCATCAAGCCCAGTTACATACTCAGAATCTGGACTACTGCGCAAATAGGCATGTCTCTGTAGGCAAAAAACTCATTTCTGACAAAGTTGCCCAAATGCATCTCAGAAGTGTGCAACTTGTTCCCTGAGTTAGAAAACATAGAGAAATGGTCATTTCTGCTAGCGCTGTGCTTCCACACATGTACTTGCTGAACAGTGAAAGCACACAGTAATGCACTTTTCTCCCAGCAAATACACTGTTTCTAAGGAAATGGGAACACACTGAGGAGACACTTGTGGGAGCTACTGTGACTAAAACTGAGCTTCCCTACGCACAGGGAAGCAAGAGAAATGCTGATTTCATCAAGCCCAGTTGCATACTCAGAATCTGTACTACTGCGCAAATAGGCATGTCTCTGTAGGCAAAAAACTCATTTCTGACAAAGTTGCCCAAATGCATCTCAGAAGTGTGCAACTTGTTCCCTGAGTTAGAAAATGTCGAGAAACGTTCGTTTTTGCTAGCACTGTGCTTCTACACATGTATTTGCTGAACGGTGAAAGCGCACAGTAATGCACTTTTCTCCCAGCAAATACACTGTTTCTAAGGAAATGGGAACACACTGAGGAGACACTTGTGGGAGCTACCGTGACTAAAACTGAGCTTCCCTACGCACAGGGAAGCAAGAGAAATGCTGATTTCATCAAGCCCAGTTACATACTCAGAATCTGTACTACTGCGCAAATAGGCATGTCTCTGTAGGCAAAAAACTCATTTCTGACAAAGTTGCCCAAATGCATCTCAGAAGTGTGCAACTTGTTCCCTGAGTTAGAAAACGTCAAGAAACGGTTATATCTGCTAACGCTGTGCTTCTGCACATGTATTTGCTGAACAGTGAAAGCGCACAGTAATGCACTTTTCTCCCAGCAAATACACTGTTTCTAAGGAAATGGGAACACACTGAGGAGACACTTGTGGGAGCTACTGTGACTAAAACTGAGCTTCGCTACGCACAGGGAAGCAAGAGAAATGCTGATTTCATCAAGCCCAGTTACATACTCAGAATCTGTCCTGTTGCGCAAATAGGCATGAATCTGTAGGCAAAAAACTCATTTCCGACAAAGTTGCCCAAATGCATCTCAGTAGTGTGCAACTTGTTCCCTGAGTTAGAAAACATAGAGAAATGGTCATTTCTGCTAGCGCTGTGCTTCTACACATGTACTTGCTGAACAGTGAAAGCACACAGTAATGCACTTTTCTCCCAGCAAATACACTGTTTCTAAGGAAATGGAACACACTGAGGAGACACTTGTGGGAGCTACTGTGACTAAAACTGAGCTTCCCTACGCACAGGGAAGCAAGAGAAATGCTGATTTCATCAAGCCCTGTTGCATACTCAGAATCTGTACTACTGCGCAAATAAGCATGTCTCTGTAGGCAAAAAACTCATTTCTGACAAAGTTGCCCAAATGCAACTCAGAAGTGTGCAACTTGTTCCCTGAGTTAGAAAATGTCGAGAAACGTTCGTTTTTGCTAGCACTGTGCTTCTACACATGTATTTGCTGAACGGTGAAAGCGCACAGTAATGCACTTTTCTCCCAGCAAATACACTGTTTCTAAGGAAATGGGAACACACTGAGGAGACACTTGTGGGAGCTACCGTGACTAAAACTGAGCTTCCCTACACACAGGAAAGCAAGAGAAATGCTGATTTCATCAAGCCCAGTTACATACTCAGAATCTGTACTACTGCGCAAATAGGCATGTCTCTGTAGGCAAAAAACTCATTTCTGACAAAGTTGCCCAAATGCATCTCAGAAGTGTGCAACTTGTTCCCTGAGTTAGAAAACGTCGAGAAATGGTCGTTTCTGCTAGCGCTGTGCTTCTACATATGTATTTGCTGAACGGTGAAAGTGCACAGTAATGCACTTTTCTCCCAGCAAATACACTGTTTCTAAGGAAATGGGAACACACTGAGGAGACAATTGTGGAAGCTACTGTGACTAAAACTGAGCTTCCCTACGCACAGGGAAGCAAGAGAAATGCTGATTTCATCAAGCCCAATTACATACTCAAAATCTGTACTACTGCACAAATAGGCATGTCTCTTTAGGCAAAAAAACTCATTTCTGACAAAGTTGCCCAAATGCATCTCAGAAGTGTGCAACTTGTTCCCTGAGTTAGAAAACGTCGAGAAACGTTCGTTTCTGCTAGCGCTGTGCTTCTACACATGTACATGCTGAACGGTGAAAGCGCACAGTAATGCACTTTTCTCCCAGCAAATACACTGTTTCTAAGGAAATGGGAACACACTGAGGAGACACTTGTGGGAGCTACTGTGACTAAAACTGAGCTTCCCTACGCACAGGGAAGCAAGAGAAATGCTGATTTCATCAAGCCCAGTTACATACTCAGACTCTGTACTACTGCGCAAATAGGCATGTCTCTGTAGGCTAAAAACTCATTTCTGACAAAGTTGCCCAAATGCATCTCAGAAGTGTGCAACTTGTTCCCTGAGTTAGATAACGTCGAGAAACGTTCGTTTCTGCTAGCGCTGTGCTTCTACACATGTCTTTGCTGAACGGTGAAAGCGCACAGTAATGCACTTTTCTCCCAGAAAATACACTGTTTCTAAGGAAATGGGAACACACTGAGGAGACACTTGTGGGAGCTACTGTGACTAAAAGTGAGCTTCCCTACGCACAGGGAAGCAAGAGAAATGCTGATTTCATCCAGCCCAGTTACATACTCAGACTCTGTACTACTGCGCAAATAGGCATGTCTCTGTAGGCAAAAAACTCATTTCTGACAAAGTTGCCCAAATGCATCTCAGAAGTGTGCAACTTGTTCCCTGAGTTAGAAAACGTCGAGAAACGTTCGTTTCTGCTAGCGCTGTGCTTCTACACATGTATTTGCTGAACGGTGAAAGCGCACAGTAATGCACTTTTCTCCCAGCAAATACACTGTTTCTAAGGAAATGGGAACACACTGAGGAGACACTTGTGGGAGCTACTGTGACTAAAACTGAGCTTCCCTACGCACAGGGAAGCAAGAGAAATGCTGATTTCATCAAGCCCAGTTACATACTCAGAATCTGTCCTGTTGCGCAAATAGGCATGAATCTGTAGGCAAAAAACTCATTTCCGACAAAGTTGCCCAAATGCATCTCAGAAGTGTGCAACTTGTTCCCTGAGTTAGAAAACGTCGAGAAACGTTCGTTTTCTCTAGCGCTGTGCTTCTACACATGTATTTGCTGAACGGTGAAAGCGCACAGTAATGCACTTTTCTCCCAGCAAATACACTGTTTCTAAGGAAATGGGAACACAATGAGGAGACACTTGTGGGAGCTACTGTGACTAAAACTGAGCTTCCCTACGCTCAGGGAAGCAAGAGAAATGCTGATTTCATCAAGCCCAGTTACATACTCAGAATCTGTACTACTGTGCAAATAGGCATGTCTCTGTAGGCAAAAAACTCATTTCTGACAAAGTTGCCCAAATGCATCTCAGAAGTGTGCAACTTGTTCCCTGAGTTAGAAAACATCTAGAAACTTTCGTTTCTGCTAGCGCTGTGCTTCTACACATGTATTTGCTGAACGGTGAAAGCGCACAGTAATGCACTTTTCTCCCAGCAAATACACTGTTTCTAAGGAAATGGGAACACACTGAGGAGACACTTGTGGGAGCTACTGTGACTAAAACTGAGCTTCCCTACGCACAGGGAAGCAAGAGAAATGCTGATTTCATCCAGCCCAGTTACATACTCAGAATCTGTACTACTGCGCAAATAGGCATGTCTCTGTAGGCAAAAAACTCATTTTTGAAAAAGTTACCCAAATGCATCTCAGAAGTGTGCAACTTGTTCCCTGAGTTAGAAAACGTCGAGAAACGTTCGTTTCTGCTAGCGCTGTGCTTCTACACATGTCTTTGCTGAACGGTGAAAGCGCACAGTAATGCACTTTTCTCCCAGCAAATACACTGTTTCTAAGGAAATGGGAACACACTGAGGAGACACTTGTGGGAGCTACTGTGACTAAAACTGAGCTTCCCTACGCACAGGGAAGCAAGAGAAATGCTGATTTCATCAAGCCCAGTTACATACTCAGAATCTGTACTACTGCGCAAATAGGCATGTCTCTGTAGGCAAAAAACTCATTTCTGACAAAGTTGCCCAAATGCATCTCAGAAGTGTGCAACTTTTTCCCTGAGTTAGAAAACGTCGAGAAACGTTCGTTTCTGCTAGCGCTGTGCTTCTACACATGTATTTGCTGAACGGTGAAAGCGCACAGTAATGCACTTTTCTCCCAGCAAATACACTGTTTCTAAGGAAATGGGAACACACTGAAGAGACACTTGTGGGAGCTACTGTGGTAAAACTAAGCTTCCCTACGCACAGGGAAGCAAGAGAAATGCTGATTTCATCAAGCCCAGTTACATACTCAGAATCTGTACTACTGCGCAAATAGGCATGCCTCTGTAGGCAAAAAACTCATTTCTGACAAAGTTGCCCAAATGCATCTCAGAAGTGTGCAACTTGTTCCCTGAGTTAGAAAACGTCGAGAAACGTTCGTTTCTCCTAGCGCTGTGCCTCTACACATGTATTTGCTGAACGGTGAAAGCGCACAGTAATGCACTTTTCTCCCAGCAAATACACTGTTTCTAAGGAAATGGGAACACACTGAGGAGACACTTGTGGGAGCTACTGTGACTAAAACTGAGCTTCCCTACGCACAGGGAAGCAAGAGAAATGCTGATTTCATCAAGCCCAGTTACATACTCAGAATCTGTACTACTGCGCAAATAGGCATGTCTCTGTAGGCAAAAAACTCATTTCTGACAAAGTTGCCCAAATGCATCTCAGTAGTGTGCAACTTGTTCCCTGAGTTAGAAAACATAGAGAAATGGTCATTTCTGCTAGCGCTGTGCTTCTACACATGTACTTGCTGAACAGTGAAAGCACACAGTAATGCACTTTTCTCCCAGCAAATACACTGTTTCTAAGGAAATGGGAACACACTGAGGAGACACTTGTGGGAGCTACTGTGACTAAAACTGAGCTTCCCTACGCACAGGGAAGCAAGATAAATGCTGATTTCATCAAGCCCAGTTGCATACTCAGAATCTGTACTACTGCGCAAATAGGCATGTCTCTGTAGGCAAAAAACTCATTTCTGACAAAGTTGCCCAAATGCATCTCAGAAGTGTGCAACTTGTTCCCTGAGTTAGAAAATGTCGAGAAATGTTCGTTTTTGCTAGCACTGTGCTTCTACACATGTATTTGCTGAACGGTGAAAGCGCACAGTAATGCACTTTTCTCCCAGCAAATACACTGTTTCTAAGGAAATGGGAACACACTGAGGAGACACTTGTGGGAGCTACCGTGACTAAAACTGAGCTTCCCTACGCACAGGGAAGCAAGAGAAATGCTGATTTCATCCAGCCCAGTTACATACTCAGAATCTGTACTACTGCGCAAATAGGCATGTCTCTGTAGGCAAAAAACTCATTTCTGACAAAGTTGCCCAAATGCATCTCAGAAGTGTGCAACTTGTTCCCTGAGTTAGAAAACGTCAAGAAACGGTTATATCTGCTAACGCTGTGCTTCTACACATGTATTTGCTGAACGGTGAAAGCGCACAGTAATGCACTTTTCTCCCAGCAAATACACTGTTTCTTAGGAAATGGGAACACACTGAGGAGACACTTGTGGGAGCTACTGTGACTAAAACTGAGCTTCCCTACGCACAGGGAAGCAAGAGAAATGCTGATTTCATCAAGCCCAGTTACATACTCAGAATCTATACTACTGCGCAAATAGGCATGTCTCTGTAGGCAAAAAACTCATTTCTGACAAAGTTGACCAAATGCATCTCAGAAGTGTGCAACTTGTTCCCTGAGTTAGAAAACGTCGAGAAATGGTCGTTTCTGCTAGCGCTGTGCTTCTACATATGTATTTGCTGAACGGTGAAAGCGCACAGTAATGCACTTTTTTCCCAGCAAATACACTGTTTCTAAGGAAATGGGAACACACTGAGGAGACAATTGTGGAAGCCACTATGACTAAAACTGAGCTTCCCTACGCACAGGGAAGCAAGAGAAATGCTGATTTCATCAAGCCCAATTACATACTCAAAATCTGTACTACTGCACAAATAGGCATGTCTCTTTAGGCAAAAAACTCATTTCTGACAAAGTTGCCCAAATGCATCTCAGAAGTGTGCAACTTGTTCCCTGAGTTAGAAAACGTCGAGAAACGTTCGTTTCTGCTAGCGCTGTGCTTCTACACATGTACATGCTGAACGGTGAAAGCGCACAGTAATGCACTTTTCTCCCAGCAAATACACTGTTTCTAAGGAAATGGGAACACACAGAGGAGACACTTGTGGTAGCTACTGTGACTAAAACTGAGCTTCCCTACGCACAGGGAAGCAAGAGAAATGCTGATTTCATCCAGCCCAGTTACATACTCAGAATCTGTACTACTGCGCAAATAGGCATGTCTCTGTAGGCAAAAAATTCATTTCTGACAAAGTTGCCCAAATGCATCTCAGAAGTGTGCAACTTGTTCCCTGAGTTAGAAAACGTCAAGAAACAGTTATATCTGCTAACGCTGTGCTTCTACACATGTATTTGCTGAACGGTGAAAGCGCACAGTAATGCACTTTTCTCCCAGCAAATACACTGTTTCTAAGGAAATGGGAACACACTGAGGAGACACTTGTGGGAGCTACTGTGACTAAAACTGAGCTTCGCTACGCACAGGGAAGCAAGAGAAATGCTGACTTCATCAAGCCCAGTTACATACTCAGAATCTGTCCTGTTGCGCAAATAGGCATGAATCTGTAGGCAAAAAAACTCATTTCCGACAAAGTTGCCCAAATGCATCTCAGAAGTGTTCAACTTGTTCCCTGAGTTAGAAAACGTCGAGAAACGTTCGTTTCTGCTAGCGCTGTGCTTCTACACATGTATTTGCTGAACGGTGAAAGCGCACAGTAATGCACTTTTCTCCCAGCAAATACAGTTTCTAAGGAAATGGGAACACACTGAGGAGACACTTGTGGGAGCTACTGTGACTAAAACTGAGCTTCCCTACGCACAGGGAAGCAAGAGAAATGCTGATTTCATCCAGCCCAGTTACATACTCAGAATCTGTACTACTCCACAAATAGGCATGTCTCTGTAGGCAAAAAACTCATTTCTGACAAAGTTGCCCAAATGCATCTCAGTAGTGTGCAACTTGTTCCCTGAGTTAGAAAACATAGAGAAATGGTCATTTCTGCTAGCGCTGTGCTTCTACACATGTACTTGCTGAACAGTGAAAGCACACAGTAATGCACTTTTCTCCCAGCAAATACACTGTTTCTAAGGAAATGGGAACACACTGAGGAGACACTTGTGGGAGCTACTGTGACTAAAACTGAGCTTCCCTACGTACAGGGAAGCAAGAGAAATGCTGATTTCATCAAGCCCAGTTGCATACTCAGAATCTGTACTACTGCGCAAATAGGCATGTCTCTGTAGGCAAAAAACTCATTTCTGACAAAGTTGCCCAAATGCATCTCAGAAGTGTGCAACTTGTTCCCTGAGTTAGAAAACGTTGAGAAACGGTCGTTTCTGCTAGCGCTGTGCTTCTACACATGTATTTGCTGAACGGTGAAAGCGCACAGTAATGCACTTTTCTCCCAGCAAATACACTGTTTCTAAGGAAATGGGAACACAGTGAGGAGACACTTGTGGGAGCTACTGTGACTAAAACTGAGCTTCGCTACGCACAGGGAAGCAAGAGAAATGCTGATTTCATCAAGCCCAGTTACATACTCAGAATCTGTCCTGTTGCGCAAATAGGCATGAATCTGTAGGCAAAAAACTCATTTCCGACAAAGTTGCCCAAATGCATCTCAGAAGTGTGCAACTTGTTCCCTGAGTTAGAAAACGTCGAGAAACGTTCGTTTCTTCTAGTAATGTGCTTCTACACATGTATTTGCTGAACGGTGAAAGCGCACAGTAATGCACTTTTCTCCCAGCAAATACAGTTTCTAAGGAAATGGGAACACACTGAGGAGACACTTGTGAGAGCTACTGTGACTTAAACTGAGCTTCCCTACGCACAGGGAAGCAAGAGAAATGCTGATTTCATCCAGCCCAGTTACATACTCAGAATCTGTACTACTGGCAAATAGGCATGTCTCTGTAGGCAAAAAACTCATTTCTGACAAAGTTGCACAAATGCATCTCAGAAGTGTGCAACTTGTTCCCTGAGTTAGAAAACGTCGAGAAACGTTCGTTTCTGCTAGCGCTGTGCTTCTACACATGTATTTGCTGAACGGTGAAAGCGCACAGTAATGCACTTTTCTCCCAGCAAATACACTGTTTCTAAGGAAATGGGAACACACTGAGGAGACACTTGTGGGAGCTACTGTGACTAAAACTGAGCTTCCCTACGCTCAGGGAAGCAAGAGAAATGCTGATTTCATCAAGCCCAGTTACATACTCAGAATCTGTACTACTGCGCAAATAGGCATGTCTCTGTAGGCAAAAAACTCATTTCTGACAAAGTTGCCCAAATGCATCTCAGTAGTGTGCAACTTGTTCCCTGAGTTAGAAAACATAGAGAAATGGTCATTTCTGCTAGCTCTGTGCTTCTACACATGTACTTGCTGAACAGTGAAAGCACACAGTAATGCACTTTTCTCCCAGCAAATACACTGTTTCTAAGGAAATGGGAACACACTGAGGAGACACTTGTGGGAGCTACTGTGACTAAAATTGAGCTTCCCTACGTACAGGGAAGCAAGAGAAATGCTGATTTCATCAAGCCCAGTTGCATACTCAGAATCTGTACTACTGCGCAAATAGGCATGTCTCTGTAGGCAAAAAACTCATTTCTGACAAAGTTGCCCAAATGCATCTCAGAAGTGTGCAACTTGTTCCCTGAGTTAGAAAACGTTGAGAAACGGTCGTTTCTGCTAGCGCTGTGCTTCTACACATGTATTTGCTGAACGGTGAAAGTGCACAGTAATGCACTTTTCTCCCGGCAAATACACTGTTTCTAAGGAAATGGGAACACACTGAGGAGACACTTGTGGGAGCTACTGTGACTAAAACTGAGCTTCCCTACGCACAGGGAAGCAAGAGAAATGCTGATTTCATCAAGCCCAGTTACATACTCAGAATCTGTCCTGTTGCGCAAATAGGCATGAATCTGTAGGCAAAAAACTCATTTCCGACAAAGTTGCCCAAATGCATCTCAGAAGTGTGCAACTTGTTCCCTGAGTTAGAAAACGTCGAGAAACGTTCGTTTCTTCTAGTGCTGTGCTTCTACACATGTATTTGCTGAACGGTGAAAGCGCACAGTAATGCACTTTTCTCCCAGCAAATACAGTTTCTAAGGAAATGGGAACACACTGAGGAGACACTTGTGAGAGCTACTGTGACTAAAACTGAGCTTCCCTACGCACAGGGAAGCAAGAGAAATGCTGATTTCATCCAGCCCAGTTACATACTCAGAATCTGTACTACTGGCAAATAGGCATGTCTCTGTAGGCAAAAAACTCATTTCTGACAAAGTTGCACAAATGCATCTCAGAAGTGTGCAACTTGTTCCCTGAGTTAGAAAACGTCGAGAAACGTTCGTTTCTGCTAGCGCTGTGCTTCTACACATGTATTTGCTGAACGGTGAAAGCGCACAGTAATGCACTTTTCTCCCAGCAAATACACTGTTTCTAAGGAAATGGGAACACACTGAGGAGACACTTGTGGGAGCTACTGTGACTAAAACTGAGCTTCCCTACGCTCAGGGAAGCAAGAGAAATGCTGATTTCATCAAGCCCAGTTACATACTCAGAATCTGTACTACTGCGCAAATAGGCATGTCTCTGTAGGCAAAAAACTCATTTCTGACAAAGTTGCCCAAATGCATCTCAGAAGTGTGCAACTTGTTCCCTGAGTTAGAAAACATCGAGAAACGTTCGTTTTTGCTAGCGCTGTGCTTCTACACATGTCTTTGCTGAACGGTGAAAGCGCACAGTAATGCACTTTTCTCCCAGCAAATACACTGTTTCTAAGGAAATGGGAACACACTGAGGAGACACTTGTGGGAGCTACTGTGACTAAAACTGAGCTTCCCTACCCACAGGGAAGCAAGAGAAATGCTGATTTCATCAAGCCCAGTTACATACTCAGAATCTGTACTACTGCGCAAATAGGCATGTCTCTGTAGGCAAAAAACTCATTTCTGATAAAGTTGCCCAAATGCATCTCAGAAGTGTGCCACTTGTTCCCTGAGTTAGAAAACGTCGAGAAACGGTCATATCTGCTAAAGCTGTGCTTCTACACATGTATTTGCTGAACGGTGAAAGCGCACAGTAATGCACTTTTCTCCCAGCAAATACACTGTTTCTAAGGAAATGGGAACACACTGAGGAGACACTTGTGGGAGCTACTGTGACTAAAACTGGACTTCCCTACGCACAGGGAAGCAAGAGAAATGCTGATTTCATCAAGCCCAGTGACATACTCAGATTCTGTACTACTGCGCAAATAGGCATGTCTCTGTAGGCAAAAAACTCATTTCTGACAAAGTTGCCCAAATGCACCTCAGAAGTGTGCAACTTGTTCCCTGAGTTAGAAAACGTCGAGAAACGTTCGTTTCTGCTAGCGCTGTGCTTCTACACATGTATTGGCTGAACGGTGAAAGCACACAGTAATGCACTTTTCTCCCAGCAAATACACTGTTTCTAAGGAAATGGGAACACACTGAGGAGACAATTGTGGGAGCTACCGTGACTAAAACTGAGCTTCCATACGCACAGGGAAGCAAGAGAAATGCTGATTTCATCAAGCCCAGTTACATACTCAGAATCTGTACTACTGCGCAAATAGGCATGTCTCTGTAGGCAAAAAACTCATTTCTGACAAAGTTGCCCAAATGCATCTCAGAAGTGTGCAACTTGTTCCCTGAGTTAGAAAACGTCGAGAAACATTCGTTTCTGCTAGCGCTGTGCTTCTACACATGTACATGCTGAACGGTGAAAGCGCACAGTAATGCACTTTTCTCCCAGCAAATACACTGTTTCTAAGGAAATGGGAACACACAGAGGAGACACTTGTGGGAGCTACTGTGACTAAAACTGAGCTTCCCTACGCACAGGGAAGCAAGAGAAATGCTGATTTCATCCAGCCCAGTTACATACTCAGAATCTGTACTACTGCGCAAATAGGCATGTCTCTGTAGGCAAAAAAAACATTTTTGACAATGTTGCCCAAATGCATCTCAGAAGTGTGCAACTTGTTCCCTGAGTTAGAAAACGTCGAGAAACGTTCGTTTCTGCTAGCGCTGTGCTTCTACACATGTATTTGCTGAATGGCGAAAGCGCACAGTAATGCACTTTTCTCCCAGCAAATACACTGTTTCTAAGGAAATGGGAACACACTGAGGAGACACTTGTGGGAGCTACTGTGACTAAAACTGAGCTTCCCTACGCACAGGGAAGCAAGAGAAATGCTGATTTCATCAAGCCCAGTTACATACTCAGACACTGTACTACTGCGCAAATAGGCATGTCTCTGTAGGCAAAAAATTCATTTCTGACAAAGTTGCCCAAATGCATCTCAGAAGTGTGCAACTTGTTCCCTGAGTTAGAAAACGTCAAGAAACGGTTATATCTGCTAACGCTGTGCTTCTACACATGTATTTGCTGAACGGTGAAAGCGCACAGTAATGCACTTTTCTCCCAGCAAATACACTGTTTCTAAGGAAATGGGAACACACTGAGGAGACACTTGTGGGAGCTACTGTGACTAAAACTGAGCTTCGCTACGCACAGGGAAGCAAGAGAAATGCTGACTTCATCAAGCCCAGTTACATACTCAGAATCTGTCCTGTTGCGCAAATAGGCATGAATCTGTAGGCAAAAAACTCATTTCCGACAAAGTTGCCCAAATGCATCTCAGAAGTGTTCAACTTGTTCCCTGAGTTAGAAAACGTCGAGAAACGTTCGTTTCTGCTAGCGCTGTGCTTCTACACATGTATTTGCTGAACGGTGAAAGCGCACAGTAATGCACTTTTCTCCCAGCAAATACAGTTTCTAAGGAAATGGGAACACACTGAGGAGACACTTGTGGGAGCTACTGTGACTAAAACTGAGCTTCCCTACGCACAGGGAAGCAAGAGAAATGCTGATTTCATCCAGCCCAGTTACATACTCAGAATCTGTACTACTGCACAAATAGGCATGTCTCTGTAGGCAAAAAACTCATTTCTGACAAAGTTGCCCAAATGCATCTCAGAAGTGTGCAACTTGTTCCCTGAGTTAGAAAACGTCGAGAAACGGTCGTTTCTGCTAGCGCTGTGCTTCTACACATGTATTTGCTGAACGGTGAAAGCGCACAGCAATGCACTTTTCTCCCAGCAAATACACTGTTTCTAAGGAAATGGGAACACACTGAGGAGACACTTGTGGGAGCTACTGTGACTAAAACTGAGCTTCCCTACGCACAGGGAAGCAAGAGAAATGCTGATTTCATCAAGCCCAGTTACATACTCAGAATCTGTCCTGTTGCGCAAATAGGCATGAATCTGTAGGCAAAAAACTCATTTCCGACAAAGTTGCCCAAATGCATCTCAGAAGTGTGCAACTTGTTCCCTGAGTTAGAAAACGTCGAGAAACATTCGTTTCTTCTAGTGCTGTGCTTCTACACATGTATTTGCTGAACGGTGAAAGCGCACAGTAATGCACTTTTCTCCCAGCAAATACAGTTTCTAAGGAAATGGGAACACACTGAGGAGACACTTGTGGGAGCTACTGTGACTAAAACTGAGCTTCCCTACGCACAGGGAAGCAAGAGAAATGCTGATTTCATCCAGCCCAGTTACATACTCAGAATCTGTACTACTGGCAAATAGGCATGTCTCTGTAGGCAAAAAACTCATTTCTGACAAAGTTGCACAAATGCATCTCAGAAGTGTGCAACTTGTTCCCTGAGTTAGAAAACGTCGAGAAACGTTCGTTTCTGCTAGCGCTGTGCTTCTACACATGTATTTGCTGAACGGTGAAAGCGCACAGTAATGCACTTTTCTCCCAGCAAATACACTGTTTCTAAGGAAATGGGAACACACTGAGGAGACACTTGTGGGAGCTACTGTGACTAAAACTGAGCTTCCCTACGCTCAGGGAAGCAAGAGAAATGCTGATTTCATCAAGCCCAGTTGCATACTCAGAATCTGTACTACTGCGCAAATAGGCATGTCTCTGTAGGCAAAAAACTCATTTCTGACAAAGTTGCCCAAATGCATCTCAGAAGTGTGCAACTTGTTCCCTGAGTTAGAAAATGTCGAGAAACGTTCGTTTTTGCTAGCACTGTGCTTCTACACATGTATTTGCTGAACGGTGAAAGCGCACAGTAATGCACTTTTCTCCCAGCAAATACACTGTTTATAAGGAAATGGGAACACACTGAGGAGACACTTGTGGGAGCTACCGTGACTAAAACTGAGCTTCCCTACGCACAGGGAAGCAAGAGAAATGCTGATTTCATCAAGCCCAGTTACATACTCATAATCTGTACTACTGCGCAAATAGGCATGTCTCTGTAGGCAAAAAACTCATTTCTGACAAAGTTGCCCAAATGCATCTCAGAAGTGTGCAACTTGTTCCCTGAGTTAGAAAACGTCAAGAAACGGTTATATCTGCTAACGCTGTGCTTCTACACATGTATTTGCTGAACAGTGAAAGCGCACAGTAATGCACTTTTCTCCCAGCAAATACACTGTTTCTAAGGAAATGGGAACACACTGAGGAGACACTTGTGGGAGCTACTGTGACTAAAACTGAGCTTCGCTACGCACAGGGAAGCAAGAGAAATGCTGATTTCATCAAGCCCAGTTACATACTCAGAATCTGTCCTGTTGCGCAAATAGGCATGAATCTGTAGGCAAAAAACTCATTTCCGACAAAGTTGCCCAAATGCATCTCAGAAGTGTTCAACTTGTTCCCTGAGTTAGAAAACGTCGAGAAACGTTCGTTTCTGCTAGCGCTGTGCTTCTACACATGTATTTGCTGAACGGTGAAAGCGCACAGTAATGCACTTTTCTCCCAGCAAATACAGTTTCTAAGGAAATGGGAACACACTGAGGAGACACTTGTGGGAGCTACTGTGACTAAAACTGAGCTTCCCTACGCACAGGGAAGCAAGAGAAATGCTGATTTCATCAAGCCCAGTTACATACTCAGAATCTGTACTACTGCGCAAATAGGCATGTCTCTGTAGGCAAAAAACTCATTTCTGACAAAGTTGCCCAAATGCATCTCAGTAGTGTGCAACTTGTTCCCTGAGTTAGAAAACATAGAGAAATGGTCATTTCTGCTAGCGCTGTGCTTCTACACATGTACTTGCTGAACAGTGAAAGCACACAGTAATGCACTTTTCTCCCAGCAAATACACTGTTTCTAAGGAAATGGAACACACTGAGGAGACACTTGTGGGAGCTACTGTGACTAAAACTGAGCTTCCCTACGCACAGGGAAGCAAGAGAAATGCTGATTTCATCAAGCCCTGTTGCATACTCAGAATCTGTACTACTGCGCAAATAAGCATGTCTCTGTAGGCAAAAAACTCATTTCTGACAAAGTTGCCCAAATGCAACTCAGAAGTGTGCAACTTGTTCCCTGAGTTAGAAAATGTCGAGAAACGTTCGTTTTTGCTAGCACTGTGCTTCTACACATGTATTTGCTGAACGGTGAAAGCGCACAGTAATGCACTTTTCTCCCAGCAAATACACTGTTTCTAAGGAAATGGGAACACACTGAGGAGACACTTGTGGGAGCTACTGTGACTAAAACTGAGCTTCCCTACACACAGGGAAGCAAGAGAAATGCTGATTTCATCAAGCCCAGTTACATACTCAGAATCTGTACTACTGCGCAAATAGGCATGTCTCTGTAGGCAAAAAACTCATTTCTGACAAAGTTGACCAAATGCATCTCAGAAGTGTGCAACTTGTTCCCTGAGTTAGAAAACGTCGAGAAACGTTCGTTTCTGCTAGCGCTGTGCTTCTACACATGTACATGCTGAACGGTGAAAGCGCACAGTAATGCACTTTTCTCCCAGCAAATACACTGTTTCTAAGGAAATGGGAACACACTGAGGAGACACTTGTGGGAGCTACTGTGACTAAAACTGAGCTTCCCTTCGCACAGGGAAGCAAGAGAAATGCTGATTTCATCAAGCCCAGTTACATACTCAGAATCTGTACTACTGCGCAAATAGGCATGTCTCTGTAGGCAAAAAACTCATTTCTGACAAAGTTGACCAAATGCATCTCAGAAGTGTGCAACTTGTTCCCTGAGTTAGAAAACGTCGAGAAACGTTCGTTTCTGCTAGCGCTGTGCTTCTACACATGTCTTTGCTGAACGGTGAAAGCACACAGTAATGCACTTTTCTCCCAGAAAATACACTGTTTCTAAGGAAATGGGAACACACTGAGGAGACACTTGTGGGAGCTACTGTGACTAAAACTGAGCTTCCCTACGCACAGGGAAGCAAGAGAAATGCTGATTTCATCCAGCCCAGTTACATACTCAGACTCTGTACTACTGCGCAAATAGGCATGTCTCTGTAGGCAAAAAACTCATTTCTGACAAAGTTGCCCAAATGCATCTCAGAAGTGTGCAACTTGTTCCCTGAGTTAGAAAACGTCGAGAAACGGTTATATCTGCTAACGCTGTGCTTCTACACATGTATTTGCTGAACGGTGAAAGCGCACAGTAATGCACTTTTCTCCCAGCAAATACACTGTTTCTAAGGAAATGGGAACACACTGAGGAGACACTTGTGGGAGCTACTGTGACTAAAACTGAGCTTCCCTACGCACAGGGAAGCAAGAGAAATGCTGATTTCATCAAGCCCAGTTACATACTCAGAATCTGTCCTGTTGCGCAAATAGGCATGAATCTGTAGGCAAAAAACTCATTTCCGACAAAGTTGCCCAAATGCATCTCAGAAGTGTGCAACTTGTTCCCTGAGTTAGAAAATGTCGAGAAACGTTCGTTTCTTCTAGCGCTGTGCTTCTACACATGTATTTGCTGAACGGTGAAAGCGCACAGTAATGCACTTTTCTCCCAGCAAATACAGTTTCTAAGGAAATGGGAACACACTGAGGAGACACTTGTGGGAGCTACTGTGACTAAAACTGAGCTTCCCTACGCACAGGGAAGCAAGAGAAATGCTGATTTCATCCAGCCCAGTTACATACTCAGAATCTGTACTACTGGCAAATAGGCATGTCTCTGTAGGCAAAAAACTCATTTCTGACAAAGTTGCACAAATGCATCTCAGAAGTGCGCCACTTGTTCCCTGAGTTAGAAAAGGTCGAGAAACGTTCGTTTCTGCTAGCGCTGTGCTTCTACACATGTATTTGCTGAACGGTGAAAGCGCACAGTAATGCACTTTTCTCCCAGCAAATACACTGTTTCTAAGGAAATGGGAACACACTGAGGAGACACTTGTGGGAGCTACTGTGACTAAAACTGAGCTTCCCTACGCTCAGGGAAGCAAGAGAAATGCTGATTTCATCAAGCCCAGTTACATACTCAGAATCTGTACTACTGTGCAAATAGGCATGTCTCTGTAGGCAAAAAACTCATTTCTGACAAAGTTGCCCATATGCATCTCAGAAGTGTGCAACTTGTTCCCTGAGATAGAAAACATCGAGAAACTTTCGTTTCTGCTAGCGCTGTGCTTCTACACATGTATTTGCTGAACGGTGAAAGCGCACAGTAATGCACTTTTCTCCCAGCAAATACACTGTTTCTAAGGAAATGGGAACACACTGAGGAGACACTTGTGGGAGCTACTGTGACTAAAACTGAGCTTCCCTACGCACAGGGAAGCAAGAGAAATGCTGATTTCATCCAGCCCAGTTACATACTCAGAATCTGTACTACTGCACAAATAGGCATGTCTCTGTAGGCAAAAAACTCATTTTTGAAAAAGTTACCCAAATGCATCTCAGAAGTGTGCAACTTGTTCCCTGAGTTAGAAAACGTCGAGAAACGTTCGTTTCTGCTAGCGCTGTGCTTCTACACATGTCTTTGCTGAACGGTGAAAGCGCACAGTAATGCACTTTTCTCCCAGCAAATACACTGTTTCTAAGGAAATGGGAACACACTGAGGAGACACTTGTGGGAGCTACTGTGACTAAAACTGAGCTTCCCTATGCACAGGGAAGCAAGAGAAATGCTGATTTCATCAAGCCCAGTTACATACTCAGAATCTGTACTACTGCGCAAATAGGCATGTCTCTGTAGGCAAAAAACTCATTTCTGACAAAGTTGCCCAAATGCATCTCAGAAGTGTGCAACTTTTTCCCTGAGTTAGAAAACGTCGAGAAACGTTCGTTTCTGCTAGCGCTGTGCTTCTACACATGTATTTGCTGAACGGTGAAAGCGCACAGTAATGCACTTTTCTCCCAGCAAATACACTGTTTCTAAGGAAATGGGAACACACTGAGGAGACACTTGTGGGAGCTACTGTGGTAAAACTAAGCTTCCCTACGCACAGGGAAGCAAGAGAAATGCTGATTTCATCCAGCCCAGTTACATACTCAGAATCTGTACTACTGCGCAAATAGGCATGCCTCTGTAGGCAAAAAACTCATTTCTGACAAAGTTGCCCAAATGCATCTCAGAAGTGTGCAACTTGTTCCCTGAGTTAGAAAACGTCGAGAAACGTTCGTTTCTGCTAGCGCTGTGCTTCTACACATGTATTTGCTGAACGGTGAAAGCGCACAGTAATGCACTTTTCTCCCAGCAAATACACTGTTTCTAAGGAAATGGGAACACACTGAGGAGACACTTGTGGGAGCTACTGTGACTAAAACTGAGCTTCCCTACGCACAGGGAAGCAAGAGAAATGCTGATTTCATCAAGCCCAGTTACATACTCAGAATCTGTACTACTGCGCAAATAGGCATGTCTCTGTAGGCAAAAAACTCATTTCTGACAAAGTTGCCCAAATGCATCTCAGTAGTGTGCAACTTGTTCCCTGAGTTAGAAAACATAGAGAAATGGTCATTTCTGCTAGCGCTGTGCTTCTACACATGTACTTGCTGAACAGTGAAAGCACACAGTAATGCACTTTTCTCCCAGCAAATACACTGTTTCTAAGGAAATGGGAACACAATGAGGAGACACTTGTGGGAGCTACTGTGACTAAAACTGAGCTTCCCTACGCACAGGGAAGCAAGAGAAATGCTGATTTCATCAAGCCCAGTTACATACTCAGAATCTGTACTACTGCGCAAATAGGCATGTCTCTGTAGGCAAAAAATTCATTTCTGACAAAGTTGCCCAAATGCATCTCAGAAGTGTGCAACTTGTTCCCTGAGTTAGAAAACGTCAAGAAACGGTTATATCTGCTAACGCTGTGCTTCTACACATGTATTTGCTGAACGGTGAAAGCGCACAGTAATGCACTTTTCTCCCAGCAAATACACTGTTTCTACGGAAATGGGAACACACTGAGGAGACACTTGTGGGAGCTACTGTGACTAAAACTGAGCTTCGCTACGCACAGGGAAGCAAGAGAAATGCTGACTTCATCAAGCCCAGTTACATACTCAGAATCTGTCCTGTTGCGCAAATAGGCATGAATCTGTAGGCAAAAAACTCATTTCCGACAAAGTTGCCCAAATGCATCTCAGAAGTGTTCAACTTGTTCCCTGAGTTAGAAAACGTCGAGAAACGTTCGTTTCTGCTAGCGCTGTGCTTCTACACATGTATTTGCTGAACGGTGAAAGCGCACAGTAATGCACTTTTCTCCCAGCAAATACAGTTTCTAAGGAAATGGGAACACACTGAGGAGACACTTGTGGGAGCTACTGTGACTAAAACTGAGCTTCCCTACGCACAGGGAAGCAAGAGAAATGCTGATTTCATCCAGCCCAGTTACATACTCAGAATCTGTACTACTGCACAAATAGGCATGTCTCTGTAGGCAAAAAACTCATTTCTGACAAAGTTGCCCAAATGCATCTCAGTAGTGTGCAACTTGTTCCCTGAGTTAGAAAACATAGAGAAATGGTCATTTCTGCTAGCGCTGTGCTTCTACACATGTACTTGCTGAACAGTGAAAGCACACAGTAATGCACTTTTCTCCCAGCAAATACACTGTTTCTAAGGAAATGGGAACACACTGAGGAGACACTTGTGGGAGCTACTGTGACTAAAACTGAGCTTCCCTACGTACAGGGAAGCAAGAGAAATGCTGATTTCATCAAGCCCAGTTGCATACTCAGAATCTGTACTACTGCGCAAATAGGCATGTCTCTGTAGGCAAAAAACTCATTTCTGACAAAGTTGCCCAAATGCATTTCAGAAGTGTGCAACTTGTTCCCTGAGTTAGAAAACGTCGAGAAACGGTCGTTTCTGCTAGCGCTGTGCTTCTACACATGTATTTGCTGAACGGTGAAAGCGCACAGTAATGCACTTTTCTCCCAGCAAATACACTGTTTCTAAGGAAATGGGAACACACTGAGGAGACACTTGTGGGAGCTACTGTGACTAAAACTGAGCTTCCCTACGCACAGGGAAGCAAGAGAAATGCTGATTTCATCAAGCCCAGTTACATACTCAGAATCTGTCCTGTTGCGCAAATAGGCATGAATCTGTAGGCAAAAAACTCATTTCCGACAAAGTTGCCCAAATGCATCTCAGAAGTGTGCAACTTGTTCCCTGAGTTAGAAAACGTAGAGAAACGTTCGTTTCTTCTAGTGCTGTGCTTCTACACATGTATTTGCTGAACGGTGAAAGCGCACAGTAATGCACTTTTCTCCCAGCAAATACAGTTTCTAAGGAAATGGGAACACACTGAGGAGACACTTGTGGGAGCTACTGTGACTAAAGCTGAGCTTCCCTACGCACAGGGAAGCAAGAGAAATGCTGATTTCATCCAGCCCAGTTACATACTCAGAATCTGTACTACTGGCAAATAGGCATGTCTCTGTAGGCAAAAAACTCATTTCTGACAAAGTTGCACAAATGCATCTCAGAAGTGTGCAACTTGTTCCCTGAGTTAGAAAACGTCGAGAAACGTTCGTTTCTGCTAGCGCTGTGCTTCTACACATGTATTTGCTGAACGGTGAAAGCGCACAGTAATGCACTTTTCTCCCAGCAAATACACTGTTTCTAAGGAAATGGGAACACACTGAGGAGACACTTGTGGGAGCTACTGTGACTAAAACTGAGCTTCCCTACGCTCAGGGAAGCAAGAGAAATGCTGATTTCATCAAGGGCAGTTACATACTCAGAATCTGTACTACTGCGCAAATAGGCATGTCTCTGTAGGCAAAAAACTCATTTCTGACAAAGTTGCCCAAATGCATCTCAGAAGTGTGCAACTTGTTCCCTGAGTTAGAAAACGTCGAGAAACGTTCGTTTCTGCTAGCGCTGTGCTTCTACACATGTATTGGCTGAACGGTGAAAGCACACAGTAATGCACTTTTCTCCCAGCAAATACACTGTTTCTAAGGAAATGGGAACACACTGAGGAGACAATTGTGGGAGCTACCGTGACTAAAACTGAGCTTCCATACGCACAGGGAAGCAAGAGAAATGCTGATTTCATCAAGCCCAGTTACATACTCAGAATCTGTACTACTGCGCAAATAGGCATGTCTCTGTAGGCAAAAAACTCATTTCTGACAAAGTTGCCCAAATGCATCTCAGAAGTGTGCAACTTGTTCCCTGAGTTAGAAAACGTCGAGAAACGGTCATATCTGCTAACGCTGTTCTTCTACACAAGTATATGCTGAACGGTGAAAGCGCACAGTAATGCACTTTTCTCCCAGCAAATACACTGTTTCTAAGGAACTGGGAACACACTGAGGAGACACTTGTCCGAGCTACTGTGACTAAAACTGAGCTTCCCTACGCACAGGGAAGCAAGAGAAATGCTGATTTCATCAAGCCCAGTTACATACTCAGAATCTGTACTACTGCGCAAATAGGCATGTCTCTTTAGGCAAAAAACTCATTTCTGACAAAGTTGCCCAAAGGCATCTCAGTAGTGTGCAACTTGTTCCCTGAGTTAGGAAACATAGAGAAATGGTCATTTCTGCTAGCGCTGTGCTTCTACACATGTACTTGCTGAACAGTGAAAGCACACAGTAATGCACTTTTCTCCCAGCAAATACACTGTTTCTAAGGAAATGGGAACACACTGAGGAGACACTTGTGGGAGCTACTGTGACTAAAACTGAGCTTCCCTACGCACAGGAAAGCAAGAGAAATGCTGATTTCATCAAGCCCAGTTGCATACTCAGAATCTGTACTACTGCGCAAATAGGCATGTCTCTGTAGGCAAAAAACTCATTTCTGACAAAGTTGCCTAAATGCATCTCAGAAGTGTGCAACTTGTTCCCTGAGTTAGAAAATGTCGAGAAACGTTCGTTTTTGCTAGCACTGTGCTTCTACACATGTATTTGCTGAACGGTGAAAGCGCACAGTAATGCACTTTTCTCCCAGCAAATACACTGTTTCTAAGGAAATGGGAACACACTGAGGAAACACTTGTGGGAGCTACCGTGACTAAAACTGAGCTTCGCTACTCACAGGGAAGCAAGAGAAATGCTGATTTCATCAAGCCCAGTTACATACTCAGAATCTGTACTACTGCGCAAATAGGCATGTCTCTCTAGGCAAAAAACTCATTTCTGACAAAGTTGCCCAAATGCATCTCAGAAGTGTGCAACTTGTTCCCTGAGTTAGAAAACGTCGGGAAACGGTCATATCTGCTAACGCTGTGCTTCTACACATGTATTTGCTGAACGGTGAAAGCGCACAGTAATGCACTTTTCTCCCAGCAAATACACTGTTTCTAAGGAAATGGGAACACACTGAGGAGACACTTGTGGGAGCTACTGTGACTAAAACTGGGCTTCCCTACGCACAGGGAAGCAAGAGAAATGCTGATTTCATCCAGCCTAGTTACATACTCAGAATCTGTACTACTGCGCAAATAGGCATGCCTCTGTAGGCAAAAAACTCATTTCTGACAAAGTTGCCCAAATGCATCTCAGAAGTGTGCAACTTGTTCCCTGAGTTAGAAAACGTCGAGAAACGTTCGTTTCTGCTAGCGCTGTGCTTCTACACATGTATTTGCTGAACGGTGAAAGCTCACAGTAATGCACTTTTCTCCCAGCAAATACACTGTTTCTAAGGAAATGGGAACACACTGAGGAGACACTTGTGGGAGCTACTGTGACTAAAACTGAGCTTCCCTACGCACAGGGAAGCAAGAGAAATGCTGATTTCATCAAGCCCAGTTACATACTCAGAATCTGTACTACTGCGCAAATAGGCATGTCTCTGTAGGCAAAAAACTCATTTCTGACAAAGTTGCCCAAATGCATCTCAGTAGTGTGCAACTTGTTCCCTGAGTTAGAAAACATAGAGAAATGGTCATTTCTGCTAGCGCTGTGCTTCTACACATGTACTTGCTTAACAGTGAAAGCACACAGTAATGCACTTTTCTCCCAGCAAATACACTGTTTCTAAGGAAATGGGAACACACTGAGGAGACACTTGTGGGAGCTACTGTGACTAAAACTGAGCTTCCGTACGCACAGGGAAGCAAGAGAAATGCTGATTTCATCAAGCCCAGTTGCATACTCAGAATCTGTACTTCTGCGCAAATAGGCATGTCTCTGTAGGCAAAAAACTCATTTCTGACAAAGTTGCCCAAATGCATCTCAGAAGTGTGCAACTTGTTCCCTGAGTTAGAAAACGTCGAGAAACGTTCGTTTTTGCTAGCACTGTGCTTCTACACATGTATTTGCTGAACGGTGAAAGCGCACAGTAATGCACTTTTCTCCCAGCAAATACACTGTTTCTAAGGAAATGGGAACACACTGAGGAGACACTTGTGGGAGCTACCGTGACTAAAACTGAGCTTCCCTACGCACAGGGAAGCAAGAGAAATGCTGATTTCATCCAGCCCAGTTACATACTCAGAATCTGTACTACTGCGCAAATAGGCATGTCTCTGTAGGCAAAAAAAACATTTTTGACAATGTTGCCCAAATGCATCTCAGAAGTGTGCCACTTGTTCCCTGAGTTAGAAAACGTTGAGAAACGTTAGTTTCTGCTAGCGCTGTGCTTCTACACATGTATTTGCTGAATGGTGAAAGCGCACAGTAATGCACTTTTCTCCCAGCAAATACACTGTTTCTAAGGAAATGGGAACACACTGAGGAGACACTTGTGGGAGCTACTGTGACTAAAACTGAGCTTCCCTACGCACAGGGAAGCAAGAGAAATGCTGATTTCATCAAGCCCAGTTACATACTCAGACTCTGTACTACTGCGCAAATAGGCATGTCTCTGTAGGCAAAAAATTCATTTCTGACAAAGTTGCCCAAATGCATCTCAGAAGTGTGCAACTTGTTCCCTGAGTTAGAAAACGTCAAGAAACGGTTATATCTGCTAACGCTGTGCTTCTACACATGTATTTGCTGAACGGTGAAAGCGCACAGTAATGCACTTTTCTCCCAGCAAATACACTGTTTCTAAGGAAATGGGAACACACTGAGGAGACACTTGTGGGAGCTACTGTGACTAAAACTGAGCTTCGCTACGCACAGGGAAGCAAGAGAAATGCTGACTTCATCAAGCCCAGTTACATACTCAGAATCTGTCCTGTTGCGCAAATAGGCATGAATCTGTAGGCAAAAAACTCATTTCCGACAAAGTTGCCCAAATGCATCTCAGAAGTGTTCAACTTGTTCCCTGAGTTAGAAAACGTCGAGAAACGTTCGTTTCTGCCAGCGCTGTGCTTCTACACATGTATTTGCTGAACGGTGAAAGCGCACAGTAATGCACTTTTCTCCCAGCAAGTACAGTTTCTAAGGAAATGGGAACACACTGAGGAGACACTTGTGGGAGCTACTGTGACTAAAACTGAGCTTCCCTACGCACAGGGAAGCAAGAGAAATGCTGATTTCATCCAGCCCAGTTACATACTCAGAATCTGTACTACTGCACAAATAGGCATGTCTCTGTAGGCAAAAAACTCATTTCTGACAAAGTTGCCCAAATGCATCTCAGTAGTGTGCAACTTGTTCCCTGAGTTAGAAAACATAGAGAAATGGTCATTTCTGCTAGCGCTGTGCTTCTACACATGTACTTGCTGAACAGTGAAAGCACACAGTAATGCACTTTTCTCCCAGCAAATACACTGTTTCTAAGGAAATGGGAACACACTGAGGAGACACTTGTGGGAGCTACTGTGACTAAAACTGAGCTTCCCTACGTACAGGGAAGCAAGTGAAATGCTGATTTCATCAAGCCCAGTTGCATACTCAGAATCTGTACTACTGCACAAATAGGCATGTCTCTGTAGGCAAAAAACTCATTTCTGACAAAGTTGCCCAAATGCATCTCAGAAGTGTGCAACTTGTTCCCTGAGTTAGAAAACGTCGAGAAACGGTCGTTTCTGCTAGCGCTGTGCTTCTACACATGTATTTGCTGAACGGTGAAAGCGCACAGTAATGCACTTTTCTCCCAGGAAATACACTGTTTCTAAGGAAATGGGAACACACTGAGGAGACACTTGTGGGAGCTACTGTGACTAAAACTGAGCTTCCCTACGCACAGGGAAGCAAGAGAAATGCTGATTTCATCAAGCCCAGTTACATACTCAGAATCTGTCCTGTTGCGCAAATAGGCATGAATCTGTAGGCAAAAAACTCATTTCCGACAAAGTTGCCCAAATGCATCTCAGAAGTGTGCAACTTGTTCCCTGAGTTAGAAAACGTCGAGAAACGTTCGTTTCTTCTAGTGCTGTGCTTCTACACATGTATTTGCTGAACGGTGAAAGCGCACAGTAATGCACTTTTCTCCCAGCAAATACAGTTTCTAAGGAAATGGGAACACACTGAGGAGACACTTGTGGGAGCTACTGTGACTAAAACTGAGCTTCCCTACGCACAGGGAAGCAAGAGAAATGCTGATTTCATCCAGCCCAGTTACATACTCAGAATCTGTACTACTGGCAAATAGGCATGTCTCTGTAGGCAAAAAACTCATTTCTGACAAAGTTGCACAAATGCATCTCATAAGTGTGCAACTTGTTCCCTGAGTTAGAAAACGTCGAGAAACGTTCGTTTCTGCTAGCGCTGTGCTTCTACACATGTATTTGCTGAACGGTGAAAGCGCACAGTAATGCACTTTTCTCCCAGCAAATACACTGTTTCTAAGGAAATGGGAACACACTGAGGAGACACTTGTGGGAGCTACTGTGACTAAAACTGAGCTTCCCTACGCTCAGGGAAGCAAGAGATATGCTGATTTCATCAAGCCCAGTTACATACTCAGAATCTGTACTACTGCGCAAATAGGCATGTCTCTGTAGGCAAAAAACTCATTTCTGACAAAGTTGCCCAAATGCATCTCAGAAGTGTGCAACTTGTTCCCTGAGTTAGAAAACATCGAGAAACGTTCGTTTCTGCCAGCGCTGTGCTTCTACACATGTATTTGCTGAACGGTGAAAGCGCACAGTAATGCACTTTTCTCCCAGCAAATACACTGTTTCTAAGGAAATGGGAACACACTGAGGAGACACTTGTGGGAGCTACTGTGACTAAAACTGAGCTTCCCTACGCACAGGGAAGCAAGAGAAATGCTGATTTCATCCAGCCCAGTTACATACTCAGAATCTGTACTACTGCACAAATAGGCATGTCTCTGTAGGCAAAAAACTCATTTTTGAAAAAGTTACCCAAATGCATCTCAGAAGTGTGCAACTTGTTCCCTGAGTTAGAAAACGTCGAGAAACGTTCGTTTCTGCTAGCGCTGTGCTTCTACACATGTCTTTGCTGAACGGTGAAAGCGCACAGTAATGCACTTTTCTCCCAGCAAATACACTGTTTCTAAGGAAATGGGAACACACTGAGGAGACACTTGTGGGAGCTACTGTGACTAAAACTGAGCTTCCCTACCCACAGGGAAGCAAGAGAAATGCTGATTTCATCAAGCCCAGTTACATACTCAGAATCTGTACTACTGCGCAAATAGGCATGTCTCTGTAGGCAAAAAACTCATTTCTGATAAAGTTGCCCAAATGCATCTCAGAAGTGTGCCACTTGTTCCCTGAGTTAGAAAACGTCGAGAAACGGTCATATCTGCTAACGCTGTGCTTCTACACATGTATTTGCTGAACGGTGAAAGCGCACAGTAATGCACTTTTCTCCCAGCAAATACACTGTTTCTAAGGAAATGGGAACACACTGAGGAGACACTTGTGGGAGCTACTGTGACTAAAACTGGACTTCCCTACGCACAGGGAAGCAAGAGAAATGCTGATTTCATCAAGCCCAGTTACATACTCAGAATCTGTACTACTGCGCAAATAGGCATGTCTCTGTAGGCAAAAAACTCATTTCTGACAAAGTTGCCCAAATGCATCTCAGAAGTGTGCAACTTGTTCCCTGAGTTAGAAAACGTCGAGAAACGTTCGTTTCTGCTAGCGCTGTGCTTCTACACATGTATTGGCTGAACGGTGAAAGCACACAGTAATGCACTTTTCTCCCAGCAAATACACTGTTTCTAAGGAAATGGGAACACACTGAGGAGACAATTGTGGGAGCTACCGTGACTAAAACTGAGCTTCCATACGCACAGGGAAGCAAGAGAAATGCTGATTTCATCAAGCCCAGTTACATACTCAGAATCTGTACTACTGCGCAAATAGGCATGTCTCTGTAGGCAAAAAACTCATTTCTGACAAAGTTGCCCAAATGCATCTCAGAAGTGTGCAACTTGTTCCCTGAGTTAGAAAACGTTGAGAAACGTTCGTTTCTGCTAGCGCTGTGCTTCTACACATGTACATGCTGAACGGTGAAAGCGCACAGTAATGCACTTTTCTCCCAGCAAATACACTGTTTCTCAGGAAATGGGAACACACAGAGGAGACACTTGTGGGAGCTACTGTGACTAAAACTGAGCTTCCCTACGCACAGGGAAGTAAGAGAAATGCTGATTTCATCCAGCCCAGTTACATACTCAGAATCTGTACTACTGCGCAAATAGGCATGTCTCTGTAGGCAAAAAATTCATTTCTGACAAAGTTGCCCAAATGCATCTCAGAAGTGTGCAACTTGTTCCCTGAGTTAGAAAACGTCAAGAAACGGTTATATCTGCTAACGCTGTGCTTCTACACATGTATTTGCTGAACGGTGAAAGCGCACAGTAATGCACTTTTCTCCCAGCAAATACACTGTTTCTAAGGAAATGGGAACACACTGAGGAGACACTTGTGGGAGCTACTGTGACTAAAACTGAGCTTCGCTACGCACAGGGAAGCAAGAGAAATGCTGACTTCATCAAGCCCAGTTACATACTCAGAATCTGTCCTGTTGCGCAAATAGGCATGAATCTGTAGGCAAAAAACTCATTTCTGACAAAGTTGCCCAAATGCATCTCAGAAGTGTTCAACTTGTTCCCTGAGTTAGAAAACGTCGAGAAACGTTCGTTTCTGCTAGCGCTGTGCTTCTACACATGTATTTTCTGAACGGTGAAAGCGCACAGTAATGCACTTTTCTCCCAGCAAATACAGTTTCTAAGGAAATGGGAACACACTGAGGAGACACTTGTGGGAGCTACTGTGACTAAAACTGAGCTTCCCTACGCACAGGGAAGCAAGAGAAATGCTGATTTCATCCAGCCCAGTTACATACTCAGAATCTGTACTACTGCACAAATAGGCATGTCTCTGTAGGCAAAAAACTCATTTCTGACAAAGTTGCCCAAATGCATCTCAGTAGTGTGCAACTTCTTCCCTGAGTTAGAAAACATAGAGAAATGGTCATTTCTGCTAGCGCTGTGCTTCTACACATGTACTTGCTGAACAGTGAAAGCACAAAGTAATGCACTTTTCTCCCAGCAAATACACTGTTTCTAAGGAAATGGGAACACACTGAGGAGACACTTGTGGGAGCTACTGTGACTAAAACTGAGCTTCCCTACGTACAGGGAAGCAAGGGAAATGCTGATTTCATCAAGCCCAGTTGCATACTCAGAATCTGTACTACTGCGCAAATAGGCATGTCTCTGTAGGTAAAAAACTCATTTCTGACAAAGTTGCCCAAATGCATCTCAGAAGTGTGCAACTTGTTCCCTGAGTTAGAAAACGTCGAGAAACGGTCGTTTCTGCTAGCGCTGTGCTTCTACACATGTATTTGCTGAACGGTGAAAGCGCACAGTAATGCACTTTTCTCCCAGCAAATACACTGTTTCTAAGGAAATGGGAACACACTGAGGAGACACTTGTGGGAGCTACTGTGACTAAAACTGAGCTTCCCTACGCACAGGGAAGCAAGAGAAATGCTGATTTCATCAAGCCCAGTTACATACTCAGAATCTGTCCTGTTGCGCAAATAGGCATGAATCTGTAGGCAAAAAACTCATTTCCGACAAAGTTGCCCAAATGCATCTCAGAAGTGTGCAACTTGTTCCCTGAGTTAGAAAACGTCGAGAAACATTCGTTTCTTCTAGTGCTGTGCTTCTACACATGTATTTGCTGAACGGTGAAAGCGCACAGTAATGCACTTTTCTCCCAGCAAATACAGTTTCTAAGGAAATGGGAACACACTGAGGAGACACTTGTGGGAGCTACTGTGAGTAAAACTGAGCTTCCCTACGCACAGGGAAGCAAGAGAAATGCTG
This sequence comes from Acomys minous, assembly GCF_964271855.1. Classification (NCBI taxonomy): domain Eukaryota; kingdom Metazoa; phylum Chordata; class Mammalia; order Rodentia; family Muridae; genus Acomys; species Acomys minous. The sequence continues at coordinate 403,992 of NW_028182180.1, forward strand.
ATTTCATCCAGCCCAGTTACATACTCAGAATCTGTACTACTGGCAAATAGGCATGTCTCTGTAGGCAAAAAACTCATTTCTGACAAAGTTGCACAAATGCATCTCAGAAGTGTGCAACTTGTTCCCTGAGTTAGAAAACGTCGAGAAACGTTCGTTTCTGCTAGCGCTGTGCTTCTACACATGTATTTGCTGAACGGTGAAAGCGCACAGTAATGCACTTTTCTCCCAGCAAATACACTGTTTCTAAGGAAATGGGAACACACTGAGGAGACACTTGTGGGAGCTACTGTGACTAAAACTGAGCTTCCCTACGCTCAGGGAAGCAAGAGAAATGCTGATTTCATCAAGCCCAGTTACATACTCAGAATCTGTACTACTGCGCAAATAGGCATGTCTCTGTAGGCAAAAAACTCATTTCTGACAAAGTTGCCCAAATGCATCTCAGAAGTGTGCAACTTTTTCCCTGAGTTAGAAAACATCGAGAAACGTTCGTTTCTGCTAGCGCTGTGCTTCTACACATGTATTTGCTGAACGGTGAAAGCGCACAGTAATGCACTTTTCTCCCAGCAAATACACTGTTTCTAAGGAAATGGGAACACACTGAGGAGACACTTGTGGGAGCTACTGTGACTAAAACTGAGCTTCGCTACGCACAGGGAAGCAAGAGAAATGCTGATTTCATCAAGCCCAGTTACATACTCAGAATCTGTACTACTGCACAAATAGGCATGTCTCTGTAGGCAAAAAACTCATTTTTGAAAAAGTTTCCCAAATGCATCTCAGAAGTGTGCAACTTGTTCCCTGAGTTAGAAAACGTCGAGAAACGTTCGTTTCTGCTAGCGCTGTGCTTCTACACATGTCTTTGCTGAACGGTGAAAGCGCACAGTAATGCACTTTTCTCCCAGCAAATACACTGTTTCTAAGGAAATGGGAACACACTGAGGAGACACTTGTGGGAGCTACTGTGACTAAAACTGAGCTTCCCTACGCTCAGGGAAGCAAGAGAAATGCTGATTTCATCAAGCCCAGTTACATACTCAGAATCTGTACTACTGCGCAAATAGGCATGTCTCTGTAGGCAAAAAACTCATTTCTGATAAAGTTGCCCAAATGCATCTCAGAAGTGTGCCACTTGTTCCCTGAGTTAGAAAACGTCGAGAAACGGTCATATCTGCTAACGCTGTGCTTCTACACATGTATTTGCTGAACGGTGAAAGCGCACAGTAATGCACTTTTCTCCCAGCAAATACACTGTTTCTAAGGAAATGGGAACACACTGAGGAGACACTTGTGGGAGCTACTGTGACTAAAACTGGACTTCCCTACACACAGGGAAGCAAGAGAAATGCTGATTTCATCAAGCCCAGTGACATACTCAGAATCTGTACTACTGCGCAAATAGGCATGTCTCTGTAGGCAAAAAACTCATTTCTGACAAAGTTGCCCAAATGCATCTCAGAAGTGTGCAACTTGTTCCCTGAGTTAGAAAACGTCGAGAAACGTTCGTTTCTGCTAGCGCTGTGCTTCTACACATGTATTGGCTGAACGGTGAAAGCACACAGTAATGCACTTTTCTCCCAGCAAATACACTGTTTCTAAGGAAATGGGAACACACTGAGGAGACAATTGTGGGAGCTACCGTGACTAAAACTGAGCTTCCATACGCACAGGGAAGCAAGAGAAATGCTGATTTCATCAAGCCCAGTTACATACTCAGAATCTGTACTACTGCGCAAATAGGCATGTCTCTGTAGGCAAAAAACTCATATCTGACAAAGTTGCCCAAATGCATCTCAGAAGTGTGCAACTTGTTCCCTGAGTTAGAAAACGTCGAGAAACGGTCATATCTGCTAACGCTGTTCTTCTACACAAGTATATGCTGAACGGTGAAAGCGCACAGTAATGCACTTTTCTCCCAGCAAATACACTGTTTCTAAGGAACTGGGAACACACTGAGGAGACACTTGTCCGAGCTACTGTGACTAAAACTGAGCTTCCCTACGCACAGGGAAGCAAGAGAAATGCTGATTTCATCAAGCCCAGTTACATACTCAGAATCTGTACTACTGCGCAAATAGGCATGTCTCTTTAGGCAAAAAACTCATTTCTGACAAAGTTGCCCAAAGGCATCTCAGTAGTGTGCAACTTGTTCCCTGAGTTAGGAAACATAGAGAAATGGTCATTTCTGCTAGCGCTGTGCTTCTACACATGTACTTGCTGAACAGTGAAAGCACACAGTAATGCACTTTTCTCCCAGCAAATACACTGTTTCTAAGGAAATGGGAACACACTGCGGAGACACTTGTGGGAGCTACTGTGACTAAAACTGAGCTTCCCTACGCACAGGAAAGCAAGAGAAATGCTGATTTCATCAAGCCCAGTTGCATACTCAGAATCTGTACTACTGCGCAAATAGGCATGTCTCTGTAGGCAAAAAACTCATTTCTGACAAAGTTGCCTAAATGCATCTCAGAAGTGTGCAACTTGTTCCCTGAGTTAGAAAATGTCGAGAAACGTTCGTTTTTGCTAGCACTGTGCTTCTACACATGTATTTGCTGAACGGTGAAAGCGCACAGCAATGCACTTTTCTCCCAGCAAATACACTGTTTCTAAGGAAATGGGAACACACTGAGGAAACACTTGTGGGAGCTACCGTGACTAAAACTGAGCTTCGCTACTCACAGGGAAGCAAGAGAAATGCTGATTTCATCAAGCCCAGTTACATACTCAGAATCTGTACTACTGCGCAAATAGGCATGTCTCTCTAGGCAAAAAACTCATTTCTGACAAAGTTGCCCAAATGCATCTCAGAAGTGTGCAACTTGTTCCCTGAGTTAGAAAACGTCGGGAAACGGTCATATCTGCTAACGCTGTGCTTCTACACATGTATTTGCTGAACGGTGAAAGCGCACAGTAATGCACTTTTCTCCCAGCAAATACACTGTTTATAAGGAAATGGGAACACACTGAGGAGACACTTGTGGGAGCTACTGTGACTAAAACTGAGCTTCCCTACGCTCAGGGAAGCAAGAGATATGCTGATTTCATCAAGCCCAGTTACATACTCAGAATCTGTACTACTGCGCAAATAGGCATGTCTCTGTAGGCAAAAAACTCATTTCTGACAAAGTTGCCCAAATGCATCTCAGAAGTGTGCAACTTGTTCCCTGAGTTAGAAAACATCGAGAAACGTTCGTTTCTGCTAGCGCTGTGCTTCTACACATGTATTTGCTGAACGGTGAAAGCGCACAGTAATGCACTTTTCTCCCAGCAAATACACTGTTTCTAAGGAAATGGGAACACACTGAGGAGACACTTGTGGGAGCTACTGTGACTAAAACTGAGCTTCCCTACGCACAGGGAAGCAAGAGAAATGCTGATTTCATCCAGCCCAGTTACATACTCAGAATCTGTACTACTGCACAAATAGGCATGTCTCTGTAGGCAAAAAACTCATTTTTGAAAAAGTTACCCAAATGCATCTCAGAAGTGTGCAACTTGTTCCCTGAGTTAGAAAACGTCGAGAAACGTTCGTTTCTGCTAGCGCTGTGCTTCTACACATGTCTTTGCTGAACGGTGAAAGCGCACAGTAATGCACTTTTCTCCCAGCAAATACACTGTTTCTAAGGAAATGGGAACACACTGAGGAGACACTTGTGGGAGCTACTGTGACTAAAACTGAGCTTCCCTACGCACAGGGAAGCAAGAGAAATGCTGATTTCATCAAGCCCAGTTACATACTCAGAATCTGTACTACTGCGAAATAGGCATGTCTCTGTAGGCAAAAAACTCATTTCTGATAAAGTTGCCCAAATGCATCTCAGAAGTGTGCCACTTGTTCCCTGAGTTAGAAAACGTCGAGAAACGGTCATATCTGCTAACGCTGTGCTTCTACACATGTATTTGCTGAACGGTGAAAGCGCACAGTAATGCACTTTTCTCCCAGCAAATACACTGTTTCTAAGGAAATGGGAACACACTGAGGAGACACTTGTGGGAGCTACTGTGACTAAAACTGGACTTCCCTACGCACAGGGAAGCAAGAGAAATGCAGATTTCATCAAGCCCAGTGACATACTCAGAATCTGTACTACTGCGCAAATAGGCATGTCTCTGTAGGCAAAAAACTCATTTCTGAAAAAGTTGCCCAAATGCATCCCAGAAGTGTGCAACTTGTTCCCTGAGTTAGAAAACGTCGAGAAACGTTCGTTTCTGCTAGCGCTGTGCTTCTACACATGTATTGGCTGAACGGTGAAAGCACACAGTAATGCACTTTTCTCCCAGCAAATACACTGTTTCTAAGGAAATGGGAACACACTGAGGAGACAATTGTGGGAGCTACCGTGACTAAAACTGAGCTTCCATACACACAGGGAAGCAAGAGAAATGCTGATTTCATCAAGCCCAGTTACATACTCAGAATCTGTACTACTGCGCAAATAGGCATGTCTCTGTAGGCAAAAAACTCATTTCTGACAAAGTTGCCCAAATGCATCTCAGAAGTGTGCAACTTGTTCCCTGAGTTAGAAAACGTCGAGAAACGTTCGTTTCTGCTAGCGCTGTGCTTCTACACATGTACATGCTGAACGGTGAAAGCGCACAGTAATGCACTTTTCTCCCAGCAAATACACTGTTTCTAAGGAAATGGGAACACACAGAGGAGACACTTGTGGGAGCTACTGTGACTAAAACTGAGCTTCCCTACGCACAGGGAAGCAAGAGAAATGCTGATTTCATCCAGCCCAGTTACATACTCAGAATCTGTACTACTGCGCAAATAGGCATGTCTCTGTAGGCAAAAAAAAAACATTTTTGACAATGTTGCCCAAATGCATCTCAGAAGTGTGCAACTTGTTCCCTGAGTTAGAAAACGTCGAGAAACGTTCGTTTCTGCTAGCGCTGTGCTTCTACACATGTATTTGCTGAATGGTGAAAGCGCACAGTAATGCACTTTTCTCCCAGCAAATACACTGTTTCTAAGGAAATGGGAACACACTGAGGAGACACTTGTGGGAGCTACTGTGACTAAAACTGAGCTTCCCTACGCACAGGGAAGCAAGAGAAATGCTGATTTCATCAAGCCCAGTTACATACTCAGACTCTGTACTACTGCGCAAATAGGCATGTCTCTGTAGGCAAAAAATTCATTTCTGACAAAGTTGCCCAAATGCATCTCAGAAGTGTGCAACTTGTTCCCTGAGTTAGATAACGTCAAGAAACGGTTATATCTGCTAACGCTGTGCTTCTACACATGTATTTGCTGAACGGTGAAAGCACACAGTAATGCACTTTTCTCCCAGCAAATACACTGTTTCTAAGGAAATGGGAACACACTGAGGAGACACTTGTGGGAGCTACTGTGACTAAAACTGAGCTTCGCTACGCACAGGGAAGCAAGAGAAATGCTGACTTCATCAAGCCCAGTTACATACTCAGAATCTGTCCTGTTGCGCAAATAGGCATGAATCTGTAGGCAAAAAACTCATTTCCGACAAAGTTGCCCAAATGCATCTCAGAAGTGTTCAACTTGTTCCCTGAGTTAGAAAACGTCGAGAAACGTTCGTTTCTGCTAGCGCTGTGCTTCTACACATGTATTTTCTGAACGGTGAAAGCGCACAGTAATGCACTTTTCTCCCAGCAAATACAGTTTCTAAGGAAATGGGAACACACTGAGGAGACACTTGTGGGAGCTACTGTGACTAAAACTGAGCTTCCCTACGCACAGGGAAGCAAGAGAAATGCTGATTTCATCCAGCCCAGTTACATACTCAGAATCTGTACTACTGCACAAATAGGCATGTCTCTGTAGGCAAAAAACTCATTTCTGACAAAGTTGCCCAAATGCATCTTAGTAGTGTGCAACTTGTTCCCTGAGTTAGAAAACATAGAGAAATGGTCATTTCTGCTAGCGCTGTGCTTCTACACATGTACTTGCTGAACAGTGAAAGCACAAAGTAATGCACTTTTCTCCCAGCAAATACACTGTTTCTAAGGAAATGGGAACACACTGAGGAGACACTTGTGGGAGCTACTGTGACTAAAACTGAGCTTCCCTACGTACAGGGAAGCAAGGGAAATGCTGATTTCATCAAGCCCAGTTGCATACTCAGAATCTGTACTACTGCGCAAATAGGCATGTCTCTGTAGGCAAAAAACTCATTTCTGACAAAGTTGCCCAAATGCATCTCAGAAGTATGCAACTTGTTCCCTGAGTGAGAAAACGTCGAGAAACGGTCGTTTCTGCTAGCGCTGTGCTTCTACACATGTATTTGCTGAACGGTGAAAGCGCACAGTAATGCACTTTTCTCCCAGCAAATACACTGTTTCTAAGGAAATGGGAACACACTGAGGAGACACTTGTGGGAGCTACTGTGACTAAAACTGAGCTTCCCTACGCACAGGGAAGCAAGAGAAATGCTGATTTCATCAAGCCCAGTTACATACTCAGAATCTGTCCTGTTGCGCAAATAGGCATGAATCTGTAGGCAAAAAACTCATTTCCGACAAAGTTGCTCAAATGCATCTCAGAAGTGTGCAACTTGTTCCCTGAGTTAGAAAACGTCGAGAAACATTCGTTTCTTCTAGTGCTGTGCTTCTACACATGTATTTGCTGAACGGTGAAAGCGCACAGTAATGCACTTTTCTCCCAGCAAATACAGTTTCTAAGGAAATGGGAACACACTGAGGAGACACTTGTGGGAGCTACTGTGACTAAAACTGAGCTTCCCTACGCACAGGGAAGCAAGAGAAATGCTGATTTCATCCAGCCCAGTTACATACTCAGAATCTGTACTACTGGCAAATAGGCATGTCTCTGTAGGCAAAAAACTCATTTCTGACAAAGTTGCACAAATGCATCTCAGAAGTGTGCAACTTGTTCCCTGAGTTAGAAAACGTCGAGAAACGGTCGTTTCTGCTAGCGCTGTGCTTCTACACATGTATTTGCTGAACGGTGAAAGCGCACAGTAATGCACTTTTCTCCCAGCAAATACACTGTTTCTAAGGAAATGGGAACACACTGAGGAGACACTTGTGGGAGCTACTGTGACTAAAACTGAGCTTCCCTACGCTCAGGGAAGCAAGAGAAATGCTGATTTCATCAAGCCCAGTTACATACTCAGAATCTGTACTACTGCGCAAATAGGCATGTCTCTGTAGGCAAAAAACTCATTTCTGACAAAGTTGCCCAAATGCATCTCAGAAGTGTGCAACTTGTTCCCTGAGTTAGAAAACATCGAGAAACGTTCGTTTCTGCTAGCGCTGTGCTTCTACACATGTATTTGCTGAACGGTGAAAGCGCACAGTAATGCACTTTTCTCCCAGCAAATACACTGTTTCTAAGGAAATGGGAACACACTGAGGAGACACTTGTGGGAGCTACTGTGACTAAAACTGAGCTTCGCTACGCACAGGGAAGCAAGAGAAATGCTGATTTCATCAAGCCCAGTTACATACTCAGAATCTGTACTACTGCACAAATAGGCATGTCTCTGTAGGCAAAAAACTCATTTTTGAAAAAGTTACCCAAATGCATCTCAGAAGTGTGCAACTTGTTCCCTGAGTTAGAAAACGTCGAGAAACGTTCATTTCTGCTAGCGCTGTGCTTCTACACATGTCTTTGCTGAACGGTGAAAGCACACAGTAATGCACTTTTCTCCCAGCAAATACACTGTTTCTAAGGAAATGGGAACACACTGAGGAGACACTTGTGGGAGCTACTGTGACTAAAACTGAGCTTCCCTACGCACAGGGAAGCAAGAGAAATGCTGATTTCATCAAGCCCAGTTACATACTCAGAATCTGTACTACTGCGCAAATAGGCATGTCTCTGTAGGCAAAAAACTCATTTCTGATAAAGTTGCCCAAATGCATCTCAGAAGTGTGCCACTTGTTCCCTGAGTTAGAAAACGTCGAGAAACGGTCATATCTGCTAACGCTGTGCTTCTACACATGTATTTGCTGAACGGTGAAAGCGCACAGTAATGCACTTTTCTCCCAGCAAATACACTGTTTCTAAGGAAATGGGAACACACTGAGGAGACACTTGTGGGAGCTACTGTGACTAAAACTGGACTTCCCTACGCACAGGGAAGCAAGAGAAATGCTGATTTCATCAAGCCCAGTGACATACTCAGAATCTGTACTACTGCGCAAATAGGCATGTCTCTGTAGGCAAAAAACTCATTTCTGACAAAGTTGCCCAAATGCATCTCAGAAGTGTGCAACTTGTTCCCTGAGTTAGAAAACGTCGAGAAACGTTCGTTTCTGCTAGCGCTGTGCTTCTACACATGTATTGGCTGAACGGTGAAAGCACACAGTAATGCACTTTTCTCGCAGCAAATACACTGTTTCTAAGGAAATGGGAACACACTGAGGAGACAATTGTGGGAGCTACCGTGACTAAAACTGAGCTTCCATACGCACAGGGAAGCAAGAGAAATGCTGATTTCATCAAGCCCAGTTACATACTCAGAATCTGTACTACTGCGCAAATAGGCATGTCTCTGTAGGCAAAAAAACTCATTTCTGACAAAGTTGCCCAAATGCATCTCAGAAGTGTGCAACTTGTTCCCTGAGTTAGAAAACGTCGAGAAACGGTCATATCTGCTAACGCTGTTCTTCTACACAAGTATATGCTGAACGGTGAAAGCGCACAGTAATGCACTTTTCTCCCAGCAAATACACTGTTTCTAAGGAACTGGGAACACACTGAGGAGACACTTGTCCGAGCTACTGTGACTAAAACTGAGCTTCCCTACGCACAGGGAAGCAAGAGAAATGCTGATTTCATCAAGCCCAGTTACATACTCAGAATCTGTACTACTGCGCAAATAGGCATGTCTCTGTAGGCAAAAAACTCATTTCTGACAAAGTTGCCCAAATGCATCTCAGAAGTGTGCAACTTGTTCCCTGAGTTAGAAAACGTCGAGAAACGGTCATTTCTGCTAGCGCTGTTCTTCTACACATGTATTTGCTGAACGGTGAAAGCGCACAGTAATGCACTTTTCTCCCAGCAAATACACTGTTTCTAAGGAAATGGGAACACACTGAGGAGACACTTGTGGGAGCTACTGTGACTAAAACTGAGCTTCGCTACGCACAGGGAAGCAAGAGAAATGCTGATTTCATCAAGCCCAGTTACATACTCAGAATCTGTCCTGTTGCGCAAATAGGCATGAATCTGTAGGCAAAAAACTCATTTCCGACAAAGTTGCTTAAATGCATCTCAGAAGTGTTCAACTTGTTCCCTGAGTTAGAAAACGTCGAGAAACGTTCGTTTCTGCTAGCGCTGTGCTTCTACACATGTATTTGCTGAACGGTGAAAGCGCACAGTAATGCACTTTTCTCCCAGCAAATACACTGTTTCTAAGGAAATGGGAACACACTGAGGAGACACTTGTGGGACGTACCGTGACTAAAACTGAGCTTCCCTACGCACAGGGAAGCAAGAGAAATGCTGATTTCATCCAGCCCAGTTACATACTCAGAATCTGTACTACTGCGCAAATAGGCATGTCTCTGTAGGCAAAAAAAACATTTTTGACAATGTTGCCCAAATGCATCTCAGAAGTGTGCAACTTGTTCCCTGAGTTAGAAAACGTCGAGAAACGTTCGTTTCTGCTAGCGCTGTGCTTCTACACATGTATTTGCTGAATGGTGAAAGCGCACAGTAATGCACTTTTCTCCCAGCAAATACACTGTTTCTAAGGAAATGGGAACACACTGAGGAGACACTTGTGGGAGCTACTGTGACTAAAACTGAGCTTCCCTACGCACAGGGAAGCAAGAGAAATGCTGATTTCATCAAGCCCAGTTACATACTCAGACTCTGTACTACTGCGCAAATAGGCATGTCTCTGTAGGCAAAAAACTCATTTCTGACAAAGTTGCCCAAATGCATCTCAGAAGTGTGCAACTTGTTCCCTGAGTTAGAAAACGTCGAGAAACGGTAATATCTGCTAACGCTGTGCTTCTACACATGTATTTGCTGAACGGTGAAAGCGCACAGTAATGCACTTTTCTCCCAGCAAATACACTGTTTCTAAGGAAATGGGAACACACTGAGGAGACACTTGTGGGAGCTACTGTGACTAAAACTGAGCTTCGCTACGCACAGGGAAGCAAGAGAAATGCTGATTTCATCAAGCCCAGTTACATACTCAGAATCTGTCCTGTTGCGCAAATAGGCATGAATCTGTAGGCAAAAAACTCATTTCCGACAAAGTTGCCCAAATGCATCTCAGAAGTGTTCAACTTGTTCCCTGAGTTAAAAAACGTCGAGAAACGTTCGTTTCTGCTAGCGCTGTGCTTCTACACATGTATTTGCTGAACGGTGAAAGCGCACAGTAATGCACTTTTCTCCCAGCAAATACAGTTTCTAAGGAAATGGGAACACACTGAGGAGACACTTGTGGGAGCTACTGTGACTAAAACTGAGCTTCCCTACGCACAGGGAAGCAAGAGAAATGCTGATTTCATCCAGCCCAGTTACATACTCAGAATCTGTACTACTGCGCAAATAGGCATGTCTCTGTAGGCAAAAAACTCATTTCTGACAAAGTTGCCCAAATGCATCTCAGAAGTGTGCAACTTGTTCCCTGAGTTAGAAAACGTCGAGAAACGTTCGTTTCTGCTAGCGCTGTGCTTCTACACATGTATTTGCTGAACGGTGAAAGCACACAGTAATGCACTTTTCTCCCAGCAAATACACTGTTTCTAAGGAAATGGGAACACACTGAGGAGACAATTGTGGGAGCTACCGTGACTAAAACTGAGCTTCCCTACGCACAGGGAAGCAAGAGAAATGCTGATTTCATCAAGCCCAGTTACATACTCAGAATCTGTACTACTGCGCAAATAGGCATGTCTCTGTAGGCAAAAAACTCATATCTGACAAAGTTGCCCAAATGCATCTCAGAAGTGTGCAACTTGTTCCCTGAGTTAGAAAACGTCGAGAAACGGTCATATCTGCTAACGCTGTTCTTCTACACATGTATATGCTGAACGGTGAAAGCGCACAGTAATGCACTTTTCTCCCAGCAAATACACTGTTTCTAAGGAAATGGGAACACACTGAGGAGACACTTGTGGGAGCTATTGTGACTAAAACTGGGCTTCCCTACGCACAGGGAAGCAAGAGAAATGCTGATTTCATCAAGCTCAGTTACATACTCAGAATCTGTACTACTGCGCAAATAGGCATGCCTCTATAGGCAAAAAACTCATTTCTGACAAAGTTGCCCAAATGCATCTCAGAAGTGTGCAACTTGTTCCCTGAGTTAGAAAACGTCGAGAAACGTTCGTTTCTGCTAGCGCTGTGCTTCTACACATGTATTTGCTGAACGGTGAAAGCGCACAGTAATGCTCTTTTCTCCCAGCAAATACACTGTTTCTAAGGAAATGGGAACACACTGAGGAGACACTTGTGGGAGCTACTGTGACTAAAACTGAGCTTCCCTACGCACAGGGAAGCAAGAGAAATGCTGATTTCATCAAGCCCAGTTACATACTCAGAATCTGTACTACTGCGCAAATAGGCATGTCTCTGTAGGCAAAAAACTCATTTCTGACAAAGTTGCCCAAATGCATCTCAGTAGTGTGCAACTTGTTCCCTGAGTTAGAAAACATAGAGAAATGGTCATTTCTGCTAGCGCTGTGCTTCTACACATGTACTTGCTGAACAGTGAAAGCACACAGTAATGCACTTTTCTCCCAGCAAATACACTGTTTCTAAGGAAATGGGAACACACTGAGGAGACACTTGTGGGAGCTACTGTGACTAAAACTGAGCTTCCCTACGCACAGGGAAGCAAGAGAAATGCTGATTTCATCAAGCCCAGTTGCATACTCAGAATCTGTACTACTGCGCAAATAGGCATGTCTCTGTAGGCAAAAAACTCATTTCTGACAAAGATGCCCAAATGCATCTCAGAAGTGTGCAACTTGTTCCCTGAGTTAGAAAATGTCGAGAAACGTTAGTTTTTGCTAGCACTGTGCTTCTACACATGTATTTGCTGAACGGTGAAAGCGCACAGTAATGCACTTTTCTCCCAGCAAATACACTGTTTCTAAGGAACTGGGAACACACTGAGGAGACACTTGTCCGAGCTACTGTGACTAAAACTGAGCTTCCCTACGCACTGGGATGCAAGAGAAATGCTGATTTCATCAAGCCCAGTTACATACTCAGAATCTCTACTACTGCGCAAATAGGCATGTCTCTGTAGGCAAAAAACTAATTTCTGTCAAAGTTGCCCAAATGCACCTCAGAAGTTTGGAACTTGTTCTCTGAGTTAGAAAACGTCGAGAAACATTCGTTTCTGCTAGCGCTGTGCTTCTACACATGTATTTGCTGAACGGTGAAAGCGCACAGTAATGCACTTTTCTCCCAGCAAATACACTGTTTCTAAGGAAATGGGAACACACTGAGGAAACACTTGTGGGAGCTACCGTGACTAAAACTGAGCTTCGCTACGCACAGGGAAGCAAGAGAAATGCTGATGTCATCAAGCCCAGTTACATACTCAGAATCTGTACTACTGCGCAAATAGGCATGTCTCTCTAGGCAAAAAACTCATTTCTGACAAAGTTGCCCAAATGCATCTCAGAAGTGTGCAACTTGTTCCCTGAGTTAGAAAACGTCGAGAAACGGTCATATCTGCTAACGCTGTGCTTCTACACATGTATTTGCTGAACGGTGAAAGCGCACAGTAATGCACTTTTCTCCCAGCAAATACACTGTTTCTAAGGAAATGGGAACACACTGAGGAGACACTTGTGGGAGCTACTGTGACTAAAACTGGGCTTCCCTACGCACAGGGAAGCAAGAGAAATGCTGATTTCATCAAGCTCAGTTACATACTCAGAATCTGTACTACTGCGCAAATAGGCATGCCTCTATAGGCAAAAAACTCATTTCTGACAAAGTTGCCCAAATGCATCTCAGAAGTGTGCAACTTGTTCCCTGAGTTAGAAAACGTCGAGAAACGTTCGTTTCTGCTAGCGCTGTGCTTCTACACATGTATTTGCTGAACGGTGAAAGCGCACAGTAATGCACTTTTCTCCCAGCAAATACACTGTTTCTAAGGAAATGGGAACACACTGAGGAGACACTTGTGGGAGCTACTGTGACTAAAACTGAGCTTCCCTACGCACAGGGAAGCAAGAGAAATGCTGATTTCATCAAGCCCAGTTACATACTCAGAATCTGTACTACTGCGCAAATAGGCATGTCTCTGTAGGCAAAAAACTCATTTCTGACAAAGTTGCCCAAATGCATCTCAGTAGTGTGCAACTTGTTCCCTGAGTTAGAAAACATAGAGAAATGGTCATTTCTGCTAGCGCTGTGCTTCTACACATGTACTTGCTGAACAGTGAAAGCACACAGTAATGCACTTTTCTCCCAGCAAATACACTGTTTCTAAGGAAATGGGAACACACTGAGGAGACACTTGTGGGAGCTACTGTGACTAAAACTGAGCTTCCCTACGCACAGGGAAGCAAGAGAAATGCTGATTTCATCAAGCCCAGTTGCATACTCAGAATCTGTACTACTGCGCAAATAGGCATGTCTCTGTAGGCAAAAAACTCATTTCTGACAAAGATGCCCAAATGCATCTCAGAAGTGTGCAACTTGTTCCCTGAGTAAGAAAATGTCGAGAAACGTTAGTTTTTGCTAGCACTGTGCTTCTACACATGTATTTGCTGAACGGTGAAAGCGCACAGTAATGCACTTTTCTCCCAGCAAATACACTGTTTCTAAGGAACTGGGAACACACTGAGGAGACACTTGTCCGAGCTACTGTGACTAAAACTGAGCTTCCCTACGCACTGGGATGCAAGAGAAATGCTGATTTCATCAAGCCCAGTTACATACTCAGAATCTCTACTACTGCGCAAATAGGCATGTCTCTGTAGGCAAAAAACTCATTTCTGTCAAAGTTGCCCAAATGCACCTCAGAAGTTTGGAACTTGTTCTCTGAGTTAGAAAACGTCGAGAAACATTCGTTTCTGCTAGCGCTGTGCTTCTACACATGTATTTGCTGAACGGTGAAAGCGCACAGTAATGCACTTTTCTCCCAGCAAATACACTGTTTCTAAGGAAATGGGAACACACTGAGTAGACACTTGTGGGAGCTACTGTGACTAAAACTGAGCTTCCCTACGCACAGGGAAGCAAGAGAAATGCCTATTTCATCAAGCCCAGTTACATACTCAGAATCTGTACTACTGCGCAAATAGGCATGCCTCTGTAGGCAAAAAACTCATTTCTGACAAAGTTGCCCAAATGCATCTCAGAAGTGTGCAACTTGTTCCCTGAGTTAGAAAACGTCGAGAAACGTTCGTTTCTGCTAGCGCTGTGCTTCTACACATGTATTTGCTGAACGGTGAATGCGCACAGTAATGCACTTTTCTCCCAGCAAATACACTGTTTCTAAGGAACTGGGAACACACTGAGGAGACACTTGTGGGAGCTACTGTGACTAAAACTGAGCTTCCCTACGCACAGGGAAGCAAGAGAAATGCTGATTTCATCAAGCCCAGTTACATACTCAGAATCTGTACTACTGCGCAAATAGGCACGTCTCTGTAGGCAAAAAACTCATTTCTGACAAAGTTGCCCAAATGCACCTCAGAAGTGTGCAACTTGTTCCCTGAGTTAGAAAACGTCGAGAAACGGTCGTTTCTGCTAGCACTGTGCTTCTACACATGTATTTGCTGAACGGTGAAAGCGCACAGTAATGCACTTTTCTCCCAGCAAATACACTGTTTCTAAGGAAATGGGAACACACTGAGGAGACACTTGTGGGAGCTACTGTGACTAAAACTGAGCTTCCCTACGCACAGGGAAGCAAGAGAAATGCTGATTTCATCAAGCCCAGTTACATACTCAGAATCTGTACTACTGCGCAAATAGGCACGTCTCTGTAGGCAAAAAACTCATTTCTGACAAAGTTGCCCAAATGCACCTCAGAAGTGTGCAACTTGTTCCCTGAGTTAGAAAACGTCGAGAAACGGTCGTTTCTGCTAGCGCTGTGCTTCTACACATGTATTTGCTGAACGGTGAAAGCGCACAGTAATGCACTTTTCTCCCAGCAAATACACTGTTTCTAAGGAAATGGGAACACACTGAGGAGACACTTGTGGGAGCTACTGTGACTAAAACTGAGCTTCCCTACGCACAGGGAAGCAAGAGAAATGCTGATTTCATCCAGCCCAGTTACATACTCAGAATCTGTACTACTGCGCAAATAGGCATGTCTCTTTAGGCAAAAAACTCATTTCTGACAAAGTTGCCCAAATGCATCTCAGAAGTGTGCAACTTGTTCCCTGAGTTAGAAAACGTCGAGAAACGTTATTTTCTGCTAGCGCTGTGCTTCTACACATGTATTTGCTGAACGGTGAAAGCGCACAGTAATGCACTTTTCTCCCAGCAAATACACTGTTTCTAAGGAAATGGGAACACACTGAGGAGACACTTGTGGGAGCTACTGTGACTAAAACTGAGCTTCCCTACGCACAGGGAAGCAAGAGAAATGCTGATTTCATCAAGCCCAGTTACATACTCAGAATCTGTACTACTGCGCAAATAGGCATGTCTCTGTAGGCAAAAAACTCATTTCTGACAAAGTTGCCCAAATGCACCTCAGAAGTGTGCAACTTGTTCCCTGAGTTAGAAAACATCGAGAAACGGTCATTTCTGCTAGCGCTCTGCTTCTACACATGTATTTGCTGAACGGTGAAAGCCCACAGTAACGCACTTTTCTCGCAGCAAATACACTGTTTCTAAGGAAATGATAACACACTGAGGAGACACTTGTGGGAGCTACTGTGACTAAAACTGAGCTTCCCTACGCACAGGGAAGCTAGAGAAATGCTGATTTCATCAAGGCCAGTTACATACTCAGAATCTGTACTACTGCGCAAGTAGGCACGTCTCTGTAGCCAAAAAATTCATTTCTGACAAAGTTGCCCAAATGCATCTCAGAAGTGTGCAACTTGTTCCCTGAGTTAGAAAACGTCGAGAAACGGTCGTTTCTGCTAGCGCTGTGCTTCTACACATGTATTTGCTGAACGGTGAAAGCGCACAGTAATGCACTTTTATCCCAGGAAATACACTGTTTCTAAGGAAATGGGAACACACTGAGGAGACACTTGTGGGAGCTACTGTGACTAAAACTGAGCTTCCCTACGCACAGGGAAGCTAGAGAAATTCTGATTTCATCAAGCCCAGTTACATACTCAGAATCTGTACTACTGCGCAAATAGACATGTCTTTTTAGGCAAAAAACTCATTTCTGACAAAGTTGCCCAAATGCATCTCAGAAGTGTGCAACTTGTTCCCTGAGTTAGAAAACGTCGAGAAACGGTCGTTTCTGCTAGCGCTGTGCTTCTACACATGTATTTGCTGAACGGTGAAAGCGCACAGTAATGCACTTTTCTCCCAGCAAATACACTGTTTCTAAGGAAATGGGAACACACTGAGGAGACACTTGTGGGAGCTACTGTGACTAAAACTGAGCTTCCCTATGCACAGGGAAGCAAGAGAAATGCTGATTTAATCAAGCCCAGTTACATACTCAGAATCTGTACTACTGCGCAAATAGGCATGTCTCTGTAGGCAAAAAACTCATTTCTTGACAAAGTTGCCCAAATGCACCTCAGAAGTGTGCAACTTGTTCCCTGAGTTAGAAAACGTCGAGAAACGGTCGTTTCTGCTAGCGCTGTGCTTCTACACATGTATTTGCTGAACGGTGAAAGCCCACAGTAACGCACTTTTCTCGCAGCAAATACACTGTTTCTAAGGAAATGGGAACACACTGAGGAGACACTTGTGGGAGCTACTGTGACTAAAACTGAGCTTCCCTACGCACAGGGAAGCTAGAGAAATGCTGATTTCATCAAGCCCAGTTACATACTCAGAATCTGTACTACTGCGCAAATAGGCACGTCTCTGTAGGCAAAAAACTCATTTCTGACAAAGTTGCCCAAATGCACCTCAGAAGTGTGCAACTTCTTCCCTGAGTTAGAAAACGTCGAGAAACGGTCGTTTCTGCTAGCGCTGTGCTTCTACACATGTATTTGCTGAACGGTGAAAGCCCACAGTAACGCACTTTTCTCCCAGCAAATACACTGTTTCTAAGGAAATGGGAACACACTGAGGAGACACTTGTGGGAGCTACTGTGACTAAAACTGAGCTTCCCTACGCACAGGGAAGCAAGAGAAATGCTGATTTCACCAAGCCCAGTTACATACTCAGAATCTGTACTACTGCGCAAATAGGCATGTCCCTTAGGCAAAAAACTCATTTCTGAAAAAGTTGCCCAAATGCATCTCAGAAGTGTGCCACTTGTTCCCTGAGTTAGAAAACGTCGAGAAACGGTCGTTTCTGCTAGCGCTGTGCTTCTACACATGTATTTGCTGAACGGTGAAAGCGCACAGTAATGCACTTTTCTCGCAGCAAATACACTGTTTCTAAGGAAATGGGAACACACTGAGGAGACACTTGTGGGAGCTACTGTGAATAAAACTGAGATTATCTACAAACAGGGAAGCTAGAGAAATGCTGATTTCATCAAGCCCAGTTACATACTCAGAATCTGTTCTACTGCGCAAATAGGCATGTCTCTGTAGGCAAAAAACTCATTTCTGACAAAGTTGCCCAAATGCACCTCAGAAGTGTGCAACTTGTTCCCTGAGTTAGAAAATGTCGAGAAACGGTCGTTTCTGCTAGCGCTGTGCTTCTACACAAGAATTTGCTGAACGGTGAAAGCGCACAGTAATGCACTTTTCTCCCAGCAAATACACTGTTTCTAAGGAAATGGGAACACACTGAGGAGACACTTGTGGGAGCTACTGTGACTAAAACTGGGCTTCCCTACGCACAGGGAAGCAAGAGAAATGCTGATTTCATCAAGCCCAGTTACATACTCAGAATCTGTACTACTGCGCATATAGGCATGTCTCTGTAGGAAAAAAACTCATTTCTGACAAAGTTGCCCAAATGCATCTCAGAAGTGTGCAACTTTTTCCCTGAGTTAGAAAACGTCGAGAAACGTTCGTTTCTGCTAGCGCTGTGCTTCTACACATGTATTTGCTGAACGGTGAAAGCGCACAGTAATGCACTTTTCTCCCAGCAAATACACTGTTTCTAAGGAAATGGGAACATACTGAGGAGACACTTGTGGAAGCTACTGTTGTAAAACTAAGCTTCCCTACGCACAGGGAAGCAAGAGAAATGCTGATTTCATCAAGCCCAGTTACATACTCAGAATCTGTACTACTGCGCAAATAGGCATGCCTCTGTAGGCAAAAAACTCATTTCTGACAAAGTTGCCCAAATGCATCTCAGAAGTGTGCAACTTGTTCCCTGAGTTAGAAAACGTCGAGAAACGTTCGTTTCTGCTAGCGCTGTGCTTCTACACATGTATTTGCTGAACGGTGAAAGCGCACAGTAATGCACTTTTCTCCCAGCAAATACACTGTTTCTAAGGAACTGGGAACACACTGAGGAGACACTTGTGGGAGCTACTGTGACTAAAACTGAGCTTCCCTACGCACAGGGAAGCAAGAGAAATGCTGATTTCATCAAGCCCAGTTACATACTCAGAATCTGTACTACTGCGCAAATAGGCATGTCTCTTTAGGCAAAAAACTCATTTCTGACAAAGTTGCCCAAATGCATCTCAGTAGTGTGCAACTTGTTCCCTGAGTTAGAAAACATAGAGAAATGGTCATTTCTGCTAGCGCTGTGCTTCTACACATGTACTTGCTGAACAGTGAAAGCACACAGTAATGCACTTTTCTCCCAGCAAATACACTGTTTCTAAGAAAATGGGAACACACTGAGGAGACACTTGTGGGAGCTACTGTGACTAAAACTGAGCTTCCCTACACACAGGAAAGCAAGAGAAATGCTGATTTCATCAAGCCCAGTTACATACTCAGAATCTGTACTACTGCGCAAATAGGCATGGCTCTGTAGGCAAAAAACTCATTTCTGACAAAGTTGCCTAAATGCATCTCAGAAGTGTGCAACTTGTTCCCTGAGTTAGAAAATGTCGAGAAACGTTCGTTTTTGCTAGCACTGTGCTTCTACACATGTATTTGCTGAACGGTGAAAGCGCACAGTAATGCACTTTTCTCCCAGCAAATATACTGTTTCTAAGGAAATGGGAACACACTGAGGAGACACTTGTGGGAGCTACTGTGACTAAAACTGAGCTTCGGTACGCACAGGGAAGCAAGAGAAATGCTGATTTCATCAAGCCCAGTGACATACTCAGAATCTGTACTACTGCGCAAATAGGCATGTCTCTGTAGGCAAAAAACTCATTTCTGACAAAGTTGCCCAAATGCATCTCAGAAGTGTGCAACTTGTTCCCTGAGTTAGAAAACGTCGAGAAACGGTCATATCTGCTAACGCTGTGCTTCTACACATGTATTTGCTGAACGGTGAAAGCGCACAGTAATGCACTTTTCTCCCAGCAAATACACTGTTTCTAAGGAAATGGGAACACACTGAGGAGACACTTGTGGGAGCTACTGTGACTAAAACTGGGCTTCCCTACGCACAGGGAAGCAAGAGAAATGCTGATTTCATCAAGCCCAGTTACATACTCAGAATCTGTACAACTGCGCAAATAGGCATGTACTCTGTAGGCAAAAAACTCATTTCTGACAAAGTTGCCCAAATGCATCTCAGAAGTGTGCAACTTGTTCCCTGAGTTAGAAAACGTCGAGAAACTTTCGTTTCTGCTAGCGCTGTGCTTCTACACATGTATTTGCTGAACGGTGAAAGCGCACAGTAATGCACTTTTCTCCCAGCAAATACACTGTTTCTAAGGAAATGGGAACACAGTGAGGAGACACTTGTGGGAGCTACTGTGACTAAAACTGGGCTTCCCTACGCACAGGGAAGCAAGAGAAATGCTGATTTCACCAAGCCCAGTTACATACTCAGAATCTGGACTACTGCGCAAATAGGCATGTCTCTGTAGGCAAAAAACTCTTTTCTGACAAAGTTGCCCAAATGCATCTCAGAAGTGTGCAACTTTTTCCCTGAGTTAGAAAACGTCGAGAAACGTTCGTTTCTGCTAGCGCTGTGCTTCTACACATGTATTTGCTGAACGGTGAAAGCGCACAGTAATGCACTTTTCTCCCAGCAAATACACTGTTTCTAAGGAAATGGGAACACACTGAGGAGACACTTGTGGGAGCTACTGTGGTAAAACTGAGCTTCCCTACGCACAGGGAAGCAAGAGAAATGCTGATTTCATCAAGCCCAGTTACATACTCAGAATCTGTACTACTGCGCAAATAGGCATGTCTCTGTAGGCAAAAAACTCATTTTTGAGAAAGTTACCCAAATGCATCTCAGAACTGTGTAACTTGTTCCCTGAGTTAGAAAACGTCGACAAACGGTCGTTTCAGCTAGCGCTGTGCTTCTACACATGTATTTGCTGAACGGTGAAAGCGCACAGTAATGCACTTTTCTCCCAACAAATACACTGTTTCTAAGGAAATGGGAACACACTAAGGAGACACTTGTGGGAGCTACTGTGACAAAAACTGAGCTTCCCTATGCACAGGGAAGCAAGAGAAATGCTGATTTCATCAAGCCCAGTTACATACTCAGAATCTGTACTACTGCGCAAATAGGCATGTCTCTGTAGGCAAAAAACTCATTTTTGAGAAAGTTACCCAAATGCATCTCAGAAGTGTGCAACTTGTTCCCTGAGTTAGAAAACGTCGAGAAACGGTCGTTTCTGCTAGCGCTGTGCTTCTACACATGTATTTGCTGAACGGTGAAAGCGCACAGTAATGCACTTTTATCCCAGCAAATACACTGTTTCTAAGGAAATGGGAACACACTGAGGAGACACTTGTGGGAGCTACTGTGACGAAAACTGAGCTTCCCTACGCACAGGGAAGCAAGAGAAATGCTGATTTCATCAAGCCCAGTTACATACTCAGAATCTGTACTACTGCGCAAATAGGCATGTCTCTTTAGGCAAAAAACTCGTTTCTGACAAAGTTGCCCAAATGCATCTCAGAAGTGTGCCACTTGTTCCCTGAGTTAGAAAACGTCGAGAAACGTTAGTTTCTGCTAGCGCTGTGCTTCTACACATGTATTTGCTGAACGGTGAAAGCGCACAGTAATGCACTTTTCTCCCAGCAAATACACTGTTTCTAAGGAACTGGGAACACACAGAGGAGACACTTGTGGGAGCTACTGTGACTAAAACTGAGCTTCCCTACGCACAGGGAAGCAAGAGAAATGGTGATTTCATCAAGCCCAGTTACATACTCAGAATCTGTACTACTGCGCAAATAGGCATGTCTCTGTAGGCAAAAAACTCATTTCTGACAAAGTTGCCCAAATGCATCTCAGAAGTGTGCATCTTGTTCCATGAGTTAGAAAACGGTGAGAAATGGTTGTTTCTGCTAGCGCTGTGCTTCTACACATGTATTTGCTGAACGGTGAAAGTGCACAGTAATGCACCTTTCTCCCAGCAAATACACTGTTTCTAAGGAAATGGGAACACACTGAGGAGACACTTGTGGGAGCTACTGTGACTAAAACTGAGCTTCCCTACGCACAGGGAAGCAAGAGAAATGCTGATTTCATCAAGCCCAGTTACATACTCAGAATCTGTACTACTGCGCAAATAGGCATGTCTCTGTAGGCAAAAAACTCATTTCTGAAAAAGTTGCCCAAATGCATCTCAGAAGTGTGCCACTTGTTCCTGAGTTAGAAAACGTCGAGAAACGTTAGTTTCTGCTAGCGCTGTGCTTCTACACATGTATTTGCTGAACGGTGAAAGCGCACAGTAATGCACTTTTCTCCCAGCAAATACACTGTTTCTAAGGAAATGGGAACACACAGAGGAGACACTTGTGGGAGCTACTGTGACTAAAACTGAGCTTCCCTACGCACAGGGAAGCAAGAGAAATGCTGATTTCATCAAGCCCAGTTACATACTCAGAATCTGTACTACTGCGCAAATAGGCATGTCTCTGTAGGCAAAAAACTCATTTTTGAGAAAGTTACCCAAATGCATCTCAGAACTGTGTAACTTGTTCCCTGAGATAGAAAACGTCGACAAACGGTCGTTTCAGCTAGCGCTGTGCTTCTACACATGTATTTGCTGAACGGTGAAAGCGCACAGTAATGCACTTTTCTCCCAACAAATACACTGTTTCTAAGGAAATGGGAACACACTAAGGAGACACTTGTGGGAGCTACTGTGACAAAAACTGAGCTTCCCTACGCACAGGGAAGCAAGAGAAATGCTGATTTCATCAAGCCCAGTTACATACTCAGAATCTGTACTACTGCGCAAATAGGCATGTCTCTGTAGGCAAAAAACTAATTTTTGAGAAAGTTACCCAAATGCATCTCAGAAGTGTGCAACTTGTTCCCTGAGTTAGAAAACGTCGAGAAA
This sequence comes from Acomys minous, assembly GCF_964271855.1. Classification (NCBI taxonomy): domain Eukaryota; kingdom Metazoa; phylum Chordata; class Mammalia; order Rodentia; family Muridae; genus Acomys; species Acomys minous. Next base: position 426,441 of record NW_028182180.1, read on the forward strand.
CGGTCGTTTCTGCTAGCGCTGTGCTTCTACACATGTATTTGCTGAACGGTGAAAGCGCACAGTAATGCACTTTTATCCCAGCAAATACACTGTTTCCAAAGAAATGGGAACACACTGAGGAGACACTTGTGGGAGCTACTGTGACGAAAACTGAGCTTCCCTACGCACAGGGAAGCAAGAGAAATGCTGATTTCATCAAGCCCAGTTACATACTCAGAATCTGTACTACTGCGCAAATAGGCATGTCTCTTTAGGCAAAAAACTCGTTTCTGACAAAGTTGCCCAAATGCATCTCAGAAGTGTGCCACTTGTTCCCTGAGTTAGAAAACGTCGAGAAACGTTAGTTTCTGCTAGCGCTGTGCTTCTACACATGTATTTGCTGAACGGTGAAAGCGCACAGTAATGCACTTTTCTCCCAGCAAATACACTGTTTCTAAGGAAATGGGAACACACTGAGGAGACACTTTTGGGAGCTACTGTGACTAAAACTGAGCTTCCCTACGCACAGGGAAGCAAGAGAAATGCTGATTTCATCCAGCCCAGTTACATACTCAGAATCTGTACTACTGCGCAAATAGGCATGTCTCTGTAGGCAAAAAACTCATTTTTGAGATAGTTACACAAATGCATCTCAGAAGTGTGCAACTTGTTCCCTGAGTTAGAAAACGTCGAGAAACGTTCGTTTCTGCTAGCGCTGTGCTTCTACACATGTATTTGCTGAACGGTGAAAGCGCACAGTAATGCACTTTTCTCCCAGCAAATACACTGTTTCTAAGGAAATGGGAACACACTGAGGAGACACTTGTGGGAGCTACTGTGACAAAAACTGAGCTTCCCTACGCACAGGGAAGCAAGAGAAATGCTGATTTCATCAAGCCCAGTTACATACTCAGAATCTGGACTACTGTGCAAATAGGCATGTCTCTGTAGGCAAAAAACTCATTTCTGACAAAGTTGCCCAAATGCATCTCAGAAGTGTGCATCTTGTTCCATGAGTTAGACAACGGTGAGAAATGGTCGTTTCTGCTAGCGCTGTGCTTCTACACATGTATTTGCTGAACGGTGAAAGTGCACAGTAATGCACCTTTTTCCCAGCAAATACACTGTTTCTAAGGAAATGGGAACACACTGAGGAGACACTTGTGGGAGCTACTGTGATTAAAACTGAGCTTCCCTACGCACAGGGAAGCAAGAGAAATGCTGATTTCATCAAGCCCAGTTACATACTCAGAATCTGTACTACTGCGCAAATAGGCATGTCTCTTTAGGCAAAAAACTCATTTCTGACAAAGTTGCCCAAATGCATCTCAGAAGGGTGCAACTTGTTCCCTGTGTTAGAAAACGTCGAAAAAACGGTCGTTTCTGCTAGCACTGTGCTTCTACACATGTATTTGCTGAACGGTGAAAGCGCACAGTAATGCACTTTTCTCCCAGCAAATACACTGTTTCTAAGGAAATGGGAACACACTGAGGAGACACTTGTGGGAGCTACTGTGATTAAAACTGAGCTTCCCTACGCACAGGGAAGCAAGAGAATGCTGATTTCATCAAGCACAGTTACCTACTCAGAATCTGTACTACTGCGCAAATAGGCATGTCTCTTTAGGCAAAAAACTCATTTCTGACAAAGTTGCCCAAATGCATCTCAGAAGTGTGCAACTTGTTCCCTGAGTTAGAAAACGTCGAGAAACGTTAGTGTCTGCTAGCGCTGTGCTTCTACACATGTATTTGCTGAACGGTGAAAGCGCACAGTAATGCACTTTTCTCCCAGCAAATACACTGTTTCTAAGGAAATGGTAACACACTGAGGAGACACTTGTGGGAGCTACTGTGACTGAAACTGAGCTTCCCTACGCACAGGGAAGCAAGAGAAATGCTGATTTCATCAAGCACAGTTACATACTCAGAATCTGTACTACTGCGCAAATAGGCATGTCTCTTTAGGCAAAAAACTCATTTCTGACAAAGTTGCCCAAATGCATCTCAGAAGTGTGCAACTTGTTCCCTGAGTCAGAAAACGTAGAGAAACGGTCGTTTCTGCTAGCGGTGTGCTTCTACACATGTATTTGCTGAACGGTGAAAGCGCACAGTAATGCACTTTTCTCCCAGCAAATACACTGTTTCTAAGGAAATGGGAACACACTGAGGAGACACTTGTGGGAGCTACTGTGACTAAAACTGAGCTTCCCTACGCACAGGGTAGCAAGAGAAATGCTGATTTCATCAAGCCCAGTTACATACTCAGAATCTGTACCTCTGCGCAAATAGGCATGTCTCTGTAGGCAAAAAACTCATTTCATACAAGGTTTACCAAATGCATCTCAGAAGTGTGCCACTTGTTCCCTGAGTTAGAAAACGTCGAGAAACGGTCGTTTCTGCTAGCGCTGTGCTTCTACACATGTATTTGCTGAACGGTGAAAGCGCACAGTAATGCACTTTTATCCCAGCAAATACACTGTTTCTAAGGAAATGGGAACACACTGAGGAGACACTTGTGGGAGCTACTGTGACGAAAACTGAGCTTCCCTACGCACAGGGAAGCAAGAGAAATGCTGATTTCATCAAGCCCAGTTACATACTCAGAATCTGTACTACTGCGCAAATAGGCATGTCTCTTTAGGCAAAAAACTCGTTTCTGACAAAGTTGCCCAAATGCATCTCAGAAGTGTGCCACTTGTTCCCTGAGTTAGAAAACGTCGAGAAACGTTAGTTTCTGCTAGTGCTGTGCTTCTACACATGTATTTGCTGAACGGTGAAAGCGCACAGTAATGCACTTTTCTCCCAGCAAATACACTGTTTCTAAGGAACTGGGAACACACTGAGGAGACACTTGTGGGAGCTACTGTGACTAAAACTGAGCTTCCCTACGCACAGGGAAGCAAGAGAAATGCTGATTTCATCCAGCCCAGTTACATACTCAGAATCTGTACTACTGCGCAAATAGGCATGTCTCTGTAGGCAAAAAACTCATTTTTGAGATAGTTACACAAATGCATCTCAGAAGTGTGCAACTTGTTCCCTGAGTTAGAAAACGTCGAGAAACGTTCGTTTCTGCTAGCGCTGTGCTTCTACACATGTATTTGCTGAACGGTGAAAGCGCACAGTAATGCACTTTTCTCCCAGCAAATACACTGTTTCTAAGGAAATGGGAACACACTGAGGAGACACTTGTGGGAGCTACTGTGACTAAAACTGAGCTTCCCTACGCACAGGGAAGCAAGAGAAATGCTGATTTCATCAAGCCCAGTTACATACTCAGAATCTGTACTACTGCGCAAATAGGCATGTCTCTGTAGGCAAAAAACTCATTTCTGACAAAGTTGCCCAAATGCATCTCAGAAGTGTGCATCTTGTTCCATGAGTTAGAAAACGGTGAGAAATGGTTATTTCTGCTAGCGCTGTGCTTCTACACATGTATTTGCTGAACGGGGAAAGTGCACAGTAATGCACCTTTCTCCCAGCAAATACACTGTTTCTAAGGAAATGGGAACACACTGAGGAGACACTTGTGGGAGCTACTGTGACTAAAACTGAGCTTCCCTACGCACAGGGAAGCAAGAGAAATGCTGATTTCATCAAGCCCAGTTACATACTCAGAATCTGTACTACTGCGCAAATAGGCATGTCTCTTTAGGCAAAAAACTCATTTCTGACAAAGTTGCCCAAATGCATCTCAGAAGTGTGCCACTTGTTCCCTGTGTTAGAAAACGTCGAAAAACGTTAGTTTCTGCTAGCGCTGTGCTTCTACACATGTATTTGCTGAACGGTGAAAGCGCACAGTAATGCACTTTTCTCCCAGCAAATACACTGTTTCTAAGGAAATGGGAACACACTGAGGAGACACTTGTTGGAGCTACTGTGACTAAAACTGAGCTTCCCTACGCACAGGGAAGCAAGAGAATGCTGATTTCATCAAGCCCAGTTACCTACTCAGAATCTGTCCTACTGCGCAAATAGGCATGTCTCTTTAGGCAAAAAACTCATTTCTGACAAAGTTGCCCAAATGCATCTCAGAAGTGTGCAACTTGTTCCCTGAGTTAGAAAACGTCGAGAAACGTTAGTTTCTGCTAGCGCTGTGCTTCTACACATGTATTTGCTGAACGGTGAAAGCGCACAGTAATGCACTTTTCTCCCAGCAAATACACTGTTTCTAAGGAAATGGAAACACACTGAGGAGACACTTGTGGGAGCTACTGTGACTGAAACTGAGCTTCCCTACGCACAGGGAAGCAAGAGAAATGCTGATTTCATCAAGCACAGTTACATACTCAGAATCTGTACTACTGCGCAAATAGGCATGTCTCTTTAGGCAAAAAACTCATTTCTGACAAAGTTGCACAAATGCATCTCAGAAGTGTGCAACTTGTTCCCTGAGTCAGAAAACGTCGAGAAACGGTCGTTTCTGCTAGCGCTGTGCTTCTACACATGTATTTGCTGAACGGTGAAAGCGCACAGTAATGCACTTTTATCCCAGCAAATACACTGTTTCTAAGGAAATGGGAACACACTGAGGAGACACTTGTGGGAGCTACAGTGACGAAAACTGAGCTTCCCTACGCACAGGGAAGCAAGAGAAATGCTGATTTCATCAAGCCCAGTTACATACTCAGAATCTGTCCTACTGCGCAAATAGGCATGTCTCTTTAGGCAAAAAACTCATTTCTGACAAAGTTGCCCAAATGCATCTCAGAAGTGTGCCACTTGTTCCCTGAGTTAGAAAACGTCGAGAAACGTTAGTTTCTGCTAGTGCTGTGCTTCTACACATGTATTTGCTGAACGGTGAAAGCGCACAGTAATGCACTTTTCTCCCAGCAAATACACTGTTTCTAAGGAAATGGGAACACACTGAGGAGACACTAGTGGGAGCTACTGTGACTAAAACGGAGCTTCCCTACGCACAGGGAAGCAAGAGAAATGCTGATTTCATCAAGCCCAGTTACATACTCAGAATCTGTACTACTGCGCAAATAGGCATGTTTCTGTAAGCAAAAAACTCATTTTTGAGATAGTTACACAAATGCATCTCAGAAGTGTGCAACTTGTTCCCTGAGTTAGAAAACGTCGAGAAACGTTCGTTTCTGCTAGCGCTGTGCTTCTACACATGTATTTGCTGAACGGTGAAAGCGCACAGTAATGCACTTTTCTCCCAGCAAATACACTGTTTCTAAGGAAATGGGAACACACTGAGGAGACACTTGTGGGAGCTACTGTGACTAAAACTGAGCTTCCCTACGCACAGGGAAGCAAGAGAAATGCTGATTTCATCAAGCCCAGTTACATACTCAGAATCTGTACTACTGCGCAAATAGGCATGTCTCTGTAGGCAAAAAACTCATTTCTGACAAAGTTGCCCAAATGCATCTCAGAAGTGTGCATCTTGTTCCATGAGTTAGAAAACGTCGAGAAACGGTCGTTTCTGCTAGCGCTGTGCTTCTACACATGTATTTGCTGAACGGTGAAAGCGCACAGTAATGCACTTTTCTCCCAGCAAATACACTTTTTCTAAGGAAATGGGAACACACTGAGGAGACACTTGTGGGAGCTACTGTGACTAAAACTGAGCTTCCCTACGCACAGGGAAGCAAGAGAAATGCTGATTTCATCAAGCCCAGTTACATACTCAGAATCTGTACTACTGCGCAAATAGGCATGTCTCTTTAGGCAAAAAACTCATTTTTGAGAAAGTTACCCAAATGCATCTCAGAAGTGTGTAACTTGTTCCCTGAGTTAGAAAACGTCGAGAAACGGTCGTTTCAGCTAGCGCTGTGCTTCTACACATGTATTTGCTGAACGGTGAAGGCGCACAGTAATGCACTTTTCTCCCAACAAATACACTGTTTCTATGGATATGGGAACACACTAAGGAGACACTTGTGGGAGCTACTGTGACTAAAACTGAGCTTCCCTACGCACAGGAAAGCAAGAGAAATGCTGATTTCATCAAGCCCAGTTACCTACTCAGAATCTGTACTACTGCGCAAATAGGCATGTCTCTGTAGGCAAAAAACTCATTTCTGACAAAGTTGCCCAAATGCATCTCAGAAGTGTGCAACTTGTTCCCTGAGTTAGAAAACATCGAGAAACGTTCGTTTCTGCTAGCGCTGTGCTTCTACACATGTATTTGCTGAACGGTGAAAGCACACAGTAATGCACTTTTCTCCCAGCAAATACACTGTTTCTAAGGAACTGGGAACACACTGAGGAGACACTTGTGGGAGCTACTGTGACTAAAAGTGAGCTTCCCTACGCACAGGGAAGCAAGAGAAATGCTGATTTCATCAAGCCCAGTTACCTACTCAGAATCTGTACTACTGCGCAAATAGGCATGTCTCTGTAGGCAAAAAACTCATTTCTGACAAAGTTGCCCAAATGCATCTCAGAAGTGTGCAACTTGTTCCCTCAGTTAGAAAACATCGAGAAACGTTCGTTTCTGCTAGCGCTGTGCTTCTACACATGTATTTGCTGAACGGTGAAAGCGCACAGTAATGCACTTTTCTCCCAGCAAATACACTGTTTCTAAAGAACTGGGAGCACACTGAGGAGACACTTGTGGGAGCTACTGTGACTAAAAGTGAGCTTCCCTACGCACAGGGAAGCAAGAGAAATGCTGATTTCATCAAGCCCAGTTACATACTCAGAATCTGTACTACTGCGCAAATAGGCATGTCTCTGTAGGCAAAAAAACTCATTTCTGACAAAGTTTACCAAATGCATCTCAGAAGTGTGCCACTTGTTCCCTGAGTTAGAAAACGTCAAGAAACGGTCGTCAGCTAGCGCTGTGCTTCTACACATGTATTTGCTGAACGGTGAAAGCGCACAGTAATGCACTTTTCTCCCAACAAATACACTGTTTCTAAGGAAATGGGAACACACTAAGGAGACACTTGTCGGAGCTACTGTGACTAAAACTGAGCTTCCCTACGCACAGGGAAGCAAGAGAAATGCTGATTTCATCAAGCCCAGTTACATACTCAGAATCTGTACTACTGCGTAAATAGGCATGTCTCTGTAGGCAAAAAACTCATTTCTGACAAAGTTGCCCAAATGCATCTGAGAAGTGTGCAACTTGTTCCCTGAGTTAGAAAACATCGAGAAACGTTCGTTTCTGCTAGCGCTGTGCTTCTACACATGTATTTGCTGAACGGTGAAAGCGCACAGTAATGCACTTTTCTCCCAGCAAATACACTGTTTCTAAAGAACTGGAAGCACACTAAGGAGACACTTGTGGGAGCTACTGTGACTAAAAGTGAGCTTCCCTACGCACAGGGAAGCAAGAGAAATGCTGATTTCATCAAGCCCAGTTACATACTCAGAATCTGTACTACTACGCAAATAGGCATGTCTCTGTAGGCAAAAAACTCATTTCTGACAAAGTTTACCAAATGCATCTCAGAAGTGTGCCACTTGTTCCCTGAGTTAGAAAACGTCGAGAAACGGTCGTTTCAGCTAGCGCTGTGCTTCTACACATGTATTTGCTGAACGGCGAAAGCGCACAGTAATGCACTTTTCTCCCAGCAAATACACTGTTTCTAAGGAAATGGGAACACACTGAGGAGACACTTGTGGGAGCTACTGGGACTAATACTGAGCTTCCCTACGCACAGGGAAGCAAGAGAAATGCTCATTTCATCAAGCCCAGTTACATACTCAGAATCTGTACTACTGCGCAAATAGGCATGTCTCTGTAGGCAAAAAACTCATTTTTGAGATAGTTACACAAATGCATCTCAGAAGTGTGCAACTTGTTCCGTGAGTTAGAAAACGTCGAGAAACGGTCGTTTCTGCTAGCGCTGTGCTTCTACACATGTATTTGCTGAACGGTGAAAGCGCACAGTAATGCACTTTTCTCCCAGCAAATACACTGTTTCTAAGGAAATGGGAACACACTGAGGAGACACTTGTGGGAGCTACTGTGACTAAAACTGAGCTTCCCTACGCACAGGAAAGCAAGAGAAATGCTGATTTCATCAAGCCCAGTTACATACTCAGAATCTGTACTACTGCGCAAATAGGCATGTCTCTGTAGGCAAAAAACTCATTTTTGAGAAAGTTACCCAAATGCATCTCAGAAGTGTGCAACTTGTTCCCTGAGTTAGAAAACGTTGACAAACGGTCGTTTCAGCTAGCGTTGTGCTTCTACACATGTATTTGCTGAACGGTGAAAGCGCACAGTAATGCACTTTTCTCCCAACAAATACACTGTTTCTAAGGAAATGGGAACACACTGAGGAGACACTTGTGGGAGCTACTGTGACTAAAACTGAGCTTCCATACGCACAGGGAAGCGAGAGAAATGCTGATTTAATCAAGCCCAGTTACATACTCAGAATCTGTACTACTGCGCAAATAGGCATGTCTCTGTAGGCAAAAAACTCATTTTTGAAAAAGTTACCCAAATGCATCTCAGAAGTGTGCAACTTGTTCCCTGAGTTAGAAAACGTCGAGAAACGGTCGTTTCTGCTAGCGCTGTGCTTCTACACATGTATTTGCTGAACGGTGAAAGCGCACAGTAATGCACTTTTCTCCCTGCAAATACACTGTTTCTAAGGAAATGGGAACACACTAAGGAGACACTTGTGGGAGCTACTGTGACTAAATCTGAGCTTCCCTACGCACAGGGAAGCAAGAGAAATGCTGATTTCATCAAGCCCAGTTACATACTCAGAATCTGTACTACTGCGCAAATAGGCATGTCTCTGTAGCCAAAAAACTCATTTCTGACAAAGTTGCCCAAATGCATCTCAGAAGTGTGCAACTTGTTCCCTGAGTTAGAAAACGTCGAGAAACGGTCGTTTCTGCTAGCGCTGTGCTTCTACACATGTATTTGCGGAACGGTGAAAGCGCACAGTAATGCACTTTTCTCCCAGCAAATACACTGTTTCTAAGGAAATGGGAACACACTGAGGAGACACTAGTGGGAGCTACTGTGACTAAAACGGAGCTTCCCTACGCACAGGGAAGCAAGAGAAATGCTGATTTCATCAAGCCCAGTTACATACTCAGAATCTGTACTACTGCGCAAATAGGCATGTCTCTGTAGGCAAAAAACTCATTTTTGAGATAGTTACACAAATGCATCTCAGAAGTGTGCAACTTGTTCCCTGAGTTAGAAAACGTCGAGAAACGTTCGTTTCTGCTAGCGCTGTGCTTCTACACATGTATTTGCTGAACGGTGAAAGCGCACAGTAATGCACTTTTCTCCCAGCAAATACACTGTTTCTAAGGAAATGGGAACACACTGAGGAGACACTTGTGGGAGCTACTGTGACTAAAACTGAGCTTCCCTACGCACAGGGAAGCAAGAGAAATGCTGATTTCATCAAGCCCAGTTACATACTCAGAATCTGTACTACTGCGCAAATAGGCATGTCTCTGTAGGCAAAAAACTCATTTCTGACAAAGTTGCCCAAATGCATCTCAGAAGTGTGCATCTTGTTCCATGAGTTAGAAAACGTCGAGAAACGGTCGTTTCTGCTAGCGCTGTGCTTCTACACATGTATTTGCTGAACGGTGAAAGCGCACAGTAATGCACTTTTCTCCCAGCAAATACACTTTTTCTAAGGAAATGGGAACACACTGAGGAGACACTTGTGGGAGCTACTGTGACTAAAACTGAGCTTCCCTACGCACAGGGAAGCAAGAGAAATGCTGATTTCATCAAGCCCAGTTACATACTCAGAATCTGTACTACTGCGCAAATAGGCATGTCTCTTTAGGCAAAAAACTCATTTTTGAGAAAGTTACCCAAATGCATCTCAGAAGTGTGTAACTTGTTCCCTGAGTTAGAAAACGTCGAGAAACGGTCGTTTCAGCTAGCGCTGTGCTTCTACACATGTATTTGCTGAACGGTGAAGGCGCACAGTAATGCACTTTTCTCCCAACAAATACACTGTTTCTAAGGAAATGGGAACAAACTAAGGAGACACTTGTGGGAGCTACTGTGACTAAAACTGAGCTTCCCTACGCACAGGGAAGCAAGAGAAATGCTGATTTCATCAAGCCCAGTTACCTACTCAGAATCTGTACTACTGCGCAAATAGGCATGTCTCTGTAGGCAAAAAACTCATTTCTGACAAAGTTGCCCAAATGCATCTCAGAAGTGTGCCACTTGTTCCCTGAGTTAGAAAACATCGAGAAACGGTCGTTTCAGCTAGCGCTGTGCTTCTACACATGTATTTGCTGAACGGCGAAAGCGCACAGTAATGCACTTTTCTCCCAGCAAATACACTGTTTCTAAGGAAATGGGAACACACAGAGGAGACACTTGTGGGAGCTACTGGGACTAATACTGAGCTTCCCTACGCACAGGGAAGCAAGAGAAATGCTGATTTCATCAAGCCCAGTTACATACTCAGAATCTGTACTACTGCGCAAATAGGCATGTCTCTGTAGGCAAAAAACTCATTTCTGACAAAGTTGCCCAAATGCATCTCAGAAGTGTGCAACTTGTTCCCTGTGTTAGAAAACATTGAGAAACGTTCGTTTCTGCTAGCGCTGTGCTTCTACACATGTATTTGCTGAACGGTGAAAGCGCACAGTAATGCACTTTTCTCCCAGCAAATACACTGTTTCTAAGGAAATGGGAACACACTGAGGAGACACTTGTGGGAGCTACTGTGACTAAAAGTGTGCTTCCCTACGCACAGGGAAGCAAGAGAAATGCTGATTTCATCAAGCCCAGTTACATACTCAGAATCTGTACTACTGCGCAAATAGGCATGTCTCTGTAGGCAAAAAACTCATTTCTGACAAAGTTGCCCAAATGCATCTCAGAAGTGTGCCACTTGTTCCCTGAGTTAGAAAACGTCGAGAAACGGTCGTTTCAGCTAGCGCTGTGCTTCTACACATGTATTTGCTGATCGGTGAAAGCGCACAGTAATGCACTTTTCTCCCAGCAAATACACTGTTTCTAAGGAAATGGGAACACACTGAGGAGACACTTGTGGGAGCTACTGTGACTAAAACTGAGCTTCCCTACGCATAGGGAAGAAAGAGAATGCTGATTTCATCAAGCCCAGTTACATACTCAGAATCTGTACTACTGCGCAAATAGGCATGTCTCTTTAGGCAAAAAACTCATTTCTGACAAAGTTGCCCAAATGCATCTCAGAAGTGTGCAACTTGTTCCCTGAGTTAGAAAACGTCGAGAAATGGTTGTTTCTGCTAGCGCTGTGCTTCTACACAAGTATTTGCTGAACGGTGAAAGCGCACTGTAATGCACTTTTCTCCCAGCAAATACACTGTTTCTAAGGAACTGGGAACACACTGAGGAGACACTTGTGGGAGCTACTGTGACTACAACTGAGCTTCCCTACGCACAGGGAAGCAAGAGAAATGCTGATTTCATCAAGCCCAGTTACATACTCAGAATCTGGACTACTGCGCAAATAGGCATGTCTCTGTAGGCAAAAAACTCATTTCTGACAAAGTTGCCCAAATGCATCTCAGAAGTGTGCAACTTGTTCCCTGAGATAGAAAACGTCGAGAAACGGTCGTTTCTGCTAGCGCTGTGCTTCTACACATGTATTTGCTGAACGGTGAAAGCGCACAGTAATGCACTTTTCTCCCAGCAAATACACTGTTTCTAAGGAAATGGGAACACACTGAGGAGACACTTGTGGGAGCTACTGTGACTAAAACTGAGCTTCCCTACACACAGGGAAGCAAGAGAAATGCTAATTTCATCAAGCCCAGTTACATACTCAGAATCTGTACTACTGCGCAAATAGGCATGTCTCTGTAGGCAAAAAACTCATTTCTGACAAAGTTGCCCAAATGCATCTCAGAAGTGTGCAACTTGTTCCCTGAGTTAGAATACGTCGAGAAACGTTCGTTTCTGCTAGCGCTGTGCTTCTACACATGTCTTTGCTGAACGGTGAAAGCGCACAGTAATGCACTTTTCTCCCAGCAAATACACTGTTTCTAAGGAAATGGGAACACACTGAGGAGACACTTGTGGGAGCTACTGTGACTAAAACTGAGCTTCCCTATGCACAGGGAAGCAAGAGAAATACTGATTTCATCAAGCCCAGTTACATACTCAGAATCTGTACTACTGCGCAAATAGGCATGTCTCTGTAGGCAAAAAACTCATTTCTGACAAAGTTGCCCAAATGCATCTCAGAAATGTGCAACTTGTTCCCTGAGTTAGAAAACGTCGAGAAACGGTCGTATCTGCTAGCGCTGTGCTTCTACACATGTATTTGCTGAACGGTGAAAGCGCACAGTAATGCACTTTTCTCGCAGCAAATACACTGTTTCTAAGGAAATGGGAACACACTGAGGAGATACTTGTGGGAGCTACTGTTACTAAAACTGAGCTTCCCTACGCACAGGGAAGCAAGAGAAATGCTGATTTCATCAAGCCCAGTTACATACTCAGAATCTGTACTACTGCGCAAATAGGCATGTCTCTTTAGGCAAAAAACTCATTTCTGACAAAGTTGCCCAAATGCATCTCAGAAGTGTGCAACTTGTATCCTGAGATACAAAACGTCGAGAAACGTTCGTTTCTGCTAGCGCTGTGCTTCTACACATGCATTTGCTGAACGGTGAAAGCGCACAGTAATGCACTTTTCTCCCAGCAAATACACTGTTTCTAAAGAACTGGGAACACACTGAGGAGACACTTGTGGGAGCTACTGTGACTAAAACTGAGCTTCCCTACGCACAGGGAAGCAAGAGAAATGCTGATTTCATCAAGCCCAGTTACATACTCAGAATCTGTACTACTGCGCAAATAGGCATGTCTCTGTAGGCAAAAAACTCATTTCTGACAAAGTTGCCCAAATGCATCTCAGAAGTGTGCAACTTGTTCCCTGAGTTAGAAAACGTCGAGAAACGGTCGTATCTGCTAGCGCCGTGCATCTACACATGTATTTGCTGAACTGTGAAAGCTCACAGTAATGCACTTTTCTCCCAGCAAATACACTGTTTCTAAGGAAATGGGAACACACAGAGGAGACACTTGTGGGAGCTACTGTGACTAAAACTGAGCTTCCCTACGCACAGGGAAGCAAGAGAAATGCTGATTTCATCAAGCCCAGTTACATACTCAGAATCTGTACTACTGCGCAAATAGGCATGTCTCTTTAGGCAAAAAACTCATTTCTGACAAAGTTGCCCAAATGCATCTCAGAAGTGTGCAACTTGTTCCCTGAGTTAGAAAACGTCGAGAAACGGTTGTTTCTGCTAGCGCTGTGCTTCTACACATGTATTTGCTGAACGGTGAAAGCGCACAGTAATGCACTTTTCTCCCAGCAAATACACTGTTTCTAAGGAACTGGGAACACACTGAGGAGACACTTGTGGGAGCTACTGTGACTAAAACTGAGCTTCCCTACGCACAGGGAAGCAAGAGAAATGCTGATTTCATCAAGCCCAGTTACATACTCAGAATCTGGACTACTGCGCAAATAGGCATGTCTCTGTAGGCAAAAAACTCATTTCTGACAAAGTTGCCCAAATGCATCTCAGAAGTGTGCAACTTGTTCCCTGAGATAGAAAACGTCGAGAAACGGTCGTTTCTGCTAGCGCTGTGCTTCTACACATGTATTTGCTGAACGGTGAAAGCGCACAGTAATGCACTTTTCTCCCAGCAAATACACTGTTTCTAAGGAAATGGGAACACACTGAGGAGACACTTGTGGGAGCTACTGTGACTAAAACTGAGCTTCCCTACACACAGGGAAGCAAGAGAAATGCTGATTTCATCAAGCCCAGTTACATACTCAGAATCTGTACTACTGCGCAAATAGGCATGTCTCTGTAGGCAAAAAACTCATTTCTGACAAAGTTGCCCAAATGCATCTCAGAAGTGTGCAACTTGTTCCCTGAGTTAGAATACGTCGAGAAACGTTCGTTTCTGCTAGCGCTGTGCTTCTACACATGTCTTTGCTGAACGGTGAAAGCGCACAGTAATGCACTTTTCTCCCAGCAAATACACTGTTTCTAAGAAAATGGGAACACACTGAGGAGACACTTGTGGGAGCTACTGTGACTAAAACTGGGCTTCCCTACGCACAGGGAAGCAAGAGAAATGCTGATTTCATCAAGCCCAGTTACATACTCAGAATCTGTACTACTGCGCAAATAGGCATGTCTCTGTAGAAAAAAAAATCATTTTTGAGAAAGTTACCCAAATGCATCTCAGAAGTGTGCAACTTGTTCCCTGAGTTAGAAAACGTCGAGAAACGGTCGTTTCTGCTAGCGCCGTGCTTCTACACATGTATTTGCTGAACGGTGAAAGCGCACAGTAATGCACTTTTCTCCCAGCAAATACACTGTTTCTAAGGAAATGGGAACACACTGAGGAGACACTTGTGGGAGCTACTGTGACTAAAACTGAGCTTCCCTACGCACAAGGAAGCAAGAGAAATGCTGATTTCATCAAGCCCAGTTACATACTCAGAATCTGTACTACTTCGCAAATAGGCATGTCTCTGTAGGCAAAAAACTCATTTCTGACAAAGTGCCCAAATGCATCTCAGAAGTGTGCCACTTGTTCCCTGAGTTAGAAAACGTCGAGAAACGGTCGTTTCTGCTAGCGCTGTGCTTCTACACATGTATTTGCTGAACGGGGAAAGCGCACAGTAATGCACTTTTCTCCCAGCAAATACACTGTTTCTAAGGAAATGGGAACACACTGAGGAGACACTTGTGGGAGCTACTGTGACTAAAACTGAGCTTCCCTACGCACAGGGAAGCAAGAGAAATGCTGATTTCATCAAGCCCAGTTACATACTCAGAATCTGGACTACTGCGCAAATAGGCATGTCTCTTTAGGCAAAAAACTCATTTCTGACAAAGTTGCCCAAATGCATCTCAGAAGTGTGCAACTTGTTCCCTGAGTTAGAAAACGTCGAGAAACGGTCGTTTCTGCTAGCGCTGTGCTTCTACACATGTATTTGCTGAACGGTGAAAGCGCACAGTAATGTACTTTTCTCCCAGCAAATACACTGTTTCTAAGGAAATGGGAACACACTGAGGAGACACTTGTGGGAGCTACTGTGACTAAAACTGAGCTTCCCTACGCACAGGGAAGCAAGAGAAATACTGATTTCATCAAGCCCAGTTACATACTCAGAATCTGTACTACTGCGCAAATAGGCATGTCTCTGTAGGCAAAAAACTCATTTCTGACAAAGTTGCCCAAATGCATCTCAGAAATGTGCAACTTGTTCCCTGAGTTAGAAAACGTCGAGAAACGGTCGTATCTGCTAGCGCTGTGCTTCTACACATGTATTTGCTGAATGGTGAAAGCGCACAGTAATGCACTTTTCTCGCAGCAAATACACTGTTTCTAAGGAAATGGGAACACACTGAGGAGACACTAGTGGGAGCTACTGTGACTAAAACTGAGCTTCCCTACGAACAGGGAAGCAAGAGGAATGCTGATTTCATCAAGCCCAGTTACATACCCAGAATCTGTACTACTGCGCAAATAGGCATGTCTCTGTAGGCAAAAAACTCATTTCTGACAAAGTTGCCCAAATGCATCTCAGAAGTGTGCAACTTGTTCCCTGAGTTAGAATACGTCGAGAAACGTTCGTTTCTGCTAGCGCTGTGCTTCTACACATGTCTTTGCTGAACGGTGAAAGCGCACAGTAATGCACTTTTCTCCCAGCAAATACACTGTTTCTAAGGAAATGGGAACACACTGAGGAGACACTTGTGGGAGCTACTGTGACTAAAACTGAGCTTCCCTATGCACAGGGAAGCAAGAGAAATACTGATTTCATCAAGCCCAGTTACATACTCAGAATCTGTACTACTGCGCAAATAGGCATGTCTCTGTAGGCAAAAAACTCATTTCTGACAAAGTTGCCCAAATGCATCTCAGAAATGTGCAACTTGTTCCCTGAGTTAGAAAACGTCGAGAAACGGTCGTATCTGCTAGCGCTGTGCTTCTACACATGTATTTGCTGAACGGTGAAAGCGCACAGTAATGCACTTTTCTCGCAGCAAATACACTGTTTCTAAGGAAATGGGAACACACTGAGGAGATACTTGTGGGAGCTACTGTTACTAAAACTGAGCTTCCCTACGCACAGGGAAGCAAGAGAAATGCTGATTTCATCAAGCCCAGTTACATACTCAGAATCTGTACTACTGCGCAAATAGGCATGTCTCTTTAGGCAAAAAACTCATTTCTGACAAAGTTGCCCAAATGCATCTCAGAAGTGTGCAACTTGTATCCTGAGATACAAAACGTCGAGAAACGTTCGTTTCTGCTAGCGCTGTGCTTCTACACATGCATTTGCTGAACGGTGAAAGCGCACAGTAATGCACTTTTCTCCCAGCAAATACACTGTTTCTAAAGAACTGGGAACACACTGAGGAGACACTTGTGGGAGCTACTGTGACTAAAACTGAGCTTCCCTACGCACAGGGAAGCAAGAGAAATGCTGATTTCATCAAGCCCAGTTACATACTCAGAATCTGTACTACTGCGCAAATAGGCATGTCTCTGTAGGCAAAAAACTCATTTCTGACAAAGTTGCCCAAATGCATCTCAGAAGTGTGCAACTTGTTCCCTGAGTTAGAAAACGTCGAGAAACGGTCGTATCTGCTAGCGCCGTGCATCTACACATGTATTTGCTGAACTGTGAAAGCTCACAGTAATGCACTTTTCTCCCAGCAAATACACTGTTTCTAAGGAAATGGGAACACACAGAGGAGACACTTGTGGGAGCTACTGTGACTAAAACTGAGCTTCCCTACGCACAGGGAAGCAAGAGAAATGCTGATTTCATCAAGCCCAGTTACATACTCAGAATCTGTACTACTGCGCAAATAGGCATGTCTCTTTAGGCAAAAAACTCATTTCTGACAAAGTTGCCCAAATGCATCTCAGAAGTGTGCAACTTGTTCCCTGAGTTAGAAAACGTCGAGAAACGGTTGTTTCTGCTAGCGCTGTGCTTCTACACATGTATTTGCTGAACGGTGAAAGCGCACAGTAATGCACTTTTCTCCCAGCAAATACACTGTTTCTAAGGAACTGGGAACACACTGAGGAGACACTTGTGGGAGCTACTGTGACTAAAACTGAGCTTCCCTACGCACAGGGAAGCAAGAGAAATGCTGATTTCATCAAGCCCAGTTACATACTCAGAATCTGGACTACTGCGCAAATAGGCATGTCTCTGTAGGCAAAAAACTCATTTCTGACAAAGTTGCCCAAATGCATCTCAGAAGTGTGCAACTTGTTCCCTGAGATAGAAAACGTCGAGAAACGGTCGTTTCTGCTAGCGCTGTGCTTCTACACATGTATTTGCTGAACGGTGAAAGCGCACAGTAATGCACTTTTCTCCCAGCAAATACACTGTTTCTAAGGAAATGGGAACACACTGAGGAGACACTTGTGGGAGCTACTGTGACTAAAACTGAGCTTCCCTACACACAGGGAAGCAAGAGAAATGCTGATTTCATCAAGCCCAGTTACATACTCAGAATCTGTACTACTGCGCAAATAGGCATGTCTCTGTAGGCAAAAAACTCATTTCTGACAAAGTTGCCCAAATGCATCTCAGAAGTGTGCAACTTGTTCCCTGAGTTAGAATACGTCGAGAAACGTTCGTTTCTGCTAGCGCTGTGCTTCTACACATGTCTTTGCTGAACGGTGAAAGCGCACAGTAATGCACTTTTCTCCCAGCAAATACACTGTTTCTAAGAAAATGGGAACACACTGAGGAGACACTTGTGGGAGCTACTGTGACTAAAACTGGGCTTCCCTACGCACAGGGAAGCAAGAGAAATGCTGATTTCATCAAGCCCAGTTACATACTCAGAATCTGTACTACTGCGCAAATAGGCATGTCTCTGTAGAAAAAAAAATCATTTTTGAGAAAGTTACCCAAATGCATCTCAGAAGTGTGCAACTTGTTCCCTGAGTTAGAAAACGTCGAGAAACGGTCGTTTCTGCTAGCGCCGTGCTTCTACACATGTATTTGCTGAACGGTGAAAGCGCACAGTAATGCACTTTTCTCCCAGCAAATACACTGTTTCTAAGGAAATGGGAACACACTGAGGAGACACTTGTGGGAGCTACTGTGACTAAAACTGAGCTTCCCTACGCACAAGGAAGCAAGAGAAATGCTGATTTCATCAAGCCCAGTTACATACTCAGAATCTGTACTACTTCGCAAATAGGCATGTCTCTGTAGGCAAAAAACTCATTTCTGACAAAGTGCCCAAATGCATCTCAGAAGTGTGCCACTTGTTCCCTGAGTTAGAAAACGTCGAGAAACGGTCGTTTCTGCTAGCGCTGTGCTTCTACACATGTATTTGCTGAACGGGGAAAGCGCACAGTAATGCACTTTTCTCCCAGCAAATACACTGTTTCTAAGGAAATGGGAACACACTGAGGAGACACTTGTGGGAGCTACTGTGACTAAAACTGAGCTTCCCTACGCACAGGGAAGCAAGAGAAATGCTGATTTCATCAAGCCCAGTTACATACTCAGAATCTGGACTACTGCGCAAATAGGCATGTCTCTTTAGGCAAAAAACTCATTTCTGACAAAGTTGCCCAAATGCATCTCAGAAGTGTGCAACTTGTTCCCTGAGTTAGAAAACGTCGAGAAACGGTCGTTTCTGCTAGCGCTGTGCTTCTACACATGTATTTGCTGAACGGTGAAAGCGCACAGTAATGTACTTTTCTCCCAGCAAATACACTGTTTCTAAGGAAATGGGAACACACTGAGGAGACACTTGTGGGAGCTACTGTGACTAAAACTGAGCTTCCCTACGCACAGGGAAGCAAGAGAAATACTGATTTCATCAAGCCCAGTTACATACTCAGAATCTGTACTACTGCGCAAATAGGCATGTCTCTGTAGGCAAAAAACTCATTTCTGACAAAGTTGCCCAAATGCATCTCAGAAATGTGCAACTTGTTCCCTGAGTTAGAAAACGTCGAGAAACGGTCGTATCTGCTAGCGCTGTGCTTCTACACATGTATTTGCTGAATGGTGAAAGCGCACAGTAATGCACTTTTCTCGCAGCAAATACACTGTTTCTAAGGAAATGGGAACACACTGAGGAGACACTAGTGGGAGCTACTGTGACTAAAACTGAGCTTCCCTACGAACAGGGAAGCAAGAGGAATGCTGATTTCATCAAGCCCAGTTACATACCCAGAATCTGTACTACTGCGCAAATAGGCATGTCTCTGTAGGCAAAAAACTCATTTCTGACAAAGATGCTCAAATGCATCTCAGAAGTGTGCAACTTGTTCCCTGAGTTAGAAAACGTCGAGAAACGGTCTTTTCTGCTAGCGCTGTGCTTCTACACATATACTTGCTGAACGGTGAAAGCGCACAGTAATGCACTTTTCTCCCAGCAAATACACTGTTTCTAAGGAAATGGGAACACACAGAGGAGACACTTGTGGGAGCTACTGTGACTAAAACTGAGCTTCCCTACGCACAGGGAAGCAAGAGAAATGCTGATTTCATCAAGCCCAGTTACATACTCAGAATCTGTACTACTGCGCAAATAGGCATGTCTCTGTAGGCAAAAAACTCATTTCTGACAAAGTTGCCCAAATGCATCTCAGAAGTGTGCAACTTGTTCCCTGAGTTAGAAAACGTCGAGAAACGGTCGTTTCTGCTAGAGCTGTGCTTCTACACATGTATTTGCTGAACGGTGAAAGCGCAGAGTAATGCACTTTTCTCCCAGCAAATACACTGTTTCTAAGGAACTGGGAACACACTGAGGAGACACTTGTGGGAGCTACTGTGACTAAAACTGAGCTTCCCTACGCACAGGGAAGCAAGAGAAATGCTGATTTCATCAAGCCCAGTTACATACTCAGAATCTGGACTACTGCGCAAATAGGCATGTCTCTGTAGGCAAAAAACTCATTTCTGACAAAGTTTCCCAAATGCATCTCAGAAGTGTGCAACTTGTTCCCTGAGATAGAAAACGTCGAGAAACGGTCGTTTCTGCTAGCGCTGTGCTTCTACACATGTATTTGCTGAACGGTGAAAGCGCACAGTAATGCACTTTTCTCCCAGCAAATACACTGTTTCTAAGGAAATGGGAACACACTGAGGAGACACTTGTGGGAGCTACTGTGACTAAAACTGAGCTTCCCTACACACAGGGAAGCAAGAGAAATGCTGATTTCATCAAGCCCAGTTACATACTCAGAATCTGGACTACTGCGCAAATAGGCATGTCTCTGTAGGCAAAAAACTTATTTCTGACAAAGTTGCCCAAAAGCATCTCAGAAGTGTGCAACTTGTTCCCTGAGTTAGAATACGTCGAGAAACGTTCGTTTCTGCTAGCGCTGTGCTTCTACACATGTCTTTGCTGAACGGTGAAAGCGCACAGTAATGCACTTTTCTCCCAGCAAATACACTGTTTCTACGGAAATGGGAACACACTGAGGAGACACTTGAGGGAGCTACTGTGACTAAAACTGGGCTTCCCTACGCACAGGGAAGCAAGAGAAATGCTGATTTCATCAAGCCCAGTTACATACTCAGAATCTGTACTACTGCGCAAATAGGCATGTCTCTGTAGACAAAAAAATCATTTTTGAGAAAGTTACCCAAATGCATCTCAGAAGTGTGCAACTTGTTCCCTGAGTTAGAAAACGTCGAGAAACGGTCGTTTCTGCTAGCGCTGTGCTTCTACACATGTATTTGCTGAACGGTGAAAGCGCACAGTAATGCACTTTTCTCCCAGCAAATACACTGTTTCTAAGGAACTGGGAACACACTGAGGAGACACTTGTGGGAGCTACTGTGACTAAAACTGAGCTTCCCTACGCACAGGGAAGCAAGAGAAATGCTGATTTCATCAAGCCCAGTTACATACTCAGAATCTGTACTACTGCGCAAATAGGCATGTCTCTTTAGGCAAAAAACTCATTTCTGACAAAGTTGCCCAAATGCATCTCAGAAGTGTGCAACTTGTTCCCTGAGTTAGAAAACGTCGAGAAACGGTCGTTTCTGCTAGCGCTCTGCTTCTACACATGTATTTGCTGAACGGTGAAAGCGCACAGTAATGCACTTTTCTCCCAGCAAATACACTGTTTCTAAGGAAATGGGAACACACTGAGGAGACACTTGTGGGAGCTACTGTGACTAAAACTGAGCTTCCCTACGCACAGGGAAGCAAGAAAAATGCTGATTTCATCCAGCCCAGTTACATACTCAGAATCTGTAATACTGCGCAAATAGGCATGTCTCTGTAGGCAAAAAACTCATTTCTGACAAAGTTGCCCAAATGCATCTCAGAAGTGTGCCACTCGTTCCCTGAGTTAGAAAACGTCGAGAAACGGTCGTTTCTGCTAGCGCTGTGCTTCTACACATGTATTTGATGAACGGTGAAAGCGCACAGTAATGCACTTTTCTCCCAGCAAATACACTGTTTCTAAGGAACTGGGAACACACTGAGGAGACACTTGTGGGAGCTACTGTGACTAAAATTGAGCTTCCCTACGCACAGGGAAGCAAGAGAAATGCTGATTTCATCAAGCCCAGTTACATACTCAGAATCTGTACTACTGCGCAAATAGGCATGTCTCTTTAGGCAAAAAACTCATTTCTGACAAAGTTGCCGAAATGCATCTCAGAAGTGTGCAACTTGTTCCCTGAGTTAGAAAACGTCGAGAAACGGTCGTTTCTGCTAGCGCTCTGCTTCTACACATGTATTTGCTGAACGGTGAAAGCGCACAGTAATGCACTTTTCTCCCAGCAAATACACTGTTTCTAAGGAAATGGGAACACACTGAG
This sequence comes from Acomys minous, assembly GCF_964271855.1. Classification (NCBI taxonomy): domain Eukaryota; kingdom Metazoa; phylum Chordata; class Mammalia; order Rodentia; family Muridae; genus Acomys; species Acomys minous. The sequence goes on from NW_028182180.1 coordinate 448,187, forward strand.
GAGACACTTTTGGGAGCTACTGTGACTAAAACTGAGCTTCCCTACGCACAGGGAAGCAAGAGAAATGCTGATTTCATGAAGCCCAGTTACATACTCAGAATCCGTCCTACTGCGCAAATAGGCATGTCTCTGTAGGCAAAAAACTCATTTCTGACAAAGTTGCCCAAATGCATCTCAGAAGTGTGCAACTTGTTCCCTGAGTTAGAAAACATCGAGAAACGGTCGTTTCTGCTAGCGCTGTGCTTCTACACATGTACTTGCTGAACGGTGAAAGCGCACAGTAATGCACTTTTCTCCCAGCAAATACACTGTTTCTAAGGAAATGGGAACACACAGAGGAGACATTTGTGGGAGCTACTGTGACTAAAACTGAGCTTCCCTACGCACAGGGAAGCAAGAGAAATGCTGATTTCATCAAGGCCAGTTACATACTCAGAATCTATACTACTGCGCAAATAGGCATGTCTCTGTAGGCAAAAAACTCATTTCTGACAAAGTTGCCCAAATGCATCTCAGAAGTGTGCCACTTGTTCCCTGAGTTAGAAAACGTCGAGAAACGGTCATATCTGCTAACGCTGTGCTTCTACACATGTATTTGCTGAACGGTGAAAGCGCACAGTAATGCACTTTTCTTTCAGCAAATACACTGTTTCTAAGGAAATGGGAACACACTGAGGAGACACTTGTGGGAGCTACTGGGACTAAAACTGAGCTTCCCTACGCACAGGGAAGCAAGAGAAATGGTGATTTCATCAAGCCCAGTTACATACTCAGAATCTGTACTACTGCGCAAATAGGCATGTCTCTGTAGGCAAAAAACCCATTTCTGACAAAGTTGCCCAAATGCATCTCAGAAGTGTGCAACTTGTTCCCTGAGTTAGAAAACGTCGAGAAACGTTCGTTTCTGCTAACGCTGTGCTTCTACACATGTATTTGCTGAACGGTGAAAGCGCACAGTAATGCACTTTTCTCCCAGCAAATACACTGTTTCTAAGGAAATGGGAACACACTGAGGAGACACTTGTGGGAGCTACTGTGACTAAAACTGAGCTTCCCTACACACAGGGAAGCAAGAGAAATGCTGATTTCATCCAGCCCAGTTACATACTCAGAATCTGTACTACTGCGCAAATAGGCATGTCTCTGTAGGCAAAAAACTCGTTTCTGACAAAGCTGCCCAAATGCATCTCAGAAGTGTGCAACTTGTTCCCTGAGTTAGAAAACGTCGAGAAACGGTCGTTTCTGCTAGCGCTGTGCTTCTACACATGTATTTGCTGAACGGTGAAAGCGCACAGTAATGCACTTTTCTCCCAGCAAATACACTGTTTCTAAGGAAATGGGAACACACTGAGGAGACACTTGTGGGAGCTACTGTGACTAAAACTGAGCTTCCCTACGCACAGGGAAGCAAGGGAAATGCTGATTTCATCAAGCCCAGTTACATACTCAGAATCTGTACTACTGCACAAATAGGCATGTCTCTTTAGGCAAAAAACTCATTTCTGACAAAGTTGCCCAAATGCATCTCAGAAGTGTGCAACTTGTTCCCTGAGTTAGAAAACGTCGAGAAACGTTCGATTCTGCTAGCTCTGTTCTTCTACACATGTAGTTGTTGAACGGTGAAAGCGCACAGTAATGCACTTTTCTCCCAGCAAATACACTGTTTCTAAGGAAATGGGAACACACTGAGGAGACACTTGTGGGAGCTACTGTGACTAAAACTGAGCTTCCCTACGCACAGGGAAGCAAGAGAAATGCTGATTTCATCCAGCCCAGTTACATACTCAGAATCTGAACTACTGCGCAAATAGGCATGTCTCTGTAGGCAAAAAACTCATTTCTGACAAAGTTGCCCAAATGCATCTCAGAAGTGTGCAACTTGTTCCCTGAGTTAGAAAATGTCGAGAAACGTTCGTTTCTGCTAGCGCTGTGCTTCTACACATGTATTTGCTGAACGGTGAAAGCGCACAGTAATGCACTTTTCTCCCAGCAAATACACTGTTTCTAAGGAAATGGGAACACACTGAGGAGACACTTGTGGGAGCTACTGAGACTAAAACTGAGCTTCCCTACGCACAGGGAAGCAAGAGAAATGCTGATTCCATCAAGCCCAGTTACATACTCAGAATCTGGACTACTGCGCAAATAGGCATGTCTCTTTAGGCAAAAAACTCATTTCTGACAAAGTTGCCCAAATGCATCTCAGAAGTGTGCAACTTGTTCCCTGAGTTAGAAAATGTCGAGAAACGTTCGTTTCTGCTAGCGCTGTGCTTCTACACATGTATTTGCTGAACGGTGAAAGAGCACAGTAATGCACTTTTCTCCCAGCAAATACACTGTTTCTAAGGAAATGGGAACACACTGAGGAGACACTTGTGGGAGCTACTGTGACTAAAACTGAGCTTCCCTACGCACAGGGAAGCAAGAGAAATGCTGATTTCATCAAGCCCAGTTACATACTCAGAATCTGTACTACTGCGCAAATAGGCATGTCTCTGTAGGCAAAAAACTCATTTCTGACAAAGTTGCCCAAATGCATCTCAGAAGTGTGCAACTTGTTCCCTGAGTTAGAAAACGTCGAGAAACGTTCGTTTCTGCTAGCGCTGTGCTTCTACACATGTATTTGCTGAACGGTGAAAGCGCACAGTAATGCACTTTTCTCCCAGCAAATACACTGTTTCTAAGGAAATGGGAACACACTGAGGAGACACTTGTGGGAGCTACTGTGACTAAAACTGAGCTTCCCTTCGCACAGGTAAGCAAGAGAAATGCTGATTTCATCAAGCCCAGTTACATACTCAGCATCTGTACTACTGCGCAAATAGGCATGTCTCTGTAGGCAAAAAACACATTTCTGACAAAGTTGCCCAAATGCATCTCAGAAGTGTGCAACTTGTTCCCTGACTTAGAAAACGTCGAGAAACGGTCGTTTCTGCTAGCGCTGTGCTTCTACATATGTATTTGCTGAACGGTGAAAGCACACAGTAATGCACTTTTCTCCCAGCAAATACACTGTTTCTAAGGAAATGGGAACACACTGAGGAGACACTTGTGGGAGCTACTGTGACTAAAACTGAGCTTCCCTACGCAAGGGGAAGCAAGAGAAATGCTGATTTCATCAAGCCCAGTTACATACTCAGAATCTGTACTACTGCAGAAATAGGCATGTCTCTTTAGGCAAAAAAATCATTTCTGACAAAGTTGCCCAAATGCATCTCAGAAGTGTGCAACTTGTTCCATGAGTTAGAAAACGCCGAGAAACGTTTGTTTCTGCTAGTGCTGTGCTTCTACACATGTACTTGCTGAACGGTGAAAACGCACAGTAATGCACTTTTCTCCCAGCAAATACACTGTTTCTAAGGAAATGGGAACACACAGAGGAGACACTTGTGGGAGCTACTGTGACTAAATCTGAGCTTCCCTACGCACAGGGAAGCAAGAGAAATGCTGATTTCATCAAGCCCAGTTACATACTCAGAATCTGTACTACTGCGCAAATAGGCATGTCTCTGTAGGCAAAAAACTCATTTCTGACAAAGTTGCCCAAATGCATCTCAGAAGTGTGCAACTTGTTCCCTGAGTTAGAAAACGTCGAGAAACGGTCATATCTGCTAACGCTGTGCTTCTACACATGTATTTGCTGAACGGTGAAAGCGCACAGTAATGCACTTTTCTCCCAGCAAATACACTGTTTCTAATGAAATGGGAACACACTGAGGAGACACTTGTGGGAGCTACTGTGACTAAAACTGAGCTTCCCTACGCACAGGGAAGCAAGAGAAATGCTGATTTCATCCAGCCCAGTTACATACTCAGAATCTGTACTACTGCGCAAATAGGCATGAATCTGTAGGCAAAAAACTCATTTCTGACAAAGTTGCCCAAATGCATCTCAGAAGTGTGCAACTTGTTCCCTGAGTTAGAAAACATCGAGAAACGTTCGATTCTGCTAGCGCTGTGCTTCTACACATGTATTTGCTGAACGGTGAAAGCGCACAGTAATGCACTTTTCTCCCAGCAAATACACTGTTTCTAAGGAAATGGGAACACACTGAGGAGACACTTGTGGGAGCTACTGGGACTAAAACTGAGCTTCCCTACGCACAGGGAAGCAAGAGAAATGCTGATTTCATCAAGCCCAGTTACATACTCAGAATCTGTACTACTGCGCAAATAGGCATGTCTCTGTAGGCAAAAAACTCATTTCGGACAAAGATGCCCAAATGCATCTCAGAAGTGTGCAACTTGTTCCCTGAGTTAGAAAACGTCGAGAAACGTTCGTTTCTGCTAGCACTGTGCTTCTACACATGTATTTGCTGAACGGTGAAAGCGCACAGTAATGCACTTTTCTCCCAGCAAATACACTGTTTCTAAGGAAATGGGAACACACTGAGGAGACACTTGTGGGAGCTACTGTGACTAAAACTGAGCTTCCATACGCACAGGGAAGCAAGAGAAATGGTGATTTCATCAAGCCCAGTTACATACTCAGAATCTGTACTACTGCGCAAATAGGCATGTCTCTGTAGGCAAAAAACTCATTTCTGACAAAGTTGCCCAAATGCATCTCAGAAGTGTGCAACTTGTTCCCTGAGTTAGAAAACGTCGAGAAACGGTCGTTTCTGCTAGCGCTGTGCTTCTACATATGTATTTCTGAACGGTGAAAGCACACAGTAATGCACTTTTCTCCCAGCAAATACACTGTTTCTAAGGAAATGGGAACACACTGAGGAGACACTTGTGGGAGCAACTGTGACTAAAACTGAGCTTCCCTACGCACAGGGAAGCAAGAGAAATGCTGATTTCATCAAGCCCAGTTACATACTCAGAATCTGTACTACTGCAGAAATAGGCATGTCTCTTTAGGCAAAAAACTCATTTCTGACAAAGTTGCCCAAATGCATCTCAGAAGTGTGCAACTTGTTCCATGAGTTAGAAAACGTCGAGAAACGTTTGTTTCTGCTAGTGCTGTGCTTCTACACATGTACTTGCTGAACGGTGAAAGCGCACAGTAATGCACTTTTCTCCCAGCAAATACACTGTTTCTAAGGAAATGGGAACACACAGAGGAGACACTTGTGGGAGCTACTGTGACGAAATCTGAGCTTCCCTACGCACAGGGAAGCAAGAGAAATGCTGATTTCATCAAGCCAAGTTACATACCCAGAATCTGTACTACTGCGCAAATAGGCATGTCTCTGTAGGCAAAAAACTCATTTCTGACAAAGTTGCCCAAATGCACCTCAGAAGTGTGCAACTTGTTCCCTGAGTTAGAAAACGTCGAGAAACGTTCATTTCTGCTAGCGCTGTGCTTCTACATATGTATTTGCTGAACGGTGAAAGCGCACAGTAATGCACTTTTCTCCCAGCAAATACACTGTTTCTAAGGAAATGGGAACACACTGAGGAGACACTTGTGGGAGCTACTGTGACTAAAACTGAGCTTCCCTACGCACAGGGAAGCAAGAGAAATGCTGATTTCATCAAGCCCAGTTACATACTCAGAATCTGGACTACTGCGCAAATAGGCATGTCTCTTTAGGCAAAAAACTCATTTCTGACAAAGTTGCCCAAATGCATCTCAGAAGTGTGCAACTTGTTCCCTGAGTTAGAAAATGTCGAGAAACGTTCGTTTCTGCTAGCGCTGTGCTTCTACACATGTATTTGCTGAACGGTGAAAGCGCACAGTAATGCACTTTTCTCCCAGCAAATACACTGTTTCTCAGGAAATGGGAACACACTGAGGAGACACTTGTGGGAGCTACTGTGACTAAAACTGAGCTTCCCTACGCACAGGGAAGCAAGAGAAATGCTGATTTCATCAAGCCCAGTTACATACTCAGAATCTGTACTACTGCGCAAATAGGCATGTCTCTGTAGGCAAAAAACTCATTTCTGACAAAGTTGCCCAAATGCATCTCAGAAGTGTGCAACTTGTTCCCTGAGTTAGAAAACGTCGAGAAACGTTCGTTTCTGCTAGCGCTGTGCTTCTACACATGTATTTGCTGAACGGTGAAAGCGCACAGTAATGCACTTTTCTCCCAGCAAATACACTGTTTCTAAGGAAATGGGAACACACTGAGGAGACACTTGTGGGAGCTACTGTGACTAAAACTGAGCTTCCCTACGCACAGGGAAGCAAGAGAAATGCTGATTTCATCAAGCCCAGTTACATACTCAGAATCTGTACTACTGCACAAATAGGCATGTCTCTTTAGGCAAAAAACTCATTTCTGACAAAGTTGCCCAAATGCATCTCAGAAGTGTGCAACTTGTTCCCTGAGTTAGAAAACGTCGAGAAACGGTCGTTTCTGCTAGCGCTGTGCTTCTACACATGTACTTGCTGAACGGTGAAAGCGCACAGTAATGCACTTTTCTCCCAGCAAATACACTGTTTCTAAGGAAATGGGAACACACAGAGGAGACATTTGTGGGAGCTACTGTGACTAAAACTGAGCTTCCCTACGCACAGGGAAGCAAGAGAAATGCTGATTTCATCAAGGCCAGTTACATACTCAGAATCTATACTACTGCGCAAATAGGCATGTCTCTGTAGGCAAAAAACTCATTTCTGACAAAGTTGCCCAAATGCATCTCAGAAGTGTGCCACTTGTTCCCTGAGTTAGAAAACGTCGAGAAACGGTCATATCTGCTAACGCTGTGCTTCTACACATGTATTTGCTGAACGGTGAAAGCGCACAGTAATGCACTTTTCTTTCAGCAAATACACTGTTTCTAAGGAAATGGGAACACACTGAGGAGACACTTGTGGGAGCTACTGGGACTAAAACTGAGCTTCCCTACGCACAGGGAAGCAAGAGAAATGGTGATTTCATCAAGCCCAGTTACATACTCAGAATCTGTACTACTGCGCAAATAGGCATGTCTCTGTAGGCAAAAAACCCATTTCTGACAAAGTTGCCCAAATGCATCTCAGAAGTGTGCAACTTGTTCCCTGAGTTAGAAAACGTCGAGAAACGTTCGTTTCTGCTAACGCTGTGCTTCTACACATGTATTTGCTGAACGGTGAAAGCGCACAGTAATGCACTTTTCTCCCAGCAAATACACTGTTTCTAAGGAAATGGGAACACACTGAGGAGACACTTGTGGGAGCTACTGTGACTAAAACTGAGCTTCCCTACACACAGGGAAGCAAGAGAAATGCTGATTTCATCCAGCCCAGTTACATACTCAGAATCTGTACTACTGCGCAAATAGGCATGTCTCTGTAGGCAAAAAACTCGTTTCTGACAAAGCTGCCCAAATGCATCTCAGAAGTGTGCAACTTGTTCCCTGAGTTAGAAAACGTCGAGAAACGGTCGTTTCTGCTAGCGCTGTGCTTCTACACATGTATTTGCTGAACGGTGAAAGCGCACAGTAATGCACTTTTCTCCCAGCAAATACACTGTTTCTAAAGAACTGGGAGCACACTGAGGAGACACTTGTGGGAGCTACTGTGACTAAAACTGAGCTTCCCTACGCACAGGGAAGCAAGAGAAATGCTGATTTCATCAAGCCCAGTTACATACTCAGAATCTGGACTACTGCGCAAATAGGCATGTCTCTGTAGGCAAAAAACTCATTTCTGACAAAGTTGCCCAAATGCATCTCAGAAGTGTGCAACTTGTTCCCTGAGTTAGAAAATGTCGAGAAACGTTCGTTTCTGCTACCGCTGTGCTTCTACACATGTATTTGCTGAACGGTGAAAGAGCACAGTAATGCACTTTTCTCCCAGCAAATACACTGTTTCTAAGGAAATGGGAACACACTGAGGAGACACTTGTGGGAGCTACTGTGACTAAAACTGAGCTTCCCTACGCACAGGGAAGCAAGAGAAATGCTGATTTCATCAAGCCCAGTTACATACTCAGAATCTGTACTACTGCGCAAATAGGCATGAATCTGTAGGCAAAAAACTCATTTCTGACAAAGTTGCCCAAATGCATCTCAGAAGTGTGCAACTTGTTCAGTGAGTTAGAAAACGTCGAGAAACGGTCGTATCTGCTAGCGCTGTGCTTCTACACATGTATTTGCTGAACGGTGAAAGCGCACAGTAATGCACTTTTCTCCCAGCAAATACACTGTTTCTAAGGAAATGGGAACACACTGAGGAGACACTTGTGGGAGCTACTGTGACTAAAACTGAGCTTCCCTACACACAGGGAAGCAAGAGAAATGCTGATTTCATCCAGCCCAGTTACATACTCAGAATCTGTACTACTGCGCAAATAGGCATGTCTCTGTAGGCAAAAAACTCGTTTCTGACAAAGCTGCCCAAATGCATCTCAGAAGTGTGCAACTTGTTCCCTGAGTTAGAAAACGTCGAGAAACGGTCGTTTCTGCTAGCGCTGTGCTTCTACACATGTATTTGCTGAACGGTGAAAGCGCACAGTAATGCACTTTTCTCCCAGCAAATACACTGTTTCTAAGGAAATGGGAACACACTGAGGAGACACTTGTGGGAGCTACTGTGACTAAAACTGAGCTTCCCTACGCACAGGGAAGCAAGAGAAATGCTGATTTCATCAAGCCCAGTTACATACTCAGAATCTGTACTACTGCGCAAATAGGCATGAATCTGTAGGCAAAAAACTCATTTCTGACAAAGTTGCCCAAATGCATCTCAGAAGTGTGCAACTTGTTCAGTGAGTTAGAAAACGTCGAGAAACGGTCGTATCTGCTAGCGCTGTGCTTCTACACATGTATTTGGTGAACGATGAAAGCGCACAGTAATGCACTTTTCTCCCAGCAAATACACTGTTTCTAAGGAAATGGGAACACACTGAGGAGACACTTGTGGGAGCTACTGTGACTAAAACTGAGCTTCCCTACGCACAGGGAAGCAAGAGAAATGCTGATTTCATCAAGCCAAGTTACATACCCAGAATCTGTACTACTGCGCAAATAGGCATGTCTCTGTAGGCAAAAAACTCATTTCTGACAAAGTTGCCCAAATGCACCTCAGAAGTGTGCAACTTGTTCCCTGAGTTAGAAAACGTCGAGAAACGTTCATTTCTGCTAGCGCTGTGCTTCTACATATGTATTTGCTGAACGGTGAAAGCGCACAGTAATGCACTTTTCTCCCAGCAAATACACTGTTTCTAAGGAAATGGGAACACACTGAGGAGACACTTGTGGGAGCTACTGTGACTAAAACTGAGCTTCCCTACGCACAGGGAAGCAAGAGAAATGCTGATTTCATCAAGCCCAGTTACATACTCAGAATCTGGACTACTGCGCAAATAGGCATGTCTCTGTAGGCAAAAAACTCATTTCTGACAAAGTTGCCCAAATGCATCTCAGAAGTGTGCAACTTGTTCCCTGAGTTAGAAAATGTCGAGAAACGTTCGTTTCTGCTAGCGCTGTGCTTCTACACATGTATTTGCTGAACGGTGAAAGCGCACAGTAATGCACTTTTCTCCCAGCAAATACACTGTTTCTCAGGAAATGGGAACACACTGAGGAGACACTTGTGGGAGCTACTGTGACTAAAACTGAGCTTCCCTACGCACAGGGAAGCAAGAGAAATGCTGATTTCATCAAGCCCAGTTACATACTCAGAATCTGTACTACTGCGCAAATAGGCATGTCTCTGTAGGCAAAAAACTCATTTCTGACAAAGTTGCCCAAATGCATCTCAGAAGTGTGCAACTTGTTCCCTGAGTTAGAAAACGTCGAGAAACGTTCGTTTCTGCTAGCGCTGTGCTTCTACACATGTATTTGCTGAACGGTGAAAGCGCACAGTAATGCACTTTTCTCCCAGCAAATACACTGTTTCTAAGGAAATGGGAACACACTGAGGAGACACTTGTGGGAGCTACTGTGACTAAAACTGAGCTTCCCTACGCACAGGGAAGCAAGAGAAATGCTGATTTCATCAAGCCCAGTTACATACTCAGAATCTGTACTACTGCACAAATAGGCATGTCTCTTTAGGCAAAAAACTCATTTCTGACAAAGTTGCCCAAATGCATCTCAGAAGTGTGCAACTTGTTCCCTGAGTTAGAAAACGTCGAGAAACGGTCGTTTCTGCTAGCGCTGTGCTTCTACACATGTACTTGCTGAACGGTGAAAGCGCACAGTAATGCACTTTTCTCCCAGCAAATACACTGTTTCTAAGGAAATGGGAACACACAGAGGAGACATTTGTGGGAGCTACTGTGACTAAAACTGAGCTTCCCTACGCACAGGGAAGCAAGAGAAATGCTGATTTCATCAAGGCCAGTTACATACTCAGAATCTATACTACTGCGCAAATAGGCATGTCTCTGTAGGCAAAAAACTCATTTCTGACAAAGTTGCCCAAATGCATCTCAGAAGTGTGCCACTTGTTCCCTGAGTTAGAAAACGTCGAGAAACGGTCATATCTGCTAACGCTGTGCTTCTACACATGTATTTGCTGAACGGTGAAAGCGCACAGTAATGCACTTTTCTTTCAGCAAATACACTGTTTCTAAGGAAATGGGAACACACTGAGGAGACACTTGTGGGAGCTACTGGGACTAAAACTGAGCTTCCCTACGCACAGGGAAGCAAGAGAAATGGTGATTTCATCAAGCCCAGTTACATACTCAGAATCTGTACTACTGCGCAAATAGGCATGTCTCTGTAGGCAAAAAACCCATTTCTGACAAAGTTGCCCAAATGCATCTCAGAAGTGTGCAACTTGTTCCCTGAGTTAGAAAACGTCGAGAAACGTTCGTTTCTGCTAACGCTGTGCTTCTACACATGTATTTGCTGAACGGTGAAAGCGCACAGTAATGCACTTTTCTCCCAGCAAATACACTGTTTCTAAGGAAATGGGAACACACTGAGGAGACACTTGTGGGAGCTACTGTGACTAAAACTGAGCTTCCCTACACACAGGGAAGCAAGAGAAATGCTGATTTCATCCAGCCCAGTTACATACTCAGAATCTGTACTACTGCGCAAATAGGCATGTCTCTGTAGGCAAAAAACTCGTTTCTGACAAAGCTGCCCAAATGCATCTCAGAAGTGTGCAACTTGTTCCCTGAGTTAGAAAACGTCGAGAAACGGTCGTTTCTGCTAGCGCTGTGCTTCTACACATGTATTTGCTGAACGGTGAAAGCGCACAGTAATGCACTTTTCTCCCAGCAAATACACTGTTTCTAAGGAAATGGGAACACACTGAGGAGACACTTGTGGGAGCTACTGTGACTAAAACTGAGCTTCCCTACGCACAGGGAAGCAAGGGAAATGCTGATTTCATCAAGCCCAGTTACATACTCAGAATCTGTCCAACTGCACAAATAGGCATGTCTCTTTAGGCAAAAAACTCATTTCTGACAAAGTTGCCCAAATGCATCTCAGAAGTGTGCAACTTGTTCCCTGAGTTAGAAAACGTCGAGAAACGTTAGTTTCTGCTAGCGCTGTGCTTCTACACATGTATTTGCTGAACGGTGAAAGCGCACAGTAATGCACTTTTCTCCCAGCAAATACACTGTTTCTAAGAAAATGGTAACACACTGAGGAGACACTTGTGGGAGCTACTGTGACGAAAACTGAGCTTCCCTACGCACAGGGAAGCAAGAGAAATGCTGATTTCATCAAGCCCAGTTACATACTCAGAATCTGTACTACTGCGCAAATAGGCATGTCCCTTTAGGCAAAAAACTCATTTCTGACAAAGTTGCCCAAATGCATCTCAGAAGTGTGCAACTTGTTCCCTGAGTCAGAAAACGTCGAGAAACGGTCGTTTCTGCTAGCGCTGTGCTTCTACACATGTATTTGCTGAACGGTGAAAGCGCACAGTAATGCACTTTTCTCCCAACAAATACACTGTTTCTAAGGAAATGGGAACACACTAAGGAGACACTTGTGGGAGCTACTGTGACTAAAACTGAGCTTCCCTACGCACAGGGAAGCAAGAGAAATGCTGATATCATCAAGCCCAGTTACATACTCAGAATCTGTACTACTGCGCAAATAGGCATGTCTCTGTAGGCAAAAAACTCATTTTTGAGAAAGTTACCCAAATGCATCTCAGAAGTGTGCAACTTGTTCCCTGAGTTAGAAAACGTCGAGAAACGGTCGTTTCTGCTAGCGCTGTGCTTCTACACATGTATTTGCTGAACGGTGAAAGCGCACAGTAATTCACTTTTCTCCCAGCAAATACACTGTTTCTAAGGAAATGGGAACACACTAAGGAGACACTTGTGGGAGCTACTGTGACTAAAACTGAGCTTCCCTACGCACAGGGAAGCAAGAGAAATGCTGATTTCATCAAGCCCAGTTACATACTCAGAATCTGTACTACTGCGCAAATAGGCATGTCTCTGTAGGCAAAAAACTCATTTCTGACAAAGTTGCCCAAATGCATCTCAGAAGTGTGCAACTTGTTCCCTGAGTTAGAAAACGTCGAGAAACGGTCGTTTCTGCTAGCGCTGTGCTTCTACACATGTATTTGCTGAACGGTGAAAGCGCACAGTAATGCACTTTTATCCCAGCAAATACACTGTATCTAAGGAAATGGGAACACACTGAGGAGACACTTGTGGGAGCTACTGTGACGAAAACTGAGCTTCCCTACGCACAGGGAAGCAAGAGAAATGCTGATTTCATCAAGCCCAGTTACATACTCAGAATCTGTACTACTGCGCAAATAGGCATGTCTCTTTAGGCAAAAAACTCGTTTCTGACAAAGTTGCCCAAATGCATCTCAGAAGTGTGCCACTTGTTCCCTGAGTTAGAAAACGTCGAGAAACGTTAGTTTCTGCTAGCGCTGTGCTTCTACACATGTATTTGCTGAACGGTGAAAGCGCACAGTAATGCACTTTTCTCCCAGCAAATACACTGTTTCTAAGGAACTGGGAACACACTGAGGAGACACTTGTGGGAGCTACTGGGACTAAAACTGAGCTTCCCTACGCACAGGGAAGCAAGAGAAATGCTGATTTCATCAAGCCCAGTTACCTACTCAGAATCTGTACTACAGCGCAAATAGGCCTGTCTCTTTAGGCAAAAAACTCATTTCTGACAAAGTGGCCCAAATGCATCTCAGAAGTGTGCAACATGTTCCCTCAGTTAGAAAACATCGAGAAACGTTCGTTTCTGCTAGCGCTGTGCTTCTACACATGTATTTGCTGAACGGTGAAAGCGCACAGTAATGCACTTTTCTCCCAGCAAATACACTGTTTCTAAAGAACTGGGAGCACACTGAGGAGACACTTGTGGGAGCTACTGTGACAAAAAGTGAGCTTCCCTACGCACAGGGAAGCAAGAGAAATGCTGATTTCATCAAGCCCAGTTACATACTCAGAATCTGTACTACTGCGCAAATAGGCATGTCTCTGTAGGCAAAAAAACTCATTTCTGACAAAGTTTACCAAATGCATCTCAGAAGTGTGCCACTTGTTCCCTGAGTTAGAAAACGTCGAGAAACGGTCGTTTCAGCTAGCGCTGTGCTTCTACACATGTATTTGCTGAACGGTGAAAGCGCACAGTAATGCACTTTTCTCCCAGCAAATACACTGTTTCTAAGGAACTGGGAACACACTGAGGAGACACTTGTGGGAGCTACTGTGACTAAAACTGAGCTTCCCTACGCACAGGGAAGCAAGAGAAATGCTGATTTCATCAAGCCCAGTTACATACTCAGAATCTGTACTACTGCGCAAATAGGCATGTCTCTGTAGGCAAAAAACTCATTTTTGAGATAGTTACACAAATGCATCTCAGAAGTGTGCAACTTGTTCCCTGAGTTAGAAAACGTCGAGAAACGGTCATATCTGCTAACGCTGTGCTTCTACACATGTATTTGCTGAACGGTGAAAGCGCACAGTAATGCACTTTTCTCCCAGCAAATACACTGTTTCTAAGAAAATGGTAACACACTGAGGAGACACTTGTGGGAGCTACTGTGACTAAAACTGAGCTTCCCTACGCACAGGGAAGCAAGAGAAATGCTGATTTCATCCAGCCCAGTTACATACTCATAATCTGTACTACTGCGCAAATAGGCATGAATCTGTAGGCAAAAAACTCATTTCTGACAAAGTTGCCCAAATGCATCTCAGAAGTGTGCAACTTGTTCCCTGAGTTAGAAAACGTCGAGAAACGTTAGTTTCTTCCAGCGCTGTGCTTCTACACATGTATTTGCTGAACGGTGAAAGCGCACAGTAATGCACTTTTCTCCCAGCAAATACACTGTTTCTAAGAAAATGGTAACACACTGAGGAGACACTTGTGGGAGCTACTGTGACGAAAACTGAGCTTCCCTACGCACAGGGAAGCAAGAGAAATGCTGATTTCATCAAGCACAGTTACATACTCAGAATGTGTACTACTGCGCAAATAGGAATGTCTCTTTAGGCAAAAAACTCATTTCTGACAAAGTTGCCCAAATGCATCTCAGAAGTGTGCAACTTGTTCCCTGAGTCAGAAAACGTCGAGAAACGTTCGTTTCTGCTAGCGCTGTGCTTCTACACATGTATTTGCTGAACGGTGAAAGCGCACAGTAATGCACTTTTCTCCCAGCAAATACACTGTTTCTAAGGAAACGGGAACACACTGAGGAGACACTTGTGGGAGCTACTCTGACTAAAACTGAGCTTCCCTACGCACAGGGAAGCAAGAGAAATGCTGATTTCATCAAGCCCAGTTACATACTCAGAATCTGTCCTACTGCGCAAATAGGCATGTCTCTTTAGGCAAAAAACTCATTTCTGACAAAGTTGTCCAAATGCATCTCAGAAGTGTGCATCTTGTTCCATGAGTTAGAAAACGGTGAGAAATGGTTGTTTCTGCTAGCGCTGTGCTTCTACACATGTATTTGCTGAACGGTGAAAGCGCACAGTAATGCACTTTTCTCCCAGCAAATACACTGTTTCTAAGGAAATGGGAACACACTGAGGAGACACTTGTGGGAGCTACTGTGACTAAAACTGAGCTTCCCTACGCACAGGGAAGCAAGAGAATGCTGATTTCATCAAGCCCAGTTACCTACTCAGAATCTGTCCTACTGCGCAAATAGGCATGTCTCTTTAGGCAAAAAACTCATTTCTGACAAAGTTGCCCAAATGCATCTCAGAAGTGTGCAACTTGTTCCCTGAGTTAGAAAACGTCGAGAAACGTTAGTTTCTGCTAGCGCTGTGCTTCTACACATGTATTTGCTGAACGGTGAAAGCGCACAGTAATGCACTTTTCTCCCAGCAAATACACTGTTTCTAAGAAAATGGTAACACACTGAGGAGACACTTGTGGGAGCTACTGTGACGAAAACTGAGCTTCCCTACGCACAGGGAAGCAAGAGAAATGCTGATTTCATCAAGCCCAGTTACATACTCAGAATCTGTACTACTGCGCAAATAGGCATGTCCCTTTAGGCAAAAAACTCATTTCTGACAAAGTTGCCCAAATGCATCTCAGAAGTGTGCAACTTGTTCCCTGAGTCAGAAAACGTCGAGAAACGGTCGTTTCTGCTAGCGCTGTGCTTCTACACATGTATTTGCTGAACGGTGAAAGCGCACAGTAATGCACTTTTCTCCCAACAAATACACTGTTTCTAAGGAAATGGGAACACACTAAGGAGACACTTGTGGGAGCTACTGTGACTAAAACTGAGCTTCCCTACGCACAGGGAAGCAAGAGAAATGCTGATTTCATCAAGCCCAGTTACATACTCAGAATCTGTACTACTGCGCAAATAGGCATGTCTCTGTAGGCAAAAAACTCATTTTTGAGAAAGTTACCCAAATGCATCTCAGAAGTGTGCAACTTGTTCCCTGAGTTAGAAAACGTCGAGAAACGGTCGTTTCTGCTAGCGCTGTGCTTCTACACATGTATTTGCTGAACGGTGAAAGCGCACAGTAATTCACTTTTCTCCCAGCAAATACACTGTTTCTAAGGAAATGGGAACACACTAAGGAGACACTTGTGGGAGCTACTGTGACTAAAACTGAGCTTCCCTACGCACAGGGAAGCAAGAGAAATGCTGATTTCATCAAGCCCAGTTACATACTCAGAATCTGTACTACTGCGCAAATAGGCATGTCTCTGTAGGCAAAAAACTCATTTCTGACAAAGTTGCCCAAATGCATCTCAGAAGTGTGCAACTTGTTCCCTGAGTTAGAAAACGTCGAGAAACGGTCGTTTCTGCTAGCGCTGTGCTTCTACACATGTATTTGCTGAACGGTGAAAGCGCACAGTAATGCACTTTTATCCCAGCAAATACACTGTTTCTAAGGAAATGGGAACACACTGAGGAGACACTTGTGGGAGCTACTGTGACGAAAACTGAGCTTCCCTACGCACAGGGAAGCAAGAGAAATGCTGATTTCATCAAGCCCAGTTACATACTCAGAATCTGTACTACTGCGCAAATAGGCATGTCTCTTTAGGCAAAAAACTCGTTTCTGACAAAGTTGCCCAAATGCATCTCAGAAGTGTGCCACTTGTTCCCTGAGTTAGAAAACGTCGAGAAACGTTAGTTTCTGCTAGCGCTGTGCTTCTACACATGTATTTGCTGAACGGTGAAAGCGCACAGTAATGCACTTTTCTCCCAGCAAATACACTGTTTCTAAGGAACTGGGAACACACTGAGGAGACACTTGTGGGAGCTACTGTGACTAAAACTGAGCTTCCCTACGCACAGGGAAGCAAGAGAAATGCTGATTTCATCAAGCCCAGTTACCTACTCAGAATCTGTACTACTGCGCAAATAGGCCTGTCTCTTTAGGCAAAAAACTCATTTCTGACAAAGTGGCCCAAATGCATCTCAGAAGTGTGCAACTTGTTCCCTGAGTTAGAAAACATCGAGAAACGTTCGTTTCTGCTAGCGCTGTGCTTCTACACATGTATTTGCTGAACGGTGAAAGCGCACAGTAATGCACTTTTCTCCCAGCAAATACACTGTTTCTAAAGAACTGGGAGCACACTGAGGAGACACTTGTGGGAGCTACTGTGACTAAAAGTGAGCTTCCCTACGCACAGGGAAGCAAGAGAAATGCTGATTTCATCAAGCCCAGTTACATACTCAGAATCTGTACTACTGCGCAAATAGGCATGTCTCTGTAGGCAAAAAAACTCATTTCTGACAAAGTTTACCAAATGCATCTCAGAAGTGTGCCACTTGTTCCCTGAGTTAGAAAACGTCGAGAAACGGTCGTTTTAGCTAGCGCTGTGCTTCTACACATGTATTTGCTGAACGGTGAAAGCGCACAGTAATGCACTTTTCTCCCAGCAAATACACTGTTTCTAAGGAACTGGGAACACACTGAGGAGACACTTGTGGGAGCTACTGTGACTAAAACTGAGCTTCCCTACGCACAGGGAAGCAAGAGAAATGCTGATTTCATCAAGCCCAGTTACATACTCAGAATCTGTACTACTGCGCAAATAGGCATGTCTCTGTAGGCAAAAAACTCATTTTTGAGATAGTTACACAAATGCATCTCAGAAGTGTGCAACTTGTTCCCTGAGTTAGAAAATGTCGAGAAACGGTCGTTTCTGCTAGCGCTGTGCTTCTACACATGTATTTGCTGAACGGTGAAAGCGCACAGTAATGCACTTTTCTCCCAGCAAATACACTGTTTCTAAGAAAATGGTAACACACTGAGGAGACACTTGTGGGAGCTACTGTGACGAAAACTGAGCTTCCCTACGCACAGGGAAGCAAGAGAAATGCTGATTTCATCAAGCCCAGTTACATACTCAGAATCTGTACTACTGCGCAAATAGGCATGTCTCTGTAGGCAAAAAACTCATTTCTGATAAAGTTGCCCAAATGCATCTCAGAAGTGTGCAACTTGTTCACTGAGTTAGAATACGTCGAGAAACGGTCGTTTCTGCTAGCGCTGTGCTTCTACACATGTATTTGCTGAACGGTGAAAGCGCACAGTAATGCACTTTTCTCCCAACAAATACACTGTTTCTAAGGAAATGGGAACACACTAAGGAGACACTTGTGGGAGCTACTGTGACTAAAACTGAGCTTCCCTACGCACAGGGAAGCAAGAGAAATGCTGATTTCATCAAGCCCTGTTACATACTCAGAATCTGTACTACTGCGCAAATAGGCATGTCTCTGTAGGCAAAAAACTCATTTTTGAGAAAGTTACCCAAATGCATCTCAGAACTGTGTAACTTGTTCCCTGAGTTAGAAAACGTCGACAAACGGTCGTTTCAGCTAGCGCTGTGCTTCTACACATGTATTTGCTGAACGGTGAAAGCGCACAGTAATGCACTTTTCTCCCAACTAATACACTGTTTCTAAGGAAATGGGAACACACTAAGGAGACACTTGTGGGAGCTACTGTTACTAAAACTGAGCTTCCCTACGCACAGAGAAGCAAGAGAAATGCTGATTTCATCAAGCCCAGTTACATACTCAGAATCTGTACTACTGCGCAAATAGGCATGTCTCTGTAGGCAAAAAACTCATTTTTGAGATAGTTACACAAATGCATCTCAGAAGTGTGCATCTTGTTCCGTGATTTAGAAAACGTCGAGAAACGGTCGTTTCAGCTAGCGCTGTGCTTCTATACATGTATTTGCTGAACGGTGAAAGCGCACAGTAATGCACTTTTCTCCCAGCAAATACACTGTTTCTAAGGAACTGGGAACACACTGAGGAGACACTTGTGGGAGCTACTGTGACTAAAACTGAGCTTCCCTACGCACAGGGAAGCAAGAGAATGCTGATTACATCAAGCCCAGTTACCTACTCAGAATCTGTACTACTGCGCAAATAGGCATGTTTCTGTAGGCAAAAAACACATTTCTGACAAAGTTGCCCAAATGCATCTCAGAAGTGTGCAACTTGTTCCCTGAGTTAGAAAACGTCGAGAAACGTTCGTTTCTGCTAGCGCTGTGCTTCTACACATGTATTTGCTGAACGGTGAAAGCGCACAGTAATGCACTTTTCTCCCAGCAAATACACTGTTTCTAAGGAAATGGGAACACACTGAGGAGACACTTGTGGGAGCTACTGTGACTAAAACTGAGCATCCCTACGCACAGGGAAGCAAGAGAAATGCTGATTTCATCAAGCCCAGTTACATACTCAGAATCTGTACTACTGCGCAAATAGGCACGTCTCTGTAGGCAAAAAACTCATTTCTGTCAAAGTTTACCAAATGCATCTCAGAAGTGTGCCACTTGTTCCCTGAGTTAGAAAACGTCGACAAACGGTCGTTTCAGCTAGCGCTGTGCTTCTACACATGTATTTGCTGAACGGTGAATGCGCACAGTAATGCACTTTTCTCCCAACAAATACACTGTTTCTAAGGAAATGGGAACAAACTAAGGAGACACTTGTGGGAGCTACTGTGACTAAAACTGAGCTTCCCTACGCACAGGGAAGCAAGAGAAATGCTGATTTCATCCAGCCCAGTTACATACTCAGAATCTGTACTACTGCGCAAATAGGCATGTCTCTGTAGGCAAAAAACTCATTTCTGACAAAGTTGCCCAAATGCATCTCAGAAGTGTGCAACTTGTTCCCTGAGTTAGAAAACGTCGAGAAACGGTCGTATCTGCTAGCGCCGTGCATCTACACATGTATTTGCTGAACTGTGAAAGCTCACAGTAATGCACTTTTCTCCCAGCAAATACACTGTTTCTAAGGAAATGGGAACACACTGAGGAGACACTTGTGGGAGCTACTGTGACTAAAACTGAGCCTCCCTACGCACAGGGAAGCAAGAGAAATGCTGATTTCATCAAGCCCAGTTACATACTCAGAATCTGTACTACTGCGCAAATAGGCATGTCTCTGTAGGCAAAAAACTCATTTCTGACAAAGTTGCCCAAATGCATCTCAGAAGTGTGCAACTTGTTCCCTGAGTTAGAAAACGTCGAGAAATGTTCGTTTCTGCTAGCGCTGTGCTTCTACACATGTATTTGCTGAACGGTGAAAGCGCACAGTAATGCACTTTTCTCCCAGCAAATACACTGTTTCTAAGGAAATAGGAACACACTGAGGAGACACTTGTGGGAGCTACTGTGACTAAAACTGAGCTTCCCTACGCACAGGGAAGCAAGAGAAATGCTGATTTCATCAAGCCCAGTTACATACTCAGAATCTGTACTACTGCGCAAATAGGCATGTCTCTTTAGGCAAAAAACTCATTTCTGACAAAGTTGCCCAAATGCATCTCAGAAGTGTGCAACTTG
Organism: Acomys minous; assembly: GCF_964271855.1. Lineage (NCBI taxonomy): Eukaryota > Metazoa > Chordata > Mammalia > Rodentia > Muridae > Acomys > Acomys minous. The sequence goes on from NW_028182180.1 coordinate 468,320, forward strand.
TTCCCTGAGTTACAAAACGTCGAGAAACGTTCGTTTCTGCTAGCGCTGTGCTTCTACACATGCATTTGCTGAACGGTGAAAGCGCACAGTAATGCACTTTTCTCCCAGCAAATACACTGTTTCTAAGGAAATGGGAACACACTGAGGAGACACTTGTGGGAGCTACTGTGACTAAAACTGAGCTTCCCTACGCACAGGGAAGCAAGAGAAATGCTGATTTCATCCAGCCCAGTTACATACTCAGAATCAGTACTACTGCGCAAATAGGCATGTCTCTGTAGGCAAAAAACTCATTTCTGACAAAGTTGCCCAAATGCATCTCAGAAGTGTGCAACTTGTTCCCTGAGTTAGAAAACGTTGAGAAACGGTCGTATCTGCTAGCGCCGTGCATCTACACATGTATTTGCTGAACTGTGAAAGCTCACAGTAATGCACTTTTCTCCCAGCAAATACACTGTTTCTAAGGAAATGGGAACACACTGAGGAGACACTTGTGGGAGCTACTGTGACTAAAACTGAGCTTCCCTACGCACAGGGAAGCAAGAGAAATGCTGATTTCATCAAGCCCAGTTACATACTCAGAATCTGTACTACTGCGCAAATAGGCATGTCTCTTTAGGCAAAAAACTCATTTCTGACAAAGTTGCCCAAATGCATCTCAGAAGTGTGCAACTTGTTCCCTGAGTTACAAAACGTCAAGAAACGTTCGTTTCTGCTGGCGCTGTGCTTCTACACATGCATTTGCTGAACGGTGAAAGCGCACAGTAATGCACTTTTCTCCCAGCAAATACACTGTTTCTAAGGAACTGGGAACACACTGAGGAGACACTTGTGGGAGCTACTGTGACTAAAACTGAGCTTCCCTACGCACAGGGAAGCAAGAGAAATGCTGATTTCATCCAGCCCAGTTACATACTCAGAATCTGTACTACTGCGCAAATAGGCATGTCTCTTTAGGCAAAAAACTCATTTCTGACAAAGTTGCCCAAATGCATCTCAGAAGTGTGCAACTTGTTCCCTGAGTTAGAAAACGTCGAGAAACGGTCGTATCTGCTAGCATCGTGCATCTACACATCTATTTGCTGAACTGTGAAAGCTCACAGTAATGCACTTTTCTCCCAGCAAATACACTGTTTCTAAGGAAATGGGAACACACTGAGGAGACACTTGTGGGAGCTACTGTGACTAAAACTGAGCTTCCCTACGCACAGGGTAACAAGAGAAATGCTGATTTCATCAAGCCCAGTTACATACTCAGAATCAGTACTACTGCACAAATAGGCATGTCTCTGTAGGCAAAAAACTCATTTCTGACAAAGTTGGCCAAATGCATCTCAGAAGTGTGCAACTTGTTCCCTGAGTTAGAAAACGTCGAGAAACGTTCGTTTCTGCTAGCGCTGTGCTTCTACACATGTATTTGCTGAACGGTGAAAGCGCACAGTAATGCACTTTTCTCTCAGCAAATACACTGTTTTTAAGGAACTGGGAACACACTGAGGAGACATTTGTAAGAGCTACTGTGACTAAAACTGAGCTTCCCTACGCACAGGGAAGAAAGAGAAATGCTGATTTCATCAAGCACAGTTACATACTCAGAATCTGTACTACTGCGCAAATAGGCATGTCTCTGTAGGCAAAAAACTCATTTCTGACAAAGTTGCCCAAATGCATCTCAGAAGTGTGCAACTTGTTCCCTGAGTTAGAAAACGTCGAGAAACGGTCATATCTGCTAACGCTGTGCTTCTACACATGTATTTGCTGAACGGTGAAAGCGCACAGTAATGCACTTTTCTCCCAGCAAATACACTGTTTCTAAGGAAATGGGAACACACTGAGGAGACACTTGTGGGAGCTACTGTGAATAAAACTGAGCTTCCCTACGCACAGGGAAGCAAGAAAAATGCTGATTTCATCCAGCCCAGTTACATACTCAGAATCTGTACTACTGCGCAAATAGGCATGTCTCTGTAGGCAAAAAACTCATTTCTGACAAAGTTGCCCAAATGCATCTCAGAAGTGTGCAACTTGTTCCCTGAGTTAGAAAACGTTGAGAAACGGTCGTTTCTGCTAGCGCTGTGCTTCTACATATGTATTTGCTGAACGGTGAAAGCGCACAGTAATGCACTTTTCTCCCAGCAAATACACTGTTTCTAAGGAAATGGGAACACACTGAGGAGACACTTGTGGGAGCTACTGTGACTAAAACTGAGCTTCCCTACGCACAGGGAAGCAAGAGAAATGCTGATTTCATCAAGCCCAGTTACTTATTCAGAATCTGTACTACTGCGCAAATAGGCATGTCTCTGTAGGCAAAAAACTCATTTCTGACAAAGTTGCCCAAATGCATCTCAGAAGTGTGCAACTTGTTCCCTGAGTTAGAAAACGTCGAGAAACGTTCGTTTCTGCTAGCGCTGTGCTTCTACACATGTATTTGCTGAACGGTGAAAGCGCACAGTAATGCACTTTTCTCCCAGCAAATACACTGTTTCTAAGGAAATGGGAACACACTGAGGAGACACTTGTGGGAGCTACTGTGACTAAAACTGAGCTTCCCTACGCACAGGGAAGCAAGAGAAATGCTGATTTCATCAAGCCCAGTTACATACTCAGAATCTGTACTACTGCACAAATAGGCATGTCTCTTTAGGCAAAAAACTCATTTCTGACAAAGTTGCCCAAATGCATCTCAGAAGTGTGCAACTTGTTCCCTGAGTTAGAAAACGTCGAGAAACGGTCTTTTCTGCTAGCTCTGTGCTTCTACACATGTATTTGCTGAACGGTGAAAGCGCACAGTAATGCACTTTTCTCCCAGCAAATACGCTGTTTCTAAGGAAATGGGAACACACAGAGGAGACACTTGTGGGAGCTACTGTGACTAAAACTGAGCTTCCCTACGCACAGGGAAGCAAGAGAAATGCTGATTTCATCAAGCCCAGTTACATACTCAGAATCTATACTACTGCGCAAATAGGCATGTCTCTGTAGGCAAAAAACTCATTTCTGACAAAGTTGCCCAAATGCATCTCAGAAGTGTGCCACTTGTTTCCTGAGTTAGAAAACGTCGAGAAACGGTCATATCTGCTAAAGCTGTGCTTCTACACATGTATTTGCTGAACGGTGAAAGCGCACAGTAATGCACTTTTCTCCCAGCAAATACACTGTTTCTAAGGAAATGGGAACAAACTGAGGAGACACTTGTGGGAGCTACTGTGACTAAAACTGAGCTTCCCTACGCACAGGGAAGCAAGAGAAATGCTGATTTCATCCAGCCCAGTTACATACTCAGAATCTGTACTACTGCAAAAATAGGCATGTCTGTGTAGGCAAAAAACTCATTTCTGAGAAAGTTGCCAAATGCATCTCAGAAGTGTGCAACTTGTTCCCTGAGTTAGAAAACGTCGAGAAACGTTCGATTCTGCTAGCGCTGTTCTTCTACACATGTATTTGCTGAACGGTGAAAGCACACAGTAATGCACTTTTCTCCCAGCAAATACACTGTTTCTAAGGAAATGGGAACACACTAAGGAGACACTTGTGGGAGCTACTGTGACTAAAACTGAGCTTCCCTACGCACAGGGAAGCAAGAGAAATGCTGATTTAATCCAGCCCAGTTACATACTCAGAATCTGTACTACTGCGCAAATAGGCATGTCTCTGTAGTCAAAAAACTCATTTCTGACAAAGTTGCCCAAATGCATCTCAGAAGTGTGCAACTTGTTCCCTGAGTTAGAAAACGTCGAGAAACGGTCGTTTCTGCTAGCGCTGTGCTTCTACACATGTATTTGCTGAACGGTGAAAGCGCACAGTAATGCACTTTTCTCCCAGCAAATACACTGTTTCTAAGGAAATGGGAACACACTGAGGAGACACTTGTGGGAGCTACTGTGACTAAAACTGAGCTTCCCTACGCACAGGGAAGCAAGAGAAATGCTGATTTCATCAAGCCCAGTTACATACTCAGAATCTGTACTACTGCGCAAATAGGCATGTCTCTGTAGGCAAAAAACTCATTTCTGACAAAGTTGACCAAATGCATCTCAGAAGTGTGCAACTTGTTCCCTGAGTTAGAAAACGTCGAGAAACGGTCGTTTCTGCTAGCGCTGTGCTTCTACATATGTATTTGCTGAACGGTGAAAGCGCACAGTAATGCACTTTTCTCCCAGCAAATACACTGTTTCTAAGGAAATGGGAACACACTGAGGAGACACTTGTGGGAGCTACTGTGACTAAAACTGAGCTTCCCTACGCACAGGGAAGCAAGAGAAATGCTGATTTCATCCAGCCCAGTTACATACTCAGAATCTGTACTACTGCAAAAATAGGCATGTCTGTGTAGGCAAAAAACTCATTTCTGAGAAAGTTGCCAAATGCATCTCAGAAGTGTGCAACTTGTTCCCTGAGTTAGAAAACCTCGAGAAACGTTCGATTCTGCTAGCGCTGTTCTTCTACACATGTATTTGCTGAACGGTGAAAGCGCACAGTAATGCACTTTTCTCCCAGCAAATACACTGTTTCTAAGGAAATGGGAACACACTAAGGAGACACTTGTGGGAGCTACTGTGACTAAAACTGAGCTTCCCTACGCACAGGGAAGCAAGAGAAATGCTGATTTAATCCAGCCCAGTTACATACTCAGAATCTGTACTACTGCGCAAATAGGCATGTCTCTGTAGTCAAAAAACTCATTTCTGACAAAGTTGCCCAAATGCATCTCAGAAGTGTGCAACTTGTTCCCTGAGTTAGAAAGGGTCGAGAAACGGTCCTGTCTGCTAGCGCTGTGCTTCTACACATGTATTTGCTGAACGGTGAAAGCGCACAGTAATGCACTTTTCTCCCAGCAAATACACTGTTTCTAAGGAAATGGGAACACACTGAGGAGACACTTGAGGGAGCTACTGTGACTAAAACTGAGCTTCCCTACGCACAGGGAAGCAAGAGAAATGCTGATTTCATCAAGCCCAGTTACATACTCAGAATCTGTACTACTGCGCAAATAGGAATGTCTCTGTAGGCAAAAAACTCATTTCTGACAAAGTTGCCCAAATGCATCTCAGAAGTGTGCAACTTGTTCCCTGAGTTAGAAAACGTCGAGAAACGGTCGTTTCTGCTAGCGCTGTGCTTCTACATATGTATTTGCTGAACGGTGAAAGCGCACAGTAATGCACTTTTCTCCCAGCAAATACACTGTTTCTAAGGAAATGGGAACACACTGAGGAGACACTTGTGGGAGCTACTGTGACTAAAACTGAGCTTCCCTACGCACAGGGAAGCAAGAGAAATGCTGATTTCATCAAGCCCAGTTACATACTCAGAATCTGTACTACTGCAGAAATAAGCATGTCTCATTAGGCAAAAAACTCATTTCTGACAAAGTTGCCCAAATGCATCTCAGAAGTGTGCAACTTGTTCCATGAGTTAGAAAACGTCGAGAAACGTTTGTTTCTGCTAGTACTGTGCTTCTACACATGTACTTGCTGAACGGTGAAAACGCACAGTAATGCACTTTTCTCCCAGCAAATACACTGTTTCTAAGGAAATGGGAACACACAGAGGAGACACTTGTGGGAGCTACTGTGACTAAATCTGAGCTTCCCTACGCACAGGGAAGCAAGAGAAATGCTGATTTCATCAAGCCCAGTTACATACTCAGAATCTGTACTACTGCGCAAATAGGCATGTCTCTGTAGGCAAAAAACTCATTTCTGACAAAGTTGCCCAAATGCATCTCAGAAGTGTGCAACTTGTTCCCTGAGTTAGAAAACGTCGAGAAATGGTCATATCTGCTAACGCTGTGCTTCTACACATGTATTTGCTGAACGGTGAAAGCGCACAGTAATGCACTTTTCTCCCAGCAAATACACTGTTTCTAAGGAAATGGGAACACACTGAGGAGACACTTGTGGGAGCTACTGTGACTAAAACTGAGCTTCCCTACGCACAGGGAAGCCAGAGAAATGCTGATTTCATCAAGCCCAGTTACATACTCAGAATCTGTACTACTGCGCCAATAGTCATGAATCTGTAGGCAAAAAACTCATTTCTGACAAAGTTGCCCAAATGCATCTCAGAAGTGTGCAACTTGTTCCCTGAGTTAGAAAACGTCGAGAAACGGTCGTATCTGCTAGCGCTGTGCTTCTACACATGTATTTGCTGAACGGTGAAAGAGCACAGTAATGCACTTTTCTCCCAGCAAATACACTGTTTCTAAGGAAATGGGAACACACTGAGGAGACACTTTTGGGAGCTACTGGGACTAAAACTGAGCTTCCCTACGCACAGGGAAGCAAGAGAAATGCTGATTTCATCAAGCCCAGTTACATACTCAAATCTGTACTACTGCGCGAATAGGCATGTCTCTGTAGGCAAAAAACTCATTTCTGACAAAGATGCCCAAATGCATCTCAGAAGTGTGCAACTTGTTCCCTGAGTTAGAAAACGTCGAGAAACGTTCGTTTCTGCTAGCACTGTGCTTCTACACATGTATTTGCTGAACGGTGAAAGCGCACAGTAATGCACTTTTCTCCCTGCAAATACACTGTTTCTAAGGAAATGGGAACACACTGAGGAGACACTTGTGGGAGCTACTGGGACTAAAACTGAGCTTCCCTACGCACAGGGAAGCAAGAGAAATGCTGATTTCATCAAGCACAGTTACATACTCAGAATCTGTACTACTCTGCAAATAGGCATGTCTCTGTAGGCAAAAAACTCATTTCTGACAAAGTTGCCCAAATGCATCTCAGAAGTGTGCAACTTGTTCCCTGAGTTAGAAAACGTCGACAAACGGTCATATCTGCTAACGCTGTGCTTCTACACATGTATTTGCTGAACGGTGAAAGCGCACAGTAATGCACTTTTCTCCCAGCAAATACACTGTTTCTAAGGAAATGGGAACACACTGAGGAGACACTTGTGGGAGCTACTGTGAATAAAACTGAGCTTCCCTACGCACAGGGAAGCAAGAAAAATGCTGATTTCATCCAGCCCAGTTACATACTCAGAATCTGTACTACTGCGCGAATAGGCATGTCTCTGTAGGCAAAAAACTCATTTCTGACAAAGTTGCCCAAATGCATCTCAGAAGTGTGCAACTTGTTCCCTGAGTTAGAAAACGTTGAGAAACGGTCGTTTCTGCTAGCGCTGTGCTTCTACACATGTATTTGCTGAACGGTGAAAGCGCACAGTAATGCACTTTTCTCCCAGCAAATACACTGTTTCTAAGGAAATGGGAACACACTGAGGAGACACTTGTGGGAGCTACTGTGACTAAAACTGAGCTTCCCTACGCACAGGGAAGCAAGAGAAATGCTGATTTCATCAAGCCCAGTTACATATTCAGAATCTGTACTACTGCGCAAATAGGCATGTCTCTGTAGGCAAAAAACCCATTTCTGACAAAGTTGCCCAAATGCATCTCAGAAGTGGGCAACTTGTTCCCTGAGTTAGAAAACGTCGAGAAACGTTCGTTTCTGCTAGCGCTATGCTTCTACACATGTATTTGCTGAACGGTGAAAGCGCACAGTAATGCACTTTTCTCCCAGCAAATACACTGTTTCTAAGGAAATGGGAACACACTGAGGAGACACTTGTGGGAGCTACTGTGACTAAAACTGAGCTTCCCTACACACAGGGAAGCAAGAGAAATGCTGATTTCATCAAGCCCAGTTACATACTCAGAATCTGTACTACTGCGCTAATAGGCATGTCTCTGTAGGCAAAAAACTCATTTCTGACAAAGTTGCCCAAATGCATCTCAGAAGTGTGCAACTTGTTCCCTGAGTTAGAAAACGTCGAGAAACGGTCGTTTCTGCTAGCGCTGTGCTTCTACACATGTATTTGCTGAACGGTGAAAGCGCACAGTAATTCACTTTTCTCCCAGCAAATACACTGTTTCTAAGGAACTGGGAACACACTGAGGAGACACTTGTGGGAGCTACTGTGACTAAAACTGAGCTTCCCTACGCACAGGGAAGCAAGAGAAATGCTGATTTCATCAAGCCCAGTTACATACTAAGAATCTGTACTACTGCGCAAATAGGCATGTCTCTTTAGGCAAAAAACTCATTTCTGACAAAGTTGCCCAAATGCATCTCAGAAGTGTGCAACTTGTTCCCTGAGTTAGAAAACGTCGAGAAACGTTCGTTTCTTCTAGCGCTGTGCTTCTACACATGTATTTGCTGAACGGTGAAAGCGCACAGTAATGCACTTTTCTCCCAGCAAATACACTGTTTCTAAGGAAATGGGAACACACTGAGGAGACACTTGTGGGAGCTACTGTGACTAAAACTGAGCTTCCCTACGCACAGGGAAGCAAGAGAAATGCAGGATTTCATCAAGCCCAGTTACATACTCAGACTCTGTACTACTGCCCAAATAGGCATGTCTCTGTAGGCAAAAAACTCATTTTTGAGAAAGTTACCCAAATGCATCTCAGAAGTGTGCAACTTGTTCCCTGAGTTACACAACGTTGAGAAAGGGTCTTTTCTGCTAGCGCTGGGCGTCTACACATGTATTTGCTGAACGGTGAAAGCGCACAGTAATGCACTTTTCTCCCAGCAAATACACTGCTTCTATGTATCTGGAACACACTGAGGAGACACTTGTGGCAGCAACTGTGACTAAAACTGAGCTTCCCTACGCACAGGGAAGCAAGAGAAATGCTGATTTCATCAAGCCCAGTTACATACTCAGAATCTGTACTACTGCGCAAATAGGCATGTCTCTTTAGGCAAAAAACTCATTTCTGACAAAGTTGCCCAAATGCATCTCAGAAGTTTGCAACTTGTTCTCTGAGTTAGAAAACGTCGAGAAACGGTCTTTTCTGCTATCGCTGTGCTTCTACACATGTATTTGCTGAACGGTGAAAGCGCACAGTAATGCACTTTTCTCCCAGCAAATACACTGTTTCTAAGGAAATGGGAACACACTGAGGAGACACTTGTGGGAGCTACTGTGACTAAAACTGAGCTTCCCTACGCACAGGGAAGCAAGAGAAATGCTGATTTCATCAAGCCCAGTTACATACTCAGAATCTGTACTACTGCGCAAATAGGCATGTCTCTGTAGGCAAAAACCCATTTCTGACAAAGTTGCCCAAATGCATCTCAGAAGTGTGCATCTTCTTCCCTGAGTGAGAAAACGTCGAGAAACGGTCGTTTCTGCTAGCGCTGTGCTTCTACACATGTATTTGCTGAACGGTGAAAGCACAAAGTAATGCACTTTTCTCCCAACAAATACACTGTTTCTAAGGAACTGGGAACACACTGAGGAGACACTTGTGGGAGCTACTGTGACTAAAACGGAGCTTCCCTACTCACAGGGAAGCAAGAGAAATGCTGATTTCATTGAGCCCAGTTACATACTCAGAATCTGTACTACTGCGCAAATAGGCATGTCTCTGTAGGCAAAAAACTCATTTCTGACAAAGTTGCCCAAATGCATCTCAGAAGTGTGCAACTTGTTCCCTGAGTTAGAAAACGTCGAGAAAAGGTCGTTTCTGCTAGCGCTGTGCTTCTACACATGTATTAGACGAACGGTGAAAGCGCACAGTAATGCACTTTTCTCCCAGCAAATACACTGTTTCTAAGGAAATGAGAACACACTGAGGAGACACTTGTGAGAGCTACTGTGACTAAAACTGAGCTTCCCTACGCATAGGGAAGCAAGAGAAATGCTGATTTTATCAAGCCCAGTTACATACTCAGAATCTGTACTACTGCGCAAATAGGCATGTCTCTTTAGGCAAAAAACTCATTTCTGACAAAGTTGCCCAAATGCATCTCAGAAGTGTGCAACTTGTTCCCTGAGTTAGAAAACGTCGAGAAACGGTCGTTTCTGCTAGCGCTGTGCTTCTACACATGTATTAGACGAACGGTGAAAGCGCACAGTAATGCACTTTTCTCCCAGCAAATACACTGTTTCTAAAAAAATGAGAACTCACTGAGGAGACACTTGTGGGAGCTACTGTGACTAAAACTGAGCTTCCCTACACATAGGGAAGCAAGAGAAATGCTGATTTCATCAAGCCCAGTTACATACTCAGAATCTGTACTACTGCGCAAATAGGCATGTCTCTGTAGGCAAAAAACTCATTTCTGACAAAGTTGCCCAAATGCATCTCAGAAGTGTGCAACTTGTTCCCTGAGTTAGAAAACGTCGAGAAACGTTCGTTTCTGCTAGCGCTGTGCTTCTACACATGTATTTGCTGAACGGTGAAAGCGCACAGTGATGCACTTTTCTCCCAGCAAATACACTGTTTCTAAGGAAATGGGAACACACTGAGGAGACACTTGTGGGAGCTACTGTGAATAAAACTGAGCTTCCCTACGCACAGGGAAGCAAGAGAAATGCTGATTTCATCAAGCCCAGTTACATACTCAGAATCTGTACTACTGCACAAATAGGCATGTCTCTGCAGGCAAAAAATTCATTTCGGACAAAGTTGCCCAAATGCATATCAGAAGTTTGCCACTTGTTCCCTGAGTTAGAAAACGTTGAGAAACGGTCATTTCTGCTAGCGCTGTGCTTCTACACATGTATTTGCTGAACGGTGAAAGTGCACAGTAATGCACTTTTCTCACAGCAAATACACTATTTCTAAGGAACTGGGAACACACTGAGGAGACACTTGTGGGAGCTACTGTGACTAAAACTGAGCTTCCTTACGCACAGGGAAGCAAGAGAAATGCTGATTTCATCAAGCCCAGTTACATACTCAGAATCTGTACTACTGTACAAATAGGCATGTCTCTGTAGGCAAAAAACTCATTTCTGACAAAGTTGCCCAAATGCATCTCAGAAGTGTGCAACTTGTTCCCTGAGTTAGAAAACGTCGAGAAACGTTCGTTTCTGCTAGCGCTGTGCTTCTACACATATATTTGCTGAACGGTGAGAGCGCACAGTAATGCACTTTTCTCCCAGCAAAAACACTGTTTCTAAGGAACTGGGAACACACTGAGGAGACACTTGTGGGAGCTACTGTGACTAAAACTGAGCTTCCCTACGCACAGGGAAGCAAGAAAAATGCTGATTTCATCAAGTCCAGTTACATACTCAGAATCTGTACTACTGCGCAAATAGGCATGTCTCTGTAGGCATAAAACTCATTTTTGAGAAAGTTACCCAAATGCATCTCAGAAGTGTGCAACTTGTTCCCTGAGTTAGAAAACTTTGAGAAACGTTCGTTCCTGCTAGCGCTGTGCTTCTACACATGCATTTGTTGAACGGTGAAAGCGCACAGTAATGCACTTCTCTCCCAGCAAATACACTGTTTCTAAGGAAATGGGAACACACTGAGGAGACACTTGTGGGAGCTACTGTGACTAAAACTGAGCTTCCCTATGCACAGGGAAGCAAGAGAAATGCTGATTTCATCAAGCCCAGTTACATACTCAGAATCTGTACTACTGCAAAAATAGGCATGTCTCTGTAGGCAAAAAACTCATTTTTGAGAAAGTTACCCAAATGCATTTCAGAAGTGTGCAACTTGTTCCCTGAGTTAGAAAACGTCGAGAAACGGTCGTTTCTGCTAGCGCTGTGCTTCTACACATGTATTTGATGAACGGTGAAAGCGCACAGTAATGCACTTCTCTCCCAGCAAATACACTGTTTCTAAGGAAATGGGAACACACTGAGGAGACACTTGTGGGAGCTACTGTGACTAAAACTGAGCTTCCCTACGCACAGGGAAGCAAGAGAAATGCTGATTTCATCAAGCCCAGTTACATACTCAGAATCTGTACTACTGCGCAAATAGGCATGTCTCTTTAGGCAAAAAACCCATTTCTGACAAAGTTGCCCAAATGCATCTCAGAAGTGTGCATCTTGTTCCCTGATTGAGAAATCGTCAAGAAACGGTCGTTTCTGCTAGCGCTGTGCTTCTACACATGTATTTGCTGAACGGTGAAAGCGCACAGTAATGCACTTTTCCCCCAGAAAATACACTGTTTCTAAGGAAATGGGAACACACTGAGGAGACACTTGTGGGAGCTACTGTGACTAAAACTGAGCTTCCCTACGCACAGGGAAGCAAGAGAAATGCTGATTTCATCAAGCCCAGTTACATACTCAGAATCTGTACTACTGCGCAAATAGGCATGTCTCTGGGCAAAAAACTCCTTTCTGACAAAGTTGCCCAAATGCATCTCAGAAGTGTGCAACTTGTTCCCTGAGTTAGAAAACGTCGAGAAACGGTCGTTTCTGCTAGCGCTGTGCTTCTACACATGTATTTGCTGAACGGTGAAAGCGCACAGTAATGCACTTTTCTCCCAGCAAATACACTGTTTCTAAGGAAATGAGAACACACTGAGGAGACACTTGTGGGAGCTACTGTGACTAAAACTGAGCTTCCCTACGCACAGGGAAGCAAGAGAAATGCTGATTTCATCAAGCCCAGTTACATACTCAGAATCTGTACTACTGCGCAAATAGGCATGTCTCTTTAGGCAAAAAACTCATTTCTGACAAAGTTGCCCAAATGCATCTCAGATGTGTGCAACTTGTTCCCTGAGTTAGAAAACGTCGAGAAACATTCGTTTCTGCTAGCGCTGTGCTTCTACACATGTAGTTGCTGAACGGTGAAAGCGCACAGTAATGCACTTTTCTCCCAGCAAATACACTGTTTCTAAGGAAATGGGAACACACTGAGGAGACACTTGTGGGAGCTACTGTGACTAAAACTGAGCTTCCCTACGCACAGGGAAGCAAGGGAAATGCTGATTTCATCAAACTGAGTTACATACTCAGAATCTGTACTACTGCGCAAACAGGCATGTCTCTGTAGGCAAAAAACTCATTTCTGACAAAGTTGCCCAAATGCATCTCAGAAGTGTGCAACTTGTTCCCTGAGTTAGAAAACGTGGAGAAACGTTCGTTTCTGCTAGCGCTGTGCTTCTACACATGTATTTGCTGAACGGTGAAAGCACACAGTAATGCACTTTTCTCCCAGCTGTTTCTAAGGAACTGGAAACACACTGAGGAGACACTTGTGGGAGCTACTGTGACTAAAACTGAGCTTCCCTACGCACAGGGAAGCAAGAGAAATGCTGATTTCATCAAGCCCAGTTACATACTCAGAATCTGTACTACTGTGCAAATAGGCATGTCTCTTTAGGCAAAAAACTCATTTCTGACAAAGTTGCCCAAATGCATCTCAGAAGTGTGCAACTTGTTCCCTGAGTTAGAAAACGTCGAGAAACGGTCGTTTCTGGTAGCGTTGTGCTTCTACACATGTATTTGCTGAACGGTGAAAGCGCACAGTAATGCACTTTTCTCGCAGCAAATACACTATTTCTAAGGAAATGGGAACACACTGAGGAGACACTTGTGGGAGCTACTGTGACTAAAACTGAGCTTCCCTACGCACAGAGAAGCAAGAGAAATGCTGATTTCATCAAGCCCAGTTACATACTCAGAATCTGTACTACTGCGCAAATAGGCATGTCTCTGTAGGCAAAAAACTCATTTCTGACAAAGTTGCCCAAATGCATCTCAGAACTGTGCAACTTGTTCCCTGAGTTAGACAACGTCGAGAAACGGTCGTTTCTGCTAGCGCTGTGCTTCTACACATGTATTTGCTGAACGGTGAAAGCGCACAGTAATGCACTTTTCTCCCAGCAAATACACTGTTTAAGGAAATGGGAACACACTGAGGAGACACTTGTGGGAGCTACTGTGACTAAAACTGAGCTTCCCTACGCACAGGGAAGCAAGAGAAATGCTGATTTCATCAAGCCCAGTTACATACTCAGAATCTGTACTACTGCGCAAATAGGCATGTCTCTGTAGGCAAAAAATTCATTTCTGACAAAGTTGCCAAAATGCATCTCAGAAGTGTGCAACTTGTTCCCTGAGTTAGAAAACGTCGAGAAACGGTCGTTTCTGCTAGCGCTGTGCTTCTACACATGTATTTGCTGAACGGTGAAAGCGCACAGTAATGCACTTTTCTCCCAGCAAATACACTGTTTCTAAGGAAATGGGAACACACTGAGGAGACACTTGTGGGAGCTACTGTGACTAAAACTGAGCTTCCCTACGCACAGGGAAGCAAGAGAAATGCTGATTTCATCAAGCCCAGTTACATACTCAGAATCTGTACTACTGCGCAAATAGGCATGTCTCTGTAGGCAAAAAACTCATTTCTGACAAAGTTGCCCAAATGCATCTCAGAAGTGTGCAACTTGTTCCCTGAGTTAGAAAACGTCGAGAAACGTTCGTTTCTGCTAGCGCTGTGCTTCTACACATGTATTTGCAGAACGGTGAAAGCGCACAGTAATGCACTTTTCTAACAGCAAATACACTGTTTCTAAGGAAATGGGAACACACTGAGGAGACACTTGTGGGAGCTACTGTGACTAAAACTGAGCTTCCCTACGCACAGGGAAGCAAGAGAAATGCTGATTTCATCCAGCCCAATTACATACTCAGAATCTGTACTACTGCGCAAATAGGCATGTCTCTTTAGGCAAAAAACTCATTTCTGACAGTTGCCCAAATGCATCTCAGAAGTGTGAAACTTGTTCCCTGAGTTAGAAAACGTCGAGAAACGGTCGTTTCTGCTAGCGCTGTGCTTCTACACATGTATTTGCTGAACGGTGAAAGCGCACAGTAATGCACTTTTCTCCCAGCAAATACACTGTTTCTAAGGAAATGGGAACACACTGAGGAGACACTTGTGGGAGCTACTGTGACTAAAACTGAGCTTCGCTACGCACAGGGAAGCAAGAGAAATGCTGATTTCATCAAGCCCAGTTACATACTCAGAATCTGTACTACTGCGCAAATAGGCATGTCTCTGTAGGCAAAAAACTCATTTTTGAGAAAGTTACCGAAATGCATCTCAGAAGTGTGCAACTTGTTCCCTGAGTTCGAAAACGTCGAGAAACGTTCGTTTCTGCTAGCGCTGTGCTTCTACACATGTATTTGCTGAAGGGTGAAAGCGCACAGTAATGCACTTTTCTCCCAGCAAATACACTGTTTCTAAGGAAATGGGAACACACTGAGGAGACACTTGTGGGAGCTACTGTGACTAAAACTGAGCTTCCCTACGCACAGGGAAGCAAGAGAAATGCTGATTTCATCAAGCCCAGTTAAATACTCAGAATCTGTACTACTGCGCAAATAGGCATGTCTCTTTAGGCAAAAAACTCATTTCTGACAACGTTGCCCAAATGCATCTCAGAAGTGTGCAACTTGTTCCCTGAGTTAGAAAACGTCGAGAAACGGTCGTTTCTGCTAGCGCTGTGCTTCTACACATGTATTTGCTGAATGGTGAAAGCGCACAGTAATTCACTTTTCTCCCAGCAAATACACTGTTTCTAAGGAAATGGGAACACACTGAGGAGACACTTGTGGGAGCTACTGTGACTAAAACTGAACTTCCCTACGCACAGGGAAGCAAGAGAAATGCTGATTTCATCAAGCCCAGTTACATACTCAGAATCCGTCCTACTGCGCAAATAGGCATGTCTCTGTAGGCAAAAAACTCATTTCTGACAAAGTTGCCCAAATGCATCTCAGAAGTGTGCAACTTGTTCCCTGAGTTAGAAAACGTCGAGAAACGGTCGTTTCTGCTAGCGCTGTGCTTCTATACATGTATTTGCTGAACGGTGAAAGCGCACAGTAAAGCACTTTTCTCCCAGCAAATACACTGTTTCTAAGGAAATGGGAACACACTGAGGAGACACTTTTGGGAGCTAATGTGACTAAAAGTGAGCTTCCCTACACACAGGGAAGCAAGAGAAATGCTGATGTCATCAAGCCCAGTTACATACTCAGAATCTGTACTACTGCGCAAATAGGCATGTCTCTGTAGGCAAAAAACTCATTTCTGACAAAGTTGCCCAAATGCATCTCAGAAGTGTGCAACTTGTTCCCTGAGTTAGAAAA
The DNA here is from genome assembly GCF_964271855.1 of Acomys minous. NCBI lineage: Eukaryota > Metazoa > Chordata > Mammalia > Rodentia > Muridae > Acomys > Acomys minous. Next base: position 484,205 of record NW_028182180.1, read on the forward strand.
TGTCGAGAAACTTTCGTTTCTGCTAGCGCTGTGCTTCTACACATGTATTTGCTGAACGGTGAAAGCGCACAGTAATGCACTTTTCTCCCAGCAAATACACTGTTTCTAAGGAACTGGAAACACACTGAGGAGACACTTGTGGGAGCTACTGTGACTAAAACTGAGCTTCCCTACGCACAGGGAAGCAAGAGAAATGCTGATTTCATCCAGCCCAATTACATACTCAGAATCTGTACTACTGCGCAAATAGGCATGTCTCTTTAGGCAAAAAACTCATTTCTGACAAAGTTGCCCAAATGCATCTCAGAAGTGTGAAACTTGTTCCCTGAGTTAGAAAACGTCGAGAAACGGTCGTTTCTGCTAGCGCTGTGCTTCTACACATGTATTTGCTGAACGGTGAAAGCGCACAGTAATGCACTTTTCTCCCAGCAAATACACTGTTTCTAAGGAAATGGGAACACACTGAGGAGACACTTGTGGGAGCTACTGTGACTAAAACTGAGCTTCCCTACGCACAGGGAAGCAAGAGAAATGCTGATTTCATCAAGCCCAGTTACATACTCAGAATCTGTACTACTGCGCAAATAGGCACGTCTCTTTAGGCAAACAACTCATTTCTGACAAAGTTGCCCAAATGCATCTCAGAAATGTGCCACTTGTTCCCTGAGTTAGAAAACGTAGAGAAACGGTCGTTTCAGCTAGCGCTGTGCTTCTACACATGTATTTGCTGAACGGTGAAAGCGCACAGTGATGCACTTTTCTCCAAGCAAATACACTGTTTCTAAGGAACTGGGAACACACTGAGGAGACACTTGTGGGAGCTATTGTGACTAAAACTGAGCTTCCCTACGCACAGGGAAGCAAGAGAAATGCTGATTTCATCAAGCCCAGTTACATACTCAGAATCTGTACTACTGCGCAAATAGGCATGTCTCTGTAGGCAAAAAACTCATTTCTGACAAAGTTGCCCAAATGCATCTCAGAAGTGTGCCACTTGTTCCCTGAGTTAGAAAACGTCGAGAAAGGGTCGTTTCCGCTAGCGCTGTGCTTCTAAACATGTATTTGCTGAACGGTGAAAGCGCACAGTGATGCACTTTTCTCCCAGCAAATACACTGTTTCTAAGGAACTGGGAACACACTGAGGAGACACTTGTGGGAGCTACTGTGACTTAAACTGAGCTTCCCTACGCACAGGGAAGCAAGAGAAATGCTGATTTCATCAAGCCCAGTTACATACTCAGAATCTGTCCTACTGCGCAAATAGGCATGTCTCTGTAGGCAAAAAACTCATTTCTGACAAAGTTGCCCAAATGCATCTCAGAAGTGTGCAACTTGTTCCCTGAGTTAGAAAACGTCGAGAAACGGTCGTTTCTGCTAGCGCTGTGCTTCTACACATGTATTTGCTGAACGCTGAAAGCGCACAGTAATGCACTTTTCTCCCAGCAAATCCACTGTTTCTAAGGAAATGGGAACACACTGAGGAGACACTTGTGGGAGCTACTGTGACTAAAACTGAGCTTCCCTACGCACAGGGAAGCAAGAGAAATGCTGATTTCATCAAGCCCAGTTACATACTCAGAATCTGTACTACTGCGCAAATAGGCATGTCTCTGTAGGCAAAAAACTCATTTCTGACAAAGTTGCCCAAATGCATCTCAGAAGTGTGCAACTTGTTCCCTATGTTAGAAAACGTCGAGAAACGGTCGTTTCTGCTAGCGCTGTGCTTCTACACATGTATTTGCTGAACGGTGAAAGCGCACAGTGATGCACTTATCTCCCAGCAAATACACTGTTTCTAAGGAAATGGGAACACACTGAGGAGACACTTATGGGAGCTACTGTGATTAAACTGAGCTTCCCTACGCACAGGGAAGCATGAGAAATGCTGATTTCATCAAGCCCAGTTACATACACAGAATCTGTACTACTGCGCAAATAGGCATGTCTCTGTAGTCAAAAAACTCATTTCTGACAAAGTTGCCCAAATGCATCTCAGAAGTGTGCCACTTGTTCCCTGAGTTAGAAAACATCGAGAAGCGGTCGGTTCAGCTAGCGCTGTGCTTCCACACATGTATTTGCTGAACGGTGAAAGCGCACAGTAATGCACTTTTCTCCCAGCAAATACACTGTTTCTAAGGAAATGGGAACACACTGAGGAGACACTTGTGGGAGCTACTGTGACTAAAAGTGTGCTTCCCTACGCACAGGAAAGCAAGAGAAATGCTGATTTCATCAAGCCCAGTTACATACTCAGAATCTGTACTACTGCGCAAATAGGCATGTCTCTGTAGGCAAAAAACTCATTTCTGACAAAGTTGCCCAAATGCATCTCAGAAGTGTGCCACTTGTTCCGTGAGTTAGAAAACGTCGAGAAACGGTCGTTTCTGCTAGTGCTGTGCTTCTACACATGTATTTGCTGAATGGTGAAAGCACACAGTAATGCACTTTTCTCCCAGCAAATACACTGTTTCTAAGGAACTGGGAACACACTGAGGAGACACTTGTGGGAGCTACTGTGACTAAAACTGAGCTTCCCTACGCACAGGGAAGCAAGAGAAGGCTGATTTCATCAAGCCCAGTTACCTACTCAGAATCTGTACTACTGCGCAAATACGCATGTCTCTGTAGGCAAAAAACTCATTTCTGACAAAGTTGCCCAAATGCATCTCAGAAGTGTGCAACTTGTTCCCTGAGTTAGAAAACGTCGAGAAACGGTCGTTTCTGCTAGCGCTGTGCTTCTACACATGTATTTGCTGAACGGTGAAAGTGCATAGTAATGCACTTTTCTCCCAGCAAATACACTGTTTCTAAGGAAAAGGGAACACACTGAGGAGACACTTGTGGGAGCTACTGTGACTAAAACTGAGCTTCCCTACGCACAGGGAAGCAAGAGAATGCTGATTTCATCAAGCCCAGTTACATACTCAGAATCTGTACTACTGCGCAAATAGGCATGTCTCTGTAGGCAAAAAACTCATTTCTGACAAAGTTGCCCAAATGCATCTCAGAAGTGTGCAACTTGTTCCCTGAGTTAGAAAACGTCGAGAAACGTTCGTTTCTGCTAGCGCTGTGCTTCTACACATGTATTTGCTGAACGGTGAAAGCGCACAGTAATGCACTTTTATCCCAGCAAATACACTGTTTCTAAGGAACAGGGAACACACTGAGGAGACACTTGTGGGAGCTACTGTGACTAAAACTGAGCTTCCCTACGCACAGGGAAGCAAGAGAAATGCTGATTTCATCAAGCCCAGTTACATACTCAGAATCTGTACTACTGCGCAAATAGGCATGTCTCTGTAGGCAAAAAACTCATTTCTGACAAAGTTGCCCAAATGCATCTCAGAAGTGTGCAACTTGTTCCCTGAGTTAGAAAACGTCGAGAAACGGTCGTTTCTGCTAGCGCTGTGCTTCTACACATGTATTTGCTGAACGGTGAAAGCGCACAGTAATGCACTTTTCTCCAAGCAAATACACTGTTTCTAAAGATATGGGAACACAGTGAGGAGACACTTGTGGGAGCTACTGTGACTAAAACTGAGCTTCCCTACGCACAGGGAAGCAAGAGAATTGCTGATTTCATCAAACCGAGTTACATACTCAGAATCTGTACTACTGCGCAAATAGGCATGTCTCTGTAGGCAAAAAACTCATTTCTGACAAAGTTGCCCAAATGCATCTCAGAAGTGTGCAACTTGTTCCCTGAGTTAGAAAACGTCGAGAAAGGTCGTTTCTGCTAGCGCTGTGCTTCTACACATGTATTTGCTGAACGGTGAAAGCGCACAGTAATGCACTTTTCTCCCAGCAAATACACTGTTTCTAAGGAAATGGGAACACACTGAGGAGACACTTGTGGGAGCTACTGTGACTAAAACTGAGCTTCCCTACGCACAGGGAAGCAAGAGAAATGCTGATTTCATCAAGCCCAGTTACATACTCAGAATCTGTACTACTGCGCAAATAGGCATGTCTCTGTAGGCAAAAAACTCATTTCTGATAAAGTTGCCCAAATGCATCTCAGAAGTGTGCAACTTGTTCACTGAGTTAGAATACGTCGAGAAACGGTCGTTTCTGCTAGCGCTGTGCTTCTACACATGTATTTGCTGAACGGTGAAAGCGCACAGTAATGCACTTTTCTCCCAGCAAATACACTGTTTCTAAGGAAATGGGAACACACTGAGGAGACACTTGTGGGAGCTACTGTGACTAAAACTGAGCTTCCCTACGCACAGGGAAGCAAGAGAAATGCTGATGTCATCAAGCCCAGTTACATACTCAGAATCTGTACTATTGCGCAAATAGGCATGTCTCTGTAGGCAAAAAACTCATTTCTGACAAAGTTGCCCAAATGCATCTCAGAAGTGTGCAACTTGTTCCCTGAGTTAGAAAACGTCGAGAAACGTTCAATTTCTGCTAGCACTGTGCTTCTACACATGTATTTGCTGAACGGTGAAAGCGCAGATTAATGCACTTTTCTCCCAGCAAATACACTGTTTCTAAGGAACAGGAAACACACTGAGGAGACACTTGTGGGAGCTGCTGTGACTAAAAGTGAGCTTCCCTACGCACAGGGAAGCAAGAGAAATGCTGATTTCATCAAGCCCAGTTACATACTCAGAATCTGTACTACTGCGCAAATAGGCATGTCTCTGTAGGCAAAAAACTCATTTCTGACAAAGTTGCCCAAATGCATCTCAGAAGTGAGCAACTTGTTCCCTGAGTTAGAAAACGTCAAGAAACGGTCGTTTCTGCTAGCGCTGTGCTTCTACACATGTATTTGCTGAACGGTGAAAGCGCACAGTGATGCACTTTTCTCCCAGCAAATACACTGTTTCTAAGGAACTGGGAACACACTGAGGAGACACTTGTGGGAGCTACTGTGACTAAAACTGAGCTTCCCTACGCACAGGGAAGCAAGAGAATGCTGATTTCATCAAGCCCAGTTACATACTCAGAATCTGTACTACTGCGCAAATAGGCATGTCTCTGTAGGCAAAAAACTCATTTCTGACAAAGTTGCCCAAATGCATCTCAGAAGTGTGCAACTTGTTCCCTGAGTTAGAAAACGTCGAGAAACGGTCGTTTCTGCTAGCGCTGTGCTTCTACACATGTATTTGCTGAACGGTGAAAGCGCACAGTAATTCACTTTTCTCCCAGCAAATACACTGTTTCTAAGGAAATGGGAACACACTGAGGAGACACTTGTGGGAGCTACTGTGACTAAAACTGAGCTTCCTTACCTACAGGGAAGCAAGAGTATGCTGATTTCATCAAGCCCAGTTACATACTCAGAATCTGTACTACTGCGAAAATAGGCATGTCTCTGTACGCAAAAAACTCATTTCTGACAAAGTTGCCCAAATGCATCTCAGAAGTGTGCAACTTGTTCCCTGAGTTAGAAAACGTAGAGAAACGTTCGTTTATGCTAGCGCTGTGCTTCTAGACATGTATTTGCTGAACGGTGAAAGCGCACAGTAATGCACTTTTCTCCCAGCAAATACACTGTTTCTAAGGAAATGGGAACACACTGAGGAGACACTTGTGGGAGCTACTGTGATTAAACTGAGCTTCCCTACGCACAGGGAAGCATGAGAAATGCTGATTTCATCAAGCCCAGTTACATACACAGAATCTGTACTACTGCGCAAATAGGCATGTCTCTGTAGGCAAAAAACTCATTTCTGACAAAGTTGCCCAAATGCATCTCAGAAGTGTGCCACTTGTTCCCTGAGTTAGTAAACGTCGAGAAGCGGTCGTTTCAGCTAGCGCTGTGCTTCTACACATGTATTTGCTGAACGGTGAAAGCGCACAGTAAAGCACTTTTCTCCCAGCAAATACACTGTTTCTAAGGAAATGGGAACACACTGAGGAGACACTTGTGGGAGCTAATGTGACTAATAGTGAGCTTCCCTACACACAGGGAAGTAAGAGAAATGCTGATGTCATCAAGCCCAGTTACATACTCAGAATCTATACTACTGCGCAAATAGGCATGTCTCTGTAGGCAAAAAACTATTTCTGACAAAGTTGCCCAAATGCTTCTCAGAAGTGTGCAACTTGTTCCCTGAGTTAGAAAATGTCGAGAAACTTTCGTTTCTGCTAGCGCTGTGCTTCTACACATGTATTTGCTGAACGGTGAAAGCGCAGAGTAATGCACTTTTCTCCCAGCAAATACACTGTTTCTAAGGAACTGGAAACACACTGAGGAGACACTTGTGGGAGCTAATGTGACTAAAACTGAGCTTCCCTACGCACAGGGAAGCAAGAGAAATGCTGATTTCATCCAGCCCAGTTACATACTCAGAATCTGTACTACTGCGCAAATAGGCATGTCTCTTTAGGCAAAAAACTCATTTCTGACAAAGTTGCCCAAATGCATCTCAGAAGTGTGCAACTTGTTCCCTGAGTTAGAAAACGTCGAGAAACGGTCGTTTCTGCTAGCGCTGTGCTTCTACACATGTATTTGCTGAACGGTGAAAGCCCACAGTAATGCACTTTTCTCCCAGCAAATACACTGTGTCTAAGGAAATGGGAACACACTGAGGAGACACTTGTGGGAGCTACTGTGACTAAAACTGAGCTTCCCTACGCACAGGGAAGCAAGAGAATGCTGATTTCATCAAGCCCAGTTACATACTCAGAATCTGTACTACTGCGCAAATAGGCATGTCTCTGTAGGCGAAAAACTCATTTCTGACAAAGTTGCCCAAATGCATCTCAGAGTGTGCAACTTGTTCACTGAGTTAGAAAATGTCGAGAAACGGTCGTTTCTGCTAGCGCTGTGCTTCTACACATGTATTTGCTGAACGGTGAAAGCGCACAGTAATGCACTTTTCTCCCAGCAAATACACTGTTTCTAAGGAAATGGGAACACACTGAGGAGACACTTGTGGGAGCTACTGTGACTAAAACTGAGCTTCCCTACTCACAGGGAAGCAAGAGAATGCTGATTTCATCAAGCCCAGTTACATACTCAGAATCTGTACTACTGCGCAAATAGGCATGTCTCTGTAGGCAAAAAACTCATTTCTGACAAAGTTGCCCAAATGCATCTCAGAAGTGTGCAACTTGTTCCCTGAGTTAGAAAACGTCGAGAAACGTTCGTTTCTGCTAGCGCTGTGCTTCTAGACATGTATTTGCTGAACGGTGAAAGCGCACAGTAATGCACTTTTCTCCCAGCAAATACACTGTTTCTAAGGAAATGGGAACACACTGAGGAGACACTTGTGGGAGCTACTGTGACTAAAACTGAGCTTCCCTACGCACAGGGAAGCAAGAGAAATGCTGATTTCATCAAGCCCAGTTACATACACAGAATCTGTACTACTGCGCAAATAGGCAAGTCTCTGTAGGCAAAAAACTCATTTCTGACAAAGTTGCCCAAATGCATCTCAGAAGTGTGCCACTTGTTCCCTGAGTTAGAAAACGTCGAGAAACGGTCGTTTCAGCTAGCGCTGTGCTTCTACACATGTATTTGCTGAACGGTGAAAGCGCACAGTAATGCACTTTTCTCCCAGCAAATACACTGTTTCTAAGGAAATGGGAACACACTGAGGAGATACTTGTGGGAGCTACTGTGACTAAAACTGAGCTTCCCTACTCACAGGGAAGCAAGAGAATGCTGATTTCATCAAGCCCAGTTACATACTCAGAATCTGTACTACTGTGCAAATAGGCATGTCTCTGTAGGCAAAAAACTCATTTCTGACAAAGTTGCCCAAATGCATCTCAGAAGTGTGCAACTTGTTCCCTGAGTTAGAAAACGTCGAGAAACGTTCGTTTCTGCTAGCGCTGTGCTTCTAGACATGTATTTGCTGAACGGTGAAAGCGCACAGTAATGCACTTTTCTCTCAGCAAATACACTGTTTCTAAGGAAATGGGAACACACTGAGGAGACACTTGTGGGAGCTACTGTGACTAAAACTGAGCTTCCCTACGCACAGGGAAGCAAGAGAAATGCTGATTTCATCAAGTCCAGTTACATACACAGAATCTGTACTACTGCGCAAATAGGCAAGTCTCTGTAGGCAAAAAACTCATTTCTGACAAAGTTGCCCAAATGCATCTCAGAAGTGTGCCACTTGTTCCCTGAGTTAGAAAACGTCGAGAAACGGTACGTTTCAGCTATCGCTGTGCTTCTACACATGTATTTGCTGAACGGTGAAAGCGCACAGTAATGCACTTTTCTCCCAGCAAATACACTGTTTCTAAGGAAATGGGAACACACTGAGGAGACACTTGTGGGAGCTACTGTGACAAAAACTGAGCTTCCCTACGCACAGGGAAGCAAGAGAAATGCTGATTTCCTCAAGCCCAGTTACATACTCAGAATCTGTACTACTGGGCAAATAGGCATGTCTCTTTAGGCAAAAAACTCATTTCTGACAAAGTTGCCCAAATGCATCTCAGAAGTGTACAACTTGTTCCCTGAGTTAGAAAACGTCGAGAAACGGTCGTTTCTGCTAGCGCTGCGCTTCTACACATGTATTTGCTGAACGGTGAAAGCGCACAGTAATGCACTTTTCTCCCAGCAAATACACTGTTTCTAAGGAAATGGGAACACACTGAGGAGACACTTGTGGGAGCTACTGTGACTAAAACTGAGCTTCCCTACGCACAGGGAAGCAAGAGGAATGCTGATTTCATCAAGCCCAGTTACATACTCAGAATCTGTACTACTGCGCAAATAGGCATGTCTCTGTAGGCAAAAAACTCATTTCTGACAAAGTTGCCCAAATGCATCTCAGAAGTGTGCAACTTGTTCCCTGAGTTAGAAAACGTCGAGAAACGGTCGTTTCTGCTAGCGCTGTGCTTCTACACATGTATTTGCTGAACGGTGAAAGCGCACAGTAATGCACTTTTCTCCCAGCAAATACACTGTTTCTAAGGAAATGGGAACACACTGAGGAGACACTTGTGGGAGCTACTGTGACTAATAGTGAGCTTCTCCACGCACGGTGAAGCAAGAGAAATGCTGATGTCATCAAGCCCAGTTACATACTCAGAATCTGTACTACTGCGCAAATAGGCATGTCTCTGTAGGCAAAAAACTCATTTCTGACAAAGTTGCCCAAATGCATCTCAGAAGTGTGCAACTTGTTCCCTGAGTTAGAAAACGTCGAGAAACGGTCGTTTCTGCTAGCGCTGTGCTTCTACACATGTATTTGCTGAACGGTGAAAGCGCACAGTAATGCACTTTTCTCCCAGCAAATACACTGTTTCTAAGGAACAGGGAACACACTGAGGAGACACTTGTGGGAGCTATTATGACTAAAACTGAGCTTCCCTACACAGAGGGAAGCAAGAGAAATGCTGATTTCATCAAGCCCAGTTACATACTCAGAATCTGTACTACTGCGCAAATAGGCATGTCTCTTTAGGCAAAAAACTCATTTCTGACAAAGTTGCCCAAATGCATCTCAGAAGTGTGCAACTTGTTCCCTGAATTAGAAAACGTCGAGAAACGGTCGTTTCTGCTAGCGCTGTGCTTCTACACATGTATTTGCTGAACGGTGAAAGCGCACAGTAATGCACTTTTCTCCCAGCAAATACACTGTTTCTAAGGAAATGGGAACACACTGAGGAGACACTTGTGGGAGCTACTGTGACTAAAACTGAGCTTCCCTACGCACAGGGAAGCAAGAGAAATGCTGATTTCATCAAGCCCAGTTACATACTCAGAATCTGTACTACTGCGCAAATAGGCATGTCTCTGTAGACAAAAAAATTATTTTTGAGAAAGTTACCCAAATGCATCTCAGAAGTGTGCAACTTGTTCCCTGAGTTAGAAAACGTCGAGAAACGTTCGTTTCTGCTAGCGCTGTGCTTCTACACATGTATTTGCTGAACGGTGAAAGCGCACAGTAATGCACTTTTCTCCCAGCAAATACACTGTTTCTAAGGAAATGGGAACACACTGAGGAGACACTTGTGGGAGCTACTGTGACTAAAACTGAGCTTCCCTACGCACAGGGAAGCAAGAGAATGCTGATTTCATCAAGCCCAGTTACATACTCAGAATCTGTACTACTGCGCAAATAGGCATGTCTCTGTAGGCAAAAAACTCATTTCTGACAAAGTTACCCAAATGCATCTCAGAAGTGTGCACCTTGTTCCCTGAGTTAGAAAACGTGGAGAAACGGTCGTTTCTGCTAGCGTTGTGCTTCTACACATGTATTTGCTGAACGGTGAAAGCGCACAATAATGCACTTTTCTCCCAGCAAATACACTGTTTCTAAGGAAATGGGAACACACTGAGGAGACACTTGTGGGAGCTACTGTGACTAAAACTGAGCTTCCCTACGCACAGGGAAGCAAGAGAAATGCTGATTTCATCAAGCCCAGTTACATACTCAGAATCTGTACTACTGCGCAAATAGGCATGTCTCTGTAGGCAGAAAACTCATTTGTGACAAAGTTGCCCAAATGCATCTCAGAAGTGTGCAACTTGTTCCCTGAGTTAGAAAACATCGAGAAACGTTCGTTTCTGCTAGCGCTGTGCTTCTACACATGTATTTGCTGAACGGTGAAAGCGCACAGTAATGCACTTTTCTCCCAGCAAATACACTGTTTCTAAGGAAATGGGAACACACTGAGGAGACACTTGTGGGAGCTACTGTGACTAAAACTGAGCTTCCCTACGCACAGGGAAGCAAGAGAAAGGCTGATTTCATCAAGCCTAGTTACATACTCAGAATCTGTACTACTGCGCAAATAGGCATGTCTCTGTAGGCAAAAAACTCATTTCTGACAAAGTTGCCCAAATGCATCTCAGAAGTGTGCAACTTGTTCCCTGAGTTAGAAAACGTCGAGAAACGGTCGTTTCTGCTAGCGCTGTGCTTCTACACATGTATTTGCTGAACGGTGAAAGCGCACAGTAATGCACTTTTCTCCCAGCAAATACACTGTTTCTAAGGAAATGGGAACACACTGAGGAGACACTTGTGGGAGCTACTGTGACTAAAACTGAGCTTCCCTACGCACAGGGAAGCAAGAGAAATGCTGATTTCATCAAGCCCAGTTACATACTCAGAATCTGTACTACTGCGCAAATAGGCATGTCTCTGTAGACAAAAAAATCATTTTTGAGAAAGTTACCCAAATGCATCTCAGAAGTGTGCAACTTGTTCCCTGAGTTAGAAAACGTCGAGAAACGGTCGTTTCTGCTAGCGCTGTGCTTCTACACATGTATTTGCTGAACGGTGAAAGCGCACAGTAATGCACTTTTCTCCCAGCAAATACACTGTTTCTAAGGAAATGGGAACACACTGAGGAGACACTTGTGGGAGCTACTGTGACTAAAACTGAGCTTCCCTACGCACAGGGAAGCAAGAGAAATGCTGATTTCATCAAGCCCATTTACATACTCAGAATCTGTACTACTGCGCAAATAGGCATGTCTCTGTAGGCAAAAAACTCATTTCTGACAAAGTTGCCCAAATGCATCTCAGAAGTGTGCAACTTGTTCCCTGAGTTAGAAAACGTCGAGAAACGGTCGTTTCTGCTAGCGCTGTGCTTCTACACATGTATTTGCTGAATGGTGAAAGCGCACAGTAATTCACTTTTCTCCCAGCAAATACACTGTTTCTAAGGAACTGGGAACACACTGAGGAGACACTTGTGGGAGCTACTGTGACTAAAACTGAGCTTCCCTACGCACAGGGAAGCAAGAGAAATGCTGATTTCATCAAGCCCTGTTACATACTCAGAATCTGTACTACTGCGCAAATAGGCTTGTCTCTTTAGGCAAAAAACTCATTTCTGACAAAGTTGCCCAAATGCATCTCAGAAGTGTGCAACTTGTTCCCTGAGTTAGAAAACGTCGAGAAACGTTCGTTTCTGCTAGCGCTGTGCTTCTACACATGTATTTGCTGAACGGTGAAAGCGCACAGTAATGCACTTTTCTCCCAGCAAATACACTGTTTCTAAGGAAATGGGAACACACTGAGGAGACACTTGTGGGAGCTACTGTGACTAAAACTGAGCTTCCCTACGCACAGGGAAGCAAGAGAATGCTGATTTCATCAAGCCCAGTTACATACTCAGAATCTGTACTACTGCGCAAATAGGCATGTCTCTGTAGGCAAAAAACTCATTTCTGACAAAGTTACCCAAATGCATCTCAGAAGTGTGCACCTTGTTCCCTGAGTTAGAAAACGTGGAGAAACGGTCGTTTCTGCTAGCGTTGTGCTTCTACACATGTATTTGCTGAACGGTGAAAGCGCACAATAATGCACTTTTCTCCCAGCAAATACACTGTTTCTAAGGAAATGGGAACACACTGAGGAGACACTTGTGGGAGCTACTGTGACTAAAACTGAGCTTCCCTACGCACAGGGAAGCAAGAGAAATGCTCATTTCATCAAGCCCAGTTACATACTCAGAATCTGTACTACTGCGCAAATAGGCATGTCTCTGTAGGCAGAAAACTCATTTGTGACAAAGTTGCCCAAATGCATCTCAGAAGTGTGCAACTTGTTCCCTGAGTTAGAAAACATCGAGAAACGTTCGTTTCTGCTAGCGCTGTGCTTCTACACATGTATTTGCTGAACGGTGAAAGCGCACAGTAATGCACTTTTCTCCCAGCAAATACACTGTTTCTAAGGAAATGGGAACACACTGAGGAGACACTTGTGGGAGCTACTGTGACTAAAACTGAGCTTCCCTACGCACAGGGAAGCAAGAGAATGCTGATTTCATCAAGCCCAGTTACATACTCAGAATCTGTACTACTGCGCAAATAGGCATGTCTCTGTAGGCAAAAAACTCATTTCTGACAAAGTTACCCAAATGCATCTCAGAAGTGTGCACCTTGTTCCCTGAGTTAGAAAACGTGGAGAAACGGTCGTTTCTGCTAGCGTTGTGCTTCTACACATGTATTTGCTGAACGGTGAAAGCGCACAATAATGCACTTTTCTCCCAGCAAATACACTGTTTCTAAGGAAATGGGAACACACAGAGGAGACACTTGTGGGAGCTACTGTGACTAAAACTGAGCTTCCCTACGCACAGGGAAGCAAGAGAAATGCTCATTTCATCAAGCCCAGTTACATACTCAGAATCTGTACTACTGCGCAAATAGGCATGTCTCTGTAGGCAGAAAACTCATTTGTGACAAAGTTGCCCAAATGCATCTCAGAAGTGTGCAACTTGTTCCCTGAGTTAGAAAACATCGAGAAACGTTCGTTTCTGCTAGCGCTGTGCTTCTACACATGTATTTGCTGAACGGTGAAAGCGCACAGTAATGCACTTTTCTCCCAGCAAATACACTGTTTCTAAGGAAATGGGAACACACTGAGGAGACACTTGTGGGAGCTACTGTGACTAAAACTGAGCTTCCCTACGCACAGGGAAGCAAGAGAAAGGCTGATTTCATCAAGCCCAGTTACATACTCAGAATCTGTACTACTGCGCAAATAGGCATGTCTCTGTAGGCAAAAAACTCATTTCTGACAAAGTTGCCCAAATGCATCTCAGAAGTGTGCAACTTGTTCCCTGAGTTAGAAAACGTCGAGAAACGGTCGTTTCTGCTAGCGCTGTGCTTCTACACATGTATTTGCTGAACGGTGAAAGCGCACAGTAATGCACTTTTCTCCCAGCAAATACACTGTTTCTAAGGAAATGGGAACACACTGAGGAGACACATGTGGGAGCTACTCTGACTAAAACTGAGCTTCCCTACGCACAGGGAAGCAAGAGAAATGCTGATTTCATCAAGCCCAGTTACATACTAAGAATCTGTACTACTGCGCAAATAGGCATGTCTCTTTAGGCAAAAAACTCATTTCTGACAAAGTTGCCCAAATGCATCTCAGAAGTGTGCAACTTGTTCCCTGAGTTAGAAAACGTCGAGAAACGTTCGTTTCTGCTAGCGCTGTGCTTCTACACATGTATTTGCTGAACGGTGAAAGCGCACAGTAGTGCACTTTTCTCCCAGCAAATAAACTGTTTCTAAGGAAATGGGAACACACTGATGAGACACTTGTGGGATCTACAGTGACTAAAACTGAGCTTCCCTACGCACCGGGAAGCAAGAGAAATGCTGATTTCATCCAGCCCAGTTACATACTCATAATCTGTACTACTGCGCAAATAGGCATGTCTCTGTAGGCAAAAAACTCATTTCTGACAAAGTTGCCCAAATGCATCTCAGAAGTGTGCAACTTGTTTCCTGAGTTAGAAAACGTCGAGAAACGTTCGTTTCTGCTAGCGCTGTGCTTCTACACATGTATTTGCTGAACGGTGAAATCGCACAGTAATGCACTTTTCTCCCAGCAAAAACACTGTTTCTAAAGAAATGGGAACACACTGAGGAGACACTTGTGGGAGCTACTGTGACTAAAACTGAACTTCCCTACGCACAGGGAAGCAAGAGAAATGCTGATTTCATCAAGCCCAGTTACATACTCAGAATCTGTACTACTGCGCAAATAGGCATGTCTCTGTAGGCAAAAAACTCATTTTTGAGAAAGTTACCCAAATGCATCTCAGAAGTGTGCAACTTGTTCCCTGAGTTAGAAAACGTCGAGAAACGTTCGTTTCTGCTAGCGCTGTGCTTCTACACATGTATTTGCTGAACGGTGAAAGCGCACAGTAATGCACTTTTCTCCCAGCAAATACACTGTTTCTAAGGAAATGGGAACACACTGAGGAGACACTTGTGGGAGCTACGGTGACTAAAACTGAGCTTCCCTACGCACAGGGAAGCAAGAGAAATGCTGATTTCGTCAAGCCCAGTTACATACTCAGAATCTGTACTACTGCGCAAATAGGCATGTCTCTGTAGGCAAAAAACTCATTTCTGACAAAGTTGCCCAAATGCATCTCAGAAGTGTGCAACTTGTTCCCTGAGTTAGAAAACGTCGAGAAACGTTCGTTTCTGCTAGCGCTGTGCTTCTACACATGTATTTGCTGAACGGTGAAAGCGCACAGTAATGCACTTTTCTCCCAGCAAATACACTGTTTCTAAGGAAATGGGAACACACTGAGGAGACACTTGTGGGAGCTACTGTGACTAAAACTGAGCTTCCCTACGCACAGGGAAGCAAGAGAAATGCTGATTTCATCAAGCCCAGTTACATACTAAGAATCTGTACTACTGCGCAAATAGGCATGTCTCTTTAGGCAAAAAACTCATTTCTGACAAAGTTGCCCAAATGCATCTCAGAAGTGTGCAACTTGTTCCCTGAGTTAGAAAACGTCGAGAAACGTTCGTTTCTGCTAGCGCTGTGCTTCTACACATGTATTTGCTGAACGGTGAAAGCGCACAGTAGTGCACTTTTCTCCCAGCAAATACATTGTTTCTAAGGAAATGGGAACACACTGATGAGACACTTGTGGGATCTACAGTGACTAAAACTGAGCTTCCCTACGCACCGGGAAGCAAGAGAAATGCTGATTTCATCAAGCCCAGTTACATACTCAGAATCTGTACTACTGCGCAAATAGGCATGTCTCTTTAGGCAAAAAACTCATTTCTGACAAAGTTGCCCAAATGCATCTCAGAAGTGTGCAAATTGTTCCCTGAGTTAGAAAACGTCGAGAAATGGTCGATTCTGCTAGCGCTGTGCTTCTACACATGTATTTGCTGAACGGTGAAAGCCCACAGTAACGCACTTTTATCCCAGCAAATACACTGTTTCTAAGGAAATGGGAACACACTGAGGAGACACTTGTGGGAGCTACTGTGACTAAAACTGAGCTTCCCTACGCACAGGGAAGCAAGAGAAATGCTGATTTCATCAAGCCCAGTTACATACTCAGAATCTGTACTACTACGCAAATAGGCATGTCTCTTTAGGCAAAAAACTCATTTCTGACAAAGTTGCCCAAATGCATCTCAGAATTGTGCAAATTGTTCCCTGAGTTAGAAAACGTCGAGAAACGGTCGATTCTGCTAGTCCTGTGCTTCTACACATGTATTTGCTGAACGGTGAAAGCGCACAGTTATGCACTTTTCTCCCAGCAAATACACTGTTTCTAAGGAAATGGGAACACACTGAGGAGACACTTGTGGGAGCTACTGTGACTAAAAGTGAGCTTCCCTACGCACAGGGAAGCAAGAAAAATGCTGATTTCATCAAGCCTAGTTACATATTCAGAATCTGTACTACTGCGCAAATAGGCATGTCTCTTTAGGCAAAAAACTCATTTCTGACAAAGTTGCCCAAATGCATCTCAGAAGTGTGCCACTTGTTCCCTGAGTTAGAAAACGTCGAGAAACGGTCGTTTCTGCTAGCGCTGTGCTTCTACATATGGACTTGCTGAACGGTGAAAGCGCACAGTAATGCACTTTTCTCCCAGCAAATACACTGTTTCTAAGGAAATGGGAACACACTGAGGAGACACTTGTGGGAGCTACTGTGACTAAAACTGAGCTTCCCTACGCACAGGGAAGCAAGAGAAATGCTGATTTCATCAAGCCCAGTTACATACTCAGAATATGTACTACTGCGCAAATAGGCATGTCTTTGTAGGCAAAAAACTCATTTCAGACAATGTTGCCCATATGCATCTCAGAAGTGTGCAACTTGTTCCCTGAGTTAGAAAACGTCGAGAAACGTTCGTTTCTGCTAGCGCTGTGCTTCTACACATGTATTTGCTGAACGGTGAAAGCGCACAGTAATGCACTTTTCTCCCAGCAAATACACTGTTTCTAAGGAAATGGGAACACACTGAGGAGACACTTGTGGGAGCTACGGTGACTAAAACTGAGCTTCCCTACGCACAGGGAAGCAAGAGAAATGCTGATTTCGTCAAGCCCAGTTACATACTCAGAATCTGTACTACTGCGCAAATAGGCATGTCTCTGTAGGCAAAAAACTCATTTTTGAGAAAGTTACCCAAATGCATCTCAGAAGTGTGCAACTTGTTCCCTGAGTTAGAAAACGTCGAGAAACGTTCGTTTCTGCTAGCGCTGTGCTTCTACACATGTATTTGCTGAACGGTGAAAGCGCACAGTAATGCACTTTTCTCCCAGCAAATACACTGTTTCTAAGGAAATGGGAACACACTGAGGAGACACTTGTGGGAGCTACGGTGACTAAAACTGAGCTTCCCTACGCACAGGGAAGCAAGAGAAATGCTGATTTCGTCAAGCCCAGTTACATACTCAGAATCTGTACTACTGCGCAAATAGGCATGTCTCTGTAGGCAAAAAACTCATTTCTGACAAAGTTGCCCAAATGCATCTCAGAAGTGTGCAACTTGTTCCCTGAGTTAGAAAACGTCGAGAAACGTTCGTTTCTGCTAGCGCTGTGCTTCTACACATGTATTTGCTGAACGGTGAAAGCGCACAGTAATGCACTTTTCTCCCAGCAAATACACTGTTTCTAAGGAAATGGGAACACACTGAGGAGACACTTGTGGGAGCTACTGTGACTAAAACTGAGCTTCCCTACGCACAGGGAAGCAAGAGAAATGCTGATTTCATCAAGCCCAGTTACATACTAAGAATCTGTCCTACTGCGCAAATAGGCATGTCTCTTTAGGCAAAAAACTCATTTCTGACAAAGTTGCCCAAATGCATCTCAGAAGTGTGCAACTTGTTCCCTGAGTTAGAAAACGTCGAGAAACGTTCGTTTCTGCTAGCGCTGTGCTTCTACACATGTATTTGCTGAACGGTGAAAGCGCACAGTAGTGCACTTTTCTCCCAGCAAATACATTGTTTCTAAGGAAATGGGAACACACTGATGAGACACTTGTGGGATCTACAGTGACTAAAACTGAGCTTCCCTACGCACCGGGAAGCAAGAGAAATGCTGATTTCATCAAGCCCAGTTACATACTCATAATCTGTACTACTGCGCAAATAGGCATGTCTCTTTAGGCAAAAAACTCATTTCTGACAAAGTTGCCCAAATGCATCTCAGAAGTGTGCAAATTGTTCCCTGAGTTAGAAAACGTCGAGAAATGGTCGATTCTGCTAGCGCTGTGCTTCTACACATGTATTTGCTGAACGGTGAAAGCCCACAGTAACGCACTTTTATCCCAGCAAATACACTGTTTCTAAGGAAATGGGAACACACTGAGGAGACACTTGTGGGAGCTACTGTGACTAAAACTGAGCTTCCCTACGCACAGGGAAGCAAGAGAAATGCTGATTTCATCAAGCCCAGTTACATACTCAGAATCTGTACTACTACGCAAATAGGCATGTCTCTTTAGGCAAAAAACTCATTTCTGACAAAGTTGCCCAAATGCATCTCAGAATTGTGCAAATTGTTCCCTGAGTTAGAAAACGTCGAGAAACGGTCGATTCTGCTAGTCCTGTGCTTCTACACATGTATTTGCTGAACGGTGAAAGCGCACAGTTATGCACTTTTCTCCCAGCAAATACACTGTTTCTAAGGAAATGGGAACACACTGAGGAGACACTTGTGGGAGCTACTGTGACTAAAAGTGAGCTTCCCTACGCACAGGGAAGCAAGAAAAATGCTGATTTCATCAAGCCTAGTTACATATTCAGAATCTGTACTACTGCGCAAATAGGCATGTCTCTTTAGGCAAAAAACTCATTTCTGACAAAGTTGCCCAAATGCATCTCAGAAGTGTGCCACTTGTTCCCTGAGTTAGAAAACGTCGAGAAACGGTCGTTTCTGCTAGCGCTGTGCTTCTACATATGGACTTGCTGAACGGTGAAAGCGCACAGTAATGCACTTTTCTCCCAGCAAATACACTGTTTCTAAGGAAATGGGAACACACTGAGGAGACACTTGTGGGAGCTACTGTGACTAAAACTGAGCTTCCCTACGCACAGGGAAGCAAGAGAAATGCTGATTTCATCAAGCCCAGTTACATACTCAGAATATGTACTACTGCGCAAATAGGCATGTCTTTGTAGGCAAAAAACTCATTTCAGACAATGTTGCCCATATGCATCTCAGAAGTGTGCAACTTGTTCCCTGAGTTAGAGAACGTCGAGAAACGTTCGTTTCTGCTAGCGATGTGCTTCTACACATGTATTTGCTGAACGGTGAAAGCGCACAGTAATGCACTTTTCTCCCAGCAAATACACTGTTTCTAAGGAAATGGGAACACACTGAGGAGACACTTGTGGGAGCTACTGTGACTGAAACTGAGCTTCCCTACGCAAAGGGAAGCAAGAGAAATGCTGATTTCATCAAGCCCAGTTACATACTCAGAATCTGTACTACTGCGCAAAAAGGCATGTCTCTTTAGGCAAAAAACTCATTTCTGACAAAGTTGCCCAAATGCATCTCAGAAGTCTACAACGTGTTCCTTGAGTTAGAAAACGTCGAGAAACGGTCATATCTGCTAACGCTGTGCTTCTACACATATATTTGCTGAACGGTGAAAGCGCACAGTAATGCACTTTTCTCCCAGCAAATACACTGTTTCTAAGGAAATGGGAACACACTGAGGAGACACTTGTGGGAGCTACTGTGACTAAAACTGAGCTTCCCTACGCACAGGGAAGCAAGAGAAATGCTGATTTCATCAAGCCCAGTTACATACTCAGAATCTGTACTACTGCGCAAATAGGCATGTCTGTTTAGGCAAAAAACTCATTTGTGACATAGTTGCCCAAATGCATCTCAGAAGTGTGCAACTTGTTCCCTGAGATAGAAAACGTCGAGAAACAGTCGTTTCTGCTAGCGCTGTGCTTCTACACATGTATTTGCTGAACGGTGAAAGCGCATAGTAATGCACTTTTCTCCCAGCAAATACACTGTTTCTAAGGAAATGGAAACACACTGAGGAGACACTTGTAGGAGCTACTGTGACTAAAACTGAGCTTCCCTACACACACGGAAGCAAGAGAAATGCTGATTTCATCAAGCCAAAATACATACTCAGAATCTGTACTACTGCGCAAATAGGCATGTCTCTGTAGGCAAAAAACTCATTTCTGACAAAGTTGCCCAAATGCATCTCAGAAGTGTGCAACTTGTTCCCTGAGTTAGAAAACGTCGAGAAACGGTCTTTTCTGCTAGCGCTGTGCTTCTACACATGTATTTGCTGAACGGTGAAAGCGCACAGTAATGCACTTTTCTCCCAGCAAATACACTGTTTCTATGGAAATGGGAACACACTGAGGAGACACTTGTGGGAGCTACTGTGACTAAAACTGAGCTTCCCTACGCACAGGGAAGCAAGAGAAATGCTGATTTCATCAAGCCCAGTTACATACTCAGAATCTGTACTACTGCTGCGCAAATAGGCATGTCTCTGTAGGCAAAAAATCATTTCTGACAAAGTTGCCCAAATGCATCTCAGAAGTGTGCAACTTGTTCCCTGAGTTAGAAAACGTCGAGAAACGGTCTTTTCTGCTAGCGCTGTGCTTCTACACATGTATTTGCTGAACGGTGAAAGCGCACAGTAATGCACTTTTCTCCCAGCAAATACACTGTTTCTAAGGAAATGGGAACACACTGAGGAGATACTTGTGGGAGCTACTGTGACTAAAACTGAGCTTCCCTACGCACAGGGAAGCAAGAGAAATGCTGATTTCATCAAGCCCAGTTACATACTCAGAATCTGTACTACTACGCAAATAGGCATGTCTCTTTAGGCAAAAAACTCATTTCTGACAAAGTTGCCCAAATGCATCTCAGAATTGTTCAAATTGTTCCCTGAGTTAGAAAACGTCGAGAAACGGTCGATTCTGCTAGTCCTGTGCTTCTACACATGTATTTGCTGAACGGTGAAAGCACACAGTAATGCACTTTTCTCCCAGCAAATACACTGTTTCTAAGGAAATGGGAACACACTGAGGAGACACTTGTGGGAGCTACTGTGACTAAAACTGAGCTTCCCTACGCACAGGGAAGCAAGAAAAATGCTGATTTCATCAAGCCCAGTTACATATTCAGAATCTGTACTACTGCGCAAATAGGCATGTCTCTTTAGGCAAAAAACTCATTTCTGACAAAGTTGCCCAAATGCATCTCAGAAGTGTGCCACTTGTTCCCTGAGTTAGAAAACGTCGAGAAACGGTCGTTTCTGCTAGCGCTGTGCTTCTACATATGGACTTGCTGAACGGTGAAAGCGCACAGTAATGCACTTTTCTCCCAGCAAATACACTGTTTCTAAGGAAATGGGAACACACTGAGGAGACACTTGTGGGAGCTACTGTGACTAAAACTGAGCTTCCCTACGCACAGGGAAGCAAGAGAAATGCTGATTTCATCAAGCCCAGTTACATACTCAGAATATGTACTACTGCGCAAATAGGCATGTCTTTGTAGGCAAAAAACTCATTTCAGACAATGTTGCCCATTTGCATCTCAGAAGTGTGCAACTTGTTCCCTGAGTTAGAGAACGTCGAGAAACGTTCGTTTCTGCTAGCGATGTGCTTCTACACATGTATTTGCTGAACGGTGAAAGCGCACAGTAATTCACTTTTCTCCCAGCAAATACACTGTTTCTAAGGTAATGGGAACACACTGAGGAGACACTTGTGGGAGCTACTGTGACTGAAACTGAGCTTCCCTACGCACAGGGAAGCAAGAGAAATGCTGATTTCATCAAGCCCAGTTACATACTCAGAATCTGTACTACTGCGCAAATAGGCATGTCTCTTTAGGCAAAAAACTCATTTCTGACAAAGTTGCCCAAATGCATCTCAGAAGTGTGCAACGTGTTCCTTGAGTTAGAAAACGTCGAGAAACGGTCATATCTGTTAACGCTGTGCTTCTACACATATATTTGCTGAACGGTGAAAGCGCACAGTAATGCACTTTTCTCCCAGCAAATACACTGTTTCTAAGGAAATGGGAACACACTGAGGAGACACTTGTGGGAGCTACTGTGACTAAAACTGAGCTTCCCTACGCACAGGGAAGCAAGAGAAATGCTGATTTCATCAAGCCCAGTTACATACTCAGAATCTGTACTACTGCGCAAATAGGCATGTCTCTTTAGGCAAAAAACTCATTTGTGACATAGTTGCCCAAATGCATCTCAGAAGTGTGCAACTTCTTCCCTGAGTTAGAAAACGTCGAGAAACAGTCGTTTCTGCTAGCGCTGTGCTTCTACACATGTATTTGCTGAACGGTGAAAGCGCACAGTAATGCACTTTTCTCCTAGCAAATACACTGTTTCTAAGGAAATGGGAACACACTGAGGAGACACTTGTGGGAGCTACTGTGACTAAAACTGAGCTTCCCTACGCACAGGGAAGCAAGAGAAATGCTGATTTCATCAAGCCCAGTTACATACTCAGAATCTGTACTACTGCGCAAATAGGCATGTCTCTGTAGGCAAAAAACTCATTTCTGACAAAGTTGCCCAAATGCATCTCAGAAGTGTGCAACTTGTTCCCTGAGTTAGAAAACGTCGAGAAACGGTCTTTTCTGCTAGCGCTGTGCTTCTACACATGTATTTGCTGAACGGTGAAAGCGCAGAGTAATGGACTTTTCTCCCAGCAAATACACTGTTTCTAAGGAAATGGGAACACACTGAGGAGACACTTGTGGGAGCTACTGTGACTAAAACTGAGCTTCCGTACGCACAGGGAAGCAAGAGAAATGCTGATTTCATAAAGCCCAGTTACATACTCAGAATCTGTACTACTGGGCAAATAGGCATGTCTCTTTAGGCAAAAAACTCATTTCTGACAAAGTTGCCCAAATGCATCTCAGAAGTGTGCAACTTGTTCCCTGAGTTAGAAAACGTCGAGAAACAGTCGTTTCTGCTAGCGCTGTGCTTCTACACATGTATTTGCTGAACGGTGAAAGCACATAGCAATGCACTTTTCTCCCAGCAAATACACAGTTTCTAAGGAAATGGGAACACACTGAGGAGACACTTGTGGGAGCTACTGTGACTAAAACTGAGCTTCCCTACGCACAGGGAAGCAAGAGAAATGCTGATTTCATCAAGCCCAGTTACATATTCAGAATCTGTACTACTGCGCAAATAGGCATGTCTCTTTAGGCAAAAAACTCATTTCTGACAAAGTTGCCCAAATGCATCTCAGAAGTGTGCCACTTGTTCCCTGAGTTAGAAAACGTCGAGAAACGGTCGTTTCTGCTAGCGCTGTGCTTCTACATATGGACTTGCTGAACGGTGAAAGCGCACAGTAATGCACTTTTCTCCCAGCAAATACACTGTTTCTAAGGAAATGGGAACACACTGAGGAGACACTTGTGGGAGCTACTGTGACTAAAACTGAGCTTCCCTACGCACAGGGAAGCAAGAGAAATGCTGATTTCATCAAGCCCAGTTACATACTCAGAATATGTACTACTGCGCAAATAGGCATGTCTTTGTAGGCAAAAAACTCATTTCAGACAATGTTGCCCATATGCATCTCAGAAGTGTGCAACTTGTTCCCTGAGTTAGAGAACGTCGAGAAACGTTCGTTTCTGCTAGCGATGTGCTTCTACACATGTATTTGCTGAACGGTGAAAGCACATAGTAATGCACTTTTCTCCCAGCAAATACACAGTTTCTAAGGAAATGGGAACACACTGAGGAGACACTTGTGGGAGCTACTGTGACTAAAACTGAGCTTCCCTACGCACAGGGAAGCAAGAGAAATGCTGATTTCATCAAGCCCAGTTACATACTCAGAATCTGTACTACTGCGCAAATAGGCATGTCTCTGTAGGCAAAAAACTCATTTCTGACAAAGTTGCCCAAATGCATCTCAGAAGTGTGCAACTTGTTCCCTGAGTTAGAAAACGTCGAGAAACGGTCTTTTCTGCTAGCGCTGTGCTTCTACACATGTATTTGCTGAACGGTGAAAGCGCAGAGTAATGGACTTTTCTCCCAGCAAATACACTGTTTCTAAGGAAATGGGAACACACTGAGGAGACACTTGTGGGAGCTACTGGGACTAAAACTGAGCTTCCGTACGCACAGGGAAGCAAGAGAAATGCTGATTTCATCAAGCCCAGTTACATACTCAGAATCTGTACTACTGCGCAAATAGGCATGTCTCTTTAGGAAAAAAACTCATTTCTGACAAAGTTGCCCAAATGCATCTCAGAAGTGTGCAACTTGTTCCCTGAGTTAGAAAACGTCGAGAAACAGTCGTTTCTGCTAGCGCTGTGCTTCTACACATGTATTTGCTGAATGGTGAAAGCACATAGTAATGCACTTTTCTCCCAGCAAATACACAGTTTCTAAGGAAATGGGAACACACTGAGGAGACACTTGTAGGAGCTACTGTGACTAAAACTGAGCTTCCCTACACACAGGGAAGCAAGAGAAATGCTGATTTCATCAAGCCCAGTTACATACTCAGAATCTGTACTACTGGGCAAATAGGCATGTCTCTGTAGGCAAAAAACTCATTTCTGACAAAGTTGCCCAAATGCATCTCAGAAGTGTGCAACTTGTTCCCTGGGTTTGAAAACGTCGAGAAACGATCGTTTCTGCTAGCGCTGTGCTTCTACACATGTATTTGCTGAACGGTGAAAGCGCACAGTAATGCACTTTTCTCCCAACAAATACACTGTTTCTAAGGAAATGGGAACACACTGAGGAGACACTTGTGGGAGCTACTGTGACTAAAACTGAGCTTCCCTACGCACAGGGAAGCAAGAGAAATGCTGATTTCATCAAGCCCAGTTACATACTCAGAATCTGTACTACTGCGCAAATAGGCATGTCTCTTTAGGCAAAAAACTCATTTGTGACATAGTTGCCCAAATGCATCTCAGAAGTGTGCAACTTCTTCCCTGAGTTAGAAAACGTCAAGAAACAGTCGTTTCTGCTAGCGCTGTGCTTCTACACATGTATTTGCTGAACGGTGAAAGCGCACAGTAATGCACTTTTCTCCTAGCAAATACACTGTTTCTAAGGAAATGGGAACACACTGAGGAGACACTTGTGGGAGCTACTGTGACTAAAACTGAGCTTCCCTACGCACAGGGAAGCAAGAGAAATGTTGATTTCATCAAGCCCAGTTACATACTCAGAATCTGTACTACTGCGCAAATAGGCATGTCTCTGTAGGCAAAAAACTCATTTCTGACAAAGTTGCCCAAATGCATCTCAGAAGTGTGCAACTTGTTCCCTGAGTTAGAAAACGTCGAGAAACGGTCTTTTCTGCTAGCGCTGTGCTTCTACACATGTATTTGCTGAACGGTGAAAGCGCAGAGTAATGGACTTTTCTCCCAGCAAATACAGTGTTTCTAAGGAAATGGGAACACACTGAGGAGACACTTGTGGGAGCTACTGTGACTAAAACTGAGCTTCCGTACGCACAGGGAAGCAAGAGAAATGCTGATTTCATAAAGCCCAGTTACATACTCAGAATCTGTACTACTGCGCAAATAGGCATGTCTCTTTAGACAAAAAACTCATTTCTGACAAAGTTGCCCAAATGCATCTCAGAAGTGTGCAACTTGTTCCCTGAGTTAGAAAACGTCGAGAAAGAGTCGTTTCTGCTAGCGCTGTGCTTCTACACATGTATTTGCTGAACGGTGAAAGCACATAGTAATGCACTTTTCTCCCAGCAAATACACAGTTTCTAAGGAAATGGGAACACACTGAGGAGACACTTGTGGGAGCTACTGTGACTAAAACTGAGCTTCCCTACGCACAGGGAAGCAAGAGAAATGCTGATTTCATCAAGCCCAGTTACATATTCAGAATCTGTACTACTGTGCAAATAGGCATGTCTCTTTAGGCAAAAAACTCATTTCTGACAAAGTTGCCCAAATGCATCTCAGAAGTGTGCCACTTGTTCCCTGAGTTAGAAAACGTCGAGAAACGGTCGTTTCTGCTAGCGCTGTGCTTCTACATATGGACTTGCTGAACGGTGAAAGCGCACAGTAATGCACTTTTCTCCCAGCAAATACACTGTTTCTAAGGAAATGGGAACACACTGAGGAGACACTTGTGGGAGCTACTGTGACTAAAACTGAGCTTCCCTACGCACAGGGAAGCAAGAGAAATGCTGATTTCATCAAGCCCAGTTACATACTCAGAATCTGTACTACTGCGCAAATAGGCATGTCTTTGTAGGCAAAAAACTCATTTCAGACAATGTTGCCCATATGCATCTCAGAAGTGTGCAACTTGTTCCCTGAGTTAGAGAACGTCGAGAAACGTTCGTTTCTGCTAGCGATGTGCTTCTACACATGTATTTGCTGAACGGTGAAAGCACATAGTAATGCACTTTTCTCCCAGCAAATACAGAGTTTCTAAGGAAATGGGAACACACTGAGGAGACACTTGTGGGAGCTACTGTGACTAAAACTGAGCTTCCCTACGCACAGGGTAGCAAGAGAAATGCTGATTTCATCAAGCCCAGTTACATACTCAGAATCTGTACTACTGCGCAAATAGGCATGTCTCTGTAGGCAAAAAACTCATTTCTGACAAAGTTGCCCAAATGCATCTCAGAAGTGTGCAACTTGTTCCCTGAGTTAGAAAACGTCGAGAAACGGTCTTTTCTGCTAGCGCTGTGCTTCTACACATGTATTTGCTGAACGGTGAAAGCGCAGAGTAATGGACTTTTCTCCCAGCAAATACACTGTTTCTAAGGAAATGGGAACACACTGAGGAGACACTTGTGGGAGCTACTGTGACTAAAACTGAGCTTCCGTACGCACAGGGAAGCAAGAGAAATGCTGATTTCATAAAGCCCAGTTACATACTCAGAATCTGTACTACTACGCAAATAGGCATGTCTCCTTAGGAAAAAACTCATTTCTGACAAAGTTGCCCAAATGCATCTCAGAAGTGTGCAACTTGTTCCCTGAGTTAGAAAACGTCGAGAAACAGTCGTTTCTGCTAGCGCTGTGCTTCTACACATGTATTTGCTGAACGGTGAAAGCACATAGTAATGCACTTTTCTCCCAGCAAATACACAGTTTCTAAGGAAATGGGAACACACTGAGGAGACACTTGTAGGAGCTACTGTGACTAAAACTGAGCTTCCCTACACACAGGGAAGCAAGAGAAATGCTGATTTCATCAAGCCCAGTTACATACTCAGAATCTGTACTACTGGGCAAATAGGCATGTCTCTGTAGGCAAAAAACTCATTTCTGACAAAGTTGCCCAAATGCATCTCAGAAGTGTGCAACTTGTTCCCTGGGTTTGAAAACGTCGAGAAACGATCTTTTCTGCTATCGCTGTGCTTCTACACATGTATTTGCTGAACGGTGAAAGCGCACAGTAATGCACTTTTCTCCCAACAAATACACTGTTTCTAAGGAAATGGGAACACACTGAGGAGACACTTGTGGGAGCTACTGTGACTAAAACTGAGCTTCCCTACGCAAAGGGAAGCAAGAGAAATGCTGATTTCATCAAGCCCAGTTACATACTCAGAATCTGTACTACTGCGCTAATAGGCATGTCTCTTTAGGCAAAAAACTCATTTCTGACAAAGTTGCCCAAATGCATCTCAGAAGTGTGCAACTTGTTCCCTGAGTTAGAAAACGTCGAGAAACGGTCGTTTCTGCTAGCGCTGTGCTTCTACAAATGTATTTGCTGAACGGTGAAAGCACACAGTAATGCACTTTTCTCCCAGCAAATACACTGTTTCTAAGGAAATGGGAACACACTGAGGAGACACTTGTGGGAGCTACAGTGACTAAAACGGAGCTTCCCTACGCACAGGGAAGCAAGAGAAATGCTGATTTCATCAAGCCCAGTTACATACTCAGAATCTGTATAACTGCGCAAATAGGCATGTCTCTGTAGGCAAAAAACTCATTTCTGACAAAGTTGCCCAAATGCATCTCAGAAGTGTGCAACTTGTTCCCTGAGTTAGAAAACGTCGAGAAACGGTCTTTTCTGCTATCGCTGTGCTTCTACACATGTATTTGCTGAACGGTGAAAGCGCACAGTAATGCAATTTTCTCCCAGCAAATACACTGTTTCTAAGGAAATGGGAACCCACTGAGGAGACACTTGTGGGAGCTACTGGGACTAAAACTGAGCTTCCCTACGCACAGGGAAGCAAGAGAAATGCTGATTTCATCAAGCCCAGTTACATACTCAGAATCTGTACTACTGCGCAAATAGGCATGTCTCTGTAGGCAAAAAACTCATTTCTGACAAAGTTGCCCAAATGCATCTCAGAAGTGTGCAACTTGTTCCCTGAGTTAGAAAACGTCGAGAAACGGTCTTTTCTGCTAGCGCTGTGCTTCTACACATGTATTTGCTGAACGGTGAAAGCGCACAGTAATGCACTTTTCTCCCAGCAAATACACTGTTTCTATGGAAATGGGAACACACTGAGTAGACACTTGTGGGAGCTACTGTGACTAAAACTGAGCTTCCCTACGCACAGGGAAGCAAGAGAAATGCTGATTTCATCAAGCCCAGTTACATACTCAGAATCTGTACTACTGCGCAAATAGGCATGTCTCTGTAGGCAAAAAATCATTTCTGACAAAGTTCCCCAAATGCATCTCAGAAGTGTGCAACTTGTTCCCTGAGTTAGAAAACGTCGAGAAACGGTCTTTTCTGCTAGCGCTGTGCTTCTACACATGTATTTGCTGAACGGTGAAAGCGCACAGTAATGCACTTTTCTCCCAGCAAATACACTGTTTCTAAGGAAATGGGAACACACTGAGGAGATACTTGTGGGAGCTACTGTGACTAAAACTGAGCTTCCCTACGCACAGGGAAGCAAGAGAAATGCTGATTTCATCAAGCCCAGTTACATACTCAGAATCTGTACTACTACGCAAATAGGCATGTCTCTTTAGGCAAAAAACTCATTTCTGACAAAGTTGCCCAAATGCATCTCAGAATTGTTCAAATTGTTCCCTGAGTTAGAAAACGTCGAGAAACGGTCGATTCTGCTAGTCCTGTGCTTCTACACATGTATTTGCTGAACGGTGAAAGCACACAGTAATGCACTTTTCTCCCAGCAAATACACTGTTTCTAAGGAAATGGGAACACACTGAGGAGACACTTGTGGGAGCTACTGTGACTAAAACTGAGCTTCCCTACGCACAGGCAAGCAAGAGAAATGCTGATTTCATCAAGCCCAGTTACATACTCAGAATCTGTACTACTGCGCTAATAGGCATGTCTCTTTAGGCAAAAAACTCATTTCTGACAAAGTTGCCCAAATGCATCTCAGAAGTGTGCAACTTGTTCCCTGAGTTAGAAAACGTCGAGAAACGGTCGTTTCTGCTAGCGCTGTGCTTCTACAAATGTATTTGCTGAACGGTGAAAGCACACAGTAATGCACTTTTCTCCCAGCAAATACACTGTTTCTAAGGAAATGGGAACACACTGAGGAGACACTTGTGGGAGCTACAGTGACTAAAACGGAGCTTCCCTACGCACAGGGAAGCAAGAGAAATGCTGATTTCATCAAGCCCAGTTACATACTCAGAATCTGTATAACTGCGCAAATAGGCATGTCTCTGTAGGCAAAAAACTCATTTCTGACAAAGTTGCCCAAATGCATCTCAGAAGTGTGCAACTTGTTCCCTGAGTTAGAAAACGTCGAGAAAGGGTCTTTTCTGCTAGCGCTGTGCTTCTACACATGTATTTGCTGAACGGTGAAAGCGCACAGTAATGCAATTTTCTCCCAGCAAATACACTGTTTCTAAGGAAATGGGAACCCACTGAGGAGACACTTGTGGGAGCTACTGGGACTAAAACTGAGCTTCCCTACGCACAGGGAAGCAAGAGAAATGCTGATTTCATCAAGCCCAGTTACATACTCAGAATCAGTACTACTGCGCAAATAGGCATGTCTCTGTAGGCAAAAAACTCATTTCTGACAAAGTTGCCCAAATGCATCTCAGAAGTGTGCAACTTGTTCCCTGAGTTAGAAAACGTCGAGAAACGGTCTTTTCTGCTAGCGCTGTGCTTCTACACATGTATTTGCTGAACGGTGAAAGCGCACAGTAATGCACTTTTCTCCCAGCAAATACACTGTTTCTATGGAAATGGGAACACACTGAGTAGACACTTGTGGGAGCTACTGTGACTAAAACTGAGCTTCCCTACGCACAGGGAAGCAAGAGAAATGCTGATTTCATCAAGCCCAGTTACATACTCAGAATCTGTACTACTGCGCAAATAGGCATGTCTCTGTAGGCAAAAAATCATTTCTGACAAAGTTCCCCAAATGCATCTCAGAAGTGTGCAACTTGTTCCCTGAGTTAGAAAACGTCGAGAAACGGTCTTTTCTGCTAGCGCTGTGCTTCTACACATGTATTTGCTGAACGGTGAAAGCGCACAGTAATGCACTTTTCTCCCAGCAAATACACTGTTTCTAAGGAAATGGGAACACACTGAGGAGATACTTGTGGGAGCTACTGTGACTAAAACTGAGCTTCCCTACGCACAGGGAAGCAAGAGAAATGCTGATTTCATCAAGCCCAGTTACATACTCAGAATCTGTACTACTACGCAAATAGGCATGTCTCTTTAGGCAAAAAACTCATTTCTGACAAAGTTGCCCAAATGCATCTCAGAATTGTTCAAATTGTTCCCTGAGTTAGAAAACGTCGAGAAACGGTCGATTCTGCTAGTCCTGTGCTTCTACACATGTATTTGCTGAACGGTGAAAGCACACAGTAATGCACTTTTCTCCCAGCAAATACACTGTTTCTAAGGAAATGGGAACACACTGAGGAGACACTTGTGGGAGCTACTGTGACTAAAACTGAGCTTCCCTACGCACAGGGAAGCAAGAGAAATGCTGATTTCATCAAGCCCAGTTACATACTCAGAATCTGTACTACTGCGCTAATAGGCATGTCTCTTTAGGCAAAAAACTCATTTCTGACAAAGTTGCCCAAATGCATCTCAGAAGTGTGCAACTTGTTCCCTGAGTTAGAAAACGTCGAGAAACGGTCGTTTCTGCTAGCGCTGTGCTTCTACAAATGTATTTGCTGAACGGTGAAAGCACACAGTAATGCACTTTTCTCCCAGCAAATACACTGTTTCTAAGGAAATGGGAACACACTGAGGAGACACTTGTGGGAGCTACAGTGACTAAAACGGAGCTTCCCTACGCACAGGGAAGCAAGAGAAATGCTGATTTCATCAAGCCCAGTTACATACTCAGAATCTGTATAACTGCGCAAATAGGCATGTCTCTGTAGGCAAAAAACTCATTTCTGACAAAGTTGCCCAAATGCATCTCAGAAGTGTGCAACTTGTTCCCTGAGTTAGAAAACGTCGAGAAAGGGTCTTTTCTGCTAGCGCTGTGCTTCTACACATGTATTTGCTGAACGGTGAAAGCGCACAGTAATGCAATTTTCTCCCAGCAAATACACTGTTTCTAAGGAAATGGGAACCCACTGAGGAGACACTTGTGAGAGCTACTGGGACTAAAACTGAGCTTCCCTACGCACAGGGAAGCAAGAGAAATGCTGATTTCATCAAGCCCAGTTACATACTCAGAATCAGTACTACTGCGCAAATAGGCATGTCTCTGTAGGCAAAAAACTCATTTCTGACAAAGTTGCCCAAATGCATCTCAGAAGTGTGCAACTTGTTCCCTGAGTTAGAAAACGTCGAGAAACGGTCTTTTCTGCTAGCGCTGTGCTTCTACACATGTATTTGCTGAACGGTGAAAGCGCACAGTAATGCACTTTTCTCCCAGCAAATACACTGTTTCTATGGAAATGGGAACACACTGAGGAGACACTTGTGGGAGCTACTGTGACTAAAACTGAGCTTCCCTACACACAGGGAAGCAAGAGAAATGCTGATTTCATCAAGCCCAGTTACATACTCAGAATCTGTACTACTGCGCAAATAGGCATGTCTCTGTAGGCAAAAAATCATTTCTGACAAAGTTCCCCAAATGCATCTCAGAAGTGTGCAACTTGTTCCCTGAGTTAGAAAACGTCGAGAAACGGTCTTTTCTGCTAGCGCTGTGCTTCTACACATGTATTTGCTGAACGGTGAAAGCGCACAGTAATGCACTTTTCTCCCAGCAAATACACTGTTTCTAAGGAAATGGGAACACACTGAGGAGATACTTGTGGGAGCTACTGTGACTAAAACTGAGCTTCCCTACGCACAGGGAAGCAAGAGAAATGCTGATTTCATCAAGCCCAGTTACATACTCAGAATCTGTACTACTACGCAAATAGGCATGTCTCTTTAGGCAAAAAACTCATTTCTGACAAAGTTGCCCAAATGCATCTCAGAATTGTTCAAATTGTTCCCTGAGTTAGAAAACGTCGAGAAACGGTCGATTCTGCTAGTCCTGTGCTTCTACACATGTATTTGCTGAACGGTGAAAGCACACAGTAATGCACTTTTCTCCCAGCAAATACACAGTTTCTAAGGAAATGGGAACACACTGAGGAGACACTTGTGGGAGCTACTGTGACTAAAACTGAGCTTCCCTACGCACAGGGAAGCAAGAGAAATGCTGATTTCATCAAGCCCAGTTACATATTCAGAATCTGTACTACTGCGCAAATAGGCATGTCTCTTTAGGCAAAAAACTCATTTCTGACAAAGTTGCCCAAATGCATCTCAGAAGTGTGCCACTTGTTCCCTGAGTTAGAAAACGTCGAGAAACGGTCGTTTCTGCTAGCGCTGTGCTTCTACATATGGACTTGCTGAACGGTGAAAGCGCACAGTAATGCACTTTTCTCCCAGCAAATACACTGTTTCTAAGGAAATGGGAACACACTGAGGAGACACTTGTGGGAGCTACTGTGACTAAAACTGAGCTTCCCTACGCACAGGGAAGCAAGAGAAATGCTGATTTCATCAAGCCCAGTTACATACTCAGAATATGTACTACTGCGCAAATAGGCATGTCTTTGTAGGCAAAAAACTCATTTCAGACAATGTTGCCCATATGCATCTCAGAAGTGTGCAACTTGTTCCCTGAGTTAGAGAACGTCGAGAAACGTTCGTTTCTGCTAGCGATGTGCTTCTACACATGTATTTGCTGAACGGTGAAAGCACATAGTAATGCACTTTTCTCCCAGCAAATACACAGTTTTTAAGGAAATGGGAACACACTGAGGAGACACTTGTGGGAGCTACTGTGACTAAAACTGAGCTTCCCTACGCACAGGGAAGCAAGAGAAATGCTGATTTCATCAAGCCCAGTTACATACTCAGAATCTGTACTACTGCGCAAATAGGCATGTCTCTGTAGGCAAAAAACTCATTTCTGACAAAGTTGCCCAAATGCATCTCAGAAGTGTGCAACTTGTTCCCTGAGTTAGAAAACGTCGAGAAACGGTCTTTTCTGCTAGCGCTGTGCTTCTACACATGTATTTGCTGAACTGTGAAAGCGCAGAGTAATGGACTTTTCTCCCAGCAAATACACTGTTTCTAAGGAAATGGGAACACACTGAGGAGACACTTGTGGGAGCTACTGTGACTAAAACTGAGCTTCCGTACGCACAGGGAAGCAAGAGAAATGCTGATTTCATAAAGCCCAGTTACATACTCAGAATCTGTACTACTGCGCAAATAGGCATGTCTCTTTAGGAAAAAACTCATTTCTGACAAAGTTGCCCAAATGCATCTCAGAAGTGTGCAACTTGTTCCCTGAGTTAGAAAACGTCGAGAAACAGTCGTTTCTGCTAGCGCTGTGCTTCTACACATGTATTTGCTGAACGGTGAAAGCACATAGTAATGCACTTTTCTCCCAGCAAATACACAGTTTCTAAGGAAATGGGAACACACTGAGGAGACACTTGTAGGAGCTACTGTGACTAAAACTGAGCTTCCCTACACACAGGGAAGCAAGAGAAATGCTGATTTCATCAAGCCCAGTTACATACTCAGAATCTGTACTACTGGGCAAATAGGCATGTCTCTGTAGGCAAAAAACTCATTTCTAACAAAGTTGCCCAAATGCATCTCAGAAGTGTGCAACTTGTTCCCTGGGTTTGAAAATGTCGAGAAACGATCTTTTCTGCTATCGCTGTGCTTCTACACATGTATTTGCTGAACGGTGAAAGCGCACAGTAATGCACTTTTCTCCCAACAAATACACTGTTTCTAAGGAAATGGGAACACACTGAGGAGACACTTGTGGGAGCTACTGTGACTAAAACTGAGCTTCCCTACGCACAGGGAAGCAAGAGAAATGCTGATTTCATCAAGCCCAGTTACATACTCAGAATCTGTACTACTGCGCTAATAGGCATGTCTCTTTAGGCAAAAAACTCATTTCTGACAAAGTTGCCCAAATGCATCTCAGAAGTGTGCAACTTGTTCCCTGAGTTAGAAAACGTCGAGAAACGGTCTTTTCTGCTAGCGCTGTGCTTCTACAAATGTATTTGCTGAACGGTGAAAGCACACAGTAATGCACTTTTCTCCCAGCAAATACACTGTTTCTAAGGAAATGGGAACACACTGAGGAGACACTTGTGGGAGCTACAGTGACTAAAACGGAGCTTCCCTACGCACAGGGAAGCAAGAGAAATGCTGATTTCATCAAGCCCAGTTACATACTCAGAATCTGTATAACTGCGCAAATAGGCATGTCTCTGTAGGCAAAAAACTCATTTCTGACAAAGTTGCCCAAATGCATCTCAGAAGTGTGCAACTTGTTCCCTGAGTTAGAAAACGTCGAGAAACGGTCTTTTCTGCTAGCGCTGTGCTTCTACACATGTATTTGCTGAACGGTGAAAGCGCACAGTAATGCAATTTTCTCCCAGCAAATACACTGTTTCTAAGGAAATGGGAACCCACTGAGGAGACACTTGTGGGAGCTACTGGGACTAAAACTGAGCTTCCCTACGCACAGGGAAGCAAGAGAAATGCTGATTTCATCAAGCCCAGTTACCTACTCAGAATCTGTACTACTGCGCAAATAGGCATGTCTCTGTAGGCAAAAAACTCATTTCTGACAAAGTTGCCCAAATGCATCTCAGAAGTGTGCAACTTGTTCCCTGAGTTAGAAAACGTCGAGAAACGGTATTTTCTGCTAGCGCTGTGCTTCTACACATGTATTTGCTGAACGGTGAAAGCACACAGTAATGCACTTTTCGCCCAGCAAATACACTGTTTCTAAGGAAATGGGAACACACTGAGGAGACACTTGTGGGAGCTACTGTGACTAAAACTGAGCTTCCCTACGCACAGGGAAGCAAGAGAAATGCTGATTTCATCAAGCCCAGTTATATACTCAGAATCTGTACTACTGCGCAAAAAAGCATGTCTCTTTAGGGAAAAAACTCATTTCTGACAAAGTTGCCCAAATGCATCTCAGAAGTGTGCAACTTGTTCCCTGAGTTAGATAACGTCGAGAAACGTTCGTTTCTGCTAGCGCTGTGCTTCTACACATGTATTTGCTGAACGGTGAAAGCGCACAGTAATGCACTTTTCTCCCTGCAAATACACTGTTTCTAAGGAAATGGGAACACACTGAGGAGACACTTGTGGGAGCTACTGTGAATAAAACTGAGCTTCCCTATGCACAGGGAAGCAAGAGAAATGCTGATTTCATCAAGCCCAGTTACATACTCAGAATCTGTACTACTGTGCAAATAGGCATGTCTCTGTAGGCAAAAAACTCATTTCTGACAAAGTTGCCCAAATGCATCTCAGAAGTGTGCAACTTGTTCCCTGAGTTAGAAAACGTCGAGAAACGGTCGTTTCTGCTAGCGCTGTGCTTCTACACATGTATTTGCTGAACGGTGAAAGCGCACAGTAATGCACTTTTCTCCTAGCAAATACACTGTTTCTAAGGAAATGGGAACACACTGAGGAGACACTTGTGGGAGCTACTGTGAATAAAACTGAGCTTCCCTACGCACAGGGAAGCAAGAGAAATGCTGATTTCATCAAGCCCAGTTACATACTCAGAATCTGTACTACTGCGCAAATAGGCATGTCTCTGTAGGCAAAAAACTCATTTCTAACAAAGTTGCCCAAATGCATCTCAGAAGTGTGCAACTTGTTCCCTGAGTTAGAAAACGTCGAGAAACGTTCGTTTCTGCTAGCGCTGTGCTTCTACACATGTATTTGCTGAACGGTGAAAGCACACAGTAATGCACTTTTCTCCCAGCAAATACACTGTTTCTAAGGAAATGGGAACACACTGAGGAGACACTTGTGGGAGCTACTGTGACTAAAACTGAGCTTCCGTCCGCACAGGGAAGCAAGAGAAATGCTGATTTCATAAAGCCCAGTTACATACTCAGAATCTGTACTACTGCGCAAATAGGCATGTCTCTTTAGGCAAAAAACACATTTCTGACAAAGTTGCCCAAATGCATCTCAGAAGTGTGCAACTTGTTCCCTGAGTTAGAAAACGTCGAGAAACAGTCGTTTCTGCTAGTGCTGTGCTTCTACACATGTATTTGCTGAACGGTGAAAGCACATAGTATTGCACTTTTCTCCCAGCAAATACACAGTTTCTAAGGAAATGGGAACACACTGAGGAGACACTTGTAGGAGCTACTGTGACTAAAACTGAGCTTCCCTACACACAGGGAAGCAAGAGAAATGCTGATTTCATCAAGCCCAGTTACATACTCAGAATCTGTACTACTGGGCAAATAGGCATGTCTCTGTAGGCAAAAAACTCATTTCTGACAAAGTTGCCCAAATGCATCTCAGAAGTGTGCAACTTGTTCCCTGGGTTTGAAAATGTCGAGAAACGATCTTTTCTGCTATCGCTGTGCTTCTACACATGTATTTGCTGAACGGTGAAAGCGCACAGTAATGCACTTTTCTCCCAGCAAATACACTGTTTCTAAGGAAATGGGAACACACTGAGGAGACACTTGTGGGAGCTACTGTGACTAAAACTGAGCTTCCCTACACACAGGGAAGCAAGAGAAATGCTGATTTCATCAAGCCCAGTTACATACTCAGAATCTGTACTACTGGGCAAATAGGCATGTCTCTCTAGGCAAAAAACTCATTTCTGACAAAGTTGCCCAAATGCATCTCAGAAGTGTGCAACTTGTTCCCTGGGTTTGAAAACGTCGAGAAACGGTCATTTCTGCTATCGCTGTGCTTCTACACATGTATTTGCTGAACGGTGAAAGTGCACAGTAATGCACTTTTCTCCCAACAAATACACTGTTTCTAAGGAAATGGGAACACACTGAGGAGACACTTGTGGGAGCTACTGTGACTAAAACTGAGCTTCCCTACGCACAGGGAAGCAAGAGAAATGCTGATTTCATCAAGCCCAGTTACATACTCAGAATCTGTACTACTGCGCTAATAGGCATGTCTCTTTAGGCAAAAAACTCATTTCTGACAAAGTTGCCCAAATGCATCTCAGAAGTGTGCAACTTGTTCCCTGAGTTAGAAAACGTCGAGAAACGGTCTTTTCTGCTAGCGCTGTGCTTCTACACATGTATTTGCTGAACGGTGAAAGCGCACAGTAATGCACTTTTCTCCCAGCAAATACACTGTTTCTATGGAAATGGGAACACACTGAGGAGACACTTGTGGGAGCTACTGTGACTAAAACTGAGCTTCCCTACGCACAGGGAAGCAAGAGAAATGCTGATTTCATCAAACCTAGTTACATACTCAGAATCTGTACTACTGCGCAAATAGGCATGTCTCTTTAGGCAAAAAACTCATTTCTGACAAAGTTGCCCAAATGCATCTCAGAAGTGTGCAACTTCTTCCCTGAGTTAGAAAACGTCGAGAAACGTTCGTTTCTGCTAGCGCTGTGCTTCTACACATGTATTTGCTGAACGGTGAAAGCGCACAGTAATGCACTTTTCTCCCAGCAAATACACTGTATCTAAGGAAATGGGAACACACTGAGGAGACACTTGTGGGAGCTACTGTGACTACAACTGAGCTTCCCTACACACAGGGAAGCAAGAGAAATGCCGATTTCATCAAGCCCAGTTACATACTCAGAATCTGTACTACTGCGCAAATAGGCATGTCTCTGTAGGCAAAAAACTCATTTCTGACAAAGTTGACCAAATGCATCTCAGAAGTGTGCAACTTGTTCTCTAAGTTAGAAAACGTCGAGAAACGTTCGGTTCTGCTAGCGCTGTGCTTCTACACATGTATTTGCTGAACGGTGAAAGCGCACAGTAATGCACTTTTCTCCCAGCAAATACACTGTTTCTAAGGAAATGGGAACACACTGAGGAGACACTTGTGGGAGCTACTGTGACTAAAACTGAGCTTCCCTACGCACAGGGAAGCAAGAGAAATGCTGATTTCATCAAGCCCAGTTACATACTCAGAATCTGTACTACTGCGCAAATAGGCATGTCTCTTTAGGCAAAAAACTCATTTCTGACAAAGTTGCCCAAATGCATCTCAGAAGTGTGCAACTTGTTCCCTGAGTTAGAAAACGTCGAGAAACGGTCGTTTCTGCTAGCGCTGTGCTTCTACACATGTATTTGCTGAACGGTGAAAGCGCACAGTAATGCACTTTTCTCCTAGCAAATACACTGTTTCTAAGGAAATGGGAACACACTGAGGAGGCACTTGTGGGAGCTACTGTGACTAAAACTGAGCTTCCCTACGCACAGGGAAGCAAGAGAAATGCTGATTTCATCAAGCCCAGTTACATACTCAGAATCTGTACTACTGCGCAAATAGGCATGTCTCTGTAGGCAAAAAACTCATTTCTGACAAAGTTGCCCAAATGCATCTCAGAAGTGTGCAACTTGTTCCCTGAGTTAGAAAACGTCGAGAAACGGTCGTTTCTGCTAGCGCTGTGCTTCTACACATGTATTTGCTGAACGGTGAAAGCGCAGAGTAATGGACTTTTCTCCCAGCAAATACACTGTTCCTAAGGAAATGGGAACACAGTGAGGAGACACTTGTGGGAGCTACTGTGACTAAAACTGAGCTTCCGTACGCACAGGGAAGCAAGAGAAATGCTGATTTCATAAAGCCCAGTTACATACTCAGAATCTGTACTACTGCGCAAATAGGCATGTCTCTTTAGGTAAAAAACTCATTTCTGACAAAGTTGCCCAAATGCATCTCAGAAGTGTGCAACTTGTTCCCTGAGTTAGAAAACGTCGAGAAACAGTCGTTTCTGCTAGCGCTGTGCTTCTACACATGTATTTGCTGAACGGTGAAAGCACATAGTAATACACTTTTCTCCCAGCAAATACACAGTTTCTAAGGAAATGGGAACACACTGAGGAGACACTTGTAGGAGCTACTGTGACTAAAACTGACTTCCCTACACACAGGGAAGCAAGAGAAATGCTGATTTCATCAAGCCCAGTTACATACTCAGAATCTGTACTACTGGGCAAATAGGCATGTCTCTGTAGGCAAAAAACTCATTTCTGACAAAGTTGCCCAAATGCATCTCAGAAGTGTGCAACTTGTTCCCTGGGTTTGAAAACGTCGAGAAACGATCTTTTCTGCTATCGCTGTGCTTCTACACATGTATTTGCTGAACGGTGAAAGCGCACAGTAATGCACTTTTCTCCCAACAAATACACTGTTTCTAAGGAAATGGGAACACACTGAGGAGACACTTGTGGGAGCTACTGTGACTAAAACTGAGCTTCCCTACACACAGGGAAGCAAGAGAAATGCTGATTTCATCAAGCCCAGTTACATACTCAGAATCTGTACTACTGCGCTAATAGGCATGTCTCTTTAGGCAAAAAACTCATTTCTGACAAAGTTGCCCAAATGCATCTCAGAAGTGTGCAACTTGTTCCCTGAGTTAGAAAACGTCGAGAAACGGTCGTTTCTGCTAGCGCTGTACTTCTACACATGTATTTGCTGAACGGTGAAAGCACACAGTAATGCACTTTTCTCCCAGCAAATACACTGTTTCTAAGGAAATGGGAACACACTGAGGAGACACTTGTGGGAGCTACAGTGACTAAAACGGAGCTTCCCTACGCACAGGGAAGCAAGAGAAATGCTGATTTCATCAAGCCCAGTTACATACTCAGAATCTGTACTACTGCGCAAATAGGCATGTCTCTTTAAGCAAAAAACTCATTTCTGACAAAGTTGCCCAAATGCATCTCAGAAGTGTGCAACTTCTTTTCTGAGTTAGAAATCGTCGAGAAACGGTCGTTTCTGCTAGCGCTGTGCTTCTACACATGTATTTGCTGAACGGTGAAAGCGCACAGTAATGCACTTTTCTCCCAGCAAATACACTGTATCTAAGGAAATGGGAACACACTGAGGAGACACTTGTGGGAGCTACTGTGACTACAACTGAGCTTCCCTACACACAGGGAAGCAAGAGAAATGCTGATTTCATCAAGCCCAGTTACATACTCAGAATCTGTACTACTGCGCAAATAGGCATGTCTCTGTAGGCAAAAAACTCATTTCTGACAAAGTTGACCAAATGCATCTCAGAAGTGTGCAACTTGTTCTCTAAGTTAGAAAACGTCGAGAAACGTTCGGTTCTGCTAGCGCTGTGCTTCTACACATGTATTTGCTGAACGGTGAAAGCGCACAGTAATGCACTTTTCTCCCAGCAAATACACTGTTTCTAAGGAAATGGGAACACACTGAGGAGACCCTTGTGGGAGCTACTGTGACTAAAACTGAGCTTCCCTACGCACAGGGAAGCAAGAGAAATGCTGATTTCATCAAGCCCAGTTACATACTCAGAATCTGTACTACTGCGCAAATAGGCATGTCTCTGTAGGCAAAAAACTCATTTCTGACAAAGTTGCCCAAATGCATCTCAGAAGTGTGCAACTTGTTCCCTTAGTTAGAAAACGTCGAGAAACGGTCTTTTCTGCTAGCGCTGTGCTTCTACACATGTATTTGCTGAACGGTGAAAGCGCACAGTAATGCACTTTTCTCCCAGCAAATACACTGTTTCTAAGGAAATGGGAACACACTGAGGAGACACTTGTGGGAGCTACTGTGACTAAAACTGAGCTTCCCTACGCACAGGGAAGCAAGAGAAATGCTGATTTCATCAAGCCCAGTTACATATTCAGAATATGTACTACTGCGCAAATAGGCATGTCTCTTTAGGCAAAAAACTCATTTCTGACAAAGTTGCCCAAATGCATCTCAGAAGTGTGCAACTTGTTCCCTGAGTTAGAAAACGTCGAGAAACGTTCGTTTCTGCTAGCGCTGTGCTTCTACACATGTATTTGCTGAACGGTGAAAGCGCACAGTAATGCACTTTTCTCCCAGCAAATACACTGTTTCTAAGGAAATGGGAACACACTGAGGAGACACTTGTGGGAGCTACTGTGACTAAAACTGAGCTTCCCTACGCACAGGGAAGCAAGAAAAATGCTGATTTCATCAAGCCCAGTTACATACTCAGAATCTGTACTACTGCGCAAATAGGCATGTCTCTTTAGGCAAAAAACTCATTTCTGACAAAGTTGCCCAAATGCATCTCAGAAGTTTGCCACTTGTTCCCTGAGTTAGAAAACGTCGAGAAACGGTCGTTTCTGCTAGCGCTGTGCTTCTACACATGTACTTGCTGAACGGTGAAAGCGCACAGTAATGCACTTTTCTCCCAGCAAATACACTGTTTCTAAGGAAATGGGAACACACTGAGGAGACACTTGTGGGAGCTACTGTGGCTAAAACTGAGCTTCCCTACGCACAGGGAAGCAAGAGAAATGCTGATTTCATCAAGCCCAGTTACATACTCAGAATCTGTACTCATGCGCAAATAGGCATGTCTCTGTAGTTAAAAAACTCATTTCTGACAAAGTTGCCCAAATGCATCTCAGAAGTGTGCAACTTGTTCCCTGAGTTAGAAAACGTTGAGAAACGGTGGTTTCTGCTAGCGCTGTGCTTCTACACATGTATTTGCTGAACGGTGAAAGCGCACAGTAATGCACTTTTCTCCCAGCAAATACACTGTTTCTAAGGAAATGGGAACACACTGAGGAGACACTTGTGGGAGCTACTGTGACTAAAACTGAGCTTCCCTACAAACAGGGAAGCAAGAGAAATGCTGATTTCATCAAGCCCAGTTACATACTCAGAATCTGTACTACTGCGCAAATAGGCATGTCTCTGTAGGCAAAAAACTCATTTCTGACAAAGTTGCGCAAATGCATCTCAGAAGTGTGCAACTTGTTCCCTGAGTTAGAAAACATCGAGAAACGGTCTTTTCTGCTAGCGCTGTGCTTCTACACATGTATTTGCTGAACGGTGAAAGCGCACAGTAATGCACTTTTCTCCCAGCAAATACACTGTTTCTAAGGAAATGGGAACACACTGAGGAGACACTTGTGGGAGCTACTGTGACTAAAACTGAGCTTCCCTACGCACAGGGAAGCAAGAGAAATGCTGATTTCATCAAGCCCAGTTATATACTCAGAATCTGTACTACTGCGCAAAAAACCATGTCTCTTTAGGGAAAAAACTCATTTCTAACCAAGTTGCCCAAATGCATCTCAGAAGTGTGCAACTTGTTCTCTGAGTTAGAAAACGTCGAGAAACGTTCGTTTCTGCTAGCGCTGTGCTTCTACACATGTATTTGCTGAACGATGAAAGCGCACAGTAATGCACTTTTCTCCCAGCAAATACACTGTTTCTAAGGAAATGGGAACACACTGAGGAGACACTTGTGGGAGCTACTGTGACTAAAACTGAGCTTCCCTACGCACAGGGAAGCAAGAGAAATGCTGATTTCATCAAGCCCAGTTATATACTCAGAATCTGTACTACTGCGCAAAAAACCATGTCTCTTTAGGGAAAAAACTCATTTCTAACCAAGTTGCCCAAATGCATCTCAGAAGTGTGCAACTTGTTCTCTGAGTTAGAAAACGTCGAGAAACGTTCGTTTCTGCTAGCGCTGTGCTTCTACACATGTATTTGCTGAACGGTGAAAGCGCACAGTAATGCACTTTTCTCCCAGCAAATACACTGTTTCTAAGGAAATGGGAACACACTGAGGAGACACTTGTGGGAGCTACTGTGACTAAAACTGAGCTTCCCTACGCACAGGGAAGCAAGAGAAATGCTGATTTCATCAAGCCCAGTTACATACTCAGAATCTGTACTACTGCGCAAATAGGCATGTCTCTTTAGGCAAAAAACTCATTTCTGACAAAGTTGCCCAAATGCATCTCAGAAGTGTGCAACTTGTTCCCTGAGTTAGAAAACGTCGAGAAACGGTCGTTTCTGCTAGCGCTGTGCTTCTACACATGTATTTGCTGAACGGTGAAAGCGCACAGTAATGCACTTTTCTACCAGCAAATACACTGTTTCTAAGGAAATGGGAACACACTGAGGAGACACTTGTGGGAGCTACTCTGACTAAAACTGAGCTTCCCTACGCACAGGGAAGCAAGAGAAATGCTGATTTCATCAAGCCCAGTTATATACTCAGAATCTGTACTACTGCGCAAATAGGCATGTCTCTTTAGGCAAAAAACTCATTTCTGACAAAGTTGCCCAAATGCATCTCAGAATTGTGCAAATTATTCCCTGAGTTAGAAAACGTCGAGAAACGGTCATATCTGTTAACGCTGTGCTTCTACACATATATTTGCTGAACGGTGAAAGCGCACAGTAATGCACTTTTCTCCCAGCAAATACACTGTTTCTAAGGAAATGGGAACACACTGAGGAGACACTTGTGGGAGCTACTGTGACTGAAACTGAGCTTCCCTACGCACAGGGAAGCAAGAGAAAAGCTGATTTCATCAAGCCCAGTTACATACTCAGAATCTGTACTACTGCGCAAATAGGCATGTCTCTTTAGGCAAAAAACTCATTTGTGACAAAGTTGCCCAAATGCATCTCAGAAGTGTGCAACTTGTTCCGTGAGTTAGAAAACGTCGAGAAACGGTCGTTTCTGCTAGCGCTGTGCTTCTACACATGTATTTGCTGAACGGTGAACGCGCACAGTAATGCACTTTTCTCCCAGCAAATACACTGTTTCTAAGGAAATGGGAACACAGTGAGGAGACACTTGTGGGAGCTACTGTGACTAAAACTGAGCTTCCCTACGCACAGGGAAGCAAGAGAAATGCTGATTTCATCAAGCCCAGTTATATACTCAGAATCTGTACTACTGCGCAAATAGGCATGTCTCTGTAGGCAAAAAACTCATTTCTGACAAAGTTGCCAAAATGCATCTCAGAAGTGTGCAACTTGTTCCCTGAGTTAGAAAACGTCGAGAAACGGTCGTTTCTGCTAGTGCTGTGCTTCTACACATGTATTTGCTGAACGGTGAAAGCACACAGTAATGCACTTCTCTCCCAGCAAATACACTGTTTCTAAGAAAATGGGAACACACTGAGGAGACACTTGTGGGAGCTACAGTGACTAAAACGGAGCTTCCCTACGCACAGGGAAGCAAGAGAAATGCTGATTTCATCAAGCCCAATTACATACTCAGAATCTGTACAACTGCGCAAATAGGCATGTCTCTGTAGGCAAAAAACTCATTTCTGACAAAGTTGCCCAAATGCATCTCAGAAGTGTGCAACTTGTTCCCTGAGTTAGAAAACGTCGAGAAACGGTCTTTTCTGCTAGCGCTGTGCTTCTACACATGTATTTGCTGAACGGTGAAAGCGCACAGTAATGCACTTTTCTC
This sequence comes from Acomys minous, assembly GCF_964271855.1. Taxonomy (NCBI): domain Eukaryota; kingdom Metazoa; phylum Chordata; class Mammalia; order Rodentia; family Muridae; genus Acomys; species Acomys minous. Next base: position 528,553 of record NW_028182180.1, read on the forward strand.
CCAGCAAATACACTGTTTCTAAGGAAATGGGAACACAGTGAGGAGACACTTGTGGGAGCTACTGTGACTAAAACTGAGCTTCCCTACGCACAGGGAAGCAAGAGAAATGCTGATTTCATCAAGCCCAGTTATATACTCAGAATCTGTACTACTGCGCAAAAAAGCATGTCTCTTTAGGCAAACAACTCATTTCTGACAAAGTTGCGCAAATGCATCTCAGAATTGTGCAACTTGTTCCCTGAGTTAGAAAACGTCGAGAAACGTTCGTTTCTGCTAGCGCTGTGCTTCTACACATGTATCTGCTGAACGGTGAAAGCTCACAGTAATGCACTTCTCTCCCAGCAAATACACTGTTTCTAAGGAAATGGGAACACACTGAGGAGACACTTGTGGGAGCTACTGTGACTAAAACTGAGCTTCCGTACGCACAGGGAAGCAAGAGAAATGCTGATTTCATCAAGCCCAGTTACATACTCAGAATCTGTACTACTGCGCAAATAGGCATGTCTCTTTAGGCAAAAAACTCATTTCTGACAAAGTTGCCCAAATGCATCTCAGAAGTGTGCAACTTGTTCCTTGAGTTAGAAAACGTCGAGAAACGGTCTTTTCTGCTAGCGCTGTGCTTCTACACATGTATTTGCTGAACGGTGAAAGCGCACAGTAATGCACTTTTCTCCCAGCAAATACACTCTTTCTAAGGAAATGGGAACACACTGAGGAGACACTTGTGGGAGCTACTGTGACTAAAACTGAGCTTCCGTACGCACAGGGAAGCAAGAGAAATGCTGATTTCATCAAGCCCAGTTACATACTCAGAATCTGTACTACTGCGCAAATAGGCATGTCTCTTTAGGCAAAAAACTCATTTCTGACAAAGTTGCCCAAATGCATCTCAGAAGTGTGCAACTTGTTCCCTGAGTTAGAAAACGTCGAGAAACGGTCGTTTCTGCTAGCGCTGTGCTTCTACACATGTATTTGCTGAACGGTGAAAGCGCACAGTAATGCACTTTTCTACCAGCAAATACACTGTTTCTAAGGAAATGGGAACACACTGAGGAGACACTTGTGGGAGCTACTCTGACTAAAACTGAGCTTCCCTACGCACAGGGAAGCAAGAGAAATGCTGATTTCATCAAGCCCAGTTATATACTCAGAATCTGTACTACTGCGCAAATAGGCATGTCTCTTTAGGCAAAAAACTCATTTCTGACAAAGTTGCCCAAATGCATCTCAGAATTGTGCAAATTATTCCCTGAGTTAGAAAACGTCGAGAAACGGTCATATCTGTTAACGCTGTGCTTCTACACATATATTTGCTGAACGGTGAAAGCGCACAGTAATGCACTTTTCTCCCAGCAAATACACTGTTTCTAAGGAAATGGGAACACACTGAGGAGACACTTGTGGGAGCTACTGTGACTGAAACTGAGCTTCCCTACGCACAGGGAAGCAAGAGAAAAGCTGATTTCATCAAGCCCAGTTACATACTCAGAATCTGTACTACTGCGCAAATAGGCATGTCTCTTTAGGCAAAAAACTCATTTGTGACAAAGTTGCCCAAATGCATCTCAGAAGTGTGCAACTTGTTCCGTGAGTTAGAAAACGTCGAGAAACGGTCGTTTCTGCTAGCGCTGTGCTTCTACACATGTATTTGCTGAACGGTGAACGCGCACAGTAATGCACTTTTCTCCCAGCAAATACACTGTTTCTAAGGAAATGGGAACACAGTGAGGAGACACTTGTGGGAGCTACTGTGACTAAAACTGAGCTTCCCTACGCACAGGGAAGCAAGAGAAATGCTGATTTCATCAAGCCCAGTTATATACTCAGAATCTGTACTACTGCGCAAATAGGCATGTCTCTGTAGGCAAAAAACTCATTTCTGACAAAGTTGCCAAAATGCATCTCAGAAGTGTGCAACTTGTTCCCTGAGTTAGAAAACGTCGAGAAACGGTCGTTTCTGCTAGTGCTGTGCTTCTACACATGCATTTGCTGAACGGTGAAAGCACACAGTAATGCACTTCTCTCCCAGCAAATACACTGTTTCTAAGAAAATGGGAACACACTGAGGAGACACTTGTGGGAGCTACAGTGACTAAAACGGAGCTTCCCTACGCACAGGGAAGCAAGAGAAATGCTGATTTCATCAAGCCCAATTACATACTCAGAATCTGTACAACTGCGCAAATAGGCATGTCTCTGTAGGCAAAAAACTCATTTCTGACAAAGTTGCCCAAATGCATCTCAGAAGTGTGCAACTTGTTCCCTGAGTTAGAAAACGTCGAGAAACGGTCTTTTCTGCTAGCGCTGTGCTTCTACACATGTATTTGCTGAACGGTGAAAGCGCACAGTAATGCACTTTTCTCCCAGCAAATACACTGTTTCTAAGGAAATGGGAACACACTGAGGAGACACTTGTGGGAGCTACTGTGACTAAAACTGAGCTTCCCTACGCACAGGGAAGCAAGAGAAATGCTGATTTCATCAAGCCCAGTTACATACTCAGAATCTGTACTACTGCGCAAATAGGCATGTCTCTTTAGGCAAAAAACTCATTTCTGACAAAGTTCCCCAAATGCATCTCTGAAGTGTGCAACTTGTTCCCTGAGTTAGAAAACGTTGAGAAACGGTGGTTTCTGCTAGCGCTGTGCTTCTACACATGTATTTGCTGAACGGTGAAAGCGCACAGTAATGCACTTTTCTCCCAGCAAATACACTGTTTCTAAGGAAATGGGAACACACTGAGGAGACACTTGTGGGAGCTACTGTGACTAAAACTGAGCTTCCCTACGCACAGGGAAGCAAGAGAAATGCTGATTACATCAAGCCCAGTTACATACTCAGAATCTGTACTACTGCGCAAATAGGCATGTCTCTTTAGGCAAAAAATTCATTTCTGACAAAGTTGCCCAAATGCATCTCAGAAGTGAGCAACTTGTTCTCTGAGTTAGAAAACGTCGATAAACGTTCGTTTCTGCTTGCGCTGTGCTTCTACACATGTATTTGCTGAACGGTGAAAGCGCACAGTAATGCACTTTTCTCCCAGCAAATACACTGTTTCTAAGGAAATGGGAACACACTGAGGAGACACTTGTGGGAGCTACTGTGACTAAAACTGAGCTTCCCTACGCACAGGGAAGCAAGAGAAATGCTGATTTCATCAAGCCCAGTTATATACTCAGAATCTGTACTACTGCGCAAAAAAGCATGTCTCTTTAGGCAAACAACTCATTTCTGACAAAGTTGCGCAAATGCATCTCAGAATTGTGCAACTTGTTCCCTGAGTTAGAAAACGTCGAGAAACGTTCGTTTCTGCTAGCGCTGTGCTTCTACACATGTATCTGCTGAACGGTGAAAGCTCACAGTAATGCACTTCTCTCCCAGCAAATACACTGTTTCTAAGGAAATGGGAACACACTGAGGAGACACTTGTGGGAGCTACTGTGACTAAAACTGAGCTTCCGTACGCACAGGGAAGCAAGAGAAATGCTGATTTCATCAAGCCCAGTTACATACTCAGAATCTGTACTACTGCGCAAATAGGCATGTCTCTTTAGGCAAAAAACTCATTTCTGACAAAGTTGCCCAAATGCATCTCAGAAGTGTGCAACTTGTTCCTTGAGTTAGAAAACGTCGAGAAACGGTCTTTTCTGCTAGCGCTGTGCTTCTACACATGTATTTGCTGAACGGTGAAAGCGCACAGTAATGCACTTTTCTCCCAGCAAATACACTCTTTCTAAGGAAATGGGAACACACTGAGGAGACACTTGTGGGAGCTACTGTGACTAAAACTGAGCTTCCGTACGCACAGGGAAGCAAGAGAAATGCTGATTTCATCAAGCCCAGTTACATACTCAGAATCTGTACTACTGCGCAAATAGGCATGTCTCTTTAGGCAAAAAACTCATTTCTGACAAAGTTGCCCAAATGCATCTCAGAAGTGTGCAACTTGTTCCTTGAGTTAGAAAACGTCGAGAAACGGTCTTTTCTGCTAGCGCTGTGCTTCTACACATGTATTTGCTGAACGGTGAAAGCGCACAGTAATGCACTTTTCTTCCAGCAAATACACTGTTTCTAAGGAAATGGGAACACACTGAGGAGACACTTGTGGGAGCTACTCTGTCTAAAACTGAGCTTCCCTACGCACAGGGAAGCAAGAGAAATGCTGATTTCATCAAGCCCAGTTACATACTCAGAATCTGTACTACGGCGCAAATAGGCATGTCTCTTTAGGCAAAAAACTAATTTCTGACAAATTTGCCCAAATGCATCTCAGAAGTGTGCAACTTGTTCCCTGAGTTAGAAAACGTCGAGAAACGGTCGTTTCTGCTAGCGCTGTGCTTCTACACATGTATTTGCTGAACGGTGAAAGCGCACAGTAATGCACTTTTCTCCCAGCAAATACACTGTTTCTAAGGAAATGGGAACACACTGAGGAGACACTTGTGGGAGCTACTGTGACTAAAACTGAGCTTCCCTACGCACAGGGAAGCAAGAGAAATGCTGATTTCATCAAGCCCAGTTATATACTCAGAATCTGTACTACTGCGCAAAAAAGCATGTCTCCTTAGGCAAAAAACTCATTTCTGTCAAAGTTGCGCAAATGCATCTCAGAATTGTGCAACTTGTTCTCTGAGTTAGAAAACGTCGAGAAACGTTCGTTTCTGCTAGCGCTGTGCTTCTACACATGTATTTGCTGAACGGTGAAAGCGCACAGTAATGCACTTTTCTCACAGCAAATACACTGTTTCTAAGGAAATGGGAACACACTGAGGAGACACTTGTGGGAGCTACAGTGACTAAAACTGAGCTTCCCTACGCACAGGGAAGCAAGAGAAATGCTGATTTCATCAAGCCCAGTTACATACTCAGAATCTGTACTACTGCGCAAATAGGCATGTCTCTTTAAGCAAAAAACTCATTTCTGACAAAGTTGCCCAAATGCATCTCAGAAGTGTGCAACTTGTTCCCTGAGTTAGAAAATGTCGAGAAACGGTCGTTTCTGCTAGCGCTGTGCTTCTACTCATGTATTTGCTGAACGGTGAAAGCACACAGTAATGCACTTTTCTCCCAGCAAATACACTGTTTCTAAGGAAATGGGAACACACTGAGGAGACACTTGTTTGAGCTACTGTGACTAAAACGGAGCTTCCCTACGCACAGGGAAGCAAGAGAAATGCTGATTTAATCAAGCCCAGTTACATACTCAGAATCTGTACAACTGCGCAAATAGGCATGTCTCTGTAGGCAAAAAACTCATTTCTGACAAAGTTGCCCAAATGCATCTCAGAAGTGTGCAACTTGTTCCCTGAGTTAGAAAACGTCGAGAAACGGTCTTTTCTGCTAGCGCTGTGCTTCTACACATGTATTTGCTGAACGATGAAAGCGCACAGTAATTCACTTTTCTCCCAGCAAATACACTGTTTCTAAGGAAATGGGAACACACTGAGGAGACACTTGTGTGTGCTACTGTGACTAAAACTGAGCTTCCGTACGCACAGGGAAGCAAGAGAAATGCTGATTTCATCAAGCCCAGTTATATACTCAGAATCTGTACTACTGCGCAAATAGGCATGTCTCTTTAGGCAAAAAACTCATTTCTGAAAAAGTTGCCCAAATGCATCTCAGAAGTGTGCAACTTGTTCCCTGAGTTAGAAAACGTCGAGAAACGGTCGTTTCTGCTAGCGCTGTGCTTCTACACATGTATTTCCTGAACGGTGAAAGCGCACAGTAATGCACTTTTCTCCCAGCAAATACACTGTTTCTAAGGAAATGGGAACACCCTGAAGAGACACTTGTTTGAGCTACTGTGACTAAAACTGAGGTTCCCTACGCACAGGGAAGCAAGAGAAATGCTGATTTCATCAAGCCCAGTTACATACTCAGAATCTGTACTACTACGCAAATAGGCATTTCTCTTTAGGCAAAAAACACATTTCTGACAAAGTTGCTCAAATGCATCTGCGAAGTGTGCAACTTGTTGCCTGAGTTAGAAAACGTCGAGAAATGTTCGTTTCTGCTAGCGCTCTGCTTCTACACATGTATTTGCTGAACGGTGAAAGCGCACAGTAATGCACTTTTCTCCCAGCAAATACACTGTTTCTAAGGAAATGGGAACACACTGAGGAGACACTTGTGGGAGCTACTGTGACTAAAACTGAGCTTCCCTACGCACAGGGAAGCAAGAGAAATGCTGATTTCATCAAGCCCAGTTACATACTCAGAATCTGTACTACTGCGCAAATAGGCATGTCTCTGTAGGCAAAAAACTCATTTCTGACAAAATTGCCCAAATGCATCTCAGAAGTGTGCAACTTGTTCCCTGAGTTAGAAAACGTCGAGAAACTGTCTTTTCTGCTAGCGCTGTGCTTCTACACATGTATTTGCTGAACGGTGAAAGCGCACAGTAATGCACTTTTGTCACAGCAAATACACTGTTTCTAAGGAATTGGGAACACACTGAGGAGACACTTGTGGGAGCTACTATGACTAAAACTGAGCTTCCCTACGCCCAGGGAAGCAAGAGAAATGCTGATTTCATCAAGCCCAGTTACATACTCAGAATCTGTACTACTGCGCAAATAGGCATGTCTCTGTAGGCAAAAAACTCATTTCTGACAAAGTTGCCCAAATGCATCTCAGAAGTGTGCAACTTGTTCCTTGAGTTAGAAAACGTCGAGAAACGGTCGTTTCTGCTAGCGCTGTGCTTCTACACATGTATTTGATGAACGGTGAAAGCGCACAGTAATGCACTTTTCTCCCAGCAAATACACTGTTTCTAAGGAAATGGGAACACACTGAGGAGACACTTGTGGAAGCTACTGTGACTAAAACTGAGCTTCCCTACGCACAGGGAAACAAGAGAAATGCTGATTTCATCAAGCCCAGTTACATACTCAGAATCTGTACTACTGCGCAAAAAAGCATGTTTCTTTAGGCAAAAAACTCATTTCTGTCAAAGTTGCGCAAATGCATCTCAGAATTGTGCAACTTGTTCTCTGAGTTAGAAAACGTCGCGAAACGTTCGTTTCTGCTAGCGCTGTGCTTCTACACATGTACTTGCTGAACGGTGAAAGCGCACAGTAATGCACTTTTCTCCCAGCAAATACACTGTTTCTAAGGAAATGGGAACACACTGAGGAGACACTTGTGGGAGCTACTGTGACTAAAACTGAGCTTCCCTACGCACAGGGAAGCAAGAGAAATGCTGATTTCATCAAGCCCAGTTATATAATCAGAATCTGTACTACTGCGCAAAAAAGCATGTCTCTTTAGGCAAAAAACTCATTTCTGACAAAGTTGCGCAAATGCATCTCAGAATTGTGCAACTTGTTCTCTGAGTTAGAAAACGTCGCGAAACGTTCGTTTCTGCTAGCGCTGTGCTTCTACACATGTATTTGCTGAACGGTGAAAGCGCACAGTAATGCACTTTTCTCCCAGCAAATACACTGTTTCTAAGGAAATGGGAACACACTGAGGAGACACTTGTGGGAGCTACAGTGACTAAAACTGAGCTTCCCTACGCACAGGGAAGCAAGAAAATATGCTGATTTCATCAAGCCCTGTTACATACTCAGAATCTGTACTACGGCGCAAATAGGCATGTCTCTTTAGGCAAAAAAATCATTTCTGACAAAGTTGCCCAAATGCATCTCAGAAGTGTGCAACTTGTTCCCTGAGTTAGAAAACGTCGAGAAACGGTCGTTTCTGCTAGCGCTGTGCTTCTACACATGTATTTGCTGAACGGGGAAAGCACACAGTAATGCACTTTTCTCCCAGCAAATACACTGTTTCTAAGAAAATGGGAACACACTGAGGAGACACTTGTGGGAGCTACAGTGACTAAAACGGAGCTTCCCTACGCACAGGGAAGCAAGAGAAATGCTGATTTCATCAAGCCCAGTTACATACTCAGAATCTGTACAACTGCGCAAATAGGCATGTCTCTGTAGGCAAAAAACTCATTTCTGACAAAGTTGCCCAAATGCATCTCAGAAGTGTGCAACTTGTTTCCTGAGTTAGAAAAGGTCTAGAAACGGTCTTTTCTGCTAGCGCTTAGCTTCTACACATGTATTTGCTGAACGGTGAAAGCGCACAGTAATGCACTTTTCTCACACCAAATAAACTGTTTCTAAGGAAAAGGGAACACACTGAGGAGACACTTGTGGGAGCTACTGTGACTAAAACTGAGCTTCCCTACGCACAGGGAAGCAAGAGAAATGCTGATTTCATCAAGCCCAGTTACATACTCAGAATCTGTACTACTGCGCAAATAGGCATGTCTCTGTAGGCAAAAAACTCATTTCTGACAAAGTTGCGCAGATGCATCTCAGAATTGTGCAACTTGTTCTCTGAGTTAGAAAACGTCGAGAAACGTTCGATTCTGCTAGCGCTGTGCTTCTACACATGCATTTGCTAAACGGTGAAAGTGCACAGTAATGCACTTTTCTCCCAGCAAATACACTGTTTCTAAGGAAATGGGAACACACTGAGGAGACACTTGTGGGAGCTACAGTGACTAAAACTGAGCTTCCCTACGCACAGGGAAGCAAGAGAAATGCTGATTTCATCAAGCCCAGTTACATACTCAGAATCTGTACTACTGCGCAAATAGGCATGTCTCTTTAGGCAGAAAACTCATTTCTGACAAAGTTGCCCAAATGCATCTCAGAAGTGTGCAACTTGTTCCGTGAGTTAGAAAACGTCGAGAAACGGTCGTTTCTGCTAGCGCTGTGCTTCTACACATGTATTTGCTGAACGGTGAAAGCACACAGTAATGCACTTTTCTCCCAGCAAATACACTGTTTCTAAGAAAATGGGAACACACTGAGGAGACACTTGTGGGAGCTACAGTGACTAAAACGGAGCTTCCCTACGCACAGGGAAGCAAGAGAAATGCTGATTTCATCAAGCCCAGTTACATACTCAGAATCTGTACAACTGCGCAAATAGGCATGTCTCTGTAGGCAAAAAACTCATTTCTGACAAAGTTGCCCAAATGCATCTCAGAAGTGTGCAACTTGTTCCCTGAGTTAGAAAACGTCGAGAAACGGTCTTTTCTGCTAGCGCTTTGCTTCTACACATGTATTTGCTGAACGGTGAAAGCGCACAGTAATGCACTTTTCTCACAGCAAATAAACTGTTTCTAAGGAAATGGGAACACACTGAGGAGACACTTGTCGGAGCTACTGTGACTAAAACTGAGCTTCCCTACGCACAGGGAAGCAAGAGAAATGCTGATTTCATCAAGCCCAGTTACATACTCAGAATCTGTACTACTGCGCAAAAAAGCATGTCTCTTTAGGCAAAAAACTCATTTCTGACAAAGTTGCGCAAATGCATCTCAGAATTGTGCAACTTGTTCTCTGAGTTAGAAAACGTCGAGAAACGTGCCTTTCTGCTAGCGCTGTGCTTCTACACATGTATTTGCTGAACGGTGAAAGCGCACAGTAATGCACTTTTCTCCCAGCAAATACACTGTTTCTAAGAAAATGGGAACACACTGAGGAGACACTTGTGGGAGCTACAGTGACTAAAACAGAGCTTCCCTACGCACAGGGAAGCAAGAGAAATGCTGATTTCATCAAGCCCAGTTACATACTCAGAATCTGTACAACTGCGCAAATAGGCATGTCTCTGTAGGCAAAAAACTCATTTCTGACAAAGTTGCCCAAATGCATCTCAGAAGTGTGCAACTTGTTCCCTGAGTTAGAAAACGTCGAGAAACGGTCTTTTCTGCTAGCGCTTTGCTTCTACACATGTATTTGCTGAACGGTGAAAGCGCACAGTAATGCACTTTTCTCACAGCAAATAAACTGTTTCTAAGGAAAAGGGAACACACTGAGGAGACACTTGTGGGAGCTACTGTGACTAAAACTGAGCTTCCCTACGCACAGGGAAGCAAGAGAAATGCTGATTTCATCAAGCCCAGTTACATAATCAGAATCTGTACTACTGCGCAAATAGGCATCTCTCTTTAGGAAAAAAACTCATTTCTGACAAAGTTGCCCAAATGCATCTCAGAAGTGTGCAACTTGTTCCCTGAGTTAGAAAACGTCGAGAAACGGTCGTTTCTGCTAGCGCTGTGCTTCTACACATGTATTTGCTGAACGGTGAAAGCGCACAGTATTGCACTTTTCTCCCAGCAAATACACCGTTTCTAAGGAAATGGAAACAAACTGAGGAGACACTTGTGGGAGCTACTGTGACTAAAACTGAGCTTTCCTACGCACAGGGAAGCAAGAGAAATGCTGATTTCATCAAGCCCAGTTACATACTCAGAATCTGTACTACTGCACAAATAGGCATGTCTCTTTAGGCAAAAAACTCATTTCTGACAAAGTTGCCCAAATGCATCTCAGAAGTGTGCAACTTGTTCCCTGAGTTAGAAAACGTCGAGAAACGGTCGTTTCTGCTAGCGCTGTGCTTCTACATATGTATTTGCTGAACGGTGAAAGCGCACAGTAATGCACTTTTCTCCCAGCAAATACACTGTTTCTAAGGAAATGGGAACACACTGAGGAGACACTTGTGGGAGCTACTGTGACTAAAACTGAGCTTCCCTACGCACAGGTTAGCGAGAGAAATGCTGATTTCATCAAGCCCAGTTACATACTCAGAATCTGTACTACTGCGCAAATAGGCATGTCTCTGTAGGCAAAAAACTCATTTCTGACAAAGTTGCCCAAATGCATCTCAGAAGTGTGCAACTTGTTCCCTGAGTTAGAAAACGTCGAGAAACGGTCTTTTCTGCTAGCGCTGTGCTTCTACACATGTATTTGATGAACGGTGAAAGCGCACAGTAATGCACTTTTCTCCCAGCAAATACACTGTTTCTAAGGAAATGGGAACACACTGAGGAGACACTTGTGGGAGCTACTGTGACTAAAACTGAGCTTCCCTACGCACAGGGAAGCAAGAGAAATGCTGATTTCATCAAACCCAGTTACATACTGAGAATCTGTACTACTGCGCAAAAAAGCATGTCTCTTTAGGCAAAAAACTCATTTCTGACAAAGTTGCGCAAATGCATCTCAGAATTGTGCAACTTGTTCTCTGAGTTAGAAAACGTCAAGAAACGTTCGTTTCTGCTAGCGCTGTGCTTCTACACATGTATTTGCTGAACGGTGAAAGCGCACAGTAATGCACTTTTCTCCCAGCAAATACACTGTTTCTAAGGAAATGGGAACACACTGAGGAGACACTTGTGGGAGCTACAGTGACTAAAACTGAGCTTCCCTACGCACAGGGAAGCAAGAAAATATGCTGATTTCATTAAGCACAGTTACATACTCAGAATCTGTACTACTGCGCAAATAGGCATGTCTCTTTAGGCAAAAAACTCATTTCTGACAAAGTTGCCCAAATGCATCTCAGAAGTGTGCAACTTGTTCCGTGAGTTAGAAAACGTCGAGAAACGGTCGTTTCTGCTAGCGCTGTGCTTCTACACATGTATTTGCTGAACGGTGAAAGCACACAGTAATGCACTTTTCGCCCAGCAAATACACTGTTTCTAAGGAAATGGGAACACACTGAGGAGACACTTGTGGGAGCTACTGTGACTAAAACTGAGCTTCTCTACGCTCAGGGAAGCAAGAGAAATGCTGATTTCATCAAGCCTAGTTACATACTAAGAATCTGTACTACTGCGCAAATAGGCATGTCTCTTTAGGCAAAAAACCCATTTCTGAGAAAGTTGCCCAAATGCATCTCAGAAGTGTGCAACTTGTTCCCTGAGTTAGAAAACGTCAAGAAACGGTCGTTTCTGCTAGCGCTGTGCTTCTATACATGTATTTGCTGAACGGTGTAAGCGCACAGTCATGCACTTTTCTCCCAGCAAATACACTGTTTTTAAGGAAATGGGAACACACTGAGGAGACACTTGTGGGAGCTACTGTGACTAAAACTGAGCTTCCCTACGCACAGGGAAGCAAGAGAAATGCTGATTTCATCAAGCCCAGTTACATGCTCAGAATCTGTACTACTGCGCAAATAGGCATGTCTCTTTAGGCAAAAAACTCATTTCTGACAAAGTGACCCAAATGCATCTCAGAAGTGTGCAACTTGTTCCCTGAGTTAGAAAACGTCGAGAAACGTTCGTTTCTGCTAGCGCTATGCTTCTACACATGTATTTGCTGAACGGTGAAAGCGCACAGTAATGCACTTTTCTCCCAGCAAATACACTGTTTCTAAGGAAATGGGAACACACTGAGGAGACACTTGTGGGAGCTACTGTGACTAAAACTGAGCTTCCCTACGCACAGGGAAGCAAGAGAAATGCTGATTTCATCGAGCCAGTTACATACTCAGAATCTGCACTACTGCGCAAATAGGCAAAACTAGTGCGTTCTAAAGCACGTCTCTTTAGGCAAAAAACTCATTTCTGACAAAGTTGCCCAAATGCATCTCGGAAGTGTGCAACTTGTTCCCTGAGTTAGAAAACGTCTAGAAACGGTCGTTTCTGCTAGCGCTGTGCTTCTACACATGTATTTGCTGAACGGTGAAAGCACACAGTAATGCACTTTTCGCCCAGCAAATACACTGTTTCTAAGGAAATGGGAACACACTGAGGAGACACTTGTGGGAGCTACTGTGACTAAAACTGAGCTTCTCTACGCTCAGGGAAGCAAGAGAAATGCTGATTTCATCAAGCCTAGTTACATACTAAGAATCTGTACTACTGGGCAAATAAGCATGTCTCTTTAGGCAAAAAACCCATTTCTGAGAAAGTTGCCCAAATGCATCTCAGAAGTGTGCAACTTGTTCCCTGAGTTAGAAAACGTCAAGAAACGTTCGTTTCTGCTAGCGCTGTGCTTCTACACATGTATCTGCTGAACGGTGAAAGCGCACAGTAATGCACTTTTCTCCCAGCAAATACACTGTTTATAAGGAAATGGGAACACGCTGAGGAGACACTTGTGGGAGCTACTGTGACTAAAACTGAGCTTCCCTACGCACAGGGAAACAAGAGAAATGCTGATTTCATCAAGCCCAATTACATACTCAGAATCTGTACTACTGCGCAAATAGGCATGTCTCTTTAGGCAAAAAACTCATTTCTGACAAAGTTCCCCAAATGCATCTCAGAAGTGTGCAACTTGTTCCCTGAGTTAGAAAACGTCGAGAAACGGTCGTTTCTGCTAGCGCTGTGCTTCTACACATGTATTTGCTGAATGGTGAAAGCGCACAGTAAAGCACTTTTCTCCCAGCAAATACACTGTTCTAAGGAAATGGGAACACACTGAGGAGACACTTGTGGGAGCTACTGTGACTAAAACTGAGCTTCCCTACGCACAGGGAAGCATGAGAAATGCTGATTTCATCAAGCCCAGTTACATACTCAGAATCTGTACTACTGCGCAAATAGGCATGTCTCTGTAGGCAAAAAACTCATTTCTGACAAAGTTGCCCAAATGCATCTCAGAAGTGTGCAACTTGTTCCCTGAGTTAGAAAACGTCGAGAAACGGTCGTTTCTGCTAGCGCTGTACTTCTACACATGAACTTGCTGAACGGTGAAAGCGCACAGTCATGCACTTTTCTCCCAGCAAATATACTCTTTCTAAGTAAATGGGAACACACTGAGGAGACACTTGTGGAAGCTACTGTGACTAAAACTGAGCTTCCCTACGCACAGGGAAGCAAGAGAAATGCTGATTTCATCAAGCCCAGTTACATACTCAGAATCTGTACTACTGCGCAAATAGGCATGTCTCTGTAGGCAAAAAACTCATTTCTGACAAAGTTGCCCAAATGCATCTCAGAAGGGTGCAACTTGTTCCCTGAGTTAGAAAACGTCGAGAAACGGTCGTTTCTGCTAGCGCTGTGCTTCTACACATGTATTTGCTGAACGGTGAAAGCGCACAGTAATGCACTTTTCTCCCAGCAAATACACTCTTTCTAAGGAAATGGGAACACACTGAGGAGACACTTGTGGGAGCTACTGTGACTAAAACTGAGCTTCCCTACGCACAGGGAAGCAAGATAAATGCTGATGTCATCAAGCCCAGTTACATACTCAGAATCTGTACTACTGCGCAAATAGGCATGTCTCTTTAGGCAAAAAACCCATTTCTGACAAAGTTGCCCAAATGCATCTCAGAAGTGTGCAACTTGTTCCCTGAGTTAGAAAACGTCGAGAAACGGTCGTTTCTGCTAGCGCTGTGCTTCTACACATGTATTTGCTGAACGGTGAAAGCACACAGTAATGCACTTTTCGCCCAGCAAATACACTGTTTCTAAGGAAATGGGAACACACTGAGGAGACACTTGTGGGAGCTACTGTGACTAAAACTGAGCTTCCCTACGCACAGGGAAGCAAGAGAAATGCTGATTTCATCAAGCCTAGTTACAAACTCAGATTCTGTACTACTGCGCAAATAGGCATGTCTCTGTAGGCAAAAAACTCATTTCTGACAAAGTTGCCCAAATGCATCTCAGAAGTGTGCAACTTGTTCCCTGAGTTAGAAAACGTCGAGAAACGGTCGTTTCTGCTAGCGCTGTGCTTCTACACACGTATTTGCTGAACGGTGAAAGCGCACAGTAATGCACTTTTCTCCCAGCAAATACACTGTTTCTAAGGAAATGGGAACACACTGAGGAGACACTTGTGGGAGCTACTGTGACTAAAACTGAGCTTCCCTACACACAGGGAAGCAAGAGAAATGCTGATTTCATCAAGCCCAGTTACATACTCAGAATCTGTACTACTGCGCAAATAGGCATGTCTCTGTAGGCAAAAAACTCATTTCTGACAAAGTTGCCCAAATGCATCTCAGAAGGGTGCAACTTGTTCCCTGAGTTAGAAAACGTCGAGAAACGGTCGTTTCTGCTAGCGCTGTGCTTCTACACATGTATTTGCTGAACGGTGAAAGCGCACAGTAATGCACTTTTCTCCCAGCAAATACACTCTTTCTAAGGAAATGGGAACACACTGAGGAGACACTTGTGGGAGCTACTGTGACTAAAACTGAGCTTCCCTACGCACAGGGAAGCAAGATAAATGCTGATGTCATCAAGCCCAGTTACATACTCAGAATCTGTACTACTGCGCAAATAGGCATGTCTCTTTAGGCAAAAAACCCATTTCTGACAAAGTTGCCCAAATGCATCTCAGAAGGGTGCAACTTGTTCCCTGAGTTAGAAAACGTCGAGAAACGTTCGTTTCTGCTAGCGCTGTGCTTCTACACATGTATTTGCTGAACGGTGAAAGCGCACAGTAATGCACTTTTCTCCCAGCAAATACACTGTTTCTAAGGAAATAGGAACACACTGAGGAGACACTTGTGGGAGCTACTGTGACTAAAACTGAGCTTCCCTACGCACAGGGAAGCAAGAGAAATGCTGATTTCATCAAGCCCAGTTACATACTCAGAATCTGTACTACTGCGCAAATAGGCATGTTTCTTTAGGCAAAAAACTCATTTCTGACAAAGTTGCCCAAATGCATCTCAGAAGTGTGCAACTTGTTCCCTGAGTTAGAAAACGTCGAGAAACGGTCGTTTCTGCTAGCGCTGTGCTTCTACACATGTATTTGCTGAACGGTGAAAGCGCACAGTAATGCACTTTTCTCCCAGCAAATACACTGTTTCTAAGGAACTGGGAACACACTGAGGAGACACTTGTGGGAGCTACTGTGACTAAAACTGAGCTTCCCTACGCACAGGGAAGCAAGAGAAATGCTGATTTCATCAAGCCCAGTTACATACTCAGATTCTGTACTACTGCGCAAATACGCATGTCTCTGTAGGCAAAAAACTCATTTCTGACAAAGTTGCCCAAATGCATCTCAGAAGTGTGCAACTTGTTCCCTGAGTTAGAAAACGTCGAGAAACGGTCGTTTCTGCTAGCGCTGTGCTACTACACATGTATTTGCTGAACGGTGAAAGCGCACAGTAATGCACTTTTCTCCCAGCAAATACACAGTTTCTAAGGAACTGGGAACACACTGAGGAGACACTTGTGGGAGCTACTGTGACCAAAACTGAGCTTCCCTACGCACAGGGAAGCAAGAGAAATGCTGATTTCATCAAGCCCAGTTACATACTCAGAATCTGTACTACTGCGCAAATAGGCATGTCTCTTTCGGCAAAAAACTCATTTCTGACAAAGTTGCCCAAATGCATCTCAGAAGTGTGCAACTTGTTCCCTGTGTTAGAAAACGTCGAGAAACGTTCGTTTCTGCTAGCGCTGTGCTTCTACACATGTATTTGCTGAACGGTGAAAGCGCACAGTAATGCACATTTCTCCCAGCAAATACACTGTTCCTAAGGAACTGGGAACACACTGAGGAGACACTTGTGGGAGCTACTGTGACTAAAACTGAGCGTCCCTACGCACAGGGAAGCAAGAGAATGCTGATTTCATCAAGCCCAGTTACCTACTCAGAATCTGTACTACTGCGCAAATAGGCATGTCTCTGTAGGCAAAAAACTCATTTCTGACAAAGTTGCCCAAATGCATCTCAGAAGTGTGCAACTTGTTCCCTGAGTTAGAAAACGTCGAGAAACGTTCGTTTCTGCTAGCGCTGTGCTTCTACACATGTTTTTGCTGAACGGTGAAAGCGCACAGTAATGCACTTTTCTCCCAGCAAATACACTGTTTCTAAGGAACTGGGAACACACTGAGCAGACACTTGTGGGAGCTACTGTGACTAAAACTGAGCTTCCCTACGCACAGGGAAGCAAGAGAAATGCTGATTTCATCAAGCCCAGTTACCTACTCAGAATCAGTACTACTGCGCAAATAGGCATGTCTCTGTAGGCAAAAAACTCATTTCTGACAAAGTTGCCCAAATGCATCTCAGAAGTGTGCAACTTGTTCCCTGAGTTAGAAAACGTCGAGAAACGGTCGTTTCAGCTAGCGCTGTGCTTCTACACATGTATTTGCTGAACGGTGAAAGCGCACAGTAATGCACTTTTCTCCCAGCAAATACACTGTTTCTAAGGAAATGGGAACACACTGAGGAGACACTTGTGGGAGCTACTGTGACTAAAACTGAGCTTCGCTACGCACAGGGAAGCAAGAGAAATGCTGATTTCATCAATCCCAGTTACCTACTCAGAATCTGTACTACTGCGCAAATAGGCATGTCTCTGTAGGCAAAAAACTCATTTTTGAGAAATTTACCCAAATGCATCTCAGAAGTGTGCAACTTGTTCCCTGAGTTAGAAAACGTCGAGAAACGGTCGTTTCTGCTAGCGCTGTGCTTCTACACATGTATTTGCTGAACGGTGAAAGCGCACAGTAATGCACTTTTCTCCCAGCAAATACACTCTTTCTAAGGAAATGGGAACACACTGAGGAGACACTTGTGGGAGCTACTGTGACTAAAACTGAGCTTCCCTACGCACAGGGAAGCAAGATAAATGCTGATGTCATCAAGCCCAGTTACATACTCAGAATCTGTACTACTGCGCAAATAGGCATGTCTCTTTAGGCAAAAAACCCATTTCTGACAAAGTTGCCCAAATGCATCTCAGAAGTGTGCAACTTGTTCCCTGAGTTAGAAAACGTCGAGAAACGGTCGTTTCTGCTAGCGCTGTGCTTCTACACATGTATTTGCTGAACGGTGAAAGCACACAGTAATGCACTTTTCGCCCAGCAAATACACTGTTTCTAAGGAAATGGGAACACACTGAGGAGACACTTGTGGGAGCTACTGTGACTAAAACTGAGCTTCCCTACGCACAGGGAAGCAAGAGAAATGCTGATTTCATCAAGCCTAGTTACAAACTCAGATTCTGTACTACTGCGCAAATAGGCATGTCTCTGTAGGCAAAAAACTCATTTCTGACAAAGTTGCCCAAATGCATCTCAGAAGTGTGCAACTTGTTCCCTGAGTTAGAAAACGTCGAGAAACGGTCGTTTCTGCTAGCGCTGTGCTTCTACACACGTATTTGCTGAACGGTGAAAGCGCACAGTAATGCACTTTTCTCCCAGCAAATACACTGTTTCTAAGGAAATGGGAACACACTGAGGAGACACTTGTGGGAGCTACTGTGACTAAAACTGAGCTTCCCTACACACAGGGAAGCAAGAGAAATGCTGATTTCATCAAGCCCAGTTACATACTCAGAATCTGTACTACTGCGCAAATAGGCATGTCTCTGTAGGCAAAAAACTCATTTCTGACAAAGTTGCCCAAATGCATCTCAGAAGGGTGCAACTTGTTCCCTGAGTTAGAAAACGTCGAGAAACGGTCGTTTCTGCTAGCGCTGTGCTTCTACACATGTATTTGCTGAACGGTGAAAGCGCACAGTAATGCACTTTTCTCCCAGCAAATACACTCTTTCTAAGGAAATGGGAACACACTGAGGAGACACTTGTGGGAGCTACTGTGACTAAAACTGAGCTTCCCTACGCACAGGGAAGCAAGATAAATGCTGATGTCATCAAGCCCAGTTACATACTCAGAATCTGTACTACTGCGCAAATAGGCATGTCTCTTTAGGCAAAAAACCCATTTCTGACAAAGTTGCCCAAATGCATCTCAGAAGGGTGCAACTTGTTCCCTGAGTTAGAAAACGTCGAGAAACGTTCGTTTCTGCTAGCGCTGTGCTTCTACACATGTATTTGCTGAACGGTGAAAGCGCACAGTAATGCACTTTTCTCCCAGCAAATACACTGTTTCTAAGGAAATAGGAACACACTGAGGAGACACTTGTGGGAGCTACTGTGACTAAAACTGAGCTTCCCTACGCACAGGGAAGCAAGAGAAATGCTGATTTCATCAAGCCCAGTTACATACTCAGAATCTGTACTACTGCGCAAATAGGCATGTTTCTTTAGGCAAAAAACTCATTTCTGACAAAGTTGCCCAAATGCATCTCAGAAGTGTGCAACTTGTTCCCTGAGTTAGAAAACGTCGAGAAACGGTCGTTTCTGCTAGCGCTGTGCTTCTACACATGTATTTGCTGAACGGTGAAAGCGCACAGTAATGCACTTTTCTCCCAGCAAATACACTGTTTCTAAGGAACTGGGAACACACTGAGGAGACACTTGTGGGAGCTACTGTGACTAAAACTGAGCTTCCCTACGCACAGGGAAGCAAGAGAAATGCTGATTTCATCAAGCCCAGTTACATACTCAGATTCTGTACTACTGCGCAAATACGCATGTCTCTGTAGGCAAAAAACTCATTTCTGACAAAGTTGCCCAAATGCATCTCAGAAGTGTGCAACTTGTTCCCTGAGTTAGAAAACGTCGAGAAACGGTCGTTTCTGCTAGCGCTGTGCTACTACACATGTATTTGCTGAACGGTGAAAGCGCACAGTAATGCACTTTTCTCCCAGCAAATACACAGTTTCTAAGGAACTGGGAACACACTGAGGAGACACTTGTGGGAGCTACTGTGACCAAAACTGAGCTTCCCTACGCACAGGGAAGCAAGAGAAATGCTGATTTCATCAAGCCCAGTTACATACTCAGAATCTGTACTACTGCGCAAATAGGCATGTCTCTTTCGGCAAAAAACTCATTTCTGACAAAGTTGCCCAAATGCATCTCAGAAGTGTGCAACTTGTTCCCTGTGTTAGAAAACGTCGAGAAACGTTCGTTTCTGCTAGCGCTGTGCTTCTACACATGTATTTGCTGAACGGTGAAAGCGCACAGTAATGCACATTTCTCCCAGCAAATACACTGTTCCTAAGGAACTGGGAACACACTGAGGAGACACTTGTGGGAGCTACTGTGACTAAAACTGAGCGTCCCTACGCACAGGGAAGCAAGAGAATGCTGATTTCATCAAGCCCATTACCTACTCAGAATCTGTACTACTGCGCAAATAGGCATGTCTCTGTAGGCAAAAAACTCATTTCTGACAAAGTTGCCCAAATGCATCTCAGAAGTGTGCAACTTGTTCCCTGAGTTAGAAAACGTCGAGAAACGTTCGTTTCTGCTAGCGCTGTGCTTCTACACATGTTTTTGCTGAACGGTGAAAGCGCACAGTAATGCACTTTTCTCCCAGCAAATACACTGTTTCTAAGGAACTGGGAACACACTGAGCAGACACTTGTGGGAGCTACTGTGACTAAAACTGAGCTTCCCTACGCACAGGGAAGCAAGAGAAATGCTGATTTCATCAAGCCCAGTTACCTACTCAGAATCAGTACTACTGCGCAAATAGGCATGTCTCTGTAGGCAAAAAACTCATTTCTGACAAAGTTGCCCAAATGCATCTCAGAAGTGTGCAACTTGTTCCCTGAGTTAGAAAACGTCGAGAAACGGTCGTTTCAGCTAGCGCTGTGCTTCTACACATGTATTTGCTGAACGGTGAAAGCGCACAGTAATGCACTTTTCTCCCAGCAAATACACTGTTTCTAAGGAAATGGGAACACACTGAGGAGACACTTGTGGGAGCTACTGTGACTAAAACTGAGCTTCGCTACGCACAGGGAAGCAAGAGAAATGCTGATTTCATCAATCCCAGTTACCTACTCAGAATCTGTACTACTGCGCAAATAGGCATGTCTCTGTAGGCAAAAAACTCATTTTTGAGAAATTTACCCAAATGCATCTCAGAAGTGTGCAACTTGTTCCCTGAGTTAGAAAACGTCGAGAAACGGTCGTTTCTGCTAGCGCTGAGCTTCTACACATGTATTTGCTGAACGGTGAAAGCGCACAGTAATGCACTTTTCTCCCAGCAAATACACTGTTTCTAAGGAAATGGGAACACACTGAGGAGACACTTGTGGGAGCTACTGTGACTAAAACTGAGCTTCCCTACGCACAGGGAAGCAAGAGAAATGCTGATTTCATCAAGCCCAGTTACCTACTCAGAATCTGTACTACTGCGCAAATAGGCATGTCTCTGTAGGCAAAAAACTCATTTCTGACAAAGTTGCCCAAATGCATCTCAGAAGGGTGCAACTTGTTCCCTGAGTTAGAAAACGTCGAGAAACGGTCGTTTCTGCTAGCGCTGTGCTTCTACACATGTATTTGCTGAACGGTGAAAGCGCACAGTAATGCACTTTTCTCCCAGCAAATACACTCTTTCTAAGGAAATGGGAACACACTGAGGAGACACTTGTGGGAGCTACTGTGACTAAAACTGAGCTTCCCTACGCACAGGGAAGCAAGATAAATGCTGATGTCATCAAGCCCAGTTACATACTCAGAATCTGTACTACTGCGCAAATAGGCATGTCTCTTTAGGCAAAAAACCCATTTCTGACAAAGTTGCCCAAATGCATCTCAGAAGGGTGCAACTTGTTCCCTGAGTTAGAAAACGTCGAGAAACGTTCGTTTCTGCTAGCGCTGTGCTTCTACACATGTATTTGCTGAACGGTGAAAGCGCACAGTAATGCACTTTTCTCCCAGCAAATACACTGTTTCTAAGGAAATAGGAACACACTGAGGAGACACTTGTGGGAGCTACTGTGACTAAAACTGAGCTTCCCTACGCACAGGGAAGCAAGAGAAATGCTGATTTCATCAAGCCCAGTTACATACTCAGAATCTGTACTACTGCGCAAATAGGCATGTTTCTTTAGGCAAAAAACTCATTTCTGACAAAGTTGCCCAAATGCATCTCAGAAGTGTGCAACTTGTTCCCTGAGTTAGAAAACGTCGAGAAACGGTCGTTTCTGCTAGCGCTGTGCTTCTACACATGTATTTGCTGAACGGTGAAAGCGCACAGTAATGCACTTTTCTCCCAGCAAATACACTGTTTCTAAGGAACTGGGAACACACTGAGGAGACACTTGTGGGAGCTACTGTGACTAAAACTGAGCTTCCCTACGCACAGGGAAGCAAGAGAAATGCTGATTTCATCAAGCCCAGTTACATACTCAGATTCTGTACTACTGCGCAAATACGCATGTCTCTGTAGGCAAAAAACTCATTTCTGACAAAGTTGCCCAAATGCATCTCAGAAGTGTGCAACTTGTTCCCTGAGTTAGAAAACGTCGAGAAACGGTCGTTTCTGCTAGCGCTGTGCTACTACACATGTATTTGCTGAACGGTGAAAGCGCACAGTAATGCACTTTTCTCCCAGCAAATACACAGTTTCTAAGGAACTGGGAACACACTGAGGAGACACTTGTGGGAGCTACTGTGACCAAAACTGAGCTTCCCTACGCACAGGGAAGCAAGAGAAATGCTGATTTCATCAAGCCCAGTTACATACTCAGAATCTGTACTACTGCGCAAATAGGCATGTCTCTTTCGGCAAAAAACTCATTTCTGACAAAGTTGCCCAAATGCATCTCAGAAGTGTGCAACTTGTTCCCTGTGTTAGAAAACGTCGAGAAACGTTCGTTTCTGCTAGCGCTGTGCTTCTACACATGTATTTGCTGAACGGTGAAAGCGCACAGTAATGCACATTTCTCCCAGCAAATACACTGTTCCTAAGGAACTGGGAACACACTGAGGAGACACTTGTGGGAGCTACTGTGACTAAAACTGAGCGTCCCTACGCACAGGGAAGCAAGAGAATGCTGATTTCATCAAGCCCAGTTACCTACTCAGAATCTGTACTACTGCGCAAATAGGCATGTCTCTGTAGGCAAAAAACTCATTTCTGACAAAGTTGCCCAAATGCATCTCAGAAGTGTGCAACTTGTTCCCTGAGTTAGAAAACGTCGAGAAACGTTCGTTTCTGCTAGCGCTGTGCTTCTACACATGTTTTTGCTGAACGGTGAAAGCGCACAGTAATGCACTTTTCTCCCAGCAAATACACTGTTTCTAAGGAACTGGGAACACACTGAGCAGACACTTGTGGGAGCTACTGTGACTAAAACTGAGCTTCCCTACGCACAGGGAAGCAAGAGAAATGCTGATTTCATCAAGCCCAGTTACCTACTCAGAATCAGTACTACTGCGCAAATAGGCATGTCTCTGTAGGCAAAAAACTCATTTCTGACAAAGTTGCCCAAATGCATCTCAGAAGTGTGCAACTTGTTCCCTGAGTTAGAAAACGTCGAGAAACGGTCGTTTCAGCTAGCGCTGTGCTTCTACACATGTATTTGCTGAACGGTGAAAGCGCACAGTAATGCACTTTTCTCCCAGCAAATACACTGTTTCTAAGGAAATGGGAACACACTGAGGAGACACTTGTGGGAGCTACTGTGACTAAAACTGAGCTTCGCTACGCACAGGGAAGCAAGAGAAATGCTGATTTCATCAATCCCAGTTACCTACTCAGAATCTGTACTACTGCGCAAATAGGCATGTCTCTGTAGGCAAAAAACTCATTTTTGAGAAATTTACCCAAATGCATCTCAGAAGTGTGCAACTTGTTCCCTGAGTTAGAAAACGTCGAGAAACGGTCGTTTCTGCTAGCGCTGAGCTTCTACACATGTATTTGCTGAACGGTGAAAGCGCACAGTAATGCACTTTTCTCCCAGCAAATACACTGTTTCTAAGGAAATGGGAACACACTGAGGAGACACTTGTGGGAGCTACTGTGACTAAAACTGAGCTTCCCTACGCACAGGGAAGCAAGAGAATGCTGATTTCATCAAGCCCAGTTACCTACTCAGAATCTGTACTACTGCGCAAATAGGCATGTCTCTTTAGGCAAAAAACTCATTTCTGACAAAGTTGCCCAAATGCATCTCAGAAGTGTGCAACTTGTTCCCTGAGTTAGAAAACGTCGAGAAACGTTCTTTCTGCTAGCGCTGTGCTTCTACACATGTATTTGCTGAACGGTGAAAGCGCACAGTAATGCACTTTTCTCCCAGCAAATACACTGTTTCTAAGGAAATGGGAACACACTGAGGAGACACTTGTGGGAGCTACTGTGACTAAAACTGAGCTTCGCTACGCACAGGGAAGCAAGAGAAATGCTGATTTCATCAATCCCAGTTACCTACTCAGAATCTGTACTACTGCGCAAATAGGCATGTCTCTGTAGGCAAAAAACTCATTTTTGAGAAATTTACCCAAATGCATCTCAGAAGTGTGCAACTTGTTCCCTGAGTTAGAAAACGTCGAGAAACGGTCGTTTCTGCTAGCGCTGAGCTTCTACACATGTATTTGCTGAACGGTGAAAGCGCACAGTAATGCACTTTTCTCCCAGCAAATACACTGTTTCTAAGGAAATGGGAACACACTGAGGAGACACTTGTGGGAGCTACTGTGACTAAAACTGAGCTTCCCTACGCACAGGGAAGCAAGAGAATGCTGATTTCATCAAGCCCAGTTACCTACTCAGAATCTGTACTACTGCGCAAATAGGCATGTCTCTTTAGGCAAAAAACTCATTTCTGACAAAGTTGCCCAAATGCATCTCAGAAGTGTGCAACTTGTTCCCTGAGTTAGAAAACGTCGAGAAACGTTCTTTCTGCTAGCGCTGTGCTTCTACACATGTATTTGCTGAACGGTGAAAGCGCACAGTAATGCACTTTTCTCCCAGCAAATACACTGTTTCTAAGGAAATGGGAACACACTGAGGAGACACTTGTGGGAGCTACTGTGACTGAAACTGAGCTTCCCTACGCACAGGGAAGCAAGAGATATGCTGATTTCATCAAGCACAGTTACATACTCAGAATCTGTACTACTGCGCAAATAGGCATGTCTCTTTAGGCAAAAAACTCATTTCTGACAAAGTTGTCCAAATGCATCTCAGAAGTGTGCAACTTGTTCCCTGAGTTAGAAAACGTCGAGAAACGTTCGTTTCTGCTAGCGCTGTGCTTCTACACATGTATTTGCTGAACGGTGAAAGCGCACAGTAATGCACTTTTCTCCCAGCAAATACACTGTTTCTAAGGAAATGGGAACACACTGAGGAGACACTTGTGGGAGCTACTGTGACTAAAACTGAGCTTCCCTACGCACAGGGAAGCAAGAGATATGCTGATTTCATCAAGCCCAGTTACATACTCAGAATCTGTACTACTGTGCAAATAGGCATGTCTCTGTAGGCAAAAAACTCATTTCTGACAAAGTTGCCCAAATGCGTCTCAGAAGTGTGCAACTTTTTCCCTGAGTTAGAAAACGTCGAGAAACGGTCGTTTCAGCTAGCGCTGTGCTTCTACACATGTATTTGCTGAACGGTGAAAGCGCACAGTAATGCACTTTTCTCCCAGCAAATACACTGTTTCTAAGGAAATGGGAACACACTGAGGAGACACTTGGGGGAGCTACTGTGACTAAAACTGAGCTTCCCTACGCACAGGGAAGCAAGAGAAATGCTGATTTCATCAATCCCAGTTACATACTCAGAATCTGTACTACTGCGCAAATAGGCATGTCTCTGTAGGCAAAAAACTCATTTTTGAGAAAGTTACCCAAATGCATCTCAGAAGTGTGCAACGTGTTCCCTGAGTTAGAAAACGTCGAGAAACGGTCGTTTCTGCTAGCGCTGTCTTCTACACATGTATTTGCTGAATGGTGAAAGCGCACAGTAATGCACTTTTCTCCCAGCAAATACACTGTTTCTAAGGAAATGGGAACACACTGAGGAGACACTTGTGGGAGCTACTGTGACTAAAACTGAGCTTCCCTACGCACAGGGAAGCAAGAGAATGCTGATGTCATCAAGCCCAGTTACCTACTCAGAATCTGTACTACTGCGCAAATAGGCATGTCTCTTTAGGCAAAAAACTCATTTCTGACAAAGTTGCCCAAATGCATCTCAGAAGTGTGCAACTTGTTCCCTGAGTTAGAAAACGTCGAGAAACGTTCGTTTCTGCTAGCGCTGTGCTTCTACACATGTATTTGCTGAACGGTGATAGCGCACAGTAATGCACTTTTCTCCCAGCAAATACACTGTTTCTAAGGCAATGGGAACACACTGAGGAGACACTTGTGGGAGCTACTGTGACTAAAACTGAGCTTCCCTACGCACAGGGAAGCAAGAGAAATGCTGATTTCATCAAGCACAGTTACATACTCAGAATCTGTACAACTGCGCAAATAGGCATGTCTCTGTAGGCAAAAAACTCATTTCTGACAAAGTTGCCCAAATGCATCTCAGAAGTGTGCAACTTGTTCCCTGAGTTAGAAAACGTCGAGAAACGTTCGTTTCTGCTAGCGCTGTGCTTCTACACATGTATTTGTTGAACGGTGAAAGCGCACAGTAATGCACTTTTCTCCCAGCAAATAAACTGTTTCTAAGGAAATGGGAACACACTGAGGAGACACTTGTGGGAGCTACTGTGACTAAAACTAAGCTTCCCTACGCACAGGGAAGCAAGAGAAATGCTGATTTCATCAAGCCCAGTTACATACTCAGAATCTGTACTACTGTGCAAATAGGCATGTCTCTGTAGGCAAAAAACTCATTTCTGACAAAGTTTACTAAATGCATCTCAGAAGTGTGCCACTTGTTCCCTGAGTGAGAAAACGTCGAGAAACGGTCGTTTCAGCTAGCGCTGTGCTTCTACACATGTATTTGCTGAACGGTGATAGCGCACAGTAATGCACTTTTCTCCCAGCAAATACACAGTTTCTAAGGAACTGGGAACACACTGAGGAGACACTTGTGGGAGCTACTGTGACCAAAACTGAGCTTCCCTACGCACAGGGAAGCAAGAGAAATGCTGATTTCATCAAGCCCAGTTACATACTCAGAATCTGTACTACTGCGCAAATAGGCATGTCTCTTTCGGCAAAAAACTCATTTCTGACAAAGTTGCCCAAATGCATCTCAGAAGTGTGCAACTTGTTCCCTGTGTTAGAAAACGTCGAGAAACGTTCGTTTCTGCTAGCGCTGTGCTTCTACACATGTATTTGCTGAACGGTGAAAGCACACAGTAATGCACTTTTCTCCCAGCAAATACACTGTTCCTAAGGAACTGGGAACACACTGAGGAGACACTTGTGGGAGCTACTGTGACTAAAACTGAGCGTCCCTACGCACAGGGAAGCAAGAGAATGCTGATTTCATCAAGCCCAGTTACCTACTCAGAATCTGTACTACTGCGCAAATAGGCATGTCTCTGTAGGCAAAAAACTCATTTCTGACAAAGTTGCCCAAATGCATCTCAGAAGTGTGCAACTTGTTCCCTGAGTTAGAAAACGTCGAGAAACGTTCGTTTCTGCTAGCGCTGTGCTTCTACACATGTTTTTGCTGAACGGTGAAAGCGCACAGTAATGCACTTTTCTCCCAGCAAATACACTGTTTCTAAGGAAATGGGAACACACTGAGGAGACACTTGTGGGAGCTACTGTGACTAAAACTGAGCTTCCCTACGCACAGGGAAGCAAGAGAATGCTGATGTCATCAAGCCCAGTTACCTACTCAGAATCTGTACTACTGCGCAAATAGGCATGTCTCTTTAGGCAAAAAACTCATTTCTGACAAAGTTGCCCAAATGCATCTCAGAAGTGTGCAACTTGTTCCCTGAGTTAGAAAACGTCGAGAAACGTTCGTTTCTGCTAGCGCTGTGCTTCTACACATGTATTTGCTGAACGGTGATAGCGCACAGTAATGCACTTTTCTCCCAGCAAATACACTGTTTCTAAGGAAATGGGAACACACTGAGGAGACAC
Organism: Acomys minous; assembly: GCF_964271855.1. Classification (NCBI taxonomy): domain Eukaryota; kingdom Metazoa; phylum Chordata; class Mammalia; order Rodentia; family Muridae; genus Acomys; species Acomys minous. The sequence continues at coordinate 555,989 of NW_028182180.1, forward strand.
TTGTGGGAGCTACTGTGACTAAAACTGAGCTTCCCTACGCACAGGGAAGCAAGAGAAATGCTGATTTCATCAAGCACAGTTACATACTCAGAATCTGTACTACTGCGCAAATAGGCATGTCTCTGTAGGCAAAAAACTCATTTCTGACAAAGTTTACTAAATGCATCTCAGAAGTGTGCCACTTGTTCCCTGAGTGAGAAAACGTCGAGAAACGGTCGTTTCAGCTAGCGCTGTGCTTCTACACATGTATTTGCTGAATGGTGAAAGCGCACAGTAATGTACTTTTCTCCCAAAAAATACACTGTTTCTAAGGAACTGGGAACACACTGAGGAGACACTTGTGGGAGCTACTGTGACTAAAACTGGGCTTCCCTACGCACAGGGAAGCAAGAGAAATGCTGATTTCATCAAGCCCAGTTACTTACTCAGAATCTGTACTACTGCGCAAATAGGCATGTCTCTGTAGGCAAAAAACTCATTTTTGAGATAGTTACACAAATGCATCTCAGAAGTGTGCAACTTGTTCCCTGAGTTAGAAAACGTCGAGAAACGGTCGTTTCTGCCAGCGCTGTGCTTCTACACATGTATTTGCTGAACGGTGAAAGCGCACAGTAATGCACTTTTCTCCCAGCAAATACACTGTTTCTAAGGAAATGGGAACACACTGAGGAGACACTTGTGGGAGCTACTGTGACTAAAACTGAGCTTCCCTACACACAGGGAAGCAAGAGAAATGCTGATTTCATCAAGCCCAATTACATACTCAGAATCTGTACTACTGCGCAAATAGGCATGTCTCTTTAGGCAAAAAACTCATTTCTGACAAAGTTGCCCAAATGCATCTCAGAAGTGTGCAACTTGTTCCCTGAGTTAGAAAACGTCGAGAAACGGTCGTTTCAGCTAGCGCTGTGCTTCTACACATGTATTTGCTGAACGGTGAAAGCGCACAGTAATGCACTTTTCTCCCAGCAAATACACTGTTTCTAAGGAAATGGGAACACACTAAGGAGACACTTGTGAGAGCTACTGTGACTAAAACTGAGCTTCCCTACGCACAGGGAAGCAAGAGAAATGCTGATTTCATCAAGCCCAGTAACCTACTCAGAATCTGTACTACTGCGCAAATAGGCATGTCTCTGTAGGCAAAAAACTCATTTCTGACAAAGTTGCCCAAATGCATCTCAGAAGTGTGCAACTTGTTCCGTGAGTTAGAAAACATCGAGAAAGGTTCGTTTCTGCTAGCGCTGTGCTTCTACACATGTATTTGCTGAACGGTGAAAGCGCACAGTAATGCACTTTTCTCCCAGCAAATACACTGTTTCTAAGGAACTGGGAACACACTGAGGAGACACTTGTGGGAGCTACTGTGACTAAAACTAAGCTTCCCTACGCACAGGGAAGCAAGAGAAATGCTGATTTCATCAAGCCCAGTTACATACTCAGAATCTGTACTACTGTGCAAATAGGCATGTCTCTGTAGGCAAAAAACTCATTTCTGACAAAGTTTACTAAATGCATCTCAGAAGTGTGCCACTTGTTCCCTGAGTGAGAAAACGTCGAGAAACGGTCGTTTCAGCTAGCGCTGTGCTTCTACACATGTATTTGCTGAATGGTGAAAGCGCACAGTAATGTACTTTTCTCCCAAAAAATACACTGTTTCTAAGGAACTGGGAACACACTGAGGAGACACTTGTGGGAGCTACTGTGACTAAAGCTGGGCTTCCCTACGCACAGGGAAGCAAGAGAAATGCTGATTTCATCAAGCCCAGTTACTTACTCAGAATCTGTACTACTGCGCAAATAGGCATGTCTCTGTAGGCAAAAAACTCATTTTTGAGATAGTTACACAAATGCATCTCAGAAGTGTGCAACTTGTTCCCTGAGTTAGAAAACGTCGAGAAACGGTCGTTTCTGCCAGCGCTGTGCTTCTACACATGTATTTGCTGAACGGTGAAAGCGCACAGTAATGCACTTTTCTCCCAGCAAATACACTGTTTCTATGGAAATGGGAACACACTGAGGAGACACTTGTGGGAGCTACTGTGACTAAAACTGAGCTTCCCTACACACAGGGAAGCAAGAGAAATGCTGATTTCATCAAGCCCAATTACATACTCAGAATCTGTACTACTGCGCAAATAGGCATGTCTCTTTAGGCAAAAAACTCATTTCTGACAAAGTTGCCCAAATGCATCTCAGAAGTGTGCAACTTGTTCCCTGAGTTAGAAAACGTCGAGAAACGGTCGTTTCAGCTAGCGCTGTGCTTCTACACATGTATTTGCTGAACGGTGAAAGCGCACAGTAATGCACTTTTCTCCCAGCAAATACACTGTTTCTAAGGAAATGGGAACACACTAAGGAGACACTTGTGAGAGCTACTGTGACTAAAACTGAGCTTTCCTACGCACAGGGAAGCAAGAGAAATGCTGATTTCATCAAGCCCAGTAACCTACTCAGAATCTGTACTACTGCGCAAATAGGCATGTCTCTGTAGGCAAAAAACTCATTTCTGACAAAGTTGCCCAAATGCATCTCAGAAGTGTGCAACTTGTTCCCTGAGTTAGAAAACATCGAGAAAGGTTCGTTTCTGCTAGCGCTGTGCTTCTACACATGTATTTGCTGAACGGTGAAAGCGCACAGTAATGCACTTTTCTCCAAGCAAATACACTGTTTCTAAGGAACTGGGAACACACTGAGGAGACACTTGTGGAAGCTACTGTGACTAAAACTGAGCTTCCCTACACACAGGGACACAAGAGAAATGCTGATGTCATCAAACCCAGTTATATACTCAGAATCTGTACTACTGCGCAAATAGGCATGTCTCTTTAGGCAAAAAACCCATTTCTGACAAAGTTGCCCAAATGCATCTCAGAAGGGTGCAACTTGTTCCCTGAGTTAGAAAACGTCGAGAAACGTTCGTTTCTGCTAGCGCTGTGCTTCTACACATGTATTTGCTGAACGGTGAAAGCGCACAGTAATGCACTTTTCTCCCAGCAAATACACTGTTTCTAAGGAAATAGGAACACACTGAGGAGACACTTGTGGGAGCTACTGTGACTAAAACTGAGCTTCCCTACGCACAGGGAAGCAAGAGAAATGCTGATTTCATCAAGCCCAGTTACATACTCAGAATCTGTACTACTGCGCAAATAGGCATGTTTCTTTAGGCAAAAAACTCATTTCTGACAAAGTTGCCCAAATGCATCTCAGAAGTGTGCAACTTGTTCCCTGAGTTAGAAAACGTCGAGAAACGGTCGTTTCTGCTAGCGCTGTGCTTCTACACATGTATTTGCTGAACGGTGAAAGCGCACAGTAATGCACTTTTCTCCCAGCAAATACACTGTTTCTAAGGAACTGGGAACACACTGAGGAGACACTTGTGGGAGCTACTGTGACTAAAACTGAGCTTCCCTACGCACAGGGAAGCAAGAGAAATGCTGATTTCATCAAGCCCAGTTACATACTCAGATTCTGTACTACTGCGCAAATACGCATGTCTCTGTAGGCAAAAAACTCATTTCTGACAAAGTTGCCCAAATGCATCTCAGAAGTGTGCAACTTGTTCCCTGAGTTAGAAAACGTCGAGAAACGGTCGTTTCTGCTAGCGCTGTGCTACTACACATGTATTTGCTGAACGGTGAAAGCGCACAGTAATGCACTTTTCTCCCAGCAAATACACAGTTTCTAAGGAACTGGGAACACACTGAGGAGACACTTGTGGGAGCTACTGTGACCAAAACTGAGCTTCCCTACGCACAGGGAAGCAAGAGAAATGCTGATTTCATCAAGCCCAGTTACATACTCAGAATCTGTACTACTGCGCAAATAGGCATGTCTCTTTCGGCAAAAAACTCATTTCTGACAAAGTTGCCCAAATGCATCTCAGAAGTGTGCAACTTGTTCCCTGTGTTAGAAAACGTCGAGAAACGTTCGTTTCTGCTAGCGCTGTGCTTCTACACATGTATTTGCTGAACGGTGAAAGCGCACAGTAATGCACATTTCTCCCAGCAAATACACTGTTCCTAAGGAACTGGGAACACACTGAGGAGACACTTGTGGGAGCTACTGTGACTAAAACTGAGCGTCCCTACGCACAGGGAAGCAAGAGAATGCTGATTTCATCAAGCCCAGTTACCTACTCAGAATCTGTACTACTGCGCAAATAGGCATGTCTCTGTAGGCAAAAAACTCATTTCTGACAAAGTTGCCCAAATGCATCTCAGAAGTGTGCAACTTGTTCCCTGAGTTAGAAAACGTCGAGAAACGTTCGTTTCTGCTAGCGCTGTGCTTCTACACATGTTTTTGCTGAACGGTGAAAGCGCACAGTAATGCACTTTTCTCCCAGCAAATACACTGTTTCTAAGGAACTGGGAACACACTGAGCAGACACTTGTGGGAGCTACTGTGACTAAAACTGAGCTTCCCTACGCACAGGGAAGCAAGAGAAATGCTGATTTCATCAAGCCCAGTTACCTACTCAGAATCAGTACTACTGCGCAAATAGGCATGTCTCTGTAGGCAAAAAACTCATTTCTGACAAAGTTGCCCAAATGCATCTCAGAAGTGTGCAACTTGTTCCCTGAGTTAGAAAACGTCGAGAAACGGTCGTTTCAGCTAGCGCTGTGCTTCTACACATGTATTTGCTGAACGGTGAAAGCGCACAGTAATGCACTTTTCTCCCAGCAAATACACTGTTTCTAAGGAAATGGGAACACACTGAGGAGACACTTGTGGGAGCTACTGTGACTAAAACTGAGCTTCGCTACGCACAGGGAAGCAAGAGAAATGCTGATTTCATCAATCCCAGTTACCTACTCAGAATCTGTACTACTGCGCAAATAGGCATGTCTCTGTAGGCAAAAAACTCATTTTTGAGAAAGTTACCCAAATGCATCTCAGAAGTGTGCAACTTGTTCCCTGAGTTAGAAAACGTCGAGAAACGGTCGTTTCTGCTAGCGCTGAGCTTCTACACATGTATTTGCTGAACGGTGAAAGCGCACAGTAATGCACTTTTCTCCCAGCAAATACACTGTTTCTAAGGAAATGGGAACACACTGAGGAGACACTTGTGGGAGCTACTGTGACTAAAACTGAGCTTCCCTACGCACAGGGAAGCAAGAGAATGCTGATTTCATCAAGCCCAGTTACCTACTCAGAATCTGTACTACTGCGCAAATAGGCATGTCTCTTTAGGCAAAAAACTCATTTCTGACAAAGTTGCCCAAATGCATCTCAGAAGTGTGCAACTTGTTCCCTGAGTTAGAAAACGTCGAGAAACGTTCTTTCTGCTAGCGCTGTGCTTCTACACATGTATTTGCTGAACGGTGAAAGCGCACAGTAATGCACTTTTCTCCCAGCAAATAAATTGTTTCTAAGGAAATGGTAACACACTGAGGAGACACTTGTGGGAGCTACTGTGACTGAAACTGAGCTTCCCTACGCACAGGGAAGCAAGAGATATGCTGATTTCATCAAGCACAGTTACATACTCAGAATCTGTACTACTGCGCAAATAGGCATGTCTCTTTAGGCAAAAAACTCATTTCTGACAAAGTTGTCCAAATGCATCTCAGAAGTGTGCAACTTGTTCCCTGAGTTAGAAAACGTCGAGAAACGTTCGTTTCTGCTAGCGCTGTGCTTCTACACATGTATTTGCTGAACGGTGAAAGCGCACAGTAATGCACTTTTCTCCCAGCAAATACACTGTTTCTAAGGAAATGGGAACACACTGAGGAGACACTTGTGGGAGCTACTGTGACTAAAACTGAGCTTCCCTACGCACAGGGAAGCAAGAGATATGCTGATTTCATCAAGCCCAGTTACATACTCAGAATCTGTACTACTGTGCAAATAGGCATGTCTCTGTAGGCAAAAAACTCATTTCTGACAAAGTTGCACAAATGCATCTCAGAAGTGTGCAACTTGTTCCCTGAGTTAGAAAACGTCGAGAAACGTTCGTTTCTGCTAGCGCTGTGCTTCTACACATGTATTTGCTGAACGGTGAAAGCGCACAGTAATGCACTTTTCTCCCAGCAAATACACTGTTTCTAAGGAACTGGGAACACACTGAGGAGACACTTGTGGGAGCTACTGTGACTAAAACTGAGCTTCCCTACGCACAGGGAAGCAAGAGAAATGCTGATTTCATCAATCCCAGTTACCTACTCAGAATCAGTACTACTGCGCAAATAGGCATGTCTCTGTAGGCAAAAAACTCATTTCTGACAAAGTTGCCCAAATGCGTCTCAGAAGTGTGCAACTTTTTCCCTGAGTTAGAAAACGTCGAGAAACGGTCGTTTCAGCTAGCGCTGTGCTTCTACACATGTATTTGCTGAACGGTGAAAGCGCACAGTAATGCACTTTTCTCCCAGCAAATACACTGTTTCTAAGGAAATGGGAACACACTGAGGAGACACTTGGGGGAGCTACTGTGACTAAAACTGAGCTTCCCTACGCACAGGGAAGCAAGAGAAATGCTGATTTCATCAATCCCAGTTACATACTCAGAATCTGTACTACTGCGCAAATAGGCATGTCTCTGTAGGCAAAAAACTCATTTTTGAGAAAGTTACCCAAATGCATCTCAGAAGTGTGCAACGTGTTCCCTGAGTTAGAAAACGTCGAGAAACGGTCGTTTCTGCTAGCGCTGTCTTCTACACATGTATTTGCTGAATGGTGAAAGCGCACAGTAATGCACTTTTCTCCCAGCAAATACACTGTTTCTAAGGAAATGGGAACACACTGAGGAGACACTTGTGGGAGCTACTGTGACTAAAACTGAGCTTCCCTACGCACAGGGAAGCAAGAGAATGCTGATGTCATCAAGCCCAGTTACCTACTCAGAATCTGTACTACTGCGCAAATAGGCATGTCTCTTTAGGCAAAAAACTCATTTCTGACAAAGTTGCCCAAATGCATCTCAGAAGTGTGCAACTTGTTCCCTGAGTTAGAAAACGTCGAGAAACGTTCGTTTCTGCTAGCGCTGTGCTTCTACACATGTATTTGCTGAACGGTGATAGCGCACAGTAATGCACTTTTCTCCCAGCAAATACACTGTTTCTAAGGCAATGGGAACACACTGAGGAGACACTTGTGGGAGCTACTGTGACTAAAACTGAGCTTCCCTACGCACAGGGAAGCAAGAGAAATGCTGATTTCATCAAGCACAGTTACATACTCAGAATCTGTACAACTGCGCAAATAGGCATGTCTCTGTAGGCAAAAAACTCATTTCTGACAAAGTTGCCCAAATGCATCTCAGAAGTGTGCAACTTGTTCCCTGAGTTAGAAAACGTCGAGAAACGTTCGTTTCTGCTAGCGCTGTGCTTCTACACATGTATTTGTTGAACGGTGAAAGCGCACAGTAATGCACTTTTCTCCCAGCAAATAAACTGTTTCTAAGGAAATGGGAACACACTGAGGAGACACTTGTGGGAGCTACTGTGACTAAAACTAAGCTTCCCTACGCACAGGGAAGCAAGAGAAATGCTGATTTCATCAAGCCCAGTTACATACTCAGAATCTGTACTACTGTGCAAATAGGCATGTCTCTGTAGGCAAAAAACTCATTTCTGACAAAGTTTACTAAATGCATCTCAGAAGTGTGCCACTTGTTCCCTGAGTGAGAAAACGTCGAGAAACGGTCGTTTCAGCTAGCGCTGTGCTTCTACACATGTATTTGCTGAACGGTGATAGCGCACAGTAATGCACTTTTCTCCCAGCAAATACACAGTTTCTAAGGAACTGGGAACACACTGAGGAGACACTTGTGGGAGCTACTGTGACCAAAACTGAGCTTCCCGACGCACAGGGAAGCAAGAGAAATGCTGATTTCATCAAGCCCAGTTACATACTCAGAATCTGTACTACTGCGCAAATAGGCATGTCTCTTTCGGCAAAAAACTCATTTCTGACAAAGTTGCCCAAATGCATCTCAGAAGTGTGCAACTTGTTCCCTGTGTTAGAAAACGTCGAGAAACGTTCGTTTCTGCTAGCGCTGTGCTTCTACACATGTATTTGCTGAACGGTGAAAGCACACAGTAATGCACTTTTCTCCCAGCAAATACACTGTTCCTAAGGAACTGGGAACACACTGAGGAGACACTTGTGGGAGCTACTGTGACTAAAACTGAGCGTCCCTACGCACAGGGGAGCAAGAGAATGCTGATTTCATCAAGCCCAGTTACCTACTCAGAATCTGTACTACTGCGCAAATAGGCATGTCTCTGTAGGCAAAAAACTCATTTCTGACAAAGTTGCCCAAATGCATCTCAGAAGTGTGCAACTTGTTCCCTGAGTTAGAAAACGTCGAGAAACGTTCGTTTCTGCTAGCGCTGTGCTTCTACACATGTTTTTGCTGAACGGTGAAAGCGCACAGTAATGCACTTTTCTCCCAGCAAATACACTGTTTCTAAGGAACTGGGAACACACTGAGCAGACACTTGTGGGAGCTACTGTGACTAAAACTGAGCTTCCCTACGCACAGGGAAGCAAGAGAAATGCTGATTTCATCAAGCCCAGTTACCTACTCAGAATCAGTACTACTGCGCAAATAGGCATGTCTCTGTAGGCAAAAAACTCATTTCTGACAAAGTTGCCCAAATGCATCTCAGAAGTGTGCAACTTGTTCCCTGAGTTAGAAAACGTCGAGAAACGGTCGTTTCAGCTAGCGCTGTGCTTCTACACATGTATTTGCTGAACGGTGAATGCGCACAGTAATGCACTTTTCTCCCAGCAAATACACTGTTTCTAAGGAAATGGGAACACACTGAGGAGACACTTGTGGGAGCTACTGTGACTAAAACTGAGCTTCGCTACGCACAGGGAAGCAAGAGAAATGCTGATTTCATCAATCCCAGTTACCTACTCAGAATCTGTACTACTGCGCAAATAGGCATGTCTCTGTAGGCAAAAAACTCATTTTTGAGAAAGTTACCCAAATGCATCTCAGAAGTGTGCAACGTGTTCCCTGAGTTAGAAAACGTCGAGAAACGGTCGTTTCTGCTAGCGCTGTCTTCTACACATGTATTTGCTGAATGGTGAAAGCGCACAGTAATGCACTTTTCTCCCAGCAAATACACTGTTTCTAAGGAAATGGGAACACACTGAGGAGACACTTGTGGGAGCTACTGTGACTAAAACTGAGCTTCCCTACGCACAGGGAAGCAAGAGAATGCTGATGTCATCAAGCCCAGTTACCTACTCAGAATCTGTACTACTGCGCAAATAGGCATGTCTCTTTAGGCAAAAAACTCATTTCTGACAAAGTTGCCCAAATGCATCTCAGAAGTGTGCAACTTGTTCCCTGAGTTAGAAAACGTCGAGAAACGTTCGTTTCTGCTAGCGCTGTGCTTCTACACATGTATTTGCTGAACGGTGATAGCGCACAGTAATGCACTTTTCTCCCAGCAAATACACTGTTTCTAAGGAAATGGGAACACACTGAGGAGACACTTGTGGGAGCTACTGTGACTAAAACTGAGCTTCCCTACGCACAGGGAAGCAAGAGAAATGCTGATTTCATCAAGCACAGTTACATACTCAGAATCTGTACTACTGCGCAAATAGGCATGTCTCTGTAGGCAAAAAACTCATTTCTGACAAAGTTGCCCAAATGCATCTCAGAAGTGTGCAACTTGTTCCCTGAGTTAGAAAACGTCGAGAAACGTTCGTTTCTGCTAGCGCTGTGCTTCTACACATGTATTTGTTGAACGGTGAAAGCGCACAGTAATGCACTTTTCTCCCAGCAAATAAACTGTTTCTAAGGAAATGGGAACACACTGAGGAGACACTTGTGGGAGCTACTGTGACTAAAACTAAGCTTCCCTACGCACAGGGAAGCAAGAGAAATGCTGATTTCATCAAGCCCAGTTACATACTCAGAATCTGTACTACTGTGCAAATAGGCATGTCTCTGTAGGCAAAAAGCTCATTTCTGACAAAGTTTACTAAATGCATCTCAGAAGTGTGCCACTTGTTCCCTGAGTGAGAAAACGTCGAGAAACGGTCGTTTCAGCTAGCGCTGTGCTTCTACACATGTATTTGCTGAACGGTGATAGCGCACAGTAATGCACTTTTCTCCCAGCAAATACACAGTTTCTAAGGAACTGGGAACACACTGAGGAGACACTTGTGGGAGCTACTGTGACCAAAACTGAGCTTCCCTACGCACAGGGAAGCAAGAGAAATGCTGATTTCATCAAGCCCAGTTACATACTCAGAATCTGTACTACTGCGCAAATAGGCATGTCTCTTTCGGCAAAAAACTCATTTCTGACAAAGTTGCCCAAATGCATCTCAGAAGTGTGCAACTTGTTCCCTGTGTTAGAAAACGTCGAGAAACGTTCGTTTCTGCTAGCGCTGTGCTTCTACACATGTATTTGCTGAACGGTGAAAGCGCACGGTAATGCACTTTTCTCCCAGCAAATACACTGTTTCTAAGGAACTGGGAACACACTGAGCAGACACTTGTGGGAGCTACTGTGACTAAAACTGAGCTTCCCTACGCACAGGGAAGCAAGAGAAATGCTGATTTCATCAAGCCCAGTTACCTACTCAGAATCAGTACTACTGCGCAAATAGGCATGTCTCTGTAGGCAAAAAACTCATTTCTGACAAAGTTGCCCAAATGCATCTCAGAAGTGTGCAACTTGTTCCCTGAGTTAGAAAACGTCGAGAAACGGTCGTTTCAGCTAGCGCTGTGCTTCTACACATGTATTTGCTGAACGGTGAAAGCGCACAGTAATGCACTTTTCTCCCAGCAAATACACTGTTTCTAAGGAAATGGGAACACACTGAGGAGACACTTGTGGGAGCTACTGTGACTAAAACTGAGCTTCGCTACGCACAGGGAAGCAAGAGAAATGCTGATTTCATCAATCCCAGTTACCTACTCAGAATCTGTACTACTGCGCAAATAGGCATGTCTCTGTAGGCAAAAAACTCATTTTTGAGAAAGTTACCCAAATGCATCTCAGAAGTGTGCAACTTGTTCCCTGAGTTAGAAAACGTCGAGAAACGGTCGTTTCTGCTAGCGCTGTGCTTCTACACATGTATTTGCTGAACGGTGAAAGCGCACAGTAATGCACTTTTCTCCCAGCAAATACACTGTTTCTAAGGAAATGGGAACACACTGAGGAGACACTTGTGGGAGCTACTGTGACTAAAACTGAGCTTCCCTACGCACAGGGAAGCAAGAGAATGCTGATTTCATCAAGCCCAGTTACCTACTCAGAATCTGTACTACTGCGCAAATAGGCATGTCTCTTTAGGCAAAAAACTCATTTCTGACAAAGTTGCCCAAATGCATCTCAGAAGTGTGCAACTTGTTCCCTGAGTTAGAAAACGTCGAGAAACGTTCTTTCTGCTAGCGCTGTGCTTCTACACATGTATTTGCTGAACGGTGAAAGCGCACAGTAATGCACTTTTCTCCCAGCAAATACACTGTTTCTAAGGAAATGGTAACACACTGAGGAGACACTTGTGGGAGCTACTGTGACTAAAACTGAGCTTCCCTACGCACAGGGAAGCAAGAGATATGCTGATTTCATCAAGCACAGTTACCTACTCAGAATCTGTACTACTGCGCAAATAGGCATGTCTCTTTAGGCAAAAAACTCATTTCTGACAAAGTTGCCCAAATGCATCTCAGAAGTGTGCAACTTGTTCCCTGAGTTAGAAAACACGAGAAACGTTCGTTTCTGCTAGCGCTGTGCTTCTACACATGTATTTGCTGAACGGTGAAAGCGCACAGTAATGCACTTTTCTCCCAGCAAATACACTGTTTCTAAGGAAATGGTAACACACTGAGGAGACACTTGTGGGAGCTACTGTGACTGAAACTGAGCTTCCCTACGCACAGGGAAGCAAGAGATATGCTGATTTCATCAAGCACAGTTACATACTCAGAATCTGTACTACTGCGCAAATAGGCATGTCTCTTTAGGCAAAAAACTCATTTCTGACAAAGTTGTCCAAATGCATCTCAGAAGTGTGCAACTTGTTCCCTGAGTTAGAAAACGTCGAGAAACGTTCGTTTCTGCTAGCGCTGTGCTTCTACACATGTATTTGCTGAACGGTGAAAGCGCACAGTAATGCACTTTTCTCCCAGCAAATACACTGTTTCTAAGGAAATGGGAACACACTGAGGAGACACTTGTGGGAGCTACTGTGACTAAAACTGAGCTTCCCTACGCACAGGGAAGCAAGAGATATGCTGATTTCATCAAGCACAGTTACATACTCAGAATCTGTACTACTGCGCAAATAGGCATGTCTCTGTAGGCAAAAAACTCATTTCTGACAAAGTTGCACAAATGCATCTCAGAAGTGTGCAACTTGTTCCCTGAGTTAGAAAACGTCGAGAAACGTTCGTTTCTGCTAGCGCTGTGCTTCTACACATGTATTTGCTGAACGGTGAAAGCGCACAGTAATGCACTTTTCTCCCAGCAAATACACTGTTTCTATGGAACTGGGAACACACTGAGGAGACACTTGTGGGAGCTACTGTGACTAAAACTGAGCTTCCCTACGCACAGGGAAGCAAGAGAAATGCTGATTTCATCAATCCCAGTTACCTACTCAGAATCAGTACTACTGCGCAAATAGGCATGTCTCTGTAGGCAAAAAACTCATTTCTGACAAAGTTGCCCAAATGCGTCTCAGAAGTGTGCAACTTTTTCCCTGAGTTAGAAAACGTCGAGAAACGGTCGTTTCAGCTAGCGCTGTGCTTCTACACATGTATTTGCTGAACGGTGAAAGCGCACAGTAATGCACTTTTCTCCCAGCAAATACACTGTTTCTAAGGAAATGGGAACACACTGAGGAGACACTTGGGGGAGCTACTGTGACTAAAACTGAGCTTCCCTACGCACAGGGAAGCAAGAGAAATGCTGATTTCATCAATCCCAGTTACATACTCAGAATCTGTACTACTGCGCAAATAGGCATGTCTCTGTAGGCAAAAAACTCATTTTTGAGAAAGTTACCCAAATGCATCTCAGAAGTGTGCAACGTGTTCCCTGAGTTAGAAAACGTCGAGAAACGGTCGTTTCTGCTAGCGCTGTCTTCTACACATGTATTTGCTGAATGGTGAAAGCGCACAGTAATGCACTTTTCTCCCAGCAAATACACTGTTTCTAAGGAAATGGGAACACACTGAGGAGACACTTGTGGGAGCTACTGTGACTAAAACTGAGCTTCCCTACGCACAGGGAAGCAAGAGAATGCTGATGTCATCAAGCCCAGTTACCTACTCAGAATCTGTACTACTGCGCAAATAGGCATGTCTCTTTAGGCAAAAAACTCATTTCTGACAAAGTTGCCCAAATGCATCTCAGAAGTGTGCAACTTGTTCCCTGAGTTAGAAAACGTCGAGAAACGTTCGTTTCTGCTAGCGCTGTGCTTCTACACATGTATTTGCTGAACGGTGATAGCGCACAGTAATGCACTTTTCTCCCAGCAAATACACTGTTTCTAAGGAAATGGGAACACACTGAGGAGACACTTGTGGGAGCTACTGTGACTAAAACTGAGCTTCCCTACGCACAGGGAAGCAAGAGAAATGCTGATTTCATCAAGCACAGTTACATACTCAGAATCTGTACTACTGCGCAAATAGGCATGTCTCTGTAGGCAAAAAACTCATTTCTGACAAAGTTGCCCAAATGCATCTCAGAAGTGTGCAACTTGTTCCCTGAGTTAGAAAACGTCGAGAAACGTTCGTTTCTGCTAGCGCTGTGCTTCTACACATGTATTTGTTGAACGGTGAAAGCGCACAGTAATGCACTTTTCTCCCAGCAAATAAACTGTTTCTAAGGAAATGGGAACACACTGAGGAGACACTTGTGGGAGCTACTGTGACTAAAACTAAGCTTCCCTACGCACAGGGAAGCAAGAGAAATGCTGATTTCATCAAGCCCAGTTACATACTCAGAATCTGTACTACTGTGCAAATAGGCATGTCTCTGTAGGCAAAAAACTCATTTCTGACAAAGTTTACTAAATGCATCTCAGAAGTGTGCCACTTGTTCCCTGAGTGAGAAAACGTCGAGAAACGGTCGTTTCAGCTAGCGCTGTGCTTCTACACATGTATTTGCTGAATGGTGAAAGCGCACAGTAATGTACTTTTCTCCCAAAAAATACACTGTTTCTAAGGAACTGGGAACACACTGAGGAGACACTTGTGGGAGCTACTGTGACTAAAACTGGGCTTCCCTACGCACAGGGAAGCAAGAGAAATGCTGATTTCATCAAGCCCAGTTACTTACTCAGAATCTGTACTACTGCGCAAATAGGCATGTCTCTGTAGGCAAAAAACTCATTTTTGAGATAGTTACACAAATGCATCTCAGAAGTGTGCAACTTGTTCCCTGAGTTAGAAAACGTCGAGAAACGGTCGTTTCTGCCAGCGCTGTGCTTCTACACATGTATTTGCTGAACGGTGAAAGCGCACAGTAATGCACTTTTCTCCCAGCAAATACACTGTTTCTAAGGAAATGGGAACACACTGAGGAGACACTTGTGGGAGCTACTGTGACTAAAACTGAGCTTCCCTACACACAGGGAAGCAAGAGAAATGCTGATTTCATCAAGCCCAGTTACATACTCAGAATCTGTACTACTGCGCAAATAGGCATGTCTCTTTAGGCAAAAAACTCATTTCTGACAAAGTTGCCCAAATGCATCTCAGAAGTGTGCAACTTGTTCCCTGAGTTAGAAAACGTCGAGAAACGGTCGTTTCAGCTAGCGCTGTGCTTCTACACATGTATTTGCTGAACGGTGAAAGCGCACAGTAATGCACTTTTCTCCCAGCAAATACACTGTTTCTAAGGAAATGGGAACACACTAAGGAGACACTTGTGAGAGCTACTGTGACTAAAACTGAGCTTCCCTACGCACAGGGAAGCAAGAGAAATGCTGATTTCATCAAGCCCAGTAACCTACTCAGAATCTGTACTACTGCGCAAATAGGCATGTCTCTGTAGGCAAAAAACTCATTTCTGACAAAGTTGCCCAAATGCATCTCAGAAGTGTGCAACTTGTTCCGTGAGTTAGAAAACATCGAGAAAGGTTCGTTTCTGCTAGCGCTGTGCTTCTACACATGTATTTGCTGAACGGTGAAAGCGCACAGTAATGCACTTTTCTCCCAGCAAATACACTGTTTCTAAGGAACTGGGAACACACTGAGGAGACACTTGTGGGAGCTACTGTGACTAAAACTAAGCTTCCCTACGCACAGGGAAGCAAGAGAAATGCTGATTTCATCAAGCCCAGTTACATACTCAGAATCTGTACTACTGTGCAAATAGGCATGTCTCTGTAGGCAAAAAACTCATTTCTGACAAAGTTTACTAAATGCATCTCAGAAGTGTGCCACTTGTTCCCTGAGTGAGAAAACGTCGAGAAACGGTCGTTTCAGCTAGCGCTGTGCTTCTACACATGTATTTGCTGAATGGTGAAAGCGCACAGTAATGTACTTTTCTCCCAAAAAATACACTGTTTCTAAGGAACTGGGAACACACTGAGGAGACACTTGTGGGAGCTACTGTGACTAAAGCTGGGCTTCCCTACGCACAGGGAAGCAAGAGAAATGCTGATTTCATCAAGCCCAGTTACTTACTCAGAATCTGTACTACTGCGCAAATAGGCATGTCTCTGTAGGCAAAAAACTCATTTTTGAGATAGTTACACAAATGCATCTCAGAAGTGTGCAACTTGTTCCCTGAGTTAGAAAACGTCGAGAAACGGTCGTTTCTGCCAGCGCTGTGCTTCTACACATGTATTTGCTGAAGGGCGAAATGCACAGTAATGCACTTTTCTCCCAGCAAATACACTGTTTCTAAGGAAATGGGAACACACTGAGGAGACACTTGTGGGAGCTACTGTGACTAAAACTGAGCTTCCCTACGCACAGGGAAGCAAGAGAAATGCTGATTTCATCAAGCACAGTTACATACTCAGAATCTGTACTACTGCGCAAATAGGCATGTCTCTGTAGGCAAAAAACTCATTTCTGACAAAGTTGCCCAAATGCATCTCAGAAGTGTGCAACTTGTTCCCTGAGTTAGAAAACGTCGAGAAACGTTCGTTTCTGCTAGCGCTGTGCTTCTACACATGTATTTGTTGAACGGTGAAAGCGCACAGTAATGCACTTTTCTCCCAGCAAATAAACTGTTTCTAAGGAAATGGGAACACACTGAGGAGACACTTGTGGGAGCTACTGTGACTAAAACTAAGCTTCCCTACGCACAGGGAAGCAAGAGAAATGCTGATTTCATCAAGCCCAGTTACATACTCAGAATCTGTACTACTGTGCAAATAGGCATGTCTCTGTAGGCAAAAAACTCATTTCTGACAAAGTTTACTAAATGCATCTCAGAAGTGTGCCACTTGTTCCCTGAGTGAGAAAACGTCGAGAAACGGTCGTTTCAGCTAGCGCTGTGCTTCTACACATGTATTTGCTGAATGGTGAAAGCGCACAGTAATGTACTTTTCTCCCAAAAAATACACTGTTTCTAAGGAACTGGGAACACACTGAGGAGACACTTGTGGGAGCTACTGTGACTAAAACTGGGCTTCCCTACGCACAGGGAAGCAAGAGAAATGCTGATTTCATCAAGCCCAGTTACTTACTCAGAATCTGTACTACTGCGCAAATAGGCATGTCTCTGTAGGCAAAAAACTCATTTTTGAGATAGTTACACAAATGCATCTCAGAAGTGTGCAACTTGTTCCCTGAGTTAGAAAACGTCGAGAAACGGTCGTTTCTGCCAGCGCTGTGCTTCTACACATGTATTTGCTGAACGGTGAAAGCGCACAGTAATGCACTTTTCTCCCAGCAAATACACTGTTTCTAAGGAAATGGGAACACACTGAGGAGACACTTGTGGGAGCTACTGTGACTAAAACTGAGCTTCCCTACACACAGGGAAGCAAGAGAAATGCTGATTTCATCAAGCCCAATTACATACTCAGAATCTGTACTACTGCGCAAATAGGCATGTCTCTTTAGGCAAAAAACTCATTTCTGACAAAGTTGCCCAAATGCATCTCAGAAGTGTGCAACTTGTTCCCTGAGTTAGAAAACGTCGAGAAACGGTCGTTTCAGCTAGCGCTGTGCTTCTACACATGTATTTGCTGAACGGTGAAAGCGCACAGTAATGCACTTTTCTCCCAGCAAATACACTGTTTCTAAGGAAATGGGAACACACTAAGGAGACACTTGTGAGAGCTACTGTGACTAAAACTGAGCTTCCCTACGCACAGGGAAGCAAGAGAAATGCTGATTTCATCAAGCCCAGTAACCTACTCAGAATCTGTACTACTGCGCAAATAGGCATGTCTCTGTAGGCAAAAAACTCATTTCTGACAAAGTTGCCCAAATGCATCTCAGAAGTGTGCAACTTGTTCCGTGAGTTAGAAAACATCGAGAAAGGTTCGTTTCTGCTAGCGCTGTGCTTCTACACATGTATTTGCTGAACGGTGAAAGCGCACAGTAATGCACTTTTCTCCCAGCAAATACACTGTTTCTAAGGAACTGGGAACACACTGAGGAGACACTTGTGGGAGCTACTGTGACTAAAACTAAGCTTCCCTACGCACAGGGAAGCAAGAGAAATGCTGATTTCATCAAGCCCAGTTACATACTCAGAATCTGTACTACTGTGCAAATAGGCATGTCTCTGTAGGCAAAAAACTCATTTCTGACAAAGTTTACTAAATGCATCTCAGAAGTGTGCCACTTGTTCCCTGAGTGAGAAAACGTCGAGAAACGGTCGTTTCAGCTAGCGCTGTGCTTCTACACATGTATTTGCTGAATGGTGAAAGCGCACAGTAATGTACTTTTCTCCCAAAAAATACACTGTTTCTAAGGAACTGGGAACACACTGAGGAGACACTTGTGGGAGCTACTGTGACTAAAGCTGGGCTTCCCTACGCACAGGGAAGCAAGAGAAATGCTGATTTCATCAAGCCCAGTTACTTACTCAGAATCTGTACTACTGCGCAAATAGGCATGTCTCTGTAGGCAAAAAACTCATTTTTGAGATAGTTACACAAATGCATCTCAGAAGTGTGCAACTTGTTCCCTGAGTTAGAAAACGTCGAGAAACGGTCGTTTCTGCCAGCGCTGTGCTTCTACACATGTATTTGCTGAACGGTGAAAGCGCACAGTAATGCACTTTTCTCCCAGCAAATACACTGTTTCTAAGGAAATGGGAACACACTGAGGAGACACTTGTGGGAGCTACTGTGACTAAAACTGAGCTTCCCTACACACAGGGAAGCAAGAGAAATGCTGATTTCATCAAGCCCAATTACATACTCAGAATCTGTACTACTGCGCAAATAGGCATGTCTCTTTAGGCAAAAAACTCATTTCTGACAAAGTTGCCCAAATGCATCTCAGAAGTGTGCAACTTGTTCCCTGAGTTAGAAAACGTCGAGAAACGGTCGTTTCAGCTAGCGCTGTGCTTCTACACATGTATTTGCTGAACGGTGAAAGCGCACAGTAATGCACTTTTCTCCCAGCAAATACACTGTTTCTAAGGAAATGGGAACACACTAAGGAGACACTTGTGAGAGCTACTGTGACTAAAACTGAGCTTCCCTACGCACAGGGAAGCAAGAGAAATGCTGATTTCATCAAGCCCAGTAACCTACTCAGAATCTGTACTACTGCGCAAATAGGCATGTCTCTGTAGGCAAAAAACTCATTTCTGACAAAGTTGCCCAAATGCATCTCAGAAGTGTGCAACTTGTTCCCTGAGTTAGAAAACATCGAGAAAGGTTCGTTTCTGCTAGCGCTGTGCTTCTACACATGTATTTGCTGAACGGTGAAAGCGCACAGTAATGCACTTTTCTCCCAGCAAATACACTGTTTCTAAGGAACTGGGAACACACTGAGGAGACACTTGTGGAAGCTACTGTGACTAAAACTGAGCTTCCCTACACACAGGGACACAAGAGAAATGCTGATTTCATCAAGCCCAGTTATATACTCAGAATCTGTACTACTGCGCAAATACGCATGTCGCTTTAGGCAAAAAACTCATTTCTGACAAAGTTGCCCAAATGCATCTTAGAAGTGTGCAACTTGTTCCCTGAGATAGAAAACGTCGAGAAATGTTCGTTTCTGCTAGCGCTGTGCTTCTACACATGTATTTGCTGAACGGTGAAAGTGCACAGTAATACACTTTTCTCCCAGCAAAAACACTTCTTCTCAGTAAATGGGAACACACTTAGGAGACACTTGTGGGAGCTACTGTGACTAAAACTGAGCTTCCCTACGCACAGGGAAGCAAGAGAAAAGCTGATTTCATCAAGCCTAGTTACAAACTCAGATTCTGTACTACTGCGCAAATAGGCATGTCTCTTTAGGCAAAAAACTCATTTCTGACAAAGTTGCCCAAATGCATCTCAGAAGTGTGGAACTTGTTCCCTGAGTTAGAAAACGTCGAGAAACGGTCGTTTCTGCTAGCGCTGTGCTTCTACACATGTATTTGCTGAACGGTGAAAGCGCACAGTAATGCACTTTTCTCCCAGCAAAAACACTTCTTCTCAGTAAATGGGAACACACTTAGGAGACACTTGTGGGAGCTACTGTGACTAAAACTGAGCTTCCCTAAGCACAGGGAAGCAAGAGAAATGCTGATTTCATCAAGCCTAGTTACAAACTCAGATTCTGTACTACTGCGCAAATAGGCATGTCTCTTTAGGCAAAAAACTCATTTCTGACAAAGTTGCCCAAATGCATCTCAGAAGTGTGCAACTTGTTCCCTGAGTTAGAAAACGTCGAGAAACGGTCGTTTCTGCTAGCGCTGTGCTTCTACACATGTATTTGCTGAACGGTGAAAGCGCACAGTAATGCAGTTTTCTCCCAGCAAATACACTGTTTCTAAGGAAATGGGAACACACTGAGGAGACACTTGTGGGAGCTACTGTGACTAAAAGTGAGCTTCCCTACGCACAGGGAAGCAAGAGAAATGCTGATTTCATCAAGCCCAGTTACATACTCAGAATCTGTACTACTGCGCAAATAGGCATGTCTCTGTAGGCAAAAAACTCATTTCTGACAAAGTTGCCCAAATGCATCTCAGAAGTGTGCAACTTGTTCCCTGAGTTAGAAAACGTCGAGAAACGGTCGTTTCTGCTAGCGCTGTGCTTCTACACATGTATTTGCTGAACGGTGAAAGCGCACAGTAATGCACTTTTCTCCCAGCAAATACACTGTTTCTAAGGAAATGGGAACACACTGAGGAGACACTTTGGGAGCTACTGTGACTAAAACTGAGCTTCCCTACGCACAGGGAAGCAAGAGAAATGCTGATTTCATCAAGCCCAGTTACATACTCAGAATCTGTACTACTGCGCAAATAGGCATGTCTCTTTAGGCAAAAAACTCATTTCTGACAAAGTTGCCCAAATGCATCTCAGAAGTGTGCAACTTGTCCCTGAGTTAGAAAACGTCGAGAAACGTTCGTTTCTGCTAGGGCTGTGCTTCTACACATGTATTTGCTGAACGGTGAATGCGCACAGTAATGCACTTTTCTCCCAGCAAATACACTGTTTCTAAGGAACTGGGAACACCTGAGGAGACACTTGTGGGAGCTACTGTGACTAAAACTGAGCTTCCCTACGCACAGGGAAGCAAGAGAAATGCTGATTTCATCAATCCCAGTTACATACTCAGAATCTGTACTACTGCGCAAATAGGCATGTCTCTGTTGGCAAAAAACTCATTTTTGAGAAAGTTGCCCAAATGCATCTCAGAAGTGTGCAAATTGTTTCCTGAGTTAGAAAACGTCGAGAAACGGTCATTTCTGCTAGCGCTGTCTTCTACACATGTATTTGCTGAATGGTGAAAGCGCACAGTAATGCACTTTTTCCCAGCAAATACACTGTTTCTAAGGAAATGGGAACACACTGAGGAGACACTTGTGGGAGCTACTGTGACTAAAACTGAGCTTCCCTACGCACAGGGAAGCAAGAGAATGCTGATTTCATCAAGCACAGTTACCTACTCAGAATCTGTACTACTGCGCAAATAGGCATGTCTCTTTAGGCAAAA
Source organism: Acomys minous (assembly GCF_964271855.1). Classification (NCBI taxonomy): domain Eukaryota; kingdom Metazoa; phylum Chordata; class Mammalia; order Rodentia; family Muridae; genus Acomys; species Acomys minous. Next base: position 577,059 of record NW_028182180.1, read on the forward strand.
AACTCATTTCTGACAAAGTTGCCCAAATGCATCTCAGAAGTGTGCAACTTGTTCCCTGAGTTAGAAAACGTCGAGAAAGGTTCGTTTCTGCTAGCGCTGTGCTTCTACACATGTATTTGCTGAACGGTGAAAGCGCACAGTAATGCACTTTTCTCCCAGCAAATACACTGTTTCTAAGGAAATGGTAACACACTGAGGAGACACTTGTGGGAGCTACTGTGACTAAAACTGAGCTTCCCTACGCACAGGGAAGCAAGAGATATGCTGATTTCATCAAGCCCAGTTACATACTCAGAATCTGTACTACTCCGCAGATAGGCATGTCTCTGTAGGCAAAAAACTCATTTTTGAGATAGTTACACAAATGCATCTCAGAAGTGTGCAACTTGTTCCCTGAGTTAGAAAACGTCGAGAAACGGTCGTTTCTGCCAGCGCTGTGCTTCTACACATGTATTTGCTGAACGGTGAAAGCGCACAGTAATGCACTTTTCTCCCAGCAAATACACTGTTTCTAAGGAAATGGGAACACACTGAGGAGACACTTGTGGGAGCTACTGTGACTAAAACTGAGCTTCCCTACACACAGGGAAGCAAGAGAAATGCTGATTTCATCAAGCCCAATTACATACTCAGAATCTGTACTACTGCGCAAATAGGCATGTCTCTTAAGGCAAAAAACTCATTTCTGACAAAGTTGCCCAAATGCATCTCAGAAGTGTGCAACTTGTTCCCTGAGTTAGAAAACGTCGAGAAACGGTCGTTTCAGCTAGCGCTGTGCTTCTACACATGTATTTGCTGAACGGTGAAAGCGCAGAGTAATGCACTTTTCTCCCAGCAACTATACTGTTTCTAAGGAAATGGGAACACACTAAGGAGACACTTGTGAGAGCTACTGTGACTAAAACTGAGCTTCCCTACGCACAGGGAAGCAAGAGAAATGCTGATTTCATCAAGCCCAGTAACCTACTCAGAATCTGTACTACTGCGCAAATAGGCATGTCTCTGTAGGCAAAAAACTCATTTCTGACAAAGTTGCCCAAATGCATCTCAGAAGTGTGCAACTTGTTCCCTGAGTTAGAAAACATCGAGAAAGGTTCGTTTCTGCTAGCGCTGTGCTTCTACACATGTATTTGCTGAACGGTGAAAGCGCACAGTAATGCACTTTTCTCCCAGCAAATACACTGTTTCTAAGGAACTGGGAACACACTGAGGAGACACTTGTGGGAGCTACTGTGACTAAAACTGAGCTTCCCTACACACAGGGAAGCAAGAGAAATGCTGATTTCATCAAGCCCAGTTATATACTCAGAATCTGTACTACTGCGCAAATACGCATGTCTCTTTAGGCAAAAAACTCATTTCTGACAAAGTTGCCCAAATGCATCTTAGAAGTGTGCAACTTGTTCCCTGAGTTAGAAAACATCGAGAAAGGTTCGTTTCTGCTAGCGCTGTGCTTCTACACATGTATTTGCTGAACGGTGAAAGCGCACAGTAATGCACTTTTCTCCCAGCAAATACACTGTTTCTAAGGAACTGGGAACACACTGAGGAGACACTTGTGGGAGCTACTGTGACTAAAACTGAGCTTCCCTACACACAGGGAAGCAAGAGAAATGCTGATTTCATCAAGCCCAGTTATATACTCAGAATCTGTACTACTGCGCAAATACGCATGTCTCTTTAGGCAAAAAACTCATTTCTGACAAAGTTGCCCAAATGCATCTTAGAAGTGTGCAACTTGTTCCCTGAGATAGAAAACGTCGAGAAATGTTCGTTTCTGCTAGCGCTGTGCTTCTACACATGTATTTGCTGAACGGTGAAAGTGCATAGTAATGCACTTTTCTCCCAGCAAAAACACTTCTTCTCAGTAAATGGGAACACACTTAGGAGACACTTGTGGGAGCTACTGTGACTAAAACTGAGCTTCCCTACGCACAAGGAAGCAAGAGAAATGCTGATTTCATCAAGCCTAGTTACAAACTCAGATTCTGTACTACTGCGCAAATAGGCATGTCTCTTTAGGCAAAAAACTCATTTCTGACAAAGTTGCCCAAATGCATCTCAGAAGTGTGCAACTTGTTACCTGAGTTAAAAAACGTCGAGAAACGGTAGTTTCTGCTAGCGCTGTGCTTCTACACATGTATTTGCTGAACGGTGAAAGCGCACAGTAATGCACTTTTCTCCCAGCAAAAACACTTCTTCTCAGTAAATGGGAACACACTTAGGAGACACTTGTGGGAGCTACTGTGACTAAAACTGAGCTTCCCTAAGCACAGGGAAGCAAGAGAAATGCTGATTTCATCAAGCCTAGTTACAAACTCAGATTCTGTACTACTGCGCAAATAGGCATGTCTCTTTAGGCAAAAAACTCATTTCTGACAAAGTTGCCCAAATGCATCTCAGAAGTGTGCAACTTGTTCCCTGAGTTAGAAAACGTCGAGAAACGGTCGTTTCTGCTAGCGCTGTGCTTCTACACATGTATTTGCTGAACGGTGAAAGCGCACAGTAATGCAGTTTTCTCCCAGCAAATACACTGTTTCTAAGGAAATGGGAACACACTGAGGAGACACTTGTGGGAGCTACTGTGACTAAAACTGAGCTTCCCTACGCACAGGGAAGCAAGAGAAATGCTGATTTCATCAAGCCCAGTTACATACTCAGAATCTGTACTACTGCGCAAATAGGCATGTCTCTGTAGGCAAAAAAACTCATTTCTGACAAAGTTGCCCAAATGCATCTCAGAAGTGTGCAACTTGTTCCCTGAGTTAGAAAACGTCGAGAAACGGTCGTTTCTGCTAGCGCTGTGCTTCTACACATGTATTTGCTGAACGGTGAAAGCGCACAGTAATGCACTTTTCTCCCAGCAAATACACTGTTTCTAAGGAAATGGGAACACACTGAGGAGACACTTTGGGAGCTACTGTGACTAAAACTGAGCTTCCCTACGCACAGGGAAGCAAGAGAAATGCTGATTTCATCAAGCCCAGTTACATACTCAGAATCTGTACTACTGCGCAAATAGGCATGTCTCTTTAGGCAAAAAACTCATTTCTGACAAAGTTGCCCAAATGCATCTCAGAAGTGTGCAACTTGTCCCTGAGTTAGAAAACGTCGAGAAACGTTCGTTTCTGCTAGCGCTGTGCTTCTAGACATGTATTTGCTGAACGGTGAAAGCGCACAGTAATGCACTTTTCTCCCAGCAAATACACTGTTTCTAAGGAAATGGGAACACACTGAGGAGACACTTGTGGGAGCTACTGTGACTAAAACTGAGCTTCCGTACGCACAGGGAAGCAAGAGAAATGCTTATTTCATCAAGCCCAGTTACATACTCAGAATCTGTAATACTGCCCAAATAGGCATGTCTCTGTAGACAAAAAACTCATTTCTGACAAAGTTGCCCAAATGCATCTCAGAAGTGTGCAACTTGTTCCCTGAGTTAGAAAACGTCAGGAAACATTCGTTTCTGCTAGCGCTGTGCTTCTACACATGTATTTGCTGAACGGTGAAGGCGCACAGTAATGTACTTTTCTCCCAGCAAATACACTGTTTCTAAGGAAATGGGAACACACTGAGGAGACACTTGTGGGAGCTACTGTGACTAAAACTGAGCTTCCCTACGCACAGGGAAGCAAGAGAAATGCTGATTTCATCAAGCCCAGTTACATACTCAGAATCTGTACTACTGCGCAAATAGGCATGTCTCTGTAGGCAAAAAACTCATTTCTGACAAAGTTGACCAAATGCATCTCAGAAGTGTGCAACTTGTTACCTGAGTTAGAAAACGTCGAGAAACGTTCGTTTCTGCTACCGCTGTGCTTCTACATATGTATTTGCTGAACGGTGAAAGCGCACAGTAATGCACTTTTCTCCCAGCAAATACACTGTTTCTAAGGAAATGGGAACACACTGAGGAGACACTTGTGGGAGCTACTGTGACTAAAACTGAGCTTCCCTACGCACAGGGAAGCAAGAGAAATGCTGATTTCATCAAGCCCAGTTACATACTCAGAATCTGTACTACTGCAGAAATAGGCATGTCTCATTAGGCAAAAAACTCATTTCTGACAAAGTTGCCCAAATGCATCTCAGAAGTGTGCAACTTGTTACCTGAGTTAGAAAACGTCGAGAAACGTTTGTTTCTGCTAGTACTGTGCTTCTACACATGTACTTGCTGAACGGTGAAAACGCACAGTAATGCACTTTTCTCCCAGCAAATACACTGTTTCTAAGGAAATGGGAACACACAGAGGAGACACTTGTGGGAGCTACTGTGACTAAATCTGAGCTTCCCTACGCACAGGGAAGCAAGAGAAATGCTGATTTCATCAAGCCCAGTTACATACTCAGAATCTGTACTACTGCGCAAATAGGCATGTCTCTGTAGGCAAAAAACTCATTTCTGACAAAGTTGCCCAAATGCATCTCAGAAGTGTGCAACTTGTTCCCTGAGTTAGAAAACGTCGAGAAATGGTCGTATCTGCTAGCGCTGTGCTTCTACACATGTATTTGCTGAACGGTGAAAGAGCACAGTAATGCACTTTTCTCCCAGCAAATACACTGTTTCTAAGGAAATGGGAACACACTGAGGAGACACTTGTGGGAGCTACTGGGACTAAAACTGAGCTTCCCTACGCACAGGGAAGCAAGAGAAATGCTGATTTCATCAAGCCCAGTTACATACTCAGAATCTGTACTACTGCGCAAATAGGCATGTCTCTGTAGGCAAAAAACTCATTTCTGACAAAGATGCCCAAATGCATCTCAGAAGTGTGCAACTTGTTCCCTGAGTTAGAAAACGTCGAGAAACGTTCGTTTCTGCTAGCACTGTGCTTCTACACATGTATTTGCTGAACGGTGAAAGCGCACAGTAATGCACTTTTCTCCCAGCAAATACACTGTTTCTAAGGAAATGGGAACACACTTAGGAGACACTTGTGGGAGCTACTGTGACTAAAACTGAGCTTCCCTAAGCACAGGGAAGCAAGAGAAATGCTGATTTCATCAAGCCTAGTTACAAACTCAGATTCTGTACTACTGCGCAAATAGGCATGTCTCTTTAGGCAAAAAACTCATTTCTGACAAAGTTGCCCAAATGCATCTCAGAAGTGTGCAACTTGTTCCCTGAGTTAGAAAACGTCGAGAAACGGTCGTTTCTGCTAGCGCTGTGCTTCTACACATGTATTTGCTGAACGGTGAAAGCGCACAGTAATGCAGTTTTCTCCCAGCAAATACACTGTTTCTAAGGAAATGGGAACACACTGAGGAGACACTTGTGGGAGCTACTGTGACTAAAAGTGAGCTTCCCTACGCACAGGGAAGCAAGAGAAATGCTGATTTCATCAAGCCCAGTTACATACTCAGAATCTGTACTACTGCGCAAATAGGCATGTCTCTGTAGGCAAAAAAACTCATTTCTGACAAAGTTGCCCAAATGCATCTCAGAAGTGTGCAACTTGTTCCCTGAGTTAGAAAACGTCGAGAAACGGTCGTTTCTGCTAGCGCTGTGCTTCTACACATGTATTTGCTGAACGGTGAAAGCGCACAGTAATGCACTTTTCTCCCAGCAAATACACTGTTTCTAAGGAAATGGGAACACACTGAGGAGACACTTTGGGAGCTACTGTGACTAAAACTGAGCTTCCCTACGCACAGGGAAGCAAGAGAAATGCTGATTTCATCAAGCCCAGTTACATACTCAGAATCTGTACTACTGCGCAAATAGGCATGTCTCTTTAGGCAAAAAACTCATTTCTGACAAAGTTGCCCAAATGCATCTAGGAAGTGTGCAACTTGTCCCTGAGTTAGAAAACGTCGAGAAACGTTCGTTTCTGCTAGCGCTGTGCTTCTAGACATGTATTTGCTGAACGGTGAAAGCGCACAGTAATGCACTTTTCTCCCAGCAAATACACTGTTTCTAAGGAAATGGGAACACACTGAGGAGACACTTGTGGGAGCTACTGTGACTAAAACTGAGCTTCCGTACGCACAGGGAAGCAAGAGAAATGCTTATTTCATCAAGCCCAGTTACATACTCAGAATCTGTAATACTGCCCAAATAGGCATGTCTCTGTAGGCAAAAAACTCATTTCTGACAAAGTTGCCCAAATGCATCTCAGAAGTGTGCAACTTGTTCCCTGAGTTAGAAAACGTCAGGAAACATTCGTTTCTGCTAGCGCTGTGCTTCTACACATGTATTTGCTGAACGGTGAAAGCGCACAGTAATGTACTTTTCTCCCAGCAAATACACTGTTTCTAAGGAAATGGGAACACACTGAGGAGACACTTGTGGGAGCTACTGTGACTAAAACTGAGCTTCCCTACGCACAGGGAAGCAAGAGAAATGCTGATTTCATCAAGCCCAGTTACATACTCAGAATCTGTACTACTGCGCAAATAGGCATGTCTCTGTAGGCAAAAAACTCATTTCTGACAAAGTTGACCAAATGCATCTCAGAAGTGTGCAACTTGTTACCTGAGTTAGAAAACGTCGAGAAACGTTCGTTTCTGCTAGCGCTGTGCTTCTACATATGTATTTGCTGAACGGTGAAAGCGCACAGTAATGCACTTTTCTCCCAGCAAATACACTGTTTCTAAGGAAATGGGAACACACTGAGGAGACACTTGTGGGAGCTACTGTGACTAAAACTGAGCTTCCCTACGCACAGGGAAGCAAGAGAAATGCTGATTTCATCAAGCCCAGTTACATACTCAGAATCTGTACTACTGCAGAAATAGGCATGTCTCATTAGGCAAAAAACTCATTTCTGACAAAGTTGCCCAAATGCATCTCAGAAGTGTGCAACTTGTTCTATGAGTTAGAAAACGTCGAGAAACGTTTGTTTCTGCTAGTACTGTGCTTCTACACATGTACTTGCTGAACGGTGAAAACGCACAGTAATGCACTTTTCTCCCAGCAAATACACTGTTTCTAAGGAAATGGGAACACACAGAGGAGACACTTGTGGGAGCTACTGTGACTAAATCTGAGCTTCCCTACGCACAGGGAAGCAAGAGAAATGCTGATTTCATCAAGCCCAGTTACATACTCAGAATCTGTACTACTGCGCAAATAGGCATGTCTCTGTAGGCAAAAAACTCATTTCTGACAAAGTTGCCCAAATGCATCTCAGAAGTGTGCAACTTGTTCCCTGAGTTAGAAAACGTCGAGAAATGGTCGTATCTGCTAGCGCTGTGCTTCTACACATGTATTTGCTGAACGGTGAAAGAGCACAGTAATGCACTTTTCTCCCAGCAAATACACTGTTTCTAAGGAAATGGGAACACACTGAGGAGACACTTGTGGGAGCTACTGGGACTAAAACTGAGCTTCCCTACGCACAGGGAAGCAAGAGAAATGCTGATTTCATCAAGCCCAGTTACATACTCAGAATCTGTACTACTGCGCAAATAGGCATGTCTCTTTAGGCAAAAAACTCATTTCTGACAAAGATGCCCAAATGCATCTCAGAAGTGTGCAACTTGTTCCCTGAGTTAGAAAACGTCGAGAAACGTTCGTTTCTGCTAGCACTGTGCTTCTACACATGTATTTGCTGAACGGTGAAAGCGCACAGTAATGCACTTTTCTCCCAGCAAATACACTGTTTCTAAGGAAATGGGAACACACTAAGGAGACACTTGTGGGAGCTACTGGGACTAAAACTGAGCTTCCCTACGCACAGGGAAGCAAGAGAAATGCTGATTTCATCAAGCCCAGTTACATACTCAGAATCTGTACTACTGCGCAAATAGGCATGTCTCTGTAGGCAAAAAACTCTTTTCTGACAAAGATGCCCAAATGCATCTCAGAAGTGTGCAACTTGTTCCCTGAGTTAGAAAACGTCGAGAAACGGTCGTTTCTGCTAGCGCTGTGCTTCTACATATGTATTTGCTGAACGGTGAAAGCGCACAGTAATGCACGTTTCTCCCAGCAAATACACTGTTTCTAAGGAAATGGGAACACACTGAGGAGACACTTGTGGGAGCTACTGTGACTAAAACTGAGCTTCCCTACGCACAGGGAAGCAAGAGAAATGCTGATTTCATCAAGCCCAGTTACATACTCAGAATCTGTACTACTGCGCAAATAGGCATGTCTCTGTAGGCAAAAAACTCATTTCTGACAAAGTTGCCCAAATGCACCTCAGAAGTGTGCAACTTGTTCCCTAAGTTAGAAAACGTCGAGAAAAGTTCGTTTCTGCTAGCGCTGTGCTTCTACATATGTATTTGCTGAACGGTGAAAGCAAACAGTAATGCACTTTTCTCCCAGCAAATACACTGTTTCTAAGGAAATGGGAACACACTGAGGAGACACTTGTGGGAGCTACTGTGACTAAAACTGAGCTTCCCTACGCACAGGGAAGCAAGAGAAATGCTGATTTCATCAAGCCCAGTTACATACTCAGAATCTGTACTACTGCGCAAATAGGCATGTCTCTTTAGGCAAAAAACTCATTTCTGACAAAGTTGCCCAAATGCATCTCAGAAGTGTGCAACTTGTTCCCTGAGTTAGAAAACGTCGAGAAACGTTCGTTTCTGCTAGCGCTGTGCTTCTACACATGTACTTGCTGAACGGTGAAAGCGCACAGTAATGCACGTTTCTCCCAGCAAATACACTGTTTCTAATGAAATGGGAACACACTGAGGAGACACTTGTGGGAGCTACTGTGACTAAAACTGAGCTTCCCTACGCACAGGGAAGCAAGAGAAATGCTGATTTCACCAAGCCCAGTTACATACTCAGAATCTGTACTACTGGGCAAATAGGCATGAATCTGTAGGCAAAAAACTCATTTCTGACAAAGTTGCCCAAATGCATCTCAGAAGTGTGCAACTTGTTCCCTGAGTTAGAAAACGTCGAGAAACGGTCGTATCTGCTAGCGCTGTGCTTCTACACATGTATTTGCTGAACGGTGAAAGCGCACAGTAATGCACTTTTCTCCCAGCAAATACACTGTTTCTAAGGAAATGGGAACACACTGAGGAGACACTTGTGGGAGCTACTGTGACTAAAACTGAGCTTCCCTACGCACAGGGAAGCAAGAGAAATGCTGATTTCATCAAGCCCAGTTACATACTCAGAATCTGTACTACTGCGCAAATAGGCATGTCTCTTTAGGCAAAAAACTCATTTCTGACAAAGTTGCCCAAATGCATCTCAGAAGTGTGCAACTTGTTCCCTGAGTTAGAAAATGTCCAGAAACGTTCGTTTCTGCAGGCGCTGTGCTTCTACACATGTACTTGCTGAACAGTGAAAGCGCACAGTAATGCACGTTTCTCCCAGCAAATACACTGTTTCTAAGGAAATGGGAACACACTGAGGAGACACTTTTGGGAGCTACCGTGACTAAAACTGAGCTTCCCTACGCACAGGGAAGCAAGAGAAATGCTGATTTCATCCAGCCCAGTTACATACTCAGAATCTGTACTACTGCGCAAATAGGCATGTCTCTGTAGGCAAAAAACACATTTTTGACAAAGTTGCCCAAATGCATCTCAGAAGTGTGCAACTTGTTCCCTGAGTTAGAAAACGTCGAGAAACGGTCGTTTCTGCTAGCGCTGTGCTTCTACATATGTATTTGCTGAACGGTGAAAGAGCACAGTAATGCACTTTTCTCCCAGCAAATACACTGTTTCTAAGGAAATGGGAACACACTGAGGAGACACTTGTGGGAGCTACTGTGACTAAAACTGAGCTTCACTACGCACAGGGAAGCAAGAGAAATGCTGATTTCATCAAGCCCAGTTACATACTCAGAATCTGTACTACTGCGCAAATAGGCATGTCTCTGTAGGCAAAAAACTCATTTCTGACAAAGTTGCCCAAATGCATCTCAGAAGTGTGCAACTTGTTCCCTGAGTTAGAAAACGTCGAGAAACGTTCGTTTCTGCTATCGCTGTGCTTCTACACATGTATTTGCTGAACGGTGAAAGCGCACAGTAATGCACTTTTCTCCCAGCAAATACACTGTTACTATGGAAATGGGAAGACACTGAGGAGACACTTGTGGGAGCTACTGTGACTAAAACTGAGCTTCCCTATGCACAGGGAAGCAAGAGAAATCCTGATTTCATCAAGCCCAGTTACATACTCAGAATCTGTACTACTGCGCAAATAGGCATGTCTCTGTAGGCAAAAAACTCATTCCTGACAAAGTTGCCCAAATGCATCTCAGAAACTTGCAACTTGTTCCCTGAGTTAGAAAACGTCGAGAAACAGTCATATCTGCTAACGCTGTGCTTCTACACATGTATTTGCTGAACGGTGAAAGCGCACAGTAATGCACTTTTCTCCCAGCAAATACACTGTTTCTAAGGAAATGGGAACACACTGAGGAGATACTTGTGGGAGCTACTATGACTAAAACTGAGCTTCCCTACGCACAGGGAAGCAAGAGAAATGCTGATTTCATCAAGCCCAGTTACATACTCAGAATCTGTACTACTGCGCAAATAGGCATGTCTCTGTAGGCAAAAAACTCATTTCTGACAAAGTTGCCCAAATGCATCTCAGAAGTGTGCGACTTGTTCCCTGAGTTAGAAAACGTCGAGAAACGTTCGTTTCTGCTAGCGCTGTGCTTCTACACATGTATTTGCTGAACGGTGAAAGCGCACAGTAATGCACTTTTCTCCCAGCAAATACACTGTTTCTAAGGAAATGGGAACACACTGAGGAGACAATTGTGGGAGCTACTGTGACTAAAACTGAGCTTCCCTACGCACAGGGAAGCAAGAGAAATGCTGATTTCATCAAGCCAAGTTACATACTCAGAATCTGTACTACTGCGCAAATAGGCATGTCTCTGTAGGCAAAAAACTCATTTCTGACAAAGTTGCCCAAATGCATCTCAGAAGTGTGCAACTTGTTCCCTGAGTTAGAAAACGTCGAGAAACGGTCATATCTGCTAACGCTGTGCTTCTACACATGTATTTGCTGAACGGTGAAAGCGCACAGTAATGCACTTTTCTCCCAGCAAATACACTGTTTCTAAGGAAATGGGAACACACTGAGGAGACACTTGTGGGAGCTACTGTGACTAAAACTGAGCTTCCCTACGCACAGGGAAGCAAGAAAAATGCTGATTTCATCAAGCCCAGTTACATACTCAGAATCTGTACTACTGCGCAAATAGGCATAAATCTGTAGGCAAAAAACTCATTTCTGACAAAGATGCCCAAATGCATCTCAGAAGTGTGCAACTTGTTCTGTGAGTTAGAAAACGTCGAGAAACGTTCGTTTCAGCTAGCGCTGTGCTTCTACACATGTCTTTGCTGAACGGTGAAAGCGCACAGTAATGCACTTTTCTCCCAGCAAATACACTGTTTCTAAGGAATTGGGAACACACTGAGGAGACACTTGTGGAGCTACAGTGACTAAAACTGAGCTTCCCTACGCACAGGGAAGCAAGAGAAATGCTGATTTCATCAAGCCCAGTTACATACTCAGAATCTGTACTGCTGCGCAAATAGGCATGTCTCTGTAGGCAAAAAACTCATTTCTGACAAAGTTGCCCAAATGCATCTCAGAAGTGTGCAACTTGTTCCCTGAGTTAGAAAACGTCGAGAAACGGTCGTTTCTGCTAGCGCTGTGCTTCTACACATGTATTTGCTGAACGGTGAAAGCGCACAGTAATGCACTTTTCTCCCAGCAAATACACTGTTTCTAAGGAAATGGGAACACACTGAGGAGACACTTGTGGGAGCTACCGTGACTAAAACTGAGCTCCCCTACGCACAGGGAAGCAAGAGAAATGCTGATTTCATCCAGCCCAGTTACATACTCAGAATCTGTACTACTGCGCAAATAGGCATGTCTCTGTAGGCAAAAAACACATTTTTGACAAAGTTGCCCAAATGCATCTCAGAAGTGTGCAACTTGTTCCCTGAGTTAGAAAACGTCGAGAAACGGTCGTTTCTGCTAGCGCTGTGCTTCTACACATGTATTTGCTGAATGGTGAAAGCACACAGTAATGCACTTTTCTCCCAGCAAATACACTGTTTCTAAGGAAATGGGAACACACTGAGGAGACAGTTGTGGGAGCTACTGTGACTAAAACTGAGCTTCCCTACGCACAGGGAAGCAAGAGAAATGCTGATTTCATCAAGCCCAGTTACATACTCAGAATCTGTACTACTGCGCAAATAGGCATGTCTCTGTAGGCAAAAAACTCATTTCTGACAAAGTTGCCCAAATGCATCTCAGAAGTGTGCAACTTGTTCCCTGAGTTAGAAAACGTCGAGAAACGGTTATATCTGCTAACGCTGTGCTTCTACACATGTACATGCTGAACGGTGAAAGCGCACAGTAATGCACTTTTCTCCCAGCAAATACACTGTTTCTAAGGAAATGGGAACACACTGAGGAGACACTTGTGGGAGCTACTGTGACTAAAACTGAGCTTCGCTACGCACAGGGAAGCAAGAGAAATGCTGATTTCATCAAGCCCAGTTACATACTCAGAATCTGTCCTGTTGCGCAAATAGGCATGAATCTGTAGGCAAAAAACTCATTTCCGACAAAGTTGCCCAAATGCATCTCAGAAGTGTGCAACTTGTTCCCTGAGTTAGAAAACGTCGAGAAACGGTCGTTTCTGCTAGTGCTGTGCTTCTACACATGTATTTGCTGAACGGTGAAAGCGCACAGTAATGCACTTTTCTCCCAGCAAATACACTGTGTCTAAGGAAATGGGAACACACTGAGGAGACACTTGTGGGAGCTACTGTGACTAAAACTGAGCTTCCCTACGCACAGGGAAGCAAGAGAAATCCTGATTTCTCAAGCCCAGTGACATACTCAGAATCTGTACTACTGCGCAAATAGGCATGTCTCTGTAGGCAAAAAACTCATTTCTGACAAAGTTGCCCAAATGCATCTCAGAAGTGTGCAACTTGTTCCCTGAGTTAGAAAACGTCGAGAAACGGTCGTTTCTGCTAGCGCTGTGCTTCTACACATGTATTTGCTGAACGGTGAAAGCGCACAGTAATGCACTTTTCTCCCAGCAAATACACTGTTTCTAAGGAAATGGGAACACACTGAGGAGACACTTGTGGGAGCTACCGTGACTAAAACTGAGCTCCCCTACGCACAGGGAAGCAAGAGAAATGCTGATTTCATCCAGCCCAGTTACATACTCAGAATCTGTACTACTGCGCAAATAGGCATGTCTCTGTAGGCAAAAAACACATTTTTGACAAAGTTGCCCAAATGCATCTCAGAAGTGTGCAACTTGTTCCCTGAGTTAGAAAACGTCGAGAAACGTTCGTTTCTGCTAGCGCTGTGCTTCTACACATGTATTTGCTGAATGGTGAAAGCACACAGTAATGCACTTTTCTCCCAGCAAATACACTGTTTCTAAGGAAATGGGAACACACTGAGGAGACACTTGTGGGAGCTACTGTGACTAAAACTGAGCTTCCCTACGCACAGGGAAGCAAGAGAAATGCTGATTTCATCAAGCCCAGTTACATACTCAGAATCTGTACTACTGCGCAAATAGGCATGTCTCTGTAGGCAAAAAACTCATTTCTGACAAAGTTGCCCAAATGCATCTCAGAAGTGTGCAACTTGTTCCCTGAGTTAGAAAACGTCGAGAAACGGTTATATCTGCTAACGCTGTGCTTCTACACATGTATTTGCTGAACGGTGAAAGCACACAGTAATGCACTTTTCTCCCAGCAAATACACTGTTTCTAAGGAAATGGGAACACACTGAGGAGACACTTGTGGGAGCTACTGTGACTAAAACTGAGCTTCGCTACGCACAGGGAAGCAAGAGAAATGCTGATTTCATCAAGCCCAGTTACATACTCAGAATCTGTCCTGTTGCGCAAATAGGCATGAATCTGTAGGCAAAAAACTCATTTCCGACAAAGTTGCCCAAATGCATCTCAGAAGTGTTCAACTTGTTCCCTGAGTTAGAAAACGTCGAGAAACGTTCGTTTCTGCTAGCGCTGTGCTTCTACACATGTATTTGCTGAACGGTGAAAGCGCACAGTAATGCACTTTTCTCCCAGCAAATACAGTTTCTAAGGAAATGGGAACACACTGAGGAGACACTTGTGGGAGCTACTGTGACTAAAACTGAGCTTCCCTACGCACAGGGAAGCAAGAGAAATGCTGATTTCATCCAGCCCAGTTACATACTCAGAATCTGTACTACTGCGCAAATAGGCATGTCTCTGAAGGCAAAAAGCTCATTTCTGACAAAGTTGCCCAAATGCATCTCAGTAGTGTGCAACTTGTTCCCTGAGTTAGAAAACATAGAGAAATGGTCATTTCTGCTAGCGCTGTGCTTCTACACATGTACTTGCTGAACAGTGAAAGCACACAGTAATGCACTTTTCTCCCAGCAAATACACTGTTTCTAAGGAAATGGGAACACACTGAGGAGACACTTGTGGGAGCTACTGTGACTAAAACTGAGCTTCCCTACGCACAGGGAAGCAAGAGAAATGCTGATTTCATCAAGCCCAGTTACATACTCAGACTCTGTACTACTGCGCAAATAGGCATGTCTCTGTAGGCAAAAAACTCATTTCTGACAAAGTTGCCCAAATGCATCTCAGAAGTGTGCAACTTGTTCCCTGAGTTAGATAACGTCGAGAAACGTTCGTTTCTGCTAGCGCTGTGCTTCTACACATGTCTTTGCTGAACGGTGAAAGCGCACAGTAATGCACTTTTCTCCCAGCAAATACACTGTTTCTAAGGAAATGGGAACACACTGAGGAGACACTTGTGGGAGCTACTGTGACTAAAACTGAGCTTCCCTACGCACAGGGAAGCAGGAGAAATGCTGATTTCATCAAGCCCAGTTACATACTCAGACTCTGTACTACTGCGCAAATAGGCATGTCTCTGTAGGCAAAAAACTCATTTCTGACAAAGTTGCCCAAATGCATCTCAGAAGTGTGCAACTTGTTCCCTGAGTTAGAAAACGTCGAGAAATGGTTATATCTGCTAACGCTGTGCTTCTACACATGTATTTGCTGAACGGTGAAAGCGCACAGTAATGCACTTTTCTCCCAGCAAATACACTGTTTCTAAGGAAATGGGAACACACTGAGGAGACACTTGTGGGAGCTACTGTGACTAAAACTGAGCTTCTCTACGCACAGGGAAGCAAGAGAAATGCTGATTTCATCAAGCCCAGTTACATACTCAGAATCTGTCCTGTTGCGCAAATAGGCATGAATCTGCAGACATAAAACTCATTTCCGACAAAGTTGCCCAAATGCATCTCAGAAGTGTGCAACTTGTTCCCTGAGTTAGAAAACATCGAGAAACGTTCGTTTCTTCTAGCGCTGTGCTTCTACACATGTATTTGCTGAACGGTGAAAGCGCACAGTAATGCACTTTTCTCCCAGCAAATACAGTTTCTTAGGAAATGGGAACACACTGAGGAGACACTTGTGGGAGCTACTGTGACTAAAACTGAGCTTCCCTACGCACTGGGAAGCAAGAGAAATGCTGATTTCATCCAGCCCAGTTACATACGCAGAATCTGTACTACTGGCAAATAGGCATGTCTCTGTAGGCAAAAAACTCATTTCTGACAAAGTTGCACAAATGCATCTCAGAAGTGTGCCACTTGTTCCCTGAGTTAGAAAAGGTCGAGAAACGTTCGTTTCTGCTAGCGCTGTGCTTGTACACATGTATTTGCTGAACGGTGAAAGCGCACAGTAATGCACTTTTCTCCCAGCAAATACACTGTTTCTAAGGAAATGGGAACACACTGAGGAGACACTTGTGGGAGCTACTGTGACTAAAACTGAGCTTCCCTACGCTCAGGGAAGCAAGAGAAATGCTGATTTCATCAAGCCCAGTTACATACTCAGAATCTGTACTACTGTGCAAATAGGCATGTCTCTGTAGGCAAAAAACTCATTTCTGACAAAGTTGCCCAAATGCATCTCAGAAGTGTGCAACTTGTTCCCTGAGTTAGAAAACGTCGAGAAACGTTCGTTTCTGCTAGCTCTGTGCTTCTACACATGTATTGGCTGAACGGTGAAAGCACACAGTAATGCACTTTTCTCCCAGCAAATACACTGTTTCTAAGGAAATGGGAACACACTGAGGAGACACTTGTGGGAGCTACTGTGACTAAAACTGAGCTTCCCTACGCACAGGGAAGCAAGAGAAATGCTGATTTCATCCAGCCCAGTTACATACTCAGAATCTGTACTACTGCGCAAATAGGCATGTCTCTGTAGGCAAAAAACTCATTTTTGAAAAAGTTACCCAAATGCATCTCAGAAGTGTGCAACTTGTTCCCTGAGTTAGAAAACGTCGAGAAACGTTCGTTTCTGCTAGCGCTGTGCTTCTACACATGTCTTTGCTGAACGGTGAAAGCGCACAGTAATGCACTTTTCTCCCAGCAAATACACTGTTTCTAAGGAAATGGGAACACACTGAGGAGACACTTGTGGGAGCTACTGTGACTAAAACTGAGCTTCCCTACGCACAGGGAAGCAAGAGAAATGCTGATTTCATCAAGCCCAGTTACATACTCAGAATCTGTACTACTGCGCAAATAGGCATGTCTCTGTAGGCAAAAAACTCATTTCTGACAAAGTTGCCCAAATGCATCTCAGAAGTGTGCAACTTTTTCCCTGAGTTAGAAAACGTCGAGAAACGTTCGTTTCTGCTAGCGCTGTGCTTCTACACATGTATTTGCTGAACGGTGAAAGCGCAGAGTAATGCACTTTTCTCCCAGCAAATACACTGTTTCTAAGGAAATGGGAACACACTGAGGAGACACTTGTGGGAGCTACTGTGGTAAAACTAAGCTTCCCTACGCACAGGGAAGCAAGAGAAATGCTGATTTCATCAAGCACAGTTACATACTCAGAATCTGTACTACTGCGCAAATAGGCATGCCTCTGTAGGCAAAAAACTCATTTCTGACAAAGTTGCCCAAATGCATCTCAGAAGTGTGCAACTTGTTCCCTGAGTTAGAAAACGTCGAGAAACGTTCGTTTCTGCTAGCGCTGTGCTTCTACACATGTATTTGCTGAACGGTGAAAGCGCACAGTAATGCACTTTTCTCCCAGCAAATACACTGTTTCTAAGGAAATGGGAACACACTGAGGAGACACTTGTGGGAGCTACTGTGACCAAAACTGAGCTTCCCTACGCACAGGGAAGCAAGAGAAATGCTGATTTCATCCAGCCCAGTTACATACTCAGAATCTGTACTACTGCGCAAATAGGCATGTCTCTGTAGGCAAAAAACTCATTTCTGACAAAGTTGCCCAAATGCATCTCAGTAGTGTGCAACTTGTTCCCTGAGTTAGAAAACATAGAGAAATGGTCATTTCTGCTAGCGCTGTGCTTCCACACATGTACTTGCTGAACAGTGAAAGCACACAGTAATGCACTTTTCTCCCAGCAAATACACTGTTTCTAAGGAAATGGGAACACACTGAGGAGACACTTGTGGGAGCTACTGTGACTAAAACTGAGCTTCCCTACGCACAGGGAAGCAAGAGAAATGCTGATTTCATCAAGCCCAGTTGCATACTCAGAATATGTACTACTGCGCAAATAGGCATGTCTCTGTAGGCAAAAAACTCATTTCTGACAAAGTTGCCCAAATGCATCTCAGAAGTGTGCAACTTGTTCCCTGAGTTAGAAAATGTCGAGAAACATTCGTTTTTGCTAGCACTGTGCTTCTACACATGTATTTGCTGAACGGTGAAAGCGCACAGTAATGCACTTTTCTCCCAGCAAATACACTGTTTCTAAGGAAATGGGAACACACTGAGGAGACACTTGTGGGAGCTACCATGACTAAAACTGAGCTTCCCTACGCACAGGGAAGCAAGAGAAATGCTGATTTCATCAAGCCCAGTTACATACTCAGAATCTGTACTACTGCGCAAATAGGCATGTCTCTGTAGGCAAAAAACTCATTTCTGACAAAGTTGCCCAAATGCATCTCAGAAGTGTGCAACTTGTTCCCTGAGTTAGAAAACGTCAAGAAACGGTTATATCTGCTAACGCTGTGCTTCTACACATGTATTTGCTGAACAGTGAAAGCGCACAGTAATGCACTTTTCTCCCAGCAAATACACTGTTTCTAAGGAAATGGGAACACACTGAGGAGACACTTGTGGGAGCTACTGTGACTAAAACTGAGCTTTGCTACGCACAGGGAAGCAAGAGAAATGCTGATTTCATCAAGCCCAGTTACATACTCAGAATCTGTCCTGTTGCGCAAATAGGCATGAATCTGTAGGCAAAAAACTCATTTCCGACAAAGTTGCCCAAATGCATCTCAGAAGTGTTCAACTTGTTCCCTGAGTTAGAAAACGTCGAGAAACGTTCGTTTCTGCTAGCGCTGTGCTTCTACACATGTATTTGCTGAACGGTGAAAGCGCACAGTAATGCACTTTTCTCCCAGCAAATACAGTTTCTAAGGAAATGGGAACACACTGAGGAGACACTTGTGGGAGCTACTGTGACTAAAACTGAGCTTCCCTACGCACAGGGAAGCAAGAGAAATGCTGATTTCATCCAGCCCAGTTACATACTCAGAATCTGTACTACTGCGCAAATAGGCATGTCTCTGTAGGCAAAAAACTCATTTCTGACAAAGTTGCCCAAATGCATCTCAGTAGTGTGCAACTTGTTCCCTGAGTTAGAAAACATAGAGAAATGGTCATTTCTGCTAGCGCTGTGCTTCTACACATGTACTTGCTGAACAGTGAAAGCACACAGTAATGCACTTTTCTCCCAGCAAATACACTGTTTCTAAGGAAATGGAACACACTGAGGAGACACTTGTGGGAGCTACTGTGACTAAAACTGAGCTTCCCTACGCACAGGGAAGCAAGAGAAATGCTGATTTCATTAAGCCCTGTTGCATACTCAGAATCTGTACTACTGCGCAAATAGGCATGTCTCTGTAGGCAAAAAACTCATTTCTGACAAAGTTGCCCAAATGCAACTCAGAAGTGTGCAACTTGTTCCCTGAGTTAGAAAATGTCGAGAAACGTTCGTTTTTGCTAGCACTGTGCTTCTACACATGTATTTGCTGAACGGTGAAAGCGCACAGTAATGCACTTTTCTCCCAGCAAATACACTGTTTCTAAGGAAATGGGAACACACTGAGGAGACACTTGTGGGAGCTACCGTGACTAAAACTGAGCTTCCCTACACACAGGGAAGCAAGAGAAATGCTGATTTCATCAAGCACAGTTACATACTCAGAATCTGTACTACTGCGCAAATAGGCATGCCTCTGTAGGCAAAAAACTCATTTCTGACAAAGTTGCCCAAATGCATCTCAGAAGTGTGCAACTTGTTACCTGAGTTAGAAAACGTCGAGAAACGTTCTTTTCTGCTAGCGCTGTGCTTCTACACATGTATTTGCTGAATGGTGAAAGCGCACAGTAATGCACTTTTTTCCCAGCAAATACACTGTTTCTAAGGAAATGGGAACACACTGAGGAGACACTTGTGGGAGCTACTGTGACTAAAACTGAGCTTCCCTATGCACAGGGAAGCAAGAGAAATGCTGATTTCATCAAGCCCAGTTACATACTCAGAATCTGTACTACTGCGCAAATAGGCATGTCTCTGTAGGCAAAAAACTCATTTCTGACAAAGTTGACCAAATGCATCTCAGAAGTGTGCAACTTGTTCCCTGAGTTAGAAAACGTCGAGAAATGGTCGTTTCTGCTAGCGCTGTGCTTCTACATATGTATTTGCTGAACGGTGAAAGTGCACAGTAATGCACTTTTCTCCCAGCAAATACACTGTTTCTAAGGAAATGGGAACACACTGAGGAGACAATTGTGGAAGCTACTGTGACTAAAACTGAGCTTCCCTACGCACAGGGAAGCAAGAGAAATGCTGATTTCATCAAGCCCAATTACATACTCAAAATCTGTACTACTGCACAAATAGGCATGTCTCTTTAGGCAAAAAACTCATTTCTGACAAAGTTGCCCAAATGCATCTCAGAAGTGTGCAACTTGTTCCCTGAGTTAGAAAACGTCGAGAAACGGTTATATCTGCTAACGCTGTGCTTCTACACATGTATTTGCTGAACGGTGAAAGCGCACAGTAATGCACTTTTCTCCCAGCAAATACACTGTTTCTAAGGAAATGGGAACACACTGAGGAGACACTTGTGGGAGCTACTGTGACTAAAACTGAGCTTCCCTACGCACAGGGAAGCAAGAGAAATGCTGATTTCATCAAGCCCAGTTACATACTCAGAATCTGTCCTGTTGCGCAAATAGGCATGAATCTGTAGGCAAAAAACTCATTTCCGACAAAGTTGCCCAAATGCATCTCAGAAGTGTGCAACTTGTTCCCTGAGTTAGAAAACGTCGAGAAACGTTCGTTTCTTCTAGCGCTGTGCTTCTCCACATGTATTTGCTGAACGGTGAAAGCACACAGTAATGCACTTTTCTCCCAGCAAATACAGTTTCTAAGGAAATGGGAACACACTGAGGAGACACTTGTGGGAGCTACTGTGACTAAAACTGAGCTTCCCTACGCACAGGGAAGCAAGAGAAATGCTGATTTCATCCAGCCCAGTTACATACTCAGAATCTGTACTACTGGCAAATAGGCATGTCTCTGTAGGCAAAAAACTCATTTCTGACAAAGTTGCACAAATGCATCTCAGAAGTGTGCCACTTGTTCCCTGAGTTAGAAAAGGTCGAGAAACGTTCGTTTCTGCTAGCGCTGTGCTTCTACACATGTATTTGCTGAACGGTGAAAGCGCACAGTAATGCACTTTTCTCCCAGCAAATACACTGTTTCTAAGGAAATGGGAACACACTGAGGAGACACTTGTGGGAGCTACTGTGACTAAAACTGAGCTTCCCTACGCACAGGGAAGCAAGAGAAATGCTGATTTCATCCAGCCCAGTTACATACTCAGAATCTGTACTACTGCGCAAATAGGCATGTCTCTGTAGGCAAAAAACTCATTTCTGACAAAGTTGCCCAAATGCATCTCAGTAGTGTGCAACTTGTTCCCTGAGTTAGAAAACATAGAGAAATGGTCATTTCTGCTAGCGCTGTGCTTCCACACATGTACTTGCTGAACAGTGAAAGCACACAGTAATGCACTTTTCTCCCAGCAAATACACTGTTTCTAAGGAAATGGGAACACACTGAGGAGACACTTGTGGGAGCTACTGTGACTAAAACTGAGCTTCCCTACGCACAGGGAAGCAAGAGAAATGCTGATTTCATCAAGCCCAGTTGCATACTCAGAATCTGTACTACTGCGCAAATAGGCATGTCTCTGTAGGCAAAAAACTCATTTCTGACAAAGTTGCCCAAATGCATCTCAGAAGTGTGCAACTTGTTCCCTGAGTTAGAAAATGTCGAGAAACGTTCGTTTTTGCTAGCACTGTGCTTCTACACATGTATTTGCTGAACGGTGAAAGCGCACAGTAATGCACTTTTCTCCCTGCAAATACACTGTTTCTAAGGAAATGGGAACACACTGAGGAGACACTTGTGGGAGCTACCGTGACTAAAACTGAGCTTCCCTACGCACAGGGAGGCAAGAGAAATGCTGATTTCATCAAGCCCAGTTACATACTCAGAATCTGTACTACTGCGCAAATAGGCATGTCTCTGTAGGCAAAAAACTCATTTCTGACAAAGTTGCCCAAATGCATCTCAGAAGTGTGCAACTTGTTCCCTGAGTTAGAAAACGTCAAGAAACGGTTATATCTGCTAACGCTGTGCTTCTACACATGTATTTGCTGAACGGTGAAAGCGCACAGTAATGCACTTTTCTCCCAGCAAATACACTGTTTCTTAGGAAATGGGAACACACTGAGGAGACACTTGTGGGAGCTACTGTGACTAAAACTGAGCTTCCCTACGCACAGGGAAGCAAGAAAAATGCTGATTTCATCAAGCCCAGTTACATACTCAGAATCTGTCCTGTTGCGCAAATAGGCATGAATCTGTAGGCAAAAAACTCATTTCCGACAAAGTTGCCCAAATGCATCTCAGAAGTGTGCAACTTGTTCCCTGAGTTAGAAAACGTCGAGAAACGTTCGTTTCTTCTAGCGCTGTGCTTCTACACATGTATTTGCTGAACGGTGAAAGCGCACAGTAATGTACTTTTCTCCCAGCAAATACAGTTTCTAAGGAAATGGGAACACACTGAGGAGACACTTGTGTGAGCTACTGTGACTAAAACTGAGCTTCCCTACGCACAGGGACGCAAGAGAAATGCTGATTTCATCCAGCCCAGTTACATACTCAGAATCTGTACTACTGGCAAATAGGCATGTCTCTGTAGGCAAAAAACTCATTTCTGACAAAGTTGCACAAATGCATCTCAGAAGTGTGCCACTTGTTCCCTGAGTTAGAAAACGTCGAGAAACGTTCGTTTCTGCTAGCGCTGTGCTTCTACACATGTATTTGCTGAACGGTGAAAGCGCACAGTAATGCACTTTTCTCCCAGCAAATACACTGTTTCTAAGGAAATGGGAACACACTGAGGAGACACTTGTGGGAGCTACTGTGACTAAAACTGAGCTTCCCTAAGCTCAGGGAAGCAAGAGAAATGCTGATTTCATCAAGCCCAGTTACATACTCAGAATCTGTACTACTGCGCAAATAGGCATGTCTCTGTAGGCAAAAAACTCATTTCTGACAAAGTTGCCCAAATGCATCTCAGAAGTGTGCAACTTGTTCCCTGAGTTAGAAAACATCGAGAAACTTTCGTTTCTGCTAGCGCTGTGCTTCTACACATGTATTTGCTGAACGGTGAAAGCGCACAGTAATGCACTTTTCTCCCAGCAAATACACTGTTTCTAAGGAAATGGGAACACACTGAGGAGACACTTGTGGGAGCTACTGTGGTAAAACTGAGCTTCCCTACGCACAGGGAAGCAAGAGAAATGCTGATTTCATCAAGCCCAGTTACATACTCAGAATCTGTACTACTGCGCAAATAGGCATGCCTCTGTAGGCAAAAAACTCATTTCTGACAAAGTTGCCCAAATGCATCTCAGAAGTGTGCAACTTGTTCCCTGAGTTAGAAAACGTCGAGAAACGTTCGTTTCTGCTAGCGCTGTGCTTCTACACATGTATTTGCTGAACGGTGAAAGCGCACAGTAATGCACTTTTCTTCCAGCAAATACACTGTTTCTAAGGAAATGGGAACACACTGAGGAGACACTTGTGGGAGCTACTGTGACTAAAACTGAGCTTCCCTACGCACAGGGAAGCAAGAGAAATGCTGATTTCATCCAGCCCAGTTACATACTCAGAATCTGTACTACTGCGCAAATAGGCATGTCTCTGTAGGCAAAAAACTCATTTCTGACAAAGTTGCCCAAATGCATCTCAGTAGTGTGCAACTTGTTCCCTGAGTTAGAAAACATAGAGAAATGGTCATTTCTGCTAGTGCTGTGCTTCTACACATGTACTTGCTGAACAGTGAAAGCACACAGTAATGCACTTTTCTCCCAGCAAATACACTGTTTCTAAGGAAATGGCAACACACTGAGGAGACACTTGTGGGAGCTACTGTGACTAAAACTGAGCTTCCCTACGCACAGGGAAGCAAGAGAAATGCTGATTTCATCAAGCCCAGTTGCATACTCAGAATCTGTACTACTGCGCAAATAGGCATGTCTCTGTAGGCAAAAAACTCATTTCTGACAAAGTTGCCCAAATGCATCTCAGAAGTGTGCAACTTGTTCCCTGAGTTAGAAAATGTCGAGAAACGTTCGTTTTTGCTAGCACTGTGCTTCTACACATGTATTTGCTGAACGGTGAAAGCGCACAGTAATGCACTTTTCTCCCAGCAAATACACTGTTTCTAATGAAATGGGAACACAATGAGGAGACACTTGTGGGAGCTACCGTGACTAAAACTGAGCTTCCCTACGCACAGGGAAGCAAGAGAAATGCTGATTTCATCAAGCCCAGTTACATACTCAGAATCTGTACTACTGCGCAAATAGGCATATCTCTGTAGGCAAAAAACTCATTTCTGACAAAGTTGCCCAAATGCATCTCAGAAGTGTGCAACTTGTTCCCTGAGTTAGAAAACGTCAAGAAACGGTTATATCTGCTATCGCTGTGCTTCTACACATGTATTTGCTGAACGGTGAAAGCACACAGTAATGCACTTTTCTCCCAGCAAATACACTGTTTCTTAGGAAATGGGAACACACTGAGGAGACACTTGTGGGAGCTACTGTGACTAAAACTGAGCTTCCCTACGCACAGGGAAGCAAGAGAAATGCTGATTTCATCAAGCCCAGTTACATACTCAGAATCTGTACTACTGCGCAAATAGGAATGTCTCTGTAGGCAAAAATCTCATTTCTGACAAAGTTGACCAAATGCATCTCAGAAGTGTGCAACTTGTTCCCTGAGTTAGAAAACGTCGAGAAATGGTCGTTTCTGCTAGCGCTGTGCTTCTACATATGTATTTGCTGAACGGTGAAAGCGCACAGTAATGCACTTTTCTCCCAGCAAATACACTGTTTCTAAGGAAATGGGAACACACTGAGGAGACAATTGTGGAAGCTACTGTGACTAAAACTGAGCTTCCCTACGCACAGGGAAGCAAGAGAAATGCTGATTTCATCAAGCCCAATTACATACTCAAAATCTGTACTACTGCACAAATAGGCATGTCTCTTTAGGCAAAAAACTCATTTCTGACAAAGTTGCCCAAATGCATCTCAGAAGTGTGCAACTTGTTCCCTGAGTTAGAAAACGTCGAGAAACGTTCGTTTCTGCTAGCGCTGTGCTTCTACACATGTACATGCTGAACGGTGAAAGCGCACAGTAATGCACTTTTCTCCCAGCAAATACACTGTTTCTAAGGAAATGGGAACACACAGAGGAGAGACTTGTGGGAGCTACTGTGACTAAAACTGAGCTTCCCTACGCACAGGGAAGCAAGAGAAATGCTGATTTCATCCAGCCCAGTTACATACTCAGAATCTGTACTACTGGCAAATAGGCATGTCTCTGTAGGCAAGAAACTCATTTCTGACAAAGTTGCACAAATGCATCTCAGAAGTGTGCCACTTGTTCCCTGAGTTAGAAAAGGTCGAGAAACGTTCGTTTCTGCTAGCGCTGTGCTTCTACACATGTATTTGCTGAACGGTGAAAGCGCACAGTAATGCACTTTTCTCCCAGCAAATACACTGTTTCTAAGGAAATGGGAACACACTGAGGAGACACTTTTGGGAGCTACTGTGACTAAAACTGAGCTTCCCTACGCACAGGGAAGCAAGAGAAATGCTGATTTCATCCAGCCCAGTTACATACTCAGAATCTGTACTACTGCGCAAATAGGCATGTCTCTGTAGGCAAAAAACTCATTTCTGACAAAGTTGCCCAAATGCATCTCAGTAGTGTGCAACTTGTTCCCTGAGTTAGAAAACATAGAGAAATGGTCATTTCTGCTAGCGCTGTGCTTCCACACATGTACTTGCTGAACAGTGAAAGCACACAGTAATGCACTTTTCTCCCAGCAAATACACTGTTTCTAAGGAAATGGGAACACACTGAGGAGACACTTGTGGGAGCTACTGTGACTAAAACTGAGCTTCCCTACGCACAGGGAAGCAAGAGAAATGCTGATTTCATCAAGCCCAGTTGCATACTCAGAATCTGTACTACTGCGCAAATAGGCATGTCTCTGTAGGCAAAAAACTCATTTCTGACAAAGTTGCCCAAATGCATCTCAGAAGTGTGCAACTTGTTCCCTGAGTTAGAAAATGTCGAGAAACGTTCGTTTTTGCTAGCACTGTGCTTCTACACATGTATTTGCTGAACGGTGAAAGCGCACAGTAATGCACTTTTCTCCCTGCAAATACACTGTTTCTAAGGAAATGGGAACACACTGAGGAGACACTCGTGGGAGCTACCGTGACTAAAACTGAGCTTCCCTACGCACAGGGAAGCAAGAGAAATGCTGATTTCATCAAGCCCAGTTACATACTCAGAATCTGTACTACTGCGCAAATAGGCATGTCTCTTTAGGCAAAAAACTCATTTCTGACAAAGTTGCCCAAATGCATCTCAGAAGTGTGCAACTTGTTCCCTGAGTTAGAAAACGTCAAGAAACGGTTATATCTGCTAACGCTGTGCTTCTACACATGTATTTGCTGAACGGTGAAAGCGCACAGTAATGCACTTTTCTCCCAGCAAATACACTGTTTCTTAGGAAATGGGAACACACTGAGGAGACACTTGTGGGAGCTACTGTGACTAAAACTGAGCTTCCCTACGCACAGGGAAGCAAGAGAAATGCTGATTTCATCAAGCCCAGTTACATACTCAGAATCTGTCCTGTTGCGCAAATAGGCATGAATCTGTAGGCAAAAAACTCATTTCCGACAAAGTTGCCCAAATGCATCTCAGAAGTGTGCAACTTGTTCCCTGAGTTAGAAAACGTCGAGAAACGTTCGTTTCTTCTAGCGCTGTGCTTCTACACATGTATTTGCTGAACGGTGAAAGCGCACAGTAATGTACTTTTCTCCCAGCAAATACAGTTTCTAAGGAAATGGGAACACACTGAGGAGACACTTGTGGGAGCTACTGTGACTAAAACTGAGCTTCCCTACGCACAGGGACGCAAGAGAAATGCTGATTTCATCCAGCCCAGTTACATACTCAGAATCTGTACTACTGGCAAATAGGCATGTCTCTGTAGGCAAAAAACTCATTTCTGACAAAGTTGCACAAATGCATCTCAGAAGTGTGCCACTTGTTCCCTGAGTTAGAAAACGTCGAGAAACGTTCGTTTCTGCTAGCGCTGTGCTTCTACACATGTATTTGCTGAACGGTGAAAGCGCACAGTAATGCACTTTTCTCCCAGCAAATACACTGTTTCTAAGGAAATGGGAACACACTGAGGAGACACTTGTGGGAGCTACTGTGACTAAAACTGAGCTTCCCTAAGCTCAGGGAAGCAAGAGAAATGCTGATTTCATCAAGCCCAGTTACATACTCAGAATCTGTACTACTGCGCAAATAGGCATGTCTCTGTAGGCAAAAAACTCATTTCTGACAAAGTTGCCCAAATGCATCTCAGAAGTGTGCAACTTGTTCCCTGAGTTAGAAAACATCGAGAAACTTTCGTTTCTGCTAGCGCTGTGCTTCTACACATGTATTTGCTGAACGGTGAAAGCGCACAGTAATGCACTTTTCTCCCAGCAAATACACTGTTTCTAAGGAAATGGGAACACACTGAGGAGACACTTGTGGGAGCTACTGTGACTAAAACTGAGCTTCCCTACGCACAGGGAAGCAAGAGAAATGCTGATTTCATCCAGCCCAGTTACATACTCAGAATCTGTACTACTGCGCAAATAGGCATGTCTCTGTAGGCAAAAAACTCATTTTTGAAAAAGTTACCCAAATGCATCTCAGAAGTGTGCAACTTGTTCCCTGAGTTAGAAAACGTCGAGAAACGTTCGTTTCTGCTAGCGCTGTGCTTCTACACATGTCTTTGCTGAACGGTGAAAGCGCACAGTAATGCACTTTTCTCCCAGCAAATACACTGTTTCTAAGGAAATGGGAACACACTGAGGAGACACTTGTGGGAGCTACTGTGACTAAAACTGAGCTTCCCTACGCACAGGGAAGCAAGAGAAATGCTGATTTCATCAAGCCCAGTTACATACTCAGAATCTGTACTACTGCGCAAATAGGCATGTCTCTGTAGGCAAAAAACTCATTTCTGACAAAGTTGCCCAAATGCATCTCAGAAGTGTGCAACTTTTTCCCTGAGTTAGAAAACGTTGAGAAACATTCGTTTCTGCTAGCGCTGTGCTTCTACACATGTATTTGCTGAACGGTGAAAGCGCACAGTAATGCACTTTTCTCCCAGCAAATACACTGTTTCTAAGGAAATGGGAACACACTGAGGAGACACTTGTGAGAGCTACTGTGGTAAAACTAAGCTTCCCTACGCACAGGGAAGCAAGAGAAATGCTGATTTCATCAAGCCCAGTTACATACTCAGAATCTGTACTACTGCGCAAATAGGCATGCCTCTGTAGGCAAAAAACTCATTTCTGACAAAGTTGCCCAAATGCATCTCAGAAGTGTGCAACTTGTTCCCTGAGTTAGAAAACGTCGAGAAACGTTCGTTTCTGCTAGCGCTGTGCTTCTACACATGTATTTGCTGAACGGTGAAAGCGCACAGTAATGCACTTTTCTTCCAGCAAATACACTGTTTCTAAGGAAATGGGAACACACTGAGGAGACACTTGTGGGAGCTACTGTGACTAAAACTGAGCTTCCCTACGCACAGGGAAGCAAGAGAAATGCTGATTTCATCCAGCCCAGTTACATACTCAGAATCTGTACTACTGCGCAAATAGGCATGTCTCTGTAGGCAAAAAACTCATTTCTGACAAAGTTGCCCAAATGCATCTCAGTAGTGTGCAACTTGTTCCCTGAGTTAGAAAACATAGAGAAATGGTCATTTCTGCTAGTGCTGTGCTTCTACACATGTACTTGCTGAACAGTGAAAGCACACAGTAATGCACTTTTCTCCCAGCAAATACACTGTTTCTAAGGAAATGGCAACACACTGAGGAGACACTTGTGGGAGCTACTGTGACTAAAACTGAGCTTCCCTACGCACAGGGAAGCAAGAGAAATGCTGATTTCATCAAGCCCAGTTGCATACTCAGAATCTGTACTACTGCGCAAATAGGCATGTCTCTGTAGGCAAAAAACTCATTTCTGACAAAGTTGCCCAAATGCATCTCAGAAGTGTGCAACTTGTTCCCTGAGTTAGAAAATGTCGAGAAACGTTCGTTTTTGCTAGCACTGTGCTTCTACACATGTATTTGCTGAACGGTGAAAGCGCACAGTAATGCACTTTTCTCCCAGCAAATACACTGTTTCTAAGGAAATGGGAACACAATGAGGAGACACTTGTGGGAGCTACCGTGACTAAAACTGAGCTTCCCTACGCACAGGGAAGCAAGAGAAATGCTGATTTCATCAAGCCCAGTTACATACTCAGAATCTGTACTACTGCGCAAATAGGCATATCTCTGTAGGCAAAAAACTCATTTCTGACAAAGTTGCCCAAATGCATCTCAGAAGTGTGCAACTTGTTCCCTGAGTTAGAAAACGTCAAGAAACGGTTATATCTGCTATAGCTGTGCTTCTACACATGTATTTGCTGAACGGTGAAAGCGCACAGTAATGCACTTTTCTCCCAGCAAATACACTGTTTCTTAGGAAATGGGAACACACTGAGGAGACACTTGTGGGAGCTACTGTGACTAAAACTGAGCTTCCCTACGCACAGGGAAGCAAGAGAAATGCTGATTTCATCAAGCCCAGTTACATACTCAGAATCTGTACTACTGCGCAAATAGGCATGTCTCTGTAGGCAAAAATCTCATTTCTGACAAAGTTGACCAAATGCATCTCAGAAGTGTGCAACTTGTTCCCTGAGTTAGAAAACGTCGAGAAATGGTCGTTTCTGAGAGCGCTGTGCTTCTACATATGTATTTGCTGAACGGTGAAAGCGCACAGTAATGCACTTTTCTCCCAGCAAATACACTGTTTCTAAGGAAATGGGAACACACTGAGGAGACAATTGTGGAAGCTACTGTGACTAAAACTGAGCTTCCCTACGCACAGGGAAGCAAGAGAAATGCTGATTTCATCAAGCCCAATTACATACTCAAAATCTGTACTACTGCACAAATAGGCATGTCTCTTTAGGCAAAAAACTCATTTCTGACAAAGTTGCCCAAATGCATCTCAGAAGTGTGCCACTTGTTCCCTGAGTTAGAAAAGGTCGAGAAACGTTCGTTTCTGCTAGCGCTGTGCTTGTACACATGTATTTGCTGAACGGTGAAAGCGCACAGTAATGCACTTTTCTCCCAGCAAATACACTGTTTCTAAGGAAATGGGAACACACTGAGGAGACACTTGTGGGAGCTACTGTGACTAAAACTGAGCTTCCCTACGCTCAGGGAAGCAAGAGAAATGCTGATTTCATCAAGCCCAGTTACATACTCAGAATCTGTACTACTGTGCAAATAGGCATGTCTCTGTAGGCAAAAAACTCATTTCTGACAAAGTTGCCCAAATGCATCTCAGAAGTGTGCAACTTGTTCCCTGAGTTAGAAAACGTCGAGAAACGTTCGTTTCTGCTAGCTCTGTGCTTCTACACATGTATTGGCTGAACGGTGAAAGCACACAGTAATGCACTTTTCTCCCAGCAAATACACTGTTTCTAAGGAAATGGGAACACACTGAGGAGACACTTGTGGGAGCTACTGTGACTAAAACTGAGCTTCCCTACGCACAGGGAAGCAAGAGAAATGCTGATTTCATCCAGCCCAGTTACATACTCAGAATCTGTACTACTGCGCAAATAGGCATGTCTCTGTAGGCAAAAAACTCATTTTTGAAAAAGTTACCCAAATGCATCTCAGAAGTGTGCAACTTGTTCCCTGAGTTAGAAAACGTCGAGAAACGTTCGTTTCTGCTAGCGCTGTGCTTCTACACATGTCTTTGCTGAACGGTGAAAGCGCACAGTAATGCACTTTTCTCCCAGCAAATACACTGTTTCTAAGGAAATGGGAACACACTGAGGAGACACTTGTGGGAGCTACTGTGACTAAAACTGAGCTTCCCTACGCACAGGGAAGCAAGAGAAATGCTGATTTCATCAAGCCCAGTTACATACTCAGAATCTGTACTACTGCGCAAATAGGCATGTCTCTGTAGGCAAAAAACTCATTTCTGACAAAGTTGCCCAAATGCATCTCAGAAGTGTGCAACTTTTTCCCTGAGTTAGAAAACGTCGAGAAACGTTCGTTTCTGCTAGCGCTGTGCTTCTACACATGTATTTGCTGAACGGTGAAAGCGCACAGTAATGCACTTTTCTCCCAGCAAATACACTGTTTCTAAGGAAATGGGAACACACTGAGGAGACACTTGTGGGAGCTACTGTGGTAAAACTAAGCTTCCCTACGCACAGGGAAGCAAGAGAAATGCTGATTTCATCAAGCCCAGTTACATACTCAGAATCTGTACTACTGCGCAAATAGGCATGCCTCTGTAGGCAAAAAACTCATTTCTGACAAAGTTGCCCAAATGCATCTCAGAAGTGTGCAACTTGTTCCCTGAGTTAGAAAACGTCGAGAAACGTTCGTTTCTGCTAGCGCTGTGCTTCTACACATGTATTTGCTGAACGGTGAAAGCACACAGTAATGCACTTTTCTCCCAGCAAATACACTGTTTCTAAGGAAATGGCAACACACTGAGGAGACACTTGTGGGAGCTACTGTGACCAAAACTGAGCTTCCCTACGCACAGGGAAGCAAGAGAAATGCTGATTTCATCCAGCCCAGTTACATACTCAGAATCTGTACTACTGCGCAAATAGGCATGTCTCTGTAGGCAAAAAACTCATTTCTGACAAAGTTGCCCAAATGCATCTCAGTAGTGTGCAACTTGTTCCCTGAGTTAGAAAACATAGAGAAATGGTCATTTCTGCTAGCGCTGTGCTTCCACACATGTACTTGCTGAACAGTGAAAGCACACAGTAATGCACTTTTCTCCCAGCAAATACACTGTTTCTAAGGAAATGGGAACACACTGAGGAGACACTTGTGGGAGCTACTGTGACTAAAACTGAGCTTCCCTACGCACAGGGAAGCAAGAGAAATGCTGATTTCATCAAGCCCAGTTGCATACTCAGAATATGTACTACTGCGCAAATAGGCATGTCTCTGTAGGCAAAAAACTCATTTCTGACAAAGTTGCCCAAATGCATCTCAGAAGTGTGCAACTTGTTCCCTGAGTTAGAAAATGTCGAGAAACATTCGTTTTTGCTAGCACTGTGCTTCTACACATGTATTTGCTGAACGGTGAAAGCGCACAGTAATGCACTTTTCTCCCAGCAAATACACTGTTTCTAAGGAAATGGGAACACACTGAGGAGACACTTGTGGGAGCTACCATGACTAAAACTGAGCTTCCCTACGCACAGGGAAGCAAGAGAAATGCTGATTTCATCAAGCCCAGTTACATACTCAGAATCTGTACTACTGCGCAAATAGGCATGTCTCTGTAGGCAAAAAACTCATTTCTGACAAAGTTGCCCAAATGCATCTCAGAAGTGTGCAACTTGTTCCCTGAGTTAGAAAACGTCAAGAAACGGTTATATCTGCTAACGCTGTGCTTCTACACATGTATTTGCTGAACAGTGAAAGCGCACAGTAATGCACTTTTCTCCCAGCAAATACACTGTTTCTAAGGAAATGGGAACACACTGAGGAGACACTTGTGGGAGCTACTGTGACTAAAACTGAGCTTTGCTACGCACAGGGAAGCAAGAGAAATGCTGATTTCATCAAGCCCAGTTACATACTCAGAATCTGTCCTGTTGCGCAAATAGGCATGAATCTGTAGGCAAAAAACTCATTTCCGACAAAGTTGCCCAAATGCATCTCAGAAGTGTTCAACTTGTTCCCTGAGTTAGAAAACGTCGAGAAACGTTCGTTTCTGCTAGCGCTGTGCTTCTACACATGTATTTGCTGAACGGTGAAAGCGCACAGTAATGCACTTTTCTCCCAGCAAATACAGTTTCTAAGGAAATGGGAACACACTGAGGAGACACTTGTGGGAGCTACTGTGACTAAAACTGAGCTTCCCTACGCACAGGGAAGCAAGAGAAATGCTGATTTCATCCAGCCCAGTTACATACTCAGAATCTGTACTACTGCGCAAATAGGCATGTCTCTGTAGGCAAAAAACTCATTTCTGACAAAGTTGCCCAAATGCATCTCAGTAGTGTGCAACTTGTTCCCTGAGTTAGAAAACATAGAGAAATGGTCATTTCTGCTAGCGCTGTGCTTCTACACATGTACTTGCTGAACAGTGAAAGCACACAGTAATGCACTTTTCTCCCAGCAAATACACTGTTTCTAAGGAAATGGAACAAACTGAGGAGACACTTGTGGGAGCTACTGTGACTAAAACTGAGCTTCCCTACGCACAGGGAAGCAAGAGAAATGCTGATTTCATCAAGCCCTGTTGCATACTCAGAATCTGTACTACTGCGCAAATAGGCATGTCTCTGTAGGCAAAAAACTCATTTCTGACAAAGTTGCCCAAATGCAACTCAGAAGTGTGCAACTTGTTCCCTGAGTTAGAAAATGTCGAGAAACGTTCGTTTTTGCTAGCACTGTGCTTCTACACATGTATTTGCTGAACGGTGAAAGCGCACAGTAATGCACTTTTCTCCCAGCAAATACACTGTTTCTAAGGAAATGGGAACACACTGAGGAGACACTTGTGGGAGCTACCGTGACTAAAACTGAGCTTCCCTACACACAGGGAAGCAAGAGAAATGCTGATTTCATCAAGCACAGTTACATACTCAGAATCTGTACTACTGCGCAAATAGGCATGCCTCTGTAGGCAAAAAACTCATTTCTGACAAAGTTGCCCAAATGCATCTCAGAAGTGTGCAACTTGTTCCCTGAGTTAGAAAACGTCGAGAAACGTTCTTTTCTGCTAGCGCTGTGCTTCTACACATGTATTTGCTGAATGGTGAAAGCGCACAGTAATGCACTTTTCTCCCAGCAAATACACTGTTTCTAAGGAAATGGGAACACACTGAGGAGACACTTGTGGGAGCTACTGTGACTAAAACTGAGCTTCCCTATGCACAGGGAAGCAAGAGAAATGCTGATTTCATCAAGCCCAGTTACATACTCAGAATCTGTACTACTGCGCAAATAGGCATGTCTCTGTAGGCAAAAAACTCATTTCTGACAAAGTTGACCAAATGCATCTCAGAAGTGTGCAACTTGTTCCCTGAGTTAGAAAACGTCGAGAAATGGTCGTTTCTGCTAGCGCTGTGCTTCTACACATGTATTTGCTGAACGGTGAAAGTGCACAGTAATGCACTTTTCTCCCAGCAAATACACTGTTTCTAAGGAAATGGGAACACACTGAGGAGACACTTGTGGGAGCTACTGTGACTAAAACTGAGCTTCCCTACGCACAGGGAAGCAAGAGAAATGCTGATTTCATCAAGCCCAGTTACATACTCAGAATCTGTACTACTGCGCAAATAGGCATGTCTCTTTAGGCAAAAAACTCATTTCTGACAAAGTTCCCCAAATGCATCTCTGAAGTGTGCAACTTGTTCCCTGAGTTAGAAAACGTTGAGAAACGGTGGTTTCTGCTAGCGCTGTGCTTCTACACATGTATTTGCTGAACGGTGAAAGCGCACAGTAATGCACTTTTCTCCCAGCAAATACACTGTTTCTAAGGAAATGGGAACACACTGAGGAGACACTTGTGGGAGCTACTGTGACTAAAACTGAGCTTCCCTACGCACAGGGAAGCAAGAGAAATGCTGATTACATCAAGCCCAGTTACATACTCAGAATCTGTACTACTGCGCAAATAGGCATGTCTCTTTAGGCAAAAAATTCATTTCTGACAAAGTTGCCCAAATGCATCTCAGAAGTGAGCAACTTGTTCTCTGAGTTAGAAAACGTCGATAAACGTTCGTTTCTGCTTGCGCTGTGCTTCTACACATGTATTTGCTGAACGGTGAAAGCGCACAGTAATGCACTTTTCTCCCAGCAAATACACTGTTTCTAAGGAAATGGGAACACACTGAGGAGACACTTGTGGGAGCTACTGTGACTAAAACTGAGCTTCCCTACGCACAGGGAAGCAAGAGAAATGCTGATTTCATCAAGCCCAGTTATATACTCAGAATCTGTACTACTGCGCAAAAAAGCATGTCTCTTTAGGCAAACAACTCATTTCTGACAAAGTTGCGCAAATGCATCTCAGAATTGTGCAACTTGTTCCCTGAGTTAGAAAACGTCGAGAATCGTTCGTTTCTGCTAGCGCTGTGCTTCTACACATGTATCTGCTGAACGGTGAAAGCTCACAGTAATGCACTTCTCTCCCAGCAAATACACTGTTTCTAAGGAAATGGGAACACACTGAGGAGACACTTGTGGGAGCTACTGTGACTAAAACTGAGCTTCCGTACGCACAGGGAAGCAAGAGAAATGCTGATTTCATCAAGCCCAGTTACATACTCAGAATCTGTACTACTGCGCAAATAGGCATGTCTCTTTAGGCAAAAAACTCATTTCTGACAAAGTTGCCCAAATGCATCTCAGAAGTGTGCAACTTGTTCCTTGAGTTAGAAAACGTCGAGAAACGGTCTTTTCTGCTAGCGCTGTGCTTCTACACATGTATTTGCTGAACGGTGAAAGCGCACAGTAATGCACTTTTCTCCCAGCAAATACACTGTTTCTAAGGAAATGGGAACACACTGAGGAGACACTTGTGGGAGCTACTGTGACTAAAACTGAGCTTCCGTACGCACAGGGAAGCAAGAGAAATGCTGATTTCATCAAGCCCAGTTACATACTCAGAATCTGTACTACTGCGCAAATAGGCATGTCTCTTTAGGCAAAAAACTCATTTCTGACAAAGTTGCCCAAATGCATCTCAGAAGTGTGCAACTTGTTCCTTGAGTTAGAAAACGTCGAGAAACGGTCTTTTCTGCTAGCGCTGTGCTTCTACACATGTATTTGCTGAACGGTGAAAGCTCACAGTAATGCACTTTTCTCCCAGCAAATACACTGTTTCTAAGGAAATGGGAACACACTGAGGAGACACTTGTGGGAGCTACTCTGTCTAAAACTGAGCTTCCCTACGCACAGGGAAGCAAGAGAAATGCTGATTTCATCAAGCCCAGTTACATACTCAGAATCTGTACTACGGCGCAAATAGGCATGTCTCTTTAGGCAAAAAACTAATTTCTGACAAATTTGCCCAAATGCATCTCAGAAGTGTGCAACTTGTTCCCTGAGTTAGAAAACGTCGAGAAACGGTCTTTTCTGCTAGCGCTGTGCTTCTACACATGTATTTGCTGAACGGTGAAAGCGCACAGTAATGCACTTTTCTCCCAGCAAATACACTGTTTCTAAGGAAATGGGAACACACTGAGGAGACACTTGTGGGAGCTACTGTGACTAAAACTGAGCTTCCCTACGCACAGGGAAGCAAGAGAAATGCTGATTTCATCAAGCCCAGTTATATACTCAGAATCTGTACTACTGCGCAAAAAAGCATGTCTCCTTAGGCAAAAAACTCATTTCTGTCAAAGTTGCGCAAATGCATCTCAGAATTGTGCAACTTGTTCTCTGAGTTAGAAAACGTCGAGAAACGTTCGTTTCTGCTAGCGCTGTGCTTCTACACATGTATTTGCTGAACGGTGAAAGCGCACAGTAATGCACTTTTCTCACAGCAAATACACTGTTTCTAAGGAAATGGGAACACACTGAGGAGACACTTGTGGGAGCTACAGTGACTAAAACTGAGCTTCCCTACGCACAGGGAAGCAAGAGAAATGCTGATTTCATCAAGCCCAGTTACATACTCAGAATCTGTACTACTGCGCAAATAGGCATGTCTCTTTAAGCAAAAAACTCATTTCTGACAAAGTTGCCCAAATGCATCTCAGAAGTGTGCAACTTGTTCCCTGAGTTAGAAAATGTCGAGAAACGGTCGTTTCTGCTAGCGCTGTGCTTCTACTCATGTATTTGCTGAACGGTGAAAGCACACAGTAATGCACTTTTCTCCCAGCAAATACACTGTTTCTAAGGAAATGGGAACACACTGAGGAGACACTTGTTTGAGCTACTGTGACTAAAACGGAGCTTCCCTACGCACAGGGAAGCAAGAGAAATGCTGATTTAATCAAGCCCAGTTACATACTCAGAATCTGTACTACTGCGCAAATAGGCATGTCTCTGTAGGCAAAAAACTCATTTCTGACAAAGTTGCCCAAATGCATCTCAGAAGTGTGCAACTTGTTCCCTGAGTTAGAAAACGTCGAGAAACGGTCTTTTCTGCTAGCGCTGTGCTTCTACACATGTATTTGCTGAACGATGAAAGCGCACAGTAATTCACTTTTCTCCCAGCAAATACACTGTTTCTAAGGAAATGGGAACACACTGAGGAGACACTTGTGGGAGCTACTGTGACTAAAACTGAGCTTCCGTACGCACAGGGAAGCAAGAGAAATGCTGATTTCATCATGCCCAGTTATATACTCAGGATCTGTACTACTGCGCAAATAGGCATGTCACTTTAGGCAAAAAACTCATTTCTGAAAAAGTTGCCCAAATGCATCTCAGAAGTGTGCAACTTGTTCCCTGAGTTAGAAAACGTCGAGAAACGGTCGTTTCTGCTAGCGCTGTGCTTCTACACATGTATTTCCTGAACGGTGAAAGCGCACAGTAATGCACTTTTCTCCCAGCAAATACACTGTTTCTAAGGAAATGGGAACACCCTGAAGAGACACTTGTTTGAGCTACTGTGACTAAAACTGAG
The DNA here is from genome assembly GCF_964271855.1 of Acomys minous. Classification (NCBI taxonomy): domain Eukaryota; kingdom Metazoa; phylum Chordata; class Mammalia; order Rodentia; family Muridae; genus Acomys; species Acomys minous. Next base: position 614,443 of record NW_028182180.1, read on the forward strand.
GTTCCCTACGCACAGGGAAGCAAGAGAAATGCTGATTTCATCAAGCCCAGTTACATACTCAGAATCTGTACTACTACGCAAATAGGCATTTCTCTTTAGGCAAAAAACACATTTCTGACAAAGTTGCTCAAATGCATCTGCGAAGTGTGCAACTTGTTGCCTGAGTTAGAAAACGTCGAGAAATGTTCGTTTCTGCTAGCGCTCTGCTTCTACACATGTATTTGCTGAACGGTGAAAGCGCACAGTAATGCACTTTTCTCCCAGCAAATACACTGTTTCTAAGGAAATGGGAACACACTGAGGAGACACTTGTGGGAGCTACTGTGACTAAAACTGAGCTTCCCTACGCACAGGGAAGCAAGAGAAATGCTGATTTCATCAAGCCCAGTTACATACTCAGAATCTGTACTACTGCGCAAATAGGCATGTCTCTGTAGGCAAAAAACTCATTTCTGACAAAATTACCCAAATGCATCTCAGAAGTGTGCAACTTGTTCCCTGAGTTAGAAAACGTCGAGAAACTGTCTTTTCTGCTAGCGCTGTGCTTCTACACATGTATTTGCTGAACGGTGAAAGCGCACAGTAATGCACTTTTGTCACAGCAAATACACTGTTTCTAAGGAATTGGGAACACACTGAGGAGACACTTGTGGGAGCTACTATGACTAAAACTGAGCTTCCCTACGCCCAGGGAAGCAAGAGAAATGCTGATTTCATCAAGCCCAGTTACATACTCAGAATCTGTACTACTGCGCAAATAGGCATGTCTCTGTAGGCAAAAAACTCATTTCTGACAAAGTTGCCCAAATGCATCTCAGAAGTGTGCAACTTGTTCCTTGAGTTAGAAAACGTCGAGAAACGGTCGTTTCTGCTAGCGCTGTGCTTCTACACATGTATTTGATGAACGGTGAAAGCGCACAGTAATGCACTTTTCTCCCAGCAAATACACTGTTTCTAAGGAAATGGGAACACACTGAGGAGACACTTGTGGAAGCTACTGTGACTAAAACTGAGCTTCCCTACGCACAGGGAAACAAGAGAAATGCTGATTTCATCAAGCCCAGTTACATACTCAGAATCTGTACTACTGCGCAAAAAAGCATGTTTCTTTAGGCAAAAAACTCATTTCTGTCAAAGTTGCGCAAATGCATCTCAGAATTGTGCAACTTGTTCTCTGAGTTAGAAAACGTCGCGAAACGTTCGTTTCTGCTAGCGCTGTGCTTCTACACATGTACTTGCTGAACGGTGAAAGCGCACAGTAATGCACTTTTCTCCCAGCAAATACACTGTTTCTAAGGAAATGGGAACACACTGAGGAGACACTTGTGGGAGCTACTGTGACTAAAACTGAGCTTCCCTACGCACAGGGAAGCAAGAGAAATGCTGATTTCATCAAGCCCAGTTATATAATCAGAATCTGTACTACTGTGCAAAAAAGCATGTCTCTTTAGGCAAAAAACTCATTTCTGACAAAGTTGGGCAAATGCATCTCAGAATTGTGCAACTTGTTCTCTGAGTTAGAAAACGTCGCGAAACGTTCGTTTCTGCTAGCGCTGTGCTTCTACACATGTATTTGCTGAACGGTGAAAGCGCACAGTAATGCACTTTTCTCCCAGCAAATACACTGTTTCTAAGGAAATGGGAACACACTGAGGAGACACTTGTGGGAGCTACAGTGACTAAAACTGAGCTTCCCTACGCACAGGGAAGCAAGAAAATATGCTGATTTCATCAAGCCCAGTTACATACTCAGAATCTGTACTACGGCGCAAATAGGCATGTCTCTTTAGGCAAAAAAATCATTTCTGACAAAGTTGCCCAAATGCATCTCAGAAGTGTGCAACTTGTTCCCTGAGTTAGAAAACGTCGAGAAACGGTCGTTTCTGCTAGCGCTGTGCTTCTACACATGTATTTGCTGAACGGGGAAAGCACACAGTAATGCACTTTTCTCCCAGCAAATACACTGTTTCTAAGAAAATGGGAACACACTGAGGAGACACTTGTGGGAGCTACAGTGACTAAAACGGAGCTTCCCTAGGCACAGGGAAGCAAGAGAAATGCTGATTTCATCAAGCCCAGTTACATACTCAGAATCTGTACAACTGCGCAAATAGGCATGTCTCTGTAGGCAAAAAACTCATTTCTGACAAAGTTGCCCAAATGCATCTCAGAAGTGTGCAACTTGTTTCCTGAGTTAGAAAAGGTCTAGAAACGGTCTTTTCTGCTAGCGCTTAGCTTCTACACATGTATTTGCTGAACGGTGAAAGCGCACAGTAATGCACTTTTCTCACACCAAATAAACTGTTTCTAAGGAAAAGGGAACACACTGAGGAGACACTTGTGGGAGCTACTGTGACTAAAACTGAGCTTCCCTACGCACAGGGAAGCAAGAGAAATGCTGATTTCATCAAGCCCAGTTACATACTCAGAATCTGTACTACTGCGCAAATAGGCATGTCTCTGTAGGCAAAAAACTCATTTCTGACAAAGTTGCGCAGATGCATCTCAGAATTGTGCAACTTGTTCTCTGAGTTAGAAAACGTCGAGAAACGTTCGATTCTGCTAGCGCTGTGCTTCTACACATGCATTTGCTGAACGGTGAAAGTGCAGAGTAATGCACTTTTCTCCCAGCAAATACACTGTTTCTAAGGAAATGGGAACACACTGAGGAGACACTTGTGGGAGCTACAGTGACTAAAACTGAGCTTCCCTACGCACAGGGAAGCAAGAGAAATGCTGATTTCATCAAGCCCAGTTACATACTCAGAATCTGTACTACTGCGCAAATAGGCATGTCTCTTTAGGCAGAAAACTCATTTCTGACAAAGTTGCCCAAATGCATCTCAGAAGTGTGCAACCTGTTCCGTGAGTTAGAAAACGTCGAGAAACGGTCGTTTCTGCTAGCGCTGTGCTTCTACACATGTATTTGCTGAACGGTGAAAGCACACAGTAATGCACTTTTCTCCCAGCAAATACACTGTTTCTAAGAAAATGGGAACACACTGAGGAGACACTTGTGGGAGCTACAGTGACTAAAACGGAGCTTCCCTACGCACAGGGAAGCAAGAGAAATACTGATTTCATCAAGCCCAGTTACATACTCAGAATCTGTACAACTGCGAAAATAGGCATGTCTCTGTAGGCAAAAAACTCATTTCTGACAAAGTTGCCCAAATGCATCTCAGAAGTGTGCAACTTGTTCCCTGAGTTAGAAAACGTCGAGAAACGGTCTTTTCTGCTAGCGCTTTGCTTCTACACATGTATTTGCTGAACGGTGAAAGCGCACAGTAATGCACTTTTCTCACAGCAAATAAACTGTTTCTAAGGAAATGGGAACACACTGAGGAGACACTTGTCGGAGCTACTGTGACTAAAACTGAGCTTCCCTACGCACAGGGAAGCAAGAGAAATGCCGATTTCATCAAGCCCAGTTACATACTCAGAATCTGTACTACTGCGCAAAAAAGCATGTCTCTTTAGGCAAAAAACTCATTTCTGACAAAGTTGCGCAAATGCATCTCAGAATTGTGCAACTTGTTCTCTGAGTTAGAAAACGTCGAGAAACGTGCCTTTCTGCTAGCGCTCTGCTTCTACACATGTATTTGCTGAACGGTGAAAGCGCACAGTAATGCACTTTTCTCCCAGCAAATACACTGTTTCTAAGAAAATGGGAACACACTGAGGAGACACTTGTGGGAGCTACAGTGACAAAAACAGAGCTTCCCTACGCACAGGGAAGCAAGAGAAATGCTGATTTCATCAAGCCCAGTTACATACTCAGAATCTGTACAACTGCGCAAATAGGCATGTCTCTGTAGGCAAAAAACTCATTTCTGACAAAGTTGCCCAAATGCATCTCAGAAGTGTGCAACTTGTTCCCTGAGTTAGAAAACGTCGAGAAACGGTCTTTTCTGCTAGCGCTTTGCTTCTACACATGTATTTGCTGAACGGTGAAAGCGCACAGTAATGCACTTTTCTCACAGCAAATAAACTGTTTCTAAGGAAAAGGGAACACACTGAGGAGACACTTGTGGGAGCTACTGTGACTAAAACTGAGCTTCCCTACGCACAGGGAAGCAAGAGAAATGCTGATTTCATCAAGCCCAGTTACATAATCAGAATCTGTACTACTGCGCAAATAGGCATCTCTCTTTAGGAAAAAAACTCATTTCTGACAAAGTTGCCCAAATGCATCTCAGAAGTGTGCAACTTGTTCCCTGAGTTAGAAAACGTCGAGAAACGGTCGTTTCTGCTAGCGCTGTGCTTCTACACATGTATTTGCTGAACGGTGAAAGCGCACAGTAATGCACTTTTCTCCCAGCAAATACACTGTTTCTAAGGAAATGGGAACACACTGAGGAGGCACTTGTGGGAGCTACTGTGACTAAAACTGAGCTTCCCTAGCACAGGGAAGCAAGAGAAATGCTGATTTCATGAAGCCCAGTTACATACTCAGAATCTGTACTACTGCACAAATAGGCATGTCTCTTTAGGCAAAAAACTCATTTCTGACAAAGTTGCCCAAATGCATCTCAGAAGTGTGCAACTTTTTCCCTGAGTTAGAAAACGTCGAGAAACGGTCGTTTCTGCTAGCGCTGTGCTTCTACACATGTATTTGCTGAACGGTGAAAGCGCACAGTAATGCAATTTTCTCCCAGCAAATACACTGTTTCTAAGGAAATGGGAACACACTGAGGAGACACTTATGGGAGCTACTGTGACTAAAACTGAGCTTCCCTACGCACAGGGAAGCAAGAGAAATGCTGATTTCATCAAGCCCAGTTACATACTCAGAGTCTGTACTACTGCGCAAATAGGCATGTCTCTTTAGGCAAAAAACTCATTTCTGACAAAGTTGCCCAAATGCATCTCAGAAGTGTGCAACTTGTTCCCTGAGTTAGAAAACGTCGAGAAACGGTCGTTTCTGCTAGCGCTGTGCTTCTACACATGTATTTGCTGAACGGTGAAAGCGCACAGTATTGCACTTTTCTCCCAGCAAATACACCGTTTCTAAGGAAATGGAAACAAACTGAGGAGACACTTGTGGGAGCTACTGTGACTAAAACTGAGCTTTCCTACGCACAGGGAAGCAAGAGAAATGCTGATTTCATCAAGCCCAGTTACATACTCAGAATCTGTACTACTGCACAAATAGGCATGTCTCTTTAGGCAAAAAACTCATTTCTGACAAAGTTGCCCAAATGCATCTCAGAAGTGTGCAACTTGTTCCCTGAGTTAGAAAACGTCGAGAAACGGTCGTTTCTGCTAGCGCTGTGCTTCTACATATGTATTTGCTGAACGGTGAAAGCGCACAGTAATGCACTTTTCTCCCAGCAAATACACTGTTTCTAAGGAAATGGGAACACACTGAGGAGACACTTGTGGGAGCTACTGTGACTAAAACTGAGCTTCCCTACGCACAGGTTAGCGAGAGAAATGCTGATTTCATCAAGCCCAGTTACATACTCAGAATCTGTACTACTGCGCAAATAGGCATGTCTCTGTAGGCAAAAAACTCATTTCTGACAAAGTTGCCCAAATGCATCTCAGAAGTGTGCAACTTGTTCCCTGAGTTAGAAAACGTCGAGACACGGTCTTTTCTGCTAGCGCTGTGCTTCTACACATGTATTTGCTGAACGGTGAAAGCGCACAGTAATGCACTTTTCTCCCAGCAAATACACTGTTTCTAAGGAAATGGGAACACACTGAGGAGACACTTGTGGGAGCTACTGTGACTAAAACTGAGCTTCCCTACGCACAGGGAAGCAAGAGAAATGCTGATTTCATCAAACCCAGTTACATACTGAGAATCTGTACTACTGCGCAAAAAAGCATGTCTCTTTAGGCAAAAAACTCATTTCTGACAAAGTTGCGCAAATGCATCTCAGAATTGTGCAACTTGTTCTCTGAGTTAGAAAACGTCAAGAAACGTTCGTTTCTGCTAGCGCTGTGCTTCTACACATGTATTTGCTGAACGGTGAAAGCGCACAGTAATGCACTTTTCTCCCAGCAAATACACTGTTTCTAAGGAAATGGGAACACACTGAGGAGACACTTGTGGGAGCTACTGTGACTAAAACTGAGCTTCCCTACGCACAGGGAAGCAAGAAAATATGCTGATTTCATTAAGCACAGTTACATACTCAGAATCTGTACTACTGCGCAAATAGGCATGTCTCTTTAGGCAAAAAACTCATTTCTGACAAAGTTGCCCAAATGCATCTCAGAAGTGTGCAACTTGTTCCCTGACTTAGAAAACGTCGAGAAACGGTCGTTTCTGCTAGCGCTGTGCTTCTACACATGTATTTGCTGAACGGTGAAAGCACACAGTAATGCACTTTTCTCCCAGCAAATACACTCTTTCTAAGTAAATGGGAACACACTGAGGAGACACTTGTGGAAGCTACTGTGACTAAAACTGAGCTTCCCTACGCACAGGGAAGCAAGAGAAATGCTGATTTCATCAAGCCCAGTTACATACTCAGAATCTGTACTACTGCGCAAGTAGGCAAAACTAGTGCGTTCTAAAGCACGTCGCTTTAGGCAAAAAACTCATTTCTGACAAAGTTGCCCAAATGCATCTCAGAAGTGTGCAACTTGTTTCCTGAGTTAGAAAACGTCGAGAAACGTTCGTTTCTGCTAGTGCTGTGCTTCTACACATGTATTTGCTGAACGGTGAAAGCGCACAGTAATGCACTTTTCTCCCAGCAAATACACTGTTTCTAAGGAAATGGGAACACACTGAGGAGACACTTGTGGGAGCTACTGTGACTAAAACTGAGCTTCCCTACGCACAGGGAAGCAAGAGATATGCTGATTTCATCAAGCCCAGTTACATACTCAGAATCTGTACTACTGGGCAAATAGGCATGTGTCTGTAGGCAAAAAACTCATTTCTGACAAAGTTGCCCAAATGCATCTCAGAAGTGTGCAACTTGTTCCCTGAGTTAGAAAACGTCGAGAAACGGTCTTTTCTGCTAGCGCTGTGCTTCTACACATGTATTTGCTGAACGGTGAAAGCACACAGTAATGCACTTTTCGCCCAGCAAATACACTGTTTCTAAGGAAATGGGAACACACTGAGGAGACACTTGTGGGAGCTACTGTGACTAAAACTGAGCTTCTCTACACTCAGGGAAGCAAGAGAAATGCTGATTTCATCAAGCCTAGTTACATACTAAGAATCTGTACTACTGCGCAAATAGGCATGTCTCTTTAGGCAAAAAACCCATTTCTGAGAAAGTTGCCCAAATGCATCTCAGAAGTGTGCAACTTGTTCCCTGAGTTAGAAAACGTCAAGAAACGGTCGTTTCTGCTAGCGCTGTGCTTCTACACATGTATTTGCTGAACGGTGTAAGCGCACAGTCATGCACTTTTCTCCCAGCAAATACACTGTTTTTAAGGAAATGGGAACACACTGAGGAGACACTTGTGGGAGCTACTGTGACTAAAACTGAGCTTCCCTACGCACAGGGAAGCAAGAGAAATGCTGATTTCATCAAGCCCAGTTACATGCTCAGAATCTGTACTACTGCGCAAATAGGCATGTCTCTTTAGGCAAAAAACTCATTTCTGACAAAGTGACCCAAATGCATCTCAGAAGTGTGCAACTTGTTCCCTGAGTTAGAAAACGTCGAGAAACGTTCGTTTCTGCTAGCGCTATGCTTCTACACATGTATTTGCTGAACGGTGAAAGCGCACAGTAATGCACTTTTCTCCCAGCAAATACACTGTTTCTAAGGAAATGGGAACACACTGAGGAGACACTTGTGGGAGCTACTGTGACTAAAACTGAGCTTCCCTACGCACCGGGAAGCAAGAGAAATGCTGATTTCATCGAGCCAGTTACATACTCAGAATCTGCACTACTGCGCAAATAGGCAAAACTAGTGCGTTCTAAAGCACGTCTCTTTAGGCAAAAAACTCATTTCTGACAAAGTTGCCCAAATGCATCTCGGAAGTGTGCAACTTGTTCCCTGAGTTAGAAAACGTCTAGAAACGGTCGTTTCTGCTAGCGCTGTGCTTCTACACATGTATTTGCTGAACGGTGAAAGCACACAGTAATGCACTTTTCGCCCAGCAAATACACTGTTTCTAAGGAAATGGGAACACACTGAGGAGACACTTGTGGGAGCTACTGTGACTAAAACTGAGCTTCTCTACGCTCAGGGAAGCAAGAGAAATGCTGATTTCATCAAGCCTAGTTACATACTAAGAATCTGTACTACTGCGCAAATAAGCATGTCTCTTTAGGCAAAAAACCCATTTCTGAGAAAGTTGCCCAAATGCATCTCAGAAGTGTGCAACTTGTTCCCTGAGTTAGAAAACGTCAAGAAACGTTCGTTTCTGCTAGCGCTGTGCTTCTACACATGTATTTGCTGAACGGTGAAAGCGCACAGTAATGCACTTTTCTCCCAGCAAATACACTGTTTATAAGGAAATGGGAACACGCTGAGGAGACACTTGTGGGAGCTACTGTGACTAAAACTGAGCTTCCCTACGCACAGGGAAACAAGAGAAATGCTGATTTCATCAAGCCCAATTACATACTCAGAATCTGTACTACTGCGCAAATAGGCATGTCTCTTTAGGCAAAAAACTCATTTCTGACAAAGTTGCCCAAATGCATCTCAGAAGGGTGCAACTTGTTCCCTGAGTTAGAAAACGTCGAGAAACGGTCGTTTCTGCTAGCGCTGTGCTTCTACACATGTATTTGCTGAACGGTGAAAGCGCACAGTAATGCACTTTTCTCCCAGCAAATACACTCTTTCTAAGGAAATGGGAACACACTGAGGAGACACTTGTGGGAGCTACTGTGACTAAAACTGAGCTTCCCTACGCACAGGGAAGCAAGATAAATGCTGATGTCATCAAGCCCAGTTACATACTCAGAATCTGTACTACTGCGCAAATAGGCATGTCTCTTTAGGCAAAAAACCCATTTCTGACAAAGTTGCCCAAATGCATCTCAGAAGTGTGCAACTTGTTCCCTGAGTTAGAAAACGTCGAGAAACGGTCGTTTCTGCTAGCGCAGTGCTTCTACACATGTATTTGCTGAACGGTGAAAGCACACAGTAATGCACTTTTCGCCCAGCAAATACACTGTTTCTAAGGAAATGGGAACACACTGAGGAGACACTTGTGGGAGCTACTGTGACTAAAACTGAGCTTCCCTACGCACAGGGAAGCAAGAGAAATGCTGATTTCATCAAGCCTAGTTACAAACTCAGATTCTGTACTACTGCGCAAATAGGCATGTCTCTGTAGGCAAAAAACTCATTTCTGACAAAGTTGCCCAAATGCATCTCAGAAGTGTGCAACTTGTTCCCTGAGTTAGAAAACGTCGAGAAACGGTCGTTTCTGCTAGCGCTGTGCTTCTACACACGTATTTGCTGAACGGTGAAAGCGCACAGTAATGCACTTTTCTCCCAGCAAATACACTGTTTCTAAGGAAATGGGAACACACTGAGGAGACACTAGTGGGAGCTACTGTGACTAAAACTGAGCTTCCCTACACACAGGGAAGCAAGAGAAATGCTGATTTCATCAAGCCCAGTTACATACTCAGAATCTGTACTACTGCGCAAATAGGCATGTCTCTGTAGGCAAAAAACTCATTTCTGACAAAGTTGCCCAAATGCATCTCAGAAGGGTGCAACTTGTTCCCTGAGTTAGAAAACGTCGAGAAACGGTCGTTTCTGCTAGCGCTGTGCTTCTACACATGTATTTGCTGAACGGTGAAAGCGCACAGTAATGCACTTTTCTCCCAGCAAATACACTGTTTCTAAGGAAATGGGAACACACTGAGGAGGCACTTGTGGGAGCTACTGTGACTAAAACTGAGCTTCCCTAGCACAGGGAAGCAAGAGAAATGCTGATTTCATGAAGCCCAGTTACATACTCAGAATCTGTACTACTGCACAAATAGGCATGTCTCTTTAGGCAAAAAACTCATTTCTGACAAAGTTGCCCAAATGCATCTCAGAAGTGTGCAACTTTTTCCCTGAGTTAGAAAACGTCGAGAAACGGTCGTTTCTGCTAGCGCTGTGCTTCTACACATGTATTTGCTGAACGGTGAAAGCGCACAGTAATGCACTTTTCTCCCAGCAAATACACTGTTTCTAAGGAAATGGGAACACACTGAGGAGACACTTATGGGAGCTACTGTGACTAAAACTGAGCTTCCCTACGCACAGGGAAGCAAGAGAAATGCTGATTTCATCAAGCCCAGTTACATACTCAGAGTCTGTACTACTGCGCAAATAGGCATGTCTCTTTAGGCAAAAAACTCATTTCTGACAAAGTTGCCCAAATGCATCTCAGAAGTGTGCAACTTGTTCCCTGAGTTAGAAAACGTCGAGAAACGGTCGTTTCTGCTAGCGCTGTGCTTCTACACATGTATTTGCTGAACGGTGAAAGCGCACAGTATTGCACTTTTCTCCCAGCAAATACACCGTTTCTAAGGAAATGGAAACAAACTGAGGAGACACTTGTGGGAGCTACTGTGACTAAAACTGAGCTTTCCTACGCACAGGGAAGCAAGAGAAATGCTGATTTCATCAAGCCCAGTTACATACTCAGAATCTGTACTACTGCACAAATAGGCATGTCTCTTTAGGCAAAAAACTCATTTCTGACAAAGTTGCCCAAATGCATCTCAGAAGTGTGCAACTTGTTCCCTGAGTTAGAAAACGTCGAGAAACGGTCGTTTCTGCTAGCGCTGTGCTTCTACATATGTATTTGCTGAACGGTGAAAGCGCACAGTAATGCACTTTTCTCCCAGCAAATACACTGTTTCTAAGGAAATGGGAACACACTGAGGAGACACTTGTGGGAGCTACTGTGACTAAAACTGAGCTTCCCTACGCACAGGTTAGCGAGAGAAATGCTGATTTCATCAAGCCCAGTTACATACTCAGAATCTGTACTACTGCGCAAATAGGCATGTCTCTGTAGGCAAAAAACTCATTTCTGACAAAGTTGCCCAAATGCATCTCAGAAGTGTGCAACTTGTTCCCTGAGTTAGAAAACGTCGAGACACGGTCTTTTCTGCTAGCGCTGTGCTTCTACACATGTATTTGCTGAACGGTGAAAGCGCACAGTAATGCACTTTTCTCCCAGCAAATACACTGTTTCTAAGGAAATGGGAACACACTGAGGAGACACTTGTGGGAGCTACTGTGACTAAAACTGAGCTTCCCTACGCACAGGGAAGCAAGAGAAATGCTGATTTCATCAAACCCAGTTACATACTGAGAATCTGTACTACTGCGCAAAAAAGCATGTCTCTTTAGGCAAAAAACTCATTTCTGACAAAGTTGCGCAAATGCATCTCAGAATTGTGCAACTTGTTCTCTGAGTTAGAAAACGTCAAGAAACGTTCGTTTCTGCTAGCGCTGTGCTTCTACACATGTATTTGCTGAACGGTGAAAGCGCACAGTAATGCACTTTTCTCCCAGCAAATACACTGTTTCTAAGGAAATGGGAACACACTGAGGAGACACTTGTGGGAGCTACTGTGACTAAAACTGAGCTTCCCTACGCACAGGGAAGCAAGAAAATATGCTGATTTCATTAAGCACAGTTACATACTCAGAATCTGTACTACTGCGCAAGTAGGCAAAACTAGTGCGTTCTAAAGCACGTCGCTTTAGGCAAAAAACTCATTTCTGACAAAGTTGCCCAAATGCATCTCAGAAGTGTGCAACTTGTTCCCTGAGTTAGAAAACGTCGAGAAACGTTCGTTTCTGCTAGTGCTGTGCTTCTACACATGTATTTGCTGAACGGTGAAAGCGCACAGTAATGCACTTTTCTCCCAGCAAATACACTGTTTCTAAGGAAATGGGAACACACTGAGGAGACACTTGTGGGAGCTACTGTGACTAAAACTGAGCTTCCCTACGCACAGGGAAGCAAGAGATATGCTGATTTCATCAAGCCCAGTTACATACTCAGAATCTGTACTACTGGGCAAATAGGCATGTGTCTGTAGGCAAAAAACTCATTTCTGACAAAGTTGCCCAAATGCATCTCAGAAGTGTGCAACTTGTTCCCTGAGTTAGAAAACGTCGAGAAACGGTCTTTTCTGCTAGCGCTGTGCTTCTACACATGTATTTGCTGAACGGTGAAAGCACACAGTAATGCACTTTTCGCCCAGCAAATACACTGTTTCTAAGGAAATGGGAACACACTGAGGAGACACTTGTGGGAGCTACTGTGACTAAAACTGAGCTTCTCTACACTCAGGGAAGCAAGAGAAATGCTGATTTCATCAAGCCTAGTTACATACTAAGAATCTGTACTACTGCGCAAATAGGCATGTCTCTTTAGGCAAAAAACCCATTTCTGAGAAAGTTGCCCAAATGCATCTCAGAAGTGTGCAACTTGTTCCCTGAGTTAGAAAACGTCAAGAAACGGTCGTTTCTGCTAGCGCTGTGCTTCTACACATGTATTTGCTGAACGGTGTAAGCGCACAGTCATGCACTTTTCTCCCAGCAAATACACTGTTTTTAAGGAAATGGGAACACACTGAGGAGACACTTGTGGGAGCTACTGTGACTAAAACTGAGCTTCCCTACGCACAGGGAAGCAAGAGAAATGCTGATTTCATCAAGCCCAGTTACATGCTCAGAATCTGTACTACTGCGCAAATAGGCATGTCTCTTTAGGCAAAAAACTCATTTCTGACAAAGTGACCCAAATGCATCTCAGAAGTGTGCAACTTGTTCCCTGAGTTAGAAAACGTCGAGAAACGTTCGTTTCTGCTAGCGCTATGCTTCTACACATGTATTTGCTGAACGGTGAAAGCGCACAGTAATGCACTTTTCTCCCAGCAAATACACTGTTTCTAAGGAAATGGGAACACACTGAGGAGACACTTGTGGGAGCTACTGTGACTAAAACTGAGCTTCCCTACGCACCGGGAAGCAAGAGAAATGCTGATTTCATCGAGCCAGTTACATACTCAGAATCTGCACTACTGCGCAAATAGGCAAAACTAGTGCGTTCTAAAGCACGTCTCTTTAGGCAAAAAACTCATTTCTGACAAAGTTGCCCAAATGCATCTCGGAAGTGTGCAACTTGTTCCCTGAGTTAGAAAACGTCTAGAAACGGTCGTTTCTGCTAGCGCTGTGCTTCTACACATGTATTTGCTGAACGGTGAAAGCACACAGTAATGCACTTTTCGCCCAGCAAATACACTGTTTCTAAGGAAATGGGAACACACTGAGGAGACACTTGTGGGAGCTACTGTGACTAAAACTGAGCTTCTCTACGCTCAGGGAAGCAAGAGAAATGCTGATTTCATCAAGCCTAGTTACATACTAAGAATCTGTACTACTGCGCAAATAAGCATGTCTCTTTAGGCAAAAAACCCATTTCTGAGAAAGTTGCCCAAATGCATCTCAGAAGTGTGCAACTTGTTCCCTGAGTTAGAAAACGTCAAGAAACGTTCGTTTCTGCTAGCGCTGTGCTTCTACACATGTATTTGCTGAACGGTGAAAGCGCACAGTAATGCACTTTTCTCCCAGCAAATACACTGTTTATAAGGAAATGGGAACACGCTGAGGAGACACTTGTGGGAGCTACTGTGACTAAAACTGAGCTTCCCTACGCACAGGGAAACAAGAGAAATGCTGATTTCATCAAGCCCAGTTACATACTCAGAATCTGTACTACTGCGCAAATAGGCATGTCTCTTTAGGCAAAAAACTCATTTCTGACAAAGTTGCCCAAATGCATCTCAGAAGGGTGCAACTTGTTCCCTGAGTTAGAAAACGTCGAGAAACGGTCGTTTCTGCTAGCGCTGTGCTTCTACACATGTATTTGCTGAACGGTGAAAGCGCACAGTAATGCACTTTTCTCCCAGCAAATACACTCTTTCTAAGGAAATGGGAACACACTGAGGAGACACTTGTGGGAGCTACTGTGACTAAAACTGAGCTTCCCTACGCACAGGGAAGCAAGATAAATGCTGATGTCATCAAGCCCAGTTACATACTCAGAATCTGTACTACTGCGCAAATAGGCATGTCTCTTTAGGCAAAAAACCCATTTCTGACAAAGTTGCCCAAATGCATCTCAGAAGTGTGCAACTTGTTCCCTGAGTTAGAAAACGTCGAGAAACGGTCGTTTCTGCTAGCGCAGTGCTTCTACACATGTATTTGCTGAACGGTGAAAGCACACAGTAATGCACTTTTCGCCCAGCAAATACACTGTTTCTAAGGAAATGGGAACACACTGAGGAGACACTTGTGGGAGCTACTGTGACTAAAACTGAGCTTCCCTACGCACAGGGAAGCAAGAGAAATGCTGATTTCATCAAGCCTAGTTACAAACTCAGATTCTGTACTACTGCGCAAATAGGCATGTCTCTGTAGGCAAAAAACTCATTTCTGACAAAGTTGCCCAAATGCATCTCAGAAGTGTGCAACTTGTTCCCTGAGTTAGAAATCGTTGAGAAACGGTCGTTTGTGCTAGCGCTGTGCTTCTACACACGTATTTGCTGAACGGTGAAAGCGCACAGTAATGCACTTTTCTCCCAGCAAATACACTGTTTCTAAGGAAATGGGAACACACTGAGGAGACACTAGTGGGAGCTACTGTGACTAAAACTGAGCTTCCCTACACACAGGGAAGCAAGAGAAATGCTGATTTCATCAAGCCCAGTTACATACTCAGAATCTGTACTACTGCGCAAATAGGCATGTCTCTGTAGGCAAAAAACTCATTTCTGACAAAGTTGCCCAAATGCATCTCAGAAGGGTGCAACTTGTTCCCTGAGTTAGAAAACGTCGAGAAACGGTCGTTTCTGCTAGCGCTGTGCTTCTACACATGTATTTGCTGAACGGTGAAAGCGCACAGTAATGCACTTTTCTCCCAGCAAATACACTCTTTCTAAGGAAATGGGAACACACTGAGGAGACACTTGTGGGAGCTACTGTGACTAAAACTGAGCTTCCCTACGCACAGGGAAGCAAGATAAATGCTGATGTCATCAAGCCCAGTTACATACTCAGAATCTGTACTACTGCGCAAATAGGCATGTCTCTTTAGGCAAAAAACCCATTTCTGACAAAGTTGCCCAAATGCATCTCAGAAGTGTGCAACTTGTTCCCTGAGTTAGAAAACGTCGAGAAACGGTCGTTTCTGCTAGCGCTGTGCTTCTACACATGTATTTGCTGAACGGTGAAAGCACACAGTAATGCACTTTTCGCCCAGCAAATACACTGTTTCTAAGGAAATGGGAACACACTGAGGAGACACTTGTGGGAGCTACTGTGACTAAAACTGAGCTTCCCTACGCACAGGGAAGCAAGAGAAATGCTGATTGCATCAAGCCTAGTTACAAACTCAGATTCTGTACTACTGCGCAAATAGGCATGTCTCTGTAGGCAAAAAACTCATTTCTGACAAAGTTGCCCAAATGCATCTCAGAAGTGTGCAACTTGTTCCCTGAGTTAGAAAACGTCGAGAAACGGTCGTTTCTGCTAGCGCTGTGCTTCTACACACGTATTTGCTGAACGGTGAAAGCGCACAGTAATGCACTTTTCTCCCAGCAAATACACTGTTTCTAAGGAAATGGGAACACACTGAGGAGACACTTGTGGGAGCTACTGTGACTAAAACTGAGCTTCCCTACACACAGGGAAGCAAGAGAAATGCTGATTTCATCAAGCCCAGTTACATACTCAGAATCTGTACTACTGCGCAAATAGGCATGTCTCTGTAGGCAAAAAACTCATTTCTGACAAAGTTGCCCAAATGCATCTCAGAAGTGTGCAACTTGTTCCCTGAGTTAGAAAACGTCGAGAAACGGTCGTTTCTGCTAGCGCTGTGCTTCTACACATGTATTTGCTGAACGGTGAAAGCACACAGTAATGCACTTTTCGCCCAGCAAATACACTGTTTCTAAGGAAATGGGAACACACTGAGGAGACACTTGTGGGAGCTACTGTGACTAAAACTGAGTTTCCCTACGCACAGGGAAGCAAGAGAAATGCTAATTTCATCAAGCCCAGTTACATACTCAGAATCTGTACTACTGCGCAAATAGGCATGTCTCTTTAGGCAAAAAACTCATTTCTGACAAAGTTGCCCAAATGCATCTCAGAAGGGTGCAACTTGTTCCCTGAGTTAGAAAACGTCGAGAAACGTTCGTTTCTGCTAGCGCTGTGCTTCTACACATGTATTTGCTGAACGGTGAAAGCGCACAGTAATGCACTTTTCTCCCAGCAAATACACTGTTTCTAAGGAAATGGGAACACACTGAGGAGACACTTGTGGGAGCTACTGTGACTAAAACTGAGCTTCCCTACGCACAGGGAAGCAAGAGAAATGCTGATTTCATCAAGCCCAGTTACATACTCAGAATCTGTACTACTGCGCAAATAGGCATGTTTCTTTAGGCAAAAAACTCATTTCTGACAAAGTTGCCCAAATGCATCTCAGAAGTGTGCAACTTGTTCCCTGAGTTAGAAAACGTCGAGAAACGGTCGTTTCTGCTAGCGCTGTGCTTCTACACATGTATTTGCTGAACGGTGAAAGCGCACAGTAATGCACTTTTCTCCCAGCAAATACACTGTTTCTAAGGAAATGGGAACACACTGAGGAGACACTTGTGGGAGCTACTGTGACTAAAACTGAGCTTCCCTACGCACAGGGAAGCAAGAGAAATGCTGATTTCATCAAGCCCAGTTACATACTCAGATTCTGTACTACTGCGCAAATAGGCATGTCTCTTTAGGCAAAAAACCCATTTCTGACAAAGTTGCCCAAATGCATCTCAGAAGTGTGCAACTTGTTCCCTGAGTTAGAAAACGTCGAGAAACGGTCGTTTCTGCTAGCGCTGTGCTTCTACACATGTATTTGCTGAACGGTGAAAGCACACAGTAATGCACTTTTCGCCCAGCAAATACACTGTTTCTAAGGAAATGGGAACACACTGAGGAGACACTTGTGGGAGCTACTGTGACTAAAACTGAGCTTCCCTACGCACAGGGAAGCAAGAGAAATGCTGATTGCATCAAGCCTAGTTACAAACTCAGATTCTGTACTACTGCGCAAATAGGCATGTCTCTGTAGGCAAAAAACTCATTTCTGACAAAGTTGCCCAAATGCATCTCAGAAGTGTGCAACTTGTTCCCTGAGTTAGAAAACGTCGAGAAACGGTCGTTTCTGCTAGCGCTGTGCTTCTACACACGTATTTGCTGAACGGTGAAAGCGCACAGTAATGCACTTTTCTCCCAGCAAATACACTGTTTCTAAGGAAATGGGAACACACTGAGGAGACACTTGTGGGAGCTACTGTGACTAAAACTGAGCTTCCCTACACACAGGGAAGCAAGAGAAATGCTGATTTCATCAAGCCCAGTTACATACTCAGAATCTGTACTACTGCGCAAATAGGCATGTCTCTGTAGGCAAAAAACTCATTTCTGACAAAGTTGCCCAAATGCATCTCAGAAGTGTGCAACTTGTTCCCTGAGTTAGAAAACGTCGAGAAACGGTCGTTTCTGCTAGCGCTGTGCTTCTACACATGTATTTGCTGAACGGTGAAAGCACACAGTAATGCACTTTTCGCCCAGCAAATACACTGTTTCTAAGGAAATGGGAACACACTGAGGAGACACTTGTGGGAGCTACTGTGACTAAAACTGAGTTTCCCTACGCACAGGGAAGCAAGAGAAATGCTGATTTCATCAAGCCCAGTTACATACTCAGAATCTGTACTACTGCGCAAATAGGCATGTCTCTTTAGGCAAAAAACTCATTTCTGACAAAGTTGCCCAAATGCATCTCAGAAGGGTGCAACTTGTTCCCTGAGTTAGAAAACGTCGAGAAACGTTCGTTTCTGCTAGCGCTGTGCTTCTACACATGTATTTGCTGAACGGTGAAAGCACACAGTAATGCACTTTTCTCCCAGCAAATACACTGTTTCTAAGGAAATGGGAACACACTGAGGAGACACTTGTGGGAGCTACTGTGACTAAAACTGAGCTTCCCTACGCACAGGGAAGCAAGAGAAATGCTGATTTCATCAAGCCCAGTTACATACTCAGAATCTGTACTACTGCGCAAATAGGCATGTTTCTTTAGGCAAAAAACTCATTTCTGACAAAGTTGCCCAAATGCATCTCAGAAGTGTGCAACTTGTTCCCTGAGTTAGAAAACGTCGAGAAACGGTCGTTTCTGCTAGCGCTGTGCTTCTACACATGTATTTGCTGAACGGTGAAAGCGCACAGTAATGCACTTTTCTCCCAGCAAATACACTGTTTCTAAGGAAATGGGAACACACTGAGGAGACACTTGTGGGAGCTACTGTGACTAAAACTGAGCTTCCCTACGCACAGGGAAGCAAGAGAAATGCTGATTTCATCAAGCCCAGTTACATACTCAGATTCTGTACTACTGCGCAAATACGCATGTCTCTGTAGGCAAAAAACTCATTTCTGACAAAGTTGCCCAAATGCATCTCAGAAGTGTGCAACTTGTTCCCTGAGTTAGAAAACGTCGAGAAACGGTCGTTTCTGCTAGCGCTGTGCTACTACACATGTATTTGCTGAACGGTGAAAGCGCACAGTAATGCACTTTTCTCCCAGCAAATACACAGTTTCTAAGGAACTGGGAACACACTGAGGAGACACTTGTGGGAGCTACTGTGACCAAAACTGAGCTTCCCTACGCACAGGGAAGCAAGAGAAATGCTGATTTCATCAAGCCCAGTTACATACTCAGAATCTGTACTACTGCGCAAATAGGCATGTCTCTTTCGGCAAAAAACTCATTTCTGACAAAGTTGCCCAAATGCATCTCAGAAGTGTGCAACTTGTTCCCTGTGTTAGAAAACGTCGAGAAACGTTCGTTTCTGCTAGCGCTGTGCTTCTACACATGTATTTGCTGAACGGTGAAAGCGCACAGTAATGCACTTTTCTCCCAGCAAATACACTGTTCCTAAGGAACTGGGAACACACTGAGGAGACACTTGTGGGAGCTACTGTGACTAAAACTGAGCGTCCCTACGCACAGGGAAGCAAGAGAATGCTGATTTCATCAAGCCCAGTTACCTACTCAGAATCTGTACTACTGCGCAAATAGGCATGTCTCTGTAGGCAAAAAACTCATTTCTGACAAAGTTGCCCAAATGCATCTCAGAAGTGTGCAACTTGTTCCCTGAGTTAGAAAACGTCGAGAAACGTTCGTTTCTGCTAGCGCTGTGCTTCTACACATGTTTTTGCTGAACGGTGAAAGCGCACAGTAATGCACTTTTCTCCCAGCAAATACACTGTTTCTAAGGAACTGGGAACACACTGAGCAGACACTTGTGGGAGCTACTGTGACTAAAACTGAGCTTCCCTACGCACAGGGAAGGAAGAGAAATGCTGATTTCATCAAGCCCAGTTACCTACTCAGAATCAGTACTACTGCGCAAATAGGCATGTCTCTGTAGGCAAAAAACTCATTTCTGACAAAGTTGCCCAAATGCATCTCAGAAGTGTGCAACTTGTTCCCTGAGTTAGAAAACGTCGAGAAACGGTCGTTTCAGCTAGCGCTGTGCTTCTACACATGTATTTGCTGAACGGTGAAAGCGCACAGTAATGCACTTTTCTCCCAGCAAATACACTGTTTCTAAGGAAATGGGAACACACTGAGGAGACACTTGTGGGAGCTACTGTGACTAAAACTGAGCTTCGCTACGCACAGGGAAGCAAGAGAAATGCTGATTTCATCAATCCCAGTTACCTACTCAGAATCTGTACTACTGCGCAAATAGGCATGTCTCTGTAGGCAAAAAACTCATTTTTGAGAAAGTTACCCAAATGCATCTCAGAAGTGTGCAACTTGTTCCCTGAGTTAGAAAACGTCGAGAAACGGTCGTTTCTGCTAGCGCTGTGCTTCTACACATGTATTTGCTGAACGGTGAAAGCGCACAGTAATGCACTTTTCTCCCAGCAAATACACTGTTTCTAAGGAAATGGGAACACACTGAGGAGACACTTGTGGGAGCTACTGTGACTAAAACTGAGCTTCCCTACGCACAGGGAAGCAAGAGAATGCTGATTTCATCAAGCCCAGTTACCTACTCAGAATCTGTACTACTGCGCAAATAGGCATGTCTCTTTAGGCAAAAAACTCATTTCTGACAAAGTTGCCCAAATGCATCTCAGAAGTGTGCAACTTGTTCCCTGAGTTAGAAAACGTCGAGAAACGTTCTTTCTGCTAGCGCTGTGCTTCTACACATGTATTTGCCGAACGGTGAAAGCGCACAGTAATGCACTTTTCTCCCAGCAAATACACTGTTTCTAAGGAAATGGTAACACACTGAGGAGACACTTGTGGGAGCTACTGTGACTGAAACTGAGCTTCCCTACGCACAGGGAAGCAAGAGATATGCTGATTTCATCAAGCACAGTTACATACTCAGAATCTGTACTACTGCGCAAATAGGCATGTCTCTTTAGGCAAAAAACTCATTTCTGACAAAGTTGTCCAAATGCATCTCAGAAGTGTGCAACTTGTTCCCTGAGTTAGAAAACGTCGAGAAACGTTCGTTTCTGCTAGCGCTGTGCTTCTACACATGTATTTGCTGAACGGTGAAAGCGCACAGTAATGCACTTTTCTCCCAGCAAATACACTGTTTCTAAGGAAATGGGAACACACTGAGGAGACACTTGTGGGAGCTACTGTGACTAAAACTGAGCTTCCCTACGCACAGGGAAGCAAGAGATATGCTGATTTCATCAAGCCCAGTTACATACTCAGAATCTGTACTACTGCGCAAATAGGCATGTCTCTGTAGGCAAAAAACTCATTTCTGACAAAGTTGCACAAATGCATCTCAGAAGTGTGCAACTTGTTCCCTGAGTTAGAAAACGTCGAGAAACGTTCGTTTCTGCTAGCGCTGTGCTTCTACACATGTATTTGCTGAACGGTGAAAGCGCACAGTAATGCACTTTTCTCCCAGCAAATACACTGTTTCTAAGGAACTGGGAACACACTGAGGAGACACTTGTGGGAGCTACTGTGACTAAAACTGAGCTTCCCTACGCACAGGGAAGCAAGAGAAATGCTGATTTCATCAATCCCAGTTACCTACTCAGAATCAGTACTACTGCGCAAATAGGCATGTCTCTGTAGGCAAAAAACTCATTTCTGACAAAGTTGCCCAAATGCGTCTCAGAAGTGTGCAACTTTTTCCCTGAGTTAGAAAACGTCGAGAAACGGTCGTTTCAGCTAGCGCTGTGCTTCTACACATGTATTTGCTGAACGGTGAAAGCGCACAGTAATGCACTTTTCTCCCAGCAAATACACTGTTTCTAAGGAAATGGGAACACCCTGAGGAGACACTTGGGGGAGCTACTGTGACTAAAAGTGAGCTTCCCTACGCACAGGGAAGCAAGAGAAATGCTGATTTCATCAATCCCAGTTACATACTCAGAATCTGTACTACTGCGCAAATAGGCATGTCTCTGTAGGCAAAAAACTCATTTTTGAGAAAGTTACCCAAATGCATCTCAGAAGTGTGCAACGTGTTCCCTGAGTTAGAAAACGTCGAGAAACGGTCGTTTCTGCTAGCGCTGTGCTTCTACACATGTATTTGCTGAATGGTGAAAGCGCACAGTAATGCACTTTTCTCCCAGCAAATACACTGTTTCTAAGGAAATGGGAACACACTGAGGAGACACTTGTGGGAGCTACTGTGACTAAAACTGAGCTTCCCTACGCACAGGGAAGCAAGAGAATGCTGATGTCATCAAGCCCAGTTACCTACTCAGAATCTGTACTACTGCGCAAATAGGCATGTCTCTTTAGGCAAAAAACTCATTTCTGACAAAGTTGCCCAAATGCATCTCAGAAGTGTGCAACTTGTTCCCTGAGTTAGAAAACGTCGAGAAACGTTCGTTTCTGCTAGCGCTGTGCTTCTACACATGTATTTGCTGAACGGTGATAGCGCACAGTAATGCACTTTTCTCCCAGCAAATACACTGTTTCTAAGGAAATGGGAACACACTGAGGAGACACTTGTGGGAGCTACTGTGACTAAAACTGAGCTTCCCTACGCACAGGGAAGCAAGAGAAATGCTGATTTCATCAAGCACAGTTACATACTCAGAATCTGTACTACTGCGCAAATAGGCATGTCTCTGTAGGCAAAAAACTCATTTCTGACAAAGTTGCCCAAATGCATCTCAGAAGTGTGCAACTTGTTCCCTGAGTTAGAAAACGTCGAGAAACGTTCGTTTCTGCTAGCGCTGTGCTTCTACACATGTATTTGTTGAATGGTGAAAGCGCACAGTAATGCACTTTTCTCCCAGCAAATAAACTGTTTCTAAGGAAATGGGAACACACTGAGGAGACACTTGTGGGAGCTACTGTGACTAAAACTAAGCTTCCCTACGCACAGGGAAGCAAGAGAAATGCTGATTTCATCAAGCCCAGTTACATACTCAGAATCTGTACTACTGTGCAAATAGGCATGTCTCTGTAGGCAAAAAACTCATTTCTGACAAAGTTTACTAAATGCATCTCAGAAGTGTGCCACTTGTTCCCTGAGTGAGAAAACGTCGAGAAACGGTCGTTTCAGCTAGCGCTGTGCTTCTACACATGTATTTGCTGAACGGTGATAGCGCACAGTAATGCACTTTTCTCCCAGCAAATACACAGTTTCTAAGGAACTGGGAACACACTGAGGAGACACTTGTGGGAGCTACTGTGACCAAAACTGAGCTTCCCTACGCACAGGGAAGCAAGAGAAATGCTGATTTCATCAAGCCCAGTTACATACTCAGAATCTGTACTACTGCGCAAATAGGCATGTCTCTTTCGGCAAAAAACTCATTTCTGACAAAGTTGCCCAAATGCATCTCAGAAGTGTGCAACTTGTTCCCTGTGTTAGAAAACGTCGAGAAACGTTCGTTTCTGCTAGCGCTGTGCTTCTACACATGTATTTGCTGAACGGTGAAAGCGCACAGTAATGCACTTTTCTCCCAGCAAATACACTGTTCCTAAGGAACTGGGAACACACTGAGGAGACACTTGTGGGAGCTACTGTGACTAAAACTGAGCGTCCCTACGCACAGGGAAGCAAGAGAATGCTGATTTCATCAAGCCCAGTTACCTACTCAGAATCTGTACTACTGCGCAAATAGGCATGTCTCTGTAGGCAAAAAACTCATTTCTGACAAAGTTGCCCAAATGCATCTCAGAAGTGTGCAACTTGTTCCCTGAGTTAGAAAATGTCGAGAAACGTTCGTTTCTGCTAGCGCTGTGCTTCTACACATGTTTTTGCTGAACGGTGAAAGCGCACAGTAATGCACTTTTCTCCCAGCAAATACACTGTTTCTAAGGAACTGGGAACACACTGAGCAGACACTTGTGGGAGCTACTGTGACTAAAACTGAGCTTCCCTACGCACAGGGAAGGAAGAGAAATGCTGATTTCATCAAGCCCAGTTACCT
Source organism: Acomys minous (assembly GCF_964271855.1). Taxonomy (NCBI): domain Eukaryota; kingdom Metazoa; phylum Chordata; class Mammalia; order Rodentia; family Muridae; genus Acomys; species Acomys minous. The sequence continues at coordinate 637,899 of NW_028182180.1, forward strand.
ACTCAGAATCAGTACTACTGCGCAAATAGGCATGTCTCTGTAGGCAAAAAACTCATTTCTGACAAAGTTGCCCAAATGCATCTCAGAAGTGTGCAACTTGTTCCCTGAGTTAGAAAACGTCGAGAAACGGTCGTTTCAGCTAGCGCTGTGCTTCTACACATGTATTTGCTGAACGGTGAAAGCGCACAGTAATGCACTTTTCTCCCAGCAAATACACTGTTTCTAAGGAAATGGGAACACACTGAGGAGACACTTGTGGGAGCTACTGTGACTAAAACTGAGCTTCGCTACGCACAGGGAAGCAAGAGAAATGCTGATTTCATCAATCCCAGTTACCTACTCAGAATCTGTACTACTGCGCAAATAGGCATGTCTCTGTAGGCAAAAAACTCATTTTTGAGAAAGTTACCCAAATGCATCTCAGAAGTGTGCAACTTGTTCCCTGAGTTAGAAAACGTCGAGAAACGGTCGTTTCTGCTAGCGCTGTGCTTCTACACATGTATTTGCTGAACGGTGAAAGCGCACAGTAATGCACTTTTCTCCCAGCAAATACACTGTTTCTAAGGAAATGGGAACACACTGAGGAGACACTTGTGGGAGCTACTGTGACTAAAACTGAGCTTCCCTACGCACAGGGAAGCAAGAGAATGCTGATTTCATCAAGCCCAGTTACCTACTCAGAATCTGTACTACTGCGCAAATAGGCATGTCTCTTTAGGCAAAAAACTCATTTCTGACAAAGTTGCCCAAATGCATCTCAGAAGTGTGCAACTTGTTCCCTGAGTTAGAAAACGTCGAGAAACGTTCTTTCTGCTAGCGCTGTGCTTCTACACATGTATTTGCCGAACGGTGAAAGCGCACAGTAATGCACTTTTCTCCCAGCAAATACACTGTTTCTAAGGAAATGGTAACACACTGAGGAGACACTTGTGGGAGCTACTGTGACTGAAACTGAGCTTCCCTACGCACAGGGAAGCAAGAGATATGCTGATTTCATCAAGCACAGTTACATACTCAGAATCTGTACTACTGCGCAAATAGGCATGTCTCTTTAGGCAAAAAACTCATTTCTGACAAAGTTGTCCAAATGCATCTCAGAAGTGTGCAACTTGTTCCCTGAGTTAGAAAACGTCGAGAAACGTTCGTTTCTGCTAGCGCTGTGCTTCTACACATGTATTTGCTGAACGGTGAAAGCGCACAGTAATGCACTTTTCTCCCAGCAAATACACTGTTTCTAAGGAAATGGGAACACACTGAGGAGACACTTGTGGGAGCTACTGTGACTAAAACTGAGCTTCCCTACGCACAGGGAAGCAAGAGATATGCTGATTTCATCAAGCCCAGTTACATACTCAGAATCTGTACTACTGCGCAAATAGGCATGTCTCTGTAGGCAAAAAACTCATTTCTGACAAAGTTGCACAAATGCATCTCAGAAGTGTGCAACTTGTTCCCTGAGTTAGAAAACGTCGAGAAACGTTCGTTTCTGCTAGCGCTGTGCTTCTACACATGTATTTGCTGAACGGTGAAAGCGCACAGTAATGCACTTTTCTCCCAGCAAATACACTGTTTCTAAGGAACTGGGAACACACTGAGGAGACACTTGTGGGAGCTACTGTGACTAAAACTGAGCTTCCCTACGCACAGGGAAGCAAGAGAAATGCTGATTTCATCAATCCCAGTTACCTACTCAGAATCAGTACTACTGCGCAAATAGGCATGTCTCTGTAGGCAAAAAACTCATTTCTGACAAAGTTGCCCAAATGCGTCTCAGAAGTGTGCAACTTTTTCCCTGAGTTAGAAAACGTCGAGAAACGGTCGTTTCAGCTAGCGCTGTGCTTCTACACATGTATTTGCTGAACGGTGAAAGCGCACAGTAATGCACTTTTCTCCCAGCAAATACACTGTTTCTAAGGAAATGGGAACACACTGAGGAGACACTTGGGGGAGCTACTGTGACTAAAACTGAGCTTCCCTACGCACAGGGAAGCAAGAGAAATGCTGATTTCATCAATCCCAGTTACATACTCAGAATCTGTACTACTGCGCAAATAGGCATGTCTCTGTAGGCAAAAAACTCATTTTTGAGAAAGTTACCCAAATGCATCTCAGAAGTGTGCAACGTGTTCCCTGAGTTAGAAAACGTCGAGAAACGGTCGTTTCTGCTAGCGCTGTGCTTCTACACATGTATTTGCTGAATGGTGAAAGCGCACAGTAATGCACTTTTCTCCCAGCAAATACACTGTTTCTAAGGAAATGGGAACACACTGAGGAGACACTTGTGGGAGCTACTGTGACTAAAACTGAGCTTCCCTACGCACAGGGAAGCAAGAGAATGCTGATGTCATCAAGCCCAGTTACCTACTCAGAATCTGTACTACTGCGCAAATAGGCATGTCTCTTTAGGCAAAAAACTCATTTCTGACAAAGTTGCCCAAATGCATCTCAGAAGTGTGCAACTTGTTCCCTGAGTTAGAAAACGTCGAGAAACGTTCGTTTCTGCTAGCGCTGTGCTTCTACACATGTATTTGCTGAACGGTGATAGCGCACAGTAATGCACTTTTCTCCCAGCAAATACACTGTTTCTAAGGAAATGGGAACACACTGAGGAGACACTTGTGGGAGCTACTGTGACTAAAACTGAGCTTCCCTACGCACAGGGAAGCAAGAGAAATGCTGATTTCATCAAGCACAGTTACATACTCAGAATCTGTACTACTGCGCAAATAGGCATGTCTCTGTAGGCAAAAAACTCATTTCTGACAAAGTTGCCCAAATGCATCTCAGAAGTGTGCAACTTGTTCCCTGAGTTAGAAAACGTCGAGAAACGTTCGTTTCTGCTAGCGCTGTGCTTCTACACATGTATTTGTTGAATGGTGAAAGCGCACAGTAATGCACTTTTCTCCCAGCAAATAAACTGTTTCTAAGGAAATGGGAACACACTGAGGAGACACTTGTGGGAGCTACTGTGACTAAAACTAAGCTTCCCTACGCACAGGGAAGCAAGAGAAATGCTGATTTCATCAAGCCCAGTTACATACTCAGAATCTGTACTACTGTGCAAATAGGCATGTCTCTGTAGGCAAAAAACTCATTTCTGACAAAGTTTACTAAATGCATCTCAGAAGTGTGCCACTTGTTCCCTGAGTGAGAAAACGTCGAGAAACGGTCGTTTCAGCTAGCGCTGTGCTTCTACACATGTATTTGCTGAACGGTGATAGCGCACAGTAATGCACATTTCTCCCAGCAAATACACAGTTTCTAAGGAACTGGGAACACACTGAGGAGACACTTGTGGGAGCTACTGTGACCAAAACTGAGCTTCCCTACGCACAGGGAAGCAAGAGAAATGCTGATTTCATCAAGCCCAGTTACATACTCAGAATCTGTACTACTGCGCAAATAGGCATGTCTCTTTCGGCAAAAAACTCATTTCTGACAAAGTTGCCCAAATGCATCTCAGAAGTGTGCAACTTGTTCCCTGTGTTAGAAAACGTCGAGAAACGTTCGTTTCTGCTAGCGCTGTGCTTCTACACATGTATTTGCTGAACGGTGAAAGCGCACAGTAATGCACTTTTCTCCCAGCAAATACACTGTTCCTAAGGAACTGGGAACACACTGAGGAGACACTTGTGGGAGCTACTGTGACTAAAACTGAGCGTCCCTACGCACAGGGAAGCAAGAGAATGCTGATTTCATCAAGCCCAGTTACCTACTCAGAATCTGTACTACTGCGCAAATAGGCATGTCTCTGTAGGCAAAAAACTCATTTCTGACAAAGTTGCCCAAATGCATCTCAGAAGTGTGCAACTTGTTCCCTGAGTTAGAAAACGTCGAGAAACGTTCGTTTCAGCTAGCGCTGTGCTTCTACACATGTTTTTGCTGAACGGTGAAAGCGCACAGTAATGCACTTTTCTCCCAGCAAATACACTGTTTCTAAGGAACTGGGAACACACTGAGCAGACACTTGTGGGAGCTACTGTGACTAAAACTGAGCTTCCCTACGCACAGGGAAGCAAGAGAAATGCTGATTTCATCAAGCCCAGTTACCTACTCAGAATCAGTACTACTGCGCAAATAGGCATGTCTCTGTAGGCAAAAAACTCATTTCTGACAAAGTTGCCCAAATGCATCTCAGAAGTGTGCAACTTGTTCCCTGAGTTAGAAAACGTCGAGAAACGGTCGTTTCAGCTAGCGCTGTGCTTCTACACATGTATTTGCTGAACGGTGAAAGCGCACAGTAATGCACTTTTCTCCCAGCAAATACACTGTTTCTAAGGAAATGGGAACACACTGAGGAGACACTTGTGGGAGCTACTGTGACTAAAACTGAGCTTCGCTACGCACAGGGAAGCAAGAGAAATGCTGATTTCATCAATCCCAGTTACCTACTCAGAATCTGTACTACTGCGCAAATAGGCATGTCTCTGTAGGCAAAAAACTCATTTTTGAGAAAGTTACCCAAATGCATCTCAGAAGTGTGCAACTTGTTCCCTGAGTTAGAAAACGTCGAGAAACGGTCGTTTCTGCTAGCGCTGTGCTTCTACACATGTATTTGCTGAACGGTGAAAGCGCACAGTAATGCACTTTTCTCCCAGCAAATACACTGTTTCTAAGGAAATGGGAACACACTGAGGAGACACTTGTGGGAGCTACTGTGACTAAAACTGAGCTTCCCTACGCACAGGGAAGCAAGAGAATGCTGATTTCATCAAGCCCAGTTACCTACTCAGAATCTGTACTACTGCGCAAATAGGCATGTCTCTTTAGGCAAAAAACTCATTTCTGACAAAGTTGCCCAAATGCATCTCAGAAGTGTGCAACTTGTTCCCTGAGTTAGAAAACGTCGAGAAACGTTCTTTCTGCTAGCGCTGTGCTTCTACACATGTATTTGCTGAACGGTGAAAGCGCACAGTAATGCACTTTTCTCCCAGCAAATACACTGTTTCTAAGGAAATGGTAACACACTGAGGAGACACTTGTGGGAGCTACTGTGACTAAAACTGAGCTTCCCTACGCACAGGGAAGCAAGAGAAATGCTGATTTCATCAATCCCAGTTACATACTCAGAATCTGTACTACTGCGCAAATAGGCATGTCTCTGTTGGCAAAAAACTCATTTTTGAGAAAGTTGCCCAAATGCATCTCAGAAGTGTGCAAATTGTTTCCTGAGTTAGAAAACGTCGAGAAACAGTCATTTCTGCTAGCGCTGTCTTCTACACATGTATTTGCTGAATGGTGAAAGCGCACAGTAATGCACTTTTCTCCCAGCAAATACACTGTTTCTAAGGAAATGGGAACACACTGAGGAGACACTTGTGGGAGCTACTGTGACTAAAACTGAGCTTCCCTACGCACAGGGAAGCAAGAGAATGCTGATTTCATCAAGCACAGTTACCTACTCAGAATCTGTACTACTGCGCAAATAGGCATGTCTCTTTAGGCAAAAAACTCATTTCTGACAAAGTTGCCCAAATGCATCTCAGAAGTGTGCAACTTGTTCCCTGAGTTAGAAAACGTCGAGAAAGGTTCGTTTCTGCTAGCGCTGTGCTTCTACACATGTATTTGCTGAACGGTGAAAGCGCACAGTAATGCACTTTTCTCCCAGCAAATACACTGTTTCTAAGGAAATGGTAACACACTGAGGAGACACTTGTGGGAGCTACTGTGACTAAAACTGAGCTTCCCTACGCACAGGGAAGCAAGAGATATGCTGATTTCATCAAGCCCAGTTACATACTCAGAATCTGTACTACTTTGCAAATAGGCATGTCTCTGTAGGCAAAAAACTCATTTTTGAGATAGTTACACAAATGCATCTCAGAAGTGTGCAACTTGTTCCCTGAGTTAGAAAACGTCGAGAAACGGTCGTTTCTGCCAGCGCTGTGCTTCTACACATGTATTTGCTGAACGGTGAAAGCGCACAGTAATGCACTTTTCTCCCAGCAAATACACTGTTTCTAAGGAAATGGGAACACACTGAGGAGACACTTGTGGGAGCTACTGTGACTAAAACTGAGCTTCCCTACACACAGGGAAGCAAGAGAAATGCTGATTTCATCAAGCCCAATTACATACTCAGAATCTGTACTACTGCGCAAATAGGCATGTCTCTTAAGGCAAAAAACTCATTTCTGACAAAGTTGCCCAAATGCATCTCAGAAGTGTGCAACTTGTTCCCTGAGTTAGAAAACGTCGAGAAACGGTCGTTTCAGCTAGCGCTGTGCTTCTACACATGTATTTGCTGAACGGTGAAAGCGCAGAGTAATGCACTTTTCTCCCAGCAACTATACTGTTTCTAAGGAAATGGGAACACACTAAGGAGACACTTGTGAGAGCTACTGTGACTAAAACTGAGCTTCCCTACGCACAGGGAAGCAAGAGAAATGCTGATTTCATCAAGCCCAGTAACCTACTCAGAATCTGTACTACTGCGCAAATAGGCATGTCTCTGTAGGCAAAAAACTCATTTCTGACAAAGTTGCCCAAATGCATCTCAGAAGTGTGCAACTTGTTCCCTGAGTTAGAAAACATCGAGAAAGGTTCGTTTCTGCTAGCGCTGTGCTTCTACACATGTATTTGCTGAACGGTGAAAGCGCACAGTAATGCACTTTTCTCCCAGCAAATACACTGTTTCTAAGGAACTGGGAACACACTGAGGAGACACTTGTGGGAGCTACTGTGACTAAAACTGAGCTTCCCTACACACAGGGAAGCAAGAGAAATGCTGATTTCATCAAGCCCAGTTATATACTCAGAATCTGTACTACTGCGCAAATACGCATGTCTCTTTAGGCAAAAAACTCATTTCTGACAAAGTTGCCCAAATGCATCTTAGAAGTGTGCAACTTGTTCCCTGAGATAGAAAACGTCGAGAAATGTTCGTTTCTGCTAGCGCTGTGCTTCTACACATGTATTTGCTGAACGGTGAAAGTGCATAGTAATGCACTTTTCTCCCAGCAAAAACACTTCTTCTCAGTAAATGGGAACACACTTAGGAGACACTTGTGGGAGCTACTGTGACTAAAACTGAGCTTCCCTACGCACAAGGAAGCAAGAGAAATGCTGATTTCATCAAGCCTAGTTACAAACTCAGATTCTGTACTACTGCGCAAATAGGCATGTCTCTTTAGGCAAAAAACTCATTTCTGACAAAGTTGCCCAAATGCATCTCAGAAGTGTGGAACTTGTTACCTGAGTTAGAAAACGTCGAGAAACGGTAGTTTCTGCTAGCGCTGTGCTTCTACACATGTATTTGCTGAACGGTGAAAGCGCACAGTAATGCACTTTTCTCCCAGCAAAAACACTTCTTCTCAGTAAATGGGAACACACTTAGGAGACACTTGTGGGAGCTACTGTGACTAAAACTGAGCTTCCCTAAGCACAGGGAAGCAAGAGAAATGCTGATTTCATCAAGCCTAGTTACAAACTCAGATTCTGTACTACTGCGCAAATAGGCATGTCTCTTTAGGCAAAAAACTCATTTCTGACAAAGTTGCCCAAATGCATCTCAGAAGTGTGCAACTTGTTCCCTGAGTTAGAAAACGTCGAGAAACGGTCGTTTCTGCTAGCGCTGTGCTTCTACACATGTATTTGCTGAACGGTGAAAGCGCACAGTAATGCAGTTTTCTCCCAGCAAATACACTGTTTCTAAGGAAATGGGAACACACTGAGGAGACACTTGTGGGAGCTACTGTGACTAAAACTGAGCTTCCCTACGCACAGGGAAGCAAGAGAAATGCTGATTTCATCAAGCCCAGTTACATACTCAGAATCTGTACTACTGCGCAAATAGGCATGTCTCTGTAGGCAAAAAAACTCATTTCTGACAAAGTTGCCCAAATGCATCTCAGAAGTGTGCAACTTGTTCCCTGAGTTAGAAAACGTCGAGAAACGGTCGTTTCTGCTAGCGCTGTGCTTCTACACATGTATTTGCTGAACGGTGAAAGCGCACAGTAATGCACTTTTCTCCCAGCAAATACACTGTTTCTAAGGAAATGGGAACACACTGAGGAGACACTTTGGGAGCTACTGTGACTAAAACTGAGCTTCCCTACGCACAGGGAAGCAAGAGAAATGCTGATTTCATCAAGCCCAGTTACATACTCAGAATCTGTACTACTGCGCAAATAGGCATGTCTCTTTAGGCAAAAAACTCATTTCTGACAAAGTTGCCCAAATGCATCTCAGAAGTGTGCAACTTGTCCCTGAGTTAGAAAACGTCGAGAAACGTTCGTTTCTGCTAGCGCTGTGCTTCTAGACATGTATTTGCTGAACGGTGAAAGCGCACAGTAATGCACTTTTCTCCCAGCAAATACACTGTTTCTAAGGAAATGGGAACACACTGAGGAGACACTTGTGGGAGCTACTGTGACTAAAACTGAGCTTCCGTACGCACAGGGAAGCAAGAGAAATGCTTATTTCATCAAGCCCAGTTACATACTCAGAATCTGTAATACTGCCCAAATAGGCATGTCTCTGTAGGCAAAAAACTCATTTCTGACAAAGTTGCCCAAATGCATCTCAGAAGTGTGCAACTTGTTCCCTGAGTTAGAAAACGTCAGGAAACATTCGTTTCTGCTAGCGCTGTGCTTCTACACATGTATTTGCTGAACGGTGAAAGCGCACAGTAATGTACTTTTCTCCCAGCAAATACACTGTTTCTAAGGAAATGGGAACACACTGAGGAGACACTTGTGGGAGCTACTGTGACTAAAACTGAGCTTCCCTACGCAGTGGGAAGCAAGAGAAATGCTGATTTCATCAAGCCCAGTTACATACTCAGAATCTGTACTACTGCGCAAATAGGCATGTCTCTGTAGGCAAAAAACTCATTTCTGACAAAGTTGACCAAATGCATCTCAGAAGTGTGCAACTTGTTACCTGAGTTAGAAAACGTCGAGAAACGTTCGTTTCTGCTAGCGCTGTGCTTCTACATATGTATTTGCTGAACGGTGAAAGCGCACAGTAATGCACTTTTCTCCCAGCAAATACACTGTTTCTAAGGAAATGGGAACACACTGAGGAGACACTTGTGGGAGCTACTGTGACTAAAACTGAGCTTCCCTACGCACAGGGAAGCAAGAGAAATGCTGATTTCATCAAGCCCAGTTACATACTCAGAATCTGTACTACTGCAGAAATAGGCATGTCTCATTAGGCAAAAAACTCATTTCTGACAAAGTTGCCCAAATGCATCTCAGAAGTGTGCAACTTGTTCCATGAGTTAGAAAACGTCGAGAAACGTTTGTTTCTGCTAGTACTGTGCTTCTACACATGTACTTGCTGAACGGTGAAAACGCACAGTAATGCACTTTTCTCCCAGCAAATACACTGTTTCTAAGGAAATGGGAACACACAGAGGAGACACTTGTGGGAGCTACTGTGACTAAATCTGAGCTTCCCTACGCACAGGGAAGCAAGAGAAATGCTGATTTCATCAAGCCCAGTTACATACTCAGAATCTGTACTACTGCGCAAATAGGCATGTCTCTGTAGGCAAAAAACTCATTTCTGACAAAGTTGCCCAAATGCATCTCAGAAGTGTGCAACTTGTTCCCTGAGTTAGAAAACGTCGAGAAATGGTCGTATCTGCTAGCGCTGTGCTTCTACACATGTATTTGCTGAACGGTGAAAGAGCACAGTAATGCACTTTTCTCCCAGCAAATACACTGTTTCTAAGGAAATGGGAACACACTGAGGAGACACTTGTGGGAGCTACTGGGACTAAAACTGAGCTTCCCTACGCACAGGGAAGCAAGAGAAATGCTGATTTCATCAAGCCCAGTTACATACTCAGAATCTGTACTACTGCGCAAATAGGCATGTCTCTGTAGGCAAAAAACTCATTTCTGACAAAGATGCCCAAATGCATCTCAGAAGTGTGCAACTTGTTCCCTGAGTTAGAAAACGTCGAGAAACGTTCGTTTCTGCTAGCACTGTGCTTCTACACATGTATTTGCTGAACGGTGAAAGCGCACAGTAATGCACTTTTCTCCCAGCAAATACACTGTTTCTAAGGAAATGGGAACACACTTAGGAGACACTTGTGGGAGCTACTGTGACTAAAACTGAGCTTCCCTAAGCACAGGGAAGCAAGAGAAATGCTGATTTCATCAAGCCTAGTTACAAACTCAGATTCTGTACTACTGCGCAAATAGGCATGTCTCTTTAGGCAAAAAACTCATTTCTGACAAAGTTGCCCAAATGCATCTCAGAAGTGTGCAACTTGTTCCCTGAGTTAGAAAACGTCGAGAAACGGTCGTTTCTGCTAGCGCTGTGCTTCTACACATGTATTTGCTGAACGGTGAAAGCGCACAGTAATGCAGTTTTCTCCCAGCAAATACACTGTTTCTAAGGAAATGGGAACACACTGAGGAGACACTTGTGGGAGCTACTGTGACTAAAAGTGAGCTTCCCTACGCACAGGGAAGCAAGAGAAATGCTGATTTCATCAAGCCCAGTTACATACTCAGAATCTGTACTACTGCGCAAATAGGCATGTCTCTGTAGGCAAAAAAACTCATTTCTGACAAAGTTGCCCAAATGCATCTCAGAAGTGTGCAACTTGTTCCCTGAGTTAGAAAACGTCGAGAAACGGTCGTTTCTGCTAGCGCTGTGCTTCTACACATGTATTTGCTGAACGGTGAAAGCGCACAGTAATGCACTTTTCTCCCAGCAAATACACTGTTTCTAAGGAAATGGGAACACACTGAGGAGACACTTTGGGAGCTACTGTGACTAAAACTGAGCTTCCCTACGCACAGGGAAGCAAGAGAAATGCTGATTTCATCAAGCCCAGTTACATACTCAGAATCTGTACTACTGCGCAAATAGGCATGTCTCTTTAGGCAAAAAACTCATTTCTGACAAAGTTGCCCAAATGCATCTCAGAAGTGTGCAACTTGTCCCTGAGTTAGAAAACGTCGAGAAACGTTCGTTTCTGCTAGCGCTGTGCTTCTAGACATGTATTTGCTGAACGGTGAAAGCGCACAGTAATGCACTTTTCTCCCAGCAAATACACTGTTTCTAAGGAAATGGGAACACACTGAGGAGACACTTGTGGGAGCTACTGTGACTAAAACTGAGCTTCCGTACGCACAGGGAAGCAAGAGAAATGCTTATTTCATCAAGCCCAGTTACATACTCAGAATCTGTAATACTGCCCAAATAGGCATGTCTCTGTAGGCAAAAAACTCATTTCTGACAAAGTTGCCCAAATGCATCTCAGAAGTATGCAACTTGTTCCCTGAGTTAGAAAACGTCAGGAAACATTCGTTTCTGCTAGCGCTGTGCTTCTACACATGTATTTGCTGAACGGTGAAAGCGCACAGTAATGTACTTTTCTCCCAGCAAATACACTGTTTCTAAGGAAATGGGAACACACTGAGGAGACACTTGTGGGAGCTACTGTGACTAAAACTGAGCTTCCCTACGCACAGGGAAGCAAGAGAAATGCTGATTTCATCAAGCCCAGTTACATACTCAGAATCTGTACTACTGCGCAAATAGGCATGTCTCTGTAGGCAAAAAACTCATTTCTGACAAAGTTGACCAAATGCATCTCAGAAGTGTGCAACTTGTTACCTGAGTTAGAAAACGTCGAGAAACGTTCGTTTCTGCTAGCGCTGTGCTTCTACATATGTATTTGCTGAACGGTGAAAGCGCACAGTAATGCACTTTTCTCCCAGCAAATACACTGTTTCTAAGGAAATGGGAACACACTGAGGAGACACTTGTGGGAGCTACTGTGACTAAAACTGAGCTTCCCTACGCACAGGGAAGCAAGAGAAATGCTGAATTCATCAAGCCCAGTTACATACTCAGAATCTGTACTACTGCAGAAATAGGCATGTCTCATTAGGCAAAAAACTCATTTCTGACAAAGTTGCCCAAATGCATCTCAGAAGTGTGCAACTTGTTCTATGAGTTAGAAAACGTCGAGAAACGTTTGTTTCTGCTAGTACTGTGCTTCTACACATGTACTTGCTGAACGGTGAAAACGCACAGTAATGCACTTTTCTCCCAGCAAATACACTGTTTCTAAGGAAATGGGAACACACAGAGGAGACACTTGTGGGAGCTACTGTGACTAAATCTGAGCTTCCCTACGCACAGGGAAGCAAGAGAAATGCTGATTTCATCAAGCCCAGTTACATACTCAGAATCTGTACTACTGCGCAAATAGGCATGTCTCTGTAGGCAAAAAACTCATTTCTGACAAAGTTGCCCAAATGCATCTCAGAAGTGTGCAACTTGTTCCCTGAGTTAGAAAACGTCGAGAAGTGGTCGTATCTGCTAGCGCTGTGCTTCTACACATGTATTTGCTGAACGGTGAAAGAGCACAGTAATGCACTTTTCTCCCAGCAAATACACTGTTTCTAAGGAAATGGGAACACACTGAGGAGACACTTGTGGGAGCTACTGGGACTAAAACTGAGCTTCCCTACGCACAGGGAAGCAAGAGAAATGCTGATTTCATCAAGCCCAGTTACATACTCAGAATCTGTACTACTGCGCAAATAGGCATGTCTCTGTAGGCAAAAAACTCATTTCTGACAAAGATGCCCAAATGCATCTCAGAAGTGTGCAACTTGTTCCCTGAGTTAGAAAACGTCGAGAAACGTTCGTTTCTGCTAGCACTGTGCTTCTACACATGTATTTGCTGAACGGTGAAAGCGCACAGTAATGCACTTTTCTCCCAGCAAATACACTGTTTCTAAGGAAATGGGAACACACTGAGGAGACACTTGTGGGAGCTACTGGGACTAAAACTGAGCTTCCCTACGCACAGGGAAGCAAGAGAAATGCTGATTTCATCAAGCCCAGTTACATACTCAGAATCTGTACTACTGCGCAAATAGGCATGTCTCTGTAGGCAAAAAACTCTTTTCTGACAAAGATGCCCAAATGCATCTCAGAAGTGTGCAACTTGTTCCCTGAGTTAGAAAACGTCGAGAAACGCTCGTTTCTGCTAGCGCTGTGCTTCTACATATGTATTTGCTGAACGGTGAAAGCGCACAGTAATGCACGTTTCTCCCAGCAAATACACTGTTTCTAAGGAAATGGGAACACACTGAGGAGACACTTGTGGGAGCTACTGTGACTAAAACTGAGCTTCCCTACGCACAGGGAAGCAAGAGAAATGCTGATTTCATCAAGCCCAGTTACATACTCAGAATCTGTACTACTGCGCAAATAGGCATGTCTCTGTAGGCAAAAAACTCATTTCTGACAAAGTTGCCCAAATGCACCTCAGAAGTGTGCAACTTGTTCCCTAAGTTAGAAAACGTCGAGAAACGTTCGTTTCTGCTAGCGCTGTGCTTCTACATATGTATTTGCTGAACGGTGAAAGCAAACAGTAATGCACTTTTCTCCCAGCAAATACACTGTTTCTAAGGAAATGGGAACACACTGAGGAGACACTTGTGGGAGCTACTGTGACTAAAAGTGAGCTTCCCTACGCACAGGGAAGCAAGAGAAATGCTGATTTCATCAAGCCCAGTTACATACTCAGAATCTGTACTACTGCGCAAATAGGCATGTCTCTTTAGGCAAAAAACTCATTTCTGACAAAGTTGCCCAAATGCATCTCAGAAGTGTGCAACTTGTTCCCTGAGTTAGAAAACGTCGAGAAACGTTCGTTTCTGCTAGCGCTGTGCTTCTACACATGTACTTGCTGAACGGTGAAAGCGCACAGTAATGCACGTTTCTCCCAGCAAATACACTGTTTCTAATGAAATGGGAACACACTGAGGAGACACTTGTGGGAGCTACTGTGACTAAAACTGAGCTTCCCTACGCACAGGGAAGCAAGAGAAATGCTGATTTCACCAAGCCCAGTTACATACTCAGAATCTGTACTACTGGGCAAATAGGCATGAATCTGTAGGCAAAAAACTCATTTCTGACAAAGTTGCCCAAATGCATCTCAGAAGTATGCAACTTGTTCCCTGAGTTAGAAAACGTCGAGAAACGGTCGTATCTGCTAGCGCTGTGCTTCTACACATGTATTTGCTGAACGGTGAAAGCGCACAGTAATGCACTTTTCTCCCAGCAAATACACTGTTTCTAAGGAAATGGGAACACACTGAGGAGACACTTGTGGGAGCTACTGTGACTAAAACTGAGCTTCCCTACGCACAGGGAAGCAAGAGAAATGCTGATTTCATCAAGCCCAGTTACATACTCAGAATCTGTACTACTGCGCAAATAGGCATGTCTCTTTAGGCAAAAAACTCATTTCTGACAAAGTTGCCCAAATGCATCTCAGAAGTGTGCAACTTGTTCCCTGAGTTAGAAAATGTCCAGAAACGTTCGTTTCTGCAGGCGCTGTGCTTCTACACATGTACTTGCTGAACGGTGAAAGCGCACAGTAATGCACGTTTCTCCCAGCAAATACACTGTTTCTAAGGAAATGGGAACACACTGAGGAGACACTTTTGGGAGCTACCGTGACTAAAACTGAGCTTCCCTACGCACAGGGAAGCAAGAGAAATGCTGATTTCATCCAGCCCAGTTACATACTCAGAATCTGTACTACTGCGCAAATAGGCATGTCTATGTAGGCAAAAAACACATTTTTGACAAAGTTGCCCAAATGCATCTCAGAAGTGTGCAACTTGTTCCCTGAGTTAGAAAACGTCGAGAAACGGTCGTTTCTGCTAGCGCTGTGCTTCTACATATGTATTTGCTGAACGGTGAAAGAGCACAGTAATGCACTTTTCTCCCAGCAAATACACTGTTTCTAAGGAAATGGGAACACACTGAGGAGACACTTGTGGGAGCTACTGTGACTAAAACTGAGCTTCACTACGCACAGGGAAGCAAGAGAAATGCTGATTTCATCAAGCCCAGTTACATACTCAGAATCTGTACTACTGCGCAAATAGGCATGTCTCTGTAGGCAAAAAACTCATTTCTGACAAAGTTGCCCAAATGCATCTCAGAAGTGTGCAACTTGTTCCCTGAGTTAGAAAACGTCGAGAAACGGTCGTTTCTGCTATCGCTGTGCTTCTACACATGTATTTGCTGAACGGTGAAAGCGCACAGTAATGCACTTTTCTCCCAGCAAATACACTGTTACTATGGAAATGGGAAGACACTGAGGAGACACTTGTGGGAGCTACTGTGACTAAAACTGAGCTTCCCTATGCACAGGGAAGCAAGGGAAATCCTGATTTCATCAAGCCCAGTTACATACTCAGAATCTGTACTACTGCGCAAATAGGCATGTCTCTGTAGGCAAAAAACTCATTTCTGACAAAGTTGCCCAAATGCATCTCAGAAGTGTGCAACTTGTTCCCTGAGTTAGAAAACGTCGAGAAACGGTCATATCTGCTAACGCTGTGCTTCTACACATGTATTTGCTGAACGGTGAAAGCGCACAGTAATGCACTTTTCTCCCAGCAAATACACTGTTTCTAAGGAAATGGGAACACACTGAGGAGATACTTGTGGGAGCTACTATGACTAAAACTGAGCTTCCCTACGCACAGGGAAGCAAGAGAAATGCTGATTTCATCAAGCCCAGTTACATACTCAGAATCTGTACTACTGCGCAAATAGGCATGTCTCTGTAGGCAAAAAACTCATTTCTGACAAAGTTGCCCAAATGCATCTCAGAAGTGTGCGACTTGTTCCCTGAGTTAGAAAACGTCGAGAAACGTTCGTTTCTGCTAGCGCTGTGCTTCTACACATGTATTTGCTGAACGGTGAAAGCGCACAGTAATGCACTTTTCTCCCAGCAAATACACTGTTTCTAAGGAAATGGGAACACACCGAGGAGACAATTGTGGGAGCTACTGTGACTAAAACTGAGCTTCCCTACGCACAGGGAAGCAAGAGAAATGCTGATTTCATCAAGCCAAGTTACATACTCAGAATCTGTACTACTGCGCAAATAGGCATGTCTCTGTAGGCAAAAAACTCATTTCTGACAAAGTTGCCCAAATGCATCTCAGAAGTGTGCAACTTGTTCCCTGAGTTAGAAAACGTCGAGAAACGGTCATATCTGCTAACGCTGTGCTTCTACACATGTATTTGCTGAACGGTGAAAGCGCACAGTAATGCACTTTTCTCCCAGCAAATACACTGTTTCTAAGGAAATGGGAACACACTGAGGAGACACTTGTGGGAGCTACTGTGACTAAAACTGAGCTTCCCTACGCACAGGGAAGCAAGAAAAATGCTGATTTCATCAAGCCCAGTTACATACTCAGAATCTGTACTACTGCGCAAATAGGCATAAATCTGTAGGCAAAAAACTCATTTCTGACAAAGATGCCCAAATGCATCTCAGAAGTGTGCAACTTGTTCCCTGAGTTAGAAAACATCGAGAAACTTTCGTTTCTGCTAGCGCTGTGCTTCTACACATGTATTTGCTGAACGGTGAACGCACACAGTAATGCACTTTTCTCCCAGCAAATACACTGTTTCTAAGGAAATGGGAACACACTGAGGAGACACTTGTGGGAGCTACTGTGACTAAAACTGAGCTTCCCTACGCACAGGGAAGCAAGAGAAATGCTGATTTCATCAAGCCCAGTTACATACTCAGAATCTGTACTACTGCGCTAATAGGCATGTCTCTGTAGGCAAAAAACTCATTTCTGACAAAGTTGCCCAAATGCATCTCAGAAGTGTGCAACTTGTTCCCTGAGTTAGAAAACGTCGAGAAACGTTCGTTTCTGCTAGCGCTGTGCTTCTACACATGTATTTGCTGAGCGGTGAAAGCGCACAGTAATGCACTTTTCTCCCAGCAAATACACTGTTTCTAAGGAAATGGGAACACACTGAGGAGACACTTGTGGGAGCTACTGTGAGTAAAACTGAGCTTCCCTACGCACAGGGAAGCAAGAGAAATGCTGATTTCATCAAGCCAAGTTACATACTCAGAATCTGTACTACTGCGCAAATAGGCATGTCTCTGTAGGCAAAAACCTCATTTCTGACAAAGTTGCCCAAATGCATCTCAGAAGTGTGCAACTTGTTCCCTGAGTTAGAAAACGTCGAGAAACGGTCATATCTGCTAACGCTGTGCTTCTACACATGTATTTGCTGAACGGTGAAAGCGCACAGTAATGCACTTTTCTCCCAGCAAATACACTGTTTCTAAGGAAATGGGAACACACTGAGGAGACACTTGTGGGAGCTACTGTGACTAAAACTGAGCTTCCCTACGCACAGGGAAGCAAGAGAAATGCTGATTTCATCAAGCCCAATTACATACTCAGAATCTATACTACTGCACAAATAGGCATGTCTCTTTAGGCAAAAAACTCATTTCTGACAAAGTTGCCCAAATGCATCTCAGAAGTGTGCAACTTGTTCCCTGAGTTAGAAAACGTCGAGAAACGTTCGTTTCTGCTAGCGCTGTGCTTCTACACATGTACTTGCTGAACGGTGAAAGCGCACAGTAATGCACTTTTCTCCCAGCAAATACACTGTTTCTAAGGAAATGGGAACACACAGAGGAGACACTTGTGGGAGCTACTGTGACTAAAAGTGAGCTTCCCTACGCACAGGGAAGCAAGAGAAATGCTGATTTCATCAAGCCCAGTTACATACTCAGAATCTGTACTACTGCGCAAATAGGCATGTCTCTGTAGGCAAAAAACTCATTTCTGACAAAGTTGACCAAATGCATCTCAGAAGTGTGCAACTTGTTCTGTGAGTTAGAAAAAGTCGAGAAACGTTTGTTTCTGCTAGCGCTGTGCTTCTACACATGTATTTGCTGAACGGTGAAAGCGCACAGTAATGCACTTTTCTCCCAGCAAATACACTGTTTCTAAGGAATTGGGAACACACTGAGGAGACACTTGTGGAGCTACAGTGACTAAAACTGAGCTTCCCTACGCACAGGGAAGCAAGAGAAATGCTGATTTCATCAAGCCCAGTTACATACTCAGAATCTGTACTACTGCGCAAATAGGCATGTCTCTGTAGGCAAAAAACTCATTTCTGACAAAGTTGCCCAAATGCATCTCAGAAGTGTGCAACTTGTTCCCTGAGTTAGAAAACGTCGAGAAACGTTCGTTTCTGCTAGCGCTGTGCTTCTACACATGTATTTGCTGAACGGTGAAAGCGCACAGTAATGCACTTTTCTCCCAGCAAATACACTGTTTCTAAGGAAATGGGAACACACTGAGGAGACACTTGTGGGAGCTACCGTGACTAAAACTGAGCTCCCCTACGCACAGGGAAGCAAGAGAAATGCTGATTTCATCCAGCCCAGTTACATACTCAGAATCTGTACTACTGCGCAAATAGGCATGTCTCTGTAGGCAAAAAACACATTTTTGACAAAGTTGCCCAAATGCATCTCAGAAGTGTGCAACTTGTTCCCTGAGTTAGAAAACGTCGAGAAACGGTCGTTTCTGCTAGCGCTGTGCTTCTACACATGTATTTGCTGAATGGTGAAAGCACACAGTAATGCACTTTTCTCCCAGCAAATACACTGTTTCTAAGGAAATGGGAACACACTGAGGAGACACTTGTGGGAGCTACTGTGACTAAAACTGAGCTTCCCTACGCACAGGGAAGCAAGAGAAATGCTGATTTCATCAAGCCCAGTTACATACTCAGAATCTGTACTACTGCGCAAATAGGCATGTCTCTGTAGGCAAAAAACTCATTTCTGACAAAGTTGCCCAAATGCATCTCAGAAGTGTGCAACTTGTTCCCTGAGTTAGAAAACGTCGAGAAACGGTTATATCTGCTAACGCTGTGCTTCTACACATGTACATGCTGAACGGTGAAAGCGCACAGTAATGCACTTTTCTCCCAGCAAATACACTGTTTCTAAGGAAATGGGAACACACTGAGGAGACACTTGTGGGAGCTACTGTGACTAAAACTGAGCTTCGCTACGCACAGGGAAGCAAGAGAAATGCTGATTTCATCAAGCCCAGTTACATACTCAGAATCTGTCCTGTTGCGCAAATAGGCATGAATCTGTAGGCAAAAAACTCATTTCCGACAAAGTTGCCCAAATGCATCTCAGAAGTGTGCAACTTGTTCCCTGAGTTAGAAAACGTCGAGAAACGGTCGTTTCTGCTAGTGCTGTGCTTCTACACATGTATTTGCTGAACGGTGAAAGCGCACAGTAATGCACTTTTCTCCCAGCAAATACACTGTGTCTAAGGAAATGGGAACACACTGAGGAGACACTTGTGGGAGCTACTGTGACTAAAACTGAGCTTCCCTACGCACAGGGAAGCAAGAGAAATCCTGATTTCATCAAGCCCAGTGACATACTCAGAATCTGTACTACTGCGCAAATAGGCATGTCTCTGTAGGCAAAAAACTCATTTCTGACAAAGTTGCCCAAATGCATCTCAGAAGTGTGCAACTTGTTCCCTGAGTTAGAAAACGTCGAGAAACGGTCGTTTCTGCTAGCGCTGTGCTTCTACACATGTATTTGCTGAACGGTGAAAGCGCACAGTAATGCACTTTTCTCCCAGCAAATACACTGTTTCTAAGGAAATGGGAACACACTGAGGAGACACTTGTGGGAGCTACCGTGACTAAAACTGAGCTCCCCTACGCACAGGGAAGCAAGAGAAATGCTGATTTCATCAAGCCCAGTTACATACTCAGAATCTGTACTACTGCGCAAATAGGCATGTCTCTGTAGGCAAAAAACACATTTTTGACAAAGTTGCCCAAATGCATCTCAGAAGTGTGCAACTTGTTCCCTGAGTTAGAAAACGTCGAGAAACGTTCGTTTCTGCTAGCGCTGTGCTTCTACACATGTATTTGCTGAATGGTGTAAGCACACAGTAATGCACTTTTCTCCCAGCAAATACACTGTTTCTAAGGAAATGGGAACACACTGAGGAGACACTTGTGGGAGCTACTGTGACTAAAACTGAGCTTCCCTACGCACAGGGAAGCAAGAGAAATGCTGATTTCATCAAGCCCAGTTACATACTCAGAATCTGTACTACTGCGCAAATAGGCATGTCTCTGTAGGCAAAAAACTCATTTCTGACAAAGTTGCCCAAATGCATCTCAGAAGTGTGCAACTTGTTCCCTGAGTTAGAAAACGTCGAGAAACGGTTATATCTGCTAACGCTGTGCTTCTACACATGTATTTGCTGAACGGTGAAAGCACACAGTAATGCACTTTTCTCCCAGCAAATACACTGTTTCTAAGGAAATGGGAACACACTGAGGAGACACTTGTGGGAGCTACTGTGACTAAAACTGAGCTTCGCTACGCACAGGGAAGCAAGAGAAATGCTGATTTCATCAAGCCCAGTTACATACTCAGAATCTGTCCTGTTGTGCAAATAGGCATGAATCTGTAGGCAAAAAACTCATTTCCGACAAAGTTGCCCAAATGCATCTCAGAAGTGTTCAACTTGTTCCCTGAGTTAGAAAACGTCGAGAAACGTTCGTTTCTGCTAGCGCTGTGCTTCTACACATGTATTTGCTGAACGGTGAAAGCGCACAGTAATGCACTTTTCTCCCAGCAAATACAGTTTCTAAGGAAATGGGAACACACTGAGGAGACACTTGTGGGAGCTACTGTGACTAAAACTGAGCTTCCCTACGCACAGGGAAGCAAGAGAAATGCTGATTTCATCCAGCTCAGTTACATACTCAGAATCTGTACTACTGGGCAAATAGGCATGTCTCTGAAGGCAAAAAGCTCATTTCTGACAAAGTTGCCCAAATGCATCTCAGTAGTGTGCAACTTGTTCCCTGAGTTAGAAAACATAGAGAAATGGTCATTTCTGCTAGCGCTGTGCTTCTACACGTGTACTTGCTGAACAGTGAAAGCACACAGTAATGCACTTTTCTCCCAGCAAATACACTGTTTCTAAGGAAATGGGAACACACTGAGGAGACACTTGTGGGAGCTACTGTGACTAAAACTGAGCTTCCCTACGCACAGGGAAGCAAGAGAAATGCTGATTTCATCAAGCCCAGTTACATACTCAGACTCTGTACTACTGCGCAAATAGGCATGTCTCTGTAGGCAAAAAACTCATTTCTGACAAAGTTGCCCAAATGCATCTCAGAAGTGTGCAACTTGTTCCCTGAGTTAGATAACGTCGAGAAACGTTCGTTTCTGCTAGCGCTGTGCTTCTACACATGTCTTTGCTGAACGGTGAAAGCGCACAGTAATGCACTTTTCTCCCAGCAAATACACTGTTTCTAAGGAAATGGGAACACACTGAGGAGACACTTGTGGGAGCTACTGTGACTAAAACTGAGCTTCCCTACGCACAGGGAAGCAAGAGAAATGCTGATTTCATCCAGCCCAGTTACATACTCAGACTCTGTACTACTGCGCAAATAGGCATGTCTCTGTAGGCAAAAAACTCATTTCTGACAAAGTTGCCCAAATGCATCTCAGAAGTTTGCAACTTGTTCCCTGAGTTAGAAAACGTCGAGAAATGGTTATATCTGCTACCGCTGTGCTTCTACACATGTATTTGCTGAACGGTGAAAGCGCACAGTAATGCACTTTTCTCCCAGCAAATACACTGTTTCTAAGGAAATGGGAACACACTGAGGAGACACTTGTGGGAGCTACTGTGACTAAAACTGAGCTTCCCTACGCACAGGGAAGCAAGAGAAATGCTGATTTCATCAAGCCCAGTTACATACTCAGAATCTGTCCTGTTGCGCAAATAGGCATGAATCTGTAGACAAAAAACTCATTTCCGACAAAGTTGCCCAAATGCATCTCAGAAGTGTGCAACTTGTTCCCTGAGTTAGAAAACGTCGAGAAACGTTCGTTTCTTCTAGCGCTGTGCTTCTACACATGTATTTGCTGAACGGTGAAAGCGCACAGTAATGCACTTTTCTCCCAGCAAATACAGTTTCTTAGGAAATGGAAACACACTGAGGAGACACTTGTGGGAGCTACTGTGACTAAAATTGAGCTTCCCTACGCACTGGGAAGCAAGAGAAATGCTGATTTCATCCAGCCCAGTTACATACGCAGAATCTGTACTACTGGCAAATAGGCATGTCTCTGTAGGCAAAAAACTCATTTCTGACAAAGTTGCACAAATGCATCTCAGAAGTGTGCCACTTGTTCCCTGAGTTAGAAAAGGTCGAGAAACGTTCGTTTCTGCTAGCGCTGTGCTTGTACACATGTATTTGCTGAACGGTGAAAGCGCACAGTAATGCACTTTTCTCCCAGCAAATACACTGTTTCTAAGGAAATGGGAACACACTGAGGAGACACTTGTGGGAGCTACTGTGACTAAAACTGAGCTTCCCTACGCTCAGGGAAGCAAGAGAAATGCTGATTTCATCAAGCCCAGTTACATACTCAGAATCTGTACTACTGTGCAAATAGGCATGTCTCTGTAGGCAAAAAACTCATTTCTGACAAAGTTGCCCAAATGCATCTCAGAAGTGTGCAACTTGTTCCCTGAGTTAGAAAACGTCGAGAAACGTTCGTTTCTGCTAGCTCTGTGCTTCTACACATGTATTGGCTGAACGGTGAAAGCACACAGTAATGCACTTTTCTCCCAGCAAATACACTGTTTCTAAGGAAATGGGAACACACTGAGGAGACACTTGTGGGAGCTACTGTGACTAAAACTGAGCTTCCCTACGCACAGGGAAGCAAGAGAAATGCTGATTTCATCCAGCCCAGTTACATACTCAGAATCTGTACTACTGCGCAAATAGGCATGTCTCTGTAGGCAAAAAACTCATTTTTGAAAAAGTTACCCAAATGCATCTCAGAAGTGTGCAACTTGTTCCCTGAGTTAGAAAACGTCGAGAAACGTTCGTTTCTGCTAGCGCTGTGCTTCTACACATGTCTTTGCTGAACGGTGAAAGCGCACAGTAATGCACTTTTCTCCCAGCAAATACACTGTTTCTAAGGAAATGGGAACACACTGAGGAGACACTTGTGGGAGCTACTGTGACTAAAACTGAGCTTCCCTACGCACAGGGAAGCAAGAGAAATGCTGATTTCATCAAGCCCAGTTACATACTCAGAATCTGTACTACTGCGCAAATAGGCATGTCTCTGTAGGCAAAAAACTCATTTCTGACAAAGTTGCCCAAATGCATCTCAGTAGTGTGCAACTTGTTCCCTGAGTTAGAAAACATAGAGAAATGGTCATTTCTGCTAGCGCTGTGCTTCCACACATGTACTTGCTGAACAGTGAAAGCACACAGTAATGCACTTTTCTCCCAGCAAATACACTGTTTCTAAGGAAATGGGAACACACTGAGGAGACACTTGTGGGAGCTACTGTGACTAAAACTGAGCTTCCCTACGCACAGGGAAGCAAGAGAAATGCTGATTTCATCAAGCCCAGTTGCATACTCAGAATATGTACTACTGCGCAAATAGGCATGTCTCTGTACGCAAAAAACTCATTTCTGACAAAGTTGCCCAAATGCATCTCAGAAGTGTGCAACTTGTTCCCTGAGTTAGAAAATGTCGAGAAACATTCGTTTTTGCTAGCACTGTGCTTCTACACATGTATTTGCTGAACGGTGAAAGCGCACAGTAATGCACTTTTCTCCCAGCAAATACACTGTTTCTAAGGAAATGGGAACACACTGAGGAGACACTTGTGGGAGCTACCATGACTAAAACTGAGCTTCCCTACGCACAGGGAAGCAAGAGAAATGCTGATTTCATCAAGCCCAGTTACATACTCAGAATCTGTACTACTGCGCAAATAGGCATGTCTCTGTAGGCAAAAAACTCATTTCTGACAAAGTTGCCCAAATGCATCTCAGAAGTGTTCAACTTGTTCCCTGAGTTAGAAAACGTCGAGAAACGTTCGTTTCTGCTAGCGCTGTGCTTCTACACATGTATTTGCTGAATGGTGAAAGCGCACAGTAATGCACTTTTCTCCCAGCAAATACACTGTTTCTAAGGAAATGGGAACACACTGAGGAGACACTTGTGGGAGCTACTGTGACTAAAACTGAGCTTCCCTATGCACAGGGAAGCAAGAGAAATGCTGATTTCATCAAGCCCAGTTACATACTCAGAATCTGTACTACTGCGCAAATAGGCATGTCTCTGTAGGCAAAAAACTCATTTCTGACAAAGTTGCCCAAATGCATCTCAGAAGTGTGCAACTTGTTCCCTGAGTTAGAAAACGTCGAGAAATGGTCGTTTCTGCTAGCGCTGTGCTTCTACATATGTATTTGCTGAACGGTGAAAGTGCACAGTAATGCACTTTTCTCCCAGCAAATACACTGTTTCTAAGGAAATGGGAACACACTGAGGAGACAATTGTGGAAGCTACTGTGACTAAAACTGAGCTTCCCTATGCACAGGGAAGCAAGAGAAATGCTGATTTCATCAAGCCCAATTACATACTCAAAATCTGTACTACTGCACAAATAGGCATGTCTCTTTAGGCAAAAAACTCATTTCTGACAAAGTTGCCCAAATGCATCTCAGAAGTGTGCAACTTGTTCCCTGAGTTAGAAAACGTCGAGAAACGGTTATATCTGCTAACGCTGTGCTTCTACACATGTATTTGCTGAACGGTGAAAGCGCACAGTAATGCACTTTTCTCCCAGCAAATACACTGTTTCTAAGGAAATGGGAACACACTGAGGAGACACTTGTGGGAGCTACTGTGACTAAAACTGAGCTTCCCTACGCACAGGGAAGCAAGAGAAATGCTGATTTCATCAAGCCCAGTTACATACTCAGAATCTGTCCTGTTGCGCAAATAGGCATGAATCTGTAGGCAAAAAACTCATTTCCGACAAAGTTGCCCAAATGCATCTCAGAAGTGTGCAACTTGTTCCCTGAGTTAGAAAACGTCGAGAAACGTTCGTTTCTTCTAGCGCTGTGCTTCTCCACATGTATTTGCTGAACGGTGAAAGCACACAGTAATGCACTTTTCTCCCAGCAAATACAGTTTCTAAGGAAATGGGAACACACTGAGGAGACACTTGTGGGAGCTACTGTGACTAAAACTGAGCTTCCCTACGCACAGGGAAGCAAGAGAAATGCTGATTTCATCCAGCCCAGTTACATACTCAGAATCTGTACTACTGGCAAATAGGCATGTCTCTGTAGGCAAAAAACTCATTTCCGACAAAGTTGCACAAATGCATCTCAGAAGTGTGCAACTTGTTCCCTGAGTTAGAAAAGGTCGAGAAACGTTCGTTTCTGCTAGCGCTGTGCTTCTACACATGTATTTGCTGAACGGTGAAAGCGCACAGTAATGCACTTTTCTCCCAGCAAATACACTGTTTCTAAGGAAATGGGAACACACTGAGGAGACACTTGTGGGAGCTACTGTGACTAAAACTGAGCTTCCCTATGCACAGGGAAGCAAGAGAAATGCTGATTTCATCCAGCCCAGTTACATACTCAGAATCTGTACTACTGCGCAAATAGGCATGTCTCTGTAGGCAAAAAACTCATTTCTGACAAAGTTGCCCAAATGCATCTCAGTAGTGTGCAACTTGTTCCCTGAGTTAGAAAACATAGAGAAATGGTCATTTCTGCTAGCGCTGTGCTTCCACACATGTACTTGCTGAACAGTGAAAGCACACAGTAATGCACTTTTCTCCCAGCAAATACACTGTTTCTAAGGAAATGGGAACACACTGAGGAGACACTTGTGGGAGCTACTGTGACTAAAACTGAGCTTCCCTACGCACAGGGAAGCAAGAGAAATGCTGATTTCATCAAGCCCAGTTGCATACTCAGAATCTGTACTACTGCGCAAATAGGCATGTCTCTGTAGGCAAAAAACTCATTTCTGACAAAGTTGCCCAAATGCATCTCAGAAGTGTGCAACTTGTTCCCTGAGTTAGAAAATGTCGAGAAACGTTCGTTTTTGCTAGCACTGTGCTTCTACACATGTATTTGCTGAACGGTGAAAGCGCACAGTAATGCACTTTTCTCCCTGCAAATACACTGTTTCTAAGGAAATGGGAACACACTGAGGAGACACTTGTGGGAGCTACCGTGACTAAAACTGAGCTTCCCTACGCACAGGGAAGCAAGAGAAATGCTGATTTCATCAAGCCCAGTTACATACTCAGAATCTGTACTACTGCGCAAATAGGCATGTCTCTGTAGGCAAAAAACTCATTTCTGACAAAGTTGCCCAAATGCATCTCAGAAGTGTGCAACTTGTTCCCTGAGTTAGAAAACGTCAAGAAACGGTTATATCTGCTAACGCTGTGCTTCTACACATGTATTTGCTGAACGGTGAAAGCGCACAGTAATGCACTTTTCTCCCAGCAAATACACTGTTTCTTAGGAAATGGGAACACACTGAGGAGACACTTGTGGGAGCTACTGTGACTAAAACTGAGCTTCCCTACGCACAGGGAAGCAAGAGAAATGCTGATTTCATCAAGCCCAGTTACATACTCAGAATCTGTCCTGTTGCGCAAATAGGCATGAATCTGTAGGCAAAAAACTCATTTCCGACAAAGTTGCCCAAATGCATCTCAGAAGTGTGCAACTTGTTCCCTGAGTTAGAAAACGTCGAGAAACGTTCGTTTCTTCTAGCGCTGTGCTTCTACACATGTATTTGCTGAACGGTGAAAGCGCACAGTAATGTACTTTTCTCCCAGCAAATACAGTTTCTAAGGAAATGGGAACACACTGAGGAGACACTTGTGGGAGCTACTGTGACTCAAACTGAGCTTCCCTACGCACAGGGACGCAAGAGAAATGCTGATTTCATCCAGCCCAGTTACATACTCAGAATCTGTACTACTGGCAAATAGGCATGTCTCTGTAGGCAAAAAACTCATTTCTGACAAAGTTGCACAAATGCATCTCAGAAGTGTGCCACTTGTTCCCTGAGTTAGAAAACGTCGAGAAACGTTCGTTTCTGCTAGCGCTGTGCTTCTACACATGTATTTGCTGAACGGTGAAAGCGCACAGTAATGCACTTTTCTCCCAGCAAATACACTGTTTCTAAGGAAATGGGAACACACTGAGGAGACACTTGTGGGAGCTACTGTGACTAAAACTGAGCTTCCCTAAGCTCAGGGAAGCAAGAGAAATGCTGATTTCATCAAGCCCAGTTACATACTCAGAATCTGTACTACTGCGCAAATAGGCATGTCTCTGTAGGCAAAAAACTCATTTCTGACAAAGTTGCCCAAATGCATCTCAGAAGTGTGCAACTTGTTCCCTGAGTTAGAAAACATCGAGAAACTTTCGTTTCTGCTAGCGCTGTGCTTCTACACATGTATTTGCTGAACGGTGAAAGCGCACAGTAATGCACTTTTCTCCCAGCAAATACACTGTTTCTAAGGAAATGGGAACACACTGAGGAGACACTTGTGGGAGCTACTGTGGTAAAACTGAGCTTCCCTACGCACAGGGAAGCAAGAGAAATGCTGATTTCATCAAGCCCAGTTACATACTCAGAATCTGTACTACTGCGCAAATAGGCATGCCTCTGTAGGCAAAAAACTCATTTCTGACAAAGTTGCCCAAATGCATCTCAGAAGTGTGCAACTTGTTCCCTGAGTTAGAAAACGTCGAGAAATGTTCGTTTCTGCTAGCGCTGTGCTTCTACACATGTATTTGCTGAACGGTGAAAGCGCACAGTAATGCACTTTTCTTCCAGCAAATACACTGTTTCTAAGGAAATGGGAACACACTGAGGAGACACTTGTGGGAGCTACTGTGACTAAAACTGAGCTTCCCTACGCACAGGGAAGCAAGAGAAATGCTGATTTCATCCAGCCCAGTTACATACTCAGAATCTGTACTACTGCGCAAATAGGCATGTCTCTGTAGGCAAAAAACTCATTTCTGACAAAGTTGCCCAAATGCATCTCAGTAGTGTGCAACTTGTTCCCTGAGTTAGAAAACATAGAGAAATGGTCATTTCTGCTAGTGCTGTGCTTCTACACATGTACTTGCTGAACAGTGAAAGCACACAGTAATGGACTTTTCTCCCAGCAAATACACTGTTTCTAAGGAAATGGGAACACACTGAGGAGACACTTGTGGGAGCTACTGTGACTAAAACTGAGCTTCCCTACGCACAGGGAAGCAAGAGAAATGCTGATTTCATCAAGCCCAGTTGCATACTCAGAATCTGTACTACTGCGCAAATAGGCATGTCTCTGTAGGCAAAAAACTCATTTCTGACAAAGTTGCCCAAATGCATCTCAGAAGTGTGCAACTTGTTCCCTGAGTTAGAAAATGTCGAGAAACGTTCGTTTTTGCTAGCACTGTGCTTCTACACATGTATTTGCTGAACGGTGAAAGCGCACAGTAATGCACTTTTCTCCCAGCAAATACACTGTTTCTAATGAAATGGGAACACAATGAGGAGACACTTGTGGGAGCTACCGTGACTAAAACTGAGCTTCCCTACGCACAGGGAAGCAAGAGAAATGCTGATTTCATCCAGCCCAGTTACATACTCAGAATCTGTACTACTGGCAAATAGGCATGTCTCTGTAGGCAAGAAACTCATTTCTGATAAAGTTGCACAAATGCATCTCAGAAGTGTGCCACTTGTTCCCTGAGTTAGAAAAGGTCGAGAAACGTTCGTTTCTGCTAGCGCTGTGCTTCTACACATGTATTTGCTGAACGGTGAAAGCGCACAGTAATGCACTTTTCTCCCAGCAAATACACTGTTTCTAAGGAAATGGGAACACACTGAGGAGACACTTGTGGGAGCTACTGTGACTAAAACTGAGCTTCCCTACGCACAGGGAAGCAAGAGAAATGCTGATTTCATCAAGCCCAGTTGCATACTCAGAATCTGTACTACTGCGCAAATAGGCATGTCTCTGTAGGCAAAAAACTCATTTCTGACAAAGTTGCCCAAATGCATCTCAGAAGTGTGCAACTTGTTCCCTGAGTTAGAAAATGTCGAGAAACGGTCGTTTTTGCTAGCACTGTGCTTCTACACATGTATTTGCTGAACGGTGAAAGCGCACAGTAATGCACTTTTCTCCCTGCAAATACACTGTTTCTAAGGAAATGGGAACACACTGAGGAGACACTCGTGGGAGCTACCGTGACTAAAACTGAGCTTCCCTACGCACAGGGAAGCAAGAGAAATGCTGATTTCATCAAGCCCAGTTACATACTCAGAATCTGTACTACTGCGCAAATAGGCATGTCTCTGTAGGCAAAAAACTCATTTCTGACAAAGTTGCCCAAATGCATCTCAGAAGTGTGCAACTTGTTCCCTGAGTTAGAAAACGTCAAGAAACGGTTATATCTGCTAACGCTGTGCTTCTACACATGTATTTGCTGAACGGTGAAAGCGCACAGTAATGCACTTTTCTCCCAGCAAATACACTGTTTCTTAGGAAATGGGAACACACTGAGGAGAAACTTGTGGGAGCTACTGTGACTAAAACTGAGCTTCCCTACGCACAGGGAAGCAAGAGAAATGCTGATTTCATCAAGCCCAGTTACATACTCAGAATCTGTCCTGTTGCGCAAATAGGCATGAATCTGTAGGCAAAAAACTCATTTCCGACAAAGTTGCCCAAATGCATCTCAGAAGTGTGCAACTTGTTCCCTGAGTTAGAAAACGTCGAGAAACGTTCGTTTCTTCTAGCGCTGTGCTTCTACACATGTATTTGCTGAACGGTGAAAGCGCACAGTAATGTACTTTTCTCCCAGCAAATACAGTTTCTAAGGAAATGGGAACACACTGAGGAGACACTTGTGGGAGCTACTGTGACTAAAACTGAGCTTCCCTACGCACAGGGACGCAAGAGAAATGCTGATTTCATCCAGCCCAGTTACATACTCAGAATCTGTACTACTGGCAAATAGGCATGTCTCTGTAGGCAAAAAACTCATTTCTGACAAAGTTGCACAAATGCATCTCAGAAGTGTGCCACTTGTTCCCTGAGTTAGAAAACGTCGAGAAACGTTCGTTTCTGCTAGCACTGTGCTTCTACACATGTATTTGCTGAACGGTGAAAGCGCACAGTAATGCACTTTTCTCCCAGCAAATACACTGTTTCTAAGGAAATGGGAACACACTGAGGAGACACTTGTGGGAGCTACTGTGACTAAAACTGAGCTTCCCTAAGCTCAGGGAAGCAAGAGAAATGCTGATTTCATCAAGCCCAGTTACATACTCAGAATCTGTACTACTGCGCAAATAGGCATGTCTCTGTAGGCAAAAAACTCATTTCTGACAAAGTTGCCCAAATGCATCTCAGAAGTGTGCAACTTGTTCCCTGAGTTAGAAAACATCGAGAAACTTTCGTTTCTGCTAGCGCTGTGCTTCTACACATGTATTTGCTGAACGGTGAAAGCGCACAGTAATGCACTTTTCTCCCAGCAAATACACTGTTTCTAAGGAAATGGGAACACACTGAGGAGACACTTGTGGGAGCTACTGTGACTAAAACTGAGCTTCCCTACGCACAGGGAAGCAAGAGAAATGCTGATTTCATCAAGCACAGTTACATACTCAGAATCTGTACTACTGCGCAAATAGGCATGTCTCTGTAGGCAAAAAACTCATTTTTGAAAAAGTTACCCAAATGCATCTCAGAAGTGTGCAACTTGTTCCCTGAGTTAGAAAACGTCGAGAAACGTTCGTTTCTGCTAGCGCTGTGCTTCTACACATGTCTTTGCTGAACGGTGAAAGCGCACAGTAATGCACTTTTCTCCCAGCAAATACACTGTTTCTAAGGAAATGGGAACACACTGAGGAGACACTTGTGGGAGCTACTGTGACTAAAACTGAGCTTCCCTACGCACAGGGAAGCAAGAGAAATGCTGATTTCATCAAGCCCAGTTACATACTCAGAATCTGTACTACTGCGCAAATAGGCATGTCTCTGTAGGCAAAAAACTCATTTCTGACAAAGTTGCCCAAATGCATCTCAGAAGTGTGCAACTTTTTCCCTGAGTTAGAAAACGTCGAGAAACGTTCGTTTCTGCTAGCGCTGTGCTTCTACACATGTATTTGCTGAACGGTGAAAGCGCACAGTAATGCACTTTTCTCCCAGCAAATACACTGTTTCTAAGGAAATGGGAACACACTGAGGAGACACTTGTGAGAGCTACTGTGGTAAAACTAAGCTTCCCTACGCACAGGGAAGCAAGAGAAATGCTGATTTCATCAAGCCCAGTTACATACTCAGAATCTGTACTACTGCGCAAATAGGCATGCCTCTGTAGGCAAAAAAATCATTTCTGACAAAGTTGCCCAAATGCATCTCAGAAGTGTGCAACTTGTTCCCTGAGTTAGAAAACGTCGAGAAACGTTCGTTTCTGCTAGCGCTGTGCTTCTACACATGTATTTGCTGAACGGTGAAAGCGCACAGTAATGCACTTTTCTTCCAGCAAATACACTGTTTCTAAGGAAATGGGAACACACTGAGGAGACACTTGTGGGAGCTACTGTGACTAAAACTGAGCTTCCCTACGCACAGGGAAGCAAGAGAAATGCTGATTTCATCCAGCCCAGTTACATACTCAGAATCTGTACTACTGCGCAAATAGGCATGTCTCTGTAGGCAAAAAACTCATTTCTGACAAAGTTGCCCAAATGCATCTCAGAAGTGTGCAACTTGTTCCCTGAGTTAGAAAATGTCGAGAAACGTTCGTTTTTGCTAGCACTGTGCTTCTACACATGTATTTGCTGAACGGTGAAAGCGCACAGTAATGCACTTTTCTCCCAGCAAATACACTGTTTCTAAGGAAATGGGAACACACTGAGGAGACACTTGTGGGAGCTACCGTGACTAAAACTGAGCTTCCCTACGCACAGGGAAGCAAGAGAAATGCTGATTTCATCAAGCCCAGTTACATACTCAGAATCTGTACTACTGCGCAAATAGGCATATCTCTGTAGGCAAAAAACTCATTTCTGACAAAGTTGCCCAAATGCATCTCAGAAGTGTGCAACTTGTTCCCTGAGTTAGAAAACGTCAAGAAACGGTTATATCTGCTATCGCTGTGCTTCTACACATGTATTTGCTGAACGGTGAAAGCGCACAGTAATGCACTTTTCTCCCAGCAAATACACTGTTTCTTAGGAAATGGGAACACACTGAGGAGACACTTGTGGGAGCTACCGTGACTAAAACTGAGCTTCCCTACGCACAGGGAAGCAAGAGAAATGCTGATTTCATCAAGCCCAGTTACATACTCAGAATCTGTACTACTGCGCAAATAGGCATGTCTCTGTAGGCAAAAATCTCATTTCTGACAAAGTTGACCAAATGCATCTCAGAAGTGTGCAACTTGTTCCCTGAGTTAGAAAACGTCGAGAAATGGTCGTTTCTGCTAGCGCTGTGCTTCTACATATGTATTTGCTGAACGGTGAAAGCGCACAGTAATGCACTTTTCTCCCAGCAAATACACTGTTTCTAAGGAAATGGGAACACACTGAGGAGACAATTGTGGAAGCTACTGTGACTAAAACTGAGCTTCCCTACGCACAGGGAAGCAAGAGAAATGCTGATTTCATCAAGCCCAATTACATACTCAAAATCTGTACTACTGCACAAATAGGCATGTCTCTTTAGGCAAAAAACTCATTTCTGACAAAGTTGCCCAAATGCATCTCAGAAGTGTGCCACTTGTTCCCTGAGTTAGAAAAGGTCGAGAAACGTTCGTTTCTGCTAGCGCTGTGCTTGTACACATGTATTTGCTGAACGGTGAAAGCGCACAGTAATGCACTTTTCTCCCAGCAAATACACTGTTTCTAAGGAAATGGGAACACACTGAGGAGACACTTGTGGGAGCTACTGTGACTAAAACTGAGCTTCCCTACGCTCAGGGAAGCAAGAGAAATGCTGATTTCATCAAGCCCAGTTACATACTCAGAATCTGTACTACTGTGCAAATAGGCATGTCTCTGTAGGCAAAAAACTCATTTCTGACAAAGTTGCCCAAATGCATCTCAGAAGTGTGCAACTTGTTCCCTGAGTTAGAAAACGTCGAGAAACGTTCGTTTCTGCTAGCTCTGTGCTTCTACACATGTATTGGCTGAACGGTGAAAGCACACAGTAATGCACTTTTCTCCCAGCAAATACACTGTTTCTAAGGAAATGGGAACACACTGAGGAGACACTTGTGGGAGCTACTGTGACTAAAACTGAGCTTCCCTACGCACAGGGAAGCAAGAGAAATGCTGATTTCATCCAGCCCAGTTACATACTCAGAATCTGTACTACTGCGCAAATAGGCATGTCTCTGTAGGCAAAAAACTCATTTTTGAAAAAGTTACCCAAATGCATCTCAGAAGTGTGCAACTTGTTCCCTGAGTTAGAAAACGTCGAGAAACGTTCGTTTCTGCTAGCGCTGTGCTTCTACACATGTCTTTGCTGAACGGTGAAAGCGCACAGTAATGCACTTTTCTCCCAGCAAATACACTGTTTCTAAGGAAATGGGAACACACTGAGGAGACACTTGTGGGAGCTACTGTGACTAAAACTGAGCTTCCCTACGCACAGGGAAGCAAGAGAAATGCTGATTTCATCAAGCCCAGTTACATACTCAGAATCTGTACTACTGCGCAAATAGGCATGTCTCTGTAGGCAAAAAACTCATTTCTGACAAAGTTGCCCAAATGCATCTCAGTAGTGTGCAACTTGTTCCCTGAGTTAGAAAACATAGAGAAATGGTCATTTCTGCTAGCGCTGTGCTTCCACACATGTACTTGCTGAACAGTGAAAGCACACAGTAATGCACTTTTCTCCCAGCAAATACACTGTTTCTAAGGAAATGGGAACACACTGAGGAGACACTTGTGGGAGCTACTGTGACTAAAACTGAGCTTCCCTACGCACAGGGAAGCAAGAGAAATGCTGATTTCATCAAGCCCAGTTGCATACTCAGAATATGTACTACTGCGCAAATAGGCATGTCTCTGTACGCAAAAAACTCATTTCTGACAAAGTTGCCCAAATGCATCTCAGAAGTGTGCAACTTGTTCCCAGAGTTAGAAAATGTCGAGAAACATTCGTTTTTGCTAGCACTGTGCTTCTACACATGTATTTGCTGAACGGTGAAAGCGCACAGTAATGCACTTTTCTCCCAGCAAATACACTGTTTCTAAGGAAATGGGAACACACTGAGGAGACACTTGTGGGAGCTACCATGACTAAAACTGAGCTTCCCTACGCACAGGGAAGCAAGAGAAATGCTGATTTCATCAAGCCCAGTTACATACTCAGAATCTGTACTACTGCGCAAATAGGCATGTCTCTGTAGGCAAAAAACTCATTTCTGACAAAGTTGCCCAAATGCATCTCAGAAGTGTGCAACTTGTTCCCTGAGTTAGAAAACGTCAAGAAACGGTTATATCTGCTAACGCTGTGCTTCTACACATGTATTTGCTGAACAGTGAAAGCGCACAGTAATGCACTTTTCTCCCAGCAAATACACTGTTTCTAAGGAAATGGGAACACACTGAGGAGACACTTGTGGGAGCTACTGTGACTAAAACTGAGCTTTGCTACGCACAGGGAAGCAAGAGAAATGCTGATTTCATCAAGCCCAGTTACATACTCAGAATCTGTCCTGTTGCGCAAATAGGCATGAATCTGTAGGCAAAAAACTCATTTCCGACAAAGTTGCCCAAATGCATCTCAGAAGTGTTCAACTTGTTCCCTGAGTTAGAAAACGTCGAGAAACGTTCGTTTCTGCTAGCGCTGTGCTTCTACACATGTATTTGCTGAATGGTGAAAGCGCACAGTAATGCACTTTTCTCCCAGCAAATACACTGTTTCTAAGGAAATGGGAACACACTGAGGAGACACTTGTGGGAGCTACTGTGACTAAAACTGAGCTTCCCTATGCACAGGGAAGCAAGAGAAATGCTGATTTCATCAAGCCCAGTTACATACTCAGAATCTGTACTACTGCGCAAATAGGCATGTCTCTGTAGGCAAAAAACTCATTTCTGACAAAGTTGCCCAAATGCATCTCAGAAGTGTGCAACTTGTTCCCTGAGTTAGAAAACGTCGAGAAATGGTCGTTTCTGCTAGCGCTGTGCTTCTACATATGTATTTGCTGAACGGTGAAAGTGCACAGTAATGCACTTTTCTCCCAGCAAATACACTGTTTCTAAGGAAATGGGAACACACTGAGGAGACAATTGTGGAAGCTACTGTGACTAAAACTGAGCTTCCCTATGCACAGGGAAGCAAGAGAAATGCTGATTTCATCAAGCCCAATTACATACTCAAAATCTGTACTACTGCACAAATAGGCATGTCTCTTTAGGCAAAAAACTCATTTCTGACAAAGTTGCCCAAATGCATCTCAGAAGTGTGCAACTTGTTCCCTGAGTTAGAAAACGTCGAGAAACGGTTATATCTGCTAACGCTGTGCTTCTACACATGTATTTGCTGAACGGTGAAAGCGCACAGTAATGCACTTTTCTCCCAGCAAATACACTGTTTCTAAGGAAATGGGAACACACTGAGGAGACACTTGTGGGAGCTACTGTGACTAAAACTGAGCTTCCCTACGCACAGGGAAGCAAGAGAAATGCTGATTTCATCAAGCCCAGTTACATACTCAGAATCTGTCCTGTTGCGCAAATAGGCATGAATCTGTAGGCAAAAAACTCATTTCCGACAAAGTTGCCCAAATGCATCTCAGAAGTGTGCAACTTGTTCCCTGAGTTAGAAAACGTCGAGAAACGTTCGTTTCTTCTAGCGCTGTGCTTCTCCACATGTATTTGCTGAACGGTGAAAGCACACAGTAATGCACTTTTCTCCCAGCAAATACAGTTTCTAAGGAAATGGGAACACACTGAGGAGACACTTGTGGGAGCTACTGTGACTAAAACTGAGCTTCCCTACGCACAGGGAAGCAAGAGAAATGCTGATTTCATCCAGCCCAGTTACATACTCAGAATCTGTACTACTGGCAAATAGGCATGTCTCTGTAGGCAAAAAACTCATTTCTGACAAAGTTGCACAAATGCATCTCAGAAGTGTGCAACTTGTTCCCTGAGTTAGAAAAGGTCGAGAAACGTTCGTTTCTGCTAGCGCTGTGCTTCTACACATGTATTTGCTGAACGGTGAAAGCGCACAGTAATGCACTTTTCTCCCAGCAAATACACTGTTTCTAAGGAAATGGGAACACACTGAGGAGACACTTGTGGGAGCTACTGTGACTAAAACTGAGCTTCCCTACGCACAGGGAAGCAAGAGAAATGCTGATTTCATCCAGCCCAGTTACATACTCAGAATCTGTACTACTGCGCAAATAGGCATGTCTCTGTAGGCAAAAAACTCATTTCTGACAAAGTTGCCCAAATGCATCTCAGTAGTGTGCAACTTGTTCCCTGAGTTAGAAAACATAGAGAAATGGTCATTTCTGCTAGCGCTGTGCTTCCACACATGTACTTGCTGAACAGTGAAAGCACACAGTAATGCACTTTTCTCCCAGCAAATACACTGTTTCTAAGGAAATGGGAACACACTGAGGAGACACTTGTGGGAGCTACTGTGACTAAAACTGAGCTTCCCTACGCACAGGGAAGCAAGAGAAATGCTGATTTCATCAAGCCCAGTTGCATACTCAGAATCTGTACTACTGCGCAAATAGGCATGTCTCTGTAGGCAAAAAACTCATTTCTGACAAAGTTGCCCAAATGCATCTCAGAAGTGTGCAACTTGTTCCCTGAGTTAGAAAATGTCGAGAATCGTTCGTTTTTGCTAGCACTGTGCTTCTACACATGTATTTGCTGAACGGTGAAAGCGCACAGTAATGCACTTTTCTCCCTGCAAATACACTGTTTCTAAGGAAATGGGAACACACTGAGGAGACACTTGTGGGAGCTACCGTGACTAAAACTGAGCTTCCCTACGCACAGGGAAGCAAGAGAAATGCTGATTTCATCAAGCCCAGTTACATACTCAGAATCTGTACTACTGCGCAAATAGGCATGTCTCTGTAGGCAAAAAACTCATTTCTGACAAAGTTGCCCAAATGCATCTCAGAAGTGTGCAACTTGTTCCCTGAGTTAGAAAACGTCAAGAAACGGTTATATCTGCTAACGCTGTGCTTCTACACATGTATTTGCTGAACGGTGAAAGCGCACAGTAATGCACTTTTCTCCCAGCAAATACACTGTTTCTTAGGAAATGGGAACACACTGAGGAGACACTTGTGGGAGCTACTGTGACTAAAACTGAGCTTCCCTACGCACAGGGAAGCAAGAGAAATGCTGATTTCATCAAGCCCAGTTACATACTCAGAATCTGTCCTGTTGCGCAAATAGGCATGAATCTGTAGGCAAAAAACTCATTTCCGACAAAGTTGCCCAAATGCATCTCAGAAGTGTGCAACTTGTTCCCTGAGTTAGAAAACGTCGAGAAACGTTCGTTTCTTCTAGCGCTGTGCTTCTACACATGTATTTGCTGAACGGTGAAAGCGCACAGTAATGTACTTTTCTCCCAGCAAATACAGTTTCTAAGGAAATGGGAACACACTGAGGAGACACTTGTGGGAGCTACTGTGACTCAAACTGAGCTTCCCTACGCACAGGGACGCAAGAGAAATGCTGATTTCATCCAGCCCAGTTACATACTCAGAATCTGTACTACTGGCAAATAGGCATGTCTCTGTAGGCAAAAAACTCATTTCTGACAAAGTTGCACAAATGCATCTCAGAAGTGTGCCACTTGTTCCCTGAGTTAGAAAACGTCGAGAAACGTTCGTTTCTGCTAGCGCTGTGCTTCTACACATGTATTTGCTGAACGGTGAAAGCGCACAGTAATGCACTTTTCTCCCAGCAAATACACTGTTTCTAAGGAAATGGGAACACACTGAGGAGACACTTGTGGGAGCTACTGTGACTAAAACTGAGCTTCCCTAAGCTCAGGGAAGCAAGAGAAATGCTGATTTCATCAAGCCCAGTTACATACTCAGAATCTGTACTACTGCGCAAATAGGCATGTCTCTGTAGGCAAAAAACTCATTTCTGACAAAGTTGCCCAAATGCATCTCAGAAGTGTGCAACTTGTTCCCTGAGTTAGAAAACATCGAGAAACTTTCGTTTCTGCTAGCGCTGTGCTTCTACACATGTATTTGCTGAACGGTGAAAGCGCACAGTAATGCACTTTTCTCCCAGCAAATACACTGTTTCTAAGGAAATGGGAACACACTGAGGAGACACTTGTGGGAGCTACTGTGGTAAAACTGAGCTTCCCTACGCACAGGGAAGCAAGAGAAATGCTGATTTCATCAAGCCCAGTTACATACTCAGAATCTGTACTACTGCGCAAATAGGCATGCCTCTGTAGGCAAAAAACTCATTTCTGACAAAGTTGCCCAAATGCATCTCAGAAGTGTGCAACTTGTTCCCTGAGTTAGAAAACGTCGAGAAACGTTCGTTTCTGCTAGCGCTGTGCTTCTACACATGTATTTGCTGAACGGTGAAAGCGCACAGTAATGCACTTTTCTTCCAGCAAATACACTGTTTCTAAGGAAATGGGAACACACTGAGGAGACACTTGTGGGAGCTACTGTGACTAAAACTGAGCTTCCCTACGCACAGGGAAGCAAGAGAAATGCTGATTTCATCCAGCCCAGTTACATACTCAGAATCTGTACTACTGCGCAAATAGGCATGTCTCTGTAGGCAAAAAACTCATTTCTGACAAAGTTGCCCAAATGCATCTCAGTAGTGTGCAACTTGTTCCCTGAGTTAGAAAACATAGAGAAATGGTCATTTCTGCTAGTGCTGTGCTTCTACACATGTACTTGCTGAACAGTGAAAGCACACAGTAATGCACTTTTCTCCCAGCAAATACACTGTTTCTAAGGAAATGGGAACACACTGAGGAGACACTTGTGGGAGCTACTGTGACTAAAACTGAGCTTCCCTACGCACAGGGAAGCAAGAGAAATGCTGATTTCATCAAGCCCAGTTGCATACTCAGAATCTGTACTACTGCGCAAATAGGCATGTCTCTGTAGGCAAAAAACTCATTTCTGACAAAGTTGCCCAAATGCATCTCAGAAGTGTGCAACTTGTTCCCTGAGTTAGAAAATGTCGAGAAACGTTCGTTTTTGCTAGCACTGTGCTTCTACACATGTATTTGCTGAACGGTGAAAGCGCACAGTAATGCACTTTTCTCCCAGCAAATACACTGTTTCTAATGAAATGGGAACACAATGAGGAGACACTTGTGGGAGCTACCGTGACTAAAACTGAGCTTCCCTACGCACAGGGAAGCAAGAGAAATGCTGATTTCATCCAGCCCAGTTACATACTCAGAATCTGTACTACTGGCAAATAGGCATGTCTCTGTAGGCAAGAAACTCATTTCTGACAAAGTTGCACAAATGCATCTCAGAAGTGTGCCACTTGTTCCCTGAGTTAGAAAAGGTCGAGAAACGTTCGTTTCTGCTAGCGCTGTGCTTCTACACATGTATTTGCAGAACGGTGAAAGCGCACAGTAATGCACTTTTCTCCCAGCAAATACACTGTTTCTAAGGAAATGGGAACACACTGAGGAGACACTTGTGGGAGCTACTGTGACTAAAACTGAGCTTCCCTACGCACAGGGAAGCAAGAGAAATGCTGATTTCATCAAGCCCAGTTGCATACTCAGAATCTGTACTACTGCGCAAATAGGCATGTCTCTGTAGGCAAAAAACTCATTTCTGACAAAGTTGCCCAAATGCATCTCAGAAGTGTGCAACTTGTTCCCTGAGTTAGAAAATGTCGAGAAACGTTCGTTTTTGCTAGCACTGTGCTTCTACACATGTATTTGCTGAACGGTGAAAGCGCACAGTAATGCACTTTTCTCCCTGCAAATACACTGTTTCTAAGGAAATGGGAACACACTGAGGAGACACTCGTGGGAGCTACCGTGACTAAAACTGAGCTTCCCTACGCACAGGGAAGCAAGAGAAATGCTGATTTCATCAAGCCCAGTTACATACTCAGAATCTGTACTACTGCGCAAATAGGCATGTCTCTGTAGGCAAAAAACTCATTTCTGACAAAGTTGCCCAAATGCATCTCAGAAGTGTGCAACTTGTTCCCTGAGTTAGAAAACGTCAAGAAACGGTTATATCTGCTAACGCTGTGCTTCTACACATGTATTTGCTGAACGGTGAAAGCGCACAGTAATGCACTTTTCTCCCAGCAAATACACTGTTTCTTAGGAAATGGGAACACACTGAGGAGACACTTGTGGGAGCTACTGTGACTAAAACTGAGCTTCCCTACGCACAGGGAAGCAAGAGAAATGCTGATTTCATCAAGCCCAGTTACATACTCAGAATCTGTCCTGTTGCGCAAATAGGCATGAATCTGTAGGCAAAAAACTCATTTCCGACAAAGTTGCCCAAATGCATCTCAGAAGTGTGCAACTTGTTCCCTGAGTTAGAAAACGTCGAGAAACGTTCGTTTCTTCTAGCGCTGTGCTTCTACACATGTATTTGCTGAACGGTGAAAGCGCACAGTAATGTACTTTTCTCCCAGCAAATACAGTTTCTAAGGAAATGGGAACACACTGAGGAGACACTTGTGGGAGCTACTGTGACTAAAACTGAGCTTCCCTACGCACAGGGACGCAAGAGAAATGCTGATTTCATCCAGCCCAGTTACATACTCAGAATCTGTACTACTGGCAAATAGGCATGTCTCTGTAGGCAAAAAACTCATTTCTGACAAAGTTGCACAAATGCATCTCAGAAGTGTGCCACTTGTTCCCTGAGTTAGAAAACGTCGAGAAACGTTCGTTTCTGCTAGCACTGTGCTTCTACACATGTATTTGCTGAACGGTGAAAGCGCACAGTAATGCACTTTTCTCCCAGCAAATACACTGTTTCTAAGGAAATGGGAACACACTGAGGAGACACTTGTGGGAGCTACTGTGACTAAAACTGAGCTTCCCTAAGCTCAGGGAAGCAAGAGAAATGCTGATTTCATCAAGCCCAGTTACATACTCAGAATCTGTACTACTGCGCAAATAGGCATGTCTCTGTAGGCAAAAAACTCATTTCTGACAAAGTTGCCCAAATGCATCTCAGAAGTGTGCAACTTGTTCCCTGAGTTAGAAAACATCGAGAAACTTTCGTTTCTGCTAGCGCTGTGCTTCTACACATGTATTTGCTGAACGGTGAAAGCGCACAGTAATGCACTTTTCTCCCAGCAAATACACTGTTTCTAAGGAAATGGGAACACACTGAGGAGACACTTGTGGGAGCTACTGTGACTAAAACTGAGCTTCCCTACGCACAGGGAAGCAAGAGAAATGCTGATTTCATCCAGCCCAGTTACATACTCAGAATCTGTACTACTGCGCAAATAGGCATGTCTCTGTAGGCAAAAAACTCATTTTTGAAAAAGTTACCCAAATGCATCTCAGAAGTGTGCAACTTGTTCCCTGAGTTAGAAAACGTCGAGAAACGTTCGTTTCTGCTAGCGCTGTGCTTCTACACATGTCTTTGCTGAACGGTGAAAGCGCACAGTAATGCACTTTTCTCCCAGCAAATACACTGTTTCTAAGGAAATGGGAACACACTGAGGAGACACTTGTGGGAGCTACTGTGACTAAAACTGAGCTTCCCTACGCACAGGGAAGCAAGAGAAATGCTGATTTCATCAAGCCCAGTTACATACTCAGAATCTGTACTACTGCGCAAATAGGCATGTCTCTGTAGGCAAAAAACTCATTTCTGACAAAGTTGCCCAAATGCATCTCAGAAGTGTGCAACTTTTTCCCTGAGTTAGAAAACGTCGAGAAACGTTCGTTTCTGCTAGCGCTGTGCTTCTACACATGTATTTGCTGAACGGTGAAAGCGCACAGTAATGCACTTTTCTCCCAGCAAATACACTGTTTCTAAGGAAATGGGAACACACTGAGGAGACACTTGTGAGAGCTACTGTGGTAAAACTAAGCTTCCCTACGCACAGGG
Source organism: Acomys minous (assembly GCF_964271855.1). Classification (NCBI taxonomy): domain Eukaryota; kingdom Metazoa; phylum Chordata; class Mammalia; order Rodentia; family Muridae; genus Acomys; species Acomys minous. The sequence continues at coordinate 679,732 of NW_028182180.1, forward strand.
AAGCAAGAGAAATGCTGATTTCATCAAGCCCAGTTACATACTCAGAATCTGTACTACTGCGCAAATAGGCATGCCTCTGTAGGCAAAAAACTCATTTCTGACAAAGTTGCCCAAATGCATCTCAGAAGTGTGCAACTTGTTCCCTGAGTTAGAAAACGTCGAGAAACGTTCGTTTCTGCTAGCGCTGTGCTTCTACACATGTATTTGCTGAACGGTGAAAGCGCACAGTAATGCACTTTTCTTCCAGCAAATACACTGTTTCTAAGGAAATGGGAACACACTGAGGAGACACTTGTGGGAGCTACTGTGACTAAAACTGAGCTTCCCTACGCACAGGGAAGCAAGAGAAATGCTGATTTCATCCAGCCCAGTTACATACTCAGAATCTGTACTACTGCGCAAATAGGCATGTCTCTGTAGGCAAAAAACTCATTTCTGACAAAGTTGCCCAAATGCATCTCAGAAGTGTGCAACTTGTTCCCTGAGTTAGAAAATGTCGAGAAACGTTCGTTTTTGCTAGCACTGTGCTTCTACACATGTATTTGCTGAACGGTGAAAGCGCACAGTAATGCACTTTTCTCCCAGCAAATACACTGTTTCTAAGGAAATGGGAACACACTGAGGAGACACTTGTGGGAGCTACCGTGACTAAAACTGAGCTTCCCTACGCACAGGGAAGCAAGAGAAATGCTGATTTCATCAAGCCCAGTTACATACTCAGAATCTGTACTACTGCGCAAATAGGCATATCTCTGTAGGCAAAAAACTCATTTCTGACAAAGTTGCCCAAATGCATCTCAGAAGTGTGCAACTTGTTCCCTGAGTTAGAAAACGTCAAGAAACGGTTATATCTGCTATCGCTGTGCTTCTACACATGTATTTGCTGAACGGTGAAAGCGCACAGTAATGCACTTTTCTCCCAGCAAATACACTGTTTCTTAGGAAATGGGAACACACTGAGGAGACACTTGTGGGAGCTACTGTGACTAAAACTGAGCTTCCCTACGCACAGGGAAGCAAGAGAAATGCTGATTTCATCAAGCCCAGTTACATACTCAGAATCTGTACTACTGCGCAAATAGGCATGTCTCTGTAGGCAAAAATCTCATTTCTGACAAAGTTGACCAAATGCATCTCAGAAGTGTGCAACTTGTTCCCTGAGTTAGAAAACGTCGAGAAATGGTCGTTTCTGCTAGCGCTGTGCTTCTACATATGTATTTGCTGAACGGTGAAAGCGCACAGTAATGCACTTTTCTCCCAGCAAATACACTGTTTCTAAGGAAATGGGAACACACTGAGGAGACAATTGTGGAAGCTACTGTGACTAAAACTGAGCTTCCCTACGCACAGGGAAGCAAGAGAAATGCTGATTTCATCAAGCCCAATTACATACTCAAAATCTGTACTACTGCACAAATAGGCATGTCTCTTTAGGCAAAAAACTCATTTCTGACAAAGTTGCCCAAATGCATCTCAGAAGTGTGCCACTTGTTCCCTGAGTTAGAAAAGGTCGAGAAACGTTCGTTTCTGCTAGCGCTGTGCTTGTACACATGTATTTGCTGAACGGTGAAAGCGCACAGTAATGCACTTTTCTCCCAGCAAATACACTGTTTCTAAGGAAATGGGAACACACTGAGGAGACACTTGTGGGAGCTACTGTGACTAAAACTGAGCTTCCCTACGCTCAGGGAAGCAAGAGAAATGCTGATTTCATCAAGCCCAGTTACATACTCAGAATCTGTACTACTGTGCAAATAGGCATGTCTCTGTAGGCAAAAAACTCATTTCTGACAAAGTTGCCCAAATGCATCTCAGAAGTGTGCAACTTGTTCCCTGAGTTAGAAAACGTCGAGAAACGTTCGTTTCTGCTAGCTCTGTGCTTCTACACATGTATTGGCTGAACGGTGAAAGCACACAGTAATGCACTTTTCTCCCAGCAAATACACTGTTTCTAAGGAAATGGGAACACACTGAGGAGACACTTGTGGGAGCTACTGTGACTAAAACTGAGCTTCCCTACGCACAGGGAAGCAAGAGAAATGCTGATTTCATCCAGCCCAGTTACATACTCAGAATCTGTACTACTGCGCAAATAGGCATGTCTCTGTAGGCAAAAAACTCATTTTTGAAAAAGTTACCCAAATGCATCTCAGAAGTGTGCAACTTGTTCCCTGAGTTAGAAAACGTCGAGAAACGTTCGTTTCTGCTAGCGCTGTGCTTCTACACATGTCTTTGCTGAACGGTGAAAGCGCACAGTAATGCACTTTTCTCCCAGCAAATACACTGTTTCTAAGGAAATGGGAACACACTGAGGAGACACTTGTGGGAGCTACTGTGACTAAAACTGAGCTTCCCTACGCACAGGGAAGCAAGAGAAATGCTGATTTCATCAAGCCCAGTTACATACTCAGAATCTGTACTACTGCGCAAATAGGCATGTCTCTGTAGGCAAAAAACTCATTTCTGACAAAGTTGCCCAAATGCATCTCAGAAGTGTGCAACTTTTTCCCTGAGTTAGAAAACGTCGAGAAACGTTCGTTTCTGCTAGCGCTGTGCTTCTACACATGTATTTGCTGAACGGTGAAAGCGCACAGTAATGCACTTTTCTCCCAGCAAATACACTGTTTCTAAGGAAATGGGAACACACTGAGGAGACACTTGTGGGAGCTACTGTGACTAAAACTGAGCTTCCCTACGCACAGGGAAGCAAGAGAAATGCTGATTTCATCAAGCCCAGTTGCATACTCAGAATATGTACTACTGCGCAAATAGGCATGTCTCTGTAGGCAAAAAACTCATTTCTGACAAAGTTGCCCAAATGCATCTCAGAAGTGTGCAACTTGTTCCCTGAGTTAGAAAATGTCGAGAAACATTCGTTTTTGCTAGCACTGTGCTTCTACACATGTATTTGCTGAACGGTGAAAGCGCACAGTAATGCACTTTTCTCCCAGCAAATACACTGTTTCTAAGGAAATGGGAACACACTGAGGAGACACTTGTGGGAGCTACCATGACTAAAACTGAGCTTCCCTACGCACAGGGAAGCAAGAGAAATGCTGATTTCATCAAGCCCAGTTACATACTCAGAATCTGTACTACTGCGCAAATAGGCATGTCTCTGTAGGCAAAAAACTCATTTCTGACAAAGTTGCCCAAATGCATCTCAGAAGTGTGCAACTTGTTCCCTGAGTTAGAAAACGTCAAGAAACGGTTATATCTGCTAACGCTGTGCTTCTACACATGTATTTGCTGAACAGTGAAAGCGCACAGTAATGCACTTTTCTCCCAGCAAATACACTGTTTCTAAGGAAATGGGAACACACTGAGGAGACACTTGTGGGAGCTACTGTGACTAAAACTGAGCTTCCCTACGCACAGGGAAGCAAGAGAAATGCTGATTTCATCAAGCCCAGTTACATACTCAGAATCTGTCCTGTTGCGCAAATAGGCATGAATCTGTAGGCAAAAAACTCATTTCCGACAAAGTTGCCCAAATGCATCTCAGAAGTGTTCAACTTGTTCCCTGAGTTAGAAAACGTCGAGAAACGTTCGTTTCTGCTAGCGCTGTGCTTCTACACATGTATTTGCTGAACGGTGAAAGCGCACAGTAATGCACTTTTCTCCCAGCAAATACAGTTTCTAAGGAAATGGGAACACACTGAGGAGACACTTGTGGGAGCTACTGTGACTAAAACTGAGCTTCCCTACGCACAGGGAAGCAAGAGAAATGCTGATTTCATCCAGCCCAGTTACATACTCAGAATCTGTACTACTGCGCAAATAGGCATGTCTCTGTAGGCAAAAAACTCATTTCTGACAAAGTTGCCCAAATGCATCTCAGTAGTGTGCAACTTGTTCCCTGAGTTAGAAAACATAGAGAAATGGTCATTTCTGCTAGCGCTGTGCTTCTACACATGTACTTGCTGAACAGTGAAAGCACACAGTAATGCACTTTTCTCCCAGCAAATACACTGTTTCTAAGGAAATGGAACACACTGAGGAGACACTTGTGGGAGCTACTGTGACTAAAACTGAGCTTCCCTACGCACAGGGAAGCAAGAGAAATGCTGATTTCATCAAGCCCTGTTGCATACTCAGAATCTGTACTACTGCGCAAATAGGCATGTCTCTGTAGGCAAAAAACTCATTTCTGACAAAGTTGCCCAAATGCAACTCAGAAGTGTGCAACTTGTTCCCTGAGTTAGAAAATGTCGAGAAACGTTCGTTTTTGCTAGCACTGTGCTTCTACACATGTATTTGCTGAACGGTGAAAGCGCACAGTAATGCACTTTTCTCCCAGCAAATACACTGTTTCTAAGGAAATGGGAACACACTGAGGAGACACTTGTGGGAGCTACCGTGACTAAAACTGAGCTTCCCTACACACAGGGAAGCAAGAGAAATGCTGATTTCATCAAGCACAGTTACATACTCAGAATCTGTACTACTGCGCAAATAGGCATGCCTCTGTAGGCAAAAAACTCATTTCTGACAAAGTTGCCCAAATGCATCTCAGAAGTGTGCAACTTGTTACCTGAGTTAGAAAACGTCGAGAAACGTTCTTTTCTGCTAGCGCTGTGCTTCTACACATGTATTTGCTGAATGGTGAAAGCGCACAGTAATGCACTTTTCTCCCAGCAAATACACTGTTTCTAAGGAAATGGGAACACACTGAGGAGACACTTGTGGGAGCTACTGTGACTAAAACTGAGCTTCCCTATGCACAGGGAAGCAAGAGAAATGCTGATTTCATCAAGCCCAGTTACATACTCAGAATCTGTACTACTGCGCAAATAGGCATGTCTCTGTAGGCAAAAAACTCATTTCTGACAAAGTTGACCAAATGCATCTCAGAAGTGTGCAACTTGTTCCCTGAGTTAGAAAACGTCGAGAAATGGTCGTTTCTGCTAGCGCTGTGCTTCTACACATGTATTTGCTGAACGGTGAAAGTGCACAGTAATGCACTTTTCTCCCAGCAAATACACTGTTTCTAAGGAAATGGGAACACACTGAGGAGACAATTGTGGAAGCTACTGTGACTAAAACTGAGCTTCCCTACGCACAGGGAAGCAAGAGAAATGCTGATTTCATCAAGCCCAATTACATACTCAAAATCTGTACTACTGCACAAATAGGCATGTCTCTTTAGGCAAAAAACTCATTTCTGACAAAGTTGCCCAAATGCATCTCAGAAGTGTGCAACTTGTTCCCTGAGTTAGAAAACGTCGAGAAACGGTTATATCTGCTAACGCTGTGCTTCTACACATGTATTTGCTGAACGGTGAAAGCGCACAGTAATGCACTTTTCTCCCAGCAAATACACTGTTTCTAAGGAAATGGGAACACACTGAGGAGACACTTGTGGGAGATACTGTGACTAAAACTGAGCTTCCCTACGCACAGGGAAGCAAGAGAAATGCTGATTTCATCAAGCCCAGTTACATACTCAGAATCTGTCCTGTTGCGCAAATAGGCATGAATCTGTAGGCAAAAAACTCATTTCCGACAAAGTTGCCCAAATGCATCTCAGAAGTGTGCAACTTGTTCCCTGAGTTAGAAAACGTCGAGAAACGTTCGTTTCTTCTAGCGCTGTGCTTCTCCACATGTATTTGCTGAACGGTGAAAGCACACAGTAATGCACTTTTCTCCCAGTAAATACAGTTTCTAAGGAAATGGGAACACACTGAGGAGACACTTGTGGGAGCTACTGTGACTAAAACTGAGCTTCCCTACGCACAGGGAAGCAAGAGAAATGCTGATTTCATCCAGCCCAGTTACATACTCAGAATCTGTACTACTGGCAAATAGGCATGTCTCTGTAGGCAAAAAACTCATTTCTGACAAAGTTGCACAAATGCATCTCAGAAGTGTGCCACTTGTTCCCTGAGTTAGAAAAGGTCGAGAAACGTTCGTTTCTGCTAGCGCTGTGCTTCTACACATGTCTTTGCTGAACGGTGAAAGCGCACAGTAATGCACTTTTCTCCCAGCAAATACACTGTTTCTAAGGAAATGGGAACACACTGAGGAGACACTTGTGGGAGCTACTGTGACTAAAACTGAGCTTCCCTACGCACAGGGAAGCAAGAGAAATGCTGATTTCATCCAGCCCAGTTACATACTCAGAATCTGTACTACTGCGCAAATAGGCATGTCTCTGTAGGCAAAAAACTCATTTCTGACAAAGTTGCCCAAATGCATCTCAGTAGTGAGCAACTTGTTCCCTGAGTTAGAAAACATAGAGAAATGGTCATTTCTGCTAGCGCTGTGCTTCCATACACGTACTTGCTGAACAGTGAAAGCACACAGTAATGCACTTTTCTCCCAGCAAATACACTGTTTCTAAGGAAATGGGAACACACTGAGGAGACACTTGTGGGAGCTACTGTGACTAAAACTGAGCTTCCCTACGCACAGGGAAGCAAGAGACATGCTGATTTCATCAAGCCCAGTTGCATATTCAGAATCTGTACTACTGCGCAAATAGGCATGTCTCTGTAGGCAAAAAACTCATTTCTGACAAAGTTGCCCAAATGCATCTCAGAAGTGTGCAACTTGTTCCCTGAGTTAGAAAATGTCGAGAAACGTTCGTTTTTGCTAGCACTGTGCACCTACACATGTATTTGCTGAACGGTGAAAGCGCACAGTAATGCACTTTTCTCCCTGCAAATACACTGTTTTTAAGGAAATGGGAACACACTGAGGAGACACTTGTGGGAGCTACCGTGACTAAAACTGAGCTTCCCTACGCACAGGGAAGCAAGAGAAATGCTGATTTCATCAAGCCCAGTTACATACTCAGAATCTGTACTACTGCGCAAATAGGCATGTCTCTGTAGGCAAAAAACTCATTTCTGACAAAGTTGCCCAAATGCATCTCAGAAGTGTGCAACTTGTTCCCTGAGTTAGAAAACGTCAAGAAACGGTTATATCTGCTAACGCTGTGCTTCTACACATGTATTTGCTGAACGGTGAAAGCGCACAGTAATGCACTTTTCTCCCAGCAAATACACTGTTTCTTAGGAAATGGGAACACACTGAGGAGACACTTGTGGGAGCTACTGTGACTAAAACTGAGCTTCCCTACGCACAGGGAAGCAAGAGAAATGCTGATTTCATCAAGCCCAGTTACATACTCAGAATCTGTCCTGTTGCGCAAATAGGCATGAATCTGTAGGCAAAAAACTCATTTCCGACAAAGTTGCCCAAATGCATCTCAGAAGTGTGCAACTTCTTCCCTGAGTTAGAAAACGTCGAGAAACGTTCGTTTCTTCTAGCGCTGTGCTTCTACACATGTATTTGCTGAACGGTGAAAGCGCACAGTAATGTACTTTTCTCCCAGCAAATACAGTTTCTAAGGAAATGGGAACACACTGAGGAGACACTTGTGGGAGCTACTGTGACTAAAACTGAGCTTCCCTACGCACAGGGACGCAAGAGAAATGCTGATTTCATCCAGCCCAGTTACATACTCAGAATCTGTACTACTGGCAAATAGGCATGTCTCTGTAGGCAAAAAACTCATTTCTGACAAAGTTGCACAAATGCATCTCAGAAGTGTGCCACTTGTTCCCTGAGTTAGAAAACGTCGAGAAACGTTCGTTTCTGCTAGCGCTGTGCTTCTACACATGTATTTGCTGAACGGTGAAAGCGCACAGTAATGCACTTTTCTCCCAGCAAATACACTGTTTCTAAGGAAATGGGAACACACTGAGGAGACACTTGTGGGAGCTACTGTGACTAAAACTGAGCTTCCCTAAGCTCAGGGAAGCAAGAGAAATGCTGATTTCATCAAGCCCAGTTACATACTCAGAATCTGTACTACTGCGCAAATAGGCATGTCTCTGTAGGCAAAAAACTCATTTCTGACAAAGTTGCCCAAATGCATCTCAGAAGTGTGCAACTTGTTCCCTGTGTTAGAAAACATCGAGAAACTTTCGTTTCTGCTAGCGCTGTGCTTCTACACATGTATTTGCTGAACGGTGAAAGCGCACAGTAATGCACTTTTCTCCCAGCAAATACACTGTTTCTAAGGAAATGGGAACACACTGAGGAGACACTTGTGGGAGCTACTGTGACTAAAACTGAGCTTCCCTACGCACAGGGAAGCAAGAGAAATGCTGATTTCATCCAGCCCAGTTACATACTCAGAATCTGTACTACTGCGCAAATAGGCATGTCTCTGTAGGCAAAAAACTCATTTTTGAAAAAGTTACCCAAATGCATCTCAGAAGTGTGCAACTTGTTCCCTGAGTTAGAAAACGTCGAGAAACGTTCGTTTCTGCTAGCGCAGTGCTTCTACACATGTCTTTGCTGAACGGTGAAAGCGCACAGTAATGCACTTTTCTCCCAGCAAATACACTGTTTCTAAGGAAATGGGAACACACTGAGGAGACACTTGTGGGAGCTACTGTGACTAAAACTGAGCTTCCCTACGCACAGGGAAGCAAGAGAAATGCTGATTTCATCAAGCCCAGTTACATACTCAGAATCTGTACTACTGCGCAAATAGGCATGTCTCTGTAGGCAAAAAACTCATTTCTGACAAAGTTGCCCAAATGCATCTCAGAAGTGTGCAACTTTTTCCCTGAGTTAGAAAACATCGAGAAACGTTCGTTTCTGCTAGCGCTGTGCTTCTACACATGTATTTGCTGAACGGTGAAAGCGCACAGTAATGCACTTTTCTCCCAGCAAATACACTGTTTCTAAGGAAATGGGAACACACTGAGGAGACACTTGTGGGAGCTACTGTGGTAAAACTAAGCTTCCCTACGCACAGGGAAGCAAGAGAAATGCTGATTTCATCAAGCCCAGTTACATACTCAGAATCTGTACTACTGCGCAAATAGGCATGCCTCTGTAGGCAAAAAACTCATTTCTGACAAAGTTGCCCAAATGCATCTCAGAAGTGTGCAACTTGTTCCCTGAGTTAGAAAACGTCGAGAAACGTTCGTTTCTGCTAGCGCTGTGCTTCTACACATGTATTTGCTGAACGGTGAAAGCGCACAGTAATGCACTTTTCTTCCAGCAAATACACTGTTTCTAAGGAAATGGGAACACACTGAGGAGACACTTGTGGGAGCTACTGTGACTAAAACTGAGCTTCCCTACGCACAGGGAAGCAAGAGAAATGCTGATTTCATCCAGCCCAGTTACATACTCAGAATCTGTACTACTGCGCAAATAGGCATGTCTCTGTAGGCAAAAAACTCATTTCTGACAAAGTTGCCCAAATGCATCTCAGTAGTGTGCAACTTGTTCCCTGAGTTAGAAAACATAGAGAAATGGTCATTTCTGCTAGTGCTGTGCTTCTACACATGTACTTGCTGAACAGTGAAAGCACACAGTAATGCACTTTTCTCCCAGCAAATACACTGTTTCTAAGGAAATGGCAACACACTGAGGAGACACTTGTGGGAGCTACTGTGACTAAAACTGAGCTTCCCTACGCACAGGGAAGCAAGAGAAATGCTGATTTCATCAAGCCCAGTTGCATACTCAGAATCTGTACTACTGCGCAAATAGGCATGTCTCTGTAGGCAAAAAACTCATTTCTGACAAAGTTGCCCAAATGCATCTCAGAAGTGTGCAACTTGTTCCCTGAGTTAGAAAATGTCGAGAAACGTTCGTTTTTGCTAGCACTGTGCTTCTACACATGTATTTGCTGAACGGTGAAAGCGCACAGTAATGCACTTTTCTCCCAGCAAATACACTGTTTCTAATGAAATGGGAACACAATGAGGAGACACTTGTGGGAGCTACCGTGACTAAAACTGAGCTTCCCTACGCACAGGGAAGCAAGAGAAATGCTGATTTCATCAAGCCCAGTTACATACTCAGAATCTGTACTACTGCGCAAATAGGCATATCTCTGTAGGCAAAAAACTCATTTCTGACAAAGTTGCCCAAATGCATCTCAGAAGTGTGCAACTTGTTGCCTGAGTTAGAAAACGTCAAGAAACGGTTATATCTGCTATCGCTGTGCTTCTACACATGTATTTGCTGAACGGTGAAAGCACACAGTAATGCACTTTTCTCCCAGCAAATACACTGTTTCTTAGGAAATGGGAACACACAGAGGAGAGACTTGTGGGAGCTACTGTGACTAAAACTGAGCTTCCCTACGCACAGGGAAGCAAGAGAAATGCTGATTTCATCCAGCCCAGTTACATACTCAGAATCTGTACTACTGGCAAATAGGCATGTCTCTGTAGGCAAAAAACTCATTTCTGACAAAGTTGCACAAATGCATCTCAGAAGTGTGCCACTTGTTCCCTGAGTTAGAAAAGGTCGAGAAACGTTCGTTTCTGCTAGCGCTGTGCTTCTACACATGTATTTGCTGAACGGTGAAAGCGCACAGTAATGCACTTTTCTCCCAGCAAATACACTGTTTCTAAGGAAATGGGAACACACTGAGGAGACACTTGTGGGAGCTACTGTGACTAAAACTGAGCTTCCCTACGCACAGGGAAGCAAGAGAAATGCTGATTTCATCAAGCCCAGTTGCATACTCAGAATCTGTACTACTGCGCAAATAGGCATGTCTCTGTAGGCAAAAAACTCATTTCTGACAAAGTTGCCCAAATGCATCTCAGAAGTGTGCAACTTGTTCCCTGAGTTAGAAAATGTCGAGAAACGTTCATTTTTGCTAGCACTGTGCTTCTACACATGTATTTGCTGAACGGTGAAAGCGCACAGTAATGCACTTTTCTCCCTGCAAATACACTGTTTCTAAGGAAATGGGAACACACTGAGGAGACACTCGTGGGAGCTACCGTGACTAAAACTGAGCTTCCCTATGCACAGGGAAGCAAGAGAAATGCTGATTTCATCAAGCCCAGTTACATACTCAGAATCTGTACTACTGCGCAAATAGGCATGTCTCTGTAGGCAAAAAACTCATTTCTGACAAAGTTGCCCAAATGCATCTCAGAAGTGTGCAACTTGTTCCCTGAGTTAGAAAACGTCAAGAAACGGTTATATCTGCTAACGCTGTGCTTCTACACATGTATTTGCTGAACGGTGAAAGCGCACAGTAATGCACTTTTCTCCCAGCAAATACACTGTTTCTTAGGAAATGGGAACACACTGAGGAGACACTTGTGGGAGCTACTGTGACTAAAACTGAGCTTCCCTACGCACAGGGAAGCAAGAGAAATGCTGATTTCATCAAGCCCAGTTACATACTCAGAATCTGTCCTGTTGCGCAAATAGGCATGAATCTGTAGGGAAAAAACTCATTTCCGACAAAGTTGCCCAAATGCATCTCAGAAGTGTGCAACTTGTTCCCTGAGATAGAAAACGTCGAGAAACGTTCGTTTCTTCTAGCGCTGTGCTTCTACACATGTATTTGCTGAACGGTGAAAGCGCACAGTAATGTACTTTTCTCCCAGCAAATACAGTTTCTAAGGAAATGGGAACACACTGAGGAGACACTTGTGGGAGCTACTGTGACTAAAACTGAGCTTCCCTACGCACAGGGACGCAAGAGAAATGCTGATTTCATCCAGCCCAGTTACATACTCAGAATCTGTACTACTGGCAAATAGGCATGTCTCTGTAGGCAAAAAACTCATTTCTGTCAAAGTTGCCCAAATGCACCTCAGAAGTTTGGAACTTGTTCTCTGAGTTAGAAAACGTCGAGAAACATTCGTTTCTGCTAGCGCTGTGCTTCTACACATGTATTTGCTGAACGGTGAAAGCGCACAGTAATGCACTTTTATCTCAGCAAATACACTGTTTCTAAGGAAATGGGAACACACTGAGGAGACACTTGTGGGAGCTACTGTGACTAAAACTGAGCTTCCCTACGCACAGGGAAGCAAGAGAAATGCTGATTTCATCAAGCCCAGTTACATACTCAGAATCTGTACTACTGCGCAAATAGGCATGTCTCTGTAGGCAAAAAACTCATTTCTGACAAAGTTGCCCAAATGCATCTCAGTAGTGTGCAACTTGTTCCCTGAGTTAGAAAACATAGAGAAATGGTCATTTCTGCTAGCACTGTGCTTCTACACATGTACTTGCTGAACAGTGAAAGCACACAGTAATGCACTTTTCTCCCAGCAAATACACTGTTTCTAAGGAAATGGGAACACACTGAGGAGACACTTGTGGGAGCTACTGTGACTAAAACTGAGCTTCCCTACGCACAGGGAAGCAAGAGAAATGCTGATTTCATCAAGCCCAGTTGCATACTCAGAATCTGTACTACTGCGCAAATAGGAATGTCTCTGTAGGCAAAAAACTCATTTCTGACAAAGTTGCCCAAATGCATCTCAGAAGTGTGCAACTTGTTCCCTGAGTTAGAAAACGTCGAGAAACGTTCGTTTTTGCTAGCACTGTGCTTCTACACATGTATTTGCTGAACGGTGAAAGCGCACAGTAATGCACTTTTCTCCCAGCAAATACACTGTTTCTAAGGAACTGGGAACACACAGAGGAGACACTTGTCCGAGCTACTGTGACTAAAACTGAGCTTCCCTACGCACTGGGATGCAAGAGAAATGCTGATTTCATCAAGCCCAGTTACATACTCAGAATCTCTACTACTGCGCAAATAGGCATGTCTCTGTAGGCAAAAAACTCATTTCTGTCAAAGTTGCCCAAATGCACCTCAGAAGTTTGGAACTTGTTCTCTGAGTTAGAAAACGTCGAGAAACATTCGTTTCTGCTAGCGCTGTGCTTCTACACATGTATTTGCTGAACGGTGAAAGCGCACAGTAATGCACTTTTCTCTCAGCAAATACACTGTTTCTAAGGAAATGGGAACACACTGAGGAGACACTTGTGGGAGCTACTGTGACTAAAACTGAGCTTCCCTATGCACAGGGAAGCAGGAGAAATGCTGATTTCATCAAGCCCAGTTACATACTCAGAATCTGTACTACTACGCAAATAGGCATGTCTCTTTAGGCAAAATACTCATTTCTGACAAAGTTGCCCAAATGCATCTCAGAAGTGTGCAACTTGTTCCGTGAGTTAGAAAACGTCGAGAAACGTTCGTTTCTGCTAGCGCTGTGCTTCTACACATGTATTTGCTGAACGGTGAAAGCGCACAGTAATGCACTTTTCTCCCAGCAAATACACTGTTTCTAAGGAAATGGGAACACACTGAGGAGAAACTTGTGGGAGCTACTGTGACTAAAACTGAGCTTCCCTACGCACAGGGAAGCAAGAGAAATGCTGATTTCATCAAGCCCAGTTACATACTCAGAATCTGTACTACTGCGCAAATAGGCATGCCTCTGTAGGCAAAAAACTCATTTCTGACAAAGTTGCCCAAATGCATCTCAGAAGTGTGCAACTTGTTCCCTGAGTTAGAAAACGTCGAGAAACGTTCGTTTCTGCTAGCGCTGTGCTTCTACACATGTATTTGCTGAACGGTGAATGCGCACAGTAATGCACTTTTCTCCCAGCAAATACACTGTTTCTAAGGAACTGGGAACACACTGAGGAGACACTTGTGGGAGCTACTGTGACTAAAACTGAGCTTCCCTACGCACAGGGAAGCAAGAGAAATGCTGATTTCATCCAGCCCAGTTACATACTCAGAATCTGTACTACTGCACAAATAGGCATGTCTCTTTAGGCAAAAAAAGTCATTTCTGACAAAGTTGCCCAAATGCATCTCAGAAGTGTGCAACTTGTTCCCTGAGTTAGAAAACGTCGAGAAATGTTCGTTTCTGCTAGTGCTGTGCTTCTACACATGTATTTGCTGAACGGTGAAAGCGCACAGTAATGCACTTTTCTCCCAGCAAATACACTGTTTCTAAGGAAATGGGAACACACTGAGGAGACACTTGTGGGAGCTACTGTGACTAAAACTGAGCTTCCCTACGCACAGGGAAGCTAGAGAAATGCTTATTTCATCAAGCCCAGTTACATACTCAGAATCTGTACTACTGCGCAAATAGGCACGTCGCTGTAGGCAAAAAACTCATTTCTGACAAAGTTGCCCAAATGCACCTCAGAAGTGTGCAACTTGTTCCCTGAGTTAGAAAACGTTGAGAAATGGTCGTTTCTGCTAGCACTGTGCTTCTACACATGTATTTGCTGAACGGTGAAAGCGCACAGTAATGCACTTTTCTCCCAGCAAATACACTGTTTCTAAGGAAATGGGAACACACTGAGGAGACACTTGTGGGAGCTACTGTGACTAAAACTGAGCTTCCCTACGCACAGGGAAGCAAGAGAAATGCTGATTTCATCCAGCCCAGTTACATACTCAGAATCTGTACTACTGCGCAAATAGGCATGTCTCTGTAGGCAAAAAACTCATTTCTGACAAAGTTGCCCAAATGCATCTCAGTAGTGTGCAACTTGTTCCCTGAGTTAGAAAACATAGAGAAATGGTCATTTCTGCTAGCGCTGTGCTTCTACACATGTACTTCCTGAACAGTGAAAGCACACAGTAATGCACTTTTCTCCCAGCAAATACACTGTTTCTAAGGAAATGGGAACACACTGAGGAGACACTTGTGGGAGCTACTGTGACTAAAACTGAGCTTCCCTACGCACAGGGAAGCAAGAGAAATGCTGATTTCATCAAGCCCAGTTGCATACTCAGAATCTGTACTACTGCGCAAATAGGCATGTCTCTGTAGGCAAAAAACTCATTTTTGAAAAAGTTACCCAAATGCATCTCAGAAGTGTGCAACTTGTTCCCTGAGTTAGAAAACGTCGAGAAACGTTCGTTTCTTCTAGCGCTGTGCTTCTACACATGTATTTGCTGAACGGTGAAAGCGCACAGTAATGCACTTTTCTCCCAGCAAATACAGTTTCTAAGGAAATGGGAACACACTGAGGAGACACTTGTGGGAGCTACTGTGACTAAAACTGAGCTTCCCTACGCACAGGGAAGCAAGAGAAATGCTGATTTCATCAAGCCCAGTTACATACTCAGAATCTGTACTACTGGCAAATAGGCATGTCTCTGTAGGCAAAAAACTCATTTCTGACAAAGTTGCACAAATGCATCTCAGAAGTGTGCAACTTGTTCCCTGAGTTAGAAAACGTCGAGAAACGTTCGTTTCTGCTAGCGCTGTGCTTCTACACATGTATTTGCTGAACGGTGAAAGCGCACAGTAATGCACTTTTCTCCCAGCAAATACACTGTTTCTAAGGAAATGGGAACACACTGAGGAGACACTTGTAGGAGCTACTGTGACTAAAACTGAGCTTCCCTACGCTCAGGGAAGCAAGAGAAATGCTGATTTCATCAAGCCCAGTTACATACTCAGAATCTGTACTACTGCGCAAATAGGCATGTCTCTGTAGGCAAAAAACTCATTTCTGACAAAGTTGCCCAAATGCATCTCAGAAGTGTGCAACTTGTTCCCTGAGTTAGAAAACATCGAGAAACGTTCGTTTCTCCTAGCGCTGTGCTTCTACACATGTATTTGCTGAACGGTGAAAGCGCACAGTAATGCACTTTTCTCCCAGCAAATACACTGTTTCTAAGGAAATGGGAACACACTGAGGAGACACTTGTGGGAGCTACTGTGACTAAAACTGAGCTTCCATACGCACAGGGAAGCAAGAGAAATGCTGATTTCATCCAGCCCAGTTACATACTCAGAATCTGTACTACTGCGCAAATAGGCATGCCTCTGTAGGCAAAAAACTCATTTTTGAAAAAGTTACCCAAATGCATCTCAGAAGTGTGCAACTTGTTCCCTGAGTTAGAAAACGTCGAGAAACGTTCGTTTCTGCTAGCGCTGTGCTTCTACACATGTCTTTGCTGAACGGTGAAAGCGCACAGTAATGCACTTTTCTCCCAGCAAATACACTGTTTCTAAGGAAATGGGAACACACTGAGGAGACACTTGTGGGAGCTACTGTGACTAAAACTGAGCTTCCCTACCCACAGGGAAGCAAGAGAAATGCTGATTTCATCAAGCCCAGTTACATACTCAGAATCTGTACTACTGCGCAAATAGGCATGTCTCTGTAGGCAAAAAACTCATTTCTGATAAAGTTGCCCAAATGCATCTCAGAAGTGTGCCACTTGTTCCCTGAGTTAGAAAACGTCGAGAAACGCTCATATCTGCTAACGCTGTGCTTCTACACATGTATTTGCTGAACGGTGAAAGCGCACAGTAATGCACTTTTCTCCCAGCAAATACACTGTTTCTAAGGAAATGGGAACACACTGAGGAGACACTTGTGGGAGCTACTGTGACTAAAACTGGACTCCCTACGCACAGGGAAGCAAGAGAAATGCTGATTTCATCAAGCCCAGTTACATACTCAGAATCTGTACTACTGCGCAAATAGGCATGTCTCTTTAGGCAAAAAACTCATTTCTGACAAAGTTGCCCAAAGGCATCTCAGTAGTGTGCAACTTGTTCCCTGAGTTAGAAAACATAGAGAAATGGTCATTTCTGCTAGCGCTGTGCTTCTACACATGTACTTGCTGAACAGTGAAAGCACACAGTAATGCACTTTTCTCCCAGCAAATACACTGTTTCTAAGGAAATGGGAACACACTGAGGAGACACTTGTGGGAGCTACTGTGACTAAAACTGAGCTTCCCTACGCACAGGAAAGCAAGAGAAATGCTGATTTCATCAAGCCCAGTTGCATACTCAGAATCTGTACTACTGCGCAAATAGGCATGTCTCTGTAGGCAAAAAACTCATTTCTGACAAAGTTGCCTAAATGCATCTCAGAAGTGTGCAACTTGTTCCCTGAGTTAGAAAATGTCGAGAAACGTTCGTTTTTGCAGCACTGTGCTTCTACACATGTATTTGCTGAACGGTGAAAGCGCACAGTAATGCACTTTTCTCCCAGCAAATACACTGTTTCTAAGGAAATGGGAACACACTGAGGAAACACTTGTGGGAGCTACCGTGACTAAAACTGAGCTTCGCTACGCACAGGGAAGCAAGAGAAATGCTGATTTCATCAAGCCCAGTTACATACTCAGAATCTGTACTACTGCGCAAATAGGCATGTCTCTGTAGGCAAAAAACTCATTTCTGACAAAGTTGCCCAAATGCATCTCAGAAGTGTGCAACTTTTTCCCTGAGTTAGAAAACGTCGAGAAACGTTCGTTTCTGCTAGCGCTGTGCTTCTACACATGTATTTGCTGAACGGTGAAAGCGCACAGTAATGCACTTTTCTCCCAGCAAATACACTGTTTCTAAGGAAATGGGAACACACTGAGGAGACACTTGTGGGAGCTACTGTGACTAAAACTGAGCTTCCCTACGCACAGGGAAGCAAGAGAAATGCTGATTTCATCAAGCCCAGTTACATACTCAGAATCTGTACTACTGCGCAAATAGGCATGTCTCTTTAGGCAAAAAAGTCATTTCTGACAAAGTTGCCCAAATGCATCTCAGAAGTGTGCAACTTGTTCCCTGAGTTAGAAAACGTCGAGAAACGTTCGTTTCTGCTAGTGCTGTGCTTCTACACATGTATTTGCTGAACGGTGAAAGCGCACAGTAATGCACTTTTCTCCCAGAAAATACACTGTTTCTAAGGAAATGGGAACACACGGAGGAGACACTTGTGGGAGCTACTGTGACTAAAACTGAGCTTCCCTATGCACAGGGAAGCTAGAGAAATGCTGATTTCATCAAGCCCAGTTACATACTCAGAATCTGTACTACTGCGCAAATAGGCACGTCTCTGTAGGCAAAAAACTCATTTCTGACAAAGTTGCCCAAATGCACCTCAGAAGTGTGCAACTTGTTCCCTGAATTAGAAAACGTCGAGAAACGGTCGTTTCTGCTAGCACTGTGCTTCTACACATGTATTTGCTGAACGGTGAAAGCGCACAGTAATGTACTTTTCTCCCAGCAAATACACTGTTTCTAAGGAAATGGGAACACACTGAGGAGACACTTGTGGGAGCTACTGTGACTAAAACTGAGCTTCCCTACGCACAGGGAAGCAAGAGAAATGCTGATTACATCAAGCCCAGTTACATACTCAGAATCTGTACTACTGCGCAAATAGGCATGCCTCTGTAGGCAAAAAACTCATTTCTGACAAAGTTGCCCAAATGCATCTCAGAAGTATGCAACTTGTTCCCTGAGTTAGAAAACGTCGAGAAACGGTCGTTTCTGCAAGCGCTGTGCTTCTACACATGTATTTGCTGAACGGTGAAAGCGCACAGTAATGCACTTTTCTCCCAGCAAATACACTGTTTCTAAGGAAATGGGAACACACTGAGGAGACACTTGTGGGAGCTACTGTGACTAAAACTGAGCTTCCCTACGCACAGGGAAGCAAGAGAAATGCTGATTTCATCAAGCCCAGTTACATACTCAGAATCTGTACTACTGCGCAAATAGGCATGTCTCTTTAGGCAAAAAACTCATTTCTGACAAAGTTGCCCAAATGCATCTCAGAAATGTGCAACTTGTTCCCTGAGTTAGAAAACGTCGAGAAACGGTCGTTTCTGCTAGCGCTGTGCTTCTACACATGTATTTGCTGAACTGTGAAAGCACACAGTAATGCACTTTTCTCCCAGCAAATACACTGTTTCTAAGGAAATGGGAACACACTGAGGAGACACTTGTGGGAGCTACTGTGACTAAAACTGAGCTTCCCTACGCACAGGGAAGCAAGAGAAATGCTGATTTCATCAAGCCCAGTTACATACTCAGAATCTGTACTACTGCGCAAATAGGCATGTCTCTGTAGGCAAAAAACTCATTTCTTGACAAAGTTGCCCAAATGCACCTCAGAAGTGTGCAACTTGTTCCCTGAGTTAGAAAACGTCGAGAAACTGTCGTTTCTGCTAGCGCTGTGCTTCTACACATGTATTTGCTGAACGGTGAAAGCCCACAGTAACGCACTTTTCTCGCAGCAAATACACTGTTTCTAAGGAAATGGGAACACACTGAGGAGACACTTGTGGGAGCTACTGTGACTAAAACTGAGCTTCCCTACGCACAGGGAAGCAAGAGAAATGCTGATTTCATCAAGCCCAGTTACATACTCAGAATCTGTACTACTGCGCAAATAGGCATGTCTCTTTTGGCAAAAAAGTCATTTCTGACAAAGTTGCCCAAATGCATCTCAGAAGTGTGCAACTTGTTCCCTGAGTTAGAAAACGTCGAGAAACGTTCGTTTCTGCTAGTGCTGTGCTTCTACACATGTATTTGCTGAACGGTGAAAGCGCACAGTAATGCACTTTTCTCCCAGCAAATACACTGTTTCTAAGGAAATGGAAACACACGGAGGAGACACTTGTGGGAGCTACTGTGACTAAAACTGAGCTTCCCTATGCACAGGGAAGCTAGAGAAATGCTGATTTCATCAAGCCCAGTTACATACTCAGAATCTGTACTACTGCGCAAATAGGCACGTCTCTGTAGGCAAAAAACTCATTTCTGACAAAGTTGCCCAAATGCACCTCAGAAGTGTGCAACTTGTTCCCTGAGTTAGAAAACGTCGAGAAACGGTCGTTTCTGCTAGCACTGTGCTTCTACACATGTATTTGCTGAACGGTGAAAGCGCACAGTAATGCACTTTTCTCCCAGCAAATACACTGTTTCTAAGGAAATGGGAACACACTGAGGAGACACTTGTGGGAGCTACTGTGACTAAAACTGAGCTTCCCTACGCACAGGGAAGCAAGAGAAATGCTGATTACATCAAGCCCAGTTACATACTCAGAATCTGTACTACTGCGCAAATAGGCATGTCTCTTTAGGCAAAAAACTCATTTCTGACAAAATTGCCCAAATGCATCTCAGAAGTATGCAACTTGTTCCCTGAGTTAGAAAACGTCGAGAAACGGTCGTTTCTGCAAGCGCTGTGCTTCTACACATGTATTTGCTGAACGGTGAAAGCGCACAGTAATGCACTTTTCTCCCAGCAAATACACTGTTTCTAAGGAAATGGGAACACACTGAGGAGACACTTGTGGGAGCTACTGTGACTAAAACTGAGCTTCCCTACGCACAGGGAAGCAAGAGAAATGCTGATTTCATCAAGCCCAGTTACATACTCAGAATCTGTACTACTGCGCAAATAGGCATGTCTCTTTAGGCAAAAAACTCATTTCTGACAAAGTTGCCCAAATGCATCTCAGAAATGTGCAACTTGTTCCCTGAGTTAGAAAACGTCGAGAAACGGTCGTTTCTGCTAGCGCTGTGCTTCTACACATGTATTTGCTGAACGGTGAAAGCACACAGTAATGCACTTTTCTCCCAGCAAATACACTGTTTCTAAGGAAATGGGAACACACTGAGGAGACACTTGTGGGAGCTACTGTGACTAAAACTGAGCTTCCCTACGCACAGGGAAGCAAGAGAAATGCTGATTTCATCAAGCCCAGTTACATACTCAGAATCTGTACTACTGCGCAAATAGGCATGTCTCTGTAGGCAAAAAACTCATTTCTTGACAAAGTTGCCCAAATGCACCTCAGAAGTGTGCAACTTGTTCCCTGAGTTAGAAAACGTCGAGAAACTGTCATTTCTGCTAGCGCTGTGCTTCTACACATGTATTTGCTGAACGGTGAAAGCCCACAGTAACGCACTTTTCTCGCAGCAAATACACTGTTTCTAAGGAAATGGGAACACACTGAGGAGACACTTGTGGGAGCTACTGTGACTAAAACTGAGCTTCCCTACGCACAGGGAAGCTAGAGAAATGCTGATTTCATCAAGCCCAGTTACATACTCAGAATCTGTACTACTGCGCAAATAGGCACGTCTCTGTAGGCAAAAAACTCATTTCTGACAAAGTTGCCCAAATGCACCTCAGAAGTGTGCAACTTGTTCCCTGAGTTAGAAAACGTCGAGAAACGGTCGTTTCTGCTAGCGCTGAGCTTCTACACATGTATTTGCTGAACGGTGAAAGCCCACAGTAACGCACTTTTCTCCCAGCAAATACACTGTTTCTAAGGAAATGGGAACACACTGAGGAGACACTTGTGGGAGCTACTGTGACTAAAACTGAGCTTCCCTACGCACAGGGAAGCAAGAGAAATGCTGATTTCACCAAGCCCAGTTACATACTCAGAATCTGTACTACTGCGCAAATAGGCATGTCCCTTAGGCAAAAAACTCATTTCTGAAAAAGTTGCCCAAATGCATCTCAGAAGTGTGCAACTTTTTCCCTGAGTTAGAAAACGTCGAGAAACGTTCGTTTCTGCTAGCGCTGTGCTTCTACACATGTATTTGCTGAACGGTGAAAGCGCACAGTAATGCACTTTTCTCCCAGCAAATACACTGTTTCTAAGGAAATGGGAACACACTGAGGAGACACTTGTGGGAGCTACTGTGGTAAAACTGAGCTTCCCTACGCACAGGGAAGCAAGAGAAATGCTGATTTCATCAAGCCCAGTTACATACTCAGAATCTGTACTACTGCGCAAATAGGCATGCCTCTATAGGCAAAAAACTCATTTCTGACAAAGTTGCCCAAATGCATCTCAGAAGTGTGCAACTTGTTCCCTGAGTTAGAAAACGTCGAGAAACGTTCGTTTCTGCTAGCGCTGTGCTTCTACACATGTATTTGCTGAACGGTGAAAGCGCACAGTAATGCACTTTTCTCCCAGCAAATACACTGTTTCTAAGGAAATGGGAACACACTGAGGAGACACTTGTGGGAGCTACTGTGACTAAAACTGAGCTTCCCTACGCACAGGGAAGCAAGAGAAATGCTGATTTCATCAAGCCCAGTTACATACTCAGAATCTGTACTACTGCGCAAATAGGCATGTCTCTGTAGGCAAAAAACTCATTTCTGACAAAGTTGCCCAAATTCATCTCAGTAGTGTGCAACTTGTTCCCTGAGTTAGAAAACATAGAGAAATGGTCATTTCTGCTAGCGCTGTGCTTCTACACATGTACTTGCTGAACAGTGAAAGCACACAGTAATGCACTTTTCTCGCAGCAAATACACTGTTTCTAAGGAAATGCGCACACACTGAGGAGACACTTGTGGGAGCTACTGTGACTAAAACTGAGCTTCCCTACGCACAGGGAAGCAAGAGAAATGCTGATTTCATCAAGCCCAGTTAAATACTCAGAATCTGTCCTACTTCGCAAATAGGCATGTCTCTTTAGGCAAAAAACTCATTTCTGACAAAGTTGCCCAAATGCATCTCAGAAGTGTGCCACTTGTTCCCTGAGTTAGAAAACGTCGAGAAACGGTAGTTTCTGCTAGCGCTGTGCTTCTACACATGTATTTGCTGAACGGTGAAAGCGCACAGTAATGCACTATTCTCCCAGCAAATACACTGTTTCTAAGGAAATGGGAACACACTGAG
This sequence comes from Acomys minous, assembly GCF_964271855.1. Taxonomy (NCBI): domain Eukaryota; kingdom Metazoa; phylum Chordata; class Mammalia; order Rodentia; family Muridae; genus Acomys; species Acomys minous. The sequence goes on from NW_028182180.1 coordinate 701,969, forward strand.
GAGACACTTGTGGGAGCTACTGTGACTAAAACTGAGCTTCCCTACGCACAGGGAAGCAAGAGAAATGCTGATTTCATCAAGCCCAGTTACATACTCAGAATCTGTACTACTGCGCATATAGGCATGTCTCTGTAGGCAAAAAACTCATTTCTGACAAAGTTGCCCAAATGCATCTCAGAAGTGTGCAACTTTTTCCCTGAGTTAGAAAACGTCGAGAAACGTTCGTTTCTGCTAGCGCTGTGCTTCTACACATGTATTTGCTGAACGGTGAAAGCGCACAGTAATGCACTTTTCTCCCAGCAAATACACTGTTTCTAAGGAAATGGGAACATACTGAGGAGACACTTGTGGAAGCTACTGTTGTAAAACTAAGCTTCCCTACGCACAGGGAAGCAAGAGAAATGCTGATTTCATCAAGCCCAGTTACATACTCAGAATCTGTACTACTGCGCAAATAGGCATGTCTCTGTAGGCAAAAAACTCATTTCTGACAAAGTTGCCCAAATGCATCTCAGAAGTGTGCAACTTGTTCCCTGAGTTAGAAAACGTCGAGAAACGTTAGTTTCTGCTAGCGCTGTGCTTCTACACATGTATTTGCTGAACGGTGAAAGCGCACAGTAATGCACTTTTCTCCCAGCAAATACACTGTTTCTAAGGAAATGGTAACACACTGAGGAGACACTTGTGGGAGCTACTGTGACTGAAACTGAGCTTCCCTACGCACAGGGAAGCAAGAGAAATGCTGATTTCATCAAGCACAGTTACATACTCAGAATCTGTACTACTGCGCAAATAGGCATGTCTCTGTAGGCAAAAAACTCATTTCTGACAAAGTTGCCCAAATGCATCTCAGAAGTGTGCAACTTGTTCCCTGAGTCAGAAAACGTCGAGAAACGGTCGTTTCTGCTAGCGCTGTGCTTCTACACATGTATTTGCTGAACGGTGAAAGCGCACAGTAATGCACTATTCTCCCAGCAAATACACTGTTTCTAAGGAAATGGGAACACACTGAGGAGACACTTGTGGGAGCTACTGTGACGAAAACTGAGCTTCCCTACGCACAGGGAAGCAAGAGAAATGCTGATTTCATCAAGCCCAGTTAAATACTCAGAATCTGTCCTACTTCGCAAATAGGCATGTCTCTTTAGGCAAAAAACTCATTTCTGACAAAGTTGCCCAAATGCATCTCAGAAGTGTGCCACTTGTTCCCTGAGTTAGAAAACGTCGAGAAACGGTAGTTTCTGCTAGCGCTGTGCTTCTACACATGTATTTGCTGAACGGTGAAAGCGCACAGTAATGCACTATTCTCCCAGCAAATACACTGTTTCTAAGGAAATGGGAACACACTGAGGAGACACTTGTGGGAGCTACTGTGACTAAAACTGAGCTTCCCTACGCACAGGGAAGCAAGAGAAATGCTGATTTCATCAAGCCCAGTTACATACTCAGAATCTGTACTACTGCGCATATAGGCATGTCTCTGTAGGCAAAAAACTCATTTCTGACAAAGTTGCCCAAATGCATCTCAGAAGTGTGCAACTTTTTCCCTGAGTTAGAAAACGTCGAGAAACGTTCGTTTCTGCTAGCGCTGTGCTTCTACACATGTATTTGCTGAACGGTGAAAGCGCACAGTAATGCACTTTTCTCCCAGCAAATACACTGTTTCTAAGGAAATGGGAACATACTGAGGAGACACTTGTGGAAGCTACTGTTGTAAAACTAAGCTTCCCTACGCACAGGGAAGCAAGAGAAATGCTGATTTCATCAAGCCCAGTTACATACTCAGAATCTGTACTACTGCGCAAATAGGCATGTCTCTGTAGGCAAAAAACTCATTTCTGACAAAGTTGCCCAAATGCATCTCAGAAGTGTGCAACTTGTTCCCTGAGTTAGAAAACGTCGAGAAACGTTAGTTTCTGCTAGCGCTGTGCTTCTACACATGTATTTGCTGAACGGTGAAAGCGCACAGTAATGCACTTTTCTCCCAGCAAATACACTGTTTCTAAGGAAATGGTAACACACTGAGGAGACACTTGTGGGAGCTACTGTGACTGAAACTGAGCTTCCCTACGCACAGGGAAGCAAGAGAAATGCTGATTTCATCAAGCACAGTTACATACTCAGAATCTGTACTACTGCGCAAATAGGCATGTCTCTGTAGGCAAAAAACTCATTTCTGACAAAGTTGCCCAAATGCATCTCAGAAGTGTGCAACTTGTTCCCTGAGTCAGAAAACGTCGAGAAACGGTCGTTTCTGCTAGCGCTGTGCTTCTACACATGTATTTGCTGAACGGTGAAAGCGCACAGTAATGCACTATTCTCCCAGCAAATACACTGTTTCTAAGGAAATGGGAACACACTGAGGAGACACTTGTGGGAGCTACTGTGACGAAAACTGAGCTTCCCTACGCACAGGGAAGCAAGAGAAATGCTGATTTCATCAAGCCCAGTTAAATACTCAGAATCTGTCCTACTTCGCAAATAGGCATGTCTCTTTAGGCAAAAAACTCATTTCTGACAAAGTTGCCCAAATGCATCTCAGAAGTGTGCAACTTTTTCCCTGAGTTAGAAAACGTCGAGAAACGTTCGTTTCTGCTAGCGCTGTGCTTCTACACATGTATTTGCTGAACGGTGAAAGCGCACAGTAATGCACTTTTCTCCCAGCAAATACACTGTTTCTAAGGAAATGGGAACATACTGAGGAGACACTTGTGGAAGCTACTGTTGTAAAACTAAGCTTCCCTACGCACAGGGAAGCAAGAGAAATGCTGATTTCATCAAGACCAGTTACATACTCAGAATCTGTACTACTGCGCAAATAGGCATGCCTCTGTAGGCAAAAAAGTCATTTCTGACAAAGTTGCCCAAATGCATCTCAGAAGTGTGCAACTTGTTCCCTGAGTTAGAAAACATCGAGAAACGTTCGTTTCTGCTAGCGCTGTGCTTCTACACATGTATTTGCTGAACGGTGAAAGCGCACAGTAATGCACTTTTCTCCCAGCAAATACACTGTTTCTAAGGAACTGGGAACACACTGAGGAGACACTTGTGGGAGCTACTGTGACTAAAACTGAGCTTCCCTACGCACAGGGAAGCAAGAGAAATGCTGATTTCATCAAGCCCAGTTACATACTCAGAATCTGTACTACTGCGCAAATAGGCATGGCTCTGTAGGCAAAAAACTCATTTCTGACAAAGTTGCCTAAATGCATCTCAGAAGTGTGCAACTTGTTCCCTGAGTTAGAAAATGTCGAGAAACGTTCGTTTTTGCTAGCACTGTGCTTCTACACATGTATTTGCTGAACGGTGAAAGCGCACAGTAATGCACTTTTCTCCCAGCAAATATACTGTTTCTAAGGAAATGGGAACACACTGAGGAGACACTTGTGGGAGCTACTGTGACTAAAACTGAGCTTCGGTACGCACAGGGAAGCAAGAGAAATGCTGATTTCATCAAGCCCAGTGACATACTCAGAATCTGTACTACTGCGCAAATAGGCATGTCTCTGTAGGCAAAAAACTCATTTCTGACAAAGTTGCCCAAATGCATCTCAGAAGTGTGCAACTTGTTCCCTGAGTTAGAAAACGTCGAGAAACGGTCATATCTGCTAACGCTGTGCTTCTACACATGTATTTGCTGAACGGTGAAAGCGCACAGTAATGCACTTTTCTCCCAGCAAATACACTGTTTCTAAGGAAATGGGAACACACTGAGGAGACACTTGTGGGAGCTACTGTGACTAAAACTGGGCTTCCCTACGCACAGGGAAGCAAGAGAAATGCTGATTTCATCAAGCCCAGTTACATACTCAGAATCTGTACAACTGCGCAAATAGGCATGTACTCTGTAGGCAAAAAACTCATTTCTGACAAAGTTGCCCAAATGCATCTCAGAAGTGTGCAACTTGTTCCCTGAGTTAGAAAACGTCGAGAAACTTTCGTTTCTGCTAGCGCTGTGCTTCTACACATGTATTTGCTGAACGGTGAAAGCGCACAGTAATGCACTTTTCTCCCAGCAAATACACTGTTTCTAAGGAAATGGGAACACACTGAGGAGACACTTGTGGGAGCTACTGTGACTAAAACTGAGCTTCCCTACGCACAGGGAAGCAAGAGAAATGCTGATTTCATCAAGCCCAGTTACATACTCAGAATCTGTACTACTGCGCAAATAGGCATGTCTCTGTAGGCAAAAAACTCATTTCTGACAAAGTTGCCCAAATTCATCTCAGTAGTGTGCAACTTGTTCCCTGAGTTAGAAAACATAGAGAAATGGTCATTTCTGCTAGCGCTGTGCTTCTACACATGTACTTGCTGAACAGTGAAAGCACACAGTAATGCACTTTTCTCGCAGCAAATACACTGTTTCTAAGGAAATGGGAACACACTGAGGAGACACTTGTGGGAGCTACTGTGACTAAAACTGAGCTTCCCTACGCACAGGGAAGCAAGAGAAATGCTGATTTCATCAAGCCCAGTTGCATACTCAGAATCTGTACTACTGCGCAAATAGGCATGTCTCTGTAGGCAAAAAACTCATTTCTGACAAAGTTGCCCAAATGCATCTCAGAAGTGTGCAACTTGTTCCCTGAGTCAGAAAACGTCGAGAAACGGTCGTTTCTGCTAGCGCTGTGCTTCTACACATGTATTTGCTGAACGGTGAAAGCGCACAGTAATGCACTTTTATCCCAACAAATACACTGTTTCTAAGGAAATGGGAACACACTAAGGAGACACTTGTGGGACCTACTGTGACTAATACTGAGCTTCCCTACGCAAAGGGAAGCAAGAGAAATGCTGATTTCATCAAGCCCAGTTACATACTCAGAATCTGTACTACTGCGCAAATAGGCATGTCTCTGTAGGCAAAAAACTCATTTTTGAGAAAGTTACCCAAATGCATCTCAGAAGTGTGCAACTTGTTCCCTGAGTTAGAAAACGTCGAGAAACGGTCGTTTCTGCTAGTGCTGTGCTTCTACACATGTATTTGCTGAACGGTGAAAGCGCACAGTAATGCACTTTTCTCCCAGCAAATACACTGTTTCTAAGGAAATGGGAACACACTGAGGAGACACTTGTGGGAGCTACTGTGACGAAAACTGAGCTTCCCTACGCACAGGGAAGCAAGAGAAATGCTGATTTCGTCAAGCCCAGTTACATACTCAGAATCTGTACTACTGCGCAAATAGGCATGTCTCTTTAGGCAAAAAACTCATTTCTGACAAAGTTGCCCAAATGCATCTCAGAAGTGTGCCACTTGTTCCTGAGTTAGAAAACGTCGAGAAACGTTAGTTTCTGCTAGCGCTGTGCTTCTACACATGTATTTGCTGAACGGTGAAAGCGCACAGTAATGCACTTTTCTCCCAGCAAATACACTGTTTCTAAGGAAATGGGAACACACTGAGGAGACACTTGTGGGAGCTACTGTGACTAAAACTGAGCTTCCCTACGCACAGGGAAGCAAGAGAAATGCTGATTTCATCAAGCCCAGTTGCATACTCAGAATCTGTACTACTGCGCAAATAGGCATGTCTCTGTAGGCAAAAAACTCATTTCTGACAAAGTTGCCCAAATGCATCTCAGAAGTGTGCATCTTGTTCCATGAGTTAGAAAACGGTGAGAAATGGTTGTTTCTGCTAGCGCTGTGCTTCTACACATGTATTTGCTGAACGGTGAAAGTGCACAGTAATGCACCTTTCTCCCAGCAAATACACTGTTTCTAAGGAAATGGGAACACACTGAGGAGACACTTGTGGGAGCTACTGTGACTAAAACTGAGCTTCCCTACGCACAGGGAAGCAAGAGAAATGCTGATTTCATCAAGCCCAGTTACATACTCAGAATCTGTACTACTGCGCAAATAGGCATGTCTCTTTAGGCAAAAAACTCATTTCTGACAAAGTTGCCCAAATGCATCTCAGAAGTGTGCCACTTGTTCCTGAGTTAGAAAACGTCGAGAAACGTTAGTTTCTGCTAGCGCTGTGCTTCTACACATGTATTTGCTGAACGGTGAAAGCGCACAGTAATGCACTTTTCTCCCAGCAAATACACTGTTTCTAAGGAAATGGGAACACACAGAGGAGACACTTGTGGGAGCTACTGTGACTAAAACTGAGCTTCCCTACGCACAGGGAAGCAAGAGAAATGCTGATTTCATCAAGCCCAGTTACATACTCAGAATCTGTACTACTGCGCAAATAGGCATGTCTCTGTAGGCAAAAAACTCATTTTTGAGAAAGTTACCCAAATGCATCTCAGAACTGTGTAACTTGTTCCCTGAGTTAGAAAACGTCGACAAACGGTCGTTTCAGCTAGCGCTGTGCTTCTACACATGTCTTTGCTGAACGGTGAAAGCGCACAGTAATGCACTTTTATCCCAGCAAATACACTGTTTCTAAGGAAATGGGAACACACTGAGGAGACACTTGTGGGAGCTACTGTGACGAAAACTGAGCTTCCCTACGCACAGGGAAGCAAGAGAAATGCTGATTTCATCAAGCCCAGTTACATACTCAGAATCTGTACTACTGCGCAAATAGGCATGTCTCTTTAGGCAAAAAACTCGTTTCTGACAAAGTTGCCCAAATGCATCTCAGAAGTGTGCCACTTGTTCCCTGAGTTAGAAACGTCGAGAAACGTTAGTTTCTGCTAGCGCTGTGCTTCTACACATGTATTTGAAGAACGGTGAAAGCGCACAGTAATGCACTTTTCTCCCAGCAAATACACTGTTTCTAAGGAACTGGGAACACACAGAGGAGACACTTGTGGGAGCTACTGTGACTAAAACTGAGCTTCCCTACGCACAGGGAATCAAGAGAAATGCTGATTTCATCAAGCCCAGTTACATACTCAGAATCTGTACTACTGCGCAAATAGGCATGTCTCTTTAGGCAAAAAACTCATTTCTGACAAAGTTGCCCAAATGCATCTCAGAAGTGTGCCACTTGTTCCTGAGTTAGAAAACGTCGAGAAACGTTAGTTTCTGCTAGCGCTGTGCTTCTACACATGTATTTGCTGAACGGTGAAAGCGCACAGTAATGCACTTTTCTCCCAGCAAATACACTGTTTCTAAGGAAATGGGAACACACTGAGGAGACACTTGTGGGAGCTACTGTGACTAAAACTGAGCTTCCCTACGCACAGGGAAGCAAGAGAAATGCTGATTTCATCAAGCCCAGTTACATACTCAGAATCTGTACTACTGCGCAAATAGGCATGTCTCTGTAGGCAAAAAACTCATTTCTGACAAAGTTGCCCAAATGCATCTCAGAAGTGTGCATCTTGTTCCATGAGTTAGAAAACGGTGAGAAATGGTTGTTTCTGCTAGCGCTGTGCTTCTACACATGTATTTGCTGAACGGTGAAAGTGCACAGTAATGCACCTTTCTCCCAGCAAATACACTGTTTCTAAGGAAATGGGAACACACTGAGGAGACACTTGTGGGAGCTACTGTGACTAAAACTGAGCTTCCCTACGCACAGGGAAGCAAGAGAAATGCTGATTTCATCAAGCCCAGTTACATACTCAGAATCTGTACTACTGCGCAAATAGGCATGTCTCTTTAGGCAAAAAACTCATTTCTGACAAAGTTGCCCAAATGCATCTCAGAAGTGTGCCACTTGTTCCTGAGTTAGAAAACGTCGAGAAACGTTAGTTTCTGCTAGCGCTGTGCTTCTACACATGTATTTGCTGAACGGTGAAAGCGCACAGTAATGCACTTTTCTCCCAGCAAATACACTGTTTCTAAGGAAATGGGAACACACAGAGGAGACACTTGTGGGAGCTACTGTGACTAAAACTGAGCTTCCCTACGCACAGGGAAGCAAGAGAAATGCTGATTTCATCAAGCCCAGTTACATACTCAGAATCTGTACTACTGCGCAAATAGGCATGTCTCTGTAGGCAAAAAACTCATTTTTGAGAAAGTTACCCAAATGCATCTCAGAACTGTGTAACTTGTTCCCTGAGTTAGAAAACGTCGACAAACGGTCGTTTCAGCTAGCGCTGTGCTTCTACACATGTATTTGCTGAACGGTGAAAGCGCACAGTAATGCACTTTTATCCCAGCAAATACACTGTTTCTAAGGAAATGGGAACACACTGAGGAGACACTTGTGGGAGCTACTGTGACGAAAACTGAGCTTCCCTACGCACAGGGAAGCAAGAGAAATGCTGATTTCATCAAGCCCAGTTACATACTCAGAATCTGTACTACTGCGCAAATAGGCATGTCTCTTTAGGCAAAAAACTCGTTTCTGACAAAGTTGCCCAAATGCATCTCAGAAGTGTGCCACTTGTTCCCTGAGTTAGAAACGTCGAGAAACGTTAGTTTCTGCTAGCGCTGTGCTTCTACACATGTATTTGAAGAACGGTGAAAGCGCACAGTAATGCACTTTTCTCCCAGCAAATACACTGTTTCTAAGGAACTGGGAACACACAGAGGAGACACTTGTGGGAGCTACTGTGACTAAAACTGAGCTTCCCTACGCACAGGGAAGCAAGAGAAATGCTGATTTCATCAAGCCCAGTTACATACTCAGAATCTGTACTACTGCGCAAATAGGCATGTCTCTTTAGGCAAAAAACTCATTTCTGACAAAGTTGCCCAAATGCATCTCAGAAGTGTGCCACTTGTTCCTGAGTTAGAAAACGTCGAGAAACGTTAGTTTCTGCTAGCGCTGTGCTTCTACACATGTATTTGCTGAACGGTGAAAGCGCACAGTAATGCACTTTTCTCCCAGCAAATACACTGTTTCTAAGGAAATGGGAACACACTGAGGAGACACTTGTGGGAGCTACTGTGACTAAAACTGAGCTTCCCTACGCACAGGGAAGCAAGAGAAATGCTGATTTCATCCAGCCCAGTTACATACTCAGAATCTGTACTACTGCGCAAATAGGCATGTCTCTGTAGGCAAAAAACTCATTTTTGAGATAGTTACACAAAACCATCTCAGATGTGTGCAACTTGTTCCCTGAGTTAGAAAACGTCGAGAAACGTTCGTTTCTGCTAGCGCTGTGCTTCTACACATGTATTTGCTGAACGGTGAAAGCGCACAGTAATGCACTTTTCTCCCAGCAAATACACTGTTTCTAAGGAAATGGGAACACACTGAGGAGACACTTGTGGGAGCTACTGTGATTAAAACTGAGCTTCCCTACGCACAGGGAAGCAAGAGAAATGCTGATTTCATCAAGCCCAGTTACATACTCAGAATCTGTACTACTGCGCAAATAGGCATGTCTCTTTAGGCAAAAAACTCATTTCTGACAAAGTTGCCCAAATGCATCTCAGAAGTGTGCAACTAGTTCCCTGAGTTAGAAAACGTCGAGAAACGGTCGTTTCGGCTAGCACTGTGCTTCTACACATGTATTTGCTGAACGGTGAAAGCGCACAGTAATGCACTTTTCTCCCAGCAAATACACTGTTTCTAAGGAAATGGGAACACACTGAGGAGACACTTGTGGGAGCTACTGTGACTAAAACTGAGCTTCCCTACGCACAGGGTAGCAAGAGAAATGCTGATTTCATCAAGCCCAGTTACATACTCAGAATCTGTACCTCTGCGCAAATAGGCATGTCTCTGTAGGCAAAAAACTCATTTCATACAAGGTTTACCAAATGCATCTCAGAAGTGTGCCACTTGTTCCCTGAGTTAGAAAACGTCGAGAAACGGTCGTTTCAGCTAGCGCTGTTCTTCTAAACATGTATTAGCTGAACGGTGAAAGCGCACAGAAATTCACTTTTCTCCCAGCAAATACACTGTTTCTAAGGAACTGGGAACACACTGAGGAGACACTTGTGGGAGCTACTGAGACTAAAACTGAGCTTCCCTACGCACAGGGAAGCAAGAGAAAAGCTGATTTCATCCAGCCCAGTTACATACTCAGAATCTGTACTACTGCGCAAATAGGCATGTCTCTGTAGGCAAAAAACTCATTTTTGAGATAGTTACCCAAATGCATCTCAGAAGTGTGCAACTTGTTCCCTGAGTTAGAAAACGTCGAGAAACGTTCGTTTCTGCTAGCGCTGTGCTTCTACACATGTATTTGCTGAACGGTGAAAGCGCACAGTAATGCACTTTTCTCCCAGCAAATACACTGTTTCTAAGGAAATGGGAACACACTAAGGAGACACTTGTGGGAGCTACTGTGACTAAAACTGAGCTTCCCTACGCACAGGGAAGCAAGAGAAATGCAGATTTCATCAAGCCCAGTTACATACTCAGAATCTGTACTACTGCGCAAATAGGCATGTCTCTGTAGGCAAAAAACTCATTTCTGACAAAGTTGCCCAAATGCATCTCAGAAGTGTGCAACTTGTTCCCTGAGTTAGAAAACGTCGAGAAACGGTCGTTTCTGCTAGCGCTGTGCTTCTACACATGTATTTGCTGAACGGTGAAGGCGCACAGTAATGCACTTTTCTCCCAACAAATACACTGTTTCTATGGATATGGGAACACACTAAGGAGACACTTGTGGGAGCTACTGTGACTAAAACTGAGCTTCCCTACGCACAGGAAAGCAAGAGAAATGCTGATTTCATCAAGCCCAGTTACCTACTCAGAATCTGTACTACTGCGCAAATAGGCATGTCTCTGTAGGCAAAAAACTCATTTCTGACAAAGTTGCCCAAATGCATCTCAGAAGTGTGCAACTTGTTCCCTGAGTTAGAAAACGTCGAGAAACGGTCGTTTCTGCTAGCGCTGTGCTTCTACACATGTATTTGCTGAACGGTGAAAGCGCACAGTAATGCACTTTTCTCCCAGCAAATACACTGTTTCTAAGGAAATGGGAACACACTGAGGAGACACTTGTGGGAGCTACTGTGACTAAAACTGAGCTTCCCTACGCACAGGGAAGCAAGAGAAATGCTGATTTCATCAAGCCCAGTTACCTACTCAGAATCTGTACTACTGCGCAAATAGGCATGTCTCTGTAGGCAAAAAACTCATTTCTGACAAAGTTGCCCAAATGCATCTCAGAAGTGTGCCACTTGTTCCCTGAGTTAGAAAACGTCGAGAAACGGTCGTTTCAGCTAGCGCTGTGCTTCTACACATGTCTTTGCTGAACGGTGAAAGCGCACAGTAATGCACTTTTCTCCCAGCAAATACACTGTTTCTAAGGAAATGGGAACACACTGAGGAGACACTTGTGGGAGCTACTGGGACTAATACTGAGCTTCCCTACGCACAGGGAAGCAAGAGAAATACTGATTTCATCAAGCCCAGTTACATACTCAGAATCTGTACTACTGCGCAAATAGGCATGTCTCTTTAGGCAAAAAACTCATTTTTGAGATAGTTACACAAATGCATCTCAGAAGTGTGCAACTTGTTCCGTGAGTTAGAAAACGTTGAGAAACGGTCGTTTCTGCTAGCGCTGTGCTTCTACACATGTATTTGCTGAACGGTGAAAGCGCACAGTAATGCACTTTTCTCCCAGCAAATACACTGTTTCTAAGGAAATGGGAACACACTGAGGAGACACTTGTGGGAGCTACTGTGACTAAAACTGAGCTTCCCTACGCACAGGAAAGCAAGAGAAATGCTGATTTCATCAAGCCCAGTTACATACTCAGAATCTGTACTACTGCGCAAATAGGCATGTCTCTGTAGGCAAAAAACTCATTTTTGAGAAAGTTACCCAAATGCATCTCAGGAGTGTGCAACTTGTTCCCTGAGTTAGAAAACGTCGACAAACGGTCGTTTCAGCTAGCGTTGTGCTTCTACACATGTATTTGCTGAACGGTGAAAGCGCACAGTAATGCACTTTTCTCCCAACAAATACACTGTTTCTAAGGAAATGGGAACACACTGAGGAGACACTTGTGGGAGCTACTGTGACTAAAACTGAGCTTCCATACGCACAGGGAAGCGAGAGAAATGCTGATTTAATCAAGCCCAGTTACATACTCAGAATCTGTACTACTGCGCAAATAGGCATGTCTCTGTAGGCAAAAAACTCATTTTTGAGAAAGTTACCCAAATGCATCTCAGAACTGTGTAACTTGTTCCCTGAGTTAGAAAACGTTGACAAACGGTCGTTTCAGCTAGCGCTGTGCTTCTACACATGTCTTTGCTGAACGGTGAAAGCGCACAGTAATGCACTTTTCTCCCAACAAATACACTGTTTCTAAGGAAATGGGAACACACTAAGGAGACACTTGTCGGAGCTACTGTGACTAAAACTGAGCTTCCCTACACACAGGGAAGCAAGAGAAATGCTGATTTCATCAAGCCCAGTTACATACTCAGAATCTCTACTACTGCGCAAATAGGCATGTCTCTTTAGGCAAAAAACTCATTTCTGACAAAGTTGCCCAAATGCATCTCAGAAGTGTGCCACTTGTTCCTGAGTTAGAAAACGTCGAGAACCGTTAGTTTCTGCTAGCGCTGTGCTTCTACACATGTATTTGCTGAACGGTGAAAGCGCACAGTAATGCACTTTTCTCCCAGCAAATACACTGTTTCTAAGGAAATGGGAACACACTGAGGAGACACTTGTGGGAGCTACTGTGACTAAAACTGAGCTTCCCTACGCACAGGGAAGCAAGAGAAATGCTGATTTCATCCAGCCCAGTTACATACTCAGAATCTGTACTACTGCGCAAATAGGCATGTCTCTGTAGGCAAAAAACTCATTTTTGAGATAGTTACACAAATGCATCTCAGAAGTGTGCAACTTGTTCCCTGAGTTAGAAAACGTCGAGAAACGTTCGTTTCTGCTAGTGCTGTGCTTCTACACATGTATTTGCTGAACGGTGAAAGCGCACAGTAATGCACTTTTCTCCCAGCAAATACACTGTTTCTAAGGAAATGGGAACACACTGAGGAGACACTTGTGGGAGCTACTGTGATTAAAACTGAGCTTCCCTACGCACAGGGAAGCAAGAGAAATGCTGATTTCATCAAGCCCAGTTACATACTCAGAATCTGTACTACTGCGCAAATAGGCATGTCTCTTTAGGCAAAAAACTCATTTCTGACAAAGTTGCCCAAATGCATCTCAGAAGTGTGCAACTTGTTCCCTGAGTTAGAAAACGTCGAGAAACGGTCGTTTCGGCTAGCACTGTGCTTCTACACATGTATTTGCTGAACGGTGAAAGCGCACAGTAATGCACTTTTCTCCCAGCAAATACACTGTTTCTAAGGAAATGGGAACACACTGAGGAGACACTTGTGGGAGCTACTGTGACTAAAACTGAGCTTCCCTACGCACAGGGTAGCAAGAGAAATGCTGATTTCATCAAGCCCAGTTACATACTCAGAATCTGTACCTCTGCGCAAATAGGCATGTCTCTGTAGGCAAAAAACTCATTTCATACAAGGTTTACCAAATGCATCTCAGAAGTGTGCCACTTGTTCCCTGAGTTAGAAAACGTCGAGAAACGGTCGTTTCAGCTAGCGCTGTTCTTCTAAACATGTATTTGCTGAACGGTGAAAGCGCACAGAAATTCACTTTTCTCCCAGCAAATACACTGTTTCTAAGGAACTGGGAACACACTGAGGAGACACTTGTGGGAGCTACTGAGACTAAAACTGAGCTTCCCTACGCACAGGGAAGCAAGAGAAATGCTGATTTCATCAAGCCCAGTTACCTACTCAGAATCTGTACTACTGCGCAAATAGGCATGTCTCTGTAGGCAAAAAACTCATTTCTGACAAAGTTGCCCAAATGCATCTCAGAAGTGTGCATCTTGTTCCATGAGTTAGAAAACGGCGAGAAATGGTTGTTTCTGCTAGCGCAGTGCTTCTACACATGTATTTGCTGAACGGTGAAAGTGCACAGTAATGCACCTTTCTCCCAGCAAATACACTGTTTCTAAGGAAATGGGAACACACTGAGGAGACACTTGTGGGAGCTACTGTGACTAAAACTGAGCTTCCCTACGCACAGGGAAGCAAGAGAAATGCTGATTTCATCCAGCCTAGTTACATACTCAGAATCTGTACTACTGCGCAAATAGGCATGTCTCTGTAGGCAAAAAACTCATTTTTGAGATAGTTACACAAATGCATCTCAGAAGTGTGCAACTTGTTCCCTGAGTTAGAAAACGTCGAGAAACGTTCGTTTCTGCTTATGCTGTGCTTCTACACATGTATTTGCTGAACGGTGAAAGCGCACAGTAATGCACTTTTCTCCCAGCAAATACACTGTTTCTAAGGAAATGGGAACACACTGAGGAGACACTTGTGGGAGCTACTGTGATTAAAACTGAGCTTCCCTACGCACAGGGAAGCAAGAGAAATGCTGATTTCATCAAGCCCAGTTACATACTCAGAATCTGTACTACTGCGCAAATAGGCATGTCTCTTTAGGCAAAAAACTCATTTCTGACAAAGTTGCCCAAATGCATCTCAGTAGTGTGCAACTTGTTCCCTGAGTTAGAAAACGTCGAGAAACGGTCGTTTCGGCTAGCACTGTGCTTCTACACATGTATTTGCTGAACGGTGAAAGCGCACAGTAATGCACTTTTCTCCCAGCAAATACACTGTTTCTAAGGAAATGGGAACACACTGAGGAGACACTTGTGGGAGCTACTGTGACTAAAACTGAGCTTCCCTACGCACAGGGTAGCAAGAGAAATGCTGATTTCATCAAGCCCAGTTACATACTCAGAATCTGTACCTCTGCGCAAATAGGCATGTCTCTGTAGGCAAAAAACTCATTTCATACAAGGTTTACCAAATGCATCTCAGAAGTGTGCCACTTGTTCCCTGAGTTAGAAAACGTCGAGAAACGGTCGTTTCAGCTAGCGCTGTTCTTCTAAACATGTATTTGCTGAACGGTGAAAGCGCACAGAAATTCACTTTTCTCCCAGCAAATACACTGTTTCTAAGGAACTGGGAACACACTGAGGAGACACTTGTGGGAGCTACTGAGACTAAAACTGAGCTTCCCTACGCACAGGGAAGCAAGAGAAAAGCTGATTTCATCCAGCCCAGTTACATACTCAGAATCTGTACTACTGCGCAAATAGGCATGTCTCTGTAGGCAAAAAACTCATTTTTGAGATAGTTACCCAAATGCATCTCAGAAGTGTGCAACTTGTTCCCTGAGTTAGAAAACGTCGAGAAACGTTCGTTTCTGCTAGCGCTGTGCTTCTACACATGTATTTGCTGAACGGTGAAAGCGCACAGTAATGCACTTTTCTCCCAGCAAATACACTGTTTCTAAGGAAATGGGAACACACTAAGGAGACACTTGTGGGAGCTACTGTGACTAAAACTGAGCTTCCCTACGCACAGGGAAGCAAGAGGAATGCAGATTTCATCAAGCCCAGTTACATACTCAGAATCTGTACTACTGCGCAAATAGGCATGTCTCTGTAGGCAAAAAACTCATTTCTGACAAAGTTGCCCAAATGCATCTCAGAAGTGTGCAACTTGTTCCCTGAGTTAGAAAACGTCGAGAAACGGTCGTTTCTGCTAGCGCTGTGCTTCTACACATGTATTTGCTGAACGGTGAAGGCGCACAGTAATGCACTTTTCTCCCAACAAATACACTGTTTCTATGGATATGGGAACACACTAAGGAGACACTTGTGGGATCTACTGTGGCTAAAACTGAGCTTCCCTACGCACAGGAAAGCAAGAGAAATGCTGATTTCATCAAGCCCAGTTACCTACTCAGAATCTGTACTACTGCGCAAATAGGCATGTCTCTGTAGGCAAAAAACTCATTTCTGACAAAGTTGCCCAAATGCATCTCAGAAGTGTGCAACTTGTTCCCTGAGTTAGAAAACATCGAGAAACGTTCGTTTCTGCTAGCCCTGTGCTTCTACACATGTATTTGCTGAACGGTGAAAGCGCACAGTAATGCACTTTTCTCCCAGCAAATACACTGTTTCTAAAGAACTGGGATCACACTGAGGAGACACTTGTGGGAGCTACTGTGACTAAAAGTGAGCTTCCCTACGCACAGGGAAGCAAGAGAAATGCTGATTTCATCAAGACCAGTTACATACTCAGAATCTGTACTACTACGCAAATAGGCATGTCTCTGTAGGCAAAAAACTCATTTCTGACAAAGTTTACCAAATGCATCTCAGAAGTGTGCCACTTGTTCCCTGAGTTAGAAAACGTCGAGAAACGGTCGTTTCAGCTAGCGCTGTGCTTCTACACATGTATTTGCTGAACGGTGAAAGCGCACAGTAATGCACTTTTCTCACAGCAAATACACTGTTTCTAAGGAACTGGGAACACACTGAGGAGACACTTGTGGGAGCTACTGTGACTAAAACTGAGCTTCCCTACGCACAGGGAAGCAAGAGAAATGCTGATTTCATCAAGCCCAGTTACATACTCAGAATCTGTACTACTGCGCAAATAGGCATGTCTCTGTAGGCAAAAAACTCATTTTTGAGATAGTTACACAAATGCATCTCAGAAGTGTGCAACTTGTTCCCTGAGTTAGAAAACGTCGACAAACGGTCGTTTCAGCTAGCGTTGTGCTTCTACACATGTATTTGCTGAACGGTGAAAGCGCACAGTAATGCACTTTTCTCCCAACAAATACACTGTTTCTAAGGAAATGGGAACACACTGAGGAGACACTTGTGGGAGCTACTGTGACTAAAACTGAGCTTCCATACGCACAGGGAAGCGAGAGAAATGCTGATTTAATCAAGCCCAGTTACATACTCAGAATCTGTACTACTGCGCAAATAGGCATGTCTCTGTAGGCAAAAAACTCATTTTTGAGAAAGTTACCCAAATGCATCTCAGAAGTGTGCAACTTGTTCCCTGAGTTAGAAAACGTCGAGAAACGGTCGTTTCTGCTAGCGCTGTGCTTCTACACATGTATTTGCTGAACGGTGAAAGCGCACAGTAATGCACTTTTCTCCCAGCAAATACACTGTTTCTAAGGAAATGGGAACACACTAAGGAGACACTTGTGGGAGCTACTGTGACTAAAACTGAGCTTCCCTACGCACAGGGAAGCAAGAGAAATGCTGATTTCATCAAGCCCAGTTACATACTCAGAATCTGTACTACTGCGCTAATAGGCATGTCTCTGTAGCCAAAAAACTCATTTCTTGCAAAGTTGCCCAAATGCATCTCAGAAGTGTGCAACTTGTTCCCTGAGTTAGAAAACGTCGAGAAACGGTCGTTTCTGCTAGCGCTGTGCTTCTACACATGTATTTGCTGAACGGTGAAAGCGCACAGTAATGCACTTTTCTCCCAGCAAATACACTGTTTCTAAGGAAATGGGAACACACTGAGGAGACACTTGTGGGAGCTACTGTGACTAAAACTGAGCTTCCCTACGCACAGGGAAGCAAGAGAAATGCTGATTTCATCAAGCCCAGTTACCTACTCAGAATCTGTACTACTGCGCAAATAGGCATGTCTCTGTAGGCAAAAAACTCATTTCTGACAAAGTTGCCCAAATGCATCTCAGAAGTGTGCCACTTGTTCCCTGAGTTAGAAAACGTCGAGAAACGGTCGTTTCAGCTAGCGCTGTGCTTCTACACATGTCTTTGCTGAACGGTGAAAGCGCACAGTAATGCACTTTTCTCCCAGCAAATACACTGTTTCTAAGGAAATGGGAACACACTGAGGAGACACTTGTGGGAGCTACTGGGACTAATACTGAGCTTCCCTACGCACAGGGAAGCAAGAGAAATACTGATTTCATCAAGCCCAGTTACATACTCAGAATCTGTACTACTGCGCAAATAGGCATGTCTCTTTAGGCAAAAAACTCATTTTTGAGATAGTTACACAAATGCATCTCAGAAGTGTGCAACTTGTTCCGTGAGTTAGAAAACGTTGAGAAACGGTCGTTTCTGCTAGCGCTGTGCTTCTACACATGTATTTGCTGAACGGTGAAAGCGCACAGTAATGCACTTTTCTCCCAGCAAATACACTGTTTCTAAGGAAATGGGAACACACTGAGGAGACACTTGTGGGAGCTACTGTGACTAAAACTGAGCTTCCCTACGCACAGGAAAGCAAGAGAAATGCTGATTTCATCAAGCCCAGTTACCTACTCAGAATCTGTACTACTGCGCAAATAGGCATGTCTCTGTAGGCAAAAAACTCATTTTTGAGAAAGTTACCCAAATGCATCTCAGGAGTGTGCAACTTGTTCCCTGAGTTAGAAAACGTTGACAAACGGTCGTTTCAGCTAGCGCTGTGCTTCTACACATGTCTTTGCTGAACGGTGAAAGCGCACAGTAATGCACTTTTCTCCCAACAAATACACTGTTTCTAAGGAAATGGGAACACACTAAGGAGACACTTGTCGGAGCTACTGTGACTAAAACTGAGCTTCCCTACACACAGGGAAGCAAGAGAAATGCTGATTTCATCAAGCCCAGTTACATACTCAGAATCTCTACTACTGCGCAAATAGGCATGTCTCTTTAGGCAAAAAACTCATTTCTGACAAAGTTGCCCAAATGCATCTCAGAAGTGTGCCACTTGTTCCTGAGTTAGAAAACGTCGAGAAACGTTAGTTTCTGCTAGCGCTGTGCTTCTACACATGTATTTGCTGAACGGTGAAAGCGCACAGTAATGCACTTTTCTCCCAGCAAATACACTGTTTCTAAGGAAATGGGAACACACTGAGGAGACACTTGTGGGAGCTACTGTGACTAAAACTGAGCTTCCCTACGCACAGGGAAGCAAGAGAAATGCTGATTTCATCCAGCCCAGTTACATACTCAGAATCTGTACTACTGCGCAAATAGGCATGTCTCTGTAGGCAAAAAACTCATTTTTGAGATAGTTACACAAATGCATCTCAGAAGTGTGCAACTTGTTCCCTGAGTTAGAAAACGTCGAGAAACGTTCGTTTCTGCTAGTGCTGTGCTTCTACACATGTATTTGCTGAACGGTGAAAGCGCACAGTAATGCACTTTTCTCCCAGCAAATACACTGTTTCTAAGGAAATGGGAACACACTGAGGAGACACTTGTGGGAGCTACTGTGATTAAAACTGAGCTTCCCTACGCACAGGGAAGCAAGAGAAATGCTGATTTCATCAAGCCCAGTTACATACTCAGAATCTGTACTACTGCGCAAATAGGCATGTCTCTTTAGGCAAAAAACTCATTTCTGACAAAGTTGCCCAAATGCATCTCAGAAGTGTGCAACTTGTTCCCTGAGTTAGAAAACGTCGAGAAACGGTCGTTTCGGCTAGCACTGTGCTTCTACACATGTATTTGCTGAACGGTGAAAGCGCACAGTAATGCACTTTTCTCCCAGCAAATACACTGTTTCTAAGGAAATGGGAACACACTGAGGAGACACTTGTGGGAGCTACTGTGACTAAAACTGAGCTTCCCTACGCACAGGGTAGCAAGAGAAATGCTGATTTCATCAAGCCCAGTTACATACTCAGAATCTGTACCTCTGCGCAAATAGGCATGTCTCTGTAGGCAAAAAACTCATTTCATACAAGGTTTACCAAATGCATCTCAGAAGTGTGCCACTTGTTCCCTGAGTTAGAAAACGTCGAGAAACGGTCGTTTCAGCTAGCGCTGTTCTTCTAAACATGTATTTGCTGAACGGTGAAAGCGCACAGAAATTCACTTTTCTCCCAGCAAATACACTGTTTCTAAGGAACTGGGAACACACTGAGGAGACACTTGTGGGAGCTACTGAGACTAAAACTGAGCTTCCCTACGCACAGGGAAGCAAGAGAAATGCTGATTTCATCAAGCCCAGTTACCTACTCAGAATCTGTACTACTGCGCAAATAGGCATGTCTCTGTAGGCAAAAAACTCATTTCTGACAAAGTTGCCCAAATGCATCTCAGAAGTGTGCATCTTGTTCCATGAGTTAGAAAACGGTGAGAAATGGTTGTTTCTGCTAGCGCAGTGCTTCTACACATGTATTTGCTGAACGGTGAAAGTGCACAGTAATGCACCTTTCTCCCAGCAAATACACTGTTTCTAAGGAAATGGGAACACACTGAGGAGACACTTGTGGGAGCTACTGTGACTAAAACTGAGCTTCCCTACACACAGGGAAGCAAGAGAAATGCTGATTTCATCAAGCCCAGTTACATACTCAGAATCTCTACTACTGCGCAAATAGGCATGTCTCTTTAGGCAAAAAACTCATTTCTGTCAAAGTTGCCCAAATGCATCTCAGAAGTGTGCCACTTGTTCCTGAGTTAGAAAACGTCGAGAAACGTTAGTTTCTGCTAGCGCTGTGCTTCTACACATGTATTTGCTGAACGGTGAAAGCGCACAGTAATGCACTTTTCTCCCAGCAAATACACTGTTTCTAAGGAAATGGGAACACACTGAGGAGACACTTGTGGGAGCTACTGTGACTAAAACTGAGCTTCCCTACGCACAGGGAAGCAAGAGAAATGCTGATTTCATCCAGCCCAGTTACATACTCAGAATCTGTACTACTGCGCAAATAGGCATGTCTCTGTAGGCAAAAAACTCATTTTTGAGATAGTTACACAAATGCATCTCAGAAGTGTGCAACTTGTTCCCTGAGTTAGAAAACGTCGAGAAACGTTCGTTTCTGCTAGTGCTGTGCTTCTACACATGTATTTGCTGAACGGTGAAAGCGCACAGTAATGCACTTTTCTCCCAGCAAATACACTGTTTCTAAGGAAATGGGAACACACTGAGGAGACACTTGTGGGAGCTACTGTGATTAAAACTGAGCTTCCCTACGCACAGGGAAGCAAGAGAAATGCTGATTTCATCCAGCCCAGTTACATACTCAGAATCTGTACTACTGCGCAAATAGGCATGTCTCTTTAGGCAAAAAACTCATTTCTGACAAAGTTGCCCAAATGCATCTCAGAAGTGTGCAACTTGTTCCCTGAGTTAGAAAACGTCGAGAAACGGTCGTTTCGGCTAGCACTGTGCTTCTACACATGTATTTGCTGAACGGTGAAAGCGCACAGTAATGCACTTTTCTCCCAGCAAATACACTGTTTCTAAGGAAATGGGAACACACTGAGGAGACACTTGTGGGAGCTACTGTGACTAAAACTGAGCTTCCCTACGCACAGGGTAGCAAGAGAAATGCTGATTTCATCAAGCCCAGTTACATACTCAGAATCTGTACCTCTGCGCAAATAGGCATGTCTCTGTAGGCAAAAAACTCATTTCATACAAGGTTTACCAAATGCATCTCAGAAGTGTGCCACTTGTTCCCTGAGTTAGAAAACGTCGAGAAACGGTCGTTTCTGCTAGCGCTGTGCTTCTACACATGTATTTGCTGAACGGTGAAAGCGCACAGTAATGCACTTTTCTCCCAGCAAATACACTGTTTCTAAGGAACTGGGAACACACTGAGGAGACACTTGTGGGAGCTACTTTGACTAAAACTGAGCTTCCCTACGCACAGGGAAGCAAGAGAAATGCTGATTTCATCAAGCCCAGTTATATACTCAGAATCTGTACTACTGCGCATAAAACCATGTCTCTTTAGGGAAAAAACTCATTTCTAACCAAGTTGCCCAAATGCATCTCAGAAGTGTGCAACTTGTTCTCTGAGTTAGAAAACGTCGAGAAACGTTCGTTTCTGCTAGCGCTGTGCTTCTACACATGTATTTGCTGAACGGTGAAAGCGCACAGTAATGCACTTTTCTCCCAGCAAATACACTGTTTCTAAGGAAATGGGAACACACTGAGGAGACACTTGTGGGAGCTACTGTGACTAAAACTGAGCTTCCCTACGCACAGGGAAGCAAGAGAAATGCTGATTTCATCAAGCCCAGTTACATACTCAGAATCTGTACTACTGCGCAAATAGGCATGTCTCTTTAGGCAAAAAACTCATTTCTGACAAAGTTGCCCAAATGCATCTCAGAAGTGTGCAACTTGTTCCCTGAGTTAGAAAACGTCGAGAAACGGTCGTTTCTGCTAGCGCTGTGCTTCTACACATGTATTTGCTGAACGGTGAAAGCGCACAGTAATGCACTTTTCTACCAGCAAATACACTGTTTCTAACGAAATGGGAACACACTGAGGAGACACTTGTGGGAGCTACTCTGACTAAAACTGAGCTTCCCTACGCACAGGGAAGCAAGAGAAATGCTGATTTCATCAAGCCCAGTTATATACTCAGAATCTGTACTACTGCGCAAATAGGCATGTCTCTGTAGGCAAAAAACTCATTTCTGACAAAATTGCCCAAATGCATCTCAGAAGTGTGCAATTTGTTCCCTGAGTTAGAAAACGTCGAGAAACGGTCGTTTCTGCTAGCGCTGTGCTTCTACACATGTATTTGCTGAACGGTGAAAGCGCACAGTAATGCACTTTTATCCCAGCAAATACACTGTTTCTAAGGAAATGGGAACACACTGAGGAGACACTTGTGGGAGCTACTGTGACGAAAACTGAGCTTCCCTACGCACAGGGAAGCAAGAGAAATGCTGATTTCATCAAGCCCAGTTACATACTCAGAATCTGTACTACTGCGCAAATAGGCATGTCACTTTAGGCAAAAAACTCGTTTCTGACAAAGTTGCCCAAATGCATCTCAGAAGTGTGCCACTTGTTCCCTGAGTTAGAAAACGTCGAGAAACGTTAGTTTCTGCTAGCGCTGTGCTTCTACACATGTATTTGCTGAACGGTGAAAGCGCACAGTAATGCACTTTTCTCCCAGCAAATACACTGTTTCTAAGGAAATGGGAACACACTGAGGAGACACTTGTGGGAGCTACTGTGACTAAAACTGAGCTTCCCTACGCACAGGGAAGCAAGAGAAATGCTGATTTCATCAAGCCCAGTTACATACTCAGAATCTGTACTACTGCGCAAATAGGCATGTCTCTGTAGGCAAAAAACTCATTTCTGACAAAGTTGCCCAAATGCATCTCAGAAGTGTGCATCTTGTTCCATGAGTTAGAAAACGGTGAGAAATGGTTGTTTCTGCTAGCGCTGTGCTTCTACACATGTATTTGCTGAACGGGGAAAGTGCACAGTAATGCACCTTTCTCCCAGCAAATACACTGTTTCTAAGGAAATGGGAACACACTGAGGAGACACTTGTGGGAGCTACTGTGACTAAAACTGAGCTTCCCTACGCACAGGGAAGCAAGAGAAATGCTGATTTCATCAAGCCCAGTTACATACTCAGAATCTGTACTACTGCGCAAATAGGCATGTCTCTTTAGGCAAAAAACTCATTTCTGACAAAGTTGCCCAAATGCATCTCAGAAGTGTGCCACTTGTTCCCTGTGTTAGAAAACGTCGAGAAACGTTAGTTTCTGCTAGCGCTGTGCTTCTACACATGTATTTGCTGAACGGTGAAAGCGCACAGTAATGCACTTTTCTCCCAGCAAATACACTGTTTCTAAGGAAATGGGAACACACTGAGGAGACACTTGTGGGAGCTACTGTGACTAAAACTGAGCTTCCCTACGCACAGGGAAGCAAGAGAATGCTGATTTCATCAAGCCCAGTTACCTACTCAGAATCTGTCCTACTGCGCAAATAGGCATGTCTCTTTAGGCAAAAAACTCATTTCTGACAAAGTTGCCCAAATGCATCTCAGAAGTGTGCAACTTGTTCCCTGAGTTAGAAAACGTCGAGAAACGTTAGTTTCTGCTAGCGCTGTGCTTCTACACATGTATTTGCTGAACGGTGAAAGCGCACAGTAATGCACTTTTCTCCCAGCAAATACACTGTTTCTAAGGAAATGGTAACACACTGAGGAGACACTTGTGGGAGCTACTGTGACTGAAACTGAGCTTCCCTACGCACAGGGAAGCAAGAGAAATGCTGATTTCATCAAGCACAGTTACATACTCAGAATCTGTACTACTGCGCAAATAGGCATGTCTCTGTAGCCAAAAAACTCATTTCTGACAAAGTTGCCCAAATGCATCTCAGAAGTGTGCAACTTGTTCCCTGAGTCAGAAAACGTCGAGAAACGGTCGTTTCTGCTAGCGCTGTGCTTCTACACATGTATTTGCTGAACGGTGAAAGCGCACAGTAATGCACTTTTATCCCAGCAAATACACTGTTTCTAAGGAAATGGGAACACACTGAAGAGACACTTGTGGGAGCTACTGTGACGAAAACTGAGCTTCCCTACGCACAGGGAAGCAAGAAAAATGCTGATTTCATCAAGCCCAGTTACATACTCAGAATCTGTCCTACTGCGCAAATAGGCATGTCTCTTTAGGCAAAAAACTCATTTCTGACAAAGTTGCCCAAATGCATCTCAGAAGTGTGCCACTTGTTCCCTGAGTTAGAAAACGTCGAGAAACGTTAGTTTCTGCTAGCGCTGTGCTTCTACACATGTATTTGCTGAACGGTGAAAGCGCACAGTAATGCACTTTTCTCCCAGCAAATACACTGATTCTAAGGAAATGGGAACACACTGAGGAGACACTAGTGGGAGCTACTGTGACTAAAACGGAGCTTCCCTACGCACAGGGAAGCAAGAGAAATGCTGATTTCATCAAGCCCAGTTACATACTCAGAATCTGTACTACTGCGCAAATAGGCATGTCTCTGTAGGCAAAAAACTAATTTTTGACATAGTTACACAAATGCATCTCAGAAGTGTGCAACTTGTTCCCTGAGTTAGAATACGTCGAGAAACGGTCGTTTCTGCTAGCGCTGTGCTTCTACACATGTATTTGCTGAACGGTGAAAGCGCACAGTAATGCACTTTTATCCCAGCAAATACACTGTTTCTAAGGAAATGGGAACACACTGAGGAGACACTTGTGGGAGCTACTGTGACGAAAACTGAGCTTCCCTACGCACAGGGAAGCAAGAGAAATGCTGATTTCATCAAGCCCAGTTACATACTCAGAATCTGTACTACTGCGCAAATAGGCATGTCTCTTTAGGCAAAAAACTCGTTTCTGACAAAGTTGCCCAAATGCATCTCAGAAGTGTGCCACTTGTTCCCTGAGTTAGAAAACGTCGAGAAACGTTAGTTTCTGCTAGTGCTGTGCTTCTACACATGTATTTGCTGAACGGTGAAAGCGCACAGTAATGCACTTTTCTCCCAGCAAATACACTGTTTCTAAGGAAATGGGAACACACTGAGGAGACACTTGTGGGAGCTACTGTGACTAAAACTGAGCTTCCCTACGCACAGGGAAGCAAGAGAAATGCTGATTTCATCAAGCGCAGTTACATACTCAGAATCTGTACTACTGCGCAAATAGGCATGTCTCTGTAGGCAAAAAACTCATTTCTGACAAAGTTGCCCAAATGCATCTCAGAAGTGTGCATCTTGTTCCATGAGTTAGAAAACGGTGAGAAATGGTTGTTTCTGCTAGCGCTGTGCTTCTACACATGTATTTGCTGAACGGGGAAAGTTCACAGTAATGCACCTTTCTCCCAGCAAATACACTGTTTCTAAGGAAATGGGAACACACTGAGGAGACACTTGTGGGAGCTACTGTGACTAAAACTGAGCTTCCCTACGCACAGGGAAGCAAGAGAAATGCTGATTTCATCAAGCCCAGTTACATACTCAGAATCTGTACTACTGCGCAAATAGGCATGTCTCTTTAGGCAAAAAACTCATTTCTGACAAAGTTGCCCAAATGCATCTCAGAAGTGTGCCACTTGTTCCCTGTGTTAGAAAACGTCGAGAAACGTTAGTTTCTGCTAGCGCTGTGCTTCTACACATGTATTTGCTGAACGGTGAAAGCGCACAGTAATGCACTTTTCTCCCAGCAAATACACTGTTTCTAAGGAAATGGGAACACACTGAGGAGACACTTGTGGGAGCTACTGTGACTAAAACTGAGCTTCCCTACGCACAGGGAAGCAAGAGAATGCTGATTTCATCAAGCCCAGTTACCTACTCAGAATCTGTCCTACTGCGCAAATAGGCATGTCTCTTTAGGCAAAAAACTCATTTCTGACAAAGTTGCCCAAATGCATCTCAGAAGTGTGCAACTTGTTCCCTGAGTTAGAAAACGTCGAGAAACGTTAGTTTCTGCTAGCGCTGTGCTTCTACACATGTATTTGCTGAACGGTGAAAGCGCACAGTAATGCACTTTTCTCCCAGCAAATACACTGTTTCTAAGGAAATGGTAACACACTGAGGAGACACTTGTGGGAGCTACTGTGACTGAAACTGAGCTTCCCTACGCACAGGGAAGCAAGAGAAATGCTGATTTCATCAAGCACAGTTACATACTCAGAATCTGTACTACTGCGCAAATAGGCATGTCTCTGTAGGCAAAAAACTCATTTCTGACAAAGTTGCCCAAATGCATCTCAGAAGTGTGCAACTTGTTCCCTGAGTCAGAAAACGTCGAGAAACGGTCGTTTCTGCTAGCGCTGTGCTTCTACACATGTATTTGCTGAACGGTGAAAGCGCACAGTAATGCACTTTTCTCCCAGCAAATACACTGTTTCTAAGGAAATGGGAACACACTGAAGAGACACTTGTGGGAGCTACTGTGACGAAAACTGAGCTTCCCTACGCACAGGGAAGCAAGAGAAATGCTGATTTCATCAAGCCCAGTTACATACTCAGAATCTGTCCTACTGCGCAAATAGGCATGTCTCTTTAGGCAAAAAACTCATTTCTGACAAAGTTGCCCAAATGCATCTCAGAAGTGTGCCACTTGTTCCCTGAGTTAGAAAACGTCGAGAAACGTTAGTTTCTGCTAGCGCTGTGCTTCTACACATGTATTTGCTGAACGGTGAAAGCGCACAGTAATGCACTTTTCTCCCAGCAAATACACTGATTCTAAGGAAATGGGAACACACTGAGGAGACACTAGTGGGAGCTACTGTGACTAAAACGGAGCTTCCCTACGCACAGGGAAGCAAGAGAAATGCTGATTTCATCAAGCCCAGTTACATACTCAGAATCTGTACTACTGCGCAAATAGGCATGTCTCTGTAGGCAAAAAACTAATTTTTGAGATAGTTACACAAATGCATCTCAGAAGTGTGCAACTTGTTCCCTGAGTTAGAAAACGTCGAGAAACGGTCGTTTCTGCTAGCGCTGTGCTTCTACACATGTATTTGCTGAACGGTGAAAGCGCACAGTAATGCACTTTTATCCCAGCAAATACACTGTTTCTAAGGAAATGGGAACACACTGAGGAGACACTTGTGGGAGCTACTGTGACGAAAACTGAGCTTCCCTACGCACAGGGAAGCAAGAGAAATGCTGATTTCATCAAGCCCAGTTACATACTCAGAATCTGTACTACTGCGCAAATAGGCATGTCTCTTTAGGCAAAAAACTCGTTTCTGACAAAGTTGCCCAAATGCATCTCAGAAGTGTGCCACTTGTTCCCTGAGTTAGAAAACGTCGAGAAACGTTAGTTTCTGCTAGCGCTGTGCTTCTACACATGTATTTGCTGAACGGTGAAAGCGCACAGTAATGCACTTTTCTCCCAGCAAATACACTGTTTCTAAGGAAATGGGAACACACTGAGGAGACACTTGTGGGAGCTACTGTGACTAAAACTGAGCTTCCCTACGCACAGGGAAGCAAGAGAAATGCTGATTTCATCAAGCCCAGTTACATACTCAGAATCTGTACTACTGCGCAAATAGGCATGTCTCTGTAGGCAAAAAACTCATTTCTGACAAAGTTGCCCAAATGCATCTCAGAAGTGTGCATCTTGTTCCATGAGTTAGAAAACGGTGAGAAATGGTTGTTTCTGCTAGCGCTGTGCTTCTACACATGTATTTGCTGAACGGGGAAAGTGCACAGTAATGCACCTTTCTCCGAGCAAATACACTGTTTCTAAGGAAATGGGAACACACTGAGGAGACACTTGTGGGAGCTACTGTGACTAAAACTGAGCTTCCCTACGCACAGGGAAGCAAGAGAAATGCTGATTTCATCAAGCCCAGTTACATACTCAGAATCTGTACTACTGCGCAAATAGGCATGTCTCTTTAGGCAAAAAACTCATTTCTGACAAAGTTGCCCAAATGCATCTCAGAAGTGTGCCACTTGTTCCCTGTGTTAGAAAACGTCGAGAAACGTTAGTTTCTGCTAGCGCTGTGCTTCTACACATGTATTTGCTGAACGGTGAAAGCGCACAGTAATGCACTTTTCTCCCAGCAAATACACTGTTTCTAAGGAAATGGGAACACACTGAGGAGACACTTGTGGGAGCTACTGTGACTAAAACTGAGCTTCCCTACGCACAGGGAAGCAAGAGAATGCTGATTTCATCAAGCCCAGTTACCTACTCAGAATCTGTCCTACTGCGCAAATAGGCATGTCTCTTTAGGCAAAAAACTCATTTCTGACAAAGTTGCCCAAATGCATCTCAGAAGTGTGCAACTTGTTCCCTGAGTTAGAAAACGTCGAGAAACGTTAGTTTCTGCTAGCGCTGTGCTTCTACACATGTATTTGCTGAACGGTGAAAGCGCACAGTAATGCACTTTTCTCCCAGCAAATACACTGTTTCTAAGGAAATGGTAACACACTGAGGAGACACTTGTGGGAGCTACTGTGACTGAAACTGAGCTTCCCTACGCACAGGGAAGCAAGAGAAATGCTGATTTCATCAAGCACAGTTACATACTCAGAATCTGTACTACTGCGCAAATAGGCATGTCTCTGTAGGCAAAAAACTCATTTCTGACAAAGTTGCCCAAATGCATCTCAGAAGTGTGCAACTTGTTCCCTGAGTCAGAAAACGTCGAGAAACGGTCGTTTCTGCTAGCGCTGTGCTTCTACACATGTATTTGCTGAACGGTGAAAGCGCACAGTAATGCACTTTTATCCCAGCAAATACACTGTTTCTAAGGAAATGGGAACACACTGAAGAGACACTTGTGGGAGCTACTGTGACGAAAACTGAGCTTCCCTACGCACAGGGAAGCAAGAGAAATGCTGATTTCATCAAGCCCAGTTACATACTCAGAATCTGTCCTACTGCGCAAATAGGCATGTCTCTTTAGGCAAAAAACTCATTTCTGACAAAGTTGCCCAAATGCATCTCAGAAGTGTGCCACTTGTTCTCTGAGTTAGAAAACGTCGAGAAACGTTAGTTTCTGCTAGTGCTGTGCTTCTACACATGTATTTGCTGAACGGTGAAAGCGCACAGTAATGCACTTTTCTCCCAGCAAATACACTGATTCTAAGGAAATGGGAACACACTGAGGAGACACTAGTGGGAGCTACTGTGACTAAAACGGAGCTTCCCTACGCACAGGGAAGCAAGAGAAATGCTGATTTCATCAAGCCCAGTTACATACTCAGAATCTGTACTACTGCGCAAATAGGCATGTCTCTGTAGGCAAAAAACTCATTTTTGAGATAGTTACACAAATGCATCTCAGAAGTGTGCAACTTGTTCCCTGAGTTAGAAAACGTCGAGAAACGTTCGTTTCTGCTAGCGCTGTGCTTCTACACATGTATTTGCTGAACGGTGAAAGCGCACAGTAATGCACTTTTCTCCCAGCAAATACACTGTTTCTAAGGAAATGGGAACACACTGAGGAGACACTTGTGGGAGCTACTGTGACTAAAACTGAGCTTCCCTACGCACAGGGAAGCAAGAGAAATGCTGATTTCATCAAGCCCAGTTACATACTCAGAATCTGTACTACTGCGCAAATAGGCATGTCTCTGTAGGCAAAAAACTCATTTCTGACAAAGTTGCCCAAATGCATCTCAGAAGTGTGCATCTTGTTCCATGAGTTAGAAAACGTCGAGAAACTGTCGTTTCTGCTAGCGCTGTGCTTCTACACATGTATTTGCTGAACGGTGAAAGCGCACAGTAATGCATTTTTCTCCCAGCAAATACACTTTTTCTAAGGAAATGGGAACACACTGAGGAGACACTTGTGGGAGCTACTGTGACTAAAACTGAGCTTCCCTACGCACAGGGAAGCAAGAGAAATGCTGATTTCATCAAGCCCAGTTACATACTCAGAATCTGTACTACTGCGCAAATAGGCATGTCTCTTTAGGCAAAAAACTCATTTTTGAGAAAGTTACCCAAATGCATCTCAGAAGTGTGTAACTTGTTCCCTGAGTTAGAAAACGTCGAGAAACGGTCGTTTCAGCTAGCGCTGTGCTTCTACACATGTATTTGCTGAACGGTGAAGGCGCACAGTAATGCACTTTTCTCCCAACAAATACACTGTTTCTATGGATATGGGAACACACTAAGGAGACACTTGTGGGAGCTACTGTGACTAAAACTGAGCTTCCCTACGCACAGGAAAGCAAGAGAAATGCTGATTTCATCAAGCCCAGTTACCTACTCAGAATCTGTACTACTGCGCAAATAGGCATGTCTCTGTAGGCAAAAAACTCATTTCTGACAAAGTTGCCCAAATGCATCTCAGAAGTGTGCAACTTGTTCCCTGAGTTAGAAAACATCGAGAAACGTTCGTTTCTGCTAGCCCTGTGCTTCTACACATGTATTTGCTGAACAGTGAAAGCGCACAGTAATGCACTTTTCTCCCAGCAAATACACTGTTTCTAAAGAACTGGGATCACACTGAGGAGACACTTGTGGGAGCTACTGTGACTAAAAGTGAGCTTCCCTACGCACAGGGAAGCAAGAGAAATGCTGATTTCATCAAGACCAGTTACATACTCAGAATCTGTACTACTACGCAAATAGGCATGTCTCTGTAGGCAAAAAACTCATTTCTGACAAAGTTTACCAAATGCATCTCAGAAGTGTGCCACTTGTTCCCTGAGTTAGAAAACGTCGAGAAACGGTCGTTTCAGCTAGCGCTGTGCTTCTACACATGTATTTGCTGAACGGTGAAAGCGCACAGTAATGCACTTTTCTCACAGCAAGTACACTGTTTCTAAGGAACTGGGAACACACTGAGGAGACACTTGTGGGAGCTACTGTGACTAAAACTGAGCTTCCCTACGCACAGGGAAGCAAGAGAAATGCTGATTTCATCAAGCCCAGTTACATACTCAGAATCTGTACTACTGCGCAAATAGGCATGTCTCTGTAGCCAAAAAACTCATTTCTGGCAAAGTTGCCCAAATGCATCTCAGAAGTGTGCAACTTGTTCCCTGAGTTAGAAAACGTCGAGAAACGGTCGTTTCTGCTAGCGCTGTGCTTCTACACATGTATTTGCTGAACGGTGAAAGCGCACAGTAATGCACTTTTCTCCCAGCAAATACACTGTTTCTAAGGAAATGGGAACACACTGAGGAGACACTTGTGGGAGCTACTGTGACTAAAACTGAGCTTCCCTACGCACAGGGAAGCAAGAGAAATGCTGATTTCATCAAGCCCAGTTACCTACTCAGAATCTGTACTACTGCGCAAATAGGCATGTCTCTGTAGGCAAAAAACTCATTTCTGACAAAGTTGCCCAAATGCATCTCAGAAGTGTGCCACTTGTTCCCTGAGTTAGAAAACGTCGAGAAACGGTCGTTTCAGCTAGCGCTGTGCTTCTACACATGTCTTTGCTGAACGGTGAAAGCGCACAGTAATGCACTTTTCTCCCAGCAAATACACTGTTTCTAAGGAAATGGGAACACACTGAGGAGACACTTGTGGGAGCTACTGGGACTAATACTGAGCTTCCCTACGCACAGGGAAGCAAGAGAAATACTGATTTCATCAAGCCCAGTTACATACTCAGAATCTGTACTACTGCGCAAATAGGCATGTCTCTTTAGGCAAAAAACTCATTTTTGAGATAGTTACACAAATGCATCTCAGAAGTGTGCAACTTGTTCCGTGAGTTAGAAAACGTTGAGAAACGGTCGTTTCTGCTAGCACTGTGCTTCTACACATGTATTTGCTGAACGGTGAAAGCGCACAGTAATGCACTTTTCTCCCAGCAAATACACTGTTTCTAAGGAAATGGGAACACACTGAGGAGACACTTGTGGGAGCTACTGTGACTAAAACTGAGCTTCCCTACGCACAGGAAAGCAAGAGAAATGCTGATTTCATCAAGCCCAGTTACATACTCAGAATCTGTACTACTGCGCAAATAGGCATGTCTCTGTAGGCAAAAAACTCATTTTTGAGAAAGTTACCCAAATGCATCTCAGGAGTGTGCAACTTGTTCCCTGAGTTAGAAAACGTCGACAAACGGTCGTTTCAGCTAGCGTTGTGCTTCTACACATGTATTTGCTGAACGGTGAAAGCGCACAGTAATGCACTTTTCTCCCAACAAATACACTGTTTCTAAGGAAATGGGAACACACTGAGGAGACACTTGTGGGAGCTACTGTGACTAAAACTGAGCTTCCATACGCACAGGGAAGCGAGAGAAATGCTGATTTAATCAAGCCCAGTTACATACTCAGAATCTGTACTACTGCGCAAATAGGCATGTCTCTGTAGGCAAAAAACTCATTTTTGAGAAAGTTACCCAAATGCATCTCAGAACTGTGTAACTTGTTCCCTGAGTTAGAAAACGTTGACAAACGGTCGTTTCAGCTAGCGCTGTGCTTCTACACATGTCTTTGCTGAACGGTGAAAGCGCACAGTAATGCACTTTTCTCCCAACAAATACACTGTTTCTAAGGAAATGGGAACACACTAAGGAGACACTTGTCGGAGCTACTGTGACTAAAACTGAGCTTCCCTACGCACAGGGAAGCAAGAGAAATGCTGATTTCATCAAGCCCAGTTACATACTCAGAATCTGTACTACTGCGCAAATAGGCATGTCTCTGTAGGCAAAAAACTCATTTCTGACAAAGTTGCCCAAATGCATCTCAGAAGTGTGCAACTTGTTCCCTGAGTTAGAAAACATCGAGAAACGTTCGTTTCTGCTAGCGCTGTGCTTCTACACATGTATTTGCTGAACGGTGAAAGCGCACAGTAATGCACTTTTCTCCCAGCAAATACACTGTTTCTAAAGAACTGGAAGCACACTGAGGAGACACTTGTGGGAGCTACTGTGACTAAAAGTGAGCTTCCCTACGCACAGGGAAGCAAGAGAAATGCTGATTTCATCAAGCCCAGTTACATACTCAGAATCTGTACTACTACGCAAATAGGCATGTCTCTGTAGGCAAAAAACTCATTTCTGACAAAGTTGCCCAAATGCATCTCAGAAGTGTGCCACTTGTTCCCTGAGTTAGAAAACGTCGAGAAACGGTCGTTTCAGCTAGCGCTGTGCTTCTACACATGTATTTGCTGAACGGTGAAAGCGCACAGTAATGCACTTTTCTCACAGCAAATACACTGTTTCTAAGGAACTGGGAACACACTGAGGAGACACTTGTGGGAGCTACTGTGACTAAAACTGAGCTTCCCTACGCACAGGGAAGCAAGAGAAATGCTGATTTCATCAAGCCCAGTTACATACTCAGAATCTGTACTACTGCGCAAATAGGCATGTCTCTGTAGGCAAAAAACTCATTTTTGAGATAGTTACACAAATGCATCTCAGAAGTGTGCAACTTGTTCCCTGAGTTAGAAAACGTCGAGAAACGGTCGTTTCTGCTAGCGCTGTGCTTCTACACATGTATTTGCTGAACGGTGAAAGCGCACAGTAATGCACTTTTCTCCCAGCAAATACACTGTTTCTAAGGAAATGGGAACACACTAAGGAGACACTTGTGGGAGCTACTGTGACTAAAACTGAGCTTCCCTACGCACAGGGAAGCAAGAGAAATGCTGATTTCATCAAGCCCAGTTACATACTCAGAATCTGTACTACTGCGCAAATAGGCATGTCTCTGTAGCCAAAAAACTCATTTCTGGCAAAGTTGCCCAAATGCATCTCAGAAGTGTGCAACTTGTTCCCTGAGTTAGAAAACGTCGAGAAACGGTCGTTTCTGCTAGCGCTGTGCTTCTACACATGTATTTGCTGAACAGTGAAAGCGCACAGTAATGCACTTTTCTCCCAGCAAATACACTGTTTCTAAGGAAATGGGAACACACTGAGGAGACACTTGTGGGAGCTACTGTGACTAAAACTGAGCTTCCCTACGCACAGGGAAGCAAGAGAAATGCTGATTTCATCAAGCCCAGTTACATACTCAGAATCTGTACTACTGCGCAAATAGGCATGTCTCTGTAGGCAAAAAACTCATTTCTGACAAAGTTGCCCAAATGCATCTCAGAAGTGTGCCACTTGTTCCCTGAGTTAGAAAACTTCGAGAAACGGTCATTTCAGCTAGCGCTGTGCTTCTACACATGTATTTGCTGAACGGCGAAAGCGCACAGTAATGCACTTTTCTCCCAGCAAATACACTGTTTCTAAGGAAATGGGAACACACTGAGGAGACACTTGTGGGAGCTACTGGGACTAATACTGAGCTTCCCTACGCACAGGGAAGCAAGAGAAATACTGATTTCATCAAGCCCAGTTACATACTCAGAATCTGTACTACTGCGCAAATAGGCATGTCTCTGTAGGCAAAAAACTCATTTTTGAGATAGTTACACAAATGCATCTCAGAAGTGTGCAACTTGTTCCGTGAGTTAGAAAACGTCGAGAAACGGTCGTTTCTGCTAGCGCTGTGCTTCTACACATGTATTTGCTGAACGGTGAAAGCGCACAGTAATGCACTTTTCTCCCAGCAAATACACTGTTTCTAAGGAAATGGGAACACACTGAGGAGACACTTGTGGGAGCTACTGTGACTAAAACTGAGCTTCCCTACGCACAGGAAAGCAAGAGAAATGCTGATTTCATCAAGCCCAGTTACATACTCAGAATCTGTACTAATGCGCAAATAGGCATGTCTCTGTAGGCAAAAAACTCATTTTTGAGAAAGTTACCCAAATGCATCTCAGAAGTGTGCAACTTGTTCCCTGAGTTAGAAAACGTCGACAAACGGTCGTTTCAGCTAGCGTTGTGCTTCTACACATGTATTTGCTGAACGGTGAAAGCGCACAGTAATGCACTTTTCTCCCAACAAATACACTGTTTCTAAGGAAATGGGAACACACTGAGGAGACACTTGTGGGAGCTACTGTGACTAAAACTGAGCTTCCATACGCACAGGGAAGCAAGAGAAATGCTGATTTAATCAAGCCCAGTTACATACTCAGAATCTGTACTACTGCGCAAATAGGCATGTCTCTGTAGGCAAAAAACTCATTTTTGAGAAAGTTACCCAAATGCATCTCAGAACTGTGTAACTTTTTCCCTGAGTTAGAAAACGTTGACAAACGGTCGTTTCAGCTAGCGCTGTGCTTCTACACATGTCTTTGCTGAACGGTGAAAGCGCACAGTAATGCACTTTTCTCCCAACAAATACACTGTTTCTAAGGAAATGGGAACACACTAAGAAGACACTTGTCGGAGCTACTGTGACTAAAACTGAGCTTCCCTACGCACAGGGAAGCAAGAGAAATGCTGATTTCATCAAGCCCAGTACATACTAAGAATCTGTACTACTGCGCAAATAGGCATGTCTCTGTAGGCAAAAAACTCATTTCTGACAAAGTTGCCCAAATGCATCTCAGAAGTGTGCAACTTGTTCCCTGAGTTAGAAAACATCGAGAAACGTTCGTTTCTGCTAGCGCTGTGCTTCTACACATGTATTTGCTGAACGGTGAAAGCGCACAGTAATGCACTTTTCTCCCAGCAAATACACTGTTTCTAAAGAACTGGAAGCACACTGAGGAGACACTTGTGGGAGCTACTGTGACTAAAAGTGAGCTTCCCTACGCACAGGGAAGCAAGAGAAATGCTGATTTCATCAAGCCCAGTTACATACTCAGAATCTGTACTACTGCGCAAATAGGCATGTCTCTGTAGCCAAAAAACTCATTTCTGGCAAAGTTGCCCTAATGTATCTCAGAAGTGTGCAACTTGTTCCCTGAGTTAGAAAACGTCGAGAAACGGTCGTTTCTGCTAGCGCTGTGCTTCTACACATGTATTTGCTGAACAGTGAAAGCGCACAGTAATGCACTTTTCTCCCAGCAAATACACTGTTTCTAAGGAAATGGGAACACACTGAGGAGACACTTGTGGGAGCTACTGGGACTAATACTGAGCTTCCCTACGCACAGGGAAGCAAGAGAAATACTGATTTCATCAAGCCCAGTTACATACTCAGAATCTGTACTACTGCGCAAATAGGCATGTCTCTGTAGGCAAAAAACTCATTTTTGAGATAGTTACACAAATGCATCTCAGAAGTGTGCAACTTGTTCCGTGAGTTAGAAAACGTCGAGAAACGGTCGTTTCTGCTAGCGCTGTGCTTCTACACATGTATTTGCTGAACGGTGAAAGCGCACAGTAATGCACTTTTCTCCCAGCAAATACACTGTTTCTAAGGAAATGGGAACACACTGAGGAGACACTTGTGGGAGCTACTGTGACTAAAACTGAGCTTCCCTACGCACAAGAAAGCAAGAGAAATGCTGATTTCATCAAGCCCAGTTACATACTCAGAATCTGTACTACTGCGCAAATAGGCATGTCTCTGTAGGCAAAAAACTCATTTTTGAGAAAGTTACCCAAATGCATCTCAGAAGTGTGCAACTTGTTCCCTGAGTTAGAGAACGTCGACAAACGGTCGTTTCAGCTAGCGCTGTGCTTCTACACATGTATTTGCTGAACGGTGAAAGCGCACAGTAATGCACTTTTCTCCCAGCAAATACACTGTTTCTAAGGAAATGGGAACACACTAAGGAGACACTTGTGGGAGCTACTGTGACTAAAACTGAGCTTCCCTACGCACAGGGAAGCAAGAGAAATGCTGATTTCATCAAGCCCAGTTACATACTCAGAATCTGTACTACTGCGCAAATAGGCATGTCTCTGTAGCCAAAAAACTCATTTCTGACAAAGTTGCCCAAATGCATCTCAGAAGTGTGCAACTTGTTCCCTGAGTTAGAAAACGTCGAGAAACGGTCGTTTCTGCTAGCGCTGTGCTTCTACACATGTATTTGCTGAACGGTGAAAGCGCACAGTAATGCACTTTTCTCCCAGCAAATACACTGTTTCTAAGGAAATGGGAACACACTGAGGAGACACTTGTGGGACCTACTGTGACTAAAACTGAGCTTCCCTACGCACAGGGAAGCAAGAGAATGCTGATTACATCAAGCCCAGTTACCTACTCAGAATCTGTACTACTGCGCAAATAGGCATGTTTCTGTAGGCAAAAAACTCATTTCTGACAAAGTTGCCCAAATGCATCTCAGAAGTGTGCAACTTGTTCCCTGAGTTAGAAAACGTCGAGAAACGTTCGTTTCTGCTAGCGCTGTGCTTCTACACATGTATTTGCTGAACGGTGAAAGCGCACAGTAATGCACTTTTCTCCCAGCAAATACACTGTTTCTAAGGAAATGGGAACACACTGAGGAGACACTTGTGGGAGCTACTGTGACTAAAACTGAGCTTCCCTACGCACAGGGAAGCAAGAGAAATGCTGATTTCATCAAGACCAGTTACATACTCAGAATCTGTACTACTGCGCAAATAGGCACGTCTCTGTAGGCAAAAAACCCATTTCTGTCAAAGTTTACCAAATGCATCTCAGAAGTGTGCCACTTGTTCCCTTAGTTAGAAAACGTCGACAAACGGTCGTTTCAGCTAGCGCTGTGCTTCTACACATGTATTTGCTGAACGGTGAAAGCACACAGTAATGCACTTTTCTCCCAACAAATACACTGTTTCTAAGGAAATGGGAACAAACTAAGGAGACACTTGTGGGAGCTACTGTGACTAAAACTGAGCTTCCCTACGCACAGGGAAGCAAGAGAAATGCTGATTTCATCAAGCCCAGTTACCTACTCAGAATCTGTACTACTGCGCAAATAGGCATGTCTCTGTAGGCAAAAAACTCATTTCTGACAAAGTTGCCCAAATGCATCTCAGAACTGTGCCACTTGTTCCCTGAGTTAGAAAACATCGAGAAACGGTCGTTTCAGCTAGCGCTGTGCTTCTACACATGTATTTGCTGAACGGCGAAAGCGCACAGTAATGCACTTTTCTCCCAGCAAATACACTGTTTCTAAGGAAATGGGAACACACTGAGGAGACACTTGTGGGAGCTACTGGGACTAATACTGAGCTTCCCTACGCACAGGGAAGCAAGAGAAATGCTGATTTCATCAAGCCAGTTACATACTCAGAATCTGTACTACTGCGCAAATAGGCATGTCTCTGTAGGCAAAAAACTCATTTCTGACAAAGTTGCCCAAATGCATCTCAGAAGTGTGCAACTTGTTCCCTGAGTTAGAAAACATCGAGAAACGTTCGTTTCTGCTAGCGCTGTGCTTCTACACATGTATTTGCTGAACGGTGAAAGCGCACAGTAATGCACTTTTCTCCCAGCAAATACACTGTTTCTAAGGAAATGGGAACACACTGAGGAGACACTTGTGGGAGCTAGTGTGACTAAAAGTGTGCTTCCCTACGCACAGGGAAGCAAGAGAAATGCTGATTTCATCAAGCCCAGTTACATACTCAGAATCTGTACTACTGCGCAAATAGGCATGTCTCTGTAGCCAAAAAACTCATTTCTGACAAAGTTGCCCAAATGCATCTCAGAAGTGTGCAACTTGTTCCCTGAGTTAGAAAACGTCGAGAAACGGTCGTTTCTGCTAGCGCTGTGCTTCTACACATGTATTTGCTGAACGGTGAAAGCGCACAGTAATGCACTTTTCTCCCAGCAAATACACTGTTTCTAAGGAAATGGGAACACACTGAGGAGACACTTGTGGGACCTACTGTGACTAAAACTGAGCTTCCCTACGCACAGGGAAGCAAGAGAATGCTGATTACATCAAGCCCAGTTACCTACTCAGAATCTGTACTACTGCGCAAATAGGCATGTTTCTGTAGGCAAAAAACTCATTTCTGACAAAGTTGCCCAAATGCATCTCAGAAGTGTGCAACTTGTTCCCTGAGTTAGAAAACGTCGAGAAACGTTCGTTTCTGCTAGCGCTGTGCTTCTACACATGTATTTGCTGAACGGTGAAAGCGCACAGTAATGCACTTTTCTCCCAGCAAATACACTGTTTCTAAGGAAATGGGAACACACTGAGGAGACACTTGTGGGAGCTACTGTGACTAAAACTGAGCTTCCCTACGCACAGGGAAGCAAGAGAAATGCTGATTTCATCAAGACCAGTTACATACTCAGAATCTGTACTACTGCGCAAATAGGCACGTCTCTGTAGGCAAAAAACCCATTTCTGTCAAAGTTTACCAAATGCATCTCAGAAGTGTGCCACTTGTTCCCTTAGTTAGAAAACGTCGACAAACGGTCGTTTCAGCTAGCGCTGTGCTTCTACACATGTATTTGCTGAACGGTGAAAGCACACAGTAATGCACTTTTCTCCCAACAAATACACTGTTTCTAAGGAAATGGGAACAAACTAAGGAGACACTTGTGGGAGCTACTGTGACTAAAACTGAGCTTCCCTACGCACAGGGAAGCAAGAGAAATGCTGATTTCATCAAGCCCAGTTACCTACTCAGAATCTGTACTACTGCGCAAATAGGCATGTCTCTGTAGGCAAAAAACTCATTTCTGACAAAGTTGCCCAAATGCATCTCAGAACTGTGCCACTTGTTCCCTGAGTTAGAAAACATCGAGAAACCGTCGTTTCAGCTAGCGCTGTGCTTCTACACATGTATTTGCTGAACGGCGAAAGCGCACAGTAATGCACTTTTCTCCCAGCAAATACACTGTTTCTAAGGAAATGGGAACACACTGAGGAGACACTTGTGGGAGCTACTGGGACTAATACTGAGCTTCCCTACGCACAGGGAAGCAAGAGAAATGCTGATTTCATCAAGCCAGTTACATACTCAGAATCTGTACTACTGCGCAAATAGGCACGTCTCTGTAGGCAAAAAACCCATTTCTGTCAAAGTTTACCAAATGCATCTCAGAAGTGTGCCACTTGTTCCCTTAGTTAGAAAACGTCGACAAACGGTCGTTTCAGCTAGCGCTGTGCTTCTACACATGTATTTGCTGAACGGTGAAAGCACACAGTAATGCACTTTTCTCCCAACAAATACACTGTTTCTAAGGAAATGGGAACAAACTAAGGAGACACTTGTGGGAGCTACTGTGACTAAAACTGAGCTTCCCTACGCACAGGGAAGCAAGAGAAATGCTGATTTCATCAAGCCCAGTTACCTACTCAGAATCTGTACTACTGCGCAAATAGGCATGTCTCTGTAGGCAAAAAACTCATTTCTGACAAAGTTGCCCAAATGCATCTCAGAACTGTGCCACTTGTTCCCTGAGTTAGAAAACATCGAGAAACGGTCGTTTCAGCTAGCGCTGTGCTTCTACACATGTATTTGCTGAACGGCGAAAGCGCACAGTAATGCACTTTTCTCCCAGCAAATACACTGTTTCTAAGGAAATGGGAACACACTGAGGAGACACTTGTGGGAGCTACTGGGACTAATACTGAGCTTCCCTACGCACAGGGAAGCAAGAGAAATGCTGATTTCATCAAGCCAGTTACATACTCAGAATCTGTACTACTGCGCAAATAGGCATGTCTCTGTAGGCAAAAAACTCATTTCTGACAAAGTTGCCCAAATGCATCTCAGAAGTGTGCAACTTGTTCCCTGAGTTAGAAAACATCGAGAAACGTTCGTTTCTGCTAGCGCTGTGCTTCTACACATGTATTTGCTGAACGGTGAAAGCGCACAGTAATGCACTTTTCTCCCAGCAAATACACTGTTTCTAAGGAAATGGGAACACACTGAGGAGACACTTGTGGGAGCTAGTGTGACTAAAAGTGTGCTTCCCTACGCACAGGGAAGCAAGAGAAATGCTGATTTCATCAAGCCCAGTTACATACTCAGAATCTGTACTACTGCGCAAATAGGCATGTCTCTGTAGGCAAAAAACTCATTTCTGAAAAAGTTGCCCAAATGCATCTCAGAAGTGTGCCACTTGTTCCCTGAGTTAGAAAACGTCGAGAAACGGTCGTTTCAGCTAGCGCTGTGCTTCTACACATGTATTTGCTGATCGGTGAAAGCGCACAGTAATGCACTTTTCTCCCAGCAAATACACTGTTTCTAATGAAATGGGAACACACTGAGGAGACACTTGTGGGAGCTACTGTGACTAAAACTGAGCTTCCCTACGCATAGGGAAGAAAGAGAATGCTGATTTCATCAAGCCCAGTTACATACTCAGAATCTGTACTACTGCGCACATAGGAATGTCTCTTTAGGCAAAAAACTCATTTCTGACAAAGTTGCCCAAATGCATCTCAGAAGTGTGCAACTTGTTCCCTGAGTTAGAAAACGTCGAGAAACGTTCGTTTCTGCTAGCGCTGTGCTTCTACACATGTATTTGCTGAACGGTGAAAGCGCAGAGTAATGCACTTTTCTCCCAGCAAATACACTGTTTCTAAGGAAATGGGAACACACTGAGGAGACACTTGTGGAAGCTACTGTGACTAAAACTGAGCTTCCCTACGCACAGGGAAGCAAGAGAAATGCTGATTTCATCAAACACAGTTACATACTCAGAATCTGTACTACTGCGCACATAGGCATGTCTCTGTAGGCAAAAAACTCATTTCTGACAAAGTTGCCCAAATGCATCTCAGAAGTGTGCAACTTGTTCCCTGAGTTAGAAAACGTCGAGAAACGTTCGTTTCAGCTAGCGCTGTGCTTCTACACATGTATTTGCTGAACGGTGAAAGCGCACAGTAATGCCTTTTTCTCCCAACAAATACACTGTTTCTAAGGAACTGGGAACACACTGAGGAGACACTTGTGGGAGCTACTGTGACTAAAACTGAGCTTCCCTACGCACAGGGAATCAAGAGAAATGCTGATTTCATCAAGCCCAGTTACATACTCAGAATCTCTACTACTGCGCAAATAGGCATGTCTCTGTAGGCAAAAAACTCATTTTTGAGAAAGTTACCCAAATGCATCTCAGAAGTGTGCAACTTGTTCCCTGAGTTAGAAAACATCGAGAAACGTTCGTTTCTGCTAGCGCTGTGCTTCTACACATGTATTTGCTGAACGGTGAAAGCGCACAGTAATGCACTTTTCTCCCAGCAAATACACTGTTTCTGAGGAAATGGGAACACACTGAGGAGACACTTGTGGGAGCTACTGTGACTAAAACTGAGCTTCCCTACGCACAGGGAAGCAAGAGAAATGCTGATTTCTCCAGCCCAGTTACATACTCAGAATCTGTACTACTGCGCAAATAGGCATGTCTCTGTAGGCAAAAAACTCATTTTTGACAAAGTTGCCCAAATGCATCTCAGAAGTGTGCAACTTGTTCCCTGAGATAGAAAACGTCGAGAAACGATCGTTTCTGCTAGCG
Organism: Acomys minous; assembly: GCF_964271855.1. NCBI lineage: Eukaryota > Metazoa > Chordata > Mammalia > Rodentia > Muridae > Acomys > Acomys minous. The sequence continues at coordinate 744,095 of NW_028182180.1, forward strand.
CTGTGCTTCTACACATGTATTTGCTGAACGGTGAAAGCGCACATTAATTCACTTTTCTCCCAGCAAATACACTGTTTCTAAGGAAATGGGAACACACTGAGGAGACACTTGTGGGAGCTACCATTACTAAAACTGAGCTTCCCTACGCACAGGGAAGCAAGAGAAATGCTGATTTCATCAAGCCCAGTTACATACTCAGAATCTGTACTACTGCGCAAATAGGCATGTCTCTTTAGGCAAAAAACTCATTTCTGACAAAGTTGCCCAAATGCATCTCAGAAGTGTGCAACTTGTATCCTGAGTTACAAAACGTCGAGAAACGTTCGTTTCTGCTAGCGCTGTGCTTCTACACATGCATTTGCTGAACGGTGAAAGCGCACAGTAATGCACTTTTCTCCCAGCAAATACACTGTTTCTAAGGAACTGGGAACACACTGAGGAGACACTTGTGGGAGCTACTGTGACTAAAACTGAGCTTCCCTACGCACAGGGAAGCAAGAGAAATGCTGATTTCATCAAGCCCAGTTACATACTCAGAATCTGTACTACTGCGCAAATAGGCATGTCTCTGTAGGCAAAAAACTCATTTCTGACAAAGATGCCCAAATGCATCTCAGAAGTGTGCAACTTGTTCCCTGAGTTAGAAAACGTCGAGAAACGGTCTTTTCTGGTAGCGCTGTGCTTCTACACATATACTTGCTGAACGGTGAAAGCGCACAGTAATGCACTTTTCTCCCAGCAAATACACTGTTTCTAAGGAAATGGGAACACACAGAGGAGACACTTGTGGGAGCTACTGTGACTAAAACTGAGCTTCCCTACGCACAGGGAAGCAAGAGAAATGCTGATTTCATCAAGCCCAGTTACATACTCAGAATCTGTACTACTGCGCAAATAGGCACGTCTCTTTAGGCAAAAAACTCATTTCTGACAAAGTTGCCCAAATGCATCTCAGAAGTGTGCAACTTGTTCCCTGAGTTAGAAAACGTCGAGAAACGGTCGTTTCTGCTAGCGCTGTGCTTCTACACATGTATTTGCTGAACGGTGAAAGCGCACAGTAATGCACTTTTCTCCCAGCAAATACACTGTTTCTAAGGAACTGGGAACACACTGAGGAGACACTTGTGGGAGCTAATGGGACTAAAACTGAGCTTCCCTACGCACAGGGAAGCAAGAGAAATGCTGATTTCATCTAGCCCAGTTACATACTCAGAATCTGGACTACTGCGCAAATAGGCATGTCTCTGTAGGCAAAAAACTCATTTCTGACAAAGTTGCCCAAATGCATCTCAGAAGTGTGCAACTTGTTCCCTGAGATAGAAAACGTCGAGAAACGGTCGTTTCAGCTAGCGCTGTGCTTCTACACATGTATTTGCTGAACGGTGAAAGCGCACAGTAATGCCTTTTTCTCCCAACAAATACACTGTTTCTAAGGAACTGGGAACACACTGAGGAGACACTTGTGGGAGCTACTGTGACTAAAACTGAGCTTCCCTACGCACAGGGAATCAAGAGAAATGCTGATTTCATCAAGCCCAGTTACATACTCAGAATCTCTACTACTGCGCAAATAGGCATGTCTCTGTAGGCAAAAAACTCATTTTTGAGAAAGTTACCCAAATGCATCTCAGAAGTGTGCAACTTGTTCCCTGAGTTAGAAAACATCGAGAAACGTTCGTTTCTGCTAGCGCTGTGCTTCTACACATGTATTTGCTGAACGGTGAAAGCGCACAGTAATGCACTTTTCTCCCAGCAAATACACTGTTTCTGAGGAAATGGGAACACACTGAGGAGACACTTGTGGGAGCTACTGTGACTAAAACTGAGCTTCCCTACGCACAGGGAAGCAAGAGAAATGCTGATTTCTCCAGCCCAGTTACATACTCAGAATCTGTACTACTGCGCAAATAGGCATGTCTCTGTAGGCAAAAAACTCATTTTTGACAAAGTTGCCCAAATGCATCTCAGAAGTGTGCAACTTGTTCCCTGAGATAGAAAACGTCGAGAAACGATCGTTTCTGCTAGCGCTGTGCTTCTACACATGTATTTGCTGAACGGTGAAAGCGCACATTAATTCACTTTTCTCCCAGCAAATACACTGTTTCTAAGGAAATGGGAACACACTGAGGAGACACTTGTGGGAGCTACCATTACTAAAACTGAGCTTCCCTACGCACAGGGAAGCAAGAGAAATGCTGATTTCATCAAGCCCAGTTACATACTCAGAATCTGTACTACTGCGCAAATAGGCATGTCTCTTTAGGCAAAAAACTCATTTCTGACAAAGTTGCCCAAATGCATCTCAGAAGTGTGCAACTTGTATCCTGAGTTACAAAACGTCGAGAAACGTTCGTTTCTGCTAGCGCTGTGCTTCTACACATGCATTTGCTGAACGGTGAAAGCGCACAGTAATGCACTTTTCTCCCAGCAAATACACTGTTTCTAAGGAAATGGGAACACACAGAGGAGACACTTGTGGGAGCTACTGTGACTAAAACTGAGCTTCCCTACGCACAGGGAAGCAAGAGAAATGCTGATTTCATCAAGCCCAGTTACATACTCAGAATCTGTACTACTGCGCAAATAGGCACGTCTCTTTAGGCAAAAAACTCATTTCTGACAAAGTTGCCCAAATGCATCTCAGAAGTGTGCAACTTGTTCCCTGAGTTAGAAAACGTCGAGAAACGGTCGTTTCTGCTAGCGCTGTGCTTCTACACATGTATTTGCTGAACGGTGAAAGCGCACAGTAATGCACTTTTCTCCCAGCAAATACACTGTTTCTAAGGAACTGGGAACACACTGAGGAGACACTTGTGGGAGCTAATGGGACTAAAACTGAGCTTCCCTACGCACAGGGAAGCAAGAGAAATGCTGATTTCATCAAGCCCAGTTACATACTCAGAATCTGGACTACTGCGCAAATAGGCATGTCTCTGTAGGCAAAAAACTCATTTCTGACAAAGTTGCCCAAATGCATCTCAGAAGTGTGCAACTTGTTCCCTGAGATAGAAAACGTCGAGAAACGGTCGTTTCTGCTAGCGCTGTGCTTCTACACATGTATTTGCTGAACGGTGAAAGCGCACAGTAATGCACTTTTCTCCCAGCAAATACACTGTTTCTAAGGAAATGGGAACACACTGAGGAGACACTTGTGGGAGCTACTGTGACTAAAACTGAGCTTCCCTACACACAAGGAAGCAAGAGAAATGCTGATTTCATCAAGCCCAGTTACATACTCAGAATCTGTACTACTGCGCAAATAGGCATGTCTCTGTAGGCAAAAAACTCATTTCTGACAAAGTTGCCCAAATGCATCTCAGAAGTGTGCAACTTGTTCCCTGAGTTAGAATACGTCGAGAAACGTTCGTTTCTGCTAGCGCTGTGCTTCTACACATGTCTTTGCTGAACGGTGAAAGCGCACAGTAATGCACTTTTCTCCCAGCAAATACACTGTTTCTAAGGAACTGGGAACACACTGAGGAGACACTTGTGGGAGCTACTGTGACTAAAACTGGGCTTCCCTACGCACAGGGAAGCAAGAGAAATGCTGATTTCATCAAGCCCAGTTACATACTCAGAATCTGTACTACTGCGCAAATAGGCATGTCTCTGTAGGCAAAAAACTCATTTCTGACAAAGTTGCCCAAATGCATCTCAGAAGTGTGCAACTTGTTCCCTGAGTTAGAAAACGTCGAGAAACGGTCGTATCTGCTAGCGCCGTGCATCTACACATGTATTTGGTGAACGGTGAAAGCTCACAGTAATGCACTTTTCTCCCAGCAAATACACTGTTTCTAAGGAAATGGGAACGCACTGAGGAGACACTTGTGGGAGCTACTGTGACTAAAACTGAGCTTCCCTACGCACAGGGAAGCAAGAGAAATGCTGATTTCATCCAGCACAGTTACATACTCAGAATCTGTACTACTGCGCAAATAGGCATGTCTCTGTAGGCAAAAAACTCATTTCTGACAAAGTTGCCCAAATGCATCTCAGAAGTGTGCAACTTGTTCCCTGAGTTAGAAAACGTCGAGAAACGGTCATATCTGCTAACGCTGTGCTTCTACACATGTATTTGCTGAACGGTGAAAGCGCACAGTAATGCACTTTTCTCCCAGCAAATACACTGTTTCTAAGGAAATGGGAACACACTTAGGAGACACTTGTGGGAGCTACTGTGACTAAAACTGAGCTTCCCTACGCACAGGGAAGCAAGAGAAATGCTGATTTCATCAAGCCCAGTTACATACTCAGAATCTGTACTACTGCGCAAATAGGCATGTCTCTTTAGGCAAAAAACTCATTTCTGACAAAGTTGCCCAAATGCATCTCAGAAGTGTGCCACTTGTTCCCTGAGTTAGAAAACGTCGAGAAACGGTCGTTTCAGCTAGCGCTGTGCTTCTACACATGTATTTGCTGAACGGTGAAAGCGCACATTAATTCACTTTTCTCCCAGCAAATACACTGTTTCTAAGGAAATGGGAACGCACTGAGGAGACACTTGTGGGAGCTACTGTGACTAAAACTGAGCTTCCCTACGCACAGGGAAGCAAGAGAAATGCTGATTTCTCCAGCCCAGTTACATACTCAGAATCTGTACTACTGCGCAAATAGGCATGTCTCTGTAGGCAAAAAACTCATTTTTGACAAAGTTGCCCAAATGCATCTCAGAAGTGTGCAACTTGTTCCCTGAGATAGAAAACGTCGAGAAACGATCGTTTCTGCTAGCGCTGTGCTTCTACACATGTATTTGCTGAACGGTGAAAGCGCACATTAATTCACTTTTCTCCCAGCAAATACACTGTTTCTAAGGAAATGGGAACACACTGAGGAGACACTTGTGGGAGCTACTGTTACTAAAACTGAGCTTCCCTACGCACAGGGAAGCAAGAGAAATGCTGATTTCATCCAGCACAGTTACATACTCAGAATCTGTACTACTGCGCAAATAGGCATGTCTCTGTAGGCAAAAAACTCATTTCTGACAAAGTTGCCCAAATGCATCTCAGAAGTGTGCAACTTGTTCCCTGAGTTAGAAAACGTCGAGAAACGGTCATATCTGCTAACGCTGTGCTTCTACACATGTATTTGCTGAACGGTGAAAGCGCACAGTAATGCACTTTTCTCCCAGCAAATACACTGTTTCTAAGGAAATGGGAACACACTTAGGAGACACTTGTGGGAGCTACTGTGACTAAAACTGAGCTTCCCTACGCACAGGGAAGCAAGAGAAATGCTGATTTCATCAAGCCCAGTTACATACTCAGAATCTGTACTACTGCGCAAATAGGCATGTCTCTGTAGGCAAAAAACTCATTTCTGACAAAGTTGCCCAAATGCATCTCAGAAGTGTGCCACTTGTTCCCTGAGTTAGAAAACGTCGAGAAACGGTCGTTTCAGCTAGCGCTGTGCTTCTACACATGTATTTGCTGAACGGTGAAAGCGCACATTAATTCACTTTTCTCCCAGCAAATACACTGTTTCTAAGGAAATGGGAACGCACTGAGGAGACACTTGTGGGAGCTACTGTGACTAAAACTGAGCTTCCCTACGCACAGGGAAGCAAGAGAAATGCTGATTTCTCCAGCCCAGTTACATACTCAGAATCTGTACTACTGCGCAAATAGGCATGTCTCTGTAGGCAAAAAACTCATTTTTGACAAAGTTGCCCAAATGCATCTCAGAAGTGTGCAACTTGTTCCCTGAGATAGAAAACGTCGAGAAACGATCGTTTCTGCTAGCGCTGTGCTTCTACACATGTATTTGCTGAACGGTGAAAGCGCACATTAATTCACTTTTCTCCCAGCAAATACACTGTTTCTAAGGAAATGGGAACACACTGAGGAGACACTTGTGGGAGCTACTGTTACTAAAACTGAGCTTCCCTACGCACAGGGAAGCAAGAGAAATGCTGATTTCATCAAGCCCAGTTACATACTCAGAATCTGTACTACTGCGCAAATAGGCATGTCTCTTTAGGCAAAAAACTCATTTCTGACAAAGTTGCCCAAATGCATCTCAGAAGTGTGCAACTTGTATCCTGAGTTACAAAACGTCGAGAAACGTTCGTTTCTGCTAGCGCTGTGCTTCTACACATGCATTTGCTGAACGGTGAAAGCGCACAGTAATGCACTTTTCTCCCAGCAAATACACTGTTTCTAAGGAACTGGGAACACACTGAGGAGACACTTGTGGGAGCTACTGTGACTAAAACTGAGCTTCCCTACGCACAGGGAAGCAAGAGAAATGCTGATTTCATCAAGCCCAGTTACATACTCAGAATCTGTACTACTGCGCAAATAGGCATGTCTCTGTAGGCAAAAAACTCATTTCTGACAAAGTTGCCCAAATGCATCTCAGAAGTGTGCAACTTGTTCCCTGAGTTAGAAAACGTCGAGAAACGGTCGTATCTGCTAGCGCCGTGCATCTACACATGTATTTGCTGAACTATGAAAGCTCACAGTAATGCACTTTTCTCCCAGCAAATACACTGTTTCTAAGGAAATGGGAACACACTGAGGAGACACTTGTGTGAGCTACTGTGACTAAAACTGAGCTTCCCTACGCACAGGGTAACAAGAGAAATGCTGATTTCATCAAGCCCAGTTACATACTCAGAATCAGTACTACTGCACAAATAGGCATGTCTCTGTAGGCAAAAAACTCATTTCTGACAAAGTTGGCCAAATGCATCTCAGAAGTGTGCAACTTGTTCCCTGAGTTAGAACACGTCGAGAAACGTTCGTTTCTGCTAGCGCTGTGCTTCTACACATGTATTTGCTGAACGGTGAAAGCGCACAGTAATGCACTTTTCTCTCAGCAAATACACTGTTTCTAAGGAACTGGGAACACACTGAGGAGACACTTGTGGGAGCTACTGTGACTAAAACTGAGCTTCCCTACGCACAGGGAAGCAAGAGAAATGCTGATTTCATCAAGCCCAGTTACATACTCAGAATCTGTACTACTGCGCAAATAGGCATGTCTCTGTAGGCAAAAAACTCATTTTTGAGATAGTTACACAAATGCATCCCAGAAGTGTGCAACTTGTTCCCTGAGTTAGAAAACATCGACAAACGGTCGTTTCAGCTAGCGTTGTGCTTCTACACATGTATTTGCTGAACGGTGAAAGCGCATAGTAGTGCACTTTTCTCCCAACAAATACACTGTTTCTAAGGAAATGGGAACACACTGAGGAGACACTTGTGGGAGCTACTGTGACTAAAACTGAGCTTCCATACGCACAGGGAAGCGAGAGAAATGCTGATTTCATCAAGCCCAGTTACATACTCAGAATCTGTACTACTGCGCAAATAGGCATGTCTCTGTAGGCAAAAAACTCATTTTTGAGAAAGTTACCCAAATGCATCTCAGAAGTGTGCAACTTGTTCCCTGAGTTAGAAAACGTCGAGAAACGGTCGTTTCTGCTAGCGCTGTGCTTCTACACATGTATTTGCTGAACGGTGAAAGCGCACAGTAATGCACTTTTCTCCCAGCAAATACACTGTTTCTAAGGAAATGGGGACACACTAAGGAGACACTTGTGGGAGCTACTGTGACTAAAACTGAGCTTCCCTACGCACAGGGAAGCAAGAGAAATGCTGATTTCATCAAGCCCAGTTACATACTCAGAATCTGTACTACTGCGCAAATAGGCATGTCTCTGTAGCCAAAAAACTCATTTCTGGCAAAGTTGCCCAAACGCATCTCAGAAGTGTGCAACTTGTTCCCTGAGTTAGAAAACGTCGAGAAACGGTCGTTTCTGCTAGCGCTGTGCTTCTACACATGTATTTGCTGAACAGTGAAAGCGCACAGTAATGCACTTTTCTCCCAGCAAATACACTGTTTCTAAGGAAATGGGAACACACTGAGGAGACACTTGTGGGAGCTACTGTGACTAAAACTGAGCTTCCCTACGCACAGGGAAGCAAGAGAAATGCTGATTTCATCAAGCCCAGTTACATACTCAGAATCTGTACTACTGCGCAAATAGGCATGTCTCTGTAGGCAAAAAACTCATTTCTGACAAAGTTGCCCAAATGCATCTCAGAAGTGTGCCACTTGTTCCCTGAGTTAGAAAACTTCGAGAAACGGTCATTTCAGCTAGCGCTGTGCTTCTACACATGTATTTGCTGAACGGCGAAAGCGCACAGTAATGCACTTTTCTCCCAGCAAATACACTGTTTCTAAGGAAATGGGAACACACTGAGGAGACACTTGTGGGAGCTACTGGGACTAATACTGAGCTTCCCTACGCACAGGGAAGCAAGAGAAATACTGATTTCATCAAGCCCAGTTACATACTCAGAATCTGTACTACTGAGCAAATAGGCATGTCTCTGTAGGCAAAAAACTCATTTTTGAGATAGTTACACAAATGCATCTCAGAAGTGTGCAACTTGTTCCGTGAGTTAGAAAACGTCGAGAAACGGTCGTTTCTGCTAGCGCTGTGCTTCTACACATGTATTTGCTGAACGGTGAAAGCGCACAGTAATGCACTTTTCTCCCAGCAAATACACTGTTTCTAAGGAAATGGGAACACACTGAGGAGACACTTGTGGGAGCTACTGTGACTAAAACTGAGCTTCCCTACGCACAGGAAAGCAAGAGAAATGCTGATTTCATCAAGCCCAGTTACATACTCAGAATCTGTACTACTGCGCAAATAGGCATGTCTCTGTAGGCAAAAAACTCATTTTTGAGAAAGTTACCCAAATGCATCTCAGAAGTGTGCAACTTGTTCCCTGAGTTAGAAAACGTCGACAAACGGTCGTTTCAGCTAGCGTTGTGCTTCTACACATGTATTTGCTGAACGGTGAAAGCGCACAGTAATGCACTTTTCTCCCAGCAAATACACTGTTTCTAAGGAAATGGGAACACACTGAGGAGACACTTGTGGGAGCTACTGTGACTAAAACTGAGCTTCCCTACGCACAGGGAAGCAAGAGAAATGCTGATTTAATCAAGCCCAGTTACATACTCAGAATCTGTACTACTGCGCAAATAGGCATGTCTCTGTAGGCAAAAAACTCATTTTTGAGAAAGTTACCCAAATGCATCTCAGAAGTGTGCAACTTGTTCCCTGAGTTAGAAAACGTCGAGAAACGGTCGTTTCTGCTAGCGCTGTGCTTCTACACATGTATTTGCTGAACGGTGAAAGCGCACAGTAATGCACTTTTCTCCCAGCAAATACACTGTTTCTAAGGAAATGGGAACACACTAAGGAGACACTTGTGGGACCTACTGTGACTAAAACTGAGCTTCCCTACGCACAGGGAAGCAAGAGAATGCTGATTACATCAAGCCCAGTTACCTACTCAGAATCTGTACTACTGCGCAAATAGGCATGTTTCTGTAGGCAAAAAACTCATTTCTGACAAAGTTGCCCAAATGCATCTCAGAAGTGTGCAACTTGTTCCCTGAGTTAGAAAACGTCGAGAAACGTTCGTTTCTGCTAGCGCTGTGCTTCTACACATGTATTTGCTGAACGGTGAAAGCGCACAGTAATGCACTTTTCTCCCAGCAAATACACTGTTTCTAAGGAAATGGGAACACACTGAGGAGACACTTGTGGGAGCTACTGTGACTAAAACTGAGCTTCCCTACGCACAGGGAAGCAAGAGAAATGCTGATTTCATCAAGACCAGTTACATACTCAGAATCTGTACTACTGCGCAAATAGGCACGTCTCTGTAGGCAAAAAACCCATTTCTGTCAAAGTTTACCAAATGCATCTCAGAAGTGTGCCACTTGTTCCCTTAGTTAGAAAACGTCGACAAACGGTCGTTTCAGCTAGCGCTGTGCTTCTACACATGTATTTGCTGAACGGTGAAAGCACACAGTAATGCACTTTTCTCCCAACAAATACACTGTTTCTAAGGAAATGGGAACAAACTAAGGAGACACTTGTGGGAGCTACTGTGACTAAAACTGAGCTTCCCTACGCACAGGGAAGCAAGAGAAATGCTGATTTCATCAAGCCCAGTTACCTACTCAGAATCTGTACTACTGCGCAAATAGGCATGTCTCTGTAGGCAAAAAACTCATTTCTGACAAAGTTGCCCAAATGCATCTCAGAACTGTGCCACTTGTTCCCTGAGTTAGAAAACATCGAGAAACGGTCGTTTCAGCTAGCGCTGTGCTTCTACACATGTATTTGCTGAACGGCGAAAGCGCACAGTAATGCACTTTTCTCCCAGCAAATACACTGTTTCTAAGGAAATGGGAACACACTGAGGAGACACTTGTGGGAGCTACTGGGACTAATACTGAGCTTCCCTACGCACAGGGAAGCAAGAGAAATGCTGAATTCATCAAGCCCAGTTACATACTCAGAATCTGTACTACTGCGCAAATAGGCATGTCTCTGTAGGCAAAAAACTCATTTCTGACAAAGTTGCCCAAATGCATCTCAGAAGTGTGCAACTTGTTCCCTGAGTTAGAAAACATCGAGAAACGTTCGTTTCTGCTAGCGCTGTGCTTCTACACATGTATTTGCTGAACGGTGAAAGCGCACAGTAATGCACTTTTCTCCCAGCAAATACACTGTTTCTAAGGAAATGGGAACACACTGAGGAGACACTTGTGGGAGCTAGTGTGACTAAAAGTGTGCTTCCCTACGCACAGGGAAGCAAGAGAAATGCTGATTTCATCAAGCCCAGTTACATAATCAGAATCTGTACTACTGCGCAAATAGGCATGTCTCTGTAGGCAAAAAACTCATTTCTGAAAAAGTTGCCCAAATGCATCTCAGAAGTGTGCCACTTGTTCCCTGAGTTAGAAAACGTCGAGAAACGGTCGTTTCAGCTAGCGCTGTGCTTCTACACATGTATTTGCTGATCGGTGAAAGCGCACAGTAATGCACTTTTCTCCCAGCAAATACACTGTTTCTAATGAAATGGGAACACACTGAGGAGACACTTGTGGGAGCTACTGTGACTAAAACTGAGCTTCCCTACGCATAGGGAAGAAAGAGAATGCTGATTTCATCAAGCCCAGTTACATACTCAGAATCTGTACTACTGCGCACATAGGAATGTCTCTTTAGGCAAAAAACTCATTTCTGACAAAGTTGCCCAAATGCATCTCAGAAGTGTGCAACTTGTTCCCTGAGTTAGAAAACGTCGAGAAACGTTCGTTTCTGCTAGCGCTGTGCTTCTACACATGTATTTGCTGAACGGTGAAAGCGCACAGTAATGCACTTTTCTCCCAGCAAATACACTGTTTCTAAGGAAATGGGAACACACTGAGGAGACACTTGTGGAAGCTACTGTGACTAAAACTGAGCTTCCCTACGCACAGGGAAGCAAGAGAAATGCTGATTTCATCAAACACAGTTACATACTCAGAATCTGTACTACTGCGCAAATAGGCATGTCTCTGTAGGCAAAAAACTCATTTCTGACAAAGTTGCCCAAATGCATCTCAGAAGTGTGCAACTTGTTCCCTGAGTTAGAAAACGTCGAGAAACGTTCGTTTCAGCTAGCGCTGTGCTTCTACACATGTATTTGCTGAACGGTGAAAGCGCACAGTAATGCCTTTTTCTCCCAACAAATACACTGTTTCTAAGGAACTGGGAACACACTGAGGAGACACTTGTGGGAGCTACTGTGCCTAAAACTGAGCTTCCCTACGCACAGGGAATCAAGAGAAATGCTGATTTCATCAAGCCCAGTTACATACTCAGAATCTCTACTACTGCGCAAATAGGCATGTCTCTGTAGGCAAAAAACTCATTTTTGAGAAAGTTACCCAAATGCATCTCAGAAGTGTGCAACTTGTTCCCTGAGTTAGAAAACATCGAGAAACGTTCGTTTCTGCTAGCGCTGTGCTTCTACACATGTATTTGCTGAACGGTGAAAGCGCACAGTAATGCACTTTTCTCCCAGCAAATACACTGTTTCTGAGGAAATGGGAACACACTGAGGAGACACTTGTGGGAGCTACTGTGACTAAAACTGAGCTTCCCTACGCACAGGGAAGCAAGAGAAATGCTGATTTCTCCAGCCCAGTTACATACTCAGAATCTGTACTACTGCGCAAATAGGCATGTCTCTGTAGGCAAAAAACTCATTTTTGACAAAGTTTCCCAAATGCATCTCAGAAGTGTGCAACTTGTTCCCTGAGATAGAAAACGTCGAGAAACGATCGTTTCTGCTAGCGCTGTGCTTCTACACATGTATTTGCTGAACGGTGAAAGCGCACATTAATTCACTTTTCTCCCAGCAAATACACTGTTTCTAAGGAAATGGGAACACACTGAGGAGACACTTGTGGGAGCTACTGTGACTAAAACTGAGCTTCCCTACACACAGGGAAGCAAGAGAAATGCTGATTTCATCAAGCCCAGTTACATACTCAGAATCTGTACTACTGCGCAAATAGGCACGTCTCTTTAGGCAAAAAACTCATTTCTGACAAAGTTGCCCAAATGCATCTCAGAAGTGTGCAACTTGTTCCCTGAGTTAGAAAACGTCGAGAAACGGTCGTTTCTGCTAGCGCTGTGCTTCTACACATGTATTTGCTGAACGGTGAAAGCGCACAGTAATGCACTTTTCTCCCAGCAAATACACTGTTTCTAAGGAACTGGGAACACACTGAGGAGACACTTGTGGGAGCTACTGGGACTAAAACTGAGCTTCCCTACGCACAGGGAAGCAAGAGAAATGCTGATTTCATCAAGCCCAGTTACATACTCAGAATCAGTACTACTGCGCAAATAGGCATGTCTCTGTAGGCAAAAAACTCATTTCTGACAAAGTTGCCCAAATGCATCTCAGAAGTGTGCAACTTGTTCCCTGAGATAGAAAACGTCGAGAAACGGTCGTTTCTGCTAGCGCTGTGCTTCTACACATGTATTTGCTGAACGGTGAAAGCACACAGTAATGCACTTTTCTCCCAGCAAATACACTGTTTCTAAGGAAATGGGAACACACTGAGGAGACACTTGTGGGAGCTACTGTGACTAAAACTGAGCTTCCCTACACACAGGGAAGCAAGAGAAATGCTGATTTCATCAAGCCCAGTTACATACTCAGAATCTGTACTACTGCGCAAATAGGCATGTCTCTGTAGGCAGAAAACTCATTTCTGACAAAGTTGCCCAAATGCATCTCAGAAGTGTGCAACTTGTTCCCTGAGTTAGAATACGTCGAGAAACGTTCGTTTCTGCTAGCGCTGTGCTTCTACACATGTCTTTGCTGAACGGTGAAAGCGCACAGTAATGCACTTTTCTCCCAGCAAATACACTGTTTCTAAGGAAATGGGAACACACTGAGGAGACACTTGTGGGAGCTACTGTGACTAAAACTGGGCTTCCCTACGCACAGGGAAGCAAGAGAAATGCTGATTTCATCAAGCCCAGTTACATACTCAGAATCTGTACTACTGCGCAAATAGGCATGTCTCTGTAGGCAAAAAACTCATTTCTGACAAAGTTGCCCAAATGCATCTCAGAAGTGTGCAACTTGTTCCCTGAGTTAGAAAACGTCGAGAAACGGTCGTATCTGCTAGCGCCGTGCATCTACACATGTATTTGGTGAACGGTGAAAGCTCACAGTAATGCACTTTTCTCCCAGCAAATACACTGTTTCTAAGGAAATGGGAACGCACTGAGGAGACACTTGTGGGAGCTACTGTGACTAAAACTGAGCTTCCCTACGCACAGGGAAGCAAGAGAAATGCTGATTTCATCCAGCACAGTTACATACTCAGAATCTGTACTACTGCGCAAATAGGCATGTCTCTGTAGGCAAAAAACTCATTTCTGACAAAGTTGCCCAAATGCATCTCAGAAGTGTGCAACTTGTTCCCTGAGTTAGAAAACGTCGAGAAACGGTCATATCTGCTAACGCTGTGCTTCTACACATGTATTTGCTGAACGGTGAAAGCGCACAGTAATGCACTTTTCTCCCAGCAAATACACTGTTTCTAAGGAAATGGGAACACACTTAGGAGACACTTGTGGGAGCTACTGTGACTAAAACTGAGCTTCCCTACGCACAGGGAAGCAAGAGAAATGCTGATTTCATCAAGCCCAGTTACATACTCAGAATCTGTACTACTGCGCAAATAGGCATGTCTCTGTAGGCAAAAAACTCATTTCTGACAAAGTTGCCCAAATGCATCTCAGAAGTGTGCAACTTGTTCCCTGAGTTAGAAAACGTCGAGAAACGGTCGTTTCTGCTAGCGCTGTGCTTCTACACATGTATTTGCTGAACGGTGAAAGCGCACAGTAATGCACTTTTCTCCCAGCAAATACACTGTTTCTAAGGAACTGGGAACACACTGAGGAGACACTTGTGGGAGCTACTGTGACTAAAACTGAGCTTCCCTACGCACAGGGAAGCAAGAGAAATGCTGATTTCTCCAGCCCAGTTACATACTCAGAATCTGTACTACTGCGCAAATAGGCATGTCTCTGTAGGCAAAAAACTCATTTTTGACAAAGTTGCCCAAATGCATCTCAGAAGTGTGCAACTTGTTCCCTGAGATAGAAAACGTCGAGAAACGATCGTTTCTGCTAGCGCTGTGCTTCTACACATGTATTTGCTGAACGGTGAAAACGCACATTAATTCACTTTTCTCCCAGCAAATACACTGTTTCTAAGGAAATGGGAACACACTGAGGAGACACTTGTGGGAGCTACTGTTACTAAAACTGAGCTTCCCTACGCACAGGGAAGCCAGAGAAATGCTGATTTCATCAAGCCCAGTTACATACTCAGAATCTGTACTACTGCGCAAATAGGCATGTCTCTTTAGGCAAAAAACTCATTTCTGACAAAGTTGCCCAAATGCATCTCAGAAGTGTGCAACTTGTATCCTGAGTTACAAAACGTCGAGAAACGTTCGTTTCTGCTAGCGCTGTGCTTCTACACATGCATTTGCTGAACGGTGAAAGCGCACAGTAATGCACTTTTCTCCCAGCAAATACACTGTTTCTAAGGAACTGGGAACACACTGAGGAGACACTTGTGGGAGCTACTGTGACTAAAACTGAGCTTCCCTACGCACAGGGAAGCAAGAGAAATGCTGATTTCATCAAGCCCAGTTACATACTCAGAATCTGTACTACTGCGCAAATAGGCATGTCTCTGTAGGCAAAAAACTCATTTCTGACAAAGTTGCCCAAATGCATCTCAGAAGTGTGCAACTTGTTCCCTGAGTTAGAAAACGTCGAGAAACGGTCGTATCTGCTAGCGCCGTGCATCTACACATGTATTTGCTGAACTGTGAAAGCTCACAGTAATGCACTTTTCTCCCAGCAAATACACTGTTTCTAAGGAAATGGGAACACACTGAGGAGACACTTGTGGGAGCTACTGTGACTAAAACTGAGCTTCCCTACGCACAGGGTAACAAGAGAAATGCTGATTTCATCAAGCCCAGTTACATACTCAGAATCAGTACTACTGCACAAATAGGCATGTCTCTGTAGGCAAAAAACTCATTTCTGACAAAGTTGCCCAAATGCATCTCAGAAGTGTGCAACTTGTATCCTGAGTTACAAAACGTCGAGAAACGTTCGTTTCTGCTAGCGCTGTGCTTCTACACATGCATTTGCTGAACGGTGAAAGCGCACAGTAATGCACTTTTCTCCCAGCAAATACACTGTTTCTAAGGAACTGGGAACACACTGAGGAGACACTTGTGGGAGCTACTGTGACTAAAACTGAGCTTCCCTACGCACAGGGAAGCAAGAGAAATGCTGATTTCATCAAGCCCAGTTACATACTCAGAATCTGTACTACTGCGCAAATAGGCATGTCTCTGTAGGCAAAAAACTCATTTCTGACAAAGATGCCCAAATGCATCTCAGAAGTGTGCAACTTGTTCCCTGAGTTAGAAAACGTCGAGAAACGGTCGTTTCTGCTAGCGCTGTGCTTCTACACATGTATTTGCTGAACGGTGAAAGCGCACAGTAATGCACTTTTCTCCCAGCAAATACACTGTTTCTAAGGAACTGGGAACACACTGAGGAGACACTTGTGGGAGCTACTGGGACTAAAACTGAGCTTCCCTACGCACAGGGAAGCAAGAGAAATGCTGATTTCATCAAGCCCAGTTACATACTCAGAATCTGGACTACTGCGCAAATAGGCATGTCTCTGTAGGCAAAAAACTCATTTCTGACAAAGTTGCCCAAATGCATCTCAGAAGTGTGCAACTTGTTCCCTGAGATAGAAAACGTCGAGAAACGGTCGTTTCTGCTAGCGCTGTGCTTCTACACATGTATTTGCTGAACGGTGAAAGCGCACAGTAATGCACTTTTCTCCCAGCAAATACACTGTTTCTAAGGAAATGGGAACACACTGAGGAGACACTTGTGGGAGCTACTGTGACTAAAACTGAGCTTCCCTACACACAGGGAAGCAAGAGAAATGCTGATTTCATCAAGCCCAGTTACATACTCAGAATCTGTACTACTGCGCAAATAGGCATGTCTCTGTAGGCAGAAAACTCATTTCTGACAAAGTTGCCCAAATGCATCTCAGAAGTGTGCAACTTGTTCCCTGAGTTAGAATACGTCGAGAAACGTTCGTTTCTGCTAGCGCTGTGCTTCTACACATGTCTTTGCTGAACGGTGAAAGCGCACAGTAATGCACTTTTCTCCCAGCAAATACACTGTTTCTAAGGAAATGGGAACACACTGAGGAGACACTTGTGGGAGCTACTGTGACTAAAACTGGGCTTCCCTACGCACAGGGAAGCAAGAGAAATGCTGATTTCATCAAGCCCAGTTACATACTCAGAATCTGTACTACTGCGCAAATAGGCATGTCTCTGTAGGCAAAAAACTCATTTCTGACAAAGTTGCCCAAATGCATCTCAGAAGTGTGCAACTTGTTCCCTGAGTTAGAAAACGTCGAGAAACGGTCGTATCTGCTAGCGCCGTGCATCTACACATGTATTTGGTGAACGGTGAAAGCTCACAGTAATGCACTTTTCTCCCAGCAAATACACTGTTTCTAAGGAAATGGGAACGCACTGAGGAGACACTTGTGGGAGCTACTGTGACTAAAACTGAGCTTCCCTACGCACAGGGAAGCAAGAGAAATGCTGATTTCATCCAGCACAGTTACATACTCAGAATCTGTACTACTGCGCAAATAGGCATGTCTCTGTAGGCAAAAAACTCATTTCTGACAAAGTTGCCCAAATGCATCTCAGAAGTGTGCAACTTGTTCCCTGAGTTAGAAAACGTCGAGAAACGGTCATATCTGCTAACGCTGTGCTTCTACACATGTATTTGCTGAACGGTGAAAGCGCACAGTAATGCACTTTTCTCCCAGCAAATACACTGTTTCTAAGGAAATGGGAACACACTTAGGAGACACTTGTGGGAGCTACTGTGACTAAAACTGAGCTTCCCTACGCACAGGGAAGCAAGAGAAATGCTGATTTCATCAAGCCCAGTTACATACTCAGAATCTGTACTACTGCGCAAATAGGCATGTCTCTGTAGGCAAAAAACTCATTTCTGACAAAGTTGCCCAAATGCATCTCAGAAGTGTGCCACTTGTTCCCTGAGTTAGAAAACGTCGAGAAACGGTCGTTTCAGCTAGCGCTGTGCTTCTACACATGTATTTGCTGATCGGTGAAAGCGCACAGTAATGCACTTTTCTCCCAGCAAATACACTGTTTCTAATGAAATGGGAACACACTGAGGAGACACTTGTGGGAGCTACTGTGACTAAAACTGAGCTTCCCTACGCATAGGGAAGAAAGAGAATGCTGATTTCATCAAGCCCAGTTACATACTCAGAATCTGTACTACTGCGCAAATAGGAATGTCTCTTTAGGCAAAAAACTCATTTCTAACAAAGTTGCCCAAATGCATCTCAGAAGTGTGCAACTTGTTCCCTGAGTTAGAAAACGTCGATAAACGTTCGTTTCTGCTAGCGCTGTGCTTCTACACATGTATTTGCTGAACGGTGAAAGCGCACAGTAATGCACTTTTCTCCCAGCAAATACACTGTTTCTAAGGAAATGGGAACACACTGAGGAGACACTTGTGGAAGCTACTGTGACTAAAACTGAGCTTCCCTACGCACAGGGAAGCAAGAGAAATGCTGATTTCATCAAACACAGTTACATACTCAGAATCTGTACTACTGCGCAAATAGGCATGTCTCTGTAGGCAAAAAACTCATTTCTGACAAAGTTGCCCAAATGCATCTCAGAAGTGTGCAACTTGTTCCCTGAGTTAGAAAACGTCGAGAAACGGTCGTTTCTGCTAGCGCTGTGCTTCTACACATGTATTTGCTGAACGGTGAAAGCGCACAGTAATGCACTTTTCTCCCAGCAAATACACTGTTTCTAAGGAACTGGGAACACACTGAGGAGACACTTGTGGGAGCTACTGTGACTAAAACTGAGCTTCCCTACGCACAGGGAATCAAGAGAAATGCTGATTTCATCAAGACCAGTTACATACTCAGAATCTCTACTACTGCGCAAATAGGCATGTCTCTGTAGGCAAAAAACTCATTTTTGAGAAAGTTACCCAAATGCATCTCAGAAGTGTGCCACTTGTTCCCTGAGTTAGAAAACATCGAGAAACGTTCGTTTCTGCTAGCGCTGTGCTTCTACACATGTATTTGCTGAACGGTGAAAGCGCACAGTAATGCACTTTTCTCCCAGCAAATACACTGTTTCTGAGGAAATGGGAACACACTGAGGAGACACTTGTGGGAGCTACTGTGACTAAAACTGAGCTTCCCTACGCACAGGGAAGCAAGAGAAATGCTGATTTCTCCAGCCCAGTTACATACTCAGAATCTGTACTACTGCGCAAATAGGCATGTCTCTGTAGGCAAAAAACTCATTTTTGACAAAGTTGCCCAAATGCATCTCAGAAGTGTGCAACTTGTTCCCTGAGATAGAAAACGTCGAGAAACGATCGTTTCTGCTAGCGCTGTGCTTCTACACATGTATTTGCTGAACGGTGAAAGCGCACATTAATTCACTTTTCTCCCAGCAAATACACTGTTTCTAAGGAAATGGGAACACACTGAGGAGACACTTGTGGGAGCTACTGTTACTAAAACTGAGCTTCCCTACGCACAGGGAAGCAAGAGAAATGCTGATTTCATCAAGCCCAGTTACATACTCAGAATCTGTACTACTGCGCAAATAGGCATGTCTCTTTAGGCAAAAAACTCATTTCTGATAAAGTTGCCCAAATGCATCTCAGAAGTGTGCAACTTGTATCCTGAGTTACAAAACGTCGAGAAACGTTCGTTTCTGCTAGCGCTGTGCTTCTACACATGCATTTTCTGAACGGTGAAAGCGCACAGTAATGCACTTTTCTCCCAGCAAATACACTGTTTCTAAGGAACTGGGAACACACTGAGGAGACACTTGTGGGAGCTACTGTGACTAAAACTGAGCTTCCCTACGCACAGGGAAGCAAGAGAAATGCTGATTTCATCAAGCCCAGTTACATACTCAGAATCTGTACTACTGCGCAAATAGGCATGTCTCTGTAGGCAAAAAACTCATTTCTGACAAAGTTGCCCAAATGCATCTCAGAAGTGTGCAACTTGGTCCCTGAGTTAGAAAACGTCGAGAAACGGTCGTATCTGCTAGCGCCGTGCATCTACACATGTATTTGCTGAACTGTGAAAGCTCACAGTAATGCACTTTTCTCCCAGCAAATACACTGTTTCTAAGGAAATGGGAACCCACTGAGGAGACACTTGTGGGAGCTACTGTGACTAAAACTGAGCTTCCCTACGCACAGGGTAACAAGAGAAATGCTGATTTCATCAAGCCCAGTTACATACTCAGAATCAGTACTACTGCACAAATAGGCATGTCTCTGTAGGCAAAAAACTCATTTCTGACAAAGTTGGCCAAATGCATCTCAGAAGTGTGCAACTTGTTCCCTGAGTTAGAACACGTCGAGAAACGTTCGTTTCTGCTAGCGCTGTGCTTCTACACATGTATTTGCTGAACGGTGAAAGCGCACAGTAATGCACTTTTCTCTCAGCAAATACACTGTTTCTAAGGAACTGGGAACACACTGAGGAGACATTTGTAAGAGCTACTGTGACTAAAACTGAGCTTCCCTACGCACAGGGAAGCAAGAGAAATGCTGATTTCATCAAGCACAGTTACATACTCAGAATCTGTACTACTGCGCAAATAGGCATGTCTCTGTAGGCAAAAAACTCATTTCTGACAAAGTTGCCCAAATGCATCTCAGAAGTGTGCAACTTGTTCCCTGAGTTAGAATACGTCGAGAAACAGTAGTTTCTGCTAGCGCTGTGCTTCTACACATGTATTTGCTGAACGGTGAAAGCACACAGTAATGTACTTTTCTCCCAGCAAATACACTGTTTCTAAGGAAATGGGAACACACTGAGGAGACACTTGTGGGAGCTACTGTGACTAAAACTGAGCTTCCCTACGCACAGGGAAGCAAGAGAAATGCTGATTTCATCCAGCCCAGTTACATACTCAGAATCTGTACTACTGCGCAAATAGGCATGTCTCTGTAGGCAAAAAACTCATTTCTGACAAAGATGCTCAAATGCATCTCAGAAGTGTGCAACTTGTTCCCTGAGTTAGAAAACGTCGAGAAACGGTCGTTTCTGCTAGCGCTGTGCTTCTACACATATACTTGCTGAACGGTGAAAGCGCACAGTAATGCACTTTTCTCCCAGCAAATACACTGTTTCTAAGGAAATGGGAACACACAGAGGAGACACTTGTGGGAGCTACTGTGACTAAAACTGAGCTTCCCTATGCACAGGGAAGCAAGAGAAATGCTGATTTCATCAAGCCCAGTTACATACTCAGAATCAGTACTACTGCGCAAATAGGCATGTCTCTGTAGGCAAAAAACTCATTTCTGACAAAGTTGCCCAAATGCATCTCAGAAGTGTGCAACTTGTTCCCTGAGTTAGAAAACGTCGAGAAACGGTCGTTTCTGCTAGCGCTGTGCTTCTACACATGTATTTGCTGAACGGTGAAAGCGCAGAGTAATGCACGTTTCTCCCAGCAAATACACTGTTTCTAAGGAAATGGGAACACACTGAGGAGACACTTGTGGGAGCTACTGTGACTAAAACTGGGCTTCCCTACGCACAGGGAAGCAAGAGAAATGCTGATTTCATCAAGCCCAGTTACATACTCAGAATCTGTACTACTGCGCAAATAGGCATGTCTCTGTAGACAAAAAAATCATTTTTGAGAAAGTTACCCAAATGCATCTCAGAAGTGTGCAACTTGTTCCCTGAGTTAGAAAACGTCGAGAAACGTTCGTTTCTGCTAGCGCTGTGCTTCTACACATGTATTTGCTGAACGGTGAAAGCGCACAGTAATGCACTTTTCTCCCAGCAAATACACTGTTTCTAAGGAAATGGGAACACACTGAGGAGACACTTGTGGGAGCTACTGTGACTAAAACTGAGCTTCCCTACGCACAAGGAAGCAAGAGAAATGCTGATTTCGTCAAGCCCAGTTACATACTCAGAATCTGTACTACTTCGCAAATAGGCATGTCTCTGTAGGCAAAAAACTCATTTCTGACAAAGTTGCCCAAATGCATCTCAGAAGTGTGCCACTTGTTCCCTGAGTTAGAAAACGTCGAGAAACGGTCGTTTCTGCTAGCGCTGTGCTTCTACACATGTATTTGCTGAACGGTGAAAGCGCACAGTAATGCACTTTTCTCCCAGCAAATACACTGTTTCTAAGGAAATGGGAACACACTGAGGAGACACTTGTGGGAGCTACTGTGACTAAAACTGAGCTTCCCTACGCACAAGGAAGCAAGAGAAATGCTGATTTCATCAAGCCCAGTTACATACTCAGAATCTGTACTACTTCGCAAATAGGCATGTTTCTGTAGGCAAAAAACTCATTTCTGACAAAGTTGCCCAAATGCATCTCAGAAGTGTGCCACTTGTTCCCTGAGTTAGAAAACGTCGAGAAACGGTCGTTTCTGCTAGCGCTGTGCTTCTACACATGTATTTGCTGAACGGTGAAAGCGCACAGTAATGCACTTTTCTCCCAGCAAATACACTGTTTCTAAGGAACTGGGAACACACTGAGGAGACACTTGTGGGAGCTACTGTGACTAAAACTGAGCTTCCCTACGCACAGGGAAGCAAGAGAAATGCTGATTTCATTAAGCCCAGTTACATACTCAGAATCTGTATTACTGCGCAAATAGGCATGTCTCTTTAGGCAAAAAACTCATTTCTGACAAAGTTGCCCAAATGCATCTCAGAAGTGTGCATCTTGTTCCCTGAGTTAGAAAACGTCGAGAAACGGTCGTTTCTGCTAGCGCTCTGCTTCTACACATGTATTTGCTGAACGGTGAAAGCGCACAGTAATGCACTTTTCTCCCAGCAAATACACTGTTTCTAAGGAAATGGGAACACACTGAGGAGACACTTGTGGGAGCTACTGTGACTAAAACTGAGCTTCCCTACGCACAGGGAAGCAAGAGAAATGCTGATTTCATCAAGCCCAGTTACATATTCAGAATCTGTACTACTGCGCAAATAGGCATGTCTCTGTAGGCAAAAAACTCATTTCTGACAAAGTTGCCCAAATGCATCTCAGAAGTGTGCAACTTGTTCCCTGAGTTAGAAAACGTCGAGAAACGTTCGTTTCTGCTAGCGCTGTGCTTCTACACATGTATTTGCTGAACGGTGAAAGCGCACAGTAATGCACTTTTCTCCCAGCAAATACACTGTTTCTAAGGAAATGGGAACACACTGAGGAGACACTTGTGGGAGCTACTGTGACTAAAACTGAGCTTCCCTACGCACAGGGAAGCAAGAGAAATACTGATTTCATCAAGCCCAGTTACATACTCAGAATCTGTACTACTGCGCAAATAGGCATGTCTCTGTAGGCAAAAAACTCATTTCTGACAAAGTTGCCCAAATGCATCTCAGAAGTGTGCAACTTGTTCCCTGAGTTAGAAAACGTCGAGAAACGGTCGTTTCTGCTAGCGCTGTGCTTCTACACATGTATTTGCTGAACGGTGAAAGCGCAGAGTAATGCACTTTTCTCCCAGCAAATACACTGTTTCTAAGGAAATGGGAACACACTGAGGAGACACTTGTGGGAGCTACTGTGACTAAAACTGAGCTTCCCTACACACAGGGAAGCAAGAGAAATGCTGATTTCATCAAGCCCAGTTACATACTCAGAATCTGTACTACTGCGCAAATAGGCATGTCTCTTTAGGCAAAAAACTCATTTCTGACAAAGTTGCCCAAATGCATCTCAGAAGTGTGCAACTTGTTCCCTGAGTTAGAATACGTCGAGAAACGTTCGTTTCTGCTAGCGCTGTGCTTCTACACATGTCTTTGCTGAACAATGAAAGCGCACAGTAATGCACTTTTCTCCCAGCAAATACACTGTTTCTACGGAAATGGGAACACACTGAGGAGACACTTGTGGGAGCTACTGTGACTAAAACTGGGCTTCCCTACGCACAGGGAAGCAAGAGAAATGCTGATTTCATCAAGCCCAGTTACATACTCAGAATCTGTACTACTGCGCAAATAGGCATGTCTCTGTAGACAAAAAAATCATTTTTGAGAAAGTTACCCAAATGCATCTCAGAAGTGTGCAACTTGTTCCCTGAGTTAGAAAACGTCGAGAAACGTTCGTTTCTGCTAGCGCTGTGCTTCTACACATGTATTTGCTGAACGGTGAAAGCGCACAGTAATGCACTTTTCTCCCAGCAAATACACTGTTTCTAAGGAAATGGGAACACACTGAGGAGACACTTGTGGGAGCTACTGTGACTAAAACTGAGCTTCCCTACGCACAAGGAAGCAAGAGAAATGCTGATTTCATCAAGCCCAGTTACATACTCAGAATCTGTACTACTTCGCAAATAGGCATGTCTCTGTAGGCAAAAAACTCATTTCTGACAAAGTTGCCCAAATGCATCTCAGAAGTGTGCCACTTGTTCCCTGAGTTAGAAAACGTCGAGAAACGGTCGTTTCTGCTAGCGCTGTGCTTCTACACATGTATTTGCTGAACGGTGAAAGCGCACAGTAATGCACTTTTCTCCCAGCAAATACACTGTTTCTAAGGAACTGGGAACACACTGAGGAGACACTTGTGGGAGCTACTGTGACTAAAACTGAGCTTCCCTACGCACAGGGAAGCAAGAGAAATGCTGATTTCATTAAGCCCAGTTACATACTCAGAATCTGTATTACTGCGCAAATAGGCATGTCTCTTTAGGCAAAAAACTCATTTCTGACAAAGTTGCCCAAATGCATCTCAGAAGTGTGCATCTTGTTCCCTGAGTTAGAAAACGTCGAGAAACGGTCGTTTCTGCTAGCGCTCTGCTTCTACACATGTATTTGCTGAACGGTGAAAGCGCACAGTAATGCACTTTTCTCCCAGCAAATACACTGTTTCTAAGGAAATGGGAACACACTGAGGAGACACTTGTGGGAGCTACTGTGACTAAAACTGAGCTTCCCTACGCACAGGGAAGCAAGAGAAATGCTGATTTCATCAAGCCCAGTTACATATTCAGAATCTGTACTACTGCGCAAATAGGCATGTCTCTGTAGGCAAAAAACTCATTTCTGACAAAGTTGCCCAAATGCATCTCAGAAGTGTGCCACTTGTTCCCTGAGTTAGAAAACGTCGAGAAACGGTCGTTTCTGCTAGCGCTGTGCTTCTACACATGTATTTGCTGAACGGTGAAAGCGCACAGTAATGCACTTTTCTCCCAGCAAATACACTGTTTCTAAGGAACTGGGAACACACTGAGGAGACACTTGTGGGAGCTACTGTGACTAAAACTGAGCTTCCCTACGCACAGGGAAGCAAGAGAAATGCTGATTTCATTAAGCCCAGTTACATACTCAGAATCTGTATTACTGCGCAAATAGGCATGTCTCTTTAGGCAAAAAACTCATTTCTGACAAAGTTGCCCAAATGCATCTCAGAAGTGTGCATCTTGTTCCCTGAGTTAGAAAACGTCGAGAAACGGTCGTTTCTGCTAGCGCTCTGCTTCTACACATGTATTTGCTGAACGGTGAAAGCGCACAGTAATGCACTTTTCTCCCAGCAAATACACTGTTTCTAAGGAAATGGGAACACACTGAGGAGACACTTGTGGGAGCTACTGTGACTAAAACTGAGCTTCCCTACGCACAGGGAAGCAAGAGAAATGCTGATTTCATCAAGCCCAGTTACATATTCAGAATCTGTACTACTGCGCAAATAGGCATGTCTCTGTAGGCAAAAAACTCATTTCTGACAAAGTTGCCCAAATGCATCTCAGAAGTGTGCAACTTGTTCCCTGAGTTAGAAAACGTCGAGAAACGTTCGTTTCTGCTAGCGCTGTGCTTCTACACATGTATTTGCTGAACGGTGAAAGCGCACAGTAATGCACTTTTCTCCCAGCAAATACACTGTTTCTAAGGAAATGGGAACACACTGAGGAGACACTTGTGGGAGCTACTGTGACTAAAACTGAGCTTCCCTACGCACAGGGAAGCAAGAGAAATGCTGATTTCATCAAGCCCAGTTACATACTCAGAATCTGTACTACTGCGCAAATAGGCATGTCTCTGTAGGCAAAAAACTCATTTCTGACAAAGTTGCCCAAATGCATCTCAGAAGTGTGCAACTTGTTCCCTGAGTTAGAAAATATCGAGAAACGGTCGTTTCTGCTAGCGCTGTGCTTCTACACATGTATTTGCTGAACGGTGAAAGCGCACAGTAATGCACTTTTCTCCCAGCAAATACACTGTTTCTAAGGAAATGGGAACACACTGAGGAGACACTTGTGGGAGCTACTGTGACTAAAACTGAGCTTCCCTACGCACAGGGAAGCAAGAGAAATGCTGATTTCATCAAGCCCAGTTACATACTCAGAATCTGGACTACTGCGCAAATAGGCATGTCTCTGTAGGCAAAAAACTCATTTCTGACAAAGTTGCCCAAATGCATCTCAGAAGTGTGCAACTTGTTCCCTGAGTTAGAAAATGTCGAGAAACGTTCGTTTCTGCTAGCGCTGTGCTTCTACACATGTATTTGCTGAACGGTGAAAGAGCACAGTAATGCACTTTTCTCCCAGCAAATACACTGTTTCTAAGGAAATGGGAACACACTGAGGAGACACTTGTGGGAGCTACTGTGACTAAAACTGAGCTTCCCTACGCACAGGGAAGCAAGAGAAATGCTGATTTCATCAAGCCCAGTTACATACTCAGAATCTGTACTACTGCGCAAATAGGCATGTCTCTGTAGGCAAAAAACTCATTTCTGACAAAGTTGCCCAAATGCATCTCAGAAGTGTGCAACTTGTTCCCTGAGTTAGAAAACGTCGAGAAACGGTCATATCTGCTAACGCTGTGCTTCTACACATGTATTTGCTGAACGGTGAAAGCGCACAGTAATGCACTTTTCTCCCAGCAAATACACTGATTCTAAGGAAATGGGAACACACTGAGGAGACACTTGTGGGAGCTACTGTGACTAAAACTGAGCTTCCCTACGCACAGGGAAGCAAGAGAAATGCTGATTTCATCCAGCCCAGTTACATACTCAGAATCTGAACTACTGCGCAATTAGGCATGTCTCTGTAGGCAAAAAACTCATTCCTGACAACGTTGCCCAAATGCATCTCAGAAGTGTGCAACTTGTTCCCTGAGTTAGAAAACGTCGAGAAACGTTCGTTTCTGCTAGCGCTGTGCTTCTACACATGTATTTGCTGAACGGTGAAAGCGCACAGTAATGCACTTTTCTCCCAGCAAATACACTGTTTCTAAGGAAATGGGAACACACTGAGGAGACACTTGTGGGAGCTACTGTGACTAAAACTGAGCTTCCCTACGCACAGGGAAGCAAGAGAAATGCTGATTTCATCCAGCCCAGTTACATACTCAGAATCTGTACTACTGCGCAAATAGGCATGTCTCTGTAGGCAAAAAACTCATTTCTGACAAAGTTGCCCAAATGCATCTCAGAAGTGTGCAACTTGTTCCCTGAGTTAGAAAACGTCGAGAAACGTTCGTTTCTGCTAGCGCTGTGCTTCTACACATGTATTTGCTGAACGGTGAAAGCGCACAGTAATGCACTTTTCTCCCAGCAAATACACTGTTTCTTAGGAAATGGGAACACATTGAGGAGACACTTGTGGGAGCTACTGTGACTAAAACTGAGTTTCCCTACGCACAGGGAAGCAAGAGAAATACTGATTTCATCCAGCACAGTTACATACTCAGAATCTGGACTACTGCGCAAATAGGCATGTCTCTGTAGGCAAAAAACTCATTTCTGACAAAGTTGCCGAAATGCATCTCAGAAGTGTGCAACTTGTTCCCTGAGTTAGAAAACGTCGAGAAACGTTCGTTTCTGCTAGTGCTGTGCTTCTACACATGTATTTGCTGAACGGTGAAAGCGCACAGTAATGTACTTTTCTCCCAGCAAATACACTGTTTCTAAGGAAATGGGAACACACTGAGGAGACACTTGTGGGAGCTACTGTGACTAAAACTGAGCTTCCCTACGCACAGGGAAGCAAGAGAAATGCTGATTTCATCAAGCCCAGTTACATACTCAGAATCTGTACTACTGCACAAATAGGCATGTCTCTTTAGGCAAAAAACTCATTTCTGACAAAGTTGCCCAAATGCATCTCATAAGTGTGCAACTTGTTCCCTGAGTTAGAAAACGTCGAGAAACGGTCGTTTCTGCTAGCGCTGTGCTTCTACACATGTATTTGCTGAACGGTGAAAGCGCACAGTAATGCACTTTTCTCCCAGCAAATACACTGTTTCTAAGGAAATGGGAACACACTGAGGAGACACTTGTGGGAGCTACTGTGACTAAAACTGAGCTTCCCTACGCACAGGGAAGGAAGAGAAATGCTGATTTCATCAAGCCCAGTTACATACTCAGAATCTGTACTACTGCACAAATAGGCATGTCTCTTTAGGCAAAAAACTCATTTCTGACAAAGTTGCCCAAATGCATCTCAGAAGTGTGCAACTTGTTCCCTGAGTTAGAAAACGTCGAGAAACGGTCGTTTCTGCTAGCGCTGTGCTTCTACACATGTACTTGTTGAACGGTGAAAGCGCACAGTAATGCACTTTTCTCCCAGCAAATACACTGTTTCTAAGGAAATGGGAACACACAGAGGAGACACTTGAGGGAGCTACTGTGACTAAAACTGAGCTTCCCTACGCACAGGGAAGCAAGAGAAATGCTGATTTCATCAAGGCCAGTTACATACTCAGAATCTATACTACTGCGCAAATAGGCATGTCTCTGTAGGCAAAAAACTCATTTCTGACAAAGTTGCCCAAATGCATCTAAGAAGTGTGCCACTTGTTCCCTGAGTTAGAAAACGTCGAGAAACGGTCATATCTGCTAACGCTGTGCTTCTACACATGTATTTGCTGAACGGTGAAAGAGCACAGTAATGCACTTTTCTCCCAGCAAATACACTGTTTCTAAGGAAATGGGAACACACTGAGGAGACACTTGTGGGAGCTACTGGGAGTAAAACTGAGCTTCCCTACGCACAGGGAAGCAAGAGAAATGCTGATTTCATCCAGCCCAGTTACATACTCAGAATCTGTACTACTGCGCAAATAGGCATGTCTCTTTAGGCAAAAAACTCATTTCTGACAAAGTTGCCCAAATGCATCTCAGAAGTGTGCAACTTGTTCTCTGAGTTAGAAAACGTCGAGAAACGGTCTTTTCTGCTAGCTCTGAGCTTCTACACATGTATTTGCTGAACGGTGAAAGCGCACAGTAATGCACTTTTCTCCCAGCAAATACACTGTTTCTAAGGAAATGGGAACACACAGAGGAGACACTTGTGGGAGCTACTGTGACTAAAACTGAGCTTCCCTACGCACAGGGAAGCAAGAGAAATGCTGATTTCATCAAGGCCAGTTACATACTCAGAATCTATACTACTGCGCAAATAGGCATGTCTATGTAGGCAAATAACTCATTTCTGACAAAGTTGCCCAAATGCATCTTAGAAGTGTGCAACTTGTTCCCTGAGTTAGAAAACGTCGAGAAACGGTCATATCTGCTAACGCTGTGCTTCTACACATGTATTTGCTGAACGGTGAAAGCGCACAGTAATGCACTGTTCTCCCAGCAAATACACTGTTTCTAAGGAAATGGGAACACACTGAGGAGACACTTGTGGGAGCTACTGTGACTAAAACTGAGCTTCCCTACGCACAGGGAAGCAAGAGAAATGCTGATTTCATCCAGCCCAGTTACATACTCAGAATCTGTACTACTGCACAAATAGGCATGTCTGTATAGGCAAAAAACTCATTTCTGACAAAGTTGCCAAATGCATCTCAGAAGTGTGCAACTTGTTCCCTGAGTTAGAAAACGTCGAGAAACGTTCGATTCTGCTAGCGCTGTTCTTCTACACATGTAGTTGCTGAACGGTGAAAGCGCACAGTAATGCACTTTTCTCCCAGCAAATACACTGTTTCTAAGGAAATGGGAACACACTGAGGAGACACTTGTGGGAGCTACTGTGACTAAAACTGAGCTTCCCTACACACAGGGAAGCAAGAGAAATGCTGATTTCATCCAGCCCCGTTACATACTCAGAATCTGTACTACTGCGCAAATAGGCATGTCTCTGTAGGCAAAAAACTCATTTCTGACAAAGTTGCCCAAATGCATCTCAGAAGTGTGCAACTTGTTCCCTGAGTTAGAAAATGTCGAGAAACGTTCGTTTCTGCTAGCGCTGTGCTTCTACATATGTATTTGCTGAACGGTGAAAGCGCACAGTAATGCACTTTTCTCCCAGCAAATACACTGTTTCTAAGGAAATGGGAACACACTGAGGAGACACTTGTGGGAGCTACTGTGACTAAAACTGAGCTTCCCTACGCACAGGGAAGCAAGAGAAATGCTGATTTCATCAAGCCCAGTTACATACTCAGAATCTGTACTACTGCACAAATAGGCATGTCTCTTTAGGCAAAAAACTCATTTCTGACAAAGTTGCCCAAATGCATCTCAGAAGTGTGCAACTTGTTCCCTGAGTTAGAAAACGTCGAGAAACGGTCGTTTCTGCTAGCGCTGTGCTTCTACACATGTACTTGTTGAACGGTGAAAGCGCACAGTAATGCACTTTTCTCCCAGCAAATACACTGTTTCTAAGGAAATGGGAACACACAGAGGAGACATTTGTGGGAGCTACTGTGACTAAAACTGAGCTTCCCTACGCACAGGGAAACAAGAGAAATGCTGATTTCATCAAGGCCAGTTACATACTCAGAATCTATACTACTGCGCAAATAGGCATGTCTCTGTAGGCAAAAAACTCATTTCTGACAAAGTTGCCCAAATGCATCTCAGAAGTGTGCCACTTGTTCCCTGAGTTAGAAAACGTCGAGAAACGGTCATATCTGCTAACGCTGTGCTTCTACACATGTATTTGCTGAACGGTGAAAGCGCACAGTAATGCACTTTTCTTTCAGCAAATACACTGTTTCTAAGGAAATGGGAACACACTGAGGAGACACTTGTGGGAGCTACTGGGACTAAAACTGAGCTTCCCTATGCACAGGGAAGCAAGAGAAATGGTGATTTCATCAAGCCCAGTTACATACTCAGAATCTGTACTACTGCGCAAATAGGCATGTCTCTGTAGGCAAAAAACCCATTTCTGACAAAGTTGCCCAAATGCATCTCAGAAGTGTGCAACTTGTTCCCTGAGTTAGAAAACGTCGAGAAACGTTCGTTTCTGCTAGCGCTGTGCTTCTACACATGTATTTGCTGAACGGTGAAAGCGCACAGTAATGCACTTTTCTCCCAGCATATACACTGTTTCTAAGGAAATGGGAACACACTGAGGAGACACTTGTGGGAGCTACTGTGACTAAAACTGAGCTTCCCTACGCACAGGGAAGCAAGAGAAATGCTGATTTCATCCAGCCCAGTTACATACTCAGAATCTGTACTACTGCGCAAATAGGCATGTCTCTGTAGGCAAAAAACTCGTTTCTGACAAAGCTGCCCAAATGCATCTCAGAAGTGTGCAACTTGTTCCCTGAGTTAGAAAACGTCGAGAAACGGTCGTTTCTGCTAGCGCTGTGCTTCTACACATGTATTTGCTGAACGGTGAAAGCGCACAGTAATGCACTTTTCTCCCAGCAAATACACTGTTTCTAAGGAAATGGGAACACACTGAGGAGACACTTGTGGGAGCTACTGTGACTAAAACTGAGCTTCCCTACGCACAGGGAAGCAAGGGAAATGCTGATTTCATCAAGCCCAGTTACATACTCAGAATCTGTACTACTGCACAAATAGGCATGTCTCTTTAGGCAAAAAACTCATTTCTGACAAAGTTGCCCAAATGCATCTCAGAAGTGTGCAACTTGTTCCCTGAGTTAGAAAACGTCGAGAAACGTTCGTTTCTGCTAGCTCTGTGCTTCTACACATGTATTTGCTGAACGGTGAAAGCGCACAGTAATGCACTTTTCTTTCAGCAAATACACTGTTTCTAAGGAAATGGGAACACACTGAGGAGACACTTGTGGGAGCTACTGGGACTAAAACTGAGCTTCCCTACGCACAGGGAAGCAAGAGAAATGGTGATTTCATCAAGCCCAGTTACATACTCAGAATCTGTACTACTGCGCAAATAGGCATGTCTCTGTAGGCAAAAAACCCATTTCTGACAAAGTTGCCCAAATGCATCTCAGAAGTGTGCAACTTGTTCCCTGAGTTAGAAAACGTCGAGAAACGTTCGTTTCTGCTAGCGCTGTGCTTCTACACATGTATTTGCTGAACGGTGAAAGCTCACAGTAATGCACTTTTCTCCCAGCATATACACTGTTTCTAAGGAAATGGGAACACACTGAGGAGACACTTGTGGGAGCTACTGTGACTAAAACTGAGCTTCCGTACGCACAGGGAAGCAAGAGAAATGCTGATTTCATCCAGCCCAGTTACATACTCAGAATCTGTACTACTGCGCAAATAGGCATGTCTCTGTAGGCAAAAAACTCGTTTCTGACAAAGCTGCCCAAATGCATCTCAGAAGTGTGCAACTTGTTCCCTGAGTTAGAAAACGTCGAGAAACGGTCGTTTCTGCTAGCGCTGTGCTTCTACACATGTATTTGCTGAACGGTGAAAGCGCACAGTAATGCACTTTTCTCCCAGCAAATACACTGTTTCTAAGGAAATGGGAACACACTGAGGAGACACTTGTGGGAGCTACTGTGACTAAAACTGAGCTTCCCTACGCACAGGGAAGCAAGGGAAATGCTGATTTCATCAAGCCCAGTTACATACTCAGAATCTGTACTACTGCACAAATAGGCATGTCTCTTTAGGCAAAAAACTCATTTCTGACAAAGTTGCCCAAATGCATCTCAGAAGTGTGCAACTTGTTCCCTGAGTTAGAAAACGTCGAGAAACGTTCGTTTCTGCTAGCTCTGTGCTTCTACACAGTTATTTGCTGAACGGTGAAAGCGCACAGTAATGCACTTTTCTCCCAGCAAATACACTGTTTCTAAGGAAATGGGAACACACAGAGGAGACACTTGTGGGAGCTACTGTGACTAAAACTGAGCTTCCCTACGCACAGGGAAGCAAGAGAAATGCTGATTTCATCAAGCCCAGTTACATACTCAGAATCTATACTACTGCGCAAATAGGCATGTCTCTGTAGGCAAAAAACTCATTTCTGACAAAGTTGCCCAAATGCATCTCAGAAGTGTGCCACTTGTTCCCTGAGTTAGAAAACGTCGAGAAACAGTCATATCTGCTAACGCTGTGCTTCTACACATGTATTTGCTGAACGGTGAAAGCGCACAGTAATGCACTTTTCTCCCAGCAAATACACTGTTTCTAAGGAAATGGGAACACACTGAGGAGACACTTGTGGGAGCTACTGTGACTAAAACTGAGCTTCCCTACGCACAGGGAAGCAAGAGAAATGCTGATTTCATCCAGCCCAGTTACATACTCAGAATCTGTACTACTGCACAAATAGGCATGTCTGTGTAGGCAAAAAACTCATTTCTGACAAAGTTGCCAAATGCATCTCAGAAGTGTGCAACTTGTTCCCTGAGTTAGAAAACGTCGAGAAACGTTCGATTCTGCTAGCGCTGTTCTTCTACACATGTAGTTGTTGAACGGTGAAAGCGCACAGTAATGCACTTTTCTCCCAGCAAATACACTGTTTCTAAGGAAATGGGAACACACTGAGGAGACACTTGTGGGAGCTACTGTGACTAAAATTGAGCTTCCCTACGCACAGGGAAGCAAGAGAAATGCTGATTTCATCAAGACCAGTTACATACTCAGAATCTGTACTACTGCGCAAATAGGCACGTCTCTGTAGGCAAAAAACTCATTTCTGACAAAGTTGCCCAAATGCATCTCAGAAGAGTGCAACTTGTTCCCTGAGTTAGAAAACGTCGAGAAACGGTCGTTTCTGCTAGCGCTGTGCTTCTACACATGTATTTGCTGAACGGTGAAAGCGCACAGTAATGCACTTTTCTCACAGCAAATACACTGTTTCTAAGGAAATGGGAACACACTGAGGAGACACTTGTGGGAGCTACTGAGACTAAAACTGAGCTTCCCTACGCACAGGGAAGCAAGAGAAATGCTGATTTCATCAAGCCCAGTTACATACTCAGAATCTGGACTACTGCGCAAATAGGCATGTCTCTGTAGGCAAAAAACTCATTTCTGACAAAGTTGCCCAAATGCATCTCAGAAGTGTGCAACTTGTTCCCTGAGTTAGAAAACGTTGAGAAACGTTCGTTTCTGCTAGCGCTGTGCTTCTACACATGTATTTGCTGAACGGTGAAAGAGC
The DNA here is from genome assembly GCF_964271855.1 of Acomys minous. Classification (NCBI taxonomy): domain Eukaryota; kingdom Metazoa; phylum Chordata; class Mammalia; order Rodentia; family Muridae; genus Acomys; species Acomys minous. Next base: position 777,924 of record NW_028182180.1, read on the forward strand.
ACAGTAATGCACTTTTCTCCCAGCAAATACACTGTTTCTAAGGAAATGGGAACACACTGAGGAGACACTTGTGGGAGCTACTGTGACTAAAACTGAGCTTCCCTACGCACAGGGAAGCAAGAGAAATGCTGATTTCATCAAGCCCAGTTACATACACAGAATCTGTACTACTGCGCAAATAGGCATGTCTCTGTAGGCAAAAAACTCATTTCTGACAAAGTTGCCCAAATGCATCTCAGAAGTGTGCAACTTGTTCCCTGAGTTAGAAAACGTCGAGAAACGTTCGTTTCTGCTAGCGCTGTGCTTCTATACATGTATTTGCTGAACGGTGAAAGCGCACAGTAATGCACTTTTCTCCCAGCAAATACACTGTTTCTAAGGAAATGGGAACACACTGAGGAGACACTTGTGGGAGCTACTGTGACTAAAACTGAGCTTCCCTACGCACAGGGAAGCAAGAGAAATGCTGATTTCATCAAGCCCAGTTACATACTCAGAATCTGTACTACTGCAGAAATAGGCATGTCTCTTTAGGCAAAAAACTCATTTCTGACAAAGTTGCCCAAATGCATCTCAGAAGTGTGCAACTTGTTCCATGAGTTAGAAAACGTCGAGAAACGTTTGTTTCTGCTAGTGCTGTGCTTCTACACATGTACTTGCTGAACGGTGAAAGCGCACAGTAATGCACTTTTCTCCCAGCAAATACACTGTTTCTAAGGAAATGGGAACACACAGAGGAGACACTTGTGGGAGCTACTGTGACTAAATCTGAGCTTCCCTACGCACAGGGAAGCAAGAGAAATGCTGATTTCATCAAGCCCAGTTACATACTCAGAATCTGTACTACTGCGCAAATAGGCATTCTCTGTAGGCAAAAAACTCATTTCTGACAAAGTTGCCCAAATGCATCTCAGAAGTGTGCAACTTGTTCCCTGAGTTAGAAAACGTCGAGAAACGGTCATATCTGCTAACGCTGTGCTTCTACACATGTATTTGCTGAACGGTGAAAGCGCACAGTAATGCACTTTTCTCCCAGCAAATACACTGTTTCTAATGAAATGGGAACACACTGAGGAGACACTTGTGGGAGCTACTGTGACTAAAACTGAGCTTCCCTACGCACAGGGAAGCAAGAGAAATGCTGATTTCATCCAGCCCAGTTACATACTCAGAATCTGTACTACTGCGCAAATAGGCATGAATCTGTAGGCAAAAAACTCATTTCTGACAAAGTTGCCCAAATGCATCTCAGAAGTTTGCAACTTGTTCCCTGAGTTAGAAAACATCGAGAAACGTTCGATTCTGCTAGCGCTGTGCTTCTACACATGTATTTGCTGAACGGTGAAAGCGCACAGTAATGCACTTTTCTCCCAGCAAATACACTGTTTCTAAGGAAATGGGAACACACTGAGGAGACACTTGTGGGAGCTACTGGGACTAAAACTGAGCTTCCCTACGCACAGGGAAGCAAGAGAAATGCTGATTTCATCAAGCCCAGTTACATACTCAGAATCTGTACTACTGCGCAAATAGGCATGTCTCTGTAGGCAAAAAACTCATTTCGGACAAAGATGCCCAAATGCATCTCAGAAGTGTGCAACTTGTTCCCTGAGTTAGAAAACGTCGAGAAACGTTCGTTTCTGCTAGCACTGTGCTTCTACACATGTATTTGCTGAACGTTGAAAGCGCACAGTAATGCACTTTTCTCCCAGCAAATACACTGTTTCTAAGGAAATGGGAACACACTGAGGAGACACTTGTGGGAGCTACTGGGACTAAAACTGAGCTTCCCTACGCACAGGGAAGCAAGAGAAATGGTGATTTCATCAAGCCCAGTTACATACTCAGAATCTGTACTACTGCGCAAATAGGCATGTCTCTGTAGGCAAAAAACTCATTTCTGACAAAGATGCCCAAATGCATCTCAGAAGTGTGCAACTTGTTCCCTGAGTTAGAAAACGTCGAGAAACGTTCGTTTCTGCTAGCACTGTGCTTCTACACATGTATTTGCTGAACGGTGAAAGCGCACAGTAATACACTTTTCTCCCAGCAAATACACTGTTTCTAAGGAAATGGGAACACACAGAGGAGACACTTGTGGGAGCTACTTTGACTAAAACTGAGCTTCCCTACGCACAGGGAAGCAAGAGAAATGCTGATTTCATCAAGGCCAGTTACATACTCAGAATCTATACTACTGCGCAAATAGGCATGTCTCTGTAGGCAAAAAACTCATTTCTGACAAAGTTGCCCAAATGCATCTAAGAAGTGTGCCACTTGTTCCCTGAGTTAGAAAACGTCGAGAAACGGTCATATCTGCTAACGCTGTGCTTCTACACATGTATTTGCTGAACGGTGAAAGCGCACAGTAATGCACTTTTCTCCCAGCAAATACACTGTTTCTAAGGAAACGGGAACACACTGAGGAGACACTTGTGGGAGCTACTGTGACTAAAACTGAGCTTCCCTACGCACTGGGAAGCAAGAGAAATGCTGATTTCACCAAGCCCAGTTACCTACTCAGAATCTGTACTACTGCGCAAATAGGCATGTCGCTGTAGGCAAAAAACTCATTTCTGACAAAGTTGCCCAAATGCATCTCAGAAGTGTGCAACTTGTTCCCTGAGTTAGAAAACGTCGAGAAACCGTCGTTTCTGCTACCGCTGTGCTTCTACACATGTATTTGGTGAACGGTGAAAGCGCACAGTATTGCACTTTTCTCCCAGCAAATACACTGTTTCTAAGAATATGGGAACACACTGAGGAGACACTTGTGGGAGCTACTGTGACTAAAACTGAGCTTCCCTGCGCACAGGGATCAAGAGAAATGCTGACTTCATCAAGCCCAGTTTCATACTCAGAATCTGTACTACTGCGCAAATAGGCATGTCTCTGTAGGCAAAAAACTCATTCCTGACAACGTTGCCCAAATGCATCTCAGAAGTGTGCAACTTGTTCCCTGAGTTAGAAAACGTCGAGAAACCGTCGTTTCTGCTAGCGCTGTGCTTCTACACATGTATTTGCTGAACGGTGAAAGCGCACAGTAATGCACTTTTCTCCCAGCAAATACACTGTTTCTAAGGAAATGGGAACACACTGAGGAGACACTTGTGGGAGCTACTGTGACTAAAACTGAGCTTCCCTACGCACAGGGAAGCAAGAGAAATGCTGATTTCATCAAGCCCAGTTACATACTCAGAATCTGTACTACTGCGCAAATAGGCATGTCTCTGTAGGCAAAAAACTCATTTCTGACAAAGTTGCCCAAATGCATCTCAGAAGTGTGCAACTTGTTCCCTGAGTTAGAAAACATTGAAAAATGGTCGTTTCTGCTAGCGCTGTGCTCCTACACATGTATTTGCTGAACGGTGAAAGCGCACAGTAATGCACTTTTCTCCCAGCAAATACACTGTTTCTAAGAAAATGGGAACACACTGAGGAGACACTTGTGGGAGCTACTGTGACTAAAACTGAGCTTCCCTACGCACAGGGAAGCAAGAGAAATGCTGATTTCATCAAGCCCCGGTACATACTCAGAATCTGTACTACTGCGCAAATAGGCATGTCTCTTTAGGCAAAAAACTCATTTCTGACAAAGTTGCCCAAATGCATCTCAGAAGTGTGCAACTTGTTCCCTGAGTTAGAAAACGTCGAGAAACCGTCGTTTCTGCTACCGCTGTGCTTCTACACATGTATTTGGTGAACGGTGAAAGCGCACAGTATTGCACTTTTCTCCCAGCAAATACACTGTTACTAAGAAAATGGGAACACACTGAGGAGACACTTGTGGGAGCTACTGTGACTAAAACTGAGCTTCCCTGCGCACAGGGAAGCAAGAGAAATGCTGATTTCATCAAGCCCAGTTTCATACTCAGAATCTGTACTACTGCGCAAATAGGCATGTCTCTGTAGGCAAAAAACTCATTCCTGACAACGTTGCCCAAATGCATCTCAGAAGTGTTCAACTTGTTCCCTGAGTTAGAAAACGTCGAGAAACGGTCGTTTCTGCTAGCGCTGTGCTTCTACACATGTATTTGCTGAACGGTGAAAGCGCACAGTAATGCACTTTTCTCCCAGCAAATACACTGTTTCTAAGGAACTGGGAACACACTGAGGAGACACTTCTGGGAGCTACTGTGACTAAAACTGAGCTTCCCTACGCACAGGGAAGCAAGAGAAATGCTGATTTCATCAAGCCCAGTTACATACTCAGAATCTGTACTACTGCGCAAATAGGCATGTCTCTGTAGGCAAAAAACTCATTTCTGACAAAGTTGCCCAAATGCATCTCAGAAGTGTGCAACTTGTTCCCTGAGTTAGAAAACATTGAAAAATGGTCGTTTCTGCTAGCGCTGTGCTCCTACACATGTATTTGCTGAACGGTGAAAGCGCACAGTAATGCACTTTTCTCCCAACAAATACACTGTTTCTAAGAAAATGGGAACACACTGAGGAGACACTTGTGGGAGCTACTGTGACTAAAACTGAGCTTCCCTACGCACAGGGAAGCAAGAGAAATGCTGATTTCATCAAGCCCCGGTACATACTCAGAATCTGTACTACTGCGCAAATAGGCATGTCTCTGTAGGCAAAAAACTCATTTCTGACAAAGTTGCCCAAATGCATCTCAGAAGTGTGCAACTTGTTTCCTGAGTTAGAAAACGTCGAGAAACGTTCGTTTCTGCTAGCGCTGTGCGTCTACACATGTATTTGTTGAACGGTAAAAGCGCACAGTAATGCACTTTTCTCCCAGCAAATACACTGTTTCTAAGGAAATGGGAACACACTGAGGAGACACTTGTGGGAGCTACTGTGACTAAAACTGTGCTTCCCTACGCACAGGGAAGCAAGAGAAATGCTGATTTCATCAAGCCCAGTTACATACTCAGAATCTGTACTACTGCGCAAATAGGCATGTCTCTGTAGGCAAAAAACTCATTTCTGACAAAGTTGCCCAAATGCATCTCAGAAGTGTGCAACTTGTTCCCTGAGTAGAAAACGTCGAGAAACGGTCGTTTCTGCTAGCGCTGTGCTTCTACACATGTATTTGCTGAACGATGAAAGCGCACAGTAATGCACTTTTCTCCCAGCAAATACACTGTTTCTAAGGAAATGGGAACACACTGAGGAGACACTTGTGGGAGCTACTGTGACTAAAACTGAGCTTCCCTACGCACAGGGAAGCAAGAGAAATGCTGATTTCATCAAGCCCAGTTACATACTCAGAATCTGTACTACTGCGCAAATAGGCATGTCTCTGTAGGCAAAAAACTCATTTCTGACAAAGTTGCCCAAATGCATCTCAAATGTGTGCAACTTGTTCCCTGAGTTAGAAAACGTCGAGAAACGGTCGTTTCTGCTAGCGCTGTGCTTCTACACATGTATTTGCTGAACGGTGAAAGCGCACAGTAATGCACTTTTCTCCCAGCAAATACACTGTTTCTAAGGAAATAAGAACACACTGAGGAGACACTAGAGGGAGCTACTGTGACTAAAACTGAGCTTCCCTACGCACAGGGAAGCAAGAGAAATGCTGATTTCATCAAGCCCAGTTACATACTCAGAATCTTTACTACTGCGCAAATAGGCATGTCTCTGTAGGCAAAAAACTCATTTCTGACAAAGTTGCCCAAATGCATCTCAGAAGTGTGCAACTTGTTCCCTGAGTTAGAAAACGTCGAGTAACATTCGTTTCTGCTAGCGCTGTGCTTCTACACATGTATTTGCTGAACGGTGAAAGCGCACAGTAATGCACTTTTCTCCCAGCAAATACACTGTTTCTAAGGAACTGGGAACACACTGAGGAGACACTTGTGGGAGCTACTGGGACTTAAACTGAGCTTCCCTGCGCACAGGGAAGCAAGAGAAATGCTGATTTCATCAAGCCCAGTTACATACTCAGAATCTGTACTACTGCGCAAATAGGCATGTCTCTGTAGGCAAAAAACTCATTTCAGACAAAGTTGCCCAAATGCATCTCAGAAGTGTGCCACTTGTTCCCTGAGTTAGAAAACGTCGAGAAACGGTAGTTTCAGCTAGCGCTGTGCTTCTACACATGTATTTGCTGAACGGTGAAAGCGCACGATAATGCACTTTTCTCCCAGCAAATACACTGTTTCTAAGGAACTGGGAACACACTGAGGAGACACTTGTGGGAGCTACTGTGACTAAAACTGAGCTTCCCTACGCACAGGGAAGCAAGAGAAATGCTGATTTCATCAAGCCCAGTTACATACTCAGAATCTGTACTACTGCGCAAATAGGCATGTCTCTTTAGGCAAAAAACTCATTTCTGACAAAGTTGCCCAAATGCATCTCAGAAGTGTGCAACTTGTTCCCTGAGTTAGACAACGTCGAGAAACGTTCGTTTCTGCTAGTGCTGTGCTTCTACACATGTATTTGCTGAACGGTGAAAGCGCACAGTAATGCACTTTTCTCCCAGTAAATACACTGTTTCTAAGAAAATGGGAACACACTGAGGAGACACTTGTGGGAGCTACTGTAACTAAAACTGAGCTTCCGTACGCACAGGGAAGCAAGAGAAATGCTGATTTCATCAAGCCCAGTTACATACTCAGAATCTGTACTACTGCGCAAATAGGCATGTCTCTGTAGGCAAAAAACTCATTTCTGACAAAGTTGCCCAAATGCATCTCAGAAGTGTGCAACTTGTTCCCTGAGTTAGAAAACGTCGAGAAACCGTCGTTTCTGCTAGCGCTGTGCTTCTACACATGTATTTGCTGAACGGTGAAAGCGCACAGTAATGCACTTTTCTCCCAGCAAATACACTGCTTCTAAGGAACAGGGAACACACTGAGGAGACACTTGTGGGAGCTACTGTGACTAAAACTGAGCTTCCCTACGCACAGGGAAGCAAGAGAAATGCTGATTTCATCAAGCCCAGTTACATACTCAGAATCTGTACTACTGCGCAAATAGGCATGTCTCTGTAGGCAAAAACCTCATTTCTGACAAAGTTGCCCAAATGCATCTCAGAAGTGTGCAACTTGTTCCCTGAGTTAGAAAACGTCGAGAAACGTTCGTTTCTGCTAGCGCTGTGCTTCTACACATGTATTTGCTGAACGATGAAAGCGCACAGTAATGCACTTTTCTCCCAGCAAATACACTGTTTCTAAGGAAATGGGAACACACTGAGGAGACACTTGTGGGAGCTACTGTGACTAAAACTGAGCTTCCCTACGCACAGGGAAGCAAGAGAAATGCTGATTTCATCAAGCCCAGTTACATACTCAGAATCTGTACTACTGCGCAAATAGGCATGTCTCTGTAGGCAAAAAACTCATTTCTGACAAAGTTGCCCAAATGCATCTCAGAAGTGTGCAACTTGTTCCCTGAGTTAGAAAACGTCGAGAAACCGTCGTTTCTGCTAGCGCTGTGCTTCTACACATTTATTTGCTGAACGGTGAAAGCACACAGTAATGCACTTTTCTCCCAGCAAATACACTGTTTCTAAGGAAATGGGAACACACTGAGGAGACACTTGTGGGAGCTACTGTGACTAAAACTGAGCTTCGCTATGCACAGGGAAGCAAGAGAAATGCTGATTTCATCAAGCCCAGTTACATACTCAGAATCTGTACTACTGCACAAATAGGCATGTCTCTGTAGGCAAAAAACTCATTTCTGACAAAGTTGCCCAAATGCATCTCAGAAGTGTGCAACTTGTTCCCTGAGTTAGAAAACGTCGAGAAACGGTCGTTTCTGCTAGCGCTGTGCTTCTACACATGTATTTGCTGAACGGTGAAAGCGCACAGTAATGCACTTTTCTCCCAGCAAATACACTGTTTCTAAGGAAATGGGAACACACTGAGGAGACACTTGTGGGAGCTACTGTGACTAAAACTGAGCTTCCCTACACACAGGGAAGCAAGAGAAATCCTGATTTCATCAAGCCCAGTTACATACTCAGAATCTGTACTACTGCGCAAATAGGCATGTCTCTGTAGGCAAAAAACTCATTTCTGACAAAGTTGCCCAAATGCATCTCAGAAGTGTGAAACTTGTTCCCTGAGTTAGAAAACGTCGAGAAACGGTCGTTTCTGCTAGCGCTGTGCTTCTACACATGTATTTGCTGAATGGTGAAAGCGCACAGTAATGCACTTTTCTCCCAGCAAATACACTGTTTCTAAGGAAATGGGAACACACTGAGGAGACACTTGTGGGAGCTACTGTGACTAAAACTGAGCTTCCCTACGCACAGGGAAGCAAGAGAAATGCTGATTTCATCCAGCCCAGTTACATACTTAGAATCTCTACTACTGCACAAATAGGCATGTCTCTGTAGGCAAAAAACTCATTTCTGACAAAGTTGCCCAAATGCATCTCAGAAGTGTGCAACTTGTTCCCTGAGTTAGAAAACGTCGAGAAACGGTCGTTTCTGCTAGCGTTGTGCTTCTACACATGTATTTGCTGAACGGTGAAAGCGCACAGTAATGCACTTTTCTCCCAGCAAATACACTGTTTCTAAGGAAATGGGAACACACTGAGGAGACACTTGTGGGAGCTACTGTGACTAAAACTGAGCTTCCCTACGCACAGGGAAGCAAGAGAAATGCTGATTTCATCAAGCCCAGTTACATACTCAGAATCTGTACTACTGCGCAAATAGGCATGTCTCTTTAGGCAAAACTCATTTCTGACAAAGTTGCCCAAATGCATCTCAGAAGTGTGCAACTTGTTCCCTGAGTTAGAAAACGTCGAGAAACGGTCGTTTCTGCTAGCGCTGTGCTTCTACACATGTATTTGCTGAACGGTGAAAGCGCACAGTAATGCACTTTTCTCCCAGCAAATACACTGTTTCTAAGGAAATGGGAACACACTGAGGAGACACTTGTGGGAGCTACTGTGACTAAAACTGAGCTTCCCTACGCACAGGGAAGCTAGAGAAATGCTGATTTCATCAAGCCCAGTTACATACTCAGAATCTGTACTACTGCGCAAATAGGCATGTCTCTGTAGGCAAAAAACTCATTTCTGACAAAGTTGCCCAAATGCATCTCAGAAGTGTGCAACTTGTTCCCTGAGTTAGAAAACGTCGAGAAACGGTCGTTTCTGCTAGCGCTGTCCTTCTACACATGTATTTGCTGAACGGTGAAAGCGCACAGTAATGCACTTTTCTCCCAGCAAATACACTGTTTCTAAGAAAATGGGAACACACTGCGGAGACACTTGTGGGAGCTACTGTGACTAAAACTGAGCTTCCCTATGCACAGGGAAGCAAGAGAAATGCTGATTTCATCAAGCCCAGTTACATACACAGAATCTGTACTACTGCGCTAATAGGCATGTCTCTTTAGGCAAAAAACTCATTTCTGACAAAGTTGCCCAAATGCATCTCAGAAGTGTGCAACTTGTTCCCTGAGTTAGAAAACGTCGAGAAACGTTCGTTTCTGCTAGCGCTGTGCTTCTACACATGTATTTGCTGAACGGTGAAAGCGCACAGTAATGCACTTTTCTCCCAGCAAATACACTGTTTCTAAGGAAATGGTAACACACTGAGGAGACACTTGTGGGAGCTACTGTGACTAAAACTGAGCTTCCCTACGCACAGGGAAGCAAGAGAAATGCTGATTTCATCAAGCCCAGTTACATACTCAGAATCTGTACTACTGCGCAAATAGGCATGTCTCTGTAGGCAAAAAACTCATTTTTGAGAAAGTTACCGAAATGCATCGCAGAAGTGTGCAACTTGTTCCCTGAGTTCGAAAACATCGAGAAACGTTCGTTTCTGCTAGCGCTGTGCTTCTACACATGTATTAGCTGAACGGTGAAAGCGCACAGTAATGCACTTTTCTCCCAGCAAATACACTGTTTCTAAGGAAATGGGAACACACTGAGGAGACACTTGTGGGAGCTACTGTGACTAAAACTGAGCTTCCCTACGCACAGGGAAGCAAGAGAAATGCTGATTTCATCAAGCCCAGTTACATACTCAGAATCTGTACTACTGCGCAAATAGGCATGTCTCTGTAGGCAAAAAACTCATTTCTGACAAAGTTGCCCAAATGCATCTCAGAAGTGTGCCACTTGTTCCCTGCGTTAGAAAACGTCGAGAAACGGTCGTTTCTGCTAGCGCTGTGCTTCTACACATGTATTTGCTGAACGGTGAAAGTGCACAGTAATGCACTTTTCTCCCAGAATACACTGTTTCTAAGGAAATGGGAACACACTGAGGAGACACTTGTGGGAGCTACTGTGACTAAAACTGAGCTTCCCTACGCACTGGGAAGCAAGAGAAATGCTGATTTCATCAAGCCCAGTTACATACTCAGAATCTGTACTACTGCGCAAATAGGCATGTCTCTGTAGACAAAAAAATCATTTTTGAGAAAGTTACCGAAATGCATCTCAGAAGTGTGCAACTTGTTCCCTTAGTTAGAAAACGTCTAGAAACGGTCGTTTCTGCTAGCGCTGTGCTTCTACACATGTATTTGCTGAACGGTGAAAGCGCACAGTAATGCACTTTTCTCCCAGCAAATACACTGTTTCTAAGGAAATGGGAACACACTGCGGAGACACTTGTGGGAGCTACTGTGATTAAAACTGAGCTTCCCTACGCACAGGGAAGCAAGAGAAATGCTGATTTCATCAAGCCCAGTTACATACTCAGAATCTGTACTACTGCGCAAATAGGCATGTCTCTGAAGGCAAAAAACTCATTTCTGACAAAGTTGCCCAAATGCATCTCAGAAGTGTGCAACTTGTTCCCTGAGTTAGAAAACGTCGAGAAACGGTCGTTTCTGCTAGCGCTGTGCTTCTACACATGTATTTGCTGAACGGTGAAAGCACACAGTAATGCACTTTTCTCCCAGCAAATACACTGTTTCTAAGGAAATGGGAACACACTGAGGAGACACTTGTGGGAGCTACTGTGACTAAAACTGAGCTTCCCTACGCACAGGGAAGCAAGAGAAATGCTGATTTCATCAAGCCCAGTTACATACTCAGAATCTGTACTACTGCGCAAATAGGCATGTCTCTGTAGGCAAAAAACTCATTTCTGACAAAGTTGCCCAAATGCATCTCAGAAGTGTGCCACTTGTTCCCTGAGTTAGAAAACGTCGAGAAACGGTCGTTTCAGCTAGCGCTGTGCTTCTACACATGTATTTGCTGAACGGTGAAAGCGCACAGTAATGCACTTTTCTCCCAGCAAATACACTGTTTCTAAGGAAATGGGAACACACTGAGGAGACACTTGTGGGAGCTACTGTGACTAAAACTGAGCTTCCCTACGCACAGGGAAGCAAGAGAAATGCTGATTTCATCAAGCCCAGTTACATACTCAGATCTGTACTAATGCGCAAATAGGCATGTCTCTTTAGGCAAAAAACTCATTTTTGAGAAAGTTACCGAAATGCATCTCAGAAGTGTGCAACTTGTTCCCTGAGTTCGAAAACGTCGAGAAACGGTCGTTTCTGCTAGCGCTGTGCTTCTACATATGTATTTGCTGAACGGTGAAAGTGCACAGTAATGCACTTTTCTCCCAGCAAATACACTGTTTCTAAGGAAATGGGAACACACTGAGGAGACACTTGTGGGAGCTACTGTGACTAAAACTGAGCTTCCCTACGCACTGGGAAGCAAGAGAAATGCTGATTTCATCAAGCCCAGTTACATACTCAGAATCTCTACTACTACGCAAATAGGCATGTCTCTGTAGGCAAAAAACTCATTTTTGAGAAAGTTACCGAAATGCATCTCAGAAGTGTGCAACTTGTTTCCTTAGTTAGAAAACGTCGAGAAACGGTCGTTTCTGCTAGCGCTGTGCTTCTACACATGTATTTGCTGAACGGTGAAAGCGCACAGTAATGCACTTTTCTCCCAGCAAATACACTGTTTCTAAGGAAATGGGAACACACTGAGGAGACACTTGTGGGAGCTACTGTGACTAAAACTGAGCTTCCCTACGCACAGGGAAGCAAGAGAAATGCTGATTTCATCAAGCCCAGTTACATACTCAGAATCTGTACTACTGCGCAAAAAGGCATGTCTCTGTAGGCAAAAAACTCATTTTTGAGAAAGTTACCGAAATGCATCGCAGAAGTGTGCAACTTGTTCCCTGAGTTCGAAAACGTCGAGAAACGTTCGTTTCTGCTAGCGCTGTGACGGTGAAAGCGCACAGTAATGCACTTTTCTCCCTCAAATACACTGTTTCTAAGGAAATGGGAACACACTGAGGAGACACTTGTGGGAGCTACTGTGACTAAAACTGAGCTTCCCTACGCACAGGGAAGCAAGAGAAATGCTGATTTCATCAAGCCCAGTTACATACTCAGAATCTGTACTACTGCGCAAATAGGCATGTCTCTTTAGGCAAAAAACTCATTTTTGAGAAAGTTACCGAAATGCATCTCAGAAGTGTGCCACTTGTTCCCTGAGTTAGAAAACGTTGACAAACGGTCGTTTCTGCTAGCGCTGTGCTTCTACACATGTATTTGCTTAACGGTGAAAGTGCACAGTAATGCACTTTTCTCCCAGAATACACTGTTTCTAAGGAAATGGGAACACACTGAGGAGACACTTGTGGGAGCTACTGTGACTAAAACTGAGCTTCCCTACGCACTGGGAAGCAAGAGAAATGCTGATTTCATCAAGCCCAGTTACATACTCAGAATCTGTACTACTGCGCAAATAGGCATGTCTCTGTAGGCAAAAAACTCATTTTTGAGAAAGTTACCGAAATGCATCTCAGAAGTGTGCAACTTGTTCCCTTAGTTAGAAAACGTCGAGAAACGGTCGTTTCTGCTAGCGCTGTGCTTCTACACATGTATTTGCTGAACGGTGAAAGCGCACAGTAATGCACTTTTCTCCCAGCAAATACACTGTTTCTAAGGAAATGGGAACACACTGAGGAGACACTTGTGGGAGCTACTGTGACTAAAACTGAGCTTCCCTACGCACAGGGAAGAAAGAGAAATGCTGATTTCATCAAGCCCAGTTACATACTCAGAATCTGTACTACTGCGCAAATAGGCATGTCTCTTTAGGCAAAACTCATTTCTGACAAAGTTGCCCAAATGCATCTCAGAAGTGTGCAACTTGTTCCCTGAGTTAGAAAACGTCGAGAAACGGTCGTTTCTGCTAGCGCTGTGCTTCTACACATGTATTTGCTGAACGGTGAAAGCGCACAGTAATGCACTTTTCTCCCAGCAAATACACTGTTTCTAAGGAAATGGGAACACACTGAGGAGACACTTGTGGGAGCTACTGTGACTAAAACTGAGCTTCCCTACGCACAGGGAAGCTAGAGAAATGCTGATTTCATCAAGCCCAGTTACATACTCAGAATCTGTACTACTGCGCAAATAGGCATGTCTCTGTAGGCAAAAAACTCATTTCTGACAAAGTTGCCCAAATGCATCTCAGAAGTGTGCAACTTGTTCCCTGAGTTAGAAAACGTCGAGAAACGGTCGTTTCTGCTAGCGCTGTCCTTCTACACATGTATTTGCTGAACGGTGAAAGCGCACAGTAATGCACTTTTCTCCCAGCAAATACACTGTTTCTAAGAAAATGGGAACACACTGCGGAGACACTTGTGGGAGCTACTGTGACTAAAACTGAGCTTCCCTATGCACAGGGAAGCAAGAGAAATGCTGATTTCATCAAGCCCAGTTACATACACAGAATCTGTACTACTGCGCTAATAGGCATGTCTCTTTAGGCAAAAAACTCATTTCTGACAAAGTTGCCCAAATGCATCTCAGAAGTGTGCAACTTGTTCCCTGAGTTAGAAAACGTCGAGAAACGTTCGTTTCTGCTAGCGCTGTGCTTCTACACATGTATTTGCTGAACGGTGAAAGCGCACAGTAATGCACTTTTCTCCCAGCAAATACACTGTTTCTAAGGAAATGGTAACACACTGAGGAGACACTTGTGGGAGCTACTGTGACTAAAACTGAGCTTCCCTACGCACAGGGAAGCAAGAGAAATGCTGATTTCATCAAGCCCAGTTACATACTCAGAATCTGTACTACTGCGCAAATAGGCATGTCTCTGTAGGCAAAAAACTCATTTTTGAGAAAGTTACCGAAATGCATCGCAGAAGTGTGCAACTTGTTCCCTGAGTTCGAAAACATCGAGAAACGTTCGTTTCTGCTAGCGCTGTGCTTCTACACATGTATTAGCTGAACGGTGAAAGCGCACAGTAATGCACTTTTCTCCCAGCAAATACACTGTTTCTAAGGAAATGGGAACACACTGAGGAGACACTTGTGGGAGCTACTGTGACTAAAACTGAGCTTCCCTACGCACAGGGAAGCAAGAGAAATGCTGATTTCATCAAGCCCAGTTACATACTCAGAATCTGTACTACTGCGCAAATAGGCATGTCTCTGTAGGCAAAAAACTCATTTCTGACAAAGTTGCCCAAATGCATCTCAGAAGTGTGCCACTTGTTCCCTGAGTTAGAAAACGTCGAGAAACGGTCGTTTCTGCTAGCGCTGTGCTTCTACACATGTATTTGCTGAACGGTGAAAGTGCACAGTAATGCACTTTTCTCCCAGAATACACTGTTTCTAAGGAAATGGGAACACACTGAGGAGACACTTGTGGGAGCTACTGTGACTAAAACTGAGCTTCCCTACGCACTGGGAAGCAAGAGAAATGCTGATTTCATCAAGCCCAGTTACATACTCAGAATCTGTACTACTGCGCAAATAGGCATGTCTCTGTAGACAAAAAAATCATTTTTGAGAAAGTTACCGAAATGCATCTCAGAAGTGTGCAACTTGTTCCCTTAGTTAGAAAACGTCGAGAAACGGTCGTTTCTGCTAGCGCTGTGCTTCTACACATGTATTTGCTGAACGGTGAAAGCGCACAGTAATGCACTTTTCTCCCAGCAAATACACTGTTTCTAAGGAAATGGGAACACACTGCGGAGACACTTGTGGGAGCTACTGTGATTAAAACTGAGCTTCCCTACGCACAGGGAAGCAAGAGAAATGCTGATTTCATCAAGCCCAGTTACATACTGAGAATCTGTACTACTGCGCAAATAGGCATGTCTCTGAAGGCAAAAAACTCATTTCTGACAAAGTTGCCCAAATGCATCTCAGAAGTGTGCAACTTGTTCCCTGAGTTAGAAAACGTCGAGAAACGGTCGTTTCTGCTAGCGCTGTGCTTCTACACATGTATTTGCTGAACGGTGAAAGCACACAGTAATGCACTTTTCTCCCAGCAAATA
This sequence comes from Acomys minous, assembly GCF_964271855.1. Classification (NCBI taxonomy): domain Eukaryota; kingdom Metazoa; phylum Chordata; class Mammalia; order Rodentia; family Muridae; genus Acomys; species Acomys minous. The sequence continues at coordinate 793,126 of NW_028182180.1, forward strand.
CACTGTTTCTAAGGAAATGGGAACACACTGAGGAGACACTTGTGGGAGCTACTGTGACTAAAACTGAGCTTCCCTACGCACAGGGAAGCAAGAGAAATGCTGATTTCATCAAGCCCAGTTACATACTCAGAATCTGTACTACTGCGCAAATAGGCATGTCTCTGTAGGCAAAAAACTCATTTCTGACAAAGTTGCCCAAATGCATCTCAGAAGTGTGCCACTTGTTCCCTGAGTTAGAAAACGTCGAGAAACGGTCGTTTCAGCTAGCGCTGTGTTCTACACATGTATTTGCTGAACGGTGAAAGCGCACAGTAATGCACTTTTCTCCCAGCAAATACACTGTTTCTAAGGAAATGGGAACACACTGAGGAGACACTTGTGGGAGCTACTGTGACTAAAACTGAGCTTCCCTACGCACAGGGAAGCAAGAGAAATGCTGATTTCATCAAGCCCAGTTACATACTCAGATCTGTACTAATGCGCAAATAGGCATGTCTCTTTAGGCAAAAAACTCATTTTTGAGAAAGTTACCGAAATGCATCTCAGAAGTGTGCAACTTGTTCCCTGAGTTCGAAAACGTCGAGAAACGGTCGTTTCTGCTAGCGCTGTGCTTCTACATATGTATTTGCTGAACGGTGAAAGTGCACAGTAATGCACTTTTCTCCCAGCAAATACACTGTTTCTAAGGAAATGGGAACACACTGAGGAGACACTTGTGGGAGCTACTGTGACTAAAACTGAGCTTCCCTACGCACTGGGAAGCAAGAGAAATGCTGATTTCATCAAGCCCAGTTACATACTCAGAATCTCTACTACTACGCAAATAGGCATGTCTCTGTAGGCAAAAAACTCATTTTTGAGAAAGTTACCGAAATGCATCTCAGAAGTGTGCAACTTGTTTCCTTAGTTAGAAAACGTCGAGAAACGGTCGTTTCTGCTAGCGCTGTGCTTCTACACATGTATTTGCTGAATGGTGAAAGCGCACAGTAATGCACTTTTCTCCCAGCAAATACACTGTTTCTAAGGAAATGGGAACACACTGAGGAGACACTTGTGGGAGCTACTGTGACTAAAACTGAGCTTCCCTACGCACAGGGAAGCAAGAGAAATGCTGATTTCATCAAGCCCAGTTACATACTCAGAATCTGTACTACTGCGCAAAAAGGCATGTCTCTGTAGGCAAAAAACTCATTTTTGAGAAAGTTACCGAAATGCATCGCAGAAGTGTGCAACTTGTTCCCTGAGTTCGAAAACGTCGAGAAACGTTCGTTTCTGCTAGCGCTGTGACGGTGAAAGCGCACAGTAATGCACTTTTCTCCCAGCAAATACACTGTTTCTAAGGAAATGGGAACACACTAAGGAGACACTTGTGGGAGCTACTGTGACTAAAACTGAGCTTCCCTACGCACTGGGAAGCAAGAGAAATGCTGATTTCATCAAGCCCAGTTACAGACTCAGAATCTGTACTACTGCGCAAATAGGCATGTCTCTGTAGGCAAAAAACTCATTTCTGACAAAGTTGCCCAAATGCATCTCAGAAGTGTGCCACTTGTTCCCTGAGTTAGAAAACGTCGAGAAACGGTCGTTTCAGCTAGCGCTGTGCTTCTACACATGTATTTGCTGAACGGTGAAAGCGCACAGTAATGCACTTTTCTCCCAGCAAATACACTGTTTCTAAGGAAATGGGAACACACTGAGGAGACACTTGTGGGAGCTACTGTGACTAAAACTGAGCTTCCCTACGCACAGGGAAGCAAGAGAAATGCTGATTTCATCAAGCCCAGTTACATACTCAGAATCTGTACTACTGCGCAAATAGGCATGTCTCTGTAGGCAAAAAACTCATTTTTGAGAAAGTTACCGAAATGCATCGCAGAAGTGTGCAACTTGTTCCCTGAGTTAGAAAACGTCGAGAAACGTTCGTTTCTGCTAGCGCTGTGCTTCTACACATGTATTAGCTGAACGGTGAAAGCGCACAGTAATGCACTTTTCTACCAGCAAATACACTGTTTCTAAGGAAATGGGAACACACTGAGGAGACACTTGTGGGAGCTACTGTGACTAAAACTGAGCTTCCCTACGCACAGGGAAGCAAGAGAAATGCTGATTTCATCAAGCCCAGTTACATACTCAGAATCTGTACTACTGCGCAAATAGGCATGTCTCTTTAGGCAAAAAACTCATTTTTGAGAAAGTTACCGAAATGCATCTCAGAAGTGTGCCACTTGTTCCCTGAGTTAGAAAACGTTGACAAACGGTCGTTTCTGCTAGCGCTGTGCTTCTACACATGTATTTGCTTAACGGTGAAAGTGCACAGTAATGCACTTTTCTCCCAGAATACACTGTTTCTAAGGAAATGGGAACACACTGAGGAGACACTTGTGGGAGCTACTGTGACTAAAACTGAGCTTCCCTACGCACTGGGAAGCAAGAGAAATGCTGATTTCATCAAGCCCAGTTACATACTCAGAATCTGTACTACTGCGCAAATAGGCATGTCTCTGTAGGCAAAAAACTCATTTTTGAGAAAGTTACCGAAATGCATCTCAGAAGTGTGCAACTTGTTCCCTTAGTTAGAAAACGTCGAGAAACGGTCGTTTCTGCTAGCGCTGTGCTTCTACACATGTATTTGCTGAACGGTGAAAGCGCACAGTAATGCACTTTTCTCCCAGCAAATACACTGTTTCTAAGGAAATGGGAACACACTGAGGAGACACTTGTGGGAGCTACTGTGACTAAAACTGAGCTTCCCTACGCACAGGGAAGAAAGAGAAATGCTGATTTCATCAAGCCCAGTTACATACTCAGAATCTGTACTACTGCGCAAATAGGCATGTCTCTGAAGGCAAAAAACTCATTTCTGACAAAGTTGCCCAAATGCATCTCAGAAGTGTGCAACTTGTTCCCTGAGTTAGAAAACGTCGAGAAACGGTCGTTTCTGCTAGCGCTGTGCTTCTACACATGTATTTGCTGAACGGTGAAAGCGCACAGTAATGCACTTTTCTCCCAGCAAATACACTGTTTCTAAGGAAATGGGAACACACTGAGGAGACACTTGTGGGAGCTACTGTGACTAAAACTGAGCTTCCCTACGCACAGGGAAGCAAGAGAAATGCTGATTTCATCAAGCCCAGTTACATACTCAGAATCTGTACTACTGCGCAAATAGGCATGTCTCTGTAGGCAAAAAACTCATTTTTGAGAAAGTTACCGAAATGCATCGCAGAAGTGTGCCACTTGTTCCCTGAGTTCGAAAACGTCGAGAAACGTTCGTTTCTGCTAGCGCTGTGCTTCTACACATGTATTAGCTGAACGGTGAAAGCGCACAGTAATGCACTTTTCTACCAGCAAATACACTGTTTCTAAGGAAATGGGAACACACTGAGGAGACACTTGTGGGAGCTACTGTGACTAAAACTGAGCTTCCCTACGCACAGGGAAGCAAGAGAAATGCTGATTTCATCAAGCCCAGTTACATACTCAGAATCTGTACTACTGCGCAAATAGGCATGTCTCTTTAGGCAAAAAACTCATTTTTGAGAAAGTTACCGAAATGCATCTCAGAAGTGTGCCACTTGTTCCCTGAGTTAGAAAACGTCGAGAAACGGTCGTTTCTGCTAGCGCTGTGCTTCTACACATGTATTTGCTTAACGGTGAAAGTGCACAGTAATGCACTTTTCTCCCAGAATACACTGTTTCTAAGGAAATGGGAACACACTGAGGAGACACTTGTGGGAGCTACTGTGACTAAAACTGAGCTTCCCTACGCACAGGGAAGCAAGAGGAATGCTGAGTTCATCAAGCCCAGTTACATACTCAGAATCTGTACTACTGCGCAAATAGGCATGTCTCTGTAGGCAAAAAACTCATTTTTGAGAAAGTTACCGAAATGCATCTCAGAAGTGTGCAACTTGTTTCCTTAGTTAGAAAACGTCGAGAAACGGTCGTTTCTGCTAGCGCTGTGCTTCTACACATGTATTTGCTGAACGGTGAAAGCGCACAGTAATGCACTTTTCTCCCAGCAAATACACTGTTTCTAAGGAAATGGGAACACACTGAGGAGACACTTGTGGGAGCTACTGTGACTAAAACTGAGCTTCCCTACGCACAGGGAAGCAAGAGAAATGCTGATTTCATCAAGCCCAGTTACATACTCAGAATCTGTACTACTGCGCAAATAGGCATGTCTCTGTAGGCAAAAAACTCATTTTTGAGAAAGTTACCGAAATGCATCGCAGAAGTGTGCAACTTGTTCCCTGAGTTCGAAAACGTCGAGAAACGTTCGTTTCTGCTAGCGCTGTGCTTCTACACATGTATTTGCTGAACGGTGAAAGCGCACAGTAATGAACTTTTCTCCCAGCAAAAACACTGTTTCTAAGGAAATGGGAACACACTGAGGAGACACTTGTGGGAGCTACTGTAACTAAAACTGAGCTTCCCTACGCACAGGGAAGCAAGAGAAATGCTGATTTCATCAAGCCCAGTTACATACTCAGAATCTGTACTACTACGCAAATAGGCATGTCTCTGTAGGCAAAAAATTCATTTTTGAGAAAGTTACCGAAATGCATCTCAGAAGTGTGCAACTTGTTCCCTGAGTTAGAAAACGTCGAGAAACGGTCGTTTCTGCTAGCGCTGTGCTTCTACACATGTATTTGCTGAACGGTGAAAGCGCACAGTAATGCACTTTTCTCCCAGCAAATACACTGTTTCTAAGGAAATGGGAACACACTGAGGAGACACTTGTGGGAGCTACTGTGACTAAAACTGAGCTTCCCTACGCACAGGGAAGCAAGAGAAATGCTGATTTCATCAAGCCCAGTTACATACTCAGAATCTGTACTACTGCGCAAATAGGCATGTCTCTTTAGGCAAAAAAACTCATTTCTGACAACGTTGCCCAAATGCATCTCAGAAGTGTGCAACTTGTTCCCTGAGTTAGAAAACGTCGAGAAACGGTCGTTTCTGCTAGCGCTGTGCTTCAACACATGTATTTGCTGAATGGTGAAAGCGCACAGTAATGCACTTTTCTCCCAGCAAATACACTGTTTCTAAGGAAATGGGAACACACTGAGGGGACACTTGTGGGAGCTACTGTGACTAAAACTGAGCTTCCCTACGCACAGGGAAGCAAGAAAAATGCTGATTTCATCAAGCCCAGTTACATACTCAGAATCTGTACTACTGCGCAAATAGGCATGTCTCTGTAGGCAAAAAAAATCATTTTTGAGAAAGTTACCGAAATGCATCTCAGAAGTGTGCAACTTGTTCCCTGAGTTCGAAAACGTCGAGAAACGTTCGTTTCTGCTACCGCTGTGCTTCTACACATGTATTTGCTGAACGGTGAAAGCGCACAGTAATGCACTTTTCTCCCAGCAAATACACTGTTTCTAAGGAAATGGGAACACACTGAGGAGACACTTGTGGGAGCTACTGTGACTAAAACTGAGCTTCCCTACGCACAGGGAAGCAAGAGAAATGCTGATTTCATCAAGCCCAGTTACATACTCAGAATCTGTACTACTGCGCAAATAGGCATGTCTCTTTAGGCAAAAAACTCATTTCTGACAAAGTTGCCCAAATGCATCTCAGAAGTGTGCCACTTGTTCCCTGAGTTAGAAAACGTCGAGAAACGGTCGTTTCAGCTAGCGCTGTGCTTCTACACATGTATTTGCTGAACGGTGAAAGCGCACAGTGATGCACTTTTCACCCAGCAAATACACTGTTTCTAAGGAAATGGGAACACACTGAGGAGACACTTGTGGGAGCTACTGTGACTAAAACTGAGCTTCCCTACGCACAGGGAAGCAAGAGAAATGCTGATTTCATCAAGCCCAGTTACATACTCAGAATCTGTACTACTGCGCAAATAGGCATGTCTCTTTAGGCAAAAAACTCATTTTTGAGAAAGTTACCGAAATGCATCTCAGAAGTGTGCAACTTGTTCCCTGAGTTAGAAAACGTCGAGAAACGTTCGTTTCTGCTAGCGCTGTGCTTCTACACATGTATTTGCTGAACGGTGAAAGCGCACAGTAATGCACTTTTCTCCCAGCAAATACACTGTTTCTAAGGAACTGGGAACACACTTAGGAGACACTTGTGGGAGCTACTGTGACTAAAACTGAGCTTCCCTACGCACAGGGAAGCAAGAGAATGCTGATTTCATCAAGCCCAGTTACCTACTCAGAACCTGTACTACTGCGCAAATAGGCATGTCTCTGTAGGCAAAAAACTCATTTCTGACAAAGTTGCCCAAATGCATCTCAGACGTGTGCAACTTGTTCCCTGAGTTAGAAAACGTCGAGAAACGGTCGTTTCTGCTAGCGCTGTGCTTCTACACATGTATTTGCTGAACGGTGAAAGCGCACAGTAATGCACTTTTCTCCCAGCAAATACACTGTTTCTAAAGGACTGGGGACACACTGAGGAGACACTTGTGGGAGCTACTGTGACTAAAACTGAGCTTCCCTACGCACAAGGAAGCAAGAGAATGCTGATTTCATCAAGCCCAGTTACATGCTCAGAATCTGTACTACTGCGCAAATAGGCATGTCTCTGTAGGCAAAAAACTCATTTCTGACAAAGTTGCCCAAATGCATCTCAGAAGTGTGCAACTTGTTCCCTGAGTTAGAAAACGTCCAGAAACGGTCGTTTCTGCTAGCGCTGTGCTTCTACACATGTATTTGCTGAACGGTGAAAGCGCACAGTAATGCACTTTTCTCCCAGCAAATACACTGTTTCTAAGGAAATGGGAACACACTGAGGAGACACTTGTGGGAGCTACTGTGAGTAAAACTGAGCTTCCCTACGCACAGGGAAGCAAGAGAAATGCTGATGTCATCAAGCCCAGTTACATACTCAGAATCTGTACTACTGCGCAAATAGGCATGTCTCTATAGGCAAAAAACTCATTTCTGACAAAGTTGCCCAAATGCATCTCAGAAGTGTGCAACTTGTTCCCTGAGTTAGAAAACGTCGAGAAACGGTAGTTTCTGCTAGCGCTGTGCTTCTACACATGTATTTGCTGAATGGTGAAAGCGCACAGTAATGCACTTTTCTCCCAGCAAATACACTGTTTCTAAGGAAATGGGAACACACTGAGGAGACACTTGTGGGAGCTACTGTGACTAAAACTGAGCTTCCCTACGCACAGGGAAGCAAGAGAAATGCTGATTTCATCAAGCCCAGTTACCTACTCAGAATCTGTACTACTGCGCAAATAGGCATGTCTCTGTAGGCAAAAAACTCATTTCTGACAAAGTTGCCCAAATGCATCTCAGAAGTGTGCAACTTGTTCCCTGAGTTAGAAAACGTCGAGAAACGTTCGTTTCTGCTAGCGCTGTGCTTCTACACATGTATTTGCTGAACGGTGAAAGCGCACAGTAATGCACTTTTCTCTCAGCAAATACACTGTTTCTAAGGAAATGGGAACACACTGAGGAGACACTTGTGGGAGCTACTGTGACTAAAACTGAGCTTCCCTACGCACAAGGAAGCAAGAGAATGCTGATTTCATCAAGCCCAGTTACATGCTCAGAATCTGTACTACTGCGCAAATAGGCATGTCTCTGTAGGCAAAAAACTCATTTCTGACAAAGTTGCCCAAATGCATCTCAGAAGTGTGCAACTTGTTCCCTGAGTTAGAAAACGTCGAGAAACGTTCGTTTCTGCTAGTGCTGTGCTTCTAGACATGTATTTGCTGAACGGTGAAAGCGCACAGTAATGCACTTTTCTCCCAGCAAATACACTGTTTCTAAGGAAATGGGAACACACTGAGGAGACACTTGTGGGAGCTACTGTGAGTAAAACTGAGCTTCCCTACGCACAGGGAAGCAAGAGAAATGCTGATGTCATCAAGCCCAGTTACATACTCAGAATCTGTACTACTGCGCAAATAGGCATGTCTCTGTAGGCAAAAAACTCATTTCTGACAAAGTTACCCAAATGCATCTCAGAAGTGTGCAACTTGTTCCCTGAGTTAGAAAACGTCGAGAAACGTTCGTTTCTGCTAGCGCTGTGCTTCTACACATGAATTTGCTGAACGGTGAAAGCGCACAGTAATGCACTTTTCTCCCAGCAAATACACTGTTTCTGAGGAAATGGGAACACACTGAGGAGACACTTGTGGGAGCTACTGTGACTAAAACTGAGCTTCCCTACGCACAGGGAAGCAAGAGAAATGCTGATGTCATCAAGCCCAGTTACATACTCAGAATCTGTACTACTGCGCAAATAGGCATGTCTCTGTAGGCAAAAAGCTCATTTCTGACAAAGTTGCCCAAATGCATCTCAGAAGTGTGCAACTTGTTCCCTGAGTTAGAAAACGTCGAGAAACGTTCGTTTCTGCTAGCGCTGTGCTTCTACACATGTATTTGCTGAACGGTGAAAGCGCACAGTAATGCACTTTTCTCCCAGCAAATACACTGTTTCTAAGGAACTGGGAACACACTGAGGAGACACTTGTGGGAGCTACTGTGACTAAAACTGAGCTTCCCTATGCACAGGGAAGCAAGAGAAATGCTGATGTCATCAAGCCCAGTTACATACTCAGAATCTGTACTACAGCACAAATAGGCATGTCTCTGTAGGTAAAAAACTCATTTCTGACAAAGTTGCCCAAATGCATCTTAGAAGTGTGCATCTTGTTCCCTGAGTTAGAAAACGTCGAAAAACGGTCGTTTCTGCTAGCGCTGTGCTTCTACACATGTATTTGCTGAACGGTGAAAGCGCACAGTAATGCACTTTTTCCCAGCAAATACACTGTTTCTAAGGAAATGGGGAGACACTTGTGGGAGCTACTGTGACTAAAAGTGAGCTTCCCTACGCACAGGGAAGCAAGAGAAATGCTGATGTCATCAAGCCCAGTTACAATCTCAGAATCTGTACTACTGCGCAAATAGGCATGTCTCTGTAGACAAAAAAATCATTTTTGAGAAAGTTACCCAAATGCATCTCAGAAGTGTGCAACTTGTTCCCTGAGTTAGAAAACGTCGAGAAACGTTCGTTTCTGCTAGCGCTTTGCTTCTACACATGTATTTGCTGAACGGTGAAAGCGCACAGTAATGCACTTTTCTCCCAGAAAATACACTGTTTCTAAGGAACTTGGAACACACTGAGGAGACACTTGTGGGAGCTACTGTGACTAAAACTGAGCTTCCCTACGCACAGGGAAGCAAGAGAAATGCTGATTTCATCAAGGCCAGTTACATACTCAGAATCTGTACTACTGCGCAAATAGGCATGTCTCTGTAGGCAAAAAACTCATTTCTGACAAAGTTGCCCAAATGCATCTCAGAAGTGTGCAACTTGTTCCCTGAGTTAGAAAACGTCGAGAAACGTTCGTTTCTGCTAGCGCTGTGCTTCTACACATGTATTTGCTGAACGGTGAAAGCGCACAGTAATGCACTTTTCTCCCAGCAAATACACTGTTTCTAAGGAAATGGGAACACACTGAGGAGACACTTGTGGGAGCTACTGTGACTAAAACTGAGCTTCCCTACGCACAGGGAAGCAAGAGAAATGCTGATTTCATCAAGCCCAGTTACATACTCAGAATCTGTACTACTGCACAAATAGGCATGTCTCTGTAGGTAAAAAACTCATTTCTGACAAAGTTGCCCAAATGCATCTTAGAAGTGTGCATCTTGTTCCCTGAGTTAGAAAACGTCGAAAAACGTTCGTTTCTGCTAGCGCTGTGCTTCTACACATGTATTTGCTGAACGGTGAAAGCGCACAGTAATGCACTTTTTCCCAGCAAATACACTGTTTCTAAGGAAATGGGGAGACACTTGTGGGAGCTACTGTGACTAAAAGTGAGCTTTCCTACGCACAGGGAAGCAAGAGAAATGCTGATGTCATCAAGCCCAGTTACAATCTCAGAATCTGTACTACTGCGCAAATAGGCATGTCTCTGTAGACAAAAAAATCATTTTTGAGAAAGTTACCCAAATGCATCTCAGAAGTGTGCAACTTGTTCCCTGAGTTAGAAAACGTCGAGAAACGTTCGTTTCTGCTAGCGCTTTGCTTCTACACATGTATTTGCTGAACGGTGAAAGCGCACAGTAATGCACTTTTCTCCCAGAAAATACACTGTTTCTAAGGAACTGGGAACACACTGAGGAGACACTTGTGGGAGCTACTGTGACTAAAACTGAGCTTCCCTACGCACAGGGAAGCAAGAGAAATGCTGATTTCATCCAGCCCAGTTACATACTCAGAATCTGTACTACTGCGCAAATAGGCATGTCTCCGTAGACAAAAAACTCATTTCTGACAAAGTTGCCCAAATGCATCTCAGAAGTGTGCAACTTGTTCTATGAGTTAGAAAACGTCGAGAAACGTTCGTTTCTGCTAGCGCTGTGCTTCTACACATGTATTTGCTGAACGGTGAAAGCGCACAGTAATGCACTTTTCTCCCAGCAAATACACTGTTTCTAAGGAACTGGGAACACACTGAGGAGACACTTGTGGGAGCTACTGTGACTAAAACTGAGCTTCCCTACGCACAGGGAAGCAAGAGAAATGCTGATTTAATCAAGCCCAGTTACCTACTCAGAATCTGTACTACTGCGCAAATAGGCATGTCTCTGTAGGCAAAAAACTCATTTCTGACAAAGTTGCCCAAATGCATCTCAGAAGTGTGCAACTTGTTCCCTGAGTTAGAAAACGTCGAGAAACGTTCGTTTCTGCTAGCGCTGTGCTTCTACACATGTATTTGCTGAACGGTGAAAGCGCACAGTAATGCACTTTTCTCCCAGCAAATACACTGTTTCTAAGGAAATGGGAACACACTGAGGAGACACTTGTGGGAGCTACTGTGACTAAAACTGAGCTTCCCTACGCACAGGGAAGCAAGAGAAATGCTGATATCATCAAGCCCAGTTACATACTCAGAATCTGTACTACTGCACAAATAGGCATGTCTCTTTAGGCAAAAAACTCATTTCTGACAAAGTTGCCCAAATGCATCTCAGAAGTGTGCAACTTGTTCCCTGAGTTCGAAAACGTCGAGAAACGTTCGTTTCTGCTAGCGCTGTGCTTCTACACATGTATTTGCTGAACGGTGAAAGCGCACAGTAATGCACTTTTCTCCCAGCAAATACACTGCTTCTAAGGAACAGGGAACACACTGAGGAGACACTTGTGGGAGCTACTGTGACTAAAACTGAGCTTCCCTACGCACAGGGAAGCAAGAGAAATGCTGATTTCATCAAGCCCAGTTACATACTCAGAATCTGTACTACTGCGCAAATAGGCATGTCTCTTTAGGCAAAAAACTCATTTCTGACAAAGTTGCCCAAATGCATCTCAGAAGTGTGCAACTTGTTCCCTGAGTTAGAAAACGTCGAGAAACGTTCGTTTCTGCTAGCGCTGTGCTTCTACACATGTATTTGCTGAACGGTGAAAGCGCACAGTAATGCACTTTTCTCCCAGCAAATACACTGTTTCTAAGGAAATGGGAACACACTGAGGAGACACGTGTGGGAGCTACTGTGACTAAAACTGAGCTTCCCTACGCACAGGGAAGCAAGAGAATGCTGATTTCATCAAGCCCAGTTACATACTCAGAATCTGTACTACTGCGCAAATAGGCATGTCTCTGTAGGCAAAAAACTCATTTCTGACAAAGTTGCCCAAATGCATCTCAGAAGTGTGCAACTTGTTCCCTGAGTTAGAAAACGTCGAGAAACGGTCGTTTCAGCTGGCACTGTGCTTCTACACATGTATTTGTTGAACGGTGAAAGCACACAGTAATGCACTTTTCTCCCAGCAAATACACTGTTTCTAAGGAAATGGGAACACACTGAGGAGACACTTGTGGGAGCTACTGTGACTAAAACTGAGCTTCCCTACCCACAGGGAAGCAAGAGAAATGCTGATTTCATCAAGCCCAGTTACATACTCAGAATTTGTACTACTGCGCAAATAGGCATGTCTCTGTAGGCAAAAAAATCATTTCTGACAAAGTTGCCAAAATGCATCTCAGAAGTGTGCCACTTGTTCCCTGAGTTGAAAACGTCGAGAAACGGTCGTTTCAGCTAACGCTGTGCTTCTACACATGTATTTGCTGAACGGTGAAAGCGCACAGTAATGCACTTTTCTCCCAGCAAATACACTGTTTCTAAGGAACTGGGAACACACTGAGGAGACACTTGTGGGAGCTACTGTGACTAAAACTGAGCTTCCCTACGCACAGGGAAGCAAGAGAAATGCTGATTTCATCAAGCCCAGTTACATACTCAGAATCTGTACTACTGCGCAATTAGGCATGTCTCTGTAGACAAAAAAATCATTTTTGAGAAAGTTACCCAAATGCATCTCAGAAGTGTGCAACTTGTTCCCTGAGTTAGAAAACGTCGAGAAACGTTCGTTTCTGCTAGCGCTGTGCTTCTACACATGTATTTGCTGAACGGTGAAAGCGCACAGTAATGCACTTTTCTCCCAGCAAATACACTGTTTCTAAGGAACTGGGAACACACTGAGGAGACACTTGTGGGAGCTACTGTGACTAAAACTGAGCTTCCCTACGCACAGGGAAGCAAGAGAATGCTGATTTCATCAAGCCCAGTTACCTACTCAGAATCTGTACTACTGCGCAAATAGGCATGTCTCTGTAGGCAAAAACCTCATTTCTGACAAAGTTGCCCAAATGCATCTCAGAAGTGTGCAACTTGTTCCCTGAGTTAGAAAACGTCGAGAAAGGTCGTTTCTGCTAGCGCTGTGTTTCTACACATGTATTTGCCGAACGGTGAAAGCGTACAGTAATGCACTTTTCTCCCAGCAAATACACTGTTTCTAAGGAAATGGGAACACACTGAGGAGACACTTGTGGGAGCTACTGTGACTAAAACTGAGCTTCCCTACGCACAGGGAAGAAAGAGAAATGCTGATTTCATCAAGCCCAGTTACATACTCAGAATATGTACTACTGAACAAATAGGCATGTCTCTGTAGGCAAAAAACTCATTTCTGACAAAGTTGTTCAAATGCATCTCAGAAGTGTGCAACTTGTTCCCTGAGTTAGAAAACGTCGAGAAACGGTCGTTTCTGCTAGCGCTGTGCTTCTACACATGTATTTGCTGAACGGTGAAAGCGCACAGTAATGCACTTTTCTCCCAGCAAATACACTGTTTCTAAGGAAATGGGAACACACTGAGGAGACACTTGTGGGAGCTACTGTGACTAAAACTGAGCTTCCCTACGCACAGGGAAGCAAGAGAAATGCTAATTTCATCAAGCCCAGTTACATACTCAGAATCTGTACTACTGCGCAAATAGGCATGTCTCTGTAGGCAAAAAACTCATTTCTGACAAAGTTGCCCAAATGCATCTCAGAAGTGTGCAACTTGTTCCCTGAGTTAGAAAACGTGGAGAAACGGTCGTTTCTGCTAGCGTTGTGCTTCTACACATGTATTTGCTGAACGGTGAAAGCGCACAGTAATGCACTTTTCTCCCAGCAAATACACTGTTTCTAAGGAAATGGGAACACACTGAGGAGACACTTGTGGGAGCTACTGTGACTAAAACTGAGCTTCCCTACGCACAGGGAAGCAAGAGAAATGCTGATTTCATCAAGCCCAGTTACATACTCAGAATCTGTACTACTGCGCAAATAGGCATGTCTCTGTAGGTAGAAAACTCATTTCTGACAAAGTTGCCCAAATGCATCTCAGAAGTGTGCAACTTGTTCCCTGAGTTAGAAAACGTCGAGAAACGGTCGTTTCTGCTAGCGCTGTGCTTCTACACATGTATTTGCTGAACGGTAAAAGGGCACAGTAATGCACTTTTCTCCCAGCAAATACACTGTTTCTAAGGAAATGGGAACACACTGAGGAGACACTTGTGGGAGCTACTGTGACTAAAAGTGCGCTTCCCTACGCACAGGGAAGCAAGACAAATGCTGATTTCATCATGCCCAGTTACATACTCAGAATCTGTACTACTGCGCAAATAGGCATGTCTCTGTAGGCAAAAAACTCATTTCTGACAAAGTTGCCCAAATGCATCTCAGAAGTGTGCAACTTGTTCCCTGAGTTAGAAAACATCGAGAAACGTTCGTTTCTGCTAGCGCTGTGCTTCTACACATGTATTTGCTGAACGGTGAAAGCGCACAGTAATGCACTTTTCTCCTAGCAAATACACTGTTTCTAAGGAACTGGGAACACACTGAGGAGACACTTGTGGGAGCTACTGTGACTAAAACTGAGCTTCCCTACACACAGGGAAGCAAGAGAAATGCTGATTTCATCAAGCCCAGTTACATACTCAGAATCTGTACTACTTCGCAAATAGGCATGTCTCTGTAGGCAAAAAACTCATTTCTGACAAAGTTGCCAAAATGCATCTCAGAAGTGTGCACCTTGTTCCCTGAAATAGGAAACGTCTAGAAACGGTGTTTTCTGCTAGCGCTGTGCTTCTACACATGTATTTGCTGAACGGTGAAAGCGCACAGTAATGCACATTTCTCCCAGCAAATACACTGTTTCTAAGGAAATGGGAAAACACTGAGGAGACACTTGTGGGAGCTACTGTGACTAAAAGTGCGCTTCCCTACGCACAGGGAAGCAAGAGAAATGCTGATTTCATCAAGCCCAGTTACATACTCAGAATCTGTACTACTGGGCAAATAGGCATGTCTCTGTAGGCAAAAAACTCATTTCTGACAAAGTTGCCCAAATGCATCTCAGAAGTGTGCAACTTGTTCCCTGAGTTAGAAAACATCGAGAAACGTTCGTTTCTGCTAGCGCTGTGCTTCTACACATGTATTTGCTGAACGGTGAAAGCGCACAGTAATGCACTTTTCTCCGAGCAAATACACTCTTTCTAAGGAACTGGGAACACACTGAGGAGACACTTGTGGGAGCTACTGTGACTAAAACTGAGCTTCCCTACGCACAGGGAAGCAAGAGAAATGCTGATTTCATCAAGCCCAGTTACATACTCAGAATCTGTACTACTTCGCAAATAGGCATGTCTCTGTAGGCAAAAAACTCATTTCTGACAAAGTTGCCCAAATGCATCTCAGAAGTGTGCACCTTGTTCCCTGAGTTAGAAAACGTCGAGAAACTGTGTTTTCTGCTAGCGCTGTGCTTCTACACATGTATTTGCTGAACGGTGAAAGCGCACAGTAATGCACATTTCTCCCAGCAAAAACACTGTTTCTAAGGAAATGAGAACACACTGAGGAGACACTTGTGGGAGCTACTGTGACTAAAACTGAGCTTCCCTACGCACAGGGAAGCAAGAGAAATGCTGATTTCATCAAGCCCAGTTACATACTCAGAATCTGTACTACTGCGCAAATAGGCATGTCTGTGTAGGCAAAAAACTCATTTCTGACAAAGTTGCCCAAATGCATCTCAGAAGTGTGCAACTTGTTCCATGAGTTAGAAAACGTCGACAAACGGTCGTTTCTGCTAGCGTTGTGCTTCTACACATGTATTTGCTGAACGGTGAAAGCGCACAGTAATGCACTTTTCTCCCAGCAAATACACTGTTTCTAAGGAAATGGGAACACACTGAGGAGACACTTGGGGGAGCTACTGTGACTAAAACTGAGCTTCCCTACGCACAGGGAAGCAAGAGAAATGCTGATTTCATCAAGCCCAGTTACATACTCAGAATCTGTACTACTGCGCAAATAGGCATGTCTCTGAAGGCAAAAAACTCATTTCTGACAAAGTTGCCCAAATGCATCTCAGAAGTGTGCAACCTGTTCCCTGAGTTAGAAAACGTCGAGAAACGTTCGTTTCTGCTAGCGCTGTGCTTCTACACATGTATTTGCTGAACGGTGAAAGCGCACAGTAATGCACTTTTCTCCCAGCAAATACACTGTTTCTAAGGAAATGGGAACACAGTGAGGAGACACTTGTGGGAGCTACTGGGACTAAAACTGAGCTTCCCTACGCACAGGGAAGCAAGAGAAATGCTGATTTCATCAAGCCCAGTTACATACTCAGAATCTGTACTACTGCGCAAATAGGCATGTCTCTGTAGGCAAAAAACTCATTTCTGACAAAGTTGCCCAAATGCATCTCAGAAGTGTGCAACTTGTTCCATGAGTTAGAAAACGTCGACAAACGGTCGTTTCTGCTAGCGTTGTGCTTCTACACATGTATTTGCTGAACGGTGAAAGCGCACAGTAATGCACTTTTCTCCCAGCAAATACACTGTTTCTAAGGAAATGGGAACACACTGAGGAGACACTTGTGGGAGCTACTGTGACTAAAACTGAGCTTCCCTACGCACAGGGAAGCAAGAGAAATGCTGATTTCATCAAGCCCAGTTACATACTCAGAATCTGTATTACTGCGCAAATAGGCATGTCTCTGAAGGCAAAAAACTCATTTCTGACAAAGTTGCCCAAATGCATCTCAGAAGTGTGCAACCTGTTTTCTGAGTTAGAAAACGTCGAGAAACGTTCGTTTCTGCTAGCGCTGTGCTTCTACACATGTATTTGCTGAACGGTGAAAGCGCACAGTAATGCACTTTTCTCCCAGCAAATACACTGTTTCTAAGGAAATGGGAACACACTGAGGAGACACTTGTGGGAGCTACTGTGACTAAAACTGAGCTTCCCTACGCACAGGGAAGCAAGAGAAATGCTGATTTCATCAAGCCCAGTTACATACTCAGAATCTGTACTACTGCGCAAATAGGCATGTCTCTGTAGGTAAAGAACTCATTTCTGACAAAGTTGCCCAAATGCATCTCAGAAGTGTGCAACTTGTTCCCTGAGTTAGAAAACGTCGAGAAACGGTCGTTACTGCTACCGTTGTGCTTCTACACAATTATTTGCTGAACGGTGAAAGCGCACAGTAATGCACTTTTCTCCCAGCAAATACACTGTTTCTAAGGAAATGGGAACACACTGAGGAGACACTTGTGGGAGCTACTGTGACTAAAACTGAGCTTCCCTAAGCACAGGGAAGCAAGAGAAATGCTGATTTCATCAAGCCCAGTTACATACTCAGACTCTGTACTACTGCGCAAATAGGCATGTCTCTGTAGGCAAAAAACTCATTTCTGTCAAAGTTGCACAAATGCATCTCAGAAGTGTGCAACTTGTTCCCTGAGTTAGAAAACGTCGAGAAACGGTCGTTTCTGCAAGCGCTGTGCTTCTACACATGTATTTGCTGAACGGTGAAAGCGCACAGTAATGCACTTTTCTCCCTGCAAATACACTGTTTCTAAGGAAATGGGAACACACTGAGGAGACACTTGTGGGAGCTACTGTGACTAAAACTGAGCTTCCCTACGCACAGGGAAGCAAGAGAAATGCTGATTTCATCAAGCCCAGTTACATACTCAGAATCTGTACTACTTCGCAAATAGGCATGTCTCTGTAGGCAAAAAACTCATTTCTGACAAAGTTGCCCAAATGCATCTCAGAAGTGTGCAACTTGTTCCCTGAGTTAGAAAACGTCGAGAAACGGTCGTTTCTGCTAGCGCTGTGCTTCTACACATGTATTTGCTGAACGGTGAAAGCGCACAGTAATGCACTTTTCTCCCAGCAAATACACTGTTTCTAAGGAAATGGGAACACACTGAGGAGACACTTGTGGGAGCTACTGTGACTAAAACTGAGCTTCCCTACGCACAGTGAAGCAAGAGAAATGCTGATTTCATCAAGCCCAGTTACATACTCAGAATCTGTACTACTGCGCAAATAGGCATGTCTCTGTAGGCAAAAAACTCATTTCTGACAAAGTTGCCCAAATGCATCTCAGAAGTGTGCAACTTGTTCCCTGAGTTAGAAAACGTCGAGAAACGGTCGTTTCTGCTAGCGCTGTGCTTCTACACATGTATTTGCTGAACGGTGAAAGCGCACAGTAATGCACTTTTCTCCCAACAAATACACTGTTTCTAAGGAACTGGGAACACACTGAGGAGACACTTGTGGGAGCTACTGTGACTAAAACTGAGCTTCCCTACGCACAGGGAAGCAAGAGAAATGCTGATTTCATCAAGCCCAGTTACATACTCAGAATCTGTACTACTGCGCAAATAGGCATGTCTCTGTAGGCAAAAAACTCATTTCTGACAAAGTTGCCCAAATGCATCGCAGAAGTGTGCAACTTGATCCCTGAGTTAGAAAACATCGAGAAATGTTCGTTTCTGCTAGCGCTGTGCTTCTACACATGTATTTGCTGAACGGTGAAAGCGAACAGTAATGCACTTTTCTCCCAGCAAATACACTGTTTCTAAGGAACTGGGAACACACTGAGGAGACACTTGTGGGAGCTACTGTGACTAAAACTGAGCTTCCCTACGCACAGGGAAGCAAGAGAAATGCTGATTTCATCAAGCCCAGTTACATACTCAGAATCTGTACTACTGTGCAAATAGGCATGTCTCTGTAGGCAAAAAACTCATTTCTGACAAAGTTGCCCAAATGCATCTCAGACGTGTGCAACTTGTTCCCTGAGTTAGAAGACGTCGAGAAACGGTAGTTTCTGCTAGCGCTGTGCTTCTACACATGTATTTGCTGAACGGTGAAAGCGCACAGTAATGCACTTTTCTCCCAGCAAATACACTGTTTCTAAGGAAATGGGAACACACTGAGGAGACACTTGTGGGAGCTACTGTGACTAAAACTGAGCTTCCCTACGCACAGGGAAGCAAGAGAAATGCTGATTTCATCAAGCCCAGTTACATACTCAGAATCTGTACTACTGCGCAAATAGGCATGTCTCTGTAGGCAAAAAACTCATTTCTGACAAAGTTGCCCAAATGCATCTCAGAAGTGTGCAACTTGTTCCCTGAGTTAGAAAACGTCGAGAAACGGTCGTTTCTGCTAGCGCTGTGCTTCTACACATGTATTTGCGGAACGGTGAAAGCGAACAGTAATGCACTTTTCTCCCAGCAAATACACTGTTTCTAAGGAAATGGGAACACACTGAGGAGACACTTGTGGGAGCTACTGTGACTAAAACTGAGCTTCCCTACGCACAGGGAAGCAAGAGAAATGCTGATTTCATCAAGCCCAGTTACATACTCAGAATCTGTACTACTGTGCAAATAGGCATGTCTCTGTAGGCAAAAAACTCATTTCTGACAAAGTTGCCCAAATGCATCTCAGACGTGTGCAACTTGTTCCCTGAGTTAGAAGACGTCGAGAAACGGTAGTTTCTGCTAGCGCTGTGCTTCTACACATGTATTTGCTGAACGGTGAAAGCGCACAGTAATGCACTTTTCTCCCAGCAAATACACTGTTTCTAAGGAAATGGGAACACACTGAGGAGACACTTGTGGGAGCTACTGTGACTAAAACTGAGCTTCCCTACGCACAGGGAAGCAAGAGAAATGCTGATTTCATCAAGCCCAGTTACATACTCAGAATCTGTACTACTGCGCAAATAGGCATGTCTCTGTAGGCAAAAAACTCATTTCTGACAAAGTTGCCCAAATGCATCTCAGAAGTGTGCAACTTGTTCCCTGAGTTAGAAAACGTCGAGAAACGGTCGTTTCTGCTAGCGCTGTGCTTCTACACATGTATTTGCTGAACGGTGAAAGCGCACAGTAATGCACTTTTCTCCCAGCAAATACACTGTTTCTAAGGAAATGGGAACACACTGAGGAGACACTTGTGGGAGCTACTGTGACTAAAACTGAGCTTCCCTACGCACAGGGAAGCAAGAGAAATGCTGATTTCATCAAGCCCAGTTACATACTCAGAATCTGTACTACTGCGCAAATAGGCATGTCTCTGTAGGCAAAAAACTCATTTCTGACAAAGTTGCCCAAATGCATCTCAGACGTGTGCAACCTGTTCCCTGAGTTAGAAAACGTCGAGAAACTTTCGTTTTTGCTAGCGCTGTGCTTCTACACATGTATTTGCTGAACGGTGAAAGCGCACAGTAATGCAGTTTTCTCCCAGCAAATACACTGTTTCTAAGGAACGGGGAACACACTGAGGAGACACTTGTGGGAGCTACTGTGACTAAAACTGAGCTTCCCTACACACAGGGAAGCAAGAGAAATGCTGATTTCATCAAGCCTAGTGACATACTCAGAATCTGTACTACTGCGCAAATAGGCATGTCTCTTTAGGCAAAAAACTCATTTCTGACAAAGTTGCCCAAATGCATCTCAGAAGTGTGCAACTTGTTCCCTGAGTTAGAAGACGTCGAGAAACGGTAGTTTCTGCTAGCGCTGTGCTTCTACACATGTATTTGCTGAACGGTGAAAGCGCACAGTAATGCACTTTTCTCCCAGCAAATACACTGTTTCTAAGGAAATGGGAACACACTGAGGAGACACTTCTGGGAGCTACTGTGACTAAAACTGAGCTTCCCTACGCACAGGGAAGCAAGAGAAATGCTGATTTCATCAAGCCCAGTTACATACTCAGAATCTGTACTACTGCGCAAATAGGCATGTCTCTGTAGGCAAAAAACTCATTTCTGACAAAGTTGCCCAAATGCATCTCAGAAGTGTGCAACTTGTTCCCTGAGTTAGAAAACGTCGAGAAACGGTCGTTTCTGCTAGCGCTGTGCTTCTACACATGTATTTGCTGAACGGTGAAAGCGCACAGTAATGCACTTTTCTCCCAGCAAATACACTGTTTCTAAGGAAATGGGAACACACTGAGGAGACACTTGTGGGAGCTACTGTGACTAAAACTGAGCTTCCCTACGCACAGGGAAGCAAGAGAAATGCTGATTTCAACAAGCCCAGTTACATACTCAGACTCTGTACTACTGCCCAAATAGGCATGTCTCTGTAGGCAAAAAAATCATTTCTGACAAAGTTGCCCAAATGCATCTCAGAAGTGTGCAACTTGTTCCCTGAGTTAGAAAACGTCGAGAAACGATCGTTTCAGCTAGCGCTGTGCTTCTACACATGTATTTGCTGAACGGTGAAAGCGCACAGTAATGCACTTTTCTCCCAGCAAATACACTGTTTCTAAGGAAATGGGAACACACTGAAGAGACACTTGTGGGAGCTACTGTGACTAAAACTGAGCTTCCCTATGCACAGGGAAGCTAGAGAAATGCTGATTTCATCAAGCCCATTTACATACTCAGAATCTGTACTACTGCGCAAATAGGCATGTCTCTGTAGGCAAAAAACTCATTTCTGACAAAGTTGCCCAAATGCACCTCAGAAGTGTGCAACTTGTTCCCTGAGTTAGAAAACGTCAAGAAACGGTTATATCTGCTAACGCTGTGCTTCTACACATGTATTTGCTGAACGGTGAAAGCGCACAGTAATGCACTTTTCTCCCAGCAAATACACTGTTTCTTAGGAAATGGGAACACACTGAGGAGACACTTGTGGGAGCTACTGTGACTAAAACTGAGCTTCCCTACGCACAGGGAAGCAAGAGAAATGCTGATTTCATCAAGCCCAGTTACATACTCAGAATCTGTACTACTGCGCAAATAGGCATGTCTCTGTAGGCAAAAAACTCATTTCTGACAAAGTTGACCAAATGCATCTCAGAAGTGTGCAACTTGTTCCCTGAGTTAGAAAACGTCGAGAAATGGTCGTTCCTGCTAGCGCTGTGCTTCTACATATGTATTTGCTGAACGGTGAAAGCGCACAGTAATGCACTTTTCTCCCAGCAAATACACTGTTTCTAAGGAAATGGGAACACACTGAGGAGACAATTGTGGAAGCTACTGTGACTAAAACTGAGCTTCCCTACGCACAGGGAAGCAAGAGAAATGCTGATTTCATCCAGCCCAGTTACATACTCAGAATCTGTACTACTGCGCAAATAGACATGTCTCTGTAGGCAAAAAACTCATTTCTGACAAAGTTGCCCAAATGCATCTCAGAAGTGTGCAACCTGTTCCCTGAGTTAGAAAACGTCGAGAAACGTTCGTTTCTGCTAGCGCTGTGCTTCTACAGATGTATTTGCTGAACGGTGAAAGCGCACAGTAATGCACTTTTCTCCCAGCAAATACACTGTTTCTAAGGAAATGGGGAGACACTTGTGGGAGCTACTGTGACTAAAAGTGAGCTTCCCTACGCACAGGGAAGCAAGAGAAATGCTGATGTCATCAAGCCCAGTTACAATCTCAGAATCTGTACTACTGCGCAAATAGGCATGTCTCTGTAGACAAAAAAATCATTTTTGAGAAAGTTACCCAAATGCATCTCAGAAGTGTGCAACTTGTTCCCTGAGTTAGAAAACGTCGAGAAACGTTCGTTTCTGCTAGCGCTTTGCTTCTACACATGTATTTGCTGAACGGTGAAAGCGCACAGTAATGCACTTTTCTCCCAGAAAATACACTGTTTCTAAGGAACTGGGAACACACTGAGGAGACACTTGTGGGAGCTACTGTGACTAAAACTGAGCTTCCCTACGCACAGGGAAGCAAGAGAAATGCTGATTTCATCAAGCCCAGTTACCTACTCAGAATCTGTACTACTGCGCAAATAGGCATGTCTCTGTAGGCAAAAAACTCATTTCTGACAAAGTTGCCCAAATGCATCTCAGAAGTGTGCAACTTGTTCCCTGAGTTAGAAAACGTCGAGAAACGTTCGTTTCTGCTAGCGCTGTGCTTCTACACATGTATTTGATGAACGGTGAAAGCGCACAGTAATGCACTTTTCTCCCAGCAAATACACTGTTTCTAAGGAAATGGGAACACACTGAGGAGACACTTGTGGGAGCTACTGTGACTAAAACTGAGCTTCCCTACGCACAGGGAAGCAAGAGAAATGCTGATTTCATCAAGCCCAGTTACATACTCAGAATCTGTACTACTGCACAAATAGGCATGTCTCTGTAGGTAAAAAACTCATTTCTGACAAAGTTGCCCAAATGCATCTTAGAAGTGTGCATCTTGTTCCCTGAGTTAGAAAACGTCGAAAAACGGTCGTTTCTGCTAGCGCTGTGCTTCTACACATGTATTTGCTGAACGGTGAAAGCGCACAGTAATGCACTTTTTCCCAGCAAATACACTGTTTCTAAGGAAATGGGGAGACACTTGTGGGAGCTACTGTGACTAAAAGTGAGCTTTCCTACGCACAGGGAAGCAAGAGAAATGCTGATGTCATCAAGCCCAGTTACAATCTCAGAATCTGTACTACTGCGCAAATAGGCATGTCTCTGTAGACAAAAAAATCATTTTTGAGAAAGTTACCCAAATGCATCTCAGAAGTGTGCAACTTGTTCCCTGAGTTAGAAAACGTCGAGAAACGTTCGTTTCTGCTAGCGCTTTGCTTCTACACATGTATTTGCTGAACGGTGAAAGCGCACAGTAATGCACTTTTCTCCCAGAAAATACACTGTTTCTAAGGAACTGGGAACACACTGAGGAGACACTTGTGGGAGCTACTGTGACTAAAACTGAGCTTCCCTACGCACAGGGAAGCAAGAGAAATGCTGATTTCATCCAGCCCAGTTACATACTCAGAATCTGTACTACTGCGCAAATAGGCATGTCTCCGTAGACAAAAAACTCATTTCTGACAAAGTTGCCCAAATGCATCTCAGAAGTGTGCAACTTGTTCTCTGAGTTAGAAAACGTCGAGAAACGTTCGTTTCTGCTAGCGCTGTGCTTCTACACATGTATTTGCTGAACGGTGAAAGCGCACAGTAATGCACTTTTCTCCCAGCAAATACACTGTTTCTAAGGAACTGGGAACACACTGAGGAGACACTTGTGGGAGCTACTGTGACTAAAACTGAGCTTCCCTACGCACAGGGAAGCAAGAGAAATGCTGATTTAATCAAGCCCAGTTACCTACTCAGAATCTGTACTACTGCGCAAATAGGCATGTCTCTGTAGGCAAAAAACTCATTTCTGACAAAGTTGCCCAAATGCATCTCAGAAGTGTGCAACTTGTTCCCTGAGTTAGAAAACGTCGAGAAACGTTCGTTTCTGCTAGCGCTGTGCTTCTACACATGTATTTGCTGAACGGTGAAAGCGCACAGTAATGCACTTTTCTCCCAGCAAATACACTGTTTCTAAGGAACTGGGAACACACTGAGGAGACACTTGTGGGAGCTACTGTGACTAAAACTGAGCTTCCCTACGCACAGGGAAGCAAGAGAAATGCTGATGTCATCAAGCCCAGTTACATACTCAGAATCTGTACTACTGCACAAATAGGCATGTCTCTTTAGGCAAAAAACTCATTTCTGACAAAGTTGCCCAAATGCATCTCAGAAGTGTGCAACTTGTTCCCTGAGTTAGAAAACGTCGAGAAACGTTCGTTTCTGCTAGCGCTGTGCTTCTACACATGTATTTGCTGAACGGTGAAAGCGCACAGTAATGCACTTTTCTCCCAGCAAATACACTGCTTCTAAGGAACAGGGAACACACTGAGGAGACACTTGTGGGAGCTACTGTGACTAAAACTGAGCTTCCCTACGCACAGGGAAGCAAGAGAAATGCTGATTTCATCAAGCCCAGTTACATACTCAGAATCTGTACTACTGCGCAAATAGGCATGTCTCTTTAGGCAAAAAACTCATTTCTGACAAAGTTGCCCAAATGCATCTCAGAAGTGTGCAACTTGTTCCCTGAGTTAGAAAACGTCGAGAAACGGTCGTTTCAGCTGGCGCTGTGCTTCTACACATGTATTTGTTGAACGGTGAAAGCGCACAGTAATGCACTTTTCTCCCAGCAAATACACTGTTTCTAAGGAAATGGGAACACACTGAGGAGACACGTGTGGGAGCTACTGTGACTAAAACTGAGCTTCCCTACGCACAGGGAAGCAAGAGAAATGCTGATTTCATCAAGCCCAGTTACATACTCAGAATTTGTACTACTGCGCAAATAGGCATGTCTCTGTAGGCAAAAAACTCATTTCTGACAAAGTTGCCAAAATGCATCTCAGAAGTGTGCCACTTGTTCCCTGAGTTAGAAAACGTCGAGAAACGGTCGTTTCAGCTAACGCTGTGCTTCTACACATGTATTTGCTGAACGGTGAAAGCACACAGTAATGCACTTTTCTCCCAGCAAATACACTGTTTCTAAGGAACTGGGAACACACTGAGGAGACACTTGTGGGAGCTACTGTGACTAAAATTGAGCTTCCCTAATCACAGGGAAGCAAGAAAATTCTGATTTCATCAAGCCCAGTTACATACTCAGAATCTGTACTACTGCGCAATTAGGCATGTCTCTGTAGACAAAAAAATCATTTTTGAGAAAGTTACCCAAATGCATCTCAGAAGTGTGCAACTTGTTCCCTGAGTTAGAAAACGTCGAGAAACGTTCGTTTCTGCTAGCGCTGTGCTTCTACACATGTATTTGCTGAACGGTGAAAGCGCACAGTAATGCACTTTTCTCCCAGCAAATACACTGTTTCTAAGGAACTGGGAACACACTGAGGAGACACTTGTGGGAGCTACTGTGACTAAAACTGAGCTTCCCTACGCACAGGGAAGCAAGAGAATGCTGATTTCATCAAGCCCAGTTACCTACTCAGAATCTGTACTACTGCGCAAATAGGCATGTCTCTGTAGGCAAAAACCTCATTTCTGACAAAGTTGCCCAAATGCATCTCAGAAGTGTGCAACTTGTTCCCTGAGTTAGAAAACGTCGAGAAAGGTCGTTTCTGCTAGCGCTGTGTTTCTACACATGTATTTGCTGAACGGTGAAAGCGTACAGTAATGCACTTTTCTCCCAGCAAATACACTGTTTCTAAGGAAATGGGAACACACTGAGGAGACACTTGTGGGAGCTACTGTGACTAAAACTGAGCTTCCCTACGCACAGGGAAGAAAGAGAAATGCTGATTTCATCAAGCCCAGTTACATACTCAGAATATGTACTACTGAGCAAATAGGCATGTCTCTGTAGGCAAAAAACTCATTTCTGACAAAGTTGTTCAAATGCATCTCAGAAGTGTGCAACTTGTTCCCTGAGTTAGAAAACGTCGAGAAACGGTCGTTTCTGCTAGCGCTGTGCTTCTACACATGTATTTGCTGAACGGTGAAAGCGCACAGTAATGCACTTTTCTCCCAGCAAATACACTGTTTCTAAGGAAATGGGAACACACTGAGGAGACACTTGTGGGAGCTACTGTGACTAAAACTGAGCTTCCCTACGCACAGGGAAGCAAGAGAAATGCTAATTTCATCAAGCGCAGTTACATACTCAGAATCTGTACTACTGCGCAAATAGGCATGTCTCTGTAGGCAAAAAACTCATTTCTGACAAAGTTGCCCAAATGCATCTCAGAAGTGTGCAACTTGTTCCCTGAGTTAGAAAACGTGGAGAAACGGTCGTTTCTGCTAGCGTTGTGCTTCTACACATGTATTTGCTGAACGGTGAAAGCGCACAGTAATGCACTTTTCTCCCAGCAAATACACTGTTTCTAAGGAAATGGGAACACACTGAGGAGACACTTGTGGGAGCTACTGTGACTAAAACTGAGCTTCCCTACGCACATGGAAGCAAGAGAAATGCTGATTTCATCAAGCCCAGTTACATACTCAGAATCTGTACTACTGCGCAAATAGGCATGTCTCTGTAGGTAGAAAACTCATTTCTGACAAAGTTGCCCAAATGCATCTCAGAAGTGTGCAACTTGTTCCCTGAGTTAGAAAACGTCGAGAAATGGTCGTTTCTGCTAGCGCTGTGCTTCTACACATGTATTTGCTGAACGGTAAAAGCGCACAGTAATGCACTTTTCTCCCAGCAAATACACTGTTTCTAAGGAAATGGGAACACACTGAGGAGACACTTGTGGGAGCTACTGTGACTAAAAGTGCGCTTCCCTACGCACAGGGAAGCAAGACAAATGCTGATTTCATCAAGCCCAGTTACATACTCAGAATCTGTACTACTGCGCAAATAGGCATGTCTCTGTAGGCAAAAAACTCATTTCTGACAAAGTTGCCCAAATGCATCTCAGAAGTGTGCAACTTGTTCCCTGAGTTAGAAAACATCGAGAAACGTTCGTTTCTGCTAGCGCTGTGCTTCTACACATGTATTTGCTGAACGGTGAAAGCGCACAGTAATGCACTTTTCTCCGAGCAAATACACTGTTTCTAAGGAACTGGGAACACACTGAGGAGACACTTGTGGGAGCTACTGTGACTAAAACTGAGCTTCCCTACGCACAGGGAAGCAAGAGAAATGCTGATTTCATCAAGCCCAGTTACATACTCAGAATCTGTACTACTTCGCAAATAGGCATGTCTCTGTAGGCAAAAAACTCATTTCTGACAAAGTTGCCAAAATGCATCTCAGAAGTGTGCACCTTGTTCCCTGAATTAGGAAACGTCGAGAAACGGTGTTTTCTGCTAGCGCTGTGCTTCTACACATGTATTTGCTGAACGGTGAAAGCGCACAGTAATGCACATTTCTCCCAGCAAAAACACTGTTTCTAAGGAAATGGGAACACACTGAGGAGACACTTGTG
Organism: Acomys minous; assembly: GCF_964271855.1. Classification (NCBI taxonomy): domain Eukaryota; kingdom Metazoa; phylum Chordata; class Mammalia; order Rodentia; family Muridae; genus Acomys; species Acomys minous. The sequence goes on from NW_028182180.1 coordinate 820,465, forward strand.
GGAGCTACTGTGACTAAAAGTGCGCTTCCCTACGCACAGGGAAGCAAGAGAAATGCTGATTTCATCAAGCCCAGTTACATACTCAGAATCTGTACTACTGGGCAAATAGGCATGTCTCTGTAGGCAAAAAACTCATTTCTGACAAAGTTGCCCAAATGCATCTCAGAAGTGTGCAACTTGTTCCCTGAGTTAGAAAACATCGAGAAACGTTCGTTTCTGCTAGCGCTGTGCTTCTACACATGTATTTGCTGAACGGTGAAAGCGCACAGTAATGCACTTTTCTCCGAGCAAATACACTCTTTCTAAGGAACTGGGAACACACTGAGGAGACACTTGTGGGAGCTACTGTGACTAAAACTGAGCTTCCCTACGCACAGGGAAGCAAGAGAAATGCTGATTTCATCAAGCCCAGTTACATACTCAGAATCTGTACTACTTCGCAAATAAGCATGTCTCTGTAGGCAAAAAACTCATTTCTGACAAAGTTGCCAAAATGCATCTCAGAAGTGTGCACCTTGTTCCCTGAGTTAGAAAACGTCGAGAAACTGTGTTTTCTGCTAGCGCTGTGCTTCTACACATGTATTTGCTGAACGGTGAAAGCGCACAGTAATGCACATTTCTCCCAGCAAAAACACTGTTACTAAGGAAATGGGAACACACTGAGGAGACACTTGTGGGAGCTACTGTGACTAAAACTGAGCTTCCCTACGCACAGGGAAGCAAGAGAAATGCTGATTTCATCAAGCCCAGTTACATACTCAGAATCTGTACTACTGCGCAAATAGGCATGTCTGTGTAGGCAAAAAACTCATTTCTGACAAAGTTGCCCAAATGCATCTCAGAAGTGTGCAACTTGTTCCATGAGTTAGAAAACGTCGACAAACGGTCGTTTCTGCTAGCGTTGTGCTTCTACACATGTATTTGCTGAACGGTGAAAGCGCACAGTAATGCACTTTTCTCCCAGCAAATACACTGTTTCTAAGGAAATGGGAACACACTGAGGAGACACTTGTGGGAGCTACTGTGACTAAAACTGAGCTTCCCTACGCACAGGGAAGCAAGAGAAATGCTGATTTCATCAAGCCCAGTTACATACTCAGAATCTGTACTACTGCGCAAATAGGCATGTCTCTGAAGGCAAAAAACTCATTTCTGACAAAGTTGCCCAAATGCATCTCAGAAGTGTGCAACCTGTTCCCTGAGTTAGAAAACGTCGAGAAACGTTCGTTTCTGCTAGCGCTGTGCTTCTACACATGTATTTGCTGAACGGTGAAAGCGCACAGTAATGCACTTTTCTCCCAGCAAATACACTGTTTCTAAGGAAATGGGAACACAGTGAGGAGACACTTGTGGGAGCTACTGTGACTAAAACTGAGCTTCCCTACGCACAGGGAAGCAAGAGAAATGCTGATTTCATCAAGCCCAGTTACATACTCAGAATCTGTACTACTGCGCAAATAGGCATGTCTCTGTAGGCAAAAAACTCATTTCTGACAAAGTTGCCCAAATGCATCTCAGAAGTGTGCATCTTGTTCCATGAGTTAGAAAACGTCGACAAACGGTCGTTTCTGCTAGCGTTGTGCTTCTACACATGTATTTGCTGAACGGTGAAAGCGCACAGTAATGCACTTTTCTCCCAGCAAATACACTGTTTCTAAGGAAATGGGAACACACTGAGGAGACACTTGTGGGAGCTACTGTGACTAAAACTGAGCTTCCCTACGCACAGGGAAGCAAGAGAAATGCTGATTTCATCAAGCCCAGTTACATACTCAGAATCTGTACTACTGCGCAAATAGGCATGTCTCTGAAGGCAAAAAACTCATTTCTGACAAAGTTGCCCAAATGCATCTCAGAAGTGTGCAACCTGTTCCCTGAGTTAGAAAACGTCGAGAAACGTTCGTTTCTGCTAGCGCTGTGCTTCTACACATGTATTTGCTGAACGGTGAAAGCGCACAGTAATGCACTTTTCTCCCAGCAAATACACTGTTTCTAAGGAAATGGGAACACACTGAGGAGACACTTGTGGGAGCTACTGTGACTAAAACTGAGCTTCCCTACGCACAGGGAAGCAAGAGAAATGCTGATTTCATCAAGCCCAGTTACATACTCAGAATCTGTACTACTTCGCAAATAGGCATGTCTCTGTAGGCAAAAAACTCATTTCTGACAAAGTTGCCAAAATGCATCTCAGAAGTGTGCACCTTGTTCCCTGAGTTAGAAAACGTCGAGAAACGTTCGTTTCTGCTAGCGCTGTGCTTCTACACATGTATTTGCTGAACGGTGAAAGCGCACAGTAATGCACATTTCTCCCAGCAAAAACACTGTTTCTAAGGAAATGGGAACACACTGAGGAGACACTTGTGGGAGCTACTGTGACTAAAACTGAGCTTCCCTACGCACAGGGAAGCAAGAGAAATGCTGATTTCATCAAGCCCAGTTACATACTCAGAATCTGTACTACTGCGCAAATAGGCATGTCTCTGTAGGCAAAAAACTCATTTCTGACAAAGTTGCCCAAATGCATCTCAGAAGTGTGCAACTTGTTCCCTGAGTTAGAAAACGTCGAGAAACGGTCGTTTCTGCTAGCGCTGTGCTTCTACACATGTATTTGCTGAACGGTGAAAGCGCACAGTAATGCACTTTTCTCCCAGCAAATACACTGTTTCTAAGGAAATGGGAACACACTGAGGAGACACTTGTGGGAGCTACTGTGACTAAAACTGAGCTTCCCTACGCACAGTGAAGCAAGAGAAATGCTGATTTCATCAAGCACAGTTACATACTCAGAATCTGTACTACTGCGCAAATAGGCATGTCTCTGTAGGCAAAAAACTCATTTCTGACAAAGTTGCCCAAATGCATCTCAGAAGTGTGCAACTTGTTCCCTGAGTTAGAAAACGTCGAGAAACGGTCGTTTCTGCTAGCGCTGTGCTTCTACACATGTATTTGCTGAACGGTGAAAGCGCACAGTAATGCACTTTTCTCCCAACAAATACACTGTTTCTAAGGAACTGGAAACACACTGAGGAGACACTTGTGGGAGCTACTGTGACTAAAACTGAGCTTCCCTACGCACAGGGAAGCAAGAGAAATGCTGATTTCATCAAGCCCAGTTACATACTCAGAATCTGTACTACTGCGCAAATAGGCATGTCTCTGTAGGCCAAAAACTCATTTCTGACAAAGTTGCCCAAATGCATCGCAGAAGTGTGTAACTTGATCCCTGAGTTAGAAAACATCGAGAAATGTTCGTTTCTGCTAGCGCTGTGCTTCTACACATGTATTTCCTGAACGGTGAAAGCGCACAGTAATGCACTTTTCTCCCAGCAAATACACTGTTTCTAAGGAACTGGGAACACACTGAGGAGACACTTGTGGGAGCTACTGTGACTAAAACTGAGCTTCCCTACGCACAGGGAAGCAAGAGAAATGCTGATTTCATCAAGCCCAGTTACATACTCAGAATCTGTACTACTGCGCAAATAGGCATGTCTCTGTAGGCAAAAAACTCATTTCTGACAAAGTTGCCCAAATGCATCTCAGACGTGTGCAACCTGTTCCCTGAGTTAGAAAACGTCGAGAAACTTTCGTTTTTGCTAGCGCTGTGCTTCTACACATGTATTTGCTGAACGGTGAAAGCGCACAGTAATGCAGTTTTCTCCCAGCAAATACACTGTTTAAGGAACGGGGAACACACTGAGGAGACACTTGTGGGAGCTACTGTGACTAAAACTGAGCTTCCCTACGCACAGGGAAGCAAGAGAAGTGCTGATTTCATCAAGCCTAGTGACATACTCAGAATCTGTACTACTGCGCAAATAGGCATGTCTCTTTAGGCAAAAAACTCATTTCTGACAAAGTTGCCCAAATGCATCTCAGAAGTGTGCAACTTGTTCCCTGAGTTAGAAGACGTCGAGAAACGGTAGTTTCTGCTAGCGCTGTGCTTCTACACATGTATTTGCTGAACGGTGAAAGCGCACAGTAATGCACTTTTCTCCCAGCAAATACACTGTTTCTAAGGAAATGGGAACACACTGAGGAGACACTTGTGGGAGCTACTGTGACTAAAACTGAGCTTCCCTACGCACAGAGAAGCAAGAGAAATGCTGATTTCATCAAGCCCAGTTACATACTCAGAATCTGTACTACTGCGCAAATAGGCATGTCTCTGTAGGCAAAAAACTCATTTCTGACAAAGTTGCCCAAATGCATCTCAGAAGTGTGCAACTTGTTCCATGAGTTAGAAAACGTCGACAAACGGTCGTTTCTGCTAGCGTTGTGCTTCTACACATGTATTTGCTGAACGGTGAAAGCGCACAGTAATGCACTTTTCTCCCAGCAAATACACTGTTTCTAAGGAAATGGGAACACACTGAGGAGACACTTGTGGGAGCTACTGTGACTAAAACTGAGCTTCCCTACGCACAGGGAAGCAAGAGAAATGCTGATTTCATCAAGCCCAGTTACATACTCAGAATCTGTACTACTGCGCAAATAGGCATGTCTCTGAAGGCAAAAAACTCATTTCTGACAAAGTTGCCCAAATGCATCTCAGAAGTGTGCAACCTGTTCCCTGAGTTAGAAAACGTCGAGAAACGTTCGTTTCTGCTAGCGCTGTGCTTCTACACATGTATTTGCTGAACGGTGAAAGCGCACAGTAATGCACTTTTCTCCCAGCAAATACACTGTTTCTAAGGAAATGGGAACACACTGAGGAGACACTTGTGGGAGCTACTGTGACTAAAACTGAGCTTCCCTACGCACAGGGAAGCAAGAGAAATGCTGATTTCATCAAGCCCAGTTACATACTCAGAATCTGTACTACTTCGCAAATAGGCATGTCTCTGTAGGCAAAAAACTCATTTCTGACAAAGTTGCCAAAATGCATCTCAGAAGTGTGCACCTTGTTCCCTGAGTTAGAAAACGTCGAGAAACGTTCGTTTCTGCTAGCGCTGTGCTTCTACACATGTATTTGCTGAACGGTGAAAGCGCACAGTAATGCACATTTCTCCCAGCAAAAACACTGTGTCTAAGGAAATGGGAACACACTGAGGAGACACTTGTGGGAGCTACTGTGACTAAAACTGAGCTTCCCTACGCACAGGGAAGCAAGAGAAATGCTGATTTCATCAAGCCCAGTTACATACTCAGAATCTGTACTACTGCGCAAATAGGCATGTCTCTGTAGGCAAAAAACTCATTTCTGACAAAGTTGCCCAAATGCATCTCAGAAGTGTGCAACTTGTTCCCTGAGTTAGAAAACGTCGAGAAACGGTCGTTTCTGCTAGCGCTGTGCTTCTACACATGTATTTGCTGAACGGTGAAAGCGCACAGTAATGCACTTTTCTCCCAGCAAATACACTGTTTCTAAGGAAATGGGAACACACTGAGGAGACACTTGTGGGAGCTACTGTGACTAAAACTGAGCTTCCCTACGCACAGTGAAGCAAGAGAAATGCTGATTTCATCAAGCACAGTTACATACTCAGAATCTGTACTACTGCGCAAATAGGCATGTCTCTGTAGGCAAAAAACTCATTTCTGACAAAGTTGCCCAAATGCATCTCAGAAGTGTGCAACTTGTTCCCTGAGTTAGAAAACGTCGAGAAACGGTCGTTTCTGCTAGCGCTGTGCTTCTACACATGTATTTGCTGAACGGTGAAAGCGCACAGTAATGCACTTTTCTCCCAACAAATACACTGTTTCTAAGGAACTGGAAACACACTGAGGAGACACTTGTGGGAGCTACTGTGACTAAAACTGAGCTTCCCTACGCACAGGGAAGCAAGAGAAATGCTGATTTCATCAAGCCCAGTTACATACTCAGAATCTGTACTACTGCGCAAATAGGCATGTCTCTGTAGGCCAAAAACTCATTTCTGACAAAGTTGCCCAAATGCATCGCAGAAGTGTGTAACTTGATCCCTGAGTTAGAAAACATCGAGAAATGTTCGTTTCTGCTAGCGCTGTGCTTCTACACATGTATTTCCTGAACGGTGAAAGCGCACAGTAATGCACTTTTCTCCCAGCAAATACACTGTTTCTAAGGAACTGGGAACACACTGAGGAGACACTTGTGGGAGCTACTGTGACTAAAACTGAGCTTCCCTACGCACAGGGAAGCAAGAGAAATGCTGATTTCATCAAGCCCAGTTACATACTCAGAATCTGTACTACTGCGCAAATAGGCATGTCTCTGTAGGCAAAAAACTCATTTCTGACAAAGTTGCCCAAATGCATCTCAGACGTGTGCAACCTGTTCCCTGAGTTAGAAAACGTCGAGAAACTTTCGTTTTTGCTAGCGCTGTGCTTCTACACATGTATTTGCTGAACGGTGAAAGCGCACAGTAATGCAGTTTTCTCCCAGCAAATACACTGTTTAAGGAACGGGGAACACACTGAGGAGACACTTGTGGGAGCTACTGTGACTAAAACTGAGCTTCCCTACGCACAGGGAAGCAAGAGAAGTGCTGATTTCATCAAGCCTAGTGACATACTCAGAATCTGTACTACTGCGCAAATAGGCATGTCTCTTTAGGCAAAAAACTCATTTCTGACAAAGTTGCCCAAATGCATCTCAGAAGTGTGCAACTTGTTCCCTGAGTTAGAAGACGTCGAGAAACGGTAGTTTCTGCTAGCGCTGTGCTTCTACACATGTATTTGCTGAACGGTGAAAGCGCACAGTAATGCACTTTTCTCCCAGCAAATACACTGTTTCTAAGGAAATGGGAACACACTGAGGAGACACTTGTGGGAGCTACTGTGACTAAAACTGAGCTTCCCTACGCACAGAGAAGCAAGAGAAATGCTGATTTCATCAAGCCCAGTTACATACTCAGAATCTGTACTACTGCGCAAATAGGCATGTCTCTGTAGGCAAAAAACTCATTTCTGACAAAGTTGCCCAAATGCATCTCAGAAGTGTGCAACTTGTTCCCTGAGTTAGAAAACGTCGAGAAACGGTCGTTTCTGCTAGCGCTGTGCTTCTACACATGTATTTGCTGAACGGTGAAAGCGCACAGTAATGCACTTTTCTCCCAGCAAATACACTGTTTCTAAGGAAATGGGAACACACTGAGGAGACACTTGTGGGAGCTACTGTGACTAAAACTGAGCTTCCCTATGCACAGGGAAGCAAGAGAAATGCTGATTTCAACAAGCCCAGTTACATACTCAGACTCTGTACTACTGCACAAATAGGCATGTCTCTGTAGGCAAAAAAATCATTTCTGACAAAGTTGCCCAAATGCATCTCAGAAGTGTGCAACTTGTTCCCTGAGTTAGAAAACGTCGAGAAACGATCGTTTCAGCTAGCGCTGTGCTTCTACACATGTATTTGCTGAACGGTGAAAGCGCACAGTAATGCACTTTTCTCCCAGCAAATACACTGTTTCTAAGGAAATGGGAACACACTGAAGAGACACTTGTGGGAGCTACTGTGACTAAAACTGAGCTTCCCTATGCACAGGGAAGCTAGAGAAATGCTGATTTCATCAAGCCCATTTACATACTCAGAATCTGTACTACTGCGCAAATAGGCATGTCTCTGTAGGCAAAAAACTCATTTCTGACAAAGTTGCCCAAATGCACCTCAGAAGTGTGCAACTTGTTCCCTGAGTTAGAAAACGTCGAGAAACGGTCGTTTCTGCTAGCGCTGTGCTTCTACACATGTATTTGCTGAACGGTGAAAGCGCACAGTAACGCACTTTTCTCCCAGCAAATACACTGTTTCTAAGGAAATGGGAACACACTGAGGAGACACTTGTGGGAGCTACTGTGACTAAAACTGAGCTTCCCTACGCACAGGGAAGCAAGAGAAATGCTGATTTCATCAAGCCCAGTTACATACTCAGAATCTGTACTACTGCGCAAATAGGCATGTCTCTGTAGGCAAAAAACTCATTTCTGACAAAGTTGCCCAAATGCATCTCAGAAGTGGGCAACTTGTTCCCTGAGTTAGAAAACGTCGAGAAACGGTCGTTTCAGCTAGCGCTGTCCTTCTACACATGTATTTGCTGAACGTTGAAAGCACACAGTAATGCACATTTCTCCCAGCAAAAACACTGTTTCTAAGGAACTGGGAACACACTGAGGAGACACTTGTGGGAGCTACTGTGACTAAAACTGAGCTTCCCTACGCACAGGGAAGCAAGAGAAATGCTGATTTCATCAAGCCCAGTTACATACTCAGAATCTGTACTACTGCGCAAATAGGCATGTCTCTGTAGGCAAAAAACTCATTTCTGACAAAGTTGCCCAAATGCATCTCAGAAGTGTGCAACTTCTTCCCTGAGTTAGATAACGTAGAGAAACGTTCGTTTCTGCTAGCGCTGTGCTTCTACACAAGTATTTGCTGAATGGTGAAAGCGCACAGTAATGCACTTTTCTCCCAGCAAATACACTGTTTCTAAGGAAATGGGAACACTCTGAGGAGACACTTGTGGGAGCTACTGTGACTAAAACTGAGCTTCGCTACGCACAGGGAAGCAGGAGAAATGCTGATTTCATTCAGCCCAGTTACATACTCAGAATCTGTACTACTGCGCAAATAGGTATGTCTCTTTAGGCAAAAAACTCATTTCTGACAAAGTTGCCCAAATGCATCACAGAAGTGTGCAACTTCTTCCCTGAGTTAGAAAAAGTCGAGAAACGTTCGTTTCTGCTAGCGCTGTGCTTCTACACATGTATTTGCTGAACGCTGAAAGCGCACAGTAATGCACTTTTCTCCCAGCAAATACACTGTTTCTAAGGAAATGGGAACACACTGAGAAGACACTTGTGGGAGCTACTGTGACTAAAACTGAGCTTCCCTACGCACAGGGAAGCAAGAGAAATGCTGATTTCATCCAGCCCAGTTACATACTCAGAATCTGTACTACTGCGCAAATAGACATGTCTCTGTAGGCAAAAAACTCATTTCTGACAAAGTTGCCCAAATGCATCTCAGAAGTGTGCAACCTGTTCCCTGAGTTAGAAAACGTCGAGAAACGTTCGTTTCTGCTAGCGCTGTGCTTCTACACATGTATTTGCTGAACGGTGAAAGCGCACAGTAATGCACTTTTCTCCCAGCAAATACACTGTTTCTAAGGAACTGGGAACACACTGAGGAGACACTTGTGGGAGCTACTGTGACTAAAACTGAGCTTCCCCACGCACAGGGAAGCAAGAGAAATGCTGATTTCATAAAGCCCAGTTACATACTCAGAATCTGTACTACTGCGCAAATAGGCATGTCTCTGTAGGCAAAAAACTCATTTCTGACAAAGTTGCCCAAATGCATCTCAGAAGTGTGCAACTTGTTCCCTGAGTTAGAAAACGTCGAGAAACGGTCGTTTCTGCAAGCGCTGTGCTTCTACACATGTATTTGCTGAACGGTGAAAGCGCACAGTAATGCACTTTTCTCCCTGCAAATACACTGTTTCTAAGGAAATGGGAACACACTGAGGAGACACTTGTGGGAGCTACTGTGACTAAAACTGAGTTCCCTACGCACAGGGAAGCAAGAGAAATGCTGATTTCATCAAGCCCAGTTACATACTCAGAATCTGTACTACTGCGCAAATAGGCATGTCTCTGTAGGCAAAAAACTCATTTCTGACAAAGTTGCCCAAATGCATCTCAGAAGTGTGCAACTTGTTCCCTGAGTTAGAAAACATCGAGAAACGTTCGTTTCTGCTAGCGCTGTGCTTCTACACATGTATTTGCTGAACGGTGAAAGCGCACAGTAATGCACTTTTCTCCCAGCAAATACACTGTTTTTAAGGAACTGGGAACACACTGAGGAGACACTTGTGGGAGCTACTGTGACTAAAACTGAGCTTCCCTACGCACAGGGAAGCAAGAGAAATGCTGATTTCATCAAGCCCAGTTACATACTCAGAATCTGTACTACTGCGCAAATAGGCATGTCTCTGTAGGCAAAAAACTCATTTCTGACAAAGTTGCCCAAATGCATCTCAGAAGTGTGCAACCTGTTCCCTGAGTTAGAAAACGTCGAGAAACTTTCGTTTTTGCTAGCGCTGTGCTTCTACACATGTATTTGCTGAACGGTGAAAGCGCACAGTAATGCAGTTTTCTCCCAGCAAATACACTGTTTCTAAGGAACGGGGAACACACTGAGGAGACACTTGTGGGAGCTACTGAGACTAAAACTGAGCTTCCCTACGCACAGGGAAGCAAGAGAAATGCTGATTTCATCAAGCCCAGTGACATACTCAGAATCTGTACTACTGCGCAAATAGGCATGTCTCTTTAGGCAAAAAACTCATTTCTGACAAAGTTGCCCAAATGCATCTCAGAAGTGTGCAACTTGTTCCCTGAGTTAGAAAACGTCGAGAAACGGTAGTTTCTGCTAGCGCTGTGCTTCTACACATGTATTTGCTGAACGGTGAAAGCGCACAGTAATGCACTTTTCTCCCAGCAAATACACTGTTTCTAAGGAAATGGGAACACACTGAGGAGACACTTGTGGGAGCTACTGTGACTAAAACTGAGCTTCCCTACGCACAGGGAAGCAAGAGAAATGCTGATTTCATCAAGCCCAGTTACATACTCAGAATCTGTACTACTGCGCAAATAGGCAAAAAACTCATTTCTGACAAAGTTGCCCAAATGCATCTCAGAAGTGTGCAACTTGTTCCCTGAGTTAGAAAACGTCGAGAAACGGTCGTTTCTGCTAGCGCTGTGCTTCTACACATGTATTTGCTGAACGGTGAAAGCACACAGTAATGCACTTTTCTCCCAGCAAATACACTGTTTCTAAGGAAATGGGAACACACTGAAGGGCCACTTGTGGGAGCTACTGTTACTAAAACTGAGCTTCCCTACGCACAGGGAAGCTAGAGAAATGCTGATTTCATCAAGCCCATTTACATACTCAGAATCTGTACTACTGCGCACATAGGCATGTCTCTGTAGGCAAAAAACTCATTTCTGACAAAGTTGCCCAAATGCATCTCAGAAGTGTGCAACCTGTTCCCTGAGTTAGAAAACGTCGAGAAACTTTCGTTTTTGCTAGCGCTGTGCTTCTACACATGTATTTGCTGAACGGTGAAAGCGCACAGTAATGCAGTTTTCTCCCAGCAAATACACTGTTTCTAAGGAACGGGGAACACACTGAGGAGACACTTGTGGGAGCTACTGTGACTAAAACTGAGCTTCCCTACGCACAGGGAAGCAAGAGAAATGCTGATTTCATCAAGCCCAGTGACATACTCAGAATCTGTACTACTGCGCAAATAGGCATGTCTCTTTAGGCAAAAAACTCATTTCTGACAAAGTTGCCCAAATGCATCTCAGAAGTGTACAACTTGTTCCCTGAGTTAGAAAACGTCGAGAAACGGTAGTTTCTGCTAGCGCTGTGCTTCTACACATGTATTTGCTGAACGGTGAAAGCGCACAGTAATGCACTTTTCTCCCAGCAAATACACTGTTTCTAAGGAAATGGGAACACACTGAGGAGACACTTGTGGGAGCTACTGTGACTAAAACTGAGCTTCCCTACGCACAGGGAAGCAAGAGAAATGCTGATTTCATCAAGCCCAGTTACATACTCAGAATCTGTACTACTGCGCAAATAGGCATGTCTCTGTAGGCAAAAAACTCATTTCTGACAAAGTTGCCCAAATGCATCTCAGAAGTGTGCAACTTGTTCCCTGAGTTAGAAAACGTCGAGAAACGATCGTTTCAGCTAGCGCTGTGCTTCTAAACATGTATTTGCTGAACGGTGAAAGCGCACAGTAATGCACTTTTCTCCCAGCAAATACACTGTTTCTAAGGAAATGGTAACACACTGAAGGGCCACTTGTGGGAGCTACTGTTACTAAAACTGAGCTTCCCTACGCACAGGGAAGCTAGAGAAATGCTGATTTCATCAAGCCCATTTACATACTCAGAATCTGTACTACTGCGCACATAGGCATGTCTCTGTAGGCAAAAAACTCATTTCTGACAAAGTTGCCCAAATGCACCTCAGAAGTGTGCAACTTGTTCCCTGAGTTAGAAAACGTCGAGAAACGTTCGTTTCTGCTAGCGCTGTGCTTCTACACATGTATTTGCTGAACGGTGAATGCCCACAGTAACGCACTTTTCTCCCAGCAAATACACTGTTTCTAAGGAAATGGGAACACACTGAGGAGACACTTGTGGGAGCTACTGTGACTAAAACTGAGCTTCCCTACGCACTGGGAAGCAAGAGAAATGCTGATTTCATCAAGCCCAGTTACATACTCAGAATCTGTACTACTGCGCAAATAGGCATGTCTCTGTAGGCAAAAAACTCATTTCTGACAAGGTTGCCCAAATGCATCTCAGAAGTGGGCAACTTGTTCCCTGAGTTAGAAAACGTCGAGAAACGGTCGTTTCAGCTAGCGCTGTGCTTCTACACATGTATTTGCTGAACGTTGAAAGCGCACAGTAATGCACATTTCTCCCAGCAAAAACACTGTTTCTAAGGAACTGGGAACACACTGAGGAGACACTTGTGGGAGCTACTGTGACTAAAACTGAGCTTCCCTACGCACAGTTAAGCAAGAGAAATGCTGATTTCATCAAGCCCAGTTACATACTCAGAATCTGTACTACTGCGCAAATAGGCATGTCTCTGTAGGCAAAAAACTCATTTCTGACAAAGTTGCCCAAATGCATCTCAGAAGTGTGCAACTTGTTCCCTGAGTTAGATAACGTAGAGAAACGTTCGTTTCTGCTAGCGCTGTGCTTCTACACATGTATTTGCTGAATGGTGAAAGCGCCCAGTAATGCACTTTTCTCCCAGCAAATACACTGTTTCTAAGGAAATGGGAACACTCTGAGGAGACACTTGTGGGAGCTACTGTGACTAAAACTGAGCTTCCCTACGCACAGGGAAGCAAGAGAAATGCTGATTTCATCAAGCCCAGTTACATACTCAGAATCTGTACTACTGCGCAAATAGACATGACTCTGTAGGCAAAAAACTCATTTCTGACAAAGTTGCCCAAATGCATCTCAGAAGTGTGCAACTTGTTCCCTGAGTTAGAAAACGTCGAGAAACATTCGTTTCTGCTAGCGCTCTGCTTCTACTCATGTATTTGCTGAATGGGGAAAGCGCACAGTAATGCACTTTTCTCCCAGCAAATACAGTGTTTCTAAGGAACTGGGAACACACTGAGGAGAAACTTGTGGGAGCTACTGTGACTAAAACTGAGCTTCCCTACGCACAGGGAAGCAAGAGAAATGCTGATTTCATCAAGCCCAGTTACATACTCAGAATCTGTACTACTGCGCAAATAGACATGACTCTGTAGGCAAAAAACTAATTTCTGACAAAGTTACCCAAATGCATCTTAGAAGTGTGCAACTTGTTCCCTGAGTTAGAAAACGTCGAGAAACATTCGTTTCTGCTAGCGCTCTGCTTCTACTCATGTATTTGCTGAATGGTGAAAGCGCACAGTTATGCATGTTTCTCCCAGCAAATACAGTGTTTCTAAGGAACTGGGAACACACTGAGGAGACACTTGTGGGAACTACTGTGACTAAAACTGAGCTTCCCTACGCACAGGGAAGCAAGAGAAATGCTGATTTCATCAAGCCCAGTTACATACTCAGAATCTGTACTACTGCGCAAATAGGCATGTCTCTGTAGGCAAAAAACTCATTTCTGACAAAGTTGACCAAATGCATCTCAGAAGTGTGCAACTTGTTCCCTGAGTTAGAAAACGTCAAGAAACGGTCGTTTCTGCTAGTGCTGTGCTTCTACACATGTATTTGCTGAACGGTGAAAGCGCACAGTAATGCACTTTTCTCCCAGCAAATACACTGTTTCTAAGGAAATGGGAACACACTGAGGAGAAACTTGTGGAAGCTACTGTGACTAAAACTGAGCTTCCCTACGCACAGGTAAGCAAGAGAAATGCTGATTTCATCAAGCCCAGTTACATACTCAGAATCTGTACAACTGCGCAAATAGGCATGTCTCTGTAGGCAAAAAACTCATTTCTGACAAAGTTGCCCAAATGCATCTCAGAAGTGTGCAACTTGTTCCCTGAGTTAGAAAACGTCGAGAAACGGTCGTTTCAGCTAGCGCTGTGCTTCTACAAAAGTATTTGCTGAACGGTGAATGCGCACAGTAATGCACATTTCTCCCAGCAAAAACACTGTTTCTAAGGAAATGGGAACACACTGAGGAGACACTTGTGGGAGCTACTGTGACTAAAACTGAGCTTCCCTACGCACAGGGAAGCAGGAGAAATGCTGATTTCATTCAGCGCAGTTACATACTCAGAATCTGTACTACTGCGCAAATAGGTATGTCTCTTTAGGCAAAAAACTCATTTCTGACAAAGTTGCCCAAATGCATCTCAGAAGTGTGCAACTTCTTCCCTGAGTTAGAAAAAGTCGAGAAACGTTCCTTTCTGCTAGCGCTGTGCTTCTACACATGTATTTGCTGAACGGTGAAAGCGCACAGTAATGCACTTTTCTCCCAGCAAATACACTGTATCTAAGGAAATGGGAACACACTGAGAAGACACTTGTGGGAGCTACTGTGACTAAAACTGAGCTTCCCTACGCACAGGGAAGCAAGAGAAATGCTGATTTCATCCAGCCCAGTTACATACTCAGAATCTGTACTACTGCGCAAATAGACATGTCTCTTTAGGCAAAAAACTAATTTCTGACAAAGTTGCCCAAATGCATCTCAGAAGTGTGCAACTTGTTCCCTGAGTTAGAAAACGTCGAGAAACGGTCGTTTCTGCTAGCGCTGTGCTTCTACACATGTATTTGCTGAACGGTGAAAGCGCACAGTAATGCACTTTTCTCCCAGCAAATACACTGTTTCTAGGGAAATGGGAACACACTGAGGAGACACTTGTGGGAGCTACTGTGACTAAAACTGAGCTTCCCTACGCACAGGGAAGCAAGAGAAATGCTGGTTTCATCAAGAACAGTTACATACTCAGAATATGTACTACTGCGCAAATAGACATGTCTCTGTAGGCAAAAAACTCATTTCAGACAAAGTTGCCCAAATGCATCTCAGAAGTGTGCAACCTGTTCCCTGAGTTAGAAAACGTCGAGAAACGTTCGTTTCTGCTAGCGCTGTGCTTCTACACATGTATTTGCTGAACGGTGAAAGCGCACAGTAATGCACTTTTCTCCCAGCAAATACACTGTTTCTAAGGAAATGGGAACACACTGAGGAGACACTTGTGGGAGCTACTGTGACTAAAACTGAGCTTCCCTACACACAGGGAAGCAAGAGAAATGCTGATATCATCAAGAACAGTTACATACTCAGAATCTGTACTACTGCGCAAATAGACATGTCTCTGTAGGCAAAAAACTCATTTCTGACAAAGTTGCCCAAATGCATCTCAGAAGTGTGCAACCTGTTCCCTGAGTTAGAAAACGTCGAGAAACGTTCGTTTCTGCTAGCGCTGTGCTTCTACACATGTATTTGCTGAATGGTGAAAGCACACAGTAATGCACTTTTCTCCCAGCAAATACACTGTTTCTAAGGAACTGGGAACACACTGAGGAGACACTTGTGGGAGCTTCTGTGACTAAAACTGAGCTTCCCTACGCACAGGGAAGCAAGAGAAATGCTGATTTCATCAAGCCCAGTTACATACTCAGAATCTGTACTACTGCGCAAATAGGCATGTCTCTTTAGGCAAAAAACTCATTTCTGACAAAGTTGCCCTAATGCATCTCAGAAGTGTGCAACTTGTTCCCTGAGTTAGAAAACGTCGAGAAACGGTCGTTTCTGCTAGCGCTGTGCTTCTACACATGTATTTGCTGAACGGTGAAAGCGCACAGTAATGCACTTTTCTCCCAGCAAATACACTGTTTCTAAGGAACTGGGAACACACTGAGGTGACACTTGTGGGAGCTACTGTGACTAAAACTGAGCTTCCCTACGCACAGGGAAGCAAGAGAAATGCTGATTTCATCAAGCCCAGTTACATACTCAGAATCTGTACTACTGCGAAAATAGGCATGTCTCTTTAGGCAAAAAACTCATTTCTGACAAAGTTGCCCAAATGCATCTCAGAAGTGTGCAACTTGTTCCCTGAGTTAGAAAACGTCGAGAAACTTTCGTTTCTGCTAGCGCTGTGCTTCTACACATGTATTTGCTGAACGGTGAAAGCGCACAGTAATGCACTTTTCTCCCAGCAAATACACTGTTTCTAAGGAACCGGGAACACACTGAGGAGACACTTGTGGGAGCTACTGTGACTAAAACTGAGCTTCCCTACGCACAGGGAACCAAGAGAAATGCTGATTTCATAAAGCCCAGTTACATACTCAGAATCTGTACACCTGCGCAAATAGACATGTCTCTGTAGGCAAAAAACTCATTTCTGACAAAGTTGCCCAAATGCATCTCAGAGTGTGCAACCTGTTACCTGAGTTAGAAAACGTCGAGAAATGGTCGTTTCTGCTAGCGCTGTGCTTCTACACATGTATTTGCTGAATGGTGAAAGCACACAGTAATGCACTTTTCTCCCAGCAAATACACTGTTTCTAAGGAACTGGGAACACACTGAGGAGACACTTGTGGGAGCTACTGTGACTAAAACTGAGCTTCCTTACGCACAGGGAAGCAAGAGAAATGCTGATTTCATCAAGCCCAGTTACATACTCAGAATCTGTACTACTGCGCAAATAGGCATGTCTCTGTAGGCAAAAAACTCATTTCTGACAAAGTTGCCCAAATGCATCTCAGAAGTGTGCAACCTGTTCCCTGAGTTATAAAACGTCGAGAAACGTTCATTTCTGCTAGCGCTGTGCTTCTACACATGTATTTGCTGAACTGTGAAAGCGTACAGTAATGCACTTTTCTCCCAGCAAATACACTGTTTCTAAAGGACTGGGAACACACTGAGGAGACACTTGTGGGAGCTACTGTGACTAAAACTGAGCTTCCCTACGCACAGGGAAGCAAGAGAAATGCTGATTTCCTCAATCCCAGTTACATACTCAGAATCCGTACTACTGCGCAAATAGGCATGTCTCTGTAGGCAAAAAACTCATTTCTGACAAAGTTGCCCAAATGCATCTCAGAAGTGTGCAACTTCTTTCCTGAGTTAGAAAACTTCGAGAAACGGTCGTTTCTGCTAGCGCTGTGCTTCTACACATGTATTTGCTGAACGGTGAAAGCGCACAGTAATGCACTTTTCTCCCAGCAAATACACTGTTTCTAAGGAAATGGGAACACACTGAGGAGACACTTGTGGGAGCTACTGTGACTAAAACTGAGCTTCCCTACGCACAGGGAAGCAAGAGAAATGCTGATTTCATAAAGCCCAGTTACATACACAGAATCTGTACTACTGCGCAAATAGACATGTCTCTGTAGGCAAAAAACTCATTTCTGACAAAGTTGCCCAAATGCATCTCAGAAGTGTGCAACCTGTTCCCTGAGTTAGAAAACGTCGAGAAACGTTCGTTTCTGCTAGCGCTGTGCTTCTACACATGTATTTGCTGAACGGTGAAAGCGCACAGTAATGCACTTTTCTCCAAGCTAATACACTGTTTCTAAGGAACTGGGAACACACTGAGGAGACACTGGTGGGAGCTACTGTGACTAAAACTGAGCTTCCCTACGCACAGGGACGCAAGAGAAATGCTGATTTCATCAAGCCCAATTACATACTCAGAATCCGTACTACTGCGCAAATAGGCATGTCTCTGTAGGCAAAAAACTCATTTCTGACAAAGTTGCCCAAATGCATCTCAGAAGTGTGCAACTTGTTCCCTGAGTTAGAAAACGTCGAGAAACGTTCGTTTCTGCTAGCGCTGTGCTTCTACACATGTATTTGCTGAACGGTGATAGCGCACAGTAATGCACTTTTCTCCCAGCAAATACACTGTTTCTAAGGAAATGGGAACACACTGAGGAGACACTTGTGGGAGCTACTGTGACTAAAACTGAGCTTCCCTACGCACAGGGAAGCAAGAGAAATGCTGATTTCATCAAGCCCAGTTACATACTCAGAATCCGTACTACTGCGCAAATAGGCATGTCTCTTTAGGCAAAAAACTCATTTCTGACAAAGTTGCCCAAATGCATCTCAGAAGTGTGCAACTTGTTCCCTGAGTTAGAAAACGTCGAGAAACGTTCGTTTCTGCTATCGCTGTGCTTCTACACATGTATTTGCTGAACGGTGAAAGCACACAGTAATGCACTTTTCTCCCAGCAAATACACTGTTTCTAAGGAAATGGGAACACACTGAGAAGACACTTGTGGGAGCTACTCTGACTAAAACTGAGCTTCCCTACGCACAGGGAAGCAAGAGAAATGCTGATTTCATCCAGCCCAGTTACATACTCAGAATCTGTACTACTGCGCAAATAGGCATGTCTCTTTAGGCAAAAAACTCATTTCTGACAAAGTTGCCCAAATGCATCTCAGAAGTGTGCAACTTGTTCCCTGAGTTAGAAAACGTCGAGAAACGGTCGTTTCTGCTAGCGCTGTGCTTCTACACATGTATTTGCTGAACGGTGAAAGCGCACAGTAATGCACTTTTCTCCCAGCAAATACACTGTTTCTAAGGAAATGGGAACACACTGAGGAGACACTTGTGGGAGCTACTGTGACTAAAACTGAGCTTCCATACGCACAGGGAAGCAAGAGAAATGCTGATTTCATCAAGAACAGTTACATACTCAGAATCTGTACTACTGCGCAAATAGACATGTCTCTGTAGGCAAAAAACTCATTTCTGACAAAGTTGCCCAAATGCACCTCAGAAGTGTGCAACCTGTTCCCTGCGTTAGAAAACGTCGAGAAACGTTCGTTTCTGCTAGCGCTGTGCTTCTACACATGTATTTGCTGAACGGTGAAAGCACACAGTAATGCACTTTTCTCCCAGCAAATACACTGTTTCTAAGGAAATGGGAACACACTGAGGAGACACTTGTGGGAGCTACTGTGACTAAAACTGAGCTTCCCTACGCACAGGGAAGCAAGAGAAATGCTGATTTCATAAAGCCCAGTTACATACACAGAATCTGTACTACTGCGCAAATAGACATGTCTCTGTAGGCAAAAAACTCATTTCTGACAAAGTTGCCCAAATGCATCTCAGAAGTGTGCAACCTGTTCCCTGAGTTAGAAAACGTCGAGAAACGTTCGTTTCTGCTAGCGCTGTGCTTCTACACATGTATTTGCTGAATGGTGAAAGCACACAGTAATGCACTTTTCTCCCAGCAAATACACTGTTTCTACGGAAATGGGAACACACTGAGGAGACACTTGTGGGAGCTACTGTGACTAAAACTGAGCTTCCTTACGCACAGGGAAGCAAGAGAAATGCTGATTTCATCAAGCCCAGTTACATACTCAGAATCTGTACTACTGCGCAAATAGGCATGTCTCTGTAGGCAAAAAACTCATTTCTGACAAAGTTGCCCAAATGCATCTCAGAAGTGTGCAACCTGTTCCCTGAGTTATAAAACGTCGAGAAACGTTCGTTTCTGCTAGCGCTGTGCTTCTACACATGTATTTGCTGAACTGTGAAAGCGCACAGTAATGCACTTTTCTCCCAGCAAATACACTGTTTCTAAAGGACTGGGAACACACTGAGGAGACACTTGTGGGAGCTACTGTGACTAAAACTGAGCTTCCCTACGCACAGGGAAGCAAGAGAAATGCTGATTTCCTCAATCCCAGTTACATACTCAGAATCCGTACTACTGCGCAAATAGGCATGTCTCTGTATGCAAAAAACTCATTTCTGACAAAGTTGCCCAAATGCATCTCAGAAGTGTGCAACTTCTTTCCTGAGTTAGAAAACTTCGAGAAACGGTCGTTTCTGCTAGCGCTGTGCTTCTACACATGTATTTGCTGAACGGTGAAAGCGCACAGTAATGCACTTTTCTCCCAGCAAATACACTGTTCCTAAGGAAATGGGAACACACTGAGGAGACACTTGTGGGAGCTACTGTGACTAAAACTGAGCTTCCATACGCACAGGGAAGCAAGAGAAATGCTGATTTCATCAAGAACAGTTACATACTCAGAATCTGTACTACTGCGCAAATAGACATGTCTCTGTAGGCAAAAAACTCATTTCTGACAAAGTTGCCCAAATGCATCTCAGAAGTGTGCAACCTGTTCCCTGAGTTAGAAAACGTCGAGAAACGTTCGTTTCTGCTAGCGCTGTGCTTCTACACATGTATTTGCTGAACGGTGAAAGCGCACAGTAATGCACTTTTCTCCCAGCAAATACACTGTTTCTAAGGAAATGGGAACACACTGAGGAGACACTTGTGGGAGCTACTGTGACTAAAACT
Source organism: Acomys minous (assembly GCF_964271855.1). Taxonomy (NCBI): domain Eukaryota; kingdom Metazoa; phylum Chordata; class Mammalia; order Rodentia; family Muridae; genus Acomys; species Acomys minous. The sequence continues at coordinate 840,746 of NW_028182180.1, forward strand.
GAGCTTCCCTACGCACAGGGAAGCAAGAGAAATGCTGATTTCATAAAGCCCAGTTACATACACAGAATCTGTACTACTGCGCAAATAGGCATGTCTCTGTAGGCAAAAAACTCATTTCTGACAAAGTTGCCCAAATGCATCTCAGAAGTGTGCAACCTGTTCCCTGAGTTAGAAAACGTCGAGAAACGTTCGTTTCTGCTAGCGCTGTGCTTCTACACATGTATTTGCTGAACGGTGAAAGCGCACAGTAATGCACTTTTCTCCAAGCTAATACACTGTTTCTAAGGAACTGGGAACACACTGAGGAGACACTGGTGGGAGCTACTGTGACTAAAACTGAGCTTCCCTACGCACAGGGACGCAAGAGAAATGCTGATTTCATCAAGCCCAGTTACATACTCAGAATCCGTACTACTGCGCGAATAGGCATGTCTCTGTAGGCAAAAAACTCATTTCTGACAAAGTTGCCCAAATGCATCTCAGAAGTGTGCAACTTGTTCCCTGAGTTAGAAAACATCGAGAAACGGTCGTTTCTGCTAGCGCTGTGCTTCTACACATGTATTTGCTAAACGCTGAAAGCACACAGTAATGCACTTTTCTCCCAGCAAATACACTGTTTCTAAGGAAATGGGAACACACTGAGAAGACACTTGTGGGAGCTACTGTGACTAAAACTGAGCTTCCCTACGCACAGGGAAGCAAGAGAAATGCTGATTTCATCCAGCCCAGTTACATACTCAGAATCTGTACTACTGCGCAAATAGGCATGTCTCTTTAGGCAAAAAACTCATTTCTGACAAAGTTGCCCAAATGCATCTCAGAAGTGTGCAACTTGTTCCCTGAGTTAGAAAACGTCGAGAAACGGTCGTTTCTGCTAGCGCTGTGCTTCTACACATGTATTTGCTGAACGGTGAAAGCGCACAGTAATGCACTTTTCTCCCAGCAAATACACTGTTTCTAAGGAAATGGGAACACACTGAGGAGACACTTGTGGGAGCTACTGTGACTAAAACTGAGCTTCCATACGCACAGGGAAGCAAGAGAAATGCTGATTTCATCAAGAACAGTTACATACTCAGAATCTGTACTACTGCGCAAATAGACATGTCTCTGTAGGCAAAAAACTCATTTCTGACAAAGTTGCCCAAATGCATCTCAGAAGTGTGCAACCTGTTCCCTGAGTTAGAAAACGTCGAGAAACGTTCGTTTCTGCTAGCGCTGTGCTTCTACACATGTATTTGCTGAATGGTGAAAGCGCACAGTAATGCACTTTTCTCCCAGCAAATACACTGTTTCTAAGGAACTGGGAACACACTGAGGAGACACTTGTGGGAGCTACTGTGACTAAAACTGAGCTTCCCTACGCACAGGGAAGCAAGAGAAATGCTGATTTCATCAAGCCCAGTTACATACTCAGAATCTGTACTACTGCGCAAATAGGCATGTCTCTTTAGGCAAAAAACTCATTTCTGACAAAGTTGCCCAAATGCATCTCAGAAGTGTGCAACTTGTTCCCTGAGTTAGAAAACGTCGAGAAACGGTCGTTTCTGCTAGCGCTGTGCTTCTACACATGTATTTGCTGAACGGTGAAAGCGCACAGTAATGCACTTTTCTCCCAGCAAATACACTGTTTCTAAGGAAATGGGAACACACTGAGGAGACACTTGTGGGAGCTACTGTGACTAAAACTGAGCTTCCCTAAGCACAGGGAAGCAAGAGAAATGCTGATTTCATCAAGCCCAGGTACATACTCAGAATCTGTACTACTGCGAAAATAGGCATGTCTCTTTAGGCAAAAAACTCATTTCTGACAAAGTTGCCCAAATGCATCTCAGAAGTGTGCAACTTGTTCCCTGAGTTAGAAAACGTCGAGAAACTTTCGTTTCTGCTAGCGCTGTGCTTCTACACATGTATTTGCTGAACGGTGAAAGCGCACAGTAATGCACTTTTCTCCCAGCAAATACACTGTTTCTAAGGAACCGGGAACACACTGAGGAGACACTTGTGGGAGCTACTGTGACTAAAACTGAGCTTCCCTACGCACAGGGAACCAAGAGAAATGCTGATTTCATAAAGCCCAGTTACATACTCAGAATCTGTACACCTGCGCAAATAGACATGTCTCTGTAGGCAAAAAACTCATTTCTGACAAAGTTGCCCAAATGCATCTCAGAGTGTGCAACCTGTTACCTGAGTTAGAAAACGTCGAGAAATGGTCGTTTCTGCTAGCGCTGTGCTTCTACACATGTATTTGCTGAATGGTGAAAGTACACAGTAATGCACTTTTCTCCCAGCAAATACACTGTTTCTAAGGAAATGGGAACACACTGAGGAGACACTTGTGGGAGCTACTGTGACTAAAACTGAGCTTCCTTACGCACAGGGAAGCAAGAGAAATGCTGATTTCATCAAGCCCAGTTACATACTCAGAATCTGTACTACTGCGCAAATAGGCATGTCTCTGTAGGCAAAAAACTCATTTCTGACAAAGTTGCCCAAATGCATCTCAGAAGTGTGCAACCTGTTCCCTGAGTTATAAAACTTCGAGAAACGTTCGTTTCTGCTAGCGCTGTGCTTCTACACATGTATTTGCTGAACGGTGAAAGCGCACAGTAATGCACTTTTCTCCCAGCAAATACACTGTTTCTAAAGGACTGGGAACACACTGAGGAGACACTTGTGGGAGCTACTGTGACTAAAACTGAGCTTCCCTATGCACAGGGAAGCAAGAGAAATGCTGATTTCCTCAAGCCCAGTTACATACTCAGAATCTGTACTACTGCGCAAATAGGCATGTCTCTGTAGGCAAAAAACTCATTTCTGACAAAGTTGCCCAAATGCATCTCAGAAGTGTGCAACTTGTTCCCTGAGTTAGAAAACGTCGAGAAACGGTCGTTTCTGCTAGCGCTGTGCTTCTACACATGTATTTGCTGAACGGTGAAAGCGCACAGTAATGCACTTTTCTCCCAGCAAATACACTGTTTCTAAGGAAATGGGAACACACTGAGGAGACACTTGTGGGAGCGACTGTGACTAAAACTGAGCTTCCCTACGCACAGGGAAGCAAGAGAAATGCTGATTTCATAAAGCCCAGTTACATACACAGAATCTGTACTACTGCGCAAATAGACATGTCTCTGTAGGCAAAAAACTCATTTCTGAGAAAGTTGCCCAAATGCATCTCAGAAGTGTGCAACCTGTTCCCTGAGTTAGAAAACGTCGAGAAACGTTCGTTTCTGCTAGCGCTGTGCTTCTACACATGTATTTGCTGAACGGTGAAAGCGCACAGTAATGCACTTTTCTCCAAGCTAATACACTGTTTCTAAGGAACTGGGAACACACTGAGGAGACACTGGTGGGAGCTACTGTGACTAAAACTGAGCTTCCCTACGCACAGGGACGCAAGAGAAATGCTGATTTCATCAAGCCCAGTTACATACTCAGAATCCGTACTACTGCGCAAATAGGCATGTCTCTGTAGGCAAAAAACTCATTTCTGACAAAGTTGCCCAAATGCATCTCAGAAGTGTGCAACTTGTTCCCTGAGTTAGAAAACGTCGAGAAACGTTCGTTTCTGCTAGCGCTGTGCTTCTACACATGTATTTGCTGAACGGTGAAAGCGCACAGTAATGCACTTTTCTCCCAGCAAATACACTGTTTCTAAGGAAATGGGAACACACTGAGGAGACACTTGTGGGAGCTACTGTGACTAAAACTGAGCTTCCCTACGCACAGGGAAGCAAGAGAAATGCTGATTTCATCAAGCCCAGTTACATACTCAGAATCCGTACTACTGCGCAAATAGGCATGTCTCTGTAGGCAAAAAACTCATTTCTGACAAAGTTGCCCAAATGCATCTCAGAAGTGTGCAACTTGTTCCCTGAGTTAGAAAACGTCGAGAAACGGTCGTTTCTGCTAGCGCTGTGCTTCTACACATGTATTTGCTGAACGGTGAAAGCGCACAGTAATGCACTTTTCTCCTTGCAAATACACTGTTTCTAAGGAAATGGGAACACACTGAGGAGACACTTGTGGGAGCTACTGTGACTAAAACTGAGCTTCCCTACGCACAGGGAAGCAAGAGAAATGCTGATTTCATCCAGCCCAGTTACATACTCAGAATCTGTACTACTGCGCAAATAGGCATGTCTCTTTAGGCAAAAAACTAATTTCTGACAAAGTTGCCCAAATGCATCTCAGAAGTGTGCAACTTGTTCCCTGAGTTAGAAAACGTCGAGAAACGGTCGTTTCTGCTAGCGCTGTGCTTCTACACATGTATTTGCTGAACGGTGAAAGCGCACAGTAATGCACTTTTCTCCCAGCAAATACACTGTTTCTAAGGAAATGGGAACACACTGAGGATACACTTGTGGGAGCTACTGTGACTAAAACTGAGCTTCCCTACGCACAGGGAAGCAAGAGAAATGCTGATTTCATCAAGAACAGTTACATACTCAGAATCTGTACTACTGCGCAAATAGACATGTCTCTGTAGGCAAAAAACTCATTTCTGACAAAGTTGCCCAAATGCATCTCAGAAGTGTGCAACCTGTTCCCTGAGTTAGAAAACGTCGAGAAACGTTCGTTTCTGCTAGCGCTGTGCTTCTACACATGTATTTGCTGAATGGTGAAAGCGCACAGTAATGCACTTTTCTCCCAGCAAATACACTGTTTCTAAGGAACTGGGAACACACTGAGGAGACACTTGTGGGAGCTTCTGTGACTAAAACTGAGCTTCCCTACGCACAGGGAAGCAAGAGAAATGCTGATTTCATCAAGCCCAGTTACATACTCAGAATCTGTACTACTGCGCAAATAGGCATGTCTCTTTAGGCAAAAAACTCATTTCTGACAAAGTTGCCCAAATGCATCTCAGAAGTGTGCAACTTGTTCCCTGAGTTAGAAAACGTCGAGAAACGGTCGTTTCTGCTAGCGCTGTGCTTCTACACATGTATTTGCTGAACGGTGAAAGCGCACAGTAATGCACTTTTCTCCCAGCAAATACACTGTTTCTAAGGAAATGGGAAAACACTGAGGAGACACTTGTGGGAGCTACTGAGACTAAAACTGAGCTTCCCTACGCACAGGGAAGCTAGAGAAATGCTGATTTCATCAAGCCCGGTTACGTACTCAGAATCTGTACTACTGCGCAAATAGACATGTCTCTGTAGGCAAAAAACTCATTTCTGACAAAGTTGCCCAAATGCATCTCAGAAGTGTGCAACCTGTTCTCTGAGTTAGAAAACGTCGAGAAACGTTCGTTTCTGCTAGCGCTGTGCTTCTGCAAATGTATTTGCTGAACGGTGAAAGCGCACAGTAATGCACTTTTCTCCCAGCAAATACACTGTTTCTAAGGAACTGGGAACACACTGAGGAGACACTTGTGGGAGCTACTGTGACGAAAACTGAGCTTCCCTACGCACAGGGAAGCAAGAGAAATGCTGATTTCATCAAGCCCAGTTACATACTCAGAATCTGTACTACTGCGCAAATAGGCATGTCTCTGTAGGCAAAAAACTCATTTCTGACAAAGTTGCCCAAATGCATCTCAGAAGTGTGCAACTTGTTCCCTGAGTTAGAAAACGTCGAGAAACGTTCGTTTCTGCTAGCGCTGTGCTTCTACACATGTATTTGCTGAACGGTGAAAGCACACAATAATGCACTTTTCTCCCAGCAAATACACTGTTTCTAAGGAACTGGGAACCCACTGAGGAGACACTTGTGGGAGCTACTGTGACTAAAACTGAGCTTCATTACGCACAGGGAAGGAAGAGAAATGCTGATTTCATCAAGCCCAGTTACATACTCAGAATCTGTACTACTGCGCAAATAGACATGTCTCTGTAGGCAAAAAACTCATTTCTGACAAAGTTGCCCAAATGCATCTCAGAAGTGTGCAACCTGTTCCCTGAGTTAGAAAACGTCGAAAAACGTTTGTTTCTGCTAGCGCTGTGCTTCTACACATGTATTTGCTGAATGGTGAAAGCGCACAGTAATGCACTTTTCTCCCAGCAAATACACTGTTTCTAAGGAAATGGGAACACACTGAGGAGACACTTGTGGGAGCTACTGTGACTAAAACTGAGCTTCCCTACACACAGGGAAGCAAGAGAAATGCTGATTTCATCAAGCCCAGTTACATACTCAGAATCTGTACTACTGCGCAAATAGGCATGTCTCTGTAGGCAAAAAACTCATTTCTGACAAAGTTGCCCAAATGCATCTCAGAAGTGTGCAACTTGTTCCCTGAGTTAGAAAACGTCGAGAAACGGTCGTTTCTGCTAGCGCTGTGCTTCTACACATGTATTTGCTGAACGGAGAAAGCGCACAGTAATGCACTTTTCTCCCAGCAAATACACTGTTTCTAAGGAAATGGGAACACACTGAGGAGACACTTGTGGGAGCTACTGTGACTAAAACTGAGCTTCCCTACGCACAGGGAAGCAAGAGAAATGCTGATTTCATCAAGCCCAGTTACATACTCAGAATCTGTACTACTGCGCAATTAGGCATGTCTCTGTAGGCAAAAAACTCATTTCTGACAAAGTTGCCCAAATGCATCTCAGAAGTGTGCAACTTGTTCCCTGAGTTAGAAAACATCGAGAAACGGTCGTTTCTGCTAGCGCTGTGCTTCTACACATGTATTTGCTGAACGGTGAAAGCGCACAGTAATGCACTTTTCTCCTAGCAAATACACTGTTTCCAAGGAAATGGGAACACACTGTGGAGACACTTGTGGGAGCTACTGTGACTAAAACTGAGCTTCCCTACGCACAGGGAAGCAAGAGAAATGCTGATTCCATCAGGCCCAGTTACATACTCAGAATCTGTACTACTGCGCAAATAGGTATGTCTCTGTAGGCAAAAAAGTCATTTCAGAGAAAGTTGCCCAAATGCATATCAGAAGTTTGCCACTTGTTCCCTGAGTTAGAAAACGTCGAGAAACGGTCGTTTCTGCTAGCGCTGTGCTTCTACACATGTATTTGCTGAACGGTGAAAGCACACAGTAATGCACTTTTCTCCCAGCAAATACACTGTTTCTAAGGAAATGGGAACACACTGAAGAGACACTTGTGGGAGCTACTGTGACTAAAACTGAGCTTCCCTACGCACAGGGAAGCAAGAGAAATGCTGATTTCATCAAGCCCAGTTACATACTCAGAATCTGTACTACTGCGCAAATAGGCATGTCTCTGTAGGCAAAAAACTCATTTCTGACAAAGTTGCCCAAATGCATCTCAGAAGTGTGCAACTTGTTCCCTGAGTTAGAAAACGTCTAGAAACGTTCGTTTCTGCTAGCGCTGTGCTTCTACACATGTATTTGCTGAACGGTGAAAGCGCACAGTAATGCACTTTTCTCCCAGCAAATACACTGTTTCCAAGGAAATGGGAACACACTGAGGAGACACTTGTGGGAGCTACTGTGACTAAAACTGAGCTTCCCTACGCACAGGGAAGCAAGAGAAATGCTGATTTCATCAAGCCCAGTTACATACTCAGAATCTGTACTACTGCGCAAATAGGCATGTCTCTGTAGGCAAAAAACTCATTTCTGACAAAGTTGCCCAAATGCATCTCAGAAGTGTGCAACTTGTTCCCTGAGTTAGAAAACGTCGAGAAACGTTCGTTTCTGCTAGCGCTGTGTTTCTACACATGTATTTGCTGAACGGTGAAAGCGCACAGTAATGCATTTTCTCCCAGCAAATACACTGTTTCTAAGGAACTGGGAACACACTGAGGAGACACTTGTGGGAGCTACTGTGACTAAAACTGAGCTTCCCTACGCACAGGGAAGAAAGAGAAATGCTGATTTCATCAAGCCCATTTACATACTCAGAATCTGTTCTACTGCGCAAATAGGCATGTGTCTTTAGGCAAAAAACTCATTTCTGACAAAGTTGCCCAAATGCATCTCAGAAGTGTGGAATTTGTTCCCTGAGTTAGAAAACGTCGAGAAACGGTCGTTTCTGCTAGCGCTGTGCTTCTACACATGTATTTGCTGAACGGTGAAAGCGCACAGTAATGCACTTTTCTCCCAGCAAATACACTGTGTCTAAGGAAATGGGAACACACTGAGGAGACACTTGTGGGAGCTACTGTGACTAAAACTGAGCTTCCCTACGCACAGGGAAGCAAGAGAAATGCTGATTTCATCAAGCCCAGTTACATACTCAGAATCTGTACTACTGCGCAAATAGGCATGTCTCTTTAGGCAAAAAACTCATTTCTGACAAAGTTGCCCAAATGCATCTCAGAAGTGTGCAACTTGTTCCCTGAGTTACAAAACGTCGAGAACCGGTCGTTTCTGCTAGCGCTATGCTTCTACACATGTATTTGCTGAACGGTGAAAGCGCACAGTAATGCACTTTTCTCCCAGCAAATACACTGTGTCTAAGGAAATGGGAACACACTGAGGAGACACTTGTGGGAGCTACTGTGACTAAAACTGAGCTTCCCTACGCACAGGGAAGCAAGAGAAATGCTGATTTCATCAAGCCCATTTACATACTCAGAATCTGTACTACTGCGCAAATAGGCATGTCTCTGTAGGCAAAAAACTCATTTCTGACAAAGTTGCCCAAATGCATCTCAGAAGTCTGCAACTTGTTCCCTGAGTTAGAAAACGTCGAGAAACGGTCGTTTCTGCTAGTGCTGTGCTTCTACACATGTATTTGCTGAACGGTGAAAGCGCACAGTAATGCACTTTTCTCCCAGCAAATACACTGTGTCTAAGGAAATGGGAACACACTGAGGAGACACTTGTGGGAGCTACTGTGACTAAAACTGTGCTTCCCTACGCACAGGGAAGCAAGAGAAATGCTGATTTCATCAAGCCCAGTTACATACTCAGAATCTGTACTACTGCGCAAATAGGCATGTCTCTTTAGGCAAAAAACTCATTTCTGACAAAGTTGCCCAAATGCATCTCAGAAGTGTGCAACTGGTTCCCTGAGTTAGAAAACGTCGAGAACCGGTCGTTTCTGCTAGCGCTATGCTTCTACACATGTATTTGCTGAACGGTGAAAGCGCACAGTAATGCACTTTTCTCCCAGCAAATACACTGTGCCCAAGGAAATGGGAACACACTGAGGAGACACTTGTGGGAGCTACTGTGACTAAAACTGAGCTTCCCTACGCACAGGGAAGCAAGAGAAATGCTGATTTCATCAAGCCCAATTACATACTCAGAATCTGTTCTACTGCGCAAATAGGCATGTGTCTCTAGGCAAAAAACTCATTTCTGACAAAGTTGCCCAAATGCATCTCAGAAGTGTGCAAATTGTTCGCTGAGTTAGAAAACGTCGAGAAACGGTCGTTTCTGCTAGCGCTGTGCTTCTACACATGTATTTGCTGAACGGTGAAAGCGCACAGTAATGCACTTTTCTCCCAGCAAATACACTGTGTCTAAGGAAATGGGAACACACTGAGGAGACACTTGTGGGAGCTACTGTGACTAAAACTGAGCTTCCCTACGCACAGGGAAGCAAGAGAAATGCTGATTTCATCAAGAACAGTTACATACTCAGAATCTGTACTACTGCGCAAATAGGCATGTCTCTGTAGGCAAAAAACTCATTTCTGACAAAGTTGCCCAAATGCATCTCAGAAGTGTGCAACTTGTTCCCTGAGTTAGAAAACGTCGAGAAACGGTCGTTTCTGCTAGCACTATGCTTCTACCCATGTATTTGCTAAACGGTGAAATCGCACAGTAATGCACTTTCCTCCCAGCAAATACACTGTTTCTAAGGAAATGGGAACACACTGAGGAGACACTTGTGGGAGCTACTGTGACTAAAACTGAGCTTCCCTACGCACAGGGAAGCAAGAGAAATGCTGATTTCATCAAGCCCAGTTACATACTCAGAATCTGTACTACTGCGCAAATAGGCATGTCTCTGTAGGCAAAAAACTCATTTCTAACAAAGTTGCCCAAATGCATCTCAGAAGTGTGCAACTTGTTCCCTGAGTTAGAAAACGTCGAGAAACGATCTTTTCTGCTAGTGCTGTGCTTCTACACATGTATTTGCTGAACGGTGAAAGCGCAGAGTAATGGACTTTTCTTCCAGCAAATACACTGTTTCTAAGGAAATGGGAACACAGTGAGGAGACACTTGTGGGAGCTACTGTGACTAAAACTGAGCTTCCGTCCACACAGGGAAGCAAGAGAAATGCTGATTTCATAAAGCCCAGTTACATACTCAGAATCTGTACTACTGCGCAAATAGGCATGTCTCTTTAGGCAAAAAACTCATTTCTGACAAAGTTGCCCAAATGCATCTCAGAAGTGTGCAACTTGTTTTCTGAGTTAGAAAACGTCGAGAAACAGTCGTTTCTGCTAGCGCTGTGCTTCTACACATGTATTTGCTGAACGGTGAAAGCACATAGTAATGCACTTTTCTCCCAGCAAATACACAGTTTCTAAGGAAATGGGAACACACTGAGGAGACACTTGTAGGAGCTACTGTGACTAAAACTGAGCTTCCCTACACACAGGGAAGCAAGAGAAATGCTGATTTCATCAAGCCCAGTTACATACTCAGAATCTGTACTACTGGGCAAATAGGCATGTCTCTGTAGGCAAAAAACTCATTTCTGACAAAGTTGCCCAAATGCATCTCAGAAGTGTGCAACTTGTTCCCTGGGTTTGAAAACGTCGAGAAACGATCTTTTCTGCTATCGCTGTGCTTCTACACATGTATTTGCTGAACGGTGAAAGCGCACAGTAATGCACTTTTCTCCCAGCAAATACACTGTTTCTAAGGAAATGGGAACACACTGAGGAGACACTTGTGGGAGCTACTGTGACTAAAACTGAGCTTCCCTACACACAGGGAAGCAAGAGAAATGCTGATTTCATCAAGCCCAGTTACATACTCAGAATCTGTACTACTGCGCAAATAGGCATGTCTCTGTAGGCAAAAAACTCATTTCTGACAAAGTTGCCCAAATGCATCTCAGAAGTGTGCAACTTGTTCCCTGGGTTTGAAAACGTCGAGAAACGGTCTTTTCTGCTAGCGCTGTGCTTCTACACATGTATTTGCTGAACGGTGAAAGTGCACAGTAATGCACTTTTCTCCCAACAAATACACTGTGTCTAAGGAAATGGGAACACACTGAGGAGACACTTGTGGGAGCTACTGTGACTAAAACTGAGCTTCCCTACGCACAGGGAAGCAAGAGAAATGCTGATTTCATCAAGCCCAGTTACATACTCAGAATCTGTACTACTGCGCTAATAAGCATGTCTCTTTAGGCAAAAAACTCATTTCTGACAAAGTTGCCCAAATGCATCTCAGAAGTGTGCAACTTGTTCCCTGAGTTAGAAAACGTCGAGAAACGGTCGTTTCTGCTAGCGCTGTGCTTCTACACATGTATTTGCTGAACGGTGAAAGCGCAGAGTAATGGACTTTTCTCCCAGCAAATACACTGTTCCTAAGGAAATGGGAACACAGTGAGGAGACACTTGTGGGAGCTACTGTGACTAAAACTGAGCTTCCGTACGCACAGGGAAGCAAGAGAAATGCTGATTTCATCAAGCCCAGTTACATACTCAGAATCTGTACTACTGGGCAAATAGGCATGTCTCTGTAGGCAAAAAACTCATTTCTGACAAAGTTGCCCAAATGCATCTCAGAAGTGTGCAACTTGTTCCCTGGGTTTGAAAACGTCGAGAAACGATCTTTTCTGCTATCGCTGTGCTTCTACACATGTATTTGCTGAACGGTGAAAGCGCACAGTAATGCACTTTTCTCCCAACAAATACACTGTTTCTAAGGAAATGGGAACACACTGAGGAGACACTTGTGGGAGCTACTGTGACTAAAACTGAGCTTCCCTACACACAGGGAAGCAAGAGAAATGCTGATTTCATCAAGCCCAGTTACATACTCAGAATCTGTACTACTACGCTAATAGGCATGTCTCTTTAGGCAAAAAACTCATTTCTGACAAAGTTGCCCAAATGCATCTCAGAAGTGTGCAACTTGTTCCCTGATTTAGAAAACGTCGAGAAACGGTCGTTTCTGCTAGCGCTGTGCTTCTACACATGTATTTGCTGAACGGTGAAAGCGCACAGTAATGCACTTTTCTCCCAGCAAATACACTGTTTCTAAGGAAAGTGGAACACACTGAGGAGACACTTGTGGGAGCTACTGGGACTAAAACTGAGCTTCCCTATGCACAGGGAAGCAAGAGAAATGCTGATTTCATCCAGCCCAGTTACATACTCAGAATCTGTACTACTGCGCGAATCGGCATGTCTCTGTAGGCAAAAAACTCATTTCTGACAAAGTTGCCCAAAGGCATCTCAGAAGTGTGCTACTTGTTCTCTGAGTTAGAAAACGTCGAGAAACGTTCGTTTCTGCTAGCGCTGTGCTTCTACACATGTATTTGCTGAACGGTGAAAGCACACAGTAATGCACTTTTCTCCCAGCAAATACACTGTTTCTAAGGAAATGGGAACACACAGAGGAGACACTTGTGGGAGCTACTGTGACTAAAACTGAGCTTCCCTACGCACAGGGAAGAAAGAGAAATGCTGATTTCATCAAGCCCAGTTACATACTCAGAATCTGTACTACTGCGCAAATAGGCATGTCTCTGTAGGCAAAAAACTCATTTCTGACAAAGTTGCCCAAATGCATCTCAGAAGTGTGCAACTTGTTCCCTGAGTTAGAAAACGTCGAGAAATGGTCGTTTCTGCTAGCGCTGTGCTTCTACACATGTATTTGCTGAACGGTGAAAGCGCACAGTAATGCACTTTTCTCCCAGCAAATACACTGTTTCTAAGGAAATGGGAACACACTGAGGAGACACTTGTGGGAGCTACTGTGACTAAAACTGAGCTTCCCTACGCACAGGGAAGCAAGAGAAATGCTGATTTCATCAAGCCCAGTTACATACTCAGACTCTGTACTACTGCGCAAATAGGCATGTCTCTTTAGGCAAAAAACTCATTTCTGACACAGTTGCCCAAATGCATCTCAGAAGTGTGCAACTTGTTCCCTGAGTTAGAAAACGTCGAGAAACGGTCGTTTCTGCTAGCGCTGTGCTTCTACACATGTATTTGCTGAACGGTGAAAGCGCACAGTAATGCACTTTTCTCCCAGCAAATACACTGAGTCTAAGGAAATGGGAACACACTGAGGAGACACTTGTGGGAGCTACTGTGACTAAAACTGAGCTTCCCTATGCACAGGAAAGAAAGAGAAATGCTGATTTCATTAAGCCCAGTTACATACTCAGAATCTGTTCTACTGCGCAAATAGGCATGTGTCTTTAGGCAAAAAACTCATTTCTGACAAAGTTGCCCAAATGCATCTCAGAAGTGTGCAACTTGTTCCCTGAGTTAGAAAACGTCGAGAAACGGTCGTTTCTGCTAGCGCTGTGCTTCTACACATGTATTTGCTGAACGGTGAAAGCGCACAGTAATGCACTTTTCTCCCAGCAAATACACTGTTTCCAAGGAAATGGGAACACACTGAGGAGACACTTGTGGGAGCTACTGTGACTAAAACTGAGCTTCCCTACGCACAGGGAAGCAAGAGAAATGCTGATTTCATCAAGCCCAGTTACATACTCAGAATCTGTACTACTGCGCAAATAGGCATGTCTCTGTAGGCAAAAAACTCATTTCTGACAAAGTTGCCCAAATGCATCTCAGAAGTGTGCAACTTGTTCCCTGAGTTAGAAAACGTCGAGAAACGTTCGTTTCTGCTAGCGCTGTGTTTCTACACATGTATTTGCTGAACGGTGAAAGCGCACAGTAATGCATTTTCTCCCAGCAAATACACTGTTTCTAAGGAACTGGGAACACACTGAGGAGACACTTGTGGGAGCTACTGTGACTAAAACTGAGCTTCCCTACGCACAGGGAAGAAAGAGAAATGCTGATTTCATCAAGCCCATTTACATACTCAGAATCTGTTCTACTGCGCAAATAGGCATGTGTCTTTAGGCAAAAAACTCATTTCTGACAAAGTTGCCCAAATGCATCTCAGAAGTGTGGAATTTGTTCCCTGAGTTAGAAAACGTCGAGAAACGGTCGTTTCTGCTAGCGCTGTGCTTCTACACATGTATTTGCTGAACGGTGAAAGCGCACAGTAATGCACTTTTCTCCCAGCAAATACACTGTGTCTAAGGAAATGGGAACACACTGAGGAGACACTTGTGGGAGCTACTGTGACTAAAACTGAGCTTCCCTACGCACAGGGAAGCAAGAGAAATGCTGATTTCATCAAGCCCAGTTACATACTCAGAATCTGTACTACTGCGCAAATAGGCATGTCTCTGTAGGCAAAAAACTCATTTCTGACAAAGTTGCCCAAATGCATCTCAGAAGTGTGCAACTTGTTCCCTGATTTAGAAAACGTCGAGAAACGGTCGTTTCTGCTAGCGCTGTGCTTCTACACATGTATTTGCTGAACGGTGAAAGCGCACAGTAATGCACTTTTCTCCCAGCAAATACACTGTGTCTAAGGAAATGGGAACACACTGAGGAGACACTTGTGGGAGCTACTGTGACTAAAACTGAGCTTCCTTACGCACAGGGAAGCAAGAGAAATGCTGATTTCATCAAGCCCAGTTACATACTCAGAATCTGTACTACTGCGCAAATAGGCATGTCTCTGTAGGCAAAAAACTCATTTCTGACAAAGTTGCCCAAATGCATCTCAGAAGTGTGCAACTTGTTCCCTGATTTAGAAAACGTCGAGAAACGGTCGTTTCTGCTAGCGCTGTGCTTCTACACATGTATTTGCTGAACGGTGAAAGCGCACAGTAATGCACTTTTCTCCCAGCAAATACACTGTTTCTAAGGAAAGTGGAACACACTGAGGAGACACTTGTGGGAGCTACTGGGACTAAAACTGAGCTTCCCTATGCACAGGGAAGCAAGAGAAATGCTGATTTCATCCAGCCCAGTTACATACTCAGAATCTGTACTACTGCGCGAATCGGCATGTCTCTGTAGGCAAAAAACTCATTTCTGACAAAGTTGCCCAAAGGCATCTAAGAAGTGTGCTACTTGTTCTCTGAGTTAGAAAACGTCGAGAAACGTTCGTTTCTGCTAGCGCTGTGCTTCTACACATGTATTTGCTGAACGGTGAAAGCACACAGTAATGCACTTTTCTCCCAGCAAATACACTGTTTCTAAGGAAATGGGAACACACAGAGGAGACACTTGTGGGAGCTACTGTGACTAAAACTGAGCTTCCCTACGCACAGGGAAGAAAGAGAAATGCTGATTTCATCAAGCCCAGTTACATACTCAGAATCTGTACTACTGCGCAAATAGGCATGTCTCTGTAGGCAAAAAACTCATTTCTGACAAAGTTGCCCAAATGCATCTCAGAAGTGTGCAACTTGTTCCCTGAGTTAGAAAACGTCGAGAAATGGTCGTTTCTGCTAGCGCTGTGCTTCTACACATGTATTTGCTGAACGGTGAAAGCGCACAGTAATGCACTTTTCTCCCAGCAAATACACTGTTTCTAAGGAAATGGGAACACACTGAGGAGACACTTGTGGGAGCTACTGTGACTAAAACTGAGCTTCCCTACGCACAGGGAAGCAAGAGAAATGCTGATTTCATCAAGCCCAGTTACATACTCAGACTCTGTACTACTGCGCAAATAGGCATGTCGCTTTAGGCAAAAAACTCATTTCTGACACAGTTGCCCAAATGCATCTCAGAAGTGTGCAACTTGTTCCCTGAGTTAGAAAACGTCGAGAAACGGTCGTTTCTGCTAGCGCTGTGCTTCTACACATGTATTTGCTGAACGGTGAAAGCGCACAGTAATGCACTTTTCTCCCAGCAAATACACTGAGTCTAAGGAAATGGGAACACACTGAGGAGACACTTGTGGGAGCTACTGTGACTAAAACTGAGCTTCCCTATGCACAGGAAAGAAAGAGAAATGCTGATTTCATTAAGCCCAGTTACATACTCAGAATCTGTTCTACTGCGCAAATAGGCATGTGTCTTTAGGCAAAAAACTCATTTCTGACAAAGTTGCCCAAATGCATCTCAGAAGTGTGCAACTTGTTCCCTGAGTTAGAAAACGTCGAGAAACGGTCGTTTCTGCTAGCGCTGTGCTTCTACACATGTATTTGCTGAACGGTGAAAGCGCACAGTAATGCACTTTTCTCCCAGCAAATACACTGTTTCCAAGGAAATGGGAACACACTGAGGAGACACTTGTGGGAGCTACTGTGACTAAAACTGAGCTTCCCTACGCACAGGGAAGCAAGAGAAATGCTGATTTCATCAAGCCCAGTTACATACTCAGAATCTGTACTACTGCGCAAATAGGCATGTCTCTGTAGGCAAAAAACTCATTTCTGACAAAGTTGCCCAAATGCATCTCAGAAGTGTGCAACTTGTTCCCTGAGTTAGAAAACGTCGAGAAACGTTCGTTTCTGCTAGCGCTGTGTTTCTACACATGTATTTGCTGAACGGTGAAAGCGCACAGTAATGCATTTTCTCCCAGCAAATACACTGTTTCTAAGGAACTGGGAACACACTGAGGAGACACTTGTGGGAGCTACTGTGACTAAAACTGAGCTTCCCTACGCACAGGGAAGCAAGAGAAATGCTGATTTCATCAAGAACAGTTACATACTCAGAATCTGTACTACTGCGCAAATAGGCATGTCTCTGTAGGCAAAAAACTCATTTCTGACAAAGTTGCCCAAATGCATCTCAGAAGTGTGCAACTTGTTCCCTGAGTTAGAAAACGTCGAGAAACAGTCGTTTCTGCTAGCGCTGTGCTTCTACCCATGTATTTGCTGAACGGTGAAATCGCACAGTAATGCACTTTCCTCCCAGCAAATACACTGTTTCTAAGGAAATGGGAACACACTGAGGAGACACTTGTGGGAGCTACTGTGACTAAAACTGAGCTTCCCTACGCACAGGGAAGCAAGAGAAATGCTGATTTCATCAAGCCCAGTTACATACTCAGAATCTGTACTACTGCGCAAATAGGCATGTCTCTGTAGGCAAAAAACTCATTTCTAACAAAGTTGCCCAAATGCATCTCAGAAGTGTGCAACTTGTTCCCTAAGTTAGAAAACGTCGAGAAACGATCTTTTCTGCTAGTGCTGTGCTTCTACACATGTATTTGCTGAACGGTGAAAGCGCAGAGTAATGGACTTTTCTCCCAGCAAATACACTGTTTCTAAGGAAATGGGAACACAGTGAGGAGACACTTGTGGGAGCTACTGTGACTAAAACTGAGCTTCCGTCCACACAGGGAAGCAAGAGAAATGCTGATTTCATAAAGCCCAGTTACTTACTCAGAATCTGTACTACTGCGCAAATAGGCATGTCTCTTTAGGCAAAAAACTCATTTCTGACAAAGTTGCCCAAATGCATCTCAGAAGTGTGCAACTTGTTTTCTGAGTTAGAAAACGTCGAGAAACAGTCGTTTCTGCTAGCGCTGTGCTTCTACACATGTATTTGCTGAACGGTGAAAGCACATAGTAATGCACTTTTCTCCCAGCAAATACACAGTTTCTAAGGAAATGGGAACACACTGAGGAGACACTTGTAGGAGCTACTGTGACTAAAACTGAGCTTCCCTACACACAGGGAAGCAAGAGAAATGCTGATTTCATCAAGCCCAGTTACATACTCAGAATCTGTACTACTGGGCAAATAGGCATGTCTCTGTAGGCAAAAAACTCATTTCTGACAAAGTTGCCCAAATGCATCTCAGAAGTGTGCAACTTGTTCCCTGGGTTTGAAAACGTCGAGAAACGATCTTTTCTGCTATCGCTGTGCTTCTACACATGTATTTGCTGAACGGTGAAAGCGCACAGTAATGCACTTTTCTCCCAGCAAATACACTGTTTCTAAGGAAATGGGAACACACTGAGGAGACACTTGTGGGAGCTACTGTGACTAAAACTGAGCTTCCCTACACACAGGGAAGCAAGAGAAATGCTGATTTCATCAAGCCCAGTTACATACTCAGAATCTGTACTACTGCGCAAATAGGCATGTCTCTGTAGGCAAAAAACTCATTTCTGACAAAGTTGCCCAAATGCATCTCAGAAGTGTGCAACTTGTTCCCTGGGTTTGAAAACGTCGAGAAACGGTCTTTTCTGCTAGCGCTGTGCTTCTACACATGTATTTGCTGAACGGTGAAAGTGCACAGTAATGCACTTTTCTCCCAACAAATACACTGTTTCTAAGGAAATGGGAACACACTGAGGAGACACTTGTGGGAGCTACTGTGACTAAAACTGAGCTTCCCTACGCACAGGGAAGCAAGAGAAATGCTGATTTCATCAAGCCCAGTTACATACTCAGAATCTGTACTACTGCGCTAATAAGCATGTCTCTTTAGGCAAAAAACTCATTTCTGACAAAGTTGCCCAAATGCATCTCAGAAGTGTGCAACTTGTTCCCTGAGTTAGAAAACGTCGAGAAACGGTCGTTTCTGCTAGCGCTGTGCTTCTACACATGTATTTGCTGAACGGTGAAAGCACATAGTAATGCACTTTTCTCCCAGCAAATACACAGTTTCTAAGGAAATGGGAACACACTGAGGAGACACTTGTAGGAGCTACTGTGACTAAAACTGAGCTTCCCTACACACAGGGAAGCAAGAGAAATGCTGATTTCATCAAGCCCAGTTACATACTCAGAATCTGTACTACTGGGCAAATAGGCATGTCTCTGTAGGCAAAAAACTCATTTCTGACAAAGTTGCCCAAATGCATCTCAGAAGTGTGCAACTTGTTCCCTGGGTTTGAAAACGTCGAGAAACGATCTTTTCTGCTATCGCTGTGCTTCTACACATGTATTTGCTGAACGGTGAAAGCGCACAGTAATGCACTTTTCTCCCAGCAAATACACTGTTTCTAAGGAAATGGGAACACACTGAGGAGACACTTGTGGGAGCTACTGTGACTAAAACTGAGCTTCCCTACACACAGGGAAGCAAGAGAAATGCTGATTTCATCAAGCCCAGTTACATACTCAGAATCTGTACTACTGCGCAAATAGGCATGTCTCTGTAGGCAAAAAACTCATTTCTGACAAAGTTGCCCAAATGCATCTCAGAAGTGTGCAACTTGTTCCCTGGGTTTGAAAACGTCGAGAAACGGTCTTTTCTGCTAGCGCTGTGCTTCTACACATGTATTTGCTGAACGGTGAAAGCGCACAGTAATGCACTTTTCTCCCAACAAATACACTGTTTCTAAGGAAATGGGAACACACTGAGGAGACACTTGTGGGAGCTACTGTGACTAAAACTGAGCTTCCCTACGCACAGGGAAGCAAGAGAAATGCTGATTTCATCAAGCCCAGTTACATACTCAGAATCTGTACTACTGCGCTAATAAGCATGTCTCTTTAGGCAAAAAACTCATTTCTGACAAAGTTGCCCAAATGCATCTCAGAAGTGTGCAACTTGTTCCCTGAGTTAGAAAACGTCGAGAAACGGTCGTTACTGCTAGCGCTGTGCTTCTACACATGTATTTGCTGAACGGTGAAAGCGCAGAGTAATGGACTTTTCTCCCAGCAAATACACTGTTCCTAAGGAAATGGGAACACAGTGAGGAGACACTTGTGGGAGCTACTGTGACTAAAACTGAGCTTCCGTACGCACAGGGAAGCAAGAGAAATGCTGATTTCATCAAGCCCAGTTACATACTCAGAATCTGTACTACTGGGCAAATAGGCATGTCTCTGTAGGCAAAAAACTCATTTCTGACAAAGTTGCCCAAATGCATCTCAGAAGTGTGCAACTTGTTCCCTGGGTTTGAAAACGTCGAGAAACGATCTTTTCTGCTATCGCTGTGCTTCTACACATGTATTTGCTGAACGGTGAAAGCGCACAGTAATGCACTTTTCTCCCAACAAATACACTGTTTCTAAGGAAATGGGAACACACTGAGGAGACACTTGTGGGAGCTACTGTGACTAAAACTGAGCTTCCCTACACACAGGGAAGCAAGAGAAATGCTGATTTCATCAAGCCCAGTTACATACTCAGAATCTGTACTACTGCGCTAATAGGCATGTCTCTTTAGGCAAAAAACTCATTTCTGACAAAGTTGCCCAAATGCATCTCAGAAGTGTGCAACTTGTTCCCTGATTTAGAAAACGTCGAGAAACGGTCGTTTCTGCTAGCGCTGTGCTTCTACACATGTATTTGCTGAACGGTGAAAGCGCACAGTAATGCACTTTTCTCCCAGCAAATACACTGTTTCTAAGGAAAGTGGAACACACTGAGGAGACACTTGTGGGAGCTACTGGGACTAAAACTGAGCTTCCCTATGCACAGGGAAGCAAGAGAAATGCTGATTTCATCCAGCCCAGTTACATACTCAGAATCTGTACTACTGCGCGAATCGGCATGTCTCTGTAGGCAAAAAACTCATTTCTGACAAAGTTGCCCAAAGGCATCTCAGAAGTGTGCTACTTGTTCTCTGAGTTAGAAAACGTCGAGAAACGTTCGTTTCTGCTAGCGCTGTGCTTCTACACATGTATTTGCTGAACGGTGAAAGCACACAGTAATGCACTTTTCTCCCAGCAAATACACTGTTTCTAAGGAAATGGGAACACACAGAGGAGACACTTGTGGGAGCTACTGTGACTAAAACTGAGCTTCCCTACGCACAGGGAAGCAAGAGAAATGCTGATTTCATCAAGCCCAGTTACATACTCAGACTCTGTACTACTGCGCAAATAGGCATGTCTCTTTAGGCAAAAAACTCATTTCTGACACAGTTGCCCAAATGCATCTCAGAAGTGTGCAACTTGTTCCCTGAGTTAGAAAACGTCGAGAAACGGTCGTTTCTGCTAGCGCTGTGCTTCTACACATGTATTTGCTGAACGGTGAAAGCGCACAGTAATGCACTTTTCTCCCAGCAAATACACTGAGTCTAAGGAAATGGGAACACACTGAGGAGACACTTGTGGGAGCTACTGTGACTAAAACTGAGCTTCCCTATGCACAGGAAAGAAAGAGAAATGCTGATTTCATTAAGCCCAGTTACATACTCAGAATCTGTTCTACTGCGCAAATAGGCATGTGTCTTTAGGCAAAAAACTCATTTCTGACAAAGTTGCCCAAATGCATCTCAGAAGTGTGCAACTTGTTCCCTGAGTTAGAAAACGTCGAGAAACGGTCGTTTCTGCTAGCGCTGTGCTTCTACACATGTATTTGCTGAACGGTGAAAGCGCACAGTAATGCACTTTTCTCCCAGCAAATACACTGTTTCCAAGGAAATGGGAACACACTGAGGAGACACTTGTGGGAGCTACTGTGACTAAAACTGAGCTTCCCTACGCACAGGGAAGCAAGAGAAATGCTGATTTCATCAAGCCCAGTTACATACTCAGAATCTGTACTACTGCGCAAATAGGCATGTCTCTGTAGGCAAAAAACTCATTTCTGACAAAGTTGCCCAAATGCATCTCAGAAGTGTGCAACTTGTTCCCTGAGTTAGAAAACGTCGAGAAATGGTCGTTTCTGCTAGCGCTTTGCTTCTACACATGTATTTGCTGAACGGTGAAAGCGCACAGTAATGCACTTTTCTCCCAGCAAATACACTGTTTCTAAGGAAATGGGAACACACTGAGGAGACACTTGTGGGAGCTACTGTGACTAAAACTGAGCTTCCCTACGCACAGGGAAGCAAGAGAAATGCTGATTTCATCAAGCCCAGTTACATACTCAGACTCTGTACTACTGCGCAAATAGGCATGTCTCTTTAGGCAAAAAACTCATTTCTGACACAGTTGCCCAAATGCATCTCAGAAGTGTGCAACTTGTTCCCTGAGTTAGAAAACGTCGAGAAACGGTCGTTTCTGCTAGCGCTGTGCTTCTACACATGTATTTGCTGAACGGTGAAAGCGCACAGTAATGCACTTTTCTCCCAGCAAATACACTGAGTCTAAGGAAATGGGAACACACTGAGGAGACACTTGTGGGAGCTACTGTGACTAAAACTGAGCTTCCCTATGCACAGGAAAGAAAGAGAAATGCTGATTTCATTAAGCCCAGTTACATACTCAGAATCTGTTCTACTGCGCAAATAGGCATGTGTCTTTAGGCAAAAAACTCATTTCTGACAAAGTTGCCCAAATGCATCTCAGAAGTGTGCAACTTGTTCCCTGAGTTAGAAAACGTCGAGAAACGGTCGTTTCTGCTAGCGCTGTGCTTCTACACATGTATTTGCTGAACGGTGAAAGCGCACAGTAATGCACTTTTCTCCCAGCAAATACACTGTTTCCAAGGAAATGGGAACACACTGAGGAGACACTTGTGGGAGCTACTGTGACTAAAACTGAGCTTCCCTACGCACAGGGAAGCAAGAGAAATGCTGATTTCATCAAGCCCAGTTACATACTCAGAATCTGTACTACTGCGCAAATAGGCATGTCTCTCTGTAGGCAAAAAACTCATTTCTGACAAAGTTGCCCAAATGCATCTCAGAAGTGTGCAACTTGTTCCCTGAGTTAGAAAACGTCGAGAAACGTTCGTTTCTGCTAGCGCTGTGTTTCTACACATGTATTTGCTGAACGGTGAAAGCGCACAGTAATGCATTTTCTCCCAGCAAATACACTGTTTCTAAGGAACTGGGAACACACTGAGGAGACACTTGTGGGAGCTACTGTGACTAAAACTGAGCTTCCCTACGCACAGGGAAGCAAGAGAAATGCTGATTTCATCAAGAACAGTTACATACTCAGAATCTGTACTACTGCGCAAATAGGCATGTCTCTGTAGGCAAAAAACTCATTTCTGACAAAGTTGCCCAAATGCATCTCAGAAGTGTGCAACTTGTTCCCTGAGTTAGAAAACGTCGAGAAACGGTCGTTTCTGCTAGCGCTGTGCTTCTACCCATGTATTTGCTGAACGGTGAAATCGCACAGTAATGCACTTTCCTCCCAGCAAATACACTGTTTCTAAGGAAATGGGAACACACTGAGGAGACACTTGTGGGAGCTACTGTGACTAAAACTGAGCTTCCCTACGCACAGGGAAGCAAGAGAAATGCTGATTTCATCAAGCCCAGTTACATACTCAGAATCTGTACTACTGCGCAAATAGGCATGTCTCTGTAGGCAAAAAACTCATTTCTAACAAAGTTGCCCAAATGCATCTCAGAAGTGTGCAACTTGTTCCCTGAGTTAGAAAACGTCGAGAAACGATCTTTTCTGCTAGTGCTGTGCTTCTACACATGTATTTGCTGAACGGTGAAAGCGCAGAGTAATGGACTTTTCTCCCAGCAAATACACTGTTTCTAAGGAAATGGGAACACAGTGAGGAGACACTTGTGGGAGCTACTGTGACTAAAACTGAGCTTCCGTCCACACAGGGAAGCAAGAGAAATGCTGATTTCATAAAGCCCAGTTACATACTCAGAATCTGTACTACTGCGCAAATAGGCATGTCTCTTTAGGCAAAAAACTCATTTCTGACAAAGTTGCCCAAATGCATCTCAGAAGTGTGCAACTTGTTTTCTGAGTTAGAAAACGTCGAGAAACAGTCGTTTCTGCTAGCGCTGTGCTTCTACACATGTATTTGCTGAACGGTGAAAGCACATAGTAATGCACTTTTCTCCCAGCAAATACACAGTTTCTAAGGAAATGGGAACACACTGAGGAGACACTTGTAGGAGCTACTGTGACTAAAACTGAGCTTCCCTACACACAGGGAAGCAAGAGAAATGCTGATTTCATCAAGCCCAGTTACATACTCAGAATCTGTACTACTGCGCAAATAGGCCTGTCTCTGTAGGCAAAAAACTCATTTTTGAGAAAGTTACCCAAATGCATCTCAGAAGTGTGCAACTTGTTCCCTGAGTTAGAAAACGTCGAGAAACGTTCGTTTCTGCTAGCGCTGTGCTTCTACACATGTATTTGCTGAACGGTAAAAGCGCACAGTGATGCACTTTTCTCCCAGCAAATACACTGTTTCTAAGGAAATGGGAACACACTGAGGAGACACTTGTGGGAGCTACTGTGACTAAAACTGAGCTTCCCTACGCACAGGGAAGCAAGAGAAATGCTGATTTCATCAAGAACAGTTACATACTCAGAATCTGTACTACTGCGCAAATAGGCATGTCTCTGTAGGCAAAAAACTCATTTCTGACAAAGTTGCCCAAATGCATCTCAGAAGTGTGCAACTTGTTCCCTGAGTTAGAAAACGTCGAGAAACGGTCGTTTCTGCTAGCGCTGTGCTTCTACCCATGTATTTGCTGAACGGTGAAATCGCACAGTAATGCACTTTCCTCCCAGCAAATACACTGTTTCTAAGGAAATGGGAACACACTGAGGAGACACTTGTGGGAGCTACTGTGACTAAAACTGAGCTTCCCTACGCACAGGGAAGCAAGAGAAATGCTGATTTCATCAAGCCCAGTTACATACTCAGAATCTGTACTACTGCGCAAATAGGCATGTCTCTGTAGGCAAAAAACTCATTTCTAACAAAGTTGCCCAAATGCTTCTCAGAAGTGTGCAACTTGTTCCCTGAGTTAGAAAACGTCGAGAAACGGTTATATCTGCTAACGCTGTGCTTCTACACATGTATTTGCTGAACGGTGAAAGCGCACAGTAATGCACTTTTCTCCCAGCAAATACACTGTTTCTAAGGAAATGGGAACACACTGAGGAGACACTTGTGGGAGCTACAGTGACTAAAACTGAGCTTCCCTACGCACAGGGAAGCAAGAGAAATGCTGATTTCATCAAGCCCAGTTACATACTCAGACTCTGTACTACTGCGCAAATAGGCATGTCTCTGTAGGCAAAAAACTCATTTCTGACAAAGTTGCCCAAATGCATCTCAGAAGTGTGCAACTTGTTCCCTGTGTTAGAAAACGTCGAGAAACGGTTATATCTGCTAGCGCTGTGCTTCTACACATGTATTTGCTGAACGGTGAAAGCGCACAGTAATGCACTTTTCTCCCAGCAAATACACTGTTTCTAAAGAAATGGGAAAACACTGAGGAGACACTTGTGGGAGCTACTGTGACTAAAACTGAGCTTCGCTACGCTCAGGGAAGCAAGAGAAATGCTGATTTCATCAAGCCCAGTTACATACTCAGAATCTGTACTACTGCGCAAATAGGCATGTCTCTGTAGGCAAAAAACTCATTTCTGACAAAGTTGCCCAAATGCATCTCAGAAGTGTGCAACTTGTTCCCTGAGTTAGAAAACGTCGAGAAACGTTCGTTTCTGCTAGCGCTGTGTTTCTACACATGTATTTGCTGAACGGTGAAAGCGCACAGTAATGCATTTTCTCCCAGCAAATACACTTTTTCTAAGGAACTGGGAACACACTGAGGAGACACTTGTGGGAGCTACTGTGACTAAAACTGAGCTTCCCTACGCACAGGGAAGCAAGAGAAATGCTGATTTCATCAAGCCCATTTACATACTCAGAATCTGTTCTACTGCGCAAATAGGCATGTGTCTTTAGGCAAAAAACTCATTTCTGACAAAGTTGCCCAAATGCATCTCAGAAGTGTGGAATTTGTTCCCTGAGTTAGAAAACGTCGAGAAACGGTCGTTTCTGCTAGCGCTGTGCTTCTACACATGTATTTGCTGAACGGTGAAAGCGCACAGTAATGCACTTTTCTCCCAGCAAATACACTGTGTCTAAGGAAATGGGAACACACTGAGGAGACACTTGTGGGAGCTACTGTGAATAAAACTGAGCTTCCCTACGCACAGGGAAGCAAGAGAAATGCTGATTTCATCAAGCCCAGTTACATACTCAGAATCTGTACTACTGCGCAAATAGGCATGTCTCTTTAGGCAAAAAACTCATTTCTGACAAAGTTGCCCAAATGCATCTCAGAAGTGTGCAACTTGTTCCCTGAGTTACAAAACGTCGAGAACCGGTCGTTTCTGCTAGCGCTATGCTTCTACACATGTATTTGCTGAACGGTGAAAGCGCACAGTAATGCACTTTTCTCCCAGCAAATACACTGTGTCTAAGGAAATGGGAACACACTGAGGAGACACTTGTGGGAGCTACTGTGACTAAAACTGAGCTTCCCTACGCACAGGGAAGCAAGAGAAATGCTGATTTCATCAAGCCCATTTACATACTCAGAATCTGTACTACTGCGCAAATAGGCATGTCTCTGTAGGCAAAAAACTCATTTCTGACAAAGTTGCCCAAATGCATCTCAGAAGTCTGCAACTTGTTCCCTGAGTTAGAAAACGTCGAGAAACGGTCGTTTCTGCTAGTGCTGTGCTTCTACACATGTATTTGCTGAACGGTGAAAGCGCACAGTAATGCACTTTTCTCCCAGCAAATACACTGTGTCTAAGGAAATGGGAACACACTGAGGAGACACTTGTGGGAGCTACTGTGACTAAAACTGTGCTTCCCTACGCACAGGGAAGCAAGAGAAATGCTGATTTCATCAAGCCCAGTTACATACTCAGAATCTGTACTACTGCGCAAATAGGCATGTCTCTTTAGGCAAAAAACTCATTTCTGACAAAGTTGCCCAAATGCATCTCAGAAGTGTGCAACTGGTTCCCTGAGTTAGAAAACGTCGAGAACCGGTCGTTTCTGCTAGCGCTATGCTTCTACACATGTATTTGCTGAACGGTGAAAGCGCACAATAATGCACTTTTCTCCCAGCAAATACACTGTGCCCAAGGAAATGGGAACACACTGAGGAGACACTTGTGGGAGCTACTGTGACTAAAACTGAGCTTCCCTACGCACAGGGAAGCAAGAGAAATGCTGATTTCATCAAGCCCAATTACATACTCAGAATCTGTTCTACTGCGCAAATAGGCATGTGTCTCTAGGCAAAAAACTCATTTCTGACAAAGTTGCCCAAATGCATCTCAGAAGTGTGCAAATTGTTCGCTGAGTTAGAAAACGTCGAGAACGGTCGTTTCTGCTAGCGCTGTGCTTCTACACATGTATTTGCTGAACGGTGAAAGCGCACAGTAATGCACTTTTCTCCCAGCAAATACACTGTGTCTAAGGAAATGGGAACACACTGAGGAGACACTTGTGGGAGCTACTGTGACTAAAACTGAGCTTCCCTACGCACAGGGAAGCAAGAGAAATGCTGATTTCATCAAGCCCAGTTACATACTCAGACTCTGTACTACTGCGCAAATAGGCATGTCTCTGTAGGAAAAAAACTCATTTCTGACAAAGTTGCCCAAATGCATCTCAGAAGTGTGCAACTTGTTCCCTGAGTTAGAAAACGTCGAGAAACGGTCGTTTCTGCTAGCGCTGTGCTTCTACACATGTATTTGCTGAACGGTGAAAGCGCACAGTAATGCACTTTTCTCCCAGCAAATACACTGTGTCTAAGGAAATGAGATACACTGAAGAGACACTTGTGTGAGCTACTGTGACTAAAACTGAGCTTCCCTACGCACAGGGAAGAAAGAGAAATGCTGATTTCATCAAGCCCAGTTACATACTCAGAATCTGTTCTACTGCGCAAATAGGCATGTGTCTTTAGGCAAAAAACTCATTTCTGACAAAGTTGCCCAAATGCATCTCAGAAGTGTGCAACTTGTTCCCTGAGTTAGAAAACGTCGAGAAACGGTCGTTTCTGCTAGCATTATGCTTCTACACATGTATTTGCTGAACGGTGAAAGCGCACAGTAATGCACTTTTCTCCCAGCAAATACACTGTGTCTAAGGAAATGGGAACACACTGAGGAGTCACTTGTGGGAGCTACTGTGACTAAAACTGAGCTTCCCTACGCACAGGGAAGCAAGAGAAATGCTGATTTCATCAAGCCCAGTTACATACTCAGAATCTGTTCTACTGCGCAAATAGGCATGTGTCTTTAGGCAAAAAACTCATTTCTGACAAAGTTGCCCAAATGCATCTCAGAAGTGTGCAACTTGTTCCCTGAGTTAGAAAACGTCGAGAAACGTTCGTTTCTACTAGCGCTGTGCTTCTACACATGAATTTGCTGAACGGTGAAAGCGCACAGTAATGCACTTTTCTCCCAGCAAATACACTGTGTCTAAGGAAATGGGAACACCCTGAGGAGACACTTGTGGGAGCTACTGTGACTAAAACTGAGCTTCCCTACGCACAGGGAAGCAAGAGAAATGCTGATTTCATCAAGCCCAGTTACATACTCAGAATCTGTACTACTGCGCAAATAGGCATGTCTCTAAAAACTCATTTCTGCCAAATTGCCCAAATGCATCTCAGAAGTGTGCAACTTGTTCCCTGAGTTAGAAAACGTCGAGAAACGGTCGTTTCTGCTAGCGCTGTGCTTCTACACATGTATTTGCTGAACGGTGAAAGCGCACAGTAATGCACTTTTCTCCCAGCAAATACACTGTGTCTAAGGAAATGGGAACACACTGAGGAGACACTTGTGGGAGCTTCTGTGACTAAAACTGAGCTTCCCTACACACAGGGAAGCCAGAGAAATGCTGATTTCATCAAGCCCAGTTACATACTCAGAATCTGTACTAC
Source organism: Acomys minous (assembly GCF_964271855.1). Classification (NCBI taxonomy): domain Eukaryota; kingdom Metazoa; phylum Chordata; class Mammalia; order Rodentia; family Muridae; genus Acomys; species Acomys minous. The sequence goes on from NW_028182180.1 coordinate 869,201, forward strand.
TGCGCAAATAGGCATGTCTCTGTAGGAAAAAACTCATTTCTGACAAAGTTGCCCAAATGCATCTCAGAAGTGTGCAACTTGTTCCCTGAGTTAGAAAACGTCGAGAAACGTTCGTTTCTGCTAGCGCTGTGCTTCTACACATGTATTTGCTGAACGGTGAAAGCGCACAGTAATGCACTTTTCTCCCAGCAAATACACTGTTTCTAAGGAAATGGGAACACACTGAGGAGAAACTTGTGGGAGCTACTGTGACTAAAATTGAGCTTCCCTATGCACAGGGAAGCAAGAGAAATGCTGATTTCATCAAGCCCAGTTACATACTCAGAATCTATACTACTGCGCAAATAGGCATGTCTCATTAGGCAAAAAACTCATTTCTGACAAAGTTGCCCAAATACATCTCAGAAGTGTGCAACTTGTTCCCTGAGTTAGAAAACGTCGAGAAACGGTCGTTTCTGCTAGCGCTGTGCTTCTACACATGTATTTGCTGAACGGTGAAAGCGCACAGTAATGCACTTTTCTCCTAGCAAATACACTGTTTCTAAGGAAATGGGAACACACTGAGGAGACACTTGTGGGAGCTACTGTGACTAAAACTGAGCTTCCCTATGCACAGGGAAGCAAGAGAAATGCTGATTTCATCAAGCCCAGTTACATACTCAGAATCTGTACTACTGCGCAAATAGGCATGTCTCTTTAGGCAAAAAACTCATTTCTGACAAAGTTGCCCAAATGCATCTCAGAAGTGTGCAACTTGTTCCCTGAGTTAGAAAACGTCGAGAAACGGTCGTTTCTGCTAGCGCTGTGCTTCTACACATGTATTTGCTGAACGGTGAAAGCGCACAGTAATGCACTTTTCTCACAGCAAATACACTGTTTCTAAGGAAATGGGAACACACTGAGGAGACACTTGTGGGAGCTACTGTGACTAAAACTGAGCTTCCCTATGCACAGGGAAGCAAGAGAAATGCTGATTTCATCAAGCCCAGTTACATACTCAGAATCTGTACTACTGCGCAAATAGGCATGTCTCTTTAGGCAAAAAACTCATTTCTGACAAAGTTGCCCAAATGCATCTCAGAAGTGTGCAACTTGTTCTCTGAGTTAGAAAACTACGAGAAACGGTATTTCTGCTAGCGCTGTGCTTCTACACATTTATTTGCTGAACGGTGAAAGCGCACAGTAATGCACTTTTCTCCCAGCAAATACACTGTTTTAAGGCAATGGGAACACACTGAGGAGACACTTGTGGGAGCTACTGTGACTAAAACTGAGCTTCCCTTGGCACAGGGAAGCAAGAGAAATGCTGATTTCATCAAGCCCAGTTACATACTCAGAATCTGTACTACTGCGCAAATAGGCATGTCTCTGTAGGCAAAAAACTCATTTCTGACAAAGTTGCCCAAATGCATCTCAGAAGAGTGCAACTTGTTCCCTGAGTTAGAAAACGTCGAGAAACGTTCGTTTCTGCTAGCGCTGTGCTTCTACACATGTATTTGCTGAACGGTGAAAGCGCACAGTAATGCACTTTTCTCCCAGCTAATACACTGTTTCTAAGGAAATGGGAACACACTGAGGAGACACTTGTGGGAGCTACTGTGACTAAAACTGAGCTTCCCTACGCACAGGGAAGCAAGAGAAATGCTGATTTCATCAAGCCCAGTTACATACTCAGAATCTGTACTACTGCGCAAATAGGCATGTCTCTGTAGGCAAAAAACTCATTTCTGACAAAGTTGCCCAAATGCATCTCAGAAGTGTGCAACTTGTTCTCTGTGTTAGAAAACGTCGAGAAACGGTCTTTTGTGCTAGCGCTGTGCTTCTACACATTTATTTGCTGAGCCGTGAAATCACACAGTAATGCACTTTTCTCCCAGCAAATACACTGTTTCTAAGGAAATGGGAACACACTGAGGAGACACTTGTGGGAGCTACTGTGACTAAAACTGAGCTTCCCTACGCACAGGGAAGCAAGAGAAATGCTGATTTCATCAAGCCCAGTTACATACTCAGAATCTGTACTACTGCGCAAATAGGCATGCCTCTGTAGGCAAAAAACTCTTTTCTGACAAAGTTGCCCAAATGCATCTCAGAAGTGTGCAACTTGTTCTCTGATTTAGAAAACGACGAGAAACGGTCTTTTCTGCTAGCGCTGTGCTTCTACACATGTATTTGCTGAACGGTGAAAGCGCACAGTAATGCACTTTTCTCCCAGCAAATACACTGTTTCTAAGGAAATGGGAACACACTGAGGAGACACTTGTGGGAGCTACTGTGACTAAAACTGAGCTTCCCTACGCACAGGGAAGCAAGAGAAATGCTGATTTCATCAAGCCCAGTTACATACTCAGAATCTGTACTACTGCGCAAATAGGCATGTCTCTGTAGGCAAAAAACTCATTTCTGACAAAGTTGCCCAAATGCATCTCAGAAGTGTGCAACTTGTTCCCTGAGTTAGAAAACGTCAAGAAACGTTCGTTTCTGCTAGCGCTGTGCTTCTAAACATGTATTTGCTGAACGGTGAAAGCGCAGAGTAATGCACTTTTCTCCCAGCAAAAACACTGTTTCTAAGGAAATGGGAACACACTGAGGAGACACTTGTGGGAGCTACTGTGACTAAAACTGAGCTTCCCTACGCACCGGGAAGCAAGAGAAATGCTGATTTCATCAAGCCCAGTTACATACTCAGAATCTGTTCTACTGCGCAAATAGGCATGTCTCTTTAGGCAAAAAACTCATTTCTGACAAAGTTGCCCAACTGCATCTCAGAAGTGTACATCTTGTTCCCTGAGTTAGAAAACGTTGAGAAACGGTCGTTTCTACTAGCGCTGTGCTTCTACACATGTATTTGCTGAACGGTGAAAGCGCAGAGTAATGAATTTTTCTCCCAGCAAATACACTGTTTCTAAAGAACTGGGAACACACTGAGGAGACACTTGTGGGAGCTACTGTGACTAAAACTGAGCTTCCCAACGCACAGGGAAGGAAGAGAAATGCTGATTTCATCAAGCCCAGTTACAAACTCAGAGTCTGTACAACTGCGCAAATAGGCATGTCTCTGTAGGCAAAAAACTCATTTCTGACAAAGTTGCCCAAATGCATCTCAGAAGTGTGCAACTTGTTCCCTGAGTTAGAAAACGTCGAGAAACGTTCGTTTCTGCTAGCGCTGTGCTTCTACACATGTGTTTCCTGATCGGTGATAGCTCAGAGTAATGCACTTTTCTCCCAGCAAATACACTGTTTCTAGGGAAATGGGAACACACTGAGGAGACAGTTGTGGGAGCTACTGTGACTAAAACTGAGCTTCCCTACGCACAGGGAAGCAAGAGAAATGCTGATTTCATCCAGCCCAGTTACATACTCAGAATCTGTACTACTGCGCAAATAGGCATGTCTCTGTAGGCAAAAAACTCATTTCTGACAAAGTTGCCCAAATGCATCTCAGAAGTGTGCAACTTGTTCCCTGAGTTAGAAAACGTCGAGAAACGTTCGTTTTTGCTAGCGCTGTGCTTCTACACATGTATTTGCTGAACGGTGAAAGGGCACAGTAATGCACTTTTCTCCCAGCAAATACACTGTTTCTAAGGAACTGGGAACACACTGAGGAGACACTTGTGGGAGCTACTGTGACTAAAACTGAGCTTCCCTACGCACAGGGAAGCAAGAGAAATGCTGATTTCATCAAGCCCAGTTACATACTCAGAATCTGTACTACGGCGCAAATAGGCATGTCTCTGTAGGCAAAAAACTCATTTCTGACAAATTAGCCCAAATGCATCTCAGAAGTGTGCAACTTGTTCCCTGAGTTAGAAAACAAAGAGAAACGGTCATTTCTGCTAGCGCTGTGCTTCTACACATGTACTTGCTGAACAGTGAAAGCGCATAGTAATGCACTTTTCTCCCAGCAAATACACTGTTTCTAAGGAAATGGGAACACACTGAGGAGACACTTGTGGGAGCTACTGTAACTAAAACTGAGCTTCGCTACGCACAGGGAAGCAAAAGAAATACTGATTTCATCAAGCCCAGTTGCATACTCAGAATCTGTACTACTGCGCAAATAGGCATGTCTCTGTAGGCAAAAAACTCATTTCTGACAAAGTTGCCCAAATGCGTCTCAGAAGTGTGCAACTTGTTCCCTGAGTTAGAAAACGTCAGGAAACGTTCGTTTCTGCTAGCGCTGTGCTTCTACACATGTATTTGCTGAACGGTGAAAGCGCACAGTAATGCACTTTTCTCCCAGCAAATACACTGTTTCTAAGGAACTGGGAAAACACTGAGGAGACACTTGTGGGAGCTACTGTGACTAAAACTGAGCTTCCCTACGCACAGGGAAGCAAGAGAAATGCTGATTTCATCAAGCCCAGTTACATACTCAGAATCTGTACTACTGCGCAAATAGGCATGTCTCTGTAGGCAAAAAAGTCATTTCTGACAAAGTTGCCCAAATGCATCTCAGAAGAGTGCAACTTGTTCCCTGAGTTAGAAAACGTCGAGAAACGTTCGTTTCTGCTAGCGCTGTGCTTCTACACATGTATTTGCTGAACGGTGAAAGCGCACAGTAATGCACTTTTCTCCCAGCTAATACACTGTTTCTAAGGAAATGGGAACACACTGAGGAGACACTTGTGGGAGCTACTGTGACTAAAACTGAGCTTCCCTACGCACAGGGAAGCAAGAGAAATGCTGATTTCATCAAGCCCAGTTACATACTCAGAATCTGTACTACTGCGCAAATAGGCATGTCTCTATAGGCAAAAAACTCATTTCTGACAAAGTTGCCCAAATGCATCTCAGAAGTGTGCAACTTGTTCTCTGTGTTAGAAAACGTCGAGAAACGGTCTTTTGTGCTAGCGCTGTGCTTCTACACATTTATTTGCTGAGCCGTGAAATCACACAGTAATGCACTTTTCTCCCAGCAAATACACTGTTTCTAAGGAAATGGGAACACACTGAGGAGACACTTGTGGGAGCTACTGTGACTAAAACTGAGCTTCCCTACGCACAGGGAAGCAAGAGAAATGCTGATTTCATCAAGCCCAGTTACATACTCAGAATCTGTACTACTGCGCAAATAGGCATGCCTCTGTAGGCAAAAAACTCTTTTCTGACAAAGTTGCCCAAATGCATCTCAGAAGTGTGCAACTTGTTCTCTGTGTTAGAAAACGTCGAGAAACGTTCGTTTCTGCTAGCACTGTGTTTCTACACATGTACTTGCTGAACGGTGAAAGCACACAGTAATGCACTTTTCTCCCAGCAAATACACTGTTTCTAAGGAAATGGGAACACACTGAGAAGACACTTGTGGGAGCTACTGTGATTAAAACTAGGCTTCCCTATGCACAGGGAAGCAAGAGAAATGCTGAGTTCATCAAGCCCAGTTACATACTCAGAATCTGTACTACTGCGCAAATAGGCATGTCTCTGTAGGCAAAAAACTCATTTCTGACAAAGTTGCCCAAATGCATCTCAGAAGTGTGCAACTTGTTCCCTGAGTTAGAAAACGTCGAGAAACGTTCGTTTTTGCTAGCGCTGTGCTTCTACACATGTATTTGCTGAACGGTGAAAGGGCACAGTAATGCACTTTTCTCCCAGCAAATACACTGTTTCTAAGGAACTGGGAACACACTGAGGAGACACTTGTGGGAGCTACTGTGACTAAAACTGAGCTTCCCTACGCACAGGGAAGCAAGAGAAATGCTGATTTCATCAAGCCCAGTTACATACTCAGAATCTGTACTACGGCGCAAATAGGCATGTCTCTGTAGGCAAAAAACTCATTTCTGACAAATTAGCCCAAATGCATCTCAGAAGTGTGCAACTTGTTCCCTGAGTTAGAAAACAAAGAGAAACGGTCATTTCTGCTAGCGCTGTGCTTCTACACATGTACTTGCTGAACAGTGAAAGCGCATAGTAATGCACTTTTCTCCCAGCAAATACACTGTTTCTAAGGAAATGGGAACACACTGAGGAGACACTTGTGGGAGCTACTGTAACTAAAACTGAGCTTCGCTACGCACAGGGAAGCAAAAGAAATACTGATTTCATCAAGCCCAGTTGCATACTCAGAATCTGTACTACTGCGCAAATAGGCATGTCTCTGTAGGCAAAAAACTCATTTCTGACAAAGTTGCCCAAATGCGTCTCAGAAGTGTGCAACTTGTTCCCTGAGTTAGAAAACGTCAGGAAACGTTCGTTTCTGCTAGCGCTGTGCTTCTACACATGTATTTGCTGAACGGTGAAAGCGCACAGTAATGCACTTTTCTCCCAGCAAATACACTGTTTCTAAGGAACTGGGAAAACACTGAGGAGACACTTGTGGGAGCTACTGTGACTAAAACTGAGCTTCCCTACGCACAGGGAAGCAAGAGAAATGCTGATTTCATCAAGCCCAGTTACATACTCAGAATCTGTACTACTGCGCAAATAGGCATGTCTCTGTAGGCAAAAAACTCATTTCTGACAAAGTTGCCCAAATGCATCTCAGAAGAGTGCAACTTGTTCCCTGAGTTAGAAAACGTCGAGAAACGTTCGTTTCTGCTAGCGCTGTGCTTCTACACATGTATTTGCTGAACGGTGAAAGCGCACAGTAATGCACTTTTCTCCCAGCTAATACACTGTTTCTAAGGAAATGGGAACACACTGAGGAGACACTTGTGGGAGCTACTGTGACTAAAACTGAGCTTCCCTACGCACAGGGAAGCAAGAGAAATGCTGATTTCATCAAGCCCAGTTACATACTCAGAATCTGTACTACTGCGCAAATAGGCATGTCTCTGTAGGCAAAAAACTCATTTCTGACAAAGTTGCCCAAATGCATCTCAGAAGTGTGCAACTTGTTCTCTGTGTTAGAAAACGTCGAGAAACGGTCTTTTGTGCTAGCGCTGTGCTTCTACACATTTATTTGCTGAGCCGTGAAATCACACAGTAATGCACTTTTCTCCCAGCAAATACACTGTTTCTAAGGAAATGGGAACACACTGAGGAGACACTTGTGGGAGCTACTGTGACTAAAACTGAGCTTCCCTACGCACAGGGAAGCAAGAGAAATGCTGATTTCATCAAGCCCAGTTACATACTCAGAATCTGTACTACTGCGCAAATAGGCATGCCTCTGTAGGCAAAAAACTCTTTTCTGACAAAGTTGCCCAAATGCATCTCAGAAGTGTGCAACTTGTTCTCTGTGTTAGAAAACGTCGAGAAACGTTCGTTTCTGCTAGCACTGTGTTTCTACACATGTACTTGCTGAACGGTGAAAGCACACAGTAATGCACTTTTCTCCCAGCAAATACACTGTTTCTAAGGAAATGGGAACACACTGAGAAGACACTTGTGGGAGCTACTGTGATTAAAACTAGGCTTCCCTATGCACAGGGAAGCAAGAGAAATGCTGAGTTCATCAAGCCCAGTTACATACTCAGAATCTGTACTACTGCGCAAATAGGCATGTCTCTTTAGGCAAAAAACTCATTTCTGACAAAGTTGCCCAAATGCATCTCAGAAGTGTGCAACTTGTTCCGTGATTTAGAAAACGTCAAGAAACGTTCGTTTCTGCTAGCGCTGTGCTTCTACACATGTATTTGCTGAACGGTGAAAGCGCACAGTAATGCACTTTTCTCCCAGCAAATATACTGTTTCTATGGAAATGGGAACACACTGAGGAGACACTTGTGGGAGCAACTGTGACTAAAACTGAGCTTCGCTACGCACAGGGAAGCAAGAGAAATGCTGATTTCATCAAGCCCAGTTGCATACTCAGAATCTGTACTACTGCGCAAATAGGCATGTCTCTTTAGGCAAAAAACTCATTTCTGACAAAGTTGCCCAAATGCATCTCAGAAGTGTGCAACTTGTTCCGTGATTTAGAAAATGTCAAGAAACGTTGGTTTCTGCTAGCGCTGTGCTTCTACACATGTATTTGCTGAACGGTGAAAGCGCACAGTAATGCACTTTTCTCCCCGCAAATATACTGTTTCTATGGAAATGGGAACACACTGAGGAGACACCTGTGGGAGCAACTGTGACTAAAACTGAGCTTCCTTACGCACAGGGAAGCAAGAAAAATGCTGATTTCATCAAGCCCAGTTGCATATTCAGAATCTGTACTACTGCGCAAATAGGCATGTCTCTGTAGGCAAAGAACTCATTTCTGACAAAGTTGCCCAAATGCATCTCAGAAGTGTGCAACTTGTTCCCTGAGTTAGAAAACGTCGAGAAACGTTCGTTTCTGCTAGCGCTGTGCTTCTACACATGTATTTGCTGAACGGTGAAAGCGCACAGTAATGCACTTTTCTCCCAGCAAATACACTGTTTCTATGGAAATGGAAACACACTGAGGAGACACCTGTGGGAGAAACTGTGACTAAAACTGAGCTTCCCTACGCACAGGGAAGCAAGAGAAATGCTGATTTCATCAAGCCCAGTTACATACTCAGAATCTGTACTACTGCACAAATAGGCATGCCTCTGTAGGCAAAAAACTCATTTCTGACAAAGTTGCCCAAATGCATCTCAGAAGTGTGCAACTTGTTCCCTGAGATAGAAAACATCGAGAAACGTTCGTTTCTGCTAGCGCTGTGCTTCTACACATGTATTTGCTGAACGGTGAAAGCGCACAGTAATGCACTTTTCTCCCAGCAAATACACTGTTTCTAACGAAATGGGAACACACTGAGGAGACACTTGTCCGAGCTACTGTGACTAAAACTAGGCTTCCCTATGCACAGGGAAGCAAGAGAAATGCTGAGTTCATCAAGCCCAGTTACATACTCAGAATCTGTACTACTGCGCAAATAGGCATGAATCTGTAGGCAAAAAACTCATTTCTGACAAAGTTGCCCAATGCATCTCAGAAGTCTGCAACTTGTTCCCTGATTTAGAAAACGTCGAGAAACGGTCATATCTTCTAACGCTGTGCTTCTACACATGTATTTGCTGAACGGAGAAAGCGCGCAGTAATGCACTTTTCTTTCAGCAAATACACTGTTTCTAAGGAAATGGGAACACACTGAGGAGACACTTGTGGGAGCTACTGTGACTAAAACTGAGCTTCCGTACGCACAGGGAAGCAAGAGAAATGCTGATTTCATCAAGCCCACTTACATACTCAGAATTTGTACTACTGCGCAAATAGGCATGTCTCTCTGTAGGCAAAAAACTCATTTCTGACAAAGTTGCCCAAATGCATCTCAGAAGTGTGCAACTTTTTTCCTGAGTTAGAAAACTTCGAGAAACGTTCGTTTCTGCTAGTGCTGTGCTTCTACACATGTATTTGCTGAACGGTGAAAGCGCACAGTAATGCACTTTTCTCCCAGCAAATACACTGTTTCTAAGGAAATGGTAACACACTGAGGAGACACTTGTGGGAGCTACTGTGACTAAAACTGAGCTTCCCTACGCACAGGGAAGCAAGAGAAATGCTGATTTCATCAAGCCCACTTACATACTCAGAATCTGTACTACTGCGCAAATAGGCTTGTCTAAGAAGGCAAAAAACTCATTTCTGACAAAGTTGCCCAAATGCATCTCAGAAGTGTGCAACTTGTTCCCTGAGTTAGAAAACATCGAGAAACGTTCGTTTCTGCTAGCGCTGTGCTTCTACACATGTATTTGCTGAACGGTGAAAGCGCACAGTAATGCACTTTTCTCCCAGCAAATACACTGTTTCTAAGGAAATGGGAACACACTGAGGAGACACTTGTCCGAGCTACTGTGACTAAAACTGAGCTTCCCTACGCACAGGGAAGCAAGAGAAATGCTGATTTCATCAAGCCAAGTTACATACTCAGAATCTGTACTACTGCGCAAATAGGCATGCCTCTGTAGGCAAAAAACTCATTTCTGACAAAGTTGCCCAAATGCATCTCAGAAGTGTGCAACTTGTTCCCTGAGTTAGAAAACATAGAGAAACGGTCATTTCTGCTAGCGCTGTGCTTCTACACATGTACTTGCTGAACGATGAAAGCACACAGTAATGCACTTTTCTCCCAGCAAATACACTGTTTCTAAGGAACTGGGAAAACACTGAGGAGACACTTGTGGGAGCTACTGTGACTAAAACTGAGCTTCCCTACGCACAGGGAAGCAAGAGAAATGCTGATTTCATCAAGCCCACTTACATACTCAGAATTTGTACTACTGCGCAAATAGGCATGTCTCTCTGTAGGCAAAAAACTCATTTCTGACAAAGTTGCCCAAATGCATCTCAGAAGTGTGCAACTTTTTTCCTGAGTTAGAAAACTTCGAGAAACGTTCGTTTCTGCTAGTGCTGTGCTTCTACACATGTATTTGCTGAACGGTGAAAGCGCACAGTAATGCACTTTTCTCCCAGCAAATACACTGTTTCTAAGGAAATGGAAACACACTGAGGAGACACTTGTGGGAGCTACTGTGACTAAAACTGAGCTTCCCTACGCACAGGGAAGCAAGAGAAATGCTGATTTCATCAAGCCCACTTACATACTCAGAATCTGTACTACTGCGCAAATAGGCTTGTCTAAGAAGGCAAAAAACTCATTTCTGACAAAGTTGCCCAAATGCATCTCAGAAGTGTGCAACTTGTTCTCTGAGTTAGAAAATGTCGAGAAACGTTCGTTTCTGCTAGCGCTGTGCTTCTACACATGTATTTGCTGAACGGTGAAAGCGCACAGTAATGCACTTTTCTCCCAGCAAATACACTGTTTCTAAGGAAATGGGAACACACTGAGGAGACACTTGTGGGAGCTACTGTGAGAAAAACTGAGCTTCCCTACGCACAGGGAAGCAAGAGAAATGCTGATTTCATCAAGCCCAGTTACATACTCAGAATCTGTACTACTGCGCAAATAGGCATGTCTCTGTAGGCAAAAAACTCATTTCTGACAAAGTTGCCCAAATGCATCTCAGAAGTGTGCAACTTGTTCCCTGAGTTAGAAAACATCGAGAAACGTTCGTTTTTGCTAGCGCTGTGCTTCTACACATGTATTTGCTGAACGGTGAAAGCGCACAGTAATGCACTTTTCTCCCAGCAAATACACTGTTTCTAAGGAAATGGGAACACACTGAGGAGACACTTGTCCGAGCTACTGTGACTAAAACTGAGCTTCCCTACGCACAGGGAAGCAAGAGAAATGCTGATTTCATCAAGCTAAGTTACATACTCAGAATCTGTACTACTGCGCAAATAGGCATGCCTCTGTAGGCAAAAAACTCATTTCTGACAAAGTTGCCCAAATGCATCTCAGAAGTGTGCAACTTGTTCCCTGAGTTAGAAAACGTCGAGAAACGTTTGTTTCTGCTAGCGCTGTGCTTCTACACATGTATTTGCTGAACGGTGAAAGCGCACAGTAATGCACTTTTCTCCCAGCAAATACACTGTTTCTAAGGAAATGGGAACACACTGAGGAGACACTTGTGGGAGCTACTGTGACTAAAACTGAGCTTCCGTACGCACAGGGAAGCAAGAGAAATGCTGATTTCATCAAGCCCACTTACATACTCAGAATTTGTACTACTGCGCAAATAGGCATGTCTCTCTGTAGGCAAAAAACTCATTTCTGACAAAGTTGCCCAAATGCATCTCAGAAGTGTGCAACTTTTTTCCTGAGTTAGAAAACTTCGAGAAACGTTCGTTTCTGCTAGTGCTGTGCTTCTACACATGTATTTGCTGAACGGTGAAAGCGCACAGTAATGCACTTTTCTCCCAGCAAATACACTGTTTCTAAGGAAATGGTAACACACTGAGGAGACACTTGTGGGAGCTACTGTGACTAAAACTGAGCTTCCCTACGCACAGGGAAGCAAGAGAAATGCTGATTTCATCAAGCCCACTTACATACTCAGAATCTGTACTACTGCGCAAATAGGCTTGTCTAAGAAGGCAAAAAACTCATTTCTGACAAAGTTGCCCAAATGCATCTCAGAAGTGTGCAACTTGTTCTCTGAGTTAGAAAATGTCGAGAAACGTTCGTTTCTGCTAGCGCTGTGCTTCTACACATGTATTTGCTGAACGGTGAAAGCGCACAGTAATGCACTTTTCTCCCAGCAAATACACTGTTTCTAAGGAAATGGGAACACACTGAGGAGACACTTGTGGGAGCTACTGTGAGAAAAACTGAGCTTCCCTACGCACAGGGAAGCAAGAGAAATGCTGATTTCATCAAGCCCAGTTACATACTCAGAATCTGTACTACTGCGCAAATAGGCATGTCTCTGTAGGCAAAAAACTCATTTCTGACAAAGTTGCCCAAATGCATCTCAGAAGTGTGCAACTTGTTCCCTGAGTTAGAAAACATCGAGAAACGTTCGTTTCTGCTAGCGCTGTGCTTCTACACATGTATTTGCTGAACGGTGAAAGCGCACAGTAATGCACTTTTCTCCCAGCAAATACACTGTTTCTAAGGAAATGGGAACACACTGAGGAGACACTTGTCCGAGCTACTGTGACTAAAACTGAGCTTCCCAACGCACAGGGAAGCAAGAGAAATGCTGATTTCATCAAGCCAAGTTACATACTCAGAATCTGTACTACTGCGCAAATAGGCATGCCTCTGTAGGCAAAAAACTCATTTCTGACAAAGTTGCCCAAATGCATCTCAGAAGTGTGCAACTTGTTCCCTGAGTTAGAAAACATAGAGAAACGGTCATTTCTGCTAGCGCTGTGCTTCTACACATGTACTTGCTGAACGGTGAAAGCACACAGTAATGCACTTTTCTCCCAGCAAATACACTGTTTCTAAGGAACTGGGAAAACACTGAGGAGACACTTGTGGGAGCTACTGTGACTAATACTGAGCTTCCCTACGCACAGGGAAGCAAGAGAAATGCTGATTTCATCAAGCCCAGTTACATACTCAGAATCTGTACTACTGCGCAAATAGGCATGTCTCTGTAGGCAAAAAACTCATTTCTGACAAAGTTGCCAAAATGCATCTCAGAAGTGTGGAACTTGTTCTCTGTGTTAGAAAACGTCGAGAAACGTTCGTTTCTGCTAGCACTGTGTTTCTACACATGTACTTGCTGAACGGTGAAAGCGCACAGTAATGCACTTTTCTCCCAGTAAATACACTGTTTCTAAGGAAATGGGAACACACTGAGAAGACACTTGTGGGAGCTACTGTGATTAAAACTAGGCTTCCCTATGCACAGGGAAGCAAGAGAAATGCTGAGTTCATCAAGCCCAGTTACATACTCAGAATCTGTACTACTGCGCAAATAGGCATGTCTCTTTAGGCAAAAAACTCATTTCTGACAAAGTTGCCCAAATGCATCTCAGAAGTGTGCAACTTGTTCCGTGATTTAGAAAACGTCAAGAAACGTTCGTTTCTGCTTGCGCTGTGCTTCTACACATGTATTTGCTGAACGGTGAAAGCGCACAGTAATGCACTTTTCTCCCAGCAAATATACTGTTTCTTTGGAAATGGGAACACACTGAGGAGACACTTGTGGGAGCTACTGTGATTAAAACTAGGCTTCCCTATGCACAGGGAAGCAAGAGAAATGCTGATTTCATCAAGCCCAGTTGCATACTCAGAATCTGTACTACTGCGCAAATAGGCATGTCTCTGTAGGCAAAAAACTCATTTCTGACAAAGTTGCCCAAATGCATCTCAGAAGTGTGCAACTTTTTCCCTGAGTTAGAAAACATAGAGAAACGGTCATATCTGCTAGCGCTGTGCTTCTACACATGTACTTGCTGAACGGTGAAAGCGCACAGTAATGCACTTTTCTCCCAGCAAATACACTGTTTCTAAGGAAATGAGAACACACTGAGGAGACACTTGCGGGAGCTACTGTGACTAAAACTGAGCTTCGCTACGCACAGGGAAGCAAGAGAAATGCTGATTTCATCAAGCCCAGTTGCATATTCAGAATCTGTACTACTGCGCAAATAGGCATGTCTCTTTAGGCAAATAACTCATTTCTGACAAAGTTGCCCAAATGCATCTCAGAAGTGTGCAACTTGTTCTCTTAGTTAGAAAATGTCGAGAAACGGTCTTTTCTGCTAGCGCTGTGCTTCTACACATGTATTTGCTGAACGGTGAAAGCGCACAGTAATGCACTTTTCTCCCAGCAAATACACTGTTTCTAAGGAAATGGGAACACACTGAGGAGACACTTGTCCGAGCTACTGTGACTAAAACTGAGCTTCCCTACGCACAGGGAAGCAAGAGAAATGCTGATTTCATCAAGCCAAGTTACATACTCAAAATCTGTAGTACTGCGCAAATAGGCATTTCTCTGTAGGCAAAAAACTCATTTCTGACAAAGTTGCCCAAATGCATCTCAGAAGTGTGCAACTTGTTCCCTGAGTTAGAAAACATCGAGAAACGTTCGTTTCTGCTAGCGCTGTGCTTCTACACATGTATTTGCTGAACGGTGAAAGCGCACAGTAATGCACTTTTCTCACAGCAAATACACTGTTTCTAAGGAAATGGGAACACACTGAGGAGACACTTGTGGGAGCTACTGTGACTAAAACTGAGCTTCCCTACGCACAGGGAAGCAAGAGAAATGCTGATTTCATCAAGCCAAGTTACATACTCAGAATCTGTACTACTGCGCAAATAGGCATGCCTCTGTAGGCAAAAAACTCATTTCTGACAAAGTTGCCCAAATGCATCTCAGAAGTGTGCAACTTGTTCCCTGAGTTAGAGAACATCGAGAAACGTTCGTTTCTGCTAGCGCTGTGCTTCTACACATGTATTTGCTGAACGGTGAAAGCGCACAGTAATGCAATTTTCTCCCAGCAAATACACTGTTTCTAAGGAAATGGGAACACACTGAGGAGACACTTGTGGGAGCTACTGTGACAAAAACTGAGCTTCCCTACGCACAGGGAAGCAAGAGAAATGCTGATTTCATCAGGCCAAGTTACATACTCAGAATCTGTACTACTGCGCAAATAGGCATGTCTCTCTGTAGGCAAAAAACTCATTTCTGACAAAGTTGCACAAATGCATCTCAGAAGTGTGCAACTTTTTTCCTGAGTTAGAAAACTTCGAGAAACGTTCGTTTCTGCTAGTGCTGTGCTTCTACACATGTATTTGCTGAACGGTGAAAGCACACAGTAATGCACTTTTCTCCCAGCAAATACACTGTTTCTAAGGAAATGGGAACACACTGAGGAGACACTTGTGGGAGCTACTGTGACTAAAACTGAGCATCCTTACGCACAGGGAAGCAAGAGAAATGCTGATTTCATCAAGCCCACTTACATACTCAGAATCTGTACTACTGTGCAAATAGGCATGTCTCTTTAGGCAAAAAACTCATTTCTGACAAAGTTGCCCAAATGCATCTCAGAAGTGTGCAACTTGTTCTCTGAGTTAGAAAATGTCGAGAAACGGTCTTTTCTGCTAGCGCTGTGCTTCTACACATGTATTTGCTGAACGGTGAAAGCGCACAGTAATGCACTTTTCTCCCAGCAAATACACTGTTTCTAAGGAAATGGGAACACACTGAGGAGACACTTGTGGGAGCTACTGTGACTAAAACTGAGCTTCCCTACGCACAGGGAAGCAAGAGAAATGCTGATTTCATCAAGCCAAGTTACATACTCAGAATCTGTACTACTGCGCAAATAGGCATGCCTCTGTAGGCAAAAAACTCATTTCTGACAAAGTTGCCCAAATGCATCTCAGAAGTGTGCAACTTGTTCCCTGAGTTAGAAAACATAGAGAAACGGTCATTTCTGCTAGCGCTGTGCTTCTACACATGTATTTGCTGAACAGTGAAAGCGCACGGTAATGCACTTTTCTCCCAGCAAATACATTGTTTCTAAGGAAATGGGAACACACTGAGGAGACACTTGTGTGAGCTACTGTGACAAAAACTGAGCTTCCCTACGCACAGGGAAGTGAGAGAAATGCTGATTTCATCAAGCCCAGTTACATACTCAGAATCTGTACTACTGCGCAAATAGGCATGTCTCTTTAGGCAAAAAACTCATTTCTGACAAAGTTGCCCAAATACATCTCAGAAGTGTGCAACTTGTTCTCTGAGTTAGACAACGTCGAGAAACGGTCTTTTCTGCTAGCGCTGTGCTTCTACACATGTATTTGCTGAACGGTGAAAGCGCACAGTAATGCACTTTTCTCCCAGCAAATACACTGTTTCTAAGGAAATGGGAACACACTGAGGAGACACGTTTGGGAGCTACTGTGACTAAAACTGAGCTTCCCTACGCACAGGGAAGCAAGAGAAATGCTGATTTCATCAAGCCCAGTTACATACTCAGAATCTGTACTACTGCGCAAATAGGCATGTCTCTGTAGGCAAAAAACTCATTTTTGACAAAGTTGCCCAAATGCATCTCAGAAGTGTGCAACTTGTTCCCTGAGTTAGAAAATGTTGAGAAACGTTCGTTTCTGCTAGCACTGTGCTTCTACACATGTATTTGCTGAACGGTGAAAGCGCACAGTAATGCACTTTTCTCCCAGCAAATACACTGTTTCTAAGGAAATGGGAACACACTGAGGAGACACTTGTGGGAGCTACTGTGACTAAAACTGAGCTTCCCTACGCACAGGGAAGCAAGAGAAATGCTGATTTCATCAAGCGCAGTTACATACTCAGAATCTGTACTACTGCGCAAATAGGCATGTCTCTTTAGGCAAAAAACTCATTTATGACAAAGTTGCCCAAATGCATCTCAGAAGTGTGCAACTTGTTCCCTGACTTAGAAAACGTCGAGAAACGGTCGTTTCTGCTAGCGCTGTGCTTCTACACATGTATTTGCTGAACGGTGAAAGCGCACAGTAATGCACTTTTCTCCCAGCAAATACACTGTTTCTAAGGAAATGGGAACACACTGAGGAGACACTTGTGGGAGCTACCGGGACTAAAACTGAGCTTCCCTACGCACAGGGAAGCAAGAGAAATGCTGATTTCATCAAGCCCAGTTACATACTCAGAATCTGTACTACTGCGCGAATAGGCATGTCTCTGTAGGCAAAAACCTCATTTCTGACAAAGTTGCCAAAATGCATCTCAGAAGTGTGCAACTTGTTCATGGAGTTAGAAAACGTCGAGAAACATTCGTTTCTGCTAGCGCTGTGCTTCTACACATGTATTTGCTGAATTGTGAAAGCGCACAGTAATGCACTTTTCTCCCAGCAAATACACTGTTTCTAAGGAAATGGGAACACACTGAGGAGACACTTGTGGGAGCTACTGTGACTAAAACTGAGCTTCCCTACGCACAGGGAAGCAAGAGAAATGCTGATTTCATCAAGCCCAGTTACATACTCAGAATCTGTACTACTGCGCAAATAGGCATGTCTCTGTAGGCAAAAAACTCATTTCTGACAAAGTTGCCCAAATGCATCTCAGAAGTGTGCAACTTGTTCCGTGAGTTAGAAAACGTCGAGAAACGTTCGTTTCTGCTAGCGCTGTGCTTCTACACATGTATTTGCTGAAAGGTGAAAGCGCACAGTAATGCACTTTTCTCCCAGCAAATACACTGTTTCTAAGGAAATGGGAACACACTGAAGAGACACTTGTGGGAGCTACTGTGACTAAAACTGAGCTTCCCTACACACAGGGAAGCAAGAGAAATGCTGATTTCATCAAGCCCAGTTACATACTCAGAATCTGTACTACTGCGCGAATAGGCATGTCTCTTTAGGAAAAAAACTCATTTCTGACAAAGTTGCCCAAATGCATCTCGAAGTGTGCAACTTGTTCCCTGAGTTAGAAAACGTCGAGAAACGTTCGTTTCTGCTAGCGCTGTGCTTCTACACATGTATTTGCTGAACGGTGAAAGCGCACAGTTATGCACTTTTCTCCCAGCAAATACACTGTTTCTAAGGAAATGGGAACACACTGAAGAGACACTTGTGGGAGCTACTGTGACTAAAACTGAGCTTCCCTACACACAGGGAAGCAAGAGAAATGCTGATTTCATCAAGCCCAGTTACATACTCAGAATCTGTACTACTGCGCGAATAGGCATGTCTCTTTAGGCAAAAAACTCATTTCTTACAAAGTTGCCCAAATGCATCTCAGAAGTGTGCAACTTGTTCCCTGAGTTAGAAAACGTCGAGAAACGTTCGTTTCTGCTAGCGCTGTGCTTCTACACATGTATTTGCTGAATGGTGAAAGCTCACAGTAATGCACTTTTCTCCCAGCAAATACACTGTTTCTAAGGAAATGGGAACACACTGAGGAGACACTTGTGGGAGCTACTGTGACTAAAACTGAGCTTCCCTATGCACAGGGAAGCAAGAGAAATGCTGATTTCATCAAGCCCAGTTACATACTCAGAATCTGTACTACTGCGCAAATAGGCATAAATCTGTAGGCAAATAACTCATTTCTGACAAAGTTGCCCAAATGCATCTCAGAAGTGTGCAACTTGTTCCCTGAGTTAGAAAACATCGAGAAACTTTCGTTTCTGCTAGCGCTGTGCTTCTACACATGTATTTGCTGAACGGTGAAAGCGCACAGTAATGCACTTTTCTCCCAGCAAATACACTGTTTCTAAGGAACTGGGAACACACTGAGGAGACACTTGTGGGAGCTACTGTGACTAAAACTGAGCTTCCCTACGCACAGGGAAGCAAGAGAAATGCTGATTTCATCAAGCCCAGTTACATACTCAGAATCTGTACTACTGCGCAAATAGGCATGTCTCTTTAGGCAAAAAACTCATTTCTGACAAAGTTGCCCAAATGCATCTCAGAAGTGTGCAACTTGTTCCCTGAGTTAGAAAAAGTCGAGAAACATTCGTATCTGCTAGCGCTGTGCTTCTACACATGTATTTGCTGAACGGTGAAAGCGCACAGTAATGCACTTTTCTCCCAGCAAATACACTGTTTCTAAGGAAATGGGAACACACTGAGGAGACACTTGTGGGAGCTACTGTGACTAAAACTGATCTTCCCTACGCACAGGGAAGCAAGAGAAATGCTGATTTCATCAAGCCCAGTTATATACTCCGAATCTGTACTACTGCGGAAATAGGCATGTCTCTTTAGGCAAAAAACTCATTTCTGACAAAGTTGCCCAAATGCATCTCAGAAGTGTGCCACTTGTTCCTTGAGTTAGAAAACGTCGAGAAACGGTCGTTTTAGCTAGCGCTGTGCTTCTACACATGTATTTGCTGAACGGTGAAAGCGCACAGTAATGCACATTTCTCCCAGCAAAAACACTGTTTCTAAGGAAATGGGAACACACTGAGGAGACACTTGTGGGAGCTACTGTGACTAAAACTGAGCTTCTCTACGCACAGGGAATCAAGAGAAATGCTGATTTCATCAAGCCCAGTTACATACTCAGAATCTGTACTAATGCGCAAATAGGCATGTCTCTTTAGGCAAAAAACTCATTTCTGACAAAGTTGCCCAAATGCATCTCAGAAGTGTGCAACTTGTTCCCTGAGTTAGAAAACGTTGAGAAACGTTCATTTCTGCTAGCGCTGTGCTTCTACACATGTATTTGCTGAATGGTGAAAGCGCACAGTAATGCACTTTTCTCCCAGCAAATACACTGTTGCTAAGGAAATGGGAACACACTGAGGAGACACTTGTGGGAGCTACTGTGACTATAACTGAGCTTCACTACGCACAGGGAAGCAAGAGAAATGCTGATTTCATAAAGCCCAGTTACATACTCAGAATCTGTACTACTGCGCAAAAAGACATGTCTCTGTAGGCAAAAAACTCATTTCTGACAAAGTTGCCCAAATGCATCTCAGAAGTGTGCAACCTGTTCCCTGAGTTAGAAAACGTCGAGAAACGTTCGTTTCTGCTAGCGCTGTGCTTCTACACATGTATTTGCTGAACGGTGAAAGCGCACAGTAATGCACTTTTCTCCCGCAAATACACTGTTTCTAAGGAAATGGGAACACACTGAGGAGACACTTGTGGGAGCTACTGTGACTAAAACTGAGCTTCCCTACGCACAGGGAAGCAAGAGAAATGCTGATTTCATCAAGCCCAGTTACATACTCAGAATCTGTACTACTGCGCAAATAGGCATGTCTCTGTAGGCAAAAAACTCATTTCTGACAAAGTTGCCCAAATGCATCTCAGAAGTGTGCAACTTGTTCCCTTAGTTAGAAAACGTCGAGAAACGTTCGTTTCTGCTAACGCTGTGCTTCTACACATGTATTTGCTGAATGGTGAAAGCTCACAGTAATGCACTTTTCTCCCGCAAATACACTGTTTCTAAGGAAATGGGAACACACTGAGGAGACACTTGTGGGAGCTACTGTGACTAAAACTGAGCTTCCCTACGCACAGGGAAGCAAGAGAAATGCTGATTTCATCAAGCCCAGTTACATACTCAGAATCTGTACTACTGCGCAAATAGGCATGTCTCTGTAGGCAAAAAACTCATTTCTGACAAAGTTGCCCAAATGCATCTCAGAAGTGTGCAACTTGTTCCCTGAGTTAGAAAACGTCGAGAAACGTTCGTTTCTGCTAGCGCTGTGCTTCTACACATGTATTTGCTGAATGGTGAAAGCTCACAGTAATGCACTTTTCTCCCAGCAAATACACTGTTTCTAAGGAAATGGGAACACACTGAGGAGACACTTGTGGGAGCTACTGTGACTAAAACTGAGCTTCCCTATGCACAGGGAAGCAAGAGAAATGCTGATTTCATCAAGCCCAGTTACATACTCAGAATCTGTACTACTGCGCAAATAGGCATTAATCTGTAGGCAAATAACTCATTTCTGACAAAGTTGCCCAAATGCATCTCAGAAGTGTGCAACTTGTTCCCTGAGTTAGAAAACATCGAGAAACTTTCGTTTCTGCTAGCGCTGTGCTTCTACACATGTATTTGCTGAACGGTGAAAGCGCACAGTAATGCACTTTTCTCCCAGCAAATACACTGTTTCTAAGGAACTGGGAACACACTGAGGAGACACTTGTGGGAGCTACTGTGACTAAAACTGAGCTTCCCTACGCACAGGGAAGCAAGAGAAATGCTGATTTCATCAAGCCCAGTTACATACTCAGAATCTGTACTACTGCGCAAATAGGCATGTCTCTTTAGGCAAAAAACTCATTTCTGACAAAGTTGCCCAAATGCATCTCAGAAGTGTGCAACTTGTTCCCTGAGATAGAAAAAGTCGAGAAACATTCGTATCTGCTAGCGCTGTGCTTCTACACATGTATTTGCTGAACGGTGAAAGCGCACAGTAATGCACTTTTCTCCCAGCAAATACACTGTTTCTAAGGAAATGGGAACACACTGAGGAGACACTTGTGGGAGCTACTGTGACTAAAACTGATCTTCCCTACGCACAGGGAAGCAAGAGAAATGCTGATTTCATCAAGCCCAGTTACATACTCAGAATCTGTACTACTGCGCAAATAGGCATGTCTCTTTAGGCAAAAAACTCATTTCTGACAAAGTTGCCCAAATGCATCTCAGAAGTGTGCCACTTGTTCCTTGAGTTAGAAAACGTCGAGAAACGGTCGTTTTAGCTAGCGCTGTGCTTCTACACATGTATTTGCTGAACGGTGAAAGCGCACAGTAATGCACATTTCTCCCAGCAAAAACACTGTTTCTAAGGAAATGGGAACACACTGAGGATACACTTGTGGGAGCTACTGTGACTAAAACTGAGCTTCTCTACGCACAGGGAATCAAGAGAAATGCTGATTTCATCAAGCCCAGTTACATACTCAGAATCTGTACTAATGCGCAAATAGGTATGTCTCTTTAGGCAAAAAACTCATTTCTGACAAAGTTGCCCAAATGCATCTCAGAAGTGTGCAACTTGTTCCCTGAGTTAGAAAACGTCGAGAAACGTTCATTTCTGCTAGCGCTGTGCTTCTACGCATGTATTTGCTGAATGGTGAAAGCGCACAGTAATGCACTTTTCTCCCAGCAAATACACTGTTTCTAAGGAAATGGGAACACACTGAGGAGACACTTGTGGGAGCTACTGTGACTATAACTGAGCTTCACTACGCACAGGGAAGCAAGAGAAATGCTGATTTCATAAAGCCCAGTTACATACTCAAAATCTGTACTACTGCGCAAATAGACATGTCTCTGTAGGCAAAAAACTCATTTCTGACAAAGTTGCCCAAATGCATCTCAGAAGTGTGCAACCTGTTCCCTGAGTTAGAAAACGTCGAGAAACGTTCGTTTCTGCTAGCGCTGTGCTTCTACACATGTATTTGCTGAACGGTGAAAGCGCACAGTAATGCACTTTTCTCCCGCAAATACACTGTTTCTAAGGAAATGGGAACACACTGAGGAGACACTTGTGGGAGCTACTGTGACTAAAACTGAGCTTCCCTACGCACAGGGAAGCAAGAGAAATGCTGATTTCATCAAGCCCAGTTACATACTCAGAATCTGTACTACTGCGCAAATAGGCATGTCTCTTTAGGCAAAAAACTCATTTCTGACAAAGTTGCCCAAATGCATCTCAGAAGTGTGCAACTTGTTCCCTGAGTTAGAAAACGTCGAGAAACGTTCGTTTCTGCTAGCGCTGTGCTTCTACACATGTATTTGCTGAATGGTGAAAGCTCACAGTAATGCACTTTTCTCCCGCAAATACACTGTTTCTAAGGAAATGGGAACACACTGAGGAGACACTTGTGGGAGCTACTGTGACTAAAACTGAGCTTCCCTACGCACAGGGAAGCAAGAGAAATGCTGATTTCATCAAGCCCAGTTACATACTCAGAATCTGTACTACTGCGCAAATAGGCATGTCTCTGTAGGCAAAAAACTCATTTCTGACAAAGTTGCCCAAATGCATCTCAGAAGTGTGCAACTTGTTCCCTGAGTTAGAAAACGTCGAGAAACGTTCGTTTCTGCTAGCGCTGTGCTTCTACACATGTATTTGCTGAATGGTGAAAGCTCACAGTAATGCACTTTTCTCCCAGCAAATACACTGTTTCTAAGGAAATGGGAACACACTGAGGAGACACTTGTGGGAGCTACTGTGACTAAAACTGAGCTTCCCTATGCACAGGGAAGCAAGAGAAATGCTGATTTCATCAAGCCCAGTTACATACTCAGAATCTGTACTACTGCGCAAATAGGCATTAATCTGTAGGCAAAAAACTCATTTCTGACAAAGTTGCCCAAATGCATCTCAGAAGTGTGCAACTTGTTCCCTGAGTTAGAAAACATCGAGAAACTTTCGTTTCTGCTAGCGCTGTGCTTCTACACATGTATTTGCTGAACGGTGAAAGCGCACAGTAATGCACTTTTCTCCCAGCAAATACACTGTTTCTAAGGAACTGGGAACACACTGAGGAGACACTTGTGGGAGCTACTGTGACTAAAACTGAGCTTCCCTACGCACAGGGAAGCAAGAGAAATGCTGATTTCATCAAGCCCAGTTACATACTCAGAATCTGTACTACTGCGCAAATAGGCATGTCTCTGTAGGCAAAAAACTCATTTCTGACAAAGTTGCCCAAATGCATCTCAGAAGTGTGCAACTTGTTCCCTGAGTTAGAAAACGTCGAGAAACGGTCGTTTCTGCTAGCGCTGTGCTTCTACACATGTATTTGCTGAACGGTGAAAGCGCACAGTAATGCACTTTTCTCCCAGCAAATACACTGTTTCTAAGGAAATGGGAACACACTGAGGAGACACTTGTGGGAGCTACTGTGACTAAAACTGATCTTCCCTACGCACAGGGAAGCAAGAGAAATGCTGATTTCATCAAGCCCAGTTACATACTCAGAATGTGTACTACTGCGCAAATAGGCATGTCTCTTTAGGCAAAAAACTCATTTCTGACAAAGTTGCCCAAATGCATCTCAGAAGTGTGCCACCTGTTCCTTGAGTTAGAAAACGTCGAGAAACGGTCGTTTTAGCTAGCGCTGTGCTTCTACACATGTATTTGCTGAACGGTGAAAGCGCACAGTAATGCACATTTCTCCCAGGAAAAACACTGTTTCTAAGGAAATGGGAACACACTGAGGATACACTTGAGGGAGCTACTGTGACTAAATTGAGCTTCTCTACGCACAGGGAATCAAGAGAAATGCTGATTTCATCAAGCCCAGTTACATACTCAGAATCTGTACTAATGCGCAAATAGGCATGTCTCTTTAGGCAAAAAACTCATTTCTGATAAAGTTGCCCAAATGCATCTCAGAAGTGTGCAACTTGTTCCCTGAGTTAGAAAACGTCGAGAAACGTTCATTTCTGCTAGCGCTGTGCTTCTACACATGTATTTGCTGAATGGTGAAAGCGCACAGTAATGCACTTTTCTCCCAGCAAATACACTGTTTCTAAGGAAATGGGAACACACTGAGGAGACACTTGTGGGAGCTACTGTGACTATAACTGAGCTTCACTACGCACAGGGAAGCAAGAGAAATGCTGATTTCATAAAGCCCAGTTACATACTCAGAATCTGTACTACTGCGCAAATAGACATGTCTCTGTAGGCAAAAAACTCATTTCTGACAAAGTTGCCCAAATGCATCTCAGAAGTGTGCAACCTGTTCCCTGAGTTAGAAAACGTCGAGAAACGTTCGTTTCTGCTAGCGCTGTGCTTCTACACATGTATTTGCTGAACGGTGAAAGCGCACAGTAATGCACTTTTCTCCCGCAAATACACTGTTTCTAAGGAAATGGGAACACACTGAGGAGACACTTGTGGGAGCTACTGTGACTAAAACTGAGCTTCCCTACGCACAGGGAAGCAAGAGAAATGCTGATTTCATCAAGCCCAGTTACATACTCAGAATCTGTACTACTGCGCAAATAGGCATGTCTCTGTAGGCAAAAAACTCATTTCTGACAAAGTTGCCCAAATGCATCTCAGAAGTGTGCAACTTGTTCCCTGAGTTAGAAAATGTCGAGAAACGGTCGTTTCTGCTAGCGCTGTGCTTCTACACATGTATTTGCTGAACGGTGAAAGCACACACTAATGCACTTTTCTCCCAGCATATACACTCTTTCTAAGGAAATGGGAACACACTGAGGAGACACTTGTGGGAGCTACTGTGACTAAAACTGTACTTCCCTACGCAAGGGGAAGCAAGAGAAATGCTGATTTCATCAAGCCCAGTTACATACTCAGAATCTGTACTACTGCGCAAATAGGCATGTTTCTTTAGGAAAATAACTCATTTCTTACAAAGTTGCCCAAATGCATCTCAGAAGTGTGCAACTTGTTCTCTGAGTTAGAAAATGTCGAGAAACGGTCGTTTCTGCTAGCGCTGTGCTTCTACACATGTATTTGCTGAACGGTGAAAGCGCACAGTAATGCACTTTTCTCCCAGCAAATACACTGTTTCTAAGGAAATGGGAACACACTGAGGAGACACTTGTGGGAGCTACTGTGACTAAAACTGATCTTCCCTACGCACAGGGAAGCAAGAGAAATGCTGATTTCATCAAGCCCAGTTACATACTCAGAATCTGTACTACTGCGCAAATAGGCATGTCTCTTTAGGCAAAAAACTCATTTCTGACAAAGTTGCCCAAATGCATCTCAGAAGTGTGCCACTTGTTCCTTGAGTTAGAAAACGTCGAGAAACGGTCGTTTTAGCTAGCGCTGTGCTTCTACACATGTATTTGCTGAACGGTGAAAGCACACAGTAATGCACATTTCTCCCAGGAAAAACACTGTTTCTAAGGAAATGGGAACACACTGAGGATACACTTGTGGGAGCTACTGTGACTAAAACTGATCTTCCCTACGCACAGGGAAGCAAGAGAAATGCTGATTTCATCAAGCCCAGTTACATACTCAGAATCTGTACTACTGCGCAAATAGACATGTCTCTGTAGGCAAAAAACTCATTTCTGACAAAGTTGCCCAAATGCATCTCAGAAGTGTGCAACCTGTTCCCTGAGTTAGAAAACGTCGAGAAACGTTCGTTTCTGCTAGCGCTGTGCTTCTACACATGTATTTGCTGAACGGTGAAAGCGCACAGTAATGCACTTTTCTCCCGCAAATACACTGTTTCTAAGGAAATGGGAACACACTGAGGAGACACTTGTGGGAGCTACTGTGACTAAAACTGAGCTTCCCTACGCACAGGGAAGCAAGAGAAATGCTGATTTCATCAAGCCCAGTTACATACTCAGAATCTGTACTACTGCGCAAATAGGCATGTCTCTGTAGGCAAAAAACTCATTTCTGACAAAGTTGCCCAAATGCATCTCAGAAGTGTGCAACTTGTTCCCTGAGTTAGAAAACGTCGAGAAACGGTCGTTTCTGCTAGCGCTGTGCTTCTACACATGTATTTGCTGAACGGTGAAAGCACACACTAATGCACTTTTCTCCCAGCATATACACTCTTTCTAAGGAAATGGGAACACACTGAGGAGACACTTGTGGGAGCTACTGTGACTAAAACTGTACTTCCCTACGCAAGGGGAAGCAAGAGAAATGCTGATTTCATCAAGCCCAGTTACATACTCAGAATCTGTACTACTGCGCAAATAGGCATGTCTCTTTAGGCAAAAAACTCATTTTTGACAAAGTTGCCCAAATGCATCTCAGAAGTGTGCAACTTGTTCCGTGAGTTAGAAAACGTCGAGAAACGTTCATTTCTGCTAGCGCTGTGCTTCTACACATGTATTTGCTGAATGGTGAAAGCGCACAGTAATGAACTTTTCTCCCAGCAAATACACTGTTTCTAAGGAAATGGGAACACACTGAGGAGACACTTGTGGGAGCTACTGTGACTATAACTGAGCTTCCCTACGCACAGGGAAGCAAGAGAAATGCTGATTTCATAAAGCCCAGTTACACACTCTGAATCTGTACTACTGCGCAAATAGGCATGTCTCTGTAGGCAAAGAACTCATTTCTGACAAAGTTGCCCAAATGCATCTCAGAAGTGTGCAACCTGTTCCCTGAGTTAGAAAACGTCGAGAAACGGTCTTTTCTGCTAGCGCTGTGCTTCTACACATGTACTTGCTGAACGATGAAAGCACACAGTAATGCACCTTCTCACAGCAAATACACTGTTTCTAAGGAAATGGGAACACAATGAGGAGAAACTTTTGGGAGCTACTGTGACTAAAACTGAGCTTCCCTACGCACAGGGAAGCAAGAGAAATGGTGATTTCTTCAAGCCCAGTTACATACTCAGAATCTGAACTACTGCGCAAATAGGCATGTCTCTGTAGGCAAAAAACTCATTTCTGACAAAGTTGCCCAAATGCATCTCAGAAGTGTGCAACTTGTTCCCTGAGTTAGAAAACCTCCAGAAACGGTTGTTTCTGCTAGCGCTGTGCTCCTACACATGTATTTGCTGAACGGTGAAAGCACACAGTAATGCACTTTTCTCCCAGCATATACACTGTTTCTAAGGAAATGGGAACACACTGAGGAGACACTTGTGGGAGCTACTGTGACTAAAACTGAGCTTCCCTACGCACAGGAAAGAAAGAGAAATGCTGATTTCATCAAGCCCAGTTACATACTCAGAATCTGTACTACTGCGCAAATAGGCATGTCTCTTTAGGCAAATAACTCATTTCTGACAAAGTTGCCCAAATGCATCTCAGAAGTGTGCAACTTGTTCCCTGAGTTAGAAAACGTCGAGAAACGGTCGTTTCTGCTAGCGCTGTGCTTCTACACATGTATTTGCTGAACGGTGAAAGCGCACAGTAATGCACTTTTCTCCCAGCAAATACACTGTTTCTAAGGAAATGGGAACACACTGAGGAGACACTTGTGGGAGCTACTGTGACTAAAACTGAGCTTCCCTACGCACAGGGAAGCAAGAGAAATGCTGATTTCATCAAGCCCAGTTACATACTCAGAATCTGTACTACTGCGCAAATAGGCATGTCTCTTTAGGCAAAAAACTCATTTCTGAAAAAGTTGCCCAAATGCATCTCAGAAGTGTGCAACTTGTTCCCTGAGTTAGAAAACGTCGAGAAACGGTCGTTTCTGCTAGCGCTGTGCTTCTACACATGTATTTGCTGAACGGTGAAAGCGCACAGTAATGCACTTTTCTCCCAGCAAATACACTGTTTCCAAGGAAATGGGAACACACTAAGGAGACACTTGTGGGAGCTACTGTGACTAAAACTGAGCTTCCCTACGCACAGGGAAGCAAGAGAAATGCTGATTTCATCAAGCCCAGTTACATACTCAGAATCTGTACTACTGCGCAAATAGGCATGAATCTGTAGGCAAAAAACTCATTTCTGACAAAGATGCCCAAATGCATCTCAAAAGTGTGCAACTTGTTCCCTGAGTTAGAAAACGTAGAGAAACGTTCGTTTCTGCTAGCACTGTGCTTCTACACATGTATTTGCTGAACGGTGAAAGCGCACAGTAATGCACTTTTCTCCCAGCAAATACACTGTTTCTAAGGAAATGGGAAAACAGTGAGGAGACACTTGTGGGAGCTACTGTGACTAAAACTGAGCTTCCCTACGCACAGGGAAGCAAGAGAAATGATGATTTCTTCAAGCCCAGTTACATACTCAGAATCTGAACTACTGCGCAAATAGGCATGTCTCTGTAGGCAAAAAACTCATTTCTGACAAAGTTGCCCAAATGCATCTCAGAAGTGTGCAACTTGTTCCCTGAGTTAGAAAACCTCCAGAAACGGTTGTTTCTGCTAGCGCTGTGCTCCTACACATGTATTTGCTGAACGGTGAAAGCACACAGTAATGCACTTTTCTCCCAGCATATACACTGTTTCTAAGGAAATGGGAACACACTGAGGAGACACTTGTGGGAGCTACTGTGACTAAAACTGAGCTTCCCTACGCACAGGGAAGCAAGAGAAATGCTGATTTCATCAAGCCCAGTTACATACTCAGAATCTGTACTACTGCGCAAATAGGCATGTCTCTTTAGGCAAATAACTCATTTCTGACAAAGTTGCCCAAATGCATCTCAGAAGTGTGCAACTTGTTCCCTGAGTTAGAAAACGTCGAGAAACGGTCGTTTCTGCTAGCGCTGTGCTTCTACACATGTATTTGCTGAACGGTGAAAGCGCACAGTAATGCACTTTTCTCCCAGCAAATACACTGTTTCTAAGGAAATGGGAACACACTGAGGAGACACTTGTGGGAGCTACTGTGACTAAAACTGAGCTTCCCTACGCACAGGGAAGCAAGAGAAATGCTGATTTCATCAAGCCCAGTTACATACTCAGAATCTGTACTACTGCGCAAATAGGCATGTCTCTTTAGGCAAAAAACTCATTTCTGAAAAAGTTGCCCAAATGCATCTCAGAAGTGTGCAACTTGTTCCCTGAGTTAGAAAACGTCGAGAAACGGTCGTTTCTGCTAGCGCTGTGCTTCTACACATGTATTTGCTGAACGGTGAAAGCGCACAGTAATGCACTTTTCTCCCAGCAAATACACTGTTTCCAAGGAAATGGGAACACACTAAGGAGACACTTGTGGGAGCTACTGTGACTAAAACTGAGCTTCCCTACGCACAGGGAAGCAAGAGAAATGCTGATTTCATCAAGCCCAGTTACATACTCAGAATCTGTACTACTGCGCAAATAGGCATGAATCTGTAGGCAAAAAACTCATTTCTGACAAAGATGCCCAAATGCATCTCAAAAGTGTGCAACTTGTTCCCTGAGTTAGAAAACGTAGAGAAACGTTCGTTTCTGCTAGCACTGTGCTTCTACACATGTATTTGCTGAACGGTGAAAGCGCACAGTAATGCACTTTTCTCCCAGCAAATACACTGTTTCTAAGGAAATGGGAAAACAGTGAGGAGACACTTGTGGGAGCTACTGTGACTAAAACTGAGCTTCCCTACGCACAGGGAAGCAAGAGAAATGCTGATTTCATCAAGCCCAGTTACATACTCAGAATCTGTACTACTGCGCAAATAGGCATGTCTCTGTAGGCAAAAAACTCATTTCTGACAAAGTTGCCCAAATGCATCTCAGAAGTGTGCAACCTGTTCCCTGAGTTAGAAAACGTCGAGAAACGTTCGTTTTTGCTAGCGCTGTGCTTCTACACATGTATTTGCTGAACGGTGAAAGTGCACAGTAATGCACTTTTCTCCCAGCAAATACACTGTTTCTAAGGAAATGGGAACACACTGAGCAGACACTTGTGGGAGGTACTGTGACTAAAACTGAGCTTCCCTACACACAGGGAAGCAAGAGAAATGCTGATTTCATCAAGCCCAGTTACATACTCAGAATCTGTACTACTGCGCAAATAGACATGTCTCTGTAGGCAAAAAACTCATTTCTGACAAAGTTGCACAAATGCATCTCAGAAGTGTGCCACTTGTTCCCTGAGTTAGAAAACGTCGAGAAACGTTCGTTTCTGCTAGCGCTGTGCTTCTACACATGTATTTGCTGAATGGTGAAAGCGCACAGTGATGCACTTTTCTCCCAGCAAATACACTGTTTCTAAGGAAATGGGAACACACTGAGGAGACACTTGTGGGAGCTACTGTGACTAAAACTGAGCTCCCCTACGCACAGGGAAGCAAGAGAAATGCTGATTTCATCAAGCCCAGTTACATACTCAGAATCTGGACTACTGCGCAAATAGGCATGTCTCTTTAGGCAAAAAACTCATTTCTGACAAAGTTGCCCAAATGCATCTCAGAAGTGTGCAACTTGTTCTCTGAATTAGACAATGTCGACAAACGGTCTTTTCTGCTAGCGCTGTGCTTCTACACATGTATTTGCTGAACGGTGAAAGCGCACAGTGATGCACTTTTCTCCCAGCAAATACACTGTTTCTAAGGAAATGGGAACACACTGAGGAGACACTTGTGGGAGCTACTGTGACTAAAACTGAGCTTCCCTACGCACAGGGAAGCAAGAGAAATGCTGATTTCATCGAGCCCAGTTACATACTCAGAATCTGTACTACTGCGCAAATAGGCATGTCTCTGTAGGCAAAAAACTCATTTCGGACAAAGTTGCCCAAATGCATCTCAGAAGTGTGCAACTTGTTCCCTGAGTTAGAAAACGTTGAGAAACGTTCGTTTCTGCCAGCGCTGTGCTTCTACACATGTATTTGCTGAACGGTGAAAGCGCACTGTGATGCACTTTTCTCCCAGCAAATACACTGTTTCTAAGGAAATGGGAACACACTGAGGAGACATTTGTGGGAGCTACTGTGACTAAAACTGAGCTTCCGTACGCACAGGGAAGCAAGAGAAATGCTGATTTCATCAAGCCCAGTTACATACTCAGAATCTGTACTACTGCGCAAATAGGAATGTCTCTTTAGGCAAAAATTCATTTCTGACAAAGTTGCCCAAATGCATCTCAGAAGTGTGCCACTTGTTCCCTGAGTTAGAAAACGTTGAGAAACGGTCGTTTCAGCTAGTGCTGTGCTTCTACACATGTATTTGCTGAACGGTGAAAGCGCACAGTAATGCACTTTTCTCCCAGCAAAAACACTGTTTCTAAGGAAATGGGAACACACTGAGGAGACACTTGTGGGAGCTACTGTGACTAAAACTGAGCTTCCCTACGCACAGGGAAGCAAGAGAAATGCTGATTTCATCAAGCCCAGTTACATACTCAGAATCTGTACTACTGCGCAAATAGGCATGTCTCTGTAGGCAAAAAACTCATTTCTGACAAAGTTGCCCAAATGCATCTCAGAAGTGTGCAACTTGTTCCCTGAGTTAGAAAACGTCGAGAAACGTTCGTTTCTGCTAGAGCTGTGCATCTACACATGTATTTGCTGAACGGTGAAAGCGCACAGTAATGAACTTTTCTCCCAGCAAATACACTGTTTCTAAGGAAATGGGAACACACTGAGCAGACACTTGTGGGAGGTACTGTGACTAAAACTGAGCTTCCCTACACACAGGGAAGCAAGAGAAATGCTGATTTCATCAAGCCCAGTTACATACTCAGAATCTGTACTACTGCGCAAATAGACATGTCTCTGTAGGCAAAAAACTCATTTCTGACAAAGTTGCACAAATGCATCTCAGAAGTGTGCCACTTGTTCCCTGAGTTAGAAAACGTCGAGAAACGTTCGTTTCTGCTAGCGCTGTGCTTCTACACATGTATTTGCTGAATGGTGAAAGCGCACAGTGATGCACTTTTCTCCCAGCAAATACACTGTTTCTAAGGAAATGGGAACACACTGAGGAGACACTTGTGGGAGCTACTGTGACTAAAACTGAGCTCCCCTACGCACAGGGAAGCAAGAGAAATGCTGATTTCATCAAGCCCAGTTACATACTCAGAATCTGGACTACTGCGCAAATAGGCATGTCTCTTTAGGCAAAAAACTCATTTCTGACAAAGTTGCCCAAATGCATCTCAGAAGTGTGCAACTTGTTCTCTGAATTAGACAATGTCGACAAACGGTCTTTTCTGCTAGCGCTGTGCTTCTACACATGTATTTGCTGAACGGTGAAAGCGCACAGTGATGCACTTTTCTCCCAGCAAATACACTGTTTCTAAGGAAATGGGAACACACTGAGGAGACACTTGTGGGAGCTACTGTGACTAAAACTGAGCTTCCCTACGCACAGGGAAGCAAGAGAAATGCTGATTTCATCAAGCCCAGTTACATACTCAGAATCTGTACTACTGCGCAAATAGGCATGTCTCTGTAGGCAAAAAACTCATTTCGGACAAAGTTGCCCAAATGCATCTCAGAAGTGTGCAACTTGTTCCCTGAGTTAGAAAACGTTGAGAAACGTTCGTTTCTGCCAGCGCTGTGCTTCTACACATGTATTTGCTGAACGGTGAAAGCGCACAGTGATGCACTTTTCTCCCAGCAAATACACTGTTTCTAAGGAAATGGGAACACACTGAGGAGACACTTGTGGGAGCTACTGTGACTAAAACTGAGCTTCCGTACGCACAGGGAAGCAAGAGAAATGCTGATTTCATCAAGCCCAGTTACATACTCAGAATCTGTACTACTGCGCAAATAGGAATGTCTCTTTAGGCAAAAATTCATTTCTGACAAAGTTGCCCAAATGCATCTCAGAAGTGTGCAACTTGTTCCCTGAGTTAGAAAACGTTGAGAAACGTTCGTTTCTGCTAGCGCTGTGCTTCTACACATGTATTTGCTGAACGGTGAAAGCGCACAGTGATGCACTTTTCTCCCAGCAAATACACTGTTTCTAAGGAAATGGGAACACACTGAGGAGACACTTGTGGGAGCTACTGTGACTAACACTGAGCTTCCGTACGCACAGGGAAGCAAGAGAAATGCTGATTTCATCAAGCCCAGGGACATACTCAGAATCTGTACTACTGCGCAAATAGGCATGTCTCTGTAGGCAAAAAACTCATTTCTGACAAAGTTGCCCAAATGCATCTCAGAAGTGTGCAACTTGTTCCCTGAGTTAGAAAACGTCGAGAAACGTTCGTTTCTGCTAGAGCTGTGCTTCTACACATGTATTTGCTGAATGGTGAAAGCACACAGTAATGCACTTTTCTCCCAGCAAATACACTGTTTCTAAGGAAATGGGAACACACTGAGGAGACACTTGTGGGAGCTACTGTGACTAAAACTGAGCTTCCCTACGCACAGGGAAGCAAGAGAAATGCTGATTTCATCAAGCCCAGTTACATACTCAGAATCTGTACTACTGCGCAAATAGGCATGTCTCTGTAGGCAAAAAACTCATTTCTGACAAAGTTGCCCAAATGCATCTCAGAAGTGTGCCACTTGTTCCCTGAGTTAGAAAACGTCGAGAAACGGTCGTTTCAGCTAGCGCTGTGCTTCTACACATGTATTTGCTGAACGGTGAAAGCGCACTGTAATGCACTTTTCTTCCAGCAAATACACTGTTTCTAAGGAACTGGGAACACACTGAGGAGACACTTGTGGGAGCTACTGTGACTAAAACTGAGCTTCCCTACGCACAGGGAAGCAAGAGAAATGCTGATTTCATCAAGCCCAGTTACATACTCAAAATCTGTACTACTGCGCAAATAGGCATGTCTCTGTAGGCAAAAAACTCATTTTTGAGAAAGTTACATAAATGCATCTCAGAAGTATGCAACTAGTTCCCTGAGTTAGAAAACGTCGAGAAACGTTCGTTTCTGCTAGCGCTGTGCTTCTACACATGTATTTGCTGAACGGTGAAAGCGCACAGTAATGCACTTTTCTCCCAGCAAATACACTGTTTCTAAGGAAATGGGAACACACTGAGGAGACACTTGTGGGAGCTCCTGTGACTAAAACTGAGCTTCCCTATGCACAGGGAAGCAAGAGAAATGCTGATTTCATCAAGCCCAGTTACATACTCAGAATCTGTACTACTGCGCAAATAGGAATGTCTCTTTAGGCAAAAATTCATTTCTGACAAAGTTGCCCAAATGCATCTCAGAAGTGTGCCACTTGTTCCCTGAGTTAGAAAACGTTGAGAAACGGTCGTTTCAGCTAGTGCTGTGCTTCTACACATGTATTTGCTGAACGGTGAAAGCGCACAGTAATGCACTTTTCTCCCAGCAAAAACACTGTTTCTAAGGAAATGGGAACACACTGAGGAGACACTTGTGGGAGCTACTGTGACTAAAACTGAGCTTCCCTACGCACAGGGAAGCAAGAGAAATGCTGATTTCATCAAGCCCAGTTACATACTCAGAATCTGTACTACTGCGCAAATAGACATGTCTCTGTAGGCAAAAAACTCATTTCTGACAAAGTTGCCCAAATGCATCTCAGAAGTGTGCAACCTGTTCCCTGAGTTAGAAAACGTCGAGAAACGTTCGTTTCTGCTAGCGCTGTGCTTCTACACATGTATTTGCTGAACGGTGAAAGCGCACAGTAATGCACTTTTCTCCCAGCAAATACACTGTTTCTAAGGAACTGGGAACACACTGAGGAGACACTTGTGGGAGCTACTGTGACTAAAACTGAGCTTCCCTACGCACAGGGAAGCCAGAGAAATGCTGATTTCATCAAGCCCAGTTACATACTCGGAATCTGTACTACTGCGCAAATAGGCATGTCTCTGTAGGCAAAAAACTAATTTCTGACAAAGTTGCCCAAATGCATCTCAGAAGTGTGCAACTTGTTCCCTGAGTTAGAAAACGTCGAGAAACGGTCGTTTCTGCTAGCGCTGTGCTTCTACACATGTATTTGCTGAACGGTGAAAGCGCACAGTAATGCACTTTTCTCCCAGCAAATACACTGTTTCTAAGGAACTGGGAACACACTGAGGAGACACTTGTGGGAGCTACTGTGACTAAAACTCATCTTCCCTACGCACAGGGAAGCTAGAGAAATGCTGATTTCATCAAGCCCAGTTCCATACTCAGAATCTGTACTACGGCGCAAATAGACATGTCTCTGTAGGCAAAAAACTAATTTCTAACAAAGTTGCTCAAATGCATCTCAGAAGTGTGCAACCTGTTCCCTGAGTTAGAAAACGTCGAGAACCGTTCGTTTCTGCTAGCGCTGTGCTTCTACACATGTATTTGCTGAACGGTGAAAGCGCACAGTAATGCACTTTTCTCCCAGCAAATACACTGTTTCTAAGGAAATGGGAACACACTGAGGAGACACTTGTGGGAGCTACTGTGACTAAAACTGAGCTTCCCTACGCACAGGGAAGCAAGAGAAATGCTGATTTCATCAAGCCCAGTTACATACTCAGAATCTGTACTACTGCGCAAATAGGCATGTCTCTGTAGGCAAAAAACTCATTTCTGACAAAGTTGCCCAAATGCATCTCAGAAGTGTGCAACTTGTTCCCTGAGTTAGAAAACGTCGAGAAACGGTCGTTTCAGCTAGCGCTGTGCTTCTACACATGTATTTGCTGAACGGTGAAAGCGCACAGTAATGCACGTTTCTCCTAGCAAAAACACTGTTTCTAAGGAAATGGGAACACACTGAGGAGACACTTGTGGGAGCTACTGTGACTAAAACTGAGCTTCCCTACGCACAGGGAATCAAGAGAAATGCTGATTTCATCAAGCCCAGTTACATACTCAGAATCTGTACTACTGCGCAAATAGGCATGTCTCTTTAGGCAAAAAACTCATTTCTGAAAAAGTTGCCCAAATGCATCTCAGAAGTGTGCAACTTGTTCCCTGAGTTAGAAAACGTCGAGAAACGTTCGTTTCTGCTAGCGCTGTGCTTCTACACATGTATTTGCTGAACGGTGAAAGCGCACAGTAATGCACTTTTCTCCCAGCAAATACACTGTTTCTAAGGAAATGCGAACACACTGAGGAGACACTTGTGGAAGCTACTGTGACTAAAAATGAGCTTCCCTACGCACAGGGAAGCAAGAGAAATGCTGATTTCATCAAGCCCAGTTACATACTCAGAATCTGTACTACTGCGCAAATAGACATGTCTCTGTAGGCAAAAAACTCATTTCTGACAAAGTTGCCCAAATGCATCTCAGAAGTGTGCAACCTGTTCCCTGAGATAGAAAACGTCGAGAAACGTTCGTTTCTGCTAGCGCTGTGCTTCTACACATGTATTTGCTGAACGGTGAAAGCGCACAGTAATGTACTTTTCTCCCAGCAAATACACTGTTTCTAAGGAAATGGGAACACACTGAGGAGACACTTGTGGGAGCTACTGGGACTAAAACTGAGCTTCCCTACGCACAGGGAAGCAAGAAAAATGCTGATTTCATCCAGCCCAGTTACATACTCAGAATCTGTACTACTGCGCAAATAGGCATGTCTCTGTAGGCAAAAAACTCATTTCAGACAAAGTTGCCCAAATGCATCTCAGAAGTGTGCATCCTGTTCCCTGAGTTAGAAAACGTCGAGAAACGTTCGTTTTTGCTAGCGCTGTGCTTCTACACATGTATTTGCTGAACGGTGAAAGCGCACAGTAATGCACTTTTCTCCCAGCAAATACACTGTTTCTAAGGAAATGGGAACACACTGAGGAGACACTTGTGGGAGCTCCTGTGACTAAAACTGAGCTTCCCTACACACAGGGAAGCAAGAGAAATGCTGATTTCATCAAGCCCAGTTACATACTCAGAATCTGTACTACTGCGCAAATAGACATGTCTCTGTTGGCAAAAAACTCATTTCTGACAAAGTTGCACAAATGCATCTCAGAAGTGTGCCACTTGTTCCCTGAGTTAGAAAACGTCGAGAAACGGTCGTTTCAGCTAGCGCTGTGCTTCTACACATGTATTTGCTGAACGATGAAAGCGCACAGTGATGCACTTTTCTCCCAGCAAATACACTTCTTCTCAGGAAATGGGAACACACTTAGGAGACACTTGTGGGAGCCACTGTGACTAAAACTGAGCTTCCCTACGCACAGGGAAGCAAGAGAAATGCTGATTTCATCAAGCCCAGTTACATACTCAGAATCTGTACTACTGCGCAAATAGGCATGTCTCTGTATGCAAAAAACTCATTTCTAACAAAGTTGCCCAAATGCATCTCAGAAGTGTGCAACTTGTTCCCTGAGTTAGAAAACGTCGAGAAACGGTCGTTTCTGCTAGCGCTGTGCTTCTACACATGTATTTGCTGAACGGTGAAAGCGCACAGTAATGCACTTTTCTCCCAGCAAATACACTGTTTCTAAGGAAATGGGAATACACTGAGGAGACACTTGTGGGAGCTACTGTGACTAAAACTGAGCTTCCCTACGCACAGGGAAGCAAGAAAAATGCTGATTTCATCCAGCCCAGTTACATACTCAGAATCTGTACTACTGCGCAAATAGGCATGTCTCTGTAGGCAAAAAACTCATTTCTGACAAAGTTGCCCAAATGCATCTCAGAAGTGTGCAACTTGTTGTCTGAATTAGACAATGTCGACAAACGGTCTTTTCTGCTAGCGCTGTGCTTCTACACATGTATTTGCTGAACGGTGAAAGCGCACAGTGATGCACTTTTCTCCCAGCAAATACACTGTTTATAAGGAACTGGGAACACACTGAGGAGACACTTGTGGGAGCTACTGTGACTAAAACTGAGCTTCCCTACGCACAGGGAAGCAAGAGAAATGCTGATTTCATCAAGCCCAGTTACATACTCAGAATCTGTACTACTGCGCAAATAGGCATGTCTCTGTAGGCAAAAAACTCATTTCGGACAAAGTTGCCCAAATGCATCTCAGAAGTGTGCAACTTGTTCCCTGAGTTAGAAAACGTTGAGAAACGTTCGTTTCTGCTAGCGCTGTGCTTCTACACATGTATTTGCTGAACGGTGAAAGCGCACAGTAATGCACTTTTCTCCCAGCAAATACACTGTTTCTAAGGAAATGGGAACACACTGAGGAGACACTTGTGGGAGCTACTGTGACTAAAACTGAGCTTCCCTACGCACAGGGAAGCAAGAGAAATGCTGATTTCATCAAGCCCAGTTACATACTCAGAATCTGTACTACTGCGCAAATAGGCATGTCTCTGTAGGCAAAAAACTCATTTCTGACAAAGTTGCCCAAATGCATCTCAGAAGTGTGCCACTTGTTCCATGAGTTAGAAAATGTCGAGAAACGGTCGTTTCAGCTAGCGCTGTGCTTCTACACATGTATTTGCTGAACGGTGAAAGCGCACTGTAATGCACTTTTCTCCCAGCAAATACACTGTTTCTAAGGAACTGGGAACACACTGAGGAGACACTTGTGGGAGCTACTGTGACTGAAACTGAGCTTCCCTACGCACAGGGAAGCAAGAGAAATGCTGATTTCATCAAGCCCAGTTACATACTCAAAATCTGTACTACTGCGAAAATAGGCATGTCTCTGTAGGCAAAAAACTCATTTTTGAGAAAGTTACCTAAACGCATCTCAGAAGTGTGCAACTTGTTCCCTGAGTTAGAAAACGTCGAGAAACGTTCGTTTCTGGTAGCGCTGTGCTTCTACACATGTATTTGCTGAACGGTGAAAGCGCACAGTAATGCACTTTTCTCCCAGCAAATACACTGTTTCTAAGGAAATGGGAACACACTGAGGAGACACTTGTGGGAGCTCCTGTGACTAAAACTGAGCTTCCCTACGCACAGGGAAGCAAGAGAAATGCTGATTTCGTCAAGCCCAGTTACATACTCAGAATCTGTACTACTGCGCAAATAGACATGTCTCTGTAAGCAAAAAACTCATTTCTGATAAAGTTGCCCAAATGCATCTCAGAAGTGTACAACTTGTTCCCTGAGTTAGAAAACGTCGAGAAACGGTCGTTTCTGCTAGCGCTGTGCTTCTACACATGTATTTGCTGAATGGTGAAAGCGCACAGTAATGCACTTTTCTCCCAGCAAATACACTGTTACTAAGTAAATGGGAACACACTGAGGAGACACTTGTGTGAGCTACTGTGACTAAAACTGAGCTTCCCTACGCACAGGGAAGTAAGAGAAATGCTGATTTCATCAAGCCCAGTTACATACTCAGAATCTGTACTACTGCGCAAATAGGCATGTCTCTGTAGGCAAAAAACTCATTTCTGACAAAGTTGCCCAAATGCATCTCAGAAGTGTGCAACTTGTTCCCTGAGTTAGAAAACGTCGAGAAACGGTCGTTTCTGCTAGTGCTGTGCTTCTACACATGTATTTGCTGAATGGTGAAAGCGCACAGTAATGCACTTTTCTCCCAGCAAATACACTGTTTCTAAGGAAATGGGAACACACTGAGGAGACACTTGTGGGAGCTACTGTGACTAAAACTGAGCTTCCCTACGCACAGGGAAGCAAGAGAAATGCTGATTTCATCAAGCCCAGTTACATACTCAGAATCTGTACTACTGCGCAAATAGGCATGTCTCTGTAGGCAAAAAACTCATTTCTGACAAAGTTGCCCAAATGCATCTCAGAAGTGTGCCACTTGTTCCATGAGTTAGAAAATGTCGAGAAACGGTCGTTTCAGCTAGCGCTGTGCTTCTACACATGTATTTGCTGAACGGTGAAAGCGCACTGTAATGCACTTTTCTCCCAGCAAATACACTGTTTCTAAGGAACTGGGAACACACTGAGGAGACACTTGTGGGAGCTACTGTGACTGAAACTGAGCTTCCCTACGCACAGGGAAGCAAGAGAAATGCTGATTTCATCAAGCCCAGTTACATACTCAAAATCTGTACTACTGCGAAAATAGGCATGTCTCTGTAGGCAAAAAACTCATTTTTGAGAAAGTTACCCAAACGCATCTCAGAAGTGTGCAACTTGTTCCCTGAGTTAGAAAACGTCGAGAAACGTTCGTTTCTGCTAGCGCTGTGCTTCTACACATGTATTTGCTGAACGGTGAAAGCGCACAGTAATGCACTTTTCTCCCAGCAAATACACTGTTTCTAAGGAACTGGGAACACACTGAGGAGACACTTGTGGGAGCTACGGTGACTAAAACTGAGCTTCCCTACGCACAGGGAAGCAAGAGAAATGCTGATTTCATCAAGCCCAGTTACATACTCAGAATCTGTACTACTGCGCAAATAGGCATGTCTCTGTAGGCAAAAAACTCATTTCTGATAAAGTTGCCCAAATGCATCTCAGAAGTGTGCATCTTGTTCCCTGAGTTAGAAAACGTTGAGAAACGTTCGTTTCTGCTAGCGCTGTGCTTCTACACATGTATTTGCTGAACGGTTTAAGCGCACAGTGATGCACTTTTCTCCCAGCAAATACACTGTTTCTAAGGAAATGGGAACACACTGAGGAGACACTTGTGGGAGCTACTGTGACTAAAACTGAGCTTCCCTACGCACAGGGAAGCAAGAGAAATGCTGATTTCATCAAGCCCAGTTACATACTCAGAATCTGTACTACTGCGCAAATAGGCCAGTCTCTGTAGGCAAAAAACTCATTTCTGACAAAGTTGCTCAAATGCATCTCAGAAGTGTGCAACTTGTTCCCTGAGTTAGAAAACGTTGAGAAACGTTCGTTTCTGCTAGCGCTGTGCTTCTACACATGTATTTGCTGAACGGTGCAAGCGCACAGTGATGCACTTTTCTCCCAGCAAATACACTGTTTCTAAGGAAATGGGAACACACTGAGGAGACACTTGTGGGAGCTACTGTGACTAAAATTGAGCTTCCCTACGCACAGGGAATCAAGAGAAATGCTGATTTCATCAAGCCCAGGGACATACTCAGAATCTGTACTACTGCGCAAATAGACATGTCTCTGTAGGCAAAAAACTCATTTCTGATAAAGTTGCCCAAATGCATCTCAGAAGTGTGCAACTTGTTCCCTGAGTTAGAAAACGTCGAGAAACGGTCGTTTCTGCTAGCGCTGTGCTTCTACACATGTATTTGCTGAATGGTGAAAGCGCACAGTAATGCACTTTTCTCCCAGCAAATACACTGTTACTAAGTAAATGGGAACACACTGAGGAGACACTTGTGGGAGCTACTGTGACTAAAACTGAGCTTCCCTACGCACAGGGAAGCAAGAGAAATGCTGATTTCATCAAGCCCAGTTACATACTCAGAATCTGTACTACTGCGCAAATAGGCATGTCTCTGTAGGCAAAAAACTCATTTCTGATAAAGTTGCCCAAATGCATCTCAGAAGTGTGCAACTTGTTCCCTGAGTTAGAAAACGTCGAGAAACGGTCGTTTCTGCTAGCGCTGTGCTTCTACACATGTATTTGCTGAATGGTGAAAGCGCACAGTAATGCACTTTTCTCCCAGCAAATACACTGTTACTAAGTAAATGGGAACACACTGAGGAGACACTTGTGGGAGCTACTGTGACTAAAACTGAGCTTCCCTACGCACAGGGAAGCAAGAGAAATGCTGATTTCATCAAGCCCAGTTACATACTCAGAATCTGTACTACTGCGCAAATAGGCATGTCTCTGTAGGCAAAAAACTCATTTTTGAGAAAGTTACCCAAATGCATCTCAGAAGTGTGCAACTTGTTTCCTGAGTTAGAAAACGTCGAGAAACGTTCGTTTCTGCTAGCGCTGTGCTTCTACACATGTATTTGCTGAATGGTGAAAGCGCACAGTAATGCACTTTTCTCCCAGCAAATACACTGTTTCTAAGGAAATGGGAACACACTGAGGAGACACTTGTGGGAGCTCCTGTGACTAAAACTGAGCTTCCCTACGCACAGGGAAGCAAGAGAAATGCTGATTTCATCAAGCCCAGTTACATACTCAGAATCTGTACTACTGCGCAAATAGGAATGTCCCTTTAGGCAAAAAATTCATTTCTGACAAAGTTGCCCAAATGCATCTCAGAAGTGTGCCACTTGTTCCCTGAGTTAGAAAACGTTGAGAAACGGACGTTTCAGCTAGTGTTGTGCTTCTACACATGTATTTGCTGAACGGTGAAAGCGCACAGTGATGCACTTTTCTCCCAGCAAATACACTGTTTCTAAGGAACTGGGAACACACTGAGGAGACACTTGTGGGAGCTACTGTGACTAAAACTGAGCTTCCCTACGCACAGGGAAGCAAGATAAATGCTGATTTCATCAAGCCCAGTTACATACTCTGAATCTGTACTACTGCGCAAATAGGCATGTCTCTTTAGGCAAAAAACTCATTTCTGACAAAGTTGCCCAAATGCATCTCAGAAGTGTGCAACTTGTTCCCTGAGTTAGAAAACGTTGAGAAACGTTCGTTTCTGCTAGCGCTGTGCTTCTACACATGTATTTGCTGAACGGTGAAAGCGCACAGTGATGCACTTTTCTCCCAGCAAATACACTGTTTCTAAGGAAATGGGAACACACTGAGGAGACACTTTTAGGAGCTACTGTGACTAAAATTGAGCCTCCCTACGCACAGGGAAGCAAGAGAAATGCTGATTTCATCAAGCCCAGGGACATACTCAGAATCTGTACTACTGCGCAAATAGGCATGTCTCTGTAGGCAAAAAACTCATTTCTGACAAAGATGCCCAAATGCATCTCAGAAGTGTGCAACTTGTTCCCTGAGTTAGAAAACGTCGAGAAACGTTCGTTTCTGCTAGCGCTGTGCTTCTACACATGTATTTGCTGAACGGTGAAAGCGCACAGTAATGTACTTTTCTCCCAGCAAATACACTGTTTCTAAGGAACTGGGAACACACTGAGGAGACACTTGTGGGAGCTACGGTGACTAAAACTGAGCTTCCCTACGCACAGGGAAGCAAGAGAAATGCTGATTTCATCAAGCCCAGTTACATACTCAGAATCTGTACTACTGCGCAAATAGGCATGTCTCTGTAGGCAAAAAACTCATTTCTGATAAAGTTGCCCAAATGCATCTCAGAAGTGTGCATCTTGTTCCCTGAGTTAGAAAACGTTGAGAAACGTTCGTTTCTGCTAGCGCTGTGCTTCTACACATGTATTTGCTTAACGGTTTAAGCGCACAGTGATGCACTTTTCTCCCAGCAAATACACTGTTTCTAAGGAAATGGGAACACACTGAGGAGACACTTTTGGGAGCTACTGTGACTAAAATTGAGCTTCCCTACGCACAGGGAAGCAAGAGAAATGCTGATTTCATCAAGCCCAGGGACATACTCAGAATCTGTACTACTGCGCAAATAGGCATGTCTCTGTAGGCAAAAAATTCATTTCTGACAAAGTTGCCCAAATGCATCTCATAAGTGTGCCACTTGTTCCCTGAGTTAGAAAACATTGAGAAACGGTCGTTTCAGCTAGTGCTGTGCTTCTACACATATATTTGCTGAACGGTGAAAGCGCACAGTGATGCACTTTTCTCCCAGCAAATACACTGTTTCTAAGGAACTGGGAACACACTGAGGAGACACTTGTGGGAGCTACTGTGACTAAAACTGAGCTTCCCTACGCACAGGGAAGCAAGAGAAATGCTGATTTCATCAAGCCCAGTTACATACTCAGAATCTGTACTACTGCGCAAATAGGAATGTCTCTTTAGGTAAAAAATTCATTTCTGACAAAGTTGCCCAAATGCATCTCAGAAGTGTGCCACTTGTTCCCTGAGTTAGAAAACGTCGAGAAACGGTCGTTTCAGCTAGTGCTGTGCTTCTACACATGTATTTACTGAACGGTGAAAGCGCACAGTGATGCACTTTTCTCCCAGCAAATACACTGTTTCTAAGGAACTGGGAACACACTGAGGAGACACTTGTGGGAGCTACTGTGACTAAAACTGAGCTTCCCTATGCACAGGGAAGCAAGAGAAATGCTGATTTCATCAAGCCCAGTTACATACTCAGAATCTGTACTACTGCGCAAATAGGCATGTCTCTGTAGGCCAAAAACTCATTTCTGACAAAGTTGCCCAAATGCATCTCAGAAGTGTGCAACTTGTTCCCTGAGTTAGAAAACTTCGAGAAACGGTCGTTTCAGCTAGCGCTGTGCTTCTACACATGTAGTTGCTGAACGGTGAAAGCACACAGTGATGCACTTTTCTCCCAGCAAATACACTGTTTCTAAGGAAATGGGAACACACTGAGCAGACACTTGTGGGAGCTACTGTGACTAAAACTGAGCTTCCCTACGCACAGGGAAGCAAGAGAAATGCTGATTTCATCAAGCCCAGTTACATACTCAGAATCTGTACTACTGCGCAAATAGGCATGTCTCTGTAGGCAAAAAACTCATTTCTGACAAAGTTGCCCAAATGCATCTCAGAAGTGTGCCACTTGTTCCCTGAGTTAGAAAACGTCGAGAAACGGTCGTTTCTGCTAGCGCTGTGCTTCTACACATGTATTTGCTGAACGGTGAAAGCGCACAGTAATGCACTTTTCTCCCAGCAAATACACTGTTTCTAAGGAAATGGGAACACACTGAGGAGACCCTTGTGGGAGCTACTGTGACTAAAACTGAGCTTCCCTACGCACAGGGAAGCAAGAGAAATGCTGATTTCATCAAGCCCAGTTACATACTTAGAATCTGTACTACTGCGCAAATAGGCATGTCTCTGTAGGCAAAAAACTCATTTCTGACAAAGTTACCCAAATGCATCTCAGAAGTGTGCAACTTGTTCCCTGAGCTAGAAAATGTCGAGAAACGGTCGTATCTGCTACCGCTGTGCTTCTACACATGCATTTGCTGAACGGTGAAAGCGCATAGTAATGCACTTTTCTCCCAGCAAATACACTGTTTCTAAGGAACTGGGAACACACTGAGGAGACACTTGTGGGAGCTACTGTGACTAAAACTGAGCTTCCCTATGCACAGGGAAGCAAGAGAAATGCTGATTTCATCAAGCCCAGTTACATACTCAGAATCTGTACTACTGCGCAAATAGGCATGTCTCTGTAG
The DNA here is from genome assembly GCF_964271855.1 of Acomys minous. Lineage (NCBI taxonomy): Eukaryota > Metazoa > Chordata > Mammalia > Rodentia > Muridae > Acomys > Acomys minous. The sequence continues at coordinate 914,172 of NW_028182180.1, forward strand.
GCAAAAAACTCATTTCTGACAAAGTTGCCCAAATGCATCTCAGAAGTGTGCAACTTGTTCCCTGAGTTAGAAAATGTCGAGAACGGTCGTTTCAGCTAGTGCTGTGCTTCTACACATGTATTTGCTGAACGGTGAAAGCGCACAGTGATGCACTTTTCTCCCAGCAAATACACTGTTTCTAAGGAAATGGGAACACACTGAGGAGACACTTGTGGGAGCTACTGTGACTAAAACTGAGCTTCCCTACGTACAGGGAAGCAAGAGAAATGCTGATTTCATCAAGCCCAGTTACATACTCAGAATCTGTACTACTGCGCAAATAGGCATGTCTCTGTAGGCAAAAAACACATTTTTGACAAAGTTGCCCAAATGCATCTCAGAAGTGTGCAACTTGTTCCCTGAGTTAGAAAACGTCGAGAAACGTTCGTTTCTGCTAGCGCTGTGCTTCTACACATGTATTTGCTGAACGGTGAAAGCGCACAGTAATGCACTTTTCTCCCAGCAAATACACTGTTTCTAAGGAAATGGGAACACACTGAGGAGACACTTGTGGGAGCTCCTGTGACTAAAACTGAGCTTCCCTACGCACAGGGAAGCAAGAGAAATGCTGATTTCATCAAGCCCAGTTACATACTCAGAATCTGTACTACTGCGCAAATAGGCATGTCTCTTTAGGCAAAAAACTCATTTCTGACAAAGTTGCCCAAATGCATCTCAGAAGTGTGCAACTTGTTCCCTGAGTTAGAAAACGTCGAGAAACGGTCATTTCAGCTAGTGCTGTGCTTCTACACATGTATTTACTGAACGGTGAAAGCGCACAGTGATGCACTTTTCTCCCAGCACATACACTGTTTCTAAGGAACTGGGAACACACTGAGGAGACACTTGTGGGAGCTACTGTGACTAAAACTGAGCTTCCCTACGCACAGGGAAGCAAGAGAAATGCTGATTTCATCAAGCCCAGTTACATACTCAGAATCTATACTACTGCGCAAATAGGCATGTCTCTGTAGGCAAAAAACACATTTCTGACAAAGTTGCCCAAATGCATCTCAGAAGTGTCCAACTTGTTCCCTGAGTTAGAAAATGTCGAGAAACGGTCGTTTCAGCTAGTGCTGTGCTTCTACACATGTATTTGCTGAACGGTGAAAGCGCACAGTGATGCACTTTTCTCCCAGCAAACACACTGTTTCTAAGGAAATGGGAACACACTGAGGAGACACTTGTGGGAGCTACTGTGACTAAAACTGAGCTTCCCTATGCACAGGGAAGCAAGAGAAATGCTGATTTCATCAAGCCCAGTTACATACTCAGAATCTGTACTACTGCGCAAATAGGCATGTCTCTGTAGGCAAAAAACTCATTTCTGACAAAGTTGCCCAAATGCATCTCAGAAGTGTGCAACTTGTTCCCTGAGCTAGAAAATGTCGAGGAACGGTCGTATCTGCTACCGCTGTGCTTCTACACATGCATTTGCTGAACGGTGAAAGCGCACAGTAATGCACTTTTCTCCCAGCAAATACACTGTTTCTAAGGAAATGGGAACACACTGAGGAGACACTTGTGGGAGCTACTGTGACTAAAACTGAGCTTCCCTACGCACAGGGAAGCAAGAGAAATGCTGATTTCATCAAGCCCAGTTACATACTCAGAATCTGTACTACTGCGCAAATAGGCATGTCTCTGTAGGCAAAAAACTCATTTTTGAGAAAGTTACCCAAATGCATCTCAGAAGGGTGCAACTTGTTCCCTGAGTTAGAAAACGTCGAGAAACGTTCGTTTCTGCTAGCGCTGTGCTTCTACACTTGTATTTGCTGAACGGTGAAAGCGCACAGTAATGCACTTTTCTCCCAGCAAATACACTGTTTCTAAGGAAATGGGAACACACTGAGGAGACACTTTTGGGAGCTACTGTGACTAAAACTGAGCTTCCCTACGCACAGGGAAGCAAGAGAAATGCTGATTTCCTCAAGCCCAGTTACATACTCAGAATCTGTACTACTGCGCAAATAGGCATGTCTCTTTAGGCAAAAAACTCATTTCTGTCAAAGTTGCCCAAATGCATCTCAGAAGTGTGCAACTTGTTCCCTGAGTTAGAAAACGTCGAGAAACGTTCGTTTCTGCTAGCGCTGTGCTTCTACACATGTATTTGCTGAACGGTGAATGCGCACAGTGATGCACTTTTCTCCCAGCAAATACACTGTTTCTATGGAAATGGGAACACACTGAGGAGACACTTGTGGGAGCTACGGTGACTAAAACTGAGCTTCCCTACGCACAGGGAAGCAAGAGAAATGCTGATTTCAACAAGCCCAGTTACATACTCAGAATCTGTACTACTGCGCAAATAGGCTTGTCTCTGTAGGCAAAAAACTCATTTCTGACAAAGTTGCCCAAATGCATCTCAGAAGTGTGCCACTTGTTCCCTGAGTTCGAAAACCTCGAGAAACGTTCGTTTCTGCTAGCGCTGTGCTTCTACACATGTATTTGCTGAACGGTGAAAGCGCACAGTAATGCACTTTTCTCCCAGCAAATACACTGTTTCTAAGGAAATGGGAACACACTGAGGATACACTTGTGGGAGCTACTGTGACTAAAACTGAGCTTCCCTACGCACAGGGAAGCAAGAGAAATGCTGATTTCATCAAGCCCAGTTACATACTCAGAATCTGTACTACTGCGCAAATAGGCATGTCTCTTTAGGCAAAAAACTCATTTCTGACAAAGTTGCCCAAATGCATCTCAGAAGTATGCAACTTGTTCCGTGAGTTAGAAAACGTCGAGAAACGGTCGTTTCTGCTAGCGCTGTGCTTCTACACATGTATTTGCTGAACGGTGAAAGCGCACAGTGATGCACTTTTCTCCCAGCAAATACACTGTTTCTATGGAAATGGGAACACACTGAGGAGACACTTGTGGGAGCTACGGTGACTAAAACTGAGCTTCCCTACGCACAGGGAAGCAAGAGAAATGCTGATTTCATCAAGCCCAGTTACATACTCAGAATCTGTACTACTGCGCAAATAGGCATGTCTCTGTAGGCAAAAAACTCAATTCTGACAAAGTTGCCAAAATGCATCTCAGAAGTGTGCAACTTGTTCCCTGAGTTAGAAAACCTCGAGAAACGTTCGTTTCTGCTAGCGCTGTGCTTCTACACATGTATTTGCTGAACGGTGAAAGCGCACAGTAATGCACTTTTCTCCCAGCAAATACACTGTTTCTAAGGAAATGGGAACACACTGAGGAGACACTTGTGGGAGCTACTGTGACTAAAACTGAGCTTCCCTACGCACAGGGAAGCAATAGAAATGCTGATTTCATCAAGCCCATTTACATACTCAGAATCTGTACCACTGCGCAAATAGGCATGTCTCTGTAGGCAAAAAACTCATTTCTGAAAAAGTTGCCCAAATGCATCTCAGAAGCGTGCAACTTGTTCCCTGAGTTAGAAAACGTCGAGAAACGTTCGTTTCTGCTAGCGCTGTGCTTCTACACATGTATTTGCTGAACGGTGAAAGCGCACAGTAATGCGCTTTTCTCCCAGCAAATACACTGTTTCTAAGGAAATGGGAACACACTGAGGAGACACTTGTGGGAGCTACTGTGACTAAAACTGAGCTTCCCTACGCACTGGGAAGCAAGAGAAATGCTGATTTTATCAAGCCCAGTTACATACTCAGAATCTGTACTACTGCGCAAATAGGCATGTCTCTGTAGGCAAAAAACTCATTTCTTTCAAAGTTGCCCAAATGCATCTCAGAAGCGTGCAACTTGTTCCCTGAGTTAGAAAACGTCGAGAAACGTTCGTTTCTGCTACCGCTGTGCTTCTGCACATGTATTTGCTGAACGGTGAAAGCGCACAGTAATGCACTTTTCTCCCAGCAAATACACTGTTTCTAAGGAAATGGAAAGACACTGAGGAGACACTTGTGGGAGCTACTGGGACTGAAACTGAGCTTCCCTACCCACAGGGAAGCAAGAGAAAGGCTGATTTCATCAAGCCCAGTTACATACTCAGAATCTGTACTACTGCGCAAATAGGCATGTCTCTGTAGGCAAAAAACTCATTTCTGACAAAGTTGCCCAAATGCATCTCAGAAGTGTGCAACTTGTTCCCTGAGTTAGAAAATGTCGAGAAACGTTCGTTTCTGCTAGCGCTGTGCTTCTACACATGTATTTGCTGAACGGTGAAAGCGCACAGTAATGCACTTTTCTCCCAGCAAATACACTATTTCTAAGGAAATGGGAACACACTGAGGAGACACTTGTGGGAGCTACTGTGACTAAAACTGAGCTTCCCTACGCACAGGGAAGCAAGAGAAATGCTGATTTAATCAAGCCCAGTTACATACTCAGAATCTGTACTACTGCGCAAATAGGCATGTCTCTTTAGGCAAAAAACTCATTTCTGACACAGTTGCCCAAATGCATCTCAGAAGTGTGCAACTTGTTCCCTGAGTTAGAAAACGTCGAGAAACGGTCGTTTCTGCTACCGCTGTGCTTCTACACATGTATTTGCTGAACGGTGAAAGCACACAGTGATGCACTTTTCTCCCAGCAAATACACTGTTTCTATGGAAATTGGAACACACTGAGGAGACACTTGTAGGAGCTACGGTGACTAAAACTGAGCTTCCCTACGCACAGGGAAGCAAGAGAAATGCTGATTTCAACAAGCCCAGTTACATACTCAGAATCTGTACTACTGCGCAAATAGGCATGTCTCTGTAGGCAAAAAACTCATTTCTGACAAAGTTGCCCAAATGCATCTCAGAAGTGTGCAACTTGTTCCCTGAGTTCGAAAACCTCGAGAAACGGTCGTTTCAGCTAGCGCTGTGCTTCTCCACATGTATTTGCTGAACGGTGAAAGCGCACATTAATGCACTTTTCTCCCAGCAAATACACTGTTTCTAAGGAAATGGGAACACACTGAGGAGACACTTGTGGGAGCTACTGTGACTAAAACTGAGCTTCCCTACGCACAGGGAAGCAAGAGAAATGCTGATTTCATCAAGCCCAGTTACATACTCAGAATCTGTACTACTGCGCAAATAGGTATGTCTCTTTAGGCAAAAAACTCATTTCTGACAAAGTTGCCCAAATGCATCTTAGAAGTATGCAACTTGTTCCCTGAGTTAGAAAACGTCGAGAAACGGTCGTTTCTGCTAGCGCTGTGCTTCTACACATGTATTTGCTGAACGGTGAAAGCGCACAGTGATGCACTTTTCTCCCAGCAAATACACTGTTTCTATGGAAATGGGAACACACTGAGGAGACACTTGTGGGAGCTACGGTGACTAAAACTGAGCTTCCCTGTGCACACGGAAGCAAGAGAAATGCTGATTTCATCAAGCCCAGTTACATACTCAGAATCTGTACTACTGCGCAAATAGGCATGTCTCTGTAGGCAAAAAACTCATTTCTTTCAAAGTTGCCCAAATGCATCTCAGAAGCGTGCAACTTGTTCCCTGAGTTAGAAAACGTCGAGAAACGTTCGTTTCTGCTACCGCTGTGCTTCTGCACATGTATTTGCTGAACGGTGAAAGCGCACAGTAATGCACTTTTCTCCCAGCAAATACACTGTTTCTAAGGAAATGGAAACACACTGAGGAGACACTTGTGGGAGCTACTGGGACTGAAACTGAGCTTCCCTACGCACAGGGTAGCAAGAGAAAGGCTGATTTCATCAAGCCCAGTTACATACTCAGAATCTGTACTACTGCGCAAATAGGCATGTCTCTGTAGCCAAAAAACTCATTTTTGACAAAGTTGCCCAAATGCTTCTCAGAAGTGTGCAACTTGTTCCCTGAGTTAGAAAACGTCGAGAAACGTTCATTTCTGCTAGCGCTGTGCTTCTACACATGTATTTGCTGAACGGTGAAAGTGCATAGTAATGCACTTTTCTCCCAGCAAGTACACTGTTTCTAAGGAAATGGGAACACACTGAGGAGACACTTGTGGGAGCTACTGTGACTAAAACTGAGCTTCCCTACGCACAGGGAAGCAAGAGAAATGCTGATTTCATCAAGCCCAGTTACATACTCAGAATCTGTACTACTGCGAAAATAGGCATGTCTCTGTAGGCAAAAAACTCATTTCTGACAAAGTTGCCCAAATGCATCTCAGAAGTGTGCAACTTGTTCCCTGAGTTAGAAAACGTCGAGAAACGTTCGTTTCTGCTAGCGCTGTGCTTCTACACATGTATTTGCTGAACGGTGAAAGCGCACAGTAATGCACTTTTCTCCCAGCAAATACACTGTTTCTAAGGAAATGGGAACACACTGAGGAGACACTTTTGGGAGCTACTGTGACTAAAACTGAGCTTCCCTACGCACAGGGAAGCAAGAGAAATGCTGATTTCATCAAGCCCAGTTACATACTCAGAATCTGTACTACTGCGCAAATAGGCATGTCTCTTTAGGCAAAAAACTCATTTCTGACAAAGTTGCCCAAATGCATCTCAGAAGTATGCAACTTGTTCCCTGAGTTAGAAAACGTCGAGAAACGGTCGTTTCTGCTAGAGCTGTGCTTCTACACATGTATTTGCTGAACGGTGAAAGCGCACAGTAATGCACTTTTCTCCCAGCAAATACACTGTTTCTAAGGAAATGGGAACACACTGAGGAGACACTTGTGGGAGCTACTGTGACTAAAACTGAGCTTCCCTACGCACAGGGAAGCAATAGAAATGCTGATTTCATCAAGCCCAGTTACATACTCAGAATCTGTACTACTGCGCAAATAGGCATGTCTCTGTAGGCAAAAAACTCATTTCTGACAAAGTTGCCCAAATGCATCTCAGAAGCGTGCAACTTGTTCCCTGAGTTAGAAAACGTCGAGAAACGTTCGTTTCTGCTAGCGCTGTGCTTCTACACATGTATTTGCTGAACGGTGAAAGCGCACAGTAATGCGCTTTTCTCCCTGCAAATACACTGTTTCTAAGGAAATGGGAACACACTGAGGAGACACTTGTGGGAGCTACTGTGACTAAAACTGAGCCTCCCTACGCACTGGGAAGCAAGAGAAATGCTGATTTTATCAAGCCCAGTTACATACTCAGAATCTGTACTACTGCGCAAATAGGCATGTCTCTGTAGGCAAAAAACTCATTTCTGACAAAGTTGCCCAAATGCATCTCAGAAGCGTGCAACTTGTTCCCTGAGTTAGAAAACGTCGAGAAACGTTCGTTTCTGCTAACGCTGTGCTTCTACACATGTATTTGCTGAACGGTGAAAGCGCACAGTAATGCACTTTTCTCCCAGCGAATACACTGTTTCTAAGGAAATGGAAACACACTGAGGAGACACTTGTGGGAGCTACTGGGACTGAAACTGAGCTTCCCTACGCACAGGGAAGCAAGAGAAAGGCTGATTTCATCAAGCCCAGTTACATACTCAGAATCTGTACTACTGCGCAAAAAGGCATGTCTCTTTAGGCAAAAAACTCATTTCTGACAAAGTTGCCCAAATGCTTCTCAGAAGTGTGCAACATGTTCCCTGAGTTAGAAAACGTCGAGAAACGTTCGTTTCTGCTAGCGCTGTGCTTCTACACATGTATTTGCTGAACGGTGAAAGTGCACAGTAATGCACTTTTCTCCCAGCAAATACACTGTTTCTAAGGAAATGGGAACACACTCAGGAGACACTTGTGGGAGCTACTGTGACTAAAACTGAGCTTCCCTACGCACAAGGAAGCAAGAGAAATGCTGATTTCATCAAGCCCAGTTACATACTCAGAATCTGTACTACTGCGCAAATAGGCATGTCTCTGTAGGCAAAAAACTCATTTCTGACAAAGTTGCCCAAATGCATCTCAGAAGTGTGCAACTTGTTCCCTGAGTTAGAAAACGTCGAGAAACGTTCGTATCTGCTAGTGCTGTGCTTCTACACATGTATTTGCTGAACGGTGAAAGCGCACAGTAATGCACTTTTCTCCCAGCAAATACACTGTTTCTAAGGAACTGGGAACACACTGAGGAGACACTTGTGGGAGCGACTGTGACTAAAACTGAGCTTCCCTACGCACAGGGAAGCAAGAGAAATGCTGATTTCATCAAGCCCAGTTACATACTCAGAATCTGTACTACTGCGCAAATAGGCATGTCTCTGTAGGCAAAAAACTCATTTCTGACAAAGTTGCCCAAATGCATCTCAGAAGTGTGCCACTTGGTCCCTGAGTTAGAAAACGTCAAGAAACGGTCGTTTCAGCTAGTGCTGTGCTTCTACACATGTATTTTCTGAACGGTGAAAGCGCACAGTAATGCACTTTTCTCCCAGCAAATACACTGTTTCTAAGGAAATGGGAACACACTGAGGAGACACTTGTGGGAGCTACTGTGACTAAAACTGAGCTTCCCTACGCACAGGGAAGCAAGAGAAATGCTGATTTCATCAAGCCCAGTTACATACTCAGATACTGTACTACTGCGCAAATAGGCATGTCTCTGTAGGCAAAAAACTCATTTCTGACAAAGTTGCCCAAATGCATCTCAGAAGTGTGCCACTTGGTCCCTGAGTTAGAAAACGTCAAGAAACAGTCGTTTCAGCTAGCGCTGTGCTTCTACACATGTATTTGCTGAACGGTGAAAGCGCACAGTAATGCACTTTTCTCCCAGCAAATACACTGTTTCTAAGGAAATGGGAACACACTGAGGAGACACTTGTGGGAGCTACTGTGACTAAAACTGAGCTTCCCTACGCACAGGGAAGCAAGAGAAATGCTGATTTCATCAAGCACAGTTACATACTCTGAATCTGTACTACTGCGCAAATAGGCATGTCTCTTTAGGCAAAAAACTCATTTCTGACAAAGTTGCCCAAATGCATCTCAGAAGTGTGCAACTTGTTCCCTGAGTTAGAAAACGTTGAGAAACGTTCGTTTCTGCTATCGCTGTGCTTCTACACATGTATTTGCTGAACGGTGAAAGCGCACAGTGATGCACTTTTCTCCCAGCAAATACACTGTTTCTAAGGAAATGGGAACACACTGAGGAGACACTTTTGGGAGCTACTGTGACTAAAATTGAGCTTCCCTACGCACAGGGAAGCAAGAGAAATGCTGATTTCATCAAGCCCAGGGACATACTCAGAATCTGTACTACTGCGCAAATAGGCATGTCTCTGTAGGCAAAAAACTCATTTCTGACAAAGATGCCCAAATGCATCTCAGAAGTGTGCAACTTGTTCCCTGAGTTAGAAAACGTCGAGAAACGTTCGTTTCTGCTAGCGCTGTGCTTCTACACATGTATTTGCTGAACGGTGAAAGCGCACAGTAATGCACTTTTCTCCCAGCAAATACACTGTTTCTAAGGAACTGGGAACACACTGAGGAGACACTTGTGGGAGCTACGGTGACTAAAACTGAGCTTCCCTACGCACAGGGAAGCAAGAGAAATGCTGATTTCATCAAGCCCAGTTACATACTCAGAATCTGTACTACTGCGCAAATAGGCATGTCTCTGTAGGCAAAAAACTCATTTCTGATAAAGTTGCCCAAATGCATCTCAGAAGTGTGCATCTTGTTCCCTGAGTTAGAAAACGTTGAGAAACGTTCGTTTCTGCTAGCGCTGTGCTTCTACACATGTATTTGCTGAACGGTTTAAGCGCACAGTGATGCACTTTTCTCCCAGCAAATACACTGTTTCTAAGGAAATGGGAACACACTGAGGAGACACTTGTGGGAGCTACTGTGACTAAAACTGAGCTTCCCTACGCACAGGGAATCAAGAGAAATGCTGATTTCATCAAGCCCAGGGACATACTCAGAATCTGTACTACTGCGCAAATAGACATGTCTCTGTAGGCAAAAAACTCATTTCTGATAAAGTTGCCCAAATGCATCTCAGAAGTGTGCAACTTGTTCCCTGAGTTAGAAAACGTCGAGAAACGGTCGTTTCTGCTAGCGCTGTGCTTCTACACATGTATTTGCTGAATGGTGAAAGCGCACAGTAATGCACTTTTCTCCCAGCAAATACACTGTTACTAAGTAAATGGGAACACACTGAGGAGACACTTGTGGGAGCTACTGTGACTAAAACTGAGCTTCCCTACGCACAGGGAAGCAAGAGAAATGCTGATTTCATCAAGCCCAGTTACATACTCAGAATCTGTACTACTGCGCAAATAGGCATGTCTCTGTAGGCAAAAAACTCATTTCTGATAAAGTTGCCCAAATGCATCTCAGAAGTGTGCAACTTGTTCCCTGAGTTAGAAAACGTCGAGAAACGGTCGTTTCTGCTAGCGCTGTGCTTCTACACATGTATTTGCTGAACGGTGAAAGCGCACAGTGATGCACTTTTCTCCCAGCAAATACACTGTTTCTAAGGAAATGGGAACACACTGAGGAGACACTTTTAGGAGCTACTGTGACTAAAATTGAGCCTCCCTACGCACAGGGAAGCAAGAGAAATGCTGATTTCATCAAGCCCAGGGACATACTCAGAATCTGTACTACTGCGCAAATAGGCATGTCTCTGTAGGCAAAAAACTCATTTCTGACAAAGATGCCCAAATGCATCTCAGAAGTGTGCAACTTGTTCCCTGAGTTAGAAAACGTCGAGAAACGTTCGTTTCTGCTAGCGCTGTGCTTCTACACATGTATTTGCTGAACCGTGAAAGCGCACAGTAATGTACTTTTCTCCCAGCAAATACACTGTTTCTAAGGAACTGGGAACACACTGAGGAGACACTTGTGGGAGCTACGGTGACTAAAACTGAGCTTCCCTACGCACAGGGAAGCAAGAGAAATGCTGATTTCATCAAGCCCAGTTACATACTCAGAATCTGTACTACTGCGCAAATAGGCATGTCTCTGTAGGCAAAAAACTCATTTCTGATAAAGTTGCCCAAATGCATCTCAGAAGTGTGCATCTTGTTCCCTGAGTTAGAAAACGTTGAGAAACGTTCGTTTCTGCTAGCGCTGTGCTTCTACACATGTATTTGCTTAACGGTTTAAGCGCACAGTGATGCACTTTTCTCCCAGCAAATACACTGTTTCTAAGGAAATGGGAACACACTGAGGAGACACTTTTGGGAGCTACTGTGACTAAAATTGAGCTTCCCTACGCACAGGGAAGCAAGAGAAATGCTGATTTCATCAAGCCCAGGGACATACTCAGAATCTGTACTACTGCGCAAATAGGCATGTCTCTGTAGGCAAAAAATTCATTTCTGACAAAGTTGCCCAAATGCATCTCATAAGTGTGCCACTTGTTCCCTGAGTTAGAAAACATTGAGAAACGGTCGTTTCAGCTAGTGCTGTGCTTCTACACATGTATTTGCTGAACGGTGAAAGCGCACAGTGATGCACTTTTCTCCCAGCAAATACACTGTTTCTAAGGAACTGGGAACACACTGAGGAGACACTTGTGGGAGCTACTGTGACTAAAACTGAGCTTCCCTACGCACAGGGAAGCAAGAGAAATGCTGATTTCATCAAGCCCAGTTACATACTCAGAATCTGTACTACTGCGCAAATAGGAATGTCTCTTTAGGCAAAAAATTCATTTCTGACAAAGTTGCCCAAATGCATCTCAGAAGTGTGCCACTTGTTCCCTGAGTTAGAAAACGTCGAGAAACGGTCGTTTCAGCTAGTGCTGTGCTTCTACACATGTATTTACTGAACGGTGAAAGCGCACAGTGATGCACTTTTCTCCCAGCAAATACACTGTTTCTAAGGAACTGGGAACACACTGAGGAGACACTTGTGGGAGCTACTGTGACTAAAACTGAGCTTCCCTATGCACAGGGAAGCAAGAGAAATGCTGATTTCATCAAGCCCAGTTACATACTCAGAATCTGTACTACTGCGCAAATAGGCATGTCTCTGTAGGCCAAAAACTCATTTCTGACAAAGTTGCCCAAATGCATCTCAGAAGTGTGCAACTTGTTCCCTGAGTTAGAAAACTTCGAGAAACGGTCGTTTCAGCTAGCGCTGTGCTTCTACACATGTAGTTGCTGAACGGTGAAAGCACACAGTGATGCACTTTTCTCCCAGCAAATACACTGTTTCTAAGGAAATGGGAACACACTGAGCAGACACTTGTGGGAGCTACTGTGACTAAAACTGAGCTTCCCTACGCACAGGGAAGCAAGAGAAATGCTGATTTCATCAAGCCCAGTTACATACTCAGAATCTGTACTACTGCGCAAATAGGCATGTCTCTGTAGGCAAAAAACTCATTTCTGACAAAGTTGCCCAAATGCATCTCAGAAGTGTGCCACTTGTTCCCTGAGTTAGAAAACGTCGAGAAACGGTCGTTTCTGCTAGCGCTGTGCTTCTACACATGTATTTGCTGAACGGTGAAAGCGCACAGTAATGCACTTTTCTCCCAGCAAATACACTGTTTCTAAGGAAATGGGAACACACTGAGGAGACCCTTGTGGGAGCTACTGTGACTAAAACTGAGCTTCCCTACGCACAGGGAAGCAAGAGAAATGCTGATTTCATCAAGCCCAGTTACATACTTAGAATCTGTACTACTGCGCAAATAGGCATGTCTCTGTAGGCAAAAAACTCATTTCTGACAAAGTTACCCAAATGAATCTCAGAAGTGTGCAACTTGTTCCCTGAGCTAGAAAATGTCGAGAAACGGTCGTATCTGCTACCGCTGTGCTTCTACACATGCATTTGCTGAACGGTGAAAGCGCATAGTAATGCACTTTTCTCCCAGCAAATACACTGTTTCTAAGGAACTGGGAACACACTGAGGAGACACTTGTGGGAGCTACTGTGACTAAAACTGAGCTTCCCTACGCACAGGGAAGCAAGAGAAATGCTGATTTCATCAAGCCCAGTTACATACTCAGAATCTGTACTACTGCGCAAATAGGCATGTCTCTGTAGGCAAAAAACTCATTTCTGACAAAGTTGCCCAAATGCATCTCAGAAGTGTGCAACTTGTTCCCTGAGTTAGAAAATGTCGAGAACGGTCGTTTCAGCTAGTGCTGTGCTTCTACACATGTATTTGCTGAACGGTGAAAGCGCACAGTGATGCACTTTTCTCCCAGCAAATACACTGTTTCTAAGGAAATGGGAACACACTGAGGAGACACTTGTGGGAGCTACTGTGACTAAAACTGAGCTTCCCTACGTACAGGGAAGCAAGAGAAATGCTGATTTCATCAAGCCCAGTTACATACTCAGAATCTGTACTACTGCGCAAATAGGCATGTCTCTTTAGACAAAAAACTCATTTCTGACAAAGTTGCCCAAATGCATCTCAGAAGTGTGCAACTTGTTCCCTGAGTTAGAAAACGTCGAGAAACGTTCGTTTCTGCTAGCGCTGTGCTTCTACACATGTATTTGCTGAACGGTGAAAGCGCACAGTAATGCACTTTTCTCCCAGCAAATACACTGTTTCTAAGGAAATGGGAACACACTGAGGAGACACTTGTGGGAGCTCCTGTGACTAAAACTGAGCTTCCCTACGCACAGGGAAGCAAGAGAAATGCTGATTTCATCAAGCCCAGTTACATACTCAGAATCTGTACTACTGCGCAAATAGGCATGTCTCTTTAGGCAAAAAACTCATTTCTGACAAAGTTGCCCAAATGCATCTCAGAAGTGTGCAACTTGTTCCCTGAGTTAGAAAACGTCGAGAAACGGTCATTTCAGCTAGTGCTGTGCTTCTACACATGTATTTACTGAACGGTGAAAGCGCACAGTGATGCACTTTTCTCCCAGCACATACACTGTTTCTAAGGAACTGGGAACACACTGAGGAGACACTTGTGGGAGCTACTGTGACTAAAACTGAGCTTCCCTACGCACAGGGAAGCAAGAGAAATGCTGATTTCATCAAGCCCAGTTACATACTCAGAATCTGTACTACTGCGCAAATAGGCATGTCTCTGTAGGCAAAAAACACATTTCTGACAAAGTTGCCCAAATGCATCTCAGAAGTGTCCAACTTGTTCCCTGAGTTAGAAAATGTCGAGAAACGGTCGTTTCAGCTAGTGCTGTGCTTCTACACATGTATTTGCTGAACGGTGAAAGCGCACAGTGATGCACTTTTCTCCCAGCAAACACACTGTTTCTAAGGAAATGGGAACACACTGAGGAGACACTTGTGGGAGCTACTGTGACTAAAACTGAGCTTCCCTATGCACAGGGAAGCAAGAGAAATGCTGATTTCATCAAGCCCAGTTACATACTCAGAATCTGTACTACTGCGCAAATAGGCATGTCTCTGTAGGCAAAAAACTCATTTCTGACAAAGTTGCCCAAATGCATCTCAGAAGTGTGCAACTTGTTCCCTGAGCTAGAAAATGTCGAGGAACGGTCGTATCTGCTACCGCTGTGCTTCTACACATGCATTTGCTGAACGGTGAAAGCGCACAGTAATGCACTTTTCTCCCAGCAAATACACTGTTTCTAAGGAAATGGGAACACACTGAGGAGACACTTGTGGGAGCTACTGTGACTAAAACTGAGCTTCCCTACGCACAGGGAAGCAAGAGAAATGCTGATTTCATCAAGCCCAGTTACATACTCAGAATGTGTACTACTGCGCAAATAGGCATGTCTCTTTAGGCAAAAACCTCATTTCTGACAAAGTTGCCCAAATGCATCTCAGAAGTGTGCAACTTGTTCCCTGAGTTAGAAAACGTCGAGAAACGTTCGTTTCTGCTAGCGCTGTGCTTCTACACATGTATTTGCTGAACGGTGAAAGCGCACAGTAATGCACTTTTCTCCCAGCAAATACACTGTTTCTAAGGAAATGGGAACACACTGAGGAGACACTTTTGGGAGCTACTGTGACTAAAACTGAGCTTCCCTACGCACAAGGAAGCAAGAGAAATGCTGATTTCAACAAGCCCAGTTACATACTCAGAATCTGTACTACTGCGCAAATAGGCATGTCTCTGTAGGCAAAAAACTCATTTCTGACAAAGTTGCCCAAATGCATCTCAGAAGTGTGCCACTTGTTCCCTGAGTTCGAAAACCTCGAGAAATGGTCGTTTCAGCTAGCGCTGTGCTTCTACACATGTATTTGCTGAACGGTGAAAGCGCACAGTAATGCACTTTTCTCCCAGCAAATACACTGTTTCTAAGGAAATGGGAACACACTGAGGAGACACTTGTGGGAGCTACTGTGACTAAAACTGAGCTTCCCTACGCACAGGGAAGCAAGAGAAATGCTGATTTCATCAAGCCCAGTTACATACTCAGAATCTGTACTACTGCGCAAATAGGCATGTCTCTGTAGGCAAAAAACTCATTTTTGAGAAAGTTACCCAAATGCATCTCAGAAGGGTGCAACTTGTTCCCTGAGTTAGAAAACGTCGAGAAACGTTCGTTTCTGCTAGCGCTGTGCTTCTACACTTGTATTTGCTGAACGGTGAAAGCGCACAGTAATGCACTTTTCTCCCAGCAAATACACTGTTTCTAAGGAAATGGGAACACACTGAGGAGACACTTTTGGGAGCTACTGTGACTAAAACTGAGCTTCCCTACGCACAGGGAAGCAAGAGAAATGCTGATTTCATCAAGCCCAGTTACATACTCAGAACTGTACTACTGCGCAAATAGGCATGTCTCTTTAGGCAAAAAACTCATTTCTGTCAAAGTTGCCCAAATGCATCTCAGAAGTGTGCAACTTGTTCCCTGAGTTAGAAAACGTCGAGAAACGTTCGTTTCTGCTAGCGCTGTGCTTCTACACATGTATTTGCTGAACGGTGAATGCGCACAGTGATGCACTTTTCTCCCAGCAAATACACTGTTTCTATGGAAATGGGAACACACTGAGGAGACACTTGTGGGAGCTACGGTGACTAAAACTGAGCTTCCCTACGCACAGGGAAGCAAGAGAAATGCTGATTTCAACAAGCCCAGTTACATACTCAGAATCTGTACTACTGCGCAAATAGGCTTGTCTCTGTAGGCAAAAAACTCATTTCTGACAAAGTTGCCCAAATGCATCTCAGAAGTGTGCCACTTGTTCCCTGAGTTCGAAAACCTCGAGAAACGTTCGTTTCTGCTAGCGCTGTGCTTCTACACATGTATTTGCTGAACGGTGAAAGCGCACAGTAATGCACTTTTCTCCCAGCAAATACACTGTTTCTAAGGAAATGGGAACACACTGAGGAGACACTTGTGGGAGCTACTGTGACTAAAACTGAGCTTCCCTACGCACAGGGAAGCAAGAGAAATGCTGATTTCATCAAGCCCAGTTACATACTCAGAATCTGTACTACTGCGCAAATAGGCATGTCTCTTTAGGCAAAAAACTCATTTCTGACAAAGTTGCCCAAATGCATCTCAGAAGTATGCAACTTGTTCCGTGAGTTAGAAAACGTCGAGAAACGGTCGTTTCTGCTAGCGCTGTGCTTCTACACATGTATTTGCTGAACGGTGAAAGCGCACAGTGATGCACTTTTCTCCCAGCAAATACACTGTTTCTATGGAAATGGGAACACACTGAGGAGACACTTGTGGGAGCTACGGTGACTAAAACTGAGCTTCCCTACGCACAGGGAAGCAAGAGAAATGCTGATTTCATCAAGCCCAGTTACATACTCAGAATCTGTACTACTGCGCAAATAGGCATGTCTCTGTAGGCAAAAAACTCAATTCTGACAAAGTTGCCAAAATGCATCTCAGAAGTGTGCAACTTGTTCCCTGAGTTAGAAAACCTCGAGAAACGTTCGTTTCTGCTAGCGCTGTGCTTCTACACATGTATTTGCTGAACGGTGAAAGCGCACAGTAATGCACTTTTCTCCCAGCAAATACACTGTTTCTAAGGAAATGGGAACACACTGAGGAGACACTTGTGGGAGCTACTGTGACTAAAACTGAGCTTCCCTACGCACAGGGAAGCAATAGAAATGCTGATTTCATCAAGCCCATTTACATACTCAGAATCTGTACCACTGCGCAAATAGGCATGTCTCTGTAGGCAAAAAACTCATTTCTGAAAAAGTTGCCCAAATGCATCTCAGAAGCGTGCAACTTGTTCCCTGAGTTAGAAAACGTCGAGAAACGTTCGTTTCTGCTAGCGCTGTGCTTCTACACATGTATTTGCTGAACGGTGAAAGCGCACAGTAATGCGCTTTTCTCCCAGCAAATACACTGTTTCTAAGGAAATGGGAACACACTGAGGAGACACTTGTGGGAGCTACTGTGACTAAAACTGAGCTTCCCTACGCACTGGGAAGCAAGAGAAATGCTGATTTTATCAAGCCCAGTTACATACTCAGAATCTGTACTACTGCGCAAATAGGCATGTCTCTGTAGGCAAAAAACTCATTTCTTTCAAAGTTGCCCAAATGCATCTCAGAAGCGTGCAACTTGTTCCCTGAGTTAGAAAACGTCGAGAAACGTTCGTTTCTGCTACCGCTGTGCTTCTGCACATGTATTTGCTGAACGGTGAATGCGCACAGTAATGCACTTTTCTCCCAGCAAATACACTGTTTCTAAGGAAATGGAAAGACACTGAGGAGACACTTGTGGGAGCTACTGGGACTGAAACTGAGCTTCCCTACCCACAGGGAAGCAAGAGAAAGGCTGATTTCATCAAGCCCAGTTACATACTCAGAATCTGTACTACTGCGTAAATAGGCATGTCTCTGTAGGCAAAAAACTCATTTCTGACAAAGTTGCCCAAATGCATCTCAGAAGTGTGCAACTTGTTCCCTGGGTTAGAAAATGTCGAGAAACGTTCGTTTCTGCTAGCGCTGTGCTTCTACACATGTATTTGCTGAACGGTGAAAGCGCACAGTAATGCACTTTTCTCCCAGCAAATACACTGTTTCTAAGGAAATGGGAACACACTGAGGAGACAC
Organism: Acomys minous; assembly: GCF_964271855.1. Classification (NCBI taxonomy): domain Eukaryota; kingdom Metazoa; phylum Chordata; class Mammalia; order Rodentia; family Muridae; genus Acomys; species Acomys minous. Next base: position 931,955 of record NW_028182180.1, read on the forward strand.
TTGTGGGAGCTACTGTGACTAAAACTGAGCTTCCCTACGCACAGGGAAGCAAGAGAAATGCTGATTTAATCAAGCCCAGTTACATACTCAGAATCTGTACTACTGCGCAAATAGGCATGTCTCTTTAGGCAAAAAACTCATTTCTGACACAGTTGCCCAAATGCATCTCAGAAGTGTGCAACTTGTTCCCTGAGTTAGAAAACGTCGAGAAACGGTCGTTTCTGCTACCGCTGTGCTTCTACACATGTATTTGCTGAACGGTGAAAGCACACAGTGATGCACTTTTCTCCCAGCAAATACACTGTTTCTATGGAAATTGGAACACACTGAGGAGACACTTGTAGGAGCTACGGTGACTAAAACTGAGCTTCCCTACGCACAGGGAAGCAAGAGAAATGCTGATTTCAACAAGCCCAGTTACATACTCAGAATCTGTACTACTGCGCAAATAGGCATGTCTCTGTAGGCAAAAAACTCATTTCTGACAAAGTTGCCCAAATGCATCTCAGAAGTGTGCAACTTGTTCCCTGAGTTCGAAAACCTCGAGAAACGGTCGTTTCAGCTAGCGCTGTGCTTCTCCACATGTATTTGCTGAACGGTGAAAGCGCACATTAATGCACTTTTCTCCCAGCAAATACACTGTTTCTAAGGAAATGGGAACACACTGAGGAGACACTTGTGGGAGCTACTGTGACTAAAACTGAGCTTCCCTACGCACAGGGAAGCAAGAGAAATGCTGATTTCATCAAGCCCAGTTACATACTCAGAATCTGTACTACTGCGCAAATAGGTATGTCTCTTTAGGCAAAAAACTCATTTCTGACAAAGTTGCCCAAATGCATCTTAGAAGTATGCAACTTGTTCCCTGAGTTAGAAAACGTCGAGAAACGGTCGTTTCTGCTAGCGCTGTGCTTCTACACATGTATTTGCTGAACGGTGAAAGCGCACAGTGATGCACTTTTCTCCCAGCAAATACACTGTTTCTATGGAAATGGGAACACACTGAGGAGACACTTGTGGGAGCTACGGTGACTAAAACTGAGCTTCCCTGTGCACACGGAAGCAAGAGAAATGCTGATTTCATCAAGCCCAGTTACATACTCAGAATCTGTACTACTGCGCAAATAGGCATGTCTCTGTAGGCAAAAAACTCATTTCTTTCAAAGTTGCCCAAATGCATCTCAGAAGCGTGCAACTTGTTCCCTGAGTTAGAAAACGTCGAGAAACGTTCGTTTCTGCTACCGCTGTGCTTCTGCACATGTATTTGCTGAACGGTGAAAGCGCACAGTAATGCACTTTCTCCCAGGAAATACACTGTTTCTAAGGAAATGGAAACACACTGAGGAGACACTTGTGGGAGCTACTGGGACTGAAACTGAGCTTCCCTACGCACAGGGTAGCAAGAGAAAGGCTGATTTCATCAAGCCCAGTTACATACTCAGAATCTGTACTACTGCGCAAATAGGCATGTCTCTGTAGCCAAAAAACTCATTTCTGACAAAGTTGCCCAAATGCTTCTCAGAAGTGTGCAACTTGTTCCCTGAGTTAGAAAACGTCGAGAAACGTTCATTTCTGCTAGCGCTGTGCTTCTACACATGTATTTGCTGAACGGTGAAAGTGCATAGTAATGCACTTTTCTCCCAGCAAGTACACTGTTTCTAAGGAAATGGGAACACACTGAGGAGACACTTGTGGGAGCTACTGTGACTAAAACTGAGCTTCCCTACGCACAGGGAAGCAAGAGAAATGCTGATTTCATCAAGCCCAGTTATATACTCAGAATCTGTACTACTGCGAAAATAGGCATGTCTCTGTAGGCAAAAAACTCATTTCTGACAAAGTTGCCCAAATGCATCTCAGAAGTGTGCAACTTGTTCCCTGAGTTAGAAAACGTCGAGAAACGTTCGTTTCTGCTAGCGCTGTGCTTCTACACATGTATTTGCTGAACGGTGAAAGCGCACAGTAATGCACTTTTCTCCCAGCAAATACACTGTTTCTAAGGAAATGGGAACACACTGAGGAGACACTTTTGGGAGCTACTGTGACTAAAACTGAGCTTCCCTACGCACAGGGAAGCAAGAGAAATGCTGATTTCATCAAGCCCAGTTACATACTCAGAATCTGTACTACTGCGCAAATAGGCATGTCTCTTTAGGCAAAAAACTCATTTCTGACAAAGTTGCCCAAATGCATCTCAGAAGTATGCAACTTGTTCCCTGAGTTAGAAAACGTCGAGAAACGGTCGTTTCTGCTAGAGCTGTGCTTCTACACATGTATTTGCTGAACGGTGAAAGCGCACAGTAATGCACTTTTCTCCCAGCAAATACACTGTTTCTAAGGAAATGGGAACACACTGAGGAGACACTTGTGGGAGCTACTGTGACTAAAACTGAGCTTCCCTACGCACAGGGAAGCAAGAGAAATGCTGATTTCATCAAGCCCAGTTACATACTCAGAATCTGTACTACTGCGCAAATAGGCATGTCTCTGTAGGCAAAAAACTCATTTCTGACAAAGTTGCCCAAATGCATCTCAGAAGCGTGCAACTTGTTCCCTGAGTTAGAAAACGTCGAGAAACGTTCGTTTCTGCTAGCGCTGTGCTTCTACACATGTATTTGCTGAACGGTGAAAGCGCACAGTAATGCGCTTTTCTCCCTGCAAATACACTGTTTCTAAGGAAATGGGAACACACTGAGGAGACACTTGTGGGAGCTACTGTGACTAAAACTGAGCCTCCCTACGCACTGGGAAGCAAGAGAAATGCTGATTTTATCAAGCCCAGTTACATACTCAGAATCTGTACTACTGCGCAAATAGGCATGTCTCTGTAGGCAAAAAACTCATTTCTGACAAAGTTGCCCAAATGCATCTCAGAAGCGTGCAACTTGTTCCCTGAGTTAGAAAACGTCGAGAAACGTTCGTTTCTGCTAACGCTGTGCTTCTACACATGTATTTGCTGAACGGTGAAAGCGCACAGTAATGCACTTTTCTCCCAGCGAATACACTGTTTCTAAGGAAATGGAAACACACTGAGGAGACACTTGTGGGAGCTACTGGGACTGAAACTGAGCTTCCCTACGCACAGGGAAGCAAGAGAAAGGCTGATTTCATCAAGCCCAGTTACATACTCAGAATCTGTACTACTGCGCAAAAAGGCATGTCTCTTTAGGCAAAAAACTCATTTCTGACAAAGTTGCCCAAATGCTTCTCAGAAGTGTGCAACATGTTCCCTGAGTTAGAAAACGTCGAGAAACGTTCGTTTCTGCTAGCGCTGTGCTTCTACACATGTATTTGCTGAACGGTGAAAGTGCACAGTAATGCACTTTTCTCCCAGCAAATACACTGTTTCTAAGGAAATGGGAACACACTCAGGAGACACTTGTGGGAGCTACTGTGACTAAAACTGAGCTTCCCTACGCACAAGGAAGCAAGAGAAATGCTGATTTCATCAAGCCCAGTTACATACTCAGAATCTGTACTACTGCGCAAATAGGCATGTCTCTGTAGGCAAAAAACTCATTTCTGACAAAGTTGCCCAAATGCATCTCAGAAGTGTGCAACTTGTTCCCTGAGTTAGAAAACGTCGAGAAACGTTCGTATCTGCTAGTGCTGTGCTTCTACACATGTATTTGCTGAACGGTGAAAGCGCACAGTAATGCACTTTTCTCCCAGCAAATACACTGTTTCTAAGGAACTGGGAACACACTGAGGAGACACTTGTGGGAGCGACTGTGACTAAAACTGAGCTTCCCTACGCACAGGGAAGCAAGAGAAATGCTGATTTCATCAAGCCCAGTTACATACTCAGAATCTGTACTACTGCGCAAATAGGCATGTCTCTGTAGGCAAAAAACTCATTTCTGACAAAGTTGCCCAAATGCATCTCAGAAGTGTGCCACTTGGTCCCTGAGTTAGAAAACGTCAAGAAACGGTCGTTTCAGCTAGTGCTGTGCTTCTACACATGTATTTTCTGAACGGTGAAAGCGCACAGTAATGCACTTTTCTCCCAGCAAATACACTGTTTCTAAGGAAATGGGAACACACTGAGGAGACACTTGTGGGAGCTACTGTGACTAAAACTGAGCTTCCCTACGCACAGGGAAGCAAGAGAAATGCTGATTTCATCAAGCCCAGTTACATACTCAGATACTGTACTACTGCGCAAATAGGCATGTCTCTGTACGCAAAAAACTCATTTCTGACAAAGTTGCCCAAATGCATCTCAGAAGTGTGCCACTTGGTCCCTGAGTTAGAAAACGTCGAGAAACAGTCGTTTCAGCTAGCGCTGTGCTTCTACACATGTATTTGCTGAACGGTGAAAGCGCACAGTAATGCACTTTTCTCCCAGCAAATACACTGTTTCTAAGGAAATGGGAACACACTGAGGAGACACTTGTGGGAGCTACTGTGACTAAAACTGAGCTTCCCTACGCACAGGGAAGCAAGAGAAATGCTGATTTCATCCAGCCCAGTTACATACTCAGAATCTGTACTACTGCGCAAATAGGCATGTCTCTGTAGGCAAAAAACTCATTTTTGAGAAAGTTACCCAAATGCATCTCAGAAGTGTGCAACTTGTTCCCTGAGGTAGAAAACGTCGTGAAACGTTCGTTACTGCTAGCGCTGTGCTTCTACACATGTATTTGCTGAACGGTGAAAGCGTACAGTAATGCACTTTTCTCCCAGCAAATACACTGTTTCTAAGGAAATGGGAACACACTGAGGAGACACTTGTGGGAGCTACTGTAACTAAAACTGAGCTTCTCTACGCACAGGGAAGCAAGAGAAATGCTGATTTCATCAAGCCCAGTTACTTACTCAGAATCTGTACTACTGCGCAAATAGGCATGTCTCTTTAGGCAAAAAACTCATTTCTGACAAAGTTGCCCAAATGCACCTCAGAAGTGTGCCACTTGTTCCCTGAGTTCGAAAACGTCGAGAAACGGTCGTTTCTGCTAGCGCTGTGCTTCTACACATGTATTTGCTGAACGGTGAAAGTGCACAGTAATGCACTTTTCTCCCAGCAAATACACTGTTTCTAAGGAAATGGGAACACACTGAGAAGACACTTGTGGGAGCTCCTGTGACTAAAACTGAGCTTCCCTACGCACAGCGAAGCAAGAGAAATGCTGATTTCATCCAGCCCAGTTACATACTCAGAATCTGTACTACTGCACAAATAGGCATGTCTCTGTAGGCAAAAAACTCATTTTTGAGAAAGTTACCCAAATGCATCTCAGAAGTGTGCAACTTGTTCCCTGAGTTAGAAAACGTCGAGAAACGTTTGTTTCTGCTAGCGCTGTGCTTCTACACATGTATTTGCTGAACGGTGAAAGTGCACAGTAATGCACTTTTCTCCCAGCAAATACACTGTTTCTAAGGAAATGGGAACACACTGAGGAGACACTTGTGGGAGCTCCTGTGACTAAAACTGAGCTTCCCTACACACAGGGAAGCAAGAGAAATGCTGATTTCATCAAGCCCAGTTACATACTCAGAATCTGTACTACTGCGCAAATAGGCATGTCTCTTTAGGCAAAAAACTCATTTCTGACAAGTTGCCCAAATGCATCTCAGAAGTGTGCAAATTGTTCCCTGAGTTAGAAAACGTCGAGAAACGTTCGTTTCTGCTAGCGCTGTGCTTCTACACATGTATTTGCTGAACGGTGAAAGCGCACAGTGATGCACCTTTCTCCCAGCAAATACAGTGTTTCTAAGGAAATGGGAACACACTGAGGAGACACTTATGGGAGCTACTGTGAATAAAACTGAGCTTCCCTACACACAGGGAAGCAACAGGAATGCTGATTTCATCAAGCCCAGTTACATACTCAGAATCTGTACTACTGCGCAAATAGGCATGTCTCTGTAGGCAAAAAACTCATTTCTGACAAAGTTGCCCAAATGCATTTCAGAAGTATGCCACTTGTTCCCTGAGTTAGAAAATGTCGAGAAACGGTCGTTTCAGCTAGCGCTGTGCTTCTACACATGTATTTGCTGAACGGTGAAAGCGCACAGTAATGCACTTTTCTCCCAGCAAATACACTGTTTCTAAGGAAATAGGAACACACTGAGGAGACACTTGTGGGAGCTCCTGTGACTAAAACTGAGCTTCCCTACGCACAGGGAAGCAAGAGAAATGCTGATTTCATCAAGCCCAGTTACATACTCATAATCTGTACTACTGCGCAAATAGGCATGTCTCTGTAGGCAAAAAACTCATTTCTGACAAAGTTGCCCAAATGCATCTCAGAAGTGTGCAACTTGTTCCGTGAGTTAGAAAACGTCGAGAAACGTTCGTTTCTGCTAGCGCTGTGCTTCTACACATGTATTTGCTGAACGGTGAAAGCGCACAGTAATGCACTTTTCTCCCAGCAAATACACTGTTTCTAAGGAAATGGGAACACACTGAGGAGAGACTTGTGGGAGCTACTGTGACTAAAACTGAGCTTCCCTACGCACAGGGAAGCAAGAGAAATGCTGATTTCATCAAGCCCAATTACATACTCAGAATCTGTACTACTGCGCAAATAGGCATTCTCTGTAGGCAAAAAACTCATTTCTGACAAAGTTGCCCAAATGCATCTCAGAAGTGTGCAACTTGTTCCGTGAGTTGGAAACGTCGAGAAACGTTCGTTTCTGCTAGCGCTGTGCTTCTACACATGTACTTGCTGAACGGTGAAAGCTCACAGTAATGCACTTTTCTCCCAGCAAATACACTGTTTCTAAGGAAATGGGAACACTTTGGAGACACTTTTGGGAGCTACTGTGACTAAAACTGAGCTTCCCTACGCACAGGGAAGCAAGAGAAATGCTGATTTCATCAAGCCCAGTTACATACTCATAATCTGTACTACTGCGCAAATAGGCATGTCTCTGTAGGCAAAAAACTCATTTCTGACAAAGTTGCCCAAATGCATCTCAGAAGTGTGCAACTTGTTCCCTGAGTTAGAAAACGTCGAGAAACGGTCGTTTCTGCTAGCGCTGTGCTTCTACACATGTATTTGCTGAACGGTGAAAGCGCACAGTAATGCACTTTTCTCCCAGCAAATACACTGTTTCAAAGGAACTGGGAACACACTGAGGAGACACTTGTGGGAGCTACTGTGACTAAAACTGAGCTTCCCTACGCACAGGGAAGCAAGAGAAATGCTGATTTCATCAAGCCCAGTTACATACTCAGAATCTGTACTACTGCGCAAATAGGCATGTCTCTGTAGGCAAAAAACTCATTACTGACATAGTTGCCCAAATGCATCTCAGAAGTGTGCCACTTGGTCCCTGAGTTAGAAAACGTCGAGAAACGGTCGTTTCAGCTAGCGCTGTGCTTCTACACATGTATTTGCTGAACGGTGAAAGCGCACAGTAATGCACTTTTCTCCCAGCAAATACACTGTTTCTAAGGAAATGGGAACACACTGAGGAGACACTTGTCCGAGCTACTGTGACTAAAACTGAGCTTCCCTACGCACAGGGAAGCAAGAGAAATGCTGATTTCATCAAGCCCAGTTACATACTCAGAATCTGTACTACTGCGCAAATAGGCATGTCTCTGTAGGCAAAAAACTCATTTCTGACAAAGTTGCCCAAATGCATCTCAGAAGTGTGCCACTTGGTCCCTGAGTTAGAAAACGTCGAGAAACGGGCGTTTCAGCTAGCCCTGTGCTTCTACACATGTATTTGCTGAACGGTGAAAGCGCACAGTAATGCACTTTTCTCCCAGCAAATACACTGTTTCTAAGTAAATGGGAACACACTGAGGAGACACTTGTGGGAGCTACTGTGACTAAAACTGAGCTTCCCTACGCACAGGGAAGCAAGAGAAATCCTGATTTCATCAAGCCTAGTTACATACTCAGAATCTGTACTACTGCGCAAATAGGCATGTCTCTGTAGGCAAAGAACTCATTTCTGACAAAGTTGCCCAAATGCATCTCAGAAGTGTGCAACTTGTTCCCTGAGTTAGAAAACGTCGAGAAACGGTCGTTTCTGCTAGCGCTGTGCTTCTACACATGTATTTGCTGAACGGTGAAAGCGCACAGTAATGCACTTTTCTCCCAGCAAATACACTGTTTCTAAGGAAATGGGAACACACTGAGGAGACACTTGTGGGATCTACTGTGACTAAAACTGAGCTTCCCTACGCACAGGGAAGCAAGAGAAATGCTGATTTCATCAAGCCCAATTACATACTCAGAATCTGTACTACTGCGCAAATAAGCATTCTCTGTAGGCAAAAAACTCTTTTCTGACAAAGTTGCCCAAATGCATCTCAGAAGTGTGCAACTTGTTCCCTGAGTTAGAAAACGTCGAGAAACGTTCGTTTCTGCTAGCGCTGTGCTTCTACACATGTATTTGCTGAACGGTGAAAGCGCACAGTAATGCACTTTTCTCCCAGCAAAACACTGTTTCTAAGGAAATGGGAACACAATGAGGAGACACTTGTGGGAGCTACAGTGACTTAAACTGAGCTTCCCTACGCACAGGGAAGCAAGAGAAATGCTGATTTCATCAAGCCCAGTTACATACTAAGAATCTGTACTACTGCGCAAATAGGCATGTCTCTGTAGGAAAAAAACTCATTTCTGACAAAGTTGCACAAATGCATCTAAGAAGTGTGCAACTTGTTCTCTGAGTTAGAAAACGTCGAGAAACGGTCGTTTCTGCTAGCGCTGTGCTTCTACAAGTGTACTTGCTGAACGGTGAAAGCGCACAGTAATGCACTTTTCTCCCAGCAAATACACTGTTTCTAAGGAACTGGGAACACACTGAGGAGACACTTGTGGGAGCTACTGTGAATAAAACTGAGCTTCCCTACGCACAGGGAAGCAAGAGAAATGCTGATTTCATCAAGCCCAGTTACATACTCAGACTCTGTACTACTGCGCAAATAGACATGTCTCTTTTGGCAAAAAACTCATTTCTGACAAAGTTGCCCAATTGCATCTCAGAAGTGTGCAACTTGTTCCGTGAGTTAGAAAACGTCGAGAAACGTTCGTTTCTGCTAGCGCTGTGCTTCTACACATGTATTTGCTGAACGGTGAAAGCGCACAGTAATGCACTTTTCTCCCAGCAAATACACTGTTTCTAAGGAAATGGGAACACACTGAGGAGACACTTGTGGGAGCTACTGTGACTAAAACTGAGCTTCCCTACGCACAGGGAAGCAAGAGAAATGCTGATTTCATCAAGCCCAGTTACATACTGAGAATATGTACTACGGCACAAATAGGCATGTCTCTGTAGGCAAAAAACTCATTTCTGACAAAGTTGACCAAATGCATCTCAGAAGTGTCCAACTTGTTCCCTGAGTTAGAAAACGTCGAGAAACGTTCGTTTCTGCTAGCGCTGTGCTTCTACACATGTATTTGGTGAACGGTGAAAGCGCACAGTAATGCACTTTTCTCCCAGCAAATACACTGTTTCTAAGGAAATGGGAACACACTGAGGAGACACTTGTGGGAGCTACAGTGACTAAAACTGAACTTCCTTACGCACAGGGAAGCAAGAGAAATGCTGATTTCATCAAGCCCAGTTACATACTCAGAATCTGTACTACTGTGCAAATAGGCATGTCTCTGTAGGCAAAGAACTCATTTCTGACAAAGTTGCCCAAATGCATCTCAGAAGTGTGCAACTTGTTCCCTGAGTTAGAAAACGTCGAGAAACGTTCGTTTCTGCTAGCGCTGTGCTTCTACACATGTATTTGCTGAACGGTGAAAGCGCACAGTAATGCACTTTTCTCCCAGCAAATACACTGTTTCTAAGGAAATGGGAACACACTGAGGAGACACTTTTGGGAGCTACTGTGACTAAAACAGAGCTTCCCTACGTACAGGGAAGCAAGAGAAATGCTGATTTCATCAAGCCCAATTACATACTCAGAATCTGTACTACTGCGCAAATAAGCATTCTCTGTAGGCAAAAAACTCTTTTCTGACAAAGTTGCCCAAATGCATCTCAGAAGTGTGCAACTTGTTCCGTGAGTTAGAAAACGTCGAGAAACGTTCGTTTCTGCTAGCGCTGTGCTTCTACACATGTATTTGCTGAACGGTGAAAGCGCACAGTAATGCACTTTTCTCCCAGCAAAACACTGTTTCTAAGGAAATGGGAACACACTGAGGAGACACTTGTGGGAGCTACAGTGACTTAAACTGAGCTTCCCTACGCACAGGGAAGCAAGAGAAATGCTGATTTCATCAAGCCCAGTTACATACTAAGAATCTGTACTACTGCGCAAATAGGCATGTCTCTGTAGGAAAAAAAACTCATTTCTGACAAAGTTGACCAAATGCATCTAAGAAGTGTGCAACTTGTTCTCTGAGTTAGAAAACGTCGAGAAACGGTCGTTTCTGCTAGCGCTGTGCTTCTACAAGTGTACTTGCTGAACGGTGAAAGCGCACAGTAATGCACTTTTCTCCCAGCAAATACACTGTTTCTAAGGAACTGGGAACACACTGAGGAGACACTTGTGGGAGCTACTGTGAATAAAACTGAGCTTCCCTACGCACAGGGAAGCAAGAGAAATGCTGATTTCATCAAGCCAAGTTACATACTCAGACTCTGTACTACTGCGCAAATAGACATGTCTCTTTAGGCAAAAAACTCATTTCTGACAAAGTTGCCCAATTGCATCTCAGAAGTGTGCAACTTGTTCCCTGAGTTAGAAAACGTCGAGAAACGTTCGTTTCTGCTAGCGCTTTGCTTCTACACATGTATTTGCTGAACGGTGAAAGCGCACAGTAATGCACTTTTCTCCCAGCAAATACACTGTTTCTAAGGAAATGGGAACACACTGAGGAGACACTTGTGGGAGCTACTGTGACTAAAACTGAGCTTCCCTACGCACAGGGAAGCAAGAGAAATGCTGATTTCATCAAGCCCAATTACATACTCAGAATCTGTACTACTGCGCAAATAGGCATTCTCTGTAGGCAAAAAACTCATTTCTGACAAAGTTGCCCAAATGCATCTCAGAAGTGTGCAACTTGTTCCGTGAGTTGGAAACGTCGAGAAACGTTCGTTTCTGCTAGCGCTGTGCTTCTACACATGTACTTGCTGAACGGTGAAAGCTCACAGTAATGCACTTTTCTCCCAGCAAATACACTGTTTCTACGGAAATGGGAACACTTTGGAGACACTTTTGGGAGCTACTGTGACTAAAACTGAGCTTCCCTACGCACAGGGAAGCAAGAGAAATGCTGATTTCATCAAGCCCAGTTACATACTGAGAATATGTACTACGGCACAAATAGGCATGTCTCTGTAGGCAAAAAACTCATTTCTGACAAAGTTGACCAAATGCATCTCAGAAGTGTCCAACTTGTTCCCTGAGTTAGAAAACGTCGAGAAACGGTCTTTTCTGCTAGCGCTGTGCTTCTACACATGTATTTGCCGAACGGTGAAAGCGCACAGTAATGCACTTTTCTCCCAGCAAATACACTGTTTCTAAGGAAATGGGAACACACTGAGGAGACACTTGTGGGAGCTACTGTGACTAAAACTGAGCTTCCCTACGCACAGGGAAGCAAGAGAAATGCTGATTTCATCAAGCCCAGTTACATACTCAGAATCTGTACTACTGCGCAAATAGGCATGTCTCTTTAGGCAAAAAACTCATTTCTGACAAAGTTGCCCAAATGCATCTCAGAAGTGTGCAACTTGTTCCTTGAGTTAGAAAACGTCGAGAAACGGTCTTTTCTGCTAGCGCTGTGCTTCTACACATGTATTTGCTGAACGGTGAAAGCGCACAGTAATGCACTTTTCTCCCAGCAAATACACTGTTTCTACGGAAATGGGAACACTGTGTAGACACTTGTGGGAGCTACTGTGACTAAAACTGAGCTTCCCTACACACAGGGAAGCAAGAGAAATGCTGATTTCATCAAGCCCAGTTACATACTCAGAATCTGTACTACTGCGCAAATAGGCATGTCTCTGTAGGCAAAAAACTCATTTCTGACAAAGTTGCCCAAATGCATCTCAGAAGTGTGCAACTTGTTCCCTGAGTTAGAAAACGTCGAGAAATGGTCTTTTCTGCTAGCGCTGTGCTTCTACACATGTACTTGCTGAACGGTGAAAGCCCACAGTAATGCACTTTTCTCCCAGCAAATACAGTGTTTCTAAGAAAATGGTAACACACTGAGGAGACACTTGTGGGAGCTACTGTGACTAAAACTGAGCTTCCCTACGCACAGGGAAGCAAGAGAAATGCTGATTTCATCAAGCCCAGTTACATACTGAGAATATGTACTACGGCACAAATAGGCATGTCTCTGTAGGCAAAAAACTCATTTCTGACAAAGTTGACCAAATGCATCTCAGAAGTGTCCAACTTGTTCCCTGAGTTAGAAAACGTCGAGAAACGGTCTTTTCTGCTAGCGCTGTGCTTCTACACATGTATTTGCCGAACGGTGAAAGCGCACAGTAATGCACTTTTCTCCCAGCAAATACACTGTTTCTAAGGAAATGGGAACACACTGAGGAGACACTTGTGGGAGCTACTGTGACTAAAACTGAGCTTCCCTACGCACAGGGAAGCAAGAGAAATGCTGATTTCATCAAGCCCAGTTACATACTCAGAATCTGTACTACTGCGCAAATAGGCATGTCTCTTTAGGCAAAAAACTCATTTCTGACAAAGTTGCCCAAATGCATCTCAGAAGTGTGCAACTTGTTCCTTGAGTTAGAAAACGTCGAGAAACGGTCTTTTCTGCTAGCGCTGTGCTTCTACACATGTATTTGCTGAACGGTGAAAGCGCACAGTAATGCACTTTTCTCCCAGCAAATACACTGTTTCTACGGAAATGGGAACACTGTGTAGACACTTGTGGGAGCTACTGTGACTAAAACTGAGCTTCCCTACGCACAGGGAAGCAAGAGAAATGCTGATTTCATCAAGCCCAGTTACATACTCAGAATCTGTACTACTGCGCAAATAGGCATGTCTCTGTAGGCAAAAAACTCATTTCTGACAAAGTTGCCCAAATGCATCTCAGAAGTGTGCAACTTGTTCTCTGAGTTACAAAACGTCGAGAAACGGTCGTTTCTGCTAGCGCTGTGCTTCTACAAGTGTACTTGCTGAACGGTGAAAGCGCACAGTAATGCACTTTTCTCCCAGCAAATACACTGTTTCTAAGGAAATGGGAACACACTGAGGAGACACTTGTGGGAGCTACAGTGACTAAAACTGAGCTTCCCTACGCACAGGGAAGCAAGAGAAATGCTGATTTCATCAAGCCCAGTTACATACTCAGAATCTGTACTACTGCGCATATAGGCATGTCTCTGTAGGAAAAAAACTCATTTCTGACAATGTTGCCCAAATGCATCTCAGATGTGTGCAACTTGTTCCCTGAGTTAGAAAACGTCGAGAAACGGTCGTTTCTGCTAGCGCTGTGCTTCTACACATGTATTTGCTGAACGGTGAAAGCGCACAGTAATGCACTTTTCTCCCAGCAAATACACTGTTTCTAAGGAAATGGGAACACACTGAGGAGACACTTGTGGGAGCTACTGTGACTAAAACTGAGCTTCCCTACGCATAGGGAAGCAAGAGAAATGCTGATTTCGTCAAGCCCAGTTACATACTCAGAATCTGTACTACTGCGCAAATAGGCATGTCTCTGTAGGAAAAAAACTCATTTCTGACAAAGTTGCCCAAATGCATCTCAGAAGTGTGCAATCTGTTCTCTGATTTAGAAAATTCGAGAAACGTTCGTTTCTGCTAGCGCTGTGCTTCTACACATATACTTGCTGAACGGTGAAAGCCCACAGTAATGCACTTTTCTCCCAGCAAATACACTGTTTCTAAGAAAATGGGAACACACTGAGGAGACACTTGTGGGAGCTACTGTGACTAAAACTGAGCTTCCCTACGCATAGGGAAGCAAGAGAAATGCTGATTTCATCAAGCCCAGTTACATACTCAGAATCTGTACTACTGCGCAAATAGGCATGTCTCTTTAGGCAAAAAACTCATTTCTGACAAAGTTGCCCAAATGCATCTCAGAAGTGTGCAACTTGTTCCTTGAGTTAGAAAACGTCGAGAAACGGTCTTTTCTGCTAGCGCTGTGCTTCTACACATGTATTTGCTGAACGGTGAAAGCGCACAGTAATGCACTTTTCTCCCAGAAAATACACTGTTTCTAAGGAAATGGGAACACACTGAGGAGACACTTGTGGTAGCTACTGTGACTAAAACTGAGCTTCCCTACGCACAGGGAAGCAAGAGAAATGCTGATTTCATCTAGCCCAGTTACATACTCAGAATCTGTACTACTGCGCAAATAGGCATGTCTCTGTAGGCAAAAAACTCATTTCTGACAAAGTTGGCCAAATGCATCTCAGAAGTGTGCAACTTGTTCTCTGAGTTAGAAAACGTCGAGAAACGGTCGTTTCTGCTAGCGCTGTGCTTCTACACATGTATTTGCCGAACGGTGAAAGCGCACAGTAATGCACTTTTCTCCCAGCAAATACACTGTTTCTAAGGAAATGGGAACACACTGAGGAGACACTTGTGGGAGCTACTGTGACTAAAACTGAGCTTCCCTACGCACAGGGAAGCAAGAGAAATGCTCATTTCATCAAGCCCAATTACATACTCAGAATCTGTACTACTGCGCAAATAAGCATTCTCTGTAGGCAAAAAACTCTTTTCTGACAAAGTTGCCCAAATGCATCTCAGAAGTGTGCAACTTGTTCCGTGAGTTAGAAAACGTCGAGAAACGTTCGTTTCTGCTAGCGCTGTGCTTCTACACATGTATTTGCTGAACGGTGAAAGCACACAGTAATGCACTTTTCTCCCAGCAAAACACTGTTTCTAAGGAAATGGGAACACACTGAGGAGACACTTGTGGGAGCTACAGTGATTTAAACTGAGCTTCCCTACGCACAGGGAAGCAAGAGAAATGCTGATTTCATCAAGCCCAGTTACATACTAAGAATCTGTACTACTGCGCAAATAGGCATGTCTCTTTAGGCAAAAAACTCATTTCTGACAAAGTTGCCCAAATGCATCTCAGAAGTGTGCAACTTGTTCCCTGAGTTAGAAAACGTCGAGAAACGTTCGTTTCTGCTAGCGCTGTGCTTCTACACATGTATTTGCTGAACGGTGAAAGCGCACAGTAATGCACTTTTCTCCCATCAAATACACTGTTTCTAAGGAAATGGGAACACACTGAGGAGACACTTGTGGGAGCTACTGTGACTAAAACTGAGCTTTCTTACGCACAGGGAAGCAAGAGAAATGCTGATTTCATCAAGCCCAGTTACATACTCAGAATCTGTACTACTGCGCAAATAGGCATGTCTCTGTAGGCAAAGAACTCATTTCTGACAAAGTTGCCCAAATGCATCTCAGAAGTGTGCAACTTGTTCCCTGAGTTAGAAAACGTCGAGAAACGTTCGTTTCTGCTAGCGCTGTGCTTCTACACATGTATTTGCTGAACGGTGAAAGCGCACAGTAATGCACTTTTCTCCCAGCAAATACACTGTTTCTAAGGAAATGGGAACACACTGAGGAGACACTTGTGGGAGCTACTGTGACTAAAACTGAGCTTCCCTACGCACAGGGAAGCAAGAGAAATGCTGATTTCATCAAGCCCAATTACATACTCAGAATCTGTACTACTGCGCAAATAAGCATTCTCTGTAGGCAAAAAACTCTTTTCTGACAAAGTTGCCCAAATGCATCTCAGAAGTGTGCAACTTGTTCCGTGAGTTAGAAAACGTCGAGAAACGTTCGTTTCTGCTAGCGCTGTGCTTCTACACATGTATTTGCTGAACGGTGAAAGCGCACAGTAATGCACTTTTCTCCCAGCAAAACACTGTTTCTAAGGAAATGGGAACACACTGAGGAGACACTTGTGGGAGCTACAGTGACTAAAACTGAGCTTCCCTACGCACAGGGAAGCAAGAGAAATGCTGATTTCATCAAGCCCAGTTACATACTAAGAATCTGTACTACTGCGCAAATAGGCATGTCTCTTTAGGCAAAAAACTCATTTCTGACAAAGTTGCCCAAATGCATCTCAGAAGTGTGCAACTTGTTCCCTGAGTTAGAAAACGTCGAGAAACGTTCGTTTCTGCTAGCGCTGTGCTTCTACACATGTATTTGCTGAACGGTGAAAGCGCACAGTAATGCACTTTTCTCCCAGCAAATACACTGTTTCTAAAGAAATGGGAACACACTGAGGAGACACTTGTGGGAGCTACTGTGACTAAAACTGAGCTTCCCTACGCACAGGGAAGCAAGAGAAATGCTGATTTCATCAAGCCCAATTACATACTCAGAATCTGTACTACTGCGCAAATAGGCATTCTCTGTAGGCAAAAAACTCATTTCTGACAAAGATGCCCAAATGCATCTCAGAAGTGTGCAACTTGTTCCGTGAGTTAGAAAACGTCGAGAAACGTTCGTTTCTGCTAGCGCTGTGCTTCTACACATGTATTTGCTGAACGGTGAAAGCGCACAGTAATGCACTTTTCTCCCAGCAAAACACTGTTTCTAAGGAAATGGGAACACACTGAGGAGACACTTGTGGGAGCTACAGTGACTTAAACTGAGCTTCCCTACGCACAGGGAAGCAAGAGAAATGCTGATTTCATCAAGCCCAGTTACATACTCAGAATCTGTACTACTGCGCAAATAGGCATGTCTCTTTAGGCAAAAAACTCATTTCTGACAAAGTTGCCCAAATGCATCTCAGAAGTGTGCAACTTGTTCCTTGAGTTAGAAAACGTCGAGAAACGTTCGTTTCTGCTAGCGCTGTGCTTCTACACATGTATTTGCTGAACGGTGAAAGCGCACAGTAATGCACTTTTCTCCCAGTTAATACACTGTTTCTAAGGAAATGGGAACACACTGAGGAGACACTTTTGGGAGCTACTGTGACTAAAACTGAGCTTCCCTACGCACAGGGAAGCAAGAGAAATGCTGATTTCATCAAGCCCAATTACATACTCAGAATCTGTACTACTGCGCAAATAGGCATTCTCTGTAGGCAAAAAACTCATTTCTGACAAAGTTGCCCAAATGCATCTCAGAAGTGTGCAACTTGTTCCGTGAGTTAGAAAACGTCGAGAAACGTTCGTTTCTGCTAGCGCTGTGCTTCTACACATGTATTTGCTGAACGGTGAAAGCGCACAGTAATGCACTTTTCTCCCAGCAAATACACTGTTTCTAAGGAAATGGGAACACACTGAGGAGACACTTGTGGGAGCTACTGTGACTAAAACTGAGCTTCCCTACGCACAGGGAAGCAAGAGAAATGCTGATTTCATCCAGCCCAGTTACATACTCAGAATCTGTACTACTGCCGCATATAGGCATGTCTCTGTAGGCAAAAAACTCATTTCTGACAAAGTTGCCCAAATGCATCTAAGAAGTGTGCAACTTGTTCCGTGAGTTAGAAAACGTCGAGAAACGTTCGTTTCTGCTAGCGCTGTGCTTCTACACATGTACTTGCTGAACGGTGAAAGCGCACAGTAATGCACTTTTCTCCCAGCAAATACACTGTTTCTACGGAAATGGGAACACTTTGGAGACACTTTTGGGAGCTACTGTGACTAAAACTGAGCTTCCCTACGCACAGGGAAGCAAGAGAAATGCTGATTTCATCAAGCCCAGTTACATACTCAGAATCTGTACTACTGCGCAAATAGGCATGTCTCTTTAGGCAAAAAACTCATTTCTGACAAAGTTGCCCAAATGCATCTCAGAAGTGTGCAACTTGTTCCTTGAGTTAGAAAACGTCGAGAAACGGTCTTTTCTGCTAGCGCTGTGCTTCTACACATGTATTTGCTGAACGGTGAAAGCACACAGTAATGCACTTTTCTCCCAGCAAATACACTGTTTCTACGGAAATGGGAACACTGTGTAGACACTTGTGGGAGCTACTGTGACTAAAACTGAGCTTCCCTACGCACAGGGAAGCAAGAGAAATGCTGATTTCATCAAGCCCAGTTACATACTCAGAATCTGTACTACTGCGCAAATAGGCATGTCTCTGTAGGCAAAAAACTCATTTCTGACAAAGTTGCCCAAATGCATCTCAGAAGTGTGCAACTTGTTCCCTGAGTTAGAAAATGTCGAGAAACGTTCGTTTCTGCTAGCGCTGTGCTTCTACACATGTATTTGCTGAACGGTGAAAGCGCACAGTAATGCACTTTTCTGCCAGAAAATACACTGTTTCTAAGGAAATGGGAACACACTGAGGAGACACTTGTGGTAGCTACTGTGACTAAAACTGAGCTTCCCTACGCACAGGGAAGCAAGAGAAATGCTGATTTCATCAAGCCCAGTTACATACTCAGAATCTGTACTACTGCGCAAATAGGCATGTCTCTGTAGGAAAAAAACTCATTTCTGACAAAGTTGCCCAAATGCATCTCAGAAGTGTGCAACTTGTTCACTGAGTTAGAAAACGTCGAGAAATGGTCTTTTCTGCTAGCGCTGTGCTTCTACACATGTACTTGCTGAACGGTGAAAGCCCACAGTAATGCACTTTTCTCCCAGCAAATACAGTGTTTCTAAGAAAATGGGAACACACTGAGGAGACACTTGTGGGAGCTACTGTGACTAAAACTGAGCTTCCCTACGCACAGGGAAGCAAGAGAAATGCTGATTTCATCAAGCACAGTTACATACTGAGAATATGTACTACGGCACAAATAGGCATGTCTCTGTAGGCAAAAAACTCATTTCTGACAAAGTTGACCAAATGCATCTCAGAAGTGTCCAACTTGTTCCCTGAGTTAGAAAACGTCGAGAAACGGTCTTTTCTGCTAGCGCTGTGCTTCTACACATGTATTTGCCGAACGGTGAAAGCGCACAGTAATGCACTTTTCTCCCAGCAAATACACTGTTTCTAAGGAAATGGGAACACACTGAGGAGACACTTGTGGGAGCTACTGTGACTAAAACTGAGCTTCCCTACGCACAGGGAAGCAAGAGAAATGCTGATTTCATCAAGCCCAGTTACATACTCAGAATCTGTACTACTGCGCAAATAGGCATGTCTCTTTAGGCAAAAAACTCATTTCTGACAAAGTTGCCCAAATGCATCTCAGAAGTGTGCAACTTGTTCCTTGAGTTAGAAAACGTCGAGAAACGGTCTTTTCTGCTAGCGCTGTGCTTCTACACATGTATTTGCTGAACGGTGAAAGCGCACAGTAATGCACTTTTCTCCCAGCAAATACACTGTTTCTACGGAAATGGGAACACTGTGTAGACACTTGTGGGAGCTACTGTGACTAAAACTGAGCTTCCCTACGCACAGGGAAGCAAGAGAAATGCTGATTTCATCAAGCCCAGTTACATACTCAGAATCTGTACTACTGCGCAAATAGGCATGTCTCTGTAGGCAAAAAACTCATTTCTGACAAAGTTGCCCAAATGCATCTCAGAAGTGTGCAACTTGTTCCCTGAGTTAGAAAATGTCGAGAAACGTTCGTTTCTGCTAGCGCTGTGCTTCTACACATGTATTTGCTGAACGGTGAAAGCGCACAGTAATGCACTTTTCTCCCAGAAAATACACTGTTTCTAAGGAAATGGGAACACACTGAGGAGACACTTGTGGTAGCTACTGTGACTAAAACTGAGCTTCCCTACGCACAGGGAAGCAAGAGAAATGCTGATTTCATCAAGCCCAGTTACATACTCAGAATCTGTACTACTGCGCAAATAGGCATGTCTCTGTAGGAAAAAAACTCATTTCTGACAAAGTTGGCCAAATGCATCTCAGAAGTGTGCAACTTGTTCTCTGAGTTAGAAAACGTCGAGAAACGGTCGTTTCTGCTAGCGCTGTGCTTCTACACATGTATTTGCTGAACGGTGAAAGCGCACAGTAATGCACTTTTCTCCCAGCAAATACACTGTTTCTAAGGAAATGGGAACACACTGAGGAGACACTTGTGGGAGCTACAGTGACTAAAACTGAGCTTCCCTACGCACAGGGAAGCAAGAGAAATGCTGATTTCATCAAGCCCAGTTACATACTCAGAATCTGTACTACTGCGCATATAGGCATGTCTCTGTAGGAAAAAAACTCATTTCTGACAATGTTGCCCAAATGCATCTCAGATGTGTGCAACTTGTTCCCTGAGTTAGAAAACGTCGAGAAACGTTCGTTTCTGCTAGCGCTGTGCTTCTACACATGTATTTGCTGAACGGTGAAAGCGCACAGTAATGCACTTTTCTCCCAGCAAATACACTGTTTCTAAGGAAATGGGAACACACTGAGGAGACACTTGTGGGAGCTACTGTGACTAAAACTGAGCTTCCCTACGCACAGTGAAGCAAGAGAAATGCTGATTTCATCAAGCCCAGTTACATACTCAGAATCTGTACTACTGCGCAAATAGGCATGTCTCTGTAGGAAAAAAACTCATTTCTGACAAAGTTGCCCAAATGCATCTCAGAAGTGTGCAATCTGTTCTCTGATTTAGAAACTTCGAGAAACGTTCGTTTCTGCTAGCGCTGTGCTTCTACACATATACTTGCTGAACGGTGAAAGCCCACAGTAATGCACTTTTCTCCCAGCAAATACACTGTTTCTAAGAAAATGGGAACACACTGAGGAGACACTTGTGGGAGCTACTGTGACTAAAACTGAGCTTCCCTACGCACAGGGAAGCAAGAGAAATGCTGATTTCATCAAGCCCAGTTACATACTGAGAATATGTACTACGGCACAAATAGGCATGTCTCTGTAGGCAAAAAACTCTTTTCTGACAAAGTTGCCCAAATGCATCTCAGAAGTGTCCAACTTGTTCCCTGAGTTAGAAAACGTCGAGAAACGGTCTTTTCTGCTAGCGCTGTGCTTCTACACATGTATTTGCTGAACGGTGAAAGCGCACAGTAATGCACTTTTCTCCCAGCAAATACACTGTTTCTAAGGAAATGGGAACACACTGAGGAGACACTTGTGGGAGCTACTGTGACTAAAACTGAGCTTCCCTACGCACAGGGAAGCAAGAGAAATGCTGATTTCATCAAGCCCAGTTACATACTCAGAATCTGTACTACTGCGCAAATAGGCATGTCTCTTTAGGCAAAAAACTCATTTCTGACAAAGTTGCCCAAATGCATCTCAGAAGTGTGCAACTTGTTCCTTGAGTTAGAAAACGTCGAGAAACGGTCTTTTCTGCTAGCGCTGTGCTTCTACACATATATTTGCTGAACGGTGAAAGCGCACAGTAATGCACTTTTCTCCCAGCAAATACACTGTTTCTAAGGAAATGGGAACACACTGAGGAGACACTTGTGGGAGCTACAGTGACTAAAACTGAGCTTCCCTACGCACAGGGAAGCAAGAGAAATGCTGATTTCATCAAGCCCAGTTACATACTCAGAATCTGTACTACTGCGCATATAGGCATGTCTCTGTAGGAAAAAAACTCATTTCTGACAAAGTTGCCCAAATGCATCTCAGATGTGTGCAACTTGTTCCCTGAGTTAGAAAACGTCGAGAAACGGTCGTTTCTGCTAGCGCTGTGCTTCTACACATGTATTTGCCGAACGGTGAAAGCGCACAGTAATGCACTTTTCTCCCAGCAAATACACTGTTTCTAAGGAAATGGGAACACACTGAGGAGACACTTGTGGGAGCTACTGTGACTAAAACTGAGCTTCCCTACGCACAGGGAAGCAAGAGAAATGCTGATTTCATCAAGCCCAGTTACATACTCAGAATCTGTACTACTGCGCAAATAGGCATGTCTCTGTAGGAAAAAAACTCATTTCTGACAAAGTTGCCCAAATGCATCTCAGAAGTGTCCAATTTGTTCTCTGATTTAGAAACTTCGAGAAACGTTCGTTTCTGCTAGCGCTGTGCTTCTACACATATACTTGCTGAACGGTGAAAGCCCACAGTAATGCACTTTTCTCCCAGCAAATACACTGTTTCTAAGAAAATGGGAACACACTGAGGAGACACTTGTGGGAGCTACTGTGACTAAAATTGAGCTTCCCTACGCACAGGGAAGCAAGAGAAATGCTGATTTCATCAAGCCCACTTACATACTGAGAATATGTACTACGGCACAAATAGGCATGTCTCTGTAGGCAAAAAACTCATTTCTGACAAAGTTGCCCAAATGCATCTCAGAAGTGTGCAACTTGTTCCTTGAGT
Organism: Acomys minous; assembly: GCF_964271855.1. Taxonomy (NCBI): domain Eukaryota; kingdom Metazoa; phylum Chordata; class Mammalia; order Rodentia; family Muridae; genus Acomys; species Acomys minous. The sequence goes on from NW_028182180.1 coordinate 954,088, forward strand.
TAGAAAACGTCAAGAAACGGTCTTTTCTGCTAGCGCTGTGCTTCTACACATGTATTTGCTGAACGGTGAAAGCGCACAGTAATGCACTTTTCTCCCAGCAAATACACTGTTTCTAAGGAAATGGGAACACACTGAGGAGACACTTGTGGGAGCTACTGTGACTAAAACTGAGCTTCCCTACGCACAGGGAAGCAAGAGAAATGCTCATTTCATCAAGCCCAATTACATACTCAGAATCTGTACTACTGCGCAAATAAGCATTCTCTGTAGGCAAAAAACTCTTTTCTGACAAAGTTGCCCAAATGCATCTCAGAAGTGTGCAACTTGTTCCGTGAGTTAGAAAACGTCGAGAAACGTTCGTTTCTGCTAGCGCTGTGCTTCTACACATGTATTTGCTGAACGGTGAAAGCACACAGTAATGCACTTTTCTCCCAGCAAAACACTGTTTCTAAGGAAATGGGAACACACTGAGGAGACACTTGTGGGAGCTACAGTGATTTAAACTGAGCTTCCCTACGCACAGGGAAGCAAGAGAAATGCTGATTTCATCAAGCCCAGTTACATACTAAGAATCTGTACTACTGCGCAAATAGGCATGTCTCTTTAGGCAAAAAACTCATTTCTGACAAAGTTGCCCAAATGCATCTCAGAAGTGTGCAACTTGTTCCCTGAGTTAGAAAACGTCGAGAAACGTTCGTTTCTGCTAGCGCTGTGCTTCTACACATGTATTTGCTGAACGGTGAAAGCGCACAGTAATGCACTTTTCTCCCAGCAAATACACTGTTTCTAAGGAAATGGGAACACACTGAGGAGACACTTGTGGGAGCTACTGTGACTAAAACTGAGCTTTCTTACGCACAGGGAAGCAAGAGAAATGCTGATTTCATCAAGCCCAGTTACATACTCAGAATCTGTACTACTGCGCAAATAGGCATGTCTCTGTAGGCAAAGAACTCATTTCTGACAAAGTTGCCCAAATGCATCTCAGAAGTGTGCAACTTGTTCCCTGAGTTAGAAAACGTCGAGAAACGTTCGTTTCTGCTAGCGCTGTGCTTCTACACATGTATTTGCTGAACGGTGAAAGCGCACAGTAATGCACTTTTCTCCCAGCAAATACACTGTTTCTAAGGAAATGGGAACACACTGAGGAGACACTTGTGGGAGCTACTGTGACTAAAACTGAGCTTCCCTACGCACAGGGAAGCAAGAGAAATGCTGATTTCATCAAGCCCAATTACATACTCAGAATCTGTACTACTGCGCAAATAAGCATTCTCTGTAGGCAAAAAACTCTTTTCTGACAAAGTTGCCCAAATGCATCTCAGAAGTGTGCAACTTGTTCCGTGAGTTAGAAAACGTCGAGAAACGTTCGTTTCTGCTAGCGCTGTGCTTCTACACATGTATTTGCTGAACGGTGAAAGCGCACAGTAATGCACTTTTCTCCCAGCAAAACACTGTTTCTAAGGAAATGGGAACACACTGAGGAGACACTTGTGGGAGCTACAGTGACTTAAACTGAGCTTCCCTACGCACAGGGAAGCAAGAGAAATGCTGATTTCATCAAGCCCAGTTACATACTCAGAATCTGTACTACTGCGCAAATAGGCATGTCTCTTTAGGCAAAAAACTCATTTCTGACAAAGTTGCCCAAATGCATCTCAGAAGTGTGCAACTTGTTCCTTGAGTTAGAAAACGTCGAGAAACGTTCGTTTCTGCTAGCGCTGTGCTTCTACACATGTATTTGCTGAACGGTGAAAGCGCACAGTAATGCACTTTTCTCCCAGTTAATACACTGTTTCTAAGGAAATGGGAACACACTGAGGAGACACTTTTGGGAGCTACTGTGACTAAAACTGAGCTTCCCTACGCACAGGGAAGCAAGAGAAATGCTGATTTCATCAAGCCCAATTACATACTCAGAATCTGTACTACTGCGCAAATAGGCATTCTCTGTAGGCAAAAAACTCATTTCTGACAAAGTTGCCCAAATGCATCTCAGAAGTGTGCAACTTGTTCCGTGAGTTAGAAAACGCCGAGAAACGTTCGTTTCTGCTAGCGCTGTGCTTGTACACATGTATTTGCTGAACGGTGAAAGCGCACAGTAATGCACTTTTCTCCCAGCAAATACACTGTTTCTAAGGAAATGGGAACACACTGAGGAGACACTTGTGGGAGCTACTGTGACTAAAACTGAGCTTCCCTACGCACAGGGAAGCAAGAGAAATGCTGATTTCATCCAGCCCAGTTACATACTCAGAATCTGTACTACTGCCGCATATAGGCATGTCTCTGTAGGCAAAAAACTCATTTCTGACAAAGTTGCCCAAATGCATCTAAGAAGTGTGCAACTTGTTCCGTGAGTTAGAAAACGTCGAGAAACGTTCGTTTCTGCTAGCGCTGTGCTTCTACACATGTACTTGCTGAACGGTGAAAGCGCACAGTAATGCACTTTTCTCCCAGCAAATACACTGTTTCTACGGAAATGGGAACACTTTGGAGACACTTTTGGGAGCTACTGTGACTAAAACTGAGCTTCCCTACGCACAGGGAAGCAAGAGAGATGCTGATTTCATCAAGCCCAGTTACATACTCAGAATCTGTACTACTGCGCAAATAGGCATATCTCTGTAGGCAAAAAACTCATTTCTGACAAAGTTGCCCAAATGCATCTCAGAAGTGTGCAACTTGTTCCCTGAGTTAGAAAATGTCGAGAAACGTTCGTTTCTGCTACCGCTGTGCTTCTACACATGTATTTGCTGAACGGTGAAAGCGCACAGTAATGCACTTTTCTCCCAGCAAATACACTGTTTCTAAGGAAATGGGAACACACTGAGGAGACACTTGTGGGAGCTACTGTGACTAAAACTGAGCTTCCCAACGCACAGGGAAGCAAGAGAAATGCTGATTTCATCAAGCCCATTTACATACTGAGAATATGTACTACGGCACAAATAGGCATGTCTCTGTAGGCAAAAAACTCATTTCTGACAAAGTTGACCAAATGCATCTCTGAAGTGTCCAATTTGTTCCCTGAGTTAGAAAACGTCGAGAAACGCTCTTTTCTGCTAGCGCTGTGCTTCTACACATGTATTTGCCGAACGGTGAAAGCGCACAGTAATGCACTTTTCTCCCAGCAAATACACTGTTTCTAAGGAAATGGGAACACACTGAGGAGACACTTGTGGGACCTACTGTGACTAAAACTGAGCTTCCCTACGCACAGGGAAGCAAGAGAAATGCTGATTTCATCAAGCCCAGTTACATACTCAGAATCTGTACTACTGCGCAAATAGGCATGTCTCTTTAGGCAAAAAACTCATTTCTGACAAAGTTGCCCAAATGCATCTCAGAAGTGTGCAACTTGTTCCTTGAGTTAGAAAACGTCGAGAAACGGTCTTTTCTGCTAGCGCTGTGCTTCTACACATGTATTTGCTGAACGGTGAAAGCACACAGTAATGCACTTTTCTCCCAGCAAATACACTGTTTCTACGGAAATGGGAACACTGTGTAGACACTTGTGGGAGCTACTGTGACTAAAACTGAGCTTCCCTACGCACAGGGAAGCAAGAGAAATGCTGATTTCATCAAGCCCAGGGACATACTCAGAATCTGTACTACTGCGCAAATAGGCATGTCTCTGTAGGCAAAAAACTCATTTCTGACAAAGTTGCCCAAATGCATCTCAGAAGTGTGCAACTTGTTCCCTGAGTTAGAAAATGTCGAGAAACGTTCGTTTCTGCTAGCGCTGTGCTTCTACACATGTATTTGCTGAACGGTGAAAGCGCACAGTAATGCACTTTTCTCCCAGAAAATACACTGTTTCTAAGGAAATGGGAACACACTGAGGAGACACTTGTGGTAGCTACTGTCACTAAAACTGAGCTTCCCTACGCACAGGGAAGCAAGAGAAATGCTGATTTCATCAAGCCCAGTTACATACTCAGAATCTGTACTACTGCGCAAATAGGCATGTCTCTGTAGGAAAAAAACTCATTTCTGACAAAGTTGCCCAAATGCATCTCAGAAGTGTGCAACTTGTTCACTGAGTTAGAAAACGTCGAGAAATGGTCTTTTCTGCTAGCGCTGTGCTTCTACACATGTACTTGCTGAACGGTGAAAGCCCACAGTAATGCACTTTTCTCCCAGCAAATACAGTGTTTCTAAGAAAATGGGAACACACTGAGGAGACACTTGTGGGAGCTACTGTGACTAAAACTGAGCTTCCCTACGCACAGGGAAGCAAGAGAAATGCTGATTTCATCAAGCCCAGTTACATACTGAGAATATGTACTACGGCACAAATAGGCATGTCTCTGTAGGCAAAAAACTCATTTCTGACAAAGTTGACCAAATGCATCTCAGAAGTGTCCAACTTGTTCCCTGAGTTAGAAAACGTCGAGAAACGGTCTTTTCTGCTAGCGCTGTGCTTCTACACATGTATTTGCCGAACGGTGAAAGCGCACAGTAATGCACTTTTCTCCCAGCAAATACACTGTTTCTAAGGAAATGGGAACACACTGAGGAGACACTTGTGGGAGCTACTGTGACTAAAACTGAGCTTCCCTACGCACAGGGAAGCAAGAGAAATGCTGATTTCATCAAGCCCAGTTACATACTCAGAATCTCTACTACTGCGCAAATAGGCATGTCTCTTTAGGCAAAAAACTCATTTCTGACAAAGTTGCCCAAATGCATCTCAGAAGTGTGCAACTTGTTCCTTGAGTTAGAAAACGTCGAGAAACGGTCTTTTCTGCTAGCGCTGTGCTTCTACACATGTATTTGCTGAACGGTGAAAGCGCACAGTAATGCACTTTTCTCCCAGCAAATACACTGTTTCTACGGAAATGGGAACACTGTGTAGACACTTGTGGGAGCTACTGTGACTAAAACTGAGCTTCCCTACGCACAGGGAAGCAAGAGAAATGCTGATTTCATCAAGCCCAGTTACATACTCAGAATCTGTACTACTGCGCAAATAGGCATGTCTCTGTAGGCAAAAAACTCATTTCTGACAAAGTTGCCCAAATGCATCTCAGAAGTGTGCAACTTGTTCCCTGAGTTAGAAAATGTCGAGAAACGGTCGTTTCTGCTAGCGCTGTGCTTCTACACATGTATTTGCTGAACGGTGAAAGCGCACAGTAATGCACTTTTCTCCCAGAAAATACACTGTTTCTAAGGAAATGGGAACACACTGAGGAGACACTTGTGGTAGCTACTGTGACTAAAACTGAGCTTCCCTACGCACAGGGAAGCAAGAGAAATGCTGATTTCATCAAGCCCAGTTACATACTCAGAATCTGTACTACTGCGCAAATAGGCATGTCTCTGTAGGAAAAAAACTCATTTCTGACAAAGTTGGCCAAATGCATCTCAGAAGTGTGCAACTTGTTCTCTGAGTTAGAAAACGTCGAGAAACGGTCGTTTCTGCTAGTGCTGTGCTTCTACAAATGTATTTGCTGAACGGTGAAAGCGCACAGTAATGCACTTTTCTCCCAGCAAATACACTGTTTCTAAGGAAATGGGAACACACTGAGGAGACACTTGTGGGAGCTACAGTGACTAAAACTGAGCTTCCCTACGCACAGGGAAGCAAGAGAAATGCTGATTTCATCAAGCCCAGTTACATACTCAGAATCTGTACTACTGCGCATATAGGCATGTCTCTGTAGGAAAAAAACTCATTTCTGACAATGTTGCCCAAATGCATCTCAGATGTGTGCAACTTGTTCCCTGAGTTAGAAAACGTCGAGAAACGGTCGTTTCTGCTAGCGCTGTGCTTCTACACATGTATTTGCTGAACGGTGAAAGCGCACAGTAATGCACTTTTCTCCCAGCAAATACACTGTTTCTAAGGAAATGGGAACACACTGAGGAGACACTTGTGGGAGCTACTGTGACTAAAACTGAGCTTCCCTACGCACAGTGAAGCAAGAGAAATGCTGATTTCATCAAGCCCAGTTACATACTCAGAATCTGTACTACTGCGCAAATAGGCATGTCTCTGTAGGAAAAAAACTCATTTCTGACAAAGTTGCCCAAATGCATCTCAGAAGTGTGCAATCTGTTCTCTGATTTAGAAACTTCGAGAAACGTTCGTTTCTGCTAGCGCTGTGCTTCTACACATATACTTGCTGAACGGTGAAAGCCCACAGTAATGCACTTTTCTCCCAGCAAATACACTGTTTCTAAGAAAATGGGAACACACTGAGGAGACACTTGTGGGAGCTACTGTGACTAAAACTGAGCTTCCCTACGCACAGGGAAGCAAGAGAAATGCTGATTTCATCAAGCCCAGTTACATACTGAGAATATGTACTACGGCACAAATAGGCATGTCTCTGTAGGCAAAAAACTCTTTTCTGACAAAGTTGCCCAAATGCATCTCAGAAGTGTCCAACTTGTTCCCTGAGTTAGAAAACGTCGAGAAACGGTCTTTTCTGCTAGCGCTGTGCTTCTACACATGTATTTGCTGAACGGTGAAAGCGCACAGTAATGCACTTTTCTCCCAGCAAATACACTGTTTCTAAGGAAATGGGAACACACTGAGGAGACACTTGTGGGAGCTACTGTGACTAAAACTGAGCTTCCCTACGCACAGGGAAGCAAGAGAAATGCTGATTTCATCAAGCCCAGTTACATACTCAGAATCTGTACTACTGCGCAAATAGGCATGTCTCTTTAGGCAAAAAACTCATTTCTGACAAAGTTGCCCAAATGCATCTCAGAAGTGTGCAACTTGTTCCTTGAGTTAGAAAACGTCGAGAAACGGTCTTTTCTGCTAGCGCTGTGCTTCTACACATATATTTGCTGAACGGTGAAAGCGCACAGTAATGCACTTTTCTCCCAGCAAATACACTGTTTCTAAGGAAATGGGAACACACTGAGGAGACACTTGTGGGAGCTACAGTGACTAAAACTGAGCTTCCCTACGCACAGGGAAGCAAGAGAAATGCTGATTTCATCAAGCCCAGTTACATACTCAGAATCTGTACTACTGCGCATATAGGCATGTCTCTGTAGGAAAAAAACTCATTTCTGACAAAGTTGCCCAAATGCATCTCAGATGTGTGCAACTTGTTCCCTGAGTTAGAAAACGTCGAGAAACGGTCGTTTCTGCTAGCGCTGTGCTTCTACACATGTATTTGCCGAACGGTGAAAGCGCACAGTAATGCACTTTTCTCCCAGCAAATACACTGTTTCTAAGGAAATGGGAACACACTGAGGAGACACTTGTGGGAGCTACTGTGACTAAAACTGAGCTTCCCTACGCACAGGGAAGCAAGAGAAATGCTGATTTCATCAAGCCCAGTTACATACTCAGAATCTGTACTACTGCGCAAATAGGCATGTCTCTGTAGGAAAAAAACTCATTTCTGACAAAGTTGCCCAAATGCATCTCAGAAGTGTGCAATTTGTTCTCTGATTTAGAAACTTCGAGAAACGTTCGTTTCTGCTAGCGCTGTGCTTCTACACATATACTTGCTGAACGGTGAAAGCCCACAGTAATGCACTTTTCTCCCAGCAAATACACTGTTTCTAAGAAAATGGGAACACACTGAGGAGACACTTGTGGGAGCTACTGTGACTAAAATTGAGCTTCCCTACGCACAGGGAAGCAAGAGAAATGCTGATTTCATCAAGCCCACTTACATACTGAGAATATGTACTACGGCACAAATAGGCATGTCTCTGTAGGCAAAAAACTCATTTCTGACAAAGTTGCCCAAATGCATCTCAGAAGTGTGCAACTTGTTCCTTGAGTTAGAAAACGTCAAGAAACGGTCTTTTCTGCTAGCGCTGTGCTTCTACACATGTATTTGCTGAACGGTGAAAGCGCACAGTAATGCACTTTTCTCCCAGCAAATACACTGTTTCTACGGAAATGGGAACACTGTGGAGGCACTTGTGGGAGCTACTGTGACTAAAACTGAGCTTCCCTACGCACAGGGAAGCAAGAGAAATGCTGATTTCATCAAGCCCAGTTACATACTCAGAATCTGTACTACTGCGCAAATAGGCATTTCTCTGTAGGAAAAAAACTCATTTCTGACAAAGTTGCCCAAATGCATCTCAGAAGTGTGCAACTTGTTCCCTGAGTTAGAAAATGTCGAGAAACGTTCGTTTCTACTAGCGCTGTGCTTCTACACATATATTTGCTGAACGGTGAAAGCGCACAGTAATGCACTTTTCTCCCAGAAAATACACTGTTTCTAAGGAAATGGGAACACACTGAGGAGACACTTGTGGTAGCTACTGTGACTAAAACTTAGCTTCCCTACGCACAGGGAAGCAAGAGAAATGCTGATTTCATCAAGCCCAGTTACATACTCAGAATCTGTACTACTGCGCAAATAGTCATGTCTCTGTAGGAAAAAAACTCATTTCTGACAAAGTTGCCCAAATGCATCTCAGAAGTGTGCAACTTGTTCTTTGAGTTAGAAAACGTCGAGAAACGGTCGTTTCTGCTAGCGCTGTGCTTCTACACATGTACTTGCTGAACGGTGAAAGCGCACAGTAATGCACTTTTTTCCCAGCAAATACACTGTTTCTAAGAAAATGGGAACACACTGAGGAGACACTTGTGGGAGCTACTGTGACTAAAACTGAGCTTCCCTTCGCACAGGGAAGCAAGAGAAATGCTGATTTCATCAAGCCCAGTTACATACTGAGAATCTGTACTACTTCGCAAATAGGCATGTCTCTTTAGGCAAAAAACTCATTTCTGACAAAGTTGCCCAAATGCATCTCAGAAGTGTGCAACTTGTTCCCTGAGTTAGAAAACGTCGAGAAACGGTCTTTTCTGCTAGTGCTGTGCTTCTACACATGTATTTGCTGAACGGTGAAAGCGCACAGTAATACACTTTTCTCCCAGCAAATACACTGTTTCTACGGAAATGGGAACACTGTGGAGACACTTGTGGGAGCTACTGTGACTAAAACTGAGCTTCCCTACGCACAGGGAAGCAAGAGAAATGCTGATTTCATCAAGCCCAGTTACATACTCAGAATCTGTACTACTGCGCAAATAGGCATGTCTCTTTAGGCAAAAAACTCATTTCTGACAAAGTTGGCCAAATGCATCTCAGAAGTGTGCAACTTGTTCTCTGAGTTAGAAAACGTCGAGAAACGGTCGTTTCTACTAGCGCTGTGCTTCTACACATGTACTTGCTGAACGGTGAAAGCGCACAGTAATGCACTTTTCTCCGAGCAAATACACTGTTTCTAAGTAAATGGGAACACACTGAGGAGACACTTGTGGGAGCTACTGTGACTAAAACTGAGCTTCCATACGCACAGGGAAGCAAGAGAAATGCTGATTTCATCAAGCCCAGTTACATACTCAGAATCTGTACTACTGTGCAAATAAGCATGTCTCTGTAGGCAAAAAACTCATTTCTGACAAAGTTGCCCAAATGCATCTCAGAAGTGTGCAACTTGTTCCCTGAGTTAGAAAACTTTGAGAAAGGGTCGTTTCTGCTAGCGCTGTGCTTCTACACATGTACTTGCTGAACGGTGAAAGCGCACAGTAATGCACTTTTCTCCCAGCAAATACACTGTTTCTAAGGAAATGGGAACACACTGAGGAGACACTTGTGGGAGCTCCTGTGACTAAAACTGAGCTTCCCTACGCACAGGGAAGCAAGAGAAATGCTGATTTCATCAAGCCCAGTTACCTACTCAGAATCTGTACTACTGTGCAAATAGGCATGTCTATGTAGGCAAAAAACTCATTTCTGACAAAGTTGCCCAAATGCATCTCAGAAGTGTGCAACTTGTTCCCTGAGTTAGAAAACTTTGAGAAAGGGTCGTTTCTGCTAGCGCTGTGCTTCTACACATGTACTTGCTGAACGGTGAAAGCGCACAGTAATGCACTTTTCTCCCAGTTAATACACTGTTTCTAAGGAAATGGGAACACACTGAGGAGACACTTGTGGGAGCTCCTGTGACTAAAACTGAGCTTCCCTACGCACAGGGAAGCAAGAGAAATGCTGATTTCATCAAGCCCAGTTACCTACTCAGAATCTGTACTACTGCGCAAATAGGCATGTCTCTGTAGGCAAAAAACTCATTTCTGACAAAGTTGCCCAAATGCATCTCAGAAGTGTGCAACTTGTTCCCTGAGTTAGAAAACGTCGAGAAACGGTCGTTTCTGCTAGCGCTGTGCTTCTACACATGTACTTGCTGAACGGTGAAAGCGCACAGTAATGCACTTTTCTCCCAGCAAATACACTGTTTCTAAGGAAATGGGAACACACTGAGGAGACACTTGTGGGAGCTCCTGTGACTAAAACTGAGCTTCCCTACGCACAGGGAAGCAAGAGAAATGCTGATTTCATCAAGCCCAGTTACATACTCAGAATCTGTACTACTGTGCAAATAGGCATGTCTCTGTAGGCAAAAAACTCATTTCTGACAAAGTTGCCCAAATGCATCTCAGAAGTGTGCAACTTGTTCCCTGAGTTAGAAAACTTTGAGAAAGGGTCGTTTCTGCTAGCGCTGTGCTTCTACACATGTACTTGCTGAACGGTGAAAGCGCACAGTAATGCACTTTTCTCCCAGCAAATACACTGTTTCTAAGGAAATGGGAACACACTGAGGAGACACTTGTGGGAGCTCCTGTGACTAAAACTGAGCTTCCCTACGCACAGGGAAGCAAGAGAAATGCTGATTTCATCAAGCCCAGTTACCTACTCAGAATCTGTACTACTGCGCAAATAGGCATGTCTCTGTAGGCAAAAAACTCATTTCTGACAAAGTTGCCCAAATGCATCTCAGAAGTGTGCAACTTGTTCCCTGAGTTAGAAAACGTCGAGAAACGGTTGTTTCTGCTAGCGCTGTGCTTCTACACATGTACTTGCTGAACGGTGAAAGCGCACAGTAATGCACTTTTCTCCCAGCAAATACACTGTTTCTAAGGAAATGGGAATACACTGAGGAGACACTTGTGGGAGCTACTGTGACTAAAACTGAGCTTCCCTACGCACAGGGAAGCAAGAGAAATGCTGATTTCATCAAGCCCAGTTACATACTCAGAATCTGTACTACTGCGCAAATAGGCATGTCTCTGTAGGCAAAAAACACATTTCTGACAAAGTTGCCCAAATGCATCTCAGAAGTGTGCACCTTGTTCCCTGAGTTAGAAAACGTTGAGAAACGGTCGTTTCTGCTAGCGCTGTGCTTCTACACATGTATTTGCTGAACAGTGAAAGCGCACAGTAATGCACTTTTCTCCCAGCAAATACACTGTTTCTAAGGAAATGGGAACACACTGAGGAGACACTTGTGGGAGCTACTGTGACTAAAACTGAGCTTCCCTACGCACAGGGAAGCAAGAGAAATGCTGATTTCATCAAGCCCAGTTACATACTCAGAATCTCTACTACTGCGCAAATAGGCATGTCTCTGTAGGCAAAAAACTCATTTCTGACAAAGTTGCCGAAATGCATCTCAGAAGTGTGCAACTTGTTCCCTGAATTAGAAAACGTCGAGAAACGGTCGTTTCTGCTAGCGCTGTGCTTCTACACATGTATTTGCTGAACGGTGAAAGCGCACAGTAATGCACTTTTCTCCCAGCAAATACACTGTTTCTAAGGAAATGGGAACACACTGATAGACACTTGTGAGAGCTACTGTGACTAAAACTGAGCTTCCCTACGCACAGGGAAGCAAGAGAAATGCTGATTTCATCAAGCCCAGTTACATACTCAGAATCTGTACTACTGCGCAAATAGGCATGTCTCTGTAGGCAAAAAACTCATTTCTGACAAAGTTGCCCAAATGCATCTCAGAAGTGTGCAACTTGTTCCCTGAGTTAGAAAATGTCGAGAAATGGTCGTTTCTGCTTCTGCTAGCGCTGTGCTTCTACACATGTACTTGCTGAACGGTGAAAGCGCACAGTAATGCACTTTTCTCCCAGCAAATACACTGTTTCTAAGGAAATGGGAACACACTGAGGAGACACTTGTGGGAGCTACTGTGACTAAAACTGAGCTTCCCTACGCACAGGGAAGCAAGAGAAATGCTGATTTCATCAAGCCCAGTTACATACTCAGAATCTGTACTACTGTGCAAATAGGCATGTCTCTTTAGGCAAAAAACTCATTTCTGACAAAGTTGCCCAAATGCATCTCAGAAGTGTGCAACTTGTTCCCTGAGTTAGAAAACGTCGAGAAACGGTCATTTCTGCTAGCGCTGTGCTTCTACACATGTATTTGCTGAACGGTGAAAGCGCACAGTAATGCACTTTTCTCCCAGCAAATACACTGTTTCTAAGGAAATGGGAACACACTGAGGAGACACTTGTGGGAGCTACTGTGACGAAAACTGAGCTTCCCTACGCACAGGGAAGCAAGAGAAATGCTGATTTCATCAAGCCCAGTTACCTACTCAGAATCTGTACTACTGCGCAAATAGGCATGTCTCTGTAGGCAAAAAACTCATTTCTGACAAAGTTGCCCAAATGCATCTCAGAAGTGTGCAACTTGTTCCCTGAGTTAGAAAACGTCGAGAAACGGTCGTTTCTGCTAGCGCTGTGCTTCTACACATGTACTTGCTGAACGGTGAAAGCGCACAGTAATGCACTTTTCTCCCAGCAAATACACTGTTTCTAAGGAAATGGGAATACACTGAGGAGACACTTGTGGGAGCTACTGTGACTAAAACTGAGCTTCCCTACACACAGGGAAGCAAGAGAAATGCTGATTTCATCAAGCCCAGTTACATACTCAGAATCTGTACTACTGCGCAAATAGGCATGTCTCTTTAGGCAAAAAACTCATTTCTGACAAAGTTGCCCAAATGCATCTCAGAAGTGTGCAACTTGTTCCCTGAGTTAGAAAACGTCGAGAAACGGTCGTTTCTGCTAGCGCTGTGCTTCTACACATGTATTTCCTGAACGGTGGAAGCGCACAGTAATGCACATTTCTCCCAGCAAATACACTGTTTTTAAGGAAATGGGAACACACTGAGGAGACACTTGTGGGAGCTACTGTGACTAAAACTGAGCTTCCCTACGCACAGGGAAGCAAAAGAAATGCTGATTTCATCAAGCACAGTTACATACTCAGAATCTGTACTACTGTGCAAATAGGCATGTCTCTGTAGGCAAAAAACTCATTTCTGACAAAGTTGCCCAAAATGCATCTCAGAAGTGTGCAACTTGTTCCCTGAGTTAGAAAACGTTGAGAAACGGTCATTTCTGCTAGCGCTGTGCTTCTACACATGTATTTGCTGAACGGTGAAAGCGCACAGTAATGCACTTTTTTCCCAGCAAATACACTGTTTCTAAGGAAATGGGAACACACTGAGGAGACACTTGTGGGAGCTACTGTGACTAAAACTGAGCTTCCCTACGCACAGGGAAGCAAGAGAAATGCTGATTTCATCAAGCCCAGTTACATACTCAGAATCTGTACTACTGCGCAAATAGGCATGTCTCTGTAGGCAAAAAACTCATTTCTGACAAAGTTGCCCAAATGCATCTCAGAAGTGTGCAACTTGTTCCCTGAGTTAGAAAACGTCGAGAAACGGTCGTTTCTGCTAGCGCTGTGCTTCTACACATGTACTTGCTGAACGGTGAAAGCGCACAGTAATGCACTTTTCTCCCAGCAAATACACTGTTTCTAAGGAAATGGGAACACACTGAGGAGACACTTGTGGGAGCTACTCTGACTAAAACTGAGCTCCTCTCCGCACAGGGAAGCAAGAGAAATGCTGATTTCATCAAGCCCAGTTACATACTCAGAATTTGTACTACTGCGCAAATAGGCATGTCTCTTTAGGCAAAAAACTCATTTCTGACAAAGTTGCCCAAATGCTTCTCAGAAATGTGCAACTTGTTCCCTGACTTAGAAAACCACGAGAAATGGTCGTTTCTGCTAGTGCTGTGCTTCTACAAATGTATTTGCTGAACGGTGAAAGCGCACAGTAATGCACTTTTCTCCCAGCAAATACACTGTTTCTAAGGAAATGGGAACACACTGAGGAGACACTTGTGGGAGCTACTGTGACTAAAACATAGCTTCCCTACACACAGGGAAGCAAGAGAAATGCTGATTTCATCAAGCCCAGTTACATACTCAGAATCTGTACTACTGCGCAAATAGGCATGTCTCTTTAGGCAAAAAACTCATTTCTGACAAAGTTGCCCAAATGCATCTCAGAAGTGTGCAACTTGTTCCCTGAGTTAGAAAACGTCGAGAAACAGTCGTTTCTACTAGCGCTGTGCTTCTACACATGTTTTTGCTGAATGGTGAAAGCTCACAGTAATGCACTTTTCTCCCAGCAAATACACTGTTTCTAAGGAAATGGGAACACACTGAGGAGACACTTGTGGGAGCTACTGTGACTAAAACTGAGCTTCCCTACGCACAGGGAAGCAAGAGAAATGCTGATTTCATCAAGCCCAGTTACATACTCAGAATCTGTACTACTGCGCAAATAGGCATGTCTCTATAGTCAAAAAACTCATTTCTGACAAAGTTGCCGAAATGCATCTCAGAAGTGTGCCACTTGTTCCCTGAGTTAGAAAACGTCGAGAAATGGTCTTTTCTGCTAGCGCTGTGCTTCAACTCATGTATTTGCTGAACGGTGAAAGCGCACAGTAATGAACTTTTCTCCCAGCAAATACACTTTTCTAAGGAAATGGGAACACACTGAGGAGACACTTGTGGGAGCTACTGTGACTAAAACTGAGCTTCCCTACGCACAGGGAAGCAAGAGAAATGCTGATTTCATCAAGCCCAGTGACATACTCAGAATCTGTACTACTGCGCAAATAGGCATGTCTCTTTAGGCAAAAAAACTCATTTCTGACAAACTTGCCCAAATGCATCTCAGAAGTGTGCAACTTGTTCCCTGAGTTAGAAAACGTCGAGAAACGGTCTTTTCTGCTAGCGCTCTGCTCCTACACATGTATTTGCTGAACGGTGAAAGCGCACAGTAATGCACTTTTCTCCCAGCAAATACACTGTTTCTAAGGAAATGGGAACACACTGAGGAGACACTTGTGGGAGCTACTGTGACTAAAACTGAGCTTCCCTACGCACAGGGAAGCAAGAGAAATGCTGATTTCATCAAGCCCAGGTACATACTCAGAATCTGTACTACTGCGCAAATAGGCATGTCTCTATAGTCAAAAAACTCATTTCTGACAAAGTTGCCCAAATGCATCTCAGAAGTGTGCAACTTGTTCCCTGAGTTAGAAAACGTCGAGAAATGGTCTTTTCTGCTAGCGCTGTGCTTCAACTCATGTATTTGCTGAACGGTGAAAGCGCACAGTAATGAACTTTTCTCCCAGCAAATACACTTTTCTAAGGAAATGGGAACACACTGAGGAGACACTTGTGGGAGCTACTGTGACTAAAACTGAGCTTCCCTACGCACAGGGAAGCAAGAGAAATGCTGATTTCATCAAGCCCAGTGACATAGTCAGAATCTGTACTACTGCGCAAATAGGCATGTCTCTTTAGGAAAAAAAACTCATTTCTGACAAAGTTGCCCAAATGCATCTCAGAAGTGTGCAACTTGTTCCCTGAGTTAGAAAACGTCGAGAAACGGTCTTTTCTGCTAGCGCTCTGCTTCTACACATGTATTTGCTGAACGGTGAAAGCGCACAGTAATGCACATTTCTCCCAGCAAATACACTGTTTCTAAGGAAATGGGAACACACTGAGGAGACACTTGTGGGAGCTACTGTGACTAAAACTGAGCTTCCCTACGCACAGGGAAGCAAGAGAAATGCTGATTTCATCAAGCCCAGTTACATACTCAGAATCTGTACTACTGCGCAAATAGGCATGTCTCTTTAGTCAAAAAACTCATTTCTGACAAAGTTGCCCAAATGCATCTCAGAAGTGTGCAACTTGTTCCCTGAGTTAGAAAACGTCGAGAAATGGTCTTTTCTGCTAGCGCTGTGCTTCAACTCATGTATTTGCTGAACGGTGAAAGCGCACAGTAATGAACTTTTCTCCCAGCAAATACACTGTTTCTAAGGAAATGGGAACACACTGAGGAGACACTTGTGGGAGCTACAGTGACGAAAACTGAGCTTCCCTACGCACAGGGAAGGAAGAGAAATGCTGATTTCATCAAGCCCAGTTACATACTCTGAATCTGTACTACTGCGCAAATAGGCATGTCTCTTTAGGCAAAAAACTCCTTTCTGACAAAGTTGCCCAAATGCATCTCAGAAGTGTGGAACTTGTTCCCTGAGTTAGAAAACGTCGAGAAACGGTCGTTTCTGCTAGCGCTGTGCTTCTACACATGTATTTGCTGAACGGTGAAAGCACACAGTAATGCACTTTTCTCCCAGCAAATACACTGTTTCTAAGGAAATGGGAACACACTGTGGAGACACTTGTGGGAGCTACAGTGATGAAAACTGAGCTTCCCTATGCACAGGGAAGCAAGAGAAATGCTGATTTCATCAAGCCCAGTTACATACTCAGAATCTGTACTACTGCGCAAATAGGCATGTCTCTTTAGGCAAAAAACTCATTTCTGACAAAGTTGCCCAAATGCATCTCAGAAGTGTGCAACTTGTTCCCTGAGTTAGAAAACGTCGAAAAACGGTCGTTTCTGCTAGCGCTGTGCTTCTACACATGTATTTGCTGAACGGTGAAAGCACACAGTAATGCACTTTTCTCCCAGCAAATACACTGTTTCTAAGGAAATGGGAACACACTGTGGAGACACTTGTGGGAGCTACATTGACGAAAACTGAGCTTCCCTATGCACAGGGAAGCAAGAGAAATGCTGATTTCATCAAGCCCAGTTACATACTCAGAATCTGTACTACTGCGCAAATAGGCATGTCTCTTTAGGCAAACACTCATTTCTGACAAAGTTGCCCAAATGCATCTCAGAAGTGTGCAACTTGTTCCCTGAGTTAGAAAACGTCGAGAAACGGTCGTTTCTGCTAGCGCTGTGCTTCTACACATGTATTTGCTGAACGGTGAAAGCGCACAGTAATGCACTTTTCTCCCAGCAAATACACTGTTTCTAAGGAAATGGGAACACACTGAGGAGACACATGTCGGAGCTACAGTGACGAAAACTGAGCTTCCCTACGCACAGGGAAGCAAGAGAAATGCTGATTTCATCAAGCCCAGTTACATACTCAGAATCTGTACTACTGCGCAAATAGGCATGTCTCTTTAGGCAAAAAACTCATTTCTGACAAAGTTGCCCAAAATGCATCTCAGAAGTGTGCAACTTGTTCCCTGAGTTAGAAAACGTTGAGAAACGGTCATTTCTGCTAGCGCTGTGCTTCTACACATGTATTTGCTGAACGGTGAAAGCGCACAGTAATGCACTTTTTTCCCAGCAAATACACTGTTTCTAAGGAAATGGGAACACACTGAGGAGACACTTGTGGGAGCTACTGTGACTAAAACTGAGCTTCCCTACGCACAGGGAAGCAAGAGAAATGCTGATTTCATCAAGCCCAGTTACATACTCAGAATCTGTACTACTGCGCAAATAGGCATGTCTCTGTAGGCAAAAAACTCATTTCTGACAAAGTTGCCCAAATGCATCTCAGAAGTGTGCAACTTGTTCCCTGAGTTAGAAAACGTCGAGAAACGGTCGTTTCTGCTAGCGCTGTGCTTCTACACATGTACTTGCTGAACGGTGAAAGCGCACAGTAATGCACTTTTCTCCCAGCAAATACACTGTTTCTAAGGAAATGGGAACACACTGAGGAGACACTTGTGGGAGCTACTCTGACTAAAACTGAGCTCCTCTCCGCACAGGGAAGCAAGAGAAATGCTGATTTCATCAAGCCCAGTTACATACTCAGAATTTGTACTACTGCGCAAATAGGCATGTCTCTTTAGGCAAAAAACTCATTTCTGACAAAGTTGCCCAAATGCTTCTCAGAAATGTGCAACTTGTTCCCTGACTTAGAAAACCACGAGAAATGGTCGTTTCTGCTAGTGCTGTGCTTCTACAAATGTATTTGCTGAACGGTGAAAGCGCACAGTAATGCACTTTTCTCCCAGCAAATACACTGTTTCTAAGGAAATGGGAACACACTGAGGAGACACTTGTGGGAGCTACTGTGACTAAAACATAGCTTCCCTACACACAGGGAAGCAAGAGAAATGCTGATTTCATCAAGCCCAGTTACATACTCAGAATCTGTACTACTGCGCAAATAGGCATGTCTCTTTAGGCAAAAAACTCATTTCTGACAAAGTTGCCCAAATGCATCTCAGAAGTGTGCAACTTGTTCCCTGAGTTAGAAAACGTCGAGAAACAGTCGTTTCTACTAGCGCTGTGCTTCTACACATGTTTTTGCTGAATGGTGAAAGCTCACAGTAATGCACTTTTCTCCCAGCAAATACACTGTTTCTAAGGAAATGGGAACACACTGAGGAGACACTTGTGGGAGCTACTGTGACTAAAACTGAGCTTCCCTACGCACAGGGAAGCAAGAGAAATGCTGATTTCATCAAGCCCAGTTACATACTCAGAATCTGTACTACTGCGCAAATAGGCATGTCTCTATAGTCAAAAAACTCATTTCTGACAAAGTTGCCGAAATGCATCTCAGAAGTGTGCCACTTGTTCCCTGAGTTAGAAAACGTCGAGAAATGGTCTTTTCTGCTAGCGCTGTGCTTCAACTCATGTATTTGCTGAACGGTGAAAGCGCACAGTAATGAACTTTTCTCCCAGCAAATACACTTTTCTAAGGAAATGGGAACACACTGAGGAGACACTTGTGGGAGCTACTGTGACTAAAACTGAGCTTCCCTACGCACAGGGAAGCAAGAGAAATGCTGATTTCATCAAGCCCAGTGACATACTCAGAATCTGTACTACTGCGCAAATAGGCATGTCTCTTTAGGCAAAAAAACTCATTTCTGACAAACTTGCCCAAATGCATCTCAGAAGTGTGCAACTTGTTCCCTGAGTTAGAAAACGTCGAGAAACGGTCTTTTCTGCTAGCGCTCTGCTCCTACACATGTATTTGCTGAACGGTGAAAGCGCACAGTAATGCACTTTTCTCCCAGCAAATACACTGTTTCTAAGGAAATGGGAACACACTGAGGAGACACTTGTGGGAGCTACTGTGACTAAAACTGAGCTTCCCTACGCACAGGGAAGCAAGAGAAATGCTGATTTCATCAAGCCCAGGTACATACTCAGAATCTGTACTACTGCGCAAATAGGCATGTCTCTATAGTCAAAAAACTCATTTCTGACAAAGTTGCCCAAATGCATCTCAGAAGTGTGCAACTTGTTCCCTGAGTTAGAAAACGTCGAGAAATGGTCTTTTCTGCTAGCGCTGTGCTTCAACTCATGTATTTGCTGAACGGTGAAAGCGCACAGTAATGAACTTTTCTCCCAGCAAATACACTTTTCTAAGGAAATGGGAACACACTGAGGAGACACTTGTGGGAGCTACTGTGACTAAAACTGAGCTTCCCTACGCACAGGGAAGCAAGAGAAATGCTGATTTCATCAAGCCCAGTGACATACTCAGAATCTGTACTACTGCGCAAATAGGCATGTCTCTTTAGGAAAAAAAACTCATTTCTGACAAAGTTGCCCAAATGCATCTCAGAAGTGTGCAACTTGTTCCCTGAGTTAGAAAACGTCGAGAAACGGTCTTTTCTGCTAGCGCTCTGCTTCTACACATGTATTTGCTGAACGGTGAAAGCGCACAGTAATGCACATTTCTCCCAGCAAATACACTGTTTCTAAGGAAATGGGAACACACTGAGGAGACACTTGTGGGAGCTACTGTGACTAAAACTGAGCTTCCCTACGCACAGGGAAGCAAGAGAAATGCTGATTTCATCAAGCCCAGTTACATACTCAGAATCTGTACTACTGCGCAAATAGGCATGTCTCTTTAGTCAAAAAACTCATTTCTGACAAAGTTGCCCAAATGCATCTCAGAAGTGTGCAACTTGTTCCCTGAGTTAGAAAACGTCGAGAAATGGTCTTTTCTGCTAGCGCTGTGCTTCAACTCATGTATTTGCTGAACGGTGAAAGCGCACAGTAATGAACTTTTCTCCCAGCAAATACACTGTTTCTAAGGAAATGGGAACACACTGAGGAGACACTTGTGGGAGCTACAGTGACGAAAACTGAGCTTCCCTACGCACAGGGAAGGAAGAGAAATGCTGATTTCATCAAGCCCAGTTACATACTCTGAATCTGTACTACTGCGCAAATAGGCATGTCTCTTTAGGCAAAAAACTCCTTTCTGACAAAGTTGCCCAAATGCATCTCAGAAGTGTGGAACTTGTTCCCTGAGTTAGAAAACGTCGAGAAACGGTCGTTTCTGCTAGCGCTGTGCTTCTACACATGTATTTGCTGAACGGTGAAAGCACACAGTAATGCACTTTTCTCCCAGCAAATACACTGTTTCTAAGGAAATGGGAACACACTGTGGAGACACTTGTGGGAGCTACAGTGATGAAAACTGAGCTTCCCTATGCACAGGGAAGCAAGAGAAATGCTGATTTCATCAAGCCCAGTTACATACTCAGAATCTGTACTACTGCGCAAATAGGCATGTCTCTTTAGGCAAAAAACTCATTTCTGACAAAGTTGCCCAAATGCATCTCAGAAGTGTGCAACTTGTTCCCTGAGTTAGAAAACGTCGAAAAACGGTCGTTTCTGCTAGCGCTGTGCTTCTACACATGTATTTGCTGAACGGTGAAAGCACACAGTAATGCACTTTTCTCCCAGCAAATACACTGTTTCTAAGGAAATGGGAACACACTGTGGAGACACTTGTGGGAGCTACATTGACGAAAACTGAGCTTCCCTATGCACAGGGAAGCAAGAGAAATGCTGATTTCATCAAGCCCAGTTACATACTCAGAATCTGTACTACTGCGCAAATAGGCATGTCTCTTTAGGCAAACACTCATTTCTGACAAAGTTGCCCAAATGCATCTCAGAAGTGTGCAACTTGTTCCCTGAGTTAGAAAACGTCGAGAAACGGTCGTTTCTGCTAGCGCTGTGCTTCTACACATGTATTTGCTGAACGGTGAAAGCGCACAGTAATGCACTTTTCTCCCAGCAAATACACTGTTTCTAAGGAAATGGGAACACACTGAGGAGACACATGTCGGAGCTACAGTGACGAAAACTGAGCTTCCCTACGCACAGGGAAGCAAGAGAAATGCTGATTTCATCAAGCCCAGTTACATACTCAGAATCTGTACTACTGCGCAAATAGGCATGTCTCTTTAGGCAAAAAACTCATTTCTGACAAAGTTGCCCAAATGCATCTCAGAAGTGTGCAACTTCTTCCCTGAGTTGGAAAACGTCGAGAAACGGTCGTTTCTGCTAGCGCTGTGCTTCTACACATGTATTTGCTGAACGGTGAAAGCGCACAGTAATGCACTTTTCTCCCAGCAAATACACTGTTTCGAAGGAAATGTGAACACACTGAGGAGACACTTGTGGGAGCTACTGTGACTAAAACTGAGTTTCCCTACACAAAGGGAAGCAAGAGAAATGCTGATTTCATCAAGCGCAGTTATATACTCAGAATCTGTACTACTGCGCAAATAGGCATGTCTCTTTAGGCAAAAAACTCATTTCTGACAAAGTTGCCCAAATGCATCTCAGAAGTGTGCCACTTGTTCCCTGTGTTAGAAAACGTCGAGAAACGGTCGTTTCTGCTAGAGCTGTGCTTCTACACATGTATTTGCTGAACGGTGAAAGCGCACAGTAATGCACTTTTCTCCCAGCAAATACACTGTTTCTAAGGAAATGGGAACACACTGAGGAGACACTTGTGGGAGCTACTGTGCCTGAAACTGAGCTTCCCTACGCACAGGAAAGCAAGAGAAATGCTGATTTCATCAAGCACAGTTACATACTCAGAATCTGTACTACTGCGCAAATAGGCACGTCTCTTTAGGCAAAAAACTCATTTCTGATAAATTTGCCAAATGCATCTCAGAAGTGTGAAACTTGTTCCCTGAGTTAGAAAACGTCGAGAAATGTTCGTTTCTGCTAGCGCTGTGCTTCTACACATGTATTTGCTGAACGGTGAAAGCGCACAGTAATGCACTTTTCTCCCAGCAAATACACTGTTTCGAAGGAAATGGGAACACACTGAGGAGACACTTGTGGGAGCTACTGTGACTAAAACTGAGCTTCCCTACGCACAGGGAAGCAAGAGAAATGCTGATTTCATCAAGCCCAGTTACATACTCAGAATCTGTACTACTGCGCAAATAGGCATGTCTCTGTAGGCAAAAAACTCCTTTCTGACAAAGTTGCCCAAATGCATCTCAGAAGTGTGGAACTTGTTCCCTGAGTTAGAAAACGTCGAGAAACAGTCTTTTCAGCTAGCGCTGTGCTTCTACACATGTATTTGCTGAACGGTGTAAGCGCACAGTAATGCACTTTTATCCCAGCAAATACACTGTTTCTAAGGAAATGGGAACACACTGAGGAGACACTTGTGGAAGCTACTGTGACTAAAACTGAGCTTCCCTACGCACAGGGAAGCAAGAGAAATGCTGATTTCATCAAGCCCAGTTACATACTCAGAATCTGTACTACTGCGCAAATAGGCATGTCTCTTTAGGCAAAAAACTCATTTCTGACAAAGTTGCCCAAATGCATCTCAGAAGTGTGCAACTTCTTCTCTGAGTTGGAAAACGTCGAGAAACGGTCGTTTCTGCTAGCGCTGTGCTTCTACACATGTATTTGCTGAACGGTGAAAGCGCACAGTAATGCACTTTTCTCCCAGCAAATACACTGTTTCTAAGGAAATGGGAACACACTGAGGAGACACTTGTGGGAGCTACTGTGACTAAAACTGAGCTTCCCTACGCACAGGGAAGCAAGAGAAATGCTGATTTCATCAAGCCCAGTTACATACTCAGAATCTGTACTACTGCGCAAATAGGCATGTCTCTTTAGGCAAAAAACTCCTTTCTGACAAAGTTGCCCAAATGCATCTCAGAAGTGTGCAACTTGTTCCCTGAGTTAGAAAACGTCGAGAAACGGTCGTTTCTGCTAGCGCTGTGCTTCTACATATATATTTGCTGAACGGTGAAAGCGCACAGTAATGCACTTTTCTCCCAGCAAATACACTGTTTCTAAGGAAATGGGAACACACTGTGGAGATACTTGTGAGAGCTACAGTGACGAAAACTGAGCTTCCCTATGCACAGGGATGCAAGAGAAATGCTGATTTCATCAAGCCCAGTTACATACTCAGAATCTGTACTACTGCGCAAAAAGGCATGTCTCTTTAGGCAAAAAACTCATTTCTGACCAAGTTGCCGAAATGCATCTCAGAAGTGTGCAACTTGTTCCCTGAGTTAGAAAACGTCGAGAAACGGTCTTTTCTGCTAGCGCTGTGCTTCTACACATGTATTTTCTGAACGGTGAAAGCGGACAGTAATGCACTTTTCTCCCAGCAAATACACTGTTTCTAAGGAAATGGGAACACACTGAGGAGACACTTGTGGGAGCTACTGTGACAAAAACTGAGCTTCCCTACGCACAGGGAAGCAAGAGAAATGCTGATTTCATAAAGCCCAGTTACATACTCAGAATCTGTACTACTGCGCAAATAGGCATGTCTCTTTAAGCAAAAAACTCATTTCTGACAAAGTTGCCCAAATGCATCTCAGAAGTGTGCAACTTGTTCCCTGAGTTAGAAAACGTCGAGAAACGGTCGTTTCTGCTAGCGCTGTGCTTCAACACATGTATTTGCTGAACGGTGAAAGCGCACAGTAATGCACTTTTCTCCCAGCAAATACACTGTTTCTAAGGAACTGGGAACACACTGAGGAGACACTTGTGGGAGCTACTGTGACTAAAACTGAGCTTCCCTACGCACAGGGAAGCAAGACAAATGCTGATTTCATCAAGCCCAGTTACATACTCAGAATCTGTACTACTGCGCAAATAGGCATGTCTCTTTAGGCAAAAAACTCATTTCTGACAAAGTTGCCCAAATGCATCTCAGAAGTGTGCAACTTGTTCCCTCAGTTAGAAAACGTCGAGAAACGGTCGTTTCTGCTAGCACTGTGCTTCTACACATATATTTGCTGAACGGTGTAAGCGCACAGTAATGCACTTTTCTCCCAGCAAATACACTGTTTCTAAGGAAATGGGAACACACTGAGGAGACATTTGTGGAAGCTACTGTGACTAAAACTGAGCTTCCCTACGCACAGGGAAGCAAGAGAAATGCTGATTTCATCAAGCCCAGTTACATACTCAGAATCTGTACTACTGCGCAAATAGGCATGTCTCTTTAGGCAAAAAACTCATTTCTGACAAAGTTGCCCAAATGCATCTCAGAAGTGTGCAACTTCTTCCCTGAGTTAGAAAACGTCGAGAAACGGTCGTTTCTGCTAGCGCTGTGCTTCTACACATGTATTTGCTGAACGGTGAAAGCGCACAGTAATGCACTTTTCTCCCAGCAAATACACTGTTTCGAAGGAAATGTGAACACACTGAGGAGACACTTGTGGGAGCTACTGTGACTAAAACTGAGTTTCCCTACACAAAGGGAAGCAAGAGAAATGCTGATTTCATCAAGCCCGGTTACATACTCAGAATCTGTACTACTGCGCAAATAGGCATGTCTCTTTAGGCAAAAAACTCATTTCTGACAAAGTGGCCCAAATGCATCTCAGAAGTGTGCAACTTGTTCCCTCAGTTAGAAAACGTCGAGAAACGGTCGTTTCTGCTAGCGCTGTGCTTCTACACATGTACTTGCTGAACGGTGAAAGCGCACAGTAATGCACTTTTCTCCCAGCAAATACACTGTTTCTAAGGAAATGGGAACACACTGAGGAGACACTTGTGGGAGCTACTGTGACTAAAACTGAGCTTCCCTACGCACAGGGAAGCAAGAGAAATGCTGATTTCATCAAGCGCAGTTATATACTCAGAATCTGTACTACTGAGCAAATAGGCATGTCTCTTTAGGCAAAAAACTCATTTCTGACAAAGTTGCCCAAATGCATCTCAGAAGTGTGCAACTTGTTCCCTGTGTTAGAAAACGTCGAGAAACGGTCGTTTCTGCTAGAGCTGTGCTTCTACACATGTATTTGCTGAACGGTGAAAGCGCACAGTAATGCACTTTTCTCCCAGCAAATACACTGTTTCTAAGGAAATGGGAACACACTGAGGAGACACTTGTGGGAGCTACTGTGACTGAAACTGAGCTTCCCTACGCACAGGAAAGCAAGAGAAATGCTGATTTCATCAAGCACAGTTACATACTCAGAATCTGTACTACTGCGCAAATAGGCACGTCTCTTTAGGCAAAAAACTCATTTCTGATAAATTTGCCAAATGCATCTCAGAAGTGTGAAACTTGTTCCCTGAGTTAGAAAACGTCGAGAAATGTTCGTTTCTGCTAGCGCTGTGCTTCTACACATGTATTTGCTGAACGGTGAAAGCGCACAGTAATGCACTTTTCTCCCAGCAAATACACTGTTTCTAAGGAAATGGGAACACACTGAGGAGACACTTGTGGGAGCTACTGTGACTAAAACTGAGCTTCCCTACTCACAGGGAAGCAAGAGAAATGCTGATTTCATCAAGCCCAGTTACATACTCAGAATCTGTACTACTGCGCAAATAGGCATGTCTCTTTAGGCAAAAAACTCCTTTCTGACAAAGTTGCCCAAATGAATCTCAGAAGTGTGCAACTTGTTCCCTGAGTTAGAAAACGTCGAGAAACGGTCGTTTCTGCTAGCGCTGTGCTTCTACATATATATTTGCTGAACGGTGAAAGCGCACAGTAATGCACTTTTCTCCCAGCAAATACACTGTTTCTAAGGAAATGGGAACACACTGTGGAGATACTTGTGAGAGCTACAGTGACGAAAACTGAGCTTCCCTATGCACAGGGATGCAAAAGAAATGCTGATTTCATCAAGCCCAGTTACATACTCAGAATCTGTACTACTGCGCAAAAAGGCATGTCTCTTTAGGCAAAAAACTCATTTCTGACCAAGTTGCCGAAATGCATCTCAGAAGTGTGCAACTTGTTCCCTGAGTTAGAAAACGTCGAGAAACGGTCTTTTCTGCTAGCGCTGTGCTTCTACACATGTATTTTCTGAACGGTGAAAGCGGACAGTAATGCACTTTTCTCCCAGCAAATACACTGTTTCTAAGGAAATGGGAACACACTGAGGAGACACTTGTGGGAGCTACTGTGACAAAAACTGAACTTCCCTACGCACAGGGAAGCAAGAGAAATGCTGATTTCATAAAGCCCAGTTACATACTCAGAATCTGTACTACTGCGCAAATAGGCATGTCTCTTTAAGCAAAAAACTCATTTCTGACAAAGTTGCCCAAATGCATCTCAGAAGTGTGCAACTTGTTCCCTGAGTTAGAAAACGTCGAGAAACGGTCGTTTCTGCTAGCGCTGTGCTTCAACACATGTATTTGCTGAACGGTGAAAGCGCACAGTAATGCACTTTTCTCCCAGCAAATACACTGTTTCTAAGGAACTGGGAACACACTGAGGAGACACTTGTGGGAGCTACTGTGACTAAAACTGAGCTTCCCTACGCACAGGGAAGCAAGACAAATGCTGATTTCATCAAGCCCAGTTACATACTCAGAATCTGTACTACTGCGCAAATAGGCATGTCTCTTTAGGCAAAAAACTCATTTATGACAAAGTTGCCCAAATGCATCTCAGAAGTGTGCAACTTGTTCCCTCAGTTAGAAAACGTCGAGAAACGGTCGTTTCTGCTAGCACTGTGCTTCTACACATATATTTGCTGAACGGTGTAAGCGCACAGTAATGCACTTTTCTCCCAGCAAATACACTGTTTCTAAGGAAATGGGAACACACTGAGGAGACATTTGTGGAAGCTACTGTGACTAAAACTGAGCTTCCCTACGCACAGGGAAGCAAGAGAAATGCTGATTTCATCAAGCCCAGTTACATACTCAGAATCTGTACTACTGCGCAAATAGGCATGTCTCTTTAGGCAAAAAACTCATTTCTGACAAAGTTGCCCAAATGCATCTCAGAAGTGTGCAACTTCTTCCCTGAGTTAGAAAACGTCGAGAAACGGTCGTTTCTGCTAGCGCTGTGCTTCTACACATGTATTTGCTGAACGGTGAAAGCGCACAGTAATGCACTTTTCTCCCAGCAAATACACTGTTTCGAAGGAAATGTGAACACACTGAGGAGACACTTGTGGGAGCTACTGTGACTAAAACTGAGTTTCCCTACACAAAGGGAAGCAAGAGAAATGCTGATTTCATCAAGCCCGGTTACATACTCAGAATCTGTACTACTGCGCAAATAGGCATGTCTCTTTAGGCAAAAAACTCATTTCTAACAAAGTGGCCCAAATGCATCTCAGAAGTGTGCAACTTGTTCCCTCAGTTAGAAAACGTCGAGAAACGGTCGTTTCTGCTAGCGCTGTGCTTCTACACATGTACTTGCTGAACGGTGAAAGCGCACAGTAATGCACTTTTCTCCCAGCAAATACACTGTTTCTAAGGAAATGGGAACACACTGAGGAGACACTTGTGGGAGCTACTGTGACTAAAACTGAGCTTCCCTACGCACAGGGAAGCAAGAGAAATGCTGATTTCATCAAGCCCAGTTACATACTCAGAATCTGTACTACTGCGCAAATAGGCATGTCTCTTTAGGCAAAAAACTCCTTTCTGACAATGTTGCCCAAATGCATCTCAGAAGTGTGCAAGTTGTTCCCTCAGTTAGAAAACGTCGAGAAACGGTCGTTTCTGCTAGCGCTGTGCTTCTACACATATATTTGCTGAACGGTGAAAGCGCACAGTAATGCACTTTTCTCCCAGCAAATACACTGTTTCTAAGGAAATGTGAACACACTGTGGAGATACTTGTGGGAGCTACAGTGACGAAAACTGAGCTTCCCTATGCACAGGGAAGCAAGAGAAATGCTTATTTCATCAAGCCCAGTTACATACTCAGAATCTGTATTACTGCGCAAAAAGGCATGTCTCTTTAGGCAAAAAACTCATTTCTGACAAAGTTGCCCAAATGCATCTCAGAAGTGTGCAACTTGTTCCCTGAGTTAGAAAACGTCGAGAAACGGTCGTTTCTGCTAGCGCTGTGCTTCTACACATGTATTTGCTGAACGGTGAAAGCGCACAGTAATGCACTTTACTCCCAGCAAATACACTGTTTCTAAGGAAATGGGAACACACTGAGGAGACACTTGTGGGAGCTACTGTGACTAAAACTGAGCTTCCCTACGCACAGGGAAGCAAGAAAAATGCTGATTTCATCAAGCCCAGGTACATACTCAGAATCTGTACTACTGCGCAAATAGGCATGTCTCTTTAGGCAAAAAACTCATTTCTGACAAAGTTGCCCAAATGCATCTCAGAAGTGTGCAACTTGTTCCCTGAGTTAGAAAACGTCGAGAAACGTTCGTTTCTGCTAGCGCTGTGCTTCTACACATGTATTTGCTGAACGGTGAAAGCGCACAGTAATGCACTTTTCTCCCAGAAAATACACTGTTTCTAAGGAAATGGGAACACACTGAGGAGACACTTGTGGTAGCTACTGTGACTAAAACTGAGCTTCCCTACGCACAGGGAAGCAAGAGAAATGCTGATTTCATCAAGCCCAGTTACATACTCAGAATCTGTACTACTGCGCAAATAGGCATGTCTCTGTAGGAAAAAAACTCATTTCTGACAAAGTTGCCCAAATGCATCTCAGAAGTGTGCAACTTGTTCACTGAGTTAGAAAACGTCGAGAAATGGTCTTTTCTGCTAGCGCTGTGCTTCTACACATGTACTTGCTGAACGGTGAAAGCCCACAGTAATGCACTTTTCTCCCAGCAAATACAGTGTTTCTAAGAAAATGGGAACACACTGAGGAGACACTTGTGGGAGCTACTGTGACTAAAACTGAGCTTCCCTACGCACAGGGAAGCAAGAGAAATGCTGATTTCATCAAGCCCAGGTACATACTGAGAATATGTACTACGGCACAAATAGGCATGTCTCTGTAGGCAAAAAACTCATTTCTGACAAAGTTGACCAAATGCATCTCAGAAGTGTCCAACTTGTTCCCTGAGTTAGAAAACGTCGAGAAACGGTCTTTTCTGCTAGCGCTCTGCTTCTACACATGTATTTGCCGAACGGTGAAAGCGCACAGTAATGCACTTTTCTCCCAGCAAATACACTGTTTCTAAGGAAATGGGAACACACTGAGGAGACACTTGTGGGAGCTACTGTGACTAAAACTGAGCTTCCCTACGCACAGGGAAGCAAGAGAAATGCTGATTTCATCAAGCCCAGTTACATACTCAGAATCTGTACTACTGCGCAAATAGGCATGTCTCTTTAGGCAAAAAACTCATTTCTGACAAAGTTGCCCAAATGCATCTCAGAAGTGTGCAACTTGTTCCTTGAGTTAGAAAACGTCGAGAAACGGTCTTTTCTGCTAGCGCTGTGCTTCTACACATGTATTTGCTGAACGGTGAAAGCGCACAGTAATGCACTTTTCTCCCAGCAAATACACTGTTTCTACGGAAATGGGAACACTGTGTAGACACTTGTGGGAGCTACTGTGACTAAAACTGAGCTTCCCTACGCACAGGGAAGCAAGAGAAATGCTGATTTCATCAAGCCCAGTTACATACTCAGAATCTGTACTACTGCGCAAATAGGCATGTCTCTGTAGGCAAAAAACTCATTTCTGACAAAGTTGCCCAAATGCATCTCAGAAGTGTGCAACTTGTTCCCTGAGTTAGAAAATGTCGAGAAACGTTCGTTTCTGCTAGCGCTGTGCTTCTACACATGTATTTGCTGAACGGTGAAAGCGCACAGTAATGCACTTTTCTCCCAGAAAATACACTGTTTCTAAGGAAATGGGAACACACTGAGGAGACACTTGTGGTAGCTACTGTGACTAAAACTGAGCTTCCCTACGCACAGGGAAGCAAGAGAAATGCTGATTTCATCAAGCCCAGTTACATACTCAGAATCTGTACTACTGCGCAAATAGGCATGTCTCTGTAGGCAAAAAACTCATTTCTGACAAAGTTGGCCAAATGCATCTCAGAAGTGTGCAACTTGTTCTCTGAGTTAGAAAACGTCGAGAAACGGTCGTTTCTGCTAGCGCTGTGCTTCTACACATGTATTTGCTGAACGGTGAAAGCGCACAGTAATGCACTTTTCTCCCAGCAAATACACTGTTTCTAAGGAAATGGGAACACACTGAGGAGACACTTGTGGGAGCTACAGTGACTAAAACTGAGCTTCCCTACGCACAGGGAAGCAAGAGAAATGCTGATTTCATCAAGCCCAGTTACATACTCAGAATCTGTACTACTGCGCATATAGGCATGTCTCTGTAGGAAAAAAACTCATTTCTGACAATGTTGCCCAAATGCATCTCAGATGTGTGCAACTTGTTCCCTGAGTTAGAAAACGTCGAGAAACGGTCGTTTCTGCTAGCGCTGTGCTTCTACACATGTATTTGCTGAACGGTGAAAGCGCACAGTAATGCACTTTTCTCCCAGCAAATACACTGTTTCTAAGGAAATGGGAACACACTGAGGAGACACTTGTGGGAGCTACTGTGACTAAAACTGAGCTTCCCTACGCACAGGGAAGCAAGAGAAATGCTGATTTCATCAAGCCCAGTTACATACTCAGAATCTGTACTACTGCGCAAATAGGCATGTCTCTGTAGGAAAAAAACTCATTTCTGACAAAGTTGCCCAAATGCATCTCAGAAGTGTGCAATCTGTTCTCTGATTTAGAAACTTCGAGAAACGTTCGTTTCTGCTAGCGCTGTGCTTCTACACATATACTTGCTGAACGGTGAAAGCCCACAGTAATGCACTTTTCTCCCAGCAAATACACTGTTCCTAAGAAAATGGGAACACACTGAGGAGACACTTGTGGGAGCTACTGTGACTAAAACTGAGCTTCCCTACGCACAGGGAAGCAAGAGAAATGCTGATTTCATCAAGCCCAGTTACATACTGAGAATATGTACTACGGCACAAATAGGCATGTCTCTGTAGGCAAAAAACTCTTTTCTGACAAAGTTGCCCAAATGCATCTCAGAAGTGTCCAACTTGTTCCCTGAGTTAGAAAACGTCGAGAAACGGTCTTTTCTGCTAGCGCTGTGCTTCTACACATGTATTTGCTGAACGGTGAAAGCGCACAGTAATGCACTTTTCTCCCAGCAAATACACTGTTTCTAAGGAAATGGGAACACACTGAGGAGACACTTGTGGGAGCTACTGTGACTAAAACTGAGCTTCCCTACGCACAGGGAAGCAAGAGAAATGCTGATTTCATCAAGCCCAGTTACATACTCAGAATCTGTACTACTGCGCAAATAGGCATGTCTCTTTAGGCAAAAAACTCATTTCTGACAAAGTTGCCCAAATGCATCTCAGAAGTGTGCAACTTGTTCCTTGAGTTAGAAAACGTCGAGAAACGGTCTTTTCTGCTAGCGCTGTGCTTCTACACATATATTTGCTGAACGGTGAAAGCGCACAGTAATGCACTTTTCTCCCAGAAAATACACTGTTTCTAAGGAAATGGGAACACACTGAGGAGACACTTGTGGTAGCTACTGTGACTAAAACTGAGCTTTCCTACGCACAGGGAAGCAAGAGAAATGCTGATTTCATCTAGCCCAGTTACATACTCAGAATCTGTACTACTGCGCAAATAGGCATGTCTCTGTAGGCAAAAAACTCATTTCTGACAAAGTTGGCCAAATGCATCTCAGAAGTGTGCAACTTGTTCTCTGAGTTAGAAAACGTCGAGAAACGGTCGTTTCTGCTAGCGCTGTGCTTCTACAAGTGTACTTGCTGAACGGTGAAAGCGCACAGTAATGCACTTTTCTCCCAGCAAATACACTGTTTCTAAGGAAATGGGAACACACTGAGGAGACACTTGTGGGAGCTACAGTGACTAAAACTGAGCTTCCCTACGCACAGGGAAGCAAGAGAAATGCTGATTTCATCAAGCCCAGTTACATACTCAGAATCTGTACTACTGCGCATATAGGCATGTCTCTGTAGGAAAAAAACTCATTTCTGACAAAGTTGCCCAAATGCATCTCAGATGTGTGCAACTTGTTCCCTGAGTTAGAAAACGTCGAGAAACGGTCGTTTCTGCTAGCGCTGTGCTTCTACACATGTATTTGCCGAACGGTGAAAGCGCACAGTAATGCACTTTTCTCCCAGCAAATACACTGTTTCTAAGGAAATGGGAACACACTGAGGAGACACTTGTGGGAGCTACTGTGACTAAAACTGAGCTTCCCTACGCACAGGGAAGCAAGAGAAATGCTGATTTCATCAAGCCCAGTTACATACTCAGAATCTGTACTACTGCGCAAATAGGCATGTCTCTGTAGGAAAAAAACTCATTTCTGACAAAGTTGCCCAAATGCATCTCAGAAGTGTGCAATTTGTTCTCTGATTTAGAAACTTCGAGAAACGTTCGTTTCTGCTAGCGCTGTGCTTCTACACATATACTTGCTGAACGGTGAAAGCCCACAGTAATGCACTTTTCTCCCAGCAAATACACTGTTTCTAAGAAAATGGGAACACACTGAGGAGACACTTGTGGGAGCTACTGTGACTAAAACTGAGCTTCCCTACGCACAGGGAAGCAAGAGAAATGCTGATTTCATCAAGCCCACTTACATACTGAGAATATGTACTACGGCACAAATAGGCATGTCTCTGTAGGCAAAAAACTCATTTCTGACAAAGTTGCCCAAATGCATCTCAGAAGTGTCCAACTTGTTCCCTGAGTTAGAAAACGTCGAGAAACGGTCTTTTCTGCCAGCGCTGTGCTTCTACACATGTATTTGCTGAACGGTGAAAGCGCACAGTAATGCACTTTTCTCCCAGCAAATACACTGTTTCTACGGAAATGGGAACACTGTGGAGGCACTTGTGGGAGCTACTGTGACTAAAACTGAGCTTCCCTACGCACAGGGAAGCAAGAGAAATGCTGATTTCATCAAGCCCAGTTACATACTCAGAATCTGTACTACTGCGCAAATAGGCATTTCTCTGTAGGAAAAAAACTCATTTCTGACAAAGTTGCCCAAATGCATCTCAGAAGTGTGCAACTTGTTCCCTGAGTTAGAAAATGTCGAGAAACGTTCATTTCTGCTAGCGCTGTGCTTCTACACATATATTTGCTGAACGGTGAAAGCGCACAGTAATGCACTTTTCTCCCAGAAAATACACTGTTTCTAAGGAAATGGGAACACACTGAGGAGACACTTGTGGTAGCTACTGTGACTAAAACTGAGCTTCCCTACGCACAGGGAAGCAAGAGAAATGCTGATTTCATCAAGCCCAGTTACATACTCAGAATCTGTACTACTGCGCAAATAGGCATGTCTCTGTAGGAAAAAAACTCATTTCTGACAAAGTTGCCCAAATGCATCTCAGAAGTGTGCAACTTGTTCCCTGAGTTAGAAAACGTCGAGAAACGGTCTTTTCTCCTAGCGCTGTGCTTCTACACATGTATTTGCTGAACGGTGAAAGCGCACAGTAATACACTTTTCTCCCAGCAAATACACTGTTTCTACGGAAATGGGAACACACTGAGGAGACACTTGTGGGAGCTACTGTGACTAAAACTGAGCTTCCCTACGCACAGGGAAGCAAGAGAAATGCTGATTTCATCAAGCCCAGTTACATACTCAGAATCTGTACTACTGTGCAAATAGGCATGTCTCTGTAGGCAAAAAACTCATTTCTGACAAGTTAGCCCAAATGCATCTCAGAAGTGTGCAACTTGTTCCCTGAGTTAGAAAACTTTGAGAAAGGGTCGTTTCTGCTAGCGCTGTGCTTCTACACATGTACTTGCTGAACGGTGAAAGCGCACAGTAATGCACTTTTCTCCCAGCAAATACACTGTTTCTAAGGAAATGGGAACACACTGAGGAGACACTTGTGGGAGCTCCTGTGACTAAAACTGAGCTTCCCTACGCACAGGGAAGCAAGAGAAATGCTGATTTCATCAAGCCCAGTTACCTACTCAGAATCTGTACTACTGTGCAAATAGGCATGTCTCTGTAGGCAAAAAACTCATTTCTGACAAAGTTGCCCAAATGCATCTCAGAAGTGTGCAACTTGTTCCCTGAGTTAGAAAACTTTGAGAAAGGGTCGTTTCTGCTAGCGCTGTGCTTCTACACATGTACTTGCTGAACGGTGAAAGCGCACAGTAATGCACTTTTCTCCCAGCAAATACACTGTTTCTAATGAAATGGGAACACACTGAGGAGACACTTGTGGGAGCTCCTGTGACTAAAACTGAGCTTCCCTACGCACAGGGAAGCAAGAGAAATGCTGATTTCATCAAGCCCAGTTACCTACTCAGAATCTGTACTACTGCGCAAATAGGCATGTCTCTGTAGGCAAAAAACTCATTTCTGACAAAGTTGCCCAAATGCATCTCAGAAGTGGGCAACTTGTTCCCTGAGTTAGAAAACGTCGAGAAACGGTCGTTTCTGCTAGCGCTGTGCTTCTACACATGTACTTGCTGAACGGTGAAAGCGCACAGTAATGCACTTTTCTCCCAGCAAATACACTGTTTCTAAGGAAATGGGAATACACTGAGGAGACACTTGTGGGAGCTACTGTGACTAAAACTGAGCTTCCCTACGCACAGGGAAGCAAGAGAAATGCTGATTTCATCAAGCCCAGTTACATACTCAGAATCTGTACTACTGCGCAAATAGGCATGTCTCTGTAGGCAAAAAACACATTTCTGACAAAGTTGCACAAATGCATCTCAGAAGTGTGCACCTTGTTCCCTGAGTTAGAAAACGTTGAGAAACGGTCGTTTCTGCTAGCGCTGTGCTTCTACACATGTATTTGCTGAACGGTGAAAGCGCACAGTAATGCACTTTTCTCCCAGCAAATACACTGTTTCTAAGGAAATGGGAACACACTGAGGAGACACTTGTGGGAGCTACTGTGACTAAAACTGAGCTTCCCTACGCACAGGGAAGCAAGAGAAATGCTGATTTCATCAAGCCCAGTTACATACTCAGAATCTCTACTACTGGGCAAATAGGCATGTCTCTGTAGGCAAAAAACTCATTTCTGACAAAGTTGCCGAAATGCATCTCAGAAGTGTGCAACTTGTTCCCTGAATTAGAAAACGTCGAGAAACGGTCGTTTCTGCTAGCGCTGTGCTTCTACACATGTACTTGCTGAACGGTGAAAGCGCACAGTAATGCACTTTTCTCCCAGCAAATACACTGTTTCTATGGAAATGGGAATACACTGAGGAGACACTTGTGGGAGCTACTGTGACTAAAACTGAGCTTCCCTACGCACAGGGAAGCAAGAGAAATGCTGATTTCATCAAGCCCAGTTACATACTCAGAATCTGTACTACTGCGCAAATAGGCATGTCTCTGTAGGCAAAAAACACATTTCTGACAAAGTTGCCCAAATGCATCTCAGAAGTGTGCACCTTGTTCCCTGAGTTAGAAAACGTTGAGAAACGGTCGTTTCTGCTAGCGCTGTGCTTCTACACATGTATTTGCTGAACGGTGAAAGCGCACAGTAATGCACTTTTCTCCCAGCAAATACACTGTTTCTAAGGAAATGGGAACACACTGAGGAGACACTTGTGGGAGCTACTGTGACTAAAACTGAGCTTCCCTACGCACAGGGAAGCAAGAGAAATGCTGATTTCATCAAGCCCAGTTACATACTCAGAATCTCTACTACTGCGCAAATAGGCATGTCTCTGTAGGCAAAAAACTCATTTCTGACAAAGTTGCCCAAATGCATCTCAGAAGTGTGCAACTTGTTCCCTGAATTAGAAAACGTCGAGAAACGGTCGTTTCTGCTAGCGCTGTGCTTCTACACATGTATTTGCTGAACGGTGAAAGCGCACAGTAATGCACTTTTCTCCCAGCAAATACACTGTTTCTAAGGAAATGGGAACACACTGATAGACACTTGTGGGAGCTACTGTGACTAAAACTGAGCTTCCCTACGCACAGGGAAGCAAGAGAAATGCTGATTTCATCAAGCCCAGTTACATACTCAGAATCTGTACTACTGCGCAAATAGGCATGTCTCTGTAGGCAAAAAACTCATTTCTGACAAAGTTGCCCAAATGTATCTCAGAAGTGTGCAACTTGTTCCCTGAGTTAGAAAACGTCGAGAAATGGTCGTTTCTGCTTCTGCTAGCGCTGTGCTTCTACACATGTACTTGCTGAACGGTGAAAGCGCACAGTAATGCACTTTTCTCCCAGCAAATACACTGTTTCTAAGGAAATGGGAACACACTGAGGAGACACTTGTGGGAGCTACTGTGACTAAAACTGAGCTTCCCTACGCACAGGGAAGCAAGAGAAATGCTGATTTCATCAAGCCCAGTTACATACTCAGAATCTGTACTACTGTGCAAATAGGCATGTCTCTTTAGGCAAAAAACTCATTTCTGACAAAGTTGCCCAAATGCATCTCAGAAGTGTGCAACTTGTTCCCTGAGTTAGAAAACGTCGAGAAACGGTCATTTCTGCTAGCGCTGTGCTTCTACACATGTATTTGCTGAACGGTGAAAGCGCACAGTAATGCACTTTTCTCCCAGCAAATACACTGTTTCTAAGGAAATGGGAACACACTGAGGAGACACTTGTGGGAGCTACTGTGACTAAAACTGAGCTTCCCTACGCACAGGGAAGCAAGAGAAATGCTGATTTCATCAAGCCCAGTTACCTACTCAGAATCTGTACTACTGCGCAAATAGGCATGTCTCTGTAGGCAAAAAACTCATTTCTGACAAAGTTGCCCAAATGCATCTCAGAAGTGTGCAACTTGTTCCCTGAGTTAGAAAACGTCGAGAAACGGTCGTTTCTGCTAGCGCTGTGCTTCTACACATGTACTTGCTGAACGGTGAAAGCGCACAGTAATGCACTTTTCTCCCAGCAAATACACTGTTTCTAAGGAAATGGGAATACACTGAGGAGACACTTGTGGGAGCTACTGTGACTAAAACTGAGCTTCCCTACACACAGGGAAGCAAGAGAAATGCTGATTTCATCAAGCCCAGTTACATACTCAGAATCTGTACTACTGCGCAAATAGGCATGTCTCTTTAGGCAAAAAACTCATTTCTTACAAAGTTGCCCAAATGCATCTCAGAAGTGTGCAACTTGTTCCCTGAGTTAGAAAACGTCGAGAAACGGTCGTTTCTGCTAGCGCTGTGCTTCTACACATGTATTTCCTGAACGGTGAAAGCGCACAGTAATGTACATTTCTCCCAGCAAATACACTGTTTCTAAGGAAATGGGAACACACTGAGGAGACACTTGTGGGAGCTACTGTGACTAAAACTGAGCTTCCCTACGCACAGGGAAGCAAAAGAAATGCTGATTTCATCAAGCACAGTTACATACTCAGAATCTGTACTACTGTGCAAATAGGCATGTCTCTGTAGGCAAAAAACTCATTTCTGACAAAGTTGCCCAAAATGCATCTCAGAAGTGTGCAACTTGTTCCCTGAGTTAGAAAACGTTGAGAAACGGTCATTTCTGCTAGCGCTGTGCTTCTACACATGTATTTGCTGAAGGGTGAAAGCGCACAGTAATGCAATTTTTTCCCAGCAAATACACTGTTTCTAAGGAAATGGGAACACACTGAGGAGACACTTGTGGGAGCTACTGTGACT
This sequence comes from Acomys minous, assembly GCF_964271855.1. Taxonomy (NCBI): domain Eukaryota; kingdom Metazoa; phylum Chordata; class Mammalia; order Rodentia; family Muridae; genus Acomys; species Acomys minous. The sequence continues at coordinate 991,756 of NW_028182180.1, forward strand.
AAAACTGAGCTTCCCTACGCACAGGGAAGCAAGAGAAATGCTGATTTCATCAAGCCCAGTTACATACTCAGAATCTGTACTACTGCGCAAATAGGCATGTCTCTGTAGGCAAAAAACTCATTTCTGACAAAGTTGCCCAAATGCATCTCAGAAGTGTGCAACTTGTTCCCTGAGTTAGAAAACGTCGAGAAACGGTCGTTTCTGCTAGCGCTGTGCTTCTACACATGTACTTGCTGAACGGTGAAAGCGCACAGTAATGCACTTTTCTCCCAGCAAATACACTGTTTCTAAGGAAATGGGAACACACTGAGGAGACACTTGTGGGAGCTACTGTGACTAAAACTGAGCTTCCCTACGCACAGGGAAGTAAGAGAAATGCTGATTTCATCAAGTCCAGTTACATACTCAGAATCTGTACTACTGCGCAAATAGGCATGTCTCTGTAGGCAAAAAACTCATTTCTGACAAAGTTGCGCAAATGCATCTCAGAAGTGTGCAACTTGTTCCCTGAGTTAGAAAACGTCGAGAAACGGTCGTTTCTGCTAGTGCTGTGCTTCTACACATGTATTGGCTGAACGGTGAAAGAGCACAGTAATGCACTTTTCTCCCAGCAAATACACTGTTTCTAAGGAAATGGGAACACACTGAGGAGATACTTGTGGGAGCTACTCTGACTAAAACTGAGCTCCTCTCCGCACAGGGAAGCAAGAGAAATGCTGATTTCATCAAGCCCAGTTACATACTCAGAATCTGTACTACTGCGCAAATAGGCATGTCTCTTTAGGCAAAAAACTCATTTCTGACAAAGTTGCCCAAATGCATCTCAGAAGTGTGCAACTTGTTCCCTGACTTAGAAAACCTCGAGAAATGGTCGTTTCTGCTAGTGCTGTGCTTCTACAAATGTATTTGCTGAACGGTGAAAGCGCACAGTAATGCACTTTTCTCCCAGCAAATACACTGTTTCTAAGGAAATGGGAACACACTGAGGAGACACTTGTGGGAGCTACTGTGACTAAAACATAGCTTCCCTACACACAGGGAAGCAAGAGAAATGCTGATTTCATCAAGCCCAGTTACATACTCAGAATCTGTACTACTGCGCAAATAGGCATGTCTCTTTAGGCAAAAAACTCATTTCTGACAAAGTTGCCCAAATGCATCTCAGAAGTGTGCAACTTGTTCCCTGAGTTAGAAAACGTCGAGAAACAGTCGTTTCTACTAGCGCTGTGCTTCTACACATGTTTTTGCTGAATGGTGAAAGCTCACAGTAATGCACTTTTCTCCCAGCAAATACACTGTTTCTAAGGAAATGGGAACACACTGAGGAGACCCTTGTGGGAGCTACTGTGACTAAAACTGAGCTTCCCTACGCACAGGGAAGCAAGAGAAATGCTGATTTCATCAAGCCCAGTTACATACTCAGAATCTGTACTACTGCGCAAATAGGCATGTCTCTTTAGGCAAAAAACTCATTTCTGACAAAGTTGCCCAAATGCATCTCAGAAGTGTGCCACTTGTTCCCTGAGTTAGAAAACGTCGAGAAACGGTCGTTTCTGCTAGCGCTGTGCTTCTACACATGTATTTGCTGAACGGTGAAAGCACACAGTAATGCACTTTTCTCCCAGCAAATACACTGTTTCTAAGGAAATGGGAACACACTGAGGAGACACTTGTGGGAGCTACTGTGACTAAAACTGAGCTTCCCTACGCACAGGGAAGCAAGAGAAATGCTGATTTCATCAAGCCCAGTTACATACTCAGAATCTGTACTACTGCGCAAATAGGCATGTCTCTTTAGGCAAAAAACTCATTTCTGACAAAGTTGCCCAAATGCATCTCAGAAGTGTGCAACTTGTTCCCTGAGTTAGAAAACGTCGAGAAACGGTCATTTCTGCTAGCGCTGTGCTTCTACACATGTATTTGCTGAACGGTGAAAGCGCACAGTAATGCACTTTTCTCCCAGCAAATACACTGTTTCTAAGGAAATGGGAACACACTGAGGAGACACATGTCGGAGCTACAGTGACAAAAACTGAGCTTCCCTACGCACAGGGAAGCAAGAGAAATGCTGATTTCATCAAGCCCAGTTACATACTCAGAATCTGTACTACTGCGCAAATAGGCATGTCTCTTTAGGCAAAAAACTCATTTCTGACAAAGTTGCCCAAATGCATCTCAGAAGTGTGCAACTTCTTCCCTGAGTTGGAAAACGTCGAGAAACGGTCGTTTCTGCTAGCGCTGTGCTTCTACACATGTATTTGCTGAACGGTGAAAGCGCACAGTAATGCACTTTTCTCCCAGCAAATACACTGTTTCGAAGGAAATGTGAACACACTGAGGAGACACTTGTGGGAGCTACTGTGACTAAAACTGAGTTTCCCTACACAAAGGGAAGCAAGAGAAATGCTGATTTCATCAAGCCCGGTTACATACTCAGAATCTGTACTACTGCGCAAATAGGCATGTCTCTTTAGGCAAAAAACTCATTTCTGACAAAGTGGCCCAAATGCATCTCAGAAGTGTGCAACTTGTTCCCTCAGTTAGAAAACGTCGAGAAACGGTCGTTTCTGCTAGCGCTGTGCTTCTACACATGTACTTGCTGAACGGTGAAAGCGCACAGTAATGCACTTTTCTCCCAGCAAATACACTGTTTCTAAGGAAATGTGAACACACTGGGGAGACACTTGTGGGAGCTACTGTGACTAAAACTGAGCTTCCCTACGCACAGGGAAGCAAGAGAAATGCTGATTTCATCAAGCGCAGTTATATACTCAGAATCTGTACTACTGCGCAAATAGGCATGTCTCTTTAGGCAAAAAACTCATTTCTGACAAAGTTGCCCAAATGCATCTCAGAAGTGTGCAACTTTGTCCCTGTGTTAGAAAACGTCGAGAAACGGTCGTTTCTGCTAGAGCTGTGCTTCTACACATGTATTTGCTGAACGGTGAAAGCGCAGAGTAATGCACTTTTCTCCCAGCAAATACACTGTTTCTAAGGAAATGGGAACACACTGAGGAGACACTTGTGGGAGCTACTGTGACTGAAACTGAGCTTCCCTACGCACAGGAAAGCAAGAGAAATGCTGATTTCATCAAGCACAGTTACATACTCAGAATCTGTACTACTGCGCAAATAGGCACGTCTCTTTAGGCAAAAAACTCATTTCTGATAAATTTGCCAAATGCATCTCAGAAGTGTGAAACTTGTTCCCTGAGTTAGAAAACGTCGAGAAATGTTCGTTTCTGCTAGCGCTGTGCTTCTACACATGTATTTGCTGAACGGTGAAAGCGCACAGTAATGCACTTTTCTCCCAGCAAATACACTGTTTCGAAGGAAATGGGAACACACTGAGGAGACACTTGTGGGAGCTACTGTGACTAAAACTGAGCTTCCCTACGCACAGGGAAGCAAGAGAAATGCTGATTTCATCAAGCCCAGTTACATACTCAGAATCTGTACTACTGCGCAAATAGGCATGTCTCTGTAGGCAAAAAACTCCTTTCTGACAAAGTTGCCCAAATGCATCTCAGAAGTGTGGAACTTGTTCCCTGAGTTAGAAAACGTCGAGAAACGGTCTTTTCAGCTAGCGCTGTGCTTCTACACATGTATTTGCTGAACGGTGTAAGCGCACAGTAATGCACTTTTCTCCCAGCAAATACACTGTTTCTAAGGAAATGGGAACACACTGAGGAGACACTTGTGGAAGCTACTGTGACTAAAACTGAGCTTCCCTACGCACAGGGAAGCAAGAGAAATGCTGATTTCATCAAGCCCAGTTACATACTCAGAATCTGTACTACTGCGCAAATAGGCATGTCTCTTTAGGCAAAAAACTCATTTCTGACAAAGTTGCCCAAATGCATCTCAGAAGTGTGCAACTTCTTCCCTGAGTTGGAAAACGTCGAGAAACGGTCGTTTCTGCTAGCGCTGTGCTTCTACACATGTATTTGCTGAACGGTGATAGCGCACAGTAATGCACTTTTCTCCCAGCAAATACACTGTTTCTAAGGAAATGGGCACACACTGAGGAGACACTTGTGGGAGCTACTGTGACTAAAACTGAGCTTCCCTACGCACAGGGAAGCAAGAGAAATGCTGATTTCATCAAGCCCAGTTACATACTCAGAATCTGTACTACTGCGCAAAAAGGTATGTCTCTTTAGGCAAAAAACTCATTTCTGACAAAGTTGCCGAAAAACATCTCAGAAGTGTGCAACTTGTTCCCTGAGTTAGAAAACGTCGAGAAACGGTCGTTTCTGCTAGCGCTGTGCTTCTACACATGTATTTGCTGAACGGTGAAAGCGCACAGTAATGCACTTTTCTCCCTGCAAATACACTGTTTCTAAGGAAATGGGAACACACTGAGGAGACACTTGTGGGAGCTACTGTGACTAAAACTGAGCTTCCCTACGCACAGGGAAGCAAGAAAAATGCTGATTTCATCAAGCCCAGTTACATACTCAGAATCTGTACTACTGCGCAAATAGGCATGTCTCTTTAAGCAAAAAACTCATTTCTGACAAAGTTGCCCAAATGCATCTCAGAAGTGTGCAACTTGTTCCCTGAGTTAGAAAACGTCGAGAAACGGTCGTTTCTGCTAGCGCTGTGCTTCAACACATGTATTTGCTGAACGGTGAAAGCGCACAGTAATGCACTTTTCTCCCAGCAAATACACTGTTTCTAAGGAACTGGGAACACACTGAGGAGACACTTGTGGGAGCTACTGTGACTAAAACTGAGCTTCCCTACGCACAGGGAAGCAAGACAAATGCTGATTTCATCAAGCCCAGTTACATACTCAGAATCTGTACTACTGCGCAAATAGGCATGTCTCTTTAGGCAAAGAACTCATTTATGACAAAGTTGCCCAAATGCATCTCAGAAGTGTGCAACTTGTTCCCTCAGTTAGAAAACGTCGAGAAACGGTCGTTTCTGCTAGCACTGTGCTTCTACACATATATTTGCTGAACGGTGTAAGCGCACAGTAATGCACTTTTCTCCCAGCAAATACACTGTTTCTAAGGAAATGGGAACACACTGAGGAGACATTTGTGGAAGCTACTGTGACTAAAACTGAGCTTCCCTACGCACAGGGAAGCAAGAGAAATGCTGATTTCATCAAGTCCAGTTAAATACTCAGAATCTGTACTACTGCGCAAATAGGCATGTCTCTTTAGGCAAAAAACTCATTTCTGACAAAGTTGCCCAAATGCATCTCAGAAGTGTGCAACTTCTTCCCTGAGTTAGAAAACGTCGAGAAACGGTTGTTTCTGCTAGCGCTGTGCTTCTACACATGTATTTGCTGAACGGTGAAAGCGCACAGTAATGCACTTTTCTCCCAGCAAATACACTGTTTCGAAGGAAATGTGAACACACTGAGGAGACACTTGTGGGAGCTACTGTGACTAAAACTGAGTTTCCCTACACAAAGGGAAGCAAGAGAAATGCTGATTTCATCAAACCCGGTTACATACTCAGAATCTGTACTACTGAGCAAATAGGCATGTCTCTTTAGGCAAAAAACTCATTTCTGAAAAAGTTGCCCAAATGCATCTCAGAAGTGTGCAACTTGTTCCCTGTGTTAGAAAACGTCGAGAAACGGTCGTTTCTGCTAGAGCTGTGCTTCTACACATGTATTTGCTGAACGGTGAAAGCGCACAGTAATGCACTTTTCTCCCAGCAAATACACTGTTTCTAAGGAAATGGGAACACACTGAGGAGACACTTGTGGGAGCTACTGTGACTGAAACTGAGCTTCCCTACGCACAGGAAAGCAAGAGAAATGCTGATTTCATCAAACACAGTTACATACTCAGAATCTGTACTACTGCGCAAATAGGCACGTCTCTTTAGGCAAAAAACTCATTTCTGATAAATTTGCCAAATGCATCTCAGAAGTGTGAAACTTGTTCCCTGAGTTAGAAAACGTCGAGAAATGTTCGTTTCTGCTAGCGCTGTGCTTCTACACATGTATTTGCTGAACGGTGAAAGCGCACAGTAATGCACTTTTCTCCCAGCAAATACACTGTTTCTAAGGAAATGGGAACACACTGAGGAGACACTTGTGGGAGCTACTGTGACTAAAACTGAGCTTCCCTACGCACAGGGAAGCAAGAGAAATGCTGATTTCATCAAGCCCAGTTACATACTCAGAATCTGTATTACTGCGCAAAAAGGCATGTCTCTTTAGGCAAAAAACTCCTTTCTGACAATGTTGCCCAAATGCATCTCAGAAGTGTGCAACTTGTTCCCTCAGTTAGAAAACGTCGAGAAACGGTCGTTTCTGCTAGCGCTGTGCTTCTACACATATATTTGCTGAACGGTGAAAGCGCACAGTAATGCACTTTTCTCCCAGCAAATACACTGTTTCTAAGGAAATGTGAACACACTGTGGAGATACTTGTGGGAGCTACAGTCACGAAAACTGAGCTTCCCTATGCACAGGGAAGCAAGAGAAATGCTTATTTCATCAAGCCCAGTTTCATACTCAGAATCTGTATTACTGCGCAAAAAGGCATGTCTCTTTAGGCAAAAAACTCATTTCTGACAAAGTTGCCCAAATGCATCTCAGAAGTGTGCAACTTGTTCCCTGAGTTAGAAAACGTCGAGAAACGGTCGTTTCTGCTAGCGCTGTGCTTCTACACATGTATTTGCTGAACGGTGAAAGCGCACAGTAATGCACTTTACTCCCAGCAAATACACTGTTTCTAAGGAAATGGGAACACACTGAGGAGACACTTGTGGGAGCTACTGTGACTGAAACTGAGCTTCCCTACGCACAGGGAAGCAAGAAAAATGCTGATTTCATCAAGCCCAGGTACATACTCAGAATCTGTACTACTGCGCAAATAGGCATGTCTCTTTAGGCAAAAAACTCATTTCTGACAAAGTTGCCCAAATGCATCTCAGAAGTGTGCAACTTGTTCCCTGAGTTAGAAAACGTCGAGAAACGGTCGTTTCTGCTAGCGCTGTGCTTCAACACACGTATTTGCTGAACGGTGAAAGCGCACAGTAATGCACTTTTCTCCCAGCAAATACACTGTTTCTAAGGAAATGGGAACACACTGAGGAGACACTTGTGGGAGCTACTGTGACTAAAACTGAGCTTCCCTTCGCACAGGGAAGCAAGACAAATGCTGATTTCATCAAGCCCAGTTACATACTCAGAATCTGTACTACTGCGCAAATAGGCATGTCTCTTTAGGCAAAAAACTCATTTCTGACAAAGTTGCCCAAATGCATCTCAGAAGTGTGCAACTTGTTCCCTGAGTTAGAAAACATCGAGAAACGGTCTTTTCTGCTAGCGCTGTGCTTCTACACATATATTTGCTGAACGGTGTAAGCGCACAGTAATGCACTTTTCTCCCAGCAAATACACTGTTTCTAAGGAAATGGGAACACACTGAGGAGACACTTGTGGAAGCTACTGTGACTAAAACTGAGCTTCCCTACGCACAGGGAAGCAAGAGAAATGCTGATTTCATCAAGCCCAGTTACATACTCAGAATCTGTACTACTGCGCAAAAAGGCATGTCTCTTTAGGCAAAAAACTCATTTCTGACAAAGTTGCCCAAATGCATCTCAGAAGTGTGCAACTTGTTCCCTGAGTTAGAAAACGTCGAGAAACGGTCGTTTCTGCTAGCGCTGTGCTTCTACACATGTATTTGCTGAACGGTGAAAGCACACAGTAATGCACTTTACTCCCAGCAAATACACTGTTTCTAAGGAAATGGGAACACACTGAGGAGACACTTGTGGGAGCTACTGTGACTAAAACTGAGCTTCCCTACGCACAGGGAAGCAAGAAAAATGCTGATTTCATCAAGCCCAGGTACATACTCAGAATCTGTACTACTGCGCAAATAGGCATGTCTCTTTAGGCAAAAAACTCATTTCTGACAAAGTTGCCCAAATGCATCTCAGAAGTGTGCAACTTGTTCCCTGAGTTAGAAAACTTCGAGAAACGGTCTTTTCTGCTAGCGCTGTGCTTCTACACATGTACTTGCTGAACGGTGAAAGCGCACAGTAATGCACTTTTCTCCCAGCAAATACACTGTTTCTAAGGAACTGAGAACACACTGAGGAGACACTTGTGGGAGCTACTGTGACTAAAACTGAGCTTCCCTATGCACAGGGAAGCAAGAGAAATGCTGATTTCATCAAGCCCAGTTACATACTCAGAATCTGTACTACTGCGCAAATAGGCATGTCTCTGTAGGCAAAAAACTCATTTTTGAGATAGTTACACAAATGCATCTCAGAAGTGTGCAACTTTTTCCCTGAGTTAGAAAACGTCGAGAAACGGTCGTTTCTGCTAGCGCTGTGCTTCTACACATGTATTTGCTGAACGGTGAAAGCGCACAGTAATGCACTTTTCTCCCAGCAAATACACTGTTTCTAAGGAAATGGGAACACACTGAGGAGACACTTGTGGGAGCTACTGTGACTAAAACTGAGCTTCCTTACGCACAGGGAAGCAAGAGAAATGCTGATTTCATCAAGCCCAGTTACATACTCAGAATCTGTACTACTGCGCAAATAGGCATGTCTCTTTAGGCAAAAAACTCCTTTCTGACAAAGTTGCCCAAATGCATCTCAGAAGTGTGCAACTTGTTCCCTGAGATAGAAAACGTAGAGAAACGTTACTTTCTGCTAGCGCTGTGCTTCTACACATGTATTTGTTGAACGGTGAAAGCGCACAGTAATGCACTTTTTTCCCTGCAAATACACTGTTTCGAAGGAAATGGGAACACACTGAGGAGACACTTGTGGGAGCTACTGTGACTAAAACTGAGCTTCCCTACGCACAGGGAAGCAAGAGAAATGCTGATTTCATCAAGCCCGGTTACATACTCAGAATCTGTACTACTGCGCAAATAGGCATGTCTCTTTAGGCAAAAAACACATTTCTGACAAAGTGGCCCAAATGCATCTCAGAAGTGTGCAACTTGTTCCCTGAGTTAGAAAACGTCGAGAAACGGTCGTTTCTGCTAGCGCTGTGCTTCTACACATGTACTTGCTGAACGGTGAAAGCGCACAGTAATGCACTTTTCTCCCAGCAAATACACTGTTTCTAAGGAACTGAGAACACACTGAGGAGACACTTGTGGGAGCTACTGTGACTAAAACTGAGCTTCCCTACGCACAGGGAAGCAAGAGAAATGCTGATTTCATCAAGCCCAGTTACATACTCAGAATCTGTACTACTGCGCAAATAGGCATGTCTCTGTAGGCAAAAAACTCATTTTTGAGATAGTTACACAAATGCATCTCAGAAGTGTGCAACTTGTTCCCTGAGATAGAAAACGTAGAGAAACGTTACTTTCTGCTAGCGCTGTGCTTCTACACATGTATTTGTTGAACGGTGAAAGCGCACAGTAATGCACTTTTTTCCCTGCAAATACACTGTTTCGAAGGAAATGGGAACACACTGAGGAGACACTTGTGGGAGCTACTGTGACTAAAACTGAGCTTCCCTACTCACAGGGAAGCAAGAGAAATGCTGATTTCATCAAGCCCAGTTACATACTCAGAATCTGTACTACTGCGCAAATAGGCATGTCTCTGTAGGCAAAAAACTCATTTCTGACAAAGTTGCCCAAATGCATCTCAGAAGTGTGCCACTTGTTCCCTGAGTTAGAAAACGTCGAGAAACGGTCGTTTCAGCTAGCGCTGTGCTTCTAAACATGTATTTGCTGAACGGTGAAAGCGCACAGTAATTCACTTTTCTCCCAGCAAATACACTGTATCTAAGGAACTGGGAACACACTGAGGAGACACTTGTGGGAGCTACTGTGACTAAAACTGAGCTTCCCTACGCACAGGGAAGCATGAGAAATGCTGATTTCATCAAGCCCAGTTACATACTCAGAATCTGTACTACTGCGCAAATAGGCATGTCTCTTTAGGCAAAAAACTCATTTCTGACAAAGTTGCCCAAATGCATCTCAGAAGTGTGCAACTTGTTCCCTGAGTTAGAAAACGTCGAGAAACGTTAATTTCTGCTAGCGCTGTGCTTCTACACATGTATTTGCTGAACGGTGAAAGCGCACAGTAATGCACTTTTTCCCAGCAAATACACTTTTTCTAAGGAAATGGGAACACACTGAGGAGACACTTGTGGGAACTACTGTGACTAAAACTGAGCTTCCCTACGCACAGGGAAGCAAGAGAAATGCTGATTTCATCAAGCCCAGTTACATACTCAGAATCTGTACTACTGCGCAAATAGGCATGTCTCTTTAGGCAAAAAACTCATTTTTGAGAAAGTTACCCAAATGCATCTCAGAAGTGTGTAACTTGTTCCCTGAGTTAGAAAACGTCGAGAAACGGTCGTTTCAGCTAGCGCTGTACTTCTACACATGTATTTGCTGAACGGTGAAGGCGCACAGTAATGCACTTTTCTCCCAACAAATACACTGTTTCTAAGGAAATGGGAACACACTAAGGAGACACTTGTGGGAGCTACTGTGACTAAAACTGAGCTTCCCTACGCACAGGGAAGCGAGAGAAATGCTGATTTCATCAAGCCCAGTTACCTACTCAGAATCTGTACTACTGCGCAAATAGGCATGTCTCTGTAGGCAAAAAACTCATTTCTGACATAGTTGCCCAAATGCATCTCAGAAGTGTGCAACTTGTTCCCTGAGTTAGAAAACATCGAGAAACGTTCGTTTCTGCTAGCGCTGTGCTTCTACACATGTATTTGCTGAACGGTGAAAGCGCACAGTAATTCACTTTTCTCCCAGCAAATACACTGTTTCTAAGGAACTGGGAACACACTGAGGAGACACTTGTGGGAGCTACTGTGACTAAAAGTGAGCTTCCCTACGCACAGGGAAGCAAGAGAAATGCTGATTTCATCAAGCCCAGTTAAATACTCAGAATCTGTACTACTGCGCAAATAGGCATGTCTCTGTTGGCAAAAAACTCATTTCTGACAAAGTTTAACAAATGCATCTCAGAAGTTTGCCACTTGTTCCCTGAGTTAGAAAACGTCGAGAAACGGTCGTTTCAGCTAGCGCTGTGCTTCTACACATGTATTTGCTGAACGGTGAAAGCGCACAGTAATGCACTTTTCTCCCAGCAAATACACTGTTTCTAAGGAACTGGGAACACACTGAGGAGACACTTGTGGGAGCTACTGTGACTAAAACTGAGCTTCCCTACGCACAGCGAAGCAAGAGAAATGCTGATTTCATCAAGCCCAGTTACATACTCAGAATCTGTACTACTGCGCAAATAGGCGTGTCTCTGTAGGCAAAAAACTCATTTTTGAGAAAGTTACCCAAATGCATCTCAGAACTGTGTAACTTGTTCCCTGAGTTAGAAAACGTCGACAAACGGTCGTTTCTGCTAGCGCTGTACTTCTACACATGTATTTGCTGAACGGTGAAAGCGCACAGTAATGCACTTTTATCCCAGCAAATACACTGTTTCTAAGGAAATGGGAACACACTGAGGAGACACTTGTGGGAGCTACTGTGACTAAAACTGAGCTTCCCTACGCACAGGGAAGCAAGAGAAATGCTGATTTCATCAAGCCCAGTTACATACTCAGAATCTGTACTACTGCGCAAATAGGCATGTCTCTGTAGGCAAAAAACTCATTTTTGAGAAAGTTACCCAAATGCATCTCAGAACTGTGTAACTTGTTCCCTGAGTTAGAAAACGTCGACAAACGGTCGTTTCAGCTAGCGCTGTGCTTCTACACATGTATTTGCTGAACGGTGAAAGCGCACAGTAATTCACTTTTCTCCCAGCAAATACACTGTTTCTAAGGAACTGGGAACACACTGAGGAGACACTTGTGGGAGCTACTGTGACTAAAACTGAGCTTCCCTACGCACAGGGAAGCAAGAGAAATGCTGATTTCATCAAGCCCAGTTACATACTCAGAATCTGTACTACTGCGCAAATAGGCATGTCTCTGTAGGCAAAAAACTCATTTTTGAGATAGTTACACAAATGCATCTCAGAAGTGTGCAACTTTTTCCCTGAGTTAGAAAACGTCGAGAAACGGTCGTTTCTGCTAGCGCTGTGCTTCTACACATGTATTTGCTGAACGGTGAAAGCGCACAGTAATGCACTTTTCTCCCAGCAAATACACTTTTTCTAAGGAAATGGGAACACACTGAGGAGACACTTGTGGGAGCTACTGTGACTAAAACTGAGCTTCCCTACGCACAGGGAAGCAAGAGAAATGCTGATTTCATCAAGCCCAGTTACATACTCAGAATCTGTACTACTGCGCAAATAGGCATGTCTCTTTAGGCAAAAAACTCCTTTCTGACAAAGTTGCCCAAATGCATCTCAGAAGTGTGCAACTTGTTCCCTGAGATAGAAAACGTAGAGAAACGTTACTTTCTGCTAGCGCTGTGCTTCTACACATGTATTTGTTGAACGGTGAAAGCGCACAGTAATGCACTTTTTTCCCTGCAAATACACTGTTTCGAAGGAAATGGGAACACACTGAGGAGACACTTGTGGGAGCTACTGTGACTAAAACTGAGCTTCCCTACGCACAGGGAAGCAAGAGAAATGCTGATTTCATCAAGCCCAGTTACATACTCAGAATCTGTACTACTAAGCAAATAGGCATGTCTCTGTAGGCAAAAAACTCATTTCTGACAAAGTTTAACAAATGCATCTCAGAAGTGTGCCACTTGTTCCCTGAGTTAGAAAACGTCGAGAAACGGTCGTTTCAGCTAGCGCTGTGCTTCTAAACATGTATTTGCTGAACGGTGAAAGCGCACAGTAATTCACTTTTCTCCCAGCAAATACACTGTTTCTAAGGAAATGGGAACACACTGAGGAGACACTTGTGGGAGCTACTGTGACTAAAACTGAGCTTCCCTACGCACAGGGAAGCAAGAGAAATGCTGATTTCATCCAGCCCAGTTACATACTCAGAATCTGTACTACTGCGCAAATAGGCATGTCTCTTTAGGCAAAAAACTCATTTCTGACAAAGTTTAACAAATGCATCTCAGAAGTGTGCAACTTGTTCCCTGAGTTAGAAAACGTTGAGAAACGGTCGTTTCAGCTAGCGCTGTGCTTCTACACATGTATTTGCTGAACGGTGAAAGCGCACAGTTATGCACTTTTCTCCCAGCAAATACACTGTTTCTAAGGAACTGGGAACACACTGAGGAGACACTTGTGGGAGCTACTGTGACTAAAACTGAGCTTCCCTACGCACAGCGAAGCAAGAGAAATGCTGATTTCATCAAGCCCAGTTACATACTCAGAATCTGTACTACTGCGCAAATAGGCATGTCTCTGTAGGCAAAAAACTCATTTTTGAGAAAGTTACCCAATTGCATCTCAGAACTGTGTAACTTGTTCCCTGAGTTAGAAAACGTCGACAAACGGTCGTTTCTGCTAGCGCTGTGCTTCTACACATGTATTTGCTGAACGGTGAAAGCGCACAGTAATGCACTTTTATCCCAGCAAATACACTGTTTCTAAGGAAATGGGAACACACTGAGGAGACACTTGTGGGAGCTACTGTGACTAAAACTGAGCTTCCCTACGCACAGGGAAGCAAGAGAAATGCTGATTTCATCAAGCCCAGTTACATACTCAGAATCTGTACTACTGCGCAAATAGGCATGTCTCTGTAGGCAAAAAACTCATTTCTGACAAAGTTGCCCAAATGCATCTCAGAAGTGTGGAACTTTTTCCCTGAGTTAGAAAACGTCGAGAAACGTTCGTTTCTGCTAGCGCTGTGCTTCTACACATGTATTTGCTGAACGGTGAAAGCGCACAGTAATGCACTTTTATCCCAGCAAATACACTGTTTCTAAGGAAATGGGAACACACTGAGGAGACACTTGTGGGAGCTACTGTGACTAAAACTGAGCTTCCCTACGCACAGGGAAGCAAGAGAAATGCTGATTTCATCAAGCCCAGTTACATACTCAGAATCTGTACTACTGCGCAAATAGGCATGTCTCTTTAGGCAAAAAACTCATTTCTGACAAAGTTGCCCAAATGCATCTCAGAAGTGTGCAACTTGTTCCCTGAGTTAGAAAACGTCGAGAAACGGTCGTTTCTGCTAGCGCTGTGCTTCTACACATGTATTTGCTGAATGGTGAAAGCGCACAGTAATGCACTTTTCTCCCAGCAAATACACTGTTTCTAAGGAAATGGGAACACACTGAGGAGACACTTGTGGGAGCTACTGTGACTAAAACTGAGCTTCCCTACGCACAGGGAAGCAAGAGAAATGCTGATTTCATCAAGCCCAGTTACATACTCACAATCTGTACTACTGCGCAAATAGGCATGTCTCTGTAGGCAAAAAACTCATTTTTGAGAAAGTTACCCAAATGCATCTCAGAACTGTGTAACTTGTTCCCTGAGTTAGAAAACGTCGACAAACGGTCGTTTCAGCTAGCGCTGTGCTTCTACACATGTATTTGCTGAACGGTGAAAGCGCACAGTAATGCACTTTTCTCCCAACAAATACACTGTTTCTAAGGAAATGGGAACACACTAAGGAGACACTTGTGGGAGCTACTGTGACTAAAACTGAGCTTCCCTACGCACAGGGAAGCAAGAGAAATGCTGATTTCATCAAGCCCAGTTACATACTCAGAATCTGTACTACTGCGCAAATAGGCATCTCTCTGTAGGCAAAAAACTCATTTCTGACAAAGTTGCCCAAATGCATCTCAGAAGTGTGCCACTTGTTCCCTGAGTTAGAAAACGTCGAGAAACGGTTGTTTCTGCTAGCGCTGTGCTTCTACACATGTATTTGCTGAACGGTGAAAGCGCACAGTAATGCACTTTTATCCCAGCAAATACACTGTTTCTAAGGAAATGGGAACACACTGAGGAGACACTTGTGGGAGCTACTGTGTCGAAAACTGAGCTTCCCTACGCACAGGGAAGCAAGAGAAATGCTGATTTCATCAAGCCCAGTTACATACTCAGAATCTGTACTACTGCGCAAATAGGCATGTCTCTTTAGGCAAAAAACACGTTTCTGACAAAGTTGCCCAAATGCATCTCAGAAGTGTGCCACTTGTTCCCTGAGTTAGAAAACGTCGAGAAACGTTAGTTTCTGCTAGCGCTGTGCTTCTACACATGTATTTGCTGAACGGTGAAAGCGCACAGTAATGCACTTTTCTCCCAGCAAATACACTGTTACTAAGGAACTGGGAACACACTGAGGAGACACTTGTGGGAGCTACAGTGACTAAAACTGAGCTTCCCTACGCACAGGGAAGCAAGAGAAATGCTGATTTCATCCAGCCCAGTTACATACTCAGAATCTGTACTACTGCGCAAATAGGCATGTCTCTGTAGGCAAAAAACTCATTTTTGAGATAGTTACACAAATGCATCTCAGAAGTGTGCAACTTGTTCCCTCAGTTAGAAAACGTCGAGAAACGGTCGTTTCTGCTAGCGCTGTGCTTCTACACATATATTTGCTGAACGGTGAAAGCGCACAGTAATGCACTTTTCTCCCAGCAAATACACTGTTTCTAAGGAAATGTGAACACACTGTGGAGATACTTGTGGGAGCTACAGTCACGAAAACTGAGCTTCCCTATGCACAGGGAAGCAAGAGAAATGCTTATTTCATCAAGCCCAGTTTCATACTCAGAATCTGTATTACTGCGCAAAAAGGCATGTCTCTTTAGGCAAAAAACTCATTTCTGACAAAGTTGCCCAAATGCATCTCAGAAGTGTGCAACTTGTTCCCTGAGTTAGAAAACGTCGAGAAACGGTCGTTTCTGCTAGCGCTGTGCTTCTACACATGTATTTGCTGAACGGTGAAAGCGCACAGTAATGCACTTTACTCCCAGCAAATACACTGTTTCTAAGGAAATGGGAACACACTGAGGAGACACTTGTGGGAGCTACTGTGACTGAAACTGAGCTTCCCTACGCACAGGGAAGCAAGAAAAATGCTGATTTCATCAAGCCCAGGTACATACTCAGAATCTGTACTACTGCGCAAATAGGCATGTCTCTTTAGGCAAAAAACTCATTTCTGACAAAGTTGCCCAAATGCATCTCAGAAGTGTGCAACTTGTTCCCTGAGTTAGAAAACGTCGAGAAACGGTCGTTTCTGCTAGCGCTGTGCTTCAACACACGTATTTGCTGAACGGTGAAAGCGCACAGTAATGCACTTTTCTCCCAGCAAATACACTGTTTCTAAGGAAATGGGAACACACTGAGGAGACACTTGTGGGAGCTACTGTGACTAAAACTGAGCTTCCCTTCGCACAGGGAAGCAAGACAAATGCTGATTTCATCAAGCCCAGTTACATACTCAGAATCTGTACTACTGCGCAAATAGGCATGTCTCTTTAGGCAAAAAACTCATTTCTGACAAAGTTGCCCAAATGCATCTCAGAAGTGTGCAACTTGTTCCCTGAGTTAGAAAACATCGAGAAACGGTCTTTTCTGCTAGCGCTGTGCTTCTACACATATATTTGCTGAACGGTGTAAGCGCACAGTAATGCACTTTTCTCCCAGCAAATACACTGTTTCTAAGGAAATGGGAACACACTGAGGAGACACTTGTGGAAGCTACTGTGACTAAAACTGAGCTTCCCTACGCACAGGGAAGCAAGAGAAATGCTGATTTCATCAAGCCCAGTTACATACTCAGAATCTGTACTACTGCGCAAAAAGGCATGTCTCTTTAGGCAAAAAACTCATTTCTGACAAAGTTGCCCAAATGCATCTCAGAAGTGTGCAACTTGTTCCCTGAGTTAGAAAACGTCGAGAAACGGTCGTTTCTGCTAGCGCTGTGCTTCTACACATGTATTTGCTGAACGGTGAAAGCACACAGTAATGCACTTTACTCCCAGCAAATACACTGTTTCTAAGGAAATGGGAACACACTGAGGAGACACTTGTGGGAGCTACTGTGACTAAAACTGAGCTTCCCTACGCACAGGGAAGCAAGAAAAATGCTGATTTCATCAAGCCCAGGTACATACTCAGAATCTGTACTACTGCGCAAATAGGCATGTCTCTTTAGGCAAAAAACTCATTTCTGACAAAGTTGCCCAAATGCATCTCAGAAGTGTGCAACTTGTTCCCTGAGTTAGAAAACTTCGAGAAACGGTCTTTTCTGCTAGCGCTGTGCTTCTACACATGTACTTGCTGAACGGTGAAAGCGCACATTAATGCACTTTTCTCCCAGCAAATACACTGTTTCTAAGGAACTGAGAACACACTGAGGAGACACTTGTGGGAGCTACTGTGACTAAAACTGAGCTTCCCTATGCACAGGGAAGCAAGAGAAATCCTGATTTCATCAAGCCCAGTTACATACTCAGAATCTGTACTACTGCGCAAATAGGCATGTCTCTGTAGGCAAAAAACTCATTTTTGAGATAGTTACACAAATGCATCTCAGAAGTGTGCAACTTTTTCCCTGAGTTAGAAAACGTCGAGAAACGGTCGTTTCTGCTAGCGCTGTGCTTCTACACATGTATTTGCTGAACGGTGAAAGCGCACAGTAATGCACTTTTCTCCCAGCAAATACACTGTTTCTAAGGAAATGGGAACACACTGAGGAGACACTTGTGGGAGCTACTGTGACTAAAACTGAGCTTCCCTACGCACAGGGAAGCAAGAGAAATGCTGATTTCATCAAGCCCAGTTACATACTCAGAATCTGTACTACTGCGCAAATAGGCATGTCTCTTTAGGCAAAAAACTCCTTTCTGACAAAGTTGCCCAAATGCATCTCAGAAGTGTGCAACTTGTTCCCTGAGATAGAAAACGTAGAGAAACGTTACTTTCTGCTAGCGCTGTGCTTCTACACATGTATTTGTTGAACGGTGAAAGCGCACAGTAATGCACTTTTTTCCCTGCAAATACACTGTTTCGAAGGAAATGGGAACACACTGAGGAGACACTTGTGGGAGCTACTGTGACTAAAACTGAGCTTCCCTACGCACAGGGAAGCAAGAGAAATGCTGATTTCATCAAGCCCGGTTACATACTCAGAATCTGTACTACTGCGCAAATAGGCATGTCACTTTAGGCAAAAAACACATTTCTGACAAAGTGGCCCAAATGCATCTCAGAAGTGTGCAACTTGTTCCCTGAGTTAGAAAACGTCGAGAAACGGTCGTTTCTGCTAGCGCTGTGCTTCTACACATGTACTTGCTGAACGGTGAAAGCGCACAGTAATGCACTTTTCTCCCAGCAAATACACTGTTTCTAAGGAACTGAGAACACACTGAGGAGACACTTGTGGGAGCTACTGTGACTAAAACTGAGCTTCCCTACGCACAGGGAAGCAAGAGAAATGCTGATTTCATCAAGCCCAGTTACATACTCAGAATCTGTACTACTGCGCAAATAGGCATGTCTCTGTAGGCAAAAAACTCATTTTTGAGATAGTTACACAAATGCATCTCAGAAGTGTGCAACTTGTTCCCTGAGATAGAAAACGTAGAGAAACGTTACTTTCTGCTAGCGCTGTGCTTCTACACATGTATTTGTTGAACGGTGAAAGCGCACAGTAATGCACTTTTTTCCCTGCAAATACACTGTTTCGAAGGAAATGGGAACACACTGAGGAGACACTTGTGGGAGCTACTGTGACTAAAACTGAGCTTCCCTACTCACAGGGAAGCAAGAGAAATGCTGATTTCATCAAGCCCAGTTACATACTCAGAATCTGTACTACTGCGCAAATAGGCATGTCTCTGTAGGCAAAAAACTCATTTCTGACAAAGTTGCCCAAATGCATCTCAGAAGTGTGCCACTTGTTCCCTGAGTTAGAAAACGTCGAGAAACGGTCGTTTCAGCTAGCGCTGTGCTTCTAAACATGTATTTGCTGAACGGTGAAAGCGCACAGTAATTCACTTTTCTCCCAGCAAATACACTGTTTCTAAGGAACTGGGAACACACTGAGGAGACACTTGTGGGAGCTACTGTGACTAAAACTGAGCTTCCCTACGCACAGGGAAGCATGAGAAATGCTGATTTCATCAAGCCCAGTTACATACTCAGAATCTGTACTACTGCGCAAATAGGCATGTCTCTTTAGGCAAAAAACTCATTTCTGACAAAGTTGCCCAAATGCATCTCAGAAGTGTGCAACTTGTTCCCTGAGTTAGAAAACGTCGAGAAACGTTAATTTCTGCTAGCGCTGTGCTTCTACACATGTATTTGCTGAACGGTGAAAGCGCACAGTAATGCACTTTTTCCCAGCAAATACACTTTTTCTAAGGAAATGGGAACACACTGAGGAGACACTTGTGGGAACTACTGTGACTAAAACTGAGCTTCCCTACGCACAGGGAAGCAAGAGAAATGCTGATTTCATCAAGCCCAGTTACATACTCAGAATCTGTACTACTGCGCAAATAGGCATGTCTCTTTAGGCAAAAAACTCATTTTTGAGAAAGTTACCCAAATGCATCTCAGAAGTGTGTAACTTGTTCCCTGAGTTAGAAAACGTCGAGAAACGGTCGTTTCAGCTAGCGCTGTACTTCTACACATGTATTTGCTGAACGGTGAAGGCGCACAGTAATGCACTTTTCTCCCAACAAATACACTGTTTCTAAGGAAATGGGAACACACTAAGGAGACACTTGTGGGAGCTACTGTGACTAAAACTGAGCTTCCCTACGCACAGGGAAGCGAGAGAAATGCTGATTTCATCAAGCCCAGTTACCTACTCAGAATCTGTACTACTGCGCAAATAGGCATGTCTCTGTAGGCAAAAAACTCATTTCTGACATAGTTGCCCAAATGCATCTCAGAAGTGTGCAACTTGTTCCCTGAGTTAGAAAACATCGAGAAACGTTCGTTTCTGCTAGCGCTGTGCTTCTACACATGTATTTGCTGAACGGTGAAAGCGCACAGTAATTCACTTTTCTCCCAGCAAATACACTGTTTCTAAGGAACTGGGAACACACTGAGGAGACACTTGTGGGAGCTACTGTGACTAAAAGTGAGCTTCCCTACGCACAGGGAAGCAAGAGAAATGCTGATTTCATCAAGCCCAGTTACATACTCACAATCTGTACTACTGCGCAAATAGGCATGTCTCTGTAGGCAAAAAACTCATTTTTGAGAAAGTTACCCAAATGCATCTCAGAACTGTGTAACTTGTTCCCTGAGTTAGAAAACGTCGACAAACGGTCGTTTCAGCTAGCGCTGTGCTTCTACACATGTATTTGCTGAACGGTGAAAGCGCACAGTAATGCACTTTTCTCCCAACAAATACACTGTTTCTAAGGAAATGGGAACACACTAAGGAGACACTTGTGGGAGCTACTGTGACTAAAACTGAGCTTCCCTACGCACAGGGAAGCAAGAGAAATGCTGATTTCATCAAGCCCAGTTACATACTCAGAATCTGTACTACTGCGCAAATAGGCATCTCTCTGTAGGCAAAAAACTCATTTCTGACAAAGTTGCCCAAATGCATCTCAGAAGTGTGCCACTTGTTCCCTGAGTTAGAAAACGTCGAGAAACGGTTGTTTCTGCTAGCGCTGTGCTTCTACACATGTATTTGCTGAACGGTGAAAGCGCACAGTAATGCACTTTTATCCCAGCAAATACACTGTTTCTAAGGAAATGGGAACACACTGAGGAGACACTTGTGGGAGCTACTGTGTCGAAAACTGAGCTTCCCTACGCACAGGGAAGCAAGAGAAATGCTGATTTCATCAAGCCCAGTTACATACTCAGAATCTGTACTACTGCGCAAATAGGCATGTCTCTTTAGGCAAAAAACACGTTTCTGACAAAGTTGCCCAAATGCATCTCAGAAGTGTGCCACTTGTTCCCTGAGTTAGAAAACGTCGAGAAACGTTAGTTTCTGCTAGCGCTGTGCTTCTACACATGTATTTGCTGAACGGTGAAAGCGCACAGTAATGCACTTTTCTCCCAGCAAATACACTGTTACTAAGGAACTGGGAACACACTGAGGAGACACTTGTGGGAGCTACAGTGACTAAAACTGAGCTTCCCTACGCACAGGGAAGCAAGAGAAATGCTGATTTCATCCAGCCCAGTTACATACTCAGAATCTGTACTACTGCGCAAATAGGCATGTCTCTGTAGGCAAAAAACTCATTTTTGAGATAGTTACACAAATGCATCTCAGAAGTGTGCAACTTGTTCCCTCAGTTAGAAAACGTCGAGAAACGGTCGTTTCTGCTAGCGCTGTGCTTCTACACATATATTTGCTGAACGGTGAAAGCGCACAGTAATGCACTTTTCTCCCAGCAAATACACTGTTTCTAAGGAAATGTGAACACACTGTGGAGATACTTGTGGGAGCTACAGTCACGAAAACTGAGCTTCCCTATGCACAGGGAAGCAAGAGAAATGCTTATTTCATCAAGCCCAGTTTCATACTCAGAATCTGTATTACTGCGCAAAAAGGCATGTCTCTTTAGGCAAAAAACTCATTTCTGACAAAGTTGCCCAAATGCATCTCAGAAGTGTGCAACTTGTTCCCTGAGTTAGAAAACGTCGAGAAACGGTCGTTTCTGCTAGCGCTGTGCTTCTACACATGTATTTGCTGAACGGTGAAAGCGCACAGTAATGCACTTTACTCCCAGCAAATACACTGTTTCTAAGGAAATGGGAACACACTGAGGAGACACTTGTGGGAGCTACTGTGACTGAAACTGAGCTTCCCTACGCACAGGGAAGCAAGAAAAATGCTGATTTCATCAAGCCCAGGTACATACTCAGAATCTGTACTACTGCGCAAATAGGCATGTCTCTTTAGGCAAAAAACTCATTTCTGACAAAGTTGCCCAAATGCATCTCAGAAGTGTGCAACTTGTTCCCTGAGTTAGAAAACGTCGAGAAACGGTCGTTTCTGCTAGCGCTGTGCTTCAACACACGTATTTGCTGAACGGTGAAAGCGCACAGTAATGCACTTTTCTCCCAGCAAATACACTGTTTCTAAGGAAATGGGAACACACTGAGGAGACACTTGTGGGAGCTACTGTGACTAAAACTGAGCTTCCCTTCGCACAGGGAAGCAAGACAAATGCTGATTTCATCAAGCCCAGTTACATACTCAGAATCTGTACTACTGCGCAAATAGGCATGTCTCTTTAGGCAAAAAACTCATTTCTGACAAAGTTGCCCAAATGCATCTCAGAAGTGTGCAACTTGTTCCCTGAGTTAGAAAACATCGAGAAACGGTCTTTTCTGCTAGCGCTGTGCTTCTACACATATATTTGCTGAACGGTGTAAGCGCACAGTAATGCACTTTTCTCCCAGCAAATACACTGTTTCTAAGGAAATGGGAACACACTGAGGAGACACTTGTGGAAGCTACTGTGACTAAAACTGAGCTTCCCTACGCACAGGGAAGCAAGAGAAATGCTGATTTCATCAAGCCCAGTTACATACTCAGAATCTGTACTACTGCGCAAAAAGGCATGTCTCTTTAGGCAAAAAACTCATTTCTGACAAAGTTGCCCAAATGCATCTCAGAAGTGTGCAACTTGTTCCCTGAGTTAGAAAACGTCGAGAAACGGTCGTTTCTGCTAGCGCTGTGCTTCTACACATGTATTTGCTGAACGGTGAAAGCACACAGTAATGCACTTTACTCCCAGCAAATACACTGTTTCTAAGGAAATGGGAACACACTGAGGAGACACTTGTGGGAGCTACTGTGACTAAAACTGAGCTTCCCTACGCACAGGGAAGCAAGAAAAATGCTGATTTCATCAAGCCCAGGTACATACTCAGAATCTGTACTACTGCGCAAATAGGCATGTCTCTTTAGGCAAAAAACTCATTTCTGACAAAGTTGCCCAAATGCATCTCAGAAGTGTGCAACTTGTTCCCTGAGTTAGAAAACTTCGAGAAACGGTCTTTTCTGCTAGCGCTGTGCTTCTACACATGTACTTGCTGAACGGTGAAAGCGCACATTAATGCACTTTTCTCCCAGCAAATACACTGTTTCTAAGGAACTGAGAACACACTGAGGAGACACTTGTGGGAGCTACTGTGACTAAAACTGAGCTTCCCTATGCACAGGGAAGCAAGAGAAATCCTGATTTCATCAAGCCCAGTTACATACTCAGAATCTGTACTACTGCGCAAATAGGCATGTCTCTGTAGGCAAAAAACTCATTTTTGAGATAGTTACACAAATGCATCTCAGAAGTGTGCAACTTTTTCCCTGAGTTAGAAAACGTCGAGAAACGGTCGTTTCTGCTAGCGCTGTGCTTCTACACATGTATTTGCTGAACGGTGAAAGCGCACAGTAATGCACTTTTCTCCCAGCAAATACACTGTTTCTAAGGAAATGGGAACACACTGAGGAGACACTTGTGGGAGCTACTGTGACTAAAACTGAGCTTCCCTACGCACAGGGAAGCAAGAGAAATGCTGATTTCATCAAGCCCAGTTACATACTCAGAATCTGTACTACTGCGCAAATAGGCATGTCTCTTTAGGCAAAAAACTCCTTTCTGACAAAGTTGCCCAAATGCATCTCAGAAGTGTGCAACTTGTTCCCTGAGATAGAAAACGTAGAGAAACGTTACTTTCTGCTAGCGCTGTGCTTCTACACATGTATTTGTTGAACGGTGAAAGCGCACAGTAATGCACTTTTTTCCCTGCAAATACACTGTTTCGAAGGAAATGGGAACACACTGAGGAGACACTTGTGGGAGCTACTGTGACTAAAACTGAGCTTCCCTACGCACAGGGAAGCAAGAGAAATGCTGATTTCATCAAGCCCGGTTACATACTCAG
Source organism: Acomys minous (assembly GCF_964271855.1). NCBI lineage: Eukaryota > Metazoa > Chordata > Mammalia > Rodentia > Muridae > Acomys > Acomys minous. The sequence goes on from NW_028182180.1 coordinate 1,015,483, forward strand.
AATCTGTACTACTGCGCAAATAGGCATGTCTCTTTAGGCAAAAAACACATTTCTGACAAAGTGGCCCAAATGCATCTCAGAAGTGTGCAACTTGTTCCCTGAGTTAGAAAACGTCGAGAAACGGTCGTTTCTGCTAGCGCTGTGCTTCTACACATGTACTTGCTGAACGGTGAAAGCGCACAGTAATGCACTTTTCTCCCAGCAAATACACTGTTTCTAAGGAACTGAGAACACACTGAGGAGACACTTGTGGGAGCTACTGTGACTAAAACTGAGCTTCCCTACGCACAGGGAAGCAAGAGAAATGCTGATTTCATCAAGCCCAGTTACATACTCAGAATCTGTACTACTGCGCAAATAGGCATGTCTCTGTAGGCAAAAAACTCATTTTTGAGATAGTTACACAAATGCATCTCAGAAGTGTGCAACTTGTTCCCTGAGATAGAAAACGTAGAGAAACGTTACTTTCTGCTAGCGCTGTGCTTCTACACATGTATTTGTTGAACGGTGAAAGCGCACAGTAATGCACTTTTTTCCCTGCAAATACACTGTTTCGAAGGAAATGGGAACACACTGAGGAGACACTTGTGGGAGCTACTGTGACTAAAACTGAGCTTCCCTACTCACAGGGAAGCAAGAGAAATGCTGATTTCATCAAGCCCAGTTACATACTCAGAATCTGTACTACTGCGCAAATAGGCATGTCTCTGTAGGCAAAAAACTCATTTCTGACAAAGTTGCCCAAATGCATCTCAGAAGTGTGCCACTTGTTCCCTGAGTTAGAAAACGTCGAGAAACGGTCGTTTCAGCTAGCGCTGTGCTTCTAAACATGTATTTGCTGAACGGTGAAAGCGCACAGTAATTCACTTTTCTCCCAGCAAATACACTGTTTCTAAGGAACTGGGAACACACTGAGGAGACACTTGTGGGAGCTACTGTGACTAAAACTGAGCTTCCCTACGCACAGGGAAGCATGAGAAATGCTGATTTCATCAAGCCCAGTTACATACTCAGAATCTGTACTACTGCGCAAATAGGCATGTCTCTTTAGGCAAAAAACTCATTTCTGACAAAGTTGCCCAAATGCATCTCAGAAGTGTGCAACTTGTTCCCTGAGTTAGAAAACGTCGAGAAACGTTAATTTCTGCTAGCGCTGTGCTTCTACACATGTATTTGCTGAACGGTGAAAGCGCACAGTAATGCACTTTTTCCCAGCAAATACACTTTTTCTAAGGAAATGGGAACACACTGAGGAGACACTTGTGGGAACTACTGTGACTAAAACTGAGCTTCCCTACGCACAGGGAAGCAAGAGAAATGCTGATTTCATCAAGCCCAGTTACATACTCAGAATCTGTACTACTGCGCAAATAGGCATGTCTCTTTAGGCAAAAAACTCATTTTTGAGAAAGTTACCCAAATGCATCTCAGAAGTGTGTAACTTGTTCCCTGAGTTAGAAAACGTCGAGAAACGGTCGTTTCAGCTAGCGCTGTACTTCTACACATGTATTTGCTGAACGGTGAAGGCGCACAGTAATGCACTTTTCTCCCAACAAATACACTGTTTCTAAGGAAATGGGAACACACTAAGGAGACACTTGTGGGAGCTACTGTGACTAAAACTGAGCTTCCCTACGCACAGGGAAGCGAGAGAAATGCTGATTTCATCAAGCCCAGTTACCTACTCAGAATCTGTACTACTGCGCAAATAGGCATGTCTCTGTAGGCAAAAAACTCATTTCTGACATAGTTGCCCAAATGCATCTCAGAAGTGTGCAACTTGTTCCCTGAGTTAGAAAACATCGAGAAACGTTCGTTTCTGCTAGCGCTGTGCTTCTACACATGTATTTGCTGAACGGTGAAAGCGCACAGTAATTCACTTTTCTCCCAGCAAATACACTGTTTCTAAGGAACTGGGAACACACTGAGGAGACACTTGTGGGAGCTACTGTGACTAAAAGTGAGCTTCCCTACGCACAGGGAAGCAAGAGAAATGCTGATTTCATCAAGCCCAGTTAAATACTCAGAATCTGTACTACTGCGCAAATAGGCATGTCTCTGTTGGCAAAAAACTCATTTCTGACAAAGTTTAACAAATGCATCTCAGAAGTTTGCCACTTGTTCCCTGAGTTAGAAAACGTCGAGAAACGGTCGTTTCAGCTAGCGCTGTGCTTCTACACATGTATTTGCTGAACGGTGAAAGCGCACAGTAATGCACTTTTCTCCCAGCAAATACACTGTTTCTAAGGAACTGGGAACACACTGAGGAGACACTTGTGGGAGCTACTGTGACTAAAACTGAGCTTCCCTACGCACAACGAAGCAAGAGAAATGCTGATTTCATCAAGCCCAGTTACATACTCAGAATCTGTACTACTGCGCAAATAGGCGTGTCTCTGTAGGCAAAAAACTCATTTTTGAGAAAGTTACCCAAATGCATCTCAGAACTGTGTAACTTGTTCCCTGAGTTAGAAAACGTCGACAAACGGTCGTTTCTGCTAGCGCTGTACTTCTACACATGTATTTGCTGAACGGTGAAAGCGCACAGTAATGCACTTTTATCCCAGCAAATACACTGTTTCTAAGGAAATGGGAACACACTGAGGAGACACTTGTGGGAGCTACTGTGACTAAAACTGAGCTTCCCTACGCACAGGGAAGCAAGAGAAATGCTGATTTCATCAAGCCCAGTTACATACTCAGAATCTGTACTACTGCGCAAATAGGCATGTCTCTGTAGGCAAAAAACTCATTTTTGAGAAAGTTACCCAAATGCATCTCAGAACTGTGTAACTTGTTCCCTGAGTTAGAAAACGTCGACAAACGGTCGTTTCAGCTAGCGCTGTGCTTCTACACATGTATTTGCTGAACGGTGAAAGCGCACAGTAATTCACTTTTCTCCCAGCAAATACACTGTTTCTAAGGAACTGGGAACACACTGAGGAGACACTTGTGGGAGCTACTGTGACTAAAACTGAGCTTCCCTACGCACAGGGAAGCAAGAGAAATGCTGATTTCATCAAGCCCAGTTACATACTCAGAATCTGTACTACTGCGCAAATAGGCATGTCTCTGTAGGCAAAAAACTCATTTTTGAGATAGTTACACAAATGCATCTCAGAAGTGTGCAACTTTTTCCCTGAGTTAGAAAACGTCGAGAAACGGTCGTTTCTGCTAGCGCTGTGCTTCTACACATGTATTTGCTGAACGGTGAAAGCGCACAGTAATGCACTTTTCTCCCAGCAAATACACTTTTTCTAAGGAAATGGGAACACACTGAGGAGACACTTGTGGGAGCTACTGTGACTAAAACTGAGCTTCCCTACGCACAGGGAAGCAAGAGAAATGCTGATTTCATCAAGCCCAGTTACATACTCAGAATCTGTACTACTGCGCAAATAGGCATGTCTCTTTAGGCAAAAAACTCCTTTCTGACAAAGTTGCCCAAATGCATCTCAGAAGTGTGCAACTTGTTCCCTGAGATAGAAAACGTAGAGAAATGTTACTTTCTGCTAGCGCTGTGCTTCTACACATGTATTTGTTGAACGGTGAAAGCGCACAGTAATGCACTTTTTTCCCTGCAAATACACTGTTTCGAAGGAAATGGGAACACACTGAGGAGACACTTGTGGGAGCTACTGTGACTAAAACTGAGCTTCCCTACGCACAGGGAAGCAAGAGAAATGCTGATTTCATCAAGCCCAGTTACATACTCAGAATCTGTACTACTACGCAAATAGGCATGTCTCTGTAGGCAAAAAACTCATTTCTGACAAAGTTTAACAAATGCATCTCAGAAGTGTGCCACTTGTTCCCTGAGTTAGAAAACGTCGAGAAACGGTCGTTTCAGCTAGCGCTGTGCTTCTAAACATGTATTTGCTGAACGGTGAAAGCGCACAGTAATTCACTTTTCTCCCAGCAAATACACTGTTTCTAAGGAAATGGGAACACACTGAGGAGACACTTGTGGGAGCTACTGTGACTAAAACTGAGCTTCCCTACGCACAGGGAAGCAAGAGAAATGCTGATTTCATCCAGCCCAGTTACATACTCAGAATCTGTACTACTGCGCAAATAGGCATGTCTCTTTAGGCAAAAAACTCATTTCTGACAAAGTTTAACAAATGCATCTCAGAAGTGTGCAACTTGTTCCCTGAGTTAGAAAACGTTGAGAAACGGTCGTTTCAGCTAGCGCTGTGCTTCTACACATGTATTTGCTGAACGGTGAAAGCGCACAGTTATGCACTTTTCTCCCAGCAAATACACTGTTTCTAAGGAACTGGGAACACACTGAGGAGACACTTGTGGGAGCTACTGTGACTAAAACTGAGCTTCCCTACGCACAGCGAAGCAAGAGAAATGCTGATTTCATCAAGCCCAGTTACATACTCAGAATCTGTACTACTGCGCAAATAGGCATGTCTCTGTAGGCAAAAAACTCATTTTTGAGAAAGTTACCCAAATGCATCTCAGAACTGTGTAACTTGTTCCCTGAGTTAGAAAACGTCGACAAACGGTCGTTTCTGCTAGCGCTGTGCTTCTACACATGTATTTGCTGAACGGTGAAAGCGCACAGTAATGCACTTTTCTCCCAGCAAATACACTGTTTCTAAGGAAATGGGAACACACTAAGGAGACACTTGTGGGAGCTACTGTGACTAAAACTGAGCTTCCCTACGCACAGGGAAGCAAGAGAAATGCTGATTTCATCAAGCCCAGTTACATACTCAGAATCTGTACTACTGCGCAAATAGGCATGTCTCTTTAGGCAAAAAACTCATTTCTGACAAAGTTGCCCAAATGCATCTCAGAAGTGTGCAACTTGTTCCCTGAGTTAGAAAACGTCGAGAAACGGTCGTTTCTGCTAGCGCTGTGCTTCTACACATGTATTTGCTGAATGGTGAAAGCGCACAGTAATGCACTTTTCTCCCAGCAAATACACTGTTTCTAAGGAAATGGGAACACACTGAGGAGACACTTGTGGGAGCTACTGTGACTAAAACTGAGCTTCCCTACGCACAGGGAAGCAAGAGAAATGCTGATTTCATCAAGCCCAGTTACATACTCACAATCTGTACTACTGCGCAAATAGGCATGTCTCTGTAGGCAAAAAACTCATTTTTGAGAAAGTTACCCAAATGCATCTCAGAACTGTGTAACTTGTTCCCTGAGTTAGAAAACGTCGACAAACGGTCGTTTCAGCTAGCGCTGTGCTTCTACACATGTATTTGCTGAACGGTGAAAGCGCACAGTAATGCACTTTTCTCCCAACAAATACACTGTTTCTAAGGAAATGGGAACACACTAAGGAGACACTTGTGGGAGCTACTGTGACTAAAACTGAGCTTCCCTACGCACAGGGAAGCAAGAGAAATGCTGATTTCATCAAGCCCAGTTACATACTCAGAATCTGTACTACTGCGCAAATAGGCATCTCTCTGTAGGCAAAAAACTCATTTCTGACAAAGTTGCCCAAATGCATCTCAGAAGTGTGCCACTTGTTCCCTGAGTTAGAAAACGTCGAGAAACGGTTGTTTCTGCTAGCGCTGTGCTTCTACACATGTATTTGCTGAACGGTGAAAGCGCACAGTAATGCACTTTTATCCCAGCAAATACACTGTTTCTAAGGAAATGGGAACACACTGAGGAGACACTTGTGGGAGCTACTGTGTCGAAAACTGAGCTTCCCTACGCACAGGGAAGCAAGAGAAATGCTGATTTCATCAAGCCCAGTTACATACTCAGAATCTGTACTACTGCGCAAATAGGCATGTCTCTTTAGGCAAAAAACACGTTTCTGACAAAGTTGCCCAAATGCATCTCAGAAGTGTGCCACTTGTTCCCTGAGTTAGAAAACGTCGAGAAACGTTAGTTTCTGCTAGCGCTGTGCTTCTACACATGTATTTGCTGAACGGTGAAAGCGCACAGTAATGCACTTTTCTCCCAGCAAATACACTGTTACTAAGGAACTGGGAACACACTGAGGAGACACTTGTGGGAGCTACAGTGACTAAAACTGAGCTTCCCTACGCACAGGGAAGCAAGAGAAATGCTGATTTCATCCAGCCCAGTTACATACTCAGAATCTGTACTACTGCGCAAATAGGCATGTCTCTGTAGGCAAAAAACTCATTTTAGAGATAGTTACACAAATGCATCTCAGAAGTGTGCAACTTGTTCCCTGAGTTAGAAAACGTCGAGAAACGTTCGTTTCTGCTAGCGCTGTGCTTCTACACATGTATTTGCTGAGCGGTGAAAGCGCACAGTAATGCACTTTTCTCCCAGCAAATACACTGTTTCTAAGGAAATGGGAACACACTGAGGAGACACTTGTGGGAACTACAGTGACTAAAACTGAGCTTCGCTACGCACAGGGAAGCAAGAGAAATGCTGATTTCATCAAGCCCAGTTACATACTCAGAATCTGTACTACTGCGCAAATAGGCATGTCTCTGTAGGCAAAAAACTCATTTCTTACAAAGTTTACCAAATGCATCTCAGAAGTGTGCCACTTGTTCCCTGAGTTAGAAAACGTTGAGAAACGGTCGTTTCAGCTAGCGCTGTGCTTCTAAACATGTATTTGCTGAACGGTGAAAGCGCACAGAAATTCTCTTTTCTCCCAGCAAATACACTGTTTCTAAGGAACTGGGAACACACTGAGGAGACACTTGTGGGAGCTACTGTGACTAAAACTGAGCTTCCCTACGCACAGGGAAGCAAGAGAAAAGCTGATTTAATCAAGCCCAGGTACATACTCAGAATCTGTACTACTGCGCAAATAGGCATGTCTCTGTAGGCAAAAAACTCATTTTTGAGATAGTTACACAAATGCATCTCAGAAGTGTGCAACTTGTTCCCTGAGTTAGAAAACATCGAGAAACGGTCGTTTCTGCTAGCGCTGTGCTTCTACACATGTATTTGCTGAACGGTGAAAGCGCACAGTAATGCACTTTTCTCCCAGCAAATACACTGTTTCTAAGGAAATGGGAACACACTAAGGAGACACTTGTGGGAGCTACTGTGACTAAAACTGAGCTTCCCTACGCACAGGGAAGCAAGAGAAATGCTGATTTCATCAAGCCCAGTTACATACTCAGAATCTGTACTACTGCGCAAATAGGCATGTCTCTGTAGGCAAAAAACTCATTTCTGACAAAGTTGCCCAAATGCATCTCAGAAGTGTGCATCTTGTTCCATGAGTTAGAAAACGGTGAGAAATGGTTGTTTCTGCTAGCGCTGTGCTTCTACACATGTATTTGCTGAACGGTGAAAGTGCACAGTAATGCACCTTTCTTCCAGCAAATACACTGTTTCTAAGGAAATGGGAACACACTGAGGAGACACTTGTGGGAGCTACTGTGACGAAAACTGAGCTTCCCTACGCACAGGGAAGCAAGAGAAATGCTGATTTCATCAAGCCCAGTTACATACTCAGAATCTGTCCTACTGCGCAAATAGGCATGTCTCTTTAGGCAAAAAACTAATTTCTGACAAAGTTGACCAAAGGCATCTCAGAAGTGTGCCATTTGTTCCCTGAGTTAGAAAACGTCGAGAAACGTTAGTTTCTGCTAGCGCTGTGCTTCTACACATGTATTTGCTGAACGGTGAAAGCGCACAGTAATGCACTTTTCTCCCAGCAAATACACTGTTTCTAAGGAAATGGGAACACACTGAGGAGACACTTGTGGGAGCTACTGTGACTAAAACTGAGCTTCCCTACGCACAGGGAAGCAAGAGAAATGCTGATTTCATCAAGCCCAGTTACATACTCAGAATCTGTGCTACTGCGCAAATAGGCATGTCTCTGTAGGCAAAAAACTCATTTTTGAGAAAGTTACCCAAATGCATCTCAGAAGTGTGCAACTTGTTCCCTGAGTTAGAAAACGTCGAGAAACGGACGTTTCTGCTAGCGCTGTGCTTCTACACATGTATTTGCTGAACGGTGAAAGCGCACAGTAATGCACTTTTATCCCAGCAAATACACTGTTTCTAAGGAAATGGGAACACACTGAGGAGACACTTGTGGGTGCTACTGTGACGAAAACTGAGCTTCCCTACGCACAGGGAAGCAAGAGAAATGCTGATTTCATCAAGCCCAGTTACATACTCAGAATCTGTACTACTGCGCAAATAGGCATGTCTCTTTAGGCAAAAAACTCGTTTCTGACAAAGTTGCCCAAATGCATCTCAGAAGTGTGCCACTTGTTCCCTGAGTTAGAAAACGTCGAGAAACGGTCGTTTCTGCTAGCGCTGTGCTTCTACACATGTATTTGCTGAACGGTGAAAGCGCACAGTAATGCACTTTTCTCCCAGCAAATACACTGTTTCTAAGGAACTGGGAACACACTGAGGAGACACTTGTGGGAGCTACTGTGACTAAAACTGAGCTTCCCTACGCACAGGGAAGCAAGAGAATGCTGATTTCATCAAGCCCAGTTACCTACTCAGAATCTGTCCTACTGTGCAAATAGGCATGTCTCTTTAGGCAAAAAACTCATTTCTGACAAAGTTGCCCAAATGCATCTCAGAAGTGTGCAACTTGTTCCCTGAGTTAGAAAACATCGAGAAACGTTAGTTTCTGCTAGCGCTGTGCTTCTACACATGTATTTGCTGAACAGTGAAAGCGCACAGTAATGCACTTTTCTCCCAGCAAATACACTGTTTCTAAGGAAATGGTAACACACTGAGGAGACACTTGTGGGAGCTACTGTGACTGAAACTGAGCTTCCCTACGCACAGGGAAGCAAGAGAAATGCTGATTTCATCAAGCCCAGGTACATACTCAGAATCTGTACTACTGCGGAAATAGGCATGTCTCTGTAGGCAAAAAACTCATTTCTGACAAAGTTGCCCAAATGCATCTCAGAAGTGTGCAACTTGTTCCCTGAGTTAGAAAACGTCGAGAAACGTTAGTTTCTGCTAGCGCTGTGCTTCTACACATGTATTTGCTGAACGGTGAAAGCGCACAGTAATGCACTTTTCTCCCAGCAAATACACTGTTTCTAAGAAAATGGTAACACACTGAGGAGACACTTGTGGGAGCTACTGTGACGAAAACTGAGCTTCCCTACGCACAGGGAAGCAAGAGAAATGCTGATTTCATCAAGCACAGTTACATACTCAGAATGTGTACTACTGCGCAAATAGGAATGTCTCTTTAGGCAAAAAACTCATTTCTGACAAAGTTGCCCAAATGCATCTCAGAAGTGTGCAACTTGTTCCCTGAGTCAGAAAACGTCGAGAAACGTTCGTTTCTGCTAGCGCTGTGCTTCTACACATGTATTTGCTGAACGGTGAAAGCGCACAGTAATGCACTTTTCTCCCAGCAAATACACTGTTTCTAAGGAAATGGGAACACACTGAGGAGACACTTGTGGGAGCTACTGTGACTAAAACTGAGCTTCCCTACGCACAGGGAAGCAAGAGAAATGCTGATTTCATCAAGCCCAGTTACATACTCAGAATCTGTCCTACTGTGCAAATAGGCATGTCTCTTTAGGCAAAAAACTCATTTCTGACAAAGTTGCCCAAATGCATCTCAGAAGTGTGCAACTTGTTCCCTGAGTCAGAAAACGTCGAGAAACGGTCGTTTCTGCTAGCGCTGTGCTTCTACACATGTATTTGCTGAACGGTGAAAGCGCACAGTAATGCACTTTTCTCCCAACAAATACACTGTTTCTAAGGAAATGGGAACACACTAAGGAGACACTTGTGGGAGCTACTGTGACTAAAACTGAGCTTCCCTACGCACAGGGAAGCAAGAGAAATGCTGATTTCATCAAGCCCAGTTACATACTCAGAATCTGTACTACTGCGCAAATAGGCATGTCTCTGTAGGCAAAAAACTCATTTTTGAGAAAGTTACCCAAATGCATCTCAGAAGTGTGCAACTTGTTCCCTGAGTTAGAAAACTTTGAGAAAGGGTCGTTTCTGCTAGCGCTGTGCTTCTACACATGTATTTGCTGAACGGTGAAAGCGCACAGTAATGCACTTTTCTCCCAGCAAATACACTGTTTCTAAGGAAATGGGAACACACTAAGGAGACACTTGTGGGAGCTACTGTGACTAAAACTGAGCTTCCCTACGCACAGGGAAACAAGAGAAATGCTGATTTCATCAAGCCCAGTTACATACTCAGAATCTGTACTACTGCGCAAATAGGCATGTCTCTGTAGGCAAAAAACTCATTTCTGACAAAGTTGCCCAAATGCATCTCAGAAGTGTGCAACTTGTTCCCTGAGTTAGAAAACGTCGAGAAACGGTCGTTTCTGCTAGCGCTGTGCTTCTACACATGTATTTGCTGAACGGTGAGCGCACAGTAATGCACTTTTATCCCAGCAAATACACTGTTTCTAAGGAAATGGGAACACACTGAGGAGACACTTGTGGGAGCTACTGTGACGAAAACTGAGCTTCCCTACGCACAGGGAAGCAAGAGAAATGCTGATTTCATCAAGCCCAGTTACATACTCAGAATCTGTACTACTGCGCAAATAGGCATGTCTCTTTAGGCAAAAAACTCGTTTCTGACAAAGTTGCCCAAATGCATCTCAGAAGTGTGCCACTTGTTCCCTGAGTTAGAAAACGTCGAGAAACGTTAGTTTCTGCTAGCGCTGTGCTTCTACACATGTATTTCCTGAACGGTGAAAGCGCACAGTAATGCACTTTTCTCCCAGCAAATACACTGTTTCTAAAGAACTGGGAGCACACTGAGGAGACACTTGTGGGAGCTACTGTGACTAAAAGTGAGCTTCCCTAAGCACAGGGAAGCAAGAGAAATGCTGATTTCATCAAGCCCAGTTACATACTCAGAATCTGTACTACTGTGCAAATAGGCGTGTCTCTATAGGCAAAAAAACTCATTTCTGACAAAGTTTACCAAATGCATCTCAGAAGTGTGCCACTTGTTCCCTGAGTTAGAAAACGTCGAGAAACGGTCGTTTCAGCTAGCGCTGTGCTTCTACACATGTATTTGCTGAACGGTGAAAGCGCACAGTAATGCACTTTTCTCCCAGCAAATACACTGTTTCTAAGGAAATGGGAACACACTGAGGAGACACTTGTGGGAGCTACTGTGACTAAAACTGAGCTTCCCTACGCACAGGGAAGCAAGAGAAATGCTGATTTCATCCAGCCCAGTTACATACTCAGAATCTGTACTACTGCGCAAATAGGCATGTCTCTGTAGGCAAAAAACTCATTTTTGAGATAGTTACACAAATGCATCTCAGAAGTGTGCAACTTGTTCCCTGAGTTAGAAAATGTCGAGAAACGGTCGTTTCTGCTAGCGCTGTGCTTCTACACATGTATTTGCTGAACGGTGAAAGCGCACAGTAATGCACTTTTCTCCCAGCAAATACACTGTTTCTAAGGAAATGGGAACACACTGAGGAGACACTTGTGGGAGCTACTGTGACTAAAACTGAGCTTCCCTACGCACCGGGAAGCAAGAGAAATGCTGATTTCATCAAGCCCAGTTACATACTCAGAATCTGTACTACTGCGCAAATAGGCATGTCTCTGTAGGCAAAAAACTCATTTTTGAGAAAGTTACCCAAATGCATCTCAGAAGTGTGCAACTTGTTCCCTGAGTTAGAAAACGTCGAGAAACGGTCGTTTCTGCTAGCGCTGTGCTTCTACACATGTATTTGCTGAACGGTGAAAGCGCACAGTAATGCACTTTTCTCCCAGCAAATACACTGTTTCTAAGGAAATGGGAACACACTGAGGAGACACTTGTGGGAGCTACTGTGACGAAAACTGAGCTTCCCTACGCACAGGGAAGCAAGAGAAATGCTGATTTAATCAAGCCCAGTTACATACTCAGAATCTGTACTACTGCGCAAATAGGCATGTCTCTGTAGGCAAAAAACTCATTTCTGACAAAGTTGCCCAAATGCATCTCAGAAGTGTGCAACTCGTTCCCTGAGTTAGAAAACGTCGAGAAACGGTCGTTTCTGCTAGCGCTGTGCTTCTACACATGTATTTGCTGAACGGTGAAAGCGCACAGTAATGCACTTTTATCCCAGCAAATACACTGTTTCTAAGGAAATGGGAATACACTGAGGAGACACTTGTGGGAGCTACTGTGACGAAAACTGAGCTTCCCTACGCACAGGGAAGCAAGAGAAATGCTGATTTCATCAAGCCCAGTTACATACTCAGAATCTGTACTACTGCGCAAATAGGCATGTCTCTTTAGGCAAAAAACTCGTTTCTGACAAAGTTGCCCAAATGCATCTCAGAAGTGTGCCACTTGTTCCCTGAGTTAGAAAACGTCGAGAAACGGTCGTTTCAGCTAGCGCTGTGCTTCTACACATGTATTTGCTGAACGGTGAAAGCGCACAGTAATGCACTTTTCTCCCAGCAAATACACTGTTTCTAAGGAAATGGGAACACACTGAGGAGACACTTGTGGGAGCTACTGTGACTAAAACTGAGCTTCCCTACGCACAGGGAAGCAAGAGAAATGCTGATTTCATCAAGCCCAGTTACATACTCAGAATCTGTACTACTGCGCAAATAGGCATGTCTCTGTAGGCAAAAAACTCATTTTTGAGATAGTTACACAAATGCATCTCAGAAGTGTGCAACTTGTTCCCTGAGTTAGAAAATGTCGAGAAACGGTCGTTTCTGCTAGCGCTGTGCTTCTACACATGTATTTGCTGAACGGTGAAAGCGCACAGTAATGCACTTTTCTCCCAGCAAATACACTGTTTCTAAGGAAATGGGAACACACTGAGGAGACACTTGTGGGAGCTACTGTGACTAAAACTGAGCTTCCCTACGCACAGGGAAGCAAGAGAAATGCTGATTTCATCAAGCCCAGTTACATACTCAGAATCTGTACTACTGCGCAAATAGGCATGTCTCTGTAGGCAAAAAACTCATTTTTGAGAAAGTTACCCAAATGCATCTCAGAACTGTGTAAGTTGTTCCCTGAGTTAGAAAACGTCGACAAACGGTCGTTTCAGCTAGCGCTGTGCTTCTACACATGTATTTGCTGAACGGTGAAAGCGCACAGTAATGCACTTTTCTCCCAACAAATACACTGTTTCTAAGGAAATGGGAACACACTGAGGAGACACTTGTGGGAGCTACTGTGACTAAAACTGAGCTTCCCTACGCACAGGGAAGCGAGAGAAATGCTGATTTAATCAAGCCCAGTTACATACTCAGAATCTGTACTACTGCGCAAATAGGCATGTCTCTGTAGGCAAAAAACTCATTTTTGAGAAAGTTACCCAAATGCATCTCAGAAGTGTGCAACTTGTTCCCTGAGTTAGAAAACGTCGAGAAACGGTCGTTTCTGCTAGCGCTGTGCTTCTACACATGTATTTGCTGAACGGTGAAAGCGCACAGTAATGCACTTTTCTCCCAGCAAATACACTGTTTCTAAGGAAATGGGAACACACTGAGGAGACACTTGTGGGAGCTACTGTGACTAAAACTGAGCTTCCCTACGCACAGGGAAGCAAGAGAAATGCTGATTTCATCAAGCCCAGTTACATACTCAGAATCTGTACTACTGCGCAAATAGGCATGTCTCTGTAGGCAAAAAACTCATTTTTGAGAAAGTTACCCAAATGCATCTCAGAAGTGTGCAACTTGTTCCCTGAGTTAGAAAACGTCGAGAAACGGTCGTTTCTGCTAGCGCTGTGCTTCTACACATGTATTTGCTGAACGGTGAAAGCGCACAGTAATGCACTTTTCTCCCAGCAAATACACTGTTTCTAAGGAAATGGGAACACACTGAGGAGACACTTGTGGGAGCTACTGTGACGAAAACTGAGCATCCCTACGCACAGGGAAGCAAGAGAAATGCTGATTTCATCAAGCCCAGTTACATACTCAGAATCTGTACTACTGCGCAAATAGGCATGTCTCTGTAGGCAAAAAACTCATTTCTGACAAAGTTGCCCAAATGCATCTCAGAAGTGTGCAATTTGTTCCCTGAGTTAGAAAACGTCGAGAAACGGTCGTTTCTGCTAGCGCTGTGCTTCTACACATGTATTTGCTGAACGGTGAAAGCGCACAGTAATGCACTTTTATCCCAGCAAATACACTGTTTCTAAGGAAATGGGAATACACTGAGGAGACACTTGTGGGAGCTACTGTGACGAAAACTGAGCTTCCCTACGCACAGGGAAGCAAGAGAAATGCTGATTTCATCAAGCCCAGTTACATACTCAGAATCTGTACTACTGCGCAAATAGGCATGTCTCTTTAGGCAAAAAACTCGTTTCTGACAAAGTTGCCCAAATGCATCTCAGAAGTGTGCCACTTGTTCCCTGAGTTAGAAAACGTCGAGAAACGGTCGTTTCAGCTAGCGCTGTGCTTCTACACATGTATTTGCTGAACGGTGAAAGCGCACAGTAATGCACTTTTCTCCCAGCAAATACACTGTTTCTAAGGAAATGGGAACACACTGAGGAGACACTTGTGGGAGCTACTGTGACTAAAACTGAGCTTCCCTACGCACAGGGAAGCAAGAGAAATGCTGATTTCATCAAGCCCAGTTACATACTCAGAATCTGTACTACTGCGCAAATAGGCATGTCTCTGTAGGCAAAAAACTCATTTTTGAGATAGTTACACAAATGCATCTCAGAAGTGTGCAACTTGTTCCCTGAGTTAGAAAATGTCGAGAAACGGTCGTTTCTGCTAGCGCTGTGCTTCTACACATGTATTTGCTGAACGGTGAAAGCGCACAGTAATGCACTTTTCTCCCAGCAAATACACTGTTTCTAAGGAAATGGGAACACACTGAGGAGACACTTGTGGGAGCTACTGTGACTAAAACTGAGCTTCCCTACGCACAGGGAAGCAAGAGAAATGCTGATTTCATCAAGCCCAGTTACATACTCAGAATCTGTACTACTGCGCAAATAGGCATGTCTCTGTAGGCAAAAAACTCATTTTTGAGAAAGTTACCCAAATGCATCTCAGAACTGTGTAAGTTGTTCCCTGAGTTAGAAAACGTCGACAAACGGTCGTTTCAGCTAGCGCTGTGCTTCTACACATGTATTTGCTGAACGGTGAAAGCGCACAGTAATGCACTTTTCTCCCAACTAATACACTGTTTCTAAGGAAATGGGAACACACTAAGGAGACACTTGTGGGAGCTACTGTGACTAAAACTGAGCTTCCCTACGCACAGGGAAGCAAGAGAAATGCTGATTTCATCAAGCCCAGTTACATACTCAGAATCTGTACTACTGCGCAAATAGGCATGTCTCTGTAGGCAAAAAACTCATTTTTGAGAAAGTTACCCAAATGCATCTCAGAAGTGTGCAACTTGTTCCCTGAGTTAGAAAACGTCGAGAAACGGTCGTTTCTGCTAGCGCTGTGCTTCTACACATGTATTTGCTGAACGGTGAAAGCGCACAGTAATGCACTTTTCTCCCAGCAAATACACTGTTTCTAAGGAAATGGGAACACACTAAGGAGACACTTGTGGGAGCTACTGTGACTAAAACTGAGCTTCCCTACGCACAGGGAAGCAAGAGAAATGCTGATTTCATCAAGCCCAGTTACATACTCAGACTCTGTACTACTGCGCAAATAGGCATGTCTCTGTAGCCAAAAAACTCATTTCTGACAAAGTTGCCCAAATGCATCTCAGAAGTGTGCAACTTGTTCCCTGAGTTAGAAAACGTCGAGAAACGGTCGTTTCTGCTAGCGCTGTGCTTCTACACATGTATTTGCTGAACGGTGAAAGCGCACAGTAATGCACTTTTCTCCCAGCAAATACACTGTTTCTAAGGAAATGGGAACACACTGAGGAGACACTTGTGGGAGCTACTGTGACTAAAACTGAGCTTCCCTACGCACAGGGAAGCAAGAGAATGCTGATTACATCAAGCCCAGTTACCTACTCAGAATCTGTACTACTGCGCAAATAGGCATGTTTCTGTAGGCAAAAAACTCATTTCTGACAAAGTTGCCCAAATGCATGTCAGAAGTGTGCAACTTGTTCCCTGAGTTAGAAAACGTCGAGAAACGTTCGTTTCTGCTAGCGCTGTGCTTCTACACATGTATTTGCTGAACGGTGAAAGCGCACAGTAATGCACTTTTCTCCCAGCAAATACACTGTTTCTAAGGAAATGGGAACACACTGAGGAGACACTTGTGGGAGCTACTGTGACTAAAAGTGAGCTTCCCTACGCACAGGGAAGCAAGAGAAATGCTGATTTCATCAAGCCCAGTTACATACTCGGAATCTGTACTACTGCGCAAATAGGCATGTCTCTGTAGGCAAAAAACTCATTTCTGACAAAGTTGCCCAAATGCATCTCAGAAGTGTGCCACTTGTTCCCTGAGTTAGAAAACGTCGAGAAACGGTCGTTTCAGCTAGCGCTGTGCTTCTACACATGTATTTGCTGAACGGTGAAAGCGCACAGTAATGCCTTTTTCTCCCAACAAATACACTGTTTCTAAGGAACTGGGAACACACTGAGGAGACACTTGTGGGAGCTACTGTGACTAAAACTGAGCTTCCCTACGCACAGGGAATCAAGAGAAATGCTGATTTCATCAAGCCCAGTTACATACTCAGAATCTCTACTACTGCGCAAATAGGCATGTCTCTGTAGGCAAAAAACTCATTTTTGAGAAAGTTACCCAAATGCATCTCAGAAGTGTGCAACTTGTTCCCTGAGTTAGAAAACATCGAGAAACGTTCGTTTCTGCTAGCGCTGTGCTTCTACACATGTATTTGCTGAACGGTGAAAGCGCACAGTAATGCACTTTTATCCCAGCAAATACACTGTTTCTAAGGAAATGGGAATACACTGAGGAGACACTTGTGGGAGCTACTGTGACGAAAACTGAGCTTCCCTACGCACAGGGAAGCAAGAGAAATGCTGATTTCATCAAGCCCAGTTACATACTCAGAATCTGTACTACTGCGCAAATAGGCATGTCTCTTTAGGCAAAAAACTCGTTTCTGACAAAGTTGCCCAAATGCATCTCAGAAGTGTGCCACTTGTTCCCTGAGTTAGAAAACGTCGAGAAACGGTCGTTTCAGCTAGCGCTGTGCTTCTACACATGTATTTGCTGAACGGTGAAAGCGCACAGTAATGCACTTTTCTCCCAGCAAATACACTGTTTCTAAGGAAATGGGAACACACTGAGGAGACACTTGTGGGAGCTACTGTGACTAAAACTGAGCTTCCCTACGCACAGGGAAGCAAGAGAAATGCTGATTTCATCAAGCCCAGTTACATACTCAGAATCTGTACTACTGCGCAAATAGGCATGTCTCTGTAGGCAAAAAACTCATTTTTGAGATAGTTACACAAATGCATCTCAGAAGTGTGCAACTTGTTCCCTGAGTTAGAAAATGTCGAGAAACGGTCGTTTCTGCTAGCGCTGTGCTTCTACACATGTATTTGCTGAACGGTGAAAGCGCACAGTAATGCACTTTTCTCCCAGCAAATACACTGTTTCTAAGGAAATGGGAACACACTGAGGAGACACTTGTGGGAGCTACTGTGACTAAAACTGAGCTTCCCTACGCACAGGGAAGCAAGAGAAATGCTGATTTCATCAAGCCCAGTTACATACTCAGAATCTGTACTACTGCGCAAATAGGCATGTCTCTGTAGGCAAAAAACTCATTTTTGAGAAAGTTACCCAAATGCATCTCAGAACTGTGTAAGTTGTTCCCTGAGTTAGAAAACGTCGACAAACGGTCGTTTCAGCTAGCGCTGTGCTTCTACACATGTATTTGCTGAACGGTGAAAGCGCACAGTAATGCACTTTTCTCCCAACTAATACACTGTTTCTAAGGAAATGGGAACACACTAAGGAGACACTTGTGGGAGCTACTGTGACTAAAACTGAGCTTCCCTACGCACAGGGAAGCAAGAGAAATGCTGATTTCATCAAGCCCAGTTACATACTCAGAATCTGTACTACTGCGCAAATAGGCATGTCTCTGTAGGCAAAAAACTCATTTTTGAGAAAGTTACCCAAATGCATCTCAGAAGTGTGCAACTTGTTCCCTGAGTTAGAAAACGTCGAGAAACGGTCGTTTCTGCTAGCGCTGTGCTTCTACACATGTATTTGCTGAACGGTGAAAGCGCACAGTAATGCACTTTTCTCCCAGCAAATACACTGTTTCTAAGGAAATGGGAACACACTAAGGAGACACTTGTGGGAGCTACTGTGACTAAAACTGAGCTTCCCTACGCACAGGGAAGCAAGAGAAATGCTGATTTCATCAAGCCCAGTTACATACTCAGACTCTGTACTACTGCGCAAATAGGCATGTCTCTGTAGCCAAAAAACTCATTTCTGACAAAGTTGCCCAAATGCATCTCAGAAGTGTGCAACTTGTTCCCTGAGTTAGAAAACGTCGAGAAACGGTCGTTTCTGCTAGCGCTGTGCTTCTACACATGTATTTGCTGAACGGTGAAAGCGCACAGTAATGCACTTTTCTCCCAGCAAATACACTGTTTCTAAGGAAATGGGAACACACTGAGGAGACACTTGTGGGAGCTACTGTGACTAAAACTGAGCTTCCCTACGCACAGGGAAGCAAGAGAATGCTGATTACATCAAGCCCAGTTACCTACTCAGAATCTGTACTACTGCGCAAATAGGCATGTTTCTGTAGGCAAAAAACTCATTTCTGACAAAGTTGCCCAAATGCATGTCAGAAGTGTGCAACTTGTTCCCTGAGTTAGAAAACGTCGAGAAACGTTCGTTTCTGCTAGCGCTGTGCTTCTACACATGTATTTGCTGAACGGTGAAAGCGCACAGTAATGCACTTTTCTCCCAGCAAATACACTGTTTCTAAGGAAATGGGAACACACTGAGGAGACACTTGTGGGAGCTACTGTGACTAAAAGTGAGCTTCCCTACGCACAGGGAAGCAAGAGAAATGCTGATTTCATCAAGCCCAGTTACATACTCGGAATCTGTACTACTGCGCAAATAGGCATGTCTCTGTAGGCAAAAAACTCATTTCTGACAAAGTTGCCCAAATGCATCTCAGAAGTGTGCCACTTGTTCCCTGAGTTAGAAAACGTCGAGAAACGGTCGTTTCAGCTAGCGCTGTGCTTCTACACATGTATTTGCTGAACGGTGAAAGCGCACAGTAATGCCTTTTTCTCCCAACAAATACACTGTTTCTAAGGAACTGGGAACACACTGAGGAGACACTTGTGGGAGCTACTGTGACTAAAACTGAGCTTCCCTACGCACAGGGAATCAAGAGAAATGCTGATTTCATCAAGCCCAGTTACATACTCAGAATCTCTACTACTGCGCAAATAGGCATGTCTCTGTAGGCAAAAAACTCATTTTTGAGAAAGTTACCCAAATGCATCTCAGAAGTGTGCAACTTGTTCCCTGAGTTAGAAAACATCGAGAAACGTTCGTTTCTGCTAGCGCTGTGCTTCTACACATGTATTTGCTGAACGGTGAAAGCGCACAGTAATGCACTTTTCTCCCAGCAAATACACTGTTTCTGAGGCAATGGGAACACACTGAGGAGACACTTGTGGGAGCTACTGTGACTAAAACTGAGCTTCCCTACGCACAGGGAAGCAAGAGAAATGCTGATTTCATCCAGCCCAGTTACATACTCAGAATCTGTACTACTGCGCAAAAAGGCATGTCTCTGTAGGCAAAAAACTCATTTTTGACAAAGTTGCCCAAATGCATCTCAGAAGTTTGCAACTTGTTCCCTGAGATAGAAAACGTCGAGAAACGGTCGTTTCAGCTAGCGCTGTGCTTCTACACATGTATTTGCTGAACGGTGAAAGCCCACATTAATTCACTTTTCTCCCAGCAAATACACTGTTTCTAAGGAAATGGGAAGACACTGAGGAGACACTTGTGGGAGCTACTGTGACTAAAACTGAGCTTCCCTACGCACAGGGAAGCGAGAGAAATGCTGATTTAATCAAGCCCAGTTACATACTCAGAATCTGTACTACTGCGCAAATAGGCATGTCTCTGTAGGCAAAAAACTCATTTTTGAGAAAGTTACCCAAATGCATCTCAGAAGTGTGCAACTTGTTCCCTGAGTTAGAAAACGTCGAGAAACGGTCGTTTCTGCTAGCGCTGTGCTTCTACACATGTATTTGCTGAACGGTGAAAGCGCACAGTAATGCACTTTTCTCCCAGCAAATACACTGTTTCTAAGGAAATGGGAACACACTAAGGAGACACTTGTGGGAGCTACTGTGACTAAAACTGAGCTTCCCTACGCACAGGGAAGCAAGAGAAATGCTGATTTCATCAAGCCCAGTTACATACTCAGAATCTGTACTACTGCGCAAATAGGCATGTCTCTGTAGCCAAAAAACTCATTTCTGACAAAGTTGCCCAAATGCATCTCAGAAGTGTGCAACTTGTTCCCTGAGTTAGAAAACGTTGAGAAACGGTCGTTTCTGCTAGCGCTGTGCTTCTACACATGTATTTGCTGAACGGTGAAAGCGCACAGTAATGCACTTTTCTCCCAGCAAATACACTGTTTCTAAGGAAATGGGAACACACTGAGGAGACACTTGTGGGAGCTACTGTGACTAAAACTGAGCTTCCCTACGCACAGGGAAGCAAGAGAATGCTGATTACATCAAGCCCAGTTACCTACTCAGAATCTGTAGTACTGCGCAAATAGGCATGTTTCTGTAGGCAAAAAACTCATTTCTGACAAAGTTGCCCAAATGCATCTCAGAAGTGTGCAACTTGTTCCCTGAGTTAGAAAACATCGAGAAACGTTCGTTTCTGCTAGCGCTGTGCTTCTACACATGTATTTGCTGAACGGTGAAAGCGCACAGTAATGCACTTTTCTCCCAGCAAATACACTGTTTCTAAGGAAATGGGAACACACTGAGGAGACACTTGTGGGAGCTACTGTGACTAAAACTGAGCTTCCCTACGCACAGGGAAGCAAGAGAAATGCTGATTTCATCAAGCCCAGTTACATACTCAGAATCTGTACTACTGCGCAAATAGGCATGTCTCTGTAGGCAAAAAACTCATTTTTGAGAAAGTTACCCAAATGCATCTCAGAACTGTGTAAGTTGTTCCCTGAGTTAGAAAACGTCGACAAACGGTCGTTTCAGCTAGCGCTGTGCTTCTACACATGTATTTGCTGAACGGTGAAAGCCCACATTAATTCACTTTTCTCCCAGCAAATACACTGTTTCTAAGGAAATGGGAAGACACTGAGGAGACACTTGTGGGAGCTACTGTGACTAAAACTGAGCTTCCCTACGCACAGGGAAGCGAGAGAAATGCTGATTTAATCAAGCCCAGTTACATACTCAGAATCTGTACTACTGCGCAAATAGGCATGTCTCTGTAGGCAAAAAACTCATTTTTGAGAAAGTTACCCAAATGCATCTCAGAAGTGTGCAACTTGTTCCCTGAGTTAGAAAACGTCGAGAAACGGTCGTTTCTGCTAGCGCTGTGCTTCTACACATGTATTTGCTGAACGGTGAAAGCGCACAGTAATGCACTTTTCTCCCAGCAAATACACTGTTTCTAAGGAAATGGGAACACACTAAGGAGACACTTGTGGGAGCTACTGTGACTAAAACTGAGCTTCCCTACGCACAGGGAAGCAAGAGAAATGCTGATTTCATCAAGCCCAGTTACATACTCAGAATCTGTACTACTGCGCAAATAGGCATGTCTCTGTAGCCAAAAAACTCATTTCTGACAAAGTTGCCCAAATGCATCTCAGAAGTGTGCAACTTGTTCCCTGAGTTAGAAAACGTTGAGAAACGGTCGTTTCTGCTAGCGCTGTGCTTCTACACATGTATTTGCTGAACGGTGAAAGCGCACAGTAATGCACTTTTCTCCCAGCAAATACACTGTTTCTAAGGAAATGGGAACACACTGAGGAGACACTTGTGGGAGCTACTGTGACTAAAACTGAGCTTCCCTACGCACAGGGAAGCAAGAGAATGCTGATTACATCAAGCCCAGTTACCTACTCAGAATCTGTAGTACTGCGCAAATAGGCATGTTTCTGTAGGCAAAAAACTCATTTCTGACAAAGTTGCCCAAATGCATCTCAGAAGTGTGCAACTTGTTCCCTGAGTTAGAAAACATCGAGAAACGTTCGTTTCTGCTAGCGCTGTGCTTCTACACATGTATTTGCTGAACGGTGAAAGCGCACAGTAATGCACTTTTCTCCCAGCAAATACACTGTTTCTAAGGAAATGGGAACACACTGAGGAGACACTTGTGGGAGCTACTGTGACTAAAACTGAGCTTCCCTACGCACAGGGAAGCAAGAGAAATGCTGATTTCATCAAGCCCAGTTACATACTCAGAATCTGTACTACTGCGCAAATAGGCATGTCTCTGTAGGCAAAAAACTCATTTTTGAGAAAGTTACCCAAATGCATCTCAGAACTGTGTAAGTTGTTCCCTGAGTTAGAAAACGTCGACAAACGGTCGTTTCAGCTAGCGCTGTGCTTCTACACATGTATTTGCTGAACGGTGAAAGCGCACAGTAATGCACTTTTCTCCCAGCAAATACACTGTTTCTAAGGAAATGGGAAAACACTGAGGAGACACTTGTGGGAGCTACTGGGACTAATACTGAGCTTCCCTACGCACAGGGAAGCAAGAGAAATGCTGATTTCATCAAGCCCAGTTACATACTCAGAATCTGTACTACTGCGCAAATAGGCATGTCTCTGTAGGCAAAAAACTCATTTCTGACAAAGTTGCCCAAATGCATCTCAGAAGTGTGCAACTTGTTCCCTGAGTTAGAAAACGTCGAGAAACGTTCGTTTCTGCTAGCGCTGTGCTTCTACACATGTATTTGCTGAACGGTGAAAGCGCACAGTAATGCACTTTTCTCCCAGCAAATACACTGTTTCTAAGGAAATGGGAACACACTGAGGAGACACTTGTGGGAGCTACTGTGACTAAAAGTGAGCTTCCCTACGCACAGGGAAGCAAGAGAAATGCTGATTTCATCAAGCCCAGTTACATACTCGGAATCTGTACTAATGCGCAAATAGGCATGTCTCTGTAGGCAAAAAACTCATTTCTGAAAAAGTTGCCCAAAAGCATCTCAGAAGTGTGCCACTTGTTCCCTGAGTTAGAAAACGTCGAGAAACGGTCGTTTCAGCTAGCGCTGTGCTTCTACACATGTATTTGCTGAACGGTGAAAGCGCACAGTAATGCCTTTTTCTCCCAACAAATACACTGTTTCTAAGGAACTGGGAACACACTGAGGAGACACTTGTGGGAGCTACTGTGACTAAAACTGAGCTTCCCTACGCACAGGGAAGCAAGAGAAATGCTGATTTCATCAAGCCCAGTTACATACTCAGAATCTGTACTACTGCGCAAATAGGCATGTCTCTATAGGCAAAAAAACTCATTTCTGACAAAGTTTACCAAATGCATCTCAGAAGTGTGCCACTTGTTCCCTGAGTTAGAAAACATCGAGAAACGGTCGTTTCAGCTAGCGCTGTGCTTCTACACATGTATTTGCTGAACGGTGAAAGCGCACAGTAATGCACTTTTCTCCCAGCAAATACACTGTTTCTAAGGAAATGGGAACACACTGAGGAGACACTTGTGGGAGCTACTGTGACTAAAACTGAGCTTCCCTACGCACAGGGAAGCAAGAGAAATGCTGATTTCATCAAGCCCAGTTACATACTCAGAATCTGTACTACTGCGCAAATAGGCATGTCTCTGTAGGCAAAAAACTCATTTTTGAGATAGTTACACAAATGCATCTCAGAAGTGTGCAACTTGTTCCCTGAGTTAGAAAATGTCGAGAAACGGTCGTTTCTGCTAGCGCTGTGCTTCTACACATGTATTTGCTGAACGGTGAAAGCGCACAGTAATGCACTTTTCTCCCAGCAAATACACTGTTTCTAAGGAAATGGGAACACACTGAGGAGACACTTGTGGGAGCTACTGTGACTAAAACTGAGCTTCCCTACGCACAGGGAAGCAAGAGAAATGCTGATTTCATCAAGCCCAGTTACATACTCAGAATCTGTACTACTGCGCAAATAGGCATGTCTCTGTAGGCAAAAAACTCATTTTTGAGAAAGTTACCCAAATGCATCTCAGAACTGTGTAAGTTGTTCCCTGAGTTAGAAAACGTCGACAAACGGTCGTTTCAGCTAGCGCTGTGCTTCTACACATGTATTTGCTGAACGGTGAAAGCGCACAGTAATGCACTTTTCTCCCAACTAATACACTGTTTCTAAGGAAATGGGAACACACTAAGGAGACACTTGTGGGAGCTACTGTGACTAAAACTGAGCTTCCCTACGCACAGGGAAGCAAGAGAAATGCTGATTTCATCAAGCCCAGTTACATACTCAGAATCTGTACTACTGCGCAAATAGGCATGTCTCTGTAGGCAAAAAACTCATTTCTGACAAAGTTGCCCAAATGCATCTCAGAAGTGTGCAACTTGTTCCCTGAGTTAGAAAACATCGAGAAACGTTCGTTTCTGCTAGCGCTGTGCTTCTACACATGTATTTGCTGAACGGTGAAAGCGCACAGTAATGCACTTTTCTCCCAGCAAATACACTGTTTCTAAGGAAATGGGAACACACTGAGGAGACACTTGTGGGAGCTACTGTGACTAAAACTGAGCTTCCCTACGCACAGGGAAGCAAGAGAAATGCTGATTTCATCAAGCCCAGTTACATACTCAGAATCTGTACTACTGCGCAAATAGGCATGTCTCTGTAGGCAAAAAACTCATTTCTGACAAAGTTGCCCAAATGCATCTCAGAAGTGTGCCACTTGTTCCCTGAGTTAGAAAACGTCGAGAAACGGTCGTTTCAGCTAGCGCTGTGCTTCTACACATGTATTTGCTGAACGGTGAAAGCGCACACTAATGCACTTTTCTCACAGCAAATACACTGTTTCTAAGGAACTGGGAACACACTGAGGAGACACTTGTGGGAGCTACTGTGACGAAAACTGAGCTTCCCTACGCACAGGGAAGCAAGAGAAATGCTGATTTCATCAAGCCCAGTTACATACTCAGAATCTGTACTACTGCGCAAATAGGCATGTCTCTGTAGGCAAAAAACTCATTTTTGAGAAAGTTACCCAAATGCATCTCAGAAGTGTGCAACTTGTTCCCTGAGTTAGAAAACGTCGAGAAACGGTCGTTTCTGCTAGCGCTGTGCTTCTACACATGTATTTGCTGAACGGTGAAAGCGCACAGTAATGCACTTTTCTCCCAGCAAATACACTGTTTCTAAGGAAATGGGAACACACTAAGGAGACAATTGTGGGAGCTACTGTGACTAAAACTGAGCTTCCCTACGCACAGGGAAGCAAAAGAAATGCTGATTTCATCAAGCCCAGTTACATACTCAGACTCTGTACTACTGCGCAAATAGGCATGTCTCTGTAGCCAAAAAACTCATTTCTGACAAAGTTGCCCAAATGCATCTCAGAAGTGTGCAACTTGTTCCCTGAGTTAGAAAACGTCGAGAAACGGTCGTTTCTGCTAGCGCTGTGCTTCTACACATGTATTTGCTGAACGGTGAAAGCGCACAGTAATGCACTTTTCTCCCAGCAAATACACTGTTTCTAAGGAAATGGGAACACACTGAGGAGACACTTGTGGGAGCTACTGTGACTAAAACTGAGCTTCCCTACGCACAGGGAAGCAAGAGAATGCTGATTACATCAAGCCCAGTTACCTACTCAGAATCTGTACTACTGCGCAAATAGGCATGTTTCTGTAGCCAAAAAACTCATTTCTGACAAAGTTGCCCAAATGCATCTCAGAAGTGTGCAACTTGTTCCCTGAGTTAGAAAACGTCGAGAAACGGTCGTTTCTGCTAGCGCTGTGCTTCTACACATGTATTTGCTGAACGGTGAAAGCGCACAGTAATGCACTTTTCTCCCAGCAAATACACTGTTTCTAAGGAAATGGGAACACACTGAGGAGACACTTGTGGGAGCTACTGTGACTAAAACTGAGCTTCCCTATGCACAGGGAAGCAAGAGAAATGCTGATTTCATCAAGCCCAGTTACATACTCAGAATCTGTACTACTGCGCAAATAGGCACGTCTCTGTAGGCAAAAAACTCATTTCTGTCAAAGTTTACCAAATGCATCTCAGAAGTGTGCCACTTGTTCCCTGAGTTAGAAAACGTCGACAAACGGTCGTTTCTGCTAGCGCTGTGCTTCTACACATGTATTTGCTGAACGGTGAAAGCGCACAGTAATGCACTTTTCTCCCAGCAAATACACTGTTTCTAAGGAAATGGGAACAAACTAAGGAGACACTTGTGGGAGCTACTGTGACTAAAACTGAGCTTCCCTATGCACAGGGAAGCAAGAGAAATGCTGATTTCACCAAGCCCAGTTACCAACTCAGAATCTGTACTACTGCGCAAATAGGCATGTCTCTGTAGGCAAAAAACTCATTTCTGACAAAGTTGCCCAAATGCATCTCAGAAGTGTGCAACTTGTTCCCTGAGTTAGAAAACGTCGAGAAACGTTCGTTTCTGCTAGCGCTGTGTTTCTACACATGTATTTGCTGAACGGTGAAAGCGCACAGTAATGCACTTTTCTCCCAGCAAATACACTGTTTCTAAGGAAATGGGAACACACTGAGGAGACACTTGTGGGAGCTACTGTGACTAAAAGTGAGCTTCCCTACGCACAGGGAAGCAAGAGAAATGCTGATTTCATCAAGCCCAGTTACATACTCGGAATCTGTACTACTGCGCAAATAGGCATGTCTCTGTAGGCAAAAAACTCATTTCTGACAAAGTTGCCCAAATGCATCTCAGAAGTGTGCAACTTGTTCCCTGAGTTAGAAAACGTCGAGAAACGTTCGTTTCTGCTAGCGCTGTGTTTCTACACATGTATTTGCTGAACGGTGAAAGCGCACAGTAATGCACTTTTCTCCCAGCAAATACACTGTTTCTAAGGAAATGGGAACACACTGAGGAGACACTTGTGGGAGCTACTGTGACTAAAAGTGAGCTTCCCTACGCACAGGGAAGCAAGAGAAATGCTGATTTCATCAAGCCCAGTTACATACTCGGAATCTGTACTACTGCGCAAATAGGCATGTCTCTGTAGGCAAAAAACTCATTTCTGACAAAGTTGCCCAAATGCATCTCAGAAGTGTGCCACTTGTTCCCTGAGTTAGAAAACGTCGAGAAACGGTCGTTTCAGCTAGCGCTGTGCTTCTACACATGTATTTGCTGAACGGTGAAAGCGCACAGTAATGGCTTTTTCTCCCAACAAATACACTGTTTCTAAGGAACTGGGAACACACTGAGGAGACACTTGTGGGAGCTACTGTGACTAAAACTGAGCTTCCCTACGCACAGGGAATCAAGAGAAATGCTGATTTCATCAAGCCCAGTTACATACTCAGAATCTCTACTACTGCGCAAATAGGCATGTCTCTGTAGTTAAAAAACTCATTTCTGACAAAGTTGCCCAAATGCATCTCAGAAGTGTGCAACTTGTTCCCTGAGTTAGAAAACATCGAGAAACGTTCGTTTCTGCTAGCGCTGTGCTTCTACACATGTATTTGCTGAACGGTGAAAGCGCACAGTAATGCACTTTTCTCCCAGCAAATACACTGTTTCTGAGGCAATGGGAACACACTGAGGAGACACTTGTGGGAGCTACTGTGACTAAAACTGAGCTTCCCTACGCACAGGGAAGCGAGAGAAATGCTGATTTCATCCAGCCCAGTTACATACTCAGAATCTGTACTACTGCGCAAATAGGCATGTCTCTGTAGGCAAAAAACTCATTTTTGACAAAGTTGCCCAAATGCATCTCAGAAGTTTGCAACTTGTTCCCTGAGATAGAAAACGTCGAGAAACGGTCGTTTCAGCTAGCGCTGTGCTTCTACACATGTATTTGCTGAACGGTGAAAGCGCACATTATTTCACTTTTCTCCCAGCAAATACACTGTTTCTAAGGAAATGGGAAGACACTGAGGAGACACTTGTGGGAGCTACTGTGACTAAAACTGAGCATCCCTACGCACAGGGAAGCGAGAGAAATGCTGATTTAATCAAGCCCAGTTACATACTCAGAATCTGTACTACTGCGCAAATAGGCATGTCTCTGTAGGCAAAAAACTCATTTTTGAGAAAGTTACCCAAATGCATCTCAGAAGTGTGCAACTTGTTCCCTGAGTTAGAAAACGTCGAGAAACGGTCGTTTCTGCTAGCGCTGTGCTTCTACACATGTATTTGCTGAACGGTGAAAGCGCACAGTAATGCACTTTTCTCCCAGCAAATACACTGTTTCTAAGGAAATGGGAACACACTAAGGAGACACTTGTGGGAGCTACTGTGACTAAAACTGAGCTTCCCTACGCACAGGGAAGCAAGAGAAATGCTGATTTCATCAAGCCCAGTTACATACTCAGAATCTGTACTACTGCGCAAATAGGCATGTCTCTGTAGCCAAAAAACTCATTTCTGACAAAGTTGCCCAAATGCATCTCAGAAGTGTGCAACTTGTTCCCTGAGTTAGAAAACATGGAGAAACGTTCGTTTCTGCTAGCGCTGTGCTTCTACACATGTATTTGCTGAACGGTGAAAGCGCACAGTAATGCACTTTTCTCCCAGCAAATACACTGTTTCTAAGGAAATGGGAACACACTGAGGAGACACTTGTGGGAGCTACTGTGACTAAAACTGAGCTTCCCTATGCACAGGGAAGCAAGAGAAATGCTGATTTCATCAAGCCCAGTTACATACTCAGAATCTGTACTACTGCGGAAATAGGCACGTCTCTGTAGGCAAAAAACTCATTTCTGTCAAAGTTTACCAAATGCATCTCAGAAGTGTGCCACTTGTTCCCTGAGATAGAAAACGTCGAGAAACGGTCGTTTCAGCTAGCGCTGTGCTTCTACACATGTATTTGCTGAACGGTGAAAGCGCACATTAATTCACTTTTCTCCCAGCAAATACACTGTTTCTAAGGAAATGGGAAGACACTGAGGAGACACTTGTGGGAGCTACTGTGACTAAAACTGAGCTTCCCTACGCACAGGGAAGCAAGAGAAATGCTGATTTAATCAAGCCCAGTTACATACTCAGAATCTGTACTACTGCGCAAATAGGCATGTCTCTGTAGGCAAAAAACTCATTTTTGAGAAAGTTACCCAAATGCATCTCAGAAGTGTGCAACTTGTTCCCTGAGTTAGAAAACGTCGAGAAACGGTCGTTTCTGCTAGCGCTGTGCTTCTACACATGTATTTGCTGAACGGTGAAAGCGCACAGTAATGCACTTTTCTCCCAGCAAATACACTGTTTCTAAGGAAATGGGAACACACTAAGGAGACACTTGTGGGAGCTACTGTGACTAAAACTGAGCTTCCCTACGCACAGGGAAGCAAGAGAAATGCTGATTTCATCAAGCCCAGTTACATACTCAGAATCTGTACTACTGCGCAAATAGGCATGTCTCTGTAGCCAAAAAACTCATTTCTGACAAAGTTGCCCAAATGCATCTCAGAAGTGTGCAACTTGTTCCCTGAGTTAGAAAACGTCGAGAAACGGTCGTTTCTGCTAGCGCTGTGCTTCTACACATGTATTTGCTGAACGGTGAAAGCGCACAGTAATGCACTTTTCTCCCAGCAAATACACTGTTTCTAAGGAAATGGGAACACACTGAGGAGACACTTGTGGGAGCTACTGTGACTAAAACTGAGCTTCCCTACGCACAGGGAACAAGAGAAATGCTGATTTCATCAAGCCCAGTTACATACTCAGAATCTGTACTACTGCGCAAATAGGCATGTCTCTGTAGGCAAAAAACTCATTTTTGAGAAAGTTACCCAAATGCATCTCAGAAGTGTGCAACTTGTTCCCTGAGTTAGAAAACATCGAGAAACGTTCGTTTCTGCTAGCGCTGTGCTTCTACACATGTATTTGCTGAACGGTGAAAGCGCACAGTAATGCACTTTTCTCCCAGCAAATACACTGTTTCTGAGGAAATGGGAACACACTGAGGAGACACTTGTGGGAGCTACTGTGACTAAAACTGAGCTTCCCTATGCACAGGGAAGCAAGAGAAATGCTGATTTCATCAAGCCCAGTTACATACTCAGAATCTGTACTACTGCGCAAATAGGCATGTCTCTTTAGGCAAAAAACTCATTTCTGACAAAGTTGCCCAAATGCATCTCAGAAGTGTGCAACTTGTTCCCTGAGTTACAAAACGTCGAGAAACGTTCGTTTCTGCTAGCGCTGTGCTTCTACACATGCATTTGCTGAACGGTGAAAGCGCACAGTAATGCACTTTTCTCCCAGCAAATACACTGTTTCTAAGGAAATGGGAACACACTGAGGAGACACTTGTGGGAGCTACTGTGACTAAAACTGAGCTTCCGTACGCACAGGGAAGCAAGAGAAATGCTGATTTCATCCAGCCCAGTTACATACTCAGAATCTGTACTACTGCGCAAATAGGCATGTCTCTGTAGGCAAAAAACTCATTTCTGACAAAGTTGCCCAAATGCATCTCAGAAGTGTGCAACCTGTTCCCTGTGTTAGAAAACGTCGAGAAACGGTCGTATCTGCTAGCGCCGTGCATCTACACATGTATTTGCTGAACTGTGAAATCTCACAGTAATGCACTTTTCTCCCAGCAAATACACTGTTTCTAAGGAAATGGGAACACACTGAGGAGACACTTGTGGGAGCTACTGTGACTAAAACTGAGCTTCCCTACGCACAGGGTAACAAGAGAAATGCTGATTTCATCAAGCCCAGTTACATACTCAGAATCAGTACTACTGCACAAATAGGCATGTCTCTGTAGGCAAAAAACTCATTTCTGACAAAGTTGGCCAAATGCATCTCAGAAGTGTGCATCTTGTTCCCTGAGTTAGAAAACGTCGAGAAACGTTCGTTTCTGCCAGCGCTGTGCTTCTACACATGTATTTGCTGAACGGTGAAAGCGCACAATAATGCACTTTTCTCTCAGCAAATACACTGTTTTTAAGGAATTGGGAACACACTGAGGAGACACTTGTAAGAGCTACTGTGACTAAAACTGAGCTTCCCTACGCACAGGGAAGCAAGAGAAATGCTGATTTCATCAACCACAGTTACATACTCAGAATCTGTACTACTGCGCAAATAGGCATGTCTCTGTAGGCAAAAAACTCATTTTTGAGAAAGTTACCCAAATGATTCTCAGAAGTGTGCAACTTGTTCCCTGAGTTAGAAAACATCGAGAAACGTTCGTTTCTGCTAGCGCTGTGCTTCTACACATGTATTTGCTGAACGGTGAAAGCGCACAGTAATGCACTTTTCTCCCAGCAAATACACTGTTTCTGAGGAAATGGGAACACACTGAGGAGACACTTGTGGGAGCTACTGTGACTAAAACTGAGCTTCCCTACGCACAGGGAAGCAAGAGAAATGCTGATTACATCAAGCGCAGTTACATACTCAGAATCTGTACTACTGCGCAAATAGGCATGTCTCTTTAGGCAAAAAACTCATTTCTGACAAAGTTGCCCAAATGCATCTCAGAAGTGTGCAACTTGTTCCCTGAGTTACAAAACGTCGAGAAACGTTCGTTTCTCCTAGCGCTGTGCTTCTACACATGCATTTGCTGAACGGTGAAAGCGCACAGTAATGCACTTTTCTCCCAGCAAAAACACTGTTTCTAAGGAACTGGGAACACACTGAGGAGACACTTGTGGGAGCTACTGTGACTAAAACTGAGCTTCCCTACGCACAGGGAAGCAAGAGAAATGCTGATTTCATCAAGCCCAGTTACATACTCAGAATCTGTACTACTGCGCAAATAGGCATGTCTCTGTAGGCAAAAAACTCATTTCTGACAAAGTTGCCCAAATGCATCTCAGAAGTGTGCAACTTGTTCCCTGAGTTAGAAAACGTCGAGAAACGGTCGTATCTGCTAGCACCGTGCATCTACACATGTATTTGCTGAACTGTGAAAGCTCACAGTAATGCACTTTTCTCCCAGCAAATACACTGTTTCTAAGGAAATGGGAACACACTGAGGAGACACTTGTGGGAGCTACTGTGACTAAAACTGAGCTTCCCTACGCACAGGGTAACAAGAGAAATGCTGATTTCATCAAGCCCAGTTACATACTCAGAATCAGTACTACTGCACAAATAGGCATGTCTCTGTAGGCAAAAAACTCATTTCTGACAAATTTGGCCAAATGCATCTCAGAAGTGTGCAACTTGTTCCCTGAGTTAGAAAACGTCGAGAAACGTTCGTTTCTGCTAGCGCTGTGCTTCTACACATGTATTTGCTGAACGGTGAAAGCGCACAGTAATGCACTTTTCTCTCAGCAAATACACTGTTTTTAAGGAACTGGGAACACACTGAGGAGACATTTGTAAGAGCTACTGTGACTAAAACTGAGCTTCCCTACGCACAGGGAAGAAAGAGAAATGCTGATTTCATCAAGCACAGTTACATACTCAGAATCTGTACTACTGCGCAAATAGGCATGTCTCTGGAGGCAAAAAACTCATTTCTGAAAAAGATGCCCAAATGCATCTCAGAAGTGTGCAACTTGTTCCCTGAGTTAGAAAATGTCGAGAAACGTTCGTTTTTGCTAGCACTGTGCTTCTACACATGTATTTGCTGAACGGTGAAAGAGCACAGTAATGCACTTTTCTCCCAGCAAATACACTGTTTCTAAGGAACTGGGAACACACTGAGGAGACACTTGTCCGAGCTACTGTGACTAAAACTGAGCTTCCTTACGCACAGGGAAGCAAGAAAAATGCTGATTTCATCCAGCCCAGTTACATACTCAGAATCTGGACTACTGCGCAAATAGGCATGTCTCTGTAGGCAAAAAACTCATTTCTGACAAAGTTGCCCAAATGCATCTCAGAAGTGTGCAACTTGTTCCCTGAGTTAGAAAACGTTGAGAAACGGTCGTTTCTGCTAGCGCTGTGCTTCTACACATATATTTGCTGAACGGTGAAAGCGCACAGTAATGCACTTTTCTCCCAGCAAATACACTGTTTCTAAGGAAATGGGAACACACTGAGGAGACACTTGTGGGAGCTACTGTGACTAAAACTGAGCTTCCCTACGCACAGGGAAGCAAGAGAAATGCTGATTTCATCAAGCCCAGTTACATATTCAGAATCTGTACTACTGCGCAAATAGGCATGTCTCTGTAGGCAAAAAACTCATTTCTGACAAAGTTGCCCAAATGCATCTCAGAAGTGTGCAACTTGTTCCCTGAGTTAGAAAACGTCGAGAAACGTTCGTTTCTGCTAGCGCTGTGCTTCTACACATGTATTTGCTGAACGGTGAAAGCGCACAGTAATGCACTTTTCTCCCAGCAAATACACTGTTTCTAAGGAAATGGGAACACACTGAGGAGACACTTGTGGGAGCTACTGTGACTAAAACTGAGCTTCCCTACGCACAGGGAAGCAAGAGAAATGCTGATTTCATCAAGCCCAGTTACATACTCAGAATCTGTACTACTGCGCAAATAGGCATGTCTCTGTAGGCAAAAAACTCATTTCTGACAAAGTTGCCCAAATGCATCTCAGAAGTGTGCAACTTGTTCCCTGAGTTAGAAAACGTCGAGAAACGGTCGTTTCTGCTAGCGCTGTGCTTCTACACATGTACTTGCTGAACGGTGAAAGCGCACAGTAATGCACTTTTCTCCCAGCAAATACACTGTTTCTAAGGAAATGGGAACACACAGAGGAGACACTTGTGGGAGCTACTGTGACTAAAACTGAGCTTCCCTACGCACAGGGAAGCAAGAGAAATGCTGATTTCATCAAGGCCCGTTACATACTCAGAATCTATACTACTGCGCAAATAGGCATGTCTCTGTAGGCAAAAAACTCATTTCTGACAAAGTTGCCCAAATGCATCTAAGAAGTGTGCCACTTGTTCCCTGAGTTAGAAAACGTCGAGAAACGGTCATATCTGCTAGCGCTGTGCTTCTACACATGTATTTGCTGAACGGTGAAAGCGCACAGTAATGCACTTTTCTCTCAGCAAATACACTGTTTTTAAGGAACTGGGAACACACTGAGGAGACATTTGTAAGAGCTACTGTGACTAAAACTGAGCTTCCCTACGCACAGGGAAGAAAGAGAAATGCTGATTTCATCAAGCACAGTTACATACTCAGAATCTGTACTACTGCGCAAATAGGCATGTCTCTGGAGGCAAAAAACTCATTTCTGACAAAGATGCCCAAATGCATCTCAGAAGTGTGCAACTTGTTCCCTGAGTTAGAAAATGTCGAGAAACGTTCGTTTTTGCTAGCACTGTGCTTCTACACATGTATTTGCTGAACGGTGAAAGCGCACAGTAATGCACTTTTCTCCCAGCAAATACACTGTTTCTAAGGAACTGGGAACACACTGAGGAGACACTTGTCCGAGCTACTGTGACTAAAACTGAGCTTCCCTACGCACAGGGAAGCAAGAAAAATGCTGATTTCATCCAGCCCAGTTACATACTCAGAATCTGGACTACTGCGCAAATAGGCATGTCTCTGTAGGCAAAAAACTCATTTCTGACAAAGTTGCCCAAATGCATCTCAGAAGTGTGCAACTTGTTCCCTGAGTTAGAAAACGTTGAGAAACGGTCGTTTCTGCTAGCGCTGTGCTTCTACACATATATTTGCTGAACGGTGAAAGCGCACAGTAATGCACTTTTCTCCCAGCAAATACACTGTTTCTAAGGAAATGGGAACACACTGAGGAGACACTTGTGGGAGCTACTGTGACTAAAACTGAGCTTCCCTACGCACAGGGAAGCAAGAGAAATGCTGATTTCATCAAGCCCAGTTACATATTCAGAATCTGTACTACTGCGCAAATAGGCATGTCTCTGTAGGCAAAAAACTCATTTCTGACAAAGTTGCCCAAATGCATCTCAGAAGTGTGCAACTTGTTCCCTGAGTTAGAAAACGTCGAGAAACGTTCGTTTCTGCTAGCGCTGTGCTTCTACACATGTATTTGCTGAACGGTGAAAGCGCACAGTAATGCACTTTTCTCCCAGCAAATACACTGTTTCTAAGGAAATGGGAACACACTGAGGAGACACTTGTGGGAGCTACTGTGACTAAAACTGAGCTTCCCTACGCACAGGGAAGCAAGAGAAATGCTGATTTCATCAAGCCCAGTTACATACTCAGAATCTGTACTACTGCGCAAATAGGCATGTCTCTGTAGGCAAAAAACTCATTTCTGACAAAGTTGCCCAAATGCATCTCAGAAGTGTGCAACTTGTTCCCTGAGTTAGAAAACGTCAAGAAACGGTCGTTTCTGCTAGCGCTGTGCTTCTACACATGTACTTGCTGAACGGTGAAAGCGCACAGTAATGCACTTTTCTCCCAGCAAATACACTGTTTCTAAGGAAATGGGAACACACAGAGGAGACACTTGTGGGAGCTACTGTGACTAAAACTGAGCTTCCCTACGCACAGGGAAGCAAGAGAAATGCTGATTTCATCAAGCCCAGTTACATACTCAGAATCTATACTACTGCGCAAATAGGCATGTCTCTGTAGGCAAAAAACTCATTTCTGACAAAGTTGCCCAAATGCATCTAAGAAGTGTGCCACTTGTTCCCTGAGTTAGAAAACGTCGAGAAACGGTCATATCTGCTAACGCTGTGCTTCTACACATGTATTTGCTGAACGGTGAAAGCGCACAGTAATGCACTTTTCTCCCAGCAAATACACTGTTTCTAAGGAAATGGGAACACACTGAGGAGACACTTGTGGGAGCTACTGGGACTAAAACTGAGCTTCCCTACGCACAGGGAAGCAAGAGAAATGGTGATTTCATCAAGCCCAGTTACATACTCAGAATCTGTACTACTGCGCAAATAGGCATGTCTCTGTAGGCAAAAAACTCATTTCTGAGAAAGTTGCCCAAATGCATCTCAGAAGTGTGCAACTTGTTCCCTGAGTTAGAAAACGTCAAGAAACGGTCGTTTCTGCTAGCGCTGTGCTTCTACACATGTGTTTGCTGAACGGTGAAAGCGCACAGTAATGCACTTTTCTCACAGCAAATACACTGTTTCTAAGGAAATGGGAACACACTGAGGAGACAATTGTGGGAGCTACTGAGACTAAACCTGAGCTTCCCTACGCACCGGGAAGCAAGAGAAATGCTGATTTCATCAAGCCCAGTTACATACTCAGAATCTGGACTACTGCGCAAATAGGCATGTCTCTGTAGGCAAAAAACTCATTTCTGACAAAGTTGCCCAAATGCATCTCAGAAGTGTGCAACTTGTTCCCTGAGGTAGAAAACGTCGAGAAACGTTCGTTTCTGCTAGCGCTGTGCTTCTACACATGTATTTGCTGAACGGTGAAAGCACACAGTAATGCACTTTTCTTCCAGCAAATACACTGTTTCTAAGGAAATGGGAACACACTGAGGAGACACTTGTGGGAGCTACTGTGACTAAAACTGAGCTTCCCTACGCACAGGGAAGCAAGGGAATGCTGATTTCATCAAGCCCAGTTACATACTCAGAATCTGTACTACTGCACAAATAGGCATGTCTCTTTAGGCAAAAAACTCATTTCTGACAAAGTTGCCCAAATGCATCTCAGAAGTGTGCAACTTGTTCCCTGAGTTAGAAAACGTCGAGAAACGGTCGTTTCTGCTAGCGCTGTGCTTCTACACATGTACTTGCTGAACGGTGAAAGCGCACAGTAATGCACTTTTCTCCCAGCAAATACACTGTTTCTAAGGAAATGGGAACACACAGAGGAGACACTTGTGGGAGCTACTGTGACTAAAACTGAGCTTCCCTACGCACAGGGAAGCAAGAGAAATGCTGATTTCATCAAGGCCCGTTACATACTCAGAATCTATACTACTGC
Organism: Acomys minous; assembly: GCF_964271855.1. Taxonomy (NCBI): domain Eukaryota; kingdom Metazoa; phylum Chordata; class Mammalia; order Rodentia; family Muridae; genus Acomys; species Acomys minous. The sequence goes on from NW_028182180.1 coordinate 1,052,331, forward strand.
GCAAATAGGCATGTCTCTGTAGGCAAAAAACTCATTTCTGACAATGTTGCCCAAATGCATCTAAGAAGTGTGCCACTTGTTCCCTGAGTTAGAAAACGTCGAGAAACGGTCATATCTGCTAACGCTGTGCTTCTACACATGTATTTGCTGAACGGTGAAAGCGCACAGTAATGCACTTTTCTCCCAGCAAATACACTGTTTCTAAGGAACTGGGAACACACTGAGGAGACACTTGTGGGAGCTACTGGGACTAAAACTGAGCTTCCCTACGCACAGGGAAGCAAGAGAAATGGTGATTTCATCACGCCCAGTTACATACTCAGAATCTGTACTACTGCGCAAATAGGCATGTCTCTGTAGGCAAAAAACCCATTTCTGACTAAGTTGCCCAAATGCATCTCAGAAGTGTGCAACTTGTTCCCTGAGTTAGAAAACGTCAAGAAACGGTCGTTTCTGCTAGCGCTGTGCTTCTACACATGTATTTGCTGAACGGTGAAAGTGCACAGTAATGCACTTTTCTCACAGCAAATACACTGTTTCTAAGGAAATGGGAACACACTGAGGAGACACTTGTGGGAGCTACTGAGACTAAACCTGAGCTTCCCTACGCACCGGGAAGCAAGAGAAATGCTGATTTCATCAAGCCCAGTTACATACTCAGAATCTGGACTACTGCGCAAATAGGCATGTCTCTGTAGGCAAAAAACTCATTTCTGACAAAGTTGCCCAAATGCATCTCAGAAGTGTGCAACTTGTTCCCTGAGTTAGAAAACGTCGAGAAACGTTCGTTTCTGCTAGCGCTGTGCTTCTACACATGTATTTGCTGAACGGTGAAAGCACACAGTAATGCACTTTTCTTCCAGCAAATACACTGTTTCTAAGGAAATGGGAACACACTGAGGAGACACTTGTGGGAGCTACTGTGACTAAAACTGAGCTTCCCTACGCACAGGGAAGCAAGGGAATGCTGATTTCATCAAGCCCAGTTACATACTCAGAATCTGTACTACTGCACAAATAGGCATGTCTCTTTAGGCAAAAAACTCATTTCTGACAAAGTTGCCCAAATGCATCTCAGAAGTGTGCAACTTGTTCCCTGAGTTAGAAAACGTCGAGAAACGGTCGTTTCTGCTAGCGCTGTGCTTCTACACATGTACTTGCTGAACGGTGAAAGCGCACAGTAATGCACTTTTCTCCCAGCAAATACACTGTTTCTAAGGAAATGGGAACACACAGAGGAGACACTTGTGGGAGCTACTGTGACTAAAACTGAGCTTCCCTACGCACAGGGAAGCAAGAGAAATGCTGATTTCATCAAGGCCCGTTACATACTCAGAATCTATACTACTGCGCAAATAGGCATGTCTCTGTAGGCAAAAAACTCATTTCTGACAATGTTGCCCAAATGCATCTAAGAAGTGTGCCACTTGTTCCCTGAGTTAGAAAACGTCGAGAAACGGTCATATCTGCTAACGCTGTGCTTCTACACATGTATTTGCTGAACGGTGAAAGCGCACAGTAATGCACTTTTCTCCCAGCAAATACACTGTTTCTAAGGAACTGGGAACACACTGAGGAGACACTTGTGGGAGCTACTGGGACTAAACCTGAGCTTCCCTACGCACAGGGAAGCAAGAGAAATGGTGATTTCATCACGCCCAGTTACATACTCAGAATCTGTACTACTGCGCAAATAGGCATGTCTCTGTAGGCAAAAAACCCATTTCTGACTAAGTTGCCCAAATGCATCTCAGAAGTGTGCAACTTGTTCCCTGAGTTAGAAAACGTCGAGAAACGTTCGTTTCTGCTAGCGCTGTGCTTCTACACATGTATTTGCTGAACGGTGAAAGCGCACAGTAATGCACTTTTCTCCCAGCAAATACACTGTTTCTAAGGAAATGGGAACACACTGAGGAGACACTTGTGGGAGCTACTGTGACTAAAACTGAGCTTCCCTACGCACAGGGAAGCAAGAGAAATGCTGATTTCATCAAGCCCAGTTACATACTCAGAATCTGTACTACTGCGCAAATAGGCATGAATCTGTAGGCCAAAAACTCATTTCTGACAAAGTTGGCCAAATGCATCTCAGAAGTGTGCAACTTGTTCCCTGAGTTAGAAAACGTCGAGAAACGTTCGTTTCTGCTAGCGCTGTGCTTCTACACATGTACTTGCTGAACGGTGAAAGCGCACAGTAATGCACTTTTCTCCCAGCAAATACACTGTTTCTAAGGAAATGGGAACACACAGAGGAGACACTTGTGGGAGCTACTGAGACTCAAACTGAGCTTCCCTATGCACAGGGAAGCAAGAGAAATGCTGATTTCATCAAGCCCAGTTACATACTCAGAATCTGGACTACTGCGCAAATAGGCATGTCTCTGTAGGCAAAAAACTCATTTCTGACAAAGTTACCCAAATGCATCTCAGAAGTGTGCAACTTGTTCCCTGAGTTAGAAAATGTCGAGAAACGTTCGTTTCTGCTAGCGCTGTGCTTCTACACATGTATTTGCTGAACGGTGAAAGAGCACAGTAATGCACTTTTCTCCCAGCAAATACACTGTTTCTAAGGAAATGGGAACACACTGAGGAGACACTTGTGGGAGCTACTGTGACTAAAACTGAGCTTCCCTACGCACAGGGAAGCAAGAGAAATGCTGATTTCATCAAGCCCAGTTACATACTCAGAATCTGTACTACTGCGCAAATAGGCATGAATCTGTAGGCAAAAAACTCATTTCTGACAAAGTTGCCCAAATGCATCTCAGAAGTGTGCAACTTGTTCCCTGAGTTAGAAAACGTCGAGAAACGGTCGTTTCTGCTAGCGCTGTGCTTCTACACATGTACTTGCTGAACGGTGAAAGCGCACAGTAATGCACTTTTCTCCCAGCAAATACACTGTTTCTAAGGAAATGGGAACACACAGAGGAGACACTTGTGGGAGCTACTGTGACTAAATCTGAGCTTCCCTACGCACAGGGAAGCAAGAGAAATGCTGATTTCATCAAGCCCAGTTACATACTCAGAATCTGTACTACTGCGCAAATAGGCATGTCTCTGTAGGCAAAAAACTCATTTCTGACAAAGTTGCCCAAATTCACCTCAGAAGTGTGCAACTTGTTCCCTGAGTTAGAAAACGTCGAGAAACGGTCGTTTCTGCTAGCGCTGTGCTTCTACATATGTATTTGCTGAACGGTGAAAGCGCACAGTAATGCACTTTTCTCCCAGCAAATACACTGTTTCTAAGGAAATGGGAACACACTGAGGAGACACTTGTGGGAGCTACTGTGACTAAAACTGAGCTTCCCTACGCACAGGGAAGCAAGAGAAATGCTGATTTCATCAAGCCCAGTTACATACTCAGAATCTGTACTACTGCGCAAATAGGCATGTCTCTGTAGGCAAAAAACTCATTTCTGACAAAGTTGCCCAAATGCACCTCAGAAGTGTGCAACTTGTTCCCTGAGTTAGAAAACGTCGAGAAACGTTCGTTTCTGCTAGCGCTGTGCTTCTACATATGTATTTGCTGAACGGTGAAAGCGCACAGTAATGCACTTTTCTCCCAGCAAATACACTGTTTCTAAGGAAATGGGAACACACTGAGGAGACACTTGTGGGAGCTACTGTGACTAAAACTGATCTTCCCTACGCACAGGGAAGCAAGAGAAATGCTGATTTCATCAAGCCCAGTTACATACTCAGAATCTGTACTACTGCGCAAATAGGCATGTCTCTGTAGGCAAAAAACTCATTTCTGACAAAGTTGCCCAAATGCATCTCAGAAGTGTGCAACTTGTTCTCTGAGTTAGAAAACGTCGAGAAACGGTCGTTTCTGCTAGCGCTGTGCTTCTACACATGTACTTGCTGAACGGTGAAAGCTCACAGTAATGCACTTTTATCCCAGCAAATACACTGTTTCTAAGAAAATGGGAACACACTGAGGAGACACTTGTGGGAGCTACTGTGACTAAAACTGAGCTTCCCTACGCACAGGGAAGCAAGAGAAATGCTGATTTCATCCAGCCCAGTTACATACTCAGAATCTGTACTACTGCGCAAATAGGCATGTCTCTGTAGGCAAAAAACTCATTTCTGACAAAGTTGCCCAAATGCATCTCAGAAGTGTGCAACTTGTTCCCTGAGTTAGAAAACGTCGAGAAACGGTCGTTTCTGCTAGCGCTGTGCTTCTACACATGTATTTGCTGAACGGTGAAAGCGCACAGTAATGCACTTTTCTCCCAGCAAATACACTGTTCTAAGGAAATGGGAACACACTGAGGAGACACTTGTGGGAGCTACTGTGACTAAAACTGAGCTTCCCTACGCACAGGGAAGCAAGAGAAATGCTGATTTCATCAAGCCCAGTTACATATTCAGAATCTGTACTACTGCGCAAATAGGCATGTCTCTGTAGGCAAAAAACTCATTTCTGACAAAGTTGCCCAAATGCATCTCAGAAGTGTGCAACTTGTTCCCTGAGTTAGAAAATGTCGAGAAACGTTCGTTTCTGCTAGCGCTGTGCTTCTACACATGTATTTGCTGAACGGTGAAAGAGCACAGTAATGCACTTTTCTCCCAGCAAATACACTGTTTCTAAGGAACTGGGAAAACACTGAGGAGACACTTGTGGGAGCTACTGTGACTAAAACTGAGCTTCCCTACGCACAGGGAAGCAAGAGAAATGCTGATTTCATCAAGCCCAGTTACATACTCAGAATCTGTACTACTGCAGAAATAGGCATGTCTCATTAGGCAAAAAACTCATTTCTGACAAAGTTGCCCAAATGCATCTCAGAAGTGTGCAACTTGTTCCATGAGTTAGAAAACGTCGAGAAACGTTTGTTTCTGCTAGTGCTGTGCTTCTACACATGTACTTGCTGAACGGTGAAAGCGCACAGTAATGCACTTTTCTCCCAGCAAATACACTGTTTCTAAGGAAATGGGAACACACAGAGGAGACACTTGTGGGAGCTACTGTGACTAAATCTGAGCTTCCCTACGCACAGGGAAGCAAGAGAAATGCTGATTTCATCAAGCCCAGTTTCATACTCAGAATCTGTACTACTGCACAAATAGGCATATCTCTGTAGGCAAAAAACTCATTTCTGACAAAGTTGCCCAAATGCACCTCAGAAGTGTGCAACTTGTTCCCTGAGTTAGAAAACGTCGAGAAACGGTCGTTTCTGCTAGCGCTGTGCTTCTGCATATGTATTTGCTGAACGGTGAAAGCGCACAGTAATGCACTTTTCTCCCAGCAAATACACTGTTTCTAAGGAAATGGGAACACACTGAGGAGACACTTGTGGGAGCTACTGTGACTAAAACTGAGCTTCCCTACGCACAGGGAAGCAAGAGAAATGCTGATTTCATCAAGCCCAGTTACATACTCAGAATCTGTACTACTGCGCAAATAGGCATGTCTCTGTAGGCAAAAAACTCATTTCTGACAAAGTTGCCCAAATGCATCTCAGAAGTGTGCAACTTGTTCCCTGAGTTAGAAAACGTCGAGAAACGTTCGTTTCTGCTAGCGCTGTGCTTCTACATATGTATTTGCTGAACGGTGAAAGCAAACAGTAATGCACTTTTCTCCCAGCAAATACACTGTTTCTAAGGAAATGGGAACACACTGAGGAGACACTTGTGGGAGCTACTGTGACTAAAACTGAGCTTCCCTACGCACAGGGAAGCAAGAGAAATGCTGATTTCATCAAGCCCAGTTACATACTCAGAATCTGTACTACTGCGCAAATAGGCATGTCTCTGTAGGCAAAAAACTCATTTCTGACAAAGTTGCCCAAATGCATCTCAGAAGTGTGCAACTTGTTCCCTGAGTTAGAAAACGTCAGGAAGCGTTCGTTTCTGCTAGCGCTGTGCTTCTACACATGTATTTGCTGAACGGTGAAAGCGCACAGTAATGTACTTTTCTCCCAGCAAATACACTGTTTCTAAGGAAATGGGAACACACTGAGGAGACACTTGTGGGAGCTACTGTGACTAAAACTGAGCTTCCCTACGCACAGGGAAGCAAGAGAAATGCTGATTTCATCAAGCCCAGTTACATACTCAGAATCTGTACTACTGCAGAAATAGGCATGTCTCATTAGGCAAAAAACTCATTTCTGACAAAGTTGCCCAAATGCATCTCAGAAGTGTGCAACTTGTTCCATGAGTTAGAAAACGTCGAGAAACGTTTGTTTCTGCTAGTGCTGTGCTTCTACACATGTACTTGCTGAACGGTGAAAGCGCACAGTAATGCACTTTTCTCCCAGCAAATACACTGTTTCTAAGGAAATGGGAACACACAGAGGAGACACTTGTGGGAGCTACTGTGACTAAATCTGAGCTTCCCTACGCACAGGGAAGCAAGAGAAATGCTGATTTCATCAAGCCCAGTTTCATACTCAGAATCTGTACTACTGCACAAATAGGCATATCTCTGTAGGCAAAAAACTCATTTCTGACAAAGTTGCCCAAATGCACCTCAGAAGTGTGCAACTTGTTCCCTGAGTTAGAAAACGTCGAGAAACGGTCGTTTCTGCTAGCGCTGTGCTTCTACATATGTATTTGCTGAACGGTGAAAGCGCACAGTAATGCACTTTTCTCCCAGCAAATACACTGTTTCTAAGGAAATGGGAACACACTGAGGAGACACTTGTGGGAGCTACTGTGACTAAAACTGAGCTTCCCTATGCACAGGGAAGCAAGAGAAACGCTGATTTCATCAAGCCCAGTTACATACTCAGAATCTGTACTACTGCGCAAATAGGCATGTCTCTGTAGGCAAAAAACTCATTTCTGACAAAGTTGCCCAAATGCATCTCAGAAGTGTGCAACTTGTTCCCTGAGTTAGAAAACGTCGAGAAACGTTCGTTTCTGCTAGCGCTGTGCTTCTACATATGTATTTGCTGAACGGTGAAAGCAAACAGTAATGCACTTTTCTCCCAGCAAATACACTGTTTCTAAGGAAATGGGAACACACTGAGGAGACACTTGTGGGAGCTACTGTGACTAAAACTGAGCTTCCCTACGCACAGGGAAGCAAGAGAAATGCTGATTTCATCAAGCCCAGTTACATACTCAGAATCTGGACTACTGCGCAAATAGGCATGTCTCTGTAGGCAAAAAACTCATTTCTGACAAAGTTGCCCAAATGCATCTCAGAAGTGTGCAACTTGTTCCCTGAGTTAGAAAATGTCGAGAAACGTTCGTTTCTGCTAGCGCTGTGCTTCTACACATGTATTTGCTGAACGGTGAAAGAGCACAGTAATGCACTTTTCTCCCAGCAAATACACTGTTTCTAAGGAAATGGGAACACACTGAGGAGACACTTGTGGGAGCTACTGTGACTAAAACTGAGCTTCCCTACGCACAGGGAAGCAAGAGAAATGCTGATTTCATCCAGCCCAGTTACATACTCAGAATCTGTACTACTGCGCAAATAGGCATGTCTCTGTAGGCAAAAAACTCATTTCTGACAAAGTTGCCCAAATGCATCTCAGAAGTGTGCAACTTGTTCCCTGAGTTAGAAAACGTCAGGAAGCGTTCGTTTCTGCTAGCGCTGTGCTTCTACACATGTATTTGCTGAACGGTGAAAGCGCACAGTAATGTACTTTTCTCCCAGCAAATACACTGTTTCTAAGGAAATGGGAACACACTGAGGAGACACTTGTGGGAGCTACTGTGACTAAAACTGAGCTTCCCTACGCACAGGGAAGCAAGAGAAATGCTGATTTCATCAAGCCCAGTTACATACTCAGAATCTGTACTACTGCGCAAATAGGCATGTCTCTGTAGGCAAAAAAATTATTTCTGACAAAGTTGACCAAATGCATCTCAGAAGTGTGCAACTTGTTCCCTGAGTTAGAAAACATCGAGAAACGGTCGTTTCTACTAGCGCTGTGCTTCTACATATGTATTTGCTGAACGGTGAAAGCGCACAGTAATGCACTTTTCTCCCAGCAAATACACTGTTTCTAAGGAAATGGGAACACACTGAGGAGACACTTGTGGGAGCTACTGTGACTAAAACTGAGCTTCCCTACGCACAGGGAAGCAAGAGAAATGCTGATTTCATCAAGCCCAGTTACATACTCAGAATCTGTACTACTGCAGAAATAGGCATGTCTCATTAGGCAAAAAACTCATTTCTGACAAAGTTGCCCAAATGCATCTCAGAAGTGTGCAACTTGTTCCATGAGTTAGAAAACGTCGAGAAACGTTTCTTTCTGCTAGTGCTGTGCTTCTACACATGTACTTGCTGAACGGTGAAAGCGCACAGTAATGCACTTTTCTCCCAGCAAATACACTGTTTCTAAGGAAATGGGAACACACAGAGGAGACACTTGTGGGAGCTACTGTGACTAAATCTGAGCTTCCCTACGCACAGGGAAGCAAGAGAAATGCTGATTTCATCAAGCCCAGTTTCATACTCAGAATCTGTACTACTGCACAAATAGGCATATCTCTGTAGGCAAAAAACTCATTTCTGACAAAGTTGCCCAAATTCACCTCAGAAGTGTGCAACTTGTTCCCTGAGTTAGAAAACGTCGAGAAACGGTCGTTTCTGCTAGCGCTGTGCTTCTACATATGTATTTGCTGAACGGTGAAAGCGCACAGTAATGCACTTTTCTCCCAGCAAATACACTGTTTCTAAGGAAATGGGAACACACTGAGGAGACACTTGTGGGAGCTACTGTGACTAAAACTGAGCTTCCCTACGCACAGGGAAGCAAAAGAAATGCTGATTTCATCAAGCCCAGTTACATACTCAGAATCTGTACTACTGCGCAAATAGGCATGTCTCTGTAGGCAAAAAACTCATTTCTGACAAAGTTGCCCAAATGCACCTCAGAAGTGTGCAACTTGTTCCCTGAGTTAGAAAACGTCGAGAAACGTTCGTTTCTGCTAGCGCTGTGCTTCTACATATGTATTTGCTGAACGGTGAAAGCGCACTGTAATGCACTTTTCTCCCAGCAAATACACTGTTTCTAAGGAAATGGGAACACACTGAGGAGACACTTGTGGGAGCTACTGTGACTAAAACTGATCTTCCCTACGCACAGGGAAGCAAGAGAAATGCTGATTTCATCAAGCCCAGTTACATACTCAGAATCTGTACTACTGCGCAAATAGGCATGTCTCTGTAGGCAAAAAACTCATTTCTGACAAAGTTGCCCAAATGCATCTCAGAAGTGTGCAACTTGTTCTCTGAGTTAGAAAACGTCGAGAAACGGTCGTTTCTGCTAGCGCTGTGCTTCTACACATGTACTTGCTGAACGGTGAAAGCGCACAGTAATGCACTTTTATCCCAGCAAATACACTGTTTCTAAGAAAATGGGAACACACTGAGGAGACACTTGTGGGAGCTACTGTGACTAAAACTGAGCTTCCCTACGCACAGGGAAGCAAGAGAAATGCTGATTTCATCCAGCCCAGTTACATACTCAGAATCTGTACTACTGCGCAAATAGGCATGTCTCTGTAGGCAAAAAACTCATTTCTGACAAAGTTGCCCAAATGCATCTCAGAAGTGTGCAACTTGTTCCCTGAGTTAGAAAACGTCGAGAAACGGTCGTTTCTGCTAGCGCTGTGCTTCTACACATGTATTTGCTGAACGGTGAAAGCGCACAGTAATGCACTTTTCTCCCAGCAAATACACTTTTTCTAAGGAAATGGGAACACACTGAGGAGACACTTGTGGGAGCTACTGTGACTAAAACTGAGCTTCCCTACGCACAGGGAAGCAAGAGAAATGCTGATTTCATCAAGCCCAGTTACATACTCAGAATCTGTACTACTGCGCAAATAGGCATGTCTCTGTAGGCAAAAAACTCATTTCTGACAAAGTTGCCCAAATGCATCTCAGAAGTGTGCAACTTGTTCCCTGAGTTAGAAAATGTCGAGAAACGTTCGTTTCTGCTAGCGCTGTGCTTCTACACATGTATTTGCTGAACGGTGAAAGAGCACAGTAATGCACTTTTCTCCCAGCAAATACACTGTTCCTAAGGAAATGGGAACACACTGAGGAGACACTTGTGGGAGCTACTGTGACTAAAACTGAGCTTCCCTACGCACAGGGAAGCAAGAGAAATGCTGATTTCATCAAGCCCAGTTACATACTCAGAATCTGTACTACTGCGCAAATAGGCATGTCTCTGTAGGCAAAAAACTCATTTCTGACAAAGTTGCCCAAATGCATCTCAGAAGTGTGCAACTTGTTCCCTGAGTTAGAAAACGTCAGGAAGCGTTCGTTTCTGCTAGCGCTGTGCTTCTACACATGTATTTGCTGAACGGTGAAAGCGCACAGTAATGTACTTTTCTCCCAGCAAATACACTGTTTCTAAGGAAATGGGAACACACTGAGGAGACACTTGTGGGAGCTACTGTGACTAAAACTGAGCTTCCCTACGCACAGGGAAGCAAGAGAAATGCTGATTTCATCAAGCCCAGTTACATACTCAGAATCTGTACTACTGCGCAAATAGGCATGTCTCTGTAGGCAAAAAAATTATTTCTGACAAAGTTGACCAAATGCATCTCAGAAGTGTGCAACTTGTTCCCTGAGTTAGAAAACGTCGAGAAACGGTCGTTTCTGCTAGCGCTGTGCTTCTACATATGTATTTGCTGAACGGTGAAAGCGCACAGTAATGCACTTTTCTCCCAGCAAATACACTTTTTCTAAGGAAATGGGAACACACTGAGGAGACACTTGTGGGAGCTACTGTGACTAAAACTGAGCTTCCCTACGCACAGGGAAGCAAGAGAAATGCTGATTTCATCAAGCCCAGTTACATACTCAGAATCTGTACTACTGCGCAAATAGGCATGTCTCTGTAGGCAAAAAACTCATTTCTGACAAAGTTGCCCAAATGCACCTCAGAAGTGTGCAACTTGTTCCCTGAGTTAGAAAACGTCGAGAAACGTTCGTTTCTGCTAGCTCTGTGCTTCTACATATGTATTTGCTGAACGGTGAAAGCAAACAGTAATGCACTTTTCTCCCAGCAAATACACTGTTTCTAAGGAAATGGGAACACACTGAGGAGACACTTGTGGGAGCTACTGTGACTAAAATTGAGCTTCCCTACGCACAGGGAAGCAAGAGAAATGCTGATTTCATCAAGCCCAGTTACATACTCAGAATCTGTACTACTGCGCAAATAGGCATGTCTCTTTAGGCAAAAAACTCATTTCTGAGAAAGTTGCCCAAATGCATCTCAGAAGTGTGCAACTTGTTCCCTGAGTTAGAAAACGTCGAGAAACGTTCGTTTCTGCTAGCGCTGTGCTTCTACACATGTACTTGCTGAACGGTGAAAGCGCACAGTAATGCACGTTTCTCCCAGCAAATACACTGTTTCTAATGAAATGGGAACACACTGAGGAGACACTTGTGGGAGCTACTGTGACTAAAACTGAGCTTCCCTACGCACAGGGAAGCAAGAGAAATGCTGATTTCACCAAGCCCAGTTACATACTCAGAATCTGTACTACTGGGCAAATAGGCATGAATCTGTAGGCAAAAAACTCATTTCTGACAAAGTTGCCCAAATGCATCTCAGAAGTATGCAACTTGTTCCCTGAGTTAGAAAACGTCGAGAAACGGTCGTATCTGCTAGCGCTGTGCTTCTACACATGTATTTGCTGAACGGTGAAAGCGCACAGTAATGCACTTTTCTCCCAGCAAATACACTGTTTCTAAGGAAATGGGAACACACTGAGGAGACACTTGTGGGAGCTACTGGGACTAAAACTGAGCTTCCCTACGCAGAGGGAAGCAAGAGAAATGCTGATTTCATCAAGCCCAGTTACATACTCAGAATCTGTACTACTGCGCAAATAGGCATGTCTCTGTAGGCAAAAAACTCATTTCTGACAAAGATGCCCAAATGCATCTCAGAAGTGTGCAACTTGTTCCCTGAATTAGAAAACGTGGAGAAACGTTCGTTTCTGCTAGCACTGTGCTTCTACACATGTATTTGCTGAACGGTGAAAGCGCACAGTAATGCACTTTTCTCCCAGCAAATACACTGTTTCTAAGGAAATGGGAACACACTGAGGAGACACTTGTGGGAGCTACTGTGACTAAAACTGATCTTCCCTACGCACAGGGAAGCAAGAGAAATGCTGATTTCATCAAGCCCAGTTACATACTCAGAATCTGTACTACTGCGCAAATAGGCATGTCTCTGTAGGCAAAAAACTCATTTCTGACAAAGTTGCCCAAATGCATCTCAGAAGTGTGCAACTTGTTCTCTGAGTTAGAAAACGTCGAGAAACGGTCGTTTCTGCTAGCGCTGTGCTTCTACACATGTACTTGCTGAACGGTGAAAGCGCACAGTAATGCACTTTTCTCCCAGCAAATACACTGTTTCTAAGGAAATGGGAACACACTGAGGAGACACTTGTGGGAGCTACTGTGACTAAAACTGAGCTTACCTACGCACAGGGAAGCAAGAGAAATGCTGATTTCATCAAGCCAAGTTACATACTCAGAATCTGTACTACTGCGCAAATAGGCATGTCTCTGTAGGCAAAAAACTCATTTCTGACAAAGTTGCCCATATGCACCTCAGAAGTGTGCAACTTGTTCCCTGAGTTAGAAAACGTCGAGAAACGGTCGTTTCTGCTAGCGCTGTGCTTCTACACATGTATTTGCTGAATGGTGAAAGCGCACAGTAATGCACTTTTCTCCCAGCAAATACACTGTTTCTAAGGAAATGGGAACACACTGAGGAGACACTTGTGGGAGCTACTGTGACTAAAACTGAGCTTCCCTACGCACAGGGAAGCAAGAGAAATGCTGATTTCATCAAGCCCAGTTACATACTCAGAATCTGTACTACTGCGCAAATAGGCATGTCTCTTTAGGCAAAAAACTCATTTCTGACAAAGTTGCCCAAATGCATCTCAGAAGTGTGCAACTTGTTCCCTGAGTTAGAAGACGTCGAGAAACGTTCGTTTCTGCAAGCGCTGTGCTTCTACACATGTACTTGCTGAACGGTGAAAGCGCACAGTAATGCACGTTTCTCCCAGCAAATACACTGTTTCTAAGGAAATGGGAACACACTGAGGAGACACTTGTGGGAGCTACCGTGACTAAAACTGAGCTTCCCTACGCACAGGGAAGCAAGAGAAATGCTGATTTCATCCAGCCCAGTTACATACTCAGAATCTGTACTACTGCGCAAATAGGCATGTCTCTGTAGGCAAAAAACACATTTTTGACAAAGTTGCCCAAATGCATCTCAGAAGTGTGCAACTTGTTCCCTGAGTTAGAAAACGTCGAGAAACGGTCGTTTCTGCTAGCGCTGTGCTTCTACATATGTATTTGCTGAACGGTGAAAGCGCACAGTAATGCACTTTTCTCCCAGCAAATACACTGTTTCTAAGGAAATGGGAACACACTGAGGAGACACTTGTGGGAGCTACTGTGACTAAAACTGAGCTTCCCTACGCACAGGGAAGCAAGAGAAATGCTGATTTCATCAAGCCCAGTTACATACTCAGAATCTGTACTACTGCGCAAATAGGCATGTCTCTGTAGGCAAAAAACTCATTTCTGACAAAGTTGCCCAAATGCATCTCAGAAGTGTGCAACTTGTTCCCTGAGTTAGAAAACGTCGAGAAACGGTCGTTTCTGCTATCGCTGTGCTTCTACACATGTATTTGCTGAACGGTGAAAGCGCACAGTAATGCACTTTTCTCCCAGCAAATACACTGTTACTAAGGAAATGGGAAGACACTGAGGAGACACTTGTGGGAGCTACTGTGACTAAAACTGAGCTTCCCTATGCACAGGGAAGCAAGAGAAATCCTGATTTCATCAAGCCCAGTTACATACTCAGAATCTGTACTACTGCGCAAATAGGCATGTCTCTGTAGGCAAAAAACTCATTTCTGACAAAGTTGCCCAAATGCATCTCAGAAGTGTGCAACTTGTTCCCTGAGTTAGAAAACGTCGAGAAACGGTCGTTTCTGCTAGCGCTGTGCTTCTACACATGTACTTGCTGAACGGTGAATGCGCACAGTAATGCACGTTTCTCCCAGCAAATACACTGTTTCTAATGAAATGGGAACACACTGAGGAGACACTTGTGGGAGCTACTGTGACTAAAACTGAGCTTCCCTACGCACAGGGAAGCAAGAGAAATGCTGATTTCACCAAGCCCAGTTACATACTCAGAATCTGTACTACTGCGCAAATAGGCATGTCTCTGTAGGCAAAAAACACATTTTTGACAAAGTTGCCCAAATGCATCTCAGAAGTGTGCAACTTGTTCCCTGAGTTAGAAAACGTCGAGAAACGGTCGTTTCTGCTAGCGCTGTGCTTCTACATATGTATTTGCTGAACGGTGAAAGCGCACAGTAATGCACTTTTCTCCCAGCAAATACACTGTTTCTAGGGAAATGGGAACACACTGAGGAGACACTTGTGGGAGCTACTGTGACTAAAACTGAGCTTCCCTACGCACAGGGAAGCAAGAGAAATGCTGGTTTCATCAAGAACAGTTACATACTCAGAATCTGTACTACTGCGCAAATAGGCATGTCTCTGTAGGCAAAAAACTCATTTCTGACAAAGTTGCCCAAATGCATCTCAGAAGTGTGCAACTTGTTCCCTGAGTTAGAAAACGTCGAGAAACGGTCGTTTCTGCTATCGCTGTGCTTCTACACATGTATTTGCTGAACGGTGAAAGCGCACAGTAATGCACTTTTCTCCCAGCAAATACACTGTTACTAAGGAAATGGGAAGACACTGAGGAGACACTTGTGGGAGCTACTGTGACTAAAACTGAGCTTCCCTACGCACAGGGAAGCAAGAGAAATGCTGATTTCATCAAGCCCAGTTACATACTCAGAATCTGTACTACTGCGCAAATAGGCATGTCTCTGTAGGCAAAAAACTCATTTCTGACAAAGTTGCCCAAATGCATCTCAGAAGTGTGCAACTTGTTCCCTGAGTTAGAAAACGTCGAGAAACGTTCGTTTCTGCTAGCACTGTGCTTCTACACATGTATTTGCTGAACGGTGAAAGCGCACAGTAATGCACTTTTCTCCCAGCAAATACACTGTTTCTAAGGAAATGGGAACACACTGAGGAGACACTTGTGGGAGCTACCGTGACTAAAACTGAGCTTCCCTACGCACAGGGAAGCAAGAGAAATGCTGATTTCATCCAGCCCAGTTACATACTCAGAATCTGTACTACTGCGCAAATAGGCATGTCTCTGTAGGCAAAAAACACATTTTTGACAAAGTTGCCCAAATGCATCTCAGAAGTGTGCAACTTGTTCCCTGAGTTAGAAAACGTCGAGAAACGGTCATTTCTGCTAGCGCTGTGCTTCTACATATGTATTTGCTGAACGGTGAAAGCGCACAGTAATGCACTTTTCTCCCAGCAAATACACTGTTTCTAAGGAAATGGGAACACACTGAGGAGACACTTGTGGGAGCTACTGTGACTAAAACTGAGCTTCCCTACGCACAGGGAAGCAAGAGAAATGCTGATTTCATCAAGCCCAGTTACATACTCAGAATCTGTACTACTGCGCAAATAGGCATAAATCTGTAGGCAAAAAACTCATTTCTGACAAAGTTGCCCAAATGCATCTCAGAAGTGTGCAACTTGTTCCCTGAGTTAGAAAACGTCGAGAAACGGTCGTTTCTGCTAGCGCTGTGCTTCAACACATGTATTTGCTGAACGGTGAAAGCGCACAGTAATGCACTTTTCTCCCAGCAAATACACTGTTTCTAAGGAAATGGGAAAACACTGAGGAGACACTTGTGGGAGCTACTGTGACTAAAACTGAGCTTCCCTACGCACAGGGAAGCAAGAGAAATGCTGATTTCATCCAGCCCAGTTACATACTCAGAATCTGTACTACTGCGCAAATAGGCATGTCTCTGTAGGCAAAAAACACATTTTTGACAAAGTTGCCCAAATGCATCTCAGAAGTGTGCAACTTGTTCCCTGAGTTAGAAAACGTCGAGAAACGGTCGTTTCTGCTAGCGCTGTGCTTCTACATATGTATTTGCTGAACGGTGAAAGCGCACAGTAATGCACTTTTCTCCCAGCAAATACACTGTTTCTAAGGAAATGGGAACACACTGAGGAGACACTTGTGGGATCTACTGTGACTAAAACTGAGCTTCCCTACGCACAGGGAAGCAAGAGAAATGCTGATTTCATCAAGCCCAATTACATACTCAGAATCTGTACTACTGCACAAATAGGCATGTCTCTTTAGGCAAAAAACTCATTTCTGACAAAGTTGCCCAAATGCATCTCAGAAGTGTGCAACTTGTTCCCTGAGTTAGAAAACGTCGAGAAACGGTCATATCTGCTAACGCTGTGCTTCTACACATGTATTTGCTGAACGGTGAAAGCGCACAGTAATGCACTTTTCTCCCAGCAAATACACTGTTTCTAAGGAAATGGGAACACACTGAGGAGACACTTGTGGGAGCTACCGTGACTAAAACTGAGCTTCCCTACGAACAGGGAAGCAAGAGAAATGCTGATTTCATCAAGCCCAGTTACATACTCAGAATCTGTACTACTGCGCAAATAGGCATGAATCTGTAGGCAAAAAACTCATTTCTGACAAAGATGCCCAAATGCATCTCAGAAGTGTGCAACTGGTTCCCTGAGTTAGAAAACTTCGAGAAACGTTCGTTTCTGCTAGCACTGTGCTTCTACACATGGATTTGCTGAACGGTGAAAGCGCACAGTAATGCACTTTTCTCCCAGCAAATACACTGTTTCTAAGGAAATGGGAACACACTGAGGAGACACTTGTGGGAGCTACTGTGACTAAAACTGAGCTTCCCTACGCACAGGGAAGCAAGAGAAATGCTGATTTCATCAAGCCCAGTTACATACTCAGAATCTGTACTACTGCGCAAATAGGCATTTCTCTGTAGGCAAAAAACTCATTTCTGACAAAGTTGACCAAATGCATCTCAGAAGTGTGCAACTTGTTCTGTGAGTTAGAAAACGTCGAGAAACGTTCGTTTCTGCTAGCGCTGTGCTTCTACACATGTATTTGCTGAACGGTGAAAGCGCACAGTAATACACTTTTCTCCCAGCAAATACACCGTTTCTAAGGATTTGGGAACAAACTGAGGAGACACTTGTGGAGCTACAGTGACTAAAACTGAGCTTCCCTACGCACAGGGAAGCAAGAGAAATGCTGATTTCATCAAGCCCAGTTACATACTCAGAATCTGTACTACTGCGCAAATAGGCATGTCTCTGTAGGCAAAAAACTCATTTCTGACAAAGTTGCCCAAATGCATCTCAGAAGTGTGCAACTTGTTCCCTGAGTTAGAAAACGTCGAGAAACGGTCGTTTCTGCTAGCGCTGTGCTTCTACACATGTATTTGCTGAACGGTGAAAGCACACAGTAATGCACTTTTCTCCCAGTAAATACACTGTTTCTAAGGAAATGGGAACACACTGAGGAGACACTTGTGGGAGCTACCGTGACTAAAACTGAGCTCCCCTACGCACAGGGAAGCAAGAGAAATGCTGATTTCATCCAGCCCAGTTACATACTCAGAATCTGTACTACTGCGCAAATAGGCATGTCTCTGTAGGCAAAAAACACATTTTTGACAAAGTTGCCCAAATGCATCTCAGAAGTGTGCAACTTGTTCCCTGAGTTAGAAAACGTCGAGAAACGGTCGTTTCTGCTAGCGCTGTGCTTCTACATATGTATTTGCTGAACGGTGAAAGCGCACAGTAATGCACTTTTCTCCCAGCAAATACACTGTTTCTAAGGAAATGGGAACACACTGAGGAGACACTTGTGGGAGCTACTGTGACTAAAACTGAGCTTCCCTACCCACAGGGAAGCAAGAGAAATGCTGATTTCATCAAGCCCAGTTACATACTCAGAATCTGTACTACTGCGCAAATAGGCATAAATCTGTAGGCAAAAAACTCATTTCTGACAAAGATGCCCAAATGCATCTCAGAAGTGTGCAACTTGTTCCCTGAGTTAGAAAACGTCGAGAAACGTTCGTTTCTGCTAGCACTGTGCTTCTACACATGTATTTGCTGAACGGTGAAAGCGCACAGTAATGCACTTTTCTCCCAGCAAATACACTGTTTCTAAGTAAATGGGAACACACTGAGGAGACACTTGTGGGAGCTACTGTGACTAAAACTGAGCTTCCCTACGCACAGGGAAGCAAGAGAAATGCTGATTTCATCAAGCCAAGTTACATACTCAGAATCTGTACTACTGCGCAAATAGGCATGTCTCTGTAGGCAAAAAACTCATTTCTGACAAAGTTGCCCAAATGCATCTCAGAAGTGTGCAACTTGTTCCCTGAGTTAGAAAACGTCGAGAAACGGTCATATCTGCTAACGCTGTGCTTCTACACATGTATTTGCTGAACGGTGAAAGCGCACAGTAATGCACTTTTCTCCCAGCAAATACACTGTTTCTAAGGAAATGGGAACACACTGAGGAGATACTTGTGGGAGCTACTATGACTAAAACTGAGCTTCCCTACGCACAGGGAAGCAAGAGAAATGCTGATTTCATCAAGCCCAGTTACATACTCAGAATCTCTACTACTGCGCAAATAGGCATGTCTCTGTAGGCAAAAAACTCATTTCTGACAAAGTTGCCCAAATGCATCTCAGAAGTGTGCAACTTGTTCCCTGAGTTAGAAAACGTCGAGAAACGGTCGTTTCTGCTAGCGCTGTGCTTCAACACATGTATTTGCTGAACGGTGAAAGCGCACAGTAATGCACTTTTCTCCCAGCAAATACACTGTTTCTAAGGAAATGGGAACACACTGAGGAGACACTTGTGGGAGCTACTGTGACTAAAACTGAGCTTCCCTACGCACAGGGAAGCAAGAGAAATGCTGATTTCATCCAGCCCAGTTACATACTCAGAATCTGTACTACTGCGCAAATAGGCATGTCTCTGTAGGCAAAAAACACATTTTTGACAAAGTTGCCCAAATGCATCTCAGAAGTGTGCAACTTGTTCCCTGAGTTAGAAAACGTCGAGAAACGGTCGTTTCTGCTAGCGCTGTGCTTCTACATATGTATTTGCTGAACGGTGAAAGCGCACAGTAATGCACTTTTCTCCCAGCAAATACACTGTTTCTAAGGAAATGGGAACACACTGAGGAGACACTTGTGGGAGCTACTGTGACTAAAACTGAGCTTCCCTACGCACAGGGAAGCAAGAGAAATGCTGATTTCATCAAGCCCAATTACATACTCAGAATCTGTACTACTGCACAAATAGGCATGTCTCTTTAGGCAAAAAACTCATTTCTGACAAAGTTGCCCAAATGCATCTCAGAAGTGTGCAACTTGTTCCCTGAGTTAGAAAACGTCGAGAAACGTTCGTTTCTGCTAGCGCTGTGCTTCTACACATGTACTTGCTGAACGGTGAAAGCGCACAGTAATGCAATTTTCTCCCAGCAAATACACTGTTTCTAAGGAAATGGGAACACACAGAGGAGACACTTGTGGGAGCTACTGTGACTAAAACTGAGCTTCCCTACGCACAGGGAAGCAAGAGAAATGCTGATTTCATCAAGCCGAGTTACATACTCAGAATCTGTACTACTGCGCAAATAGGCATGTCTCTGAAGGCGAAAAACTCATTTCTGACAAAGTTGCCCAAATGCATCTCAGAAGTGTGCAACTTGATCCCTGAGTTAGAAAACGTCGAGAAACGGTCATATCTGCTAACGCTGTGCTTCTACATATGTATTTGCTGAACGGTGAAAGCGCACAGTAATGCACTTTTCTCCCAGCAAATACACTGTTTCTAAGGAAATGGGAACACACTGAGGAGACACTTGTGGGAGCTACTGTGACTAAAACTGAGCTTCCCTACGAACAGGGAAGCAAGAGAAATGCTGATTTCATCAAGCCCAGTTACATACTCAGAATCTGTACTACTGCGCAAATAGGCATGAATCTGTAGGCAAAAAACTCATTTCTGACAAAGATGCCCAAATGCATCTCAGAAGTGTGCAACTTGTTCCCTGAGTTAGAAAACGTCGAGAAACGTTCGTTTCTGCTAGCACTGTGCTTCTACACATGGATTTGCTGAACGGTGAAAGCGCACAGTAATGCACTTTTCTCCCAGCAAATACACTGTTTCCAAGGAAATGGGAACACACTGAGGAGACACTTGTGGGAGCTACTGGGACTAAAACTGAGCTTCCCTACGCACAGGGAAGCAAGAGAAATCCTGATTTCATCAAGCCCAGTTACATACTCAGAATCTGTACTACTGCGCAAATAGGCATGTCTCTGTAGGCAAAAAACTCATTTCTGACAAAGTTGCCCAAATGCATCTCAGAAGTGTGCAACTTGTTCCCTGAGTTAGAAAACGTCGAGAAACGGTCGTTTCTGCTAGCGCTGTGCTTCTACACATGTATTTGCTGAACGGTGAAAGCGCACAGTAATGCACTTTTCTCCCAGCAAATACACTGTTTCTAAGGAAATGGGAACACACTGAGGAGACACTTGTGGGAGCTACTGTGACTAAAACTGAGCTTCCCTACGCACAGGGAAGCAACAGAAATGCTGATTTCATCAAGCCCAGTTACATACTCAGAATCTGTACTACTGCGCAAATAGGCATGTCTCTGTAGGCAAAAAACTCATTTCTGACAAAGTTGCCCAAATGCATCTCAGAAGTGTGCAACTTGTTCCCTGAGTTAGAAAACGTCGAGAAACGGTCGTTTCTGCTAGCGCTGTGCTTCTACACATGTATTTGCTGAACGGTGAAAGCGCACAGTAATGCACTTTTCTCCCAGCAAATACACTGTTTCTAAGGAAATGGGAACACACTGAGGAGACACTTGTGGGAGCTACCGTGACTAAAACTGAGCTCCCCTACGCACAGGGAAGCAAGAGAAATGCTGATTTCATCCAGCCCAGTTACATACTCAGAATCTGTACTACTGCGCAAATAGGCATGTCTCTGTAGGCAAAAAACACATTTTTGACAAAGTTGCCCAAATGCATCTCAGAAGTGTGCAACTTGTTCCCTGAGTTAGAAAACGTCGAGAAACGTTCGTTTCTGCTAGCGCTGTGCTTCTACACATGTATTTGCTGAATGGTGAAAGCACACAGTAATGCACTTTTCTCCCAGCAAATACACTGTTTCTAAGGAAATGGGAACACACTGAGGAGACACTTGTGGGAGCTACTGTGACTAAAACTGAGCTTCCCTACGCACAGGGAAGCAAGAGAAATGCTGATTTCATCAAGCCCAGTTACATACTCAGAATCTGTACTACTGCGCAAATAGGCATGTCTCTGTAGGCAAAAAACTCATTTCTGACAAAGTTGCCCAAATGCATCTCAGAAGTGTGCAACTTGTTCCCTGAGTTAGAAAACGTCGAGAAACGGTTATATCTGCTAACGCTGTGCTTCTACACATGTATTTGCTGAACGGTGAAAGCGCACAGTAATGCACTTTTCTCCCAGCAAATACACTGTTTCTAAGGAAATGGGAACACACTGAGGAGACACTTGTGGGAGCTACTGTGACTAAAACTGAGCTTCGCTACGCACAGGGAAGCAAGAGAAATGCTGATTTCATCAAGCCCAGTTACATACTCAGAATCTGTCCTGTTGCGCAAATAGGCATGAATCTGTAGGCAAAAAACTCATTTCCGACAAAGTTGCCCAAATGCATCTCAGAAGTGTGCAACTTGTTCCCTGAGTTAGAAAACGTCGAGAAACGGTTGTTTCTGCTAGTGCTGTGCTTCTACACATGTATTTGCTGAACGGTGAAAGCGCACAGTAATGCACTTTTCTCCCAGCAAATACACTGTGTCTAAGGAAATGGGAACACACTGAGGAGACACTTGTGGGAGCTACTGTGACTAAAACTGAGCTTCCCTATGCACAGGGAAGCAAGAGAAATGCTGATTTCATCCAGCCCAGTTACATACTCAGAATCTGTACTACTGGCAAATAGGCATGTCTCTGTAGGCAAAAAACTCATTTCAAACAAAGTTGCCCAAATGCATCTCAGAAGTGTGCAACTTGTTCCCTGAGTTAGAAAACGTCGAGAAACGTTCGTTTCTGCTAGCGCTGTGCTTCTACACATGTATTTGCTGAACGGTGAAAGCAGACAGTAATGCACTTTTCTCCCAGCAAATACAGTTTCTAAGGAAAGGGGAACACACTGAGGAGACACTTGTGGGAGCTACTGTGACTAAAACTGAGCTTCCCTACGCACAGGGAAGCAAGAGAAATGCTGATTTCATCCAGCCCAGTTACATACTCAGAATCTGTACTACTGGCAAATAGGAATGTCTCTGTAGGCAAAAAACTCATTTCTGACAAAGTTGCACAAATGCATCTCAGAAGTGTGCAACTTGTTCCCTGAGTTAGAAAACGTCGAGAAACGTTCGTTTCTGCTAGCGCTGTGCTTCTACACATGTATTTGCTGAACGGTGAAAGCGCACAGTAATGCACTTTTCTCCCCGCAAATACACTGTTTCTAAGGAAATGGGAACACACTGAGGAGACACTTGTGGGTGCTACTGTGACTAAAACTGAGCTTCCCTACGCACAGGGAAGCAAGAGAAATGCTGATATCATCAAGCCCAGTTACATACTCAGAATCTGTACTACTGCGCAAATAGGCATGTCTCTGTAGGCAAAAAACTCATTTCTGACAAAGTTGCCCAAATGCATCTCAGAAGTGTGCAACTTGTTCCCTGAGTTAGAAAACGTCGAGAAACGTTCGTTTCTGCTAGCGCTGTGCTTCTACACATGTATTTGCTGAACGGTGAAAGCGCACAGTAATGCACTTTTCTCCCAGCAAATACACCGTTTCTAAGGAATTGGGAACACACTGAGGAGACACTTGTGGAGCTACAGTGACTAAAACTGAGCTTCCCTACGCACAGGGAAGCAAGAGAAATGCTGATTTCATCAAGCCCAGTTACATACTCAGAATCTGTACTACTGCGCAAATAGGCATAAATCTGTAGGCAAAAAACTCATTTCTGACAAAGATGCCCAAATGCATCTCAGAAGTGTGCAACTTGTTCCCTGAGTTAGAAAACGTCGAGAAACGTTCGTTTCTGCTAGCGCTGTGCTTCTACACATGTATTTGCTGAACGGTGAAAGCAGACAGTAATGCACTTTTCTCCCAGCAAATACAGTTTCTAAGGAAAGGGGAACACACTGAGGAGACACTTGTGGGAGCTACTGTGACTAAAACTGAGCTTCCCTACGCACAGGGAAGCAAGAGAAATGCTGATTTCATCCAGCCCAGTTACATACTCAGAATCTGTACTACTGGCAAATAGGAATGTCTCTGTAGGCAAAAAACTCATTTCTGACAAAGTTGCACAAATGCATCTCAGAAGTGTGCAACTTGTTCCCTGAGTTAGAAAACGTCGAGAAACGTTCGTTTCTGCTAGCGCTGTGCTTCTACACATGTATTTGCT
The DNA here is from genome assembly GCF_964271855.1 of Acomys minous. Taxonomy (NCBI): domain Eukaryota; kingdom Metazoa; phylum Chordata; class Mammalia; order Rodentia; family Muridae; genus Acomys; species Acomys minous. Next base: position 1,075,791 of record NW_028182180.1, read on the forward strand.
GAACGGTGAAAGCGCACAGTAATGCACTTTTCTCCCCGCAAATACACTGTTTCTAAGGAAATGGGAACACACTGAGGAGACACTTGTGGGAGCTACTGTGACTAAAACTGAGCTTCCCTACGCACAGGGAAGCAAGAGAAATGCTGATATCATCAAGCCCAGTTACATACTCAGAATCTGTACTACTGCGCAAATAGGCATGTCTCTGTAGGCAAAAAACTCATTTCTGACAAAGTTGCACAAATGCATCTCAGAAGTGTGCAACTTGTTCCCTGAGTTAGAAAACGTCGAGAAACGGTCGTTTCTGCTAGCGCTGTGCTTCTACACATGTATTTGCTGAACGGTGAAAGCACACAGTAATGCACTTTTCACCCAGTAAATACACTGTTTCTAAGGAAATGGGAACACACTGAGGAGACACTTGTGGGAGCTACCGTGACTAAAACTGAGCTCCCCTACGCACAGGGAAGCAAGAGAAATGCTGATTTCATCCAGCCCAGTTACATACTCAGAATCTGTACTACTGCGCAAATAGGCATGTCTCTGTAGGCAAAAAACACATTTTTGACAAAGTTGCCCAAATGCATCTCAGAAGTGTGCAACTTGTTCCCTGAGTTAGAAAACGTCGAGAAACGGTCGTTTCTGCTAGCGCTGTGCTTCTACATATGTATTTGCTGAACGGTGAAAGCGCACAGTAATGCACTTTTCTACCAGCAAATACACTGTTTCTAAGGAAATGGGAACACACTGAGGAGACACTTGTGGGAGCTACTGTGACTAAAACTGAGCTTCCCTACGCACAGGGAAGCAAGAGAAATGCTGATTTCATCAAGCCCAGTTACATACTCAGAATCTGTACTACTGCGCAAATAGGCATAAATCTGTAGGCAAAAAACTCATTTCTGACAAAGATGCCCAAATGCATCTCAGAAGTGTGCAACTTGTTCCCTGAGTTAGAAAACGTCGAGAAACGTTCGTTTCTGCCAGCACTGTGCTTCTACACATGGATTTGCTGAACGGTGAAAGCACACAGTAATGCACTTTTCTCCCAGCAAATACACTGTTTCTAAGGAAATGGGAACACACTGAGGAGACACTTGTGGGAGCTACTGGGACTAAAACTGAGCTTCCCTACGCACAGGGAAGCAAGAGAAATCCTGATTTCATCAAGCCCAGTTACATACTCAGAATCTGTACTACTGCGCAAATAGGCATGTCTCTGTAGGCAAAAAACTCATTTCTGACAAAGTTGCCCAAATGCATCTCAGAAGTGTGCAACTTGTTCCCTGAGTTAGAAAACGTCGAGAAACGGTCGTTTCTGCTAGCGCTGTGCTTCTACACATGTATTTGCTGAACGGTGAAAGCGCACAGTAATGCACTTTTCTCCCAGCAAATACACTGTTTCTAAGGAAATGGGAACACACTGAGGAGACACTTGTGGGAGCTACTGTGACTAAAACTGAGCTTCCCTACGCACAGGGAAGCAAGAGAAATGCTGATATCATCAAGCCCAGTTACATACTCAGAATCTGTACTACTGCGCAAATAGGCATGTCTCTGTAGGCAAAAAACTCATTTCTGACAAAGTTGCACAAATGCATCTCAGAAGTGTGCAACTTGTTCCCTGAGTTAGAAAACGTCGAGAAACGGTCGTTTCTGCTAGCGCTGTGCTTCTACACATGTATTTGCTGAACGGTGAAAGCACACAGTAATGCACTTTTCTCCCAGTAAATACACTGTTTCTAAGGAAATGGGAACACACTGAGGAGACACTTGTGGGAGCTACCGTGACTAAAACTGAGCTCCCCTACGCACAGGGAAGCAAGAGAAATGCTGATTTCATCCAGCCCAGTTACATACTCAGAATCTGTACTACTGCGCAAATAGGCATGTCTCTGTAGGCAAAAAACACATTTTTGACAAAGTTGCCCAAATGCATCTCAGAAGTGTGCAACTTGTTCCCTGAGTTAGAAAACGTCGAGAAACGGTCGTTTCTGCTAGCGCTGTGCTTCTACATATGTATTTGCTGAACGGTGAAAGCGCACAGTAATGCACTTTTCTACCAGCAAATACACTGTTTCTAAGGAAATGGGAACACACTGAGGAGACACTTGTGGGAGCTACTGTGACTAAAACTGAGCTTCCCTACGCACAGGGAAGCAAGAGAAATGCTGATTTCATCAAGCCCAGTTACATACTCAGAATCTGTACTACTGCGCAAATAGGCATAAATCTGTAGGCAAAAAACTCATTTCTGACAAAGATGCCCAAATGCATCTCAGAAGTGTGCAACTTGTTCCCTGAGTTAGAAAACGTCGAGAAACGTTCGTTTCTGCTAGCGCTGTGCTTCTACACATGTATTTGCTGAACGGTGTAAGCGCACAGTAATGTACTTTTCTCCCAGCAAATACACTGTTTCTAAGGAAATGGGAACACACTGAGGAGACACTTGTGGGAGCTACTGTGACTAAAACTGAGCTTCCCTACGCACAGGGAAGCAAGAGAAATGCTGATTTCATCAAGCCCAGTTACATACTCAGAATCTGTACTACTGCGCAAATAGGCATGTCTCTTTAGGCAAAAAACTCATTTCTGACAAAGTTGCCCAAATGCATCTCAGAAGTGTGCAACCTGTACCCTGAGTTAGAAAACGTCGAGAAACGGTCGTTTCTGCTAGCGCTGTGCTTCTACACATGTATTTGCTGAACGGTGAAAGCGCACAGTAATGCACTTTTCTCCCAGCAAATACACTGAGTCTAAGGTATGGGAACACACTGAGGAGACACTTGTGGAAGCTACTGTGACTAAAACTGAGCTTCCCTACACACAGGGAAGCAAGAGAAATGCTGATTTCATCAAGCCCAGTTACATACTCAGAATCTGTACTACTGGGCAAATAGGCATGTCTCTTTAGGCAAAAAACTCATTTTTGACAAAGTTGCCCAAATGCATCTCAGAAGTGTGCAACTTGTTCCCTGAGTTAGAAAACGTCGAGAAACGGTCGTTTCTGCTAGCGCTGTGCTTCTACACATGTATTTGCTGAACAGTGAAAGCGCACAGTAATGCACTTTTCTCCCAGCAAATACACTGTGTCTAAGGAAATGGGAACACACTGAGGAGACACTTGTGGGAGCTACTGTGACTAAAACTGAGCTTCCCTACGCACAGGGAAGCAAGAGAAATGCTGATTTCATCAAGCCCAGTTACATACTCAGAATCTGTACTACTGCGCAAATAGGCATGTTTCTTTAGGCAAAAAACTCATTTCTGACAAAGTTGCCCAAATGCATCTCAGAAGTGTGCAACTTGTTCCATGAGTTAGAAAACGTCGAGAAACGTTCGTTTCTGCTAGCGCTGTGCTTCTACACATGTATTTGCTGAACGGTGTAAGCGCACAGTAATGTACTTTTCTCCCAGCAAACACACTGTTTCTAAGGAAATGGGAACACACTGAGGAGACACTTGTGGGAGCTACTGTGACTAAAACTGAGCTTCCCTACGCACAGGGAAGCAAGAGAAATGCTGATTTCATCAAGCCCAGTTACATACTCAGAATCTGTACTACTGCGCAAATAGGCATGTCTCTTTAGGCAAAAAACTCATTTCTGACAAAGTTGCCCAAATGCATCTCAGAAGTGTGCAACTTGTTCCCTGAGTTAGAAAATGTCGAGAAACGGTCGTTTCTGCTAGCGCTGTGCTTCTACACATGTATTTGCTGAACGGTGAAAGCGCACAGTAATGCACTTTTCTCCCAGCAAATACACTGTATCTAAGGAAATGGGAACACACTGCGGAGACACTTGTGGGAGCTACTGTGACTAAAACTGAGCTTCCCTACCCACAGGGAAGCAAGAGAAATGCTGATTTCATCAAGCCCAGTTACATACTCAGAATCTGTACTACTGCGCAAATAGGCATGTCTCTGTAGGCAAAAAACTCATTTCTGACAAAGTTGCCCAAATGCATCTCAGAATTGTGCAACCTGTACCCTGAGTTAGAAAACGTCGAGAAACGGTCGTTTCTGCTAGCGCTGTGCTTCTACACATGTATTTGCTGAACGGTGAAAGCGCACAGTAATGCACTTTTCTCCCAGCAAATACACTGTGTCTAAGGAAATGGGAACACACTGAGGAGACACTTGTGGGAGCTACTGTGACTAAAACTGAGCTTCCCTACACACAGGGAAGCAAGAGAAATGCTGATTTCATCAAGCCCAGTTACATACTCAGAATCTGTACTACTGGGCAAATAGGCATGTCTCTTTAGGCAAAAAACTCATTTCTGACAAAGTTGCCCAAATGCATCTCAGAAGTGTGCAACTTGTTCCCTGAGTTAGAAAACGTCGAGAAACGTTCGTTTCTGCTAGCACTGTGTTTCTACACATGTATTTGCTGAACGGTGTAAGCGCACAGTAATGTACTTTTCTCCCAGCAAATACACTGTTTCTAAGGAAATGGGAACACACTGAGGAGACACTTGTGGGAGCTACTGTGACTAAAACTGAGCTTCCCTACGCACAGGGAAGCAAGAGAAATGCTGATTTCATCAAGCCCAGTTACATACTCAGAATCTGTACTACTGCGCAAATAGGCATGTCTCTTTAGGCAAAAAACTCATTTCTGACAAAGTTGCCCAAATGCATCTCAGAAGTGTGCAACCTGTACCCTGAGTTAGAAAACGTCGAGAAACGGTCGTTTCTGCTAGCGCTGTGCTTCTACACATGTATTTGCTGAACGGTGAAAGCGCACAGTAATGCACTTTTCTCCCAGCAAATACACTGAGTCTAAGGTATGGGAACACACTGAGGAGACACTTGTGGAAGCTACTGTGACTAAAACTGAGCTTCCCTACACACAGGGAAGCAAGAGAAATGCTGATTTCATCAAGCCCAGTTACATACTCAGAATCTGTACTACTGCGCAAATAGGCATGTCTCTTTAGGCAAAAAACTCATTTTTGACAAAGTTGCCCAAATGCATCTCAGAAGTGTGCAACTTGTTCCCTGAGTTAGAAAACGTCGAGAAACGGTCGTTTCTGCTAGCGCTGTGCTTCTACACATGTATTTGCTGAACAGTGAAAGCGCACAGTAATGCACTTTTCTCCCAGCAAATACACTGTGTCTAAGGAAATGGGAACACACTGAGGAGACACTTGTGGGAGCTACTGTGACTAAAACTGAGCTTCCCTACGCACAGGGAAGCAAGAGAAATGCTGATTTCATCAAGCCCAGTTACATACTCAGAATCTGTACTACTGCGCAAATAGGCATGTTTCTTTAGGCAAAAAACTCATTTCTGACAAAGTTGCCCAAATGCATCTCAGAAGTGTGCAACTTGTTCCATGAGTTAGAAAACGTCGAGAAACGTTCGTTTCTGCTAGCGCTGTGCTTCTACACATGTATTTGCTGAACGGTGTAAGCGCACAGTAATGTACTTTTCTCCCAGCAAACACACTGTTTCTAAGGAAATGGGAACACACTGAGGAGACACTTGTGGGAGCTACTGTGACTAAAACTGAGCTTCCCTACGCACAGGGAAGCAAGAGAAATGCTGATTTCATCAAGCCCAGTTACATACTCAGAATCTGTACTACTGCGCAAATAGGCATGTCTCTTTAGGCAAAAAACTCATTTCTGACAAAGTTGCCCAAATGCATCTCAGAAGTGTGCAACCTGTACCCTGAGTTAGAAAACGTCGAGAAACGGTCGTTTCTGCTAGCGCTGTGCTTCTACACATGTATTTGCTGAACTGTGAAAGCGCACAGTAATGCACTTTTCTCCCAGCAAATACACTGTGTCTAAGGAAATGGGAACACACTGAGGAGACACTAGTGGGAGCTACTGTGACTAAAACTGAGCTTCCCTACACACAGGGAAGCAAGAGAAATGCTGATTTCATCAAGCCCAGTTACATTCTCAGAGTCTGTACTACTGCGTAAATAGGCATGTCTCTTTAGGCAAAAAACTCATTTCTGACAAAGTTGCCCAAATGCATCTCAGAAGTGTGCAACTTGTTCCCTGAGTTAGAAAACGTCGAGAAATGGTCGTTTCTGCTAGCGCTGTGCTTCTACACATGTATTTGCTGAACGGTGAAGGTGCACAGCAATGCACTTTTCTCCCAGCAAATACACTGTTTCTAAGTAAATGGGAACACACTGAGGAGACACTTGTGGGAGCTACTGTGACTAAAACTGAGCTTCCCTACGCACAGGGAATCAATAGAAATGCTGATTTCATCAAGCCCAGTTACATACTCAGAATCTGTACTACTGCGCAAATAGGCATGTCTCTTTAGGCAAAAAACTCATTTCTGACAAAGTTGCCCAAATGCATCTCAGAAGTGTGCAACTTGTTCCCTGAGTTAGAAAACGTCGAGAAACGGTCGTTTCTGCTATCGCTGTGCTTCTACACATGTATTTGCTGAACGGTGAAAGCGCACAGTAATGCACTTTTCTCCCAGCAAATACACTGTTTCTAAGGAAATGGGAACACACTGAGGAGACACTTGTGGGAGCTACTGTGACTAAAACTGAGCTTCCCTACACACAGGGAAGCAAGAGAAATGCTGATTTCATCAAGCCCAGTTACATACTCAGAATCTGTACTACTGGGCAAATAGGCATGTCTCTTTAGGCAAAAAACTCATTTCTGACAAAGTTGCCCAAATGCATCTCAGAAGTGTGCAACTTGTTCCCTGAGTTAGAAAACGTCGAGAAACGTTCGTTTCTGCTAGCACTGTGTTTCTACACATGTATTTGCTGAACGGTGTAAGCGCACAGTAATGTACTTTTCTCCCAGCAAATACACTGTTTCTAAGGAAATGGGAACACACTGAGGAGACACTTGTGGGAGCTACTGTGACTAAAACTGAGCTTCCCTACGCACAGGGAAGCAAGAGAAATGCTGATTTCATCAAGCCCAGTTACATACTCAGAATCTGTACTACTGCGCAAATAGGCATGTCTCTTTAGGCAAAAAACTCATTTCTGACAAAGTTGCCCAAATGCATCTCAGAAGTGTGCAACCTGTACCCTGAGTTAGAAAACGTCGAGAAACGGTCGTTTCTGCTAGCGCTGTGCTTCTACACATGTATTTGCTGAACGGTGAAAGCGCACAGTAATGCACTTTTCTCCCAGCAAATACACTGAGTCTAAGGTATGGGAACACACTGAGGAGACACTTGTGGAAGCTACTGTGACTAAAACTGAGCTTCCCTACACACAGGGAAGCAAGAGAAATGCTGATTTCATCAAGCCCAGTTACATACTCAGAATCTGTACTACTGCGCAAATAGGCATGTCTCTTTAGGCAAAAAACTCATTTTTGACAAAGTTGCCCAAATGCATCTCAGAAGTGTGCAACTTGTTCCCTGAGTTAGAAAACGTCGAGAAACGGTCGTTTCTGCTAGCGCTGTGCTTCTACACATGTATTTGCTGAACAGTGAAAGCGCACAGTAATGCACTTTTCTCCCAGCAAATACACTGTGTCTAAGGAAATGGGAACACACTGAGGAGACACTTGTGGGAGCTACTGTGACTAAAACTGAGCTTCCCTACGCACAGGGAAGCAAGAGAAATGCTGATTTCATCAAGCCCAGTTACATACTCAGAATCTGTACTACTGCGCAAATAGGCATGTTTCTTTAGGCAAAAAACTCATTTCTGACAAAGTTGCCCAAATGCATCTCAGAAGTGTGCAACTTGTTCCATGAGTTAGAAAACGTCGAGAAACGTTCGTTTCTGCTAGCGCTGTGCTTCTACACATGTATTTGCTGAACGGTGTAAGCGCACAGTAATGTACTTTTCTCCCAGCAAACACACTGTTTCTAAGGAAATGGGAACACACTGAGGAGACACTTGTGGTAGCTACTGTGACTAAAACTGAGCTTCCCTACGCACAGGGAAGCAAGAGAAATGCTGATTTCATCAAGCCCAGTTACATACTCAGAATCTGTACTACTGCGCAAATAGGCATGTCTCTTTAGGCAAAAAACTCATTTCTGACAAAGTTGCCCAAATGCATCTCAGAAGTGTGCAACCTGTACCCTGAGTTAGAAAACGTCGAGAAACGGTCGTTTCTGCTAGCGCTGTGCTTCTACACATGTATTTGCTGAACGGTGAAAGCGCACAGTAATGCACTTTTCTCCCAGCAAATACACTGTGTCTAAGGAAATGGGAACACACTGAGGAGACACTAGTGGGAGCTACTGTGACTAAAACTGAGCTTCCCTACACACAGAGAAGCAAGAGAAATGCTGATTTCATCAAGCCCAGTTACATTCTCAGAGTCTGTACTACTGCGTAAATAGGCATGTCTCTTTAGGCAAAAAACTCATTTCTGACAAAGTTGCCCAAATGCATCTCAGAAGTGTGCAACTTGTTCCCTGAGTTAGAAAACGTCGAGAAACGGTCGTTTCTGCTATCGCTGTGCTTCTACACATGTATTTGCTGAACGGTGAAAGCGCACAGTAATGCACTTTTCTCCCAGCAAATACACTGTTTCTAAGGAAATGGGAACACACTGAGGAGACACTTGTGGGAGCTACTGTGACTAAAACTGAGCTTCCCTACACACAGGGAAGCAAGAGAAATGCTGATTTCATCAAGCCCAGTTACATACTCAGAATCTGTACTACTGGGCAAATAGGCATGTCTCTTTAGGCAAAAAACTCATTTCTGACAAAGTTGCCCAAATGCATCTCAGAAGTGTGCAACTTGTTCCCTGAGTTAGAAAACGTCGAGAAACGTTCGTTTCTGCTAGCACTGTGTTTCTACACATGTATTTGCTGAACGGTGTAAGCGCACAGTAATGTACTTTTCTCCCAGCAAATACACTGTTTCTAAGGAAATGGGAACACACTGAGGAGACACTTGTGGGAGCTACTGTGACTAAAACTGAGCTTCCCTACGCACAGGGAAGCAAGAGAAATGCTGATTTCATCAAGCCCAGTTACATACTCAGAATCTGTACTACTGCGCAAATAGGCATGTCTCTTTAGGCAAAAAACTCATTTCTGACAAAGTTGCCCAAATGCATCTCAGAAGTGTGCAACCTGTACCCTGAGTTAGAAAACGTCGAGAAACGGTCGTTTCTGCTAGCGCTGTGCTTCTACACATGTATTTGCTGAACGGTGAAAGCGCACAGTAATGCACTTTTCTCCCAGCAAATACACTGAGTCTAAGGTATGGGAACACACTGAGGAGACACTTGTGGAAGCTACTGTGACTAAAACTGAGCTTCCCTACACACAGGGAAGCAAGAGAAATGCTGATTTCATCAAGCCCAGTTACATACTCAGAATCTGTACTACTGCGCAAATAGGCATGTCTCTTTAGGCAAAAAACTCATTTTTGACAAAGTTGCCCAAATGCATCTCAGAAGTGTGCAACTTGTTCCCTGAGTTAGAAAACGTCGAGAAACGGTCGTTTCTGCTAGCGCTGTGCTTCTACACATGTATTTGCTGAACAGTGAAAGCGCACAGTAATGCACTTTTCTCCCAGCAAATACACTGTGTCTAAGGAAATGGGAACACACTGAGGAGACACTTGTGGGAGCTACTGTGACTAAAACTGAGCTTCCCTACGCACAGGGAAGCAAGAGAAATGCTGATTTCATCAAGCCCAGTTACATACTCAGAATCTGTACTACTGCGCAAATAGGCATGTGTCTTTAGGCAAAAAACTCATTTCTGACAAAGTTGCCCAAATGCATCTCAGAAGTGTGCAACTTGTTCCATGAGTTAGAAAACGTCGAGAAACGTTCGTTTCTGCTAGCGCTGTGCTTCTACACATGTATTTGCTGAACGGTGTAAGCGCACAGTAATGTACTTTTCTCCCAGCAAACACACTGTTTCTAAGGAAATGGGAACACACTGAGGAGACACTTGTGGGAGCTACTGTGACTAAAACTGAGCTTCCCTACGCACAGGGAAGCAAGAGAAATGCTGATTTCATCAAGCCCAGTTACATACTCAGAATCTGTACTACTGCGCAAATAGGCATGTCTCTTTAGGCAAAAAACTCATTTCTGACAAAGTTGCCCAAATGCATCTCAGAAGTGTGCAACCTGTACCCTGAGTTAGAAAACGTCGAGAAACGTTCGTTTCTGCTAGCGCTGTGCTTCTACACATGTATTTGCTGAACTGTGAAAGCGCACAGTAATGCACTTTTCTCCCAGCAAATACACTGTGTCTAAGGAAATGGGAACACACTGAGGAGACACTAGTGGGAGCTACTGTGACTAAAACTGAGCTTCCCTACACACAGGGAAGCAAGAGAAATGCTGATTTCATCAAGCCCAGTTACATTCTCAGAGTCTGTACTACTGCGTAAATAGGCATGTCTCTTTAGGCAAAAAACTCATTTCTGACAAAGTTGCCCAAATGCATCTCAGAAGTGTGCAACTTGTTCCCTGAGTTAGAAAACGTCGAGAAACGGTCGTTTCTGCTAGCGCTGTGCTTCTACACATGTATTTGCTGAACGGTGAAGGTGCACAGCAATGCACTTTTCTCCCAGCAAATACACTGTTTCTAAGGAAATGGGAACACACTGAGGAGACACTTGTGGGAGCTACTGTGACTAAAACTGAGCTTCCCTACGCACAGGGAATCAATAGAAATGCTGATTTCATCAAGCCCAGTTACATACTCAGAATCTGTACTACTGCGCAAATAGGCATGTCTCTTTAGGCAAAAAACTCATTTCTGACAAAGTTGCCCAAATGCATCTCAGAAGTGTGCAACTTGTTCCCTGAGTTAGAAAACGTCGAGAAACGGTCGTTTCTGCTATCGCTGTGCTTCTACACATGTATTTGCTGAACGGTGAAAGCGCACAGTAATGCACTTTTCTCCCAGCAAATACACTGTGTCTAAGGTATGGGAACACACTGAGGAGACACTTGTGGGAGCTACTGTGACTAAAACTGAGCTTCCCTACGCACAGGGAAGCAAGAGAAATGCTGATTTCATCAAGCCCAGTTACATACTCAGAATCTGTACTACTGGGCAAATAGGCATGTCTCTTTAGGCAAAAAACTCATTTTTGACAAAGTTGCCCAAATTCGTCTCAGAAGTGTGCAACTTGTTCCCTGAGTTAGAAAACGTCGAGAAACGGTCGTTTCTGCTAGCGCTGTGCTTCTACACATGTATTTGCTGAACAGTGAAAGCGCACAGTAATGCACTTTTCTCCCAGCAAATACACTGTGTCTAAGGAAATGGGAACACACTGAGGAGACACTTGTGGGAGCTACTGTGACTAAAACTGAGCTTCCCTACGCACAGGGAAGCAAGAGAAATGCTGATTTCATCAAGCCCAGTTACATACTCAGAATCTGTACTACTGCGCAAATAGGCATGTCTCTTTAGGCAAAAAACTCATTTCTGACAAAGTTGCCCAAATGCATCTCAGAAGTGTGCAACCTGTACCCTGAGTTAGAAAACGTCGAGAAACGGTCGTTTCTGCTAGCGCTGTGCTTCTACACATGTATTTGCTGAACTGTGAAAGCGCACAGTAATGCACTTTTCTCCCAGCAAATACACTGTGTCTAAGGAAATGGGAACACACTGAGGAGACACTAGTGGGAGCTACTGTGACTAAAACTGAGCTTCCCTACACACAGGGAAGCAAGAGAAATGCTGATTTCATCAAGCCCAGTTACATTCTCAGAGTCTGTACTACTGCGTAAATAGGCATGTCTCTTTAGGCAAAAAACTCATTTCTGACAAAGTTGCCCAAATGCATCTCAGAAGTGTGCAACTTGTTCCCTGAGTTAGAAAACGTCGAGAAACGGTCGTTTCTGCTAGCGCTGTGCTTCTACACATGTATTTGCTGAACGGTGAAGGTGCACAGCAATGCACTTTTCTCCCAGCAAATACACTGTTTCTAAGGAAATGGGAACACACTGAGGAGACACTTGTGGGAGCTACTGTGACTAAAACTGAGCTTCCCTACGCACAGGGAATCAATAGAAATGCTGATTTCATCAAGCCCAGTTACATACTCAGAATCTGTACTACTGCGCAAATAGGCATGTCTCTTTAGGCAAAAAACTCATTTCTGACAAAGTTGCCCAAATGCATCTCAGAAGTGTGCAACTTGTTCCCTGAGTTAGAAAACGTCGAGAAACGGTCGTTTCTGCTATCGCTGTGCTTCTACACATGTATTTGCTGAACGGTGAAAGCGCACAGTAATGCACTTTTCTCCCAGCAAATACACTGTGTCTAAGGTATGGGAACACACTGAGGAGACACTTGTGGGAGCTACTGTGACTAAAACTGAGCTTCCCTACGCACAGGGAAGCAAGAGAAATGCTGATTTCATCAAGCCCAGTTACATACTCAGAATCTGTACTACTGGGCAAATAGGCATGTCTCTTTAGGCAAAAAACTCATTTTTGACAAAGTTGCCCAAATTCGTCTCAGAAGTGTGCAACTTGTTCCCTGAGTTAGAAAACGTCGAGAAACGGTCGTTTCTGCTAGCGCTGTGCTTCTACACATGTATTTGCTGAACAGTGAAAGCGCACAGTAATGCACTTTTCTCCCAGCAAATACACTGTGTCTAAGGAAATGGGAACACACTGAGGAGACACTTGTGGGAGCTACTGTGACTAAAACTGAGCTTCCCTACGCACAGGGAAGCAAGAGAAATGCTGATTTCATCAAGCCCAGTTACATACTCAGAATCTGTACTACTGCGCAAATAGGCATGTCTCTTTAGGCAAAAAACTCATTTCTGACAAAGTTGCCCAAATGCATCTCAGAAGTGTGCAACCTGTACCCTGAGTTAGAAAACGTCGAGAAACGGTCGTTTCTGCTAGCGCTGTGCTTCTACACATGTATTTGCTGAACTGTGAAAGCGCACAGTAATGCACTTTTCTCCCAGCAAATACACTGTGTCTAAGGAAATGGGAACACACTGAGGAGACACTAGTGGGAGCTACTGTGACTAAAACTGAGCTTCCCTACACACAGGGAAGCAAGAGAAATGCTGATTTCATCAAGCCCAGTTACATTCTCAGAGTCTGTACTACTGCGTAAATAGGCATGTCTCTTTAGGCAAAAAACTCATTTCTGACAAAGTTGCCCAAATGCATCTCAGAAGTGTGCAACTTGTTCCCTGAGTTAGAAAACGTCGAGAAACGGTCGTTTCTGCTAGCGCTGTGCTTCTACACATGTATTTGCTGAACGGTGAAGGTGCACAGCAATGCACTTTTCTCCCAGCAAATACACTGTTTCTAAGGAAATGGGAACACACTGAGGAGACACTTGTGGGAGCTACTGTGACTAAAACTGAGCTTCCCTACGCACAGGGAATCAATAGAAATGCTGATTTCATCAAGCCCAGTTACATACTCAGAATCTGTACTACTGCGCAAATAGGCATGTCTCTTTAGGCAAAAAACTCATTTCTGACAAAGTTGCCCAAATGCATCTCAGAAGTGTGCAACTTGTTCCCTGAGTTAGAAAACGTCGAGAAACGGTCGTTTCTGCTATCGCTGTGCTTCTACACATGTATTTGCTGAACGGTGAAAGCGCACAGTAATGCACTTTTCTCCCAGCAAATACACTGTGTCTAAGGTATGGGAACACACTGAGGAGACACTTGTGGGAGCTACTGTGACTAAAACTGAGCTTCCCTACGCACAGGGAAGCAAGAGAAATGCTGATTTCATCAAGCCCAGTTACATTCTCAGAATCTGTACTACTGGGCAAATAGGCATGTCTCTTTAGGCAAAAAACTCATTTTTGACAAAGTTGCCCAAATTCGTCTCAGAAGTGTGCAACTTGTTCCCTGAGTTAGAAAACGTCGAGAAACGGTCGTTTCTGCTAGCGCTGTGCTTCTACACATGTATTTGCTGAACAGTGAAAGCGCACAGTAATGCACTTTTCTCCCAGCAAATACACTGTGTCTAAGGAAATGGGAACACACTGAGGAGACACTTGTGGGAGCTACTGTGACTAAAACTGAGCTTCCCTACGCACAGGGAAGCAAGAGAAATGCTGATTTCATCAAGCCCAGTTACATACTCAGAATCTGTACTACTGCGCAAATAGGCATGTCTCTTTAGGCAAAAAACTCATTTCTGACAAAGTTGCCCAAATGCATCTCAGAAGTGTGCAACCTGTACCCTGAGTTAGAAAACGTCGAGAAACGGTCGTTTCTGCTAGCGCTGTGCTTCTACACATGTATTTGCTGAACTGTGAAAGCGCACAGTAATGCACTTTTCTCCCAGCAAATACACTGTGTCTAAGGAAATGGGAACACACTGAGGAGACACTAGTGGGAGCTACTGTGACTAAAACTGAGCTTCCCTACACACAGGGAAGCAAGAGAAATGCTGATTTCATCAAGCCCAGTTACATTCTCAGAGTCTGTACTACTGCGTAAATAGGCATGTCTCTTTAGGCAAAAAACTCATTTCTGACAAAGTTGCCCAAATGCATCTCAGAAGTGTGCAACTTGTTCCCTGAGTTAGAAAACGTCGAGAAACGGTCGTTTCTGCTAGCGCTGTGCTTCTACACATGTATTTGCTGAACGGTGAAGGTGCACAGCAATGCACTTTTCTCCCAGCAAATACACTGTTTCTAAGGAAATGGGAACACACTGAGGAGACACTTGTGGGAGCTACTGTGACTAAAACTGAGCTTCCCTACGCACAGGGAATCAATAGAAATGCTGATTTCATCAAGCCCAGTTACATACTCAGAATCTGTACTACTGCGCAAATAGGCATGTCTCTTTAGGCAAAAAACTCATTTCTGACAAAGTTGCCCAAATGCATCTCAGAAGTGTGCAACTTGTTCCCTGAGTTAGAAAACGTCGAGAAACGGTCGTTTCTGCTATCGCTGTGCTTCTACACATGTATTTGCTGAACGGTGAAAGCGCACAGTAATGCACTTTTCTCCCAGCAAATACACTGTGTCTAAGGTATGGGAACACACTGAGGAGACACTTGTGGGAGCTACTGTGACTAAAACTGAGCTTCCCTACGCACAGGGAAGCAAGAGAAATGCTGATTTCATCAAGCCCAGTTACATACTCAGAATCTGTACTACTGGGCAAATAGGCATGTCTCTTTAGGCAAAAAACTCATTTTTGACAAAGTTGCCCAAATTCGTCTCAGAAGTGTGCAACTTGTTCCCTGAGTTAGAAAACGTCGAGAAACGGTCGTTTCTGCTAGCGCTGTGCTTCTACACATGTATTTGCTGAACAGTGAAAGCGCACAGTAATGCACTTTTCTCCCAGCAAATACACTGTGTCTAAGGAAATGGGAACACACTGAGGAGACACTTGTGGGAGCTACTGTGACTAAAACTGAGCTTCCCTACGCACAGGGAAGCAAGAGAAATGCTGATTTCATCAAGCCCAGTTACATACTCAGAATCTGTACTACTGCGCAAATAGGCATGTCTCTTTAGGCAAAAAACTCATTTCTGACAAAGTTGCCCAAATGCATCTCAGAAGTGTGCAACTTGTTCCCTGAGTTAGAAAACGTCGAGAAACGTTCGTTTCTGCTAGCGCTGTGCTTCTACACATGTATTTGCTGAACGGTGTAAGCGCACAGTAATGTACTTTTCTCCCAGCAAATACACTGTTTCTAAGGAAATGGGAACACACTGAGGAGACACTTGTGAGAGCTACTGTGACTAAAACTGAGCTTCCCTACGCACAGGGAAGCAAGAGAAATGCTGATTTCATCAAGCCCAGTTACATACTCAGAATCTGTACTACTGCGCAAATAGGCATGTCTCTTTAGGCAAAAAACTCATTTCTGACAAAGTTGCCCAAATGCATCTCAGAAGTGTGCAACCTGTACCCTGAGTTAGAAAACGTCGAGAAACGGTCGTTTCTGCTAGCGCTGTGCTTCTACACATGTATTTGCTGAACGGTGAAAGCGCACAGTAATGCACTTTTCTCCCAGCAAATACACTGTGTCTAAGGAAATGGGAACACACTGAGGAGACACTTGTGGGAGCTACTGTGACTAAAACTGAGCTTCCCTACACACAGGGAAGAAAGAGAAATGCTGATTTCATCAAGCCCAGTTACATACTCAGAATCTGTACTACTGGGCAAATAGGCATGTCTCTTTAGGCAAAAAACTCATTTTTGACAAAGTTGCCCAAATGCATCTCAGAAGTGTGCAACTCGTTCCCTGAGTTAGAAAACGTCGAGAAACGGTCGTTTCTGCTAGCGCTGTGCTTCTACACATGTATTTGCTGAACAGTGAAAGCACACAGTAATGCACTTTTCTCCCAGCAAATACACTGTGTCTAAGGAAATGGGAACACACTGAGGAGACACTTGTGGGAGCTACTGTGACTAAAACTGAGCTTCCCTACGCACAGGGAAGCAAGAGAAATGCTGATTTCATCAAGCCCAGTTACATACTCAGAATCTGTACTACTGCGCAAATAGGCATGTCTCTTTAGGCAAAAAACTCATTTCTGACAAAGTTGCCCAAATGCATCTCAGAAGTGTGCAACTTGTTCCCTGAGTTAGAAAACGTCGAGAAACGTTCGTTTCTGCTAGCGCTGTGCTTCTACACATGTATTTGCTGAACGGTGTAAGCGCACAGTAATGTACTTTTCTCCCAGCAAATACACTGTTTCTAAGGAAATGGGAACACACTGAGGAGACACTTGTGGGAGCTACTGTGACTAAAACTGAGCTTCCCTACGCACAGGGAAGCAAGAGAAATGCTGATTTCATCAAGCCCAGTTACATACTCAGAATCTGTACTACTGCGCAAATAGGCATGTCTCTTTAGGCAAAAAACTCATTTCTGACAAAGTTGCCCAAATGCATCTCAGAAGTGTGCAACCTGTACCCTGAGTTAGAAAACGTCGAGAAACGGTCGTTTCTGCTAGCGCTGTGCTTCTACACATGTATTTGCTGAACGGTGAAAGCGCACAGTAATGCACTTTTCTCCCAGCAAATACACTGTGTCTAAGGAAATGGGAACACACTGAGGAGACACTTGTGGGAGCTACTGTGACTAAAACTGAGCTTCCCTACACACAGGGAAGCAAGAGAAATGCTGATTTCATCAAGCCCAGTTACATACTCAGAATCGGTACTACTGGGCAAATAGGCATGTCTCTTTAGGCAAAAAACTCATTTATGACAAAGTTGCCCAAATGCATCTCAGAAGTGTGCAACTTGTTCCCTGAGTTAGAAAACGTCGAGAAACGGTCGTTTCTGCTAGCGCTGTGCTTCTACACATGTATTTGCTGAACGGAGAAAGCACACAGTAATGCACATTTCTCCCAGCAAATACACTGTTTCTAAGGAAATGGGAACACACTGAGGAGACACTTGTGGGAGCTACTGTGACTAAAACTGAGCTTCCCTACGCACAGGGAAGCAAGAGAAATGCTGATTTCATCAAGCCCAGTGACATATTCAGAATCTGTACTACTGCGCAAATAGGCATGTCTCTTTAGGCAAAAAACTCATTTCTGACAAAGTTGCCCAAATGCATCTCAGAAGTGTGCAACTTGTTCCCTGAGTTAGAAAACGTCGAGAAACGTTCGTTTCTGCTGGCGCTGTGCTTCTACACATGTATTTGCTGAATTGTGAAAGTGCACAGTAATGCACTTTTCTCCCAGCAAATACACTGTTTCTAAGGAAATGGGAACACACTGAGGAGACAATTGTGGGAGCTACTGTGACTAAAACTGAGCTTCCCTACGCACAGGGAAGCAAGAGAAATGCTGATTTCATCAAGCCCAGTTACATACTCAGAATCTGTACTACTGCGCAAATAGGCATGTCTCTTTAGGCAAAAAACTCATTTCTGACAAAGTTGCCCAAATGCATCTCAGAACTGTGCAACTTGTTCCCTGAGTTAGAAAACGTCGAGAAACGGTCGTTTCTACTAGCGCTGTGCTTCTACACATGTATTTGCTGAACGGTGAAAGCGCACAGTAATGCACTTTTCTCCCATCAAATACACTGTTTCTAAGGAAATGGGAACACACTGCGGAGACACTTGTGGGAGCTACTGTGACTAAAACTGAGCTTCCCTACCCACAGGGAAGCAAGAGAAATGCTGATTTCATCAAGCCCAGTTACATACTCAGAATCTGTACTACTGCGCAAATAGGCATGTCTCTTTAGGCAAAAAACTCATTTCTGACAAAGTTGCCCAAATGCATCTCAGAAGTGTGCAACTTGTTCCCTGAGTTAGAAAACGTCGAGAAACGGTCGTTTCTGCTAGCGCTGTGCTTCTACACATGTATTTGCTGAACAGTGAAAGCGCACAGTAATGTGCTTTTCTCCCAGCAAATACACTGTGTCTAAGGAAATGGGAACACACTGAGGAGACACTTGTGGGAGCTACTGTGACTAAAACTGAGCTTCCCTACGCACAGGGAAGCAAGAGAAATGCTGATTTCATCAAGCCCAGTTACATACTCAGAATCTGTACTACTGCGCAAATAGGCATGTCTCTTTAGGCAAAAAACTCATTTCTGACAAAGTTGCCCAAATGCATCTCAGAAGTGTGCAACTTGTTCCCTGAGTTAGAAAACGTCGAGAAACGTTCGTTTCTGCTAGCGCTGTGCTTCTACACATGTATTTGCTGAACGGTGTAAGCGCACAGTAATGTACTTTTCTCCAAGCAAATACACTGTTTCTAAGGAAATGGGAACACACTGAGGAGACACTTGTGGGAGCTACTGTGACTAAAACTGAGCTTCCCTACGCACAGGGAAGCAAGAGAAATGCTGATTTCATCAAGCCCAGTTACATACTCAGAATCTGTACTACTGCGCAAATAGGCATGTCTCTTTAGGCAAAAAACTCATTTCTGACAAAGTTGCCCAAATGCATCTCAGAAGTGTGCAACCTGTACCCTGAGTTAGAAAACGTCGAGAAACGGTCGTTTCTGCTAGCGCTGTGCTTCTACACATGTATTTGCTGAACGGTGAAAGCGCACAGTAATGCACTTTTCTCCCAGCAAATACACTGTGTCTAAGGAAATGGGAATACACTGAGGAGACACTTGTGGGAGCTACTGTGACTAAAACTGAGCTTCCCTACACACAGGGAAGCAAGAGAAATGCTGATTTCATCCAGCCCAGTTACATACTCAGAATCTGTACTCCTGCATAAATAGGCATGTCTCTGTAGGCAAAAAACTCATTTCTGACAAAGTTGCCCAAATGCATCTCAGAAGTGTGCAACCTGTTCCCTGAGTTAGAAAACATCGAGAAACGGTCATTTCTGCTAGCGCTGTGCTTCTACACATGTATTTGCTGAACGGTGAAAGCGCACAGTAATGCACTTTTCTCCCAGCAAATACACTGTTTCTAAAGAAATGGGAACACACTGAGGAGACACTTGTGGGAGCTACTGTGACTAAAACTGAGCTTCCCTACCCAGAGGGAAGCAAGAGAAATGCTGATTTCATCAAGCCCAGTTACATACTCAGAATCTGTACTACTGCGCAAATAGGCATGACTCTTTAGGCAAAAATCTCATTTCTGACAAAGTTGCCCAAATGCATCTCAGAAGTGTGCAACTTGTTCCCTGAGTTAGAAAACGTCGAGAAACGGTCGTTTCTGCTAGCGCTGTGCTTCTACACATGTATTTGCTGAACGGTGAAAGCGCACAGTAATGCACTTTTCTCCCAGCAAATACACTGTTTCTAAGGAAATGGGAACACACTGAGGAGACACATGTGGGAGTTACTGTGACTAAAACTGAGCTTCCCTACGCACAGGGAAGCAAGAGAAATGCTGATTTCATCAAGCCCAGTTACATACTCAGAATCTGTACTACTGCGCAAATAGGCATGTCTCTTTAGGCAAAAAACTCATTTCTGACAAAGTTGCCCAAATGCATCTCAGAACTGTGCAACTTGTTCCCTGAGTTAGAAAACGTCGAGAAACGGTCGTTTCTGCTAGCGCTGTGCTTCTACACATGTATTTGCTGAACGGTGAAAGCGCACAGTCATGCACTTTTCTCCCAGCAAATACACTGTTTCTAAGGAAATGGGAACACACTGAGGAGACACTTGTGGGAGCTACTGTGACTAAAACTGAGCTTCCCTACGCACAGGGAAGCAAGAGAAATGCTGATTTCATCAAGCCCAATTACATACTCAGAATCTGTACTACTGCGCAAATAGGCATGTCTCTTTAGGCAAAAAACTCATTTCTGACAAAGTTGCCAAATGCATCTCAGAAGTGTGCAACTTGTTCCCTGAGTTAGAAAACGTCGAGAAATGTTCTTTTCTGCTAGCGCTGTGCATCTACACATGTACTAGCTGAATGGTGAAAGCGCACAGTAATGCACTTTTCTCCCAGCAAATACACTGTTTCTAAGGAAATGGGAACACACTGAGGAGACACTTGTGGGAGCTACTGTGACTAAAACTGAGCTTCCCTACACACAGGGAAGCAAGAGAAATGCTGATTTCATCAAGCCCAGTTACATTCTCAGAATCTGTACTACGGCGCAAATAGGCATGTCTCTGTAGGCAAAAAACTCATTTCTGACAAAGTTGCCCAAATGCATCTCAGAAGTGTGCAACCTGTTCCCTGAGATAGAAAACGTCGAGAAACGGTCGTTTCTGCTAGCGCTGTGCTTCTACACATGTATTTGGTGAACGGTGAAAGCGCACAGTAATGCACTTTTCTCCCAGCAAATACACTGTGTCTAAGGAAATGGGAACACACTGAGGAGAAACTTGTGGGAGCTACTGTGACTAAAACTGAGATTCCCTACACACAGGGAAGCAAGAGAAATGCTGATTTCATCAAGCCCAGTTACATACTCAGAATCTGTACTACTGCGCAAATAGGCATGTCTCTTTAGGCAAAAAACTCATTTCTGACAAAGTTGCCCAAATGCATCTCAGAAGTGTGCAACTTGTTCCCTGAGTTAGAAAACGTCGAGAAACGGTCGTTTCTGCTAGCGCTGTGCTTCTACACATGTATTTGCTGACCGGTGAAAGCGCACAGTAATGCACTTTTCTCCCAGCAAATACACTGTTTCTAAGGAAATGGGAACACACTGAGGAGACACTTGTGGGAGCTACTGTGACTAAAACTGAGCTTCCCTACGCACAGGGAAGCAAGAGAAATGCTGATTTCATCAAGCCCAGTTACATAATCAGAATCTGTACTACTGCGCAAATAGGCATGTCTCTTTAGGCAAAAAACTCATTTCTGACAAAGTTGCCCAAATGCATCTCAGAAGTGTGCAACTTGTTCCCTGAGTTAGAAAACGTCGAGAAACATTCGTTTCTGCTAGCGCTGTGCTTCTACACATGTATTTGCTGAACGGTGAAAGCGCACAGTAATGCACTTTTCTCCCAGCAAATACACTGTTTCTAAGGAAATGGGAACACACTGAGGAGACACTTGTGGGAGCAACTGTGACTAAAACTGAGCTTCCCTACGCACAGGGAAGCAAGAGAAATGCTGATTTCATCAAGCCCAGTTACATACTCAGAATCTGTACTACTGCGCAAATAGGCATGTCTCTTTAGGCAAAAAACTCATTTCTGACAAAGTTGCCCAAATGCATCTCAGAAGTGTGCAACTTGTTCCCTGAGTTAGAAAACGTCGAGAAACGGTCGTTTCTGCTAGCGCTGTGCTTCTACACATGTATTTGCTGAACGGTGAAAGCGCACAGTAATGCACTTTTCTCCCAGCAAATACACTGTTTCAAAGGAAATGGGAACACACTGCGGAGACACAGTGGGAGCTACTGTGACTAAAACTGAGCTTCCCTACCCACAGGGAAGCAAGAAAAATGCTGATTTCATCAAGCCCAGTTACATACTCAGAATCTGTACTACTGCGCAAATAGGCATGTCTCTTTAGGCAAAAAACTCATTTCTGACAAAGTTGCCCAAATGCATCTCAGAATTGTGCAACTTGTTTCCTGAGTTAGGAAACGTCGAGAAACGGTCGTTTCTGCTAGCGCTGTGCTTCTACACATGTATTTGCTGAACAGTGAAAGCGCACAGTAATGCACTTTTCTCCCAGCAAATACACTGTGTCTAAGGAAATGGGAACACACTGAGTAGACACTTGTGGGAGCTACTGTGACTAAAACTGAGCTTCCCTACGCACATGGAAGCAAGAGAAATGC
Organism: Acomys minous; assembly: GCF_964271855.1. Lineage (NCBI taxonomy): Eukaryota > Metazoa > Chordata > Mammalia > Rodentia > Muridae > Acomys > Acomys minous. The sequence goes on from NW_028182180.1 coordinate 1,097,895, forward strand.
TGATTTCATCAAGCCCAGTTACATACTCAGAATCTGTACTACTGCGCAAATAGGCATGTCTCTTTAGGCAAAAAACTCATTTCTGACAAAGTTGCCCAAATGCATCTCAGAAGTGTGCAACTTGTTCCCTGAGTTAGAAAACGTCGAGAAACGGTCGTTTCTGCTAGCGCTGTGCTTCTACACATGTATTTGCTGCACGGAGAAAGAGCACAGTAATGCACTTTTCTCCCAGCAAATACACTGTTTCTAAGGAAATGGGAACACACTGAGGAGACACTTGTGGGAGCTACTGTGACTAAAACTGAGCTTCCCTACCCACAGGGAAGCAAGAGAAATGCTGATTTCATCAAGCCCAGTTACATACTCAGAATCTGTACTACTGGGCAAATAGGCATGTCTCTTTAGGCAAAAAACTCATTTCTGACAAAGTTGCCCAAATGCATCTCAGAAGTGTTCAACTTCTTCCCTGAGTTAGAAAACGTCGAGAAACGTTTGTTTCTGCTAGCGCTGTGCTTCTACACATGTATTTGCTGAACGGTGAAAGTGCACAGTAATGAACTTTTCTCCCAGCAAATACACTGTTTCGAAGGAAATGGGAACACACTGAGGAGACACTTGTGGGAGCTACTGTGACTAAAACTGAGCTTCCCTACGCACAGGGAAGCAAGAGAAATGCTGATTTCATCAAGCCCAGTTACATACTCAGAATCTGTACTACTGCGCAAATAGGCATGTCTCTTTAGGCAAAAAACTCATTTCTGACAAAGTTGCCCAAATGCATCTCAGAAGTGTGCAACTTGTTCCCTGAGTTAGAAAACGTCGAGAAACGTTCGTTTCTGCTAGCGCTGTGCTTCTACACATGTATTTGCTGAACGGTGAAAGCGCACAGTAATGCACTTTTCTCCCAGCAAATACACTGTTTCTAAGGAAATGGGAACACACTGAGGAGACACTTGTGGGAGCTACTGTGACTAAAACTGAGCTTCCCTACACACAGGAAAGCAAGAGAAATGCTGATTTCATCAAGCCCAGTTACATACTCAGAATCTGTACTACTGCGCAAATAGGCATGTCTCTTTAGGCAAAAAACTCATTTCTGACAAAGTTGCTCAAATGCATCTCAGAAGTGTGCAACTTGTTCCCTGAGTTAGAAAACGTCGAGAAACGGTCATATCTGCTAACGCTGTGCTTCTACACATGTATTTGCTGAACGGAGAAAGCGCACAGTAATGCACTTTTCTCCCAGCAAATACACTGTTACTAAGGAAATGGGAACAAACTGAGGAGACACTTGTGGGAGCTACTGTGACTAAAACTGAGCTTCCCTACACACAGGGAAGCAAGAGAAATGCTGATTTCATCAAGCCCAGTTACATACTCAGAATCTGTACTACTGCGTAAATAGGCATGTCTCTTTAGGCAAAAAACTCATTTCTGACAAAGTTGCCCAAATGCATCTCAGAAGTGTGCAACTTGTTCCCTGAGTTAGAAAACGTGGAGAAACGGTCGTTTCTGCTAGCGCTGTGCTTCCACACATGTATTTGCTGAACGGAGAAAGCGCACAGTAATGCACTTTTCTCCCAGCAAATACACTGTTACTAAGGAAAAGGGAACACACTGAGGAGACACTTGTGGGAGCTACTGTGACTAAAACTGAGCTTCCCTACGCACAGGGAAGCAAGAGAAATGCTGATTTCATCAAGCCCAGTTACATACTCAGAATCTGTACTACTGCGCAAATAGGCATGTCTCTTTAGGCAAAAAACTCATTTTTGACAAAGTTGCCAAATGCATCTCAGAAGTGTGCAACTTGTTCCCTGAGTTAGAAAACGTCGAGAAACGTTCTTTTCTGCTAGCGCTGTGCATCTACACATGTACTAGCTGAACGGTGAAAGCGCACAGTAATGCACTATTCTCCCAGCAAATACACTGTTTCTAAGGAAATGGGAACACAATGAGGAGACACTTGTGGGAGATACTGGGACTAAAACTGAGCTTCCCTACACACAGGGAAGCAAGAGAAATGCTGATTTCATCAAGCCCAGTTACATACTCAGAATCTGTACTACTGCGTAAATAGGCATGTCTCTTTAGGCAAAAAACTCATTTCTGACAAAGTTGCCCAAATGCATCTCAGAAGTGTGCAACTTGTTCCCTGAGTTAGAAAACGTCGAGAAACGGTCGTTTCTGCTAGCGCTGTGCTTCTACACATGTATTTGCTGAACGGAGAAAGCACACAGTAATGCACTTTTCTCCCAGCAAATACACTGTTACTAAGGAAATGGGAACACACTGAGGAGACACTTGTGGGAGCTACTGTGACTAAAACTGAGCTTCCCTACGCACAGGGAAGCAAGAGAAATGCTGATTTCATCAAGCCCAGTTACATACTCAGAATCTGTACTACTGCGCAAATAGGCATGTCTCTTTAGGCAAAAAACTCATTTCTGACAAAGTTGCCAAATGCATCTCAGAAGTGTGCAACTTGTTCCCTGAGTTAGAAAACGTCGAGAAACGTTCTTTTCTGCTAGCGCTGTGCATCTACACATGTACTAGCTGAACGGTGAAAGCGCACAGTAATGCACTTTTCTCCCAGCAAATACACTGTATCTAAGGAAATGGGAACACACTGAGGAGACACTTGTGGGAGCTACTGTGACTAAAACTGAGCTTCCCTACACACAGGGAAGCAAGAGAAATGCTGATTTCATCAAGCCCAGTTACATACTGAGAATCTGTACTACTGCGTAAATAGGCATGTCTCTTTTGGCAAAAAACTCATTTCTGACAAAGTTGCCCAAATGCATCTCAGAAGTGTGCAACTTGTTCCCTGAGTTAGAAAACGTCGAGAAACGGTCGTTTCTGCTAGCGCTGTGCTTCTACACATGTATTTGCTGAACGGAGAAAGCGCACAGTAATGCACTTTTCTCCCAGCAAATACACTGTTACTAAGGAAATGGGAACACACTGAGGAGACACTTGTGGGAGCTACTGTGACTAAAACTGAGCTTCCCTACGCACAAGGAAGCAAGAGAAATGCTGATTTCATCAAGCCCAGTTACATACTCAGAATCTGTACTACTGCGCAAATAGGCATGTCTCTTTAGGCAAAAAACTCATTTCTGACAAAGTTGCCCAAATGCATCTCAGAAGTGTGCAACTTGTTCCCTGAGTTAGAAAACGTCGAGAAACGGTCGTTTCTGCTAGCGCTGTGCTTCTACACATGTATTTGCTGAACGGTGAAAGCGCACAGTAATGCACTTTCCTCCCAGCAAATACACTGTTTCTAAGGAAATGGGAACACACTGAGGAGACACTTGTGGGAGCTACTGTGACTAAAACTGAGCTTCCCTACACACAGGAAAGCAAGAGAAATGCTGATTTCATCAAGCCCAGTTACATACTCAGAATCTGTACTACTGCGCAAATAGGCATGTCTCTTTAGGCAAAAAACTCATTTCTGACAAAGTTGCCCAAATGCATCTCAGAAGTGTGCAACTTGCTCCCTGAGTTAGAAAACGTCGAGAAACGGTCGTTTCTGCTAGCGCTGTGCTTCTACACATGTATTTGCTGACCGGAGAAAGCGCACAGTAATGCATTTTTCTCCAAGCAAATACACTGTTTCTAAGGAAATGGGAACACACTGAGGAGACACTTGTGGGAGCTACTGTGACTAAAACTGAGCTTCCCTACGCACAGGGAAGCAAGAGAAATGCTGATTTCATCAAGCCCAGTTACATACTCAGAATCTGTACTACTGTGCAAATAGGCATGTCTCTTTAGGCAAAAAACTCATTTCTGACAAAGTTGCCCAAATGCATCTCAGAAGTGTGCAACTTGTTCCCTGAGTTAGAAAACGTCGAGAAACGGTCGTTTCTGCTAGCGCTGTGCTTCTACACATGTATTTGCTGAACGGTGAAAGCGCACAGTAATGCACTTTTCTCCCAGCAAATACACTGTTTCTAAGGAAATGGGAACACACTGAGGAGACACTTGTGGGAGCTACTGTGACTAAAACTGAGATTCCCTACACACAGGGAAGCAAGAGAAATGCTGATTTCATCAAGCCCAGTTACATACTCAGAATCTGTACTACTGCGTAAATAGGCATGTCTCTTTAGGCAAAAAACTCATTTCTGACAAAGTTGCCCAAATGCATCTCAGAAGTGTGCAACTTGTTCCCTGAGTTAGAAAACGTCGAGAAACGGTCGTTTCTGCTAGCGCTGTGCTTCTACACATGTATTTGCTGAACGGAGAAAGCGCACAGTAATGCACTTTTCTCCCAGCAAATACACTGTTACTAAGGAAATGGGAACACACTGAGGAGACACTTGTGGGAGCTACTGTGACTAAAACTGAGCTTCCCTACGCACAAGGAAGCAAGAGAAATGCTGATTTCATCAAGCCCAGTTACATACTCAGAATCTGTACTACTGCACAAATAGGCATGTCTCTTTAGGCAAAAAACTCATTTCAGACAAAGTTGCCCAAATGCATCTCAGAAGTGTGCAACTTGGTCCCTGAGTTAGAAAACGTCGAGAAACGGTCGTTTCTGCTAGCGCTGTGCTTCTACACATGTATTTGCTGAACGGAGAAAGCGCACAGTAATGCACTTTTCTCCCAGCAAATACACTGTTACTAAGGAAATGGGAACACACTGAGGAGACACTTGTGGGAGCTACTGTGACTAAAACTGAGCTTCCCTACGCACAAGGAAGCAAGAGAAATGCTGATTTCATCAAGCCCAGTTACATACTCAGAATCTGTACTACTGCGCAAATAGGCATGTCTCTTTAGGCAAAAAACTCATTTCTGACAAAGTTGCCCAAATGCATCTCAGAAGTGTGCAACTTGTTCCCTGAGTTAGAAAACGTCGAGAAACGGTCGTTTCTGCTAGCGCTGTGCTTCTACACATGTATTTGCTGAACGGTGAAAGCGCACAGTAATGCACTTTCCTCCCAGCAAATACACTGTTTCTAAGGAAATGGGAACACACTGAGGAGACACTTGTGGGAGCTACTGTGACTAAAACTGAGCTTCCCTACACACAGGAAAGCAAGAGAAATGCTGATTTCATCAAGCCCAGTTACATACTCAGAATCTGTACTACTGCGCAAATAGGCATGTCTCTTTAGGCAAAAAACTCATTTCTGACAAAGTTGCCCAAATGCATCTCAGAAGTGTGCAACTTGCTCCCTGAGTTAGAAAACGTCGAGAAACGGTCGTTTCTGCTAGCGCTGTGCTTCTACACATGTATTTGCTGACCGGAGAAAGCGCACAGTAATGCATTTTTCTCCAAGCAAATACACTGTTTCTAAGGAAATGGGAACACACTGAGGAGACACTTGTGGGAGCTACTGTGACTAAAACTGAGCTTCCCTACGCACAGGGAAGCAAGAGAAATGCTGATTTCATCAAGCCCAGTTACATACTCAGAATCTGTACTACTGTGCAAATAGGCATGTCTCTTTAGGCAAAAAACTCATTTCTGACAAAGTTGCCCAAATGCATCTCAGAAGTGTGCAACTTGTTCCCTGAGTTAGAAAACGTCGAGAAACGTTCGTTTCTGCTAGCTCTGTGCTTCTACACATGTATTTGCTGAACGGTGAAAGCGCACAGTAATGCACTTTTCTCCCAGCAAATACACTGTTTCTAAGGAAATGGGAACACACTGAGGAGACACTTGTGGGAGCTACTGTGACTAAAACTGAGCTTCCCTACACACAGGGAAGCAAGAGAAATGCTGATTTCATCAAGCCCAGTTACATACTCAGAATCTGTACTACTGCGTAAATAGGCATGTCTCTTTAGGCAAAAAACTCATTTCTGACAAAGTTGCCCAAATGCATCTCAGAAGTGTGCAACTTGTTCCCTGAGTTAGAAAACGTCGAGAAACGGTCGTTTCTGCTAGCGCTGTGCTTCTACACATGTATTTGCTGAACGGAGAAAGCGCACAGTAATGCACCTTTCTCCCAGCAAATACACTGTTACTAAGGAAATGGGAACACACTGAGGAGACACTTGTGGGAGCTACTGTGACTAAAACTGAGCTTCCCTACGCACAAGGAATCAAGAGAAATGCTGATTTCATCAAGCCCAGTTACATACTCAGAATCTGTACTACTGCACAAATAGGCATGTCTCTTTAGGCAAAAAACTCATTTCAGACAAAGTTGCCCAAATGCATCTCAGAAGTGTGCAACTTGTTCCCTGAGTTAGAAAACGTCGAGAAACGGTCGTTTCTGCTAGCGCTGTGCTTCTACACATGTATTTGCTGAACGGAGAAAGCGCACAGTAATGCACTTTTCTCCCAGCAAATACACTGTTACTAAGGAAATGGGAACACACTGAAGAGACACTTGTGGGAGCTACTGTGACTAAAACTGAGCTTCCCTACGCACAAGGAAGCAAGAGAAATGCTGATTTCATCAAGCCCAGTTACATACTGAGAATCTGTACTACTGCGTAAATAGGCATGTCTCTTTTGGCAAAAAATTCATTTCTGACAAAGTTGCCCAAATGCATCTCAGAAGTGTGCAACTTGTTCCCTGAGTTAGAAAACATCGAGAAACGGTCGTTTCTGCTAGCGCTGTGCTTCTACACATGTATTTGCTGAACGGAGAAAGCGCACAGTAATGCACTTTTCTCCCAGCAAATACACTGTTACTAAGGAAATGGGAACACACTGAGGAGACACTTGTGGGAGCTACTGTGACTAAAACTGAGCTTCCCTACGCACAAGGAAGCAAGAGAAATGCTGATTTCATCAAGCCCAGTTACATACTCAGAATCTGTACTACTGCGCAAATAGGCATGTCTCTTTAGGCAAAAAACTCATTTCTGACAAAGTTGCCCAAATGCATCTCAGAAGTGTGCAACTTGTTCCCTGAGTTAGAAAACGTCGAGAAACGGTCGTTTCTGCTAGCGCTGTGCTTCTACACATGTATTTGCTGAACGGTGAAAGCGCACAGTAATGCACTTTCCTCCCAGCAAATACACTGTTTCTAAGGAAATGGGAACACACTGAGGAGACACTTGTGGGAGCTACTGTGACTAAAACTGAGCTTCCCTACACACAGGAAAGCAAGAGAAATGCTGATTTCATCAAGCCCAGTTACATACTCAGAATCTGTACTACTGCGCAAATAGGCATGTCTCTTTAGGCAAAAAACTCATTTCTGACAAAGTTGCCCAAATGCATCTCAGAAGTGTGCAACTTGCTCCCTGAGTTAGAAAACGTCGAGAAACGGTCATTTCTGCTAGCGCTGTGCTTCTACACATGTATTTGCTGACCGGAGAAAGCGCACAGTAATGCATTTTTCTCCAAGCAAATACACTGTTTCTAAGGAAATGGGAACACACTGAGGAGACACTTGTGGGAGCTACTGTGACTAAAACTGAGCTTCCCTACGCACAGGGAAGCAAGAGAAATGCTGATTTCATCAAGCCCAGTTACATACTCAGAATCTGTACTACTGTGCAAATAGGCATGTCTCTTTAGGCAAAAAACTCATTTCTGACAAAGTTGCCCAAATGCATCTCAGAAGTGTGCAACTTGTTCCCTGAGTTAGAAAACGTCGAGAAAGGTTCGTTTCTGCTAGCGCTGTGCTTCTACACATGTATTTGCTGAACGGTGAAAGCGCACAGTAATGCACTTTTCTCCCAGCAAATACACTGTTTCTAAGGAAATGGGAACACACTGAGGAGACACTTGTGGGAGCTACTGTGACTAAAACTGAGCTTCCCTACACACAGGGAAGCAAGAGAAATGCTGATTTCATCAAGCCCAGTTACATACTCAGAATCTGTACTACTGCGTAAATAGGCATGTCTCTTTAGGCAAAAAACTCATTTCTGACAAAGTTGCCCAAATGCATCTCAGAAGTGTGCAACTTGTTCCCTGAGTTAGAAAACGTCGAGAAACGGTCGTTTCTGCTAGCGCTGTGCTTCTACACATGTATTTGCTGAACGGAGAAAGCGCACAGTAATGCACTTTTCTCCCAGCAAATACACTGTTACTAAGGAAATGGGAACACACTGAGGAGACACTTGTGGGAGCTACTGTGACTAAAACTGAGCTTCCCTACGCACAAGGAAGCAAGAGAAATGCTGATTTCATCAAGCCCAGTTACATACTCAGAATCTGTACTACTGCACAAATAGGCATGTCTCTTTAGGCAAAAAACTCATTTCAGACAAAGTTGCCCAAATGCATCTCAGAAGTGTGCAACTTGGTCCCTGAGTTAGAAAACGTCGAGAAACGGTCGTTTCTGCTAGCGCTGTGCTTCTACACATGTATTTGCTGAACGGAGAAAGCGCACAGTAATGCACTTTTCTCCCAGCAAATACACTGTTACTAAGGAAATGGGAACACACTGAAGAGACACTTGTGGGAGCTACTGTGACTAAAACTGAGCTTCCCTACGCACAAGGAAGCAAGAGAAATGCTGATTTCATCAAGCCCAGTTACATACTCAGAATCTGTACTACTGCGCAAACAGGCATGTCTCTTTAGGCAAAAAACTCATATCTGACAAAGTTGACCAAATGCATCTCAGAAGTGTGCAACTTGTTCCCTGAGTTAGAAAACGTCGAGAAACGGTCGTTTCTGCTAGCGCTGTGCTTCTACACATGTATTTGCTGAACGGTGAAAGCGCACAGTAATGCACTTTTCTCCCAGCAAATACACTGTTTCTAAGGAAATGGGAACACACTGAGGAGACACTTGTGGGAGCTACTGTGACTAAAACTGAGCTTCCCTACGCACAAGGAAGCAAGAGAAATGCTGATTTCATCAAGCCCAGTTACATACTCAGAATCTGTACTACTGCGTAAATAGGCATGTCTCTTTAGGCAAAAAACTCATTTCTGACAAAGTTGCCCAAATGCATCTCAGAAGTGTGCAACTTGTTCCCTGAGTTAGAAATCGTCGAGAAACGGTCGTTTCTGCTAGCGCTGTGCTTCTACACATGTATTTGCTGAACGGTGAAAGCGCACAGTAATGCACTTTTCTCCAAGCAAATACACTGTTTCTAAGGAAATGGGAACACACTGAGGAGACACTTGTGGGAGCTACTGTGACTAAAACTGAGCTTCCCTACACACAGGGAAGCAAGAGAAATGCTGATTTCATCAAGCCCAGTTACATACTCAGAATCTGTACTACTGCGTAAATAGGCATGTCTCTTTAGGAAAAAAACTCATTTCTGACAAAGTTGCCCAAATGCATCTCAGAAGTGTGCAACTTGGTCCCTGAGTTAGAAAACGTCGAGAAACGGTCGTTTCTGCTAGCGCTGTGCTTCTACACATGTATTTGCTGAACGGAGAAAGCGCACAGTAATGCACTTTTCTCCCAGCAAATACACTGTTACTAAGGAAATGGAACACACTGAGGAGACACTTGTGGGAGCTACTGTGACTAAAACTGAGCTTCCCTACGCACAGGGAAGCAAGAGAAATGCTGATTTCATCAAGCCCAGTTACATACTCAGAATCTGTACTACTGCGCAAATAGGCATGTCTCTTTAGGCAAAAAACTCATTTCTGACAAAGTTGCCAAATGCATCTCAGAAGTGTGCAACTTGTTCCCTGAGTTAGAAAACATCGAGAAACGTTCTTTTCTGCTAGCGCTGTGCATCTACACATGTACTAGCTGAACGGTGAAAGCGCACAGTAATGCACTTTTCTCCCAGCAAATACACTGTTTCTAAGGAAATGGGAACACACTGAGGAGACACTTGTGGGAGCTACTGTGACTAAAACTGAGCTTCCCTACACACAGGGAAGCAAGAGAAATGCTGATTTCATCAAGCCCAGTTACATACTCAGAATCTGTACTACTGCGTAAATAGGCATGTCTCTTTTGGCAAAAAACTCATTTCTGACAAAGTTGCCCAAATGCATCTCAGAAGTGTGCAACTTGTTCCCTGAGTTAGAAAACGTCGAGAAACGTTCGTTTCTGCTAGCGCTGTGCTTCTACACATGTACTTGCTGAACGGTGAAAGCGCACAGTAATGCAATTTTCTCCCAGCAAATACACTGTTTCTAAGGAAATGGGAACACACAGAGGAGACACTTGTGGGAGCTACTGTGACTAAAACTGAGCTTCCCTACGCACAGGGAAGCAAGAGAAATGCTGATTTCATCAAGCCGAGTTACATACTCAGAATCTGTACTACTGCGCAAATAGGCATGTCTCTGAAGGCGAAAAACTCATTTCTGACAAAGTTGCCCAAATGCATCTCAGAAGTGTGCAACTTGATCCCTGAGTTAGAAAACGTCGAGAAACGGTCATATCTGCTAACGCTGTGCTTCTACATATGTATTTGCTGAACGGTGAAAGCGCACAGTAATGCACTTTTCTCCCAGCAAATACACTGTTTCTAAGGAAATGGGAACACACTGAGGAGACACTTGTGGGAGCTACTGTGACTAAAACTGAGCTTCCCTACGAACAGGGAAGCAAGAGAAATGCTGATTTCATCAAGCCCAGTTACATACTCAGAATCTGTACTACTGCGCAAATAGGCATGAATCTGTAGGCAAAAAACTCATTTCTGACAAAGATGCCCAAATGCATCTCAGAAGTGTGCAACTTGTTCCCTGAGTTAGAAAACGTCGAGAAACGTTCGTTTCTGCTAGCACTGTGCTTCTACACATGGATTTGCTGAACGGTGAAAGCGCACAGTAATGCACTTTTCTCCCAGCAAATACACTGTTTCCAAGGAAATGGGAACACACTGAGGAGACACTTGTGGGAGCTACTGGGACTAAAACTGAGCTTCCCTACGCACAGGGAAGCAAGAGAAATCCTGATTTCATCAAGCCCAGTTACATACTCAGAATCTGTACTACTGCGCAAATAGGCATGTCTCTGTAGGCAAAAAACTCATTTCTGACAAAGTTGCCCAAATGCATCTCAGAAGTGTGCAACTTGTTCCCTGAGTTAGAAAACGTCGAGAAACGGTCGTTTCTGCTAGCGCTGTGCTTCTACACATGTATTTGCTGAACGGTGAAAGCGCACAGTAATGCACTTTTCTCCCAGCAAATACACTGTTTCTAAGGAAATGGGAACACACTGAGGAGACACTTGTGGGAGCTACTGTGACTAAAACTGAGCTTCCCTACGCACAGGGAAGCAACAGAAATGCTGATTTCATCAAGCCCAGTTACATACTCAGAATCTGTACTACTGCGCAAATAGGCATGTCTCTGTAGGCAAAAAACTCATTTCTGACAAAGTTGCCCAAATGCATCTCAGAAGTGTGCAACTTGTTCCCTGAGTTAGAAAACGTCGAGAAACGGTCGTTTCTGCTAGCGCTGTGCTTCTACACATGTATTTGCTGAACGGTGAAAGCGCACAGTAATGCACTTTTCTCCCAGCAAATACACTGTTTCTAAGGAAATGGGAACACACTGAGGAGACACTTGTGGGAGCTACCGTGACTAAAACTGAGCTCCCCTACGCACAGGGAAGCAAGAGAAATGCTGATTTCATCCAGCCCAGTTACATACTCAGAATCTGTACTACTGCGCAAATAGGCATGTCTCTGTAGGCAAAAAACACATTTTTGACAAAGTTGCCCAAATGCATCTCAGAAGTGTGCAACTTGTTCACTGAGTTAGAAAACGTCGAGAAACGTTCGTTTCTGCTAGCGCTGTGCTTCTACACATGTATTTGCTGAATGGTGAAAGCACACAGTAATGCACTTTTCTCCCAGCAAATACACTGTTTCTAAGGAAATGGGAACACACTGAGGAGACACTTGTGGGAGCTACTGTGACTAAAACTGAGCTTCCCTACGCACAGGGAAGCAAGAGAAATGCTGATTTCATCAAGCCCAGTTACATACTCAGAATCTGTACTACTGCGCAAATAGGCATGTCTCTGTAGGCAAAAAACTCATTTCTGACAAAGTTGCCCAAATGCATCTCAGAAGTGTGCAACTTGTTCCCTGAGTTAGAAAACGTCGAGAAACGGTTATATCTGCTAACGCTGTGCTTCTACACATGTATTTGCTGAACGGTGAAAGCGCACAGTAATGCACTTTTCTCCCAGCAAATACACTGTTTCTAAGGAAATGGGAACACACTGAGGAGACATTTGTGGGAGCTACTGTGACTAAAACTGAGCTTCGCTACGCACAGGGAAGCAAGAGAAATGCTGATTTCATCAAGCCCAGTTACATACTCAGAATCTGTCCTGTTGCGCAAATAGGCATGAATCTGTAGGCAAAAAACTCATTTCCGACAAAGTTGCCCAAATGCATCTCAGAAGTGTGCAACTTGTTCCCTGAGTTAGAAAACGTCGAGAAACGGTCGTTTCTGCTAGTGCTGTGCTTCTACACATGTATTTGCTGAACGGTGAAAGCGCACAGTAATGCACTTTTCTCCCAGCAAATACACTGTGTCTAAGGAAATGGGAACACACTGAGGAGACACTTGTGGGAGCTACTGTGACTAAAACTGAGCTTCCCTATGCACAGGGAAGCAAGAGAAATGCTGATTTCATCCAGCCCAGTTACATACTCAGAATCTGTACTACTGGCAAATAGGCATGTCTCTGTAGGCAAAAAACTCATTTCAAACAAAGTTGCCCAAATGCATCTCAGAAGTGTGCAACTTGTTCCCTGAGTTAGAAAACGTCGAGAAACGTTCGTTTCTGCTAGCGCTGTGCTTCTACACATGTATTTGCTGAACGGTGAAAGCAGACAGTAATGCACTTTTCTCCCAGCAAATACAGTTTCTAAGGAAAGGGGAACACACTGAGGAGACACTTGTGGGAGCTACTGTGACTAAAACTGAGCTTCCCTACGCACAGGGAAGCAAGAGAAATGCTGATTTCATCCAGCCCAGTTACATACTCAGAATCTGTACTACTGGCAAATAGGAATGTCTCTGTAGGCAAAAAACTCATTTCTGACAAAGTTGCACAAATGCATCTCAGAAGTGTGCAACTTGTTCCCTGAGTTAGAAAACGTCGAGAAACGTTCGTTTCTGCTAGCGCTGTGCTTCTACACATGTATTTGCTGAACGGTGAAAGCGCACAGTAATGCACTTTTCTCCCCGCAAATACACTGTTTCTAAGGAAATGGGAACACACTGAGGAGACACTTGTGGGTGCTACTGTGACTAAAACTGAGCTTCCCTACGCACAGGGAAGCAAGAGAAATGCTGATATCATCAAGCCCAGTTACATACTCAGAATCTGTACTACTGCGCAAATAGGCATGTCTCTGTAGGCAAAAAACTCATTTCTGACAAAGTTGCCCAAATGCATCTCAGAAGTGTGCAACTTGTTCCCTGAGTTAGAAAACGTCGAGAAACGTTCGTTTCTGCTAGCGCTGTGCTTCTACACATGTATTTGCTGAACGGTGAAAGCGCACAGTAATGCACTTTTCTCCCAGCAAATACACCGTTTCTAAGGAATTGGGAACACACTGAGGAGACACTTGTGGAGCTACAGTGACTAAAACTGAGCTTCCCTACGCACAGGGAAGCAAGAGAAATGCTGATTTCATCAAGCCCAGTTACATACTCAGAATCTGTACTACTGCGCAAATAGGCATAAATCTGTAGGCAAAAAACTCATTTCTGACAAAGATGCCCAAATGCATCTCAGAAGTGTGCAACTTGTTCCCTGAGTTAGAAAACGTCGAGAAACGTTCGTTTCTGCTAGCGCTGTGCTTCTACACATGTATTTGCTGAACGGTGAAAGCAGACAGTAATGCACTTTTCTCCCAGCAAATACAGTTTCTAAGGAAAGGGGAACACACTGAGGAGACACTTGTGGGAGCTACTGTGACTAAAACTGAGCTTCCCTACGCACAGGGAAGCAAGAGAAATGCTGATTTCATCCAGCCCAGTTACATACTCAGAATCTGTACTACTGGCAAATAGGAATGTCTCTGTAGGCAAAAAACTCATTTCTGACAAAGTTGCACAAATGCATCTCAGAAGTGTGCAACTTGTTCCCTGAGTTAGAAAACGTCGAGAAACGTTCGTTTCTGCTAGCGCTGTGCTTCTACACATGTATTTGCTGAACGGTGAAAGCGCACAGTAATGCACTTTTCTCCCCGCAAATACACTGTTTCTAAGGAAATGGGAACACACTGAGGAGACACTTGTGGGAGCTACTGTGACTAAAACTGAGCTTCCCTACGCACAGGGAAGCAAGAGAAATGCTGATATCATCAAGCCCAGTTACATACTCAGAATCTGTACTACTGCGCAAATAGGCATGTCTCTGTAGGCAAAAAACTCATTTCTGACAAAGTTGCACAAATGCATCTCAGAAGTGTGCAACTTGTTCCCTGAGTTAGAAAACGTCGAGAAACGGTCGTTTCTGCTAGCGCTGTGCTTCTACACATGTATTTGCTGAACGGTGAAAGCACACAGTAATGCACTTTTCTCCCAGTAAATACACTGTTTCTAAGGAAATGGGAACACACTGAGGAGACACTTGTGGGAGCTACCGTGACTAAAACTGAGCTCCCCTACGCACAGGGAAGCAAGAGAAATGCTGATTTCATCCAGCCCAGTTACATACTCAGAATCTGTACTACTGCGCAAATAGGCATGTCTCTGTAGGCAAAAAACACATTTTTGACAAAGTTGCCCAAATGCATCTCAGAAGTGTGCAACTTGTTCCCTGAGTTAGAAAACGTCGAGAAACGGTCGTTTCTGCTAGCGCTGTGCTTCTACATATGTATTTGCTGAACGGTGAAAGCGCACAGTAATGCACTTTTCTACCAGCAAATACACTGTTTCTAAGGAAATGGGAACACACTGAGGAGACACTTGTGGGAGCTACTGTGACTAAAACTGAGCTTCCCTACGCACAGGGAAGCAAGAGAAATGCTGATTTCATCAAGCCCAGTTACATACTCAGAATCTGTACTACTGCGCAAATAGGCATAAATCTGTAGGCAAAAAACTCATTTCTGACAAAGATGCCCAAATGCATCTCAGAAGTGTGCAACTTGTTCCCTGAGTTAGAAAACGTCGAGAAACGTTCGTTTCTGCCAGCACTGTGCTTCTACACATGGATTTGCTGAACGGTGAAAGCACACAGTAATGCACTTTTCTCCCAGCAAATACACTGTTTCTAAGGAAATGGGAACACACTGAGGAGACACTTGTGGGAGCTACTGGGACTAAAACTGAGCTTCCCTACGCACAGGGAAGCAAGAGAAATCCTGATTTCATCAAGCCCAGTTACATACTCAGAATCTGTACTACTGCGCAAATAGGCATGTCTCTGTAGGCAAAAAACTCATTTCTGACAAAGTTGCCCAAATGCATCTCAGAAGTGTGCAACTTGTTCCCTGAGTTAGAAAACGTCGAGAAACGGTCGTTTCTGCTAGCGCTGTGCTTCTACACATGTATTTGCTGAACGGTGAAAGCGCACAGTAATGCACTTTTCTCCCAGCAAATACACTGTTTCTAAGGAAATGGGAACACACTGAGGAGACACTTGTGGGAGCTACTGTGACTAAAACTGAGCTTCCCTACGCACAGGGAAGCAAGAGAAATGCTGATATCATCAAGCCCAGTTACATACTCAGAATCTGTACTACTGCGCAAATAGGCATGTCTCTGTAGGCAAAAAACTCATTTCTGACAAAGTTGCACAAATGCATCTCAGAAGTGTGCAACTTGTTCCCTGAGTTAGAAAACGTCGAGAAACGGTCGTTTCTGCTAGCGCTGTGCTTCTACACATGTATTTGCTGAACGGTGAAAGCACACAGTAATGCACTTTTCTCCCAGTAAATACACTGTTTCTAAGGAAATGGGAACACACTGAGGAGACACTTGTGGGAGCTACCGTGACTAAAACTGAGCTCCCCTACGCACAGGGAAGCAAGAGAAATGCTGATTTCATCCAGCCCAGTTACATACTCAGAATCTGTACTACTGCGCAAATAGGCATGTCTCTGTAGGCAAAAAACACATTTTTGACAAAGTTGCCCAAATGCATCTCAGAAGTGTGCAACTTGTTCCCTGAGTTAGAAAACGTCGAGAAACGGTCGTTTCTGCTAGCGCTGTGCTTCTACATATGTATTTGCTGAACGGTGAAAGCGCACAGTAATGCACTTTTCTACCAGCAAATACACTGTTTCTAAGGAAATGGGAACACACTGAGGAGACACTTGTGGGAGCTACTGTGACTAAAACTGAGCTTCCCTACGCACAGGGAAGCAAGAGAAATGCTGATTTCATCAAGCCCAGTTACATACTCAGAATCTGTACTACTGCGCAAATAGGCATAAATCTGTAGGCAAAAAACTCATTTCTGACAAAGATGCCCAAATGCATCTCAGAAGTGTGCAACTTGTTCCCTGAGTTAGAAAACGTCGAGAAACGTTCGTTTCTGCTAGCGCTGTGCTTCTACACATGTATTTGCTGAACGGTGTAAGCGCACAGTAATGTACTTTTCTCCCAGCAAATACACTGTTTCTAAGGAAATGGGAACACACTGAGGAGACACTTGTGGGAGCTACTGTGACTAAAACTGAGCTTCCCTACGCACAGGGAAGCAAGAGAAATGCTGATTTCATCAAGCCCAGTTACATACTCAGAATCTGTACTACTGCGCAAATAGGCATGTCTCTTTAGGCAAAAAACTCATTTCTGACAAAGTTGCCCAAATGCATCTCAGAAGTGTGCAACCTGTACCCTGAGTTAGAAAACGTCGAGAAACGGTCGTTTCTGCTAGCGCTGTGCTTCTACACATGTATTTGCTGAACGGTGAAAGCGCACAGTAATGCACTTTTCTCCCAGCAAATACACTGAGTCTAAGGTATGGGAACACACTGAGGAGACACTTGTGGAAGCTACTGTGACTAAAACTGAGCTTCCCTACACACAGGGAAGCAAGAGAAATGCTGATTTCATCAAGCCCAGTTACATACTCAGAATCTGTACTACTGGGCAAATAGGCATGTCTCTTTAGGCAAAAAACTCATTTTTGACAAAGTTGCCCAAATGCATCTCAGAAGTGTGCAACTTGTTCCCTGAGTTAGAAAACGTCGAGAAACGGTCGTTTCTGCTAGCGCTGTGCTTCTACACATGTATTTGCTGAACAGTGAAAGCGCACAGTAATGCACTTTTCTCCCAGCAAATACACTGTGTCTAAGGAAATGGGAACACACTGAGGAGACACTTGTGGGAGCTACTGTGACTAAAACTGAGCTTCCCTACGCACAGGGAAGCAAGAGAAATGCTGATTTCATCAAGCCCAGTTACATACTCAGAATCTGTACTACTGCGCAAATAGGCATGTTTCTTTAGGCAAAAAACTCATTTCTGACAAAGTTGCCCAAATGCATCTCAGAAGTGTGCAACTTGTTCCATGAGTTAGAAAACGTCGAGAAACGTTCGTTTCTGCTAGCGCTGTGCTTCTACACATGTATTTGCTGAACGGTGTAAGCGCACAGTAATGTACTTTTCTCCCAGCAAACACACTGTTTCTAAGGAAATGGGAACACACTGAGGAGACACTTGTGGGAGCTACTGTGACTAAAACTGAGCTTCCCTACGCACAGGGAAGCAAGAGAAATGCTGATTTCATCAAGCCCAGTTACATACTCAGAATCTGTACTACTGCGCAAATAGGCATGTCTCTTTAGGCAAAAAACTCATTTCTGACAAAGTTGCCCAAATGCATCTCAGAAGTGTGCAACTTGTTCCCTGAGTTAGAAAACGTCGAGAAACGGTCGTTTCTGCTAGCGCTGTGCTTCTACACATGTATTTGCTGAACGGTGAAAGCGCACAGTAATGCACTTTTCTCCCAGCAAATACACTGTTTCTAAGGAAATGGGAACACACTGCGGAGACACTTGTGGGAGCTACTGTGACTAAAACTGAGCTTCCCTACCCACAGGGAAGCAAGAGAAATGCTGATTTCATCAAGCCCAGTTACATACTCAGAATCTGTACTACTGCGCAAATAGGCATGTCTCTGTAGGCAAAAAACTCATTTCTGACAAAGTTGCCCAAATGCATCTCAGAATTGTGCAACCTGTACCCTGAGTTAGAAAACGTCGAGAAACGGTCGTTTCTGCTAGCGCTGTGCTTCTACACATGTATTTGCTGAACGGTGAAAGCGCACAGTAATGCACTTTTCTCCCAGCAAATACACTGTGTCTAAGGAAATGGGAACACACTGAGGAGACACTTGTGGGAGCTACTGTGACTAAAACTGAGCTTCCCTACACACAGGGAAGCAAGAGAAATGCTGATTTCATCAAGCCCAGTTACATACTCAGAATCTGTACTACTGGGCAAATAGGCATGTCTCTTTAGGCAAAAAACTCATTTCTGACAAAGTTGCCCAAATGCATCTCAGAAGTGTGCAACTTGTTCCCTGAGTTAGAAAACGTCGAGAAACGTTCGTTTCTGCTAGCACTGTGTTTCTACACATGTATTTGCTGAACGGTGTAAGCGCACAGTAATGTACTTTTCTCCCAGCAAATACACTGTTTCTAAGGAAATGGGAACACACTGAGGAGACACTTGTGGGAGCTACTGTGACTAAAACTGAGCTTCCCTACGCACAGGGAAGCAAGAGAAATGCTGATTTCATCAAGCCCAGTTACATACTCAGAATCTGTACTACTGCGCAAATAGGCATGTCTCTTTAGGCAAAAAACTCATTTCTGACAAAGTTGCCCAAATGCATCTCAGAAGTGTGCAACCTGTACCCTGAGTTAGAAAACGTCGAGAAACGGTCGTTTCTGCTAGCGCTGTGCTTCTACACATGTATTTGCTGAACGGTGAAAGCGCACAGTAATGCACTTTTCTCCCAGCAAATACACTGAGTCTAAGGTATGGGAACACACTGAGGAGACACTTGTGGAAGCTACTGTGACTAAAACTGAGCTTCCCTACACACAGGGAAGCAAGAGAAATGCTGATTTCATCAAGCCCAGTTACATACTCAGAATCTGTACTACTGCGCAAATAGGCATGTCTCTTTAGGCAAAAAACTCATTTTTGACAAAGTTGCCCAAATGCATCTCAGAAGTGTGCAACTTGTTCCCTGAGTTAGAAAACGTCGAGAAACGGTCGTTTCTGCTAGCGCTGTGCTTCTACACATGTATTTGCTGAACAGTGAAAGCGCACAGTAATGCACTTTTCTCCCAGCAAATACACTGTGTCTAAGGAAATGGGAACACACTGAGGAGACACTTGTGGGAGCTACTGTGACTAAAACTGAGCTTCCCTACGCACAGGGAAGCAAGAGAAATGCTGATTTCATCAAGCCCAGTTACATACTCAGAATCTGTACTACTGCGCAAATAGGCATGTTTCTTTAGGCAAAAAACTCATTTCTGACAAAGTTGCCCAAATGCATCTCAGAAGTGTGCAACTTGTTCCATGAGTTAGAAAACGTCGAGAAACGTTCGTTTCTGCTAGCGCTGTGCTTCTACACATGTATTTGCTGAACGGTGTAAGCGCACAGTAATGTACTTTTCTCCCAGCAAACACACTGTTTCTAAGGAAATGGGAACACACTGAGGAGACACTTGTGGGAGCTACTGTGAGAAAAACTGAGCTTCCCTACGCACAGGGAAGCAAGAGAAATGCTGATTTCATCAAGCCCAGTTACATACTCAGAATCTGTACTACTGCGCAAATAGGCATGTCTCTTTAGGCAAAAAACTCATTTCTGACAAAGTTGCCCAAATGCATCTCAGAAGTGTGCAACCTGTACCCTGAGTTAGAAAACGTCGAGAAACGGTCGTTTCTGCTAGCGCTGTGCTTCTACACATGTATTTGCTGAACTGTGAAAGCGCACAGTAATGCACTTTTCTCCCAGCAAATACACTGTGTCTAAGGAAATGGGAACACACTGAGGAGACACTAGTGGGAGCTACTGTGACTAAAACTGAGCTTCCCTACACACAGGGAAGCAAGAGAAATGCTGATTTCATCAAGCCCAGTTACATTCTCAGAGTCTGTACTACTGCGTAAATAGGCATGTCTCTTTAGGCAAAAAACTCATTTCTGACAAAGTTGCCCAAATGCATCTCAGAAGTGTGCAACTTGTTCCCTGAGTTAGAAAACGTCGAGAAACGGTCGTTTCTGCTAGCGCTGTGCTTCTACACATGTATTTGCTGAACGGTGAAGGTGCACAGCAATGCACTTTTCTCCCAGCAAATACACTGTTTCTAAGGAAATGGGAACACACTGAGGAGACACTTGTGGGAGCTACTGTGACTAAAACTGAGCTTCCCTACGCACAGGGAATCAATAGAAATGCTGATTTCATCAAGCCCAGTTACATACTCAGAATCTGTACTACTGCGCAAATAGGCATGTCTCTTTAGGCAAAAAACTCATTTCTGACAAAGTTGCCCAAATGCATCTCAGAAGTGTGCAACTTGTTCCCTGAGTTAGAAAACGTCGAGAAACGGTCGTTTCTGCTATCGCTGTGCTTCTACACATGTATTTGCTGAACGGTGAAAGCGCACAGTAATGCACTTTTCTCCCAGCAAATACACTGTTTCTAAGGAAATGGGAACACACTGAGGAGACACTTGTGGGAGCTACTGTGACTAAAACTGAGCTTCCCTACACACAGGGAAGCAAGAGAAATGCTGATTTCATCAAGCCCAGTTACATACTCAGAATCTGTACTACTGGGCAAATAGGCATGTCTCTTTAGGCAAAAAACTCATTTCTGACAAAGTTGCCCAAATGCATCTCAGAAGTGTGCAACTTGTTCCCTGAGTTAGAAAACGTCGAGAAACGTTCGTTTCTGCTAGCACTGTGTTTCTACACATGTATTTGCTGAACGGTGTAAGCGCACAGTAATGTACTTTTCTCCCAGCAAATACACTGTTTCTAAGGAAATGGGAACACACTGAGGAGACACTTGTGGGAGCTACTGTGACTAAAACTGAGCTTCCCTACGCACAGGGAAGCAAGAGAAATGCTGATTTCATCAAGCCCAGTTACATACTCAGAATCTGTACTACTGCGCAAATAGGCATGTCTCTTTAGGCAAAAAACTCATTTCTGACAAAGTTGCCCAAATGCATCTCAGAAGTGTGCAACCTGTACCCTGAGTTAGAAAACGTCGAGAAACGGTCGTTTCTGCTAGCGCTGTGCTTCTACACATGTATTTGCTGAACGGTGAAAGCGCACAGTAATGCACTTTTCTCCCAGCAAATACACTGAGTCTAAGGTATGGGAACACACTGAGGAGACACTTGTGGAAGCTACTGTGACTAAAACTGAGCTTCCCTACACACAGGGAAGCAAGAGAAATGCTGATTTCATCAAGCCCAGTTACATACTCAGAATCTGTACTACTGCGCAAATAGGCATGTCTCTTTAGGCAAAAAACTCATTTTTGACAAAGTTGCCCAAATGCATCTCAGAAGTGTGCAACTTGTTCCCTGAGTTAGAAAACGTCGAGAAACGGTCGTTTCTGCTAGCGCTGTGCTTCTACACATGTATTTGCTGAACAGTGAAAGCGCACAGTAATGCACTTTTCTCCCAGCAAATACACTGTGTCTAAGGAAATGGGAACACACTGAGGAGACACTTGTGGGAGCTACTGTGACTAAAACTGAGCTTCCCTACGCACAGGGAAGCAAGAGAAATGCTGATTTCATCAAGCCCAGTTACATACTCAGAATCTGTACTACTGCGCAAATAGGCATGTTTCTTTAGGCAAAAAACTCATTTCTGACAAAGTTGCCCAAATGCATCTCAGAAGTGTGCAACTTGTTCCATGAGTTAGAAAACGTCGAGAAACGTTCGTTTCTGCTAGCGCTGTGCTTCTACACATGTATTTGCTGAACGGTGTAAGCGCACAGTAATGTACTTTTCTCCCAGCAAACACACTGTTTCTAAGGAAATGGGAACACACTGAGGAGACACTTGTGGGAGCTACTGTGACTAAAACTGAGCTTCCCTACGCACAGGGAAGCAAGAGAAATGCTGATTTCATCAAGCCCAGTTACATACTCAGAATCTGTACTACTGCGCAAATAGGCATGTCTCTTTAGGCAAAAAACTCATTTCTGACAAAGTTGCCCAAATGCATCTCAGAAGTGTGCAACCTGTACCCTGAGTTAGAAAACGTCGAGAAACGGTCGTTTCTGCTAGCGCTGTGCTTCTACACATGTATTTGCTGAACGGTGAAAGCGCACAGTAATGCACTTTTCTCCCAGCAAATACACTGTGTCTAAGGAAATGGGAACACACTGAGGAGACACTAGTGGGAGCTACTGTGACTAAAACTGAGCTTCCCTACACACAGGGAAGCAAGAGAAATGCTGATTTCATCAAGCCCAGTTACATTCTCAGAGTCTGTACTACTGCGTAAATAGGCATGTCTCTTTAGGCAAAAAACTCATTTCTGACAAAGTTGCCCAAATGCATCTCAGAAGTGTGCAACTTGTTCCCTGAGTTAGAAAACGTCGAGAAACGGTCGTTTCTGCTAGCGCTGTGCTTCTACACATGTATTTGCTGAACGGTGAAAGCGCACAGTAATGCACTTTTCTCCCAGCAAATACACTGTTTCTAAGGAAATGGGAACACACTGAGGAGACACTTGTGGGAGCTACTGTGACTAAAACTGAGCTTCCCTACACACAGGGAAGCAAGAGAAATGCTGATTTCATCAAGCCCAGTTACATACTCAGAATCTGTACTACTGGGCAAATAGGCATGTCTCTTTAGGCAAAAAACTCATTTCTGACAAAGTTGCCCAAATGCATCTCAGAAGTGTGCAACTTGTTCCCTGAGTTAGAAAACGTCGAGAAACGTTCGTTTCTGCTAGCACTGTGTTTCTACACATGTATTTGCTGAACGGTGTAAGCGCACAGTAATGTACTTTTCTCCCAGCAAATACACTGTTTCTAAGGAAATGGGAACACACTGAGGAGACACTTGTGGGAGCTACTGTGACTAAAACTGAGCTTCCCTACGCACAGGGAAGCAAGAGAAATGCTGATTTCATCAAGCCCAGTTACATACTCAGAATCTGTACTACTGCGCAAATAGGCATGTCTCTTTAGGCAAAAAACTCATTTCTGACAAAGTTGCCCAAATGCATCTCAGAAGTGTGCAACCTGTACCCTGAGTTAGAAAACGTCGAGAAACGGTCGTTTCTGCTAGCGCTGTGCTTCTACACATGTATTTGCTGAACGGTGAAAGCGCACAGTAATGCACTTTTCTCCCAGCAAATACACTGAGTCTAAGGTATGGGAACACACTGAGGAGACACTTGTGGAAGCTACTGTGACTAAAACTGAGCTTCCCTACACACAGGGAAGCAAGAGAAATGCTGATTTCATCAAGCCCAGTTACATACTCAGAATCTGTACTACTGCGCAAATAGGCATGTCTCTTTAGGCAAAAAACTCATTTTTGACAAAGTTGCCCAAATGCATCTCATAAGTGTGCAACTTGTTCCCTGAGTTAGAAAACGTCGAGAAACGGTCGTTTCTGCTAGCGCTGTGCTTCTACACATGTATTTGCTGAACAGTGAAAGCGCACAGTAATGCACTTTTCTCCCAGCAAATACACTGTGTCTAAGGAAATGGGAACACACTGAGGAGACACTTGTGGGAGCTACTGTGACTAAAACTGAGCTTCCCTACGCACAGGGAAGCAAGAGAAATGCTGATTTCATCAAGCCCAGTTACATACTCAGAATCTGTACTACTGCGCAAATAGGCATGTTTCTTTAGGCAAAAAACTCATTTCTGACAAAGTTGCCCAAATGCATCTCAGAAGTGTGCAACTTGTTCCATGAGTTAGAAAACGTCGAGAAACGTTCGTTTCTGCTAGCGCTGTGCTTCTACACATGTATTTGCTGAACGGTGTAAGCGCACAGTAATGTACTTTTCTCCCAGCAAACACACTGTTTCTAAGGAAATGGGAACACACTGAGGAGACACTTGTGGGAGCTACTGTGACTAAAACTGAGCTTCCCTACGCACAGGGAAGCAAGAGAAATGCTGATTTCATCAAGCCCAGTTACATACTCAGAATCTGTACTACTGCGCAAATAGGCATGTCTCTTTAGGCAAAAAACTCATTTCTGACAAAGTTGCCCAAATGCATCTCAGAAGTGTGCAACCTGTACCCTGAGTTAGAAAACGTCGAGAAACGGTCGTTTCTGCTAGCGCTGTGCTTCTACACATGTATTTGCTGAACTGTGAAAGCGCACAGTAATGCACTTTTCTCCCAGCAAATACACTGTGTCTAAGGAAATGGGAACACACTGAGGAGACACTAGTGGGAGCTACTGTGACTAAAACTGAGCTTCCCTACACACAGGGAAGCAAGAGAAATGCTGATTTCATCAAGCCCAGTTACATTCTCAGAGTCTGTACTACTGCGTAAATAGGCATGTCTCTTTAGGCAAAAAACTCATTTCTGACAAAGTTGCCCAAATGCATCTCAGAAGTGTGCAACTTGTTCCCTGAGTTAGAAAACGTCGAGAAACGGTCGTTTCTGCTAGCGCTGTGCTTCTACACATGTATTTGCTGAACGGTGAAGGTGCACAGCAATGCACTTTTCTCCCAGCAAATACACTGTTTCTAAGGAAATGGGAACACACTGAGGAGACACTTGTGGGAGCTACTGTGACTAAAACTGAGCTTCCCTACGCACAGGGAATCAATAGAAATGCTGATTTCATCAAGCCCAGTTACATACTCAGAATCTGTACTACTGCGCAAATAGGCATGTCTCTTTAGGCAAAAAACTCATTTCTGACAAAGTTGCCCAAATGCATCTCAGAAGTGTGCAACTTGTTCCCTGAGTTAGAAAACGTCGAGAAACGGTCGTTTCTGCTATCGCTGTGCTTCTACACATGTATTTGCTGAACGGTGAAAGCGCACAGTAATGCACTTTTCTCCCAGCAAATACACTGTGTCTAAGGTATGGGAACACACTGAGGAGACACTTGTGGGAGCTACTGTGACTAAAACTGAGCTTCCCTACGCACAGGGAAGCAAGAGAAATGCTGATTTCATCAAGCCCAGTTACATACTCAGAATCTGTACTACTGGGCAAATAGGCATGTCTCTTTAGGCAAAAAACTCATTTTTGACAAAGTTGCCCAAATTCGTCTCAGAAGTGTGCAACTTGTTCCCTGAGTTAGAAAACGTCGAGAAACGGTCGTTTCTGCTAGCGCTGTGCTTCTACACATGTATTTGCTGAACAGTGAAAGCGCACAGTAATGCACTTTTCTCCCAGCAAATACACTGTGTCTAAGGAAATGGGAACACACTGAGGAGACACTTGTGGGAGCTACTGTGACTAAAACTGAGCTTCCCTACGCACAGGGAAGCAAGAGAAATGCTGATTTCATCAAGCCCAGTTACATACTCAGAATCTGTACTACTGCGCAAATAGGCATGTCTCTTTAGGCAAAAAACTCATTTCTGACAAAGTTGCCCAAATGCATCTCAGAAGTGTGCAACTTGTTCCCTGAGTTAGAAAACGTCGAGAAACGTTCGTTTCTGCTAGCGCTGTGCTTCTACACATGTATTTGCTGAACGGTGTAAGCGCACAGTAATGTACTTTTCTCCCAGCAAATACACTGTTTCTAAGGAAATGGGAACACACTGAGGAGACACTTGTGAGAGCTACTGTGACTAAAACTGAGCTTCCCTACGCACAGGGAAGCAAGAGAAATGCTGATTTCATCAAGCCCAGTTACATACTCAGAATCTGTACTACTGCGCAAATAGGCATGTCTCTTTAGGCAAAAAACTCATTTCTGACAAAGTTGCCCAAATGCATCTCAGAAGTGTGCAACCTGTACCCTGAGTTAGAAAACGTCGAGAAACGGTCGTTTCTGCTAGCGCTGTGCTTCTACACATGTATTTGCTGAACGGTGAAAGCGCACAGTAATGCACTTTTCTCCCAGCAAATACACTGTGTCTAAGGAAATGGGAACACACTGAGGAGACACTTGTGGGAGCTACTGTGACTAAAACTGAGCTTCCCTACACACAGGGAAGAAAGAGAAATGCTGATTTCATCAAGCCCAGTTACATACTCAGAATCTGTACTACTGGGCAAATAGGCATGTCTCTTTAGGCAAAAAACTCATTTTTGACAAAGTTGCCCAAATGCATCTCAGAAGTGTGCAACTCGTTCCCTGAGTTAGAAAACGTCGAGAAACGGTCGTTTCTGCTAGCGCTGTGCTTCTACACATGTATTTGCTGAACAGTGAAAGCACACAGTAATGCACTTTTCTCCCAGCAAATACACTGTGTCTAAGGAAATGGGAACACACTGAGGAGACACTTGTGGGAGCTACTGTGACTAAAACTGAGCTTCCCTACGCACAGGGAAGCAAGAGAAATGCTGATTTCATCAAGCCCAGTTACATACTCAGAATCTGTACTACTGCGCAAATAGGCATGTCTCTTTAGGCAAAAAACTCATTTCTGACAAAGTTGCCCAAATGCATCTCAGAAGTGTGCAACTTGTTCCCTGAGTTAGAAAACGTCGAGAAACGTTCGTTTCTGCTAGCGCTGTGCTTCTACACATGTATTTGCTGAACGGTGTAAGCGCACAGTAATGTACTTTTCTCCCAGCAAATACACTGTTTCTAAGGAAATGGGAACACACTGAGGAGACACTTGTGGGAGCTACTGTGACTAAAACTGAGCTTCCCTACGCACAGGGAAGCAAGAGAAATGCTGATTTCATCAAGCCCAGTTACATACTCAGAATCTGTACTACTGCGCAAATAGGCATGTCTCTTTAGGCAAAAAACTCATTTCTGACAAAGTTGCCCAAATGCATCTCAGAAGTGTGCAACCTGTACCCTGAGTTAGAAAACGTCGAGAAACGGTCGTTTCTGCTAGCGCTGTGCTTCTACACATGTATTTGCTGAACGGTGAAAGCGCACAGTAATGCACTTTTCTCCCAGCAAATACACTGTGTCTAAGGAAATGGGAACACACTGAGGAGACACTTGTGGGAGCTACTGTGACTAAAACTGAGCTTCCCTACACACAGGGAAGCAAGAGAAATGCTGATTTCATCAAGCCCAGTTACATACTCAGAATCGGTACTACTGGGCAAATAGGCATGTCTCTTTAGGCAAAAAACTCATTTATGACAAAGTTGCCCAAATGCATCTCAGAAGTGTGCAACTTGTTCCCTGAGTTAGAAAACGTCGAGAAACGGTCGTTTCTGCTAGCGCTGTGCTTCTACACATGTATTTGCTGAACGGAGAAAGCACACAGTAATGCACATTTCTCCCAGCAAATACACTGTTTCTAAGGAAATGGGAACACACTGAGGAGACACTTGTGGGAGCTACTGTGACTAAAACTGAGCTTCCCTACGCACAGGGAAGCAAGAGAAATGCTGATTTCATCAAGCCCAGTGACATATTCAGAATCTGTACTACTGCGCAAATAGGCATGTCTCTTTAGGCAAAAAACTCATTTCTGACAAAGTTGCCCAAATGCATCTCAGAAGTGTGCAACTTGTTCCCTGAGTTAGAAAACGTCGAGAAACGTTCGTTTCTGCTGGCGCTGTGCTCCTACACATGTATTTGCTGAATTGTGAAAGTGCACAGTAATGCACTTTTCTCCCAGCAAATACACTGTTTCTAAGGAAATGGGAACACACTGAGGAGACAATTGTGGGAGCTACTGTGACTAAAACTGAGCTTCCCTACGCACAGGGAAGCAAGAGAAATGCTGATTTCATCAAGCCCAGTTACATACTCAGAATCTGTACTACTGCGCAAATAGGCATGTCTCTTTAGGCAAAAAACTCATTTCTGACAAAGTTGCCCAAATGCATCTCAGAACTGTGCAACTTGTTCCCTGAGTTAGAAAACGTCGAGAAACGGTCGTTTCTGCTAGCGCTGTGCTTCTACACATGTATTTGCTGAACGGTGAAAGCGCACAGTAATGCACTTTTCTCCCATCAAATACACTGTTTCTAAGGAAATGGGAACACACTGCGGAGACACTTGTGGGAGCTACTGTGACTAAAACTGAGCTTCCCTACCCACAGGGAAGCAAGAGAAATGCTGATTTCATCAAGCCCAGTTACATACTCAGAATCTGTACTACTGCGCAAATAGGCATGTCTCTTTAGGCAAAAAACTCATTTCTGACAAAGTTGCCCAAATGCATCTCAGAAGTGTGCAACTTGTTCCCTGAGTTAGAAAACGTCGAGAAACGGTCGTTTCTGCTAGCGCTGTGCTTCTACACATGTATTTGCTGAACAGTGAAAGCGCACAGTAATGTGCTTTTCTCCCAGCAAATACACTGTGTCTAAGGAAATGGGAACACACTGAGGAGACACTTGTGGGAGCTACTGTGACTAAAACTGAGCTTCCCTACGCACAGGGAAGCAAGAGAAATGCTGATTTCATCAAGCCCAGTTACATACTCAGAATCTGTACTACTGCGCAAATAGGCATGTCTCTTTAGGCAAAAAACTCATTTCTGACAAAGTTGCCCAAATGCATCTCAGAAGTGTGCAACTTGTTCCCTGAGTTAGAAAACGTCGAGAAACGTTCGTTTCTGCTAGCGCTGTGCTTCTACACATGTATTTGCTGAACGGTGTAAGCGCACAGTAATGTACTTTTCTCCAAGCAAATACACTGTTTCTAAGGAAATGGGAACACACTGAGGAGACACTTGTGGGAGCTACTGTGACTAAAACTGAGCTTCCCTACGCACAGGGAAGCAAGAGAAATGCTGATTTCATCAAGCCCAGTTACATAAACAGAATCTGTACTACTGCGCAAATAGGCATGTCTCTTTAGGCAAAAAACTCATTTCTGACAAAGTTGCCCAAATGCATCTCAGAAGTGTGCAACCTGTACCCTGAGTTAGAAAACGTCGAGAAACGGTCGTTTCTGCTAGCGCTGTGCTTCTACACATGTATTTGCTGAACGGTGAAAGCGCACAGTAATGCACTTTTCTCCCAGCAAATACACTGTGTCTAAGGAAATGGGAATACACTGAGGAGACACTTGTGGGAGCTACTGTGACTAAAACTGAGCTTCCCTACACACAGGGAAGCAAGAGAAATGCTGATTTCATCAAGCCCAGTTACATACTCAGAATATGTACTACTGGGCAAATAGGCATGTCTCTTTAGTCAAAAAACTCATTTTTGACAAAGTTGCCCAAATGCATCTCAGAAGTGTGCAACTTGTTCCCTGAGTTAGAAAACGTCGAGAAACGGTCGTTTCTGCTAGCGCTGTGCTTCTACACATGTATTTGCTGAACGGAGAAAGCACACAGTAATGCACATTTCTCCCAGCAAATACACTGTTTCTAAGGAAATGGGAACACACTGAGGAGACACTTGTGGGAGCTACTGTGACTAAAACTGAGCTTCCCTACGCACAGGGAAGCAAGAGAAATGCTGATTTCATCAAGCCCAGTTACATACTCAGAATCTGTACTACTGCGCGAATAGGCATGTCTCTTTAGGCAAAAAACTCATTTCTGACAAAGTTGCCCAAATGCATCTCAGAAGTGTGCCACTTGTTCCCTGAGTTAGAAAACGTCGAGAAAAGGTCGTTTCTGCTAGCGCTGTGCTTCTACACATGTATTTGCTGAACGGTGAAAGCGCACAGTAATGCACTTTTCTCCCAGCAAATACACTGTTTCTAAGGAAATGGGAACACACTGAGGAGACACTTCTGGGAGCTACTGTGACTAAAACTGAGCTTCCCTACGCACAGGGAAGCAAGAGAAATGCTGATTTCATCCAGCCCAGTTACATACTCAGAATCTCTACTGCTGCGCAAATAGGCAACTCTGTAGGCAAAAAACTCATTTCTGACAAAGTTGCCCAAATGCATCTCAGAAGTGTACAACTAGTTCTCTGAGTTAGAAAACGTCGAGAAACGGTCTTTTCTGCAAGCGCTGTGCTTCTACACATGTACTTGCTGAACGATGAAAGCGCACAGTAATGCACTTTTCTCCCAGCAAATACACTGTTTCTAAGGAAATGGGAACACACTGAGGAGACAAATGTGGGTACTACTGTGACTAAAACTGAGCTTCCGTACGCACAGGGAAGAAAGAGAAATGCTGATTTCATCCAGCCCAGTTACATACTCAGAATCTGTACTCCTGCATAAATAGGCATGTCTCTGTAGGCAAAAAACTCATTTCTGACAAAGTTGCCCAAATGCATCTCAGAAGTGTGCAACCTGTTCCCTGAGTTAGAAAACATCGAGAAACGGTCATTTCTGCTAGCGCTGTGCTTCTACACATGTATTTGCTGAACGGTGAAAGCGCACAGTAATGCACTTTTCTCCCAGCAAATACACTGTTTCTAAAGAAATGGGAACACACTGAGGAGACACTTGTGGGAGCTACTGTGACTAAAACTGAGCTTCCCTACCCAGAGGGAAGCAAGAGAAATGCTGATTTCATCAAGCCCAGTTACATACTCAGAATCTGTACTACTGCGCAAATAGGCATGACTCTTTAGGCAAAAATCTCATTTCTGACAAAGTTGCCCAAATGCATCTCAGAAGTGTGCAACTTGTTCCCTGAGTTAGAAAACGTCGAGAAACGGTCGTTTCTGCTAGCGCTGTGCTTCTACACATGTATTTGCTGAACGGTGAAAGCGCACAGTAATGCACTTTTCTCCCAGCAAATACACTGTTTCTAAGGAAATGGGAACACACTGAGGAGACACATGTGGGAGTTACTGTGACTAAAACTGAGCTTCCCTACGCACAGGGAAGCAAGAGAAATGCTGATTTCATCAAGCCCAGTTACATACTCAGAATCTGTACTACTGCGCAAATAGGCATGTCTCTTTAGGCAAAAAACTCATTTCTGACAAAGTTGCCCAAATGCATCTCAGAACTGTGCAACTTGTTCCCTGAGTTAGAAAACGTCGAGAAACGGTCGTTTCTGCTAGCGCTGTGCTTCTACACATGTATTTGCTGAACGGTGAAAGCGCACAGTCATGCACTTTTCTCCCAGCAAATACACTGTTTCTAAGGAAATGGGAACACACTGAGGAGACACTTGTGGGAGCTACTGTGACTAAAACTGAGCTTCCCTACGCACAGGGAAGCAAGAGAAATGCTGATTTCATCAAGCCCAATTACATACTCAGAATCTGTACTACTGCGCAAATAGGCATGTCTCTTTAGGCAAAAAACTCATTTCTGACAAAGTTGCCAAATGCATCTCAGAAGTGTGCAACTTGTTCCCTGAGTTAGAAAACGTCGAGAAATGTTCTTTTCTGCTAGCGCTGTGCATCTACACATGTACTAGCTGAATGGTGAAAGCGCACAGTAATGCACTTTTCTCCCAGCAAATACACTGTTTCTAAGGAAATGGGAACACACTGAGGAGACACTTGTGGGAGCTACTGTGACTAAAACTGAGCTTCCCTACACACAGGGAAGCAAGAGAAATGCTGATTTCATCAAGCCCAGTTACATTCTCAGAATCTGTACTACGGCGCAAATAGGCATGTCTCTGTAGGCAAAAAACTCATTTCTGACAAAGTTGCCCAAATGCATCTCAGAAGTGTGCAACCTGTTCCCTGAGATAGAAAACGTCGAGAAACGGTCGTTTCTGCTAGCGCTGTGCTTCTACACATGTATTTGGTGAACGGTGAAAGCGCACAGTAATGCACTTTTCTCCCAGCAAATACACTGTGTCTAAGGAAATGGGAACACACTGAGGAGAAACTTGTGGGAGCTACTGTGACTAAAACTGAGATTCCCTACACACAGGGAAGCAAGAGAAATGCTGATTTCATCAAGCCCAGTTACATACTCAGAATCTGTACTACTGCGCAAATAGGCATGTCTCTTTAGGCAAAAAACTCATTTCTGACAAAGTTGCCCAAATGCATCTCAGAAGTGTGCAACTTGTTCCCTGAGTTAGAAAACGTCGAGAAACGGTCGTTTCTGCTAGCGCTGTGCTTCTACACATGTATTTGCTGACCGGTGAAAGCGCACAGTAATGCACTTTTCTCCCAGCAAATACACTGTTTCTAAGGAAATGGGAACACACTGAGGAGACACTTGTGGGAGCTACTGTGACTAAAACTGAGCTTCCCTACGCACAGGGAAGCAAGAGAAATGCTGATTTCATCAAGCCCAGTTACATAATCAGAATCTGTACTACTGCGCAAATAGGCATGTCTCTTTAGGCAAAAAACTCATTTCTGACAAAGTTGCCCAAATGCATCTCAGAAGTGTGCAACTTGTTCCCTGAGTTAGAAAACGTCGAGAAACATTCGTTTCTGCTAGCGCTGTGCTTCTACACATGTATTTGCTGAACGGTGAAAGCGCACAGTAATGCACTTTTCTCCCAGCAAATACACTGTTTCTAAGGAAATGGGAACACACTGAGGAGACACTTGTGGGAGCAACTGTGACTAAAACTGAGCTTCCCTACGCACAGGGAAGCAAGAGAAATGCTGATTTCATCAAGCCCAGTTACATACTCAGAATCTGTACTACTGCGCAAATAGGCATGTCTCTTTAGGCAAAAAACTCATTTCTGACAAAGTTGCCCAAATGCATCTCAGAAGTGTGCAACTTGTTCCCTGAGTTAGAAAACGTCGAGAAACGGTCGTTTCTGCTAGCGCTGTGCTTCTACACATGTATTTGCTGAACGGTGAAAGCGCACAGTAATGCACTTTTCTCCCAGCAAATACACTGTTTCAAAGGAAATGGGAACACACTGCGGAGACACAGTGGGAGCTACTGTGACTAAAACTGAGCTTCCCTACCCACAGGGAAGCAAGAAAAATGCTGATTTCATCAAGCCCAGTTACATACTCAGAATCTGTACTACTGCGCAAATAGGCATGTCTCTTTAGGCAAAAAACTCATTTCTGACAAAGTTGCCCAAATGCATCTCAGAATTGTGCAACTTGTTTCCTGAGTTAGGAAACGTCGAGAAACGGTCGTTTCTGCTAGCGCTGTGCTTCTACACATGTATTTGCTGAACAGTGAAAGCGCACAGTAATGCACTTTTCTCCCAGCAAATACACTGTGTCTAAGGAAATGGGAACACACTGAGTAGACACTTGTGGGAGCTACTGTGACTAAAACTGAGCTTCCCTACGCACATGGAAGCAAGAGAAATGCTGATTTCATCAAGCCCAGTTACATACTCAGAATCTGTACTACTGCGCAAATAGGCATGTCTCTTTAGGCAAAAAACTCATTTCTGACAAAGTTGCCCAAATGCATCTCAGAAGTGTGCAACTTGTTCCCTGAGTTAGAAAACGTCGAGAAACGGTCGTTTCTGCTAGCGCTGTGCTTCTACACATGTATTTGCTGCACGGAGAAAGAGCACAGTCATGCACTTTTCTCCCAGCAAATACACTGTTTCTAAGGAAATGGGAACACACTGAGGAGACACTTGTGGGAGCTACTGTGACTAAAACTGAGCTTCCCTACCCACAGGGAAGCAAGAGAAATGCTGATTTCATCAAGCCCAGTTACATACTCAGAATCTGTACTACTGGGCAAATAGGCATGTCTCTTTAGGCAAAAAACTCATTTCTGACAAAGTTGCCCAAATGCATCTCAGAAGTGTGCAACTTCTTCCCTGAGTTAGAAAACGTCGAGAAACGTTTGTTTCTGCTAGCGCTGTGCTTCTACACATGTATTTGCTGAACGGTGAAAGTGCACAGTAATGAACTTTTCTCCCAGCAAATACACTGTTTCGAAGGAAATGGGAACACACTGAGGAGACACTTGTGGGAGCTACTGTGACTAAAACTGAGCTTCCCTACGCACAGGGAAGCAAGAGAAATGCTGATTTCATCAAGCCCAGTTACATACTCAGAATCTGTACTACTGCGCAAATAGGCATGTCTCTTTAGGCAAAAAACTCATTTCTGACAAAGTTGCCCAAATGCATCTCAGAAGTGTGCAACTTGTTCCCTGAGTTAGAAAACGTCGAGAAACGTTCGTTTCTGCTAGCGCTGTGCTTCTACACATGTATTTGCTGAACGGTGAAAGCGCACAGTAATGCACTTTTCTCCCAGCAAATACACTGTTTCTAAGGAAATGGGAACACACTGAGGAGACACTTGTGGGAGCTACTGTGACTAAAACTGAGCTTCCCTACACACAGGAAAGCAAGAGAAATGCTGATTTCATCAAGCCCAGTTACATACTCAGAATCTGTACTACTGCGCAAATAGGCATGTCTCTTTAGGCAAAAAACTCATTTTTGACAAAGTTGCCAAATGCATCTCAGAAGTGTGCAACTTGTTCCCTGAGTTAGAAAACGTCGAGAAACGTTCTTTTCTGCTAGCGCTGTGCATCTACACATGTACTAGCTGAACGGTGAAAGCGCACAGTAATGCACTATTCTCCCAGCAAATACACTGTTTCTAAGGAAATGGGAACACAATGAGGAGACACTTGTGGGAGATACTGGGACTAAAACTGAGCTTCCCTACACACAGGGAAGCAAGAGAAATGCTGATTTCATCAAGCCCAGTTACATACTCAGAATCTGTACTACTGCGTAAATAGGCATGTCTCTTTAGGCAAAAAACTCATTTCTGACAAAGTTGCCCAAATGCATCTCAGAAGTGTGCAACTTGTTCCCTGAGTTAGAAAACGTCGAGAAACGGTCGTTTCTGCTAGCGCTGTGCTTCTACACATGTATTTGCTGAACGGAGAAAGCACACAGTAATGCACTTTTCTCCCAGCAAATACACTGTTACTAAGGAAATGGGAACACACTGAGGAGACACTTGTGGGAGCTACTGTGACTAAAACTGAGCTTCCCTACGCACAGGGAAGCAAGAGAAATGCTGATTTCATCAAGCCCAGTTACATACTCAGAATCTGTACTACTGCGCAAATAGGCATGTCTCTTTAGGCAAAAAACTCATTTCTGACAAAGTTGCCAAATGCATCTCAGAAGTGTGCAACTTGTTCCCTGAGTTAGAAAACGTCGAGAAACGTTCTTTTCTGCTAGCGCTGTGCATCTACACATGTACTAGCTGAACGGTGAAAGCGCACAGTAATGCACTTTTCTCCCAGCAAATACACTGTATCTAAGGAAATGGGAACACACTGAGGAGACACTTGTGGGAGCTACTGTGACTAAAACTGAGCTTCCCTACACACAGGGAAGCAAGAGAAATGCTGATTTCATCAAGCCCAGTTACATACTGAGAATCTGTACTACTGCGTAAATAGGCATGTCTCTTTTGGCAAAAAACTCATTTCTGACAAAGTTGCCCAAATGCATCTCAGAAGTGTGCAACTTGTTCCCTGAGTTAGAAAACGTCGAGAAACGGTCGTTTCTGCTAGCGCTGTGCTTCTACACATGTATTTGCTGAACGGAGAAAGCGCACAGTAATGCACTTTTCTCCCAGCAAATACACTGTTACTAAGGAAATGGGAACACACTGAGGAGACACTTGTGGGAGCTACTGTGACTAAAACTGAGCTTCCCTACGCACAAGGAAGCAAGAGAAATGCTGATTTCATCAAGCCCAGTTACATACTCAGAATCTGTACTACTGCGCAAATAGGCATGTCTCTTTAGGCAAAAAACTCATTTCTGACAAAGTTGCCCAAATGCATCTCAGAAGTGTGCAACTTGTTCCCTGAGTTAGAAAACGTCGAGAAACGGTCGTTTCTGCTAGCGCTGTGCTTCTACACATGTATTTGCTGAACGGTGAAAGCGCACAGTAATGCACTTTCCTCCCAGCAAATACACTGTTTCTAAGGAAATGGGAACACACTGAGGAGACACTTGTGGGAGCTACTGTGACTAAAACTGAGCTTCCCTACACACAGGAAAGCAAGAGAAATGCTGATTTCATCAAGCCCAGTTACATACTCAGAATCTGTACTACTGCGCAAATAGGCATGTCTCTTTAGGCAAAAAACTCATTTCTGACAAAGTTGCCCAAATGCATCTCAGAAGTGTGCAACTTGCTCCCTGAGTTAGAAAACGTCGAGAAACGGTCGTTTCTGCTAGCGCTGTGCTTCTACACATGTATTTGCTGACCGGAGAAAGCGCACAGTAATGCATTTTTCTCCAAGCAAATACACTGTTTCTAAGGAAATGGGAACACACTGAGGAGACACTTGTGGGAGCTACTGTGACTAAAACTGAGCTTCCCTACGCACAGGGAAGCAAGAGAAATGCTGATTTCATCAAGCCCAGTTACATACTCAGAATCTGTACTACTGTGCAAATAGGCATGTCTCTTTAGGCAAAAAACTCATTTCTGACAAAGTTGCCCAAATGCATCTCAGAAGTGTGCAACTTGTTCCCTGAGTTAGAAAACGTCGAGAAACGGTCGTTTCTGCTAGCGCTGTGCTTCTACACATGTATTTGCTGAACGGTGAAAGCGCACAGTAATGCACTTTTCTCCCAGCAAATACACTGTTTCTAAGGAAATGGGAACACACTGAGGAGACACTTGTGGGAGCTACTGTGACTAAAACTGAGATTCCCTACACACAGGGAAGCAAGAGAAATGCTGATTTCATCAAGCCCAGTTACATACTGAGAATCTGTACTACTGCGTAAATAGGCATGTCTCTTTTGGCAAAAAACTCATTTCTGACAAAGTTGCCCAAATGCATCTCAGAAGTGTGCAATTTGTTCCCTGAGTTAGAAAACGTCGAGAAACGGTCGTTTCTGCTAGCGCTGTGCTTCTACACATGTATTTGCTGAACGGAGAAAGCGCACAGTAATGCACTTTTCTCCCAGCAAATACACTGTTACTAAGGAAATGGGAACACACTGAGGAGACACTTGTGGGAGCTACTGTGACTAAAACTGAGCTTCCCTACGCACAAGGAAGCAAGAGAAATGCTGATTTCATCAAGCCCAGTTACATACTCAGAATCTGTACTACTGCGCAAATAGGCATGTCTCTTTAGGCAAAAAACTCATTTCTGACAAAGTTGCCCAAATGCATCTCAGAAGTGTGCAACTTGTTCCCTGAGTTAGAAAACGTCGAGAAACGGTCGTTTCTGCTAGCGCTGTGCTTCTACACATGTATTTGCTGAACGGTGAAAGCGCACAGTAATGCACTTTCCTCCCAGCAAATACACTGTTTCTAAGGAAATGGGAACACACTGAGGAGACACTTGTGGGAGCTACTGTGACTAAAACTGAGCTTCCCTACACACAGGAAAGCAAGAGAAATGCTGATTTCATCAAGCCCAGTTACATACTCAGAATCTGTACTACTGCGCAAATAGGCATGTCTCTTTAGGCAAAAAACTCATTTCTGACAAAGTTGCCCAAATGCATCTCAGAAGTGTGCAACTTGCTCCCTGAGTTAGAAAACGTCGAGAAACGGTCGTTTCTGCTAGCGCTGTGCTTCTACACATGTATTTGCTGACCGGAGAAAGCGCACAGTAATGCATTTTTCTCCAAGCAAATACACTGTTTCTAAGGAAATGGGAACACACTGAGGAGACACTTGTGGGAGCTACTGTGACTAAAACTGAGCTTCCCTACGCACAGGGAAGCAAGAGAAATGCTGATTTCATCAAGCCCAG
Organism: Acomys minous; assembly: GCF_964271855.1. Classification (NCBI taxonomy): domain Eukaryota; kingdom Metazoa; phylum Chordata; class Mammalia; order Rodentia; family Muridae; genus Acomys; species Acomys minous. The sequence continues at coordinate 1,135,408 of NW_028182180.1, forward strand.
TTACATACTCAGAATCTGTACTACTGTGCAAATAGGCATGTCTCTTTAGGCAAAAAACTCATTTCTGACAAAGTTGCCCAAATGCATCTCAGAAGTGTGCAACTTGTTCCCTGAGTTAGAAAACGTCGAGAAACGGTCGTTTCTGCTAGCGCTGTGCTTCTACACATGTATTTGCTGAACGGTGAAAGCGCACAGTAATGCACTTTTCTCCCAGCAAATACACTGTTTCTAAGGAAATGGGAACACACTGAGGAGACACTTGTGGGAGCTACTGTGACTAAAACTGAGATTCCCTACACACAGGGAAGCAAGAGAAATGCTGATTTCATCAAGCCCAGTTACATACTGAGAATCTGTACTACTGCGTAAATAGGCATGTCTCTTTTGGCAAAAAACTCATTTCTGACAAAGTTGCCCAAATGCATCTCAGAAGTGTGCAATTTGTTCCCTGAGTTAGAAAACGTCGAGAAACGGTCGTTTCTGCTAGCGCTGTGCTTCTACACATGTATTTGCTGAACGGAGAAAGCGCACAGTAATGCACTTTTCTCCCAGCAAATACACTGTTACTAAGGAAATGGGAACACACTGAGGAGACACTTGTGGGAGCTACTGTGACTAAAACTGAGCTTCCCTACGCACAAGGAAGCAAGAGAAATGCTGATTTCATCAAGCCCAGTTACATACTCAGAATCTGTACTACTGCGCAAATAGGCATGTCTCTTTAGGCAAAAAACTCATTTCTGACAAAGTTGCCCAAATGCATCTCAGAAGTGTGCAACTTGTTCCCTGAGTTAGAAAACGTCGAGAAACGGTCGTTTCTGCTAGCGCTGTGCTTCTACACATGTATTTGCTGAACGGTGAAAGCGCACAGTAATGCACTTTCCTCCCAGCAAATACACTGTTTCTAAGGAAATGGGAACACACTGAGGAGACACTTGTGGGAGCTACTGTGACTAAAACTGAGCTTCCCTACACACAGGAAAGCAAGAGAAATGCTGATTTCATCAAGCCCAGTTACATACTCAGAATCTGTACTACTGCGCAAATAGGCATGTCTCTTTAGGCAAAAAACTCATTTCTGACAAAGTTGCCCAAATGCATCTCAGAAGTGTGCAACTTGCTCCCTGAGTTAGAAAACGTCGAGAAACGGTCGTTTCTGCTAGCGCTGTGCTTCTACACATGTATTTGCTGACCGGAGAAAGCGCACAGTAATGCATTTTTCTCCAAGCAAATACACTGTTTCTAAGGAAATGGGAACACACTGAGGAGACACTTGTGGGAGCTACTGTGACTAAAACTGAGCTTCCCTACGCACAGGGAAGCAAGAGAAATGCTGATTTCATCAAGCCCAGTTACATACTCAGAATCTGTACTACTGTGCAAATAGGCATGTCTCTTTAGGCAAAAAACTCATTTCTGACAAAGTTGCCCAAATGCATCTCAGAAGTGTGCAACTTGTTCCCTGAGTTAGAAAACGTCGAGAAACGTTCGTTTCTGCTAGCTCTGTGCTTCTACACATGTATTTGCTGAACGGTGAAAGCGCACAGTAATGCACTTTTCTCCCAGCAAATACACTGTTTCTAAGGAAATGGGAACACACTGAGGAGACACTTGTGGGAGCTACTGTGACTAAAACTGAGCTTCCCTACACACAGGGAAGCAAGAGAAATGCTGATTTCATCAAGCCCAGTTACATACTCAGAATCTGTACTACTGCGTAAATAGGCATGTCTCTTTAGGCAAAAAACTCATTTCTGACAAAGTTGCCCAAATGCATCTCAGAAGTGTGCAACTTGTTCCCTGAGTTAGAAAACGTCGAGAAACGGTCGTTTCTGCTAGCGCTGTGCTTCTACACATGTATTTGCTGAACGGAGAAAGCGCACAGTAATGCACCTTTCTCCCAGCAAATACACTGTTACTAAGGAAATGGGAACACACTGAGGAGACACTTGTGGGAGCTACTGTGACTAAAACTGAGCTTCCCTACGCACAAGGAATCAAGAGAAATGCTGATTTCATCAAGCCCAGTTACATACTCAGAATCTGTACTACTGCTCAAATAGGCATGTCTCTTTAGGCAAAAAACTCATTTCAGACAAAGTTGCCCAAATGCATCTCAGAAGTGTGCAACTTGTTCCCTGAGTTAGAAAACGTCGAGAAACGGTCGTTTCTGCTAGCGCTGTGCTTCTACACATGTATTTGCTGAACGGAGAAAGCGCACAGTAATGCACTTTTCTCCCAGCAAATACACTGTTACTAAGGAAATGGGAACACACTGAAGAGACACTTGTGGGAGCTACTGTGACTAAAACTGAGCTTCCCTACGCACAAGGAAGCAAGAGAAATGCTGATTTCATCAAGCCCAGTTACATACTGAGAATCTGTACTACTGCGTAAATAGGCATGTCTCTTTTGGCAAAAAATTCATTTCTGACAAAGTTGCCCAAATGCATCTCAGAAGTGTGCAACTTGTTCCCTGAGTTAGAAAACGTCGAGAAACGGTCGTTTCTGCTAGCGCTGTGCTTCTACACATGTATTTGCTGAACGGTGAAAGCGCACAGTAATGCACTTTCCTCCCAGCAAATACACTGTTTCTAAGGAAATGGGAACACACTGAGGAGACACTTGTGGGAGCTACTGTGACTAAAACTGAGCTTCCCTACACACAGGAAAGCAAGAGAAATGCTGATTTCATCAAGCCCAGTTACATACTCAGAATCTGTACTACTGCGCAAATAGGCATGTCTCTTTAGGCAAAAAACTCATTTCTGACAAAGTTGCCCAAATGCATCTCAGAAGTGTGCAACTTGCTCCCTGAGTTAGAAAACGTCGAGAAACGGTCATTTCTGCTAGCGCTGTGCTTCTACACATGTATTTGCTGACCGGAGAAAGCGCACAGTAATGCATTTTTCTCCAAGCAAATACACTGTTTCTAAGGAAATGGGAACACACTGAGGAGACACTTGTGGGAGCTACTGTGACTAAAACTGAGCTTCCCTACGCACAGGGAAGCAAGAGAAATGCTGATTTCATCAAGCCCAGTTACATACTCAGAATCTGTACTACTGTGCAAATAGGCATGTCTCTTTAGGCAAAAAACTCATTTCTGACAAAGTTGCCCAAATGCATCTCAGAAGTGTGCAACTTGTTCCCTGAGTTAGAAAACGTCGAGAAACGTTCGTTTCTGCTAGCGCTGTGCTTCTACACATGTATTTGCTGAACGGTGAAAGCGCACAGTAATGCACTTTTCTCCCAGCAAATACACTGTTTCTAAGGAAATGGGAACACACTGAGGAGACACTTGTGGGAGCTACTGTGACTAAAACTGAGCTTCCCTACACACAGGGAAGCAAGAGAAATGCTGATTTCATCAAGCCCAGTTACATACTCAGAATCTGTACTACTGCGTAAATAGGCATGTCTCTTTAGGCAAAAAACTCATTTCTGACAAAGTTGCCCAAATGCATCTCAGAAGTGTGCAACTTGTTCCCTGAGTTAGAAAACGTCGAGAAACGGTCGTTTCTGCTAGCGCTGTGCTTCTACACATGTATTTGCTGAACGGAGAAAGCGCACAGTAATGCACTTTTCTCCCAGCAAATACACTGTTACTAAGGAAATGGGAACACACTGAGGAGACACTTGTGGGAGCTACTGTGACTAAAACTGAGCTTCCCTACGCACAAGGAAGCAAGAGAAATGCTGATTTCATCAAGCCCAGTTACATACTCAGAATCTGTACTACTGCACAAATAGGCATGTCTCTTTAGGCAAAAAACTCATTTCAGACAAAGTTGCCCAAATGCATCTCAGAAGTGTGCAACTTGGTCCCTGAGTTAGAAAACGTCGAGAAACGGTCGTTTCTGCTAGCGCTGTGCTTCTACACATGTATTTGCTGAACGGAGAAAGCGCACAGTAATGCACTTTTCTCCCAGCAAATACACTGTTACTAAGGAAATGGGAACACACTGAAGAGACACTTGTGGGAGCTACTGTGACTAAAACTGAGCTTCCCTACGCACAAGGAAGCAAGAGAAATGCTGATTTCATCAAGCCCAGTTACATACTCAGAATCTGTACTACTGCGCAAACAGGCATGTCTCTTTAGGCAAAAAACTCATATCTGACAAAGTTGACCAAATGCATCTCAGAAGTGTGCAACTTGTTCCCTGAGTTAGAAAACGTCGAGAAACGGTCGTTTCTGCTAGCGCTGTGCTTCTACACATGTATTTGCTGAACGGTGAAAGCGCACAGTAATGCACTTTTCTCCCAGCAAATACACTGTTTCTAAGGAAATGGGAACACACTGAGGAGACACTTGTGGGAGCTACTGTGACTAAAACTGAGCTTCCCTACGCACAAGGAAGCAAGAGAAATGCTGATTTCATCAAGCCCAGTTACATACTCAGAATCTGTACTACTGCGTAAATAGGCATGTCTCTTTAGGCAAAAAACTCATTTCTGACAAAGTTGCCCAAATGCATCTCAGAAGTGTGCAACTTGTTCCCTGAGTTAGAAATCGTCGAGAAACGGTCGTTTCTGCTAGCGCTGTGCTTCTACACATGTATTTGCTGAACGGTGAAAGCGCACAGTAATGCACTTTTCTCCAAGCAAATACACTGTTTCTAAGGAAATGGGAACACACTGAGGAGACACTTGTGGGAGCTACTGTGACTAAAACTGAGCTTCCCTACACACAGGGAAGCAAGAGAAATGCTGATTTCATCAAGCCCAGTTACATACTCAGAATCTGTACTACTGCGTAAATAGGCATGTCTCTTTAGGCAAAAAACTCATTTCTGACAAAGTTGCCCAAATGCATCTCAGAAGTGTGCAACTTGGTCCCTGAGTTAGAAAACGTCGAGAAACGGTCGTTTCTGCTAGCGCTGTGCTTCTACACATGTATTTGCTGAACGGAGAAAGCGCACAGTAATGCACTTTTCTCCCAGCAAATACACTGTTACTAAGGAAATGGAACACACTGAGGAGACACTTGTGGGAGCTACTGTGACTAAAACTGAGCTTCCCTACGCACAGGGAAGCAAGAGAAATGCTGATTTCATCAAGCCCAGTTACATACTCAGAATCTGTACTACTGCGCAAATAGGCATGTCTCTTTAGGCAAAAAACTCATTTCTGACAAAGTTGCCAAATGCATCTCAGAAGTGTGCAACTTGTTCCCTGAGTTAGAAAACATCGAGAAACGTTCTTTTCTGCTAGCGCTGTGCATCTACACATGTACTAGCTGAACGGTGAAAGCGCACAGTAATGCACTTTTCTCCCAGCAAATACACTGTTTCTAAGGAAATGGGAACACACTGAGGAGACACTTGTGGGAGCTACTGTGACTAAAACTGAGCTTCCCTACACACAGGGAAGCAAGAGAAATGCTGATTTCATCAAGCCCAGTTACATACTCAGAATCTGTACTACTGCGTAAATAGGCATGTCTCTTTTGGCAAAAAACTCATTTCTGACAAAGTTGCCCAAATGCATCTCAGAAGTGTGCAACTTGTTCCCTGAGTTATTAAACGTCGAGAAACGGTCGTTTCTGCTAGCGCTGTGCTTCTACACATGTATTTGCTGAACGGAGAAAGCGCACAGTAATGCACTTTTCTCCCAGCAAATACACTGTTACTAAGGAAATGGGAACACACTGAGGAGACACTTGTGGGAGCTACTGTGACTAAAACTGAGCTTCCCTACGCACAGGGAAGCAAGAGAAATGCTGATTTCATCAAGCCCAGTTACATACTCAGAATCTGTACTACTGCGCAAATAGGCATGTCTCTTTAGGCAAAAAACTCATTTCTGACAAAGTTGCCAAATGCATCTCAGAAGTGTGCAACTTGTTCCCTGAGATAGAAAATGTCGAGAAACGTTCTTTTCTGCTAGCGCTGTGCATCTACACATGTACTAGCTGAACGGTGAAAGCGCACAGTAATGCACTTTTCTCCCAGCAAATACACTGTTTCTAAGGAAATGGGAACACACTGAGGAGACACTTGTGGGAGCTACTGTGACTAAAACTGAGCTTCCCTACACACAGGGAAGCAAGAGAAATGCTGATTTCATCAAGCCCAGTTACATACTCAGAATCTGTACTACTGCGTAAATAGGCATGTCTCTTTAGGCAAAAAACTCATTTCTGACAAAGTTGCCCAAATGCATCTCAGAAGTGTGCAACTTGTTCCCTGAGTTAGAAAACGTCGAGAAACGGTCGTTTCTGCTAGCGCTGTGCTTCTACACATGTATTTGCTGAACGGAGAAAGCGCACAGTAATGCACTTTTCTCCCAGCAAATACACTGTTACTAAGGAAATGGGAACACACTGAGGAGACACTTGTGGGAGCTACTGTGACTAAAACTGAGCTTCCCTACGCACAAGGAAGCAAGAGAAATGCTGATTTCATCAAGCCCAGTTACATACTCAGAATCTGTACTACTGCGCAAATAGGCATGTCTCTTTAGGCAAAAAACTCATTTCTGACAAAGTTGCCCAAATGCATCTCAGAAGTGTGCAACTTGTTCCCTGAGTTAGAAAACGTCGAGAAACGGTCGTTTCTGCTAGCGCTGTGCTTCTACACATGTATTTGCTGAACGGTGAAAGCGCACAGTAATGCACTTTTCTCCCAGCAAATACACTGTTACTAAGGAAATGGAACACACTGAGGAGACACTTGTGGGAGCTACTGTGACTAAAACTGAGCTTCCCTACGCACAGGGAAGCAAGAGAAATGCTGATTTCATCAAGCCCAGTTACATACTCAGAATCTGTACTACTGCGCAAATAGGCATGTCTCTTTAGGCAAAAAACTCATTTCTGACAAAGTTGCCAAATGCATCTCAGAAGTGTGCAACTTGTTCCCTGAGTTAGAAAACGTCGAGAAACGTTCTTTTCTGCTAGCGCTGTGCATCTACACATGTACTAGCTGAACGGTGAAAGCGCACAGTAATGCACTTTTCTCCCAGCAAATACACTGTTTCTAAGGAAATGGGAACACACTGAGGAGACACTTGTGGGAGCTACTGTGACTAAAACTGAGCTTCCCTACACACAGGGAAGCAAGAGAAATGCTGATTTCATCAAGCCCAGTTACATACTCAGAATCTGTACTACTGCGTAAATAGGCATGTCTCTTTTGGCAAAAAACTCATTTCTGACAAAGTTGCCCAAATGCATCTCAAAAGTGTGCAACTTGTTCCCTGAGTTAGAAAACGTCGAGAAACGTTCGTTTCTGCTAGCGCTGTGCTTCTACACATGTATTTGCTGAACGGTGAAAGCGCACAGTAATGCACTTTTCTCCCAGCAAATACACTGTTACTAAGGAAATGGGAACACACTGAGGAGACACTTGTGGGAGCTACTGTGACTAAAACTGAGCTTCCCTACGCACAAGGAAGCAAGAGAAATGCTGATTTCATCAAGCCCAGTTACATACTCAGAATCAGTACTACTGCGCAAATAGGCATGTCTCTTTAGGCAAAAAACTCATTTCTGACAAAGTTGCCCAAATGCATCTCAGAAGTGTGCAACTTGTTCCCTGAGTTAGAAAACGTCGAGAAACGGTCGTTCCTGCTAGCGCTGTGCTTCTACACATGTATTTGCTGAACGGTGAAAGCGCACAGTAATGCACTTTTCTCCAAGCAAATACACTGTTTCTAAGGAAATGGAAACACACTGAGGAGACACTTGTGGGAGCTACTGTGACTAAAACTGAGCTTCCCTACGCACAGGGAAGCAAGAGAAATGCTGATTTCATCAAGCCCAGTTACATACTCAGAATCTGTACTACTGTGCAAATAGGCATGTCTCTTTAGGCAAAAAACTCATTTCTGACAAAGTTGCCCAAATGCATCTCAGAAGTGTGAAACTTGTTCCCTGAGTTAAAAAACGTCGAGAAACGTTCGTTTCTGCTAGCGCTGTGCTTCTACACATGTATTTGCTGAACGGTGAAAGCGCACAGTAATGCACTTTTCTCCCAGCAAATACACTGTTTCTAAGGAAATGGGAACACACTGAGGAGACACTTGTGGGAGCTACTGTGACTAAAACTGAGCTTCCCTACACACAGGGAAGCAAGAGTAATGCTGATTTCATCAAGCCCAGTTACATACTCAGAATCTGTACTACTGCGTAAATAGGCATGTCTCTTTAGGCAAAAAAACTCATTTCTGACAAAGTTGCCCAAATGCATCTCAGAAGTGTGCAACTTGTTCCCTGAGTTAGAAAACGTCGAGAAACGGTCGTTTCTGCTAGCGCTGTGCTTCTACACATGTATTTGCTGAACGGAGAAAGCGCACAGTAATGCACTTTTCTCCCAGCAAATACACTGTTACTAAGGAAATGGGAACACACTGAGGAGACACTTGTGGGAGCTACTGTGACTAAAACTGAGCTTCCCTACGCACAGGGAAGCAAGAGAAATGCTGATTTCATCAAGCCCAGTTACATACTCAGAATCTGTACTACTGCACAAATAGGCGTGTCTCTTTAGGCAAAAAACTCATTTCTGACAAAGTTGCCCAAATGCATCTCAGAAGTGTGCAACTTGTTCCCTGAGTTAGAAAACGTCGAGAAACGTTCGTTTCTGCTAGCGCTGTGCTTCTACACATGTATTTGCTGAACGTTGAAAGCGCACAGTAATGCACTTTTCTCCCAGCTAATACACTGTTTCTAAGGAAATGGGAACACACTGAGGAGACACTTGTGGGAGCTACTGTGACTAAAACTGAGCTTCCCTACGCACAGGGAAGCAAGAGAAATGCTGATTTCATCAAGCCCAGTTACATACTCAGAATCTGTACTACTGCGCAAATAGGCATGTCTCTTAAGGCAAAAAAATCATTTCTGACAAAGTTGCCCAAATGCATCTCAGAAGTGTGCAACTTGTTCCCTGAGTTAGAAAACGTCGAGAAACGGTCGTTTCTGCTAGCGCTGTGCTTCTACACATGTATTTGCTGAACGGTGAAAGCGCACAGTAATGCACTTTTCTCCCAGCAAATACACTGTTTCTAAGGAAATGTGAACACACTGCGGAGACACTTGTGGGAGCTACTGTGACTAAAACTGAGCTTCCCTACGAACAGGGAAGCAAGAGAAATGCTGATTTCATCAAGCCCAGTTACATACTCAGAATCTGTACTACTGCGCAAATAGGCATGTCTCTGTAGGCAAAAAACTCATTTCTGACAAAGTTGCCCAAATGCATCTCAGAAGTGTGCAACTTGTTCCCTGAGTTAGAAAACGTCGAGAAACGGTCGTTTCTGCAAGCGCTGTGCTTCTACACATGTATTTGCTGAACGGTGAAAGCGCACAGTAATGCACTTTTCTCCCAGCAAATACACTGTTTCTAAGGAAATGGGAACACACTGAGGAGACACTTGTGGGAGCTACTGTGACTAAAACTGAGCTTCCCTACGCACAGGGAAGCAAGAGAAATGCTGATTTAATCAAGCCCAGTTACATACTCAGAATCTGTACTACTGCGCAAATAGGCATGTCTCTTTAGGCAAAAAACTCATTTCTGACAAAGTTGACCAAATGCATCTCAGAAGTGTGCAACTTGTTCCCTGAGTTAGAAAACTTCGAGAAACGGTCGTTTCTGCAAGCGCTGTGCTTCTACACATGTATTTGCTGAACGGTGAAAGCGCACAGTAATGCACTTTTCTCCCAGCAAATACACTGTTTCTAAGGAAATGGGAACACACTGAGGAGACACTTGTGGGAGCTACTGTGACTAAAACTGAGCTTCCCTACGCACAGGGAAGCAAGAGAAATTCTGATTTCATCAAGCCCAGTTACATACTCAGAATCTGTACTACTGCGCAAATAGGCATGTCTCTGTAGGCAAAAAACTCATTTCTGACAAAGTTGCCCAAATGCATCTCAGAAGTGTGCAACTTGTAACCTGAGTTAGAAAACGTCGAGAAACGGTCGTTTCGGCTAGCGCTGTGCTTCTACACATGTATTTGCTGAACGGTGAAAGCGCACAGTAATGCACTTTTCTCCCAGCAAATACACTGTTTCTAAGGAACTAAGAACACACTGAGGAGACACTTGTGGGAGCTACTGTGACTAAAACTGAGCTTCCCTACGCACAGGGAAGCAAGAGAAATGCTGATTTCATCAAGCCCAGTTACATACTCAGAATCTGTACTACTGCGCAAATAGGCATGTCTCTTTAGGCAAAAAAATCATTTCTGACAAAGTTGCCCAAATGCATCTCAGAAGTGTGCAACTTGTTCCCTGAGTTAGAAAACGTCGAGAAACGTTCGTTTCTGCTAGCGCTGTGCTTCTACACATGTATTTGCTGAACGGTGAAAGCGCACAGTAATGCACTTTTCTCCCAGCAAATACACTGTTTCTAAGGAAATGGAACACACTGAGGAGACACTTGTGGGAGCTACTGTGACTAAAACTGAGCTTCCCTACGCACAGGGAAGCAAGAGAAATGCTGATTTCATCAAGCCCAGTTACATACTCAGAATCTGTACTACTGCGCAAATAGGCATGTCTCTTTAGGCAAAAAACTCATTTCTGACAAAGTTGCCAAATGCATCTCAGAAGTGTGCAACTTGTTCCCTGAGTTAGAAAACGTCGAGAAACGTTCTTTTCTGCTAGCGCTGTGCATCTACACATGTACTAGCTGAACGGTGAAAGCGCACAGTAATGCACTTTTCTCCCAGCAAATACACTGTTTCTAAGGAAATGGGAACACACTGAGGAGACACTTGTGGGAGCTACTGTGACTAAAACTGAGCTTCCCTACACACAGGGAAGCAAGAGAAATGCTGATTTCATCAAGCCCAGTTACATAGTCAGAATCTGTACTACTGCCTAAATAGGCATGTCTCTTTTGGCAAAAAACTCATTTCTGACAAAGTTGCCCAAATGCATCTCAGAAGTGTGCAACTTGTTCCCTGAGTTAGAAAACGTCGAGAAACGGTCGTTTCTGCTAGCGCTGTGCTTCTACACATGTATTTGCTGAACGGAGAAAGCGCACAGTAATGCACTTTTCTCCCAGCAAATACACTGTTACTAAGGAAATGGGAACACACTGAGGAGACACTTGTGGGAGCTACTGTGACTAAAACTGAGCTTCCCTACGCACAGGGAAGCAAGAGAAATTCTGATTTCATCAAGCCCAGTTACATACTCAGAATCTGTACTACTGCGCAAATAGGCATGTCTCTGTAGGCAAAAAACTCATTTCTGACAAAGTTGCCCAAATGCATCTCAGAAGTGTGCAACTTGTTCCCTGAGTTAGAAAACGTCGAGAAACGGTCGTTTCGGCTAGCGCTGTGCTTCTACACATGTATTTGCTGAACGGTGAAAGCGCACAGTAATGCACTTTTCTCCCAGCAAATACACTGTTTCTAAGGAACTAGGAACACACTGAGGAGACACTTGTGGGAGCTACTGTGACTAAAACTGAGCTTCCCTACGCACAGGGAAGCAAGAGAAATGCTGATTTCATCAAGCCCAGTTACATACTCAGAATCTGTACTACTGCGCAAATAGGCATGTCTCTTTAGGCAAAAAAATCATTTCTGACAAAGTTGCCCAAATGCATCTCAGAAGTGTGCAACTTGTTCCCTGAGTTAGAAAACGTCGAGAAACGTTCGTTTCTGCTAGCGCTGTGCTTCTACACATGTATTTGCTGAACGGTGAAAGCGCACAGTAATGCACTTTTCTCCCAGCAAATACACTGTTTCTAAGGAAATGGAACACACTGAGGAGACACTTGTGGGAGCTACTGTGACTAAAACTGAGCTTCCCTACGCACAGGGAAGCAAGAGAAATGCTGATTTCATCAAGCCCAGTTACATACTCAGAATCTGTACTACTGCGCAAATAGGCATGTCTCTTTAGGCAAAAAACTCATTTCTGACAAAGTTGCCAAATGCATCTCAGAAGTGTGCAACTTGTTCCCTGAGTTAGAAAACGTCGAGAAACGTTCTTTTCTGCTAGCGCTGTGCATCTACACATGTACTAGCTGAACGGTTAAAGCGCACAGTAATGCACTTTTCTCCCAGCAAATACACTGTTACTAAGGAAATGGGAACACACTGAGGAGACACTTGTGGGAGCTACTGTGACTAAAACTGAGCTTCCCTACACACAGGGAAGCAAGAGAAATGCTGATTTCATCAAGCCCAGTTACATACTCAGAATCTGTACTACTGCCTAAATAGGCATGTCTCTTTTGGCAAAAAACTCATTTCTGACAAAGTTGCCCAAATGCATCTCAGAAGTGTGCAACTTGTTCCCTGAGTTAGAAAACGTCGAGAAACGGTCGTTTCTGCTAGCGCTGTGCTTCTACACATGTATTTGCTGAACGGAGAAAGCGCACAGTAATGCACTTTTCTCCCAGCAAATACACTGTTACTAAGGAAATGGGAACACACTGAGGAGACACTTGTGGGAGCTACTGTGACTAAAACTGAGCTTCCCTACGCACAGGGAAGCAAGAGAAATGCTGATTTCATCAAGCCCAGTTACATACTCAGAATCTGTACTACTGCGCAAATAGGCATGTCTCTGTAGGCAAAAAACTCATTTCTGACAAAGTTGCCCAAATGCATCTCAGAAGTGTGCAACTTGTTCCCTGAGTTAGAAAACGTCGAGAAACGTTCGTTTCTGCTAGCGCTGTGCTTCTACACATGTATTTGCTGAACGGTGAAAGCGCACAGTAATGCACTTTTCTCCCAGCAAATACACTGTTTCTGAGGAAATGGGAACACACTGAGGAGACACTTGTGGGAGCTACTGTGACTAAAACTGAGCTTCCCTACGCACAGGGAAGCAAGAGAAATGCTGATTTCATCAAGCCCAGTTACATACTCAGAATCTGTACTACTGCGCAAATAGGCGTGTCTCTTTAGGCAAAAAACTCATTTCTGACAAAGTTGCCCAAATGCATCTCAGAAGTGTGCAACTTGTTCCCTGAGTTAGAAAACGTCGAGAAACGGTCGTTTCTGCTAGCGCTGTGCTTCTACACATGTATTTGCTGAACGGTGAAAGCGCACAGTAATGCACTTTTCTCCCAGCAAATACACTGTTTCTAAGGAAATGGAACACACTGAGGAGACACTTGTGGGAGCTACTGTGACTAAAACTGAGCTTCCCTACGCACAGGGAAGCAAGAGAAATGCTGATTTCATCAAGCCCAGTTACATACTCAGAATCTGTACTACTGCGCAAATAGGCATGTCTCTTTAGGCAAAAAACACATTTCTGACAAAGTTGCCAAATGCATCTCAGAAGTGTGCAACTTGTTCCCTGAGTTAGAAAACGTCGAGAAACGTTCTTTTCTGCTAGCGCTGTGCATCTACACATGTACTAGCTGAACGGTGAAAGCGCACAGTAATGCACTTTTCTCCCAGCAAATACACTGTTTCTAAGGAAATGGGAACACACTGAGGAGACACTTGTGGGAGCTACTGTGACTAAAACTGAGCTTCCCTACACACAGGGAAGCAAGAGAAATGCTGATTTCATCAAGCCCAGTTACATACTCAGAATCTGTACTACTGCCTAAATAGGTATGTCTCTTTTGGCAAAAAACTCATTTCTGACAAAGTTGCCCAAATGCATCTCAGAAGTGTGCAACTTGTTCCCTGAGTTAGAAAACGTCGAGAAACGGTCGTTTCTGCTAGCGCTGTGCTTCTACACATGTATTTGCTGAACGGAGAAAGCGCACAGTAATGCACTTTTCTCCCAGCAAATACACTGTTACTAAGGAAATGGGAACACACTGAGGAGACACTTGTGGGAGCTACTGTGACTAAAACTGAGCTTCCCTACGCACAGGGAAGCAAGAGAAATTCTGATTTCATCAAGCCCAGTTACATACTCAGAATCTGTACTACTGCGCAAATAGGCATGTCTCTGTAGGCAAAAAACTCATTTCTGACAAAGTTGCCCAAATGCATCTCAGAAGTGTGCAACTTGTTCCCTGAGTTAGAAAACGTCGAGAAACGGTCGTTTCGGCTAGCGCTGTGCTTCTACACATGTATTTGCTGAACGGTGAAAGCGCACAGTAATGCACTTTTATCCCAGCAAATACACTGTTTCTAAGGAACTAGGAACACACTGAGGAGACACTTGTGGGAGCTACTGTGACTAAAACTGAGCTTCCCTACGCACAGGGAAGCAAGAGAAATGCTGATTTCATCAAGCCCAGTTACATACTCAGAATCTGTACTACTGCGCAAATAGGCGTGTCTCTTTAGGCAAAAAACTCATTTCTGACAAAGTTGCCCAAATGCATCTCAGAAGTGTGCAACTTGTTCCCTGAGTTAGAAAACGTCGAGAAACGGTCGTTTCTGCTAGCGCTGTGCTTCTACACATGTATTTGCTGAACGGTGAAAGCGCACAGTAATGCACTTTTCTCCCAGCTAATACACTGTTTCTAAGGAAATGGGAACACACTGAGGAGACACTTGTGGGAGCTACTGTGACTAAAACTGAGCTTCCCTACGCACAGGGAAGCAAGAGAAATGCTGATTTCATCAAGCCCAGTTACATACTCAGAATCTGTACTACTGCGCAAATAGGCATGTCTCTATAGGCAAAAAACTCATTTCTGACAAAGTTGCCCAAATGCATCTCAGAAGTGTGCAACTTGTTCCCTGAGTTAGAAAACGTCGAGAAACGGTCGTTTCTGCAAGCGCTGTGCTTCTACACATGTATTTGATGAACGGTGAAAGCGCACATTAATGCACTTTTCTCCCAGCAAATACACTGTTTCTAAGGAAATGGGAACACACTGAGGAGACACTTGTGGGAGCTACTGTGACTAAAACTGAGCTTCCCTACGCACAGGGAAGCAAGAGAAATGCTGATTTCATCAAGCCCAGTTACATACTCAGAATCTGTACTACTGCGCAAATAGGCATGTCTCTTTAGGCAAAAAACTCATTTCTGACAAAGTTGACCAAATGCATCTCAGAAGTGTGCAACTTGTTCCCTGAGTTAGAAAACTTCGAGAAACGGTCGTTTCTGCAAGCGCTGTGCTTCTACACATGTATTTGCTGAACGGTGAAAGCGCACAGTAATGCACTTTTCTCCCAGCAAATACACTGTTTCTAAGGAACTGGGAACACACTGAGGAGACACTTGTGGGAGCTACTGTGACTAAAACTGAGCTTCCCTACGCACAGGGAAGCAAGAGAAATTCTGATTTCATCAAGCCCAGTTACATACTCAGAATCTGTATTACTGCGCAAATAGGCATGTCTCTGTAGGCAAAAAACTCATTTCTGACAAAGTTGCCCAAATGCATCTCAGAAGTGTGCAACTTGTAACCTGAGTTAGAAAACGTCGAGAAACGGTCGTTTCGGCTAGCGCTGTGCTTCTACACATGTATTTGCTGAACGGTGAAAGCGCACAGTAATGCACTTTTCTCCCAGCAAATACACTGTTTCTAAGGAACTGGGAACACACTGAGGAGACACTTGTGGGAGCTACTGTGACTAAAACTGAGCTTCCCTACGCACAGGGAAGCAAGAGAAATGCTGATTTCATCAAGCCCAGTTACATACTCAGAATCTGTACTACTGCGCAAATAGGCATGTCTCTTTAGGCAAAAAAATCATTTCTGACAAAGTTGCCCAAATGCATCTCAGAAGTGTGCAACTTGTTCCCTGAGTTAGAAAACGTCGAGAAACGTTCGTTTCTGCTAGCGCTGTGCTTCTACACATGTATTTGCTGAACGGTGAAAGCGCACAGTAATGCACTTTTCTCCCAGCAAATACACTGTTTCTAAGGAAATGGGAACACACTGAGGAGACACTTGTGGGAGCTACTGTGACTAAAACTGAGCTTCCCTATGCACAGGGAAGCAAGAGAAATGCTGATTTCATCAAGCCCAGTTACATACTCAGAATCTGTACTGCTGCGCAAATAGGCATGTCTCTTTAGGCAAAAAACTCATTTCTGACAAAGTTGCCCAAATGCATCTCAGAAGTGTGCAACTTATTCCCTGAGTTAGAAAACGTCGAGAAACGGTCGTTTCTGCTAGCGCTGTGCTTCTACACATGTATTTGCTGAACGGTGAAAGCACACAGTAATGCACTTTTCTCCCAGCAAATACACTGTTTCTGAGGAAATGGGAACACACTGAGGAGACACTTGTGGGAGCTACTGTGACTAAAACTGAGCTTCCCTACGCACAGGGAAGCAAGAGAAATGCTGATTTCATCAAGCCCAGTTACATACTCAGAATCTGTACTACTGCGCAAATAGGCATGTCTCTTTAGGCAAAAAACTCATTTCTGACAAAGTTGACCAAATGCATCTCAGAAGTGTGCAACTTGTTCCCTGAGTTAGAAAACTTCGAGAAACGGTCGTTTCTGCAAGCGCTGTGCTTCTACACATGTATTTGCTGAACGGTGAAAGCGCACAGTAATGCACTTTTCTCCCAGCAAATACACTGTTTCTAAGGAAATGGGAACACACTGAGGAGACACTTGTGGGAGCTACTGTGAGTAAAACTGAGCTTCCCTACGCACAGGGAAGCAAGAGAAATGCTGATTTCATCAAGCCCAGTTACATACTCAGAATCTGTACTACTGCGCAAATAGGCACGTCTCTTTAGGCAAAACACTCATTTCTGACAAAGTTGCCCAAATGCATCTCAGAAGTGTGCAACTAGTTCCCTGAGTTAGAAAACGTCGAGAAACGGTCGTTTCTGCTAGCGCTGTGCTTCTACACATGTATTTGCTGAACGGTGAAAGCGCACAGTAATGCACTTTTCTCCCAGCAAATACACTGTTTCTAAGGAAATGGCAACACACTGAGGAGACACTTGTGGGAGCTACTGTGACTAAAACTGAGCTTCCCTACGCACAGGGAAGCAAGAGAAATGCTGATTTCATCAAGCCCAGTTACATACTCAGAATCTGTACTACTGCGCAAATAGGCATGTCTCTGTAGGCAAAAAACTCATTTCTGACAAAGTTGCCCAAATGCATCTCAGAAGTGTGCAACTTGTTCCCTGAGTTAGAAAACGTCGAGAAACATTCGTTTCTGCTAGTGCTGTGCTTCTACACATGTATTTGCTGAACGGTGAAAGCGCACAGTAATGCACTTTTCTCCCAGCAAATACACTGTTTCTAAGGAAATGGGAACACACTGAGGAGACACTTGTGGGAGCTACTGTGACTAAAACTGAGCTTCCCTATGCACAGGGAAGCAAGAGAAATGCTGATTTCATCAAGCCCAGTTACATACTCAGAATCTGTACTGCTGCGCAAATAGGCATGTCTCTTTAGGCAAAAAACTCATTTCTGACAAAGTTGCCCAAATGCATCTCAGAAGTGTGCAACTTATTCCCTGAGTTAGAAAACGTCGAGAAACGTTCGTTTCTGCTAGCGCTGTGCTTCTACACATGTATTTGCTGAACGGTGAAAGCGCACAGTAATGCACTTTTCTCCCAGCAAATACACTGTTTCTGAGGAAATGGGAACACACTGAGGAGACACTTGTGGGAGCTACTGTGACTAAAACTGAGCTTCCCTACGCACAGGGAAGCAAGAGAAATGCTGATTTCATCAAGCCCAGTTACATACTCAGAATCTGTACTACTGCGCAAATAGGCATATCTCTTTAGGCAAAAAACTCATTTCTGACAAAGTTGCCCAAATGCATCTCAGAAGTGTGCAACTTATTCCCTGAGTTAGAAAACGTCGAGAAACGGTCGTTTCGGCTAGCGCTGTGCTTCTACACATGTATTTGCTGAACGGTGAAAGCGCACATTAATGCACTTTTCTCCCAGCAAATACACTGTTTCTGAGGAAATGGGAACACACTGAGGAGACACTTGTGGGAGCTACTGTGACTAAAACTGAGCTTCCCTACGCACAGGGATGCAAGAGAAATGCTGATTTCATCAAGCCCAGTTACATACTCAGAATCTGTACTACTGCACAAATAGGCATGTCTCTTTAGGCAAAAAACTCATTTCTGACAAAGTTGCCCAAATGCATCTCAGAAGTGTGCAACTTGTTCCCTGAGTTAGAAAACGTCGAGAAACGTTCGTTTCTGCTAGCGCTGTGCTTCTACACATGTATTTGCTGAACGGTGAAAGCGCACAGTAATGCACTTTTCTCCCAGCTAATACACTGTTTCTAAGGAAATGGGAACACACTGAGGAGACACTTGTGGGAGCTACTGTGACTAAAACTGAGCTTCCCTACGCACAGGGAAGCAAGAGAAATGCTGATTTCATCAAGCCCAGTTACATACTCAGAATCTGTACTACTGCACAAATAGGCATGTCTCTTTAGGCAAAAAAGTCATTTCTGACAAAGTTGCCCAAATGCATCTCAGAAGTGTGCAACTTGTTCCCTGAGTTAGAAAACGTCGAGAAACGGTCGTTTCTGCTAGCGCTGTGCTTCTACACATGTATTTGCTGAACGGTGAAAGCGCACAGTAATGCACTTTTCGCCCAGCAAATACACTGTTTCTAAGGAAATGGGAACACACTGCGGAGACACTTGTGGGAGCTACTGTGACTAAAACTGAGCTTCCCTACGAACAGGGAAGCAAGAGAAATGCTGATTTCATCAAGCCCAGTTACATACTCAGAATCTGTACTACTGCGCAAATAGGCATGTCTCTGTAGGCAAAAAACTCATTTCTGACAAAGTTGCCCAAATGCATCTCAGAAGTGTGCAACTTGTTCCCTGAGTTAGAAAACGTCGAGAAACGTTCGTTTCTGCTAGCGCTGTGCTTCTACACATGTATTTGCTGAACGTTGAAAGCGCACAGTAATGCACTTTTCTCCCAGCAAATACACTGTTTCTAAGGAAATGGGAACACACTGAGGAGACACTTGTGGGAGCTACTGTGACTAAAACTGAGCTTCCCTACGCACAGGGAAGCAAGAGAAATGCTGATTTCATCAAGCCCAGTTACATACTCAGAATCTGTACTACTGCGCAAATAGGCATGTCTCTTTAGGCAAAAAACTCATTTCTGACAAAGTTGACCAAATGCATCTCAGAAGTGTGCAACTTGTTCCCTGAGTTAGAAAACGTCGAGAAACGGTCGTTTCTGCAAGCGCTATGCTTCTACACATGTATTTGCTGAACGGTGAAAGCGCACAGTAATGCACTTTTCTCCCAGCTAATACACTGTTTCTAAGGAAATGGGAACACACTGAGGAGACACTTGTGGGAGCTACTGTGACTAAAACTGAGCTTCCCTACGCACAGGGAAGCAAGAGAAATGCTGATTTCATCAAGCCCAGTTACATACTCAGAATCTGTACTACTGCGCAAATAGGCACGTCTCTTTAGGCAAAACACTCATTTCTGACAAAGTTGCCCAAATGCATCTCAGAAGTGTGCAACTAGTTCCCTGAGTTAGAAAACGTCGAGAAACGGTCGTTTCTGCTAGCGCTGTGCTTCTACACATGTATTTGCTGAACGGTGAAAGCGCACAGTAATGCACTTTTCTCCCAGCAAATACACTGTTCTAAGGAAATGGCAACACACTGAGGAGACACTTGTGGGAGCTACTGTGACTAAAACTGAGCTTCCCTACGCACAGGGAAGCAAGAAAAATGCTGATTTCATCAAGCCCAGTTACATACTCAGAATCTGTACTACTGCGCAAATAGGCATGTCTCTGTAGTCAAAAAACTCATTTCTGACAAAGTTGCCCAAATGCATCTCAGAAGTGTGCAACTTGTTCCCTGAGTTAGAAAACGTCGAGAAACGTTCGTTTCTGCTAGCGCTGTGCTTCTACACATGTATTTGCTGAACGGTGAAAGCGCACAGTAATGCACTTTTCTCCCAGCAAATACACTGTTTCTAAGGAAATGGGAACACACTGAGGAGACACTTGTGGGAGCTACTGTGACTAAAACTGAGCTTCCCTATGCACAGGGAAGCAAGAGAAATGCTGATTTCATCAAGCCCAATTACATACTCAGAATCTGTACTGCTGTGCAAATAGGCATGTCTCTTTAGGCAAAAAACTCATTTCTGACAAAGTTGCCCAAATGCATCTCAGAAGTGTGCAACTTATTCCCTGAGTTAGAAAACGTCGAGAAACGGTCGTTTCTGCTAGCGCTGTGCTTCTACACATGTATTTGCTGAACGGAGAAAGCGCACAGTAATGCACTTTTCTCCCAGCAAATACACTGTGACTAAGGAAATGGGAACACACTGAGGAGACACTTGTGGGAGCTAACGTGACTAAAACTGAGCTTCCCTACGCACAGGGAAGCAAGAGAAATGCTGATTTCATCAAGCCCAGTTACATACTCAGAATCTGTACTACTGCGCAAATAGGCATGTCTCTTTAGGCAAAAAACTCATTTCTGACAAAGTTGCCCAAATGCATCTCAGAAGGGTGCAACTTGTTCCCTGAGGTAGAAAACGTCGAGAAACGTTCGTTTCTGCTAGCGCTGTGCTTCTACACATGTATTTGTTGAACGGTGAAAGCCACAGTAATGCACTTTTGCCCCAGTAAATACACTGTTTCTAAGGAAATGGGAACACACTGAGGAGACACTTGTGGGAGCTACTGTGACTAAAACTGAGCTTCCTTACGCACAGGAAAGCAAGAGAAATGCTGATTTCTTCAAGCCCAGTTACATACTCAGAATCTGTACTACTGCGCAAATAGGCATGTCTCTTTAGGCAAAAAACTCATTTCTGACAAAGTTGCCCAAATGCATCTCAGAGGTGTGCAACTTGTTCCCTGAGTTAGAAAACGTCGAGAAACGGTCGTTTCTGCTAGCGCTGTGCTTCTACACATGTATTTGCTGAACGGTGAAAGCGCACAGTAATGCACTTTTCGCCCAGCAAATACACTGTTTCTAAGGAAATGGGAACACACTGAGGAGACACTTGTGGGAGCTACTGTGACTAAAACTGAGCTTCCCTACGCACAGGGAAGCAAGAGAAATGCTGATTTCATCAAGCCCAGTTACATACTCAGAATCTGTACTACTGCGCAAATAGGCATGTCTCTTTAGGCAAAAAACTCATTTCTGACAAAGTTGACCAAATGCATCTCAGAAGTGTGCAACTTGTTCCCTGAGTTAGAAAACGTCGAGAAACGGTCGTTTCTGCAAGCGCTGTGCTTCTACACATGTATTTGCTGAACGGTGAAAGCGCACAGTAATGCACTTTTCTCCCAGCTAATACACTGTTTCTAAGGAAATGGGAACACACTGAGGAGACACTTGTGGGAGCTACTGTGACTAAAACTGAGCTTCCCTACGCACAGGGAAGCAAGAGAAATGCTGATTTCATCAAGCCCAGTTACATACTCAGAATCTGTACTACTGCGCAAATAGGCACGTCTCTTTAGGCAAAACACTCATTTCTGACAAAGTTGCCCAAATGCATCTCAGAAGTGTGCAACTAGTTCCCTGAGTTAGAAAACGTCGAGAAACGGTCGTTTCTGCTAGCGCTGTGCTTCTACACATGTATTTGCTGAACGGTGAAAGCGCACAGTAATGCACTTTTCTCCCAGCAAATACACTGTTTCTAAGGAAATGGCAACACACTGAGGAGACACTTGTGGGAGCTACTGTGACTAAAACTGAGCTTCCCTACGCACAGGGAAGCAAGAAAAATGCTGATTTCATCAAGCCCAGTTACATACTCAGAATCTGTACTACTGCGCAAATAGGCATGTCTCTGTAGTCAAAAAACTCATTTCTGACAAAGTTGCCCAAATGCATCTCAGAAGTGTGCAACTTGTTCCCTGAGTTAGAAAACGTCGAGAAACGTTCGTTTCTGCTAGCGCTGTGCTTCTACACATGTATTTGCTGAACGGTGAAAGCGCACAGTAATGCACTTTTCTCCCAGCAAATACACTGTTTCTAAGGAAATGGGAACACACTGAGGAGACACTTGTGGGAGCTACTGTGACTAAAACTGAGCTTCCCTATGCACAGGGAAGCAAGAGAAATGCTGATTTCATCAAGCCCAATTACATACTCAGAATCTGTACTGCTGTGCAAATAGGCATGTCTCTTTAGGCAAAAAACTCATTTCTGACAAAGTTGCCCAAATGCATCTCAGAAGTGTGCAACTTATTCCCTGAGTTAGAAAACGTCGAGAAACGGTCGTTTCTGCTAGCGCTGTGCTTCTACACATGTATTTGCTGAACGGAGAAAGCGCACAGTAATGCACTTTTCTCCCAGCAAATACACTGTGACTAAGGAAATGGGAACACACTGAGGAGACACTTGTGGGAGCTACTGTGACTAAAACTGAGCTTCCCTACGCACAGGGAAGCAAGAGAAATGCTGATTTCATCAAGCCCAGTTACATACTCAGAATCTGTACTACTGAGCAAATAGGCATGTCTCTTTAGGCAAAAAACTCATTTCTGACAAAGTTGCCCAAATGCATCTCAGAAGTGTGCAACTTGTTCCCTGAGGTAGAAAACGTCGAGAAACGTTCGTTTCTGCTAGCGCTGTGCTTCTACACATGTATTTGTTGAACGGTGAAAGCCACAGTAATGCACTTTTGCCCCAGTAAATACACTGTTTCTAAGGAAATGGGAACACACTGAGGAGACACTTGTGGGAGCTACTGTGACTAAAACTGAGCTTCCTTACGCACAGGAAAGCAAGAGAAATGCTGATTTCTTCAAGCCCAGTTACATACTCAGAATCTGTACTACTGCGCAAATAGGCATGTCTCTTTAGGCAAAAAACTCATTTCTGACAAAGTTGCCCAAATGCATCTCAGAGGTGTGCAACTTGTTCCCTGAGTTAGAAAACGTCGAGAAACGGTCGTTTCTGCTAGCGCTGTGCTTCTACACATGTATTTGCTGAACGGTGAAAGCGCACAGTAATGCACTTTTCTCCCAGCAAATACACTGTGTCTAAGGAAATGGGAACACACTGAGGAGACACTAGTGGGAGCTACTGTGACTAAACCTGAGCATCCCTACGCACAGGGAAGCAAGAGAAATGCTGATTTCATCAAGCCCAGTTACATACTCAGAATCTGTACTACTGCGCAAATAGGCATGTCTCTGTAGGCAAAAAACTCATTTCTGACAAAGTTGCCCAAATGCATCTCAGAAGTGTGCCACTTGTTCCCTGAGTTAGAAAACGTCGAGAAACGTTCGTTTCTGCTAGCGCTGTGCTTCTACACATGTATTTGCCTAACGGTGAAAGCGCACAATAATGCACTTTTCTCCCAGCAAATACACTGTTTCTAAGGAAATGGGAACACACTGAGGAGACACTTGTGGGAGCTACTGTGACTAAAACTGAGCTTCCCTACGCACAGGGAAGCAAGAGAAATGCTGATTTCATCAAGCCCAGTTACATACTCAGAATCTGTACTACTGCGCAAATAGGCATGTCTCTTTAGGCAAAAAACTCATTTCTGACAAAGTTGCCCAAATGCATCTCAGAAGTGTGCATCTTGTTCCCTGAGTTAGAAAACGTCGAGAAACGGTCGTTTCTGCTAGCGCTGTGCTTCTACACATGTATTTGCTGAACGGTTAAAGCGCACAGTAATGCACTTTGTTCCCAGCAAATACACTGTTTCTAAGGAAATGGGAACACACTGAGGAGACACTTGTGGGAGCTACGGTGACTAAAACTGAGCTTCCCTACACACAGGGAAGCAAGAGAAATGCTGATTTCATCAAGCCCAGTTACATACTCAGACTCTGTACTACTGCGCAAATAGGCATGTCTCTGTAGGCAAAAAACTCATTTCTGACAAAGTTGCCCAAATGCATCTCAGAAGTGTGCCACTTGTTCCCTGAGTTAGAAAACGTCGAGAAACGGTCGTTTCTGCTAGCGCTGTGCTTCTACACATGTATTTGCTGAACGGTTAAAGCGCACAGTAATGCACTTTTCTCCCAGCAAATACACTGTGTCTAAGGAAATAGGAAGACACTGAGGAGACACTTGTGGGAGCTACTGTGACTAAAACTGAGCTTCCCTACGCACAGGGAAGCAAGAGAAATGCTGATTTCATCAAGCCCAGTTACATACTCAGACTCTGTACTACTGCGCAAATAGGCATGTCTCTGTAGGCAAAAAACTCATTTCTGACAATGTTGCCCAAATTCATCTCAGAAGTGTGCAACTTGTTCCCTGAGTTAGAAAAGGTCGAGAAACGGTCGTTTCTGCTAGCGCTGTGCTTCTACACCTGTATTTGCTGAACGGTGAAAGCCACAGTAATGCACTTTTCTCCCAGCAAATACACTGTTTCTAAAGAAATGGGAACACACTGAGGAGACACTTGTGGGAGCTACTGTGACTAAAACTGAGCTTCCCTACGCACAGGGAAGCAAGAGAAATGCTGATTTCGTCAAACCGAGTTACATACTCAGAATCTGTACTACTGCGCAAACAGGCATGTCTCTGTAGGCAAAAAACTCATTTCTGACAAAGTTGCCCAAATGCATCTCAGAAGTGTGCAACTTGTTCCCTGAGTTAGAAAACGTCGAGAAACGTTCGTTTCTGCTAGCGCTGTGCTTCTACACATGTATTTGCTGAACGGTGAAAGCGCACAGTAATGCACTTTTCTCCCAGCAAATACACTGTGTCTAAGGAAATGGGAACACACTGAGGAGACACTTGTGGGAGCTACTGTGACTAAAACTGAGCTTCCCTACGCACAGGGAAGCAAGAGAAATGCTGATTTCATCAAGCCCAGTTACATACTCAGAATCTGTACTACTGCGCAAATAGGCATGTCTCTGTAGGCAAAAAACTCATTCCTGACAAAGTTGCCCAAATGCATCTCAGAAGTGTGCAACTTGTTCCCTGAGTTAGAAAACTTCGAGAAAGCGTAGTTTCTGCTAGCGCTGTGCTTCTACACATGTATTTGCTGAACGGTGAAAGCGCACAGTAATGCACTTTTCTCCCAGCAAATACACTGTGTCTAAGGAAATGGGAACACACTGAGGAGACACTTGTGGGAGCTACTGTGACTAAAACTGAGCTTCCCTATGCACAGGGAAGCAAGAGAAATGCTGATTTCATCAAGCCCAGTTACATACTCAGAATCTGTACTACTGCGCAAATAGGCATGTCTCTGTAGGCAAAAAACTCATTTCTGACAAAGTTGCCCAAATGCATCTCAGAAGTGCGCTACTTGTTCCCTGAGTTAGAAAACGTCGAGAAACGTTCGTTTGTGCTAGCGCTGTGCTTCTACACATGTATTTGCTGAACGGTGAAAGCGCACAGTAATGCACTTTTCTCCCAGCAAATACACTGTTTCTAAGGAAATGGGAACACACTGAGGAGACACTTGTGGGAGCTACTGTGACAAAAACTGAGCTTCCCTACGCACAGGGAAGCAAGAGAAATGCTGATTTCATCAAACCTAGTTACATACTCAGAATCTGTACTACTGCGCAAATAGGCATGTCTCTGTAGGCAAAAAAGTCATTTCTGACAAAGTTGCCCAAATGCATCTCAGAAGTGAGCAACTTGTTCCCTGAGTTAGAAAACTTCGAGAAAGCGTAGTTTCTGCTAGCGCTGTGCTTCTACACATGTATTTGCTGAACGGTGAAAGCGCACAGTAATGCACTTTTCTCCCAGCAAATAGACTGTTTCTAAGGAAATGGGAACACACTGAGGAGACACTTGTGGGAGCTACTGTGACTAAAACTGAGCTTCCCTATGCACAGGGAAGCAAGAGAAATGCTGATTTCATCAAGCCCAGTTACATACTCAGAATCTGTACTACTGCGCAAATAGGCATGTCTCTTTAGGCAAAAAACTCATTTCTGACAAAGTTGCCCAAATGCATCTCAGAAGTGTGCAACTTGTTCCCTGAGTTAGAAAACGTCGAGAAACGGTCGTTTCTGCTAGCGCTGTGCTTCTACACATGTATTTGCTGAACGGTGAAAGCGCACAGTAATGCACTTTTCTCCCAGCAAATACACTGTGTCTAAGGAAATGGGAACACACTGAGGAGACACTTGTGGGAGCTACTGTGACTAAAACTGAGCTTCCCTACGCACAGGGAAGCAAGAGAAATGCTGATTTCATCAAGCACAGTTACATACTCAGAATCTGTACTACTGCGCAAATAGGCATGTCTCTGTAGGAAAAAAACTCATTTCGGACAAAGTTGCCCAAATGCATCTCAGAAGTGTGCAACCTGTTCCCTGAGTTAGAAAACATCGAGAAACGTTCTTTTCTGCTACCGCTGTGCTTCTACACATGTATTTGTTGAATGGTGAAAGCACACAGTAATGCACTTTTCTCCCAGCAAATACACTGTTTCTAAGGAACTGGGAACACACTGAGGAGACACTTGTGGGAGCTACTGTGACTGAAACTGAGCTTCCCTACGCACAGAGAAGCAAGAGAAATGCTGATTTCATCAAGCCCAGTTACATACTCAGAATCTGTACTACTGCGCAAATAGGCATGTCTCTGTAGGCAAAAAACTCATTTCTGACAAAGTTGCCCAAATGCATCTCAGAAGTGTGCCACTTGTTCCCTGAGTTAGAAAACGTCGAGAAACGGTCGATTCTGCTAGCGCTGTGCTTCTACACATGTATTTGCTGAACGGTGAAAGCGCACAGTAATGCACTTTTCTCCCAGCAAATACACTGTTTCTAAGGAAATGGGAACACACTGAGGAGACACTTGTGGGAGCTACTGTGACTAAAACTGAGCTTCCCTACGCACAGGGAAGCTAGAGAAATGCTGATTTCATCAAGCCCAGTTACATACTCAGAATCTGTACTACTGCGCAAATAGGCATGTCTCTTTAGGCAAAAAACTCATTTCTGACAAAGTTGCCCAAATGCATCTCAGAAGTGTGCAACTTGTTCCCTGAGTTAGAAAACGTCGAGAAACGGTCGTTTCTGCTAGCGCTGTGCTTCTACACATGTATTTGCTGAACGGTGAAAGCGCACAGTAATGCACTTTTCTCCCAGCAAATACACTGTGTCTAAGGAAATGGGAACACACTGAGGAGACACTTGTGGGAGCTACTGTGACTAAAACTGAGCTTCCCTACGCACAGGGAAGCAAGAGAAATGCTGATTTCATCAAGCCCAGTTACATACTCAGAATCTGTACTACTGCGCAAATAGGCATGTCTCTTTAGGCAAAAAACTCATTTCTGACAAAGTTGCCCAAATGCATCTCAGAAGTGTGCAACTTGTTCCCTGAGTTAGAAAACGTCGAGAAACGTTCGTTTCTGCTAGCGCTGTGCTTCTACACATGTATTTGCTGAACGGTGAAAGCGCACAGTAATGCACTTTTCTCCCAGCAAATACACTGTGTCTAAGGAAATGGGAACACACTGAGGAGACACTTGTGGGAGCTACTGTGACTAAAACTGAGCTTCCCTACGCATAGGGAAGCAAGAGAAATGCTGATTTCATCAAGCCCAGTTACATACTCAGAATCTGTACTACTGCGCAAATAGGCATGTCTCTTTAGGCAAAAAACTCATTTCTGACAAAGTTGCCCAAATGCATCTCAGAAGTGTGCAACTTGTTCCCTGAGTTAGAAAACGTCGAGAAACGGTCGTTTCTGCTAGCGCTGTGCTTCTACACATGTATTTGCTGAACGGTGAAAGCGCACAGTAATGCACTTTTCTCCCAGCAAATAGACTGTTTCTAAGGAAATGGGAACACACTGAGGAGACACTTGTGGGAGCTGCTGTGGCTAAAACTGAGCTTCCCTGCGCACAGGGAAGCAAGAGAAATGCTGATTTCATCAAACCGAGTTACATACTCAGAATCTGTACTATTGCGCAAACAGGCATGTCTCTGTAGGCAAAAAAACTCATTTCTGACAAAGTTGCCCAAATGCATCTCAGAAGTGTGCAACTTGTTCCCTGAGTTAGAAAACGTCGAGAAACGTTCATTTCTGCTAGCGCTGTGCTTCTACACATGTATTTGCTGAACGGTGAAAGCGCACAGTAATGCACTTTTCTCCCAGCAAATACACTGTTTCTAAGGAAATGGGAACACACTGAGGAGACACTTGTGGGAGCTACTGTGACTAAAACTGAGCTTCCCTACGCACAGGGAAGCAAGAGAAATGCTGATTTCATCAAGCCCAGTTACATACTCAGAATCTGTACTACTGCGCAAATAGGCATGTCTCTGTAGGCAAAAAACTCATTTCTGACAAAGTTGCCCAAATGCATCTCAGAAGTGTGCAACTTGTTCCCTGAGTTAGAAAACATCGAGAAACGGTCTTTTCTGCTAGCGCTGTGCTTCTACACATGTATTTGCTGAACGGTGAAAGCGCACAGTAATGCACTTTTCTCCCAGCAAACACAGTGTGTCTAAGGAAATGGGAACACACTGAGTAGACACTTGTGGGAGCTACTGTGACTAAAACTGAGCTTCCCTACGCACAGGGAAGCAAGAGAAATGCTGATTTCATCAAGCCCAGTTACATACTCAGAATCTGTACTACTGCGCAAATAGGCCTGTCTCTTTAGGCAAAAAACTCATTTCTGACAAAGTTGCCCAAATGCATCTCAGAAGTGTGCAACTTGTTCCCTGAGTTAGAAAACGTCGAGAAACGGTCGTTTCTGCTAGTGCTGTGCTTCTACACATGTATTTGCTGAACGGTGAAAGCGCACAGTAATGCACTTTTCTCCCAGCAAATAGACTGTTTCTAAGGAAATGGGAACACACTGAGGAGACACTTGTGGGAGCTACTGTGACTAAAACTGAGCTTCCCTACGCACAGGGAAGCAAGAGAAATGCTGATTTCATCAAACCGAGTTACATACTCAGAATCTGTACTACTGCGCAAACAGGCATGTCTCTTTAGGCAAAAAACTCATTTCTGACAAAGTTGCCCAAATGCATCTCAGAAGTGTGCAACTTGTTCCCTGAGTTAGAAAACGTCGAGAAACGTTCGTTTCTGCTAGCGCTGTGCTTCTACACATGTATTTGCTGAACGGTGAAAGCGCACAGTAATGCACTTTTTTCCCAGCAAATACACTGTGTCTAAGGAAATGGGAACACACTGAGGAGACACTTGTGGGAGCTACTGTGACTAAAACTGAGCTTCCCTACGCACAGGGAAGCAAGAGAAATGCTGATTTCATCAAGCCCAGTTACATACTCAGAATCTGTACTACTGCGCAAATAGGCATGTCTCTTTAGGCAAAAAACTCATTTCTGACAAAGTTGCCCAAATGCATCTCAGAAGTGTGCAACTTGTTCCCTGAGTTAGAAAACGTCGAGAAACGTTCGTTTCTGCTAGCGCTGTGCTTCTACACATGTATTTGCTGAACGGTGAAAGCGCACAGTAATGCACTTTTCTCCCAACAAATACACTGTGTCTAAGGAAATGGGAACACACTGAGGAGACACTTGTGGGAGCTACTGTGACTAAAACTGAGCTTCCCTACGCACAGGGAAGCAAGAGAAATGCTGATTTCATCAAGCCCAGTTACATACTCAGAATCTGTACTACTGCGCAAATAGGTATGTCTCTTTAGGCAAAAAACTCATTTCTGACAAAGTTGCCCAAATGCATCTCAGAAGTGTGCAACTTGTTCCCTGAGTTAGAAAACGTCGAGAAACGGTCGTTTCTGCTAGCGCTGTGCTTCTACACATGTATTTGCTGAACGGTGAAAGCGCACAGTAATGCACTTTTCTCCCAGCAAATAGACTGTTTCTAAGGAAATGGGAACACACTGAGGAGACACTTGTGGGAGCTGCTGTGACTAAAACTGAGCTTCCCTGCGCACAGGGAAGCAAGAGACATGCTGATTTCATCAAACCGAGTTACATACTCAGAATCTGTACTACTGCCCAAACAGGCATGTCTCTGTAGGCAAAAAACTCATTTCTGACAAAGTTGCCCAAATGCATCTCAGAAGTGTGCAACTTGTTCCCTGAGTTAGAAAACGTCAAGAAACGTTCGTTTCTGCTAGCGCTGTGCTTCTACACATGTATTTGCTGAACGGTGAAAGCGCACAGTAATGCACTTTTCTCCCAGCAAATACACTGTTTCTAAGGAAATGGGAACACACTGAGGAGACACTTGTGGGAGCTACTGTGACTGAAACTGAGCTTCCCTACGCACAGGGAAGCAAGAGAAATGCTGATTTCATCAAGCCCAGTTACATACTCAGAATCTGTACTACTGCGCAAATAGGCATGTCTCTGTAGGCAAAAAACTCATTTCTGACAAAGTTGCCCAAATGCATCTCAGAAGTGTGCAACTTGTTCCCTGAGTTAGAAAACATCGAGAAACGGTCTTTTCTGCTAGCGCTGTGCTTCTACACATGTATTTGCTGAACGGTGAAAGCGCACAGTAATGCACTTTTCTCCCAGCAAATACACTGTGTCTAAGGAAATGGGAACACACTGAGGAGACACTTGTGGGAGCTACTGTGACTAAAACTGAGCTTCCCTACGCACAGGGAAGCAAGAGAAATGCTGATTTCATCAAGCCCAGTTACATACTCAGAATCTGTACTACTGCGCAAATAGGCATGTCTCTTTAGGCAAAAAACTCATTTCTGACAAAGTTGCCCAAATGCATCTCAGAAGTGTGCAACTTGTTCCCTGAGTTAGAAAACGTCGAGAAACGTTCGTTTCTGCTAGCGCTGTGCTTCTACACATGTATTTGCTGAACGGTGAAAGCGCACAGTAATGCACTTTTCTCCCAACAAATACACTGTGTCTAAGGAAATGGGAACACACTGAGGAGACACTTGTGGGAGCTACTGTGACTAAAACTGAGCTTCCCTACGCACAGGGAAGCAAGAGAAATGCTGATTTCATCAAGCCCAGTTACATACTCAGAATCTGTACTACTGCGCAAATAGGTATGTCTCTTTAGGCAAAAAACTCATTTCTGACAAAGTTGCCCAAATGCATCTCAGAAGTGTGCAACTTGTTCCCTGAGTTAGAAAACGTCGAGAAACGGTCGTTTCTGCTAGCGCTGTGCTTCTACACATGTATTTGCTGAACGGTGAAAGCGCACAGTAATGCACTTTTCTCCCAGCAAATAGACTGTTTCTAAGGAAATGGGAACACACTGAGGAGACACTTGTGGGAGCTGCTGTGACTAAAACTGAGCTTCCCTGCGCACAGGGAAGCAAGAGACATGCTGATTTCATCAAACCGAGTTACATACTCAGAATCTGTACTACTGCCCAAACAGGCATGTCTCTGTAGGCAAAAAACTCATTTCTGACAAAGTTGCCCAAATGCATCTCAGAAGTGTGCAACTTGTTCCCTGAGTTAGAAAACGTCAAGAAACGTTCGTTTCTGCTAGCGCTGTGCTTCTACACATGTATTTGCTGAACGGTGAAAGCGCACAGTAATGCACTTTTCTCCCAGCAAATACACTGTTTCTAAGGAAATGGGAACACACTGAGGAGACACTTGTGGGAGCTACTGTGACTGAAACTGAGCTTCCCTACGCACAGGGAAGCAAGAGAAATGCTGATTTCATCAAGCCCAGTTACATACTCAGAATCTGTACTACTGCGCAAATAGGCATGTCTCTGTAGGCAAAAAACTCATTTCTGACAAAGTTGCCCAAATGCATCTCAGAAGTGTGCAACTTGTTCCCTGAGTTAGAAAACATCGAGAAACGGTCTTTTCTGCTAGCGCTGTGCTTCTACACATGTATTTGCTGAACGGTGAAAGCGCACAGTAATGCACTTTTCTCCCAGCAAATACACTGTGTCTAAGGAAATGGGAACACACTGAGGAGACACTTGTGGGAGCTACTGTGACTAAAACTGAGCTTCCCTACGCACAGGGAAGCAAGAGAAATGCTGATTTCATCAAGCCCAGTTACATACTCAGAATCTGTACTACTGCGCAAATAGGCATGTCTCTTTAGGCAAAAAACTCATTTCTGACAAAGTTGCCCAAATGCATCTCAGAAGTGTGCAACTTGTTCCCTGAGTTAGAAAACGTCGAGAAACGGTCGTTTCTGCTAGCGCTGTGCTTCTACACATGTATTTGCTGAACGGTGAAAGCGCACAGTAATGCACTTTTCTCCCAGCAATAGACTGTTTCTAAGGAAATGGGAACACACTGAGGAGACACTTGTGGGAGCTACTGTGACTAAAACTGAGCTTCCCTACGCACAGGGAAGCAAGAGAAATGCTGATTACATCAAACCGAGTTACATACTCAGAATCTGTACTACTGCGCAAACAGGCATGTCTCTGTAGGCAAAAAACTCATTTCTGACAAAGTTGCCCAAATGCATCTCAGAAGTGTGCAACTTGTTCCCTGAGTTAGAAAACGTCGAGAAACGTTCGTTTCTGCTAGCGCTGTGCTTCTACACATGTATTTGCTGAACGGTGAACGCGCACAGTAATGCACTTTTCTCCCAGCAAATACACTGTTTCTAAGGGAATGGGAACACACTGAGGAGACACTTGTGGGAGCTACTGTGACTAAAACTGAGCTTCCCTACGCACAGGTTGGCAAGAGAAATGCTGATTTCATCAAGCCCAGTTACATACTCAGAATCTGTACTACTGCGCAAATAGGCATGTCTCTGTAGGCAAAAAACTAATTCCTGACAAAGTTGCCCAAATGCATCTCAGAAGTGTGCACCTTGTTCCCTGAGTTAGAAAACGTCGAGAAACGGTCGTTTCTGCTAGCGCTGTGCTTCTACACATGTATTTGCTGAACGGTGAAAGCGCACAGTAATGCACTTTTCTCCCAGCAAATACACTGTGTCTAAGGAAATGGGAACACACTGAGGAGACACTTGTGGGAGCTACTGTGACTAAAACTGAGCTTCCCTACGCATAGGGAAGCAAGAGAAATGCTGATTTCATCAAGCCCAGTTACATACTCAGAATCTGTACTACTGCGCAAATAGGCATGTCTCTTTAGGCAAAAAACTCATTTCTGACAAAGTTGCCCAAATGCATCTCAGAAGTGTGCAACTTGTTCCCTGAGTTAGAAAACGTCGAGAAACGGTCGTTTCTGCTAGCGCTGTGCTTCTACACATGTATTTGCTGAACGGTGAAAGCGCACAGTAATGCACTTTTCTCCCAGCAAATAGACTGTTTCTAAGGAAATGGGAACACACTGAGGAGACACTTGTGGGAGCTACTGTGACTAAAACTGAGGTTCCCTACGCACAGGGAAGCAAGAGAAATGCTGATTTCATCAAACCGAGTTACATACTCAGAATCTGTACTACTTTGCAAACAGGCATGTCTCTGTAGGCAAAAAACTCATTTCTGACAAAGTTGCCCAAATGCATCTCAGAAGTGTGCAACTTGTTCCCTGAGTTAGAAAACGTCGAGAAACGGTCGTTTCTGCTAGCGCTGTGCTTCTACACATGTATTTGCTGAACGGTGAAAGCGCACAGTAATGCACTTTTCTCCCAGCAAATACACTGTTTCTAAGGAAATGGGAACACACTGAGGAGACACTTGTGGGAGCTACTCTGACTAAAACTGAGCTTCCCTACACACAGGGAAGCAAAAGAAATGCTGATTTCATCAAGCCCAGTTACATACTCAGAATCTGTACTACTGCGCAAATAGGCATGTCTCTTTAGGCAAAAAACTCATTTCTGACAAAGTTGCCCAAATGCATCTCAGAAGTGTGCAACTTGTTCCCTGAGTTAGAAAACGTCAAGAAACGGTCGTTTCTGCTAGCGCTGTGCTTCTACACATGTATTTGCTGAACGGTGAAAGCGCACAGTAATGCACTTTTCTCCCAGCAAATAGACTGTTTCTAAGGAAATGGGAACACACTGAGGAGACACTTGTGGGAGCTACTGTGACTAAAACTGAGCTTCCCTACGCACAGGGAAGCAAGAGAAATGCTGATTTCATCAAACCGAGTTACATACTCAGAATCTGTACTACTGCGCAAACAGGCATGTCTCTGTAGGCAAAAAACTCATTTCTGACAAAGTTGCCCAAATGCATCTCAGAAGTGTGCAACTTGTTCCCTGAGTTAGAAAACGTCGAGAAACGTTCGTTTCTGCTAGCGCTGTGCTTCTACACATGTATTTGCTGAACGGTGAACGCGCACAGTAATGCACTTTTCTCCCAGCAAATACACTGTTTCTAAGGGAATGGGAACACACTGAGGAGACACTTGTGGGAGCTACTGTGACTAAAACTGAGCTTCCCTACGCACAGGTTGGCAAGAGAAATGCTGATTTCATCAAGCCCAGTTACATACTCAGAATCTGTACTACTGCGCAAATAGGCATGTCTCTGTAGGCAAAAAACTAATTGCTGACAAAGTTGCCCAAATGCATCTCAGAAGTGTGCACCTTGTTCCCTGAGTTAGAAAACGTCGAGAAACGGTCGTTTCTGCTAGCGCTGTGCTTCTACACATGTATTTGCTGAACGGTGAAAGCGCACAGTAATGCACTTTGTTCCCAGCAAATAGACTGTTTCTAAGGAAAAGGGAACACACTGAGGAGACACTTGTGGGAGCTACTGTGACTAAAACTGAGCTTCCCTACGCACAGGGAAGCAAGAGAAATGCTGATTTCATCAAGCCCAGTTACATACTCAGAATCTGTACTACTGCGCAAATAGGCATGTCTCTGTAGGCAAAAAACTCATTTCTGACAAAGTTGCCCAAATGCATCTCAGAAGTGTGCAACTTGTTCCCTGAGTTAGAAAACGTCGAGAAACGGTCGTTTCTGCTAGTGCTGTGCTTCTACACATGTATTTGCTGAACGGTGAAAGCGCACAGTAATACACTTTTCTCCCAGCAAATAGACTGTTTCTAAGGAAATGGGAACACACTGAGGAGACACTTGTGGGAGCTACTGTGACTAAAACTGAGCTTCCCTACGCACAGGGAAGCAAGAGAAATGCTGATTTCATCAAACCGAGTTACATACTCAGAATCTGTACTACTGCGCAAACAGGCATGTCTCTGTAGGCAAAAAACTCATTTCTGACAAAGTTGCCTAAATGCATCTCAGAAGTGTGCAACTTGTTCCCTGAGTTAGAAAACGTCGAGAAACGTTCGTTTCTGCTAGCGCTGTGCTTCTACACATGTATTTGCTGAACGGTGAAAGCGCACAGTAATGCACTTTTCTCCCAGCAAATACACTGTTTCTAAGGAAATGGGAACACACTGAGGAGACACTTGTGGGAGATACTCTGACTAAAACTGAGCTTCCCTACACACAGGGAAGCAAGAGAAATGCTGATTTCATCAAGCCCAGTTACATACTCAGAATCTGTACTACTGCGCAAATAGGCATGTCTCTGTAGGCAAAAAACTCATTTCTGACAAAGTTGACCAAATGCATCTCAGAAGTGTGCCACTTGTTCCCTGAGTTAGAAAACTTCGAGAAACGTTCGTTTCAGCTAGCGCTGTGCTTCTACACATGTATTTGCTGAACGGTGAAAGCGCACAGTAATGCACTTTTCTTCCAGCAAATACACTGTTTCTAAGGAAATGGGAACACACTGAGGAGACACTTGTGGGAGCTACTGTGACTAAAACTGAGCTTCCCTACGCACAGGGAAGCAAGAGAAATGCTGATTTCATCAGGCCCAGTTACATACTCAGAATCTGTACTACTGCGCAAATAGGCATGTCTCTTTAGGCAAAAAAACTCATTTTTGAGAAAGTTACCCAAATGCATCTCAGAAGTGTGCAACTTGTTCCCTGAGTTAGAAAACGTCGAGAAACTTTCGTTACTGCTAGCGATGTGCTTCTACACATGTATTTGCTGAACGGTGAAAGCGCACAGTAATCCACTTTTCTCCCAGCAAATACACTGTTTCTAAGGAAATGGGAACACACTGAGGAGACACTTGTGGGAGCTACTGTGACTAAAACTGAGCTTCCCTACGCACAGGGAAGCCAGAGAAATGCTGATTTCATCAAGCCCAGTTACATACTCAGAATCTGTACTGCTGCGCAAATAGGCATGTCTCTTTAGGCAAAAAACTCATTTCTGACAAAGTTGCCCAAATGCATCTCAAAAGTGTGCAACTTGTTCCCTGAGATAGAAAACGTCGAGAAACGGTCGTTTCTGCTAGCGCTGTGCTTCTACACATGTATTTGCTGAACGGTGAAAGCGCACAGTAATGCACTTTTCTCCCAGCAAATACACTGTTTCTAAGGAAATGGGAACACACTGAGGAGACACTTGTGGGAGCTACTCTGACTAAAACTGAGCTTCCCTACGCACAGGGAAGCAAGAGAAATGCTGATTTCATCCGGCCCAGTTACATACTCAGAATCTGTACTACTGCGCAAATAGGCATGTCTCTGAGGGCAAAAAACTCATTTCTGACAAAGTTGCCCAAATGCATCTCAGAAGTGTGCAACTTGTTCCCTGAGTTAGAAAACATCGAGAAACTGTCGTTTCTGCTAGCGCTGTGCTTCTACACATGTATTTGCTGACCGGTGAAAGCGCACAGTAATGCACTTTTCTCCCAGCAAATACACTGTTTCTAAGGAAATGGGAACACACTGAGGAGACACTTGTGGGAGCAACTGTGACTAAAACTGAGCTTCCCTACGCACAGGGAAGCAAGAGAAATGCTGATTTCATCAGGCCCAGTTACATACTCAGAATCTGTACTACTGCGCAAATAGGCATGTCTCTGTAGGCAAAAAACTCATTTCTGACAAAGTTGCCCAAATGCATCTCAGAAGTGTGCAACTTGTTCCCTGAGTTAGAAAACATCGAGAAACGGTCGTTTCTGCTAGCGCTGTGCTTCTACACATGTATTTGCTGACCGGTGAAAGCACACAGTAATGCACTTTTCTCCCAGCAAATACACTGTTTCTAAGGAAATGGGAACACACTGAGGAGACACTTGTGGGAGCTACTGTGACTAAAACTGAGCTTCCCTACGCACAGGGAAGCAAGAGAAATGCTGATTTCATCAAGCCCAGTTACATACACAGAATCTGTACTACTGCGCAAATAGGCATGTCTCTTTAGGCAAAAAACTCATTTCTGACAAAGTTGCCCAAATGCATCTCAGAAGTGTACAACTTGTTCCCTAAGTTAGAAAACGTAGAGAAACGGTCATTTCTGCTAGCGCTGTGCTTCTACACATGTATTTGCTGAACGGTGAAAGCGCACAGTAATGCACTTTTCTCCCAGCAAATACACTGTTTCTAAGGAAATGGGAACACACTGAGGAGACACTTGTGGGAGATACTGGGACTAAAACTGAGCTTCCCTACACACAGGGAAGCAAGAGAAATGCTGATTTCATCAAGCCCAGTTACATACTCAGAATCTGTACTACTGCGCAAATAGGCATGTCTCTGTAGGCAAAAAACTCATTTCTGACAAAGTTGCCCAAATGCATCTCAGAAGTGTGCAACTTGTTCCCTGAGTTAGAAAACGTCGAGAAACGGTAGTTTCAGCTAGCGCTGTGCTTCTACACATGTATTTGCTGAACGGTGAAAGCGCACGGTAATGCACTTTTCTCCCAGCAAATACACTGTTTCTAAGGAAATGGGAACACACTGAGGAGACACTTGTGGGAGCTACTGTGACTAAAACTGAGCTTCCCTACGCACAGGGAAGCAAGAGAAATGCTGATTTCATCAAGCCCAGTTACATACTCAGAATCTGTACTACTGCGCAAATAGGCATGTCTCTTTAGGCAAAAAAGTCATTTCTGACAAAGTTGCCCAAATGCATCTCAGAAGTGTGCCACTTGTTCCCTGAGTTAGAAAACGTCGAGAAACGGTCGTTTCTACTAGCGCTGTGCTTCTACACATGTATTTGCTGAACGGTGAAAGCGCACAGTAATGCACTTTTCTCCCAGCAAATACACTGTTTCTAAGGAAATGGGAACACACTGAGGAGACACTTGTGGGAGCTACTGTGACTAAAACTGAGCTTCCCTACGCACAGGGAAGCAAGAGAAATGCTGATTTCATCAAGCCTAGTTACATACTCAGAATCTGTACTACTGCGCAAATAGGCATGTCTCTGTAGGCAAAAAACTCATTTCTGACAAAGTTGCCCAAATGCATCTCAGAAGTGTGCCACTTGTTCCCTGATTTAGAAAACTTCGAGAAACGGTCGTTTCAGCTAGCGCTGTGCTTCTACACATGTATTTGCTGAACGGTGAAAGCTCACAGTTATGCACTTTTCTCCCAGCAAATACACTGTTTCTAAGGAAATGGGAACACACTGAGGAGACACTTGTGGGAGCTACTGTGACTAAAACTGAGCTTCCCTACGCACAGGGAAGCAAGAGAAATGCTGATTTCATCAAGCCCAGTTACATACTCAGAATCTGTACTACTGCGCAAATACGCATGTCTCTGTAGGCAAAAAAACTCATTTTTGAGAAAGTTATCCAAATGCATCTCAGAAGTGTGCAACTTGTTCCCTGAGTTAGAAAACGTCGAGAAACTTTCGTTACTGCTAGCGATGTGCTTCTACACATGTATTTGCTGAACGGTGAAAGCGCACAGTAATGCACTTTTCTCCCAGCAAATACACTGTTTCTAAGGAAATGGGAACACACTGAGGAGACACTTGTGGGAGCTGCTGTGACTAAAACTGAGCTTCCCTACGCACAGGGAAGCAAGAGAAATGCTGATTTCATCCTGCCCAATTACATACTCAGAATCTGTACTACTGCGCAAATAGGCATGTCTCTTTAGGCAAAAAACTCATTTCTGACAAAGTTGCCCAAATGCTTCTCAGAAGTGTGCAACTTGTTCCCTGAGTTAGAAAACGTGGAGAAACGGTCGTTTCTGCTAGCGCTGTGCTTCTACACATGTATTTGCTGAACGGTGAAAGCGCACAGTAATGCACTTTTCTCCCAGCAAATACACTCTTTCTAAGGAAATGGGAACACACTGAGGAGACACTTGTGGGAGCTACTGTTACTAAAACTGAGCTTCCCTACGCACAGGGAAGCAAGAGAAATGCTGATTTCATCCAGCCCAATTACATACTCAGAATCTGTACTACTGCGCAAATAGGCATGTCTCTTTAGGCAAAAAACTCATTTCTGACAAAGTTGCCCAAATGCATCTCAGAAGTGTGCAACTTGTTCCCTGAGTTAGAAAACGTCGAGAAACGGTCGTTTCTGCTAGCGCTGTGCTTCTACACATGTATTTGCTGAACGGTGAAAGCGCACAGTAATGCACTTTTCTCCCAGCAAATACACTGTTTCTAAGGAAATGGGAACACACTGAGGAGACACTTGTGGGAGCTACTGTGACTAAAACTGAGCTTCCCTATGCACAGGGAAGCAAGAGAAATGCTGATTTCATAAAGTCCAGTTACATACTCAGAATCTGTACTACTGCGCAAATAGGCATGTCTCTGTAGGCAAAAAACTCATTTCTGACAAAGTTGCCCAAATGCATCTCAGAAGTGTGCAACTTGTTCCCTGAGTTAGAAAACGTCGAGAAACGGTCGTTTCTGCTAGCGCTGTGCTTCTACACATGTATTTGCTGAACGGTGAAAGCGCACAGTAATTCACTTTTCTCCCAGCAAATACACTGTTTCTAAGGAAATGGGAATACACTGAGGAGACACTTGTGGGAGCTACTGTGACTAAAACTGAGCTTCCCTACGCACAGGGAAGCAAGAGAAATGCTGATTTCATCAAGCCCAGTTACATACTCAGAATCTGTACTACTGCGCAAATAGGCATGTCTCTTTAGGCAAAAAACTCATTTCTGACAAAGTTGCCCAAACGCATCTCAGAAGTGTGCAACTTGTTCCCTGAGTTAGAAAATGTCAAGAAACGGTCGTTTCTTCTAGCGCTGTGCTTCTACACATGTATTTGCTGAACGGTGAAAGCGTACAGTAATGCACTTTTCTCCCAGCAAATACACTGTTTCTAAGGAAATGGGAACACACTGAGGAGACACTTGTGGGAGCTACTGTGACTAAAACTGAGCTTCCCTACGCACAGGGAAGCAAGAGAAATGCTGATTTCATCAAGCCCAGTTACATACTCAGAATCTGTACTACTGCGTAAATAGGCATGTCTCTTTAGGCAAAAAACTCATTTCTGACAAAGTTGCCCAAATGCATCTCAGAAGTGTGCAACTTGTACCCTGAGTTAGAAAACGTCGAGAAACGGTCGTTTCTGCTAGCGCTGTGCTTCTACACATGTATTTGCTGAACGGTGAAAGCGCACAGTAATGTACTTTTCTCCCAGCAAATACACTGTTTCTAAGGAAATGGGAACACACTGAGGAGACACTTGTGGGAGCTACTGTGACTAAAACTGAGCTTCCCTACGCACAGAGAAGCAAGGAAAGGCGGATTTCATCAAGCCCAGTTACATACTCAGAATCTGTACTACTGCGCAAATAGGCATGTCTCTTTAGGCAAAAAACTCATTTCTGACAAAGTTGCCCAAATGCATCTCAGAAATGTGCAACTTGTTCCCTGAGTTAGAAAACGTCGAGAAACGGTCGTTTCTGCTAGCGCTGTGCTTCTACAAATGTATTTGCTGAACGGTGAAAGCTAACAGTTATGCACTTTTCTCCCAGCAAATACACTGTTTCTAAGGAAATGGGAACACACTGAGGAGACACTTGTGGGAGCTACTGTGACTAAAACTGAGCTTCCCTACGCACAGGGAAGCAAGAGAAATGCTGATTTCATCAAGCCCAGTTACATACTCAGAATCTGTACTACTGCGCAAATAGGCATGTCTCTGTAGGCAAAAAAACTCATTTTTGAGAAAGTTATCCAAATGCATCTCAGAAGTGTGCAACTTGTTCCCTGAGTTAGAAAACGTCGAGAAACTTTCGTTACTGCTAGCGATGTGCTTCTACACATGTATTTGCTGAACGGTGAAAGCGCACAGTAATGCTCTTTTCTCTCAGCAAATACACTGTTTCTAAGGAAATGGGAACACACTGAGGAGACACTTGTGGGAGCTACTGTGACTAAAACTGAGCTTCCCTACGCACAGGGAAGCAAGAGAAATGCTGATTTCATCCTGCCCAATTACATACTCAGAATCTGTACTACTGCGCAAATAGGCATGTCTCTTTAGGCAAAAAACTCATTTCTGACAAAGTTGCCCAAATGCATCTCAGAAGTGTGCAACTTGTTCCCTGAGTTAGAAAACGTGGAGAAACGGTCGTTTCTGCTAGCGCTGTGCTTCTACACATGTATTTGCTGAACGGTGAAAGCGCACAGTAATGCACTTTTCTCCCAGCAAATACACTGTTTCTAAGGAAATGGGAACACACTGAGGAGACACTTGTGGGAGCTACTGTTACTAAAACTGAGCTTCCCTACGCACAGGGAAGCAAGAGTAATGCTTATTTCATCTAGCCCAGTTACATACTCAGAATCTGTACTACTGCGCAAATAGGCATGTCTCTTTAGGCAAAAAACTCATTTCTGACAAAGTTGCCCAAATGCATCTCAGAAGTGTGCAACTTGTTCCCTGAGTTAGAAAACGTCGAGAACGGTCGTTTCTGCTAGCGCTGTGCTTCTACACATGTATTTGCTGAACGGTGAAAGCGCACAGTAATGCACTTTTCTCCCAGCAAATACACTGTCTCTAAGGAACTGGGAACACACTGAGGAGACACTTGTGGGAGCTACTGTGACTAAAACTGAGCTTCCCTACGCACAGGGAAGCAAGAGAAATGCTGATTTCATCAAGCCCAGTTACATACTCAGAATCTGTACTACTGTGTAAATAGGCATGTCTCTTTAGGCAAAAAACTCATTTCTGACAAAGTTGCCCAAATGCATCTCAGAAGTGTGCAACTTGTTCCCTGAGTTAGAAAACGTCGAGAAACGGTCGTTTCTGCTAGCGCTGTGCTTCTACACATGTATTTGCTGAACGGTGAAAGCGCACAGTAATGCACTTTTCTCCCAGCAAATACACTGTTTCTAAAGAAATGGGAACACACTGAGGAGACACTTGTGGGAGCTACTGTGACTAAAACTGAGCTTCCCTACGCACAGGGAAGCAAGGAAAG
Source organism: Acomys minous (assembly GCF_964271855.1). NCBI lineage: Eukaryota > Metazoa > Chordata > Mammalia > Rodentia > Muridae > Acomys > Acomys minous. The sequence continues at coordinate 1,177,286 of NW_028182180.1, forward strand.
GCTGATTTCATCAAGCCCAGTTACATACTCAGAATCTGTACTACTGCGCAAATAGGCATGTCTCTTTAGGCAAAAAACTCATTTCTGACAAAGTTGCCCAAATGCACCTCAGAAGTGTGCAACTTGTTCCCTGAGTTAGAAAACGTCGAGAAACGGTCGTTTCTGCTAGCGCTGTGCTTCTACACATGTATTTGCTGAACGTTGAAAGCGCACAGTAATGCACTTTTCTCCCACCAAATACACTGTTTCTAAGGAAATGGGAACACACTGAGGAGACACTTGTGGGAGCTACTGTGACTAAAACTGAGCTTCCCTACGCACAGGGAAGCAAGAGAAATGCTGATTTCATCAAGCCCAGTTACATACTCAGAATCTGTACTACTGCGCAAATAGGCATGTCTCTGTAGGCAAAAAACTCATTTTTGAGAAAGTTACCCAAATGCATCTCAGAAGTGTGCACCTTGTTCCCTGAGTTAGAAATCGTTGAGAAACGGTCGTTACTGCTAGCGATGTGCTTCTACACATGTATTTGCTGAACGGTGAAAACGCACAGTAATGCACTTTTCTCCCAGCAAATACACTGTTTCTAAGGAAATGGGAACACACTGAGGAGACACTTGTGGGAGCTACTGTGACTAAAACTGAGCTTCCCTACGCACAGGGAAGCAAGAGAAATGCTGATTTCATCAAGCCCAGTTACATACTCAGAATCTGTACTACTGCGCAAATAGGCATTTCTCTGTAGGCAAAAAACTCATTTTTGAGTAAGTTACCCAAATGAATCTCAGAAGTGTGCAACTTGTTCCCTGAGTTAGGAAACGTCGAGAAATGTTCGTTTCTGCTAGCGCTGTACTTCTACACATGTATTTGCTGAACGGTGAAAGCGCACAGTAATGCACTTTTCTACCAGCAAATACACTGTTTCTAAGGAAATGGGAACACACTGAGGAGACACTTGTGGGAGCTACTGTGACTAAAACTGAGCTTCCCTACGCACAGGGAAGCAAGAGAAATGCTGATTTCATCAAGCCCAGTTACATACTCAGAATCTGTACTACTGCGCAAATAGGCATGTCTCTGTAGGCAAAAAACTCATTTCTGACAAAGTTGCCCAAATGCATCTCTGAAGTGTGCAACTTGTTCCCTGAGTTAGAAAAGGTCGAGAAACGGTCGATTCTGCTGGCGCTGTGCTTCCACACATGTATTTGCTGAACGGTGAAAGCGCACAGTAATGCACTTTTCTCCCAGCAAATACACTGTTTCTAAGGAAAAGGGAACACACTGAGGAGACACTTGTGGGAGCTACTGTGACTAAAACTGAGCTTCCCTACGCACAGGGAAGCAAGAGAAATGCTGATTTCATCAAGCCCAGTTACATACTCAGAATCTGTACTACTGCGCAAATAGGCATGTCTCTTTAGGCAAAAAAAACATTTCTGACAACGTTGCCCAAATGCATCTCAGAAGTGTGCAACTTGTTCCCTGAGTTAGAAAACGTCGAGAAACGGTCGTTTCTGCTAGCGCTGTGCTTCTACACATGTATTTGCTGAACGGTGAAAGCGCACAGTAATGCACTTTTCTCCCAGCAAATACACTGTTTCTAAGGAAATGGGAACACACTGAGGAGACACTTGTGGGAGCTACTGTGACTAAAACTGAGCTTCCCTACGCACAGGGAAGCAAGAGAATGCTGATTTCATCAAGCGCAGTTACCTACTCAGAATCTGTACTACTGCGCAAATAGGCATGTCTCTGTAGGCAAAAAACTCATTTCTGACAAAGTTGCCCAAATGCATCTCAGAAGTGCGCTACTTGTTCCCTGAGTTAGAAAACGTCGAGAACGGTCGTTTCTGCTAGCGCTGTGCTTCTACACATGTATTTGCTGAACGGTGAAAGCGCACAGTAATGCACTTTTCTCCCAGCAAATACACTGTCTCTAAGGAACTGGGAACACACTGAGGAGACACTTGTGGGAGCTACTGTGACTAAAACTGAGCTTCCCTACGCACAGGGAAGCAAGAGAAATGCTGATTTCATCAAGCCCAGTTACATACTCAGAATCTGTACTACTGTGTAAATAGGCATGTCTCTTTAGGCAAAAAACTCATTTCTGACAAAGTTGCCCAAATGCATCTCAGAAGTGTGCAACTTGTTCCCTGAGTTAGAAAACGTCGAGAAACGGTCGTTTCTGCTAGCGCTGTGCTTCTACACATGTATTTGCTGAACGGTGAAAGCGCACAGTAATGCACTTTTCTCCCAGCAAATACACTGTTTCTAAAGAAATGGGAACACACTGAGGAGACACTTGTGGGAGCTACTGTGACTAAAACTGAGCTTCCCTACGCACAGGGAAGCAAGGAAAGGCTGATTTCATCAAGCCCAGTTACATACTCAGAATCTGTACTACTGCGCAAATAGGCATGTCTCTTTAGGCAAAAAACTCATTTCTGACAAAGTTGCCCAAATGCATCTCAGAAGTGTGCAACTTGTTCCCTGAGTTAGAAAACGTCGAGAAACGGTCGTTTCTGCTAGCGCTGTGCTTCTACACATGTATTTGCTGAACGTTGAAAGCGCACAGTAATGCACTTTTCTCCCACCAAATACACTGTTTCTAAGGAAATGGGAACACACTGAGGAGACACTTGTGGGAGCTACTGTGACTAAAACTGAGCTTCCCTACGCACAGGGAAGCAAGAGAAATGCTGATTTCATCAAGCCCAGTTACATACTCAGAATCTGTACTACTGCGCAAATAGGCATGTCTCTGTAGGCAAAAAACTCATTTTTGAGAAAGTTACCCAAATGCATCTCAGAAGTGTGCACCTTGTTCCCTGAGTTAGAAATCGTTGAGAAACGGTCGTTACTGCTAGCGATGTGCTTCTACACATGTATTTGCTGAACGGTGAAAACGCACAGTAATGCACTTTTCTCCCAGCAAATACACTGTTTCTAAGGAAATGGGAACACACTGAGGAGACACTTGTGGGAGCTACTGTGACTAAAACTGAGCTTCCCTACGCACAGGGAAGCAAGAGAAATGCTGATTTCATCAAGCCCAGTTACATACTCAGAATCTGTACTACTGCGCAAATAGGCATGTCTCTTAGGCAAAAAACTCATTTTTGAGAAAGTTACCGAAATGCATCTCAGAAGTGTGCAACTTGTTCCCTGAGTTCGAAAACGTCGAAAAACGTTCGTTTCTGCTAGCGCTGTGCTTCTACACATGTATTTGCTGAATGGTGAAAGCACACAGTAATGAACTTTTCTCCCAGCAAATACACTGTTTCTAAGGAAATGGAACACACTGAGGAGTCTCTTGTGGGAGCTACTGTGACTAAAACTGAGCTTCCCTACGCACAGGGAAGCAAGAGAAATGCTGATTTCATCAAGCCCAGTTACATACTCAGAATCTGTACTACTACGCAAATAGGCATGTCTCTGTAGGCAAAAAACTCATTTTTGAGAAAGTTGCCCAAATGCATCTCAGAAGTGTGCAACTTGTTCCCTGAGTTAGAAAACATCGAGAAACGGTCGATTCTGCTAGCGCTGTGCTTCTACACATGTATTTGCTGAACGGTGAAAGCGCACAGTAATGGACTTTTCTCCCAGCAAATACACTATTTCTAAGGAAAAGGGAACACACTGAGGAGACACTTGTGGGAGCTACTGTGAATAAAACTGAGCTTCCCTACGCACAGGGAAGCAAGAGAAATGCTGATTTCATCAAGCCCAGTTACCTACTCAGAATCTGTACTACTGCGCAAATAGGCATGTCTCTGTAGGCAAAAAACTCATTTCTGACAAAGTTGCCCAAATGCATCTCAGAAGTGTGCAACTTGTTCCCTGAGTTAGAAAACGTCGAGAAACAGTCGTTTCTGCTAGCGCTGTGCTTCTACACATGTATTTGCTGAACGGTGAAAGCGCACAGTAATTCACTTTTCTCCCAGCAAATACACTGTTTCTAAGGAAATGGGAACACACTGAGGAGACACTTGTGGGAGCTACTGTGACTAAAACTGAGCTTCCCTATGCACAGGGAAGCAAGAGAAATGCTGATTTCATCAAGCCCAGTTACATACTCAGAATCTGTACTACTGCGCAAATAGGCATGTCTCTGTAGGAAAAAAACTCATTTCTGAAAAAGTTGCCCAAAGGCATCTCAGAAGTGTGCAACTTGTTCCCTGAGGTAGAAAACGTCGAGAAACGGTCTTTTCTGCCAGCGCTGTGCTTCTACACATGTACTTGCTGAACGGTGAAAGCGCACAGCAATGTACTTTTCTCCCAGCAAATACTCTGTTTCTAAGGAAATGGGAACACACTGAGGAGACACTTGTGGGAGCTACTGTGACTAAAACTGAGCTTCCCTACGCACAGGGAAGCAAGAGAATGCTGATTTCATCAAGCCCAGTTACATACTCAGAATCTGTACTACTGCGCAAATAGGCATGTCTCTGTAGGCAAAAAACTCATTTCTGACAAAGTTGCCCAAATGCATCTCAGAAGTGGGCAACTTGTTCCCTGAGTTAGAAAACGTCGAGAAACGGTCGTTTCTGCTAGCGCTGTGCTTCTACACATGTATTTGCTGAACGGTGAAAGCGCACAGTAATGGACTTTTCTCCCAGCAAATACACTGTTTCTAAGGAAATGGGAACACACTGAGGAGACACTTGTGGGAGCTACTGTGACTAAAACTGAGCTTCCCTACGCACAGGGAAGCAAGAGAAATGCTGATTTCATCAAGCCCAGTTACATACTCAGAATCTGTACTACTGCGCAAATAGGCATGTCTCTGTAGGCAAAAAACTCATTTTTGAGAAAGTTACCCAAATGCATCTCAGAAGTGTGCACCTTGTTCCCTGAGTTAGAAATCGTTGAGAAACGGTCGTTACTGCTAGCGATGTGCTTCTACACATGTATTTGCTGAACGGTGAAAACGCACAGTAATGCACTTTTCTCCCAGCAAATACACTGTTTCTAAGGAAATGGGAACACACTGAGGAGACACTTGTGGGAGCTACTGTGACTAAAACTGAGCTTCCCTACGCACAGGGAAGCAAGAGAAATGCTGATTTCATCAAGCCCAGTTACATACTCAGAATCTGTACTACTGCGCAAATAGGCATTTCTCTGTAGGCAAAAAACTCATTTTTGAGTAAGTTACCCAAATGAATCTCAGAAGTGTGCAACTTGTTCCCTGAGTTAGAAAACGTCGAGAAATGTTCGTTTCTGCTAGCGCTGTACTTCTACACATGTATTTGCTGAACGGTGAAAGCGCACAGTAATGCACTTTTCTACCAGCAAATACACTGTTTCTAAGGAAATGGGAACACACTGAGGAGACACTTGTGGGAGCTACTGTGACTAAAACTGAGCTTCCCTACGCACAGGGAAGCAAGAGAAATGCTGATTTCATCAAGCCCAGTTACATACTCAGAATCTGTACTACTGCGCAAATAGGCATGTCTCTGTAGGCAAAAAACTCATTTCTGACAAAGTTGCCCAAATGCATCTCTGAAGTGTGCAACTTGTTCCCTGAGTTAGAAAAGGTCGAGAAACGGTCGATTCTGCTGGCGCTGTGCTTCCACACATGTATTTGCTGAACGGTGAAAGCGCACAGTAATGCACTTTTCTCCCAGCAAATACACTGTTTCTAAGGAAAAGGGAACACACTGAGGAGACACTTGTGGGAGCTACTGTGACTAAAACTGAGCTTCCCTACGCACAGGGAAGCAAGAGAAATGCTGATTTCATCAAGCCCAGTTACATACTCAGAATCTGTACTACTGCGCAAATAGGCATGTCTCTTTAGGCAAAAAAAACATTTCTGACAACGTTGCCCAAATGCATCTCAGAAGTGTGCAACTTGTTCCCTGAGTTAGAAAACGTCGAGAAACGGTCGTTTCTGCTAGCGCTGTGCTTCTACACATGTATTTGCTGAACGGTGAAAGCGCACAGTAATGCACTTTTCTCCCAGCAAATACACTGTTTCTAAGGAAATGGGAACACACTGAGGAGACACTTGTGGGAGCTACTGTGACTAAAACTGAGCTTCCCTACGCACAGGGAAGCAAGAGAATGCTGATTTCATCAAGCGCAGTTACCTACTCAGAATCTGTACTACTGCGCAAATAGGCATGTCTCTGTAGGCAAAAAACTCATTTCTGACAAAGTTGCCCAAATGCATCTCAGAAGTGTGCAACTTGTTCCCTGAGTTAGAAAACGTCGAGAACGGTCGTTTCTGCTAGCGCTGTGCTTCTACACATGTATTTGCTGAACGGTGAAAGCGCACAGTAATGCACTTTTCTCCCAGCAAATACACTGTCTCTAAGGAACTGGGAACACACTGAGGAGACACTTGTGGGAGCTACTGTGACTAAAACTGAGCTTCCCTACGCACAGGGAAGCAAGAGAAATGCTGATTTCATCAAGCCCAGTTACATACTCAGAATCTGTACTACTGTGTAAATAGGCATGTCTCTTTAGGCAAAAAACTCATTTCTGACAAAGTTGCCCAAATGCATCTCAGAAGTGTGCAACTTGTTCCCTGAGTTAGAAAACGTCGAGAAACGGTCGTTTCTGCTAGCGCTGTGCTTCTACACATGTATTTGCTGAACGGTGAAAGCGCACAGTAATGCACTTTTCTCCCAGCAAATACACTGTTTCTAAAGAAATGGGAACACACTGAGGAGACACTTGTGGGAGCTACTGTGACTAAAACTGAGCTTCCCTACGCACAGGGAAGCAAGGAAAGGCTGATTTCATCAAGCCCAGTTACATACTCAGAATCTGTACTACTGCGCAAATAGGCATGTCTCTTTAGGCAAAAAACTCATTTCTGACAAAGTTGCCCAAATGCATCTCAGAAGTGTGCAACTTGTTCCCTGAGTTAGAAAACGTCGAGAAACGGTCGTTTCTGCTAGCGCTGTGCTTCTACACATGTATTTGCTGAACGTTGAAAGCGCACAGTAATGCACTTTTCTCCCACCAAATACACTGTTTCTAAGGAAATGGGAACACACTGAGGAGACACTTGTGGGAGCTACTGTGACTAAAACTGAGCTTCCCTACGCACAGGGAAGCAAGAGAAATGCTGATTTCATCAAGCCCAGTTACATACTCAGAATCTGTACTACTGCGCAAATAGGCATGTCTCTGTAGGCAAAAAACTCATTTTTGAGAAAGTTACCCAAATGCATCTCAGAAGTGTGCACCTTGTTCCCTGAGTTAGAAATCGTTGAGAAACGGTCGTTACTGCTAGCGATGTGCTTCTACACATGTATTTGCTGAACGGTGAAAACGCACAGTAATGCACTTTTCTCCCAGCAAATACACTGTTTCTAAGGAAATGGGAACACACTGAGGAGACACTTGTGGGAGCTACTGTGACTAAAACTGAGCTTCCCTACGCACAGGGAAGCAAGAGAAATGCTGATTTCATCAAGCCCAGTTACATACTCAGAATCTGTACTACTGCGCAAATAGGCATGTCTCTTAGGCAAAAAACTCATTTTTGAGAAAGTTACCGAAATGCATCTCAGAAGTGTGCAACTTGTTCCCTGAGTTCGAAAACGTCGAAAAACGTTCGTTTCTGCTAGCGCTGTGCTTCTACACATGTATTTGCTGAATGGTGAAAGCACACAGTAATGAACTTTTCTCCCAGCAAATACACTGTTTCTAAGGAAATGGAACACACTGAGGAGACACTTGTGGGAGCTACTGTGACTAAAACTGAGCTTCCCTACGCACAGGGAAGCAAGAGAAATGCTGATTTCATCAAGCCCAGTTACATACTCAGAATCTGTACTACTACGCAAATAGGCATGTCTCTGTAGGCAAAAAACTCATTTTTGAGAAAGTTGCCCAAATGCATCTCAGAAGTGTGCAACTTGTTCCCTGAGTTAGAAAACATCGAGAAACGGTCGATTCTGCTAGCGCTGTGCTTCTACACATGTATTTGCTGAACGGTGAAAGCGCACAGTAATGCACTTTTCTCCCAGCAAATACACTATTTCTAAGGAAAAGGGAACACACTGAGGAGACACTTGTGGGAGCTACTGTGAATAAAACTGAGCTTCCCTACGCACAGGGAAGCAAGAGAAATGCTGATTTCAACAAGCCCAGTTACCTACTCAGAATCTGTACTACTGCGCAAATAGGCATGTCTCTGTAGGCAAAAAACTCATTTCTGACAAAGTTGCCCAAATGCATCTCAGAAGTGTGCAACTTGTTCCCTGAGTTAGAAAACGTCGAGAAACAGTCGTTTCTGCTAGCGCTGTGCTTCTACACATGTATTTGCTGAACGGTGAAAGCGCATAGTAATTCACTTTTCTCCCAGCAAATACACTGTTTCTAAGGAAATGGGAACACACTGAGGAGACACTTGTGGGAGCTACTGTGACTAAAACTGAGCTTCCCTATGCACAGGGAAGCAAGAGAAATGCTGATTTCATCAAGCCCAGTTACATACTCAGAATCTGTACTACTGCGCAAATAGGCATGTCTCTGTAGGCAAAAAACTCATTTCTGACAAAGTTGCCCAAAGGCATCTCAGAAGTGTGCAACTTGTTCCCTGAGGTAGAAAACGTCGAGAAACGGTCTTTTCTGCCAGCGCTGTGCTTCTACACATGTACTTGCTGAACGGTGAAAGCGCACAGCAATGTACTTTTCTCTCAGCATATACTCTGTTTCTAAGGAAATGGGAACACACTGAGGAGACACTTGTGGGAGCTACTGTGACTAAAACTGAGCTTCCCTACGCACAGGGAAGCAAGAGAATGCTGATTTCATCAAGCCCAGTTACATACTCAGAATCTGTACTACTGCGCAAATAGGCATGTCTCTGTAGGCAAAAAACTCATTTCTGACAAAGTTGCCCAAATGCATCTCAGAAGTGGGCAACTTGTTCCCTGAGTTAGAAAACGTCGAGAAACGGTCGTTTCTGCTAGCGCTGTGCTTCTACACATGTATTTGCTGAACGGTGAAAGCGCACAGTAATGCACTTTTCTCCCAGCAAATACACTGTTTCTAAGGAAATGGGAACACACTGAGGAGACACTTGTGGGAGCTACTGTGACTAAAACTGAGCTTCCCTATGCACAGGGAAGCAAGAGAAATGCTGATTTCATCAAGCCCAGTTACATACTCAGAATCTGTACTACTGCGCAAATAGGCATGTCTCTGTAGGCAAAAAAACTCATTTTTGAGAAAGTTATCCAAATGCATCTCAGAAGTGTGCAACTTGTTCCCTGAGGTAGAAAACGTCGAGAAACGGTCTTTTCTGCCAGCGCTGTGCTTCTACACATGTACTTGCTGAACCGTGAAAGCGCACAGCAATGTACTTTTCTCCCAGCAAATACTCTGTTTCTAAGGAAATGGGAACACACTGAGGAGACACTTGTGGGAGCTACTGTGACTAAAACTGAGCTTCCCTACGCACAGGGAAGCAAGAGAATGCTGATTTCATCAAGCCCAGTTACATACTCAGAATCTGTACTACTGCGCAAATAGGCATGTCTCTGTAGGCAAAAAACTCATTTCTGACAAAGTTGCCCAAATGCATCTCAGAAGTGGGCAACTTGTTCCCTGAGTTAGAAAACGTCGAGAAACGGTCGTTTCTGCTAGGGCTGTGCTTCTACACATGTATTTGCTGAACGGTGAAAGCGCACAGTAATGCACTTTTCTCCCAGCAAATACACTGTTTCTAAGGAAATGGGAACACACTGAGGAGACACTTGTGGGAGCTACTGTGACTAAAACTGAGCTTCCCTACGCACAGGGAAGCAAGAGAAATGCTGATTTCATCAAGCCCAGTTACATACTCAGAATCTGTACTACTGCGCAAATAGGCATGTCTCTGTAGGCAAAAAAACTCATTTTTGAGAAAGTTATCCAAATGCATCTCAGAAGTGTGCAACTTGTTCCCTGAGTTAGAAAACGTCGAGAAACTTTCGTTACTGCTAGCGATGTGCTTCTACACATGTATTTGCTGAACGGTGAAAGCGCACAGTAATGCTCTTTTCTCCCAGCAAATACACTGTTTCTAAGGAAATGGGAACACACTGAGGAGACATTTGTGGGAGCTACTGTGACTAAAACTGAGCTTCCCTACGCACAGGGAAGCAAGAGAAATGCTGATTTCATCCTGCCCAATTACATACTCAGAATCTGTACTACTGCGCAAATAGGCATGTCTCTTTAGGCAAAAAACTCATTTCTGACAAAGTTGCCCAAATGCATCTCAGAAGTGTGCAACTTGTTCCCTGAGTTAGAAAACGTGGAGAAACGGTCGTTTCTGCTAGCGCTGTGCTTCTACACATGTATTTGCTGAACGGTTAAAGCGCACAGTAATGCACTTTTCTCCCAGCAAAAACACTATTTCTAAGGAAATGGGAACACACTGAGGATACACTTGTGGGAGCTACTGTAACTAAAACTGAGCTTCCCTACGCACAGGGAAGCAAGAGAAATGCTGATTTCATCCAGCCCAGTTACATACTCAGAATCTGTACTACTGCGCAAATAGGCATGTCTCTTTAGGCAAAAAACTCATTTCTGAAAAAGTTGCCCAAATGCATCTCAGAAGTGTGCAACTTGTTCCCTGAGTTAGAAAACGTCGAGAAACGGTCGTTTCTGCTAGCGCTGTGCTTCTACACATGTATTTGCTGAACGGTGAAAGCGCACAGTAATGCACTTTTCTCCCAGCAAATACACTGTTTCTAAGGAAATGGGAACACACTGAGGAGACACTTGTGGGAGCTACTGTGACTAAAACTGAGCTTCCCTACGCACAGGGAAGCAAGAGAAATGCTGATTTCATCAAGCCCAGTTACATACTCAGAATCTGTACTACTGCGCAAATAGGCATGTCTCTGTAGGCAAAAAAACTCATTTTTGAGAAAGTTATCCAAATGCATCTCAGAAGTGTGCAACTTGTTCCCTGAGGTAGAAAACGTCGAGAAACGGTCTTTTCTGCCAGCGCTGTGCTTCTACACATGTACTTGCTGAACCGTGAAAGCGCACAGCAATGTACTTTTCTCCCAGCAAATACTCTGTTTCTAAGGAAATGGGAACACACTGAGGAGACACTTGTGGGAGCTACTGTGACTAAAACTGAGCTTCCCTACGCACAGGGAAGCAAGAGAATGCTGATTTCATCAAGCCCAGTTACATACTCAGAATCTGTACTACTGCGCAAATAGGCATGTCTCTGTAGGCAAAAAACTCATTTCTGACAAAGTTGCCCAAATGCATCTCAGAAGTGGGCAACTTGTTCCCTGAGTTAGAAAACGTCGAGAAACGGTCGTTTCTGCTAGGGCTGTGCTTCTACACATGTATTTGCTGAACGGTGAAAGCGCACAGTAATGGACTTTTCTCCCAGCAAATACACTGTTTCTAAGGAAATGGGAACACACTGAGGAGACACTTGTGGGAGCTACTGTGACTAAAACTGAGCTTCCCTACGCACAGGGAAGCAAGAGAAATGCTGATTTCATCAAGCCCAGTTACATACTCAGAATCTGTACTACTGCGCAAATAGGCATGTCTCTGTAGGCAAAAAAACTCATTTTTGAGAAAGTTATCCAAATGCATCTCAGAAGTGTGCAACTTGTTCCCTGAGTTAGAAAACGTCGAGAAACTTTCGTTACTGCTAGCGATGTGCTTCTACACATGTATTTGCTGAACGGTGAAAGCGCACAGTAATGCTCTTTTCTCCCAGCAAATACACTGTTTCTAAGGAAATGGGAACACACTGAGGAGACATTTGTGGGAGCTACTGTGACTAAAACTGAGCTTCCCTACGCACAGGGAAGCAAGAGAAATGCTGATTTCATCCTGCCCAATTACATACTCAGAATCTGTACTACTGCGCAAATAGGCATGTCTCTTTAGGCAAAAAACTCATTTCTGACAAAGTTGCCCAAATGCATCTCAGAAGTGTGCAACTTGTTCCCTGAGTTAGAAAACGTGGAGAAACGGTCGTTTCTGCTAGCGCTGTGCTTCTACACATGTATTTGCTGAATGGTTAAAGCGCACAGTAATGCACTTTTCTCCCAGCAAAAACACTATTTCTAAGGAAATGGGAACACACTGAGGATACACTTGTGGGAGCTACTGTAACTAAAACTGAGCTTCCCTACGCACAGGGAAGCAAGAGAAATGCTGATTTCATCCAGCCCAGTTACATACTCAGAATCTGTACTACTGCGCAAATAGGCATGTCTCTTTAGGCAAAAAACTCATTTCTGAAAAAGTTGCCCAAATGCATCTCAGAAGTGTGCAACTTGTTCCCTGAGTTAGAAAACGTCGAGAAACGGTCGTTTCTGCTTGCGCTGTGCTTCTACACATGTATTTGCTGAACGGTGAAAGCGCACAGTAATGCACTTTTCTCCCAGCAAATACACTGTTTCTAAGGAAATGGGAACACACTGAGGAGACACTTGTGGGAGCTACTGTGACTAAAACTGAGCTTCCCTACGCACAGGGAAGCAAGAGAAATGCTGATTTCATCAAGCCCAGTTACATACTCAGAATCTGTACTACTGCGCAAATAGGCATGTCTCTGTAGGCAAAAAAACTCATTTTTGAGAAAGTTATCCAAATGCATCTCAGAAGTGTGCAACTTGTTCCCTGAGTTAGAAAACGTCGAGAAACTTTCGTTACTGCTAGCGATGTGCTTCTACACATGTATTTGCTGAACGGTGAAAGCGCACAGTAATGCTCTTTTCTCCCAGCAAATACACTGTTTCTAAGGAAATGGGAACACACTGAGGAGACACTTGTGGGAGCTACTGTGACTAAAACTGAGCTTCCCTACGCACAGGGAAGCAAGAGAAATGCTGATTTCATCAAGCCCAGTTACATACTCAGAATCTGTACTACTGCGCAAATAGGCATGTCTCTGTAGGCAAAAAAACTCATTTTTGAGAAAGTTATCCAAATGCATCTCAGAAGTGTGCAACTTGTTCCCTGAGGTAGAAAACGTCGAGAAACGGTCTTTTCTGCCAGCGCTGTGCTTCTACACATGTACTTGCTGAACCGTGAAAGCGCACAGCAATGTACTTTTCTCCCAGCAAATACTCTGTTTCTAAGGAAATGGGAACACACTGAGGAGACACTTGTGGGAGCTACTGTGACTAAAACTGAGCTTCCCTACGCACAGGGAAGCAAGAGAATGCTGATTTCATCAAGCCCAGTTACATACTCAGAATCTGTACTACTGCGCAAATAGGCATGTCTCTGTAGGCAAAAAACTCATTTCTGACAAAGTTGCCCAAATGCATCTCAGAAGTGGGCAACTTGTTCCCTGAGTTAGAAAACGTCGAGAAACGGTCGTTTCTGCTAGGGCTGTGCTTCTACACATGTATTTGCTGAACGGTGAAAGCGCACAGTAATGGACTTTTCTCCCAGCAAATACACTGTTTCTAAGGAAATGGGAACACACTGAGGAGACACTTGTGGGAGCTACTGTGACTAAAACTGAGCTTCCCTACGCACAGGGAAGCAAGAGAAATGCTGATTTCATCAAGCCCAGTTACATACTCAGAATCTGTACTACTGCGCAAATAGGCATGTCTCTGTAGGCAAAAAAACTCATTTTTGAGAAAGTTATCCAAATGCATCTCAGAAGTGTGCAACTTGTTCCCTGAGTTAGAAAACGTCGAGAAACTTTCGTTACTGCTAGCGATGTGCTTCTACACATGTATTTGCTGAACGGTGAAAGCGCACAGTAATGCTCTTTTCTCCCAGCAAATACACTGTTTCTAAGGAAATGGGAACACACTGAGGAGACATTTGTGGGAGCTACTGTGACTAAAACTGAGCTTCCCTACGCACAGGGAAGCAAGAGAAATGCTGATTTCATCCTGCCCAATTACATACTCAGAATCTGTACTACTGCGCAAATAGGCATGTCTCTTTAGGCAAAAAACTCATTTCTGACAAAGTTGCCCAAATGCATCTCAGAAGTGTGCAACTTGTTCCCTGAGTTAGAAAACGTGGAGAAACGGTCGTTTCTGCTAGCGCTGTGCTTCTACACATGTATTTGCTGAATGGTTAAAGCGCACAGTAATGCACTTTTCTCCCAGCAAAAACACTATTTCTAAGGAAATGGGAACACACTGAGGATACACTTGTGGGAGCTACTGTAACTAAAACTGAGCTTCCCTACGCACAGGGAAGCAAGAGAAATGCTGATTTCATCCAGCCCAGTTACATACTCAGAATCTGTACTACTGCGCAAATAGGCATGTCTCTTTAGGCAAAAAACTCATTTCTGAAAAAGTTGCCCAAATGCATCTCAGAAGTGTGCAACTTGTTCCCTGAGTTAGAAAACGTCGAGAAACGGTCGTTTCTGCTTGCGCTGTGCTTCTACACATGTATTTGCTGAACGGTGAAAGCGCACAGTAATGCACTTTTCTCCCAGCAAATACACTGTTTCTAAGGAAATGGGAACACACTGAGGAGACACTTGTGGGAGCTACTGTGACTAAAACTGAGCTTCCCTACGCACAGGGAAGCAAGAGAAATGCTGATTTCATCAAGCCCAGTTACATACTCAGAATCTGTACTACTGCGCAAATAGGCATGTCTCTGTAGGCAAAAAAACTCATTTTTGAGAAAGTTATCCAAATGCATCTCAGAAGTGTGCAACTTGTTCCCTGAGTTAGAAAACGTCGAGAAACTTTCGTTACTGCTAGCGATGTGCTTCTACACATGTATTTGCTGAACGGTGAAAGCGCACAGTAATGCTCTTTTCTCCCAGCAAATACACTGTTTCTAAGGAAATGGGAACACACTGAGGAGACATTTGTGGGAGCTACTGTGACTAAAACTGAGCTTCCCTACGCACAGGGAAGCAAGAGAAATGCTGATTTCATCCTGCCCAATTACATACTCAGAATCTGTACTACTGCGCAAATAGGCATGTCTCTTTAGGCAAAAAACTCATTTCTGACAAAGTTGCCCAAATGCATCTCAGAAGTGTGCAACTTGTTCCCTGAGTTAGAAAACGTGGAGAAACGGTCGTTTCTGCTAGCGCTGTGCTTCTACACATGTATTTGCTGAACGGTTAAAGCGCACAGTAATGCACTTTTCTCCCAGCAAAAACACTATTTCTAAGGAAATGGGAACACACTGAGGAGACACTTTTGGGAGCTACTGTAACTAAAACTGAGCTTCCCTACGCACAGGGAAGCAAGAGAAATGCTGATTTCATCCAGCCCAGTTACATACTCAGAATCTGTACTACTGGGCAAATAGGCATGTCTCTTTAGGCAAAAAACTCATTTCTGAAAAAGTTGCCCAAATGCATCTCAGAAGTGTGCAACTTGTTCCCTGAGTTAGAAAACGTCGAGAAACGGTCGTTTCTGCTAGCGCTGTGCTTCTACACATGTATTTGCTGAACGGTGAAAGCGCACAGTAATGCACTTTTCTCCCAGCAAATACACTGTCTCTAAGGAACTGGGAACACACTGAGGAGACACTTGTGGGAGCTACTGTGACTAAAACTGAGCTTCCCTACGCACAGGGAAGCAAGAGAAATGCTGATTTCATCAAGCCCAGTTACATACACAGAATCTGTACTACTGCGTAAATAGGCATGTCTCTTTAGGCAGAAAACTCATTTCTGACAAAGTTGCCCAAATGCATCTCAGAAGTGTGCAACTTGTTCCCTGAGTTAGAAAACGTCGAGAAACGGTCGTTTCTGCTAGCGCTGTGCTTCTACACATGTATTTGCTGAACGGTGAAAGCGCACAGTAATGCACTTTTCTCCCAGCAAATACACTGTTTTTAAGGAAATGGGAACACACTGAGGAGACACTTGTGGGAGCTACTGTGACTAAAACTGAGCTTCCCTACGCACAGGGAAGCAAGGAAAGGCTGATTTCATCAAGCCCAGTTACATACTCAGAATCTGTACTACTGCGCAAATAGGCATGTCTCTTTAGGCAAAAAACTCATTTCTGACAAAGTTGCCCAAATGCATCTCAGAAGTGTGCAACTTGTTCCCTGAGTTAGAAAACGTCGAGAAACGGTCGTTTCTGCTAGCGCTGTGCTTCTACACATGTATTTGCTGAACGGTGAAAGCGCACAGTAATGCACTTTTCTCCCAGCAAATACACTGTTTCTAAGGAAATGGGAACACACTGAGGAGACACTTGTGGGAGCTACTGTGACTAAAACTGAGCTTCCCTACGCACAGGGAAGCAAGAGAAATGCTGATTTCATCAAGCCCAGTTACATACACAGAATCTGTACTACTGCGTAAATAGGCATGTCTCTTTAGGCAGAAAACTCATTTCTGACAAAGTTGCCCAAATGCATCTCAGAAGTGTGCAACTTGTTCCCTGAGTTAGAAAACGTCGAGAAACGGTCGTTTCTGCTAGCGCTGTGCTTCTACACATGTATTTGCTGAACGGTGAAAGCGCACAGTAATGCACTTTTCTCCCAGCAAATACACTGTTTCTAAGGAAATGGGAACACACTGAGGAGACACTTGTGGGAGCTACTGTGACTAAAACTGAGCTTCCCTACGCACAGGGAAGCAAGGAAAGGCTGATTTCATCAAGCCCAGTTACATACTCAGAATCTGTACTACTGCGCAAATAGGCATGTCTCTTTAGGCAAAAAACTCATTTCTGACAAAGTTGCCCAAATGCATCTCAGAAGTGTGCAACTTGTTCCCTGAGTTAGAAAACGTCGAGAAACGGTCGTTTCTGCTAGCGCTGTGCTTCTACACATGTATTTGCTGAACGGTGAAAGCGCACAGTAATGCACTTTTCTCCCAGCAAATACACTGTTTCTAAGGAAATGGGAACACACTGAGGAGACACTTGTGGGAGCTACTGTGACTAAAACTGAGCTTCCCTACGCACAGGGAAGCAAGAGAAATGCTGATTTCATCAAGCCCAGTTACATACTCAGAATCTGTACTACTGCGCAAATAGGCATGTGTCTGTAGGCAAAAAACTCATTTTTGAGAAAGTTACCCAAATGCATCTCAGAAGTGTGCACCTTGTTCCCTGAGTTAGAAAACGTTGAGAAACGGTCGTTACTGCTAGCGATGTGCTTCTACACATGTATTTGCTGAACGGTGAAAACGCACAGTAATGTACTTTTCTCCCAGCAAATACACTGTTTCTAAGGAAATGGGAACACACTGAGGAGACACTTGTGGGAGCTACTGTGACTAAAACTGAGCTTCCCTACGCACAGGGAAGCAAGAGAAATGCTGATTTCATCAAGCCCAGTTACATACTCAGAATCTGTACTACTGCGCAAATAGGCATTTCTCTGTAGGCAAAAAACTCATTTTTGAGAAAGTTACCCAAATGAATCTCAGAAGTGTGCAACTTGTTCCCTGAGTTAGAAAACGTCGAGAAATGTTCGTTTCTGCTAGCGCTGTGCTTCTACACATGTATTTGCTGAACGGTGAAAGCGCACAGTAATGCACTTTTCTACCAGCAAATACACTGTTTCTAAGGAAATGGGAATACACTGAGGAGACACTTGTGGGAGCTACTGTGACTAAAACTGAGCTTCCCTACGCACAGGGAAGCAAGAGAAATGCTGATTTCATCAAGCCCAGTTACATACTCAGAATCTGTACTACTGCGCAAATAGGCATGTCTCTGTAGGCAAAAAACTCATTTCTGACAAAGTTGCCCAAATGCATCTCAGAAGTGTGCAACTTGTTCCCTGAGTTAGAAAAGGTCGAGAAACGGTCGATTCTGCTGGCGCTGTGCTTCCACACATGTATTTGCTGAACGGTGAAAGCGCACAGTAATGCACTTTTCTCCCAGCAAATACACTGTTTCTAAGGAAAAGGGAACACACTGAGGAGACACTTGTGGGAGCTACTGTGACTAAAACTGAGCTTCCCTACGCACAGGGAAGCAAGACAAATGCTGATTTCATCAAGCCCAGTTACATACTCAGAATCTGTACTACTGCGCAAATAGGCATGTCTCTGTAAGCAAAAAACTCATTTCTGACAAAGTTGCCCAAATGCATCTCAGAAGTGTGCAACTTGTTCCCTGAGTTAGAAAACGTCGAGAAACGGTCGTTTCTGCTAGCGCTGTGCTTCTACACATGTATTTGCTGAACGGTGAAAGCGCACAGTAATTCACTTTTCTCCCAGCAAATACACTGTTTCTAAGGAAATGGGAACACACTGAGGCGACACTTGTGGGAGCTACTGTGACTAAAACTGAGCTTCCCTATGCACAGGGAAGCAAGAGAAATGCTGATTTCATCAAGCCCAGTTACATACTCAGAATCTGTACTACTGCGCAAATAGGCATGTCTCTGTAGGCAAAAAACTCATTTCTGACAAAGTTGCCCAAAGGCATCTCAGAAGTGTGCCACTTGCTCCCTGAGTTAGAAAACGTCGAGAAACGGTCGTTTCAGCTAGCGCTGTGCTTCTACACATGTATTTGCTGAACGGTGAAAGCGCACAGTAATGCACTTTTCTCCCAGCAAATACACTGTTTCTAAGGAAATGGGAACACACTGAGGAGACACTTGTGGGAGCTACTGTGACTAAAACTGAGCTTCCCTACGCACAGGGAAGCAAGAGAATGCTGATTTCATCAAGCCCAGTTACATACGCAGAATCTGTACTACTGCGCAAATAGGCATGTCTCTGTAGGCAAAAAACTCATTTCTGACAAAGTTGCCCAAATGCATCTGAGAAGTGGGCAACTTGTTCCCTGAGTTAGAAAACGTCGAGAAACGGTCGTTTCAGCTAGCGCTGTGCTTCTACACATGTATTTGCTGAACGGTGAAAGCGCACAGTAATGCACTTTTCTCCCAGCAAATACACTGTTTCTAAGGAAATGGGAACACACTGAGGAGACACTTGTGGGAGCTACTATGACTAAAACTGAGCTTCCCTACGCACAGGGAAGCAAGAGAAATGCTGATTTCATCAAGCCCAGTTACATACTCAGAATCTGTACTACTGCGCAAATAGGCATGTCTCTTTAGGCAAAAAACTCATTTCTGACAAAGTTGCCCAAATGCATCTCAGAAGTGTGCAACTTGTTCCCTGAGTTAGAAAACGTCGAGAAACGTTCGTTTCTGCTAGCGCTGTGCTTCTACACATGTATTTGCTGAACGGTGAAAGCGCACAGTAATGCACTTTTCTCCCAGCAAATACACTGTTTCTAAGGAAATGGGAACACACTGAGGCGACACTTGTGGGAGCTACTGTGACTAAAACTGAGCTTCCCTATGCACAGGGAAGCAAGAGAAATGCTGATTTCATCAAGCCCAGTTACATACTCAGAATCTGTACTACTGCGCAAATAGGCATGTCTCTGTAGGCAAAAAACTCATTTCTGACAAAGTTGCCCAAAGGCATCTCAGAAGTGTGCCACTTGCACCCTGAGTTAGAAAACGTCGAGAAACGGTCGTTTCAGCTAGCGCTGTGCTTCTACACATGTATTTGCTGAACGGTGAAAGCGCACAGTAATGCACTTTTCTCCCAGCAAATACACTGTTTCTAAGGAAATGGGAACACACTGAGGAGACACTTGTGGGAGCTACTGTGACTAAAACTGAGCTTCCCTACGCACAGGGAAGCAAGAGAAATGCTGATGTCATCAAGCCCAGTTACATACTCAGAATCTGTACTACTGCGCAAATAGGCATGTCTCTTTAGGCAAAAAACTCATTTCTGACAAAGTTGCCCAAATGCATCTCAGAAGTGTGCAACTTGTTCCCTGAGTTAGAAAACGTCGAGAAACGTTTGTTTCTGCTAGCGCTGTGCTTTTACACATGTATTTGCTGAACGGTGAAAGCGCACAGTAATGCACTTCTCTCCCAGCAAATACACTGTTTCTAAGGAACTGGGAACACACTGAGGAGACACTTGTGGGAGCTACTGTGACTAAAACTGAGCTTCCCTACGCACAGGGAAGCAAGAGAAATGCTGATTTCATCAAGCCCAGTTACATACTCAGAATCTGTACTACTGCGCAAATAGGCATGTCTCTTAGGCAAAAAACTCATTTTTGAGAAAGTTACCGAAATGCTTCTCAGAAGTGTGCAACTTGTTCCCTGAGTTCGAAAACGTCGAAAAACGTTCGTTTCTGCTAGCGCTGTGCTTCTACACATGTATTTGCTGAATGGTGAAAGCACACAGTAATGAACTTTTCTCCCAGCAAATACAGTGTTTCTAAGGAAATGGGAACACACTGAGGAGACACTTGTGGGAGCTGCTGTGACTAAAACTGAGCTTCCCTACGCACAGGAAAGCAAGAGAATTGCTGATTTCATCAAGCCCAGTTACATACTCAGAATCTGTACTACTACGCAAATAGGCATGTCTCTGTAGGCAAAAAACTCATTTTTGAGAAAGTTAACGAAATGCATCTCAGAAGTGTGCAACTTGTTCCCTGAGTAAGAAAACATCGAGAAACGGTCGATTCTGCTAGCGCTGTGCTTCTACACATGTATTTGCTGAACGGTGAAAGCGCACAGTAATGCACTTTTCTCCCAGCAAATACACTATTTCTAAGGAAAAGGGAACACACTGAGGAGACACTTGTGGGAGCTACTGTGAATAAAACTGAGCTTCCCTACGCACAGGGAAGCAAGAGAAATGCTGATTTCATCAAGCCCAGTTACCTACTCAGAATCTGTACTACTGCGCAAATAGGCATGTCTCTGTAGGCAAAAAACTCATTTCTGACAAAGTTGCCCAAATGCATCTCAGAAGTGTGCAACTTGTTCCCTGAGTTAGAAAACGTCGAGAAACGGTCGTTTCTGCTAGCGCTGTGCTTCTACACATGTATTTGCTGAACGGTGAAAGCGCACAGTAATTCACTTTTCTCCCAGCAAATACACTGTTTCTAAGGAAATGGGAACACACTGAGGAGACACTTGTGGGAGCTACTGTGACTAAAACTGAGCTTCCCTATGCACAGGGAAGCAAGAGAAATGCTGATTTCATCAAGCCCAGTTACATACTCAGAATCTGTATTACTGCGCAAATAGGCATGTCTCTGTAGGCAAAAAACTCATTTCTGACAAAGTTGCCCAAAGGCATCTCAGAAGTGTGCAACTTGTTCCCTGAGGTAGAAAACGTCGAGAAACGGTCTTTTCTGCCAGCGCTGTGCTTCTACACATGTACTTGCTGAACGGTGAAAGCGCACAGCAATGTACTTTTCTCCCAGCAAATACTCTGTTTCTAAGGAAATGGGAACACACTGAGGAGACACTTGTGGGAGCTACTGTGACTAAAACTGAGCTTCCCTACGCACAGGGAAGCAAGAGAATGCTGATTTCATCAAGCCCAGTTACATACTCAGAATCTGTACTACTGCGCAAATAGGCATGTCTCTGTAGGCAAAAAACTCATTTCTGACAAAGTTGCCCAAATGCATCTCAGAAGTGGGCAACTTGTTCCCTGAGTTAGAAAACGTCGAGAAACGGTCGTTTCTGCTAGCGCTGTGCTTCTACACATGTATTTGCTGAACGGTGAAAGCGCACAGTAATGCACTTTTCTCCCAGCAAATGCACTGTTTCTAAGGAAATGGGAACACACTGAGGAGACACTTGTGGGAGCTACTATGACTAAAACTGAGCTTCCCTACGCACAGGGAAGCAAAAGAAATGCTGATTTCATCAAGCCCAGTTACATACTCAGAATCTGTACTACTGCGCAAATAGGCATGTCTCTTTAGGCAAAAGACTCATTTCTGACAAAGTTGCCCAAATGCATCTCAGAAGTGTGCAACTTGTTCCCTGAGTTAGAAAACGTCGAGAAACGTTCGTTTCTGCTAGCGCTGTGCTTCTACACATGTATTTGCTGAACGGTGAAAGCGCACAGTAATGCACTTTTCTCCCAGCAAATACACTGTTTCTAAGGAAATGGGAACACACTGAGGCGACACTTGTGGGAGCTACTGTGACTAAAACTGAGCTTCCCTACGCACAGGGAAGCAAGAGAAATGCTGATTTCATCAAGCCCAGTTACATACTCAGAATCTGTACTACTGCGCAAATAGGCATGTCTCTGTAGGCAAAAAACTCATTTCTGACAAAGTTGCCCAAAAGCATCTCAGAAGTGTGCCACTTGCTCCCTGAGTTAGAAAACGTCGAGAAACGGTCGTTTCAGCTAGCGCTGTGCTTCTACACATGTATTTGCTGAACGGTGAAAGCGCACAGTAATGCACTTTTCTCCCAGCAAACACACTGTTTCTAAGGAAATGGGAACACACTGAGGAGACACTTGTGGGAGCTACTGTGACTAAAACTGAGCTTCCCTACGCACAGGGAAGCAAGAGAAATGCTGATGTCATCAAGCCCAGTTACATACTCAGAATCTGTACTACTGCGCAAATAGGCATGTCTCTGTAGGCAGAAAACTCATTTCTGACAAAGTTGCCCGAAGGCATCTCAGAAGTGTGCAACTTGCTCCCTGAGTTAGAAAACGTCGAGAAACGGTCGTTTCAGCTAGCGCTGTGCTTCTACACATGTATTTGCTGAACGGTGAAAGCGCACAGTAATGCACTTTTCTCCCAGCAAACACACTGTTTCTAAGGAAATGGGAACACACTGAGGAGACACTTGTGGGAGCTACTGTGACTAAAACTGAGCTTCCCTACGCACAGGGAAGCAAGAGAAATGCTGATGTCATCAAGCCCAGTTACATACTCAGAATCTGTACTACTGCGCAAATAGGCATGTCTCTGTAGGCAGAAAACTCATTTCTGACAAAGTTGCCCAAATGCATCTCAGAAGTGTGCAACTTGTTCCCTGAGTTAGAAAACGTCGAGAAAGGTCGTTTCGGCTAGCGCTGTGCTTCTACACATGTATTTGCTGAACGGTGAAAGCGCACAGTAATTCACTTTTATCTCAGCAAATACACTGTATCTAAGGAAATGGGAACACACTGAGGAGACACTTGTGGGAGCTACTGTGACTAAAACTGAGCTTCCCTACGCACAGGAAAGCAAGAGAAATGCTGATTTCATCAAGCCCAGTTACATACTCAGAATCTGTACTACTGCGCAAATAGGCATGTCTCTGTAGGCAAAAAACTCATTTCTGACAAAGTTGCCCAAAGGCATCTCAGAAGTGTGCAACTTGTTCCCTGAGTTAGAAAACGTCGAGAAACGGTCGTTTCTGCTAGCGTTGTTCTTCTCCACATGTATTTGCTGAACGGTGAAAGCGCACAGTAATGCACTTTTCTCCCAGCAAATACACTGTTTCTAAGGAACTGGGAACACACTGAGGAGACACTTGTGGGAGCTACTGTGACTAAAACTGAGCTTCCCTACGCACAGGGAAGCTAGAGAAATGCTGATTTCATCAAGCCCAGTTACATACTCAGAATCTGTACTACTGCGCAAATAGGCATGTCTCTGTAGGCAGAAAACTCATTTCTAACAAAGTTGCCCAAATGCATCTCAGAAGTGTGCAACTTGTTCCCTGAGTTAGAAACGTAGAGAAAGGTCATTTCTGCTAGCGCTGTGCTTCTACACATGTATTTGCTGAACGGTGAAAGCGCACAGTAATGCACTTTTCTCCCAGCAAATACACTGTTTCTAAGGAAATGGGAACACACTGAGGCGACACTTGTGGGAGCTACTGTGACTAAAACTGAGCTTCCCTACGCACAGGGAAGCAAGAGAAATGCTGATTTCATCAAGCCCAGTTACATACTCAGAATCTGTACTACTGCGCAAATAGGCATGTCTCTGTAGGCAAAAAACTCATTTCTGACAAAGTTGCCCAAAAGCATCTCAGAAGTGTGCCACTTGCTCCCTGAGTTAGAAAACGTCGAGAAACGGTCGTTTCAGCTAGCGCTGTGCTTCTACACATGTATTTGCTGAACGGTGAAAGCGCACAGTAATGCACTTTTCTCCCAGCAAACACACTGTTTCTAAGGAAATGGGAACACACTGAGGAGACACTTGTGGGAGCTACTGTGACTAAAACTGAGCTTCCCTACGCACAGGGAAGCAAGAGAAATGCTGATGTCATCAAGCCCAGTTACATACTCAGAATCTGTACTACTGCGCAAATAGGCATGTCTCTGTAGGCAGAAAACTCATTTCTGACAAAGTTGCCCAAAGGCATCTCAGAAGTGTGCAACTTGCTCCCTGAGTTAGAAAACGTCGAGAAACGGTCGTTTCAGCTAGCGCTGTGCTTCTACACATGTATTTGCTGAACGGTGAAAGCGCACAGTAATGCACTTTTCTCCCAGCAAACACACTGTTTCTAAGGAAATGGGAACACACTGAGGAGACACTTGTGGGAGCTACTGTGACTAAAACTGAGCTTCCCTACGCACAGGGAAGCAAGAGAAATGCTGATGTCATCAAGCCCAGTTACATACTCAGAATCTGTACTACTGCGCAAATAGGCATGTCTCTGTAGGCAGAAAACTCATTTCTGACAAAGTTGCCCAAATGCATCTCAGAAGTGTGCAACTTGTTCCCTGAGTTAGAAAACGTCGAGAAAGGTCGTTTCGGCTAGCGCTGTGCTTCTACACATGTATTTGCTGAACGGTGAAAGCGCACAGTAATTCACTTTTATCTCAGCAAATACACTGTATCTAAGGAAATGGGAACACACTGAGGAGACACTTGTGGGAGCTACTGTGACTAAAACTGAGCTTCCCTACGCACAGGAAAGCAAGAGAAATGCTGATTTCATCAAGCCCAGTTACATACTCAGAATCTGTACTACTGCGCAAATAGGCATGTCTCTGTAGGCAAAAAACTCATTTCTGACAAAGTTGCCCAAAGGCATCTCAGAAGTGTGCAACTTGTTCCCTGAGTTAGAAAACGTCGAGAAACGGTCGTTTCTGCTAGCGTTGTTCTTCTCCACATGTATTTGCTGAACGGTGAAAGCGCACAGTAATGCACTTTTCTCCCAGCAATACACTGTTTCTAAGGAACTGGGAACACACTGAGGAGACACTTGTGGGAGCTACTGTGACTAAAACTGAGCTTCCCTACGCACAGGGAAGCTAGAGAAATGCTGATTTCATCAAGCCCAGTTACATACTCAGAATCTGTACTACTGCGCAAATAGGCATGTCTCTGTAGGCAGAAAACTCATTTCTAACAAAGTTGCCCAAATGCATCTCAGAAGTGTGCAACTTGTTCCCTGAGTTAGAAAACGTAGAGAAAGGTCATTTCTGCTAGCGCTGTGCTTCTACACATGTATTTGCTGAACGGTGAAAGCACACAGTAATGCACTTTTCTCCCAGCAAATACACTGTTTCTAAGGAAATGGGAACACACTGAGGAGACACTTGTGGGAGCTACTGTGACTAAAACTGAGCTTCCCTACGCACAGGGAAGCAAGAGAAATGCTGATTTCATCAAGCCCAGTTACATACTCAGAATCTGTACTACTGCGCAAATAGGCATGTCTCTGTAGGCAGAAAACTCATTTCTGACAAAGTTGCCCAAATGCATCTCAGAAGTGTGCAACTTGTTCCCTGAGTTAGAAAACGTCGAGAAACGGTCGTTTCAGCTAGCGCTGTGCTTCTACACATGTATTTGCTGAACGGTGAAAGCGCACAGTAATGCACTTTTCTCCCAGCAAATAGACTGTTTCTAAGGAAATGGGAACACACTGAGGAGACACTTGTGGGAGCTACTGTGACTAAAACTGAGCTTCCCTACGCACAGGGAAGCAAGAGAAATGCTGATTTCATCAAGCCAGTTACATACTCAGAATCTGTACTACTGCGCAAATAGGCATGTCTCTGTAGGCAAAAAACTCATTTCTGACAAAGTTGCCCAAATGCATCTCAGAAGTGTGCAACTTGTTCCCTGAGTTAGAAAATGTCGAGAAACGGTCGTTTCTGCTAGCGTTGTGCTTCTACACATGTATTTGCTGAACGGTGAAAGCGCACAGTAATGCACTTTTCTCCCAGCAAATACACTGTTTCTAAGGAAATGGGAACACACTGAGGAGACACTTGTGGGAGCTACTGTGACTAAAACTGAGCTTCCCTACGCACAGGGAAGCAAGAGAAATGCTGATTTCATCAAGCCCAGTTACATACTCAGAATCTGTACTGATGCGCAAATAGGCATGTCTCTTTAGGCAAAAAACTCATTTCTGACAAAGTTGCCCAAATGCATCTCAGAGGTGTGCAACTTGTTCCCTGAGTTAGAAAACGTCGAGAAAGGTCGTTTCTGTTAGCGCTGTGCTTCTACACATGTATTTGCTGAACGGTTAAAGCGCACAGTAATGCACTTTTCTCCCAGCAAATACACTGTTTCTAAGGAAATGGGAACACACTGAGGAGACACTTGTGGGAGCTACTGTGACTAAAACTGAGCTTCCCTACGCACAGGGAAGCAAGAGAATGCTGATTTCATCAAGCCCAGTTACCTACTCAGAATCTGTACTACTGCGCAAATAGGCATGTCTCTGTAGGCAAAAAACTCATTTCTGACAAAGTTGCCCAAAGGCATCTCAGAAGTGTGCAACTTGTTCCCTGAGTTAGAAAACGTCGAGAAA
Organism: Acomys minous; assembly: GCF_964271855.1. Classification (NCBI taxonomy): domain Eukaryota; kingdom Metazoa; phylum Chordata; class Mammalia; order Rodentia; family Muridae; genus Acomys; species Acomys minous. The sequence continues at coordinate 1,203,782 of NW_028182180.1, forward strand.
CGGTCGTTTCTGCTAGCGTTGTTCTTCTCCACATGTATTTGCTGAACGGTGAAAGCGCACAGTAATGCACTTTTCTCCCAGCAAATACACTGTTTCTAAGGAACTGGGAACACACTGAGGAGACACTTGTGGGAGCTACTGTGACTAAAACTGAGCTTCCCTACGCACAGGGAAGCTAGAGAAATGCTGATTTCATCAAGCCCAGTTACATACTCAGAATCTGTACTACTGCGCAAATAGGCATGTCTCTGTAGGCAGAAAACTCATTTCTAACAAAGTTGCCCAAATGCATCTCAGAAGTGTGCAACTTGTTCCCTGAGTTAGAAAACGTAGAGAAAGGTCATTTCTGCTAGCGCTGTGCTTCTACACATGTATTTGCTGAACGGTGAAAGCACACAGTAATGCACTTTTCTCCCAGCAAATACACTGTTTCTAAGGAAATGGGAACACACTGAGGAGACACTTGTGGGAGCTACTGTGACTAAAACTGAGCTTCCCTACGCACAGGGAAGCAAGAGAAATGCTGATTTCATCAAGCCCAGTTACATACTCAGAATCTGTACTACTGCGCAAATAGGCATGTCTCTGTAGGCAGAAAACTCATTTCTGACAAAGTTGCCCAAATGCATCTCAGAAGTGTGCAACTTGTTCCCTGAGTTAGAAAACGTCGAGAAACGGTCGTTTCAGCTAGCGCTGTGCTTCTACACATGTATTTGCTGAACGGTGAAAGCGCACAGTAATGCACTTTTCTCCCAGCAAATAGACTGTTTCTAAGGAAATGGGAACACACTGAGGAGACACTTGTGGGAGCTACTGTGACTAAAACTGAGCTTCCCTACGCACAGGGAAGCAAGAGAAATGCTGATTTCATCAAGCCAGTTACATACTCAGAATCTGTACTACTGCGCAAATAGGCATGTCTCTGTAGGCAAAAAACTCATTTCTGACAAAGTTGCCCAAATGCATCTCAGAAGTGTGCAACTTGTTCCCTGAGTTAGAAAATGTCGAGAAACGGTCGTTTCTGCTAGCGTTGTGCTTCTACACATGTATTTGCTGAACGGTGAAAGCGCACAGTAATGCACTTTTCTCCCAGCAAATACACTGTTTCTAAGGAAATGGGAACACACTGAGGAGACATTTGTGGGAGCTACTGTGACTAAAACTGAGCTTCCCTACGCACAGGGAAGCAAGAGAATGCTGATTTCATCAAGCCCAGTTACCTACTCAGAATCTGTACTACTGCGCAAATAGGCATGTCTCTGTAGGCAAAAAACTCATTTCTGACAAAGTTGCCCAAATGCATCTCAGAAGTGTGCAACTTGTTCCCTGAGTTAGAAAACGTCGAAAAACGTTCGTTTCTGCTAGCGCTGTGGTTCTACACATGTATTTGCTGAATGGTGAAAGCACACAGTAATGAACTTTTCTCCCAGCAAATACACTGTTTCTAAGGAAATGGGAACACACTGAGGAGACACTTGTGGGAGCTACTGTGACTAAAACTGAGCTTCCCTACGCACAGGGAAGCAAGAGAAATGCTGATTTCATGAAGCCCAGTTACATACTCAGAATCTGTACTACTACGCAAATAGGCATGTCTCTGTAGGCAAAAAACTCATTTTTGAGAAAGTTAACGAAATGCATCTCAGAAGTGTGCAACTTGTTCCCTGAGTTAGAAAACATCGAGAAACGGTCGATTCTGCTAGCGCTGTGCTTCTACACATGTATTTGCTGAACGGTGAATGCGCACAGTAATGCACTTTTCTCCCAGCAAATACACTATTTCTAAGGAAAAGGGAACACACTGAGGAGACACTTGTGGGAGCTACTGTGAATAAAACTGAGCTTCCCTACGCACAGGGAAGCAAGAGAAATGCTGATTTCATCAAGCCCAGTTACCTACTCAGAATCTGTACTACTGCGCAAATAGGCATGTCTCTGTAGGCAAAAAACTCATTTCTGACAAAGTTGCCCAAAGGCATCTCAGAAGTGTGCAACTTGTTCCCTGAGTTAGAAAACGTCGAGAAACGGTCGTTTCTGCTAGCGTTGTTCTTCTCCACATGTATTTGCTGAACGGTGAAAGCGCACAGTAATGCACTTTTCTCCCAGCAAATACACTGTTTCTAAGGAACTGGGAACACACTGAGGAGACACTTGTGGGAGCTACTGTGACTAAAACTGAGCTTCCCTACGCACAGGGAAGCTAGAGAAATGCTGATTTCATCAAGCCCAGTTACATACTCAGAATCTGTACTACTGCGCAAATAGGCATGTCTCTGTAGGCAGAAAACTCATTTCTAACAAAGTTGCCCAAATGCATCTCAGAAGTGTGCAACTTGTTCCCTGAGTTAGAAAACGTAGAGAAAGGTCATTTCTGCTAGCGCTGTGCTTCTACACATGTATTTGCTGAACGGTGAAAGCACACAGTAATGCACTTTTCTCCCAGCAAATACACTGTTTCTAAGGAAATGGGAACACACTGAGGAGACACTTGTGGGAGCTACTGTGACTAAAACTGAGCTTCCCTACGCACAGGGAAGCAAGAGAAATGCTGATTTCATCAAGCCCAGTTACATACTCAGAATCTGTACTACTGCGCAAATAGGCATGTCTCTGTAGGCAGAAAACTCATTTCTGACAAAGTTGCCCAAATGCATCTCAGAAGTGTGCAACTTGTTCCCTGAGTTAGAAAACGTCGAGAAACGGTCGTTTCAGCTAGCGCTGTGCTTCTACACATGTATTTGCTGAACGGTGAAAGCGCACAGTAATGCACTTTTCTCCCAGCAAATAGACTGTTTCTAAGGAAATGGGAACACACTGAGGAGACACTTGTGGGAGCTACTGTGACTAAAACTGAGCTTCCCTACGCACAGGGAAGCAAGAGAAATGCTGATTTCATCAAGCCAGTTACATACTCAGAATCTGTACTACTGCGCAAATAGGCATGTCTCTGTAGGCAAAAAACTCATTTCTGACAAAGTTGCCCAAATGCATCTCAGAAGTGTGCAACTTGTTCCCTGAGTTAGAAAATGTCGAGAAACGGTCGTTTCTGCTAGCGTTGTGCTTCTACACATGTATTTGCTGAACGGTGAAAGCGCACAGTAATGCACTTTTCTCCCAGCAAATACACTGTTTCTAAGGAAATGGGAACACACTGAGGAGACACTTGTGGGAGCTACTGTGACTAAAACTGAGCTTCCCTACGCACAGGGAAGCAAGAGAAATGCTGATTTCATCAAGCCCAGTTACATACTCAGAATCTGTACTGCTGCGCAAATAGGCATGTCTCTTTAGGCAAAAAACTCATTTCTGACAAAGTTGCCCAAATGCATCTCAGAGGTGTGCAACTTGTTCCCTGAGTTAGAAAACGTCGAGAAAGGTCGTTTCTGTTAGCGCTGTGCTTCTACACATGTATTTGCTGAACGGTTAAAGCGCACAGTAATGCACTTTTCTCCCAGCAAATACACTGTTTCTAAGGAAATGGGAACACACTGAGGAGACACTTGTGGGAGCTACTGTGACTAAAACTGAGCTTCCCTACGCACAGGGAAGCAAGAGAATGCTGATTTCATCAAGCCCAGTTACCTACTCAGAATCTGTACTACTGCGCAAATAGGCATGTCTCTGTAGGCAAAAAACTCATTTCTGACAAAGTTGCCCAAATGCATCTCAGAAGTGTGCAACTTGTTCCCTGAGTTAGAAAACGTCGAAAAACGTTCGTTTCTGCTAGCGCTGTGGTTCTACACATGTATTTGCTGAATGGTGAAAGCACACAGTAATGAACTTTTCTCCCAGCAAATACACTGTTTCTAAGGAAATGGGAACACACTGAGGAGACACTTGTGGGAGCTACTGTGACTAAAACTGAGCTTCCCTACGCACAGGGAAGCAAGAGAAATGCTGATTTCATGAAGCCCAGTTACATACTCAGAATCTGTACTACTACGCAAATAGGCATGTCTCTGTAGGCAAAAAACTCATTTTTGAGAAAGTTAACGAAATGCATCTCAGAAGTGTGCAACTTGTTCCCTGAGTTAGAAAACATCGAGAAACGGTCGATTCTGCTAGCGCTGTGCTTCTACACATGTATTTGCTGAACGGTGAATGCGCACAGTAATGCACTTTTCTCCCAGCAAATACACTATTTCTAAGGAAAAGGGAACACACTGAGGAGACACTTGTGGGAGCTACTGTGAATAAAACTGAGCTTCCCTACGCACAGGGAAGCAAGAGAAATGCTGATTTCATCAAGCCCAGTTACCTACTCAGAATCTGTACTACTGCGCAAATAGGCATGTCTCTGTAGGCAAAAAACTCATTTCTGACAAAGTTGCCCAAATGCATCTCAGAAGTGTGCAACTTGTTCCCTGAGTTAGAAAACGTCGAGAAACGGTCGTTTCTGCTAGCGCTGTGCTTCTACACATGTATTTGCTGAACGGTGAAAGCGCACAGTAATGCACTTTTCTCCCAGCAAATACACTGTTTCTAAGGAAATGGGAACACACTGAGGAGACACTTGTGGGAGCTACTGTGACTAAAACTGAGCTTCCCTACGCACAGGGAAGCAAGAGAAATGCTGATTTCATCAAGCCCAGTTACATACTCAGAATCTGTACTGCTGCGCAAATAGGCATGTCTCTTTAGGCAAAAAACTCATTTCTGACAAAGTTGCCCAAAGGCATCTCAGAAGTGTGCAACTTGCTCCCTGAGTTAGAAAACGTCGAGAAAGGTCGTTTCTGTTAGCGCTGTGCTTCTACACATGTATTTGCTGAATGGTGAAAGCGCACAGTAATGCACTTTTCTCCCAGCAAATACACTGTTTCTAAGGAAATGGGAACACACTGAGGAGACACTTGTGGGAGCTACTGTGACTAAAACTGAGCTTCCCTACGCACAGGGAAGCAAGAGAAATGCTGATTTCATCAAGCCCAGTTACATACTCAGAATCTGTACTACTGCGCAAATAGGCATGTCTCTTAGGCAAAAAACTCATTTTTGAGAAAGTTACCGAAATGCATCTCAGAAGTGTGCAACTTGTTCCCTGAGTTCGAAAACGTCGAAAAACGTTCGTTTCTGCTAGCGCTGTGCTTCTACACATGTATTTGCTGAATGGTGAAAGCACACAGTAATGAACTTTTCTCCCAGCAAATACACTGTTTCTAAGGAAATGGGAACACACTGAGGAGACACTTGTGGGAGCTACTGTGACTAAAACTGAGCTTCCCTACACACAGGGAAGCAAGAGAAATGCTGATTTCATCAAGCCCAGTTACATACTCAGAATCTGTACTACTATTCAAATAGGCATGTCTCTGTAGGTAAAAAACTCATTTTTGAGAAAGTTAACGAAATGCATCTCAGAAGTGTGCAACTTGTTCCCTGAGTTAGAAAACATCGAGAAACGGTCGATTCTGCTAGCGCTGTGCTTCTACACATGTATTTGCTGAACGGTGAAAGCGCACAGTAATGCACTTTTCTCCCAGCAAATACACTATTTCTAAGGAAAAGGGAACACACTGAGGAGACACTTGTGGGAGCTACTGTGAATAAAACTGAGCTTCCCTACGCACAGGGAAGCAAGAGAAATGCTGATTTCATCAAGCCCAGTTACCTACTCAGAATCTGTACTACTGCGCAAATAGGCATGTCTCTGTAGGCAAAAAACTCATTTCTGACAAAGTTGCCCAAATGCATCTCAGAAGTGTGCAACTTGTTCCCTGAGTTAGAAAACGTCGAGAAACGGTCGTTTCTGCTAGCGCTGTGCTTCTACACATGTATTTGCTGAACGGTGAAAGCGAACATTAATGCACTTTTCTCCCAGCAAATACACTGTTTCTAAGGAAATGGGAACACACTGAGGAGACACTTGTGGGAGCTACTGTGACTAAAACTGAGCTTCCCTATGCACAGGGAAGCAAGAGAAAGGCTGATTTCATCAAGCCCAGTTACATACTCAGAATCTGTACTACTGCGCAAATAGGCATGTCTCTGTAGGCAAAAAACTCATTTCTGACAAAGTTGCCCAAAGGCATCTCAGAAGTGGGCAACTTGTTCCCTGAGTTAGAAAACGTCGAGAAACGGTCGTTTCAGCTAGCGCTGTGCTTCTACACATGTATTTGCTGAACGGTGAAAGCGCACAGTAATGCACTTTTCTCCCAGCAAATACACTGTTTCTAAGGAAATGGGAACACACTGAGGAGACACTTGTGGGAGCTACTATGACTAAAACTGAGCTTCCCTACGCACAGGGAAGCAAGAGAAATGCTGATTTCATCAAGCCCAGTTACATACTCAGAATCTGTACTACTGCGCAAATAGGCATGTCTCTTTAGGCAAAAAACTCATTTCTGACAAAGTTGCCCAAATGCATCTCAGAAGTGTGCAACTTGTTCCCTGAGTTAGAAAACGTCGAGAAACGTTCGTTTCTGCTAGCGCTGTGCTTCTACACATGTATTTGCTGAACGGTGAAAGCGCACAGTAATGCACTTTTCTCCCAGCAAATACACTGTTTCTAAGGAAATGGGAACACACTGAGGCGACACTTGTGGGAGCTACTGTGACTAAAACTGAGCTTCCCTATGCACAGGGAAGCAAGAGAAATGCTGATTTCATCAAGCCCAGTTACATACTCAGAATCTGTACTACTGCGCAAATAGGCATGTCTCTGTAGGCAAAAAACTCATTTCTGACAAAGTTGCCCAAAGGCATCTCAGAAGTGTGCCACTTGCTCCCTGAGTTAGAAAACGTCGAGAAACGGTCGTTTCAGCTAGCGCTGTGCTTCTACACATGTATTTGCTGAACGGTGAAAGCGCACAGTAATGCACTTTTCTCCCAGCAAATACACTGTTTCTAAGGAAATGGGAACACACTGAGGAGACACTTGTGGGAGCTACTGTGACTAAAACTGAGCTTCCCTACGCACAGGGAAGCAAGAGAAATGCTGATGTCATCAAGCCCAGTTACATACTCAGAATCTGTACTACTGCGCAAATAGGCATGTCTCTTTAGGCAAAAAACTCATTTCTGACAAAGTTGCCCAAATGCATCTCAGAAGTGTGCAACTTGTTCCCTGAGTTAGAAAACGTCGAGAAACGTTTGTTTCTGCTAGCGCTGTGCTTCTACACATGTATTTGCTTAACGGTGAAAGCGCACAGTAATGCACTTCTCTCCCAGCAAATACACTGTTTCTAAGGAACTGGGAACACACTGAGGAGACACTTGTGGGAGCTACTGTGACTAAAACTGAGCTTCCCTACGCACAGGGAAGCAAGAGAAATGCTGATTTCATCAAGCCCAGTTACATACTCAGAATCTGTACTACTGCGCAAATAGGCATGTCTCTTAGGCAAAAAACTCATTTTTGAGAAAGTTACCGAAATGCATCTCAGAAGTGTGCAACTTGTTCCCTGAGTTCGAAAACGTCGAAAAACGTTCGTTTCTGCTAGCGCTGTGCTTCTACACATGTATTTGCTGAATGGTGAAAGCACACAGTAATGAACTTTTCTCCCAGCAAATACACTGTTTCTAAGGAAATGGGAACACACTGAGGAGACACTTGTGGGAGCTACTGTGACTAAAACTGAGCTTCCCTACGCACAGGGAAGCAAGAGAAATGCTGATTTCATCAAGCCCAGTTACATACTCAGAATCTGTACTACTACGCAAATAGGCATGTCTCTGTAGGCAAAAAACTCATTTTTGAGAAAGTTAACGAAATGCATCTCAGAAGTGTGCAACTTGTTCCCTGAGTTAGAAAACATCGAGAAACGGTCGATTCTGCTAGCGCTGTGCTTCTACACATGTATTGGCTGAACGGTGAAAGCGCACAGTAATGCACTTTTCTCCCAGCAAATACACTATTTCTGAGGAAAAGGGAACACACTGAGGAGACACTTGTGGGAGCTACTGTGAATAAAACTGAGCTTCCCTACGCACAGGGAAGCAAGAGAAATGCTGATTTCATCAAGCCCAGTTACCTACTCAGAATCTGTACTACTGCGCAAATAGGCATGTCTCTGTAGGCAAAAAACTCATTTCTGACAAAGTTGCCCAAATGCATCTCAGAAGTGTGCAACTTGTTCCCTGAGTTAGAAAACGTCGAGAAACGGTCGTTTCTGCTAGCGCTGTGCTTCTACACATGTATTTGCTGAACGGTGAAAGCGCACAGTAATTCACTTTTCTCCCAGCAAATACACTGTTTCTAAGGAAATGGGAACACACTGAGGAGACACTTGTGGGAGCTACTGTGACTAAAACTGAGCTTCCCTATGCACAGGGAAGCAAGACAAATGCTGATTTCATCAAGCCCAGTTACATACTCAGAATCTGTACTACTGCGCAAATAGGCATGTCTCTGTAGGCAAAAAACTCATTTCTGACAAAGTTGCCCAAAGGCATCTCAGAAGTGTGCAACTTGTTCCCTGAGGTACAAAACGTCGAGAAACGGTCTTTTCTGCCAGCGCTGTGCTTCTACACATGTACTTGCTGAACAGTGAAAGCGCACAGCAATGTACTTTTCTCCCAGCAAATACTCTGTTTCTAAGGAAATGGGAACACACTGAGGAGACACTTGTGGGAGCTACTGTGACTAAAACTGAGCTTCCCTACGCACAGGGAAGCAAGAGAATGCTGATTTCATCAAGCCCAGTTACATACTCAGAATCTGTACTACTGCGCAAATAGGCATGTCTCTTTAGGCAAAAAACTCATTTCTGACAAAGTTGCCCAAATGCATCTCAGAAGTGGGCAACTTGTTCCCTGAGTTAGAAAACATCGAGAAACGGTCGTTTCAGCTAGCGCTGTGCTTCTACACATGTATTTGCTGAACGGTGAAAGCGCACAGTAATGCACTTTTCTCCCAGCAAATACTCTGTTTCTAAGGAAATGGGAACACACTGAGGAGACACTTGTGGGAGCTACTATGACTAAAACTGAGCTTCCCTACGCACAGGGAAGCAAGAGAAATGCTGATTTCATCAAGCCCAGTTACATACTCAGAATCTGTACTACTGCGCAAATAGGCATGTCTCTTTAGGCAAAAAACTCATTTCTGACAAAGTTGCCCAAATGCATCTCAGAAGTGTGCAACTTGTTCCCTGAGTTAGAAAACGTCGAGAAACGTTCGTTTCTGCTAGCGCTGTGCTTCTACACATGTATTTGCTGAACGGTGAAAGCGCACAGTAATGCACTTTTCTCCCAGCAAATACACTGTTTCTAAGGAAATGGGAACACACTGAGGCGACACTTGTGGGAGCTACTGTGACTAAAACTGAGCTTCCCTACGCACTGGGAAGCAAGAGAAATGCTGATTTCATCAAGCCCAGTTACATACTCAGAATCTGTACTACTGCGCAAATAGGCATGTCTCTGTAGGCAAAAAACTCATTTCTGACAAAGTTGCCCAAATGCATCTCAGAAGTGTGCAACTTGTTCCCTGAGTTAGAAAACGTGGAGAAACGGTCGTTTCTGCTAGCGTTGTGCTTCTACACATGTATTTGCTGAACGGTGAAAGCGCACAGTAATGCACTTTTCTCCCAGCAAATAGACTGTTTCTAAGGAAATGGGAACACACTGAGGAGACACTTGTGGGAGCTACTGTGACTAAAACTGAGCTTCCCTACGCACAGGGAAGCAAGAGAAATGCTGATTTCATCAAGCCAGTTACATACTCAGAATCTGTACTACTGCGCAAATAGGCATGTCTCTGTAGGCAAAAAACTCATTTCTGACAAAGTTGCCCAAATGTATCTCAGAAGTGTGCAACTTGTTCCCTGAGTTAGAAAATGTCGAGAAACGGTCGTTTCTGCTAGCGTTGTGCTTCTACACATGTATTTGCTGAACGGTGAAAGCGCACAGTAATGCACTTTTCTCCCAGCAAATACACTGTTTCTAAGGAAATGGGAACACACTGAGGAGACACTTGTGGGAGCTACTGTGACTAAAACTGAGCTTCCCTACGCACAGGGAAGCAAGAGAAATGCTGATTTCATCAAGCCCAGTTACATACTCAGAATCTGTACTGCTGCGCAAATAGGCATGTCTCTTTGGGCAAAAAACTCATTTCTGACAAAGTTGCCCAAATGCATCTCAGAAGTGTGCAACTTGTTCCCTGAGTTAGAAAACGTCGAGAAAGGTCGTTTCTGTTAGCGCTGTGCTTCTACACATGTATTTGCTGAACGATGAAAGCGCACAGCAATGCACTTTTCTCCCAGCAAATGCACTGTTTCTAAGGAAATGGGAACACACTGAGGAGACACTTGTGGGAGCTACTGTGACTAAAACTGAGCTTCCCTACGCACAGGGAAGCATGAGAAATGATGATTTCATCAAGCCCAGTTACATACTCAGAATCTGTACTACTGCGCAAATAGGCATGTCTCTGTAGGCAAAAAACTCATTTTTGACAAAGTTGCCCAAATGCCTCTCAGAAGTGTGCAACTTGTTCCCTGAGTTAGAAAACGTCGAGAAACGGTCATTTCTGCTAGCGTTGTGCTTATACACATGAATTTGATGAACGGTGAAAGCGCACAGTAATGCACTTTCTCCCAGCAAATACACTGTTTCTAAGGAAATGGGAACACACTGAGGAGACACTTGTGGGAGCTACTGTGACTAAAACTGAGCTTCCCTACACACAGGGAAGCAAGAGAAATGCTGATTTCATCAAGCCCAGTTACATACTCAGAATCTGTACTACTGCGCAAATAGGCATGTCTCTGTAGGCAAAAAACTCATTTCTGACAAAGTTGCCCAAATGCATCTCAGAAGTGTGCAACTTTTTCCCTGAGTTAGAAAACGTGGAGAAACGGTCGTTTCTGCTAGCGTTGTGCTTCTACACATGTATTTGCTGAACGGTGAAAGCGCACAGTAATGCACTTCTCTCCCAGCAAATACACTGTTTCTAAGGAAATGGGAACACACTGAGGAGACACTTGTGGGAGCTACTGTGACTAAAACTGAGCTTCCCTACGCACAGGGAAGCAAGAGAAATGCTGATTTCATCAAGCCCAGTTACATACTCAGAATCTGTACTACTGCGCAAATAGGCACGTCTCTGTAGGCAGAAAACTCATTTCTGACAAAGTTGCCTAAATGCATCTCAGAAGTGTGCAACTTGTTCCCTGAGTTAGAAAACGTCGAGAAAGGTCGTTTCTGCTAGCGCTGTGGTTCTACACATGTATTTGCTGAACGGTGAAAGCGCACAGTAATGCACTTTTCTCCCAGCAAATACACTGTATCTAAGGAAATGGGAACACACTGAGGAGACACTTGTGGGAGCTACTGTGACTAAAACTGAGCTTCCCTACGCACAGGGAAGCAAGAGAAATGCTGATTTCATCAAGCCAGTTACATACTCAGAATCTGTACTACTGCGCAAATAGGCATGTCTCTGTAGGCAAAAAACTCATTTCTGACAAAGTTGCCCAAATGCATCTCAGAAGTGTGCAACTTGTTCCCTGAGTTAGAAAACGTGGAGAAACGGTCGTTTCTGCTAGCGTTGCGCTTCTACACATGTATTTGCTGAACGGTGAAAGCACACAGTAATGTACTTTTCTCCCAGCAAATACACTGTTTCTAAGGAACTGGGAACACACTGAGGAGACACTTGTGGGAGCTACTGTGACTAAAACTGAGCTTCCCTACGCACAGGGAAGCAAGAGAAATGCTGATTTCATCAAGCCCAGTTACATACTCAGAATCTGTACTACTGCGCAAATAGGCATGTCTCTGTAGGCAAAAAACTCATTTCTGACAAAGTTGCCCAAATGCATCTCAGAAGTGTGCAACTTGTTCCCTGAGTTAGAAAACGTGGAGAAACGGTCGTTTCTGCTAGCGTTGTGCTTCTACACATGTATTTGCTGAACGGTGAAAGCGCACAGTAATGCACTTTTCTCCCAGCAAATACACTGTTTCTAAGGAAATGGGAACACACTGAGGAGACACTTGTGGGAGCTACTGTGACTAAAACTGAGCTTCCCTATGCACAGGGAAGCAAGAGAAATGCTGATTTCATCAAGCCCAGTTACATACTCAGAATCTGTACTACTGCGCAAATAGGCATGTCTCTTTAGGCAAAAAACTCACTTCTGACAAAGTTGCCCAAATGCATCTCAGAAGTGTGCAACTTGTTCCCTGAGTTAGAAAATGTCGAGAAACGGTCGTTTCTGCTAGCGTTGTGCTTCTACAAATGTATTTGCTGAACGGTGAAAGCGCACAGTAATGCACTTTTCTCCCAGCAAATACACTGTTTCTAAGGAAATGGGAACACACTGAGGAGACACTTGTGGGAGCTACTGTGACTAAAACTGAGCTTCCCTACGCACAGGGAAGCAAGAGAAATGCTGATTTCATCAAGCCCAGTTACATACTCAGAATCTGTACTACTGCGCAAATAGGCATGTCTCTGTAGGCAAAAAACTCATTTCTGACAAAGTTGCCCAAATGCATCTCAGAAGTGTGCAACTTGTTCCCTGAGTTAGAAAACGTCGAGAAACGGTCATTTCTGCTAGCGCTGTGCTTCTACACATGTATTTGCTGAACGGTGAAAGCGCACAGTAATGCACATTTCTCCCAGCAAATACACTGTTACTAGGGAAATGGGAACACACTGAGGAGACACTTGTGGGAGCTACTGTGACTAAAACTGAGCTTCCCTACGCACAGGGAAGCAAGAGAAATGCTGATTTCATCAAGCCCAGTTACATACTCAGAATCTGTACTACTGCGCAAATAGGCATGTCTCTGTAGGCAAAAAACTCATTTCTGACAAAGTTGCCCAAATGCATCTCAGAAGTGTGCAACTTGTTCCCTGAGTTAGAAAACGTGGAGAAACGGTCATTTCTGCTAGCGTTGTGCTTCTACACATGTATTTGCTGAACGGTGAAAGCGCACAGTAATGCACTTTTCTACCAGCAAATACACTGTTTCTAAGGAAATGGGAACACACTGAGGAGACACTTGTGGGAGCTACTGTGACTAAAACTGAGCTTCCCTACGCACAGGGAAGCAAGAGAAAGGCTGATTTCATCAAGCCCAGTTACATACTCAGAATCTGTACTACTGCGCAAATAGACATGTCTCTTTAGGCAAAAAACTCACTTCTGACAAAGTTGCCCAAATGCATCTCAGAAGTGTGCAACTTGTTCCCTGAGTTAGAAAATGTCGAGAAACGGTCGTTTCTGCTAGCGTTGTGCTTCTACACATGTATTTGCTGAACGGTGAAAGCGCACAGTAATGCACTTTTCTCCCAGCAAATACACTGTTTCTAAGGAAATGGGAACACACTGAGGAGACACTTGTGGGAGCTACTGTGACTAAAACTGAGCTTCCCTACGCACAGGGAAGCAAGAGAAATGCTGATTTCATCAAGCCCAGTTACATACTCAGAATCTGTACTACTGCGCAAATAGGCATGTCTCTGTAGGCAAAAAACTCATTTCTGACAAAGTTGCCCAAATGCATCTCAGAAGTGTGCAACTTGTTCCCTGAGTTAGAAAACGTCGAGAAACGGTCTTTTCTGCTAGCGCTGTGCTTCTACACATGTATTTGCTGAACGGTGAAAGCGCACAGTAATGCACATTTCTCCCAGCAAATACACTGTTACTAAGGAAATGGGAACACACTGAGGAGACACTTGTGGGAGCTACTGTGACTAAAACTGAGCTTCCCTACGCACAGGGAAGCAAGAGAAATGCTGATTTCATCAAGCCCAGTTACATACTCAGAATCTGTACTACTGCGCAAATAGGCATGTCTCTGTAGGCAAAAAACTCATTTCTGACAAAGTTGCCCAAATGCATCTCAGAAGTGTGCAACTTGTTCCCTGAGTTAGAAAACGTCGAGAAACGGTCGTTTCTGCTAGCGTTGTGCTTCTACACATGTATTTGCTGAACGGGGAAAGCGCACAGTAATGCACTTTTCTACCAGCAAATACACTGTTTCTAAGGAAATGGGAACACACTGAGGAGACACTTGTGGGAGCTACTGTGACTAAAACTGAGCTTCCCTACGCACAGGGAAGCAAGAGAAAGGCTGATTTCATCAAGCCCAGTTACATACTCAGAATCTGTACTACTGGGCAAATAGGCATGTCTCTTTAGGCAAAAAACTCACTTCTGACAAAGTTGCCCAAATGCATCTCAGAAGTGTGCAACTTGTTCCCTGAGTTAGAAAACATCGAGAAACGTTCGTTTCTGCTAGCGCTGTGCTTCTACACATGTATTTGCTGAACGGTGAAAGCGCACAGTAATGCACTTTTCTCCCAGCAAATACACTGTTTCTAAGGAAATGGGAACACACTGAGGAGACACTTGTGGGAGCTACTGTGACTAAAACTGAGCTTCCCTACGCACAGGGAAGCAAGAGAAATGCTGATTTCATCAAGCCCAGTTACATACTCAGAATCTGTACTACTGCGCAAATAGGCATGTCTCTGTAGGCAAAAAACTCATTTCTGACAAAGTTGCCCAAATGCATCTCAGAAGTGTGCAACTTGTTCCCTGAGTTAGAAAACGTCGAGAAACGGTCTTTTCTGCTAGCGCTGTGCTTCTACACATGTATTTGCTGAACGGTGAAAGCGCACAGTAATGCACATTTCTCCCAGCAAATACACTGTTACTAAGGAAATGGGAACACACTGAGGAGACACTTGTGGGAGCTACTGTGACTAAAACTGAGCTTCCCTACGCACAGGGAAGCAAGAGAAATGCTGATTTCATCAAGCCCAGTTACATACTCAGAATCTGTACTACTGCGCAAATAGGCATGTCTCTGTAGGCAAAAAACTCATTTCTGACAAAGTTGCCCAAATGCATCTCAGAAGTGTGCAACTTGTTCCCTGAGTTAGAAAACGTCGAGAAACGGTCGTTTCTGCTAGCGTTGTGCTTCTACACATGTATTTGCTGAACGGGGAAAGCGCACAGTAATGCACTTTTCTACCAGCAAATACACTGTTTCTAAGGAAATGGGAACACACTGAGGAGACACTTGTGGGAGCTACTGTGACTAAAACTGAGCTTCCCTACGCACAGGGAAGCAAGAGAAAGGCTGATTTCATCAAGCCCAGTTACATACTCAGAATCTGTACTACTGGGCAAATAGGCATGTCTCTTTAGGCAAAAAACTCACTTCTGACAAAGTTGCCCAAATGCATCTCAGAAGTGTGCAACTTGTTCCCTGAGTTAGAAAATGTCGAGAAACGGTCGTTTCTGCTAGCGTTGTGCTTCTACACATGTATTTGCTGAACGGTGAAAGCGCACAGTAATGCACTTTTCTCCCAGCAAATACACCGTTACTAAGGAAATGGGAACACACTGAGGAGACAGTTGTGGGAGCTACTGTGACTAAAACTGAGCTTCCCTACGCACAGGGAAACAAGAGAAATTCTGATTTCATCAAGCCCAATTACATACTCAGAATCTGTACTACTGCGCAAATTGGCATGTCTCCGTAGGCAAAAAACTCATTTCTGACAAAGTTGCCCAAATGCATCTCAGAAGTGTGCAACTTGTTCCCTGAGTTAGAAAACGTCGAGAAACGGTCGTTTCTGCTAGCGCTGTGCTTCTACACATGTATATGCTGAACGGTGAAAGCGCACAGTAATGCACTTTTCTCCCAGCAAATACACTGTTTCTAAGGAAATGGGAACACACTGAGGAGACACTTGTGGGAGCTACTGTGACTAAAACTGAGCTTCCCTACGCACAGGGAAGCAAGAGAAATGCTGATTTCATAAAGCCCAGATACATACTCAGAATCTGTACTACTGCGCAAATAGGCATGTCTCTGTAGGCAAAAAACTCATTTCTGACAAAGTTGCCCAAATGCATCTCAGAAGTGTGCAACTTGTTCCCTGAGTTAGAAAACGTCGAGAAACGGTCGTTTCTGCTAGCGTTGTGCTTCTACACATGTATTTGCTGAACGGTGAAAGCGCACAGTAATGCACTTTTCTCCCAGCAAATACACTGTTTCTAAGAAAATGGGAACACACTGAGGAGACACTTGTGGGAGCTACTGTGACTAAAACTGAGCTTCCCTACGCACAGGGAAGCAAGAGAAATGCTGATTGCATCAAGCCCAGTTACATACTCAGAATCTGTACTACTGTGCAAATAGGCATGTCTCTGTAGGAAAAAAACTCATTTCTGACAAAGTTGCCCAAATGCATCTCAGAAGTGTGCAACTTGTTCCCTGAGTTAGAAAACGTCGAGAAACGGTCGTTTTGTCTAGCGTTGTGCTTCTGCACATGTATTTGCTGAACGGTGAAAGCGCACAGTAATGCACTTTTCTCCCAGCAAATACACTGTTTCTAAGGAAATGGGAACACACTGAGGAGACACTTGTGGGAGCTACTGTGACTAAAACTGAGCTTCCCTACGCACAGGGAAGCAAGAGAAATGCTGATTTCATCAAGCCCAGTTACATACTCAGAATCTGTACTACTGCGCAAATAGGCATGTCTCTGTAGGCAAAAAACTCATTTCTGACAAAGTTGCCCAAATGCATCTCAGAAGTGTGCAACTTGTTCCCTGAGTTAGAAAACGTCGAGAAACGGTCGTTTCTGCTAGCGTTGTGCTTCTACACATGTATTTGCTGAACGGGGAAAGCGCACAGTAATGCACTTTTCTACCAGCAAATACACTGTTTCTAAGGAAATGGGAACACACTGAGGAGACACTTGTGGGAGCTACTGTGACTAAAACTGAGCTTCCCTACGCACAGGGAAGCAAGAGAAAGGCTGATTTCATCAAGCCCAGTTACATACTCAGAATCTGTACTACTGGGCAAATAGGCATGTCTCTTTAGGCAAAAAACTCACTTCTGACAAAGTTGCCCAAATGCATCTCAGAAGTGTGCAACTTGTTCCCTGAGTTAGAAAATGTCGAGAAACGGTCGTTTCTGCTAGCGTTGTGCTTCTACACATGTATTTGCTGAACGGTGAAAGCGCACAGTAATGCACTTTTCTCCCAGCAAATACACCGTTACTAAGGAAATGGGAACACACTGAGGAGACAGTTGTGGGAGCTACTGTGACTAAAACTGAGCTTCCCTACGCACAGGGAAACAAGAGAAATTCTGATTTCATCAAGCCCAATTACATACTCAGAATCTGTACTACTGCGCAAATAGGCATGTCTCCGTAGGCAAAAAACTCATTTCTGACAAAGTTGCCCAAATGCATCTCAGAAGTGTGCAACTTGTTCCCTGAGTTAGAAAACGTCGAGAAACGGTCGTTTCTGCTAGCGCTGTGCTTCTACACATGTATATGCTGAACGGTGAAAGCGCACAGTAATGCACTTTTCTCCCAGCAAATACACTGTTTCTAAGGAAATGGGAACACACTGAGGAGACACTTGTGGGAGCTACTGTGACTAAAACTGAGCTTCCCTACGCACAGGGAAGCAAGAGAAATGCTGATTTCATAAAGCCCAGATACATACTCAGAATCTGTACTACTGCGCAAATAGGCATGTCTCTGTAGGCAAAAAACTCATTTCTGACAAAGTTGCCCAAATGCATCTCAGAAGTGTGCAACTTGTTCCCTGAGTTAGAAAACGTCGAGAAACGGTCGTTTCTGCTAGCGTTGTGCTTCTACACATGTATTTGCTGAACGGTGAAAGCGCACAGTAATGCACTTTTCTCCCAGCAAATACACTGTTTCTAAGGAAATGGGAACACACTGAGGAGACACTTGTGGGAGCTACTGTGACTAAAACTGAGCTTCCCTACGCACAGGGAAGCAAGAGAAATGCTGATTGCATCAAGCCCAGTTACATACTCAGAATCTGTACTACTGTGCAAATAGGCATGTCTCTGTAGGAAAAAAACTCATTTCTGACAAAGTTGCCCAAATGCATCTCAGAAGTGTGCAACTTGTTCCCTGAGTTAGAAAACGTCGAGAAACGGTCGTTTCTGCTAGCGTTGTGCTTCTGCACATGTATTTGCTGAACGGTGAAAGCGCACAGTAATGCACTTTTCTCCCAGCAAATACACTGTTTCTAAGGAAATGGGAACACACTGAGGAGACACTTGTGGGAGCTACTGTGACTAAAACTGAGCTTCCCTACGCACAGGGAAGCAAGAGAAATGCTGATTTCATCAAGCCCAGTTACATACTCAGAATCTGTACTACTGCGCAAATAGGCATGTCTCTGTAGGCAAAAAACTCATTTCTGACAAATTTGCCCAAATGCATCTCAGAAGTGTGCAACTTGTTCCCTGAGTTAGAAAACGTCGAGAAGCGTTCGTTTCTGCTAGCGCTGTGCTTCTACACATGTATTTGCTGAACGGTGAAAGCGCACAGTAATGCACTTTTCTCCCAGCAAATACACTGTTTCTAAGGAAATGGGAACACACTGAGGAGACACTTGTGGGAGCTACTGTGACTAAAACTGAGCTTCCCTACGCACAGGGAAGCAAGAGAAATCCTGATTTCATCAAGCCCAGTTACATACTCAGAATCTGTACTACTGCGCAAATAGGCATGTCTCTGTAGGCAAAAAAACTCATTTCTGACAAATTTTCCCAAATGCATCTCAGAAGTGTGCAACTTGTCCCCTGAGTTAGAAAACATCGAGAAACGTTCGTTTCTGCTAGCGCTGTGCTTCTACACATGTATTTGCTGAACGGTGAAAGAGCACAGTAATGCACTTTTCTACCAGCAAATACACTGTTTCTAAGGAAATGGGAACACACTGAGGAGACACTTGTGGGAGCTACTGTGACTAAAACTGAGCTTCCCTACGCACAGGGAAGCAAGAGAAATGCTGATTTCATCAAGCCCAGTTACATACTCAGAATCTGTACTACTGCACAAATAGGCATGTCTCTGTAGGCTAAAAACTCATTTCGGACAAAGTTGCCCAAATGCATCTCAGAAGTGTGCAACTTCTTCCGTGAGTTAGAAAACGTCGAGAAACGGTCGTTTCTGCTAGCGCTGTGCTTCTACACATGTATTTGCTGAACGGTGAAAGCGCATAGTAATGCACTTTTCTACCAGCAAATACACTGTTTCTAAGGAAATGGGAACACACTGAGGAGACACTTGTGGGAGCTACTGGGACTAAAACTGAGCTTTCCTACGCACAGGGAAGCAAGAGAAATGCTGATTTCATCAAGCCCAGTTACATACTCAGAATCTGTACTACTGCGCAAATAGGCATGTCTCTGTAGGCAAAAAACTCATTTCTGACAAAGTTGCCCAAATGCATCTCAGAAGTGTGCAACTTGTTCCCTGAGTTAGAAAACGTCGAGAAACGGTCATTTCTGCTAGCGCTGTGCTTCTACACATGTATTTGCTGAACGGTGAAAGCGCACAGTAATGCACATTTCTCCCAGCAAATACACTGTTACTAAGGAAATGGGAACACACTGAGGAGACACTTGTGGGAGCTACTGTGACTAAAACTGAGCTTCCCTACGCACAGGGAAGCAAGAGAAATGCTGATTTCATCAAGCCCAGTTACATACTCAGAATCTGTAGTACTGCGCAAATAGGCATGTCTCTGTAGGCAAAAAACTCATTTCTGACAAAGTTGCCCAAATGCATCTCAGAAGTGTGCAACTTGTTCCCTGAGTTAGAAAACGTCGAGAAACGGTCGTTTCTGCTAGCGCTGTGCTTCTACACATGTATATGCTGAACGGTGAAAGCGCACAGTAATGCACTTTTCTCCCAGCAAATACACTGTTTCTAAGGAAATGGGAACACACTGAGGAGACACTTGTGGGAGCTACTGTGACTAAAACTGAGCTTCCCTACGCACAGGGAAGCAAGAGAAATGCTGATTTCATCAAGCCCAGTTACATACTCAGAATCTGTACTACTGCGCAAATAGGCATGTCTCTGTAGGCAAAAAACTCATTTCTGACAAAGTTGCCCAAATGCATCTCAGAAGTGTGCAACTTGTTCCCTGAGTTAGAAAACGTCGAGAAACGGTCGTTTCTGCTAGCGCTGTGCTTCTACACATGTATTTGCTGAACGGTGAAAGCGCACACTAATGCACTTTTCTCCCAGCAAATACACTGTTTCTAAGGAAATGGGAACACACTGAGGAGACACTTGTGGGAGCTACTGTGACTAAAACTGAGCTTCCCTACGCACAGGGAAGCAAGAGAAATGCTGATTTCATCAAGCCCAGTTACATACTCAGAATCTGTACTACTGCGCAAATAGGGATGTCTCTGTAGGCAAAAAACTCATTTCTGACAAATTTGCCCAAATGCATCTCAGAAGTGTGCAACTTGTTCCCTGAGTTAGAAAACATCGAGAAACATTCGTTTCTGCTAGCGCTGTGTTTCTACACATGTATTTGCTGAACGGTGAAAGCGCACAGTAATGCACTTTTCTCCCAGCAAATACACTGTTTCTAAGGAAATGGGAACACACTGAGGAGACACTTGTGGGAGCTACTGTGACTAAAACTGAGCTTTCCTACGCACAGGGAAGCAAGAGAAATGCTGATTTCATCAAGCCCAGTTACATACTCAGAATCTGTACTACTGCGCAAATAGGCATGTCTCTGTAGGCAAAAAACTCATTTCTGACAAAGTTGCCCAAATGCATCTCAGAAGTGTGCAACCTGCTCCCTGAGTTAGAAAACGTCGAGAAACGGTCTTTTCTGCTAGCGCTGTGCTTCTACACATGTATTTGCTGAACGGTGAAAGCGCACAGTAATGCACATTTCTCCCAGCAAATACACTGTTACTAAGGAAATGGGAACACACTGAGGAGACACTTGTGGGAGCTACTGTGACTAAAACTGAGCTTCCCTACTCACAGGGAAGCAAGAGAAATGCTGATTTCATCAAGCACAGTTACATACTCAGAATCTGTACTACTGCGCAAATAGGCATGTCTCTGTAGGCAAAAAACTCATTTCTGACAAAGTTGCCCAAATGCATCTCAGAAGTGTGCAACTTGTTCCCTGAGTTAGAAAACGTCGAGAAACGGTCGTTTATGCTAGCGCTGTGCTTCTACACATGTATATGCTGAACAGTGAAAGCGCACAGTAATGCACTTTTCTCCCAGCAAATACACTGTTTCTAAGGAAATGGGAACACACTGAGGAGACACTTGTGGGAGCTACTGTGACTAAAACTGAGCTTCCCTACGCACAGGGAAGCAAGAGAAATGCTGATTTCATCAAGCCCAGTTACATACTCAGAATCTGTACTACTGCACAAATAGGCATGTCTCTGTAGGCTAAAAACTCATTTCGGACAAAGTTGCCCAAATGCATCTCAGAAGTGTGCAACTTCTTCCGTGAGTTAGAAAACGTCGAGAAACGGTCGTTTCTGCTAGCGCTGTGCTTCTACACATGTATTTGCTGAACGGTGAAAGCGCACAGTAATGCACTTTTCTACCAGCAAATACACTGTTTCTAAGGAAATGGGAACACACTGAGGAGACACTTGTGGGAGCTACTGTGACTAAAACTGAGCTTTCCTACGCACAGGGAAGCAAGAGAAATGCTGATTTCATCAAGCCCAGTTACATACTCAGAATCTGTACTACTGCGCAAATAGGCATGTCTCTGTAGGCAAAAAACTCATTTCTGACAAAGTTGCCCAAATGCATCTCAGAAGTGTGCAACTTGTTCCCTGAGTTAGAAAACGTCGAGAAACGGTCATTTCTGCTAGCGCTGTGCTTCTACACATGTATTTGCTGAACGGTGAAAGCGCACAGTAATGCACATTTCTCCCAGCAAATACACTGTTACTAAGGAAATGGGAACACACTGAGGAGACACTTGTGGGAGCTACTGTGACTAAAACTGAGCTTCCCTACGCACAGGGAAGCAAGAGAAATGCTGATTTCATCAAGCCCAGTTACATACTCAGAATCTGTAGTACTGCGCAAATAGGCATGTCTCTGTAGGCAAAAAACTCATTTCTGACAAAGTTGCCCAAATGCATCTCAGAAGTGTGCAACTTGTTCCCTGAGTTAGAAAACGTCGAGAAACGGTCGTTTCTGCTAGCGCTGTGCTTCTACACATGTATATGCTGAACGGTGAAAGCGCACAGTAATGCACTTTTCTCCCAGCAAATACACTGTTTCTAAGGAAATGGGAACACACTGAGGAGACACTTGTGGGAGCTACTGTGACTAAAACTGAGCTTCCCTACGCACAGGGAAGCAAGAGAAATGCTGATTTCATCAAGCCCAGTTACATACTCAGAATCTGTACTACTGCGCAAATAGGCATGTCTCTGTAGGCAAAAAACTCATTTCTGACAAAGTTGCCCAAATGCATCTCAGAAGTGTGCAACTTGTTCCCTGAGTTAGAAAACGTCGAGAAACGGTCGTTTCTGCTAGCGCTGTGCTTCTACACATGTATTTGCTGAACGGTGAAAGCGCACACTAATGCACTTTTCTCCCAGCAAATACACTGTTTCTAAGGAAATGGGAACACACTGAGGAGACACTTGTGGGAGCTACTGTGACTAAAACTGAGCTTCCCTACGCACAGGGAAGCAAGAGAAATGCTGATTTCATCAAGCCCAGTTACATACTCAGAATCTGTACTACTGCGCAAATAGGGATGTCTCTGTAGGCAAAAAACTCATTTCTGACAAATTTGCCCAAATGCATCTCAGAAGTGTGCAACTTGTTCCCTGAGTTAGAAAACATCCAGAAACGGTCGTTTCTGCTAGCGCTGTGTTTCTACACATGTATTTGCTGAACGGTGAAAGCGCACAGTAATGCACTTTTCTCCCAGCAAATACACTGTTTCTAAGGAAATGGGAACACACTGAGGAGACACTTGTGGGAGGTACTGTGACTAAAACTGAGCTTTCCTACGCACAGGGAAGCAAGAGAAATGCTGATTTCATCAAGCCCAGTTACATACTCAGAATCTGTACTACTGCGCAAATAGGCATGTCTCTGTAGGCAAAAAACTCATTTCTGACAAAGTTGCCCAAATGCATCTCAGAAGTGTGCAACCTGTTCCCTGAGTTAGAAAACGTCGAGAAACGGTCGTTTCTGCTAGCGCTGTGCTTCTACACATGTATTTGCTGAACGGTGAAAGCGCACAGTAATGCACATTTCTCCCAGCAAATACACTGTTACTAAGGAAATGGGAACACACTGAGGAGACACTTGTGGGAGCTACTGTGACTAAAACTGAGCTTCCCTACTCACAGGGAAGCAAGAGAAATGCTGATTTCATCAAGCACAGTTACATACTCAGAATCTGTACTACTGCGCAAATAGGCATGTCTCTGTAGGCAAAAAACTCATTTCTGACAAAGTTGCCCAAATGCATCTCAGAAGTGTGCAACTTGTTCCCTGAGTTAGAAAACGTCGAGAAACGGTCGTTTATGCTAGCGCTGTGCTTCTACACATGTATATGCTGAACGGTGAAAGCGCACAGTAATGCACTTTTCTCCCAGCAAATACACTGTTTCTAAGGAAATGGGAACACACTGAGGAGACACTTGTGGGAGCTACTGTGACTAAAACTGAGCTTCCCTACGCACAGGGAAGCAAGAGAAGTGCTGATTTCATCAAGCCCAGTTACATACTCAGAATCTGTACTACTGCGCAAATAGGCATGTCTCTGTAGGCAAAAAAACTCATTTCTGACAAATTTTCCCAAATGCATCTCAGAAGTGTGCAACTTGTCCCCTGAGTTGGAAAACATGGAGAAACGTTCGTTTCTGCTAGCGCTGTGCTTCTACACATGTATTTGCTGAACGGTGAAAGCGCACAGTAATGCACTTTTCTCCCAGCAAATACACTGTTTCTAAGGAAATGGGAACACACTGAGGAGACACTTGTGGGAGCTACTGTGACTAAAACTGAGCTTCCCTACGCACAGGGAAGCAAGAGAAAGGCTGATTTCATCAAGCCCAGTTACATACTCAGAATCTGTACTACTGCGCAAATAGGCATGTCTCTGTAGGCAAAAAACTCATTTCTGACAAAGTTGCCCAAATGCATCTCAGAAGTGTGCAACTTGTTCCCTGAGTTAGAAAACGTCGAGAAACGGTCTTTTCTGCTAGCGCTGTGCTTCTACACATGTACTTGCTGAACGGTGAAAGCACACAGTAATGCACTTTTCTCCCAGCAAATACACTGTTTCTAAGGAAATGGGAACACACTGAGGAGACACTTGTGGGAGCTACTGTGACTAAAACTGAGCTTTCCTACGCACAGGGAAGCAAGAGAAATGCTGATTTCATCAAGCTTAGTTACATACTCAGAATCTGTACTACTGAGCAAATAGGCAGGTCTCTATAGGCAAAAAAAACTCATTTCTGACAAAGTTGCCCAAATGCATCTCAGAAGTGTGCAACTTGTTCCCTGAGTTAGAAAACGTCGAGAAACGGTCTTTTCTGCTAGCGTTGTGCTTCTACACATGTATTTGCTGAACGGTGAAAGCGCACAGTAATGCACATTTCTCCCAGCAAATACACTGTTACTAAGGAAATGGGAACACACTGAGGAGACACTTGTGGGAGCTACTGTGACTAAAACTGAGCTTCCCTACGCACAGGGAAGCAAGAGAAATGCTGATTTCATCAAGCCCAGTTACATACTCAGAATCTGTACTACTGCGCTATTAGGCATGTCTCTGTAGGCAAAAAACTCATTTCTGACAAAGTTGCCCAAATGCATCTCAGAAGTGTGCAACTTGTTCCCTGAGTTAGAAAACGTCGAGAAACGGTCGTTTCTGCTACCGCTGTGCTTCTACACATGTATATGCTGAACGGTGAAAGCGCACAGTAATGCACTTTTCTCCCAGCAAATACACTGTTTCTAAGGAAATGGGAACACACTGAGGAGACACTTGTGGGAGCTACTGTGACTAAAACTGAGCTTCCCTACGCACAGGGAAGCAAGAGAAATCCTGATTTCATCAAGCCCAGTTACATACTCAGAATCTGTACTACTGCGCAAATAGGCATGTCTCTGTAGGCAAAAAACTCATTTCTGACAAAGTTGCCCAAATGCATCTCAGAAGTGTGCAACATGTTCCCTGAGTTAGAAAACGTCGAGAAACGGTAGTTTCTGCTAGCGTTGTGCTTCTGCACATGTATTTGCTGAACTGTGAAAGCGCACAGTAATTCACTTTTCTCCCAGCAAATACACTGTTTCTAAGGAACTGGGAACACACTGAGGAGACACTTGTGGGAGCTACTGTGACTAAAACTGAGCTTCCCTACGCACAGGGAAGCAAGAGAAATGCTGATTTCATCAAGCCCAGTTACATACTCAGAATCTGTACTACTGCGCAAATAGGCTGGTCTCTGTAGGAAAAAAACTCATTTCTGACAAATTTGCCCAAATGCATCTCAGAAGTGTGCAACTTGTTCCCTGAGTTAGAAAACGTCGAGAAGCGTTCGTTTCTGCTAGCGCTGTGCTTCTACACATGTACTTGCTGAACGGTGAAAGCGCACAGTAATGCACTTTTCTCCCAGCAAATACACTGTTTCTAAGGAAATGGGAACACACTGAGGAGACACTTGTGGGAGCTACTGTGACTAAAACTGAGCTTCCCTACGCACAGGGAAGCAAGAGAAATGCTGATTTCATCAAGCCCAGTTACATACTCAGAATCTGTACTACTGCGCAAATAGGGATGTCTCTGTAGGCAAAAAACTCATTTCTGACAAATTTGCCCAAATGCATCTCAGAAGTGTGCAACTTGTTCCCTGAGTTAGAAAACGTCGAGAAACGGTCGTTTCTGCTAGCGCTGTGCTTCTACACATGTACTTGCTGAACGGTGAAAGCGCACAGTAATGCACTTTTCTCCCAGCAAATACACTGTTTCTAAGGAAATGGGAACACACTGTGGAGACACTTGTGGGAGCTACTGTGACTAAAACTGAGCTTCCCTACGCACAGGGAAGCAAGAGAAATGCTGATTCCATCAAGCCCAGTTACATACTCAGAATCTGTACTACTGCGCAAATAGGCATGTCTCTGTAGGCAAAAAACTCATTTCTGACAAAGTTGCCCAAATGCATCTCAGAAGTGTGCAACTTGTTCCCTGAGTTAGAAAACATCGAGAAACGTTCGTTTCTGCTAGCGCTGTGCTTCTACACATGTATTTGCTGAACGGTGAAAGCGCACAGTAATGCACTTTTCTCCCAGCAAATGCACTGTTTCTAAGGAAATGGGAACACACTGAGGAGACACTTGTGGGAGCTACTGTGACTAAAACTGAGCTTCCTATTCACAGGGAAGCAAGAGAAAGGCTGATTTCATCAAGCCCAGTTACATACTCAGAATCTGTACTACTGCGCAAATAGGCATGTCTCTGTAGGCAAAAAACTCATTTCTGACAAAGTTGCCCACATGCATCTCAGAAGTGTGTAACTTGTTCCCTGAGTTAGAAAACGTCGAGAAACGTTCGTTTCTGCTAGCGCTGTGCTTCTACACATGTATTTGCTGAACGGTGAAAGCGCACAGTAATGCACTTTTCTACCAGCAAATACACTGTTTCTAAGGAACTGGGAACACACTGAGGAGACACTTGTGGGAGCTACTGTGACTAAAACTGAGCTTCCCTACGCACAGGGAAGCAAGAGAAATGCTGATTTCATCAAGCCCAGTTACATACTCAGAATCTGTACTACTGAGCAAATAGGCAGGTCTCTATAGGCAAAAAAAACTCATTTCTGACAAAGTTGCCCAAATGCATCTCAGAAGTGTGCAACTTGTTCCCTGAGTTAGAAAACGTCGAGAAACGGTCGCTTCTGCTAGCGTTGTGCTTCTACACATGTATTTGCTGAACGGTGAAAGCGCACAGTAATGCACTTTTCTCCCAGCAAATACACTGTTTCTAAGGAAATGGAAACACACTGAGGAGACAGTTGTGGGAGCTACTGTGACTAAAACTGAGCTTCCCTACGCACAGGGAAGCAAGAGAAATGCTGATTTCATCAAGCCCAGTTACATACTTAGAATCTGTACTACTGCGCAAATAGGCATGTCTCTTTAGGCAAAAAACTCATTTCTGACAAAGTTGCCCAAATGCATCTCAGAAGTGTGCAACCTGTTCCCTGAGTTAGAAAACGTCGAGAAACGTTCGTTTCTGCTAGCTCTGTGCTTCTACACATGTATTTGCTGAACAGTGAAAGCGCAAAGTAATGCACTTTTCTACCAGCAAATACACTATTTCTAAGGAACTGGGAACACACTGAGGAGACACTTGTGGGAGCTACTGTGACTAAAACTGAGCTTCCCTACGCACAGGGAAGCAAGAGAAATGCTGATTTCATCAAGCCCAGTTACATACTCAGAATCTGTACTACTGCGCAAATAGGCATGTCACTTTAGGCAAAAAACTCATTTCTGACAAAGTTGCCCAAATGCATCTCAGAAGTGTGCAATCTGTTCCCTGAGTTAGAAAACGTCAAGAAACGGTCGTTTCTGCTAGCGCTGTGCTTCTACACATGTATTTGCTGAACGGTGAAAGCGCACAGGAATGCACTTTTCTACCAGCAAATACACTGTTTCTAAGGAACTGGGAACACACTGAGGAGACACTTGTGGGAGCTACTTTGACTAAAACTGAGCTTCCCTATGCACAGGGAAGCAAGAGAAATGCTGATTTCATCAATCCCAGTTACATACTCAGAATCTGTACTACTGCGCAAATAGGCATGTCTCTGTAGGCAAAAAACTCATTTCTGACAAAGTTGCCCAAATGCATCTCAGAAGTGTGCAACTTGTTCCCTGCGTTAGAAAACATCGAGAAACGGTCATTTCTGCTAGCGTTGTGCTTCTACACATGTATTTGCTGAACGGTGAAAGCGCACAGTAATGCACTTTTCTACCAGCAAATACACTGTTTCTAAGGAACTGGGAACACACTGAGGAGACACTTGTGGGAGCTACTGTGACTAAAACTGAGCTTCCCTACGCACAGGGAAGCAAGAGAAAAGATGATTTCATCAAGCCCAGTTACATACTCAGAATCTGTACTACTGCGCAAATAGCCATGTCTCTGTAGGCAAAAAACTCATTTCTGACAAAGTTGCCCAAATGCATCTCAGAAGTGTGCAACCTGTTCCCTGAGTTAGAAAACGTCGAGAAACGGTCGTTTCTGCTAGCGCTGTGCTTCTACACATGTATTTGCTGAACGGTGAAAGCGCACAGTAATGCACTTTTCTCCCAACAAATTCACTGTTTCTAAGGAACTGGGAACACACTGAGGAGACACTTGTGGGAGCTACTGTGACTAAAACTGAGCTTCCCTACGCACAGGGAAGCAAGAGAAATGCTGATTTCATCAAGCCCAGTTACATACTCAGAATCTGTACTACTGCGCAAATAGGCATGTCTCTGTAGGCAAAAAACTCATTTCTGACAAAGTTGCCCAAATGCATCTCAGAAGTGTGCAACCTGTTCCCTGAGTTAGAAAACGTCGAGAAATGGTCGTTTCTGCTAGCGCTGTGCTTCTACACATGTATTTGCTGAATGGTGAAAGCGCACAGTAATGCACTTTTCTCCCAACAAATTCACTGTTTCTAAGGAACTGGGAACACACTGAGGAGACACTTGTGGGGGCTACTGTGACTAAAACTGAGCTTCCCTACGCACAGGGAAGCAAGAGAAATGCTGATTTCATCAAGCCCAGTTACATACTCAGAATCTGTACTACTGCGCAAATAGGCATGTCTCTGTAGGCAAAAAACTCATTTCTGACAAAGTTGCTCAAATGCATCTCAGAAGTGTGCAACTTGTTCCCTGAGTTAGAAAACGTGGAGAAACGGTCGTTTCTACTAGCGCTGTGCTTCTACACATGTATTTGCTGAACGGTGAAAGCGCACAGTAATGCACTTTTCTCCCAACAAATTCACTTTTTCTAAGGAACTGGGAACACACTGAGGAGACACTTGTGGGAGCTACTGTGACTAAAACTGAGCTTCCCTACGCACAGGGAAGCAAGAGAAATGCTGATTTCATCAAGCCCAGTTACATACTCAGACTCTGTACTACTGCGCAAATAGGCATGTCTCTGTAGGAAAAAAACTCATTTCTGACAAAGTTGCCCAAATGCATCTCAGAAGTGTGCAACTTGTTCCCTGAGTTAGAAAACGTGGAGAAACGGTCGTTTCTGCTAGCGCTGTGCTTCTACACATGTATTTGCTGAACGGAGAAAGCGCACAGTAATGCACTTTTCTCCCAGCAAATACACTGTTTCTAAGGAAATGGGAACACACTGAGGAGACACTTGTGGGAGCTACTGTGACTAAAACTGAGCTTTCCTACGCACAGGGAAGCAAGAGAAATGCTGATTTCATCAAGCCCAGTTACATACTCAGAATCTGTACTACTGAGCAAATAGGCAGGTCTCTATAGGCAAAAAAAACTCATTTTTGACAAAGTTGCCCAAATGCATCTCAGAAGTGTGCAATTTGTTCCCTGAGTTAGAAAACGTCGAGAAACGGTCTTTTCTGCTAGCGTTGTGCTTCTACACATGTATTTGCTGAACGGTGAAAGCGCACAGTAATGCACATTTCTCCCAGCAAATACACTGTTACTAAGGAAATGGGAACACACTGAGGAGACACTTGTGGGAGCTACTGTGACTAAAACTGAGCTTCCCTACGCACAGGGAAGCAAGAGAAATGCTGATTTCATCAAGCCCAGTTACATACTCAGAATCTGTACTACTGCGCTAATAGGCATGTCTCTGTAGGCAAAAAACTCATTTCTGACAAAGTTGCCCAAATGCATCTCAGAAGTGTGCAACTTGTTCCCTGAGTTAGAAAACGTCGAGAAACGGTCGTTTCTGCTAGCGCTGTGCTTCTACACATGTATATGCTGAACGGTGAAAGCGCACAGTAATGCACTTTTCTCCCAGCAAATACACTGTTTCTAAGGAAATGGGAACACACTGAGGAGACACTTGTGGGAGCTACTGTGACTAAAACTGAGCTTCCCTACGCACAGGGAAGCAAGAGAAATGCTGATTTCATCAAGCCCAGTTACATACTCAGAATCTGTACTACTGTGCAAATAGGCATGTCTCTGTAGGAAAAAAACTCATTTCTGACAAAGTTGCCCAAATGCATCTCAGAAGTGTGCAACTTGTTCCCTGAGTTAGAAAACGTCGAGAAACGGTCGTTTCTGCTAGCGCTGTGCTTCTACACATGTATTTGCTGAACGGTGAAAGCGCACAGTAATGCACTTTTCTCCCAGCAAATACACTGTTTCTAAGGAAATGGGAACACACTGAGGAGACACTTGTGGGAGCTACTGTGACTAAAACTGAGCTTCCCTACGCACAGGGAAGCAAGAGAAATCCTGATTTCATCAAGCCCAGTTACATACTCAGAATCTGTACTACTGCGCAAATAGGCATGTCTCTGTAGGCAAAAAACTCATTTCTGACAAAGTTGCCCAAATGCATCTCAGAAGTGTGCAACATGTTCCCTGAGTTAGAAAACGTCGAGAAACGGTCGTTTCTGCTAGCGTTGTGCTTCTGCACATGTATTTGCTGAACTGTGAAAGCGCACAGTAATGCACTTTTCTCCCAGCAAATACACTGTTTCTAAGGAAATGGGAACACACTGAGGAGACACTTGTGGGAGCTACTGTGACTAAAACTGAGCTTCCCTACGCACAGGGAAGCAAGAGAAATGCTGATTTCATCAAGCCCAGTTACATACTCAGAATCTGTACTACTGCGCAAATAGGCATGTCTCTGTAGGAAAAAAACTCATTTCTGACAAATTTGCCCAAATGCATCTCAGAAGTGTGCAACTTGTTCCCTGAGTTAGAAAACATCGAGAAGCGTTCATTTCTGCTAGCGCTGTGCTTCTACACATGTATTTGCTGAACGGTGAAAGCGCAGAGTAATGCACTTTTCTCTCAGCAAATACACTGTTTCTAAGGAAATGGGAACACACTGAGGAGACACTTGTGGGAGCTACTGTGACTAAAACTGAGCTTCCCTACGCACAGGGAAGCAAGAGAAGTGCTGATTTCATCAAGCCCAGTTACATACTCAGAATCTGTACTACTGCGCAAATAGGCATGTCTCTGTAGGCAAAAAAACTCATTTCTGACAAATTTTCCCAAATGCATCTCAGAAGTGTGCAACTTGTCCCCTGAGTTGGAAAACATGGAGAAACGTTCGTTTCTGCTAGCGCTGTGCTTCTACACATGTATTTGCTGAACGGTGAAAGCGCACAGTAATGCACTTTTCTCCCAGCAAATACACTGTTTCTAAGGAAATGGGAACACACTGAGGAGACACTTGTGGGAGCTACTGTGACTAAAACTGAGCTTCCCTACGCACAGGGAAGCAAGAGAAAGGCTGATTTCATCAAGCCCAGTTACATACTCAGAATCTGTACTACTGCGCAAATAGGCATGTCTCTGTAGGCAAAAAACTCATTTCTGACAAAGTTGCCCAAATGCATCTCAGAAGTGTGCAACTTGTTCCCTGAGTTAGAAAACGTCGAGAAACGGTCTTTTCTGCTAGCGCTGTGCTTCTACACATGTACTTGCTGAACGGTGAAAGCGCACAGTAATGCACTTTTCTCCCAGCAAATACACTGTTTCTAAGGAAATGGGAACACACTGAGGAGACACTTGTGGGAGCTACTGTGACTAAAACTGAGCTTCCCTACGCACAGGGAAGCAAGAGAAATGCTGATTTCATCAAGCCCTGTTACATACTCAGAATCTGTACTACTGAGCAAATAGGCAGGTCTCTATAGGCAAAAAAAACTCATTTCTGACAAAGTTGCCCAAATGCATCTCAGAAGTGTGCAACTTGTTCCCTGAGTTATAAAACGTCGAGAAACGGTCTTTTCTGCTAGCGTTGTGCTTCTACACATGTATTTGCTGAACGGTGAAAGCGCACAGTAATGCACATTTCTCCCAGCAAATACACTGTTACTAAGGAAATGGGAACACACTGAGGAGACACTTGTGGGAGCTACTGTGACTAAAACTGAGCTTCCCTACGCACAGGGAAGCAAGAGAAATGCTGATTTCATCAAGCCCAGTTACATACTCAGAATCTGTACTACTGCGCTAATAGGCATGTCTCTGTAGGCAAAAAACTCATTTCTGACAAAGTTGCCCAAATGCATCTCAGAAGTGTGCAACTTGTTCCCTGAGTTAGAAAACGTCGAGAAACGGTCGTTTCTGCTAGCGCTGTGCTTCTACACATGTATATGCTGAACGGTGAAAGCGCACAGTAATGCACTTTTCTCCCAGCAAATACACTGTTTCTAAGGAAATGGGAACACACTGAGGAGACACTTGTGGGAGCTACTGTGACTAAAACTGAGCTTCCCTACGCACAGGGAAGCAAGAGAAATCCTGATTTCATCAAGCCCAGTTACATACTCAGAATCTGTACTACTGCGCAAATAGGCATGTCTCTTTAGGCAAAAAACTCATTTCTGACAAAGTTGCCCAAATGCATCTCAGAAGTGTGCAACTTGTTCCCTGAGTTAGAAAACGTCGAGAAACGGTCGTTTCTGCTAGCGTTGTGCTTCTACACATGTATTTGCTGAACGGTGAAAGCGCACAGTAATGCACTTTTCTCCCAGCAAATACACTGTTTCTAAGGAAATGAGAACACACTGAGGAGACACTTGTGGGAGCTACTGTGACTAAAACTGAGCTTCCCTACGCACAGGGAAGCAAGAGAAAGGCTGATTTCATCAAGCCCAGTTACATACTCAGAATCTGTACTACTGTGCAAATAGGCATGTCTCTGTAGGAAAAAAACTCATTTCTGACAAAGTTGCCCAAATGCATCTCAGAAGTGTGCAACTTGTTCCCTGAGTTAGAAAACGTCGAGAAACGGTCGTTTCTGCTAGCGCTGTGCTTCTACACATGTATTTGCTGAACGGTGAAAGCGCACAGTAATGCACTTTTCTCCCAGCAAATACACTGTTTCTAAGGAAATGGGAACACACTGAGGAGACACTTGTGGGAGCTACTGTGACTAAAACTGAGCTTCCCTACGCACAGGGAAGCAAGAGAAATCCTGATTTCATCAAGCCCAGTTACATACTCAGAATCTGTACTACTGCGCAAATAGGCATGTCTCTGTAGGCAAAAAACTCATTTCTGACAAAGTTGCCCAAATGCATCTCAGAAGTGTGCAACTTGTTCCCTGAGTTAGAAAACATCGAGAAACGTTCGTTTCTGCTAGCGCTGTGCTTCTACACATGTATTTGCTGAACGGTGAAAGCGCACAGTAATGCACTTTTCTCCCAGCAAATACACTGTTTCTAAGGAAATGGGAACACACTGAGGAGACACTTGTGGGAGCTACTGTGATTAAAACTGAGCTTCCCTACGCACCGGGAAGCAAAAGAAGTGCTGATTTCATCAAGCCCAGTTACATACTCAGAATCTGTACTACTGCGCAAATAGGCATGTCTCTGTAGGCAAAAAACTCATTTCTGACAAAGTTGCCCAAATGCATCTCAGAAGTGTGCAACTTGTTCCCTGAGTTAGAAAACATCGAGAAACGTTCGTTTCTGCTAGCGCTGTGCTTCTACACATGTATTTGCTGAACAGTGAAAGCGCAAAGTAATGCACTTTTCTACCAGCAAATACACTATTTCTAAGGAACTGGGAACACACTGAGGAGACACTTGTGGGAGCTACTGTGACTAAAACTGAGCTTCCCTACGCACAGGGAAGCAAGAGAAATGCTGATTTCATCAAGCCCAGTTACATACTCAGAATCTGTACTACTGCGCAAATAGGCATGTCTCTGTAGGCAAAAAACTCATTTCTGACAAAGTTGCCCAAATGCATCTCAGAAGTGTGCAACTTGTTCCCTGAGTTAGAAAATGTGGAGAAACGTTCGTTTCTGCTAGCGCTGTGCTTCTACACATGTATTTGCTGAACGGTGAAAGCGCACAGTAATGCACTTTTCTCCCAGCAAATACACTGTTTCTAAGGAAATGGGAACACACTGAGGAGACACTTGTGGGAGCTACTGTGACTAAAACTGAGCTTCCCTACGCACAGGGAAGCAAGAGAAATGCTGATTTCATCAAGCCCAGTTACATACTCAGAATCTGTACTACTGCGCAAATAGGCATGTCACTTTAGGCAAAAAACTCATTTCTGACAAAGTTGCCCAAATGCATCTCAGAAGTGTGCAACCTGTTCCCTGAGTTAGAAAACGTCAAGAAACGGTCGTTTCTGCTAGCGCTGTGCTTCTACACATGTATTTGCTGAACGGTGAAAGCGCACAGTAATGCACTTTTCTCCCAGCAAATACACTGTTTCTAAGGAAATGGGAACACACTGAGGAGACACTTGTGGGAGCTACTGTGACTAAAACTGAGCTTCCCTACGCACAGGGAAGCAAGAGAAATGCTGATTTCATCAAGCCCAGTTACATATTCAGAATCTGTACTACTGCGCAAATAGGCATGTCTCTGTAGGCAAAAAACTCATTTCTGACAAAGTTGCCCAAATGCATCTCAGAAGTGTGCAACCTGTTCCCTGAGTTAGAAAACGTCGAGAAACGGTCGTTTCTTCTAGCGCTGTGCTTCTACAAATGTATTTGCTGAACGGTGAAAGCGCACAGTAATGCACTTTTCTCCCAACAAATTCACTTTTTCTAAGGAACTGGGAACACACTGAGGAGACACTTGTGGGAGCTATTGTGACTAAAACTGAGCTTCCCTACGCACAGGGAAGCAAGAGAAATGCTGATTTCATCAAGCCCAGTTACATACTCAGACTCTGTACTACTGCGCAAATAGGCATGTCTCTGTAGGAAAAAAACTCATTTCTGACAAAGTTGCCCAAATGCATCTCAGAAGTGTGCAACTTGTTCCCTGAGTTAGAAAACGTGGAGAAACGGTCGTTTCTGCTAGCGCTGTGCTTCTACACATGTATTTGCTGAACGGAGAAAGCGCACAGTAATGCACTTTTCTCCCAGCAAATACACTGTTTCTAAGGAAATGGGAACACACTGATGAGACACTTGTGGGAGCTACTGTGACTAAAACTGAGCTTCCCTACGCACAGGGAAGCAAGAGAAATGCTGATTTCATCAAGCCCAGTTACATACTCAGAATCTGTACTACTGCGCAAATAGGCATGTCTCTGTAGGCAAAAAACTCATTTCTGACAAAGTTGCCCAAATGCATCTCAGAAGTGTGCAACTTGTTCCCTGAGTTAGAAAACGTGGAGAAACGGTCTTTTCTGCTAGCGCTGTGCTTCTACACATGTATTTGCTGAACTGTGAAAGCGCACAGTAATGCACTTTTCTCCCAGCAAATACACTGTTTCTAAGGAAATGGGAACACACTGAGGAGACACTTGTGGGAGCTACTGTGACTAAAACTGAGCTTCCCTACGCACAGGGAAGCAAGAGAAATGCTGATTTCATCAAGCCCAGTTACATATTCAGAATCTGTACTACTGCGCAAATAGGCATGTCTCTGTAGGCAAAAAACTCATTTCTGACAAAGTTGCCCAAATGCATCTCAGAAGTGTGCAACCTGTTCCCTGAGTTAGAAAACGTCGAGAAACGTTCGTTTCTGCTAGCGCTGTGCTTCTACACATGTATTTGCTGAACGGTGAAAGCGCACAGTAATGCACTTTTCTACCAGCAAATACACTGTTTCTAAGGAACTGGGAACACACTGAGGAGACACTTGTGGGAGCTACTGTGACTAAAACTGAGCTTCCCTATGCACAGGGAAGCAAGAGAAATGCGGATTTCATCAAGCCCAGTTACATACTTTGAATCTGTACTACTGCGCAAATAGGCATGTCTCTGTAGGCAAAAAACTCATTTCTGACAAAGTTGCCCAAATGCATCTCAGAAGTGTGCAACTTGTTCCCTGAGTTAGAAAACGTCGAGAAACGGTCGTTTCTGCTAGCGTTGTGCTTCTACACATGTATTTGCTGAACGGTGAAAGCACACAGTAATGCACTTTTCTCCCAGCAAATACACTGTTTCTAAGGAACTGGGAACACACTGAGGAGACACTTGTGGGAGCTACTGTGACTAAAACTGAGCTTCCCTACGCACAGGGAAGCAAGAGAAATGCTGATTTCATCAAGCCCAGTTACATACTCAGAATCTGTACTACTGCGCAAATAGGCATGTCTCTGTAGGCAAAAAACTCATTTCTGACAAAGTTGCCCAAATGCATCTCAGAAGTGTGCAACCTGTTCCCTGAGTTAGAAAACGTCGAGAAACGGTCGTTTCTGCTAGCGCTGTGCTTCTACACATGTATTTGCTGAATGGTGAAAGCGCACAGTAATGCACTTTTCTCCCAACAAATTCACTTTTTCTAAGGAACTGGGAACACACTGAGGAGACACTTGTGGGAGCTACTGTGACTAAAACTGAGCTTCCCTACGCACAGGGAAGCAAGAGAAATGCTGATTTCATCAAGCCCAGTTACATACTCAGACTCTGTACTACTGCGCAAATAGGCATGTCTCTGTAGGAAAAAAACTCATTTCTGACAAAGTTGCCCAAATGCATCTCAGAAGTGTGCAACTTGTTCCCTGAGTTAGAAAACGTGGAGAAACGGTCGTTTCTGCTAGCGCTGTGCTTCTACACATGTATTTGCTGAACGGAGAAAGCGCACAGTAATGCACTTTTCTCCCAGCAAATACACTGTTTCTAAGGAAATGGGAACACACTGATGAGACAATTGTGGGAGCTACTGTGACTAAAACTGAGCTTCCCTACGCACAGGGAAGCAAGAGAAATGCTGATTTCATCAAGCCCAGTTACATACTCAGAATCTGTACTACTGCGCAAATAGGCATGTCTCTGTAGGCAAAAAACTCATTTCTGACAAAGTTGCCCAAATGCATCTCAGAAGTGTGCAACTTGTTCCCTGAGTTAGAAAACGTGGAGAAACGGTCTTTTCTGCTAGCGCTGTGCTTCTACACATGTATTTGCTGAACTGTGAAAGCGCACAGTAATGCACTTTTCTCCCAGCAAATACACTGTTTCTAAGGAAATGGGAACACACTGAGGAGACACTTGTGGGAGCTACTGTGACTAAAACTGAGCTTCCCTACGCACAGGGAAGCAAGAGAAATGCTGATTTCATCAAGCCCAGTTACATATTCAGAATCTGTACTACTGCGCAAATAGGCATGTCTCTGTAGGCAAAAAACTCATTTCTGACAAAGTTGCCCAAATGCATCTCAGAAGTGTGCAACCTGTTCCCTGAGTTAGAAAACGTCGAGAAACGTTCGTTTCTGCTAGCGCTGTGCTTCTACACATGTATTTGCTGAACGGTGAAAGCGCACAGTAATGCACTTTTCTACCAGCAAATACACTGTTTCTAAGGAACTGGGAACACACTGAGGAGACACTTGTGGGAGCTACTGTGACTAAAACTGAGCTTCCCTATGCACAGGGAAGCAAGAGAAATGCGGATTTCATCAAGCCCAGTTACATACTCAGAATCTGTACTACTGCGCAAATAGGCATGTCTCTGTAGGCAAAAAACTCATTTCTGACAAAGTTGCCCAAATGCATCTCAGAAGTGTGCAACTTGTT
Source organism: Acomys minous (assembly GCF_964271855.1). Taxonomy (NCBI): domain Eukaryota; kingdom Metazoa; phylum Chordata; class Mammalia; order Rodentia; family Muridae; genus Acomys; species Acomys minous. Next base: position 1,241,269 of record NW_028182180.1, read on the forward strand.
CCCTGAGTTAGAAAACGTCGAGAAACGGTCGTTTCTGCTAGCGTTGTGCTTCTACACATGTATTTGCTGAACGGTGAAAGCACACAGGAATGCACTTTTCTCCCAGCAAATACACTGTTTCTAAGGAAATGGGAACACAATGAGGAGACACTTGTGGGAGCTACTGTGACTAAAACTGAGCTTCCCTACGCACAGGGAAGCAAGAGAAATGCTGATTTCATCAAGCCCAGTTACATACTCAGAATCTGTACTACTGCGCAAATAGGCATGTCTCTGTAGGCAAAAAACTCATTTCTGACAAAGTTGCCCAAATGCATCTCAGAAGTGTGCAACTTGTTCCCTGAGTTAGAAAACGTGGAGAAACGGTCGTTTCTGCTAGCGCTGTGCTTCTACACATGTATTTGCTGAACTGTGAAAGCGCACAGTAATGCACTTTTCTCCCAGCAAATACACTGTTTCTAAGGAAATGGGAACACACTGAGGAGACACTTGTGGGAGCTACTGTGACTAAAACTGAGCTTCCCTACGCACAGGGAAGCAAGAGAAATGCTGATTTCATCAAGCCCAGTTACATATTCAGAATCTGTACTACTGCGCAAATAGGCATGTCTCTGTAGGCAAAAAACTCATTTCTGACAAAGTTGCCCAAATGCATCTCAGAAGTGTGCAACCTGTTCCCTGAGTTAGAAAACGTCGAGAAACGTTCGTTTCTGCTAGCGCTGTGCTTCTACACATGTATTTGCTGAACGGTGAAAGCACACAGTAATGCACTTTTCTACCAGCAAATACACTGTTTCTAAGGAACTGGGAACACACTGAGGAGACACTTGTGGGAGCTACTGTGACTAAAACTGAGCTTCCCTATGCACAGGGAAGCAAGAGAAATGCGGATTTCATCAAGCCCAGTTACATACTCAGAATCTGTACTACTGCGCAAATAGGCATGTCTCTGTAGGCAAAAAACTCATTTCTGACAAAGTTGCCCAAATGCATCTCAGAAGTGTGCAACTTGTTCCCTGAGTTAGAAAACGTCGAGAAACGGTCGTTTCTGCTAGCGTTGTGCTTCTACACATGTATTTGCTGAACGGTGAAAGCACACAGTAATGCACTTTTCTCCCAGCAAATACACTGTTTCTAAGGAACTGGGAACACACTGAGGAGACACTTGTGGGAGCTACTGTGACTAAAACTGAGCTTCCCTACGCACAGGGAAGCAAGAGAAATGCTGATTTCATCAAGCCCAGTTACATACTCAGAATCTGTACTACTGCGCAAATAGGCATGTCTCTGTAGGCAAAAAACTCATTTCTGACAAAGTTGCCCAAATGCATCTCAGAAGTGTGCAACCTGTTCCCTGAGTTAGAAAACGTCGAGAAACGGTCGTTTCTGCTAGCGCTGTGCTTCTACACATGTATTTGCTGAATGGTGAAAGCGCACAGTAATGCACTTTTCTCCCAACAAATTCACTGTTTCTAAGGAACTGGGAACACACTGAGGAGACACTTGTGGGAGCTACTGTGACTAAAACTGAGCTTTCCTATGCACAGGGAAGCAAGAGAAAAGCTGATTTCATCAAGCCCAGTTACATACTCAGACTCTGTACTACTGCGCAAATAGGCATGTCTCTGTAGGCAAAAAACTCATTTCTGACAAAGTTGCCCAAATGCATCTCAGAATTGTGCTACTTGTTCCCTGAGTCAGTAAACGTGGAGAAACGGTCGTTTCTGCTAGCGCTGTGCTTCTACACATGTATTTGCTGAACGGTGAAAGCGCACAGTAATGCACTTTTCTCCCAGCAAATACACTGTTTCTAAGGAAATGGGAACACACTGAGGAGACACTTGTGGGAGCTACTGTGACTAAAACTGAGCTTCCCTACGCACAGGGAAGCAAGAGAAATGCTGATTTCATCAAGCCCATTTACATACTCACAATCTGTACTACTGCGCAAATAGGCATGTCTCTGTAGGAAAAAAACTCATTTCTGACAAAGTTGCCCAAATGCATCTCAGAAGTGTGCAACCTGTTCCCTGAGTTAGAAAACGTCGAGAAACGGTCGTTTCTGCTAGCGCTGTGCTTCTACAAATGTATTTGCTGAACGGTGAAAGCGCACAGTAATGCACTTTTCTCCCAACAAATTCACTGTTTCTAAGGAACTGGGAACACACTGAGGAGACACTTGTGGGAGCTACTGTGACTAAAACTGAGCTTCCCTACGCACAGGGAAGCAAGAGAAATGCTGATTTCATCAAGCCCAGTTACATACTCAGAATCTGTACTACTGCGCAAATAGGCATGTCTCTGTAGGCAAAAAACTCATTTCTGACAAAGTTGCCCAAAGGCATCTCAGAAGTGTGCAACTTGTTCCCTGAGTTAGAAAACGTGGAGAAACGGTTGTTTCTGCTAGCGCTGTGCTTCTACACATGTATTTGCTGAACGGAGAAAGCGCACAGTAATGCACTTTTCTCCCAGCAAATACACTGTTTCTAAGGAAATGGGAACACAATGAGGAGACACTTGTGGGAGCTACTGTGACTAAAACTGAGCTTCCCTACGCACAGGGAAGCAAGAGAAATGCTGATTTCATCAAGCCCAGTTACATACTCAGAATCTGTACTACTGCGCAAATAGGCATGTCTCTGTAGGCAAAAAAACTCATTTTTGAGAAAGTTATCCAAATGCATCTCAGAAGTGTGCAACTTGTTCCCTGAGTTAGAAAACGTCGAGAAAAGTTCGTTTCTGCTAGCGCTGTGCTTCTACACATGTATTTGCTGAACGGTGAAAGCGCACAGTAATGCACTTTTCTACCAGCAAATACACTGTTTCTAAGGAACTGGGAACACACTGAGGAGACACTTGTGGGAGCTACTGTGACTAAAACTGAGCTTCCCTATGCACAGGGAAGCAAGAGAAATGCTGATTTCATCAAGCCCAGTTACATACTCAGAATCTGTACTACTGCGCAAATAGGCATGTCTCTGTAGGCAAAAAACTCATTTCTGACAAAGTTGCCCAAATGCATCTCAGAAGTGTGCAACTTGTTCCCTGAGTTAGAAAACGTCGAGAAACGGTCGTTTCTGCTAGCGTTGTGCTTCTACACATGTATTTGCTGAACGGTGAAAGCGCACAGTAATGCACTTTTCTCCCAGCAAATACACTGTTTCTAAGGAACTGGGAACACACTGAGGAGACACTTGTGGGAGATACTGTGACTAAAACTGAGCTTCCCTACGCACAGGGAAGCAAGAGAAATCCTGATTTCATCAAGCCCAGTTACATACTCAGAATCTGTACTACTGCGCAAATAGGCATGTCTCTGTAGGCAAAAAACTCATTTCTGACAAAGTTGCCCAAATGCATCTCAGAAGTGTGCAACTTGTTCCCTGAGTTAGAAAACGTGGAGAAACGGTCGTTTCTGCTAGCGCTGTGCTTCTACACATGTATTTGCTTAACGGAGAAAGCGCACAGTAATGCACTTTTCTCCCAGCAAATACACTGTTTCTAAGGAAATGGGAACACACTGAGGAGACACTTGTGGGAGCTACTGTGACTAAAACTGAGCTTCCCTACGCACAGGGAAGCAAGAGAAATGCTGATTTCATCAAGCCCAGTTACATACTCAGACTCTGTACTACTGCGCAAATAGGCATGTCTCTGTAGGCAAAAAACTCATTTCTGACAAAGTTGCCCAAATGCATCTCAGAAGTGTGCAACTTGTTCCCTGAGTTAGAAAACGTGGAGAAACGGTCGTTTCTGCTAGCGCTGTGCTTCTACACATGTATTTGCTTAACGGAGAAAGCGCACAGTAATGCACTTTTCTCCCAGCAAATACACTGTTTCTAAGGAAATGGGAACACACTGAGGAGACACTTGTGGGAGCTACTGTGACTAAAACTGAGCTTCCCTACGCACAGGGAAGCAAGAGAAATGCTGATTTCATCAAGCCCAGTTACATACTCAGAATCTGTACTACTGCGCAAATAGGCATATCTCTGTAGGCAAAAAACTCATTTCTGACAAAGTTGCCCAAATGCATCTCAGAAGTGTGCAACCTGTTCCCTGAGTTAGAAAACGTCGAGAAACGTTCGTTTCTGCTAGCGCTGTGCTTCTACACATGTATTTGCTGAACGGTGAAAGCGCACAGTAATGCACTTTTCTCCCAGCAAATACACTGTTTCTAAGGAAATGGGAACACACTGAGGAGACACTTGTGGGAGCTACTGTGACTAAAACTGAGCTTCCCTACGCACAGGGAAGCAAGAGAAATGCTGATTTCATCAAGCCCAGTTACATACTCAGAATCTGTACTACTGGGCAAATAGGCATGTCTCTTTAGCCAAAAAACTCATTTTTGACAAAGTTGCCCAAATGCATCTCAGAAGTGTGCAACTTGTTCCCTGAGTTAGAAAACGTCGAGAAACGGTCGTTTCTGCTAGCGCTGTGCTTCTACACATGTATTTGCTGAACGGAGAAAGCACACAGTAATGCACATTTCTCCCAGCAAATACACTGTTTCTAAGGAAATGGGAACACACTGAGGAGACACTTGTGGGAGCTACTGTGACTAAAACTGAGCTTCCCTACGCACAGGGAAGCAAGAGAAATGCTGATTTCATCAAGCCCAGTTACATACTCAGAATCTGTACTACTGCATAAATAGGCATGTCTCTGTAGGCTAAAAACTCATTTCGGACAAAGTTGCCCAAATGCATCTCAGAAGTGTGCAACTTCTTCCGTGAGTTAGAAAACGTCGAGAAACGGTCGTTTCTGCTAGCGCTGTGCTTCTACACATGTATTTGCTGAACGGTGAAAGCGCACAGTAATGCACTTTTCTCCCAGCAAATACACTGTTTCTAAGGAAATGGGAACACACTGAGGAGACACTTGTGGGATCTACTGTGACTAAAACTGAGCTTTCCTACGCACAGGGAAGCAAGAGAAATGCTGATTTCATCAAGCCCAGTTACATACTCAGAACCTGTACTACTGCGCAAATAGGCATGTCTCTGTAGGCAAAAAACTCATTTCTGACAAAGTTGCCAAATGCATCTCAGAAGTGTGCAACTTGTTCCCTGAGTTAGAAAACGTTGAGAAACGGTCATTTCTGCTAGCGCTGTGCTTCTACACATGTATTTGCTGAACGGTGAAAGCGCACAGTAATGCACATTTCTCCCAGCAAATACACTGTTACTAAGGAAATGGGAACACACTGAGGAGACACTTGTGGGAGCTACTGTGACTAAAACTGAGCTTCCCTACGCACAGGGAAGCAAGAGAAATGCTGATTTCATCAAGCCCAGTTACATACTCAGAATCTGTAGTACTGCGCAAATAGGCATGTCTCTGTAGGCAAAAAACTCATTTCTGACAAAGTTGCCCAAATGCATCTCAGAAGTGTGCAACTTGTTCCCTGAGTTAGAAAACGTCGAGAAACGGTCGTTTCTGCTAGCGCTGTGCTTCTACACATGTATTTGCTGAACGGTGAAAGCGCACAGTAATGCACTTTTCTCCCCGCAAATACACTGTTTCTAAGGAAATGGGAACACACTGAGGAGACACTTGTGGGAGCTACTGTGACTAAAACTGAGCTTCCCTACGCACAGGGAAGCAAGAGAAATGCTGATTTCATCAAGCCCAGTTACATACTCAGAATCTGTAGTACTGCGCAAATAGGGATGTCTCTGTAGGCAAAAAACTCATTTCTGACAAATTTGCCCAAATGCATCTCAGAAGTGTGCAACTTGTTCCCTGAGTTAGAAAACATCGAGAAACATTCGTTTCTGCTAGCGCTGTGTTTCTACACATGTATTTGCTGAACGGTGAAAGCGCACAGTAATGCACTTTTCTCCCAGCAAATACACTGTTTCTAAGGAAATGGGAACACACTGAGGAGACACTTGTGGGAGCTACTGTGACTAAAACTGAGCTTTCCTACGCACAGGGAAGCAAGAGAAATGCTGATTTCATCAAGCCCAGTTACATACTCAGAATCTGTACTACTGCGCAAATAGGCATGTCTCTGTAGGCAAAAAACTCATTTCTGACAAAGTTGCCCAAATGCATCTCAGAAGTGTGCAACTTGTTCCCTGAGTTAGAAAACGTCGAGAAACGGTCTTTTCTGCTAGCGCTGTGCTTCTACACATGTATTTGCTGAACGGTGAAAGCGCACAGGAATGCACATTTCTCCCAGCAAATACACTGTTACTAAGGAAATGGGAACACACTGAGGAGACACTTGTGGGAGCTACTGTGACTAAAACTGAGCTTCCCTACTCACAGGGAAGCAAGAGAAATGCTGATTTCATCAAGCACAGTTACATACTCAGAATCTGTACTACTGCGCAAATAGGCATGTCTCTTTTGGCAAAAAACTCATTTCTGACAAAGTTGCCCAAATGCATCTCAGAAGTGTGCAACTTGTTCCCTGAGTTAGAAAACGTCGAGAAACGGTCGTTTCTGCTAGCGCTGTGCTTCTACACATGTATATGCTGAACGGAGAAAGCGCACAGTAATGCACTTTTCTCCCAGCAAATACACTGTTTCTAAGGAAATGGGAACACACTGAGGAGACACTTGTGGGAGCTACTGTGACTAAAACTGAGCTTCCCTACGCACAGGGAAGCAAGAGAAATCCTGATTTCATCAAGCCCAGTTACATACTCAGAATCTGTACTACTGCGCAAATAGGCATGTCTCTGTAGGCAAAAAACTCATTTCTGACAAAGTTGCCCAAATGCATCTCAGAAGTGTGCAACTTGTTCCCTGAGTTAGAAAACGTCGAGAAACGGTCGTTTCTGCTAGCGCTGTGCTTCTACACATGTATATGCTGAACGGTGAAAGCGCACAGTAATGCACTTTTCTCCCAGCAAATACACTGTTTCTAAGGAAATGGGAACGCACTGAGGAGACACTTGTGGGAGCTACTGTGACTAAAACTGAGCTTCCCTACGCACAGGGAAGCAAGAGAAGTGCTGATTTCATCAAGCCCAGTTACATACTCAGAATCTGTACTACTGCGCAAATAGGCATGTCTCTGTAGGCAAAAAAACTCATTCCTGACAAATTTTCCCAAATGCATCTCAGAAGTGTGCAACTTGTCCCCTGACTTAGAAAACATGGAGAAACGTTCGTTTCTGCTAGCGCTGTGCTTCTACACATGTATTTGCTGAACGGTGAAAGCGCACAGTAATGCACTTTTCTCCCAGCAAATACACTGTTTCTAAGGAAATGGGAACACACTGAGGAGACACTTGTGGGAGCTACTGTGACTAAAACTGAGCTTCCCTACGCACAGGGAAGCAAGAGAAAGGCTGATTTCATCAAGCCCAGTTACATACTCAGAATCTGTACTACTGCGCAAATAGGCATGTCTCTGTAGGCAAAACACTCATTTCTGACAAAGTTGCCCAAATGCATCTCAGAAGTGTGCAACTTGTTCCCTGAGTTAGAAAACGTCGAGAAACGGTCGTTTCTGCTAGCGCTGTGCTTCTACACATGTATTTGCTGAACGGTGAAAGCGCACAGTAATGCACTTTTCTACCAGCAAATACACTGTTTCTAAGGAACTGGGAACACACTGAGGAGACACTTGTGGGAGCTACTGTGACTAAAACTGAGCTTCCCTACGCACAGGGAAGCAAGAGAAATGCTGATTTCATCAAGCCCAGTTACATACTCAGAATCTGTACTACTGCGCAAATAGGCATGTCTCTGTAGGCTAAAAACTCATTTCTGACAACGTTGCCCAAATGCATCTCAGAAGTGTGCAACTTGTTCCCTGAGTTAGAAAACGTCGAGAAACGGTCGTTTCTGCTAGCGCTGTGCTTCTACACATGTATTTGCTGAACGGTGAAAGCGCACAGTAATGCACTTTTCTCCCAGCAAATACACTGTTTCTAAGGAAATGGGAACACACTGAGGAGACACTTGTGGGAGCTACTGTGACTAAAACTGAGCTTCCCTACGCACAGGGAAGCAAGAGAAATGCTGATTTCATCAAGCCCAGTTACATACTCAGAATCTGTACTACTGCACAAATAGGCATGTCTCTGTAGGCTAAAAACTCATTTCGGACAAAGTTGCCCAAATGCATCTCAGAAGTGTGCAACTTCTTCCCTGAGTTAGAAAACGTCGAGAAACGGTCGTTTCTGCTAGCGCTGTGCTTCTACACATGTATGTGCTGAACGGTGAAAGCGCACAGTAATGCACTTTTCTACCAGCAAATACACTGTTTCTAAGGAACTGGGAACACACTGAGGAGACACATGTGGGAGCTACTGTGACTAAAACTGAGCTTCCCTACGCACAGGGAAGCAAGAGAAATGCTGATTTCATCAAGCCCAGTTACATACTCAGAATCTGTACTACTGCGCAAATAGGCATGTCTCTGTAGGCAAAAAACTCATTTCTGACAAAGTTGCCCAAATGCATCTCAGAAGTGTGCAACTTGTTCCCTGAGTTAGAAAACGTCGAGAAACGGTCGTTTCTGCTAGCGCTGTGCTTCTACACATGTACTTGCTGAACGGTGAAAGCGCACAGTAATGCACTTTTCTCCCAGCAAATACACTGTTTCTAAGGAAATGGGAACACACTGTGGAGACACTTGTGGGAGCTACTGTGACTAAAACTTAGCTTCCCTACGCACAGGGAAGCAAGAGAAATGCTGATTTCATCAAGCCCAGTTACATACTCAGAATCTGTACTACTGCGCAAATAGGCATGTCTCTGTAGGCAAAAAACTCATTTCTGACAAAGTTGCCCAAATGCATCTCAGAAGTGTGCAACTTGTTCCCTGAGTTAGAAAACGTCGAGAAACGGTCTTTTCTGCTAGCGCTGTGCTTCTACACATGTACTTGCTGAACGGTGAAAGCGCACAGTAATGCACTTTTCTCCCAGCAAATAGACTGTTTCTAAGGAAATGGGAACACACTGAGGAGACACTTGTGGGAGCTACTGTGACTAAAACTGAGCTTCCCTACGCACAGGGAAGCAAGAGATATGCTGATTTCATCAAGCCCAGTTACATACTCAGAATCTGTACTACTGAGCAAATAGGCAGGTCTCTATAGGCAAAAAAAACTCATTTCTGACAAAGTTGCCCAAATGCATCTCAGAAGTGTGCAACTTGTTCCCTGAGTTAGAAAACGTCGAGAAACGGTCTTTTCTGCTAGCGTTGTGCTTCTACACATGTATTTGCTGAACGGTGAAAGCGCACAGTAATGCACATTTCTCCCAGCAAATACACTGTTACTAAGGAAATGGGAACACACTGAGGAGACACTTGTGGGAGCTACTGTGACTAAAACTGAGCTTCCCTACGCACAGGGAAGCAAGAGAAATGCTGATTTCATCAAGCCCAGTTACATACTCAGAATCTGTACTACTGTGCAAATAGGCATGTCTCTGTAGGAAAAAAATTCATTTCTGACAAATTTGCCCAAATGCATCTCAGAAGTGTGCAACTTGTTCCCTGAGTTAGAAAACGTCGAGAAACGGTCGTTTCTGCTAGCGCTGTGCTTCTACACATGTATATGCTGAACGGTGAAAGCGCACAGTAATGCACTTTTCTCCCAGCAAATACACTGTTTCTAAGGAAATGGGAACACACTGAGGAGACACTTGTGGGAGCTACTGTGACTAAAACTGAGCTTCCCTACGCACAGGGAAGCAAGAGAAATCCTGATTTCATCAAGCCCAGTTACATACTCAGAATCTGTACTACTGCGCAAATAGGCATGTCTCTGTAGGCAAAAAACTCATTTCTGACAAAGTTGCCCAAATGCATCTCAGAAGTGTGCAACTTGTTCCCTGAGTTAGAAAACGTCGAGAAACGGTCGTTTCTGCTAGCGTTGTGCTTCTGCACATGTATTTGCTGAACTGTGAAAGCGCACAGTAATGCACTTTTCTCCCAGCAAATACACTGTTTCTAAGGAAATGGGAACACACTGAGGAGACACTTGTGGGAGCTACTGTGACTAAAACTGAGCTTCCCTACGCACAGGGAAGCAAGAGAAATGCTGATTTCATCAAGCCCAGTTACATACTCAGAATCTGTACTACTGCGCAAATAGGCATGTCTCTGTAGGAAAAAAACTCATTTCTGACAAAGTTGCCCAAATGCATCTCAGAAGTGTGCAACTTGTTCCCTGAGTTAGAAAACGTCGAGAAGCGTTCGTTTCTGCTAGCGCTGTGCTTCTACACATGTATTTGCTGAACGGTGAAAGCGCACAGTAATGCACTTTTCTCCCAGCAAATACACTGTTTCTAAGGAAATGGGAACACACTGAGGAGACACTTGTGGGAGCTACTGTGACTAAAACTGAGCTTCCCTACGCACAGGGAAGCAAGAGAAATGCTGATTTCATCAAGCCCAGTTACATACTCAGAATCTGTACTACTGCGCAAATAGGGATGTCTCTGTAGGCAAAAAACTCATTTCTGACAAATTTGCCCAAATGCATCTCAGAAGTGTGCAACTTGTTCCCTGAGTTAGAAAACGTCGAGAAACGGTCGTTTCTGCTAGCGCTGTGCTTCTACACATGTACTTGCTGAACGGTGAAAGCGCACAGTAATGCACTTTTCTCCCAGCAAATACACTGTTTCTAAGGAAATGGGAACACACTGTGGACACACTTGTGGGAGCTACTGTGACTAAAACTGAGCTTCCCTACGCACAGGGAAGCAAGAGAAATGCTGATTTCATCAAGCCCAGTTACATACTCAGAATCTGTACTACTGCGCAAATAGGCATGTCTCTGTAGGCAAAAAACTCATTTCTGACAAAGTTGCCCAAATGCATCTCAGAAGTGTGCAACTTGTTCCCTGAGTTAGAAAACGTCGAGAAACGGTCTTTTCTGCTAGCGCTGTGCTTCTACACATGTACTTGCTGAACGGTGAAAGCGCACAGTAATGCACTTTTCTCCCAGCAAATACACTGTTTCTAAGGAAATGGGAACACACTGAGGAGACACTTGTGGGAGCTACTGTGACTAAAACTGATCTTCCCTACGCACAGGGAAGCAAGAAAAATGCTGATTTCATCAAACCCAGTTACCTACTCAGAATCTGTACTACTGCGCAAATAGGCATGTCTCTGTATGCAAAAAACTCATTTCTGACAAAGTTGCCCAAATGCATCTCAGAAGTGTGCAACTTGTTCCCTGAGTTAGAAAACATCGAGAAACGTTCGTTTCTGCTAGCGCTGTGCTTCTACACATGTATTTGCTGAACGGTGAAAGCGCACAGTAATGCACTTTTCTCCCTGCAAATACACTGTTTCTAAGGAAATGGGAACACACTGAGGAGACACTTGTGGGAGCTACTGTGATTAAAACTGAGCTTCCCTACGCACCGGGAAGCAAAAGAAGTGCTGATTTCATCAAGCCCAGTTACATACTCAGAATCTGTAGTACTGCGCAAATAGGCATGTCTCTGTAGGCAAAAAACTCATTTCTGACAAAGTTGCCCAAATGCATCTCAGAAGTGTGCAACTTGTTCCCTGAGTTAGAAAACATCGAGAAACGTTCGTTTCTGCTAGCGCTGTGCTTCTACACATGTATTTGCTGAACGGTGAAAGCGCACAGTAATGCACTTTTCTCCCAGCAAATACACTGTTTCTAAGGAAATGGGAACACACTGAGGAGACACTTGTGGGAGCTACTGTGACTAAAACTGAGCTTCCTATTCACAGGGAAGCAAGAGAAAGGCTGATTTCATCAAGCCCAGTTACATACTCAGAATCTGTACTACTGCGCAAATAGGCATGTCTCTGTAGGCAAAAAACTCATTTCTGACAAAGTTGCCCACATGCATCTCAGAAGTGTGTAACTTGTTCCCTGAGTTAGAAAACGTCGAGAAACGTTCGTTTCTGCTAGCGCTGTGCTTCTACACATGTATTTGCTGAACGGTGAAAGCGCACAGTAATGCACTTTTCTACCAGCAAATACACTGTTTCTAAGGAAATGGGAGCACACTGAGGAGACACTTGTGGGAGCTACTGTGACTAAAACTGAGCTTCCCTACGCACAGGGAAGCAAGAGAAATGCTGATTTCATCAAGCCCAGTTACATACTCAGAATCTGTACTACTGAGCAAATAGGCAGGTCTCTATAGGCAAAAAAAACTCATTTCTGACAAAGTTGCCCAAATGCATCTCAGAAGTGTGCAACTTGTTCCCTGAGTTAGAAAACGTCGAGAAACGGTCTTTTCTGCTAGCGCTGTGCTTCTACACATGTACTTGCTGAACGGTGAAAGCGCACAGTAATGCACTTTTCTCCCAGCAAATACACTGTTTCTAAGGAAATGGGAACACACTGAGGAGACACTTGTGGGAGCTACTGTGACTAAAACTGATCTTCCCTACGCACAGGGAAGCAAGAAAAATGCTGATTTCATCAAACCCAGTTACCTACTCAGAATCTGTACTACTGCGCAAATAGGCATGTCTCTGTAGGCAAAAAACTCATTTCTGACAAAGTTGCCCAAATGCATCTCAGAAGTGTGCAACTTGTTCCCTGAGTTAGAAAACATCGAGAAACGTTCGTTTCTGCTAGCGCTGTGCTTCTACACATGTATTTGCTGAACGGTGAAAGCGCACAGTAATGCACTTTTCTCCCAGCAAATACACTGTTTCTAAGGAAATGGGAACACACTGAGGAGACACTTGTGGGAGCTACTGTGATTAAAACTGAGCTTCCCTACGCACCGGGAAGCAAAAGAAGTGCTGATTTCATCAAGCCCAGTTACATACTCAGAATCTGTAGTACTGCGCAAATAGGCATGTCTCTGTAGGCAAAAAACTCATTTCTGACAAAGTTGCCCAAATGCATCTCAGAAGTGTGCAACTTGTTCCCTGAGTTAGAAAACATCGAGAAACGTTCGTTTCTGCTAGCGCTGTGCTTCTACACATGTATTTGCTGAACGGTGAAAGCGCACAATAATGCACTTTTCTCCCAGCAAATACACTGTTTCTAAGGAAATGGGAACACACTGAGGAGACACTTGTGGGAGCTACTGTGACTAAAACTGAGCTTCCTATTCACAGGGAAGCAAGAGAAAGGCTGATTTCATCAAGCCCAGTTACATACTCAGAATCTGTACTACTGCGCAAATAGGCATGTCTCTGTAGGCAAAAAACTCATTTCTGACAAAGTTGCCCACATGCATCTCAGAAGTGTGTAACTTGTTCCCTGAGTTAGAAAACGTCGAGAAACGTTCGTTTCTGCTAGCGCTGTGCTTCTACACATGTATTTGCTGAACGGTGAAAGCGCACAGTAATGCACTTTTCTACCAGCAAATACACTGTTTCTAAGGAAATGGGAACACACTGAGGAGACACTTGTGGGAGCTACTGTGACTAAAACTGAGCTTCCCTACGCACAGGGAAGCAAGAGAAATGCTGATTTCATCAAGCCCAGTTACATACTCAGAATCTGTACTACTGAGCAAATAGGCAGGTCTCTATAGGCAAAAAAAACTCATTTCTGACAAAGTTGCCCAAATGCATCTCAGAAGTGTGCAACTTGTTCCCTGAGTTAGAAAACGTCGAGAAACGTTCGCTTCTGCTAGCGTTGTGCTTCTACACATGTATTTGCTGAACGGTGAAAGCGCACAGTAATGCACTTTTCTCCCAGCAAATACACTGTTTCTAAGGAAATGGGAACACACTGAGGAGACAGTTGTGGGAGCTACTGTGACTAAAACTGAGCTTCCCTAGGCACAGGGAAGCCAGAGAAATGCTGATTTCATCAAGCCCAGTTACATACTCAGAATCTGTACTACTGCGCAAATAGGCATGTCTCTTTAGGCAAAAAACTCATTTCTGACAAAGTTGCCCAAATGCATCTCAGAAGTGTGCAACTTGTTCCCTGAGTTAGAAAACGTCGAGAAACGGTCTTTCCTGCTAGTGTTGTGCTTCTACACATGTATTTGCTGAAGGGTGAAAGCGCACAGTAATGCACTTTTCTCCCAGCAAATACACTGTTTCTAAGGAAATGGGAACACACTGAGGAGACACTTGTGGGAGCTACTGTGACTAAAACTGAGCTTCCCTACGCACAGGGAAGCAAGAGAAATGCTGATTTCATCAAGCCCAGTTACATACTCAGAATCTGTACTACTGCGCAAATAGGCATGTCTCTTTAGGCAAAAAACTCATTTCTGACAAAGTTGCCCAAATGCATCTCAGAAGTGTGCAACCTGTTCCCTGAGTTAGAAAACGTCGAGAAACGTTCGTTTCTGCTAGCGCTGTGCTTCTACACATGTATTTGCTGAACAGTGAAAGCGCACAGTAATGCACTTTTCTACCAGCAAATACACTATTTCTAAGGAACTGGGAACACACTGAGGAGACACTTGTGGGAGCTACTGTGACTAAAACTGAGCTTCCCTATGCACAGGGAAGCAAGAGAAATGCTGATTTCATCAAGCCCAGTTACATACTCAGAATCTGTACTACTGCGCAAATAGGCATGTCTCTGTAGGCAAAAAACTCATTTCTGACAAAGTTGCCCAAATGCATCTCAGAAGTGTGCAACTTGTTCCCTGAGTTAGAAAACGTTGAGAAACGTTCGTTTCTGCTAGCGCTGTGCTTCTACACATGTATTTGCTGAACGGTGAAAGCGCACAGTAATGCACTTTTCTCCCAGCAAATACACTGTTTCTAAGGAACTGGGAACACACTGAGGAGACACTTGTGGGAGCTACTGTGACTAAAACTGAGCTTCCCTACGCACAGGGAAGCAAGAGAAATGCTGATTTCATCAAGCCCAGTTACATACTCAGAATCTGTACTACTGCGCAAATAGGCATGTCACTTTAGGCAAAAAACTCATTTCTGACAAAGTTGCCCAAATGCATCTCAGAAGTGTGCAACCTGTTCCCTGAGTTAGAAAACGTCGAGAAACGGTCGTTTCTGCTAGCGCTGTGCTTCTACACATGTATTTGCTGAACGGTGAAAGCGCACAGGAATGCACTTTTCTACCAGCAAATACACTGTTTCATAGGAACTGGGAACACACTGAGGAGACACTTGTGGGAGCTACTGTGACTAAAACTGAGCTTCCCTATGCACAGGGAAGCAAGAGAAATGCTGATTTCATCAATCCCAGTTACATACTCAGAATCTGTACTACTGCGCAAATAGGCATGTCTCTGTAGGCAAAAAACTCATTTCTGACAAAGTTGCCCAAATGCATCTCAGAAGTGTGCAACTTGTTCCCTGAGTTAGAAAACATCGAGACACGGTCATTTCTGCTAGCGTTGTGCTTCTACACATGTATTTGCTGAACGGTGAAAGTGCACAGTAATGCACTTTTCTCCCATCAAATACACTGTTGCTAAGGAACTGGGAACACACTGAGGAGACACTTGTGGGAGCTACTGTGACTAAAACTGAGCTTCCCTACGCACAGGGAAGCAAGAGAAAAGCTGATTTCATCAAGCCCAGTTACATACTCAGAATCTGTACTACTGCGCAAATAGCCATGTCTCTGTAGGCAAAAAACTCATTTCTGACAAAGTTGCCCAAATGCATCTCAGAAGTGTGCAACCTGTTCCCTGAGTTAGAAAACATCGAGAAACGGTCGTTTCTGCTAGCGCTGTGCTTCTACACATGTATTTGCTGAACGGTGAAAGCGCACAGTAATGCACTTTTCTCCCAACAAATTCACTGTTTCTAAGGAACTGGGAACACACTGAGGAGACACTTGTGGGAGCTACTGTGACTAAAACTGAGCTTCCTTACGCACCGGGAAGCAAGAGAAATGCTGATTTCATCAAGCCCAGTTACATACTCAGACTCTGTACTACTGCGCAAATAGGCATGTCTCTGTAGGCAAAAAACTCATTTCTGACAAAGTTGCCCAAATGCATCTCAGAAGTGTGCAACTTGTTCCCTGAGTTAGAAAACGTAGAGAAACGGTCGTTTCTGCTAGCATTGTGCTTCTACACATGTATTTGCTGAACGGAGAAAGCGCACAGTAATGCACTTTTCTCCCAGCAAATACACTGTTTCTAAGGAACTGGGAACACACTGAGGAGACACTTGTGGGAGCTACTGTGACTAAAACTGAGCTTCCCTACGCACAGGGAAGCAAGAGAAATGCTGATTTCATCAAGCCCAGTTACATACTCAGAATCTGTACTACTGCGCAAATAGGCATGTCTCTGTAGGCAAAAAACTCATTTCTGACAAAGTTGCCCAAATGCATCTCAGAAGTGTGCAACCTGTTCCCTGAGTTAGAAAACGTCGAGAAACGGTCGTTTCTGCTAACGCTGTGCTTCTACACATGTATTTGCTGAACGGTGAAAGCGCACAGTAATGCACTTTTCTCCCAACAAATTCACTGTTTCTAAGGAACTGGGAACACACTGAGGAGACACTTGTGGGAGCTACTGTGACTAAAACTGAGCTTTCCTATGCACAGGGAAGCAAGAGAAAAGCTGATTTCATCAAGCCCAGTTACATACTCAGACTCTGTACTACTGCGCAAATAGGCATGTCTCTGTAGGCAAAAAACTCATTTCTGACAAAGTTGCCCAAATGAATCTCAGAATTGTGCAACTTGTTCCCTGAGTTAGAAAACGTGGAGAAACGGTCGTTTCTGCTAGCGCTGTGCTTCTACACATGTATTTGCTGAACGGTGAAAGCGCACAGTAATGCACTATTCTCCCAGCAAATACACTGTTTCTAAGGAAATGGGAACACACTGAGGAGACACTTGTGGGAGCTACTGTGACTAAAACTGAGCTTCCCTACGCACAGGGAAGCAAGAGAAATGCTGATTTCATCAAGCCCATTTACATACTCACAATCTGTACTACTGCGCAAATAGGCATGTCTCTGTAGGAAAAAAACTCATTTATGACAAAGTTGCCCAAATGCATCTCAGAAGTGTGCAACCTGTTCCCTGAGTTAGAAAACGTCGAGAAACGGTCGTTTCTGCTAGCGCTGTGCTTCTACAAATGTATTTGCTGAACGGTGAAAGCGCACAGTAATGCACTTTTCTCCCAACAAATTCACTGTTTCTAAGGAACTGGGAACACACTGAGGAGACACTTGTGGGAGCTACTGTGACTAAAACTGAGCTTCCCTACGCACAGGGAAGCAAGAGAAATGCTGATTTCATCAAGCCCAGTTACATACTCAGAATCTGTACTACTGCGCAAATAGGCATGTCTCTGTAGGCAAAAAACTCATTTCTGACAAAGTTGACCAAATGCATCTCAGAAGTGTGCAACTTGTTCTCTGAGTTAGAAAACGTGGAGAAACGGTCGTTTCTGCTAGCGCTGTGCTTCTACACATGTATTTGCTGAACGGTGAAAGCGCACAGTAATGCACTTTTCTCCCAGCAAATACACTGTTTCTAAGGAAATGGGAACACACTGAGGAGACACTTGTGGGAGCTACTGTGACTAAAACTGAGCTTCCCTACGCACAGGGAAGCAAGAGAAATGCTGATTTCATCAAGCCCAGTTACATATTCAGAATCTGTACTACTGCGCAAATAGGCATGTCTCTGTAGGCAAAAAACTCATTTCTGACAAAGTTGCCCAAATGCATCTCAGAAGTGTGCAACCTGTTCCCTGAGTTAGAAAACGTCGAGAAACGGTCGTTTCTGCTAGCGCTGTGCTTCTACAAATGTATTTGCTGAACGGTGAAAGCGCACAGTAATGCACTTTTCTCCCAACAAATTCACTGTTTCTAAGGAACTGGGAACACACTGAGGAGACACTTGTGGGAGCTACTGTGACTAAAACTGAGCTTCCCTACGCACAGGGAAGCAAGAGAAATGCTGATTTCATCAAGCCCAGTTACATACTCAGACTCTGTACTACTGCGCAAATAGGCATGTCTCTGTAGGAAAAAAACTCATTTCTGACAAAGTTGCCCAAATGCATCTCAGAAGTGTGCAACTTGTTCCCTGAGTTAGAAAACGTGGAGAAACGGTCGTTTCTGCTAGCGCTGTGCTTCTACACATGTATTTGCTGAACGGTGAAAGCGCACAGTAATGCACTTTTCTCCCAGCAAATACACTGTTTCTAAGGAAATGGGAACACACTGAGGAGACACTTGTGGGAGCTACTGTGACTAAAACTGAGCTTCCCTACGCACAGGGAAGCAAGAGAAATGCTGATTTCATCAAGCCCAGTTACATACTCAGAATCTGTACTACTGCGCAAATAGGCATATCTCTGTAGGCAAAACCCTCATTTCTGACAAAGTTGCCCAAATGCATCTCAGAAGTGTGCAACCTGTTCCATGAGTTAGAAAACGTCGAGAAACGGTCGTTTCTGCTAGCGCTGTGCTTCTACACATGTATTTGCTGAACGGTGAAAGCGCACAGTAATGCACTTTTCTCCCAGCAAATACACTGTTTCTAAGGAAATGGGAACACACTGAGGAGACACTTGTGGGAGCTACTGTGACTAAAACTGAGCTTCCCTACGCACAGGGAAGCAAGAGAAATGCTGATTTCATCAAGCCCAGTTACATACTCAGAATCTGTCCTACTGCGCAAATAGGCATATCTCTGTAGGCAAAAAACTCATTTCTGACAAAGTTGCCCAAATGCATCTCAGAAGTGTGCAACCTGTTCCCTGAGTTAGAAAACGTGGAGAAACGGTCGTTTCTGCTAGCGCTGTGCTTCTACACATGTATTTGCTGAACGGTGAAAGCGCACAGTAATGCACTTTTCTACCAGCAAATACACTGTTTCTAAGGAACTGGGAACACACTGAGGAGACACTTGTGGGAGCTACTGTGACTAAAACTGAGCTTCCCTATGCACAGGGAAGCAAGAGAAATGCTGATTTCATCAAGCCCAGTTACATACTCAGAATCTGTACTACTGCGCAAATAGGCATGTCTCTGTAGGCAAAAAACTCATTTCTGACAAAGTTGCCCAAATGCATCTCAGAAGTGTGCAACTTGTTCCCTGAGTTAGAAAACGTCGAGAAACGGTCGTTTCTGCTAGCGTTGTGCTTCTACACATGTATTTGCTGAACGGTGAAAGCGCACAGTAATGCACTTTTCTCCCAGCAAATACACTGTTTCTAAGGAACTGGGAACACACTGAGGAGACACTTGTGGGAGCTACTGTGACTAAAACTGAGCTTCCCTACGCACAGGGAAGCAAGAGAAATGCTGATTTCATCAAGCCCAGTTACATACTCAGAATCTGTACTACTGCGCAAATAGGCATGTCTCTTTAGGCAAAAAACTCATTTCTGACAAAGTTGCCCAAATGCATCTCAGAAGTGTGCAACTTGTTCCCTGAGTTAGAAAACGTGGAGAAACGGTCGTTTCTGCTAGCGTTGTGCTTCTACACATGTATTTGCTGAACGGTGAAAGCGCACAGTAATGCACTTTTCTCCCAGCAAATACACTGTTTCTAAGGAAATGGGAACACACTGAGGAGACACTTGTGGGAGCTACTGTGACTAAAACTGAGCTTCCCTACGCACAGGGAAGCAAGAGAAATGCTGATTTCATCAAGCCCAGTTACATACTCAGAATCTGTACTACTGCGCAAATAGGAATGTCTCTGTAGGCTGAAAACTCATTTCTGACAAAGTTGCCCAAATGCATCTCAGAAGTGTGCAACTTGTTCCCTGAGTTAGAAAATGTCGAGAAACCGTCGTTTCTGCTAGCGCTGTGCTTCTACACATGTATTTGCTGAACGGTGAAAGCGCACAGTAATGCACTTTTCTCCCAGCAAATACACTGTTTCTAAGGAAATGGGAACACACCGAGGAGACACTTGTGGGAGCTACTGTGACTAAGACTGAGCTTCCCTACGCACAGGGAAGCAAGAGAAATGCTGATTTCATCAAGCCCAGTTACATACTCAGAATCTGTACTACTGCGCAAATAGGCATGTCTCTATAGGCAAAAAACTCATTTCTGACAAATTTGCCCATATGCATCTCAGAAGTGTGCAACTTGTTCCCTAAGTTAGAAAACATCGAGAAATGTTCGTTTCTGCTAGCTCTGTGTTTCTACACATGTATTTGCTGAACGGTGAAAGCGCACAGTAATGCACTTTTCTCCCAGCAAATACACTGTTTCTAAGGAAATGGGAACACACTGAGGAGACACTTGTGGGAGCTACTGTGACTAAAACTGAGCTTCCCTACGCACAGGGAAGCAAGAGAAATGCTGATTTCATCAAGCCCAGTTACATACTCAGAATCTGTACTACTGCGCAAATAGGCATGTCTCTGTAGGCAAAAAACTCATTTCTGACAAAGTTGCCCAAATGCATCTCAGAAGTGTGCAACTTGTTCCCTGAGTTAGAAAACGTGGAGAAACGGTCGCTTCTGCTAGCGTTGTGCTTCTACACATGTATTTGCTGAACGGTGAAAGCGCACAGTAATGTACTTTTCTCCCTGCAAATACACTGTTTCTAAGGAAATGGGAACACACTGAGGAGACACTTGTGGGAGCTACTGTGACTAAAACTGAGCTTCCCTACGCACAGGGAAGCAAGAGAAATGCTGATTTCATCAAGCCCAGTTACATACTCAGAATCTGTACTACTGCGCAAATAGGCATGTCTCTGTAGGCAAAAAACTCATTTCTGACAAAGTTGCCCAAATGCATCTCAGAAGTGTGCAACTTGTTCCCTGAGTTAGAAAACGTCGAGAAACGGTCGTTTCTGCTAGCGTTGTGCTTCTACACATGTATTTGCTGAACGGTGAAAGTGCACAGTAATGCACTTTTCTCCCAGCAAATACACTGTTTCTAAGGAAATGGGAACACACTGAGGAGACACTTGTGGGAGCTACTGTGACTAAAACTGAGCTTCCCTATGCACAGGGAAGCAAGAGAAATGCTGATTTCATCAATCCCAGTTACATACTCAGAATCTGTACTACTGCGCAAATAGGCATGTCTCTTTAGGCAAAAAACTCATTTCTGACAAAGTTGCCCAAATGCATCTCAGAAGTGTGCAACTTGTTCCCTGAGTTAGAAAACATCGAGACACGGTCATTTCTGCTAGCGTTGTGCTTCTACACATGTATTTGCTGAACGGTGAAAGTGCACAGTAATGCACTTTTCTCCCATCAAATACACTGTTGCTAAGGAAATGGGAACAAACTGAGGAGACACTTGTGGGAGCTACTGTGACTAAAACTGAGCTTCCCTACGCACAGGGAAGCAAGAGAAAAGCTGATTTCATCAAGCCCAGTTACATACTCAGAATCTGTACTACTGCGCAAATAGCCATGTCTCTGTAGGCAAAAAACTCATTTCTGACAAAGTTGCCCAAATGCATCTCAGAAGTGTGCAACCTGTTCCCTGAGTTAGAAAACGTCGAGAAACGGTCGTTTCTGCTAGCGCTGTGCTTCTACACATGTATTTGCTGAACGGTGAAAGCGCACAGTAATGCACTTTTCTCCCAGCAAATACTCTGTGTCTAAGGAAATGGGAACACACTGAGGAGACACTTGTGGGAGCTACTGTGACTAAAACTGAGCTTTCCTATGCACAGGGAAGCAAGAGAAAAGCTGATTTCATCAAGCCCAGTTACATACTCAGACTCTGTACTACTGCGCAAATAGGCATGTCTCTGTAGGCAAAAAACTCATTTCTGACAAAGTTGCCCAAATGAATCTCAGAATTGTGCAACTTGTTCCCTGAGTTAGAAAACGTGGAGAAACGGTCGTTTCTGCTAGCGCTGTGCTTCTACACATGTATTTGCTGAACGGTGAAAGCGCACAGTAATGCACTATTCTCCCAGCAAATACACTGTTTCTAAGGAAATGGGAACACACTGAGGAGACACTTGTGGGAGCTACTGTGACTAAAACTGAGCTTCCCTACGCACAGGGAAGCAAGAGAAATGCTGATTTCATCAAGCCCCTTTACATACTCACAATCTGTACTACTGCGCAAATAGGCATGTCTCTGTAGGAAAAAAACTCATTTCTGACAAAGTTGCCCAAATGCATCTCAGAAGTGTGCAACCTGTTCCCTGAGTTAGAAAACGTCGAGAAACGGTCGTTTCTGCTAGCGCTGTGCTTCTACAAATGTATTTGCTGAACGGTGAAAGCGCACAGTAATGCACTTTTCTCCCAACAAATTCACTGTTTCTAAGGAACTGGGAACACACTGAGGAGACACTTGTGGGAGCTACTGTGACTAAAACTGAGCTTCCCTACGCGCAGGGAAGCAAGAGAAATGCTGATTTCATCAAGCCCAGTTACATACTCAGAATCTGTACTACTGCGCAAATAGGCATGTCTCTGTAGGCAAAAAACTCATTTCTGACAAAGTTGCCCAAATGCATCTCAGAAGAGTGCAACTTGTTCCCTGAGTTAGAAAACGTCGAGAAACGGTCGTTTCTGCTAGCGCTGTGCTTCTACACATGTATTTGCTGAACGGTGAAAGCGCACAGTAATGCACTTTTCTCCCAGCAAATACACTGTTTCTAAGGAAATGGGAACACACTGAGGAGACACTTGTGGGAGCTACTGTGACTAAAACTGAGCTTCCCTACGCACAGGGAAGCAAGAGAAATGCTGATTTCATCAAGCCCAGTTACATATTCAGAATCTGTACTACTGCGCAAATAGGCATGTCTCTGTAGGCAAAAAACTCATTTCTGACAAAGTTGCCCAAATGCATCTCAGAAGTGTGCAACTTGTTCCCTGAGTTAGAAAACGTGGAGAAACGGTCGTTTCTGCTAGCGCTGTGCTTCTACACATGTATTTGCTGAACGGTGAAAGCGCACAGTAATGCACTTTTCTCCCAGCAAATACACTGTTTCTAAGGAAATGGGAACACACTGAGGAGACACTTGTGGGAGCTACTGTGACTAAAACTGAGCTTCCCTACGCACAGGGAAGCAAGAGAAATGCTGATTTCATCAAGCCCAGTTACATATTCAGAATCTGTACTACTGCGCAAATAGGCATGTCTCTGTAGGCAAAAAACTCATTTCTGACAAAGTTGCCCAAATGCATCTCAGAAGTGTGCAACCTGTTCCCTGAGTTAGAAAACGTCGAGAAACGGTCGTTTCTGCTAGCGCTGTGCTTCTACAAATGTATTTGCTGAACGGTGAAAGTGCACAGTAATGCACTTTTCTCCCAACAAATTCACTGTTTCTAAGGAACTGGGAACACACTGAGGAGACACTTGTGGGAGCTACTGTGACTAAAACTGAGCTTCCCTACGCACAGGGAAGCAAGAGAAATGCTGATTTCATCAAGCCCAGTTACATACTCAGAATCTGTACTACTGCGCAAATAGGCATGTCTCTGTAGGCAAAAAACTCATTTCTGACAAAGTTGCCCAAATGCATCTCAGAAGTGTGCAACTTGTTCCCTGAGTTAGAAAACGTGGAGAAACGGTCGTTTCTGCTAGCGCTGTGCTTCTACACATGTATTTGCTGAACGGTGAAAGCGCACAGTAATGCACTTTTCTCCCAGCAAATACACTGTTTCTAAGGAAATGGGAACACACTGAGGAGACACTTGTGGGAGCTACTGTGACTAAAACTGAGCTTCCCTACGCACAGGGAAGCAAGAGAAATGCTGATTTCATCAAGCCCAGTTACATACTCAGAATCTGTACTACTGCGCAAATAGGCATATCTCTGTAGGCAAAAACCTCATTTCTGACAAAGTTTCCCAAATGCATCTCAGAAGTGTGCAACCTGTTCCCTGAGTTAGAAAACGTCGAGAAACGTTCGTTTCTGCTAGCGCTGTGCTTCTACACATGTATTTGCTGAACGGTGAAAGCGCACAGTAATGCACTTTTCTACCAGCAAATACACTGTTTCTAAGGAACTGGGAACACACTGAGGAGACACTTGTGGGAGCTACTGTGACTAAAACTGAGCTTCCCTATGCACAGGGAAGCAAGAGAAATGCTGATTTCATCAAGCCCAGTTACATACTCAGAATCTGTACTACTGCGCAAATAGGCATGTCTCTGTAGGCAAAAAACTCATTTCTGACAAAGTTGCCCAAATGCATCTCAGAAGTGTGCAACTTGTTCCCTGAGTTAGAAAACGTCGAGAAACGGTCGTTTCTGCTAGCGTTGTGCTTCTACACATGTATTTGCTGAACGGTGAAAGCGCACAGTAATGCACTTTTCTCCCAGCAAATACACTGTTTCTAAGGAACTGGGAACACACTGAGGAGACACTTGTGGGAGATACTGTGACTAAAACTGAGCTTCCCTACGCACAGGGAAGCAAGAGAAATCCTGATTTCATCAAGCCCAGTTACATACTCAGAATCTGTACTACTGCGCAAATAAGCATGTCTCTGTAGGCAAAAAACTCATTTCTGACAAAGTTGCCCAAATGCATCTCAGAAGTGTGCAACTTGTTCCCTGAGTTAGAAAACGTCGAGAAACGGTCGTTTCTGCTAGCTTTGTGCTTCTACACATGTATTTGCTGAACGGTGAAAGCGCACAGTAATGCACTTTTCTCCCAACAAATTCACTGTTTCTAAGGAACTGGGAACACACTGAGGAGACACTTTTGGGAGCTACTGTGACTAAAACTGAGCTTCCCTACGCACAGGGAAGCAAGAGAAATGCTGATTTCATCAAGCCCAGTTTCATACTCAGACTCTGTACTACTGCGCAAATAGGCATGTCTCTGTAGGCAAAAAACTCATTTCTGACAAAGTTGCCCAAATGCATCTCAGAAGTGTGCAACTTGTTCCCTGAGTTAGAAAACGTGGAGAAACGGTCGTTTCTGCTAGCGCTGTGCTTCTACACATGTATTTGCTTAACGGAGAAAGCGCACAGTAATGCACTTTTCTCCCAGCAAATACACTGTTTCTAAGGAAATGGGAACACACTGAGGAGACACTTGTGGGAGCTACTGTGACTAAAACTGAGCTTCCCTACGCACAGGGAAGCAAGAGAAATGCTGATTTCATCAAGCCCAGTTACATACTCAGAATCTGTACTACTGAGCAAATAGGCAGGTCTCTATAGGCAAAAAAAACTCATTTCTGACAAAGTTGCCCAAATGCATCTCAGAAGTGTGCAACTTGTTCCCTGAGTTAGAAAACGTCGAGAAACGGTCTTTTCTGCTAGCGCTGTGCTTCTACACATGTACTTGCTGAACGGTGAAAGCGCACAGTAATGCACTTTTCTCCCAGCAAATACACTGTTTCTAAGGAAATGGGAACACACTGAGGAGACACTTGTGGGAGCTACTGTGACTAAAACTGATCTTCCCTACGCACAGGGAAGCAAGAAAAATGCTGATTTCATCAAACCCAGTTACCTACTCAGAATCTGTAGTACTGCGCAAATAGGCATGTCTCTGTAGGCAAAAAACTCATTTCTGACAAAGTTGCCCAAATGCATCTCAGAAGTGTGCAACTTGTTCCCTGAGTTAGAAAACATCGAGAAACGTTCGTTTCTGCTAGCGCTGTGCTTCTACACATGTATTTGCTGAACGGTGAAAGCGCACAGTAATGCACTTTTCTCCCAGCAAATACACTGTTTCTAAGGAAATGGGAACACACTGAGGAGACACTTGTGGGAGCTACTGTGACTAAAACTGAGCTTCCTATTCACAGTGAAGCAAGAGAAAGGCTGATTTCATCAAGCCCAGTTACATACTCAGAATCTGTACTACTGCGCAAATAGGCATGTCTCTGTAGGCAAAAAACTCATTTCTGACAAAGTTGCCCACATGCATCTCAGAAGTGTGTAACTTGTTCCCTGAGTTAGAAAACGTCGAGAAACGTTCGTTTCTGCTAGCGCTGTGCTTGTACACATGTATTTGCTGAACGGTGAAAGCGCACAGTAATGCACTTTTCTACCAGCAAATACACTGTTTCTAAGGAAATGGGAACACACTGAGGAGACACTTGTGGGAGCTACTGTGACTAAAACTGAGCTTCCCTACGCACAGGGAAGCAAGAGAAATGCTGATTTCATCAAGCCCAGTTACATACTCAGAATCTGTACTACTGAGCAAATAGGCAGGTCTCTATAGGCAAAAAAAACTCATTTCTGACAAAGTTGCCCAAATGCATCTCAGAAGTGTGCAACTTGTTCCCTGAGTTAGAAAACGTCGAGAAACGTTCGCTTCTGCTAGCGTTGTGCTTCTACACATGTATTTGCTGAACGGTGAAAGCGCACAGTAATGCACTTTTCTCCCAGCAAATACACTGTTTCTAAGGAAATGGGAACACACTGAGGAGACAGTTGTGGGAGCTACTGTGACTAAAACTGAGCTTCCCTAGGCACAGGGAAGCCAGAGAAATGCTGATTTCATCAAGCCCAGTTACATACTCAGAATCTGTACTACTGCGCAAATAGGCATGTCTCTGTAGGCAAAAAACTCATTTCTGACAAAGTTGCCCAAATGCATCTCAGAAGTGTGCAACTTGTTCCCTGAGTTAGAAAACGTCGAGAAACGGTCTTTCCTGCTAGTGTTGTGCTTCTACACATGTATTTGCTGAAGGGTGAAAGCGCACAGTAATGCACTTTTCTCCCAGCAAATACACTGTTTCTAAGGAAATGGGAACACACTGAGGAGACACTTGTGGGAGCTACTGTGACTAAAACTGAGCTTCCCTACGCACAGGGAAGCAAGAGAAATGCTGATTTCATCAAGCCCAGTTACATACTCAGAATCTGTACTACTGCGCAAATAGGCATGTCTCTTTAGGCAAAAAACTCATTTCTGACAAAGTTGCCCAAATGCATCTCAGAAGTGTGCAACCTGTTCCCTGAGTTAGAAAACGTCGAGAAACGTTCGTTTCTGCTAGCGCTGTGCTTCTACACATGTATTTGCTGAACAGTGAAAGCGCACAGTAATGCACTTTTCTACCAGCAAATACACTATTTCTAAGGAACTGGGAACACACTGAGGAGACACTTGTGGGAGCTACTGTGACTAAAACTGAGCTTCCCTATGCACAGGGAAGCAAGAGAAATGCTGATTTCATCAAGCCCAGTTACATACTCAGAATCTGTACTACTGCGCAAATAGGCATGTCTCTGTAGGCAAAAAACTCATTTCTGACAAAGTTGCCCAAATGCATCTCAGAAGTGTGCAACTTGTTCCCTGAGTTAGAAAACGTTGAGAAACGTTCGTTTCTGCTAGCGCTGTGCTTCTACACATGTATTTGCTGAACGGTGAAAGCGCACAGTAATGCACTTTTCTCCCAGCAAATACACTGTTTCTAAGGAACTGGGAACACACTGAGGAGACACTTGTGGGAGCTACTGTGACTAAAACTGAGCTTCCCTACGCACAGGGAAGCAAGAGAAATGCTGATTTCATCAAGATCAGTTACATACTCAGAATCTGTACTACTGCGCAAATAGGCATGTCACTTTAGGCAAAAAACTCATTTCTGACAAAGTTGCCCAAATGCATCTCAGAAGTGTGCAACCTGTTCCCTGAGTTAGAAAACGTCGAGAAACGGTCGTTTCTGCTAGCGCTGTGCTTCTACACATGTATTTGCTGAACGGTGAAAGCGCACAGGAATGCACTTTTCTACCAGCAAATACACTGTTTCATAGGAACTGGGAACACACTGAGGAGACACTTGTGGGAGCTACTTTGACTAAAACTGAGCTTCCCTATGCACAGGGAAGCAAGAGAAATGCTGATTTCATCATTCCCAGTTACATACTCAGAATCTGTACTACTGCGCAAATAGGCATGTCTCTGTAGGCAAAAAACTCATTTCTGACAAAGTTGCCCAAATGCATCTCAGAAGTGTGCAACTTGTTCCCTGAGTTAGAAAACGTCGAGAAACGGTCGTTTCTGCTAGCGTTGTGCTTCTACACATGTATTTGCTGAACGGTGAAAGCGCACAGTAATGCACTTTTCTCCCAGCAAATACACTGTTTCTAAGGAAATGGGAACACATTGAGGAGACACTTGTGGGAGCTACTGTGACTAAAACTGAGCTTCCCTATGCACAGGGAAGCAAGAGAAATGCTGATTTCATCAATCCCAGTTACATACTCAGAATCTGTACTACTGCGCAAATAGGCATGTCTCTGTAGGCAAAAAACTCATTTCTGACAAAGTTGCCCAAATGCATCTCAGAAGTGTGCAACTTGTTCCCTGAGTTAGAAAACATCGAGACACGGTCATTTCTGCTAGCGTTGTGCTTCTACACATGTATTTGCTGAACGGTGAAAGTGCACAGTAATGCACTTTTCTCCCATCAAATACACTGTTGCTAAGGAACTGGGAACACACTGAGGAGACACTTGTGGGAGCTACTGTGACTAAAACTGAGCTTCCCTATGCACGGGGAAGCAAGAGAAAAGCTGATTTCATCAAGCCCAGTTACATACTCAGAATCTGTACTACTGCGCAAATAGCCATGTCTCTGTAGGCAAAAAACTCATTTCTGACAAAGTTGCCCAAATGCATCTCAGAAGTGTGCAACCTGTTCCCTGAGTTAGAAAACGTCGAGAAACGGTCGTTTCTGCTAGCGCTGTGCTTCTACACATGTATTTGCTGAACGGTGAAAGCGCACAGTAATGCACTTTTCTCCCAACAAATTCACTGTTTCTAAGGAACTGGGAACACACTGAGGAGACACTTGTGGGAGCTACTGTGACTAAAACTGAGCTTCCCTACGCACCGGGAAGCAAGAGAAATGCTGATTTCATCAAGCCCAGTTACATACTCAGACTCTGTACTACTGCGCAAATAGGCATGTCTCTGTAGGCAAAAAACTCATTTCTGACAAAGTTGCCCAAATGCATCTCAGAAGTGTGCTACTTGTTCCCTGAGTTAGAAAACGTAGAGAAACGGTCGTTTCTGCTAGCATTGTGCTTCTACACATGTATTTGCTGAACGGAGAAAGCGCACAGTAATGCACTTTTCTCCCAGCAAATACACTGTTTCTAAGGAACTGGGAACACACTGAGGAGACACTTGTGGGAGCTACTGTGACTAAAACTGAGCTTCCCTACGCACAGGGAAGCAAGAGAAATGCTGATTTCATCAAGCCCAGTTACATACTCAGAATCTGTACTACTGCGCAAATAGGCATGTCTCTGTAGGCAAAAAACTCATTTCTGACAAAGTTGCCCAAATGCATCTCAGAAGTGTGCAACCTGTTCCCTGAGTTAGAAAACGTCGAGAAACGGTCATTTCTGCTAACGCTGTGCTTCTACACATGTATTTGCTGAACGGTGAAAGCGCACAGTAATGCACTTTTCTCCCAACAAATTCACTGTTTCTAAGGAACTGGGAACACACTGAGGAGACACTTGTGGGAGCTACTGTGACTAAAACTGAGCTTTCCTATGCACAGGGAAGCAAGAGAAAAGCTGATTTCATCAAGCCCAGTTACATACTCAGACTCTGTACTACTGCGCAAATAGGCATGTCTCTGTAGGCAAAAAACTCATTTCTGACAAAGTTGCCCAAATGAATCTCAGAATTGTGCAACTTGTTCCCTGAGTTAGAAAACGTGGAGAAACGGTCGTTTCTGCTAGCGCTGTGCTTCTACACATGTATTTGCTGAACGGTGAAAGCGCACAGTAATGCACTATTCTCCCAGCAAATACACTGTTTCTAAGGAAATGGGAACACACTGAGGAGACACTTGTGGGAGCTACTGTGACTAAAACTGAGCTTCCCTACGCACAGGGAAGCAAGAGAAATGCTGATTTCATCAAGCCCATTTACATACTCACAATCTGTACTACTGCGCAAATAGGCATGTCTCTGTAGGCAAAAAACTCATTTATGACAAAGTTGCCCAAATGCATCTCAGAAGTGTGCAACCTGTTCCCTGAGTTAGAAAACGTCGAGAAACGGTCGTTTCTGCTAGCGCTGTGCTTCTACACATGTATTTGCTGAACGGTGAAAGCGCACAGTAATGCACTTTTCTCCCAACAAATTCACTGTTTCTAAGGAACTGGGAACACACTGAGGAGACACTTGTGGGAGCTACTGTGACTAAAACTGAGCTTCCCTACGCACAGGGAAGCAAGAGAAATGCTGATTTCATCAAGCCCAGTTACATACTCAGAATCTGTACTACTGCGCAAATAGGCATGTCTCTGTAGGCAAAAAACTCATTTCTGACAAAGTTGACCAAATGCATCTCAGAAGTGTGCAACTTGTTCCCTGAGTTAGAAAACGTGGAGAAACGGTCGTTTCTGCTAGCGCTGTGCTTCTACACATGTATTTGCTGAACGGTGAAAGCGCACAGTAATGCACTTTTCTCCCAGCAAATACACTGTTTCTAAGGAAATGGGAACACACTGAGGAGACACTTGTGGGAGCTACTGTGACTAAAACTGAGCTTCCCTACGCACAGGGAAGCAAGAGAAATGCTGATTTCATCAAGCCCAGTTACATATTCAGAATCTGTACTACTGCGCAAATAGGCATGTCTCTGTAGGCAAAAAACTCATTTCTGACAAAGTTGCCCAAATGCATCTCAGAAGTGTGCAACCTGTTCCCTGAGTTAGAAAACGTCGAGAAACGGTCGTTTCTGCTAGCGCTGTGCTTCTACAAATGTATTTGCTGAACGGTGAAAGCGCACAGTAATGCACTTTTCTCCCAACAAATTCACTGTTTCTAAGGAACTGGGAACACACTGAGGAGACACTTGTGGGAGCTACTGTGACTAAAACTGAGCTTCCCTACGCACAGGGAAGCAAGAGAAATGCTGATTTCATCAAGCCCAGTTACATACTCAGACTCTGTACTACTGCGCAAATAGGCATGTCTCTGTAGGAAAAAAACTCATTTCTGACAAAGTTGCCCAAATGCATCTCAGAAGTGTGCAACTTGTTCCCTGAGTTAGAAAACGTGGAGAAACGGTCGTTTCTGCTAGCGCTGTGCTTCTACACATGTATTTGCTGAACGGTGAAAGCGCACAGTAATGCACTTTTCTCCCAGCAAATACACTGTTTCTAAGGAAATGGGAACACACTGAGGAGACACTTGTGGGAGCTACTGTGACTAAAACTGAGCTTCCCTACGCACAGGGAAGCAAGAGAAATGCTGATTTCATCAAGCCCAGTTACATACTCAGAATCTGTACTACTGCGCAAATAGGCATATCTCTGTAGGCAAAACCCTCATTTCTGACAAAGTTGCCCAAATGCATCTCAGAAGTGTGCAACCTGTTCCATGAGTTAGAAAACGTCGAGAAACGTTCGTTTCTGCTAGCGCTGTGCTTCTACACATGTATTTGCTGAACGGTGAAAGCGCACAGTAATGCACTTTTCTCCCAGCAAATACACTGTTTCTAAGGAAATGGGAACACACTGAGGAGACACTTGTGGGAGCTACTGTGACTAAAACTGAGCTTCCCTACGCACAGGGAAGCAAGAGAAATGCTGATTTCATCAAGCCCAGTTACATACTCAGAATCTGTCCTACTGCGCAAATAGGCATATCTCTGTAGGCAAAAAACTCATTTCTGACAAAGTTGCCCAAATGCATCTCAGAAGTGTGCAACCTGTTCCCTGAGTTAGAAAACGTCGAGAAACGGTCGTTTCTGCTAGCGCTGTGCTTCTACACATGTATTTGCTGAACGGTGAAAGCGCACAGTAATGCACTTTTCTACCAGCAAATACACTGTTTCTAAGGAACTGGGAACACACTGAGGAGACACTTGTGGGAGCTACTGTGACTAAAACTGAGCTTCCCTATGCACAGGGAAGCAAGAGAAATGCTGATTTCATCAAGCCCAGTTACATACTCAGAATCTGTACTACTGCGCAAATAGGCATGTCTCTGTAGGCAAAAAACTCATTTCTGACAAAGTTGCCCAAATGCATCTCAGAAGTGTGCAACTTGTTCCCTGAGTTAGAAAACGTCGAGAAACGGTCGTTTCTGCTAGCGTTGTGCTTCTACACATGTATTTGCTGAACGGTGAAAGCGCACAGTAATGCACTTTTCTCCCAGCAAATACACTGTTTCTAAGGAACTGGGAACACACTGAGGAGACACTTGTGGGAGCTACTGTGACTAAAACTGAGCTTCCCTACGCACAGGGAAGCAAGAGAAATGCTGATTTCATCAAGCCCAGTTACATACTCAGAATCTGTACTACTGCGCAAATAGGCATGTCTCTTTAGGCAAAAAACTCATTTCTGACAAAGTTGCCCAAATGCATCTCAGAAGTGTGCAACTTGTTCCCTGAGTTAGAAAACGTGGAGAAACGGTCGTTTCTGCTAGCGTTGTGCTTCTACACATGTATTTGCTGAACGGTGAAAGCGCACAGTAATGCACTTTTCTCCCAGCAAATACACTGTTTCTAAGGAAATGGGAACACACTGAGTAGACACTTGTGGGAGCTACTGTGACTAAAACTGAGCTTCCCTACGCACAGGGAAGCAAGAGAAATGCTGATTTCATCAAGCCCAGTTACATACTCAGAATCTGTACTACTGCGCAAATAGGAATGTCTCTGTAGGCAAAAAACTCATTTCTGACAAAGTTGCCCAAATGCATCTCAGAAGTGTGCAACTTGTTCCCTGAGTTAGAAAATGTCGAGAAACCGTCGTTTCTGCTAGCGCTGTGCTTCTACACATGTATTTGCTGAACGGTGAAAGCGCACAGTAATGCACTTTTCTCCCAGCAAATACACTGTTTCTAAGGAAATGGGAACACACCGAGGAGACACTTGTGGGAGCTACTGTGACTAAGACTGAGCTTCCCTACGCACAGGGAAGCAAGAGAAATGCTGATTTCATCAAGCCCAGTTACATACTCAGAATCTGTACTACTGCGCAAATAGGCATGTCTCTATAGGCAAAAAACTCATTTCTGACAAATTTGCCCATATGCATCTCAGAAGTGTGCAACTTGTTCCCTAAGTTAGAAAACATCGAGAAATGTTCGTTTCTGCTAGCTCTGTGTTTCTACACATGTATTTGCTGAACGGTGAAAGCGCACAGTAATGCACTTTTCTCCCAGCAAATACACTGTTTCTAAGGAAATGGGAACACACTGAGGAGACACTTGTGGGAGCTACTGTGACTAAAACTGAGCTTCCCTACGCACAGGGAAGCAAGAGAAATGCTGATTTCATCAAGCCCAGTTACATACTCAGAATCTGTACTACTGCGCAAATAGGCATGTCTCTGTAGGCAAAAAACTCATTTCTGACAAAGTTGCCCAAATGCATCTCAGAAGTGTGCAACTTGTTCCCTGAGTTAGAAAACGTGGAGAAACGGTCGTTTCTGCTAGCGTTGTGCTTCTACACATGTATTTGCTGAACGGTGAAAGCGCACAGTAATGTACTTTTCTCCCTGCAAATACACTGTTTCTAAGGAAATGGGAACACACTGAGGAGACACTTGTGGGAGCTACTGTGACTAAAACTGAGCTTCCCTACGCACAGGGAAGCAAGAGAAATGCTGATTTCATCAAGCCCAGTTACATACTCAGAATCTGTACTACTGCGCAAATAGGCATGTCTCTGTAGGCAAAAAACTCATTTCTGACAAAGTTGCCCAAATGCATCTCAGAAGTGTGCAACTTGTTCCCTGAGTTAGAAAACGTCGAGAAACGGTCGTTTCTGCTAGTGTTGTGCTTCTACACATGTATTTGCTGAACGGTGAAAGTGCACAGTAATGCACTTTTCTCCCAGCAAATACACTGTTTCTAAGGAAATGGGAACACACTGAGGAGACACTTGTGGGAGCTACTGTGACTAAAACTGAGCTTCCCTATGCACAGGGAAGCAAGAGAAATGCTGATTTCATCAATCCCAGTTACATACTCAGAATCTGTACTACTGCGCAAATAGGCATGTCTCTTTAGGCAAAAAACTCATTTCTGACAAAGTTGCCCAAATGCATCTCAGAAGTGTGCAACTTGTTCCCTGAGTTAGAAAACATCGAGACACGGTCATTTCTGCTAGCGTTGTGCTTCTACACATGTATTTGCTGAACGGTGAAAGTGCACAGTAATGCACTTTTCTCCCATCAAATACACTGTTGCTAAGGAAATGGGAACAAACTGAGGAGACACTTGTGGGAGCTACTGTGACTAAAACTGAGCTTCCCTACGCACAGGGAAGCAAGAGAAAAGCTGATTTCATCAAGCCCAGTTACATACTCAGAATCTGTACTACTGCGCAAATAGCCATGTCTCTGTAGGCAAAAAACTCATTTCTGACAAAGTTGCCCAAATGCATCTCAGAAGTGTGCAACCTGTTCCCTGAGTTAGAAAACGTCGAGAAACGGTCGTTTCTGCTAGCGCTGTGCTTCTACACATGTATTTGCTGAACGGTGAAAGCGCACAGTAATGCACTTTTCTCCCAACAAATTCACTGTTTCTAAGGAACTGGGAACACACTGAGGAGACACTTGTGGGAGCTACTGTGACTAAAACTGAGCTTCCCTACGCACCGGGAAGCAAGAGAAATGCTGATTTCATCAAGCCCAGTTACATACTCAGACTCTGTACTACTGCGCAAATAGGCATGTCTCTGTAGGCAAAAAACTCATTTCTGACAAAGTTGCCCAAATGCATCTCAGAAGTGTGCAACTTTTTCCCTGAGTTAGAAAACGTAGAGAAACGGTCGTTTCTGCTAGCATTGTGCTTCTACACATGTATTTGCTGAACGGAGAAAGCGCACAGTAATGCACTTTTCTCCCAGCAAATACACTGTTTCTAAGGAACTGGGAACACACTGAGGAGACACTTGTGGGAGCTACTGTGACTAAAACTGAGCTTCCCTACGCACAGGGAAGCAAGAGAAATGCTGATTTCATCAAGCCCAGTTACATACTCAGAATCTGTACTACTGCGCAAATAGGCATGTCTCTGTAGGCAAAAAACTCATTTCTGACAAAGTTGCCCAAATGCATCTCAGAAGTGTGCAACCTGTTCCCTGAGTTAGAAAACGTCGAGAAACGGTCGTTTCTGCTAACGCTGTGCTTCTACACATGTATTTGCTGAACGGTGAAAGCCCACAGTAATGCACTTTTCTCCCAACAAATTCACTGTTTCTAAGGAACTGGGAACACACTGAGGAGACACTTGTGGGAGCTACTGTGACTAAAACTGAGCTTTCCTATGCACAGGGAAGCAAGAGAAAAGCTGATTTCATCAAGCCCAGTTACATACTCAGACTCTGTACTACTGCGCAAATAGGCATGTCTCTGTAGGCAAAAAACTCATTTCTGACAAAGTTGCCCAAATGAATCTCAGAATTGTGCAACTTGTTCCCTGAGTTAGAAAACGTGGAGAAACGGTCGTTTCTGCTAGCGCTGTGCTTCTACACATGTATTTGCTGAATGGTGAAAGCGCACAGTAATGCACTATTCTCCCAGCAAATACACTGTTTCTAAGGAAATGGGAACACACTGAGGAGACACTTGTGGGAGCTACTGTGACTAAAACTGAGCTTCCCTACGCACAGGGAAGCAAGAGAAATGCTGATTTCATCAAGCCCCTTTACATACTCACAATCTGTACTACTGCGCAAATAGGCATGTCTCTGTAGGAAAAAAACTCATTTCTGACAAAGTTGCCCAAATGCATCTCAGAAGTGTGCAACCTGTTCCCTGAGTTAGAAAATGTCGAGAAACGGTCGTTTCTGCTAGCGCTGTGCTTCTACAAATGTATTTGCTGAACGGTGAAAGCGCACAGTAATGCACTTTTCTCCCAACAAATTCACTGTTTCTAAGGAACTGGGAACACACTGAGGAGACACTTGTGGGAGCTACTGTGACTAAAACTGAGCTTCCCTACGCACAGGGAAGCAAGAGAAATGCTGATTTCATCAAGCCCAGTTACATACTCAGAATCTGTACTACTGCGCAAATAGGCATGTCTCTGTAGGCAAAAAACTCATTTCTGACAAAGTTGCCCAAATGCATCTCAGAAGTGTGCAACTTGTTCCCTGAGTTAGAAAACGTCGAGAAACGGTCGTTTCTGCTAGCGCTGTGCTTCTACACATGTATTTGCTGAACGGTGAAAGCGCACAGTAATGCACTTTTCTCCCAGCAAATACACTGTTTCTAAGGAAATGGGAACACACTGAGGAGACACTTGTGGGAGCTACTGTGACTAAAACTGAGCTTCCCTACGCACAGGGAAGCAAGAGAAATGCTGATTTCATCAAGCCCAGTTACATATTCAGAATCTGTACTACTGCGCAAATAGGCATGTCTCTGTAGGCAAAAAACTCATTTCTGACAAAGTTGCCCAAATGCATCTCAGAAGTGTGCAACCTGTTCCCTGAGTTAGAAAACGTCGAGAAACGGTCGTTTCTGCTAGCGCTGTGCTTCTACAAATGTATTTGCTGAACGGTGAAAGCGCACAGTAATGCACTTTTCTCCCAACAAATTCACTGTTTCTAAGGAACTGGGAACACACTGAGGAGACACTTGTGGGAGCTACTGTGACTAAAACTGAGCTTCCCTACGCACAGGGAAGCAAGAGAAATGCTGATTTCATCAAGCCCAGTTACATACTCAGAATCTGTACTACTGCGCAAATAGGCATGTCTCTGTAGGCAAAAAACTCATTTCTGACAAAGTTGCCCAAATGCATCTCAGAAGTGTGCAACTTGTTCCCTGAGTTAGAAAACGTGGAGAAACGGTCGTTTCTGCTAGCGCTGTGCTTCTACACATGTATTTGCTGAACGGTGAAAGCTCACAGTAATGCACTTTTCTCCCAGCAAATACACTGTTTCTAAGGAAATGGGAACACACTGAGGAGACACTTGTGGGAGCTACTGTGACTAAAACTGAGCTTCCCTACGCACAGGGAAGCAAGAGAAATGCTGATTTCATCAAGCCCAGTTACATATTCAGAATCTGTACTACTGCGCAAATAGGCATGTCTCTGTAGGCAAAAAACTCATTTCTGACAAAGTTGCCCAAATGCATCTCAGAAGTGTGCAACCTGTTCCCTGAGTTAGAAAACGTCGAGAAACGGTCGTTTCTGCTAGCGCTGTGCTTCTACAAATGTATTTGCTGAACGGTGAAAGTGCACAGTAATGCACTTTTCTCCCAACAAATTCACTGTTTCTAAGGAACTGGGAACACACTGAGGAGACACTTGTGGGAGCTACTGTGACTAAAACTGAGCTTCCCTACGCACAGGGAAGCAAGAGAAATGCTGATTTCATCAAGCCCAGTTACATACTCAGAATCTGTACTACTGCGCAAATAGGCATGTCTCTGTAGGCAAAAAACTCATTTCTGACAAAGTTGCCCAAATGCATCTCAGAAGTGTGCAACTTGTTCCCTGAGTTAGAAAACGTGGAGAAACGGTCGTTTCTGCTAGCGCTGTGCTTCTACACATGTATTTGCTGAACGGTGAAAGCGCACAGTAATGCACTTTTCTCCCAGCAAATACACTGTTTCTAAGGAAATGGGAACACACTGAGGAGACACTTGTGGGAGCTACTGTGACTAAAACTGAGCTTCCCTACGCACAGGGAAGCAAGAGAAATGCTGATTTCATCAAGCCCAGTTACATACTCAGAATCTGTACTACTGCGCAAATAGGCATATCTCTGTAGGCAAAAACCTCATTTCTGACAAAGTTGCCCAAATGCATCTCAGAAGTGTGCAACCTGTTCCCTGAGTTAGAAAACGTCGAGAAACGTTCGTTTCTGCTAGCGCTGTGCTTCTACACATGTATTTGCTGAACGGTGAAAGCGCACAGTAATGCACTTTTCTACCAGCAAATACACTGTTTCTAAGGAACTGGGAACACACTGAGGAGACACTTGTGGGAGCTACTGTGACTAAAACTGAGCTTCCCTATGCACAGGGAAGCAAGAGAAATGCTGATTTCATCAAGCCCAGTTACATACTCAGAATCTGTACTACTGCGCAAATAGGCATGTCTCTGTAGGCAAAAAACTCATTTCTGACAAAGTTGCCCAAATGCATCTCAGAAGTGTGCAACTTGTTCCCTGAGTTAGAAAACGTCGAGAAACGGTCGTTTCTGCTAGCGTTGTGCTTCTACACATGTATTTGCTGAATGGTGAAAGCGCACAGTAATGCACTTTTCTCCCAGCAAATACACTGTTTCTAAGGAACTGGGAACACACTGAGGAGACACTTGTGGGAGATACTGTGACTAAAACTGAGCTTCCCTACGCACAGGGAAGCAAGAGAAATCCTGATTTCATCAAGCCCAGTTACATACTCAGAATCTGTACTACTGCGCAAATAGGCATGTCTCTGTAGGCAAAAAACTCATTTCTGACAAAGTTGCCCAAATGCATGTCAGAAGTGTGCAACTTGTTCCCTGAGTTAGAAAACGTCGAGAAACGGTCGTTTCTGCTAGCTTTGTGCTTCTACACATGTATTTGCTGAACGGTGAAAGCGCACAGTAATGCACTTTTCTCCCAACAAATTCACTGTTTCTAAGGAACTGGGAACACACTGAGGAGACACTTTTGGGAGCTACTGTGACTAAAACTGAGCTTCCCTACGCACAGGGAAGCAAGAGAAATGCTGATTTCATCAAGCCCAGTTACATACTCAGACTCTGTACTACTGCGCAAATAGGCATGTCTCTGTAGGCAAAAAACTCATTTCTGACAAAGTTGCCCAAATGCATCTCAGAAGTGTGCAACTTGTTCCCTGAGTTAGAAAACGTGGAGAAACGGTCGTTTCTGCTAGCGCTGTGCTTCTACACATATATTTGCTTAACGGAGAAAGCGCACAGTAATGCACTTTTCTCCCAGCAAATACACTGTTTCTAAGGAAATGGGAACACACTGAGGAGACACTTGTGGGAGCTACTGTGACTAAAACTGAGCTTCCCTACGCACAGGGAAGCAAGAGAAATGCTGATTTCATCAAGCCCAGTACATACTCAGAATCTGTACTACTGCGCAAATAGGCATATCTCTGTAGGCAAAAAACTCATTTCTGACAAAGTTGCCCAAATGCATCTCAGAAGTGTGCAACCTGTTCCCTGAGTTAGAAAACGTCGAGAAACGGTCGTTTCTGCTAGCGCTGTGCTTCTACACATGTATTTGCTTAACGGAGAAAGCGCACAGTAATGCACTTTTCTCCCAGCAAATACACTGTTTCTAAGGAAATGGGAACACACTGAGGAGACACTTGTGGGAGCTACTGTGACTAAAACTGAGCTTCCCTACGCACAGGGAAGCAAGAGAAATGCTGATTTCATCAAGCCCAGTTACATACTCAGAATCTGTACTACTGCGCAAATAGGCATATCTCTGTAGGCAAAAAACTCATTTCTGACAAAGTTGCCCAAATGCATCTCAGAAGTGTGCAACCGGTTCCTTGAGTTAGAAAACGTCGAGAAACGGTCGTTTCTGCTAGCGCTGTGCTTCTACACATGTATTTGCTGAACGGTGAAAGCGCACAGTAATGCACTTTTCTACCAGCAAATACACTGTTTCTAAAGAACTGGGAACACACTGAGGAGACACTTGTGGGAGCTACTGTGACTAAAACTGAGCTTCCCTATGCACAGGGAAGCAAGAGAAATGCTGATTTCATCAAGCCCAGTTACATACTCAGAATCTGTACTACTGCGCAAATAGGCATGTCTCTGTAGGCAAAAAACTCATTTCTGACAAAGTTGCCCAAATGCATCTCAGAAGTGTGCAACTTGTTCCCTGAGTTAGAAAACGTCGAGAAACGGTCGTTTCTGCTAGCGTTGTGCTTCTACACATGTATTTGCTGAACGGTGAAAGCGCACAGTAATGCACTTTTCTCCCAGCAAATACACTGTTTCTAAGGAACTGGGAACACACTGAGGAGACACTTGTGGGAGCTACTGTGACTAAAACTGAGCTTCCCTACGCACAGGGAAGCAAGAGAAATGCTGATTTCATCAAGCCCAGTTACATACTCAGAATCTGTACTACTGCGCAAATAGGCATGTCTCTT
Organism: Acomys minous; assembly: GCF_964271855.1. NCBI lineage: Eukaryota > Metazoa > Chordata > Mammalia > Rodentia > Muridae > Acomys > Acomys minous. The sequence goes on from NW_028182180.1 coordinate 1,281,098, forward strand.
TAGGCAAAAAACTCATTTCTGACAAAGTTGCCCAAATGCATCTCAGAAGTGTGCAACTTGTTCCCTGAGTTAGAAAACGTGGAGAAACGGTCGTTTCTGCTATTGCTGTGCTTCTACACATGTATTTGCTGAACGGTGAAAGCGCACAGTAATGCACCTTTCTCCCAGCAAATACACTGTTTCTAAGGAAATGGGAACACACTGAGGAGACACTTGTGGGAGCTACTGTGACTAAAACTGAGCTTCCCTACGCACAGGGAAGCAAGAGAAATGCTGATTTCATCAAGCCCAGTTACATACTCAGAATCTGTACTACTGCGCAAATAGGCATGTCTCTGTAGGCAAAAAACTCATTTCTGACAAAGTTGCCCAAATGCATCTCAGAAGTGTGCAACTTGTTCCCTGAGTTAGAAAACGTCGAGAAACGGTCGTTTCTGCTAGCGTTGTGCTTCTACACTTGTATTTGCTGAACGGTGAAAGCGCACAGTAATGCACTTTTCTCCCAGCAAATACACTGTTTCTAAGGAAATGGGAACACACTGAGGAGACACTTGTGGGAGCTACTGTGACTAAAACTGAGCTTCCCAACGCACAGGGAAGCAAGAGAAATGCTGATTTCATCAAGCCCAGTTACATACTCAGAATCTTTACTACTGTGCAAATAGGCATGTCTCTGTAGGCAAAAAACTCATTTCTGACAAAGTTGCCCAAATGCATCTCAGAAGTGTGCAACTTGTTCCCTGAGTTAGAAAACGTCGAGAAACGGTCGTTTCTGCTAGCGCTGTGCTTCTACACATGTATTTGCTGAACTGTGAAAGCGCACAGTAATGCACTTTTCTCCCAGCAAATACACTGTTTCTAAGGAAATGGGAACACACTGAGGAGACACTTGTGGGAGCTACTGTGACTAAAACTGAGCTTCCCTACGCACAGGGAAGCAAGAGAAATGCTGATTTCATCAAGCCCAGTTACATACTCAGAATCTGTACTACTGCGCAAATAGGCATGTCTCTTTAGGCAAAAAACTCATTTCTGACAAAGTTGCCCAAATGCATCTCAGAAGTGTGCAACTTGTTCCCTGAGTTAGAAAACATCGAGAAACGGTCGTTTCTGCTAGCGCTGTGCTTCTACATATGTATTTGCTGAACGGTGAAAGCGCACAGTAATGCACTTTTCTCCCAGCAAATACACTGTTTCCAAGGAAACGGGAACACACTGAGGAGACACTTGTGGGAGCTACTGTGACTAAAACTGAGCTTCCCTACGCACAGGGAAGCAAGAGAAATGCTGATTTCATCAAGCCCAGTTACATACTCAGAATCTGTACTACTGCGCAAATAGGCATGTCTCTGTAGGCAAAAAACTCATTTCTGACAAAGTTGCCCAAATGCATCTCAGAAGTGTGCAACTTGTTCCCTGAGTTAGAAAACATCGAGAAACGGTCGTTTCAGCTAGCGCTGTGCTTCTACACATGTATTTGCTGAACGGTGAAAGCGCACAGTAATGCACTTTTCTCCCAGCAAATACACTGTTTCCAAGGAACTGGGAACACACTGAGGAGACACTTGTGGGAGCTACTGTGACTAAAACTGAGCTTCCCTACGCACAGGGAAGCAAGAGAAATGCTGATTTCATCAAGCCCAGTTACATACTCAGAATCTGTACTACTGCGCAAATAGGCATGTCTCTGTAGGAAAAAACTCATTTCTGACAAAGTTGCCCAAATGCATCTCAGAAGTGTGCAACTTGTTCCCTGAGTTAGAAAACGTCGAGAAACGTTCGTTTCTGCTAGCGCTGTGCTTCTACACATGTATTTGCTGAACGGTGAAAGCGCACAGTAATGCACTTTTCGCCCAGTAAATACACTGTTTCTTAGGAAATGGGAACACACTGAGGAGACACTTGTGGGAGCTACTGTGACTAAAACTGAGCTTCCCTAAGCACAGGGAAGCAAGAGAAATGCTGATTTCATCAAGCCCAGTTACATACTCAGAATCTGTACTACTGCGCAAATAGGCATGTCTCTGTAGGCAAAAAAGTCATTTCGGACAAAGTTGCCCAAATGCATATCAGAAGTTTGCCACTTGTTCCCTGAGTTAGAAAACGTCGAGAAACGGTCGTTTCTGCTAGCACTGTGCTTCTACACATGTATTTGCTGAATGGTGAATGCGCACAGTAATGCACATTTCTCCCAGCAAAAACACTGTTTCTAAGGAAATGGGAACACACTGAGGAGACACTTGTGGGAGCTACTGTGACTAAAACTGAGCTTCCCTACGCACAGGGAAGCAAGAGAAATGCTGATTTCATCAAGCCCAGTTACATACTCAGAATCTGTACTACTGCGCAAATAGGCATGTCTCTTTAGGCAAAAAACTCATTTCTGACAAAGTGGCCCAAATGCATCTCAGAAGTGTGCAACTTGTTCTCTGAGTTAGAAAACGTCGAGAAACGGTTGTTTCTGCTAGCGCTGTGCTTCTACACATGTACTTGCTGAACGGTGAAAGCGCAGAGTAATGCACTTTTCTCCCCGCAAATACACTTTTTCTAAGGAAATGAGAACACACTGAGGAGACACTTGTGGGAGCTACTGTGACTAAAACTGAGCTTCCCTACGCACAGGGAAGCAAGAGAAATGCTGATTTCATCAAGCCCAGTTACATACTCAGAATCTGTACTACTGCGCAAATAGGCATGTCTCTTTAGGCAAAAAACTCATTTCTGACAAAGTTGCCCAAATGCATCTCAGAAGTGTGCAACTTGTTCCCTGAGTTAGAAAACGTCGAGAAACGGTCGTTTCTGCTAGCGCTGTGCTTCTACACATGTATTTGCTGAACGGTGAAAGCGCACAGTAATGCACTTTTCTCCCAGCAAATACACTGTTTCTTAGGAAATGGGAACACACTGAGGAGACACTTGTGGGAGCTACTGTGACTAAAACTGAGCTTCCCTACGCACAGGGAAGCAAGAGAAATGCTGATTTCATCAAGCCCAGTTACATACTCAGAATCTGTACTACTGCGCAAATAGGCATGTCTCTTTAGGCAAAAAACTCATTTCTGACAAAGTTGCCCAAATGCATCTCAGAAGTGTGCAACTTGTTCCCTGAGTTAGAAAACGTCGAGAAACGGTCGTTTCTGCTAGCGCTGTGCTTCTACACATGTATTTGCTGAACGGTGAAAGCGCACAGTAATGCACTTTTCTCCCAGCAAATACACTGTTTCTAAGGAAATGGGAACACACTGAGGAGACACTTGTGGAAGCTACTGTGACTAAAACTGAGCTATCCTACGCACAGGGAAGCAAGAGAAATGCTGATTTCGTCAAGCCCAGTTACGTACTCAGAATCTGTACTACTGCGCAAATAGGCATGTCTCTGTAGGCAAAAAACTCATTTCTGACAAAGTTGCCCAAATGCATCTCAGAAGTGTGCAACTTGTTCCCTGAGTTAGAAAACGTCGAGAAACGTTCGTTTCTGCTAGCGCTGTGCTTCTACACATGTTGCTGAACGGTGAAAGCGCACAGTAATGCACTTTTCTCCCAGCAAATACACTGTTTCTAAGGAAATGGGAACACACTGAGGAGACACTTGTGGGAGCTACTGTGACTCAAACTGAGCTTCCCTACGCACAGGGAAGCAAGAGAAATGCTGATTTCATCAAGCCCAGTTACATACTCAGAATCTGTACTACTGCGCAAATAGGCATATCTCTGTAGGCAAAAAACTCATTTCTGACAAAGTTGCACAAATGCATCTCAGAAGTGTGCAACTTGTTCCCTGAGTTAGAAAACGTCGAGAAACGGTCGTTTCTGCTAGCGCTGTGCTTCTACACATGTATTTGCTGAACGGTGAAAGCGCACAGTAATGCACTTTTCTCCCAGCAAATACACTGTGTCTAAGGAAATGGGAACACACTGAGGAGACACTTGTGGGAGCTACTGTGACTAAAACTGAGCTTCTCTATGCACAGGGAAGCAAGAGAAATGCTGATTTCATCAAGCCCAGTTACATACTCCGAATCTGTACTACTGCGCAAATAGGCATGTCTCTTTAGGCAAAAAACTCATTTCTGACAAAGTTGCCCAAATACATCTCAGAAGTGTGCAACTTGTTCCCTGAGTTAGAAAACGTCGAGAAACGGTCGTTTCTGCTAGCGCTGTGCTTCTACACATGTATTTGCTGAACGGTGAAAGCGCACAGTAATGCACTTTTCTCCCAGCAAATACACTGTTTCTAAGGAAATGGGAACACACTGAGGAGACACTTGTGGGAGCTACTGTGACTAAAACTGAGCTTCCCTACGCACAGGGAAGCAAGAGAAATGCTGATTTCATCAAGCCCAGTTACATACTCAGAATCTGTACTACTGCGCAAATAGGCATGTCTCTTTAGGCAAAAAACGCATTTCTGACAAAGTTGCCCAAATCCATCTCAGAAGTGTGCAACTTGTTCCCTGAGTTAGAAAAAGTCGAGAAACGGTCGTTTCTGCTAGCGCTGTGCTTCTACACATGTATTTGCTGAACGGTGAAAGCACACAGTAATGCATTTTCCTCCCAGCAAATACACTGTTTCTAAGGAAATGGGAACACACTGAGGAGACACTTGTGGGAGCTACTGTTACTAAAACTGAGCTTCCCTACGCACAGGGAAGCAAGAGAAATGCTGATTTAATCAAGCCCAGTTACATACTCAGAATCTGTACTACTGCGCAAATAGGCATGTCTCTGTAGGCAAAAAACTCATTTCTGACAAAGTTGCCCAAATGCATCTCAGAAGTGTGCAACTTGTTCCCTGAGTTAGAAAACATCGAGAAACGGTCGTTTCAGCTAGCGCTGTGCTTCTACACATGTATTTGCTGAACGGTGAAAGCGCACAGTAATGCACTTTTCTCCCAGCAAATACACTGTTTCCAAGGAACTGGGAACACACTGAGGAGACACTTGTGGGAGCTACTGTGACTAAAACTGAGCTTCCCTACGCACAGGGAAGCAAGAGAAATGCTGATTTCATCAAGCCCAGTTACATACTCAGAATCTGTACTACTGCGCAAATAGGCATGTCTCTGTAGGAAAAAACTCATTTCTGACAAAGTTGCCCAAATGCATCTCAGAAGTGTGCAACTTGTTCCCTGAGTTAGAAAACGTCGAGAAACGTTCGTTTCTGCTAGCGCTGTGCTTCTACACATGTATTTGCTGAACGGTGAAAGCGCACAGTAATGCACTTTTCGCCCAGTAAATACACTGTTTCTTAGGAAATGGGAACACACTGAGGAGACACTTGTGGGAGCTACTGTGACTAAAACTGAGCTTCCCTAAGCACAGGGAAGCAAGAGAAATGCTGATTTCATCAAGCCCAGTTACATACTCAGAATCTGTACTACTGCGCAAATAGGCATGTCTCTGTAGGCAAAAAAGTCATTTCGGACAAAGTTGCCCAAATGCATATCAGAAGTTTGCCACTTGTTCCCTGAGTTAGAAAACGTCGAGAAACGGTCGTTTCTGCTAGCACTGTGCTTCTACACATGTATTTGCTGAATGGTGAATGCGCACAGTAATGCACATTTCTCCCAGCAAAAACACTGTTTCTAAGGAAATGGGAACACACTGAGGAGACACTTGTGGGAGCTACTGTGACTAAAACTGAGCTTCCCTACGCACAGGGAAGCAAGAGAAATGCTGATTTCATCAAGCCCAGTTACATACTCAGAATCTGTACTACTGCGCAAATAGGCATGTCTCTTTAGGCAAAAAACTCATTTCTGACAAAGTTGCCCAAATGCATCTCAGAAGTGTGCAACTTGTTCTCTGAGTTAGAAAACGTCGAGAAACGGTTGTTTCTGCTAGCGCTGTGCTTCTACACATGTACTTGCTGAACGGTGAAAGCGCAGAGTAATGCACTTTTCTCCCCGCAAATACACTTTTTCTAAGGAAATGAGAACACACTGAGGAGACACTTGTGGGAGCTACTGTGACTAAAACTGAGCTTCCCTACGCACAGGGAAGCAAGAGAAATGCTGATTTCATCAAGCCCAGTTACATACTCAGAATCTGTACTACTGCGCAAATAGGCATGTCTCTTTAGGCAAAAAACTCATTTCTGACAAAGTTGCCCAAATGCATCTCAGAAGTGTGCAACTTGTTCCCTGAGTTAGAAAACGTCGAGAAACGGTCATTTCTGCTAGCGCTGTGCTTCTACACATGTATTTGCTGAACGGTGAAAGCGCACAGTAATGCACTTTTCTCCCAGCAAATACACTGTTTCTAAGGAAATGGGAACACACTGAGGAGACACTTGTGGGAGCTACTGTGACTAAAACTGAGCTTCCCTACGCACAGGGAAGCAAGAGAAATGCTGATTTCATCAAGCCCAGTTACATACTCAGAATCTGTACTACTGCGCAAATAGGCATGTCTCTTTAGGCAAAAAACTCATTTCTGACAAAGTTGCCCAAATGCATCTCAGAAGTGTGCAACTTGTTCCCTGAGTTAGAAAACGTCGAGAAACGGTCGTTTCTGCTAGCGCTGTGCTTCTACACATGTATTTGCTGAACGGTGAAAGCGCACAGTAATGCACTTTTCTCCCAGCAAATACACTGTTTCTAAGGAAATGGGAACACACTGAGGAGACACTTGTGGAAGCTACTGTGACTAAAACTGAGCTATCCTACGCACAGGGAAGCAAGAGAAATGCTGATTTCATCAAGCCCAGTTACGTACTCAGAATCTGTACTACTGCGGAAATAGGCATGTCTCTGTAGGCAAAAAACTCATTTCTGACAAAGTTGCCCAAATGCATCTCAGAAGTGTGCAACTTGTTCCCTGAGTTAGAAAACGTCGAGAAACGTTCGTTTCTGCTAGCGCTGTGCTTCTACACATGTTGCTGAACGGTGAAAGCGCACAGTAATGCACTTTTCTCCCAGCAAATACACTGTTTCTAAGGAAATGGGAACACACTGAGGAGACACTTGTGGGAGCTACTGTGACTCAAACTGAGCTTCCCTACGCACAGGGAAGCAAGAGAAATGCTGATTTCATCAAGCCCAGTTACATACTCAGAATCTGTACTACTGCGCAAATAGGCATATCTCTGTAGGCAAAAAACTCATTTCTGACAAAGTTGCACAAATGCATCTCAGAAGTGTGCAACTTGTTCCCTGAGTTAGAAAACGTGGAGAAACGGTCGTTTCTGCTAGCGCTGTGCTTCTACACATGTATTTGCTGAACGGTGAAAGCGCACAGTAATGCACTTTTCTCCCAGCAAATACACTGTGTCTAAGGAAATGGGAACACACTGAGGAGACACTTGTGGGAGCTACTGTGACTAAAACTGAGCTTCTCTATGCACAGGGAAGCAAGAGAAATGCTGATTTCATCAAGCCCAGTTACATACTCCGAATCTGTACTACTGCGCAAATAGGCATGTCTCTTTAGGCAAAAAACTCATTTCTGACAAAGTTGCCCAAATACATCTCAGAAGTGTGCAACTTGTTCCCTGAGTTAGAAAACGTCGAGAAACGGTCGTTTCTGCTAGCGCTGTGCTTCTACACATGTATTTGCTGAATGGTGAAAGCGCACAGTAATGCACTTTTCTCCCAGCAAATACACTGTTTCTAAGGAAATGGGAACACACTGAGGAGACACTTGTGGGAGCTACTGTGACTAAAACTGAGCTTCCCTACGCACAGGGAAGCAAGAGAAATGCTGATTTCATCAAGCCCAGTTACATACTCAGAATCTGTACTACTGCGCAAATAGGCATGTCTCTTTAGGCAAAAAACGCATTTCTGACAAAGTTGCCCAAATCCATCTCAGAAGTGTGCAACTTGTTCCCTGAGTTAGAAAAAGTCGAGAAACGGTCGTTTCTGCTAGCGCTGTGCTTCTACACATGTATTTGCTGAACGGTGAAAGCACACAGTAATGCATTTTCCTCCCAGCAAATACACTGTTTCTAAGGAAATGGGAACACACTGAGGAGACACTTGTGGGAGCTACTGTTACTAAAACTGAGCTTCCCTACGCACAGGGAAGCAAGAGAAATGCTGATTTAATCAAGCCCAGTTACATACTCAGAATCTGTACTACTGCGCAAATAGGCATGTCTCTTTAGGCAAAAAACTCATTTCTGACAAAGTTGCCCAAATGCATCTCAGAAGTGTGCAACTTGTTCCCTGAGTTAGAAAACGTCGAGAAACGTTCGTTTCTGAAAGCGCTATGCTTCTACACATGTTGCTGAACGGTGAAAGCCCACAGTAATGCACTTTTCTCCCAGTAAACACACTGTTTCTAAGGAAATGGGAACACACTGAGGAGACACTAGTGGGAGCTACTGTGACTGAAACTGAGCTTCCCTACGCACAGGGAAGCAAGAGAAATGCTGATTTCATCAAGCCCAGTTACATACTCAGAATGTGTACTACTGCGCAAATAGGCATGTCTCTGTAGGCAAAAAACTCATTTCTGACAAAGTTGCCCAAATGCATCTCAGAAGTGTGCAACTTGTTCCCTGAGTTAGAAAACGTCGAGAAACGGTCGTTTCTGCTAGCGCTGTGCTTCTACACATGTATTTGCTGAACGGTGAAAGCGCACAGTAATGCACTTTTCTCCCAGCAAATACACTGTTTCTAAGGAAATGGGAACACACTGAGGAGACACTTGTGGGAGCTACTGGGACTAAAACTGAGCTTCCCTACGCACCGGGAAGCAAGAGAAATGCTGATTTCATCAAGCCCAGTTACATACTCTGAATCTGTACAACTGCGGAAATAGGCATGTCTCTTTAGGCAAAAAACTCATTTCTGACAAAGTTGCCCAAATGCATCTCAGAAGTGTGCAACTTGTTCCCTGATTTAGAAAACGTCGAGAAACGGTTGTTTCTGCTGGCGCTGTGCTTCTACACATGTATTTGCTGAACGGTGAAAGCGCACAGTAATGCACTTTTCTCTCAGCAAATACACTGTTTCTAAGGAAATGGGAACACACTGAGGAGACACTTGTGGGAGCTACGGTTACTAAAACTGAGCTTCCTTACGCACAGGGAAGCAAGAGAAATGCTGATTTCATCAAGCCCAGTTACATACTCAGAATCTGTACTACTGGCAAATAGGCATGTCTCTTTAGGCAAAACACTCATTTCTGACAAAGTTGTCCAAATACATCTCAGAAGTGTGCAACTTCTTCCCTGAGTTAGAAAACGTCGAGAAACGGGCGTTTCTGTTAGCGCTGTGCTTCTACACATATATTTGCTGAACGGTGAAAGCGCACAGTAATGCACTTTTCTCCCAGCAAATACACTGTTTCTAAGGAAATGGGAACACACTGAGGAGACACTTGTGGGAGCTACTGTGACTAAAACTGAGCTTCCCTACGCACAGGGAAGCAAGAGAAATCCTGATTTCATCAAGCCCAGTTACATACTCAGAATCTGTACTACTGCGCAAATAGGCATGTCTCTTTAGGCAAAAAACGCATTTCTGACAAAGTTGCCCAAATGCATCTCAGAAGTGTGCAACTTGTTCCCTGAGTTAGAAAACGTCGAGAAACGGTCGTTTCTGCTAGCGCTGTGCTTCTACACATGTATTTGCTGAACGGTGAAAGCGCACAGTAATGCACTTTTCTCCCAGCAAATACACTGTGTCTAAGGAAATGGGAACACACTGAGGAGACACTTGTGGGAGCTACTGTGACTAAAACTGAGCTTCTCTATGCACAGGGAAGCAAGAGAAATGCTGATTTCATCAAGCCCAGTTACATACTCCGAATCTGTACTACTGCGCAAATAGGCATGTCTCTTTAGGCAAAAAACTCATTTCTGACAAAGTTGCCCAAATACATCTCAGAAGTGTGCAACTTGTTCCCTGAGTTAGAAAACGTCGAGAAACGGTCGTTTCTGCTAGCGCTGTGCTTCTACACATGTATTTGCTGAACGGTGAAAGCGCACAGTAATGCACTTTTCTCCCAGCAAATACACTGTTTCTAAGGAAATGGGAACACACTGAGGAGACACTTGTGGGAGCTACTGTGACTAAAACTGAGCTTCCCTACGCACAGGGAAGCAAGAGAAATGCTGATTTCATCAAGCCCAGTTACATACTCAGAATCTGTACTACTGCGCAAATAGGCATGTCTCTTTAGGCAAAAAACGCATTTCTGACAAAGTTGCCCAAATCCATCTCAGAAGTGTGCAACTTGTTCCCTGAGTTAGAAAAAGTCGAGAAACGGTCGTTTCTGCTAGCGCTGTGCTTCTACACATGTATTTGCTGAACGGTGAAAGCACACAGTAATGCATTTTCCTCCCAGCAAATACACTGTTTCTAAGGAAATGGGAACACACTGAGGAGACACTTGTGGGAGCTACTGTTACTAAAACTGAGCTTCCCTACGCACAGTGAAGCAAGAGAAATGCTGATTTAATCAAGCCCAGTTACATACTCAGAATCTGTACTACTGCGCAAATAGGCATGTCTCTTTAGGCAAAAAACTCATTTCTGACAAAGTTGCCCAAATGCATCTCAGAAGTGTGCAACTTGTTCCCTGAGTTAGAAAACGTCGAGAAACGGTCGTTTCTGCTAGCGCTGTGCTTCTACACATGTATTTGCTGAACGGTGAAAGCGCACAGTAATGCACTTTTCTCCCAGCAAATACACTGTTTCTAAGGAAATGGGAACACGTTGAGGAGACACTTGTGGGAGCTACTGGGACTAAAACTGAGCTTCCCTACGCACCGGGAAGCAAGAGAAATGCTGATTTCATCAAGCCCAGTTACATACTCAGAATCTGTACAACTGCGCAAATAGGCATGTCTCTTTAGGCAAAAAACTCATTTCTGACAAAGTTGCCCAAATGCATCTCAGAAGTGTGCAACTTGTTCCCTGATTTAGAAAACGTCGAGAAACGGTTGTTTCTGCTGGCGCTGTGCTTCTACACATGTATTTGCTGAACGGTGAAAGCGCACAGTAATGCACTTTTCTCTCAGCAAATACACTGTTTCTAAGGAAATGGGAACACACTGAGGAGACACTTGTGGGAGCTACTGTTACTAAAACTGAGCTTCCTTACGCACAGGGAAGCAAGAGAAATGCTGATTTCATCAAGCCCAGTTACATACTCAGAATCTGTACTACTGGCAAATAGGCATGTCTCTTTAGGCAAAAAACTCATTTCTGACAAAGTTGTCCAAATACATCTCAGAAGTGTGCAACTTCTTCCCTGAGTTAGAAAACGTCGAGAAACGGGCGTTTCTGTTAGCGCTGTGCTTCTACACATATATTTGCTGAACGGTGAAAGCGCACAGTAATGCACATTTCTCCCAGCAAATACACTGTTTCTAAGGAAATGGGAACACACTGAGGAGACACTTGTGGGAGCTACTGTGACTAAAACTGAGCTTCCCTACGCACAGGGAAGCAAGAGAAATCCTGATTTCATCAAGCCCAGTTACATACTCAGAATCTGTACTACTGCGCAAATAGGCATGTCTCTTTAGGCAAAAAACGCATTTCTGACAAAGTTGCCCAAATGCATCTCAGAAGTGTGCAACTTGTTCCCTGAGTTAGAAAACGTCGAGAAACGGTCGTTTCTGCTAGCGCTGTGCTTCTACACATGTATTTGCTGAACGGTGAAAGCACACAGTAATGCATTTTCCTCCCAGCAAATACACTGTTTCTAAGGAAATGGGAACACACTGAGGAGACACTTGTGGGAGCTACTGTGACTAAAACTGAGCTTCCCTACGCACAGGGAAGCAAGAGAAATGCTAATTTAATCAAGCCCAGTTACATACTCAGAATCTGTACTAATGCGCAAATAGGCATGTCTCTTTAGGCAAAAAACTCATTTCGGACAAAGTTGCCCAAATGCATCTCAGAAGTGTGCAACTTGTTCCCTGAGTTAGAAAACGTCGAGAAACGTTCGTTTCTGAAAGCGCTATGCTTCTACACATGTTGCTGAACGGTGAAAGCCCACAGTAATGCACTTTTCTCCCAGTAAATACACTGTTTCTAAGGAAATGGGAACACACTGAGGAGACACTAGTGGGAGCTATGGTGACTGAAACTGAGCTTCCCTACGCACAGGGAAGCAAGAGAAATGCTGATTTCATCAAGCCCAGTTACATACTCAGAATGTGTACTACTGCGCAAATAGGCATGTCTCTTTAGGCAAAAAACTCATTTCTGACAAAGTTGCCCAAATGCATCTCAGAAGTGTGCAACTTGTTCCCTGAGTTAGAAAACGTCGAGAAACGTTCGTTTATGCTAGCGCTGTGCTTCTACACATGTATTTGCTGAACGGTGAAAGCGCACAGTAATGCACTTTTCTCTCAGCAAATACACTGTTTCTAAGGAAATGGGAACACACTGAGGAGACACTTGTGGGAGCTACTGGGACTAAAACTGAGCTTCCCTACGCACCGGGAAGCAAGAGAAATGCTGATTTCATCAAGTCCAGTTACATACTCAGAATCTGTACAACTGCGCAAATAGGCATGTCTCTTTAAGCAAAAAACTCATTTCTGACAAAGTTGCCCAAATGCATCTCAGAAGTGTGCAACTTGTTCCCTGAGTTAGAAAACGTCGAGAAACGGTCGTTTCTGCTAGCGCTGTGCTTCTACACATGTATTTGCTGAACGGTGAAAGCGCACAGTAATGCACTTTTCTCCCAGCAAATACACTGTTTCTAAGGAAATGGGAACACACTGAGGAGACACTTGTGGGAGCTACTGTGACTAAAACTGAGCTTCCCTACGCACAGGGAAGCAAGAGAAATGCTGATTTCATCAAGCCCAGTTACATACTCAGAATCTGTACTACTGCGCAAATAGGCATGTCTCTGTAGGCAAAAAACTCATTTCTGACAAAGTTGCCCAAATGCATCTCAGAAGTGTGCAACTTGTTCCCTGAGTTAGAAAACGTCGAGAAACGGTCGTTTCTGCTAGCGCTGTGCTTCTACACATGTATTTGCTGAACGGTGAAAGCGCACAGTAATGCACTTTTCTCCCAGCAAATACACTGTTTCTAAGGAAATGGGAACACACTGAGGAGACACTTGTGGGAGCTACTGTGACTAAAACTGAGCTTCCCTACGCACAGGGAAGCAAGAGAAATGCTGATTTCATCAAACCGAGTTACATACTCAGAATCTGTACTACTGCGCAAACAGGCATGTCTCTGTAGGCAAAAAACTCATTTCTGACAAAGTTGCCCAAATGCATCTCAGAAGTGTGCAACTTGTTCCCTGAGTTAGAAAACGTCGAGAAACGTTCGTTTCTGCTAGCATTGTGCTTCTACACATGTATTTGCTGAACGGTGAACGCGCACAGTAATGCACTTTTCTCCCAGCAAATACACTGTTTCTAAGGAAATGGGAACACACTGAGGAGACACTTGTGGGAGCTACTGTGACTAAAACTGAGCTTCCCTACGCACAGGTTGGCAAGAGAAATGCTGATTTCATCAAGCCCAGTTACATACTCAGAATCTGTACTACTGCGCAAATAGGCATGTCTCTGTAGGCAAAAAACTAATTCCTGACAAAGTTGCCCAAATGCATCTCAGAAGTGTGCAACTTGTTCCCTGAGTTAGAAAACGTCGAGAAACGGTCGTTTCTGCTAGCACTGTGCTTCTACACATGTATTTGCTGAACGGGGAAAGCGCACAGTAATGCACTTTTCTCCCAGCAAATACACTGTTTCTAAGGAAATGGGAACACACTGAGGAGACACTTGTGGGAGCTACTGTGACTAAAACTGAGCTTCCCTACGCACAGGTTGGCAAGAGAAATGCTGATTTCATCAAGCCCAGTTACATACTCAGAATCTGTACTACTGCGCAAATAGGCATGTCTCTGTAGGCAAAAAACTAATTCCTGACAAAGTTGCCCAAATGCATCTCAGAAGTGTGCAACTTGTTCCCTGAGTTAGAAAACGTCGAGAAACGGTCGTTTCTGCTAGCACTGTGCTTCTACACATGTATTTGCTGAACGGGGAAAGCGCACAGTAATGCACTTTTCTCCCAGCAAATACACTGTTTCTAAGGAAATGGGAACACACTGAGGAGACACTTGTGAGAGCTACTCTGACGAAAACTGAGCTTCCCTACGCACAGGGAAGCAAGAGAAATGCTGATTTCATCAGGCCCAGTTACATACTCAGAATCTGTACTACTGCGCAAATAGGCATGTCTCTGTAGGCAAAAAACTCATTTCTGACAAAGTTGCCCAAATGCATCTCAGAAGTGTGCAACTTGTTCCCTGAGTTAGAAAACATCGAGAAATGGTCGTTTCTGCTAGCGCTGTGCTTCTACACATGTATTTGCTGACCGGTGAAAGCGCACAGTAATGCACTTTTCTCCCAGCAAATACACTGTTTCTAAGGAAATGGGAACACACTGAGGAGACACTTGTGGGAGCTACTGTGACTAAAACTGAGCTTCCCTATGCACAGGGAAGCAAGAGAAATGCTGATTTCATCAAGCCCAGTTACATACTCAGAATCTGTACTACTGCGCAAATAGGCATGTCTCTGTAGGCAAAAAACTCATTTCTGACAAAGTTGCCCAAATGCATCTCAGAAGTGTGCAACTTGTTCCCTGAGTTAGAAAACGTCGAGAAACGGTCGTTTCTGCTAGCGCTGTGCTTCTACACATGTATTTGCTGAACGGTGAAAGCGCACAGTAATGCACTTTTCTCCCAGCAAATAGACTGTTTCTAAGGAAATGGGAACACACTGAGGAGACACTTGTGGGAGCTACTGTGACTAAAACTGAGCTTCCCTACGCACAGGGAAGCAAGAGAAATGCTGATTTCATCAAACCGAGTTACATACTCAGAATCTGTACTACTGCGCAAACAGGCATGTCTCTGTAGGCAAAAAACTCATTTCTGACAAAGTTGCCCAAATGCATCTCAGAAGTGTGCAACTTGTTCCCTGAGTTAGAAAACGTCGAGAAACGTTCGTTTCTGCTAGCATTGTGCTTCTACACATGTATTTGCTGAACGGTGAACGCGCACAGTAATGCACTTTTCTCCCAGCAAATACACTGTTTCTAAGGAAATGGGAACACACTGAGGAGACACTTGTGGGAGCTACTGTGACTAAAACTGAGCTTCCCTACGCACAGGTTGGAAAGAGAAATGCTGATTTCATCAAGCCCAGTTACATACTCAGAATCTGTACTACTGCGCAAATAGGCATGTCTCTGTAGGCAAAAAACTAATTCCTGACAAAGTTGCCCAAATGCATCTCAGAAGTGTGCAACTTGTTCCCTGAGTTAGAAAACGTCGAGAAACGGTCGTTTCTGCTAGCACTGTGCTTCTACACATGTATTTGCTGAACGGGGAAAGCGCACAGTAATGCACTTTTCTCCCAGCAAATACACTGTTTCTAAGGAAATGGGAACACACTGAGGAGACACTTGTGGGAGCCACTGTGACTAAAACTGAGCTTCCCTACGCACAGGTTGGCAAGAGAAATGCTGATTTCATCAAGCCCAGTTACATACTCAGAATCTGTACTACTGCGCAAATAGGCATGTCTCTGTAGGCAAAAAAACTAATTCCTGACAAAGTTGCCCAAATGCATCTCAGAAGTGTGCAACTTGTTCCCTGAGTTAGAAAACGTCGAGAAACGGTCGTTTCTGCTAGCACTGTGCTTCTACACATGTATTTGCTGAACGGGGAAAGCGCACAGTAATGCACTTTTCTCCCAGCAAATACACTGTTTCTAAGGAAATGGGAACACACTGAGGAGACACTTGTGAGAGCTACTCTGACTAAAACTGAGCTTCCCTACGCACAGGGAAGCAAGAGAAATGCTGATTTCATCAGGCCCAGTTACATACTCAGAATCTGTACTACTGCGCAAATAGGCATGTCTCTGTAGGCAAAAAACTCATTTCTGACAAAGTTGCCCAAATGCATCTCAGAAGTGTGCAACTTGTTCCCTGAGTTAGAAAACATCGAGAAACGGTCGTTTCTGCTAGCGCTGTGCTTCTACACATGTATTTGCTGACCGGTGAAAGCGCACAGTAATGCACTTTTCTCCCAGCAAATACACTGTTTCTAAGGAAATGGGAACACACTGAGGAGACACTTGTGGGAGCTACTGTGACTAAAACTGAGCTTCCCTACGCACAGGGAAGCAAGAGAAATGCTGATTTCATCAAGCCCAGTTACATACACAGAATCTGTACTACTGCGCAAATAGGCATGTCTCTTTAGGCAAAAAACTCATTTCTGACAAAGTTGCCCAAATGCATCTCAGAAGTGTACAACTTGTTCCCTGAGTTAGAAAACGTAGAGAAACGGTCGTTTCTGCTAGCTCTGTGCTTCTACACATGTATTTGCTGAACGGTGAAAGCGCACAGTAATGCACTTTTCTCCCAGCAAATACACTGTTTCTAAGGAAATGGGAACACACTGAGGAGACACTTGTGGGAGATACTGGGACTAAAACTGAGCTTCCCTACACACAGGGAAGCAAGAGAAATGCTGATTTCATCAAGCCCAGTTACATACTCAGAATCTGTACTACTGCGCAAATAGGCATGTCTCTGTAGGCAAAAAACTCATTTCTGACAAAGTTGCCCAAATGCATCTCAGAAGTGTGCAACTTGTTCCCTGAGTTAGAAAACGTCGAGAAACGGTCGTTTCTGCTAGCGCTGTGCTTCTACACATGTATTTGCTGAACGGTGAAAGCGCACAGTAATGCACTTTTCTCCCAGCAAATACACTGTTTCTAAGGAAATGGGAACACACTGAGGAGACACTTGTGGGAGCTCCTGTGACTAAAACTGAGCTTCCCTACGCACAGGGAAGCAAGAGAAATGCTGATTTCATCAAGCCCAGTTACATACTCAGAATCTGTACTACTGCGCAAATAGGCATGTCTCTTTAGGCAAAAAACTCATTTCTGACAAAGTTGCCCAAATGCATCTCAGAAGTGTGCAACTTGTTCCCTGAGTTAGAAAACGTCGAGAAACGTTCGTTTCTGCTAGCGCTGTGCTTCTACACATGTATTTGCTGAACGGTGAAAGCGCACAGTAATGCACTTTTCTCCCAGCAAATACACTGTTTCTAAGGAAATGGGAACACACTGAGGAGACACTTGTGGGAGCCACTGTGACTAAAACTGAGCTTCCCTACGCACAGGGACGCAAGAGAAATGCTGATTTCATCAAGCCCAGTTACATACTCAGAATCTGTACTACTGCGCAAATAGGCATGTCTCTGTAGGCAAAAAACTCATTCCTGACAAAGTTGCCCAAATGCATCTCAGAAGTGTGCAACTTGTTCCCTGAGTTAGAAAACGTCGAGAAACGGTCGTTTCTGCTAGCGCTGTGCTTCTACACATGTATTTGCTGAACGGTGAAAGCGCACAGTAATGCACTTTTCTCCCAGCAAATACACTGTTTCTAAGGAAATGGGAACACACTGAGGAGACACTTGTGGGAGCTACTGTGACTAAAACTGAGCTTCCCTACGCACAGGGAAGCAAGAGAAATGCTGATTTCATCAAACCGAGTTACATACTCAGAATCTGTACTACTGCGCAAACAGGCATGTCTCTGTAGGCAAAAAACTAATTTCTGACAAAGTTGCCCAAATGCATCTCAGAAGTGTGCAACTTGTTCCCTGAGTTAGAAAACGTCGAGAAACGTTCGTTTCTGCTAGCGCTGTGCTTCTACACATGTATTTGCTGAACGGTGAACGCGCACAGTAATGCACTTTTCTCCCAGCAAATACACTGTTTCTAAGGAAATGGGAACACACTGAGGAGACACTTGTGGGAGCTACTGTGACTAAAACTGAGCTTCCCTACGCACAGGTTGGCAAGAGAAATGCTGATTTCATCAAGCCCAGTTACATACTCAGAATCTGTACTACTGCGCAAATAGGCATGTCTCTGTAGGCAAAAAACTAATTCCTGACAAAGTTGCCCAAATGCATCTCAGAAGTGTGCAACTTGTTCCCTGAGTTAGAAAACGTCGAGAAACGGTCGTTTCTGCTAGCACTGTGCTTCTACACATGTATTTGCTGAACGGTGAAAGCGCACAGTAATGCACTTTTCTCCCAGCAAATACACTGTTTCTAAGGAAATGGGAACACACTGAGGAGACACTTGTGGGAGCTCCTGTGACTAAAACTGAGCTTCCCTACGCACAGGGAAGCAAGAGAAGTGCTGATTTCATCAAGCCCAGTTACATACTCAGAATCTGTACTACTGCGCAAATAGGCATGTCTCTTTAGGCAAAAAACTCATTTCTGACAAAGTTGCCCAAATGCATCTCAGAAGTGTGCAACTTGTTCCCTGAGTTAGAAAACGTCGAGAAACGTTTGTTTCTGCTAGCGCTGTGCTTCTACACATGTATTTGCTGAACGGTGAAAGCGCACAGTAATGCACTTTTCTCCCAGCAAATACACTGTTTCTAAGGAAATGGGAACACACTGAGGAGACACTTGTGGGAGCCACTGTGACTAAAACTGAGCTTACCTACGCACAGGGACGCAAGAGAAATGCTGATTTCATCAAGCCCAGTTACATACTCAGAATCTGTACTACTGCGCAAATAGGCATGTCTCTGTAGGCAAAAAACTCATTCCTGACAAAGTTGCCCAAATGCATCTCAGAAGTGTGCAACTTGTTCCCTGAGTTAGAAAACGTCGAGAAACGGTCGTTTCTGCTAGCGCTGTGCTTCTACACATGTATTTGCTGAACGGTGAAAGCGCACAGTAATGCACTTTTCTCCCAGCAAATAGACTGTTTCTAAGGAAATGGGAACACACTGAGGAGACACTTGTGGGAGCTACTGTGACTAAAACTGAGCTTCCCTACGCACAGGGAAGCAAGAGAAATGCTGATTTCATCAAACCGAGTTACATACTCAGAATCTGTACTACTGCGCAAACAGGCATGTCTCTGTAGGCAAAAAACTCATTTCTGACAAAGTTGCCCAAATGCATCTCAGAAGTGTACAACTTGTTCCCTGAGTTAGAAAACGTCGAGAAACGTTCGTTTCTGCTAGCGCTGTGCTTCTACACATGTATTTGCTGAACGGTGAAAGCGCACAGTAATGCACTTTTCTCCCAGCAAATACACTGTTTCTAAGGAAATGGGAACACACTGAGGAGACACTTGTGGGAGCTACTGTGACTAAAACTGAGCTTCCCTACGCACAGGGAAGCAAGAGAAATGCTGATTTCATCAAGCCCAGTTACATACTCAGAATCTGTACTACTGCGCAAATAGGCATGTCTCTTTAGGCAAAAAAACTCATTTTTGAGAAAGTTACCCAAATGCATCTCAGAAGTGTGCAACTTGTTCCCTGAGTTAGAAAACGTCGAGAAACTTTCGTTACTGCTAGCGATGTGCTTATACACATGTATTTGCTGAACGGTGAAAGCGCACAGTAATGCACTTTTCTCCCAGCAAATACAGTGTTTCTAAGGAAATGGGAACACACTGAGGAGACACTTGTGGGAGCTACTGTGACTAAAACTGAGCTTCCCTACGCACAGGGAAGCAAGAGAAATGCTGATTTCATCAAGCCCAGTTACATACTCAGAATCTGTACTGCTGCGCAAATAGGCATGTCTCTTTAGGCAAAAAACTCATTTCTGACAAAGTTGCCCAAATGCATCTCAAAAGTCTGCAACTTGTTCCCTGAGTTAGAAAACGTCGAGAAACGGTCGTTTCTGCTAGCGCTGTGCTTCTACACATGTATTTGCTGAACGGTGAAAGCGCACAGTAATGCACTTTTCTCCCAGCAAATACACTGTTTCTAAGGAAATGGGAACACACTGAGGAGACACTTGTGGGAGCTACTCTGAATAAAACTGAGCTTCCCTACGCACAGGGAAGCAAGAGAAATGCTGATTTCATCAGGCCCAGTTACATACTCAGAATCTGTATTACTGCGCAAATAGGCATGTCTCTGTAGGCAAAAAACTCATTTCTGACAAAGTTGCCCAAATGCATCTCAGAAGTGTGCAACTTGTTCCCTGAGTTAGAAAATATCGAGAAACGGTCGTTTCTGCTAGCGCTGTGCTTCTACACATGTATTTGCTGACCGGTGAAAGCGCACAGTAATGCACTTTTCTCCCAGCAAATACACTGTTTCTAAGGAAATGGGAACACACTGAGGAGACACTTGTGAGAGCCACTCTGACTAAAACTGAGCTTCCCTACGCACAGGGAAGCAAGAGAAATGCTGATTTCATCAGGCCCAGTTACATACTCAGAATCTGTACTACTGCGCAAATAGGCATGTCTCTGTAGGCAAAAAACTCATTTCTGACAAAGTTGCCCAAATGCATCTCAGAAGTGTGCAACTTGTTCCCTGAGTTAGAAAACATCGAGAAACGGTCGTTTCTGCTAGCGCTGTGCTTCTACACATGTATTTGCTGACCGGTGAAAGCGCACAGTAATGCACTTTTCTCCCAGCAAATACACTGTTTCTAAGGAAATGGGAACACACTGAGGAGACACTTGTGGGAGCTACTGTGACTAAAACTGAGCTTCCCTACGCACAGGGAAGCAAGAGAAATGCTGATTTCATCAAGCCCAGTTACATACACAGAATCTGTACTACTGCGCAAATAGGCATGTCTCTTTAGGCAAAAAACTCATTTCTGACAAAGTTGCCCAAATGCATCTCAGAAGTATACAACTTGTTCCCTGAGTTAGAAAACGTAGAGAAACGGTCGTTTCTGCTAGCGCTGTGCTTCTACACATGTATTTGCTGAACGGTGAAAGCGCACAGTAATGCACTTTTCTCCCAGCAAATACACTGTTTCTAAGGAAATGGGAACACACTGAGGAGACACTTGTGGGAGATACTGGGACTAAAACTGAGCTTCCCTACACACAGGGAAGCAAGAGAAATGCTGATTTCATCAAGCCCAGTTACATACTCAGAATCTGTACTACTGCGCAAATAGGCATGTCTCTGTAGGCAAAAAACTCATTTCTGACAAAGTTGCCCAAATGCATCTCAGAAGTGTGCAACTTGTTCCCTGAGTTAGAAAACGTCGAGAAACGGTCGTTTCTGCTAGCGCTGTGCTTCTACACATGTATTTGCTGAACGGTGAAAGCGCACAGTAATGCACTTTTCTCCCAGCAAATACACTGTTTCTAAGGAAATGGGAACACACTGAGGAGACACTTGTGGGAGCTACTCTGACTAAAACTGAGCTTCCCTACACACAGGGAAGCAAGAGAAATGCAGATTTCATCAAGCCCAGTTACATACTCAGAATCTGTACTACTGCGCAAATAGGCATGTCTCTGTAGGCAAAAAACTCATTTCTAACAAAGTTGCCCAAATGCATGTCAGAAGTGTGCCACTTGTTCCCTGAGTTAGAAAACGTCGAGAAACCGTAGTTTCAGCTAGCGCTGTGCTTCTACACATGTATTTGCTGACCGGTGAATGCGCACAGTAATGCACTTTTCTCCCAGCAAATACACTGTTTCTAAGGAAATGGGAACACACTGAGGAGACACTTGTGGGAGCTTCTGTGACTAAAACTGAGCTTCCCTACGCACAGGGAAGCAAGAGAAATGCTGATTTCATCAAGCCAAGTTACATACTCAGAACCTGTACTACTGCGCGAATAGGCATGTCTCTTTAGCAAAAAACTCATTTCTGACAAAGTTGCCCAAATGCATCTCAGAAGTGTGCAACTTGTTCCCTGAGTTAGAAAACGTCGAGAAACATTCGTTTCTGCTAGCGCTGTGCTTCTACACATGTATTTGCTGAACGGTGAAAGCGCACAGTAATGCACTTTTCTCCCAGCAAATACACTGTTTCTAAGGAAATGGGAACACACTGAGGAGACACTTGTGGGAGCTACTGTGACTAAAACTGAGCTTCCCTATGCACAGGGAAGCAAGACAAATGCTGATTTCATCCAGCCCAGTTACATACTCAGAATCTCTTCTACTGCGCAAATAGGAAACTCTGTAGGCAAAAAACTCATTTCTGACAAAGCTGCCCAAATGCATCTCAGAAGTGTGCAACTAGTTCTCTGAGTTAGAAAACGTCGAGAAACGGTCTTTTCTGCAAGCGCTGTGCTTCTACACATGTACTTGCTGACCGGAGAAAGCGCACAGTAATGCACTTTTCTCCCTGCAAATACACTGTTTATAAGGAAATGGGAACACAATGAGGAGACACTTGTGGGTGCTACTGTGACTAAAACTGAGCTTCCCTACGCACAGGGAAGCAAGAGAAATGCTGATTTCATCAGGCCCAGTTACATACTCAGAATCTGTACTACTGCGCAAATAGGCATGTCTCTGTAGGCAAAAAACTCATTTCTGACAAAGTTGCCCAAATGCATCTCAGAAGTGTGCAACTTGTTCCCTGAGTTAGAAAACATCGAGAAACGGTCGTTTCTGCTAGCGCTGTGCTTCTACACATGTATTTGCTGACCGGTGAAAGCGCACAGTAATGCACTTTTCTCCCAGCAAATACAATGTTTCTAAGGAAATGGGAACACACTGAGGAGACACTTGTGGGAGCTACTGTGACTAAAACTGAGCTTCCCTACGCACAGGGAAGCAAGAGAAATGCTGATTTCATCAAGCCCAGTTACATACACAGAATCTGTACTACTGCGTAAATAGGCATGTCTCTTTAGGCAAAAAACTCATTTCTGACAAAGTTGCCCAAATGCATCTCAGAAGTGTACAACTTGTTCCCTGAGTTAGAAAACGTAGAGAAACGGTCGTTTCTGCTAGCGCTGTGCTTCTACACATGTATTTGCTGAACGGTGAAAGCGCACAGTAATGCACTTTTCTCCCAGCAAATACACTGTTTCTAAGGAAATGGGAACACACTGAGGAGACACTTGTGGGAGATACTGGGACTAAAACTGAGCTTCCCTACACACAGGGAAGCAAGAGAAATGCTGATTTCATCAAGCCCAGTTACATACTCAGAATCTGTACTACTGCGCAAATAGGCATGTCTCTGTAGGCAAAAAACTCATTTCTGACAAAGTTGCCCAAATGCATCTCAGAAGTGTGCAACTTGTTCCCTGAGTTAGAAAACATCGAGAAACGGTCGTTTCTGCTAGCGCTGTGCTTCTACACATGTATTTGCTGAACGGTGAAAGCGCACAGTAATGCACTTTTCTCCCAGCAAATTCACTGTTTCTAAGGAAATGGGAACACACTGAGGAGACACTTGTGGGAGCTACTCTGACTAAAACTGAGCTTCCCTACACACAGGGAAGCAAGAGAAATGCAGATTTCATCAAGCCCAGTTACATACTCAGAATCTGTACTACTGCGCAAATAGGCATGTCTCTGTAGGCAAAAAACTCATTTCTGACAAAGTTGCCCAAATGCATCTCAGAAGTGTGCCACTTGTTCCCTGAGTTAGAAAACGTCGAGAAACCGTAGTTTCAGCTAGCGCTGTGCTTCTACACATGTATTTGCTGACCGGTGAAAGCGCACAGTAATGCACTTTTCTCCCAGCAAATACACTGTTTCTTAGGAAATGGGAAAACACTGAGGAGACACTTGTGGGAGCTACTGTGACTAAAACTGAGCTTCCCTACATACAGGGAAGCAAGAGAAATGCTGATTTCATCAAGCCCAGTTACATACTCAGAACCTGTACTACTGCGCGAATAGGCATGTCTCTTTAGCAAAAAACTCATTTCTGACAAAGTTGCCCAAATGCATCTCAGAAGTGTGCAACTTGTTCCCTGAGTTAGAAAACGTCGAGAAACATTCGTTTCTGCTAGCGCTGTGCTTCTACACATGTATTTGCTGAACGGTGAAAGCGCACAGTAATGCACTTTTCTCCCAGCAAATACACTGTTTCTAAGGAAATGGGAACACACTGAGGAGACACTTGTGGGAGCTACTGTGACTAAAACAGAGCTTCCCTATGCACAGGGAAGCAAGACAAATGCTGATTTCATCCAGCCCAGTTACATACTCAGAATCTCTTCTACTGCGCAAATAGGAAACTCTGTAGGCAAAAAACTCATTTCTGACAAAGTTGCCCAAATGCATCTCAGAAGTGTGCAACTAGTTCTCTGAGTTAGAAAACGTCGAGAAACGGTCTTTTCTGCAAGCGCTGTGCTTCTACACATGTACTTGCTGACCGGAGAAAGCGCACAGTAATGCACTTTTCTCCCTGCAAATACACTGTTTATAAGGAAATGGGAACACAATGAGGAGACACTTGTGGGTGCTACTGTGACTAAAACTGAGCTTCCCTACGCACAGGGAAGCAAGAGAAATGCTGATTTCATCAAGCCCAGTTACATACTCAGAATCTGTACTACTGCGCAAATAGGCATGTCTCTTTAGGCAAAAAACTCATTTCTGACAAAGTTGCCCAAATGCATCTCAGAAGTGTGCAACTTGTTCCCTGAGTTAGAATACGTCAAGAAACGTTCGTTTCTGCTAGCGCTGTGCTTCTACACATGTATTTGCTGAACGGTGAAAGCGCACAGTAATGTACTTTTCTCCCAGCAAATACACTGTTTCTAAGGAACTGGAAACACACTGAGGAGACACTTGTGGGAGCTACTGTGACTAAAACTGAGCTTCCCTACGCACAGGGAAGCAAGAGAAATGCTGATTTCATCAAGCCCAGTTACATACTCAGAATCTGTACTACTGCGCAAATAGGCATGAATCTGTAGGCAAAAAACTCATTTCTGACAAAGTTGCCCAAATGCATCTCAGAAGTGTGCAACTTGTTCCCTGAGTTAGAAAACATCGAGAAACGGTCGTATCGGCTAGCGCTGTGCTTCTACACATGTATTTGCTGAACGGTGAAAGCGCACAGTAATGCACTTTTCTCCCAGCAAATACACTGTTTCTAAGGAACTGGGAACACACTGAAGAGACACTTGTGGGAGCTACTGTGACTAAAACTGAGCTTCCCTACGCACAGGGAAGCAAGAGAAATGCTGATTTCATCAAGCACAGTTACATACTCAGAATCTGTACTACTGCGCAAATAGGCATGTCTCTGTAGGCAAAAACCTCATTTCTGAAAAAGTTGCCCAAATGCATCTCAGAAGTGTGCAACTTGTTCCCTGAGTTAGAAAACGTCGAGAAACGTTCGTTTCTGCTAGCGCTGTGCTTCTACACATGTATTTGCTGAACGGTGAAAGCGCACAGTAATGCACTTTTCTCCCAGCAAATACACTGTGTCTAAGGAAATGGAAACACACTGAGGAGACACTAGTGGGAGCTGCTGTGACTAAAACTGAGCTTCCCTACGCACAGGGAAGCAAGAGAAATGCTGATTTCATCAAGCCCAGTTACATACTCAGAACCTGTACTACTGCGCGAATAGGCATGTCTCTTTAGGCAAAAAACTCATTTCTGACAAAGTTGCCCAAATGCATCTCAGAAGTGTTCAACTTGTTCCCTGAGTTAGAAAACGTCGAGAAACATTCGTTTCTGCTAGCGCTGTGCTTCTACACATGTATTTGCTGAACGGTGAAAGCGCACAGTAATGCACTTTTCTCCCAGCAAATACACTGTTTCTAAGGAAATGGGAACACACTGAGGAGACACTTGTGGGAGCTACTGTGACTAAAACTGAGCTTCCCTACGCACAGGAAAGCAAGACAAATGCTGATTTCATCCAGCCCAGTTACATAAACAGAATCTCTACTAATTCGCAAATAGGCAACTCTGTAGGCAAAAAACTCATTTCTGACAAAGTTGCCCAAATGCATCTCAGAAGTGTGCAACTTGTTCTCTGAGTTAGAAAACGTCGAGAAATGGTCTTTTCTGCTAGCGCTGTGCTTCTACACATGTACTTGCTGAACGGTGAAACCGCACAGTAATGCACTTTTCTCCCAGCAAATACACTGTTTCTAATGAAATGGGAACACACTGAGGAGACACTTGTGGGAGCTACTGTGACTAAAACTGAGCTTCCCTACGCACAGGGAAGCAAGAGAAATGCTGATTTCATCCAGCCCAGTTACATACTCAGAATCTCTACTACTGCGCAAATAGGCAACTCTGTAGGCAAAAAACTCATTTCTGACAAAGTTGCCCAAATGCATCTCAGAAGTGTGCAACTAGATCTCTGAGTTAGAAAACGTCGAGAAACGGTCTTTTCTGCAAGCGCTGTGCTTCTACACATGTACTTGCTGACCGGAGAAAGCGCACAGTAATGCACTTTTCTCCCTGCAAATACACTGTTTATAAGGAAATGGGAACACAATGAGGAGACACTTGTGGGTGCTACTGTGACAAAAACTGAGCTTCCCTACGCACAGGGAAGCAAGAGAAATGCTGATTTCATCAAGCCCAGTTACATACTCAGAATCTGTACTACTGCGCAAATAGGCATGTCTCTGTAGGCAAAAAACTCATTTCTGACAAAGTTGCCCAAATGCATCTCAGAAGTGTGCAACTTGTTCCCTGAGTTAGAATACGTCGAGAAACGTTCGTTTCTGCTAGCGCTGTGCTTCTACACATGTATTTGCTGAACGGTGAAAGCACACAGTAATGTACTTTTCTCCCAGCAAATACACTGTTTCTAAGGAACTGGAAACACACTGAGGAGACACTTGTGGGAGCTACTGTGACTAAAACTGAGCTTCCCTACGCACAAGGAAGCAAGAGAAATGCTGATTTCATCAAGCCCAGTTACATACTCGGAATCTCTACTACTGCGCAAATAGGCAACTCTGTAGGCAAAAAACTCATTTCTGACAAAGTTGCCCAAATGCATCTCAGAAGTGTGCAACTAGTTCTCTGAGTTAGAAAACGTCGAGAAACGGTCTTTTCTGCAAGCGCTGTGCTTCTACACATGTACTTGCTGAACGATGAAAGCGCACAGTAATGCACTATTCTCCCAGCAAATACACTGTTTCTAAGGAAATGGGAACACACTGAGGAGACACTTGTGGGAGCTACTGTGACTAAAACTGAGCTTCCCAACGCACAGGGAAGCAAGAGAAATGCTGATTTCATCAAACCCAGTTACATACTCAGAATCTGTACTACTGCGCAAATAGGCATGTCTCTTTAGGCAAAAAACTCATTTCTGACAAAGTTGCCCAAATGCATCTCAGAAGTGTGCAACCTGTACCCTGAGTTAGAAAACATCGAGAAACGGTCGTTTCTGCTAGCGCTGTGCTTCTACACATGTATTTGCTGAACGGTGAAAGCGCACAGTAATGCACTTTTCTCCCAGCAAATACACTGTTTCTAAGGAAATGGGAACACACTGAGGAGACACTTGTGGGAGCTACTGTGACTAAAACTGAGCTTCCCTACACACAGGGAAGCAAGAGAAATGCTGATTTCATCAAGCCCAGTTACATACTCAGAATCTGTACTACTGCGCAAATAGGCATGTCTCTTTAGGCAAAAAACTCATTTCTGACAAAGTTGCCCAAATGCATCTCAGAAGTGTGCAACTTGTTCCCTGAGTTAGAAAACGTCGAGAAACGGTCGTTTCTGCTAGCGCTGTGCTTCTACACATGTATTTGCTGAACGGTGAAAGCGCACAGTAATGCACTTTTCTCCCAGCAAATACACTGTTTCTAAGGAAATGGGAACAAACTGAGGAGACACTTGTGGGAGCTACTGTGACTAAAACTGAGCTTCCCTACCCACAGGGAAGCAAGAGAAATGCTGATTTCATCAAGCCCAGTTACATACTCAGAATCTGTACTACTGCGCAAATAGGCATGTCTCTTTAGGCAAAAAACTCATTTCTGACAAAGTTGCCCAAATGCATCTCAGAAGTGTGCAACTTGTTCCCTGAGTTAGAAAACGTCGAGAAACGTTCGTTTCTGCTAGCGCTGTGCTTCTACACATGTATTTGCTGAACGGTGAAAGTGCACAGTATTGCACTTTTCTCCCAGCAAATACACTGTTTCTAAGGAAATGGGAACACACTGAGGAGACACTTGTGGGAGCTACTGTGACTAAAACTGAGCTTCCCTACGCACAGGGAAGCAAGAGAAATGCTGATTTCATCAAGCCCAGTTACATACTCAGAATCTGTACTACTGCGCAAATAGGCATGTCTCTGTAGGCAAAAACCTCATTTCTGACAAAGTTGCCCAAATGCATCTCAGAAGTGTGCACCTTGTTCCCTGAGTTAGAAAACGTCGAGAAACGTTCGTTTCTGCTAGCCTTGTGCTTCTACACATGTATTTGCTGAACGGTGAAAGCGCACAGTAATGCACTTTTCTCCCAGCAAATACACTGTTTCTAAGGAAATGGGAACACACTGAGGAGACACTTGTGGGAGCTACTGTGACTAAAACTGAGCTTCCCAACGCACAGGGAAGCAAGAGAAATGCTGATTTCATCAAACCCAGTTACATACTCAGAATCTGTACTACTGCGCAAATAGGCATGTCTCTGTAGGCAAAAAACTCATTTCTGACAAAGTTGCCCAAATGCATCTCAGAAGTGTGCAACCTGTTCCCTGAGTTAGAAAACATCGAGAAACGGTCGTTTCTGCTAGCGCTGTGCTTCTACACATGTATTTGCTGAACGGTGAAAGCGCACAGTAATGCACTTTTCTCCCAGCAAATACACTGTTTCTAAGGAAATGGGAACACACTGAGGAGACACTTGTGGGAGCTACTGTGACTAAAACTGAGCTTCCCTACGCACAGGGAAGCAAGAGAAATGCTGATTTCATCAAGCCCAGTTACATACTCAGAATCTGTACTACTGCGCAAATAGGCATGTCTCTTTAGGCAAAAAACTCATTTCTGACAAAGTTGCCCAAATGCATCTCAGAAGTGTGCAACTTGTTCCCTGAGTTAGAAAACGTCAAGAAACGGTCGTTTCTGCTAGCGCTGTGCTTCTACACATGTATTCGCTGACCGTAGAAAGCGCACAGTAATGCACTTTTCTCCCAGCAAATACACTGTTTCTAAGGAAATGGGAACACACTGAGGAGACACTTGTGGGAGCTACTGTGACTAAAACTGAGCTTCCCTACGCACAGGGAAGCAAGAGAAATGCTGATTTCATCAAGCCCAGTTACATACTCAGAATCTCTACTACTGCGCAAATAGGCAACTCTGTAGGCAAAAAACTCATTTCTGACAAAGTTGCCCAAATGCATCTCAGAAGTGTGCAACTAGTTCTCTGAGTTAGAAAACGTCGAGAAACGGTCTTTTCTGCAAGCGCTGTGCTTCTACACATGTACTTGCTGAACGATGAAAGCGCACAGTAATGCACTTTTCTCCCAGCAAATACACTGTTTCTAAGGAAATGGGAACACACTGAGGAGACACTTGTGGGAGCTACTGTGACTAAAACTGAGCTTCCCAACGCACAGGGAAGCAAGAGAAATGCTGATTTCATCAAACCCAGTTACATACTCAGAATCTGTACTACTGCGCAAATAGGCATGTCTCTTTAGGCAAAAAACTCATTTCTGACAAAGTTGCCCAAATGCATCTCAGAAGTGTGCAACCTGTTCCCTGAGTTAGAAAACATCGAGAAACGGTCGTTTCTGCTAGCGCTGTGCTTCTACACATGTATTTGCTGAACGGTGAAAGCGCACAGTAATGCACTTTTCTCCCAGCAAATACACTGTTTCTAAGGAAATGGGAACACACTGAGGAGACACTTGTGGGAGCTACTGTGACTAAAACTGAGCTTCCCTACACACAGGGAAGCAAGAGATATGCTGATTTCATCAAGCCCAGTTACATACTCAGAATCTGTACTACTGCGCAAATAGGCATGTCTCTTTAGGCAAAAAACTCATTTCTGACAAAGTTGCCCAAATGCATCTCAGAAGTGTGCAACTTGTTCCCTGAGTTAGAAAACGTCGAGAAACGGTCGTTTCTGCTAGCGCTGTGCTTCTACACATGTATTTGCTGACCGGAGAAAGCGCACAGTAATGCACTTTTCTCCCAGCAAATACACTGTTTCTAAGGAAATGGGAACACACTGAGGAGACACTTGTGGGAGCTACTGTGACTAAAACTGAGCTTCCCTACCCACAGGGAAGCAAGAGAAATGCTGATTTCATCAAGCCCAGTTACATACTCACAATCTGTACTACTGCGCAAATAGGCATGTCTCTTTATGCAAAAAACTCATTTCTGACAAAGTTGCCCAAATGCATCTCAGAAGTGTGCAACTTGTTCCCTGAGTTAGAAAACGTCGAGAAACGTTCGTTTCTGCTAGCGCTGTGCTTCTACACATGTATTTGCTGAACGGTGAAAGCGCACAGTAATGCACTTTTCTCCCAGCAAATACACTGTTTCTAAGGAAATGGGAACACACTGAGGAGACACTTGTGGGAGCTACTGTGACTAAAACTGAGCTTCCCTGCGCACAGGGAAGCAAGAGAAATGCTGATTTCATCAAGCCCAGTTACATACTCAGAATCTGTACTACTGCGCAAATAGGCATGTCTCTTTAGGCAAAAAACTCATTTCTGACAAAGTTGCCCAAATGCATCTCAGAAGTGTGCAACTTGTTCCCTGAGTTAGAAAACGTCGAGAAACGTTCGTTTCTGCTAGCGCTGTGCTTCTACACATGTATTTGCTGAACGGTGAAAGCGCACAGTAATGCACTTTTCTCCCAGCAAATACACTGTGTCTAAGGAAATGGAAACACACTGAGGAGACACTAGTGGGAGCTGCTGTGACTAAAACTGAGCTTCCCTACGCACAGGGAAGCAAGAGAAATGCTGATTTCATCAAGCCCAGTTACATACTCAGAACCTGTACTACTGCGCGAATAGGCATGTCTCTTTAGGCAAAAAACTCATTTCTGACAAAGTTGCCCAAATGCATCTCAGAAGTGTTCAACTTGTTCCCTGAGTTAGAAAACGTCGAGAAACATTCGTTTCTGCTAGCGCTGTGCTTCTACACATGTATTTGCTGAACGGTGAAAGCGCACAGTAATGCACTTTTCTCCCAGCAAATACACTGTTTCTAAGGAACTGGGAACACACTGAGGAGACACTTGTGGGAGCTCCTGTGACTAAAACTGAGCTTCCCAACGCACAGGGAAGCAAGACAAATGCTGATTTCATCCAGCCCAGTTACATACTCAGAATCTCTACTACTGCGCAAATAGGCATGTCTCTTTAGGCAAAAAACTCATTTCTGACAAAGTTGCCCAAATGCATCTCAGAAGTGTGCAACTAGTTCTCTGAGTTAGAAAACGTCGAGAAACGGTCTTTTCTGCAAGCGCTGTGCTTCTACACATGTACTTGCTGACCGGAGAAAGCACACAGTAATGCACTTTTCTCCCTGCAAATACACTGTTTATAAGGAAATGGGAACACAATGAGGAGACACTTGTGGGTGCTACTGTGACTAAAACTGAGCTTCCCTACGCACAGGGAAGCAAGAGAAATGCTGATTTCATCAAGCCCAGTTACATACTCAGAATCTGTACTAATGCGCAAATAGGCATGTCTCTGTAGGAAAAAACTCATTTCTGACAAAGTTGCCCAAATGCATCTCAGAAGTGTGCAACTTGTTCCCTGAGTTAGAATACGTCGAGAAACGTTCGTTTCTGCTAGCGCTGTGCTTCTACACATGTATTTGCTGAACGGTGAAAGCGCACAGTAATGTACTTTTCTCCCAGCAAATACACTGTTTCTAAGGAACTGGAAACACACTGAGGAGACACTTGTGGGAGCTACTGTGACTAAAACTGAGCTTCCCTACGCACAGGGAAGCAAGAGAAATGCTGATTTCATCAAGCCCAGTTACATACTCAGAATCTGTACTACTGCGCAAATAGGCATGAATCTGTAGGCAAAAAACTCATTTCTGACAAAGTTGCCCAAATGCATCTCAGAAGTGTGCAACTTGTTCCCTGAGTTAGAAAACATCGAGAAACGGTCGTATCGGCTAGCGCTGTGCTTCTACACATGTATTTGCTGAACGGTGAAAGCGCACAGTATTGCACTTTTCTCCCAGCAAATACACTGTTTCTAAGGAACTGGGAACACACTGAAGAGACACTTGTGGGAGCTACTGTGACTAAAACTGAGCTTCCCTACGCACAGGGAAGCAAGAGAAATGCTGATTTCATCAAGCCCAGTTACATACTCAGAATCTGTACTACTGCGCAAATAGGCATGTCTCTGTAGGCAAAAACCTCATTTCTGAAAAAGTTGCCCAAATGCATCTCAGAAGTGTGCAACTTGTTCCCTGAGTTAGAAAACGTCGAGAAACGTTCGTTTCTGCTAGCGCTGTGCTTCTACACATGTATTTGCTGAACGGTGAAAGCGCACAGTAATGCACTTTTCTCCCAGCAAATACACTGTTTCTAAGGAAATGGAAACACACTGAGGAGACACTAGTGGGAGCTGCTGTGACTAAAACTGAGCTTCCCTACGCACAGGGAAGCAAGAGAAATGCTGATTTCATCAAGCCCAGTTACATACTCAGAACCTGTACTACTGCGCGAATAGGCATGTCTCTTTAGGCAAAAAACTCATTTCTGACAAAGTTGCCCAAATGCATCTCAGAAGTGTGCAACTTGTTCCCTGAGTTAGAAAACATCGAGAAACGGTCGTATCGGCTAGCGCTGTGCTTCTACACATGTATTTGCTGAACGGTGAAAGCGCACAGTAATGCACTTTTCTCCCAGCAAATACACTGTTTCTAAGGAACTGGGAACACACTGAAGAGACACTTGTGGGAGCTACTGTGACTAAAACTGAGCTTCCCTACGCACAGGGAAGCAAGAGAAATGCTGATTTCATCAAGCACAGTTACATACTCAGAATCTGTACTACTGCGCAAATAGGCATGTCTCTGTAGGCAAAAACCTCATTTCTGAAAAAGTTGCCCAAATGCATCTCAGAAGTGTGCAACTTGTTCCCTGAGTTAGAAAACGTCGAGAAACATTCGTTTCTGCTAGCACTGTGCTTCTACACATGTATTTGCTGAACGGTGAAAGCGCACAGTAATGCACTTTTCTCCCAGCAAATACACTGTTTCTAAGGAAATGGGAACACACTGAGGAGACACTTGTGGGAGCTACTGTGACTAAAACTGAGCTTCCCTACGCACAGGAAAGCAAGACAAATGCTGATTTCATCCAGCCCAGTTACATACTCAGAATCTCTACTACTGCGCAAATAGGCAACTCTGTAGGCAAAAAACTCATTTCTGACAAAGTTGCCCAAATGCATCTCAGAAGTGTGCAACTAGTTCTCTGAGTTAGAAAACGTCGAGAAACGGTCTTTTCTGCAAGCGCTGTGCTTCTACACATATACTTGCTGAACGGTGAAAGCGCACAGTAATGCACTTTTCTCCCTGCAAATACTGTTTCTAAGGAAATTGGAACACACTGAGGAGACACTTGTGGGAGCTACTGTGACTAAAACTGAGCTTCCCTACGCACAGGGAAGCAAGAGAAATGCTGATTTCATCAAGCCCAGTTACATACTCAGAATCTGTACTACTGCGCAAATAGGCATGTCTCTGTAGGCAAAAAACTCATTTCTGACAAAGTTGCCCAAATGCATCTCAGAAGTGTGCAACTTGTTCTCTGAGTTAGAAAACGTCGAGAAATGGTCTTTTCTGCTAGCGCTGTGCTTCTACACATGTACTTGCTGAACGGTGAAACCGCACAGTAATGCACTTTTCTCCCAGCAAATACACTGTTTCTTATGAAATGGGAACACACTGAGGAGACACTTGTGGGAGCTACTGTGACTAAAACTGAGCTTCCCTACGCACAGGGAAGCAAGAGAAATGCTGATTTCATCCAGCCCAGTTACATACTCAGAATCTGTACTACTGCGCAAATAGGCATGAATTTGTAGGCAAAAAACTCATTTCTGACAAAGTTGGCCAAATGCATCTCAGAAGTGTGCAACTTGTTCCCTGAGTTAGAAAACGTCGAGAAACGTTCGTTTCTGCTAGCGCTGTGCTTCTACACATGTATTTGCTGAACGGTGAAAGCGCACAGTAATGCACTTTTCTCCCAGCAAATTCACTGTTTCTAAGGAAATGGGAACACACTGAGGAGACACTTGTGGGAGCTACTGTGACTAAAACTGAGCTTCCCTACGCACAGGGAAGCAAGAGAAATGCTGATTTCATCAAGCCCAGTTACATACTCAGAATCTGTACTACTGCGCAAATAGGCATGTCTCTTTAGGCAAAAAACTCATTTCTGACAAAGTTGCCCAAATGCATCTCAGAAGTGTGCAACTTGTTCCCTGAGTTAGAATACGTCGAGAAACGTTCGTTTCTGCTAGCGCTGTGCTTCTACACATGTATTTGCTGAACGGTGAAAGTGCACAGTAATGCACTTTTCTCCCAGCAAATACACTGTTTCTAAGGAACTGGGAACACACTGAGGAGACACTTGTGGGAGCTACTGTGACTAAAACTGAGCTTCCCTACGCACAGGGAAGCAAGAGAAATGCTGATTTCATCAAGCCCAGTTACATACTCAGAATCTGTACTACTGCGCAAATAGGCATGTCTCTGTAGGCAAAAACCTCATTTCTGACAAAGTTGCCCAAATGCATCTCAGAAGTGTGCAACTTGTTCCCTGAGTTAGAAAACGTCGAGAAACGGTCGTATCGGCTAGCGCTGTGCTTCTACACATGTATTTGCTGGACGGTGAAAGCGCACAGTAATGCACTTTTCTCCCAGCAAATACACTGTTTCTAAGGAAATGGAAACACACTGAGGAGACAATAGTGGGAGCTGCTGTGACTAAAACTGAGCTTCCCTACGCACAGGGAAGCAAGAGAAATGCTGATTTCATCAAGCCCAGTTACATACTCAGAACCTGTACTACTGCGCGAATAGGCATGTCTATTTAGGCAAAAAACTCATTTCTGACAAAGTTGCCCAAATGCATCTCAGAAGTGTTCAACTTGTTCCCTGAGTTAGAAAACGTCGAGAAACATTCGTTTCTGCTAGCGCTGTGCTTCTACACATGTATTTGCTGAACGGTGAAAGCGCACAGTAATGCACTTTTCTCCCAGCAAATACACTGTTTCTAAGGAAATGGGAACACACTGAGGAGACACCTGTGGGAGCTACTGTGACTAAAACTGAGCTTCACTACGCACAGGAAAGCAAGACAAATGCTGATTTTATCCAGCCCAGTTACATACTCAGAATCTGTACTACTGCGCAAATAGGCATGTCTCTTTAGGCAAAAAACTCATTTCTGACAAAGTTGCCCAAATGCATCTCAGAAGTGTGCAACTTGTTCCCTGAGTTAGAAAACGTCGAGAAACGTTCGTTTCTGCTAGCGCTGTGCTTCTACACATGTATTTGCTGAACGGTGAAAGCGCACAGTAATGCACTTTTCTCCCAGCAAATACACTGTTTCTAAGGAAATGGGAACAAACTGAGGAGACACTTGTGGGAGCTACTGTGACTAAAACTGAGCTTCCCTACCCACAGGGAAGCAAGAGAAATGCTGATTTCATCAAGCCCAGTTACATACTCAGAATCTGTACTACTGCGCAAATAGGCATGTCTCTTTAGGCAAAAAACTCATTTCTGACAAAGTTGCCCAAATGCATCTCAGAAGTGTGCAACTTGTTCCCTGAGTTAGAAAACGTCGAGAAACGTTCGTTTCTGCTAGCGCTGTGCTTCTACACATGTATTTGCTGAACGGTGAAAGCGCACAGTAATGCACTTTTCTCCCAGCAAATACACTGTTTCTAAGGAAATGGCAACACACTGAGGAGACACTTGTGGGAGCTACTGTGACTAAAACTGAGCTTCCCTGCGCACAGGGAAGCAAGAGAAATGCTGATTTCATCAAGCCCAGTTACATACTCAGAATCTGTACTACTGCGCAAATAGGCATGTCTCTTTAGGCAAAAAACTCATTTCTGACAAAGTTGCCCAAATGCATCTCAGAAGTGTGCAACTTGTTCCCTGAGTTAGAAAACGTCGAGAAACGTTCGTTTCTGCTAGCGCTGTGCTTCTACACATGTATTTGCTGAACGGTGAAAGCGCACAGTAATGCACTTTTCTCCCAGCAAATACACTGTGTCTAAGGAAATAAAAACACACTGAAGAGACACTAGTGGGAGCTGCTGTGACTAAAACTGAGCTTCCCTTCGCACAGGGAAGCAAGAGAAATGCTGATTTCATCAAGCCCAGTTACATACTCAGAACCTGTACTACTGCGCGAATAGGCATGTCTCTTTAGGCAAAAAACTCATTTCTGACAAAGTTGCCCAAATGCATCTCAGAAGTGTTCAACTTGTTCCCTGAGTTAGAAAACGTCGAGAAACATTCGTTTCTGCTAGCGCTGTGCTTCTACACATGTATTTGCTGAACGGTGAAAGCGCACAGTAATGCACTTTTCTCCCAGCAAATACACTGTTTCTAAGGAACTGGGAACACACTGAGGAGACACTTGTGGGAGCTACTGTGACTAAAACTGAGCTTCCCAACGCACAGGGAAGCAAGACAAATGCTGATTTCATCCAGCCCAGTTACATACTCAGAATCTCTACTACTGCGCAAATAGGCATGTCTCTTTAGGCAAAAAACTCATTTCTGACAAAGTTGCCCAAATGCATCTCAGAAGTGTGCAACTAGTTCTCTGAGTTAGAAAACGTCGAGAAACGGTCTTTTCTGCAAGCGCTGTGCTTCTACACATGTACTTGCTGACCGGAGAAAGCGCACAGTAATGCACTTTTCTCCCTGCAAATACACTGTTTATAAGGAAATGGGAACACAATGAGGAGACACTTGTGGGTGCTACTGTGACTAAAACTGAGCTTCCCTACGCACAGGGAAGCAAGAGAAATGCTGATTTCATCAAGCCCAGTTACATACTCAGAATCTGTACTACTGCGCAAATAGGCATGTCTCTGTAGGCAAAAAACTCATTTCTGACAAAGTTGCCCAAATGCATCTCAGAAGTGTGCAACTTGTTCCCTGAGTTAGAATACGTCGAGAAACGTTCGTTTCTGCTAGCGCTGTGCTTCTACACATGTATTTGCTGAACGGTGAAAGCGCACAGTAATGTACTTTTCTCCCAGCAAATACACTGTTTCTAAGGAACTGGAAACACACTGAGGAGACACTTGTGGGAGCTACTGTGACTAAAACTGAGCTTCCCTACGCACAGGGAAGCAAGAGAAATGCTGATTTCATCAAGCCCAGTTACATACTCAGAATCTGTACTACTGCGCAAATAGGCATGAATCTGTAGGCAAAAAACTCATTTCTGACAAAGTTGCCCAAATGCATCTCAGAAGTGTGCAACTTGTTCCCTGAGTTAGAAAACATCGAGAAACGGTCGTATCGGCTAGCGCTGTGCTTCTACACATGTATTTGCTGAACGGTGAAAGCGCACAGTAATGCACTTTTCTCCCAGCAAATACACTGTTTCTAAGGAACTGGGAACACACTGAAGAGACACTTGTGGGAGCTACTGTGACTAAAACTGAGCTTCCCTACGCACAGGGAAGCAAGAGAAATGCTGATTTCATCAAGCACAGTTACATACTCAGAATCTGTACTACTGCGCAAATAGGCATGTCTCTGTAGGCAAAAACCTCATTTCTGAAAAAGTTGCCCAAATGCATCTCAGAAGTGTGCAACTTGTTCCCTGAGTTAGAAAACGTCGAGAAACGTTCGTTTCTGCTAGCGCTGTGCTTCTACACATATATTTGCTGAACGGTGAAAGCGCACAGTAATGCACTTTTCTCCCAGCAAATACACTGTTTCTAAGGAAATGGAAACACACTGAGGAGACACTAGTGGGAGCTGCTGTGACTAAAACTGAGCTTCCCTACGCACAGGGAAGCAAGAGAAATGCTGATTTCATCAAGCCCAGTTACATACTCAGAACCTGTACTACTGCGCGAATAGGCATGTCTCTTTAGGCAAAAAACTCATTTCTGACAAAGTTGCCCAAATGCATCTCAGAAGTGTGCAACTTGTTCCCTGAGTTAGAATACGTCGAGAAACGTTCGTTTCTGCTAGCGCTGTGCTTCTACACATGTATTTGCTGAACGGTGAAAGCGCACAGTAATGTACTTTTCTCCCAGCAAATACACTGTTTCTAAGGAACTGGAAACACACTGAGGAGACACTTGTGGGAGCTACTGTGACTAAAACTGAGCTTCCCTACGCACAGGGAAGCAAGAGAAATGCTGATTTCATCAAGCCCAGTTACATACACAGAATCTGTACTACTGCGCAAATAGGCATGAATCTGTAGGCAAAAAACTCATTTCTGACAAAGTTGCCCAAATGCATCTCAGAAGTGTGCAACTTGTTCCCTGAGTTAGAAAACATCGAGAAACGGTCGTATCGGCTAGCGCTGTGCTTCTACACATGTATTTGCTGAACGGTGAAAGCGCACAGTAATGCACTTTTCTCCCAGCAAATACACTGTTTCTAAGGAACTGGGAACACACTGAAGAGACACTTGTGGGAGCTACTGTGACTAAAACTGAGCTTCCCTACGCACAGGGAAGCAAGAGAAATGCTGATTTCATCAAGCACAGTTACATACTCAGAATCTGTACTACTGCGCAAATAGGCATGTCTCTGTAGGCAAAAACCTCATTTCTGAAAAAGTTGCCCAAATGCATCTCAGAAGTGTGCAACTTGTTCCCTGAGTTAGAAAACATCGAGAAACATTCGTTTCTGCTAGCGCTGTGCTTCTACACATGTATTTGCTGAACGGTGAAAGCGCACAGTAATGCACTTTTCTCCCAGCAAATACACTGTTTCTAAGGAAATGGGAACACACTGAGGAGACACTTGTGGGAGCTACTGTGACTAAAACTGAGCTTCCCTACGCACAGGAAAGCAAGACAAATGCTGATTTCATCCAGCCCAGTTACATACTCAGAATCTCTACTACTGCGCAAATAGGCAACTCTGTAGGCAAAAAACTCATTTCTGACTAAGTTGCCCAAATGCATCTCAGAAGTGTGCAACTAGTTCTCTGAGTTAGAAAACGTCGAGAAACGGTCTTTTCTGCAAGCGCTGTGCTTCTACACATGTACTTGCTGAACGGTGAAAGCGCACAGTAATGCACTTTTCTCCCAGCAAATACACTGTTTCTTATGAAATGGGAACACACTGAGGAGACACTTGTGGGAGCTACTGTGACTAAAACTGAGCTTCCCTACGCACAGGGAAGCAAGAGAAATGCTGATTTCATCCAGCCCAGTTACATACTCAGAATCTGTACTACTGCGCAAATAGGCATGAATTTGTAGGCAAAAAACTCATTTCTGACAAAGTTGGCCAAATGCATCTCAGAAGTGTGCAACTTGTTCCCTGAGTTGGAAAACGTCGAGAAACGTTCGTTTCTGCTAGCGCTGTGCTTCTACACATGTATTTGCTGAACGGTGAAAGCGCACAGTAATGCACTTTTCTCCCAGCAAATTCACTGTTTCTAAGGAAATGGGAACACACTGAGGAGACACTTGTGGGAGCTACTGTGACTAAAACTGAGCTTCCCTACGCACACGGAAGCAAGAGAAATGCTGATTTCATCAAGCCCAGTTACATACTCAGAATCTCTACTACTGCGCAAATAGGCATGTCTCTTTAGGCAAAAAACTCATTTCTGACAAAGTTGCCCAAATGCATCTCAGAAGTGTGCAACCTGTTCCCTGAGTTAGAAAACATCGAGAAACGGTCGTTTCTGCTAGCGCTGTGCTTCTACACATGTATTTGCTGAACGGTGAAAGCGCACAGTAATGCACTTTTCTCCCAGCAAATACACTGTTTCTAAGGAAATGGGAACACACTGAGGAGACACTTGTGGGAGCTACTGTGACTAAAACTGAGCTTCCCTACGCACAGGGAAACAAGAGAAATGCTGATTTCATCAAGCCCAGTTACATACTCAGAATCTGTACTACTGCGCAAATAGGCATGTCTCTTTAGGCAAAAAACTCATTTCTGACAAAGTTGCCCAAGTGCATCTCAGAAGTGTGCAACTTGTTCCCTGAGTTAGAAAACGTCGAGAAACGGTCGTTTCTGCTAGCGCTGTGCTTCTACACATGTATTTGCTGACCGGAGAAAGCGCACAGTAATGCACTTTTCTCCCAGCAAATACACTGTTTCTAAGGAAATGGGAACACACTGAGGAGACACTTGTGGGAGCTACTGTGACTAAAACTGAGCTTCCCTACGCACAGGGAAGCAAGAGAAATGCTGATTTCATCAAGCCCAGTTACATACTCAGAATCTCTACTAATGCGCAAATAGGCAACTCTGTAGGCAAAAAACTCATTTCTGACAAAGTTGCCCAAATGCATCTCAGAAGTGTGCAACTAGTTCTCTGAGTTAGAAAACGTCGAGAAACGGTCTTTTCTGCAAGCGCTGTGCTTCTACACATGTATTTGCTGAACGATGAAAGCGCACAGTAATGCACTTTTCTCCCAGCAAATACACTGTTTCTAAGGAAATGGGAACACACTGAGGAGACACTTGTGGGAGCTACAGTGACTAAAACTGAGCTTCCCAACGCACAGGGAAGCAAGAGAAATGCTGATTTCATCCAACCCAGTTACATACTCAGAATCTGTACTACTGCGCAAATAGGCATGTCTCTTTAGGCAAAAAACTCATTTCTGACAAAGTTGCCCAAATGCATCTCAGAAGTGTGCAACCTGTTCCCTGAGTTAGAAAACATCGAGAAACGGTCGTTTCTGCTAGCGCTGTGCTTCTACACATGTATTTGCTGAATGGTGAAAGCGCACAGTAATGCACTTTTCTCCCAGCAAATACACTGTTTCTAAGGAAATGGGAACACACTGAGGAGACACTTGTGGGAGCTACTGTGACTAAAACTGAGCTTCCCTACACACAGGGAAGCAAGAGAAATGCTGATTTCATCAAGCCCAGTTACATACTCAGAATCTGTACTACTGCGCAAATAGGCATGTCTCTTTAGGCAAAAAACTCATTTCTGACAAAGTTGCCCAAATGCATCTCAGAAGTGTGCAACTTGTTCCCTG
Source organism: Acomys minous (assembly GCF_964271855.1). Taxonomy (NCBI): domain Eukaryota; kingdom Metazoa; phylum Chordata; class Mammalia; order Rodentia; family Muridae; genus Acomys; species Acomys minous. The sequence goes on from NW_028182180.1 coordinate 1,322,026, forward strand.
AGTTAGAAAACGTCGAGAAACGTTCGTTTCTGCTAGCGCTGTGCTTCTATACATGTATTTGCTGAACGGTGAAAGCGCACAGTAATGCACTTTTCTCCCAGCAAATACACTGTTTCTAAGGAAATGGCAACACACTGAGGAGACACTTGTGGGAGCTACTGTGACTAAAACTGAGCTTCCCTGCGCACAGGGAAGCAAGAGAAATGCTGATTTCATCAAGCCCAGTTACATACTCAGAATCTGTACTACTGCGCAAATAGGCATGTCTCTTTAGGCAAAAAACTCATTTCTGACAAAGTTGCCCAAATGCATCTCAGAAGTGTGCAACTTGTTCCCTGAGTTAGAAAACGTCGAGAAACGGTCGTTTCTGCTAGCGCTGTGCTTCTACACATGTATTTGCTGACCGGAGAAAGCGCACAGTAATGCACTTTTCTCCCAGCAAATACACTGTTTCTAAGGAAATGGGAACAAACTGAGGAGACACTTGTGGGAGCTACTGTGACTAAAACTGAGCTTCCCTACCCACAGGGAAGCAAGAGAAATGCTGATTTCATCAAGCCCAGTTACATACTCAGAATCTGTACTACTGCGCAAATAGGCATGTCTCTTTAGGCAAAAAACTCATTTCTGACAAAGTTGCCCAAATGCATCTCAGAAGTGTGCAACTTGTTCCCTGAGTTAGAAAACGTCGAGAAACGGTCGTTTCTGCTAGCGCTGTGCTTCTACACATGTATTTGCTGAACGGTGAAAGCGCACAGTAATTCACTTTTCTCCCAGCAAATACACTGTTTCTAAGGAAATGGCAACACACTGAGGAGACACTTGTGGGAGCTACTGTGACTAAAACTGAGCTTTCCTGCGCACAGGGAAGCAAGAGAAATGCTGATTTCATCAAGCCCAGTTACATACTCAGAATCTGTACTACTGCGCAAATAGGCATGTCTCTTTAGGCAAAAAACTCATTTCTGACAAAGTTGCCCAAATGCATCTCAGAAGTGTGCAACTTGTTCCCTGAGTTAGAAAACGTCGAGAAACGTTCGTTTCTGCTCGCGCTGTGCTTCTACACATGTATTTGCTGAACGGTGAAAGCGCACAGTAATGCATTTTTCTCCCAGCAAATACACTGTGTCTAAGGAAATGGAAACACACTGAGGAGACACTAGTGGGAGCTGCTGTGACTAAAACTGAGCTTCCCTACGCACAGGGAAGCAAGAGAAATGCTGATTTCATCAAGCCCAGTTACATACTCAGAACCTGTACTACTGCGCGATTAGGCATGTCTCTTTAGGCAAAAAACTCATTTCTGACAAAGTTGCCCAAATGCATCTCTGAAGTGTTCAACTTGTTCCCTGAGTTAGAAAACGTCGAGAAACATTCGTTTCTGCTAGCGCTGTGCTTCTACACATGTATTTGCTGAACGGTGAAAGCGCACAGTAATGCACTTTTCTCCCAGCAAATACACTGTTTCTAAGGAAATGGGAACACACCTAGGAGACACTTGTGGGAGCTACTGTGACTAAAACTGAGCTTCCCTACGCACAGGAAAGCAGGACAAATGCTGATTTCATCCAGCCCAGTTACATACTCAGAATCTCTACTACTGTGCAAATAGGCAACTCTGTAGGCAAAAAACTCATTTCTGACAAAGTTGCCCAAATGCATCTCAGAAGTGTGCAACTTGTTCTCTGAGTTAGAAAACGTCGAGAAATGGTCTTTTCTGCTAGCGCTGTGCTTCTACACATGTACTTGCTGAACGATGAAAGCGCACAGTAATGCACTTTTCTCCCAGCAAATACACTGTTTCTAAGGAAATGGGAACACACTGAGGAGACACTTGTGGGTGCTACTGTGACTAAAACTGAGCTTCCCTACACACAGGGAAGCAAGAGAAATGCTGATTTCATCAAGCCCAGTTACATACTCAGAATCTGTACTACTGCGCAAATAGGCATGTCTATTTAGGCAAAAAACTCATTTCTGACAAAGTTGCCCAAATGCATCTCAGAAGTGTGCAACCTGTTCCCTGAGTTAGAAAACATCGAGAAACGGTCGTTTCTGCTAGCGCTGTGCTTCTACACATGTATTTGCTGAACGGTGAAAGCGCACAGTAATGCAATTTTCTCCCAGCAAATACAGTGTTTCTAAGGAAATGGGAACACACTGAGGAGACACTTGTGGGAGCTACTGTGACTAAAACTGAGCTTCCCTACGCACAGGGAAGCAAGAGAAATGCTGATTTCATCAAGCCCAGTTACATACTCAGAATCTGTACTACTGCGCAAATAGGCATGTCTCTGTAGGCAAAAACCTCATTTCTGACAAAGTTGCCCAAATGCATCTCAGAAGTGTGCAACTTGTTCCCTGAGTTAGAAAACGTCGAGAAACGTTCGTTTCTGCTAGCCTTGTGCTTTTACACATGTACTTGCTGAACGGTGAAAGCGCACAGTAATGCACTTTTCTCCCAGCAAATACACTGTTTCTAAGGAAATGGGAACACACTGAGGAGACACTTGTGGGAGCTACTGTGACTAAAACTGAGCTTCCCTACGCACAGGGAAGCAAGAGAAATGCTGATTTCATCAAGCCCAGTTACATACTCAGAATCTCTACTACTGCGCAAATAGGCAACTCTGTAGGCAAAAAACTCATTTCTGACAAAGTTGCCCAAATGCATCTCAGAAGTGTGCAACTAGTTCTCTGAGTTAGAAAACGTCGTGAAACGGTCTTTTCTGCAAGCGCTGTGCTTCTACACATGTACTTGCTGAACGATGAAAGCGCACAGTAATGCACTTTTCTCCCAGCAAATACACTGTTTCTAAGGAAATGGGAACACACTGAGGAGACACTTGTGGGAGCTACTGTGACTAAAACTGAGCTTCCCAACGCACAGGGAAGCAAGAGAAATGCTGATTTCATCAAACCCAGTTACATACTCAGAATCTCTACTACTGCGCAAATAGGCATGTCTCTTTAGGCAAAAAACTCATTTCTGACAAAGTTGCCCAAATGCATCTCAGAAGTGTGCAACCTGTTCCCTGAGTTAGAAAACATCGAGAAACGGTCGTTTCTGCTAGCGCTGTGCTTCTACACATGTATTTGCTGAACGGTGAAAGCGCACAGTAATGCACTTGTCTCCCAGCAAATACACTGTTTCTAAGGAAATGGGAACACACTGAGGAGACACTTGTGGGAGCTACTGTGACTAAAACTGAGCTTCCCTACGCACAGGGAAGCAAGAGAAATGCTGATTTCATCAAGCCCAGTTACATACTCAGAATCTGTACTACTGCGCAAATAGGCATGTCTCTGTAGGCAAAAACCTCATTTCTGACAAAGTTGCCCAAATGCATCTCAGAAGTGTGCAACTTGTTCCCTGAGTTAGAAAACGTCGAGAAACGTTCGTTTCTGCTAGCCTTGTGCTTTTACACATGTATTTGCTGAACGGTGAAAGCGCACAGTAATGCACTTTTCTCCCAGCAAATACACTGTTTCTAAGGAAATGGGAACACACTGAGGAGACACTTGTGGGAGCTACTGTGACTAAAACTGAGCTTCCCTACGCACAGGGAAGCAAGAGAAATGCTGATTTCATCAAGCCCAGTTACATACTCAGAATCTCTACTACTGCGCAAATAGGCAACTCTGTAGGCAAAAAACTCATTTCTGACAAAGTTGCCCAAATGCATCTCAGAAGTGTGCAACTAGTTCTCTGAGTTAGAAAACGTCGTGAAACGGTCTTTTCTGCAAGCGCTGTGCTTCTACACATGTACTTGCTGAACGATGAATGCGCACAGTAATGCACTTTTCTCCCAGCAAATACACTGTTTCTAAGGAAATGGGAACACACTGAGGAGACACTTGTGGGAGCTACTGTGACTAAAACTGAGCTTCCCAACGCACAGGGAAGCAAGAGAAATGCTGATTTCATCAAACCCAGTTACATACTCAGAATCTCTACTACTGCGCAAATAGGCATGTCTCTTTAGGCAAAAAACTCATTTCTGACAAAGTTGCCCAAATGCATCTCAGAAGTGTGCAACCTGTTCCCTGAGTTAGAAAACATCGAGAAACGGTCGTTTCTGCTAGCGCTGTGCTTCTACACATGTATTTGCTGAACGGTGAAAGCGCACAGTAATGCACTTTTCTCCCAGCAAATACACTGTTTCTAAGGAAATGGGAACACACTGAGGAGACACTTGTGGGAGCTACTGTGACTAAAACTGAGCTTCCCTACGCACAGGGAAGCAAGAGAAATGCTGATTTCATCAAGCCCAGTTACATACTCAGAATCTGTACTACTGCGCAAATAGGCATGTCTCTTTAGGCAAAAAACTCATTTCTGACAAAGTTGCCCAAGTGAATCTCAGAAGTGTGCAACTTGTTCCCTGAGTTAGAAAACGTCGAGAAACGGTCGTTTCTGCTAGCACTGTGCTTCTACACATGTATTTGCTGACCGGAGAAAGCGCACAGTAATGCACTTTTCTCCCAGCAAATACACTGTTTCTAAGGAAATGGGAACACACTGAGGAGACACTTGTGGGAGCTACTGTGACTAAAACTGAGCTTCCCTACGCACAGGGAAGCAAGAGAAATGCTGATTTCATCAAGCCCAGTTACATACTCAGAATCTCTACTAATGCGCAAATAGGCAACTCTGTAGGCAAAAAACTCATTTCTGACAAAGTTGCCCAAATGCATCTCAGAAGTGTGCAACTAGTTCTCTGAGTTAGAAAACGTCGAGAAACGGTCTTTTCTGCAAGCGCTGTGCTTCTACACATGTATTTGCTGAACGATGAAAGCGCACAGTAATGCACTTTTCTCCCAGCAAATACACTGTTTCTAAGGAAATGGGAACACACTGAGGAGACACTTGTGGGAGCTACAGTGACTAAAACTGAGCTTCCCAACGCACAGGGAAGCAAGAGAAATGCTGATTTCATCCAACCCAGTTACATACTCAGAATCTGTACTACTGCGCAAATAGGCATGTCTCTTTAGGCAAAAAACTCATTTCTGACAAAGTTGCCCAAATGCATCTCAGAAGTGTGCAACCTGTTCCCTGAGTTAGAAAACATCGAGAAACGGTCGTTTCTGCTAGCGCTGTGCTTCTACACATGTATTTGCTGGACGGTGAAAGCGCACAGTAATGCACTTTTCTCCCAGCAAATACACTGTTTCTAAGGAAATGGGAACACACTGAGGAGACACTTGTGGGAGCTACTGTGACTAAAACTGAGCTTCCCTACACACAGGGAAGCAAGAGAAATGCTGATTTCATCAAGCCCAGTTACATACTCAGAATCTGTACTACTGCGCAAATAGGCATGTCTCTTTAGGCAAAAAACTCATTTCTGACAAAGTTGCCCAAATGCATCTCAGAAGTGTGCAACTTGTTCCCTGAGTTAGAAAACGTCGAGAAACGTTCGTTTCTGCTAGCGCTGTGCTTCTACACATGTATTTGCTGAACGGTGAAAGCGCACAGTAATGCACTTTTCTCCCAGCAAATACACTGTTTCTAAGGAAATGGCAACACACTGAGGAGACACTTGTGGGAGCTACTGTGACTAAAACTGAGCTTCCCTGCGCACAGGGAAGCAAGAGAAATGCTGATTTCATCAAGCCCAGTTACATACTCAGAATCTGTACTACTGCGCAAATAGGCATGTCTCTTTAGGCAAAAAACTCATTTCTGACAAAGTTGCCCAAATGCATCTCAGAAGTGTGCAACTTGTTCCCTGAGTTAGAAAACGTCGAGAAACGGTCGTTTCTGCTAGCGCTGTGCTTCTACACATGTATTTGCTGACCGGAGAAAGCGCACAGTAATGCACTTTTCTCCCAGCAAATACACTGTTTCTAAGGAAATGGGAACAAACTGAGGAGACACTTGTGGGAGCTACTGTGACTAAAACTGAGCTTCCCTACCCACAGGGAAGCAAGAGAAATGCTGATTTCATCAAGCCCAGTTACATACTCAGAATCTCTACTACTGCGCAAATAGGCATGTCTCTTTAGGCAAAAAACTCATTTCTGACAAAGTTGCCCAAATGCATCTCAGAAGTGTGCAACTTGTTCCTTGAGTTAGAAAACGTCGAGAAACGGTCGTTTCTGCTAGCGCTGTGCTTCTACACATATATTTGCTGAACGGTGAAAGCGCACAGTAATTCACTTTTCTCCCAGCAAATACACTGTTTCTAAGGAAATGGCAACACACTGAGGAGACACTTGTGGGAGCTACTGTGACTAAAACTGAGCTTTCCTGCGCACAGGGAAGCAAGAGAAATGCTGATTTCATCAAGCCCAGTTACATACTCAGAATCTGTACTACTGCGCAAATAGGCATGTCTCTTTAGGCAAAAAACTCATTTCTGACAAAGTTGCCCAAATGCATCTCAGAAGTGTGCAACTTGTTCCCTGAGTTAGAAAACGTCGAGAAACGTTCGTTTCTGCTAGCGCTGTGCTTCTACACATGTATTTGCTGAACGGTGAAAGCGCACAGTAATGCACTTTTCTCCCAGCAAATACACTGTTTCTAAGGAAATGGGAACACACTGAGGAGACACTTGTGGGAGCTTCTGTGACTAAAACTGAGCTTCCCTACGCACAGGAAAGCAGGACAAATGCTGATTTCATCCAGCCCAGTTACATACTCAGAATCTCTACTACTGTGCAAATAGGCAACTCTGTAGGCAAAAAACTCATTTCTGACAAAGTTGCCCAAATGCATCTCAGAAGTGTGCAACTTGTTCTCTGAGTTAGAAAACGTCGAGAAATGGTCTTTTCTGCTAGCGCTGTGCTTCTACACATGTACTTGCTGAACGATGAAAGCGCACAGTAATGCACTTTTCTCCCAGCAAATACACTGTTTCTAAGGAAATGGGAACACACTGAGGAGACACTTGTGGGTGCTACTGTGACTAAAACTGAGCTTCCCTACACACAGGGAAGCAAGAGAAATGCTGATTTCATCAAGCCCAGTTACATACTCAGAATCTGTACTACTGCGCAAATAGGCATGTCTCTTTAGGCAAAAAACTCATTTCTGACAAAGTTGCCCAAATGCATCTCAGAAGTGTGCAACCTGTTCCCTGAGTTAGAAAACATCGAGAAACGGTCGTTTCTGCTAGCGCTGTGCTTCTACACATGTATTTGCTGAACGGTGAAAGCGCACAGTAATGCACTTTTCTCCCAGCAAATACACTGTGTCTAAGGAAAGGGGAACACACTGAGGAGTCACTTGTGGGAGCTACTGTGACTAAAACTGAGCTTCCCTACGCACAGGGAAGCAAGAGAAATGCTGATTTCATCAAGCCCAGTTACATACTCAGAATCTCTACTACTGCGCAAATAGGCAACTCTGTAGGCAAAAAACTCATTTCTGACAAAGTTGCCCAAATGCATCTCAGAAGTGTGCAACTAGTTCTCTGAGTTAGAAAACGTCGTGAAACGGTCTTTTCTGCAAGCGCTGTGCTTCTACACATGTACTTGCTGAACGATGAAAGCGCACAGTAAAGCACTTTTCTCCCAGCAAATACACTGTTTCTAAGGAAATGGGAACACACTGAGGAGACACTTGTGGGAGCTACTGTGACTAAAACTGAGCTTCCCAACGCACAGGGAAGCAAGAGAAATGCTGATTTCATCAAACCCAGTTACATACTCAGAATCTCTACTACTGCGCAAATAGGCATGTCTCTTTAGGCAAAAAACTCATTTCTGACAAAGTTGCCCAAATGCATCTCAGAAGTGTGCAACCTGTTCCCTGAGTTAGAAAACATCGAGAAACGGTCGTTTCTGCTAGCGCTGTGCTTCTACACATGTATTTGCTGAACGGTGAAAGCGCCCAGTAATGCACTTTTCTCCCAGCAAATACACTGTTTCTAAGGAAATGGGAACACACTGAGGAGACACTTGTGGGAGCTACTGTGACTAAAACTGAGCTTCCCTACACACAGGGAAGCAAGAGAAATGCTGATTTCATCAAGCCCAGTTACATACTCAGAATCTGTACTACTGCGCAAATAGGCATGTCTCTTTAGGCAAAAAACTCATTTCTGACAAAGTTGCCCAAGTGCATCTCAGAAGTGTGCAACTTGTTCCCTGAGTTAGAAAACGTCGAGAAACGGTCGTTTCTGCTAGCGCTGTGCTTCTACACATGTATTTCCTGCCAGGAGGAAGCGCACAGTAATGCACTTTTCTCCCAGCAAATACACTGTTTCTAAGGAAATGGGAACACACTGAGGAGACACTTGTGGGAGCTACTGTGACTAAAACTGAGCTTCCCTACGCACAGGGAAGCAAGAGAAATGCTGATTTCATCAAGCCCAGTTACATACTCAGAATCTCTACTAATGCGCAAATAGGCAACTCTGTAGGCAAAAAACTCATTTCAGACAAAGTTGCCCAAATGCATCTCAGAAATGTGCAACTAGTTCTCTGAGTTAGAAAACGTCGAGAAACGGTCTTTTCTGCAAGCGCTGTGCTTCTACACATGTATTTGCTGAACGATGAAAGCGCACAGTAATGCACTTTTCTCCCAGCAAATACACTGTTTCTAAGGAAATGGGAACACACTGAGGAGACACTTGTGGGAGCTACAGTGACTAAAACTGAGCTTCCCAACGCACAGGGAAGCAAGAGAAATGCTGATTTCATCAAGCCCAGTTACATACTCAGAATCTGTACTACTGCGCAAATAGGCATGTCTCTTTAGGCAAAAAACTCATTTCTGACAAAGTTGCCCAAATGCATCTCAGAAGTGTGCAACCTGTTCCCTGAGTTAGAAAACATCGAGAAACGGTCGTTTCTGCTAGCGCTGTGCTTCTACACATGTATTTGCTGAACGGTGAAAGCGCACAGTAATGCACTTTTCTCCCAGCAAATACACTGTTTCTAAGGAAATGGGAACACACTGAGGAGACACTTGTGGGAGCTACTGTGACTAAAACTGAGCTTCCCTACACACAGGGAAGCAAGAGAAATGCTGATTTTATCAATCCCAGTTACATACTCAGAATCTGTACTACTGCGCAAATAGGCATGTCTCTTTAGGCAAAAAACTCATTTCTGACAAAGTTGCCCAAATGCATCTCAGAAGTGTGCAACTTGTTCCCTGAGTTAGAAAACGTCGAGAAACGTTCGTTTCTGCTAGCGCTGTGCTTCTACACATGTATTTGCTGAACGGTGAAAGCGCACAGTAATGCACTTTTCTCCCAGCAAATACACTGTTTCTAAGGAAATGGCAACACACTGAGGAGACACTTGTGGGAGCTACTGTGACTAAAACTGAGCTTCCCTGCGCACAGGGAAGCAAGAGAAATGCTGATTTCATCAAGCCCAGTTACATACTCAGAATCTGTACTACTGCGCAAATAGGCATGTCTCTTTAGGCAAAAAACTCATTTCTGACAAAGTTGCCCAAATGCATCTCAGAAGTGTGCAACTTGTTCCCTGAGTTAGAAAACGTCGAGAAACGGTCGTTTCTGCTAGCGCTGTGCTTCTACACATGTATTTGCTGACCGGAGAAAGCGCACAGTAATGCACTTTTCTCCCAGCAAATACACAGTTTCTAAGGAAATGGGAACAAACTGAGGAGACACTTGTGGGAGCTACTGTGACTAAAACTGAGCTTCCCTACCCACAGGGAAGCAAGAGAAATGATGATTTCATCAAGCCCAGTTACATACTCAGAATCTGTACTACTGCGCAAATAGGCATGTCTCTTTAGGCAAAAAACTCATTTCTGACAAAGTTGCCCAAATGCATCTCAGAAGTGTGCAACTTGTTCCCTGAGTTAGAAAACGTGGAGAAACGGTCGTTTCTGCTAGCGCTGTGCTTCTACACATGTATTTGCTGAACGGTGAAAGCGCACAGTAATGCACTTTTCTCCCAGCAAATACACTGTTTCTAAGGAAATGGCAACACACTGAGGAGACACTTGTGGGAGCTACTGTGACTAAAACTGAGCTTCCCTGCGCACAGGGAAGCAAGAGAAATGCTGATTTCATCAAGCCCAGTTACATACTCAGAATCTGTACTACTGCGCAAATAGGCATGTCTCTTTAGGCAAAAAACTCATTTCTGACAAAGTTGCCCAAATGCATCTCAGAAGTGTGCAACTTGTTCCCTGAGTTAGAAAACGTCGAGAAACGTTCGTTTCTGCTAGCGCTCTGCTTCTACACATGTATTTGCTGAACGGTGAAAGCGCACAGTAATGCACTTTTCTCCCAGCAAATACACTGTGTCTAAGGAAATGGAAACACACTGAGGAGACACTAGTGGGAGCTGCTGTGACTAAAACTGAGCTTCCCTACGCACAGGGAAGCAAGAGAAATGCTGATTTCATCAAGCCCAGTTACATACTCAGAACCTGTACTACTGCGCGATTAGGCATGTCTCTTTAGGCAAAAAACTCATTTCTGACAAAGTTGCCCAAATGCATCTCTGAAGTGTTCAACTTGTTCCCTGAGTTAGAAAACGTCGAGAAACATTCGTTTCTGCTAGCGCTGTGCTTCTACACATGTATTTGCTGAACGGTGAAAGCGCACAGTAATGCACTTTTCTCCCAGCAAATACACTGTTTCTAAGGAAATGGGAACACACTGAGGAGACACTTGTGGGAGCTACTGTGACTAAAACTGAGCTTCCCTACGCACAGGAAAGCAGGACAAATGCTGATTTCATCCAGCCCAGTTACATACTCAGAATCTCTACTACTGCGCAAATAGGCAACTCTGTAGGCAAAAAACTCATTTCTGACAAAGTTGCCCAAATGCATCTCAGAAGTGTGCAACTAGTTCTTTGAGTTAGAAAACTTCGAGAAACGGTCTTTTCTGCAAGCGCTGTGCTTCTACACATGTACTTGCTGAACGGTGAAAGAGCACAGTAATGCACTTTTCTCCCTGCAAATACTCTGTTTCTAAGGGAATGGGAACACACTGAGGAGACACTTGTGGGAGCTACTGTGACTAAAACTGAGCTTCCCTACGCACAGGGAAGCAAGAGAAATGCTGATTTCATCAAGCCCAGTTACATACTCAGAATCTGTACTACGGCGCAAATAGGCATGTCTCTGTAGGCAAAAAACTCACTTCTGACAAAGTTGCCCAAATGCATCTCAGAAGTGTGCAACTTGTTCCCTGTGTTAGAAAACGTCGAGAAACTGTCGTTTCTGCTAGCGCTGTGCTTCTACACATGTATTTGCTGACCGGAGAAAGCGCACGGTAATGCACTTTTCTCCCAGCAAATACACTGTTTCTAAGGAAATGGGAACACACTGAGGAGACACTTGTGGGAGCTACTGTGACTAAAACTGAGCTTCCCTACCCACAGGGAAGCAAGAGAAATGCTGATTTCATCAAGCCCAGTTACATACTCAGAATCTGTACTACTGCGCAAATAGGCATGTCTCTTTAGGCAAAAAACTCATTTCTGACAAAGTTGCCCAAATGCATCTCAGAAGTGTGCAACTTGTTCCCTGAGTTCGAAAACGTCGAGAAACGTTCCTTTCTGCTAGCGCTGTGCTTCTACACATGTATTTGCTGAACGGTGAAAGCGCACAGTAATGCACTTTTCTCCCAGCAAATACACTGTTTCTAAGGAAATGGGAATACACTGAGGAGACACTTGTGGGATCTACTGTGACTAAAACTGAGCTTCCCTGCGCACAGGGAAGCAAGAGAAATGCTGATTTCATCAAGCCCAGTTACATACTCAGAATCTGTACTACTGCGCAAATAGGCATGTCTCTTTAGGCAAAAAACTCATTTCTGACAAAGTTGCCCAAATGCATCTCAGAAGTGTGCAACTTGTTCCCTGAGTTAGAAAACGTCGAGAAACGTTCGTTTCTGCTAGCGCTGTGCTTCTACACATGTATTTGCTGAACGGTGAAAGCGCACAGTAATGCACTTTTCTCCCAGCAAATACACTGTGTCTAAGGAAATGGGAACACACTGAGGAGACACTTGTGGGAGCTACTGTGACTAAAACTGAGCATCCCTACACACAGAGAAGCAAGAGTAATGCTGATTTCATCAAACCCAGTTACATACTCAGAATCTGTACTACTGCGCAAATAGGCCTGTCTCTGTAGGCAAAAAACTCATTTCTGACAAAGTTGCCCAAATGCATCTCAGAAGTGTGCAACTTGTTCCCTGAGTTAGAAAACGTCGAGAAACGTTCGTTTCTGCTAGCGCTGTGCTTCTACACATGTATTTGCTGACCGGAGAAAGCGCACAGTAATGCACTTTTCTCCCAGCAAATACACTGTTTCTAAGGAAATGGGAACACACTGAGGAGACACTTGTGGGAGCTACTGTGACTAAAAATGAGCTTCCCTACGCACAGGGAAGCAAGAGAAATGCTGATTTCATCAAGCCCAGTTACATACTCAGAATCTCTACTACTGCGCAAATAGGCAACTCTGTAGGCAAAAAACTCATTTCTGACAAAGTTGCCCAAATGCATCTCAGAAGTGTGCAACTAGTTCTCTGAGTTAGAAAACGTCGAGAAACGGTCTTTTCTGCAAGCGCTGTGCTTCTACACATGTACTTGCTGAACGATGAAAGCGCACAGTAATGCACTTTTCTCCCAGCAAATACACTGTTTCTAAGGAAATGGGAACACACTGAGGAGACACTTGTGGGAGCTACTGTGACTAAAACTGAGCTTCCCAACGCACAGGGAAGCAAGAGAAATGCTGATTTCATCAAACCCAGTTACATACTCAGAATCTGTACTACTGCGCAAATAGGCATGTCTCTTTAGGCAAAAAACTCATTTCTGACAAAGTTGCCCAAATGCATCTCAGAAGTGTGCAACCTGTTCCCTGAGTTAGAAAACATCGAGAAACGGTCGTTTCTGCTAGCGCTGTGTTTCTACACATGTATTTGCTGAACGGTGAAAGCGCACAGTAATGCACTTTTCTCCCAGCAAATACACTGTTTCTAAGGAAATGGGAACACACTGAGGAGACACTTGTGGGAGCTACTGTGACTAAAACTGAGCTTCCCAACGCACAGGGAAGCAAGAGAAATGCTGATTTCATCAAACCCAGTTACATACTCAGAATCTGTACTACTGCGCAAATAGGCATGTCTCTTTAGGCAAAAAGCTCATTTCTGACAAAGTTGCCCAAATGCATCTCAGAAGTGTGCAACTTGTTCCCTGAGTTAGAAAACGTCGAGAAACGGTCGTTTCTGCTAGCGCTGTGCTTCTACACATGTATTTGCTGAACGGAGAAAGCGCACAGTAATGCACTTTTCTCCCAGCAAATACACTGTTTCTAAGGAAATGGCAACACACTGAGGAGACACTTGTGGGAGCTACTGTGACTAAAACTGAGCTTCCCTGCGCACAGGGAAGCAAGAGAAATGCTGATTTCATCAAGCCCAGTTACATACTCAGAATCTGTACTACTGCGCAAATAGGCATGTCTCTGTAGGCAAAAAACTCATTTCTGACAAAGTTGCCCAAATGCATCTCAGAAGTGTGCAACTTGTTCCCTGAGTTAGAAAACGTCGAGAAACGTTCGTTTCTGCTAGCGCTGTGCTTCTACACATGTATTTGCTGAACGGTGAAAGCGCACAGTAATGCACTTTTCTCCCAGCAAATACACTGTGTCTAAGGAAATGGAAACACACTGAGGAGACACTAGTGGGAGCTGCTGTGACTAAAACTGAGCTTCCCTACGCACAGGGAAGCAAGAGAAAGGCTGATTTCATCAAGCCCAGTTACATACTCAGAATCTGTACTACTGCGCAAATAGGCATGTCTCTGTAGGCAAAAAACTCATTTCTGACAAAGTTGCCCAAATGCATCTCAGAAGTGTGCAACTTGTTCCCTGAGTTAGAATACGTCGAGAAACGTTAGTTTCTGCTAGCGCTGTGCTTCTACACATGTATTTGCTGAACGGTGAAAGCGCACAGTAGTGCACTTTTCTCCCATCAAATACACTGTTTCTAAGGAACTGGGAACACACTGAGGAGACACTTGTGGGAGCTACTCTGACTAAAACTGAGCTTCCCTACACACAGGGAAGGAAGAGAAATGGTGATTTCATCAAGCCCAGTTACATACTCAGAATCTGTACTACTGCGCAAATAGGCATGTCTCTTTAGGCAAAAAACTCATTTCTGACAAAGTTGCCCAAATGCATCTCAGAAGTGTGCAACTTGTTCCCTGAGTTAGAAAACGTCGAGAAACGGTCGTTTCTGCTAGCGCTGTGCTTCTACACATGTATTTGCTGAACGGAGAAAGCGCACAGTAATGCACTTTTCTCCCAGCAAATACACTGTTTCTAAGGAAATGGCAACACACTGAGGAGACACTTGTGGGAGCTACTGTGACTAAAACTGAGCTTCCCTGCGCACAGGGAAGCAAGAGAAATGCTGATTTCATCAAGCCCAGTTACATACTCAGAATCTGTACTACTGCGCAAATAGGCATGTCTCTGTAGGCAAAAAACTCATTTCTGACAAAGTTGCCCAAATGCATCTCAGAAGTGTGCAACTTGTTCCCTGAGTTAGAAAACGTCGAGAAACGTTCGTTTCTGCTAGCGCTGTGCTTCTACACATGTATTTGCTGAACGGTGAAAGCGCACAGTAATGCACTTTTCTCCCAGCAAATACACTGTGTCTAAGGAAATGGAAACACACTGAGGAGACACTAGTGGGAGCTGCTGTGACTAAAACTGAGCTTCCCTACGCACAGGGAAGCAAGAGAAAGGCTGATTTCATCAAGCCCAGTTACATACTCAGAATCTGTACTACTGCGCAAATAGGCATGTCTCTGTAGGCAAAAAACTCATTTCTGACAAAGTTGCCCAAATGCATCTCAGAAGTGTGCAACTTGTTCCCTGAGTTAGAATACGTCGAGAAACGTTAGTTTCTGCTAGCGCTGTGCTTCTACACATGTATTTGCTGAACGGTGAAAGCGCACAGTAGTGCACTTTTCTCCCATCAAATACACTGTTTCTAAGGAACTGGGAACACACTGAGGAGACACTTGTGGGAGCTACTCTGACTAAAACTGAGCTTCCCTACGCACAGGGACGCAAGAGAAATGCTGATTTCATCAAGCCCAGTTACATACTCAGAATCTGTACTACTGCGCAAATAGGCATGTCTCTTTAGGCAAAAAACTCATTTCTGACAAAGTTGGCCAAATGCATCTCAGAAGTGTGCAACTTGTTCCCTGAGTTAGAATACGTCGAGAAACGTTCGTTTCTGCTAGCGCTGTGCTTCTACACATGTATTTGCTGAACGGTGAAAGTGCACAGTAATGCACTTTTCTCCCAGCAAATACACTGTTTCTAGGGAACTGGGAACACACTGAGGAGACACTTGTGGGAGCTACTGTGACTAAAACTGAGCTTCCCTACGCACAGGGAAGCAAGAGAAATGCTGATTTCATCAAGCCCAGTTACATACTCAGAATCTGTACTACTGCGCAAATAGGCATGTCTCTGTAGGCAAAAAACTCATTTCTGACAAAGTTGCCCAAATGCATCTCAGAAGTGTGCAACTTGTTCCCTGAGTTAGAAAACGTCGAGAAACGTTCGTTTCTGCTAGCGCTGTGCTTCTACACATGTATTTGCTGAACGGTGAAAGCGCACAGTAATGCACTTTTCTCCCAGCAAATACACTGTGTCTAAGGAAATGGAAACACACTGAGGAGACACTAGTGGGAGCTGCTGTGACTAAAACTGAGCTTCCCTACGCACAGGGAAGCAAGAGAAATGCTGATTTCATCAAGCCCAGTTACATACTCAGAATCTGTACTACTGCGCAAATAGGCATGTCTCTGTAGGCAAAAAACTCATTTCTGACAAAGTTGCCCAAATGCATCTCAGAAGTGTGCAACTTGTTCCCTGAGTTAGAATACGTCGAGAAACGTTAGTTTCTGCTAGCGCTGTGCTTCTACACATGTATTTGCTGAACGGTGAAAGCGCACAGTAGTGCACTTTTCTCCCATCAAATACACTGTTTCTAAGGAACTGGGAACACACTGAGGAGACACTTGTGGGAGCTACTCTGACTAAAACTGAGCTTCCCTACACACAGGGAAGCAAGAGAAATGCTGATTTCATCAAGCCCAGTTACATACTCAGAATCTGTACTACTGCGCAAATAGGCATGTCTCTTTAGGCAAAAAACTCATTTCTGACAAAGTTGGCCAAATGCATCTCAGAAGTGTGCAACTTGTTCCCTGAGTTAGAATACGTCGAGAAACGTTCGTTTCTGCTAGCGCTGTGCTTCTACACATGTATTTGCTGAACGGTGAAAGTGCACAGTAATGCACTTTTCTCCCAGCAAATACACTGTTTCTAGGGAACTGGGAACACACTGAGGAGACACTTGTGGGAGCTACTGTGACTAAAACTGAGCTTCCCTACGCACAGGGAAGCAAGAGAAATGCTGATTTCATCAAGCCCAGTTACATACTCAGAATCTGTACTACTGCGCAAATAGGCATGTCTCTGTAGGCAAAAAACTCATTTCTGACAAAGTTGCCCAAATGCATCTCAGAAGTGTGCAACTTGTTCCCTGAGTTAGAAAACGTCGAGAAACGTTCATTTCTGCTAGCGCTGTGCTTCTACACATGTATTTGCTGAACGGTGAAAGCGCACAGTAATGCACTTTTCTCCCAGCAAATACAGTGTTTCTAAGGAAATGGAAACACACTGAGGAGACACTTGTGGGAACTACTGTGACTTAAACTGAGCTTCCCTACGCACAGGGAAGCAAGAGAAATGCTGATTTCATCAAGCCCAGTTACATACTCAGAATCTGTACTACTGCGCGAATAGGCATGTCTCTTTAGGCAAAAAACTCATTTCTGACAAAGTTGCCCAAATGCATCTCAGAAGTGTGCAACTTGTTCCCTGAGTTAGAAAACGTCGAGAAACGTTCGTTTCTGCTAGCGCTGTGCTTCTACACATGTATTTGCTGAACGGTGAAAGCGCACAGTAATGCACTTTTCTCCCAGCAAATACACTGTTTCTAAGGAAATGGGAACACACTGAGGAGACACTTGTGGGAACTACTGTGACTTAAACTGAGCTTCCCTACGCACAGGGAAGCAAGAGAAATGCTGATTTCATCAAGCCCAGTTACATACTCAGAATCTCTACTACTTTGCAAATAGGCAACTCTGTAGGCAAAAAACTCATTTCTGACAAAGTTGCCCAAATGCATCTCAGAAGTGCGCAACTAGTTCTCTGAGTTAGAAAACGTCGAGAAACGGTCTTTTCTGCAAGCGCTGTGCTTCTACACATGTACTTGCTGAACGATGAATGCGCACAGTAATGCACTTTTCTCCCAGCAAATACACTGTTTCTAAGGAAATGGGAACACACTGAGGAGACACTTGTGGGAGCTACTGTGACTAAAACTGAGCTTCCCAACGCACAGGGAAGCAAGAGAAATGCTGATTTCATCAAACCCAGTTACATACTCAGAATCTGTACTACTGCGCAAATAGGCATGTCTCTTTAGGCAAAAAACTCATTTCTGACAAAGTTGCCCAAATGCATCTCAGAAGAGTGCAACCTGTTCCCTGAGTTAGAAAACATCGAGAAACGGTCGTTTCTGCTAGCGCTGTGCTTCTACACATATATTTGCTGAACGGTGAAAGCGCACAGTAATGCACTTTTCTCCCAGCAAATACACTGTTTCTAAGGAAATGGGAACACACTGAGGAGACACTTGTGGGAGCTACTGTGACTAAAACTGAGCTTCCCTACACACAGGGAAGCAAGAGAAATGGTGATTTCATCAAGCCCAGTTACATACTCAGAATCTGTACTACTGCGCAAATAGGCATGTCTCTTTAGGCAAAAAACTCATTTCTGACAAAGTTGCCCAAATGCATCTCAGAAGTGTGCAACTTGTTCCCTGAGTTAGAAAACGTCGAGAAACGGTCGTTTCTGCTAGCGCTGTGCTTCTACACATGTATTTGCTGAACGGTGAAAGCGCACAGTAATGCACTTTTCTCCCAGCAAATACACTGTTTCTAAGGAAATGGCAACACACTGAGGAGACACTTGTGGGAGCTACTGTGACTAAAACTGAGCTTCCCTGCGCACAGGGAAGCAAGAGAAATGCTGATTTCATCAAGCCCAGTTACATACTCAGAATCTGTACTACTGCGCAAATAGGCATGTCTCTTTAGGCAAAAAACTCATTTCTGACAAAGTTGCCCAAATGCATCTCAGAAGTGTGCAACTTGTTCCCTTAGTTAGGAAACGTCGAGAAACGTTCGTTTCTGCTAGCGCTGTGCTTCTACACACGTATTTGCTGAACGGTGAAAGCGCACAGTAACGCACTTTTCTCCCAGCAAATACACTGTGTCTAAGGAAATGGAAACACACTGAGGAGACACTAGTGGGAGCTGCT
Source organism: Acomys minous (assembly GCF_964271855.1). NCBI lineage: Eukaryota > Metazoa > Chordata > Mammalia > Rodentia > Muridae > Acomys > Acomys minous. The sequence goes on from NW_028182180.1 coordinate 1,340,418, forward strand.
GTGACTAAAACTGAGCTTCCCTACGCACAGGGAAGCAAGAGAAATGCTGATTTCATCAAGCCCAGTTACATACTCAGAACCTGTTCTACTGCGCGAATAGGCATGTCTCTTTAGGCAAAAAACTCATTTCTGACAAAGTTGCCCAAATGCATCTCAGAAGTGTTCAACTTGTTCCCTGAGTTAGAAAACGTCGAGAAACATTCATTTCTGCTAGCGCTGTGCTTCTACACATGTATTTGCTGAACGGTGAAAGCGCACAGTAATGCACTTTTCTCCCAGCAAATACACTGTTTCTAAGGAAATGGGAACACACTGAGGAGACACTTGTGGGAGCTACTGTGACTAAAACTGAGCTTCCCTACGCACAGGAAAGCAAGACAAATGCTGATTTCATCCAGCCCAGTTACATACTCAGAATCTCTACTACTGCGCAAATAGGCAACTCTGTAGGCAAAAAACTCATTTCTGACAAAGTTGCCCAAATGCATCTCAGAAGTGTGCAACTAGTTCTCTGAGTTAGAAAACGTCGAGAAACGGTCTTTTCTGCAAGCGCTGTGCTTCTACACGTGTACTTGCTGAACGGTGAAAGCGCACAGTAATGCACTTTTCTCCCTGCAAATACTCTGTTTCTAAGGAAATGGGAACACACTGAGGAGACACTTGTGGGAGCTACTGTGACTAAAACTGAGCTTCCCTACGCACAGTGAAGCAAGAGAAATGCTGATTTCATCAAGCCCAGTTACATACTCAGAATCTGTACTACTGCGCAAATAGGCATGTCTCTGTAGGCAAAAAACTCATTTCTGACAAAGTTGCCCAAATGCATCTCAGAAGTGTGCAACTTGTTCTCTGAGTTAGAAAACGTCGAGAAATGGTCTTTTCTGCTAGCGCTGTGCTTCTACACATGTACTTGCTGAACGGTGAAACCGCACAGTAATGCACTTTTCTCCCAGCAAATACACTGTTTCTAATGAAATGGGAACACACTGAGGAGACACTTGTGGGAGCTACTGTGACTAAAACTGAGCTTCCCTACGCACAGGGAAGCAAGAGAAATGCTGATTTCATCAAGCCCAGTTACATACTCAGAATCTGTACTACTGCGCAAATAGGCATGTCTCTGTAGGCAAAAAACTCATTTCTGACAAAGTTGCCCAAATGCATCTCAGAAGTGTGCAACTTGTTCCCTGAGTTAGAATACGTCGAGAAACGTTAGTTTCTGCTAGCGCTGTGCTTCTACACATGTATTTGCTGAACGGTGAAAGCGCACAGTAATGCACTTTTCTCCCATCAAATACACTGTTTCTAAGGAACTGGGAACACACTGAGGAGACACTTGTGGGAGCTACTCTGACTAAAACTGAGCTTCCCTACACACAGGGAAGCAAGAGAAATGCTGATTTCATCAAGCCCAGTTACATACTCAGAATCTGTACTACTGCGCAAATAGGCATGTCTCTTTAGGCAAAAAACTCATTTCTGACAAAGTTGGCCAAATGCATCTCAGAAGTGTGCAACTTGTTCCCTGAGTTAGAATACGTCGAGAAATGTTCATTTCTGCTAGCGCTGTACTTCTACACATGTATTTGCTGAACGGTGAAAGTGCAAAGTAATGCACTTTTCTCCCAGCAAATACACTGTCTCTAAGGAACTGGGAACACACTGAGGAGACACTTGTGGGAGCTACTGTGACTAAAACTGAGCTTCCCTACGCACAGGGAAGCAAGAGAAATGCTGATTTCATCAAGCCCAGTTATATACTCAGAATCTGTACTACTGCGCAAATAGGCATGTCTCTTTAGGCAAAAAACTCATTTCTGACAAAGTTGCCCAAATGCATCTCAGAAGTGTGCAACTTGTTCTCTGAGTTAGAAAACGTCGAGAAACGGTCGTTTCTGCTAGCGCTGTGCTTCTACACATGTATTTGCTGACCGGAGAAAGCGCACAGTAATGCACTTTTCTCCCAGCAAATACACTGTTTCTAAGGAAATGGCAACAAACTGAGGAGACACTTGGGGGAGCTACTGTGACTAAAACTGAGCTTCCCTACCCACAGGGAAGCAAGAGAAATGGTGATTTCATCAAGCCCAGTTACATACTCAGAATCTGTACTACTGCGCAAATAGGCATGTCTCTTTAGGCAATAACTCATTTCTGACAAAGTTGCCCAAATGCATCTCAGAAGTGTGCAACTTGTTCCCTGAGTTAGAAAACGTCGAGAAACATTCATTTCTGCTAGCGCTGTGCTTCTACACATGTATTTGCTGAACGGTGAAAGCGCACAGTAATGCACTTTTCTCCCAGCAAATACACTGTTTCTAAGGAAATGGGAACACACTGAGGAGACACTTGTGGGAGCTACTGTGACTAAAACTGAGCTTCCCTACGCACAGGAAAGCAAGACAAATGCTGATTTCATCCAGCCCAGTTACATACTCAGAATCTCTACTACTGCGCAAATAGGCAACTCTGTAGGCAAAAAACTCATTTCTGACAAAGTTGCCCAAATGCATCTCAGAAGTGTGCAACTAGTTCTCTGAGTTAGAAAACGTCGAGAAACGGTCTTTTCTGCAAGCGCTGTGCTTCTACACGTGTACTTGCTGAACGGTGAAAGCGCACAGTAATGCACTTTTCTCCCATCAAATACACTGTTTCTAAGGAACTGGGAACACACTGAGGAGACACTTGTGGGAGCTACTCTGACTAAAACTGAGCTTCCCTACACACAGGGAAGCAAGAGAAATGCTGATTTCATCAAGCCCAGTTACATACTCAGAATCTGTACTACTGCGCAAATAGGCATGTCTCTTTAGGCAAAAAACTCATTTCTGACAAAGTTGGCCAAATGCATCTCAGAAGTGTGCAACTTGTTCCCTGAGTTAGAATACGTCGAGAAACGTTCGTTTCTGCTAGCGCTGTACTTATACACATGTATTTGCTGAACGGTGAAAGTGCAAAGTAATGCACTTTTCTCCCAGCAAATACACTGTTTCTAAGGAACTGGGAACACACTGAGGAGACACTTGTGGGAGCTACTGTGACTAAAACTGAGCTTCCCTACGCACAGGGAAGCAAGAGAAATGCTGATTTCATCAAGCCCAGTTACATACTCAGAATCTGTACTACTGCGCAAATAGGCATGTCTCTTTAGGCAAAAAACTCATTTCTGACAAAGTTGCCCAAATGCATCTCAGAAGTGTGCAACTTGTTCCCTGAGTTAGAAAACGTCGAGAAACGTTCGTTTCTGCTAGCGCTGTGCTTCTACACATGTATTTGCTGAACGGTGAAAGCGCACAGTAATGCACTTTTCTCCCAGCAAATACAGTGTTTCTAAGGAAATGGAAACACACTGAGGAGACACTAGTGGGAGCTACTGTGACTAAAACTGAGCTTCCCTACGCACAGGGAAGCAAGAGAAATGCTGATTTCATCAAGCCCAGTTACATACTCAGAATCTGTACTACTGCGCGAATAGGCATGTCTCTTTATGCAAAAAACTCATTTCTGACAAAGTTGCCCAAATGCATCTCAGAAGTGTGCAACTTGTTCCCTGAGTTAGAAAACGTCGAGAAACGTTCGTTTCTGCTAGCGCTGTGCTTCTACACATGTATTTGCTGAACGGTGAAAGCGCACAGTAATGCACTTTTCTCCCAGCAAATACACTGTTTCTAAGGAAATGGGAACACACTGAGGAGACACTTGTGGGAACTACTGTGACTTAAACTGAGCTTCCCTACGCACAGGGAAGCAAGAGAAATGCTGATTTCATCAAGCCCAGTTACATACTCAGAATCTCTACTACTTTGCAAATAGGCAACTCTGTAGGCAAAAAACTCATTTCTGACAAAGTTGCCCAAATGCATCTCAGAAGTGTGCAACTAGTTCTCTGAGTTAGAAAACGTCGAGAAACGGTCTTTTCTGCAAGCGCTGTGCTTCTACACATGTACTTGCTGAACGATGAAAGCGCACAATAATGCACTTTTCTCCCAGCAAATACACTGTTTCTAAGGAAATGGGAACACACTGAGGAGACACTTGTGGGAGCTACTGTGACTAAAACTGAGCTTCCCAACGCACAGGGAAGCAAGAGAAATGCTGATTTCATCAAACCCAGTTACATACTCAGAATCTGTACTACTGCGCAAATAGGCATGTCTCTTTAGGCAAAAAACTCATTTCTGACAAAGTTGCCCAAATGCATCTCAGAAGTGTGCAACCTGTTCCCTGAGTTAGAAAACATCGAGAAACGGTCGTTTCTGCTAGCGCTGTGCTTCTACACATGTATTTGCTGAACGGTGAAAGCGCACAGTAATGCACTTTTCTCCCAGCAAATACACTGTTTCTAAGGAAATGGGAACACACTGACGAGACACTTGTGGGAGCTACTGTGACTAAAACTGAGCTTCCCTACACACAGGGAAGCAAGAGAAATGGTGATTTCATCAAGCCCAGTTACATACTCAGAATCTGTACTACTGCGCAAATAGGCATGTCTCTTTAGGCAAAAAACTCATTTCTGACAAAGTTGCCCAAATGCATCTCAGAAGTGTGCAACTTGTTCTCTGAGTTAGAAAACGTCGAGAAACGGTCGTTTCTGCTAGCGCTGTGCTTCTACACATGTATTTGCTGACCGGAGAAAGCGCACAGTAATGCACTTTTCTCCCAGCAAATACACTGTTTCTAAGGAAATGGGAACAAACTGAGGAGACACTTGTGGGAGCTACTGTGACTAAAACTGAGCTTCCCTACCCACAGGGAAGCAAGAGAAATGCTGATTTCATCAAGCCCAGTTACATACTCAGAATCTGTACTACTGCGCAAATAGGCATGTCTCTTTAGGCAAAAAACTCATTTCTGACAAAGTTGCCCAAATGCATCTCAGAAGTGTGCAACTTGTTCCCTGAGTTAGAAAACGTCGAGAAACGGTCGTTTCTGCTAGCGCTGTGCTTCTACACATGTATTTGCTGAATGGTGAAAGCGCACAGTAATGCACTTTTCTCCCAGCAAATACACTGTTTCTAAGGAAATGGCAACACACTGAGGAGACACTTGTGGGAGCTACTGTGACTAAAACTGAGCTTCCCTGCGCACAGGGAAGCAAGAGAAATGCTGATTTCATCAAGCCCAGTTACATACTCAGAATCTGTACTACTGCGCAAATAGGCATGTCTCTTTAGGCAAAAAACTCATTTCTGACAAAGTTGCCCAAATGCATCTCAGAAGTGTGCAACTTGTTCCCTGAGTTACAAAACGTCGAGAAACGTTCGTTTCTGCTAGCGCTGTGCTTCTACACATGTATTTGCTGAACGGTGAAAGCGCACAGTAATGCACTTTTCTCCCAGCAAATACACTGTGTTTAAGGAAATGGAAACACACTGAGGAGACACTAGTGGGAGCTGCTGTGACTAAAACTCAGCTTCCCTACGCACAGGGAAGCAAGAGAAATGCTGATTTCATCAAGCCCAGTTACATACTCAGAACCTGTACTACTGCGCGAATAGGCATTTCTCTTTAGGCAAAAAACTCATTTCTGACAAAGTTGCCCAAATGCATCTCAGAAGTGTTCAACTTGTTCCCTGAGTTAGAAAACGTCGAGAAACATTCGTTTCTGCTAGCGCTGTGCTTCTACACATGTATTTGCTGAACGGTGAAAGCGCACAGTAATGCACTTTTCTCCCAGCAAATACATTGTTTCTAAGGAAATGGGAACACACTGAGGAGACACTTGTGGGAGCTACTGTGACTAAAACTGATCTTCCCTACGCACAGGAAAGCAAGACAAATGCTGATTTCATCCAGCCCAGTTACATACTCAGAATCTCTACTACTGCGCAAATAGGCAACTCTGTAGGCAAAAAACTCATTTCTGACAAAGTTGCCCAAATGCATCTCAGAAGTGTGCAACTAGTTCTCTGAGTTAGAAAACGTCGAGAAACGGTCTTTTCTGCAAGCGCTGTGCTTCTACACGTGTACTTGCTGAACGGTGAAAGCGCACAGTAATGCACTTTTCTCCCAGCAAATACACTGTTTCTAATGAAATGGGAACACACTGAGGAGACACTTGTGGGAGCTACTGTGACTAAAACTGAGCTTCGCTACGCACAGGGAAGCAAGAGAAATGCTGATTTCATCAAGCCCAGTTACATACTCAGAATCTGTACTACTGCGCAAATAGGCATGTCTCTGTAGGCAAAAAACTCATTTCTGACAAAGTTGCCCAAATGTATCTCAGAAGTGTGCAACTTGTTCCCTGAGTTAGAATACGTCGAGAAACGTTAGTTTCTGCTAGCGCTGTGCTTCTACACATGTATTTGCTGAACGGTGAAAGCGCACAGTAATGCACTTTTCTCCCATCAAATACACTGTTTCTAAGGAACTGGGAAAACACTGAGGAGACACTTGTGGGAGCTACTCTGACTAAAACTGAGCTTCCCTACACACAGGGAAGCAAGAGAAATGCTGATTTCATCAAGCCCAGTTACATACTCAGAATCTGTACTACTGCGCAAATAGGCATGTCTCTTTAGGCAAAAAACTCATTTCTGACAAAGTTGCCCAAATGCATCTCAGAAGTGTGCAACTTGTTCCCTGAGTTAGAATACGTCGAGAAACGTTCGTTTCTGCTAGCGCTGTGCTTCTACACATGTATTTGCTGAACTGTGAAAGTGCACAGTAATGCACTTTTCTCCCAGCAAATACACTGTTTCTAAGGAACTGGGAACACACTGAGGAGACACTTGTGGGAGCTACTGTGACTAAAACTGAGCTTCCCTACGCACAGGGAAGCAAGAGAAATGCTGATTTCATCAAGCCCAGTTACATACTCAGAATCTGTACTACTGCGCAAATAGGCATGTCTCTGTAGGCAAAAACCTCATTTCTGACAAAGTTGCCCAAATGCATCTCAGAAGTGTGCAACTTGTTCCCTGAGTTAGAAAACGTCGAGAAACGTTCGTTTCTGCTAGCGCTGTGCTTCTACACATGTATTTGCTGACCGGTGAAAGCGCACAGTAATGCACTTTTCTCCCAGCAAATACAGTGTTTCTAAGGAAATGGAAACACACTGAGGAGACACTAGTGGGAGCTACTGTGACTAAAACTGAGCTTCCCTACGCACAGGGAAGCAAGAGAAATGCTGATTTCATCAAGCCCTGTTACATACTCAGAATCTGTACTACTGCGCGAATAGGCATGTCTCTTTAGGCAAAAAACTCATTTCTGACAAAGTTGCCCAAATGCATCTCAGAAGTGTGCAACTTGTTCCGTGAGTTAGAAAAGGTCGAGAAACGTTCGTTTCTGCTAGCGCTGTGCTTCTACACATGTATTTGCTGAACGGTGAAAGCGCACAGTAATGCACTTTTCTCCCAGCAAATACACTGTTTCTAAGGAAATGGGAACACACTGAGGAGACACTTGTGGGAGCTACTGTGACTAAAACTGAGCTTCCCTATGCACAGGGAAGCAAGAGAAATTCTGATTTCATCAAGCCCAGTTACATACTCAGAATCTGTACCACTGCGCAAATAGGCATGTCTCTGTAGGCAAAAAACTCATTTCTGACAAAGTTGCCCAAATGCATCTCAGAAGTGTGCAACTTGTTCCCTGAGTTAGAAAACGTGGAGAAACGGTCGTTTCTGCTAGCGCTGTGCTTCTACACATGTATTTGCTGACCGGAGAAAGCGCACGGTAATGCACTTTTCTCCCAGCAAATACACTGTTTCTAAGGAAATGGGAACACACTGAGGAGACACTTGTGGGAGCTACTGTGACTAAAACTGAGCTTCCCTACCCACAGGGAAGCAAGAGAAATGCTGATTTCATCAAGCCCAGTTACATACTCAGAATCTGTACTACTGCGCAAATAGGCATGTCTCTTTAGGCAAAAAACTCATTTCTGACAAAGTTGCCCAAATGCATCTCAGAAGTGTGCAACTTGTTCCCTGAGTTAGAAAACGTCGAGAAACGTTCCTTTCTGCTAGCGCTGTGCTTCTACACATGTATTTGCTGAACGGTGAAAGCGCACAGTAATGCACTTTTCTCCCAGCAAATACACTGTTTCTAAGGAAATGGCAACACACTGAGGATACACTTGTGGGATCTACTGTGACTAAAACTGAGCTTCCCTGCGCACAGGGAAGCAAGAGAAATGCTGATTTCATCAAGCCCAGTTACATACTCAGAATCTGTACTACTGCGCAAATAGGCATGTCTCTTTAGGCAAAAAACTCATTTCTGACAAAGTTGCCCAAATGCATCTCAGAAGTGTGCAACTTGTTCCCTGAGTTAGAAAACGTCGAGAAACGGTCGTTTCTGCTAGCGCTTGCTTCTACACATGTATTTGCTGACCGGAGAAAGCGCACAGTAATGCACTTTCCTCCCAGCAAATACACTGTTTCTAAGGAAATGGGAACACACTGAGGAGACACTTGTGGGAGCTACTGTGACTAAAACTGAGCTTCCCTACACACAGGGAAGCAAGAGAAATGCTGATTCCATCAAGCCCAGTTACATACTCAGAATATGTACTACTGCACAAATAGGCATGTCTCTTTAGGCAAAAAACTCATTTCTGACAAAGTTGCCCAAATGCATCTCAGAAGTGTGCAACCTGTTCCCTGAGATAGAAAACGTCGAGAAACGGTCGTTTCTGCTAGCGCTGTGCTTCTACACATGTATTTGGTGAACGGTGAAAGCACACAGTAATGCACTTTTCTCCCAGCAAACACACTGTGTCTAAGGAAATGGGAACACACTGAGGAGACACTTGTGGGAGCTACTGTGACTAAAACTGAGCTTTCCTACACACAGGAAAGCAAGAGAAATGCTGATTTCATCAAGCCCAGTTACATACTCAGAATCTGTACTACTGCGCAAATAGGCATGTCTCTGTAGGCAAAAAACTCATTTTTGAGAAAGTTACCCAAATGCATCTCAGAAGTGTGCAACTTGTTCCCTGAGTTAGAAAACGTCGAGAAACGGTCGTTTCTGCTAGCGCTGTGCTTCTACACATGTATTTGCTGACCGGAGAAAGCGCACAGTAATGCATTTTTCTCCCAGCAAATACACTGTTTCTAAGGAAATGGGAACACACTGAGGAGACACTTGTGGGAGCTACTGTGACTAAAACTGAGCTTCCCTACGCACAGGGAAGCAAGAGAAATGCTGATTTCATCAAGCCCAGCTACATACTCAGAATCAGTACTACTGTGCAAATAGGCATGTCTCTTTAGGCAAAAAACTCATTTCTGACAAAGTTGCCCAAATGCATCTCAGAAGTGTGCAACTTGTTCCCTGAGTTAGAAAACGTCGAGAAACGTTCGTTTCTGCTAGCGCTGTGCTTCTACACATGTATTTGCTGAACGGTGAAAGCGCACAGTAATGCACTTTTCTCCCAGCAAATACACTGTTTCTAAGGAAATGGCAACACACTGAGGAGACACTTGTGGGAGCTACTGTGACTAAAACTGAGCTTCCCTACACACAGGGAAGCAAGAGAAATGCTGATTTCATCAAGCCCAGTTACATACTCAGAATCTGTACTACTGCGCAAATAGGCATGTCTCTTTAGGCAAAAAACTCATTTCTGACAAAGTTGCCCAAATGCATCTCAGAAGTGTGCAACCTGTTCCCTGAGATAGAAAACGTCGAGAAACGGTCGTTTCTGCTAGCACTGTGCTTCTACACATGTATTTGCTGAACGGTGAAAGCGCACAGTAATGCACTTTTCTCCCAGCAAATACACTGTGTCTAAGGAAATGGGAACACACTGAGGAGACACTTGTGGGAGCTACTGTGACTAAAACTGAGCTTCCCTACAAACAGGGAAGCAAGAGAAATGCTGATTTCATCAAGCCCAGTTACATACTCAGAATATGTACTACTGCACAAATAGGCATGTCTCTTTAGGCAAAAAACTCATTTCTGACAAAGTTGCCCAAATGCATCTCAGAAGTGTGCAACCTGTTCCCTGAGATAGAAAACGTCGAGAAACGGTCGTTTCTGCTAGCGCTGTGCTTCTACACATGTATTTGGTGAACGGTGAAAGCGCACAGTAATGCACTTTTCTCCCAGCAAACACACTGTGTCTAAGGAAATGGGAACACACTGAGGAGACACTTGTGGGAGCTACTGTGACTAAAACTGAGCTTTCCTACACACAGGAAAGCAAGAGAAATGCTGATTTCATCAAGCCCAGTTACATACTCAGAATCTGTACTACTGCGCAAATAGGCATGTCTCTGTAGGCAAAAAACTCATTTTTGAGAAAGTTACCCAAATGCATCTCAGAAGTGTGCAACTAGTTCTCTGAGTTAGAAAACGTCGAGAAACGGTCGTTTCTGCTAGCGCTGTGCTTCTACACATGTATTTGCTGACCGGAGAAAGCGCACAGTAATGCATTTTTCTCCCAGCAAATACACTGTTTCTAAGGAAATGGGAACACACTGAGGAGACACTTGTGGGAGCTACTGTGACTAAAACTGAGCTTCCCTACGCACAGGGAAGCAAGAGAAATGCTGATTTCATCAAGCCCAGCTACATACTCAGAATCTGTACTACTGTGCAAATAGGCATGTCTCTTTAGGCAAAAAACTCATTTCTGACAAAGTTGCCCAAATGCATCTCAGAAGTGTGCAACTTGTTCCCTGAGTTAGAAAACGTCGAGAAACGTTCCTTTCTGCTAGCGCTGTGCTTCTACACATGTATTTGCTGAACGGTGAAAGCGCACAGTAATGCACTTTTCTCCCAGCAAATACACTGTTTCTAAGGAAATGGCAACACACTGAGGAGACACTTGTGGGAGCTACTGTGACTAAAACTGAGCTTCCCTACGCACAGGGAAGCAAGAGAAATGCTGATTTCTTCAAGCCCAGTTACATACTCAGAATCTGTACTACTGCGCAAATAGGCATGTCTCTTTAGGCAAAACCTCATTTCTGAAAAGGTGCCAAATGCATCTCAGAAGTGTGCAACTTGTTCCCTGAGTTAGAAAACGTCGAGAAACGTTCTGTTCTGCTAGCGCTGTGCATCTACACATGTACTAGCTGAACGGTGAAAGCGCACCGTAATGCACTTTTCTTCCAGCAAATACACTGTTTCTAAGGAAATGGGAACACACTAAGGAGACACTTGTGGGAGCTACTGTGACTAAAACTGAGCTTCCCTACACACAGGGAAGCAAGAGAAATGCTGATTTCATCAAGCCCAGTTACATACTCAGAATCTGTACTACTGCGCAAATAGGCATGTCTCTTTAGGCAAAAAACTCATTTCTGAAAAAGTTGCCCAAATGCATCTCAGAAGTGTGCAACCTGTTCCCTGAGATAGAAAACGTCGAGAAACGGTCGTTTCTGCTAGCACTGTGCTTCTACATATGTATTTGCTGAACGGTGAAAGCGCACAGTAATGCACTTTTCTCCCAGCAAATACACTGTGTCTAAGGAAATGGGAACACACTGAGGAGACACTTGTGGGAGCTACTGTGACTAAAACTGAGCTTCAGTACACACAGGGAAGCAAGAGAAATGCTGATTTCATCAAGCCCAGTTACATACTCAGAATCTGTACTACTGCGTAAATAGGCATGTCTCTTTAGGCAAAAAACTCATTTCTGACAAAGTTGCCCAAATGCATCTCAGAAGTGTGCAACTTGTTCCCTGAGTTAGAAAACGTCGAGAAACGGTCGTTTCTGCTAGCGCTGTGCTTCTACACATGTATTTGCTGAACGGTGAAAGTGCACAGTAATGCACTTTTCTCCCAGCAAATACACTGTTTCTAAGGAAATGGGAACACACTGAGGAGACACTTGTGGGAGCTACTGTGACTAAAACTGAGCTTCCCTACGCACAGGGAATCAAGAGAAATGCTGACTTCATCAAGCCCAGTTACATACTCAGAATCTGTACTACTGCGCAAATAGGCATGTCTCTGTAGGCAAAAACCTCATTTCTGACAAAGTTGCCCAAATGCATCTCAGAAGTGTGCAACTTGTTCCCTGAGTTAGAAAACGTCGAGAAACGGTCGTTTCTGCTAGCGCTGTGCTTCTACACATGTATTTGCTGAACGGTGAAAGCGCACAGTAATGCACTTTTCTCCCAGCAAATACACTGTTTCTAAGGAAATGGGAACACACTGCGGAGACACTTGTGGGAGCTACTGTGACTAAAACTGAGCTTCCCTACGCACAGGGAAGCAAGAGAAATGCTGATTTCATCAAGCCCAGTTACATACTCAGAATCTGTACTACTGCGCAAATAGGCATGTCTCTTTAGGCAAAAAACTCATTTCTGACAAAGTTGCCCAAATGCATCTCAGAAGTGTGCAACCTGTACCCTGAGTTAGAAAACGTCGAGAAACGGTCGTTTGTGCTAGCGCTGTGCTTCTACACATGTATTTGCTGAACGGTGAAAGCGCACAGTAATGTACTTTTCTCCCAGCAAATACACTGTTTCTAAGGAAATGGGAACACACTGAGGAGACACTTGTGGGAGCTACTGTGACTAAAACTGAGCTTCCCTACGCACAGGGAATCACGAGAAATGCTGATTTCATCAAGCCCAGTTACATACTCAGAATCTGTACTACTGCGCAAATAGGCATGTCTCCCTAGGCAAAAAACTCATTTCTGACAAAGTTGCCCAAATGCATCTCAGAAGCGTGCAACCTGTTCCCTGAGATAGAAAACGTCGAGAAACGGTCGTTTCTGCTAGCGCTGTGCTTCTACACATGTATTTGGTGAACGGTGAAAGCGCACAGTAATGCACTTTTCTCCCAGCAAACACACTGTGTCTAAGGAAATGGGAACACACTGAGGAGACACTTGTGGGAGCTACTGTGACTAAAACTGAGCTTCCCTACACACAGGAAAGCAAGAGAAATGCTGATTTCATCAAGCCCAGTTACATACTCAGAATCTGTACTACTGCGCAAATAGGCATGTCTCTGTAGGCAAAAAACTCATTTTTGAGAAAGTTACCCAAATGCATCTCAGAAGTGTGCAAGTTGTTCCCTGAGTTAGAAAACGTCGAGAAACGGTCGTTTCTGCTAGCGCTGTGCTTCTACACATGTATTTGCTGACCGGAGAAAGCGCACAGTAATGCATTTTTCTCCCAGCAAATACACTGTTTCTAAGGAAATGGGAACACACTGAGGAGACACTTGTGGGAGCTACTGTGACTAAAACTGAGCTTCCCTACGCACAGGGAAGCAAGAGAAATGCTGATTTCATCAAGACCAGCTACATACTCACAATCTGTACTACTGTGCAAATAGGCATGTCTCTTTAGGCAAAAAACTCATTTCTGACAAAGTTGCCCAAATGCATCTCAGAAGTGTGCAACTTGTTCCCTGAGTTAGAAAACGTCGAGAAACGTTCGTTTCTGCTAGCGCTGTGCTTCTACACATGTATTTGCTGAACGGTGAAAGCGCATAGTAATGCACTTTTCTCCCAGCAAATACACTGTTTCTAAGGAAATGGCAACACACTGAGGAGACACTTGTGGGAGCTACTGTGACTAAAACTGAGCTTCCCTACGCACAGGGAAGCAAGAGAAATGCTGATTTCTTCAAGCCCAGTTACATACTCAGAATCTGTACTACTGCGCAAATAGGCATGTCTCTTTAGGCAAAACCTCATTTCTGAAAAGGTGCCAAATGCATCTCAGAAGTGTGCAACTTGTTCCCTGAGTTAGAAAACGTCGAGAAACGTTCTGTTCTGCTAGCGCTGTGCATCTACACATGTACTAGCTGAACGGTGAAAGCGCACCGTAATGCACTTTTCTTCCAGCAAATACACTGTTTCTAAGGAAATGGGAACACACTGAGGAGACACTTGTGGGAGCTACTGTGACTAAAACTGAGCTTCCCTACACACAGGGAAGCAAGAGAAATGCTGATTTCATCAAGCCCAGTTACATACTCAGAATCTGTACTACTGCGCAAATAGGCATGTCTCTTTAGGCAAAAAACTCATTTCTGACAAAGTTGCCCAAATGCATCTGAGAAGTGTGCAACCTGTACCCTGAGTTAGAAAACGTCGAGAAACGGTCGTTTCTGCTAGCGCTGTGCTTCTACACATGTATTTGCTGAACGGTGAAAGCGCACAGTAATGTACTTTTCTCCCAGCAAATACACTGTTTCTAAGGAAATGGGAACACACTGAGGAGACACTTGTGGGAGCTACTGTGACTAAAACTGAGCTTCCCTACGCACAGGGAATCACGAGAAATGCTGATTTCATCAAGCCCAGTTACATACTCAGAATCTGTACTACTGCGCAAATAGGCATGTCTCCCTAGGCAAAAAACTCATTTCTGACAAAGTTGCCCAAATGCATCTCAGAAGCGTGCAACCTGTTCCCTGAGATAGAAAACGTCGAGAAACGGTCGTTTCTGCTAGCGCTGTGCTTCTACACATGTATTTGGTGAACGGTGAAAGCGCACAGTAATGCACTTTTCTCCCAGCAAACACACTGTGTCTAAGGAAATGGGAACACACTGAGGAGACACTTGTGGGAGCTACTGTGACTAAAACTGAGCTTCCCTACACACAGGAAAGCAAGAGAAATGCTGATTTCATCAAGCCCAGTTACATACTCAGAATCTGTACTACTGCGCAAATAGGCATGTCTCTGTAGGCAAAAAACTCATTTTTGAGAAAGTTACCCAAATGCATCTCAGAAGTGTGCAAGTTGTTCCCTGAGTTAGAAAACGTCGAGAAACGGTCGTTTCTGCTAGCGCTGTGCTTCTACACATGTATTTGCTGACCGGAGAAAGCGCACAGTAATGCATTTTTCTCCCAGCAAATACACTGTTTCTAAGGAAATGGGAACACACTGAGGAGACACTTGTGGGAGCTACTGTGACTAAAACTGAGCTTCCCTACGCACAGGGAAGCAAGAGAAATGCTGATTTCATCAAGACCAGCTACATACTCACAATCTGTACTACTGTGCAAATAGGCATGTCTCTTTAGGCAAAAAACTCATTTCTGACAAAGTTGCCCAAATGCATCTCAGAAGTGTGCAACTTGTTCCCTGAGTTAGAAAACGTCGAGAAACGTTCGTTTCTGCTAGCGCTGTGCTTCTACACATGTATTTGCTGAACGGTGAAAGCGCACAGTAATGCACTTTTCTCCCAGCAAATACACTGTTTCTAAGGAAATGGCAACACACTGAGGAGACACTTGTGGGAGCTACTGTGACTAAAACTGAGCTTCCCTACGCACAGGGAAGCAAGAGAAATGCTGATTTCTTCAAGCCCAGTTACATACTCAGAATCTGTACTACTGCGCAAATAGGCATGTCTCTTTAGGCAAAACCTCATTTCTGAAAAGGTGCCAAATGCATCTCAGAAGTGTGCAACTTGTTCCCTGAGTTAGAAAACGTCGAGAAACGTTCTGTTCTGCTAGCGCTGTGCATCTACACATGTACTAGCTGAACGGTGAAAGCGCACCGTAATGCACTTTTCTTCCAGCAAATACACTGTTTCTAAGGAAATGGGAACACACTGAGGAGACACTTGTGGGAGCTACTGTGACTAAAACTGAGCTTCCCTACACACAGGGAAGCAAGAGAAATGCTGATTTCATCAAGCCCAGTTACATACTCAGAATCTGTACTACTGCGCAAATAGGCATGTCTCTTTAGGCAAAAAACTCATTTCTGACAAAGTTGCCCAAATGCATCTGAGAAGTGTGCAACCTGTACCCTGAGTTAGAAAACGTCGAGAAACGGTCGTTTCTGCTAGCGCTGTGCTTCTACACATGTATTTGCTGAACGGTGAAAGCGCACAGTAATGTACTTTTCTCCCAGCAAATACACTGTTTCTAAGGAAATGGGAACACACTGAGGAGACACTTGTGGGAGCTACTGTGACTAAAACTGAGCTTCCCTACGCACAGGGAATCACGAGAAATGCTGATTTCATCAAGCCCAGTTACATACTCAGAATCTGTACTACTGCGCAAATAGGCATGTCTCCCTAGGCAAAAAACTCATTTCTGACAAAGTTGCCCAAATGCATCTCAGAAGCGTGCAACCTGTTCCCTGAGATAGAAAACGTCGAGAAACGGTCGTTTCTGCTAGCGCTGTGCTTCTACACATGTATTTGGTGAACGGTGAAAGCGCACAGTAATGCACTTTTCTCCCAGCAAACACACTGTGTCTAAGGAAATGGGAACACACTGAGGAGACACTTGTGGGAGCTACTGTGACTAAAACTGAGCTTCCCTACACACAGGAAAGCAAGAGAAATGCTGATTTCATCAAGCCCAGTTACATACTCAGAATCTGTACTACTGCGCAAATAGGCATGTCTCTGTAGGCAAAAAACTCATTTTTGAGAAAGTTACCCAAATGCATCTCAGAAGTGTGCAAGTTGTTCCCTGAGTTAGAAAACGTCGAGAAACGGTCGTTTCTGCTAGCGCTGTGCTTCTACACATGTATTTGCTGACCGGAGAAAGCGCACAGTAATGCATTTTTCTCCCAGCAAATACACTGTTTCTAAGGAAATGGGAACACACTGAGGAGACACTTGTGGGAGCTACTGTGACTAAAACTGAGCTTCCCTACGCACAGGGAAGCAAGAGAAATGCTGATTTCATCAAGACCAGCTACATACTCACAATCTGTACTACTGTGCAAATAGGCATGTCTCTTTAGGCAAAAAACTCATTTCTGACAAAGTTGCCCAAATGCATCTCAGAAGTGTGCAACTTGTTCCCTGAGTTAGAAAACGTCGAGAAACGTTCGTTTCTGCTAGCGCTGTGCTTCTACACATGTATTTGCTGAACGGTGAAAGCGCACAGTAATGCACTTTTCTCCCAGCAAATACACTGTTTCTAAGGAAATGGCAACACACTGAGGAGACACTTGTGGGAGCTACTGTGACTAAAACTGAGCTTCCCTACGCACAGGGAAGCAAGAGAAATGCTGATTTCTTCAAGCCCAGTTACATACTCAGAATCTGTACTACTGCGCAAATAGGCATGTCTCTTTAGGCAAAACCTCATTTCTGAAAAGGTGCCAAATGCATCTCAGAAGTGTGCAACTTGTTCCCTGAGTTAGAAAACGTCGAGAAACGTTCTGTTCTGCTAGCGCTGTGCATCTACACATGTACTAGCTGAACGGTGAAAGCGCACCGTAATGCACTTTTCTTCCAGCAAATACACTGTTTCTAAGGAAATGGGAACACACTGAGGAGACACTTGTGGGAGCTACTGTGACTAAAACTGAGCTTCCCTACACACAGGGAAGCAAGAGAAATGCTGATTTCATCAAGCCCAGTTACATACTCAGAATCTGTACTACTGCGCAAATAGGCATGTCTCTTTAGGCAAAAAACTCATTTCTGACAAAGTTGCCCAAATGCATCTCAGAAGTGTGCAACCTGTACCCTGAGTTAGAAAACGTCGAGAAACGGTCGTTTCTGCTAGCGCTGTGCTTCTACACATGTATTTGCTGAACGGTGAAAGCACACAGTAATGCACTTTTCTCCCAGCAAATACACTGTTTCTAAGGAAATGGGAACACACTGAGGAGACACTTGTGGGAGCTACTGTGACTAAAACTGAGCTTCCCTACGCACAGGGAAGCAAGAGAAATGCTGATTTCATCAAGCCCAGTTACATACTCAGAATCTGTACTACTGCGCAAATAGGCATGTCTCCCTAGGCAAAAAACTCATTTCTGACAAAGTTGCCCAAATGCATCTCAGAAGTGTGCAACCTGTTCCCTGAGATAGAAAACGTCGAGAAACGGTCGTTTCTGCTAGCGCTGTGCTTCTACACATGTATTTGGTGAACGGTGAAAGCGCACAGTAATGCACTTTTCTCCCAGCAAACACACTGTGTCTAAGGAAATGGGAACACACTGAGGAGACACTTGTGGGAGCTACTGTGACTAAAACTGAGCTTCCCTACACACAGGAAAGCAAGAGAAATGCTGATTTCATCAAGCCCAGTTACATACTCAGAATCTGTACTACTGCGCAAATAGGCATGTCTCTTTAGGCAAAAAACTCATTTTTGAGAAAGTTACCCAAATGCATCTCAGAAGTGTGCAACTTGTTCCCTGAGTTAGAAAACGTCGAGAAACGGTCGTTTCTGCTAGCGCTGTGCTTCTACACATGTATTTGCTGACCGGAGAAAGCGCACAGTAATGCATTTTTCTCCCAGCAAATACACTGTTTCTAAGGAAATGGGAACACACTGAGGAGACACTTGTGGGAGCTACTGTGACTAAAACTGAGCTTCCCTACGCACAGGGAAGCAAGAGAAATGCTGATTTCATCAAGACCAGCTACATACTCACAATCTGTACTACTGTGCAAATAGGCATGTCTCTTTAGGCAAAAAACTCATTTCTGACAAAGTTGCCCAAATGCATCTCAGAAGTGTGCAACTTGTTCCCTGAGTTAGAAAACGTCGAGAAACGTTCGTTTTTGCTAGCGCTGTGCTTCTACACATGTATTTGCTGAACGGTGAAAGCGCACAGTAATGCACTTTTCTCCCAGCAAATACACTGTTTCTAAGGAAATGGCAACACACTGAGGAGACACTTGTGGGAGCTACTGTGACTAAAACTGAGCTTCCCTACGCACAGGGAAGCAAGAGAAATGCTGATTTCTTCAAGCCCAGTTACATACTCAGAATCTGTACTACTGCGCAAATAGGCATGTCTCTTTAGGCAAAACCTCATTTCTGAAAAGGTGCCAAATGCATCTCAGAAGTGTGCAACTTGTTCCCTGAGTTAGAAAACGTCGAGAAACGTTCTGTTCTGCTAGCGCTGTGCATCTACACATGTACTAGCTGAACGGTGAAAGCGCACCGTAATGCACTTTTCTTCCAGCAAATACACTGTTTCTAAGGAAATGGGAACACACTGAGGAGACACTTGTGGGAGCTACTGTGACTAAAACTGAGCTTCCCTACACACAGGGAAGCAAGAGAAATGCTGATTTCATCAAGCCCAGTTACATACTCAGAATCTGTACTACTGCGCAAATAGGCATGTCTCTTTAGGCAAAAAACTCATTTCTGACAAAGTTGCCCAAATGCATCTCAGAAGTGTGCAACCTGTTCCCTGAGATAGAAAACGTCGAGAAACGGTCGTTTCTGCTAGCACTGTGCTTCTACACATGTATTTGCTGAACGGTGAAAGCGCACAGTAATGCACTTTTCTCCCAGCAAATACACTGTGTCTAAGGAAATGGGAACACACTGAGGAGACACTTGTGGGAGCTACTGTGACTAAAACTGAGCTTCAGTACACACAAGGAAGCAAGAGAAATGCTGATTTCATCAAGCCCAGTTACATACTCAGAATCTGTACTACTGCGTAAATAGGCATGTCTCTTTAGGCAAAAAACTCATTTCTGACAAAGTTGCCCAAATGCATCTCAGAAGTGTGCAACTTGTTCCCTGAGTTAGAAAACGTCGAGAAACGGTCGTTTCTGCTAGCGCTGTGCTTCTACACATGTATTTGCTGAACGGTGAAAGTGCACAGTAATGCACTTTTCTCCCAGCAAATACACTGTTTCTAAGGAAATGGGAACACACTGAGGAGACACTTGTGGGAGCTACTCTGACTAAAACTGAGCTTCCCTACACACAGGGAAGCAAGAGAAATGCTGATTTCATCAAGCCCAGTTACATACTCAGAATCTGTACTACTGGGCAAATAGGCATGTCTCTTTAGGGAAAAAACTCATTTTTGACAAAGTTGCCCAAATGCATCTCAGAAGTGTGCAACTTGTTCCCTGAGTTAGAAAACGTCGAGAAACGGTCGTTTCTGCTAGCGCTGTGCTTCTACACATGTATTTGCTGAACGGAGAAAGCACACAGTAATGCACATTTCTCCCAGCAAATACACTGTTTCTAAGGAAATGGGAACACACTGAGGAGACACTTGTGGGAGCTACTGTGACTAAAACTGAGCTTCCCTATGCACAGGGAAGCAAGAGAAATGCTGATTTCATCAAGCCCAGTTACATACTCAGAATCTGTACTACTGCGCAAATAGGCATGTCTCTTTAGGCAAAAAACTCATTTCTGACAAAGTTGCCCAAATGCATCTCAGAAGTGTGCAACCTGTACCCGGAGTTAGAAAACGTCGAGAAACGGTCGTTTCTGCTAGCGCTGTGCTTCTACACATGTATTTGCTGAACGGTGAAAGCGCACAGTAATGCACTTTTCTCCCAGCAAATACACTGTGTCTAAGGAAATGGGAACACACTGAGGAGACACTTGTGGGAGCTACTGTGACTAAAACTGAGCTTCCCTACACACAGGGAAGCAAGAGAAATGCTGATTTCATCAAGCCCAGTTACATACTCAGAATCTGTACTACTGCGTAAATAGGCATGTCTCTTTAGGCAAAAAACTCATTTCTGACAAAGTTGCCCAAATGCATCTCAGAAGTGTGCAACTTGTTCCCTGAGTTAGAAAACGTCGAGAAACGGTCGTTTCTGCTAGCGCTGTGCTTCTACACATGTATTTGCTGAACGGTGAAAGTGCACAGTAATGCACTTTTCTCCCAGCAAATACACTGTTTCTAAGGAAATGGGAACACACTGAGGAGACACTTGTGGGAGCTACTGTGACTAAAACTGAGCTTCCCTACGCACAGGGAATCAAGAGAAATGCTGACTTCATCAAGCCCAGTTACATACTCAGAATCTGTACTACTGCGCAAATAGGCATGTCTCTGTAGGCAAAAACCTCATTTCTGACAAAGTTGCCCAAATGCATCTCAGAAGTGTGCAACTTGTTCCCTGAGTTAGAAAACGTCGAGAAACGGTCGTTTCTGCTAGCGCTGTGCTTCTACACATGTATTTGCTGAACGGTGAAAGCGCACAGTAATGCACTTTTCTCCCAGCAAATACACTGTTTCTAAGGAAATGGGAACACACTGCGGAGACACTTGTGGGAGCTACTGTGACTAAAACTGAGCTTCCCTACGCACAGGGAAGCAAGAGAAATGCTGATTTCATCAAGCCCAGTTACATACTCAGAATCTGTACTACTGCGCAAATAGGCATGTCTCTTTAGGCAAAAAACTCATTTTTGAGAAAGTTACCCAAATGCATCTCAGAAGTGTGCAAGTTGTTCCCTGAGTTAGAAAACGTCGAGAAACGGTCGTTTCTGCTAGCGCTGTGCTTCTACACATGTATTTGCTGACCGGAGAAAGCGCACAGTAATGCATTTTTCTCCCAGCAAATACACTGTTTCTAAGGAAATGGGAACACACTGAGGAGACACTTGTGGGAGCTACTGTGACTAAAACTGAGCTTCCCTACGCACAGGGAAGCAAGAGAAATGCTGATTTCATCAAGACCAACTACATACTCACAATCTGTACTACTGTGCAAATAGGCATGTCTCTTTAGGCAAAAAACTCATTTCTGACAAAGTTGCCCAAATGCATCTCAGAAGTGTGCAACTTGTTCCCTGAGTTAGAAAACGTCGAGAAACGTTCGTTTCTGCTAGCGCTGTGCTTCTACACATGTATTTGCTGAACGGTGAAAGCGCACAGTAATGCACTTTTCTCCCAGCAAATACACTGTTTCTAAGGAAATGGCAACACACTGAGGAGACACTTGTGGGAGCTACTGTGACTAAAACTGAGCTTCCCTACGCACAGGGAAGCAAGAGAAATGCTGATTTCTTCAAGCCCAGTTACATACTCAGAATCTGTACTACTGCGCAAATAGGCATGTCTCTTTAGGCAAAACCTCATTTCTGAAAAGGTGCCAAATGCATCTCAGAAGTGTGCAACTTGTTCCCTGAGTTAGAAAACGTCGAGAAACGTTCTGTTCTGCTAGCGCTGTGCATCTACACATGTACTAGCTGAATGGTGAAAGCGCACCGTAATGCACTTTTC
This sequence comes from Acomys minous, assembly GCF_964271855.1. Lineage (NCBI taxonomy): Eukaryota > Metazoa > Chordata > Mammalia > Rodentia > Muridae > Acomys > Acomys minous. Next base: position 1,362,295 of record NW_028182180.1, read on the forward strand.
TTCCAGCAAATACACTGTTTCTAAGGAAATGGGAACACACTGAGGAGACACTTGTGGGAGCTACTGTGACTAAAACTGAGCTTCCCTACACACAGGGAAGCAAGAGAAATGCTGATTTCATCAAGCCCAGTTACATACTCAGAATCTGTACTACTGCGCAAATAGGCATGTCTCTTTAGGCAAAAAACTCATTTCTGACAAAGTTGCCCAAATGCATCTCAGAAGTGTGCAACCTGTACCCTGAGTTAGAAAACGTCGAGAAACGGTCGTTTCTGCTAGCGCTGTGCTTCTACACATGTATTTGCTGAACGGTGAAAGCACACAGTAATGCACTTTTCTCCCAGCAAATACACTGTTTCTAAGGAAATGGGAACACACGGAGGAGACACTTGTGGGAGCTACTGTGACTAAAACTGAGCTTCCCTACGCACAGGGAAGCAAGAGAAATGCTGATTTCATCAAGCCCAGTTACATACTCAGAATCTGTACTACTGCGCAAATAGGCATGTCTCCCTAGGCAAAAAACTCATTTCTGACAAAGTTGCCCAAATGCATCTCAGAAGTGTGCAACCTGTTCCCTGAGATAGAAAACGTCGAGAAACGGTCGTTTCTGCTAGCGCTGTGCTTCTACACATGTATTTGGTGAACGGTGAAAGCGCACAGTAATGCACTTTTCTCCCAGCAAACACACTGTGTCTAAGGAAATGGGAACACACTGAGGAGACACTTGTGGGAGCTACTGTGACTAAAACTGAGCTTCCCTACACACAGGAAAGCAAGAGAAATGCTGATTTCATCAAGCCCAGTTACATACTCAGAATCTGTACTACTGCGCAAATAGGCATGTCTCTGTAGGCAAAAAACTCATTTTTGAGAAAGTTACCCAAATGCATCTCAGAAGTGTGCAACTTGTTCCCTGAGTTAGAAAACGTCGAGAAACGGTCGTTTCTGCTAGCGCTGTGCTTCTACACATGTATTTGCTGACCGGAGAAAGCGCACAGTAATGCATTTTTCTCCCAGCAAATACACTGTTTCTAAGGAAATGGGAACACACTGAGGAGACACTTGTGGGAGCTACTGTGACTAAAACTGAGCTTCCCTACGCACAGGGAAGCAAGAGAAATGCTGATTTCATCAAGACCAGCTACATACTCACAATCTGTACTACTGTGCAAATAGGCATGTCTCTTTAGGCAAAAAACTCATTTCTGACAAAGTTGCCCAAATGCATCTCAGAAGTGTGCAACTTGTTCCCTGAGTTAGAAAACGTCGAGAAACGTTCGTTTTTGCTAGCGCTGTGCTTCTACACATGTATTTGCTGAACGGTGAAAGCGCACAGTAATGCACTTTTCTCCCAGCAAATACACTGTTTCTAAGGAAATGGCAACACACTGAGGAGACACTTGTGGGAGCTACTGTGACTAAAACTGAGCTTCCCTACGCACAGGGAAGCAAGAGAAATGCTGATTTCTTCAAGCCCAGTTACATACTCAGAATCTGTACTACTGCGCAAATAGGCATGTCTCTTTAGGCAAAACCTCATTTCTGAAAAGGTGCCAAATGCATCTCAGAAGTGTGCAACTTGTTCCCTGAGTTAGAAAACGTCGAGAAACGTTCTGTTCTGCTAGCGCTGTGCATCTACACATGTACTAGCTGAACGGTGAAAGCGCACCGTAATGCACTTTTCTTCCAGCAAATACACTGTTTCTAAGGAAATGGGAACACACTGAGGAGACACTTGTGGGAGCTACTGTGACTAAAACTGAGCTTCCCTACACACAGGGAAGCAAGAGAAATGCTGATTTCATCAAGCCCAGTTACATACTCAGAATCTGTACTACTGCGCAAATAGGCATGTCTCTTTAGGCAAAAAACTCATTTCTGACAAAGTTGCCCAAATGCATCTCAGAAGTGTGCAACCTGTTCCCTGAGATAGAAAACGTCGAGAAACGGTCGTTTCTGCTAGCACTGTGCTTCTACACATGTATTTGCTGAACGGTGAAAGCGCACAGTAATGCACTTTTCTCCCAGCAAATACACTGTGTCTAAGGAAATGGGAACACACTGAGGAGACACTTGTGGGAGCTACTGTGACTAAAACTGAGCTTCAGTACACACAAGGAAGCAAGAGAAATGCTGATTTCATCAAGCCCAGTTACATACTCAGAATCTGTACTACTGCGTAAATAGGCATGTCTCTTTAGGCAAAAAACTCATTTCTGACAAAGTTGCCCAAATGCATCTCAGAAGTGTGCAACTTGTTCCCTGAGTTAGAAAACGTCGAGAAACGGTCGTTTCTGCTAGCGCTGTGCTTCTACACATGTATTTGCTGAACGGTGAAAGCGCACAGTAATGCACTTTTCTCCCAGCAAATACACTGTTTCTAAGGAAATGGGAACACACTGAGGAGACACTTGTGGGAGCTACTCTGACTAAAACTGAGCTTCCCTACACACAGGGAAGCAAGAGAAATGCTGATTTCATCAAGCCCAGTTACATACTCAGAATCTGTACTACTGGGCAAATAGGCATGTCTCTTTAGGGAAAAAACTCATTTTTGACAAAGTTGCCCAAATGCATCTCAGAAGTGTGCAACTTGTTCCCTGAGTTAGAAAACGTCGAGAAACGGTCGTTTCTGCTAGCGCTGTGCTTCTACAAATGTATTTGCTGAACGGAGAAAGCACACAGTAATGCACATTTCTCCCAGCAAATACACTGTTTCTAAGGAAATGGGAACACACTGAGGAGACACTTGTGGGAGCTACTGTGACTAAAACTGAGCTTCCCTATGCACAGGGAAGCAAGAGAAATGCTGATTTCATCAAGCCCAGTTACATACTCAGAATCTGTACTACTGCGCAAATAGGCATGTCTCTTTAGGCAAAAAACTCATTTCTGACAAAGTTGCCCAAATGCATCTCAGAAGTGTGCAACCTGTACCCGGAGTTAGAAAACGTCGAGAAACGGTCGTTTCTGCTAGCGCTGTGCTTCTACACATGTATTTGCTGAACGGTGAAAGCGCACAGTAATGCACTTTTCTCCCAGCAAATACACTGTGTCTAAGGAAATGGGAACACACTGAGGAGACACTTGTGGGAGCTACTGTGACTAAAACTGAGCTTCCCTACACACAGGGAAGCAAGAGAAATGCTGATTTCATCAAGCCCAGTTACATACTCAGAATCTGTACTACTGCGTAAATAGGCATGTCTCTTTAGGCAAAAAACTCATTTCTGACAAAGTTGCCCAAATGCATCTCAGAAGTGTGCAACTTGTTCCCTGAGTTAGAAAACGTCGAGAAACGGTCGTTTCTGCTAGCGCTGTGCTTCTACACATGTATTTGCTGAACGGTGAAAGTGCACAGTAATGCACTTTTCTCCCAGCAAATACACTGTTTCTAAGGAAATGGGAACACACTGAGGAGACACTTGTGGGAGCTACTGTGACTAAAACTGAGCTTCCCTACGCACAGGGAAGCAAGAGAAATGCTGACTTCATCAAGCCCAGTTACATACTCAGAATCTGTACTACTGCGCAAATAGGCATGTCTCTGTAGGCAAAAACCTCATTTCTGACAAAGTTGCCCAAATGCATCTCAGAAGTGTGCAACTTGTTCCCTGAGTTAGAAAACGTCGAGAAACGGTCGTTTCTGCTAGCGCTGTGCTTCTACACATGTATTTGCTGAACGGTGAAAGCGCACAGTAATGCACTTTTCTCCCAGCAAATACACTGTTTCTAAGGAAATGGGAACACACTGCGGAGACACTTGTGGGAGCTACTGTGACTAAAACTGAGCTTCCCTACGCACAGGGAAGCAAGAGAAATGCTGATTTCATCAAGCCCAGTTACATACTCAGAATCTGTACTACTGCGCAAATAGGCATGTCTCTTTAGGCAAAAAACTCATTTCTGACAAAGTTGCCCAAATGCATCTCAGAAGTGTGCAACCTGTACCCTGAGTTAGAAAACGTCGAGAAACGGTCGTTTGTGCTAGCGCTGTGCTTCTACACATGTATTTGCTGAACGGTGAAAGCGCACAGTAATGTACTTTTCTCCCAGCAAATACACTGTTTCTAAGGAAATGGGAACACACTGAGGAGACACTTGTGGGAGCTACTGTGACTAAAACTGAGCTTCCCTACGCACAGGGAATCACGAGAAATGCTGATTTCATCAAGCCCAGTTACATACTCAGAATCTGTACTACTGCGCAAATAGGCATGTCTCCCTAGGCAAAAAACTCATTTCTGACAAAGTTGCCCAAATGCATCTCAGAAGCGTGCAACCTGTTCCCTGAGATAGAAAACGTCGAGAAACGGTCGTTTCTGCTAGCGCTGTGCTTCTACACATGTATTTGGTGAACGGTGAAAGCGCACAGTAATGCACTTTTCTCCCAGCAAACACACTGTGTCTACGGAAATGGGAACACACTGAGGAGACACTTGTGGGAGCTACTGTGACTAAAACTGAGCTTCCCTACACACAGGAAAGCAAGAGAAATGCTGATTTCATCAAGCCCAGTTACATACTCAGAATCTGTACTACTGCGCAAATAGGCATGTCTCTGTAGGCAAAAAACTCATTTTTGAGAAAGTTACCCAAATGCATCTCAGAAGTGTGCAAGTTGTTCCCTGAGTTAGAAAACATCGAGAAACGGTCGTTTCTGCTAGCGCTGTGCTTCTACACATGTATTTGCTGACCGGAGAAAGCGCACAGTAATGCATTTTTCTCCCAGCAAATACACTGTTTCTAAGGAAATGGGAACACACTGAGGAGACACTTGTGGGAGCTACTGTGACTAAAACTGAGCTTCCCTACGCACAGGGAAGCAAGAGAAATGCTGATTTCATCAAGACCAGCTACATACTCACAATCTGTACTACTGTGCAAATAGGCATGTCTCTTTAGGCAAAAAACTCATTTCTGACAAAGTTGCCCAAATGCATCTCAGAAGTGTGCAACTTGTTCCCTGAGTTAGAAAACGTCGAGAAACGTTCGTTTCTGCTAGCGCTGTGCTTCTACACATGTATTTGCTGAACGGTGAAAGCGCACAGTAATGCACTTTTCTCCCAGCAAATACACTGTTTCTAAGGAAATGGCAACACACTGAGGAGACACTTGTGGGAGCTACTGTGACTAAAACTGAGCTTCCCTACGCACAGGGAAGCAAGAGAAATGCCGATTTCTTCAAGCCCAGTTACATACTCAGAATCTGTACTACTGCGCAAATAGGCATGTCTCTTTAGGCAAAACCTCATTTCTGAAAAGGTGCCAAATGCATCTCAGAAGTGTGCAACTTGTTCCCTGAGTTAGAAAACGTCGAGAAACGTTCTGTTCTGCTAGCGCTGTGCATCTACACATGTACTAGCTGAACGGTGAAAGCGCACCGTAATGCACTTTTCTTCCAGCAAATACACTGTTTCTAAGGAAATGGGAACACACTGAGGAGACACTTGTGGGAGCTACTGTGACTAAAACTGAGCTTCCCTACACACAGGGAAGCAAGAGAAATGCTGATTTCATCAAGCCCAGTTACATACTCAGAATCTGTACTACTGCGCAAATAGGCATGTCTCTTTAGGCAAAAAACTCATTTCTGACAAAGTTGCCCAAATGCATCTCAGAAGTGTGCAACCTGTACCCTGAGTTAGAAAACGTCGAGAAACGGTCGTTTCTGCTAGCGCTGTGCTTCTACACATGTATTTGCTGAACGGTGAAAGCACACAGTAATGCACTTTTCTCCCAGCAAATACACTGTTTCTAAGGAAATGGGAACACACTGAGGAGACACTTGTGGGAGCTACTGTGACTAAAACTGAGCTTCCCTACGCACAGGGAAGCAAGAGAAATGCTGATTTCATCAAGCCCAGTTACATACTCAGAATCTGTACTACTGCGCAAATAGGCATGTCTCCCTAGGCAAAAAACTCATTTCTGACAAAGTTGCCCAAATGCATCTCAGAAGTGTGCAACCTGTTCCCTGAGATAGAAAACGTCGAGAAACGGTCGTTTCTGCTAGCGCTGTGCTTCTACACATGTATTTGGTGAACGGTGAAAGCGCACAGTAATGCACTTTTCTCCCAGCAAACACACTGTGTCTAAGGAAATGGGAACACACTGAGGAGACACTTGTGGGAGCTACTGTGACTAAAACTGAGCTTCCCTACACACAGGAAAGCAAGAGAAATGCTGATTTCATCAAGCCCAGTTACATACTCAGAATCTGTACTACTGCGCAAATAGGCATGTCTCTGTAGGCAAAAAACTCATTTTTGAGAAAGTTACCCAAATGCATCTCAGAAGTGTGCAACTTGTTCCCTGAGTTAGAAAACGTCGAGAAACGGTCGTTTCTGCTAGCGCTGTGCTTCTACACATGTATTTGCTGACCGGAGAAAGCGCACAGTAATGCATTTTTCTCCCAGCAAATACACTGTTTCTAAGGAAATGGGAACACACTGAGGAGACACTTGTGGGAGCTACTGTGACTAAAACTGAGCTTCCCTACGCACAGGGAAGCAAGAGAAATGCTGATTTCATCAAGACCAGCTACATACTCACAATCTGTACTACTGTGCAAATAGGCATGTCTCTTTAGGCAAAAAACTCATTTCTGACAAAGTTGCCCAAATGCATCTCAGAAGTGTGCAACTTGTTCCCTGAGTTAGAAAACGTCGAGAAACGTTCGTTTTTGCTAGCGCTGTGCTTCTACACATGTATTTGCTGAACGGTGAAAGCGCACAGTAATGCACTTTTCTCCCAGCAAATACACTGTTTCTAAGGAAATGGCAACACACTGAGGAGACACTTGTGGGAGCTACTGTGACTAAAACTGAGCTTCCCTACGCACAGGGAAGCAAGAGAAATGCTGATTTCTTCAAGCCCAGTTACATACTCAGAATCTGTACTACTGCGCAAATAGGCATGTCTCTTTAGGCAAAACCTCATTTCTGAAAAGGTGCCAAATGCATCTCAGAAGTGTGCAACTTGTTCCCTGAGTTAGAAAACGTCGAGAAACGTTCTGTTCTGCTAGCGCTGTGCATCTACACATGTACTAGCTGAACGGTGAAAGCGCACCGTAATGCACTTTTCTTCCAGCAAATACACTGTTTCTAAGGAAATGGGAACACACTGAGGAGACACTTGTGGGAGCTACTGTGACTAAAACTGAGCTTCCCTACACACAGGGAAGCAAGAGAAATGCTGATTTCATCAAGCCCAGTTACATACTCAGAATCTGTACTACTGCGCAAATAGGCATGTCTCTTTAGGCAAAAAACTCATTTCTGACAAAGTTGCCCAAATGCATCTCAGAAGTGTGCAACCTGTTCCCTGAGATAGAAAACGTCGAGAAACGGTCGTTTCTGCTAGCACTGTGCTTCTACACATGTATTTGCTGAACGGTGAAAGCGCACAGTAATGCACTTTTCTCCCAGCAAATACACTGTGTCTAAGGAAATGGGAACACACTGAGGAGACACTTGTGGGAGCTACTGTGACTAAAACTGAGCTTCAGTACACACAAGGAAGCAAGAGAAATGCTGATTTCATCAAGCCCAGTTACATACTCAGAATCTGTACTACTGCGTAAATAGGCATGTCTCTTTAGGCAAAAAACTCATTTCTGACAAAGTTGCCCAAATGCATCTCAGAAGTGTGCAACTTGTTCCCTGAGTTAGAAAACGTCGAGAAACGGTCGTTTCTGCTAGCGCTGTGCTTCTACACATGTATTTGCTGAACGGTGAATGTGCACAGTAATGCACTTTTCTCCCAGCAAATACACTGTTTCTAAGGAAATGGGAACACACTGAGGAGACACTTGTGGGAGCTACTCTGACTAAAACTGAGCTTCCCTACACACAGGGAAGCAAGAGAAATGCTGATTTCATCAAGCCCAGTTACATACTCAGAATCTGTACTACTGGGCAAATAGGCATGTCTCTTTAGGGAAAAAACTCATTTTTGACAAAGTTGCCCAAATGCATCTCAGAAGTGTGCAACTTGTTCCCTGAGTTAGAAAACGTCGAGAAACGGTCGTTTCTGCTAGCGCTGTGCTTCTACACATGTATTTGCTGAACGGAGAAAGCACACAGTAATGCACATTTCTCCCAGCAAATACACTGTTTCTAAGGAAATGGGAACACACTGAGGAGACACTTGTGGGAGCTACTGTGACTAAAACTGAGCTTCCCTATGCACAGGGAAGCAAGAGAAATGCTGATTTCATCAAGCCCAGTTACATACTCAGAATCTGTACTACTGCGCAAATAGGCATGTCTCTTTAGGCAAAAAACTCATTTCTGACAAAGTTGCCCAAATGCATCTCAGAAGTGTGCAACCTGTACCCGGAGTTAGAAAACGTCGAGAAACGTTCGTTTCTGCTAGCGCTGTGCTTCTACACATGTATTTGCTGAACGGTGAAAGCGCACAGTAATGCACTTTTCTCCCAGCAAATACACTGTGTCTAAGGAAATGGGAACACACTGAGGAGACACTTGTGGGAGCTACTGTGACTAAAACTGAGCTTCCCTACACACAGGGAAGCAAGAGAAATGCTGATTTCATCAAGCCCAGTTACATACTCAGAATCTGTACTACTGCGTAAATAGGCATGTCTCTTTAGGCAAAAAACTCATTTCTGACAAAGTTGCCCAAATGCATCTCAGAAGTGTGCAACCTGTACCCTGAGTTAGAAAACGTCGAGAAACGGTCGTTTCTGCTAGCGCTGTGCTTCTACACATGTATTTGCTGAACGGTGAAAGCACACAGTAATGCACTTTTCTCCCAGCAAATACACTGTTTCTAAGGAAATGGGAACACACTGAGGAGACACTTGTGGGAGCTACTGTGACTAAAACTGAGCTTCCCTACGCACAGGGAAGCAAGAGAAATGCTGATTTCATCAAGCCCAGTTACATACTCAGAATCTGTACTACTGCGCAAATAGGCATGTCTCCCTAGGCAAAAAACTCATTTCTGACAAAGTTGCCCAAATGCATCTCAGAAGTGTGCAACCTGTTCCCTGAGATAGAAAACGTCGAGAAACGGTCGTTTCTGCTAGCGCTGTGCTTCTACACATGTATTTGGTGAACGGTGAAAGCGCACAGTAATGCACTTTTCTCCCAGCAAACACACTGTGTCTAAGGAAATGGGAACACACTGAGGAGACACTTGTGGGAGCTACTGTGACTAAAACTGAGCTTCCCTACACACAGGAAAGCAAGAGAAATGCTGATTTCGTCAAGCCCAGTTACATACTCAGAATCTGTACTACTGCGCAAATAGGCATGTCTCTGTAGGCAAAAAACTCATTTTTGAGAAAGTTACCCAAATGCATCTCAGAAGTGTGCAACTTGTTCCCTGAGTTAGAAAACGTCGAGAAACGGTCGTTTCTGCTAGCGCTGTGCTTCTACACATGTATTTGCTGACCGGAGAAAGCGCACAGTAATGCATTTTTCTCCCAGCAAATACACTGTTTCTAAGGAAATGGGAACACACTGAGGAGACACTTGTGGGAGCTACTGTGACTAAAACTGAGCTTCCCTACGCACAGGGAAGCAAGAGAAATGCTGATTTCATCAAGACAAGCTACATACTCACAATCTGTACTACTGTGCAAATAGGCATGTCTCTTTAGGCAAAAAACTCATTTCTGACAAAGTTGCCCAAATGCATCTCAGAAGTGTGCAACTTGTTCCCTGAGTTAGAAAACGTCGAGAAACGTTCGTTTTTGCTAGCGCTGTGCTTCTACACATGTATTTGCTGAACGGTGAAAGCGCACAGTAATGCACTTTTCTCCCAGCAAATACACTGTTTCTAAGGAAATGGCAACACACTGAGGAGACACTTGTGGGAGCTACTGTGACTAAAACTGAGCTTCCCTACGCACAGGGAAGCAAGAGAAATGCTGATTTCTTCAAGCCCAGTTACATACTCAGAATCTGTACTACTGCGCAAATAGGCATGTCTCTTTAGGCAAAACCTCATTTCTGAAAAGGTGCCAAATGCATCTCAGAAGTGTGCAACTTGTTCCCTGAGTTAGAAAACGTCGAGAAACGTTCTGTTCTGCTAGCGCTGTGCATCTACACATGTACTAGCTGAACGGTGAAAGCGCACCGTAATGCACTTTTCTTCCAGCAAATACACTGTTTCTAAGGAAATGGGAACACACTGAGGAGACACTTGTGGGAGCTACTGTGACTAAAACTGAGCTTCCCTACACACAGGGAAGCAAGAGAAATGCTGATTTCATCAAGCCCAGTTACATACTCAGAATCTGTACTACTGCGCAAATAGGCATGTCTCTTTAGGCAAAAAACTCATTTCTGACAAAGTTGCCCAAATGCATCTCAGAAGTGTGCAACCTGTTCCCTGAGATAGAAAACGTCGAGAAACGGTCGTTTCTGCTAGCACTGTGCTTCTACACATGTATTTGCTGAACGGTGAAAGCGCACAGTAATGCACTTTTCTCCCAGCAAATACACTGTGTCTAAGGAAATGGGAACACACTGAGGAGACACTTGTGGGAGCTACTGTGACTAAAACTGAGCTTCAGTACACACAAGGAAGCAAGAGAAATGCTGATTTCATCAAGCCCAGTTACATACTCAGAATCTGTACTACTGCGTAAATAGGCATGTCTCTTTAGGCAAAAAACTCATTTCTGACAAAGTTGCCCAAATGCATCTCAGAAGTGTGCAACTTGTTCCCTGAGTTAGAAAACGTCGAGAAACGGTCGTTTCTGCTAGCGCTGTGCTTCTACACATGTATTTGCTGAACGGTGAAAGTGCACAGTAATGCACTTTTCTCCCAGCAAATACACTGTTTCTAAGGAAATGGGAACACACTGAGGAGACACTTGTGGGAGCTACTCTGACTAAAACTGAGCTTCCCTACACACAGGGAAGCAAGAGAAATGCTGATTTCATCAAGCCCAGTTACATACTCAGAATCTGTACTACTGGGCAAATAGGCATGTCTCTTTAGGGAAAAAACTCATTTTTGACAAAGTTGCCCAAATGCATCTCAGAAGTGTGCAACTTGTTCCCTGAGTTAGAAAACGTCGAGAAACGGTCGTTTCTGCTAGCGCTGTGCTTCTACACATGTATTTGCTGAACGGAGAAAGCACACAGTAATGCACATTTCTCCCAGCAAATACACTGTTTCTAAGGAAATGGGAACACACTGAGGAGACACTTGTGGGAGCTACTGTGACTAAAACTGAGCTTCCCTATGCACAGGGAAGCAAGAGAAATGCTGATTTCATCAAGCCCAGTTACATACTCAGAATCTGTACTACTGCGCAAATAGGCATGTCTCTTTAGGCAAAAAACTCATTTCTGACAAAGTTGCCCAAATGCATCTCAGAAGTGTGCAACCTGTACCCGGAGTTAGAAAACGTCGAGAAACGGTCGTTTCTGCTAGCGCTGTGCTTCTACACATGTATTTGCTGAACGGTGAAAGCGCACAGTAATGCACTTTTCTCCCAGCAAATACACTGTGTCTAAGGAAATGGGAACACACTGAGGAGACACTTGTGGGAGCTACTGTGACTAAAACTGAGCTTCCCTACACACAGGGAAGCAAGAGAAATGCTGATTTCATCAAGCCCAGTTACATACTCAGAATCTGTACTACTGCGTAAATAGGCATGTCTCTTTAGGCAAAAAACTCATTTCTGACAAAGTTGCCCAAATGCATCTCAGAAGTGTGCAACTTGTTCCCTGAGTTAGAAAACGTCGAGAAACGGTCGTTTCTGCTAGCGCTGTGCTTCTACACATGTATTTGCTGAACGGTGAAAGTGCACAGTAATGCACTTTTCTCCCAGCAAATACACTGTTTCTAAGGAAATGGGAACACACTGAGGAGACACTTGTGGGAGCTACTGTGACTAAAACTGAGCTTCCCTACGCACAGGGAATCAAGAGAAATGCTGACTTCATCAAGCCCAGTTACATACTCAGAATCTGTACTACTGCGCAAATAGGCATGTCTCTGTAGGCAAAAACCTCATTTCTGACAAAGTTGCCCAAATGCATCTCAGAAGTGTGCAACTTGTTCCCTGAGTTAGAAAACGTCGAGAAACGGTCGTTTCTGCTAGCGCTGTGCTTCTACACATGTATTTGCTGAACGGTGAAAGCGCACAGTAATGCACTTTTCTCCCAGCAAATACACTGTTTCTAAGGAAATGGGAACACACTGAGGAGACACTTGTGGGAGCTACTCTGACTAAAACTGAGCTTCCCTACGCACAGGGAAGCAAGAGAAATGCTGATTTCATCAAGCCCAGTTACATACTCAGAATCTGTACTACTGCGCAAATAGGCATGTCTCTTTAGGCAAAAAACTCATTTTTGAGAAAGTTACCCAAATGCATCTCAGAAGTGTGCAAGTTGTTCCCTGAGTTAGAAAACGTCGAGAAACGGTCGTTTCTGCTAGCGCTGTGCTTCTACACATGTATTTGCTGACCGGAGAAAGCGCACAGTAATGCATTTTTCTCCCAGCAAATACACTGTTTCTAAGGAAATGGGAACACACTGAGGAGACACTTGTGGGAGCTACTGTGACTAAAACTGAGCTTCCCTACGCACAGGGAAGCAAGAGAAATGCTGATTTCATCAAGCCCAGTTACATACTCAGAATCTGTACTACTGCGCAAATAGGCATGTCTCTTTAGGCAAAAAACTCATTTCTGACAAAGTTGCCCAAATGCATCTCAGAAGTGTGCAACCTGTACCCGGAGTTAGAAAACGTCGAGAAACGGTCGTTTCTGCTAGCGCTGTGCTTCTACACATGTATTTGCTGAACGGTGAAAGCGCACAGTAATGCACTTTTCTCCCAGCAAATACACTGTGTCTAAGGAAATGGGAACACACTGAGGAGACACTTGTGGGAGCTACTGTGACTAAAACTGAGCTTCCCTACACACAGGGAAGCAAGAGAAATGCTGATTTCATCAAGCCCAGTTACATACTCAGAATCTGTACTACTGCGTAAATAGGCATGTCTCTTTAGGCAAAAAACTCATTTCTGACAAAGTTGCCCAAATGCATCTCAGAAGTGTGCAACTTGTTCCCTGAGTTAGAAAACGTCGAGAAACGGTCGTTTCTGCTAGCGCTGTGCTTCTACACATGTATTTGCTGAACGGTGAAAGTGCACAGTAATGCACTTTTCTCCCAGCAAATACACTGTTTCTAAGGAAATGGGAACACACTGAGGAGACACTTGTGGGAGCTACTGTGACTAAAACTGAGCTTCCCTACGCACAGGGAATCAAGAGAAATGCTGACTTCATCAAGCCCAGTTACATACTCAGAATCTGTACTACTGCGCAAATAGGCATGTCTCTGTAGGCAAAAACCTCATTTCTGACAAAGTTGCCCAAATGCATCTCAGAAGTGTGCAACTTGTTCCCTGAGTTAGAAAACGTCGAGAAACGGTCGTTTCTGCTAGCGCTGTGCTTCTACACATGTATTTGCTGAACGGTGAAAGCGCACAGTAATGCACTTTTCTCCCAGCAAATACACTGTTTCTAAGGAAATGGGAACACACTGCGGAGACACTTGTGGGAGCTACTGTGACTAAAACTGAGCTTCCCTACGCACAGGGAAGCAAGAGAAATGCTGATTTCATCAAGCCCAGTTACATACTCAGAATCTGTACTACTGCGCAAATAGGCATGTCTCTTTAGGCAAAAAACTCATTTCTGACAAAGTTGCCCAAATGCATCTCAGAAGTGTGCAACCTGTACCCTGAGTTAGAAAACGTCGAGAAACGGTCGTTTGTGCTAGCGCTGTGCTTCTACACATGTATTTGCTGAACGGTGAAAGCGCACAGTAATGTACTTTTCTCCCAGCAAATACACTGTTTCTAAGGAAATGGGAACACACTGTGGAGACACTTGTGGGAGCTACTGTGACTAAAACTGAGCTTCCCTACGCACAGGGAATCACGAGAAATGCTGATTTCATCAAGCCCAGTTACATACTCAGAATCTGTACTACTGCGCAAATAGGCATGTCTCCCTAGGCAAAAAACTCATTTCTGACAAAGTTGCCCAAATGCATCTCAGAAGCGTGCAACCCGTTCCCTGAGATAGAAAACGTCGAGAAACGGTCGTTTCTGCTAGCGCTGTGCTTCTACACATGTATTTGGTGAACGGTGAAAGCGCACAGTAATGCACTTTTCTCCCAGCAAACACACTGTGTCTAAGGAAATGGGAACACACTGAGGAGACACTTGTGGGAGCTACTGTGACTAAAACTGAGCTTCCCTACACACAGGAAAGCAAGAGAAATGCTGATTTCATCAAGCCCAGTTACATACTCAGAATCTGTACTACTGCGCAAATAGGCATGTCTCTGTAGGCAAAAAACTCATTTTTGAGAAAGTTACCCAAATGCATCTCAGAAGTGTGCAAGTTGTTCCCTGAGTTAGAAAACGTCGAGAAACGGTCGTTTCTGCTAGCGCTGTGCTTCTACACATGTATTTGCTGACCGGAGAAAGCGCACAGTAATGCATTTTTCTCCCAGCAAATACACTGTTTCTAAGGAAATGGGAACACACTGAGGAGACACTTGTGGGAGCTACTGTGACTAAAACTGAGCTTCCCTACGCACAGGGAAGCAAGAGAAATGCTGATTTCATCAAGACCAGCTACATACTCACAATCTGTACTACTGTGCAAATAGGCATGTCTCTTTAGGCAAAAAACTCATTTCTGACAAAGTTGCCCAAATGCATCTCAGAAGTGTGCAACTTGTTCCCTGAGTTAGAAAACGTCGAGAAACGTTCGTTTCTGCTAGCGCTGTGCTTCTACACATGTATTTGCTGAACGGTGAAAGCGCACAGTAATGCACTTTTCTCCCAGCAAATACACTGTTTCTAAGGAAATGGCAACACACTGAGGAGACACTTGTGGGAGCTACTGTGACTAAAACTGAGCTTCCCTACGCACAGGGAAGCAAGAGAAATGCTGATTTCTTCAAGCCCAGTTACATACTCAGAATCTGTACTACTGCGCAAATAGGCATGTCTCTTTAGGCAAAACCTCATTTCTGAAAAGGTGCCAAATGCATCTCAGAAGTGTGCAACTTGTTCCCTGAGTTAGAAAACGTCGAGAAACGTTCTGTTCTGCTAGCGCTGTGCATCTACACATGTACTAGCTGAACGGTGAAAGCGCACCGTAATGCACTTTTCTTCCAGCAAATACACTGTTTCTAAGGAAATGGGAACACACTGAGGAGACACTTGTGGGAGCTACTGTGACTAAAACTGAGCTTCCCTACACACAGGGAAGCAAGAGAAATGCTGATTTCATCAAGCCCAGTTACATACTCAGAATCTGTACTACTGCGCAAATAGGCATGTCTCTTTAGGCAAAAAACTCATTTTTGACAAAGTTGCCCAAATGCATCTCAGAAGTGTGCAACTTGTTCCCTGAGTTAGAAAACATCGAGAAACGGTCGTTTCTGCTAGCGCTGTGCTTCTACACATGTATTTGCTGAACGGTGAAAGCGCACAGTAATGCACTTTTCTCCCAGCAAATACACTGTGTCTAAGGAAATGGGAACACACTGAGGAGACACTTGTGGGAGCTACTGTGACTAAAACTGAGCTTCAGTACACACAAGGAAGCAAGAGAAATGCTGATTTCATCAAGCCCAGTTACATACTCAGAATCTGTACTACTGCGCAAATAGGCATGTCTCTTTAGGCAAAAAACTCATTTCTGACAAAGTTGCCCAAATGCATCTCAGAAGTGTGCAACCTGTTCCCTGAGATAGAAAACGTCGAGAAACGGTCGTTTCTGCTAGCACTGTGCTTCTACACATGTATTTGCTGAACGGTGAAAGCGCACAGTAATGCACTTTTCTCCCAGCAAATACACTGTGTCTAAGGAAATGGGAACACACTGAGGAGACACTTGTGGGAGCTACTGTGACTAAAACTGAGCTTCAGTACACACAAGGAAGCAAGAGAAATGCTGATTTCATCAAGCCCAGTTACATACTCAGAATCTGTACTACTGCGTAAATAGGCATGTCTCTTTAGGCAAAAAACTCATTTCTGACAAAGTTGCCCAAATGCATCTCAGAAGTGTGCAACTTGTTCCCTGAGTTAGAAAACGTCGAGAAACGGTCGTTTCTGCTAGCGCTGTGCTTCTACACATGTATTTGCTGAACGGTGAAAGTGCACAGTAATGCACTTTTCTCCCAGCAAATACACTGTTTCTAAGGAAATGGGAACACACTGAGGAGACACTTGTGGGAGCTACTCTGACTAAAACTGAGCTTCCCTACACACAGGGAAGCAAGAGAAATGCTGATTTCATCAAGCCCAGTTACATACTCAGAATCTGTACTACTGGGCAAATAGGCATGTCTCTTTAGGGAAAAAACTCATTTTTGACAAAGTTGCCCAAATGCATCTCAGAAGTGTGCAACTTGTTCCCTGAGTTAGAAAACGTCGAGAAACGGTCGTTTCTGCTAGCGCTGTGCTTCTACACATGTATTTGCTGAACGGAGAAAGCACACAGTAATGCACATTTCTCCCAGCAAATACACTGTTTCTAAGGAAATGGGAACACACTGAGGAGACACTTGTGGGAGCTACTGTGACTAAAACTGAGCTTCCCTATGCACAGGGAAGCAAGAGAAATGCTGATTTCATCAAGCCCAGTTACATACTCAGAATCTGTACTACTGCGCAAATAGGCATGTCTCTTTAGGCAAAAAACTCATTTCTGAAAAAGTTGCCCAAATGCATCTCAGAAGTGTGCAACCTGTACCCGGAGTTAGAAAACGTCGAGAAACGGTCGTTTCTGCTAGCGCTGTGCTTCTACACATGTATTTGCTGAACGGTGAAAGCGCACAGTAATGCACTTTTCTCCCAGCAAATACACTGTGTCTAAGGAAATGGGAACACACTGAGGAGACACTTGTGGGAGCTACTGTGACTAAAACTGAGCTTCCCTACACACAGGGAAGCAAGAGAAATGCTGATTTCATCAAGCCCAGTTACATACTCAGAATCTGTACTACTGCGTAAATAGGCATGTCTCTTTAGGCAAAAAACTCATTTCTGACAAAGTTGCCCAAATGCATCTCAGAAGTGTGCAACCTGTACCCTGAGTTAGAAAACGTCGAGAAACGGTCGTTTGTGCTAGCGCTGTGCTTCTACACATGTATTTGCTGAACGGTGAAAGCGCACAGTAATGTACTTTTCTCCCAGCAAATACACTGTTTCTAAGGAAATGGGAACACACTGTGGAGACACTTGTGGGAGCTACTGTGACTAAAACTGAGCTTCCCTACGCACAGGGAATCACGAGAAATGCTGATTTCATCAAGCCCAGTTACATACTCAGAATCTGTACTACTGCGCAAATAGGCATGTCTCTGTAGGCAAAAAACTCATTTTTGAGAAAGTTACCCAAATGCATCTCAGAAGTGTGCAAGTTGTTCCCTGAGTTAGAAAACGTCGAGAAACGGTCGTTTCTGCTAGCGCTGTGCTTCTACACATGTATTTGCTGACCGGAGAAAGCGCACAGTAATGCATTTTTCTCCCAGCAAATACACTGTTTCTAAGGAAATGGGAACACACTGAGGAGACACTTGTGGGAGCTACTGTGACTAAAACTGAGCTTCCCTACGCACAGGGAAGCAAGAGAAATGCTGATTTCATCAAGACCAGCTACATACTCACAATCTGTACTACTGTGCAAATAGGCATGTCTCTTTAGGCAAAAAACTCATTTCTGACAAAGTTGCCCAAATGCATCTCAGAAGTGTGCAACTTGTTCCCTGAGTTAGAAAACGTCGAGAAACGTTCGTTTCTGCTAGCGCTGTGCTTCTACACATGTATTTGCTGAACGGTGAAAGCGCACAGTAATGCACTTTTCTCCCAGCAAATACACTGTTTCTAAGGAAATGGCAACACACTGAGGAGACACTTGTGGGAGCTACTGTGACTAAAACTGAGCTTCCCTACGCACAGGGAAGCAAGAGAAATGCTGATTTCTTCAAGCCCAGTTACATACTCAGAATCTGTACTACTGCGCAAATAGGCATGTCTCTTTAGGCAAAACCTCATTTCTGAAAAGGTGCCAAATGCATCTCAGAAGTGTGCAACTTGTTCCCTGAGTTAGAAAACGTCGAGAAACGTTCTGTTCTGCTAGCGCTGTGCATCTACACATGTACTAGCTGAACGGTGAAAGCGCACCGTAATGCACTTTTCTTCCAGCAAATACACTGTTTCTAAGGAAATGGGAACACACTGAGGAGACACTTGTGGGAGCTACTGTGACTAAAACTGAGCTTCCCTACACACAGGGAAGCAAGAGAAATGCTGATTTCATCAAGCCCAGTTACATACTCAGAATCTGTACTACTGCGCAAATAGGCATGTCTCTTTAGGCAAAAAACTCATTTTTGACAAAGTTGCCCAAATGCATCTCAGAAGTGTGCAACTTGTTCCCTGAGTTAGAAAACATCGAGAAACGGTCGTTTCTGCTAGCGCTGTGCTTCTACACATGTATTTGCTGAACGGTGAAAGCGCACAGTAATGCACTTTTCTCCCAGCAAATACACTGTGTCTAAGGAAATGGGAACACACTGAGGAGACACTTGTGGGAGCTACTGTGACTAAAACTGAGCTTCCCTACGCACAGGGAAGCAAGAGAAATGCTGATTTCATCAAGCCCAGTTACATACTCAGAATCTGTACTACTGCGCAAATAGGCATGTCTCTGTAGGCAAAAACCTCATTTCTGACAAAGTTGCCCAAATGCATCTCAGAAGTGTGCAACTTGTTCCCTGAGTTAGAAAACGTCGAGAAACGTTCGTTTCTGCTAGCGCTGTGCTTCTACACATGTATTTGCTGAACGGTGTAAGCGCACAGTAATGTACTTTTCTCCCAGCAAATACACTGTTTCTAAGGAAATGGGAACACACTGAGGAGACACTTGTGGGAGCTACTGTGACTAAAACTGAGCTTCCCTACACACAGGGAAGCAAGAGAAATGCTGATTTCATCAAGCCCAGTTACATACTCAGAATCTGTACTACTGCGCAAATAGGCATGTCTCTTTAGGCAAAAAACTCATTTCTGACAAAGTTGCCCAAATGCATCTCAGAAGTGTGCAACCTGTACCCTGAGTTAGAAAACGTCGAGAACCGGTCGTTTCTGCTAGCGCTGTCCTTCTACACATGTATTTTCTGAACTGTGAAAGCGCACAGTAATGCACTTTTCTCCCAGCAAATACACTGTGTCTAAGGAAATGGGAACACACTGAGGAGACACTTGTGGGAGCTACTGTGACTAAAACTGAGCTTCCCTACACACAGGGAAGCAAGAGAAATGCTGATTTCATCAAGCCCAGTTACATACTCAGAATCTGTACTACTGCGTAAATAGGCATGTCTCTTTAGGCAAAAAACTCATTTCTGACAAAGTTGCCCAAATGCATCTCAGAAGTGTGCAACTTGTTCCCTGAGTTAGAAAACGTCGAGAAACGGTCGTTTCTGCTAGCGCTGTGCTTCTACACATGTATTTGCTGAACGGTGAAGGTGCACAGTAATGCACTTTTCTCCCAGCAAATACACTGTTTCTAAGGAAATGGGAACACACTGAGGAGACACTTGTGGGAGCTACTGTGACTAAAACTGAGCTTCCCTACGCACAGGGAATCAAGAGAAATGCTGATTTCATCAAGCCCAGTTACATACTCAGAATCTGTACTACTGCGCAAATATGCATGTCTCCCTAGGCAAAAAAACTCATTTCTGACAAAGTTGCCCAAATGCATCTCAGAAGTGTGCAACTTGTTCCCTGAGTTAGAAAACGTCGAGAAACGGTCGTTTCTGCTAGCGCTGTGCTTCTACACATGTATTTGCTGAACAGTGAAAGCGCACAGTAATGCACTTTTCTCCCAGCAAATACACTGTGTCTAAGGAAATGGGAACACACTGAGGAGACACTTGTGGGAGCTACTGTGACTAAAACTGAGCTTCCCTACGCACAGGGAAGCAAGAGAAATGCTGATTTCATCAAGCCCAGTTACATACTCAGAATCTGTACTACTGCGCAAATAGGCATGTCTCTTTAGGCAAAAAACTCATTTCTGACAAAGTTGCCCAAATGCATCTCAGAAGTGTGCAACTTGTTCCCTGAGTTAGAAAACGTCAAGAAACGGTCATATCTGCTAACGCTGTGCTTCTACACATGTATTTGCTGAACGGTGAAAGCGCACAGTAATGCACTTTTCTCCCAGCAAATACACTGTGTCTAAGGAAATGGGAACACACTGAGGAGACACTTGTGGGAGCTACTGTGACTAAAACTGAGCTTCCCTACACACAGGGAAGCAAGAGAAATGCTGATTTCATCAAGCCCAGTTACATATTCAGAATCTGTACTACTGCGCAAATAGGCATGTCTCTTTAGGCAAAAAACTCATTTCTGACAAAGTTGCCCAAATGCATCTCAGAAGTGTGCAACTTGTTCCCTGAGTTAGAAAACGTCGAGAAACGGTCGTTTCTGCTAGCGCTGTGCTTCTACACATGTATTTGCTGAACGGTGAAAGCGCACAGTAATGCACTTTTCTCCCAGCAAATACACTGTTTCTAAGGAAATGGGAACACACTGCGGAGACACTTGTGGGAGCTACTGTGACTAAAACTGAGCTTCCCTACCCACAGGGAAGCAAGAGAAATGCTGATTTCATCAAGCCCAGTTACATACTCAGAATCTGTACTACTGCGCAAATAGGCATGTCTCTTTAGGCAAAAAACTCATTTCTGACAAAGTTGCCCAAATGCATCTCAGAAGTGTGCAACCTGTACCCTGAGTTAGAAAACGTCGAGAAACGGTCGTTTCTGCTAGCGCTGTGCTTCTACACATGTATTTGCTGAACGGTGAAAGCGCACAGTAATGCACTTTTCTCCCAGCAAATACACTGTGTCTAAGGAAATGGGAACACACTGAGGAGACACTTGTGGGAGCTACTGTGACTAAAACTGAGCTTCCCTACACACAGGGAAGCAAGAGAAATGCTGATTTCATCAAGCCCAGTTACATACTCAGAATCTGTACTACTGGGCAAATAGGCATGTCTCTTTAGGCAAAAAACTCATTTTTGAAAATGTTGCCCAAATGCATCTCAGAAGTGTGCAACTTGTTCCCTGAGTTAGAAAACGTCAAGAAACGGTCGTTTCTGCTAGCGCTGTGCTTCTACACATGTATTTGCTGAACAGTGAAAGCGCACAGTAATGCACTTTTCTCCCAGCAAATACACTGTGTCTAAGGAAATGGGAACACACTGAGGAGACAATTGTGGGAGCTACTGTGACTAAAACTGAGCTTCCCTACGCACAGGGAAGCAAGAGAAATGCTGATTTCATCAAGCCCAGTTACATACTCAGAATCTGTACTACTGCGCAAATAGGCATGTCTCTTTAGGCAAAAAACTCATTTCTGACAAAGTTGCCCAAATGCATCTCAGAAGTGTGCAACTTGTTCCCTGAGTTAGAAAACGTCGAGAAACGTTCGTTTCTGCTAGCACTGTGCTTCTACACCTGTATTTGCTGAACTTTGTAAGCGCACAGTAATGTACTTTTCTCCCAGCAAATACACTGTTTCTAAGGAAATGGGAACACACTGAGGAGACACTTGTGGGAGCTACTGTGACTAAAACTGAGCTTCCCTACGCACAGGGAAGCAAGAGAAAGGCTGATTTCATCAAGCCCAGTTACATACTCAGAATCTGTACTACTGCGCAAATAGGCATGTCTCTTTAGGCAAAAAACTCATTTCTGACAAAGTTGCCCAAATGCATCTCAGAAGTGTGCAACCTGTACCCTGAGTTAGAAAACGTCGAGAAACGGTCGTTTCTGCTAGCGCTGTGCTTCTACACATGTATTTGCTGAACGGTGAAAGCGCACAGTAATGCACTTTTCTCCCAGCAAATACACTGTGTCTAAGGAAATGGGAACACACTGAGGAGACACTTGTGGGAGCTACTGTGACTAAAACTGAGCTTCCCTACACACAGGGAAGCAAGAGAAATGCTGATTTCATCAAGCCCAGTTACATACTCAGAATCTGTACTACTGGGCAAATAGGCATGTCTCTTTAGGCAAAAAACTCATTTTTGAAAATGTTGCCCAAATGCATCTCAGAAGTGTGCAACTTGTTCCCTGAGTTAGAAAACGTCAAGAAACGGTCGTTTCTGCTAGCGCTGTGCTTCTACACATGTATTTGCTGAACAGTGAAAGCGCACAGTAATGCACTTTTCTCCCAGCAAATACACTGTGTCTAAGGAAATGGGAACACACTGAGGAGACAATTGTGGGAGCTACTGTGACTAAAACTGAGCTTCCCTACGCACAGGGAAGCAAGAGAAATGCTGATTTCATCAAGCCCAGTTACATACTCAGAATCTGTACTACTGCGCAAATAGGCATGTCTCTTTAGGCAAAAAACTCATTTCTGACAAAGTTGCCCAAATGCATCTCAGAAGTGTGCAACTTGTTCCCTGAGTTAGAAAACGTCGAGAAACGTTCGTTTCTGCTAGCACTGTGCTTCTACACATGTATTTGCTGAACTTTGTAAGCGCACAGTAATGTACTTTTCTCCCAGCAAATACACTGTTTCTAAGGAAATGGGAACACACTGAGGAGACACTTGTGGGAGCTACTGTGACTAAAACTGAGCTTCCCTACGCACAGGGAAGCAAGAGAAAGGCTGATTTCATCAAGCCCAGTTACATACTCAGAATCTGTACTACTGCGCAAATAGGCATGTCTCTTTAGGCAAAAAACTCATTTCTGACAAAGTTGCCCAAATGCATCCCAGAAGTGTGCAACCTGTACCCTGAGTTAGAAAACGTCGAGAAACGGTCGTTTCTGCTAGCGCTGTGCTTCTACACATGTATTTGCTGAACGGTGAAAGCGCACAGTAATGCACTTTTCTCCCAGCAAATACACTGTGTCTAAGGAAATGGGAACACACTGAGGAGACACTTGTGGGAGCTACTGTGACTAAAACTGAGCTTCCCTACACACAGGGAAGCAAGAGAAATGCTGATTTCATCAAGCCCAGTTACATACTCAGAATCTGTACTACTGGGCAACTAGGCATGTCTCTTTAGGCAAAAAACTCATTTCTGACAAAGTTGCCCAAATGCATCTCAGAAGTGTGCAACTTGTTCCCTGAGTTAGAAAACGTCGAGAAACGTTCGTTTCTGCTAGCGCTGTGCTTCTACACATGTATTTGCTGAACGGTGTAAGCGCACAGTAATGTACTTTTCTCCCAGCAAATACAGTGTTTCTAAGGAAATGGGAACACACTGAGGAGACAAATGTGGGTACTACTGTGACTAAAACTGAGCTTCCATACGCACAGGGAAGCAAGAGAAATGCTGATTTCATCAAGCCCAGTTACATACTCAGAATCTGTACTACTGCGCAAATAGGCATGTCTCTTTAGGCAAAAAACTCATTTCTGACAAAGTTGCCCAAATGCATCTCAGAAGTGTGCAACCTGTACCCTGAGTTAGAAAACGTCGAGAAACGGTCGTTTCTGCTAGCGCTGTGCTTCTACACATGTATTTGCTGAACTGTGAAAGTGCACAGTAATGCACTTTTTTCCCAGCAAATACACTGTGTCTAAGGAAATGGGAACACACTGAGGAGACACTAGTGGGAGCTACTGTGACTAAAACTGAGCTTCCCTACGAACAGGGAAGCAAGAGAAATGCTGATTTCATCAAGCCCAGTTACATACTCAGAATCTGTACTACTGCGCAAATAGGCATGTCTCTTTAGGCAAAAAACTCATTTCTGACAAAGTTGCCCAAATGCATCTCAGAAGTGTGCAACCTGTACCCTGAGTTAGAAAACGTCGAGAAACGGTCGTTTCTGATAGCGCTGTGCTTCTACACATGTATTTGCTGAACGGTGAAAGCGCACAGTAATGCACTTTTCTCCCAGCAAATACACTGTGTCTAAGGAAATGGGAACACACTGAGGAGACACTTGTGGGAGCTACTGTGACTAAAACTGAGCTTCCCTACACACAGGGAAGCAAGAGAAATGCTGATTTCATCAAGCCTAGTTACATACTCAGAATCTGTACTACTGGGCAAATAGGCATGTCTCTTTAAGCAAAAAACTCATTTTTGACAAAGTTGCCCAAATGCATCTCAGAAGTGTGCAACTTGTTCCCTGAGTTAGAAAACGTCGAGAAACGTTCGTTTCTGCTAGCGCTGTGCTTCTACACATGTATTTGCTGAACGGTGTAAGCGCACAGTAATGTAATTTTCTCCCAGCAAATACACTGTTTCTAAGGAAATGGGAACACACTGAGGATACACTTGTGGGAGCTACTGTGACTAAAACTGAGCTTCCCTACGCACAGGGAAGCAAGAGAAATGCTGATTTCATCAAGTCCAGTTACATACTCAGAATCTGTACTACTGCGCAAATACGCATGTCTCTTTAGGCAAAAAACTCATTTCTGACAAAGTTGCCCAAATGCATCACAGAAGTGTCCAACCTGTACCCTGAGTTAGAAAACGTCGAGAAACGGTCGTTTCTGCTAGCGCTGTGCTTCTACACATGTATTTGCTGAACGGTGAAAGCGCACAGTAATGCACTTTTCTCCCAGCAAATACACTGTGTCTAAGGAAATGGGAACACACTGAGGAGACACTTGTGGGAGCTACTGTGACTAAAACTGAGCTTCCCTACACACAGGGAAGCAAGAGAAATGCTGATTTCATCAAGCCCAGTTACATACTCAGAATCTGTACTACTGCGGAAATAGGCATGTCTCTTTAGGCAAAAAACTCATTTCTGACAAAGTTGCCCAAATGCATCTCAGAAGTGTGCAACTTGTTCCCTGAGTTAGAAAACGTCGAGAAACGGTCGTTTCTGCTAGCGCTGTGCTTCTACACATGTATTTGCTGAACGGAGAAAGCACACAGTAATGCACATTTCTCCCAGCAAATACACTGTTTCTAAGGAAATGTGAACACACTGAGGAGACACTTGTGGGAGCTACTGTGACTAAAACTGAGCTTCCCTACGCACAGGGAAGCAAGAGAAATGCTGATTTCATCAAGCCCAGTTACATACTCAGAATCTGTACTACTGCGCAAATAGGCATGTCTCTTTAGGCAAAAAACTCATTTCTGACAAAGTTGCCCAAATGCATCTCAGAAGTGTGCAACCTGTACCCTGAGTTAGAAAACGTCGAGAAACGGTCGTTTCTGCTAGCGCTGTGCTTCTACACATGTATTTGCTGAACGGTGAAAGCGCACAGTAATGCACTTTTCTCCCAGCAAATACACTGTTTCTAAGGAAATGGGAACACACTGAGGAGACACTTGTGGGAGCTACTGTGACTAAAACTGAGCTTCCCTACCCACAGGGAAGCAAGAGAAATGCTGATTTCATCAAGCCCAGTTACATACTCAGAATCTGTACTACTGGGCAAATAGGCATGTCTCTTTAGGCAAAAAACTCATTTCTGACAAAGTTGCCCAAATGCATCTCAGAAGTG
Organism: Acomys minous; assembly: GCF_964271855.1. Taxonomy (NCBI): domain Eukaryota; kingdom Metazoa; phylum Chordata; class Mammalia; order Rodentia; family Muridae; genus Acomys; species Acomys minous. The sequence continues at coordinate 1,387,855 of NW_028182180.1, forward strand.
TGCAACATGTTCCCTGAGTTAGAAAACGTCGAGAAACGGTCGTTTCTGCTAGCGCTGTGCTTCTACACATGTATTTGCTGAACGGAGAAAGCACACAGTAATGCACATTTCTCCCAGCAAATACACTGTTTCTAAGGAAATGGGAACACACTGAGGAGACACTTGTGGGAGCTACTGTGACTAAAACTGAGCTTCCCTACGCACAGGGAAGCAAGAGAAATGCTGATTTCATCAAGCCCAGTTACATACTCAGAATCTGTACTACTGCGCAAATAGGCATGTCTCTTTAGGCAAAAAACTCATTTCTGACAAAGTTGCCCAAATGCATCTCAGAAGTGTGCAACTTGTTCCCTGAGTTAGAAAACGTCGAGAAACGTTCGTTTCTGCTGGCGCTGTGCTTCTACACATGTATTTGCTGAACGGTGAAAGTGCACAGTAATGCACTTTTCTCCCAGCAAATACACTGTTTCTAAGGAAATGGGAACACACTGAGGAGACACTTGTGGGAGCTACTGTGACTAAAACTGAGCTTCCCTACGCACAGGGAAGCAAGAGAAATGCTGATTTCATCAAGCCCAGTTACATACTCAGAATCTGTACTACTGCGCAAATAGGCATGTCTCTTTAGGCAAAAAACTCATTTCTGACAAAGTTGCCCAAATGCATCTCAGAAGTGTGCAACTTGTTCCCTGAGTTAGAAAACGTCGAGAAACGGTCGTTTCTGCTAGCGCTGTGCTTCTACACATGTATTTGCTGAACGGTGAAAGCGCACAGTAATGCACTTTTCTCCCAGCAAATACACTGTTTCTAAGGAAATGGGAACACACTGAGGAGACACTTGTGGGAGCTACTGTGACTAAAACTGAGCTTCCCTACGCACAGGGAAGCAAGAGAAATTCTGATTTCATCAAGCCCAGTTACATACTCAGAATCTGTACTACTGCGCAAATAGGCATGTCTCCCTAGGCAAAAAACTCATTTCTGACAAAGTTGCCCAAATGCATCTCAGAAGTGTGCAACCTGTTCCCTGAGATAGAAAACGTCGAGAAACGGTCGTTTCTGCTAGCGCTGTGCTTCTACACATGTATTTGGTGAACGGTGAAAGCGCACAGTAATGCACTTTTCTCCCAGCAAACACACTGTGTCTAAGGAAATGGGAACACACTGAGGAGACACTTGTGGGAGCTACTGTGACTAAAACTGAGCTTCCCTACACACAGGAAAGCAAGAGAAATGCTGATTTCATCAAGCCCAGTTACATACTCAGAATCTGTACTACTGCGCAAATAGGCATGTCTCTTTAGGCAAAAAACTCATTTCTGACAAAGTTGCCCAAATGCATCTCAGAAGTGTGCAACTTGTTCCCTGAGTTAGAAAACGTCGAGAAACGGTCGTTTCTGCTAGCGCTGTGCTTCTACACATGTATTTGCTGAACGGTGAAAGCGCACAGTAATGCGCTTTTCTCCCAGCAAATACACTGTGTCTAAGGAAATGGGAACACACTGAGGAGACACTTGTGGGAGCTACTGTGACTAAAACTGAGCTTCCCTACGCACAGGGAAGCAAGAGAAATGCTGATTTCATCAAGCCCAGTTACATACTCAGAATCTGTACTACTGCGCAAATAGGCATGTCTCTTTAGGCAAAAAACTCATTTCTGACAAAGTTGCCCAAATGCATCTCAGAAGTGTGCAACTTGTTCCCTGAGTTAGAAAACGTCGAGAAACGTTCGTTTCTGCTAGCGCTGTGCTTCTACACATGTATTTGCTGAACGGTGAAAGCGCACAGTAATGCACTTTTCTCCCAGCAAATACACTGTGTCTAAGGAAATGGGAACACACTGAGGAGACACTTGTGGGAGCTACTGTGACTAAAACTGAGCTTCCCTACACACAGGGAAGCAAGAGAATGCTGATTTCATCAAGCCCAGTTACATACTCAGAATCTGTACTACTGGGCAAATAGGCATGTCTCTTTAGGCAAAAAACTCATTTCTGACAAAGTTGCCCAAATGCATCTCAGAAGTGTGCAACTTGTTCCCTGAGTTAGAAAACGTCGAGAAACGGTCGTTTCTGCTAGCGCTGTGCTTCTACACAGGTATTTGCTGAACGGAGAAAGCACACAGTAATGCACATTTCTCCCAGCAAATACACTGTTTCTAAGGAAATGGGAACACACTGAGGAGACACTTGTGGGAGCTACTGTGACTAAAACTGAGCTTCCCTACGCACAGGGAAGCAAGAGAAATGCTGATTTCATCAAGCCCAGTTACATACTCAGAATCTGTACTACTGCGCAAATAGGCATGTCTCTTTAGGCAAAAAACTCATTTCTGACAAAGTTGCCCAAATGCATCTCAGAACTGTGCAACCTGTACCCTGAGTTAGAAAACGTCGAGAAACGGTCGTTTCTGCTAGCGCTGTGCTTCTACACATGTATTTGCTGAACGGTGAAAGAGCACAGTAATGCACTTTTCTCCCAGCAAATACACTGTGTCTAAGGAAATGGGAACACACTGAGGAGACACTTGTGGGAGCTACTGTGACTAAAACTGAGCTTCCCTACGCACAGGGAAGCAAGAGAAATGCTGATTTCATCAAGCCCAGTTACATACTCAGAATCTGTACTACTGCGCAAATAGGCATGTCTCTTTAGGCAAAAAACTCATTTCTGACAAAGTTGCCCAAATGCATCTCAGAAGTGTGCAACTTGTTCCCTGAGTTAGAAAACGTCGAGAAACGTTCGTTTCTGCTAGCGCTGTGCTTCTACACATGTATTTGCTGAACGGTGAAAGCGCACAGTAATGCACTTTTCTCCCAGCAAATACACTGTGTCTAAGGAAATGGGAACACACTGAGGAGACACTTGTGGGAGCTACTGTGACTAAAACTGAGCTTCCCTACACACAGGGAAGCAAGAGAATGCTGATTTCATCAAGCCCAGTTACATACTCAGAATCTGTACTACTGGGCAAATAGGCATGTCTCTTTAGGCAAAAAACTCATTTCTGACAAAGTTGCCCAAATGCATCTCAGAAGTGTGCAACTTGTTCCCTGAGTTAGAAAACGTCGAGAAACGGTCGTTTCTGCTAGCGCTGTGCTTCTACACAGGTATTTGCTGAACGGAGAAAGCACACAGTAATGCACATTTCTCCCAGCAAATACACTGTTTCTAAGGAAATGGGAACACACTGAGGAGACACTTGTGGGAGCTACTGTGACTAAAACTGAGCTTCCCTACGCACAGCGAAGCAAGAGAAATGCTGATTTCATCAAGCCCAGTTACATACTCAGAATCTGTACTACTGCGCAAATAGGCATGTCTCTTTAGGCAAAAAACTCATTTCTGACAAAGTTGCCCAAATGCATCTCAGAAATGTGCAACCTGTACCCTGAGTTAGAAAACGTCGAGAAACGGTCGTTTCTGCTAGCGCTGTGCTTCTACACATGTATTTGCTGAACGGTGAAAGAGCTTAGTAATGCACTTTTCTCCCAGCAAATACACTGTGTCTAAGGAAATGGGAACACACTGAGGAGACACTTGTGGGAGCTACTGTGACTAAAACTGAGCTTCCCTACGCACAGGGAAGCAAGAGAAATGCTGATTTCATCAAGCCCAGTTACATACTCAGAATCTGTACTACTGGGCAAATAGGCATGTCTCTTTAGGCAAAAAACTCATTTTTGACAAAGTTGCCCAAATGCATCTCAGAAGTGTGCAACTTGTTCCCTGAGTTAGAAAACGTCGAGAAACGGTCGTTTCTGCTAGCGCTGTGCTTCTACACATGTATTTGCTGAACAGTGAAAGCGCACAGTAATGCACTTTTCTCCCAGCAAATACACTGTGTCTAAGGAAATGGGAACACACTGAGAAGACACTTGTGGGAGCTACTGTGAATAAAACTGAGCTTCCCTACGCACAGGGAATCAAGAGAAATGCTGATTTCATCAAGCCCAGTTACATACTCAGAATCTGTACTACTGGGCAAATAGGCATGTCTCTTTAGGCAAAAAACTCATTTCTGACAAAGTTGCCCAAATGCATCTCAGAAGTGTGCAACTTGTCCCCTGAGTTAGAAAACGTCGAGAAACGGTCGTTTCTGCTAGCGCTGTGCTTCTACACATGTATTTGCTGAACGGAGAAAGAACACAGTAATGCACATTTCTCCCAGCAAATACACTGTTTCTAAGGAAATGGGAACACACTGAGGAGACACTTGTGGGAGCTACTGTGACTAAAACTGAGCTTCCCTACGCACAGGGAAGCAAGAGAAATGCTGATTTCATCAAGCCCAGTTACATACTCAGAATCTGTACTACTGCGCAAATAGGCATGTCTCTTTAGGCAAAAAACTCATTTCTGACAAAGTTGCCCAAATGCATCTCAGAAGTGTGCAACTTGTTCCCTGAGTTAGAAAACGTCGAGAAACGTTCGTTTCTGCTGGCGCTGTGCTTCTACACATGTATTTGCTGAACGGTGAAAGTGCACAGTAATGCACTTTTCTCCCAGCAAATACACTGTTTCTAAGGAAATGGGAACACACTGAGGAGACACTTGTGGGAGCTACTGTGACTAAAACTGAGCTTCCCTACGCACAGGGAAGCAAGAGAAATGCTGATTTCATCAAGCCCAGTTACATACTCAGAATCTGTACTACTGCGCAAATAGGCATGTCTCTTTAGGCAAAAAACTCATTTCTGACAAAGTTGCCCAAATGCATCTCAGAAGTGTGCAACTTGTTCCCTGAGTTAGAAAACGTCGAGAAACGGTCGTTTCTGCTAGCGCTGTGCTTCTACACATGTATTTGCTGAACGGTGAAAGCGCACAGTAATGCACTTTTCTCCCAGCAAATACACTGTTTCTAAGGAAATGGGAACAACTGAGGAGACACTTGTGGGAGCTACTGTGACTAAAACTGAGCTTCCCTACGCACAGGGAAGCAAGAGAAATGCTGATTTCATCAAGCCCAGTTACATACTCAGAATCTGTACTACTGCGCAAATAGGCATGTCTCTTTAGGCAAAAAACTCATTTCTGACAAAGTTGCCCAAATGCATCTCAGAAGTGTGCAACTTGTTCCCTGAGTTAGAAAACGTCGAGAAACGGTCGTTTCTGCTAGCGCTGTGCTTCTACACATGTATTAGCTGAACGGTGAAAGCGCACAGTAATGCACTTTTCTCCCAGCAAATACACTGTTTCTAAGGAAATGGGAACACACTGCGGAGACACTTGTGGGAGCTACTGTGACTAAAACTGAGCTTCCCTACCCACAGGGAAGCAAGAGAAATGCTGATTTCATCAAGCCCAGTTACATACTCAGAATCTGTACTACTGCGCAAATAGGCATGTCTCTTTAGGCAAAAAACTCATTTCTGACAAAGTTGCCCAAATGCATCTCAGAAGTGTGCAACTTGTTCCCTGAGTTAGAAAACGTCGAGAAACGGTCGTTTCTGCTAGCGCTGTGCTTCTACACATGTATTTGCTGAACGGTGAAAGCGCACAGTAATGCGCTTTTCTCCCAGCAAATACACTGTGTCTAAGGAAATGGGAACACACTGAGGAGACACTTGTGGGAGCTACTGTGACTAAAACTGAGCTTCCCTACGCACAGGGAAGCAAGAGAAATGCTGATTTCATCAAGCCCAGTTACATACTCAGAATCTGTACTACTGCGCAAATAGGCATGTCTCTTTAGGCAAAAAACTCATTTCTGACAAAGTTGCCCAAATGCATCTCAGAAGTGTGCAACTTGTTCCCTGAGTTAGAAAACGTCGAGAAACGGTCGTTTCTGCTAGCGCTGTGCTTCTACACATGTATTAGCTGAACGGTGAAAGCGCACAGTAATGCACTTTTCTCCCAGCAAATACACTGTTTCTAAGGAAATGGGAACACACTGCGGAGACACTTGTGGGAGCTACTGTGACTAAAACTGAGCTTCCCTACCCACAGGGAAGCAAGAGAAATGCTGATTTCATCAAGCCCAGTTACATACTCAGAATCTGTACTACTGCGCAAATAGGCATGTCTCTTTAGGCAAAAAACTCATTTCTGACAAAGTTGCCCAAATGCATCTCAGAAGTGTGCAACTTGTTCCCTGAGTTAGAAAACGTCGAGAAACGGTCGTTTCTGCTAGCGCTGTGCTTCTACACATGTATTTGCTGAACGGTGAAAGCACACAGTAATGCGCTTTTCTCCCAGCAAATACACTGTGTCTAAGGAAATGGGAACACACTGAGGAGACACTTGTGGGAGCTACTGTGACTAAAACTGAGCTTCCCTACGCACAGGGAAGCAAGAGAAATGCTGATTTCATCAAGCCCAGTTACATACTCAGAATCTGTACTACTGCGCAAATAGGCATGTCTCTTTAGGCAAAAAACTCATTTCTGACAAAGTTGCCCAAATGCATCTCAGAAGTGTGCAACTTGTTCCCTGAGTTAGAAAACGTCGAGAAACGTTCGTTTCTGCTAGCGCTGTGCTTCTACACATGTATTTGCTGAACGGTGAAAGCGCACAGTAATGCACTTTTCTCCCAGCAAATACACTGTGTCTAAGGAAATGGGAACACACTGAGTAGACACTTGTGGGAGCTACTGTGACTAAAACTGAGCTTCCCTACACACAGGGAAGCAAGAGAAATGCTGATTTCATCAAGCCCAGTTACATACTCAGAATCTGTACTACTGGGCAAATAGGCATGTCTCTTTAGGCAAAAAACTCATTTCTGACAAAGTTGCCCAAATGCATCTCAGAAGTGTGCAACTTGTTCCCTGAGTTAGAAAACGTCGAGAAACGGTCGTTTCTGCTAGCGTTGTGCTTCTACACATGTATTTGCTGAACGGAGAAAGCACACAGTAATGCACATTTCTCCCAGCAAATACACTGTTTCTAAGGAAATGGGAACACACTGAGGAGACACTTGTGGGAGCTACTGTGACTAAAACTGAGCTTCCCTACGCACAGGGAAGCAAGAGAAATGCTGATTTCATCAAGCCCAGTTACATACTCAGAATCTGTACTACTGCGCAAATAGGCATGTCTCTTTAGGCAAAAAACTCATTTCTGACAAAGTTGCCCAAATGCATCTCAGAAGTGTGCAACCTGTACCCTGAGTTAGAAAACGTCGAGAAACTTTCGTTTCTGCTAGCGCTGTGCTTCTACACATGTATTTGCTGAACGGTGAAAGAGCACAGTAATGCACTTTTCTCCCAGCAAATACACTGTGTCTAAGGAAATGGGAACACACTGAGGAGACACTTGTGGGAGCTACTGTGACTAAAACTGAGCGTCCCTACACACAGGGAAGCAAGAGAAATGCTGATTTCATCAAGCCCAGTTACATACTCAGAATCTGTACTACTGGGCAAATAGGCATGTCTCTTTAGGCAAAAAACTCATTTTTGACAAAGTTGCCCAAATGCATCTCAGAAGTGTGCAACTTGTTCCCTGAGTTAGAAAACGTCGAGAAACGGTCGTTTCTGCTAGCGCTGTGCTTCTACACATGTATTTGCTGAACAGTGAAAGCGCACAGTAATGCACATTTCTCCCAGCAAATACACTGTGTCTAAGGAAATGGGAACACACTGAGGAGACACTTGTGGGAGCTACTGTGACTAAAACTGAGCTTCCCTACGCACAGGGAAGCAAGAGAAATGCTGATTTCATCAAGCCCAGTTACATACTCAGAATCTGTACTACTGGGCAAATAGGCATGTCTCTTTAGGCAAAAAAATCATTTCTGACAAAGTTGCCCAAATGCATCTCAGAAGTGTGCAACTTGTTCCCTGAGTTAGAAAACGTCGAGAAACGGTCGTTTCTGCTAGCGCTGTGCTTCTACACATGTATTTGCTGAACGGAGAAAGCACACAGTAATGCACATTTCTCCCAGCAAATACACTGTTTCTAAGGAAATGGGAACACACTGAGGAGACACTTGTGGGAGCTACTGTGACTAAAACTGAGCTTCCCTACGCACAGGGAAGCAAGAGAAATGCTGATTTCATCAAGCCCAGTTACATACTCAGAATCTGTACTACTGCGCAAATAGGCATGTCTCTTTAGGCAAAAAACTCATTTCTGACAAAGTTGCCCAAATGCATCTCAGAAGTGTGCAACTTGTTCCCTGAGTTAGAAAACGTCGAGAAACGGTCGTTTCTGCTAGCGCTGTGCTTCTACACATGTATTTGCTGAACAGTGAAAGCGCACAGTAATGCACATTTCTCCCAGCAAATACACTGTGTCTAAGGAAATGGGAACACACTGAGGAGACACTTGTGGGAGCTACTGTGACTAAAACTGAGCTTCCCTACGCACAGGGAAGCAAGAGAAATGCTGATTTCATCAAGCCCAGTTACATACTCAGAATCTGTACTACTGGGCAAATAGGCATGTCTCTTTAGGCAAAAAAATCATTTCTGACAAAGTTGCCCAAATGCATCTCAGAAGTGTGCAACTTGTTCCCTGAGTTAGAAAACGTCGAGAAACGGTCGTTTCTGCTAGCGCTGTGCTTCTACACATGTATTTGCTGAACGGAGAAAGCACACAGTAATGCACATTTCTCCCAGCAAATACACTGTTTCTAAGGAAATGGGAACACACTGAGGAGACACTTGTGGGAGCTACTGTGACTAAAACTGAGCTTCCCTACGCACAGGGAAGCAAGAGAAATGCTGATTTCATCAAGCCCAGTTACATACTCAGAATCTGTACTACTGCGCAAATAGGCATGTCTCTTTAGGCAAAAAACTCATTTCTGACAAAGTTGCCCAAATGCATCTCAGAAGTGTGCAACTTGTTCTCTGAGTTAGAAAACGTCGAGAAACGTTCGTTTCTGCTGGCGCTGTGCTTCTACACATGTATTTGCTGAACGGTGAAAGTGCACAGTAATGCACTTTTTTCCCAGCAAATACACTGTTTCTAAGGAAATGGGAACACACTGAGGAGACACTTGTGGGAGCTACTGTGACTAAAACTGAGCTTCCCTACGCACAGGGAAGCAAGAGAAATGATGATTTCATCAAGCCCAGTTACATACTCAGAATCTGTACTACTGCGCAAATAGGCATGTCTCTTTAGGCAAAAAACTCATTTCTGACAAAGTTGCCCAAATGCATCTCAGAAGTGTGCAACTTGTTCCCTGAGTTAGAAAACGTCGAGAAACGGTCGTTTCTGCTAGCGCTGTGCTTCTACACATGTATTTGCTGAACGGTGAAAGCGCACAGTAATGAACTTTTCTCCCAGCAAATACACTGTTTCTAAGGAAATGGGAACACACTGAGGAGACACTTGTGGGAGCTACTGTGACTAAAACTGAGCTTCCCTACGCACAGGGAAGCAAGAGAAATGCTGATTTCATCAAGCCCAGTTACATACTCAGAATCTGTACTACTGCGCAAATAGGCATGTCTCTTTAGGCAAAAAACTCATTTCTGACAAAGTTGCCCAAATGCATCTCAGAAGTGTGCAACTTGTTCCCTGAGTTAGAAAACGTCGAGAAACGGTCGTTTCTGCTAGCGCTGTGCTTCTACACATGTAATTGCTGAACGGTGAAAGCGCACAGTAATGCACTTTTCTCCCAGCAAATACACTGTTTCTAAGGAAATGGGAACACACTGCGGAGACACTTGTGGGAGCTACTGTGACTAAAACTGAGCTTCCCTACCCACAGGGAAGCAAGAGAAATGCTGATTTCATCAAGCCCAGTTACATACTCAGAATCTGTACTACTGCGCAAATAGGCATGTCTCTTTAGGCAAAAAACTCATTTCTGACAAAGTTGCCCAAATGCATCTCAGAAGTGTGCAACTTGTTCCCTGAGTTAGAAAACGTCGAGAAACGGTCGTTTCTGCTAGCGCTGTGCTTCTACACATGTATTTGCTGAACAGTGAAAGCGCACAGTAATGCACATTTCTCCCAGCAAATACACTGTGTCTAAGGAAATGGGAACACACTGAGGAGACACTTGTGGGAGCTACTGTGACTAAAACTGAGCTTCCCTACGCACAGGGAAGCAAGAGAAATGCTGATTTCATCAAGCCCAGTTACATACTCAGAATCTGTACTACTGGGCAAATAGGCATGTCTCTTTAGGCAAAAAAATCATTTCTGACAAAGTTGCCCAAATGCATCTCAGAAGTGTGCAACTTGTTCCCTGAGTTAGAAAACGTCGAGAAACGGTCGTTTCTGCTAGCGCTGTGCTTCTACACATGTATTTGCTGAACAGAGAAAGCACACAGTAATGCACATTTCTCCCAGCAAATACACTGTTTCTAAGGAAATGGGAACACACTGAGGAGACACTTGTGGGAGCTACTGTGACTAAAACTGAGCTTCCCTACGCACAGGGAAGCAAGAGAAATGCTGATTTCATCAAGCCCAGTTACATACTCAGAATCTGTACTACTGCGCAAATAGGCATGTCTCTTTAGGCAAAAAACTCATTTCTGACAAAGTTGCCCAAATGCATCTCAGAAGTGTGCAACTTGTTCTCTGAGTTAGAAAACGTCGAGAAACGTTCGTTTCTGCTGGCGCTGTGCTTCTACACATGTATTTGCTGAACGGTGAAAGTGCACAGTAATGCACTTTTTTCCCAGCAAATACACTGTTTCTAAGGAAATGGGAACACACTGAGGAGACACTTGTGGGAGCTACTGTGACTAAAACTGAGCTTCCCTACGCACAGGGAAGCAAGAGAAATGATGATTTCATCAAGCCCAGTTACATACTCAGAATCTGTACTACTGCGCAAATAGGCATGTCTCTTTAGGCAAAAAACTCATTTCTGACAAAGTTGCCCAAATGCATCTCAGAAGTGTGCAACTTGTTCCCTGAGTTAGAAAACGTCGAGAAACGGTCGTTTCTGCTAGCGCTGTGCTTCTACACATGTATTTGCTGAACGGTGAAAGCGCACAGTAATGAACTTTTCTCCCAGCAAATACACTGTTTCTAAGGAAATGGGAACACACTGAGGAGACACTTGTGGGAGCTACTGTGACTAAAACTGAGCTTCCCTACGCACAGGGAAGCAAGAGAAATGCTGATTTCATCAAGCCCAGTTACATACTCAGAATCTGTACTACTGCGCAAATAGGCATGTCTCTTTAGGCAAAAAACTCATTTCTGACAAAGTTGCCCAAATGCATCTCAGAAGTGTGCAACTTGTTCCCTGAGTTAGAAAACGTCGAGAAACGGTCGTTTCTGCTAGCGCTGTGCTTCTACACATGTAATTGCTGAACGGTGAAAGCGCACAGTAATGCACTTTTCTCCCAGCAAATACACTGTTTCTAAGGAAATGGGAACACACTGCGGAGACACTTGTGGGAGCTACTGTGACTAAAACTGAGCTTCCCTACCCACAGGGAAGCAAGAGAAATGCTGATTTCATCAAGCCCAGTTACATACTCAGAATCTGTACTACTGCGCAAATAGGCATGTCTCTTTAGGCAAAAAACTCATTTCTGACAAAGTTGCCCAAATGCATCTCAGAAGTGTGCAACTTGTTCCCTGAGTTAGAAAACGTCGAGAAACGGTCGTTTCTGCTAGCGCTGTGCTTCTACACATGTATTTGCTGAACAGTGAAAGCGCACAGTAATGCGCTTTTCTCCAAGCAAATACACTGTTTCTAAGGAAATGGGAACACACTGAGGAGACACTTGTGGGAGCTACTGTGACTAAAACTGAGCTTCCCTACGCACAGGGAAGCAAGAGAAATGCTGATTTCATGCAGCCCAGTTACATACTCAGAATCTGTACTACTGCGCAAATAGGCATGTCTCTGTAGGCAAAAAACTCATTTCTGACAACGTTGCCCAAATGCATCTCAGAAGTGTGCAACTTGTTCCCTGAGTTAGAAAACGTCGAGAAACGTTCGTTTCTGCTAGCGCTGTGCTTCTACACATGTATTTGCTGAACGGTGTAAGCGCACAGTAATGTACTTTTCTCCCAGCAAATACACTGTTTCTAAGGAAATGGGAACACACTGAGGAGACACTTGTGGGAGCTACTGTGACTAAAACTGAGCTTCCCTACGCACAGGGAAGCAAGAGAAATGCTGATTTCATCAAGCCCAGTTACATACTCAGAATCTGTACTACTGCGCAAATAGGCATGTCTCTTTAGGCAAAAAACTCATTTCTGACAAAGTTGCCCAAATGCATCTCAGAAGTGTGCAACTTGTTCCCTGAGTTAGAAAACGTCGAGAAACGGTCGTTTCTGCTAGCGCTGTGCTTCTACACATGTATTTGCTGAACGGTGAAAGCGCACAGTAATGAACTTTTCTCCCAGCAAATACACTGTTTCTAAGGAAATGGGAACACACTGAGGAGACACTTGTGGGAGCTACTGTGACTAAAACTGAGCTTCCCTACGCACAGGGAAGCAAGAGAAATGCTGATTTCATCAAGCCCAGTTACATACTCAGAATCTGTACTACTGCGCAAATAGGCATGTCTCTTTAGGCAAAAAACTCATTTCTGACAAAGTTGCCCAAATGCATCTCAGAAGTGTGCAACTTGTTCCCTGAGTTAGAAAACGTCGAGAAACGGTCGTTTCTGCTAGCGCTGTGCTTCTACACATGTAATTGCTGAACGGTGAAAGCGCACAGTAATGCACTTTTCTCCCAGCAAATACACTGTTTCTAAGGAAATGGGAACACACTGCGGAGACACTTGTGGGAGCTACTGTGACTAAAACTGAGCTTCCCTACCCACAGGGAAGCAAGAGAAATGCTGATTTCATCAAGCCCAGTTACATACTCAGAATCTGTACTACTGCGCAAATAGGCATGTCTCTTTAGGCAAAAAACTCATTTCTGACAAAGTTGCCCAAATGCATCTCAGAAGTGTGCAACTTGTTCCCTGAGTTAGAAAACGTCGAGAAACGGTCGTTTCTGCTAGCGCTGTGCTTCTACACATGTATTTGCTGAACAGTGAAAGCGCACAGTAATGCGCTTTTCTCCAAGCAAATACACTGTTTCTAAGGAAATGGGAACACACTGAGGAGACACTTGTGGGAGCTACTGTGACTAAAACAGAGCTTCCCTACGCACAGGGAAGCAAGAGAAATGCTGATTTCATGCAGCCCAGTTACATACTCAGAATCTGTACTACTGCGCAAATAGGCATGTCTCTGTAGGCAAAAAACTCATTTCTGACAACGTTGCCCAAATGCATCTCAGAAGTGTGCAACTTGTTCCCTGAGTTAGAAAACGTCGAGAAACGTTCGTTTCTGCTAGCGCTGTGCTTCTACACATGTATTTGTTGAACGGTGTAAGCGCACAGTAATGTACTTTTCTCCCAGCAAATACACTGTTTCTAAGGAAATGGGAACACACTGAGGAGACACTTGTGGGAGCTACTGTGACTAAAACTGAGCTTCCCTACGCACAGGGAAGCAAGAGAAATGCTGATTTCATCAAGCCCAGTTACATACTCAGAATCTGTACTACTGCGCAAATAGGCATGTCTCTGTAGGCAAAAACCTCATTTCTGACAAAGTTGCCCAAATGCATCTCAGAAGTGTGCAACCTGTACCCTGAGTTAGAAAACGTCGAGAAACGGTCGTTTCTGCTAGCGCTGTGCTTCTACACATGTATTTGCTGAACGGTGAAAGCGCAGAGTAATGCACTTTTCTCCGAGCAAATACACTGTGTCTAAGGAAATGGGAACACACTGAGGAGACACTTGTGGGAGCTACTGTGACTAAAACTGAGCTTCCCTACACACAGGGAAGCAAGAGAAATGCTGATTTCATCAAGCCCAGTTACATACTCAGAATCTGTACTACTGAGCAAATAGGCATGTCTCTTTAGGCAAAAAACTCATTTTTGACAAAGTTGCCCAAATGCATCTCAGAAGTGTGCAACTTGTTCCCTGAGTTAGAAAACGTCGAGAAACGTTCGTTTCTGCTAGCGCTGTGCTTCTACACATGTATTTGCTGAACCGAGAAAGCACACAGTAATGCACATTTCTCCCAGCAAATACACTGTTTCTAAGGAAATGGGAACACACTGAGGAGACACTTGTGGGAGCTACTGTGACTAAAACTGAGCTTCCCTACGCACAGGGAAGCAAGAGAAATGCTGATTTCATCAAGCCCAGTTACATACTCAGAATCTGTACTACTGCGCAAATAGGCATGTCTCTTTAGGCAAAAAACTCATTTCTGACAAAGTTGCCCAAATGCATCTCAGAAGTGTGCAACTTGTTCCCTGAGTTAGAAAACGTCGAGAAACGTTCGTTTCTGCTGGCGCTGTGCTTCTACACATGTATTTGCTGAACGGTGAAAGTGCACAGTAATGCACTTTTCTCCCAGCAAATACACTGTTTCTAAGGAAATGGGAACACACTGAGGAGACACTTGTGGGAGCTACTGTGACTAAAACTGAGCTTCCCTACGCACAGGGAAGCAAGAGAAATGCTGATTTCATCAAGCCCAGTTACATACTCAGAATCTGTACTACTGCGCAAATAGGCATGTCTCTTTAGGCAAAAAACTCATTTCTGACAAAGTTGCCTAAATGCATCTCAGAAGTGTGCAACTTGTTCCCTGAGTTAGAAAACGTCGAGAAACGGTCGTTTCTGCTAGCGCTGTGCTTCTACACATGTATTTGCTGAACGGTGAAAGCGCACAGTAATGCACTTTTCTCCCAGCAAATACACTGTTTCTAAGGAAATGGGAACACACTGAGGAGACACATGTGGGAGTTACTGTGACTAAAACTGAGCTTCCCTACGCACAGGGAAGCAAGAGAAATGCTGATTTCATCAAGCCCAGTTACATACTCAGAATCTGTACTACTGCGCAAATAGGCATGTCTCTTTAGGCAAAAAACTCATTTCTGACAAAGTTGCCCAAATGCATCTCAGAACTGTGCAACTTGTTCCCTGAGTTAGAAAACGTCGAGAAACGGTCGTTTCTGCTAGCCCTGTGCTTCTACACATGTATTTGCTGAACGGTGAAAGCGCACAGTAATGCACTTTTCTCCCAGCAAATACACTGTTTCTAAGGAAATGGGAACACACTGCGGAGACACTTGTGGGAGCTACTGTTTCTAAAACTGAGCTTCCCTACCCACAGGGAAGCAAGAGAAATGCTGATTTCATCAAGCCCAGTTACATACTCAGAATCTGTACTACTGCGCAAATAGGCATGTCTCTTTAGGCAAAAAACTCATTTCTGACAAAGTTGCCCAAATGCATCTCAGAAGTGTGCAACTTGTTCCCTGAGTTAGAAAACGTCGAGAAACGGTCGTTTCTGCTAGCGCTGTGCTTCTACACATGTATTTGCTGAACAGTGAAAGCGCACAGTAATGCACTTTTCTCCCAGCAAATACACTGTGTCTAAGGAAATGGGAACACACTGAGGAGACACTTGTGGGAGCTACTGTGACTAAAACTGAGCTTCCCTACACACAGGGAAGCAAGAGAAATGCTGATTTCATCAAGCCCAGTTACATACTCAGAATCTGTACTACTGGGCAAATAGGCATGTCTCTTTAGGCAAAAAACTCATTTTTGACAAAGTTGCCCATATGCATCTCAGAAGTGTGCAACTTGTTCCCTGAGTTAGAAAACGTCGAGAAACGGTCGTTTCTGCTAGCGCTGTGCTTCTACACATGTATTTGCTGAACGGAGAAAGCGCACAGTAATGCACATTTCTCCCAGCAAATACACTGTTTCTAAGGAAATGGGAACACACTGAGGAGACACTTGTGGGAGCTACTGTGACTAAAACTGAGCTTCCGTACGCACAGGGAAGCAAGAGAAATGCTGATTTCATCAAGCCCAGTTACATACTCAGAATCTGTACTACTGCGCAAATAGGCATGTCTCTTTAGGCAAAAAACTCATTTCTGACAAAGTTGCCCTAATGCATCTCAGAAGTGTGCAACTTGTTCCCTGAGTTAGAAAACGTCGAGAAACGTTCGTTTCTGCTGGCGCTGTGCTTCTACACATGTATTTGCTGAACGGTGAAAGCGCACAGTAATGCACTTTTCTCCCAGCAAATACACTGTTTCTAAGGAAATGGGAACACACTGAGGAGACACTTGTGGGAGCTACTGTGACTAAAACTGAGCTTCCCTACGCACAGGGAAGCAAGAGAAATGCTGATTTCATCAAGCCCAGTTACATACTCAGAATCTGTACTACTGCGAAAATAGGCATGTATCTTTAGGCAAAAAACTCATTTCTGACAAAGTTGCCCAAATGCATCTCAGAACTGTGCAACTTGTTCCCTGAGTTAGAAAACGTCGAGAAACGTTCGTTTCTGCTAGCGCTGTGCTTCTACACATGTATTTGCTGAACGGTGAAAGCGCACAGTAATGCACTTTTCTCCCAGCAAATACACTGTTTCTAAGGAAATGGGAACACACTGAGGAGACACTTGTGGGAGCTACTGTGACTAAACCTGAGCTTGCCTACCCACAGGGAAGCAAGAGAAATGCTGATTTCATCAAGCACAGTTACATACTCAGAATCTGTAGTACTGCGCAAATAGGCATGTCTCTTTAGGCAAAAAACTCATTTCTGACAAAGTTGCCCAAATGCATCTCAGAAGTGTGCAACTTGTTCCCTGAGTTAGAAAACGTCGAGAAACGGTCGTTTCTGCTAGCGCTGTGCTTCTACACATGTATTTGCTGAACGGTGAAAGCGCACAGTAATGCACTTTTCTCCCAGCAAACACACTGTTTCTAAGGAAATGGGAACACACTGAGGAGACACTTGTGGGAGCTACTGTGACTAAAACTGAGCTTCCCTACGCACAGGGAAGCAAGAGAAATGCTGATTTCATCAAGCCCAGTTACATACTCAGAATCTGTACTACTGCGCCAATAGGCATGTCTCTTTAGGCAAAACACTCATTTCTGACAAAGTTGCCCAAATGCATCTCAGAAGTGTGCAACTAGTTCCCTGAGTTAGAAAAAGTCGAGAAACTGTCGTTTCTGCTAGCGCTGTGCTTCTACACATGTATTTGCTGAACGGTGAAAGCGCACAGTAATGCACTTTTCTCCCAGCAAATACACTGTTTCTAAGGAAATGGAAACACACTGAGGCGACACTTGTGGGAGCTACTGTGACAAAAACTGAGCTTCCCTACGCACAGGGAAGCAAGAGAAATGCTGATTTCATCAAGCCCAGTTACATACTCAGAATCTGTACTAATGCGCAATTAGGCATGTCTCTGTAGGCAAAAAACTCATTTCTGACAAAGTTGCCCAAATGCATCTCAGAAGTGTGCATCTTGTTCCCTGAGTTAGAAAACGTCGAGAAACGGTCGTTTCTGCTAGCGCTGTGCTTCTACACATGTATTTGCTGAACGGTGAAAGCGCACAGTAATGCACTTTGTTCCCAGCAAATACACTGTTTCTAAGGAAATGGGAACACACTGAGGAGACACTTGTGGGAGCTACTGTGACTAAAACTGAGCTTGCCTACGCACAGGGAAGCAAGAGAAATGCTGATTTCATCAAGCCCAGTTACATACTCAGAATCTGTACTACTGCACAAATAGGCATGTCTCTTTAGGCAAAAAACTCATTTCTGACAAAGTTGCCCAAATGCATCTCAGAAGTGTGCAACTTGTTCCCTGAGTTAGAAAGCGTCGAGAAACGTTCGTTTCTGCTAGCGCTGTGCTTCTACACATGTATTTGCTGAACGGTGAAAGCGCACAGTAATGCACTTTTCTCCCAGCAAATACACTGTTTCTAAGGAAATGGGAACACACTGAGGAGACACTTGTGGGAGCTACTGTGACTAAAACTGAGCTTCCCTACGCACAGGGAAGCAAGAGAAATGCTGATTTCATCAAGCCCAGTTACATATTCAGAATCTGTACTACTGCGCAAATAGGCATGTCTCTGTAGGCAAAATACTCATTTCTGACAATGTTGCCCAAATGCATCTCAGAAGTGTGCAACTTGTTCCCTTAGTTAGAAAACGTCGAGAAACGGTCGTTTCTGCAAGCGCTGTGCTTCTACACATGTATTTGCTGAACGGTGAAAGCCACAGTAATGCACTTTTCTCCCAGCAAATACACTGTTTCTAAGGAAATGGGAACACACTGAGGAGACACTAGTGGGAGCTACTGTGACTAAAACTGATCTTACCTACGCAAAGGGAAACAAGAGAAATGCTGATTTCATCAAGCCCAGTTACATACTCAGAATCTGTACTACTGCGCAAATAGGCATGTCTCTGTAGGCAAAAAACTCATTTCTGACAAAGTTGCCCAAATGCATCTCAGAAGTGTGCAACTTGTTCCCTGAGTTAGAATACGTCGAGAAATGTTCGATTCTGCTAGCGCTGTGCTTCTACACATGTATTTGCTGAACGGTGAAAGTGCACAGTAATGCACTTTTCTTCCAGCAAATACACTGTTTCTAAGGAAATGGGAACACACTGAGGAGACACTTGTGGGAGCTACTGTGACTAAAACTGAGCTTCCCTACGCACAGGGAAGCAAGAGAAATGCTGATTTCATCCAGCCCAGTTACATACTCAGAATCTCTACTGCTGCGCAAATAGGCAACTCTGTAGGCAAAAAACTCATTTCTGACAAAGTTGCCCAAATGCATCTCAGAAGTGTGCAACTAGTTCTCTGAGTTAGAAAACGTCGAGAAACGGTCTTTTCTGCAAGCGCTGTGCTTCTACACATGTACTTGCTGAACGATGAAAGCGCACAGTAATGCACTTTTCTCCCAGAAAATACACTGTTTCTAAGAAAATGGGAACACACTGAGGAGACAAATGTGGGTACTACTGTGACTAAAACTGAGCTTCCCTACGCACAGGGAAGAAAGAGAAATGCTGATTTCATCAAGCCCAGTTACATACTCAGAATCTGTACTACTGCATAAATAGGCATGTCTCTGTAGGCAAAAAACTCATTTCTGACAAAGTTGCCCAA
This sequence comes from Acomys minous, assembly GCF_964271855.1. Classification (NCBI taxonomy): domain Eukaryota; kingdom Metazoa; phylum Chordata; class Mammalia; order Rodentia; family Muridae; genus Acomys; species Acomys minous. The sequence goes on from NW_028182180.1 coordinate 1,406,761, forward strand.
ATGCATCTCAGAAGTGTGCAACTTGTTCCCTGAGTTAGAAAACGTCGAGAAACGGTCGTTTCTGCTAGCGCTGTGCTTCTACACATGTATTTGCTGAACGGTGAAAGCGCACAGTAATGCACTTTTCTCCCAGCAAATACACTGTGTCTAAGGAAATGGCAACACACTGAGGAGACACTTGTGGGAGCTACTGTGACTAAAACTGAGCTTCCCTACGCACAGGGAAGCAAGAGAAATGCTGATTTCATCAAGCCCAGTTACATACTCAGAATCTGTACTACTGCGCAAATAGGCATGTCTCTTTAGGCAAAAAACTCATTTCTGACAAAGTTGCCAAATGCATCTTAGAAGTGTGCAACTTGTTCCCTGAGTTAGAAAACGTCGAGAAACGTTCTTTTCTGCTAGTGCTGTGCATCTACACATGTACTAGTTGAACGGTGAAAGCGCACAGTAATGCACTTTTCTCCCAGCAAATACACTGTGTCTAAGGAAATGGGAACACACTGAGGAGACACTTGTGGGAGCTACTGTAACTAAAACTGAGCTTCCCTACACACAGGAAAGCAAGAGAAATGCTGATTTCATCAAGCTCAGTTACATACTCAGAATCTGTACTACTGCGCAAATAGGCATGTCTCTTTAGGCAAAAAACTCATTTCTGACAAAGTTGCCCAAATGCATCTCAGAAGTGTGCAACTTGTTCCCTGAGTTAGAAAACGTCGAGAAACGTTCGTTTCTGCTAGCGCTGTGCTTCTACACATGTATTTGCTGAACGGTGAAAGCGCACAGTAATGCACTTTTCTCCCAGCAAATACACTGTTTCTAAGGAAATGGCAACACACTGAGGAGACACTTGTGGGAGCTACTGTGACTAAAACTGAGCTTCCCGACGCACAGGGAAGCAAGAGAAATGCTGATTTCATCAAGCCCAGTTACATACTCAGAATCTGTACTACTGCGCAAATAGGCATGTCTCTTTAGGCAAAAAACTCATTTCTGACAAAGTTGTCCAAATGCATCTCAGAAGTGTGCAACTTGTTCCCTGAGTTAGAAAACGTCGAGAAACGTTCTTTTCTGCTAGCGCTGTGCATCTACACATATACTAGCTGAACGGTGAAAGCGCACAGTAATGCACTTTTCTCCCAGCAAATACACTGTTTCTAAGGAAATGGGAACACACTGAGGAGACACTTGTGGGAGCTACTGTGACTAAAACTGAGCTTCCCTACACACAGGGAAGCAAGAGAAATGCTGATTTCATCAAGCCCAGTTACATTCTCAGAATCTGTACTACTGCGCAAATAGGCATGTCTCTGTAGGCAAAAAACTGATTTCTGAAAAAGTTGACCAAATGCATCTCAGAAGTGTGCAACTTGTTCCCTGAGTTAGAAAACGTCGAGAAACGGTCGTTTCTGCTAGCGCTGTGCTTCTACACATGTATTTGCTGAACGGAGAAAGCGCACAGTAATGCACTTTTCTCCCAGCAAATACACTGTTTCTAAGGAAATGGGAACACACTGCGGAGACAATTGTGGGAGCTACTGTGACTAAAACTGAGCTTCCCTACGAACAGGGAAGCAAGAGAAATGCTGATTTCATCAAGCCCAGTTACATACTCAGAATCTGTACTACTGCGCAAATAGGCATGTCTCTGTAGGCAAAAAAACTCATTTTTGAGAAAGTTACCCAAATGCATCTCAAAAGTGTGCACCTTGTTCCCTGAGTTAGAAAACGTTGAGAAACGGTCGTTACTGCTAGCGATGTGCTTCTACACACGTATTTGCTGAACGGTGAAAACGCACAGTAATGCACTTTTCTCCCAGCAAATACACTGTTTCTAAGGAAATGGGAACACACTGAGGAGACACTTGTGGGAGCTACTGTGACTAAAACTGAGCTTCCCTACGCACAGGGAAGCAAGAGAAATGTTGATTTCATCCAGCCCAGTTACATACTCAGAATCTCTACTACTGCGCAAATAGGCAAGTCTGTAGGCAAAAAACTCATTTCTGACAAAGTTGCCCAAATGCATCTCAGAAGTGTGCAACTAGTTCTCTGAGTTAGAAAACTTCGAGAAACGGTCTTTTCTGCAAGCGCTGTGCTTCTACACATGTACTTGCTGAACGATGAATGCGCACAGTAATGCACTTTTCTCCCAGCAAATACACTGTTTCTAAGGAAATGGGAACACACTGAGGAGACACTTGTGGGAGCTACTGTGACTAAAACTGAGCTTCCCTACACACAGGAAAGCAAGAGAAATGCTGATTTCATCAAGCTCAGTTACATACTCAGAATCTGTACTACTGCGCAAATAGGCATGTCTCTTTAGGCAAAAAACTCATTTCTGACAAAGTTGCCCAAATGCATCTCAGAAGTGTGCAACTTGTTCCCTGAGTTAGAAAACGTCGAGAAACTGTCGTTTCTGCCAGCGCTGTGCTTCTACACATGTGTTTGCTGACCGGAGAAAGCGCACAGTAATGCATTTTTCTCCCAGCAAATACACTGTTTCTAAGGAAATGGGAACACACTGAGGAGACACTTGTGGGAGCTACTGTGACTAAAACTGAGCTTCCCTACGCACAGGGAAGCAAGAGAAATGCTGATTTCATCAAGCCCATTTACATACTCAGAATCTGTACTACTGTGCAAATAGGCATGTCTCTTTAGGCAAAAAACTCATTTCTGACAAAGTTGCCCAAATGCATCTCAGAAGTGTGCAACTTGTTCCCTGAGTTAGAAAACGTCGAGAAACGTTCGTTTCTGCTAGCGCTGTGCTTCTACACATGTATTTGCTGAACGGTGAAAGCGCACAGTAATGCACTTTTCTCCCAGCAAATACACTGTTTCTAAGGAAATGGGAACACACTGAGGAGACACTTGTGGGAGCTACTGTGACTAAAACTGAGCTTCCCTACGCACAGGGAAGCAAGAGAAATGCTGATTTCATCAAGCCCAATTACATACTCAGAATCTGTACTACTGCGCAAATAGGCATGTCTCTTTAGACAAAAAACTCATTTCTGACAAAGTTGCCAAATGCATCTCAGAAGTGTGCAACTTGTTCCCTGAGTTAGAAAACGTCGAGAAATGTTCTTTTCTGCTAGCGCTGTGCATCTACACATGTACTAGCTGAACGGTGAAAGCGCACAGTAATGCACTTTTCTCCCAGCAAATACACTGTTTCTAAGGAAATGGGAATACACTGAGGAGATACTTGTGGGAGCTACTGTGACTAAAACTGAGCTTCCCTACACACAGGGAAGCAAGAGAAATGCTGATTTCATCAAGCCCAGTTACATTCTCAGAATCTGTACTACGGCGCAAATAGGCATGTCTCTGTAGGCAAAAAACTCATTTCTGACAAAGTTGCCCAAATGCATCTCAGAAGTGTGCAACCTGTTCCCTGACATAGAAACGTCGAGAAACGGTCGTTTCTGCTAGCGCTGTGCTTCTACACATGTATTTGGTGAACGGTGAAAGCGCACAGTAATGCACTTTTCTCCCAGCAAATACACTGTGTCTAAGGAAATGGGAACACACTGAGGAGAAACTTGTGGGAGCTACTGTGATTAAAACTGAGCTTCCCTACACACAGGGAAGCAAGAGAAATGCTGATTTCATCAAGCCCAGTTACATACTCAGAATCTGTACTACTGCGCAAATAGGCATGTCTCTTTAGGCAAAAAACTCATTTCTGACAAAGTTGCCCAAATGCATCTCAGAAGTGTGCAACTTGTTCCCTGAGTTAGAAAACGTCGAGAAACGTTCTTTTCTGCTAGCGCTGTGCATCTACACATGTACTAGCTGAACGGTGAAAGCGCACAGTAATGCACTTTTCTCCCAGCAAATACACTGTTTCTAAGGAAATGGGAACACACTGAGGAGACACTTGTGGGAGCTACTGTGACTAAAACTGAGCTTCCCTACACACAGGAAAGCAAGAGAAATGCTGATTTCATCAAGCTCAGTTACATACTCAGAATCTGTACTACTGCGCAAATAGGCATGTCTCTTTAGGCAAAAAACTCATTTCTGACAAAGTTGCCCAAATGCATCTCAGAAGTGTGCAACTAGTTCTCTGAGTTAGAAAACTTCGAGAAACGGTCTTTTCTGCAAGCGCTTTGCTTCTACACATGTACTTGCTGAACGATGAATGCGCACAGTAATGCACTTTTCTCCCAGCAAATACACTGTTTCTAAGGAAATGGGAACACACTGAGGAGACACTTGTGGGAGCTACTGTGACTAAAACTGAGCTTCCCTACACACAGGAAAGCAAGAGAAATGCTGATTTCATCAAGCTCAGTTACATACTCAGAATCTGTACTACTGCGCAAATAGGCATGTCTCTTTAGGCAAAAAACTCATTTCTGACAAAGTTGCCCAAATGCATCTCAGAAGTGTGCAACTTGTTCCCTGAGTTAGAAAACGTCGAGAAACTGTCGTTTCTGCCAGCGCTGTGCTTCTACACATGTATTTGCTGAACGGTGAAAGCGCACAGTAATGCACTTTTCTCCCAGCAAATACACTGTTTCTAAGGAAATGGGAACACACTGAGGAGACACTTGTGGGAGCTACTGTGACTAAAACTGAGCTTCCCTACGCACAGGGAAGCAAGAGAAATGCTGATTTCATCAAGCCCAATTACATACTCAGAATCTGTACTACTGCGCAAATAGGCATGTCTCTTTAGGCAAAAAACTCATTTCTGACAAAATTGCCAAATGCATCTCAGAAGTGTGCAACTTGTTCCCTGAGTTAGAAAACGTCGAGAAATGTTCTTTTCTGCTAGCGCTGTGCATCTACACATGTACTAGCTGAACGGTGAAAGCGCACAGTAATGCACTTTTCTCCCAGCAAATACACTGTTTCTAAGGAAATGGGAATACACTGAGGAGACACTTGTGGGAGCTACTGTGACTAAAACTGAGCTTCCCTACACACAGGGAAGCAAGAGAAATGCTGATTTCATCAAGCCCAGTTACATTCTCAGAATCTGTACTACCGCGCAAATAGGCATGTCTCTGTAGGCAAAAAACTCATTTCTGACAAAGTTGCCCAAATGCATCTCAGAAGTGTGCAACCTGTTCCCTGAGATAGAAAACGTCGAGAAACGGTCGTTTCTGCTAGCGCTGTGCTTCTACACATGTATTTGGTGAACGGTGAAAGCGCACAGTAATGCACTTTTCTCCCAGCAAATACACTGTGTCTAAGGAAATGGGAACACACTGAGGAGAAACTTGTGGGAGCTACTGTGACTAAAACTGAGCTTCCCTACACACAGGGAAGCAAGAGAAATGCTGATTTCATCAAGCCCAGTTACATACTCAGAATCTGTACTACTGCGCAAATAGGCATGTCTCTTTAGGCAAAAAACTCATTTCTGACAAAGTTGCCCAAATGCATCTCAGAAGTGTGCAACTTGTTCCCTGAGTTAGAAAACGTCGAGAAACGGTCGTTTCTGCTAGCGCTGTGCTTCTACACATGTACTTGCTGAACGGAGAAAGCGCACAGTAATGCACTTTTCTCCCAGCAAATACACTGTTTCTAAGGAAATGGGAACACACTGAGGAGACACTTGTGGGTGCTACTGTGACTAAAACTGAGCTTCCCTACGCACAAGGAAGCAAGAGAAATGCTGATTTCATCAAGCTCAGTTACATAATCAGAATCTGTACTACTGCGCAAATAGGCATGTCTCTGTAGGCAAAAAACTCATTTCTGACAAAGTTGCCCAAATGCATCTCAGAAGTGTGCAACTTGTTCCCTGAGTTAGAAAACGTCGAGAAACGTTCGTTTCTGCTAGCGCTGTGCTTCTACACATGTATTTGCTGAACGGTGAAAGCGCACAGTAATGCACTTTTCTCCCAGCAAATACACTGTTTCTAAGGAAATGGGAACACACTGAGGAGACACTTGTGGGAGCTACTGTGACTAAAACTGAGCTTCCCTACACACAGGAAAGCAAGAGAAATGCTGATTTCATCAAGCTCAGTTACATACTCAGAATCTGTACTACTGCGCAAATAGGCACGTCTCTTTAGGCAAAAAACTCATTTCTGACAAAGTTGCCCAAATGCATCTCAGAAGTGTGCAACTTGTTCCCTGAGTTAGAAAACGTCGAGAAACTGTCGTTTCTGCCAGCGCTGTGCTTCTACACATGTATTTGCTGACCGGAGAAAGCGCACAGTAATGCATTTTTCTCCCAGCAAATACACTGTTTCTAAGGAAATGGGAACACACTGAGGAGACACTTGTGGGAGCTACTGTGACTAAAACTGAGCTTCCCTACGCACAGGGAAGCAAGAGAAATGCTGATTTCATCAAGCCCATTTACATACTCAGAATCTGTACTACTGTGCAAATAGGCATGTCTCTTTAGGCAAAAAACTCATTTCTGACAAAGTTGCCCAAATGCATCTCAGAAGTGTGCAACTTGTTCCCTGAGTTAGAAAACGTCGAGAAACGTTCGTTTCTGCTAGCGCTGTGCTTCTACACATGTATTTGCTGAACGGTGAAAGCGCACAGTAATGCACTTTTCTCCCAGCAAATACACTGTTTCTAAGGAAATGGGAACACACTGAGGAGACACTTGTGGGAGCTACTGTGACTAAAACTGAGCTTCCCTACGCACAGGGAAGCAAGAGAAATGCTGATTTCATCAAGCCCAATTACATACTCAGAATCTGTACTACTGCGCAAATAGGCATGTCTCTTTAGACAAAAAACTCATTTCTGACAAAGTTGCCAAATGCATCTCAGAAGTGTGCAACTTGTTCCCTGAGTTAGAAAACGTCGAGAAATGTTCTTTTCTGCTAGCGCTGTGCATCTACACATGTACTAGCTGAACGGTGAAAGCGCACAGTAATGCACTTTTCTCCCAGCAAATACACTGTTTCTAAGGAAATGGGAATACACTGAGGAGATACTTGTGGGAGCTACTGTGACTAAAACTGAGCTTCCCTACACACAGGGAAGCAAGAGAAATGCTGATTTCATCAAGCCCAGTTACATTCTCAGAATCTGTACTACGGCGCAAATAGGCATGTCTCTGTAGGCAAAAAACTCATTTCTGACAAAGTTGCCCAAATGCATCTCAGAAGTGTGCAACCTGTTCCCTGACATAGAAACGTCGAGAAACGGTCGTTTCTGCTAGCGCTGTGCTTCTACACATGTATTTGGTGAACGGTGAAAGCGCACAGTAATGCACTTTTCTCCCAGCAAATACACTGTGTCTAAGGAAATGGGAACACACTGAGGAGAAACTTGTGGGAGCTACTGTGACTAAAACTGAGCTTCCCTACACACAGGGAAGCAAGAGAAATGCTGATTTCATCAAGCCCAGTTACATACTCAGAATCTGTACTACTGCGCAAATAGGCATGTCTGTTTAGGCAAAAAACTCATTTCTGACAAAGTTGCCCAAATGCATCTCAGAAGTGTGCAACTTGTTCCCTGAGTTAGAAAACGTCGAGAAACTTTCGTTTCTGCTAGCGCTGTGCTTCTACACATGTATTTGCTGAACGGTGAAAGCGCACAGTAATGCACTTTTCTCCCAGCAAATACACTGTTTCTAAGGAAATGGCAACACACTGAGGAGACACTTGTGGGAGCTACTGTGACTAAAACTGAGCTTCCCTACGCACAGGGAAGCAAGAGAAATGCTGATTTCATCAAGCCCAGTTACATACTCAGAATCTGTACTACTGCGCAAATAGGCATGTCTCTGTAGGCAAAAAACTCATTTCTGACAAAGTTGCCCAAATGCATCTCAGAAGTGTGCAACTTGTTCCCTGAGTTAGAAAACGTCGAGAAACGGTCGTTTCTGCTAGCGCTGTGCTTCTACACATGTATTTGCTGAGCGGTGAAAGCGAACAGTAATGCATTTTTCTCCCAGCAAATACACTGTTTCTAAGGAATTGGGAACACACTGAGGAGACACTTGTGGGAGCTACTGTGACTAAAACTGAGCTTCCCTACGCACAGGGAAGCAAGAGAAATGCTGATTTCATCAAGCCCAGTTACATACTCAGAATCTGTACTACTGCGCAAATAGGCATGTCTCTTTAGGCAAAAAACTCATTTCTGACAAAGTTGCCCAAATGCATCTCAGAAGTGCGCAACTTGTTCCCTGAGTTAGAAAACGTCGAGAAAGGGTCATATCTGCTAACGCTGTGCTTCTACACATGTATTTGCTGAACGGTGAAAGCGCACAGTAATGCACTTTTCTCCCAGCAAATACACTGTTTCTAAGGAAATGGGAACACACTGAGGAGACACTTGTGGGAGCTACTGTGACTAAAACTGAGCTTCCCTACGCACAGGGAAGCAAGAGAAATGCTGATTTCATCAAGCCCAGTTACATACTCAGACTCTGTACTACTGCGCAAATAGGCATGTCTCTTTAGGCAAAAAACTCATTTCTGACAAAGTTGCCCAAATGCATCTCAGAAGTTTGCAACGTGTTCCCTGAGTTAGAAAACGTCGAGAAACGGTCGTTTCTGCTAGCACTGTGCTTCTACACATGTATTTGCTGAGCGGTGAAAGCGCACAGTAATGCACTTTCTCCCAGCAAATACACTGTTTCTAAGGAAATGGGAACACACTGAGGAGACACTTGTCGGAGCTACTGTGACTAAAACTGAGCTTCCCTACGCACAGGGAAACAAGAGAAATGCTGATTTCATCAAGCCCAGTTACATACTCAGAATCTGTACTACTGCGCAAATAGGCATGTCTCTTTAGGCAAAAAACTCATTTCTGACAAAGTTGCCCAAATGCATCTCAGAAGTGTGCAACTTGTTCCCTGAGTTAGAAAACGTCGAGAAACGTTCGTTTCTGCTAGCGCTGTGCTTCTACACATGTATTTGCTGAACGGTGAAAGCGCACAGTAATGCACTTTTCTCCCAGCAAATACACTGATTCTAAGGAAATGGGAACACACTGAGGGGACACTTGTGGGAGCTACTGTGACTAAAACTGAGCTTCCCTACGCACAGGGAAGCAAGAGAAATGCTGATTTCATCCAGCCCAGTTACATACTCAGAATCTGTACTACTGCGCAAATAGGCATGTCTCTTTAGGCAAAAAACTCATTTCTGACAAAGTTGCCCAAATGCATCTCAGAAGTGTGCAACTTGTTCCCTGAGTTAGAAAACGTCAAGAAACGGTCGTTTCTGCTAGCGCTGTGCTTCTACACATGTATTGGCTGAACGGTGAAAGCGCAGAGTAATGCACTTTTTTACCAGCAAATACACTGTGTCTAAGGAAATGGGAACACACTGAGGAGACACTTGTGGGAGCTACTGTGACTAAAACTGAGCTTCCCTACGCACAGGGAAGCAAGAGTAATGCTGATTTCATCAAGCCCAGTTACATACTCAGAATCTGTACTACTGCGCAAATAGGCATGTCTCTTTAGGCAAAAAACTCATTTCTGACAAAGTTGCCCAAATGCATCTCAGAAGTGTGCAACGTGTTCCCTGAGTTAGAAAACGTTGAGAAACGGTCGTTTCTGCTAGCACTGTGCTTCTACACATGTATTTGCTGAGCGGTGAAAGCACACAGTAATGCACTTTCTCCCAGCAAATACACTGTTTCTAAGGAAATGGGAACACACTGAGGAGACACTTGTGGGAGCTACTGTGACTAAAACTGAGCTTCCCTACGCACAGGGAAGCAAGAGAAATGCTGATTTCATCAAGCCCAGTTACATACTCAGAATCTGTACTACTGCGCAAATAGGCATGTCTCTTTAGGCAAAAAACTCATTTCTGACAAAGTTGCCCAAATGCATCTCAGAAGTGTGCAACTTGTTCCCTGAGTTAGAAAACGTCGAGAAACGGTCATTTCTGCTAGCGCTGTGCTTCTACACATGTATGTGCTGAACGGTGAAAGCGCACAGTAATGCACTTTTCTCCCAGCAAATACACTGTTTCTAAGGAAATGGGAACACACTGAGGATACACTTGTGGGAGCTACTGTGACTAAAACTGAGCTTCCCTACGCACAGGGAAGCAAGAGAAATGCTGATTTCATCAAGCCCAGTTACATACTCAGACTCTGTACTACTGCGCAAATAGGCATGTCTCTTTAGGCAAAAAACTCATTTCTGACAAAGTTGCCCAAATGCATCTCAGAAGTTTGCAACGTGTTCCCTGAGTTAGAAAACGTCGAGAAATGGTCGTTTCTGCTAGCACTGTGCTTCTACACATGTATTTGCTGAGCGGTGAAAGCGCACAGTAATGCACTTTCTCCCAGCAAATACACTGTTTCTAAGGAAATGGGAACACACTGAGGAGACACTTGTCGGAGCTACTGTGACTAAAACTGAGCTTCCCTACGCACAGGGAAACAAGAGAAATGCTGATTTCATCAAGCCCAGTTACATACTCAGAATCTGTACTACTGCGCAAATAGGCATGTCTCTTTAGGCAAAAAACTCATTTCTGACAAAGTTGCCCAAATGCATCTCAGAAGTGTGCAACTTGTTCCCTGAGTTAGAAAACGTCGAGAAACGTTCGGTTCTGCTAGCGCTGTGCTTCTACACATGTATTTGCTGAACGGTGAAAGCGCACAGTAATGCACTTTTCTCCCAGCAAATACACTGATTCTAAGGAAATGGGAACACACTGAGGGGACACTTGTGGGAGCTACTGTGACTAAAACTGAGCTTCCCTACGCACAGGGAAGCAAGAGAAATGCTGATTTCATCCAGCCCAGTTACATACTCAGAATCTGTACTACTGCGCAAATAGGCATGTCTCTTTAGGCAAAAAACTCATTTCTGACAAAGTTGCCCAAATGCATCTCAGAAGTGTGCAACTTGTTCCCTGAGTTAGAAAACGTCAAGAAACGGTCGTTTCTGCTAGCGCTGTGCTTCTACACATGTATTGGCTGAACGGTGAAAGCGCACAGTAATGCACTTTTTTACCAGCAAATACACTGTGTCTAAGGAAATGGGAACAGACTGAGGAGACACTTGTGGGAGCTACTGTGACTAAAACTGAGCTTCCCTACGCACAGGGAAGCAAGAGAAATGCTGATTTCATCAAGCCCAGTTACATACTCAGAATCTGTACTACTGCGCAAATAGGCATGTCTCTTTAGGCAAAAAACTCATTTCTGACAAAGTTGCCCAAATGCATCTCAGAAGTGTGCAACGTGTTCCCTGAGTTAGAAAACGTCGAGAAACGGTCGTTTCTGCTAGCACTGTGCTTCTACACATGTATTTGCTGAGCGGTGAAAGCACACAGTAATGCACTTTCTCCCAGCAAATACACTGTTTCTAAGGAAATGGGAACACACTGAGGAGACACTTGTGGGAGCTACTGTGACTAAAACTGAGCTTCCCTACGCACAGGGAAGCAAGAGAAATGCTGATTTCATCAAGCCCAGTTACATACTCAGAATCTGTACTACTGCGCAAATAGGCATGTCTCTGTAGGCAAAAAACTCATTTCTGACAAAGTTGCCCAAATGCATCTCAGAAGTGTGCAACTTGTTCCCTGAGTTAGAAAACGTCGAGAAACGGTCATTTCTGCTAGCGCTGTGCTTCTACACATGTATTTGCTGAACGGTGAAAGCGCACAGTAATGCACTTTTCTACCAGCAAATACACTGTTTCTAAGGAAATGGGAACACACTGAGGAGACACTTGTGGGAGCTACTGTGACTAAAACTGAGCTTCCCTACGCACAGGGAAGCAAGAGAAATGCTGATTTCATCAAGCCCAGTTACATACTCAGAATCTGTACTACTGCGCAAATAGGCATGTCTCTGTAGGCAAAAAACTCATTTCTGACAAATTTGCCCAAATGCATCTCAGAAGTGTGCAACTTGTTCCCTGAGTTAGAAAACGTCGAGAAACGGTCGTTTCTGCTAGCGCTGTGCTTCTACACATGTATTTGCTGAACGGTGAAAGCGCACAGTAATTCACTTTTCTCCTAGCAAATACACTGTTTCTAAGGAAATGGGAACACACTGAGGAGACACTTGTGGGAGCTACTGTGACTAAAACTGAGCTTCCCTACGCACAGGGAAGCAAGAGAAATGCTGATTTCATCAAGCCCAGTTACATACTCAGAATCTGTACTACTGCGCAAATAGGCATGTCTCTGTAGGCAAAAAACTCATTTCTGACAAAGTTGCCCAAATGCATCTCAGAAGTGTGCAACGTGTTCCCTGAGTTAGAAAACGTCGAGAAACGGTCGTTTCTGCTAGCGCTGTGCTTCTACACATGTATTTGCTGAGCGGTGAAAGCGCACAATAATGCACTTTCTCCCAGCAAATACACTGTTTCTAAGGAAATGGGAACACACTGAGGAGACACTTGTGGGAGCTACTGTGACTAAAACTGAGCTTCTCATACGCACAGGGAAGCAAGAGAAATGCTGATTTCATCAAGCCCAGTTACATACTCAGAATCTGTACTACTGCGCAAATAGGCATGTCTCTTTAGGCAAAAAACTCATTTCTGACAAAGTTGCCCAAATGCATCTCAGAAGTGTGCAACTTGTTCCCTGAGTTAGAAAACGACAAGAAACGGTCGTTTCTGCTAGCGCTGTGCTTCTACACATGTATTGGCTGAACGGTGAAAGCGCACAGTAATGCACTTTTTTACCAGCAAATACACTGTGTCTAAGGAAATGGGAACACACTGAGGAGACACTTGTGGGAGCTACTGTGACTAAAACTGAGCTTCCCTACGCACAGGGAAACAAGAGAAATGCTGATTTCATCCAGCCCAGTTACATACTCAGAATCTGTACTACTGCGCAAATAGGCATGTCTCTGTAGGCAAAAAAACTCATTTCTGACAAAGTTGTTCAAATGCATCTCAGAAGTGTGCAACGTGTTCCCTGAGTTAGAAAACGTCGAGAAACTGTCGTTTCTGCTAGCACTGTGCTTCTACACATGTATTTGCTGAGCGGTGAAAGCGCACAGTAATGCACTTTCTCCCAGCAAATACGCTGTTTCTAAGGAAATGGGAACACACTGAGGAGACACTTGTGGGAGCTACTGTGACTAAAACTGAGCTTCCCTACGCACAGGGAAGCAAGAGAAATGCTGATTTCATCAAGCCCAGTTACATACTCAGAATCTGTACTACTGCGCAAATAGGCATGTCTCTGTAGGCAAAAAACTCATTTCTGACAAATTTGCCCAAATGCATCTCAGAAGTGTGCAACTTGTTCCCTGAGTTAGAAAACGTCGAGAAACGGTCGTTTCTGCTAGCGCTGTGCTTCTACACATGTATTTGCTGAACGGTGAAAGCGCACAGTAATGCACTTTTCTCCTAGCAAATACACTGTTTCTAAGGAAATGGGAACACACTGAGGAGACACTTGTGGGAGCTACTGTGACTAAAACTGAGCTTCCCTACGCACAGGGAAGCAAGAGAAATGCTGATTTCATCAAGCCCAGTTACATACTCAGAATCTGTACTACTGCGCAAATAGGCATGTCTCTGTAGGCAAAAAACTCATTTCTGACAAAGTTGCCCAAATGCATCTCAGAAGTGTGCAACGTGTTCCCTGAGTTAGAAAACGTCGAGAAACGGTCGTTTCTGCTAGCGCTGTGCTTCTACACATGTATTTGCTGAGCGGTGAAAGCGCACAATAATGCACTTTCTCCCAGCAAATACACTGTTTCTAAGGAAATGGGAACACACTGAGGAGACACTTGTGGGAGCTACTGTGACTAAAACTGAGCTTCTCATACGCACAGGGAAGCAAGAGAAATGCTGATTTCATCAAGCCCAGTTACATACTCAGAATCTGTACTACTGCGCAAATAGGCATGTCTCTTTAGGCAAAAAACTCATTTCTGACAAAGTTGCCCAAATGCATCTCAGAAGTGTGCAACTTGTTCCCTGAGTTAGAAAACGACAAGAAACGGTCGTTTCTGCTAGCGCTGTGCTTCTACACATGTATTGGCTGAACGGTGAAAGCGCACAGTAATGCACTTTTTTACCAGCAAATACACTGTGTCTAAGGAAATGGGAACACACTGAGGAGACACTTGTGGGAGCTACTGTGACTAAAACTGAGCTTCCCTACGCACAGGGAAGCAAGAGAAATGCTGATTTCATCAAGCCCAGTTACATGCTCAGAATCTGTACTACTGCGCAAATAGGCATGTCTCTTTAGGCAAAAAACTCATTTCTGACAAAGTTGCCCAAATGCATCTCAGAAGTGTGCAACGTGTTCCCTGAGTTAGAAAACGTCGAGAAACGGTCGTTTCTGCTAGCACTGTGCTTCTACACATGTATTTGCTGAGCGGTGAAAGCGCACAGTAATGCACTTTCTCCCAGCAAATACACTGTTTCTAAGGAAATGGGAACACACTGAGGAGACACTTGTGGGAGCTACTGTGACTAAAACTGAGCTTCCCTACGCACAGGGAAGCAAGAGAAATGCTGATTTCATCAAGCCCAGTTACATACTCAGAATCTGTACTACTGCGCAAATAGGCATGTCTCTTTAGGCAAAAAACTCATTTCTGACAAAGTTGCCCAAATGCATCTCAGAAGTGTGCAACTTGTTCCCTGAGTTAGAAAACTTCGAGAAACGGTCATTTCTGCTAGCGCTGTGCTTCTACACATGTATTTGCTGAACGGTGAAAGCGCACAGTAATGCACTTTTCTCCCAGCAAATACACTGTTTCTAAGGAAATGGGAACACACTGAGGAGACACTTGTGGGAGCTACTGTGACTAAAACTGAGCTTCCCTACGCACAGGGAAGCAAGAGAAATGCTGATTTCATCAAGCCCAGTTACATACTCAGAATCTGTACTACTGCGCAAATAGGCATGTCTCTGTAGGCAAAAAACTCATTTCTGACAAAGTTGCCCAAATGCATCTCAGAAGTGTGCAACTTGTTCCCTGAGTTAGAAAACGTCGAGAAACGGTCGTTTCTGCTAGCGCTGTGCTTCTACACATGTATTTGCTGAGCGGTGAAAGCGAACAGTAATGCATTTTTCTCCCAGCAAATACACTGTTTCTAAGGAATTGGGAACACACTGAGGAGACACTTGTGGGAGCTACTGTGACTAAAACTGAGCTTCCCTACGCACAGGAAAGCAAGAGAAATGCTGATTTCATCAAGCCCAGTTACATACTCAGAATCTGTACTACTGCGCAAATAGGCATGTCTCTGTAGGCAAAAAACTCATTTCTGACAAAGTTGCCCAAATGCATCTCAGAAGTGCGCAACTTGTTCCCTGAGTTAGAAAACGTCGAGAAAGGGTCATATCTGCTAACGCTGTGCTTCTACACATGTATTTGCTGAACGGTGAAAGCGCACAGTAATGCACTTTTCTCCCAGCAAATACACTGTTTCTAAGGAAATGGGAACACACTGAGGAGACACTTGTGGGAGCTACTGTGACTAAAACTGAGCTTCCCTACGCACAGGGAAGCAAGAGAAATGCTGATTTCATCAAGCCCAGTTACATACTCAGACTCTGTACTACTGCGCAAATAGGCATGTCTCTTTAGGCAAAAAAATCATTTCTGACAAAGTTGCCCAAATGCATCTCAGAAGTTTGCAACGTGTTCCCTGAGTTAGAAAACGTCGAGAAACGGTCGTTTCTGCTAGCACTGTGCTTCTACACATGTATTTGCTGAGCGGTGAAAGCGCACAGTAATGCACTTTCTCCCAGCAAATACACTGTTTCTAAGGAAATGGGAACACACTGAGGAGACACTTGTCGGAGCTACTGTGACTAAAACTGAGCTTCCCTACGCACAGGGAAACAAGAGAAATGCTGATTTCATCAAGCCCAGTTACATACTCAGAATCTGTACTACTGCGCAAATAGGCATGTCTCTTTAGGCAAAAAACTCATTTCTGACAAAGTTGCCCAAATGCATCTCAGAAGTGTGCAACTTGTTCCCTGAGTTAGAAAACGTCGAGAAACGTTCGTTTCTGCTAGCGCTGTGCTTCTACACATGTATTTGCTGAACGGTGAAAGCGCACAGTAATGCACTTTTCTCCCAGCAAATACACTGATTTTAAGGAAATGGGAACACACTGAGGGGACACTTGTGGGAGCTACTGTGACTAAAACTGAGCTTCCCTACGCACAGGGAAGCAAGAGAAATGCTGATTTCATCCAGCCCAGTTACATACTCAGAATCTGTACTACTGCGCAAATAGGCATGTCTCTGTAGGCAAAAAACTCATTTCTGACAAAGTTGCCCAAATGCATCTCAGAAGTGTGCAACTTGTTCCCTGAGTTAGAAAACGTCGAGAAACGTTCGTTTCTGCTAGCGCTGTGCTTCTACACATGTATTTGCTGAGCGGTGAAAGCAAACAGTAATGCATTTTTCTCCCAGCAAATACACTGTTTCTAAGGAATTGGGAACACACTGAGGAGACACTTGTGGGAGCTACTGTGACTAAAACTGAGCTTCCCTACGCACAGGGAAGCAAGAGAAATGCTGATTTCATCAAGCCCAGTTACATACTCAGAATCTGTACTACTGCGCAAATAGACATGTCTCTGTAGGCAAAAAACTCATTTCTGACAAAGTTGCCCAAATGCATCTCAGAAGTGCGCAACTTGTTCCCTGAGTTAGAAAACGTCGAGAAAGGGTCATATCTGCTAACGCTGTGCTTCTACACATGTATTTGCTGAACGGTGAAAGCGCACACTAATGCACTTTTCTCCCAGCAAATACACTGTTTCTAAGGAAATGGGAACACACTGAGGAGACACTTGTGGGAGCTACTGTGACTAAAACTGAGCTTCTCATACGAACAGGGAAGCAAGAGAAATGCTGATTTCATCAAGCCCAGTTACATACTCAGAATCTGTACTACTGCGCAAATAGGCATGTCTCTTTAGGCAAAAAACTCATTTCTGACAAAGTTGCCCAAATGCATCTCAGAAGTGTGCAACTTGTTCCCTGAGTTAGAAAACGTCAAGAAACGGTCGTTTCTGCTAGCGCTGTGCTTCTACACATGTATTGGCTGAACGGTGAAAGCGCACAGTAATGCACTTTTTTACCAGCAAATACACTGTGTCTAAGGAAATGGGAACACACTGAGGAGACACTTGTGGGAGCTACTGTGACTAAAACTGAGCTTCCCTACGCCCAGGGAAGCAAGAGAAATGCTGATTTCATCAAGCCCAGTTACATACTCAGAATCTGTACTACTGCGCAAATAGGCATGTCTCTTTAGGCAAAAAACTCATTTCTGACAAAGTTGCCCAAATGCATCTCAGAAGTGTGCAACGTGTTCCCTGAGTTAGAAAACGTCGAGAAACGGTCGTTTCTGCTAGCACTGTGCTTCTACACATGTATTTGCTGAGCGGTGAAAGCGCACAGTAATGCACTTTCTCCCAGCAAATACACTGTTTCTAAGGAAATGGGAACACACTGAGGAGACACTTGTGGGAGCTACTGTGACTAAAACTGAGCTTCCCTACGCACAGGGAAGCAAGAGAAATGCTGATTTCATCAAGCCCAGTTACATACTCAGAATCTGTACTACGGCGCAAATAGGCATGTCTCTGTAGGCAAAAAACTCATTTCTGACAAAGTTGCCCAAATGCATCTCAGAAGTGTGCAACTTGTTCCCTGAGTTAGAAAACGTCGAGAAACGGTCATTTCTGCTAGCGCTGTGCTTCTACACATGTATTTGCTGAACGGTGAAAGCGCACAGTAATGCACTTTTCTCCCAGCAAATACACTGTTTCTAAGGAAATGGGAACACACTGAGGAGACACTTGTGGGAGCTACTGTGAATAAAACTGAGCTTCCCTACGCACAGGGAAGCAAGAGAAATGCTGATTTCATCAAGCCCAATTACATACTCAGAATCTGTACTACTGCGCAAATAGGCATGTCTCTGTAGGCAAAAAACTCATTTCTGACAAAGTTGCCCAAATGCATCTCAGAAGTGTGCAACGTGTTCCCTGAGTTAGAAAACGTCGAGAAACGTTCGTTTCTGCTAGCACTGTGCTTCTACACATGTATTTGCTGAGCGGTGAAAGCGCACAGTAATGCACTTTCTCCCAGCAAATACACTGTTTCTAAGGAAATGGGAACACACTGAGGAGACACTTGTGGGAGCTACTGTGACTAAAACTGAGCTTCCCTACGCACAGGGAAGCAAGAGAAATGCTGATTTCATCAAGCCCAGTTACATACTCAGAATCTGTACTACTGCGCAAATAGGCATGTCTCTGTAGGCAAAAAACTCATTTCTGACAAAGTTGCCCAAATGCATCTCAGAAGTGCGCAACTTGTTCCCTGAGTTAGAAAACGTCGAGAAAGGGTCATATCTGCTAACGCTGTGCTTCTACACATGTATTTGCTGAACGGTGAAAGCGCACAGTAATGCACTTTTCTCCCAGCAAATACACTGTTTCTAAGGAAATGGGAACACACTGAGGAGACACTTGTGGGAGCTACTGTGACTAAAACGGAGCTTCCCTACGCACAGGGAAGCAAGAGAAATGCTGATTTCATCAAGCCCAGTTACATACTCAGACTCTGTACTACTGCGCAAATAGGCATGTCTCTTTAGGCAAAAAACTCATTTCTGACAAAGTTGCCCAAATGCATCTCAGAAGTTTGTAACGTGTTCCCTGAGTTAGAAAACGTCGAGAAACGGTCGTTTCTGCTAGCACTGTGCTTCTACACATGTATTTGCTGAGCGGTGAAAGCGCACAGTAATGCACTTTCTCCCAGCAAATACACTGTTTCTAAGGAAATGGGAACACACTGAGGAGACACTTGTCGGAGCTACTGTGACTAAAACTGAGCTTCCCTACGCACAGGGAAACAAGAGAAATGCTGATTTCATCAAGCCCAGTTACATACTCAGAATCTGTACTACTGCGCAAATAGGCATGTCTCTTTAGGCAAAAAACTCATTTCTGACAAAGTTGCCCAAATGCATCTCAGAAGTGTGCAACTTGTTCCCTGAGTTAGAAAACGTCGAGAAACGTTCGTTTCTGCTAGCGCTGTGCTTCTACACATGTATTTGCTGAACGGTGAAAGCGCACAGTAATGCACTTTTCTCCCAGCAAATACACTGTTTCTAAGGAAATGGGAACACACTGAGGGGACACTTGTGGGAGCTACTGTGACTAAAACTGAGCTTCCCTACGCACAGGGAAGCAAGAGAAATGCTGATTTCATCCAGCCCAGTTACATACTCAGAATCTGTACTACTGCGCAAATAGGCATGTCTCTGTAGGCAAAAAACTCATTTCTGACAAAGTTGCCCAAATGCATCTCAGAAGTGTGCAACTTGTTCCCTGAGTTAGAAAACGTCGAGAAACGTTCGTTTCTGCTAGCGCTGTGCTTCTACACATGTATTTGCTGAGCGGTGAAAGCAAACAGTAATGCATTTTTCTCCCAGCAAATACACTGTTTCTAAGGAATTGGGAACACACTGAGGAGACACTTGTGGGAGCTACTGTGACTAAAACTGAGCTTCCCTACGCACAGGGAAGCAAGAGAAATGCTGATTTCATCAAGCCCAGTTACATACTCAGAATCTGTACTACTGCGCAAATAGACATGTCTCTGTAGGCAAAAAACTCATTTCTGACAAAGTTGCCCAAATGCATCTCAGAAGTGCGCAACTTGTTCCCTGAGTTAGAAAACGTCGAGAAAGGGTCATATCTGCTAACGCTGTGCTTCTACACATATATTTGCTGAACGGTGAAAGCGCACACTAATGCACTTTTCTCCCAGCAAATACACTGTTTCTAAGGAAATGGGAACACACTGAGGAGACACTTGTGGGAGCTACTGTGACTAAAACTGAGCTTCTCATACGAACAGGGAAGCAAGAGAAATGCTGATTTCATCAAGCCCAGTTACATACTCAGAATCTGTACTACTGCGCAAATAGGCATGTCTCTTTAGGCAAAAAACTCATTTCTGACAAAGTTGCCCAAATGCATCTCAGAAGTGTGCGACTTGATCCCTGAGTTAGAAAACGTCAGGAAACGGTCGTTTCTGCTAGCGCTGTGCTTCTACACATGTATTGGCTGAACGGTGAAAGCGCACAGTAATGCACTTTTTTACCAGCAAATACACTGTGTCTAAGGAAATGGGAACACACTGAGGAGACACTTGTGGGAGCTACTGTGACTAAAACTGAGCTTCCCTACGCCCAGGGAAGCAAGAGAAATGCTGATTTCATCAAGCCCAGTTACATACTCAGAATCTGTACTACTGCGCAAATAGGCATGTCTCTTTAGGCAAAAAACTCATTTCTGACAAAGTTGCCCAAATGCATCTCAGAAGTGTGCAACGTGTTCCCTGAGTTAGAAAACGTCGAGAAACGGTCGTTTCTGCTAGCACTGTGCTTCTACACATGTATTTGCTGAGCGGTGAAAGCGCACAGTAATGCACTTTCTCCCAGCAAATACACTGTTTCTAAGGAAATGGGAACACACTGAGGAGACACTTGTGGGAGCTACTGTGACTAAAACTGAGCTTCCCTACGCACAGGGAAGCAAGAGAAATGCTGATTTCATCAAGCCCAGTTACATACTCAGAATCTGTACTACGGCGCAAATAGGCATGTCTCTGTAGGCAAAAAACTCATTTCTGACAAAGTTGCCCAAATGCATCTCAGAAGTGTGCAACTTGTTCCCTGAGTTAGAAAACGTCGAGAAACGGTCATTTCTGCTAGCGCTGTGCTTCTACACATGTATTTGCTGAACGGTGAAAGCGCACAGTAATGCACTTTTCTCCCAGCAAATACACTGTTTCTAAGGAAATGGGAACACACTGAGGAGACACTTGTGGGAGCTACTGTGACTAAAACTGAGCTTCCCTACGCACAGGGAAGCAAGAGAAATGCTGATTTCATCAAGCCCAGTTACATACTCAGAATCTGTACTACTGCGCAAATAGGCATGTCTCTGTAGGCAAAAAACTCATTTCTGACAAAGTTGCCAAAATGCATCTCAGAAGTGTGCAACGTGTTCCCTGAGTTAGAAAACGTCGAGAAACGTTCGTTTCTGCTAGCACTGTGCTTCTACACATGTATTTGCTGAGCGGTGAAAGCGCACAGTAATGCACTTTCTCCCAGCAAATACACTGTTTCTAAGGAAATGGGAACACACTGAGGAGACACTTGTGGGAGCTACTGTGACTAAAACTGAGCTTCCCTACGCACAGGGAAGCAAGAGAAATGCTGATTTCATCAAGCCCAGTTACATACTCAGAATCTGTACTACTGCGCAAATAGGCATGTCTCTGTAGGCAAAAAACTCATTTCTGACAAAGTTGACCAAATGCATCTCAGAAGTGTGCAACTTGTTCCCTGAGTTAGAAAACGTCGAGAAACGGTCGTTTCTGCTAGCGCTGTGCTTCTACACATGTATTTGCTTAACGGTGAAAGCGCACAGTAATGCACTTTTCTCCCAGCAAATACACTGTTTCTAAGGAAATGGGAACACACTGAGGAGACACTTGTGGGAGCTACTGTGACTAAAACTGAGCTTCCCTACGCACAGGGAAGCAAGAGAAATGCTGATTTCATCAAGCCCAGTTACATACTCAGAATCTGTACTACTGCGCAAATAGGCATGTCTCTGTAGGCAAAAAACTCATTTCTGACAAAGTTGACCAAATGCATCTCAGAAGTGTGCAACTTGTTCCCTGAGTTAGAAAACGTCGAGAAACGTTCGTTTCTGCTAGCGCTGTGCTTCTACACATGTATTTGCTGAGCGGTGAAAGCGAACAGTAATGCATTTTTCTCCCAGCAAATACACTGTTTCTAAGGAATTGGGAACACACTGAGGAGACACTTGTGGGAGCTACTGTGACTAAAACTGAGCTTCCCTACGCACAGGGAAGCAAGAGAAATGCTGATTTCATCAAGCCCAGTTACATACTCAGAGTCTGTACTACTGGGCAAATAGGCATGTCTCTTTAGGCAAAAAACTCATTTCTGACAAAGTTGCCCAAATGCATCTCAGAAGTGTGCAACTTGTTCCCTGAGTTAGAAAACGTCTAGAAACGTTCGTTTCTGCTAGCGCTGTGCTTCTACACATGTATTTGCTGAACGGTGAAAGCACACAGTAATGCACTTTTCTCCCAGCAAATACACTGTTTCTAAGGAAATGGGAACACACTGAGGAGATACTTGTGGGAGCTAAAGTGAATAAAACTGAGCTTCCATACACACAGGGAAGCAAGAGAAATGCTGATTTCATCAAGCCCAGTTACATACTCAGAATCTGTACTACTGCGAAAATAGGCTTGTCTCCTTAGGCAAAAAATTCATTTCTGACAAAGTTGCCCAAATGCATCTCAGAACTGTGCAACTTGTTCCCTGAGTTAGAAAACGTCGAGAAACGTTCGTTTCTGCTAGCGCTGTGCTTCTACACATGTATTTGCTGAACTTTGAAAGCGCACAGTAATGCACTTTTCTCCCAGCAAATACACTGTTTCTAAGGAAATGGGAACACACTGAGGAGACACTTGTGGGAGCTACTGTGACTAAAACTGAGCTTCCCTACGCACAGGGAAGCAAGAGAAATGCTGATTTCATCAAGCCCAGTTACATACTCAGAATCTGTACTACTGCGAAAATAGGCATGTCTCCTTAGGCAAAAAATTCATTTCTGACAAAGTTGCCCAAATGCATCTCAGAAGTGTGCAACTTGTTCCCTGAGTTAGAAAACGTCGAGAAACGGTCGTTTCTGCTAGCACTGTGCTTCTACACATGTATTTGCTGAACGGTGAAAGCGCACAGTAATGCACTTTTCTCCCAGCAAATACACTGTTTCTAAGGAAATGGGAACACACTGAGGAGACACTTGTGGGAGCAACTGTTACTATAACTGAGCTTCCCTACGCACAGGGAAGCAAGAGAAATGCTGATTTCATCAAGCCCAGTTACATACTCAGAATCTGTACTACTGCGCAAATAGGCATGTCTCTGTAGGCAAAAAACTCATTTCTGACAAAGTTGCCCAAATGCATCTCAGAAGTGTGCCTCTTGTTCCCTGAGTTAGAAAACGTCGAGAAACGTTCGTTTCTGCTAGCGCTGTGCTTCTACACATGTATTTGCTGAACGGTGAAAGCGCACAGTAATGCACTTTTCTCCCAGCAAATACACTGTTTCTAAGGAAATGGGAACACACTGAGGAGACACTTGTGGGAGCTACAGTGACTAAAACTGAGCTTCCCTACGCACAGGGAAGCAAGAGAAATGCTGATTTCATCAAGCCCAGTTACATACTCAGAATCTGTACTACTGCGCAAATAGGCATGTCTCTTTAGGCAAAAAACTCATTTCTGACAAAGTTGCCCAAATGCATCTCAGAAGTGTGCAACTTGTTCCCTGAGTTAGACAATGTCGAGAAACGGTCATTTCTGCTAGCGCTGTGCTTCTACACATGTATTTGCTGAACGGTGAAAGCACACAGTAATGCACTTTTCTCCCAGCAAATACACTGTTTCTAAGGAAATGGGAACACACTGAGGAGACACTTGTGGGAGCTACTGTGACTAAAACTGAGCTTCCCTACGCACAGGGAAGCAAGAGAAATGCTGATTTCATTAAGCCCAGTTACATACTCAGAATCTGTACTACTGCGCAAATAGGCATGTCTCTGTAGGCAAAAACCTCATTTCTGACAAAGTTGCCCAAATGCATCTCAGAAGTGTGCAACTTGTTCCCTGAGTTAGAAAACGTCGAGAAACGTTCGTTTCTGCTAGCGCTGTGCTTCTACACATGTATTTGCTTAACGGTGAAAGGGCACAGTAATGCACTTTTCTCCCAGCAAATACACTGTTTCTAAGGAAATGGGAACACACTGAGGAGACACTTGTGGGAGCTACAGTGACTAAAACTGAGCTTCCCTACGCACAGGGAAGCAAGAGAAATGCTGATTTCATCAAGCCCAGTTACATACTCAGAATCTGTACTACTGCGCAAATAGGCATGTCTCTTTAGGCAAAAAACTCATTTCTGACAAAGTTGCCCAAATGCATCTCAGAACTGTGCAACGTGTTCCCTGAGTTAGAAAACGTCGAGAAACGATCGTTTCTGCTAGCGCTGTGCTTCTACACATGTATTTGCTGAACGGTGAAAGCGCACAGTAATGCACTTTTCTCCCAGCAAATACACTGTTTCCAAGGAAATGGGAACACACTGAGGAGACACTTGTGGGAGCTACTGTGACTAAAACTGAGCTTCCCTACGCACAGGGAAGCAAGAGAAATGCTGATTTACTCAAGCCCAGTTAGATACTCAGAATCTGTACTACTGCGCAAATAGGCATGTCTCTGTAGGCAAAAAACTCATTTCTGACAAAGTTGCCCAAATGCATCTCAGAAGTGTGCAACTTGTTCCCTGAGTTAGAAAACGTCGAGAAACGGTCGTTTCTGCTAGCGCTGTGCTTCTACACATGTATTTGCTGAACGGTGAAAGCGCACAGTAATGCACTTTTCTCCCAACAAATACACTGTTTCTAATGAAATGGGAACACACTGAGGAGACACTTGTGGGAGCTACTGTGACTAAAACTGAGCTTCCCTACGCACAGGGAAGCAAGAGAAATGCTGATTTCATCAAGCCCAGTTACATACTCACAATCTGTACTACTGCGCAAATAGGCATGTCTCTGTAGGCAAAAAACTCATTTCTGACAAAGTTGCCCAAATGCATCTCAGAAGTGTGCAACTTGTTCCCTGAGTTAGAAAACATCGAGAAACGGTCTTTTCTGCTAGCGCTGTGCTTCTACACATGTATTTGCTGAACAGTGAAAGCGCACAGTAATGCACTTTTCTCCCAGCAAATACACTGTTTCTAAGGAAATGGGAACACACTGAGGAGACACTTGTGGGAGCTACTGTGACTAAAACTGAGCTTCCCTACGCACGGGGAAGCAAGAGAAATGCTGATTTCATCAAGCCCAGTTGCATACTCAGAATCTGTACTACTGGGCAAATAGGCATGTCTCTTTAGGCAAAAAACTCATTTCTCACAAAGTTGCCCAAATGCATCTCAGAAGTGTGCAACTTGTTCCCTGAGTTAGAAAACGTCTGGAAACGTTCGTTTCTGCTAGCGCTGTGCTTCTACACATGTATTTGCTGAACAGTGAAAGCGCACAGTAATGCACTTTTCTCCCAGCAAATACACTGTTTCTAAGGAAATGGGAACACACTGAGGAGACACTTGTGGGAGCTACAGTGACTAAAACTGAGCTTCCCTACGCACAGGGAAGCAAGAGAAATGCTGATTTCATCCAGCCCAGTTACATACTCAGAATCTGTACTACTGCGCAAATAGGCATGTCTCTGTAGGCAAAAAACTCATTTCTGACAAAGTTGCCCAAATGCATCTCAGAAGTGTGCAACTTGTTCCCTGAGTTAGAAAACGTCGAGAAACGGTCGTTTCTGCTAGCGCTGTGCTTCTACACATGTATTTGCTGACCGGTGAAAGCGCACAGTGATGCACTTTTCTCCCAGCAAATACACTGTTTCTAAGGAAATGGGAACACACTGAGGAGACACTTGTGGGAGCTACTGTGACTAAAACTGAGCTTCCCTACGCACAGGGAAGCAAGAGAAATGCTGATTTCATCAAGCCCAATTACATACTCAGAATCTGTACTACTGCGCAAATAGGCATGTCTCTTTAGGCAAAAAACTCATTTCTGACAAAGTTGCCCAAATGCATCTCAGAAGTGTGCAACTTGTTCCCTGAGTTAGAAAACGTCGAGAAACGGTCTTTTCTGCTAGCGCTGTGCTTCTACACATGTATTTGCTGAACGGTGAAAGCGCACAGTGATGCACTTTTCTCCCAGCAAATACACTGTTTCTAAGGAAATGGGAACACACTGAGGAGACACTTGTGGGAGCTACTGTGACTAAAACTGAGCTTCCCTATGCACAGGGAAGCAAGAGAAATGCTGATTTCATCAAGCCCAGTTACATACTCAGAATCTGTACTACTGCGCAAATAGGCATGTCTCTGTAGGCAAAAAACTCATTTCTGACAAAGTTGCCCAAATGCATCTCAGAAGTGTGCAACTTGTTCCCTGAGTTAGAAAACGTCAAGAAACGGTCTTTTCTGCTAGCGCTGTACTTCTACACATGTATTTGCTGAACGTTGAAAGCGCAGAGTGATGCACTTTTCTCCCATCAAATACACTGTTTCTAAGGAAATGGGAACACACTGAGGAGACACTTGTGGGAGCTACTGTGACTAAAACTGAGCTTCCCTACGCACAGGGAAGCAAGAGAAATGCTGATTTCATCAAGCCCAGTTACATACTCAGAATCTATACTACTGCGCAAATAGGCATGTCTCTGTAGGCAAAAAACTCATTTCTGACAAAGTTGCCCAAATGCATCTCAGAAGTGTGCAACTTGTTCCCTGAGTTAGAAAACGTCGAGAAACGGTCTTTTCTGCTAGCGCTGTGCTTCTGCACATGTATTTGCTGAACAGTGAAAGCGCACAGTAATGCACTTTTCTCCCAGCAAATACACTGTTTCTAAGGAAATGGGAACACACTGAGGAGACACTTGTGGGAGCTACAGTGACTAAAACTGAGCTTACCAACGAACAGGGAAGCAAGAGAAATGCTGATTTCATCAAGCCCAGTTACATACTCAGAATCTGTACTACTGCGCAAATAGGCATGTCTCTGTAGGCAAAAAACTCATTTCTGACAAAGTTGCCCAAATGCATCTCAGAAGTGTGCAACTTGTTCCCTGAGTTAGAAAACGTCGAGAAACGTTCGTTTCTGCTAGCGCTGTGCTTCTACACATGTATTTGCTGAACAGTGAAAGCGCACAGTAATTCACTTTTCTCCCAGCAAATACACTGTTACTAAGGAAATGGGAACACACTGAGGAGACACTTGTGGGAGCTACTGTGACTAAAACTGAGCTTCCCTATGCACAGCGAAGCAAGAGAAATGCTGATTTCATCAAGCCCAGTTACATACTCAGAATCTGTACTACTGCGCAAATAGGCATGTCTCTGTAGGCAAAAAACTCATTTCTGACAAAGTTGCCCAAATGCATCTCAGAAGTGTGCAACTTGTTCCCTGAGTTAGAAAACGTCGAGAAACGGTCGTTTCTGCTAGCGCTGTGCTTCTACACATGTATTTGCTGAACGGTGAAAGCGCACAGTGATGCACTTTTCTCCCATCAAATACACTGTTTCTAAGGAAATGGGAACACACTGAGGAGACACTTGTGGGAGCTACTGTGACTAAAACTGAGCTTCCCTACGCACAGGGAAGCAAGAGAAATGCTGATTTCATCAAGCCCAATTACATACTCAGAATCTGTACTACTGCGCAAATAGGCATGTCTCTTTAGGCAAAAAACTCATTTCTGACAAAGTTGCCCAAATGCATCTCAGAAGTGTGCAACTTGTTCCCTGAGTTAGAAAACGTCGAGAAACGGTCTTTTCTGCTAGCGCTGTGCTTCTACACATGTATTTGCTGAACGGTGAAAGCGCACAGTGATGCACTTTTCTCCCAGCAAATACACTGTTTCTAAGGAAATGGGAACACACTGAGGAGACACTTGTGGGAGCTACTGTGACTAAAACTGAGCTTCCCTATGCACAGGGAAGCAAGAGAAATGCTGATTTCATCAAGCCCAGTTACATACTCAGAATCTGTACTACTGCGCAAATAGGCATGTCTCTGTAGGCAAAAAACTCATTTCTGACAAAGTTGCCCAAATGCATCTCAGAAGTGTGGAACTTGTTCCCTGAGTTAGAAAACGTCGAGAAACGGTCTTTTCTGCTAGCGCTGTGCTTCTACACATGTATTTGCTGAACGGTGAAAGCGCACAGTGATGCACTTTTCTCCCAGCAAATACACTGTTTCTAAGGAAATGGGAACACACTGAGGAGACACTTGTGGGAGCTACTGTGACTAAAACTGAGCTTCCCTACGCACAGGGAAGCAAGAGAAATGCTGATTTCATCAAGCCCAGTTACATACTCAGAATCTGTACTACTGCGCAAATAGGCATGTCTCTGTAGGCAAAAAACTCATTTCTGACAAAGTTGCCCAAATGCATCTCAGAAGTGTGCAACTTGTTCCCTGAGTTAGAAAACGTCGAGAAACGGTCTTTTCTGCTAGCGCTGTGCTTCTACACATGTATTTGCTGAACGGTGAAAGCGCACAGTGATGCACTTTTCTCCCATCATATACACTGTTTCTAAGGAAATGGGAACACACTGAGGAGACACTTGTGGGAGCTACTGTGACTAAAACTGAGCTTCCCTACGCACAGGGAAGCAAGAGAAATGCTGATTTCCTCAAGCCCAGTACCATACTCAGAATCTGTACTACTGCGCAAATAGGCATGTCTCTGTAGGCAAAAAACTCATTTCTGACAAAGTTGCCCAAATGCATATCAGAAGTATGCAACTTGTTCCCTGAGTAAGAAAACGTCGAGAAACGTTCGTTTCTGCTAGCGCTGTGCTTCTGCACATGTATTTGCTGAACGGTGAAAGCGCACAGTAATGCACTTTTCTCCCAGCAAATACACTGTTTCTAAGGAAATGGGAACACACTGAGGAGACACTTGTGGGAGCTACAGTGACTAAAACTGAGCTTCCCTACGAACAGGGAAGCAAGAGAAATGCTGATTTCATCAAGCCCAGTTACATACTCAGAATCTGTACTACTGCGCAAATAGGCATGTCTCTGTAGGCAAAAAACTCATTTCTGACAAAGTTGCCCAAATGCATCTCAGAAGTGTGCAACTTGTTCCCTGAGTTAGAAAACGTCGAGAAACGTTCGTTTCTGCTAGCGCTGTGCTTCTACACATGTATTTGCTGAACGGTGAAAGCGCACAGTAATTCACTTTTCTCCCAGCAAATACACTGTTTCTAAGGAAATGGGAACACACTGAGGAGACACTTGTGGGAGCTACTGTGACTAAAACTGAGCTTCCCTATGCACAGCGAAGCAAGAGAAATGCTGATTTCATCAAGCCCAGTTACATACTCAGAATCTGTACTACTGCGCAAATAGGCATGTCTCTGTAGGCAAAAAACTCATTTCTGACAAAGTTGCCCAAATGCATCTCAGAAGTGTGCAACTTGTTCCCTGAGTTAGAAAACGTCGAGAAACGGTCGTTTCTGCTAGCGCTGTGCTTCTACACATGTATTTGCTGAACGGTGAAAGCGCACAGTGATGCACTTTTCTCCCATCAAATACACTGTTTCTAATGAAATGGGAACACACTGAGGAGACACTTGTGGGAGCTACTGTGACTAAAACTGAGCTTCCCTACGCACAGGGAAGCAAGAGAAATGCTGATTTCATCAAGCCCAATTACATACTCAGAATCTGTACTACTGCGCAAATAGGCATGTCTCTTTAGGCAAAAAACTCATTTCTGACAAAGTTGCCCAAATGCATCTCAGAAGTGTGGAACTTGTTCCCTGAGTTAGAAAACGTCGAGAAACGGTCTTTTCTGCTAGCGCTGTGCTTCTACACATGTATTTGCTGAACGGTGAAAGCGCAGAGTGATGCACTTTTCTCCCAGCAAATACACTGTTTCTAAGGAAATGGGAACACACTGAGGAGACACTTGTGGGAGCTACTGTGACTAAAACTGAGCTTCCCTACGCACAGGGAAGCAAGAGAAATGCTGATTTCATCAAGCCCAGTTACATACTCAGAATCTGTACTACTGCGCAAATAGGCATGTCTCTGTAGGCAAAAAACTCATTTCTGACAAAGTTGCCCAAATGCATCTCAGAAGTATGCAACTTGTTCCCTGAGTTAGAAAACGTCGAGAAACGGTCTTTTCTGCTAGCGTTGTGCTTCTACACATGTATTTGCTGAACGGTGAAAGCGCACAGTGATGCACTTTTCTCCCATCATATACACTGTTTCTAAGGAAATGGGAACACACTGAGGAGACACTTGTGGGAGCTACTGTGACTAAAACTGAGCTTCCCTACGCACAGGGAAGCAAGAGAAATGCTGATTTCCTCAAGCCCAGTACCATACTCAGAATCTGTACTACTGCGCAAATAGGCATGTCTCTGTAGGCAAAAAACTCATTTCTGACAAAGTTGCCCAAATGCATCTCAGAAGTATGCAACTTGTTCCCTGAGTAAGAAAACGTCGAGAAACGTTCGTTTCTGCTAGCGCTGTGCTTCTACACATGTATTTGCTGAACGGTGAAAGCGCACAGTAATGCACTTTTCTCCCAGCAAATACACTGTTTCTAAGGAAATGGGAACACACTGAGGAGACACTTGTGGGAGCTTCTGTGACTAAAACTGAGCTTCCCTACGCACAGGGAAGCAAGAGAAATGCTGATTTCATCAAGCCCAGTTACATACTCAGAATCTGTACTACTGCGCAAATAGGCATGTCTCTGTAGGCAAAAAACTCATTTCTGACAAAGTTGCCCAAATGCATCTCAGAAGTGTGCAACTTGTTCCCTGAGTTAGAAAACGTCGAGAAACGGTCTTTTCTGCTAGCGCTGTGCTTCTACACATGTATTTGCTGAACGGTGAAAGCGCACAGTGATGCACTTTTCTCCCATCAAATACACTGTTTCTAAGGAAATGGGAACACACTGAGGAGACACTTGTGGGAGCTACTGTGACTAAAACTGAGCTTCCCTACACACAGGGAAGCAAGAGAAATGCTGATTTCATCAAGCCCAGTTACATACTCAGAATCTGTACTACTGCGCAAATAGGCATGTCTATTAAGGCAAAAAACTCATTTCTGACAAAGTTGCCCAAATGCATCTCAAAAGTGTGCAACTTATTCCCTGACTTAGAAAACGTCGAGAAACGGTCGTTTCTGCTAGCGCTGTGCTTCTACACATTTATTTGCTGAACGGTGAAAGGGCACAGTAATGCACTTTTCTCCCAGCAAATACACTGTTACTAAGGAACTGGGAACACACTGAGGAGACACTTGTAGGAGCTACTGTGACTAAAACTGAGCTTCCCTACGCACAGGGAAGCAAGAGAAATGCTGATTTCATCAAGCCCAGTTACATATTCAGAATCTGTACTACTGCGCATATAGGCATGTCTCTTAAGGCAAAAAACTCATTTCTGACAAAGTTGCCCAAATGCATCTCAGAAGTGTGCAACTTGTTCCCTGAGTTAGAAAACGTCGAGAAACGTTCGTTTCTGCTAGCGCTGTGCTTCTACACATGTATTTGCTGAACGGTGAAAGCGCACAGTAATGCACTTTTCTCCCAGCAAATACACTGTTTCTAAGGAACTGGGAACACACTGAGGAGACACTTGTGGGAGCTACTGTGACTAAAACTGAGCTTCCCTACGCACAGGGAAGCAAGAGAAATGCTGATTTCATCAAGCCCAATTACATACTCAGAATCTGTAATACTGCGCAAATAGGCATGTCTCTTTAGGCAAAAAACTCATTTCTGACAAAGTTGCCCAAATGCATCTCAGAAGTGTGCAACTTGTTCCCTGACTTAGAAAACGTCGAGAAACGGTCGTTTCTGCTAGCGCTGTGCTTCTACACATGTATTTGCTGAACGGTGAAAGCGCACAGTGATGCACTTTTGTCCCTACAAATACACTGTTTCTAAGGAAATGGGAACACACTGAGGAGACACTTGTGGGAGCTACTGTGACTAAAACTGAGCTTCCCTACGCACAGGGAAGCAAGAGAAATGCTGATTTCATCAAGCTCAGTTACATACTCAGAATATGTACTACTGCGCAAATAGGCATGTCTCTTTAGGCAAAAAACTCATTTCTGACAAAGTTGCCCAAATGCATCTCAGAAGTGTGCCACTTGTTCCCTGAGTTAGAGAACGTCGAGAAACGTTCGTTTCTGCTAGCGCTGTGCTTCTACACATGTAGTTGCTGAACGGTGAAAGCGCACAGTAATGCACTTTTGTCCCAGTAAATACAATGTTTCTAAGGAAATGGGAACACACTGAGGAGACACTTGTGGGAGCTACTGTGACTAAAACTGAGCTTCCCTACGCACAGGGAAGCAAGAGAAATGCTGATTTCATCAAGCCCAGTTACATAATCAGAATCTGTACTACTGCGCAAATAGGCATGTCTCTTTAGGCCAAAAACTCATTTCTGACAAAGTTGCCCAAATTCATCTCTGAACGGTGCAACATGTTCCCTGAGTTAGAAAACGTTGAGAAACTGTCTTTTCTGCTAGCGCTGTGTTTCTACACATGTATTTGCTGAACGGTGAAAGCGCACAGTGATGCACTTTTCTCCCAGCAAATACACTGTTTCTAAGGAAATGGGAACACACTGAGGAGACCCTTGTGGGAGCTACTGTGACTAAAACTGAGCTTCCCTACGCACAGGGAAGCAAGAGAAATGCTGATTTCATCAAGCCCAGTTACATACTCAGAATCTGTACTACTGCGCAAATAGGCATGTCTCTTAAGGCAAAAAACTCATTTCTGACAAAGTTGCCCAAATGCATCTCAAAAGTGTGCAACTTGTTCCCTGACTTAGAAAACGTCGAGAAACGGTCGTTTCTGCTAGCGCTGTGCTTCTACACATTTATGTGCTGAACGGTTAAAGGGCACAGTAATGCACTTTTCTCCCAGCAAATACACTGTTTCTAAGGAACTGGGTACACACTGAGGAGACACTTGTGGGAGCTACTGTGACTAAAACTGAGCTTCCCTACACACAGGGAAGCAAGAGAAATGCTGATTTCATCAAGCCCAGTTACATATTCAGAATCTGTACTACTGCGCATGTAGGCATGTCTCTTAAGGCAAAAAACTCATTTCTGACAAAGTTGCCCAAATGCATCTCAGAAGTGTGCAACTTGTTCCCTGAGTTAGAAAACGTCGAGAAACGTTCGTTTCTGCTAGCGCTGTGCTTCTACACATGTATTTGCTGAACGGTGAAAGCGCACAGTAATGCACTTTTCTTCCAGCAAATACACTGTTTCTAAGGAACTGGGAACACATTGAGGAGACACTTGTGGGAGCTACTGTGACTAAAACTGAGCTTCCCTACGCACAGGGAAGCAAGAGAAATGCTGATTTACTCAAGCCCAGTACCATACTCCGAATCTGTACTACTGCGCAAATAGGCATGTCTCTGTAGGCAAAAAACTCATTTCTGACAAAGTTGCCCAAAAGCATCTCAGAAGTGTGCAACTTGTTCCCTGAGTTAGAAAACGTCGAGAAACGTTCGTTTCTGCTGGCGCTGTGCTTCTACACATGTATTTGCTGAACGGTGAAAGCGCACAGTAATGCACTTTTCTCCCAGCAAATACACTGTTTCTAAGGAAATGGGAACACACTGAGGAGACACTTGTGGGAGCTACTGTGACTAAAACTGAGCTTCCCTATGCACAGGGAAGCAAGAGGAATGCTGATTTCATCAAGCCCAGTTACATACTCAGAATCTGTACTACTGCGCAAATAGGCATGTCTCTGTAGGCAAAAAACTCATTTCTGACAAAGTTGCCCAAATGCATCTCAGAAGTGTGCAACTTGTTCCCTGAGTTAGAAAACGTCGAGAAACGGTCTTTTCGCTAGCGCTGTGCTTCTACACATGTATTTGCTGAA
Source organism: Acomys minous (assembly GCF_964271855.1). Lineage (NCBI taxonomy): Eukaryota > Metazoa > Chordata > Mammalia > Rodentia > Muridae > Acomys > Acomys minous. The sequence goes on from NW_028182180.1 coordinate 1,440,304, forward strand.
CGGTGAAAGCGCACAGTGATGCACTTTTCTCCCATCAAATACACTGTTTGTAAGGAAATGGGCACACACTGAGGAGACACTTGTGGGAGCTACTGTGACTAAAACTGAGCTTCCCTACGCACAGGGAAGCAAGAGAAATGCTGATTTCATCAAGCCCAGTTACATACTCAGAATCTGTACTACTGCGCAAATAGGCATGTCTCTTTAGGCAAAAAACTCATTTCTGACAAAGTTGCCCAAATTCATCTCTGAACGGTGCAACTTGTTCCCTGAGTTAGAAAACGTTGAGAAACTGTCTTTTCTGCTAGCGCTGTGTTTCTACACATGTATTTGCTGAACGGTGAAAGCGCACAGTGATGCACTTTTCTCCCAGCAAATACACTGTTTCTAAGGAAATGGGAACACACTGAGGAGACACTTGTGGGAGCTACTGTGACTAAAACTGAGCTTCCCTACGCACAGGGAAGCAAGAGAAATGCTGATTTCATCAAGCCCAGTTACATACTCAGAATCTGTACTACTGCGCAAATAGGCATGTCTCTTAAGGCAAAAAACTCATTTCTGACAAAGTTGCCCAAATGCATCTCAAAAGTGTGCAACTTGTTCCCTGACTTAGAAAACGTCGAGAAACGGTCGTTTCTGCTAGCGCTGTGCTTCTACACATTTATGTGCTGAACGGTTAAAGGGCACAGTAATGCACTTTTCTCCCAGCAAATACACTGTTTCTAAGGAACTGGGTACACACTGAGGAGACACTTGTGGGAGCTACTGTGACTAAAACTGAGCTTCCCTACGCACAGGGAAGCAAGAGAAATGCTGATTTCATCAAGCCCAGTTACATACTCAGAATCTGTACTACTGCGCAAATAGGCATGTCTCTGTAGGCAAAAAACTCATTTCTGACAAAGTTGCCCAATTGCATCTCAGAAGTGTGCAACTTGTTCCCTGAGTTAGAAAACGTCGAGAAACGTTCGTTTCTGCTAGCGCTGTGCTTCTACACATGTATTTGCTGAACGGTGAAAGCACACAGTAATGCACTTTTCTCCCAGCAAATACACTGTTTCTAAGGAAATGGGAACACACTGAGGAGACACTTGTGGGAGCTACTGTGACTAAAACTGAGCTTCCCTATGCACAGGGAAGCAAGAGAAATGCTGATTTCATCAAGCCCAGTTACATACTCAGAATCTGTACTACTGCGCAAATAGGCATGTCTCTGTAGGCAAAAAACTCATTTCTGACAAAGTTGCCCAAATGCATCTCAGAAATGTGCAACTTGTTCCCTGAGTTAGAAAACGTCGAGAAACGGTCCTTTCTGCTAGCTCTGTGCTTCTACACATGTATTTGCTGATCGGTGAAAGCGCACAGTGATGCACTTTTCTCCCATCAAATACACTGTTTCTAAGGAAATGGGAACACACTGAGGAGACACTTGTGGGAGCTACTGTGACTAAAACTGAGCTTCCCTATGCACAGGGAAGCAAGAGAAATGCTGATTTCATCAAGCCCAGTTACATACTCAGAATCTGTACTACTGCGCAAATAGGCATGTCTCTTTAGGCAAAAAACTCATTTCTGACAAAGTTGCCCAAATGCATTTCAGAAGTGTGCAACTTGTTCCCTGAGTTAGAAAACGTCGAGAAACGTTCGTTTCTGCTAGCGCTGTGCTTCTACACATGTATTTGCTGAACGGTGAAAGCGCACAGTAATGCACTTTTCTCCCAGCAAATACACTGTTTCTAAGGAAATGGGAACACACTGAGGAGACACTTGTGGGAGCTACTGTGACTAAAACTGAGCTTCCCTACGCACAGGGAAGCAAGAGAAATGCTGATTTCATCAAGCCCAGTTACATAATCAGAATCTGTACTACTGCGCAAATAGGCATGTCTCCTTAGGCAAAAAACTCATTTCTGACAAAGTTACCCAAATGCATCTCTGAACGGTGCAACTTGTTCCCTGAGTTAGAAAACGTTGAGAAACTGTCTTTTCTGCTAGTGCTGTGTTTCTACACATGTATTTGCTGAACGGTGAAAGCGCACAGTGATGCACTTTCCTCCCAGCAAATACACTGTTTCTAAGGAAATGGGAACACACTGAGGAGACACTTGTGGGAGCTACTGTGACTAAAACTGAGATTCCCTACGCACAGGGAAGCAAGAGAAATGCTGATTTCATCAAGCCCAGTTACATACTCAGAATCTGTACTACTACGCAAATAGGCATGTCTCTTAAGGCAAAAAACTCATTTCTGACAAAGTTGCCCAAATGCATCTCAGAAGTGTGCAACTTGTTCCCTGACTTAGAAAACGTCGAGAAACGGTCGTTTCTGCTAGCGCTGTGCTTCTACACATGTATTTGCTGAACGGTGAAAGCGCACACTAATGAACTTTTCTCCCAGCAAATACACTGTTTCTAAGGAACTGGGAACACACTGAGGAGACACTTGTGGGAGCTACTGTGACTAAAACTGAGCTTCCCTACGCACAGGGAAGCAAGAGAAATGCTGATTTCCTCAAGCCCAGTACCATACTCAGAATCTGTACTACTGCGCAAATAGGCATGTAGGCAAAAAACTCATTTCTGACAAAGTTGCCCAAATGCATCTCAGAAGTATGCAACTTGTTCCCTGAGTAAGAAAACGTCGAGAAACGTTCGTTTCTGCTAGCGCTGTGCTTCTATACATGTATTTGCTGAACGGTGAAAGCGCACAGTAATGCACTTTTCTCCCAGCAAATACACTGTTTCTAAGGAAATGGGAACACACTGAGGAGACACTTGTGGGAGCTACTGTGACTAAAACTGAGCTTCCATACGCACAGGGAAGCAAGAGAAATGCTGATTTCATCAAGCCCAGTTACATACTCAGAATCTGTACTACTGCGCAAATAGGCATGTCTCTTTAGGCAAAAAACTCATTTCTGACAAAGTTGCCCAAATGCATCTCAAAAGTGTGCAACTTGTTCCCTGACTTAGAAAACGTCGAGAAACGGTCGTTTCTGCTAGCGCTGTGCTTCTACACATTTATGTGCTGAACGGTTAAAGGGCACAGTAATGCACTTTTCTCCCAGCAAATACACTGTTTCTAAGGAACTGGGTACACACTGAGGAGACACTTGTGGGAGCTACTGTGACTAAAACTGAGCTTCCCTACGCACAGGGAAGCAATAGAAATGCTGATTTCATCAAGCCCAGTTACATATTCAGAATCTGTACTACTGCGCAAATAGGCATGTCTCTTTAGGCAAAAAACTCATTTCTGACAAAGTTGCCCAAATGCATCTCAGAAGTGTGCAACTTGTTCCCTGAGTTAGAAAACGTCGAGAAACGTTCGTTTCTGCTAGCGCTGTGCTTCTACACATGTATTTGCTGAACGGTGAAAGCGCACAGTAATGCACTTTTCTCCCAGCAAATACACTGTTTCTAAGGAAATGGGAACACACTGAGGAGACACTTGTGGGAGCTACTGTGACTAAAACTGAGCTTCCCTATGCACAGGGAAGCAAGAGAAATGCTGATTTAATCAAGCCCAGTTACATACTCAGAATCTGTACTACTGCGCAAATAGGCATGTCTCTGTAGGCAAAAAACTCATTTCTGACAAAGTTGCCCAAATGCATCTCTGAACGGTGCAACTTGTTCCCTGAGTTAGAAAACGTTGAGAAACTGTCTTTTCTGCTAGCGCTGTGTTTCTACACATGTATTTGCTGAACGGTGAAAGCGCACAGTGATGCACTTTTCTCCCAGCAAATACACTGTTTCTAAGGAAATGGGAACACACTGAGGAGACACTTGTGGGAGCTACTGTGACTAAAACTGAGCTTCCCTACGCACAGGGAAGCAAGAGAAATGCTGATTTCATCAAGCCCAGTTACATACTCAGAATCTGTACTACTGTGCAAATAGGCATGTCTCTTAAGGCAAAAAACTCATTTCTGACAAAGTTGCCCAAATGCATGTCAGAAGTGTGCAACTTGTTCCCTGAGTTAGAAAACGTCGAGAAACGTTCGTTTCTGCTAGCGTTGTGCTTCTACACATGTATTTGCTGAACGGTGAAAGCGCACAGTAATGCACTTTTCTTCCAGCAAATACACTGTTTCTAAGGAACTGGGAACACATTGAGGAGACACTTGTGGGAGCTACTGTGACTAAAACTGAGCTTCCCTACGCACAGGGAACCAAGAGAAATGCTGATTTACTCAAGCCCAGTACCATACTCAGAATCTGTACTACTGCGCAAATAGGCATGTCTCTGTAGGCAAAAAACTCATTTCTGACAAAGTTGCCCAAATGCATCTCAGAAGTGTGCAACTTGTTCCCTGAGTTAGAAAACGTCGAGAAACGTTCGTTTCTGCTAGCGCTGTGCTTCTACACATGTATTTGCTGAACGGTGAAAGCGCACAGTAATGCACTTTTCTCCCAGTAAATACACTGTTTCTAAGGAAATGGGAACACACTGAGGAGACACTTGTGGGAGCTACTGTGACTAAAACTGAGCTTCCCTATGCACAGGGAAGCAAGAGAAATGCTGATTTCATCAAGCCCAGTTACATACTCAGAATCTGTACTACTGCGCAAATAGGCATGTCTCTGTAGGCAAAAAACTCATTTCTGACAGTGTTGCCCAAATGCATCTCAGAAGTGTGCAACTTGTTCCCTGAGTTAGAAAACGTCGAGAAACGGTCTTTTCTGCTAGCGCTGTGCTTCTACACATGTATTTGCTGAACGGTGAAAGCGCACAGTGATGCACTTTTCTCCCATCAAATACACTGTTTCTAAGGAAATGGGAACACACTGAGGAGACACTTGTGGGAGCTACTGTGACTAAAACTGAGCTTCCCTACGCACAGGGAAGCAAGAGAAATGCTGATTTCATCAAGCCCAGTTACATACTCAGAATCTGTACTACTGCGCAAATAGGCATGTCTCTTAAGGCAAAAAACTCATTTCTGACAAAGTTGCCCAAATGCATCTCAGAAGTGTGCACCTTGTTCCCTGACTTAGAAAACGTCGAGAAACGGTCGTTTCTACTAGCGCTGTGCTTCTACACATTTATGTGCTGAACGGTTAAAGGGCACAGTAATGCACTTTTCACCCAGCAAGTACACTGTTTCTAAGGAACTGGGTACACACTGAGGAGACACTTGTGGGAGCTACTGTGACTAAAACTGAGCTTCCCTACGCACAGGGAAGCAAGAGAAATGCTGATTTCATCAAGCACAGTTACATATTCAGAATCTGTACTACTGCGCATATAGGCATGTCTCTTAAGGCAAAAAACTCATTTCTGACAAAGTTGCCCAAATGCATCTCAGAAGTGTGCAACTTGTTCCCTGAGTTAGAAAACGTCGAGAAACGGTCGTTTCTGCTAGCGCTGTGCTTCTACACATGTATTTGCTGAACGGTGAAAGCGCACAGTAATGCACTTTTCTTCCAGCAAATACACTGTTTCTAAGGAACTGGGAACACATTGAGGAGACACTTGTGGGAGCTACTGTGACTAAAACTGAGCTTCCCTACGCACAGGGAAGCAAGAGAAATGCTGATTTACTCAAGCCCAGTACCATACTCAGAATCTGTACTACTGCGCAAATAGGCATGTCTCTGTAGGCAAAAAACTCATTTCTGACAAAGTTGCCCAAATGCATCTCAGAAGTGTGCAACTTGTTCCCTGAGTTAGAAAACGTCGAGAAACGTTCGTTTCTGCTAGCGCTGTGCTTCTACACATGTATTTGCTGAACGGTGAAAGCGCACAGTAATGCACTTTTCTCCCAGCAAATACACTGTTTCTAAGGAAATGGGAACACACTGAGGAGACACTTGTGGGAGCTACTGTGACTAAAACTGAGCTTCCCTATGCACAGGGAAGCAAGAGAAATGCTGATTTCATCAAGCCCAGTTACATACTCAGAATCTGTACTACTGCGCAAATAGGCATGTCTCTGTAGGCAAAAAACTCATTTCTGACAAAGTTGCCCAAATGCATCTCAGAAGTGTGCAACTTGTTCCCTGAGTTAGAAAACGTCGAGAAACGGTCTTTTCTGCTAGCGCTGTGCTTCTACACATGTATTTGCTGAACGGTGAAAGCGCACAGTGATGCACTTTTCTCCCATCAAATACACTGTTTCTAAGGAAATGGGCACACACTGAGGAGACACTTGTGGGAGCTACTGTGACTAAAACTGAGCTTCCCTACGCACAGGGAAGAAAGAGAAATGCTGATTTCATCAAGCCCAGTTACATACTCAGAATCTGTACTACTGCGCAAATAGGCATGTCTCTTTAGGCAAAAAACTCATTTCTGACAAAGTTGCCCAAATGCATCTCAGAAGTGTGCAACTTGTTCCCTGAGTTAGAAAACGTCGAGAAACGGTCTTTTCTGCTAGCGCTGTGCTTCTACACATGTATTTGCTGAACGGTGAAAGCGCACAGTGATGCACTTTTCTCCCATCAAATACATTGTTTCTAAGGAAATGGGCACATACTGAGGAGACACTTGTGGGAGCTACTGTGACTAAAACTGAGCTTCCCTACGCACAGGGAAGCAAGAGAAATGCTGATTTCATCGAGCCCAGTTACATACTCAGAATCTGTACTACTGCGCAAATAGGCATGTCTCTTAAGGCAAAAAACTCATTTCTGACAAAGTTGCCCAAATGCATCTCAGAAGTGTGCACCTTGTTCCCTGACTTAGAAAACGTCGAGAAACGGTCTTTTCTGCTAGCGCTGTGCTTCTACACATGTATTTGCTGAACGGTGAAAGGGCACAGTAATGCACTTTTCTCCCAGCAAATACACTGTTTCTAAGGAACTGGGAACACACTGAGGAGACACTTGTGGGAGCTACTGTGACTAAAACTGAGCTTCCCTACGCACAGGGAAGCAAGAGAAATGCTGATTTCATCAAGCCCAGTTACATATTCAGAATCTGTACTACTGCGCAAATAGGCATGTCTCTGTAGGCAAAAAACTCATTTCTGACAAAGTTGCCCAAATGCATCTCAGAAGTGTGCAACTTGTTCCCTGAGTTAGAAAACGTCGAGAAACGTTCGTTTCTGCTAGCGCTGTGCTTCTACACATGTATTTGCTGAACGGTGAAAGGGTACAGTAATGCACTTTTCTCCCATCAAATACACTGTTTCTAAGGAAATGGGAACACACTGAGGAGACACTTGTGGGAGCTACTGTGACTAAAACTGAGCTTCCCTATGCACAGGGAAGCAAGAGAAATGCTGATTTCATCAAGCCCAGTTACATACTCAGAATCTGTACTACTGCGCAAATAGGCATGTCTCTTTAGGCAAAAAACTCATTTCTGACAAAGTTGCCCAAATGCATCTCAGAAGTGTGCAACTTGTTCTATGAGTAAGAAAACGTCGAGAAACGTTCGTTTCTGCTAGCGCTGTGCTTCTACAATTGTATTTGCTGAACGGTGAAAGCGCACAGTAATGCACTTTTCTCCCAGTAAATACACTGTTTCTAAGGAAATGGGAACACACTGAGGAGACACTTGTGGGAGCTACTGTGACTAAAACTGAGCTTCCCTATGCACAGGGAAGCAAGAGAAATGCTGATTTCATCGAGCCCAGTTACATACTCAGAATCTGTACTACTGCGCAAATAGGCATGTCTCTTAAGGCAAAAAACTCATTTCTGACAAAGTTGCCCAAATGCATCTCAGAAGTGTGCACCTTGTTCCCTGACTTAGAAAACGTCGAGAAACGGTCTTTTCTGCTAGCGCTGTGCTTCTACACATGTATTTGCTGAACGGTGAAAGGGCACAGTAATGCACTTTTCTCCCAGCAAATACACTGTTTCTAAGGAACTGGGAACACACTGAGGAGACACTTGTGGGAGCTACTGTGACTAAAACTGAGCTTCCCTACGCACAGGGAAGCAAGAGAAATGCTGATTTCATCAAGCCCAGTTACATATTCAGAATCTGTACTACTGCGCAAATAGGCATGTCTCTTTAGGCAAAAAACTCATTTCTGACAAAGTTGCCCAAATGCATCTCAGAAGTGTTCAACTTGTTCTATGAGTAAGAAAACGTCGAGAAACGGTCGTTTCTGCTAGCGCTGTGCTTCTACACATGTATTTGCTGAACGGTGAAAGCGCACAGTAATGCACTTTTCTCCCAGCAAATACACTGTTTCTAAGGAAATGGGAACACACTGAGGAGACACTTGTGGGAGCTTCTGTGACTAAAACTGAGCTTCCCTATGCACAGGGAAGCAAGAGAAATGCTGATTTCATCAAGCCCAGTTACATACTCAGAATCTGTACTACTGCGCAAATAGGCATGTCTCTTAAGGCAAAAAACTCATTTCTGACAAAGTTGCCCAAATGCATCTCAAAAGTGTGCAACTTGTTCCCTGACTTAGAAAACGTCGAGAAACGGTCGTTTCTGCTAGCGCTGTGCTTCTACACATTTATGTGCTGAACGGTTAAAGGGCACAGTAATGCACTTTTCTCCCAGCAAATACACTGTTTCTAAGGAACTGGGTACACACTGAGGAGACACTTGTGGGAGCTACTGTGACTAAAACTGAGCTTCCCTACACACAGGGAAGCAAGAGAAATGCTGATTTCATCAAGCCCAGTTACATATTCAGAATCTGTACTACTGCGCATATAGGCATGTCTCTGTAGGCAAAAAACTCATTTCTGACAAAGTTGCCCAAATGCATCTCAGAAGTATGCAACTTGTTCCCTGAGTAAGAAAACGTCGAGAAACGTTCGTTTCTGCTAGCGCTGTGCTTCTACACATGTATTTGCTGAACGGTGAAAGCGCACAGCAATGCACTTTTCTCCCAGCAAATACACTGTTTCTAAGGAAATGGGAACACACTGAGGAGACACTTGTGGGAGCTTCTGTGACTAAAACTGAGCTTCCCTATGCACAGGGAAGCAAGAGAAATGCTGATTTCATCAAGCCCAGTTACATACTCAGAATCTGTACTACTGCGCAAATAGGCATGTCTCTGTAGGCAAAAAACTCATTTCTGACAAAGTTGCCCAAATGCATCTCAGAAGTGTGCAACTTGTTCCCTGAGTTAGAAAACGTCGAGAAACGGTCTTTTCTGCTAGCGCTGTGCTTCTACACATGTATTTGCTGAACGGTGAAAGCGCACAGTGATGCACTTTTGTCCCATCAAATACACTGTTTCTAAGGAAATGGGAACACACTGAGGAGACACTTGTGGGAGCTACTGTGACTAAAACTGAGCTTCCCTACGCACAGGGAAGCAAGAGAAATGCTGATTTCATCAAGCTCAGTTACATACTCAGAATATGTACTACTGCGCAAATAGGCATGTCTCTTTAGGCAAAAAACTCATTTCTGACAAAGTTGCCCAAATGCATCTCAGAAGTGTGCCACTTGTTCCCTGAGTTAGAGAACGTCGAGAAACGTTCGTTTCTGCTAGCGCTGTGCTTCTACACATGTAGTTGCTGAACGGTGAAAGCGCACAGTAATGCACTTTTGTCCCAGTAAATACAATGTTTCTAAGGAAATGGGAACACACTGAGGAGACACTTGTGGGAGCTACTGTGACTAAAACTGAGCTTCCCTACGCACAGGGAAGCAAGAGAAATGCTGATTTCATCAAGCCCAGTTACATAATCAGAATCTGTACTACTGCGCAAATAGGCATGTCTCTTTAGGCAAAAAACTCATTTCTGACAAAGTTGCCCAAATTCATCTCTGAACGGTGCAACATGTTCCCTGAGTTAGAAAACGTTGAGAAACTGTCTTTTCTGCTAGCGCTGTGTTTCTACACATGTATTTGCTGAACGGTGAAAGCGCACAGTGATGCACTTTTCTCCCAGCAAATACACTGTTTCTAAGGAAATGGGAACACACTGAGGAGACCCTTGTGGGAGCTACTGTGACTAAAACTGAGCTTCCCTACGCACAGGGAAGCAAGAGAAATGCTGATTTCATCAAGCCCAGTTACATACTCAGAATCTGTACTACTGCGCAAATAGGCATGTCTCTTAAGGCAAAAAACTCATTTCTGACAAAGTTGCCCAAATGCATCTCAAAAGTGTGCAACTTGTTCCCTGACTTAGAAAACGTCGAGAAACGGTCGTTTCTGCTAGCGCTGTGCTTCTACACATTTATGTGCTGAACGGTTAAAGGGCACAGTAATGCACTTTTCTCCCAGCAAATACACTGTTTCTAAGGAACTGGGTACACACTGAGGAGACACTTGTGGGAGCTACTGTGACTAAAACTGAGCTTCCCTACACACAGGGAAGCAAGAGAAATGCTGATTTCATCAAGCCCAGTTACATATTCAGAATCTGTACTACTGCGCATGTAGGCATGTCTCTTAAGGCAAAAAACTCATTTCTGACAAAGTTGCCCAAATGCATCTCAGAAGTGTGCAACTTGTTCCCTGAGTTAGAAAACGTCGAGAAACGTTCGTTTCTGCTAGCGCTGTGCTTCTACACATGTATTTGCTGAACGGTGAAAGCGCACAGTAATGCACTTTTCTTCCAGCAAATACACTGTTTCTAAGGAACTGGGAACACATTGAGGAGACACTTGTGGGAGCTACTGTGACTAAAACTGAGCTTCCCTACGCACAGGGAAGCAAGAGAAATGCTGATTTACTCAAGCCCAGTACCATACTCAGAATCTGTACTACTGCGCAAATAGGCATGTCTCTGTAGGCAAAAAACTCATTTCTGACAAAGTTGCCCAAATGCATCTCAGAAGTGTGCAACTTGTTCCCTGAGTTAGAAAACGTCGAGAAACGTTCGTTTCTGCTGGCGCTGTGCTTCTACACATGTATTTGCTGAACGGTGAAAGCGCACAGTAATGCACTTTTCTCCCAGCAAATACACTGTTTCTAAGGAAATGGGAACACACTGAGGAGACACTTGTGGGAGCTACTGTGACTAAAACTGAGCTTCCCTATGCACAGGGAAGCAAGAGGAATGCTGATTTCATCAAGCCCAGTTACATACTCAGAATCTGTACTACTGCGCAAATAGGCATGTCTCTGTAGGCAAAAAACTCATTTCTGACAAAGTTGCCCAAATGCATCTCAGAAGTGTGCAACTTGTTCCCTGAGTTAGAAAACGTCGAGAAACGGTCTTTTCGCTAGCGCTGTGCTTCTACACATGTATTTGCTGAACGGTGAAAGCGCACAGTGATGCACTTTTCTCCCATCAAATACACTGTTTGTAAGGAAATGGGCACACACTGAGGAGACACTTGTGGGAGCTACTGTGACTAAAACTGAGCTTCCCTACGCACAGGGAAGCAAGAGAAATGCTGATTTCATCAAGCCCAGTTACATACTCAGAATCTGTACTACTGCGCAAATAGGCATGTCTCTTTAGGCAAAAAACTCATTTCTGACAAAGTTGCCCAAATGCATCTCAGAAGTGTGCAACTTGTTCCCTGAGTTAGAAAACGTTGAGAAACTGTCTTTTCTGCTAGCGCTGTGTTTCTACACATGTATTTGCTGAACGGTGAAAGCGCACAGTGATGCACTTTTCTCCCAGCAAATACACTGTTTCTAAGGAAATGGGAACACACTGAGGAGACACTTGTGGGAGCTACTGTGACTAAAACTGAGCTTCCCTACGCACAGGGAAGCAAGAGAAATGCTGATTTCATCAAGCCCAGTTACATACTCAGAATCTGTACTACTGCGCAAATAGGCATGTCTCTTAAGGCAAAAAACTCATTTCTGACAAAGTTGCCCAAATGCATCTCAAAAGTGTGCAACTTGTTCCCTGACTTAGAAAACGTCGAGAAACGGTCGTTTCTGCTAGCGCTGTGCTTCTACACATTTATGTGCTGAACGGTTAAAGGGCACAGTAATGCACTTTTCTCCCAGCAAATACACTGTTTCTAAGGAACTGGGTACACACTGAGGAGACACTTGTGGGAGCTACTGTGACTAAAACTGAGCTTCCCTACGCACAGGGAAGCAAGAGAAATGCTGATTTCATCAAGCCCAGTTACATACTCAGAATCTGTACTACTGCGCAAATAGGCATGTCACTTTAGGCAAAAAACTCATTTCTGACAAAGTTGCCCAATTGCATCTCAGAAGTGTGCAACTTGTTCCCTGAGTTAGAAAACGTCGAGAAACGTTCGTTTCTGCTAGCGCTGTGCTTCTACACATGTATTTGCTGAACGGTGAAAGCACACAGTAATGCACTTTTCTCCCAGCAAATACACTGTTTCTAAGGAAATGGGAACACACTGAGGAGACACTTGTGGGAGCTACTGTGACTAAAACTGAGCTTCCCTATGCACAGGGAAGCAAGAGAAATGCTGATTTCATCAAGCCCAGTTACATACTCAGAATCTGTACTACTGCGCAAATAGGCATGTCTCTGTAGGCAAAAAACTCATTTCTGACAAAGTTGCCCAAATGCATCTCAGAAATGTGCAACTTGTTCCCTGAGTTAGAAAACGTCGAGAAACGGTCCTTTCTGCTAGCTCTGTGCTTCTACACATGTATTTGCTGATCGGTGAAAGCGCACAGTGATGCACTTTTGTCCCATCAAATACACTGTTTCTAAGGAAATGGGAACACACTGAGGAGACACTTGTGGGAGCTACTGTGACTAAAACTGAGCTTCCCTATGCACAGGGAAGCAAGAGAAATGCTGATTTCATCAAGCCCAGTTACATACTCAGAATCTGTACTACTGCGCAAATAGGCATGTCTCTTTAGGCAAAAAACTCATTTCTGACAAAGTTGCCCAAATGCATTTCAGAAGTGTGCAACTTGTTCCCTGAGTTAGAAAACGTCGAGAAACGTTCGTTTCTGCTAGCGCTGTGCTTCTACACATGTATTTGCTGAACGGTGAAAGCGCACAGTAATGCACTTTTCTCCCAGCAAATACACTGTTTCTAAGGAAATGGGAACACACTGAGGAGACACTTGTGGGAGCTACTGTGACTAAAACTGAGCTTCCCTACGCACAGGGAAGCAAGAGAAATGCTGATTTCATCAAGCCCAGTTACATAATCAGAATCTGTACTACTGCGCAAATAGGCATGTCTCCTTAGGCAAAAAACTCATTTCTGACAAAGTTACCCAAATGCATCTCTGAACGGTGCAACTTGTTCCCTGAGTTAGAAAACGTTGAGAAACTGTCTTTTCTGCTAGTGCTGTGTTTCTACACATGTATTTGCTGAACGGTGAAAGCGCACAGTGATGCACTTTCCTCCCAGCAAATACACTGTTTCTAAGGAAATGGGAACACACTGAGGAGACACTTGTGGGATCTACTGTGACTAAAACTGAGATTCCCTACGCACAGGGAAGCAAGAGAAATGCTGATTTCATCAAGCCCAGTTACATACTCAGAATCTGTACTACTACGCAAATAGGCATGTCTCTTAAGGCAAAAAACTCATTTCTGACAAAGTTGCCCAAATGCATCTCAGAAGTGTGCAACTTGTTCCCTGACTTAGAAAACGTCGAGAAACGGTCGTTTCTGCTAGCGCTGTGCTTCTACACATGTATTTGCTGAACGGTGAAAGCGCACACTAATGAACTTTTCTCCCAGCAAATACACTGTTTCTAAGGAACTGGGAACACACTGAGGAGACACTTGTGGGAGCTACTGTGACTAAAACTGAGCTTCCCTACGCACAGGGAAGCAAGAGAAATGCTGATTTCCTCAAGCCCAGTACCATACTCAGAATCTGTACTACTGCGCAAATAGGCATGTAGGCAAAAAACTCATTTCTGACAAAGTTGCCCAAATGCATCTCAGAAGTATGCAACTTGTTCCCTGAGTAAGAAAACGTCGAGAAACGTTCGTTTCTGCTAGCGCTGTGCTTCTATACATGTATTTGCTGAACGGTGAAAGCGCACAGTAATGCACTTTTCTCCCAGCAAATACACTGTTTCTAAGGAAATGGGAACACACTGAGGAGACACTTGTGGGAGCTACTGTGACTAAAACTGAGCTTCCCTACGCACAGGGAAGCAAGAGAAATGCTGATTTCATCAAGCCCAGTTACATACTCAGAATCTGTACTACTGCGCAAATAGGCATGTCTCTTTAGGCAAAAAACTCATTTCTGACAAAGTTGCCCAAATGCATCTCAAAAGTGTGCAACTTGTTCCCTGACTTAGAAAACGTCGAGAAACGGTCGTTTCTGCTAGCGCTGTGCTTCTACACATTTATGTGCTGAACGGTTAAAGGGCACAGTAATGCACTTTTCTCCCAGCAAATACACTGTTTCTAAGGAACTGGGTACACACTGAGGAGACACTTGTGGGAGCTACTGTGACTAAAACTGAGCTTCCCTACGCACAGGGAAGCAAGAGAAATGCTGATTTCATCAAGCCCAGTTACATATTCAGAATCTGTACTACTGCGCAAATAGGCATGTCTCTTTAGGCAAAAAACTCATTTCTGACAAAGTTGCCCAAATGCATCTCAGAAGTGTGCAACTTGTTCCCTGAGTTAGAAAACGTCGAGAAACGTTCGTTTCTGCTAGCGCTGTGCTTCTACACATGTATTTGCTGAACGGTGAAAGCGCACAGTAATGCACTTTTCTCCCAGCAAATACACTGTTTCTAAGGAAATGGGAACACACTGAGGAGACACTTGTGGGAGCTACTGTGACTAAAACTGAGCTTCCCTATGCACAGGGAAGCAAGAGAAATGCTGATTTCATCAAGCCCAGTTACATACTCAGAATCTGTACTACTGCGCAAATAGGCATGTCTCTGTAGGCAAAAAACTCATTTCTGACAAAGTTGCCCAAATGCATCTCTGAACGGTGCAACTTGTTCCCTGAGTTAGAAAACGTTGAGAAACTGTCTTTTCTGCTAGCGCTGTGTTTCTACACATGTATTTGCTGAACGGTGAAAGCGCACAGTGATGCACTTTTCTCCCAGCAAATACACTGTTTCTAAGGAAATGGGAACACACTGAGGAGACACTTGTGGGAGCTACTGTGACTAAAACTGAGCTTCCCTACGCACAGGGAAGCAAGAGAAATGCTGATTTCATCAAGCCCAGTTACATACTCAGAATCTGTACTACTGTGCAAATAGGCATGTCTCTTAAGGCAAAAAACTCATTTCTGACAAAGTTGCCCAAATGCATCTCAGAAGTGTGCAACTTGTTCCCTGAGTTAGAAAACGTCGAGAAACGTTCGTTTCTGCTAGCGTTGTGCTTCTACACATGTATTTGCTGAACGGTGAAAGCGCACAGTAATGCACTTTTCTTCCAGCAAATACACTGTTTCTAAGGAACTGGGAACACATTGAGGAGACACTTGTGGGAGCTACTGTGACTAAAACTGAGCTTCCCTACGCACAGGGAACCAAGAGAAATGCTGATTTACTCAAGCCCAGTACCATACTCAGAATCTGTACTACTGCGCAAATAGGCATGTCTCTGTAGGCAAAAAACTCATTTCTGACAAAGTTGCCCAAATGCATCTCAGAAGTGTGCAACTTGTTCCCTGAGTTAGAAAACGTCGAGAAACGTTCGTTTCTGCTAGCGCTGTGCTTCTACACATGTATTTGCTGAACGGTGAAAGCGCACAGTAATGCACTTTTCTCCCAGTAAATACACTGTTTCTAAGGAAATGGGAACACACTGAGGAGACACTTGTGGGAGCTACTGTGACTAAAACTGAGCTTCCCTATGCACAGGGAAGCAAGAGAAATGCTGATTTCATCAAGCCCAGTTACATACTCAGAATCTGTACTACTGCGCAAATAGGCATGTCTCTGTAGGCAAAAAACTCATTTCTGACAGTGTTGCCCAAATGCATCTCAGAAGTGTGCAACTTGTTCCCTGAGTTAGAAAACGTCGAGAAACGGTCTTTTCTGCTAGCGCTGTGCTTCTACACATGTATTTGCTGAACGGTGAAAGCGCACAGTGATGCACTTTTCTCCCATCAAATACACTGTTTCTAAGGAAATGGGAACACACTGAGGAGACACTTCTGGGAGCTACTGTGACTAAAACTGAGCTTCCCTACGCACAGGGAAGCAAGAGAAATGCTGATTTCATCAAGCCCAGTTACATACTCAGAATCTGTACTACTGCGCAAATAGGCATGTCTCTTAAGGCAAAAAACTCATTTCTGACAAAGTTGCCCAAATGCATCTCAGAAGTGTGCACCTTGTTCCCTGACTTAGAAAACGTCGAGAAACGGTCGTTTCTACTAGCGCTGTGCTTCTACACATTTATGTGCTGAACGGTTAAAGGGCACAGTAATGCACTTTTCACCCAGCAAGTACACTGTTTCTAAGGAACTGGGTACACACTGAGGAGACACTTGTGGGAGCTACTGTGACTAAAACTGAGCTTCCCTACGCACAGGGAAGCAAGAGAAATGCTGATTTCATCAAGCACAGTTACATATTCAGAATCTGTACTACTGCGCATATAGGCATGTCTCTTAAGGCAAAAAACTCATTTCTGACAAAGTTGCCCAAATGCATCTCAGAAGTGTGCAACTTGTTCCCTGAGTTAGAAAACGTCGAGAAACGGTCGTTTCTGCTAGCGCTGTGCTTCTACACATGTATTTGCTGAACGGTGAAAGCGCACAGTAATGCACTTTTCTTCCAGCAAATACACTGTTTCTAAGGAACTGGGAACACATTGAGGAGACACTTGTGGGAGCTACTGTGACTAAAACTGAGCTTCCCTACGCACAGGGAAGCAAGAGAAATGCTGATTTACTCAAGCCCAGTACCATACTCAGAATCTGTACTACTGCGCAAATAGGCATGTCTCTGTAGGCAAAAAACTCATTTCTGACAAAGTTGCCCAAATGCATCTCAGAAGTGTGCAACTTGTTCCCTGAGTTAGAAAACGTCGAGAAACGTTCGTTTCTGCTAGCGCTGTGCTTCTACACATGTATTTGCTGAACGGTGAAAGCGCACAGTAATGCACTTTTCTCCCAGCAAATACACTGTTTCTAAGGAAATGGGAACACACTGAGGAGACACTTGTGGGAGCTACTGTGACTAAAACTGAGCTTCCCTATGCACAGGGAAGCAAGAGAAATGCTGATTTCATCAAGCCCAGTTACATACTCAGAATCTGTACTACTGCGCAAATAGGCATGTCTCTGTAGGCAAAAAACTCATTTCTGACAAAGTTGCCCAAATGCATCTCAGAAGTGTGCAACTTGTTCCCTGAGTTAGAAAACGTCGAGAAACGGTCTTTTCTGCTAGCGCTGTGCTTCTACACATGTATTTTCTGAACGGTGAAAGCGCACAGTGATGCACTTTTCTCCCATCAAATACACTGTTTCTAAGGAAATGGGCACACACTGAGGAGACACTTGTGGGAGCTACTGTGACTAAAACTGAGCTTCCCTACGCACAGGGAAGAAAGAGAAATGCTGATTTCATCAAGCCCAGTTACATACTCAGAATCTGTACTACTGCGCAAATAGGCATGTCTCTTTAGGCAAAAAACTCATTTCTGACAAAGTTGCCCAAATGCATCTCAGAAGTGTGCAACTTGTTCCCTGAGTTAGAAAACGTCGAGAAACGGTCTTTTCTGCTAGCGCTGTGCTTCTACACATGTATTTGCTGAACGGTGAAAGCGCACAGTGATGCACTTTTCTCCCATCAAATACATTGTTTCTAAGGAAATGGGCACATACTGAGGAGACACTTGTGGGAGCTACTGTGACTAAAACTGAGCTTCCCTACGCACAGGGAAGCAAGAGAAATGTTGATTTCATCGAGCCCAGTTACATACTCAGAATCTGTACTACTGCGCAAATAGGCATGTCTCTTAAGGCAAAAAACTCATTTCTGACAAAGTTGCCCAAATGCATCTCAGAAGTGTGCACCTTGTTCCCTGACTTAGAAAACGTCGAGAAACGGTCTTTTCTGCTAGCGCTGTGCTTCTACACATGTATTTGCTGAACGGTGAAAGGGCACAGTAATGCACTTTTCTCCCAGCAAATACACTGTTTCTAAGGAACTGGGAACACACTGAGGAGACACTTGTGGGAGCTACTGTGACTAAAACTGAGCTTCCCTACGCACAGGGAAGCAAGAGAAATGCTGATTTCATCAAGCCCAGTTACATATTCAGAATCTGTACTACTGCGCAAATAGGCATGTCTCTTTAGGCAAAAAACTCATTTCTGACAAAGTTGCCCAAATGCATCTCAGAAGTGTGCAACTTGTTCCCTGAGTTAGAAAACGTCGAGAAACGTTCGTTTCTGCGAGCGCTGTGCTTCTACACATGTATTTGCTGAACGGTGAAAGGGTACAGTAATGCACTTTTCTCCCATCAAATACACTGTTTCTAAGGAAATGGGAACAC
Organism: Acomys minous; assembly: GCF_964271855.1. Lineage (NCBI taxonomy): Eukaryota > Metazoa > Chordata > Mammalia > Rodentia > Muridae > Acomys > Acomys minous. Next base: position 1,458,610 of record NW_028182180.1, read on the forward strand.
ACTGAGGAGACACTTGTGGGAGCTACTGTGACTAAAACTGAGCTTCCCTACTCACAGGGAAGCAAGAGAAATGCTGATTTCATCAAGCCCAGTTACATACTCAGAATCTGTACTACTGCGCAAATAGGCATGTCTCTTTAGGCAAAAAACTCATTTCTGACAAAGTTGCCCAAATGCATCTCAGAAGTGTGCAACTTGTTCTATGAGTAAGAAAACGTCGAGAAACGTTCGTTTCTGCTAGCGCTGTGCTTCTACACATGTATTTGCTGAACGGTGAAAGCGCACAGTAATGCACTTTTCTCCCAGCAAATACACTGTTTCTAAGGAAATGGGAACACACTGAGGAGACACTTGTGGGAGCTTCTGTGACTAAAACTGAGCTTCCCTATGCACAGGGAAGCAAGAGAAATGCTGATTTCATCAAGCCCAGTTACATACTCAGAATCTGTACTACTGCGCAAATAGGCATGTCTCTGTAGGCAAAAAACTCATTTCTGACAAAGTTGCCCTAATGCATCTTAGAAGTGTGCAACTTGTTCCCTGAGTTAGAAAACGTCGAGAAGCGTTCGTTTCTGCTAGCGCTGTGCTTCTACACATGTATTTGCTGAACGGTGAAAGGGTACAGTAATGCACTTTTCTCCCATCAAATACACTGTTTCTAAGGAAATGGGAACACACTGAGGAGACACTTGTGGGAGCTACTGTGACTAAAACTGAGCTTCCCTACGCACAGGGAAGCAAGAGAAATGCTGATTTCATCAAGCCCAGTTACATACTCAGAATCTGTACTACTGCGCAAATAGGCATGTCTCTTTAGGCAAAAAACTCATTTCTGACAAAGTTGCCCAAATGCATCTCAGAAGGGTGCAACTTGTTCTATGAGTAAGAAAACGTCGAGAAACGTTCGTTTCTGCTAGCGCTGTGCTTCTACACATGTATTTGCTGAACGGTGAAAGCGCACAGTAATGCACTTTTCTCCCAGCAAATACACTGTTTCTAAGGAAATGGGAACACACTGAGGAGACACTTGTGGGAGCTACTGTGACTAAAACTGAGCTTCCCTATGCACAGGGAAGCAAGAGAAATGCTGATTTCATCAAGCCCAGTTACATACTCAGAATCTGTACTACTGCGCAAATAGGCATGTCTCTGTAGGCAAAAAACTCATTTCTGACAAAGTTGCCCTAATGCATCTTAGAAGTGTGCAACTTGTTCCCTGAGTTAGAAAACGTCGAGAAACGTTCGTTTCTGCTAGCGCTGTGCTTCTACACATGTATTTGCTGAACGGTGAAAGGGTACAGTAATGCACTTTTCTCCCATCAAATACACTGTTTCTAAGGAAATGGGAACACACTGAGGAGACACTTGTGGGAGCTACTGTGACTAAAACTGAGCTTCCCTACGCACATGGAAGCAAGAGAAATGCTGATTTCATCCAGCCCAGTTACATACTCAGAATCTGTACTACTGCGTAAATAGGCATGTCTCTGTAGGCAAAAAACTCATTTCTGACAATGTTGCCCAAATGCATCTCAGAAGTGTGCAACTTGTTCCCTGAGTTAGAAAACGTCGAGAAACGTCCGTTTCCGCTAGCGCTGTGCTTCTACACATGTATTTGCTGAATGGTGAAAGCGCACAGTAATGCACTTTTCTCCCAGCAAATACACTGTTTCTAAGGAAATGGGAACACACTGAGGAGACACTTGTGAGAGCTACTGTGACTAAAACTGAGCTTCCCTACGCACAGGGAAGCAGGAGAAATGCTGATTTCATCCAGCCCAGTTACATACTCAGAATCTGTACTACTGCGCAAATAGGCATGTCTCTGTAGGCAAAAAACTCATTTCTGACAATGTTGCCCAAATGCATCTCAGAAGTGTGCAACTTGTTCCCTGAGTTAGAAAGTGTCGAGAAACGTTCGTTTCTGCTAGTACTGTGCTTCTACACATGTATTTGCTGAACGGTGAAAGCGCACAGTAATGCACTTTTCTCCCAGCAAATACACTGTTTCTAAGGAAATGGGAACACACTGAGGAGACACTTGTGGGAGCTACTGTGACTAAAACTGAGCTTCCCTACGCACAGGGAAGCAAGAGAAATGCTGATTTCATCAAGCCCAGTTACATACTCAGAATCTGTACTACTGCGCAAATAGGCATGTCTCTGTAGGCAAAAAACTCATTTCTGACAATGTTGCCCAAATGCATCTCAGAAGTGTACAACTTGTTCCCTGAGTTAGAAAACGTCGAGAAACGGTCATATCTGCTAATGCTGTGCTTCTACACATGTATTTGCTGAACGGTGAAAGCGCACAGTAGTGCACTTTTCTCCCAGCAATTACACTGTTTCTAAGGAAATGGGAACACACTGAGGAGACACTTGTGGGTGCTACTGTGACTAAAACTGAGCTTCCCTACGCACAGGGAAGCAAGAGAAATGCTGATTTCATCAAGCCCAGTTACATACTCAGAATCTGTACTACTGCGCAAATAGGCATGTCTCTGTAGGCAAAAAACTCATTTCTGACAATGTTGCCCAAATGCATCTCAGAAGTGCGCAACTCGTTCCCTGAGTTAGAAAACGTCGAGAAATGTCCGTTTCTGCTAGCGCTGTGCTTCTACACATGTATTTGCTGAATGGTGAAAGCGCACAGTAATGTACTTTTCTCCCAGCAAATACACTGTTTCTAAGGAAATGGGAACACACTGAGGAGACACTTGTGAGAGCTACTGTGACTAAAACTGAGCTTCCCTACTCACAGGGAAGCAAGAGAAATGCTGATTGCATCAAGCCCAGTTACATACTCAGAATCTGTACTACTGCGCAAATAGGCATGTCTCTGTAGGCAAAAAACTCATTTCTGACAATGTTGCCCAAATGCATCTCAGAAGTGTGCAACTTGTTCCCTGAGTTAGAAATTGTCGAGAAACGTTCGTTTCTGCTAGCGCTGTGCTTCTACACATGTATTTGCTGAACGGTGAAAGCGCACAGTAATGCACTTTTCTCCCAGCAAATACACTGTTTCTAAGGAACTGGGAACACACTGAGGAGACACTTGTGGGAGCTACTGTGACTAAAACTGAGCTTCCCTACGCACAGGGAAGCAAGAGAAATGCTGATTTCATCAAGCCCAGTTACATACTCAGAATCTGTACTACTGCGCAAATAGGCATGTCTCTGTAGGCAAAAAACTCATTTCTGACAATGTTGCCCAAATGCATCTCAGAAGTGTGCAACTTGTTCCCTGAGTTAGAAAACGTCGAGAAACTTTCGTTTCTGCTAGCGCTGTGCTTCTACACATGTATTTGCTGAACGGTGAAAGCGCACAGTAATGCACTTTTCTCCCAGCAAATACACTGTTTCTAAGGAACTGGGAACACACTGAGGAGACACTTGTGGGAGCTACTGTGACTAAAACTGAGCTTCCCTACGCACAGGGAAGCAAGAGAAATGCTGATTTCATCCAGCCCAGTTACATACTCAGAATCTGTACTACTGCGCAAATAGGCATGTCTCTGTAGGCAAAAAACTCATTTCTGACAATGTTGCCCAAATGCATCTCAGAAGTGCGCAACTCGTTCCCTGAGTTAGAAAACGTCGAGAAACGTCCGTTTCTGCTAGCGCTGTGCTTCTACACATGTATTTGCTGAATGGTGAAAGCGCACAGTAATGTACTTTTCTCCCAGCAAATACACTGTTTCTAAGGAAATGGGAACACACTGAGGAGACACTTGTGAGAGCTACTGTGACTAAAACTGAGCTTCCCTACTCACAGGGAAGCAAGAGAAATGCTGATTGCATCAAGCCCAGTTACATACTCAGAATCTGTACTACTGCGCAAATAGGCATGTCTCTGTAGGCAAAAAACTCATTTCTGACAATGTTGCCCAAATGCATCTCAGAAGTGTGCAACTTGTTCCCTCAGTTAGAAATTGTCGAGAAACGTTCGTTTCTGCTAGCGCTGTGCTTCTACACATGTATTTGCTGAACGGTGAAAGCGCACAGTAATGCACTTTTCTCCCAGCAAATACACTGTTTCTAAGGAACTGGGAACACACTGAGGAGACACTTGTGGGAGCTACTGTGACTAAAACTGAGCTTCCCTACGCACAGGGAAGCAAGAGAAATGCTGATTTCATCCAGCCCAGTTACATACTCAGAATCTGTACAACTGCGCAAATAGGCATGTCTCTGTAGGCAAAAAACTCATTTCTGACAATGTTGCCCAAATGCATCTCAGAAGTGTGCAACTTGTTCCCTGAGTTAGAAAACGTCGAGAAACTTTCGTTTCTGCTAGCGCTGTGCTTCTACACATGTATTTGCTGAACGGTGAAAGCACACAGTAATGCACTTTTCTCCCAGCAAATACACTGTTTCTAAGGAAATGGGAACACACTGAGGAGACAATTGTGGGAGCTACTGTGACTAAAACTGAGCTTCCCTACACACAGGGAAGCAAGAGAAATGCTGATTTCATCAAGCCCAGTTACATACTCAGAATCTGTACTACTGCGCAAATAGGCATGTCTCTGTAGGCAAAAAACTCATTTCTGACAATGTTGCCCAAATGCATCTCAGAAGTGTGCAACTTGTTCCCTGAGTTAGAAAACGTCGAGAAACGTTCGTTTCTGCTAGCGCTGTGCTTCTACACATGTATTTGCTGAACGGTGAAAGCGCACAGTAATGCACTTTTCTCCCAGCAAATACACTGTTTCTAAGGAAATGGGAACACACTGAGGAGACACTTGTGGGAGCTACTGTGACTAAAACTGAGCTTCCCTACGCACAGGGAAGCAAGAGAAATGCTGATTTCATCAAGCCCAGTTACATACTCAGAATCTGTACTACTGCGCAAATAGGCATGTCTCTTTAGGCAAAAAACTCATTTCTGACAAAGTTGCCCAAATGCATCTCAGAAGTGTGCAACTTGTTCCCTGAGTTAGAAAACATCGAGAAACGGTCGTATCGGCTAGCGCTGTGCTTCTACACATGTATTTGCTGAACGGTGAAAGCGCACAGTAATGCACTTTTCTCCCAGCAAATACACTGTTTCTAAAGAACTGGGAACACACTGAAGAGACACTTGTGGGAGCTACTGTGACTAAAACTGAGCTTCCCTACGCACAGGGAAGCAAGGGAAATGCTGATTTCATCAAGCACAGTTACATACTCAGAATCTGTACTACTGCGCAAATAGGCATGTCTCTGTAGGCAAAAACCTCATTTCTGAAAAAGTTGCCCAAATGCATCTCAGAAGTGTGCAACTTGTTCCCTGAGTTAGAAAACGTCGAGAAACGTTCGTTTCTGCTAGCGCTGTGCTTCTACACATGTATTTGCTGGACGGTGAAAGCGCACAGTAATGCACTTTTCTCCCAGCAAATACACTGTTTCTAAGGAAATGGAAACACACTGAGGAGACAATAGTGGGAGCTGCTGTGACTAAAACTGAGCTTCCCTACGCACAGGGAAGCAAGAGAAATGCTGATTTCATCAAGCCCAGTTACATACTCAGAACCTGTACTACTGCGCGAATAGGCATGTCTCTTTAGGCAAAAAACTCATTTCTGACAAAGTTGCCTAAATGCATCTCAGAAGTGTTCAACTTGTTCCCTGAGTTAGAAAACGTCGAGAAACATTCGTTTCTGCTAGCGCTGTGCTTCTACACATGTATTTGCTGAACGGTGAAAGCGCACAGTAATGCACTTTTCTCCCAGCAAATACACTGTTTCTAAGGAAATGGGAACACACTGAGGAGACACTTGTGGGAGCTACTGTGACTAAAACTGAGCTTCCCTACGCACAGGAAAGCAAGACAAATGCTGATTTCATCCAGCCCAGTTACATACTCAGAATCTCTACTACTGCGCAAATAGGCAACTCTGTAGGCAAAAAACTCATTTCTGACAAAGTTGCCCAAATGCATCTCAGAAGTGTGCAACTAGTTCTCTGAGTTAGAAAACGTCGAGAAACGGTCTTTTCTGCAAGCGCTGTGCTTCTACACATGTACTTGCTGAACGGTGAAAGCGCACAGTAATGCACTTTTCTCCCTGCAAATACTGTTTCTAAGGAAATGGGAACACACTGAGGAGACACTTGTGGGAGCTACTGTGACTAAAACTGAGCTTCCCTACGCACAGGGAAGCAAGAGAAATGCTGATTTCATCAAGCCCAGTTACATATTCAGAATCTGTACTACTGCGCAAATAGGCATGTCTCTGTAGGCAAAAAACTCATTTCTGACAAAGTTGCCCAAATGCATCTCAGAAGTGTGCAACTTGTTCCCTGAGTTAGAAAACGTCGAGAAACGTTCGTTTCTGCTAGCGCTGTGCTTCTACACATGTATTTGCTGAACGGTGAAAGGGTACAGTAATGCACTTTTCTCCCATCAAATACACTGTTTCTAAGGAAATGGGAACACACTGAGGAGACACTTGTGGGAGCTACTGTGACTAAAACTGAGCTTCCCTACGCACAGGGAAGCAAGAGAAATGCTGATTTCATCAAGCCCAGTTACATACTCAGAATCTGTACTACTGCGCAAATAGGCATGTCTCTTTAGGCAAAAAACTCATTTCTGACAAAGTTGCCCAAATGCATCTCAGAAGTGTGCAACTTGTTCTATGAGTAAGAAAACGTCGAGAAACGTTCGTTTCTGCTAGCGCTGTGCTTCTACAATTGTATTTGCTGAACGGTGAAAGCGCACAGTAATGCACTTTTCTCCCAGTAAATACACTGTTTCTAAGGAAATGGGAACACACTGAGGAGACACTTGTGGGAGCTACTGTGACTAAAACTGAGCTTCCCTATGCACAGGGAAGCAAGAGAAATGCTGATTTCATCGAGCCCAGTTACATACTCAGAATCTGTACTACTGCGCAAATAGGCATGTCTCTTAAGGCAAAAAATTCATTTCTGACAAAGTTGCCCAAATGCATCTCAGAAGTGTGCACCTTGTTCCCTGACTTAGAAAACGTCGAGAAACGGTCTTTTCTGCTAGCGCTGTGCTTCTACACATGTATTTGCTGAACGGTGAAAGGGCACAGTAATGCACTTTTCTCCCAGCAAATACACTGTTTCTAAGGAACTGGGAACACACTGAGGAGACACTTGTGGGAGCTACTGTGACTAAAACTGAGCTTCCCTACGCACAGGGAAGCAAGAGAAATGCTGATTTCATCAAGCCCAGTTACATATTCAGAATCTGTACTACTGCGCAAATAGGCATGTCTCTTTAGGCAAAAAACTCATTTCTGACAAAGTTGCCCAAATGCATCTCAGAAGTGTGCAACTTGTTCCCTGAGTTAGAAAACGTCGAGAAACGTTCGTTTCTGCTAGCGCTGTGCTTCTACACATGTATTTGCTGAACGGTGAAAGGGTACAGTAATGCACTTTTCTCCCATCAAATACACTGTTTCTAAGGAAATGGGAACACACTGAGGAGACACTTGTGGGAGCTACTGTGACTAAAACTGAGCTTCCCTACTCACAGGGAAGCAAGAGAAATGCTGATTTCATCAAGCCCAGTTACATACTCAGAATCTGTACTACTGCGCAAATAGGCATGTCTCTTTAGGCAAAAAACTCATTTCTGACAAAGTTGCCCAAATGCATCTCAGAAGTGTGCAACTTGTTCTATGAGTAAGAAAACGTCGAGAAACGTTCGTTTCTGCTAGCGCTGTGCTTCTACACATGTATTTGCTGAACGGTGAAAGCGCACAGTAATGCACTTTTCTCCCAGCAAATACACTGTTTCTAAGGAAATGGGAACACACTGAGGAGACACTTGTGGGAGCTTCTGTGACTAAAACTGAGCTTCCCTATGCACAGGGAAGCAAGAGAAATGCTGATTTCATCAAGCCCAGTTACATACTCAGAATCTGTACTACTGCGCAAATAGGCATGTCTCTGTAGGCAAAAAACTCATTTCTGACAAAGTTGCCCTAATGCATCTTAGAAGTGTGCAACTTGTTCCCTGAGTTAGAAAACGTCGAGAAACGTTCGTTTCTGCTAGCGCTGTGCTTCTACACATGTATTTGCTGAACGGTGAAAGGGTACAGTAATGCACTTTTCTCCCATCAAATACACTGTTTCTAAGGAAATGGGAACACACTGAGGAGACACTTGTGGGAGCTACTGTGACTAAAACTGAGCTTCCCTACGCACAGGGAAGCAAGAGAAATGCTGATTTCATCAAGCCCAGTTACATACTCAGAATCTGTACTACTGCGCAAATAGGCATGTCTCTTTAGGCAAAAAACTCATTTCTGACAAAGTTGCCCAAATGCATCTCAGAAGTGTGCAACTTGTTCTATGAGTAAGAAAACGTCGAGAAACGTTCGTTTCTGCTAGCGCTGTGCTTCTACACATGTATTTGCTGAACGGTGAAAGCGCACAGTAATGCACTTTTCTCCCAGCAAATACACTGTTTCTAAGGAAATGGGAACACACTGAGGAGACACTTGTGGGAGCTTCTGTGACTAAAACTGAGCTTCCCTATGCACAGGGAAGCAAGAGAAATGCTGATTTCATCAAGCCCAGTTACATACTCAGAATCTGTACTACTGCGCAAATAGGCATGTCTCTGTAGGCAAAAAACTCATTTCTGACAAAGTTGCCCTAATGCATCTTAGAAGTGTGCAACTTGTTCCCTGAGTTAGAAAACGTCGAGAAACGTTCGTTTCTGCTAGCGCTGTGCTTCTACACATGTATTTGCTGAACGGTGAAAGCGCACAGTAATGCACTTTTCTCCCAGCAAATACACTGTTTCTAAGGAAATGGGAACACACTGAGGAGACACTTGTGGGAGCTTCTGTGACTAAAACTGAGCCTCCCTATGCACAGGGAAGCAAGAGAAATGCTGATTTCATCAAGCCCAGTTACATACTCAGAATCTGTACTACTGCGCAAATAGGCATGTCTCTGTAGGCAAAAAACTCATTTCTGACAAAGTTGCCCTAATGCATCTTAGAAGTGTGCAACTTGTTCCCTGAGTTAGAAAACGTCGAGAAACGTTCGTTTCTGCTAGCGCTGTGCTTCTACACATGTATTTGCTGAACGGTGAAAGGGTACAGTAATGCACTTTTCTCCCATCAAATACACTGTTTCTAAGGAAATGGGAACACACTGAGGAGACACTTGTGGGAGCTACTGTGACTAAAACTGAGCTTCCCTACGCACAGGGAAGCAAGAGAAATGCTGATTTCATCCAGCCCAGTTACATACTCAGAATCTGTACTACTGCGTAAATAGGCATGTCTCTGTAGGCAAAAAACTCATTTCTGACAATGTTGCCCAAATGCATCTCAGAAGTGTGCAACTTGTTCCCTGAGTTAGAAAACGTCGAGAAACGTCCGTTTCCGCTAGCGCTGTGCTTCTACACATGTATTTGCTGAATGGTGAAAGCGCACAGTAATGCACTTTTCTCCCAGCAAATACACTGTTTCTAAGGAAATGGGAACACACTGAGGAGACACTTGTGAGAGCTACTGTGACTAAAACTGAGCTTCCCTACGCACAGGGAAGCAGGAGAAATGCTGATTTCATCCAGCCCAGTTACATACTCAGAATCTGTACTACTGCGCAAATAGGCATGTCTCTGTAGGCAAAAAACTCATTTCTGACAATGTTGCCCAAATGCATCTCAGAAGTGTGCAACTTGTTCCCTGAGTTAGAAAGTGTCGAGAAACGTTCGTTTCTGCTAGCACTGTGCTTCTACACATGTATTTGCTGAACGGTGAAAGCGCACAGTAATGCACTTTTCTCCCAGCAAATACACTGTTTCTAAGGAAATGGGAACACACTGAGGAGACACTTGTGGGAGCTACTGTGACTAAAACTGAGCTTCCCTACGCACAGGGAAGCAAGAGAAATGCTGATTTCATCAAGCCCAGTTACATACTCAGAATCTGTACTACTGCGCAAATAGGCATGTCTCTGTAGGCAAAAAACTCATTTCTGACAATGTTGCCCAAATGCATCTCAGAAGTGTACAACTTGTTCCCTGAGTTAGAAAACGTCGAGAAACGGTCATATCTGCTAATGCTGTGCTTCTACACATGTATTTGCTGAACGGTGAAAGCGCACAGTAGTGCACTTTTCTCCCAGCAATTACACTGTTTCTAAGGAAATGGGAACACACTGAGGAGACACTTGTGGGTGCTACTGTGACTAAAACTGAGCTTCCCTACGCACAGGGAAGCAAGAGAAATGCTGATTTCATCAAGCCCAGTTACATACTCAGAATCTGTACTACTGCGCAAATAGGCATGTCTCTGTAGGCAAAAAACTCATTTCTGACAATGTTGCGCAAATGCATCTCAGAAGTGCGCAACTCGTTCCCTGAGTTAGAAAACGTCGAGAAATGTCCGTTTCTGCTAGCGCTGTGCTTCTACACATGTATTTGCTGAATGGTGAAAGCGCACAGTAATGTACTTTTCTCCCAGCAAATACACTGTTTCTAAGGAAATGGGAACACACTGAGGAGACACTTGTGAGAGCTACTGTGACTAAAACTGAGCTTCCCTACTCACAGGGAAGCAAGAGAAATGCTGATTGCATCAAGCCCAGTTACATACTCAGAATCTGTACTACTGCGCAAATAGGCATGTCTCTGTAGGCAAAAAACTCATTTCTGACAATGTTGCCCAAATGCATCTCAGAAGTGTGCAACTTGTTCCCTGAGTTAGAAATTGTCGAGAAACGTTCGTTTCTGCTAGCGCTGTGCTTCTACACATGTATTTGCTGAACGGTGAAAGCGCACAGTAATGCACTTTTCTCCCAGCAAATACACTGTTTCTAAGGAACTGGGAACACACTGAGGAGACACTTGTGGGAGCTACTGTGACTAAAACTGAGCTTCCCTACGCACAGGGAAGCAAGAGAAATGCTGATTTCATCCAGCCCAGTTACATACTCAGAATCTGTACTACTGCGCAAATAGGCATGTCTCTGTAGGCAAAAAACTCATTTCTGACAATGTTGCCCAAATGCATCTCAGAAGTGTGCAACTTGTTCCCTGAGTTAGAAAACGTCGAGAAACTTTCGTTTCTGCTAGCGCTGTGCTTCTACACATGTATTTGCTGAACGGTGAAAGCGCACAGTAATGCACTTTTCTCCCAGCAAATACACTGTTTCTAAGGAACTGGGAACACACTGAGGAGACACTTGTGGGAGCTACTGTGACTAAAACTGAGCTTCCCTACGCACAGGGAAGCAAGAGAAATGCTGATTTCATCCAGCCCAGTTACATACTCAGAATCTGTACTACTGCGCAAATAGGCATGTCTCTGTAGGCAAAAAACTCATTTCTGACAATGTTGCCCAAATGCATCTCAGAAGTGCGCAACTCGTTCCCTGAGTTAGAAAACGTCGAGAAACGTCCGTTTCTGCTAGCGCTGTGCTTCTACACATGTATTTGCTGAATGGTGAAAGCGCACAGTAATGTACTTTTCTCCCAGCAAATACACTGTTTCTAAGGAAATGGGAACACACTGAGGAGACACTTGTGAGAGCTACTGTGACTAAAACTGAGCTTCCCTACTCACAGGGAAGCAAGAGAAATGCTGATTGCATCAAGCCCAGTTACATACTCAGAATCTGTACTACTGCGCAAATAGGCATGTCTCTGTAGGCAAAAAACTCATTTCTGACAATGTTGCCCAAATGCATCTCAGAAGTGTGCAACTTGTTCCCTGAGTTAGAAATTGTCGAGAAACGTTCGTTTCTGCTAGCGCTGTGCTTCTACACATGTATTTGCTGAACGGTGAAAGCGCACAGTAATGCACTTTTCTCCCAGGAAATACACTGTTTCTAAGGAACTGGGAACACACTGAGGAGACACTTGTGGGAGCTACTGTGACTAAAACTGAGCTTCCCTACGCACAGGGAAGCAAGAGAAATGCTGATTTCATCCAGCCCAGTTACATACTCAGAATCTGTACAACTGCGCAAATAGGCATGTCTCTGTAGGCAAAAAACTCATTTCTGACAATGTTGCCCAAATGCATCTCAGAAGTGTGCAACTTGTTCCCTGAGTTAGAAAACGTCGAGAAACTTTCGTTTCTGCTAGCGCTGTGCTTCTACACATGTATTTGCTGAACGGTGAAAGCACACAGTAATGCACTTTTCTCCCAGCAAATACACTGTTTCTAAGGAAATGGGAACACACTGAGGAGACAATTGTGGGAGCTACTGTGACTAAAACTGAGCTTCCCTACACACAGGGAAGCAAGAGAAATGCTGATTTCATCAAGCCCAGTTACATACTCAGAATCTGTACTACTGCGCAAATAGGCATGTCTCTGTAGGCAAAAAACTCATTTCTGACAATGTTGCCCAAATGCATCTCAGAAGTGTGCAACTTGTTCCCTGAGTTAGAAAACGTCGAGAAACGTTCGTTTCTGCTAGCGCTGTGCTTCTACACATGTATTTGCTGAACGGTGAAAGCGCACAGTAATGCACTTTTCTCCCAGCAAATACACTGTTTCTAAGGAAATGGGAACACACTGAGGAGACACTTGTGGGAGCTACTGTGACTAAAACTGAGCTTCCCTACGCACAGGGAAGCAAGAGAAATGCTGATTTCATCAAGCCCAGTTACATACTCAGAATCTGTACTACTGCGCAAATAGGCATGTCTCTTTAGGCAAAAAACTCATTTCTGACAAAGTTGCCCAAATGCATCTCAGAAGTGTGCAACTTGTTCCCTGAGTTAGAAAACATCGAGAAACGGTCGTATCGGCTAGCGCTGTGCTTCTACACATGTATTTGCTGAACGGTGAAAGCGCACAGTAATGCACTTTTCTCCCAGCAAATACACTGTTTCTAAAGAACTGGGAACACACTGAAGAGACACTTGTGGGAGCTACTGTGACTAAAACTGAGCTTCCCTACGCACAGGGAAGCAAGGGAAATGCTGATTTCATCAAGCACAGTTACATACTCAGAATCTGTACTACTGCGCAAATAGGCATGTCTCTGTAGGCAAAAACCTCATTTCTGAAAAAGTTGCCCAAATGCATCTCAGAAGTGTGCAACTTGTTCCCTGAGTTAGAAAACGTCGAGAAACGTTCGTTTCTGCTAGCGCTGTGCTTCTACACATGTATTTGCTGGACGGTGAAAGCGCACAGTAATGCACTTTTCTCCCAGCAAATACACTGTTTCTAAGGAAATGGAAACACACTGAGGAGACAATAGTGGGAGCTGCTGTGACTAAAACTGAGCTTCCCTACGCACAGGGAAGCAAGAGAAATGCTGATTTCATCAAGCCCAGTTACATACTCAGAACCTGTACTACTGCGCGAATAGGCATGTCTCTTTAGGCAAAAAACTCATTTCTGACAAAGTTGCCTAAATGCATCTCAGAAGTGTTCAACTTGTTCCCTGAGTTAGAAAACGTCGAGAAACATTCGTTTCTGCTAGCGCTGTGCTTCTACACATGTACTTGCTGAACGGTGAAACCGCACAGTAATGCACTTTTCTCCCAGCAAATACACTGTTTCTAATGAAATGGGAACACACTGAGGAGACACTTGTGGGAGCTACTGTGACTAAAACTGAGCTTCCCTACGCACAGGGAAGCAAGAGAAATGCTGATTTCATCCAGCCCAGTTACATACTCAGAATCTGTACTACTGCGCAAATAGGCATGAATTTGTAGGCAAAAAACTCATTTCTGACAAAGTTGGCCAAATGCATCTCAGAAGTGTGCAACTTGTTCCCTGAGTTAGAAAACGTCGAGAAACGTTCGTTTCTGCTAGCGCTGTGCTTCTACACATGTATTTGCTGAACGGTGAATGCGCACAGTAATGCACTTTTCTCCCAGCAAATACACTGTGTCTAAGGAAATGGGAACACACTGAGGAGACACTTGTGGGAGCTACTGTGACTAAAACTGAGCTTCTCTACGCACAGGGAAGCAAGAGAAATGCTGATTTCATCAAGCCCAGTTACATACTCAGAATCTGTACTACTGCGCAAATAGGCATGTCTCTTTAGGCAAAAAACTCATTTCTGACAAAGTTGCCCAAATGCATCTCAGAAGTGTGCAACTTGTTCCCTGAGTTAGAATACGTCGAGAAACATTCGTTTCTGCTAGCGCTGTGCTTCTACACATGTATTTGCTGAACGGTGAAAGCGCACAGTAATGAACTTTTCTCCCATCAAATACACTGTTTCTAAGGAACTGGGAACACACTGAGGAGACACTTGTGGGAGCTACTGTGACTAAAACTGAGCTTCCCTACACACAGGGAAGCAAGAGAAATGCTGATTTCATCAAGCCCAGTTACATACTCAGAATCTGTACTACTGCGCAAATAGGCATGTCTCTTTAGGCAAAAAACTCATTTCTGACAAAGTTGCCCAAATGCATCTCAGAAGTGTGCAACTTGTTCCCTGAGTTAGAATACGTCGAGAAACGTTCGTTTCTGCTAGCGCTGTGCTTCTACACATGTATTTGCTGAACGGTGAAAGTGCACAGTAATGCACTTTTCTCCCAGCAAATACACTGTTTCTAAGGAACTGGGAACACACTGAGGAGACACTTGTGGGAGCTACTGTGACTAAAACTGAGCTTCCCTACGCACAGGGAAGCAAGAGAAATGCTGATTTCATCAAGCCCAGTTACATACTCAGAATCTGTACTACTGCGCAAATAGGCATGTCTCTGTAGGCAAAAACCTCATTTCTGACAAAGTTGCCCAAATGCATCTCAGAAGTGTGCAACTTGTTCCCTGAGTTAGAAAACGTCGAGAAACGTTCGTTTCTGCTAGCCTTGTGCTTCTACACATGTATTTGCTGAACGGTGAAAGCGCACAGTAATGCACTTTTCTCCCAGCAAATACACTGTTTCTAAGGAACTGGGAACACACTGAGGAGACACTTGTGGGAGCTACTGTGACTAAAACTGAGCTTCCCTACGCACAGGGAAGCAAGAGAAATGCTGATTTCATCAAGCCCAGTTACATACTCAGAATCTGTACTACTGCGCAAATAGGCATGTCTCTGTAGGCAAAAACCTCATTTCTGACAAAGTTGCCCAAATGCATCTCAGAAGTGTGCAACTAGTTCTCTGAGTTAGAAAACGTCGTGAAACGGTCTTTTCTGCAAGCGCTGTGCTTCTACACATGTACTTGCTGAACGATGAAAGCGCACAGTAATGCACTTTTCTCCCAGCAAATACACTGTTTCTAAGGAACTGGGAACACACTGAGGAGACACTTGTGGGAGCTACTGTGACTAAAACTGAGCTTCCCAACGCACAGGGAAGCAAGAGAAATGCTGATTTCATCAAACCCAGTTACATACTCAGAATCTGTACTACTGCGCAAATAGGCATGTCTCTTTAGGCAAAAAACTCATTTCTGACAAAGTTGCCCAAATGCATCTCAGAAGTGTGCAACCTGTTCCCTGAGTTAGAAAACATCGAGAAACGGTCGTTTCTGCTAGCGCTGTGCTTCTACACATGTATTTGCTGAACGGTGAAAGCGCACAGTAATGCACTTTTCTCCCAGCAAATACACTGTTTCTAAGGAACTGGGAACACACTGAGGAGACACTTGTGGGAGCTACTGTGACTAAAACTGAGCTTCCCTACGCACAGGGAAGCAAGAGAAATGCTGATTTCATCCAGCCCAGTTACATACTCAGAATCTGTACTACTGCGCAAATAGGCATGTCTCTGTAGGCAAAAAACTCATTTCTGACAATGTTGCCCAAATGCATCTCAGAAGTGTGCAACTTGTTCCCTGAGTTAGAAAACGTCGAGAAACTTTCGTTTCTGCTAGCGCTGTGCTTCTACACATGTATTTGCTGAACGGTGAAAGCGCACAGTAATGCACTTTTCTCCCAGCAAATACACTGTTTCTAAGGAACTGGGAACACACTGAGGAGACACTTGTGGGAGCTACTGTGACTAAAACTGAGCTTCCCTACGCACAGGGAAGCAAGAGAAATGCTGATTTCATCCAGCCCAGTTACATACTCAGAATCTGTACTACTGCGCAAATAGGCATGTCTCTGTAGGCAAAAAACTCATTTCTGACAATGTTGCCCAAATGCATCTCAGAAGTTTGCAACTTGTTCCCTGAGTTAGAAAACGTCGAGAAACTTTCGTTTCTGCTAGCGCTGTGCTTCTACACATGTATTTGCTGAACGGTGAAAGCACACAGTAATGCACTTTTCTCCCAGCAAATACACTGTTTCTAAGGAAATGGGAACACACTGAGGAGACACTTGTGGGAGCTACTGTGACTAAAACTGAGCTTCCCTACACACAGGGAAGCAAGAGAAATGCTGATTTCATCAAGCCCAGTTACATACTCAGAATCTGTACTACTGCGCAAATAGGCATGTCTCTGTAGGCAAAAAACTCATTTCTGACAAAGTTGCCCAAATGCATCTCAGAAGTGTGCAACTTGTTCCCTGAGTTAGAAAACGTCGAGAAACGTTCCTTTCTGCTAGCGCTGTGCTTCTACACATGTATTTGCTGAACGGTGAAAGCGCACAGTAATGCACTTTTCTCCCAGCAAATACACTGTTTCTAAGGAAATGGGAACACACTGAGGAGACACTTGTGGGAGCTACTGTGACTAAAACTGAGCTTCCCTACGCACAGGGAAGCAAGAGAAATGCTGATTTCATCAAGCCCAGTTACATACTCAGAATCTGTACTACTGCGCAAATAGGCATGTCTCTGTAGGCAAAAAACTCATTTCTGACAAAGTTGCCCAAATGCATCTCAGAAGTGTGCAACTAGTTCTCTGAGTTAGAAAACGTCGAGAAACGGTCTTTTCTGCAAGCGCTGTGCTTCTACACATGTACTTGCTGAACGGTGAAAGCGCACAGTAATGCACTTTTCTCCCTGCAAATACTGTTTCTAAGGAAATGGGAACACACTGAGGAGACACTTGTGGGAGCTACTGTGACTAAAACTGAGCTTCCCTACGCACAGGGAAGCAAGAGAAATGCTGATTTCATCAAGCCCAGTTACATACTCAGAATCTGTACTACTGCGCAAATAGGCATGTCTCTGTAGGCAAAAAACTCATTTCTGACAAAGTTGCCCAAATGCATCTCAGAAGTGTGCAACTTGTTCTCTGAGTTAGAAAACGTCGAGAAATGGTCTTTTCTGCTAGCGCTGTGCTTCTACACATGTACTTGCTGAACGGTGAAACCGCACAGTAATGCACTTTTCTCCCAGCAAATACACTGTTTCTAATGAAATGGGAACACACTGAGGAGACACTTGTGGGAGCTACTGTGACTAAAACTGAGCTTCCCTACGCACAGGGAAGCAAGAGAAATGCTGATTTCATCAAGCCCAGTTACATACTCAGAATCTGTACTACTGCGCAAATAGGCATGTCTCTGTAGGCAAAAACCTCATTTCTGACAAAGTTGCCCAAATGCATCTCAGAAGTGTGCAACTAGTTCTCTGAGTTAGAAAACGTCGTGAAACGGTCTTTTCTGCAAGCGCTGTGCTTCTACACATGTACTTGCCGAACGATGAAAGCGCACAGTAATGCACTTTTCTCCCAGAAAATACACTGTTTCTAAGGAAATGGGAACACACTGAGGAGACACTTGTGGGAGCTACTGTGACTAAAACTGAGCTTCCCAACGCACAGGGAAGCAAGAGAAATGCTGATTTCATCAAACCCAGTTACATACTCAGAATCTGTACTACTGCGCAAATAGGCATGTCTCTTTAGGCAAAAAACTCATTTCTGACAAAGTTGCCCAAATGCATCTCAGAAGTGTGCAACCTGTTCCCTGAGTTAGAAAACATCGAGAAACGGTCGTTTCAGCTAGCCCTGTGCTTCTACACATGTATTTGCTGAACGGTGAAAGCGCACAGTAATGCACTTTTCTCCCAGCAAATACACTGTTTCTAAGGAAATGGGAACACACTGAAGAGACACTTGTGGGAGCTACTGTGACTAAAACTGAGCTTCCCTACACACAGGGAAGCAAGAGAAATGCTGATTTCATCAAGCCCAGTTACATACTCAGAATCTGTACTACTGCGCAAATAGGCATGTCTCTGTAGGCAAAAAACTCATTTCTGACAAAGTTGCCCAAATGCATCTCAGAAGTGTGCAACTTGTTCCCTGAGTTAGAAAACGTCGAGAAACGGTCTTTTCTGCTAGCGCTGTGCTTCTACACATGTATTTGCTGAACGGTGAAAGCGCACAGTGATGCACTTTTCTCCCATCAAATACACTGTTTCTAAGGAAATGGGCACATACTGAGGAGACACTTGTGGGAGCTACTGCGACTAAAACTGAGCTTCCCTACGCACAGGGAAGCAAGAGAAATGCTGATTTCATCGAGCCCAGTTACATACTCAGAATCTGTACTACTGCGCAAATAGGCATGTCTCTGTAGGCAAAAAACTCATTTCTGACAAAGTTGCCCAAATGCATCTCAGAAGTGTGCACCTTGTTCCCTGACTTAGAAAACGTCGAGAAACGGTCTTTTCTGCTAGCGCTGTGCTTCTACACATGTATTTGCTGAACGGTGAAAGGGCACAGTAATGCACTTTTCTCCCAGCAAATACACTGTTTCTATGGAACTGGGAACACACTGAGGAGACACTTGTGGGAGCTACTGTGACTAAAACTGAGCTTCCCTACGCACAGGGAAGCAAGAGAAATGCTGATTTCATCAAGCCCAGTTACATATTCAGAATCTGTACTACTGCGCAAATAGGCATGTCTCTGTAGGCAAAAAACTCATTTCTGACAAAGTTGCCCAAATGCATCTCAGAAGTGTGCAACTTGTTCCCTGAGTTAGAAAACGTCGAGAAACGTTCGTTTCTGCTAGCGCTGTGCTTCTACACATGTATTTGCTGAACGGTGAAAGGGTACAGTAATGCACTTTTCTCCCATCAAATACACTGTTTCTAAGGAAATGGGAACACACTGAGGAGACACTTGTGGGAGCTACTGTGACTAAAACTGAGCTTCCCTACGCACAGGGAAGCAAGAGAAATGCTGATTTCATCAAGCCCATTTACATACTCAGAATCTGTACTACTGCGCAAATAGGCATGTCTCTTTAGGCAAAAAACTCATTTCTGACAAAGTTGCCCAAATGCATCTCAGAAGTGTGCAACTTGTTCTATGAGTAAGAAAACGTCGAGAAACGTTCGTTTCTGCTAGCGCTGTGCTTCTACACATGTATTTGCTGAACGGTGAAAGCGCACAGTAATGCACTTTTCTCCCAGCAAATACACTGTTTCTAAGGAAATGGGAACACACTGAGGAGACACTTGTGGGAGCTTCTGTGACTAAAACTGAGCTTCCCTATGCACAGGGAAGCAAGAGAAATGCTGATTTCATCAAGCCCAGTTACATACTCAGAATCTGTACTACTGCGCAAATAGGCATGTCTCTGTAGGCAAAAAACTCATTTCTGACAAAGTTGCCCTAATGCATCTTAGAAGTGTGCAACTTGTTCCCTGAGTTAGAAAACGTCGAGAAACGTTCGTTTCTGCTAGCGCTGTGCTTCTACACATGTATTTGCTGAACGGTGAAAGGGTACAGTAATGCACTTTTCTCCCATCAAATACACTGTTTCTAAGGAAATGGGAACACACTGAGGAGACACTTGTGGGAGCTACTGTGACTAAAACTGAGCTTCCCTACGCACAGGGAAGCAAGAGAAATGCTGATTTCATCAAGCCCAGTTACATACTCAGAATCTGTACTACTGCGCAAATAGGCATGTCTCTTTAGGCAAAAAACTCATTTCTGACAAAGTTGCCCAAATGCATCTCAGAAGTGTGCAACTTGTTCTATGAGTAAGAAAACGTCGAGAAACGTTCGTTTCTGCTAGCGCTGTGCTTCTACACATGTATTTGCTGAACGGTGAAAGCGCACAGTAATGCACTTTTCTCCCAGCAAATACACTGTTTCTAAGGAAATGGGAACACACTGAGGAGACACTTGTGGGAGCTTCTGTGACTAAAACTGAGCTTCCCTATGCACAGGGAAGCAAGAGAAATGCTGATTTCATCAAGCCCAGTTACATACTCAGAATCTGTACTACTGCGCAAATAGGCATGTCTCTGTAGGCAAAAAACTCATTTCTGACAAAGTTGCCCTAATGCATCTTAGAAGTGTGCAACTTGTTCCCTGAGTTAGAAAACGTCGAGAAACGTTCGTTTCTGCTAGCGCTGTGCTTCTACACATGTATTTGCTGAACGGTGAAAGGGTACAGTAATGCACTTTTCTCCCATCAAATACACTGTTTCTAAGGAAATGGGAACACACTGAGGAGACACTTGTGGGAGCTACTGTGACTAAAACTGAGCTTCCCTACGCACAGGGAAGCAAGAGAAATGCTGATTTCATCCAGCCCAGTTACATACTCAGAATCTGTACTACTGCGTAAATAGGCATGTCTCTGTAGGCAAAAAACTCATTTCTGACAATGTTGCCCAAATGCATCTCAGAAGTGTGCAACTTGTTCCCTGAGTTAGAAAACGTCGAGAAACGTCCGTTTCCGCTAGCGCTGTGCTTCTACACATGTATTTGCTGAATGGTGAAAGCGCACAGTAATGCACTTTTCTCCCAGCAAATACACTGTTTCTAAGGAAATGGGAACACACTGAGGAGACACTTGTGAGAGCTACTGTGACTAAAACTGAGCTTCCCTACGCACAGGGAAGCAGGAGAAATGCTGATTTCATCCAGCCCAGTTACATACTCAGAATCTGTACTACTGCGCAAATAGGCATGTCTCTGTAGGCAAAAAACTCATTTCTGACAATGTTGCCCAAATGCATCTCAGAAGTGTGCAACTTGTTCCCTGAGTTAGAAAGTGTCGAGAAACGTTCGTTTCTGCTAGCACTGTGCTTCTACACATGTATTTGCTGAACGGTGAAAGCGCACAGTAATGCACTTTTCTCCCAGCAAATACACTGTTTCTAAGGAAATGGGAACACACTGAGGAGACACTTGTGGGAGCTACTGTGACTAAAACTGAGCTTCCCTACGCACAGGGAAGCAAGAGAAATGCTGATTTCATCAAGCCCAGTTACATACTCAGAATCTGTACTACTGCGCAAATAGGCATGTCTCTGTAGGCAAAAAACTCATTTCTGACAATGTTGCCCAAATGCATCTCAGAAGTGTACAACTTGTTCCCTGAGTTAGAAAACGTCGAGAAACGGTCATATCTGCTAATGCTGTGCTTCTACACATGTATTTGCTGAACGGTGAAAGCGCACAGTAGTGCACTTTTCTCCCAGCAATTACACTGTTTCTAAGGAAATGGGAACACACTGAGGAGACACTTGTGGGTGCTACTGTGACTAAAACTGAGCTTCCCTACGCACAGGGAAGCAAGAGAAATGCTGATATCATCAAGCCCAGTTACATACTCAGAATCTGTACTACTGCGCAAATAGGCATGTCTCTGTAGGCAAAAAACTCATTTCTGACAATGTTGCCCAAATGCATCTCAGAAGTGCGCAACTCGTTCCCTGAGTTAGAAAACGTCGAGAAACGTCCGTTTCTGCTAGCGCTGTGCTTCTACACATGTATTTGCTGAATGGTGAAAGCGCACAGTAATGTACTTTTCTCCCAGCAAATACACTGTTTCTAAGGAAATGGGAACACACTGAGGAGACACTTGTGAGAGCTACTGTGACTAAAACTGAGCTTCCCTACTCACAGGGAAGCAAGAGAAATGCTGATTGCATCAAGCCCAGTTACATACTCAGAATCTGTACTACTGCGCAAATAGGCATGTCTCTGTAGGCAAAAAACTCATTTCTGACAATGTTGCCCAAATGCATCTCAGAAGTGTGCAACTTGTTCCCTGAGTTAGAAAATGTCGAGAAACGTTCGTTTCTGCTAGCGCTGTGCTTCTACACATGTATTTGCTGAACGGTGAAAGCGCACAGTAATGCACTTTTCTCCCAGCAAATACACTGTTTCTAAGGAAATGGGAACACACTGAGGAGACACTTGTGGGAGCTACTGTGACTAAAACTGAGCTTCCCTACGCACAGGGAAGCAAGAGAAATGCTGATTTCATCCAGCCCAGTTACATACTCAGAATCTGTACTACTGCGCAAATAGGCATGTCTCTGTAGGCAAAAAACTCATTTCTGACAATGTTGCCCAAATGCATCTCAGAAGTGTGCAACTTGTTCCCTGAGTTAGAAAACGTCGAGAAACTTTCGTTTCTGCTAGCGCTGTGCTTCTACACATGTATTTGCTGAACGGTGAAAGCACACAGTAATGCACTTTTCTCCCAGCAAATACACTGTTTCTAAGGAAATGGGAACACACTGAGGAGACAATTGTGGGAGCTACTGTGACTAAAACTGAGCTTCCCTACACACAGGGAAGCAAGAGAAATGCTGATTTCATCAAGCCCAGTTACATACTCAGAATCTGTACTACTGCGCAAATAGGCATGTCTCTGTAGGCAAAAAACTCATTTCTGACAATGTTGCCCAAATGCATCTCAGAAGTGTGCAACTTGTTCCCTGAGTTAGAAAACGTCGAGAAACGTTCGTTTCTGCTAGCGCTGTGCTTCTACACATGTATTTGCTGAACGGTGAAAGCGCACAGTAATGCACTTTTCTCCCAGCAAATACACTGTTTCTAAGGAAATGGGAACACACTGAGGAGACACTTGTGGGAGCTACTGTGACTAAAACTGAGCTTCCCTACGCACAGGGAAGCAAGAGAAATGCTGATTTCATCAAGCCCAGTTACATACTCAGAATCTGTACTACTGCGCAAATAGGCATGTCTCTTTAGGCAAAAAACTCATTTCTGACAAAGTTGCCCAAATGCATCTCAGAAGTGTGCAACTTGTTCCCTGAGTTAGAAAACATCGAGAAACGGTCGTATCGGCTAGCGCTGTGCTTCTACACATGTATTTGCTGAACGGTGAAAGCACACAGTAATGCACTTTTCTCCCAGCAAATACACTGTTTCTAAAGAACTGGGAACACACTGAAGAGACACTTGTGGGAGCTACTGTGACTAAAACTGAGCTTCCCTACGCACAGGGAAGCAAGGGAAATGCTGATTTCATCAAGCACATTTACATACTCAGAATCTGTACTACTGCGCAAATAGGCATGTCTCTGTAGGCAAAAACCTCATTTCTGAAAAAGTTGCCCAAATGCATCTCAGAAGTGTGCAACTTGTTCCCTGAGTTAGAAAACGTCGAGAAACGTTCGTTTCTGCTAGCGCTGTGCTTCTACACATGTATTTGCTGGACGGTGAAAGCGCACAGTAATGCACTTTTCTCCCAGCAAATACACTGTTTCTAAGGAAATGGAAACACACTGAGGAGACAATAGTGGGAGCTGCTGTGACTAAAACTGAGCTTCCCTACGCACAGGGAAGCAAGAGAAATGCTGATTTCATCAAGCCCAGTTACATACTCAGAATCTGTACTACTGCGCAAATAGGCATGTCTCTGTAGGCAAAAAACTCATTTCTGACAAAGTTGCCCAAATGCATCTCAGAAGTGTGCAACCTGTTCTCTGAGTTAGAAAACGTCGAGAAATGGTCTTTTCTGCTAGCGCTGTGCTTCTACACATGTACTTGCTGAACGGTGAAACCGCACAGTAATGCACTTTTCTCCCAGCAAATACACTGTTTCTAATGAAATGGGAACACACTGAGGAGACACTTGTGGGAGCTACTGTGACTAAAACTGAGCTTCCCAACGCACATGGAAGCAAGAGAAATGATGATTTCATCCAGCCCAGTTACATACTCAGAATCTGTACTACTGCGCAAATAGGCATGAATTTTGTAGGCAAAAAACTCATTTCTGACAAAGTTGGCCAAATGCATCTCAGAAGTGTGCAACTTGTTCCCTGAGTTAGAAAACGTCGAGAAACGTTCGTTTCTGCTAGCGCTGTGCTTCTACACATGTATTTGCTGAACGGTGAAAGCGCACAGTAATGCACTTTTCTCCCAGCAAATACACTGTGTCTAAGGAAATGGGAACACACTGAGGAGACACTTGTGGGAGCTACTGTGACTAAAACTGAGCTTCTCTACGCACAGGGAAGCAAGAGAAATGCTGATTTCATCAAGCCCAGTTACATACTCAGAATCTGTACTACTGCGCAAATAGGCATGTCTCTTTAGGCAAAAAACTCATTTCTGACAAAGTTGCCCAAATGCATCTCAGAAGTGTGCAACTTGTTCCCTGAGTTAGAATACGTCGAGAAACATTCGTTTCTGCTAGCGCTGTGCTTCTACACATGTATTTGCTGAACGGTGAAAGCGCACAGTAATGCACTTTTCTCCCATCAAATACACTGTTTCTAAGGAACTGGGAACACACTGAGGAGACACTTGTGGGAGCTACTGTGACTAAAACTGAGCTTCCCTACACACAGGGAAGCAAGAGAAATGCTGATTTCATCAAGCCCAGTTACATACTCTGAATCTGTACTACTGCGCAAATAGGCATGTCTCTTTAGGCAAAAAACTCATTTCTGACAAAGTTGCCCAAATGCATCTCAGAAGTGTGCAACTTGTTCCCTGAGTTAGAATACGTCGAGAAACGTTCGTTTCTGCTAGCGCTGTGCTTCTACACATGTATTTGCTGAACGGTGAAAGTGCACAGTAATGCACTTTTCTCCCAGCAAATACACTGTTTCTAAGGAACTGGGAACACACTGAGGAGACACTTGTGGGAGCTACTGTGACTAAAACTGAGCTTCCCTACGCACAGGGAAGCAAGAGAAATGCTGATTTCATCAAGCCCAGTTACATACTCAGAATCTGTACTACTGCGCAAATAGGCATGTCTCTGTAGGCAAAAACCTCATTTCTGACAAAGTTGCCCAAATGCATCTCAGAAGTGTGCAACTTGTTCCCTGAGTTAGAAAACGTCGAGAAACGTTCGTTTCTGCTAGCCTTGTGCTTCTACACATGTATTTGCTGAACGGTGAAAGCGCACAGTAATGCACTTTTCTCCCAGCAAATACACTGTTTCTAAGGAACTGGGAACACACTGAGGAGACACTTGTGGGAGCTACTGTGACTAAAACTGAGCTTCCCTACGCACAGGGAAGCAAGAGAAATGCTGATTTCATCAAGCCCAGTTACATACTCAGAATCTGTACTACTGCGCAAATAGGCATGTCTCTGTAGGCAAAAACCTCATTTCTGACAAAGTTGCCCAAATGCATCTCAGAAGTGTGCAACTTGTTCCCTGAGTTAGAAAACGTCGAGAAACGTTCGTTTCTGCTAGCCTTGTGCTTCTACACATGTATTTGCTGAACGGTGAAAGCGCACAGTAATGCACTTTTCTCCCAGCAAATACACTGTTTCTAAGGAACTGGGAACACACTGAGGAGACACTTGTGGGAGCTACTGTGACTAAAACTGAGCTTCCCTACGCACAGGGAAGCAAGAGAAATGCTGATTTCATCAAGCCCAGTTACATACTCAGAATCTCTACTACTGCGCAAATAGGCATGTCTCTGTAGGCAAAAAACTCATTTCTGACAAAGTTGCCCAAATGCATCTCAGAAGTGTGCAACTAGTTCTCTGAGTTAGAAAACGTCGTGAAACGGTCTTTTCTGCAAGCGCTGTGCTTCTACACATGTACTTGCTGAACGATGAAAGCGCACAGTAATGCACTTTTCTCCCAGAAAATACACTGTTTCTAAGGAAATGGGAACACACTGAGGAGACACTTGTGGGAGCTACTGTGACTAAAACTGAGCTTCCCAACGCACAGGGAAGCAAGAGAAATGCTGATTTCATCAAACCCAGTTACATACTCAGAATCTGTACTACTGCGCAAATAGGCATGTCTCTTTAGGCAAAAAACTCATTTCTGACAAAGTTGCCCAAATGCATCTCAGAAGTGTGCAACCTGTTCCCTGAGTTAGAAAACATCGAGAAACGGTCGTTTCTGCTAGCGCTGTGCTTCTACACATGTATTTGCTGAACGGTGAAAGCGCACAGTAATGCACTTTTCTCCCAGCAAATACACTGTTTCTAAGGAAATGGGAACACACTGAAGAGACACTTGTGGGAGCTACTGTGACTAAAACTGAGCTTCCCTACACACAGGGAAGCAAGAGAAATGCTGATTTCATCAAGCCCAGTTACATACTCAGAATCTGTACTACTGCGCAAATAGGCATGTCTCTTTAGGCAAAAAACTCATTTCTGACAAAGTTGCCCAAATGCATCTCAGAAGTGTGCAACTAGTTCTCTGAGTTAGAAAACGTCGAGAAACGGTCTTTTCTGCAAGCGCTGTGCTTCTACACATGTACTTGCTGAACGATGAAAGCGCACAGTAATGCACTTTTCTCCCAGCAAATACACTGTTTCTAAGGAAATGGGAACACACTGAGGAGACACTTGTGGGAGCTACTGTGACTAAAACTGAGCTTCCCAACACACATGGAAGCAAGAGAAATGCTGATTTCATCAAACCCAGTTACATACTCAGAATCTGTACTACTGCGCAAATAGGCATGTCTCTGTAGGCAAAAAACTCATTTCTGACAAAGTTGCCCAAATGCATCTCAGAAGTGTGCCACTTGTTCCCTGAGTTAGAAAACGTCGAGAAACGGTCGTTTCAGCTAGCGCTGTGATTCTACTCATGTATTTGCTGAACGGTGAAAGCACACAGTAATGCACTTTTCTCCCAGCAAATACACTGTTTCTAAGGAAATGGGAACACACTGAGGAGACACTTGTGGGAGCTACTGTGACTAAAACTGAGCTTCCCTATTCACAGGGAAGCAAGAGAAATGCTGATTTCATCAAGCCCAGTTACATACTCAGAATCTGTACTACTGCGGAAATAGGCATGTTTCTGTAGGCAAAAAACTCATTTTTGAGAAAGTTACCCAAATGCATCTCAGAAGTGTGCAACTTGTTCCCTGAGTTAGAAAACGTCGAGAAAGGGTCGTTTCTGCTAGCGCTGTGCTTCTACATATGTATTTGCTGAACGGTGAAAGCGCACAGTAATGCACTTTTCTCCCAGCAAATACACTGTTTCTAAGGAAATGGGAACACACTGAGGAGACACTTGTGGGAGCTACTGTGACTAAAACTGAGCTTCCCTACGCACAGGGAAGCAAGAGAAATGGTGATTTCATCAAGCCCAGTTACATACTCAGAATCTGTACTACTGCGCAAATAGGCATGTCTCTGTAGGCAAAAAACTCATTTCTGACAAAGTTGCCCAAATGCATTTCAGAAGTGTG
Source organism: Acomys minous (assembly GCF_964271855.1). Taxonomy (NCBI): domain Eukaryota; kingdom Metazoa; phylum Chordata; class Mammalia; order Rodentia; family Muridae; genus Acomys; species Acomys minous. The sequence goes on from NW_028182180.1 coordinate 1,485,836, forward strand.
CATCTTGTTCCCTGAGTTAGAAAACGTCGAGAAACGGTCATATCTGCTAACGCTGTGCTTCTACACATGTATTTGCTGAACGGTGAAAGCGCACAGTAATGCACTTTTCTCCCAGCAAATACACTGTTTCTAAGGAAATGGGAACACACTGAGGAGACACTTGTGGGAGCTACTGTGACTAAAACTGAGCTTCCCTATGCACAGGGAAGCAAGAGAAATGCTGATTTCATCCATCCCAGTTACATACTCAGAATCTGTACTACTGCGCAAATAGGCATGTCTCTGTAGGCAAAAAACTCATTTCTGACAAAGTTGCCCAAATGCATCTCAGAAGTGTGCAACTTGTTCCCTGAGTTAGAAAACGTCGAAAACCGTTCGTTTCTGCTAGCGCTGTGCTTCTACACATGTATTTGCTGAACGGTGAAAGCACACAGTAATGCACTTTTCTCGCAGCAAATACACTGTTTCTAAGGAACTGGGAACACACTGAGGAGACACTTGTGGGAGCTACTGTGACTAAAACTGAGCTTCCCTACACACAGGGAAGCAAGAGAAATGCTGATTTCATCAAGCCCAGTTACATACTCAGAATCTGTACTACTGCGCAAATAGGCATGTCTCTGTAGGCAAAAAACTCATTTCTGACAATGTTGCCCAAATGCATCTCAGAAGTGTGCAACTTGTTCCCTGAGTTAGAAAACGTCGAGAAACGTTCGTTGCTGCTAGCGTTGTGCTTCTACACATGTATTTGCTGAACAGTGAAAGCGCACAGTAATGCAATTTTCTCCCAGCAAATACACTGTTTCTAAGGAAATGGGAACACACTGAGGAGACACTTGTGGGAGCTACTGTGACTAAAACTGAGCTTCCCTACGCACAGGGAAGCAAGAGAAATGCTGATTTCATCATGCCCAGTTACATACTCAGAATCTGTACTACTGCGCAAATAGGCATGTCTCTGTAGGCAAAAAACTCATTTCTGACAAAGTTGCCCAAATGCATCTCAGAAGTGTGCAACTTGTTCCCTGAGTTAGAAAACGTCGAGAAACGGTCGTATTTGCTAGCGCTGTGCTTCTACACATGTATTTGCTGAACGGTGAAAGCGCACAGTAATGCACTTTTCTCCCAGCAAATACACTGTTTCTAAGGAAATGGGAACACACTGAGGAGACACTTGTGGGAGCTACTGTGACTAAAACTGAGCTTCCCTACGCACAGGGAAGCAAGAGAAATGCTGATTTCATCCAGCCCAGTTACATACTCAGAATCTGTACTACTGCGCAAATAGGCATGTCTCTGTAGGCAAAAAACTCATTTCTGACAATGTTGCCCAAATGCATCTCAGAAGTGTGCAACTTGTTCCCTGAGTTAGAAAACGTCGAGAAACTTCCGTTTCTGCTAGCGCTGTGCTTCTACACATGTATTTGCTGAATGGTGAAAGCGCACAGTAATGCACTTTTCTCCCAGCAAATACACTGTTTCTAAGGAAATGGGAACACACTGAGGAGACACTTGTGAGAGCTACTGTGACTAAAACTGAGCTTCCCTACGCACAGGGAAGCAAGAGAAATGCTGATTTCATCCAGCCCAGTTACATACTCAGAATCTGTACTACTGAGTAAATAGGCATGTCTCTGTAGGCAAAAAACTCATTTCTGACAATGTTGCCCAAATGCATCTCAGAAGTGTGCAACTTGTTCCCTGAGTTAGAAAACGTCGAGAAACGTCCGTTTCCGCTAGCGCTGTGCTTCTACACATGTATTTGCTGAATGGTGAAAGCGCACAGTAATGCACTTTTCTCCCAGCAAATACACTGTTTCTAAGGAAATGGGAACACACTGAGGAGACACTTGTGGGAGCTACTGTGACTAAAACTGAGCTTCCCTACGCACAGGGAAGCAGGAGAAATGCTGATTTCATCCAGCCCAGTTACATACTCAGAATCTGTACTACTGCGCAAATAGGCATGTCTCTGTAGGCAAAAAACTCATTTCTGACAATGTTGCCCAAATGCATCTCAGAAGTGTGCAACTTGTTCCCTGAGTTAGAAAATGTCGAGAAACGTTCGTTTCTGCTAGCACTGTGCTTCTACACATGTATTTGCTGAACGGTGAAAGCGCACAGTAATGCACTTTTCTCCCAGCAAAAACACTGTTTCTAAGGAACTGGGAACACACTGAGGAGACACTTGTGGGAGCTACTGTGACTAAAACTGAGCTTCCCTACGCACAGGGAAGCAAGAGAAATGCTGATTTCATCAAGCCCAGTTACATACTCAGAATCTGTACTACTGCGCAAATAGGCATGTCTCTGTAGGCAAAAAACTCATTTCTGACAATGTTGCCCAAATGCATCTCAGAAGTGTACAACTTGTTCCCTGAGTTAGAAAACGTCGAGAAACGGTCATATCTGCTAATGCTGTGCTTCTACACATGTATTTGCTGAACGGTGAAAGCGCACAGTAGTGCACTTTTCTCCCAGCAATTACACTGTTTCTAAGGAAATGGGAACACACTGAGGAGACACTTGTGGGAGCTACTGTGACTAAAACTGAGCTTCCCTACGCACAGGGAAGCAAGAGAAATGCTGATTTCATCAAGCCCAGTTACATACTCAGAATCTGTACTACTGCGCAAATAGGCATGTCTCTGTAGGCAAAAAACTCATTTCTGACAATGTTGCCCAAATGCATCTCAGAAGTGTGCAACTTGTTCCCTGAGTTAGAAAACGTCGAGAAACGTTCGTTTCTGCTAGCGCTGTGCTTCTACACATGTATTTGCTGAACGGTGAAAGCGCACAGTAATGCACTTTTCTCCCAGCAAATACACTGTTTCTAAGGAAATGGGAACACACTGAGGAGACACTTGTGGGAGCTACTGTGACTAAAACTGAGCTTCCCTACGCACAGGGAAGCAAGAGAAATGCTGATTTCATCAAGCCCAGTTACATACTCAGAATCTGTACTACTGCGCAAATAGGCATGCCTCTGTAGGCAAAAAACTCATTTCTGACAATGTTGCCCAAATGCATCTCAGAAGTGTGCAACTTGTTCCCTGAGTTAGAAAATGTCGAGAAACGGTCGTTTCTGCTAGCGCTGTGCTTCTACACATGTATTTGCTGAACGGTGAAAGCGCACAGTAATGCACTTTTCTCCCAGCAAATACACTGTTTCTAAGGAAATGGGAACACACTGAGGAGACACTTGTGGGAGCTACTGTGACTAAAACTGAGCTTCCCTACGCACAGGGAAGCAAGAGAAATGCTGATTTCATCAAGCCCAGTTACATACTCAGAATCTGTACTACTGCGCAAATAGGCATGTCTCTGTAGGCAAAAAACTCATTTCTGACAGTGTTGCCCAAATGCATCTCAGAAGTGTGCAACTTGTTCCCTGAGTTAGAAAACGTCGAGAAACGGTCATATCTGCTAATGCTGTGCTTCTACACATGTATTTGCTGAACGGTGAAAGCGCACAGTAGTGCACTTTTCGCCCAGCAATTACACTGTTTGTAAGGAAATGGGAACACACTGAGGAGACACTTGTGGGAGCTACTGTGACTAAAACTGAGCTTCCCTACGCACAGGGAAGCAAGAGAAATGCTGATTTCATCAAGCCCAGTTACATACTCAGAATCTGTACTACTGCGCAAATAGGCATGTCTCTGTAGGCAAAAAACTCATTTCTGACAATGTTGCCCAAATGCATCTCAGAAGTGTGCAACTTATTCCCTGAGTTATAAAATGTCGAGAAACGTTGGTTTCTGCTAACGCTGTGCTTCTACACATGTATTTGCTGAACGGTGAAAGCGCACAGTAATGCACTTTTCTCCCAGCAAATACACTGTTTCTAAGGAAATGGGAACACACTGAGGAGACACTTGTGGGAGCTACTGTGACTAAAACTGAGCTTCCCTACGCACAGGGAAGCAAGAGAAATGCTGATTTCATCAAGCCCAGTTACATACTCAGAATCTGTACTACTGCGCAAATAGGCATGTCTCTGTAGGCAAAAAACTCATTTCTGACAATGTTGCCCAAATGCATCTCAGAAGTGTGCAACTTTTTCCCTGAGTTAGAAAATGTCGAGAAACGTTCGTTTCTGCTAGCGCTGTGCTTCTACACATGTATTTGCTGAACGGTGAAAGCGCACAGTAATGCACTTTTCTCCCAGCAAATACACTGTTTCTAAGGAAATGGGAACACACTGAGGAGACACTTGTGGGAGCTACTGTGACTAAAACGGAGCTTCCCTATGCACAGGGAAGCAAGAGAAATGCTGATTTCATCCAGCCCAGTTACATACTCAGAATCTGTACTACTGCGCAAATAGGCATGTCTCTGTAAGCAAAAAACTCATTTCTGACAATGTTGCCCAAATGCATCTCAGAAGTGTGCAACTTGTTCCCTGAATTAGAAAACGTCGAGAAACGTTCGTTTCTGCTAGCGCTGTGCTTCTACACATGTATTTGCTGAACGGTGAAAGCGCACAGTAATGCACATTTCTCCCAGCAAATACACTGTTTCTAAGGAAATGGGAACACACTGAGGAGACACTTGTGAGAGCTACTGTGACTAAAACTGAGCTTCCCTACTCACAGGGAAGCAAGAGAAATGCTGATTTCATCAAGCCCAGTTACATACTCAGAATCTGTACTACTGCGCAAATAGGCATGTCTCTGTAGGCAAAAAACTCATTTCTGTCAAAGTTGCCCAAATGCATCTCAGAAGTGTGCAACTTGTTCCCTGAGTTAGAAAACGTCGAGAAACGGTCGTATCTGCTAGCGCTGTGGTTCTTCACATGTATTTGCTGAACGGTGAAAGCGCACAGTAATGCACTTTTCTCCCAGCAAATACACTGTTTCTAAGGAAATGGGAACCCACTGAGGAGACACTGGTGGGAGCTACTGTGACTAAAACTGAGCTTCCCTACGCACAGGGAAGCAAGAGAAATGCTGATTTCATCCAGCCCAGTTACATACTCAGAATCTGTACTACTGCGCAAATAGGCATGTCTCTGTAGGCAAAAAACTCATTTCTGACAATGTTGCCCAAATGCATCTCAGAAGTGTGCAACTTGTTCCCTGAGTTAGAAAACGTCGAGAAACGTCCGTTTCTGCTAGCGCTGTGCTTCTACACATGTATTTGCTGAATGGTGAAAGCACACAGTAATGCACTTTTCCCCCAGCAAATACACTGTTTCTAAGGAAATGGGAACACACTGCGGAGACACTTGTGAGAGCTACTGTGACTAAAACTGAGCTTCCCTACGCACAGGGAAGCAAGAGAAATGCTGATTTCATCAAGCCCAGTTACATACTCAGAATCTGTACTACTGCGCAAATAGGCATGTCTCTGTAGGCAAAAAACTCATTTCTGACAATGTTGCCCAAATGCATCTCAGAAGTGTGCAACTTGTTCCCTGAGTTAGAAAATGTCGAGAAACATTCGTTTCTGCTAGCGCTGTGCTTCTACACATGTATTTGCTGAACGGTGAAAGCGCACAGTAATGCACTTTTCTCCCAGCAAATACACTGTTTCTAAGGAAATGGGAACACACTGAGGAGACACTTGTGGGAGCTACTGTGACTAAAACTGAGCTTCCCTACGCACAGGTAAGCAAGAGAAATGCTGATTTCATCCAGCCCAGTTACATACTCAGAATCTGTACTACTGCGCAAATAGGCATGTCTCTGTAGGCAAAAAACTCATTTCTGACAATGTTGCCCAAATGCATCTCAGAAGTGTGCAACTTGTTCCCTGAGTTAGAAAATGTCGAGAAACGTTCGTTTCTGCTAGCGCTGTGCTTCTACACATGTATTTGCTGAACGGTGAAAGCGCACAGTAATGCACTTTTCTCCCAGCAAATACACTGTTTCTAAGGAAATGGGAACACACTGAGGAGACACTTGTGGGAGCTACTGTGACTAAAACTGAGCTTCCCTACGCACAGGGAAGCAAGAGAAATGCTGATTTCATCCAGCCCAGTTACATACTCAGAATCTGTACTACTGCGCTAATAGGCATGTCTCTGTAGGCAAAAAACTCATTTCTGACAATGTTGCCCAAATGCATCTCAGAAGTGTGCAACTTGTTCCCTGAGTTAGAAAACGTCGAGAAACGTTCGTTTCTGCTAGCGCTGTGCTTCTACACATGTATTTGCTGAACGGTGAAAGCGCACAGTAATGCACTTTTCTCCCAGCAAATACACTGTTTCTAAGGAAATGGGAACACACTGAGGAGACACTTGTGAGAGCTACTGTGACTAAAACTGAGCTTCCCTACGCACAGGGAAGCAAGAGAAATGCTGATTTCATCAAGCCCAGTTACATACTCAGAATCTGTACTACTGCGCAAATAGGCATGTCTCTGAAGGCAAAAAACTCATTTCTGACAATGTTGCCCAAATGCATCTCAGAAGTGTGCAACTTGTTCCCTGAGTTAGAAAATGTCGAGGAACGTTCGTTTCTGCTAGCGCTGTGCTTCTACACATGTATTTGCTGAACGGTGAAAGCGCACAGTAATGCACTTTTCTCCCAGCAAATACACTGTTTCTAAGGAAATGGGAACACACTGAGGAGACACTTGTGGGAGCTACTGTGACTAAAACTGAGCTTCCCTACGCACAGGGAAGCAAGAGAAATGCTGATTTCATCAAGCCCAGTTACATACTCAGAATCTGTACTACTGCGCAAATAGGCATGTCTCTGAAGGCAAAAAACTCATTTCTGACAAAGTTGCCCAAATGCATTTCAGAAGTGTGCAACTTCTTCCCTGAGTTAGAAAACGTCGAGAAACGGTCATATCTGCTAATGCTGTGCTTCTACACATGTATTTGCTGAACGGTGAAAGCGCACAGTAGTGCACTTTTCCCCAGCAAATACACTGTTTCTAAGGAAATGGGAACACACTGAGGAGACACTTGTGGGAGCTACTGTGACTAAAACTGAGCTTCCCTACGCACAGGGAAGCAAGAGAAATGCTGATTTCATCAAGCCCAGTTACATACTCAGAATCTGTACTACTGCGCAAATAGGCATGTCTCTGTAGGCAAAAAACTCATTTCTGACAATGTTGCCCAAATGCATCTCAGAAGTGTGCAACTTGTTCCCTGAGTTAGAAAACGTCGAGAAACGTCCGTTTCTGCTAGCGCTGTGCTTCTACACATGTATTTGCTGAATGGTGAAAGCACACAGTAATGCACTTTTCCCCCAGCAAATACACTGTTTCTAAGGAAATGGGAACACACTGCGGAGACACTTGTGAGAGCTACTGTCACTAAAACTGAGCTTCCCTACGCACAGGGAAGCAAGAGAAATGCTGATTTCATCAAGCCCAGTTACATACTCAGAATCTGTACTACTGCGCAAATAGGCATGTCTCTGTAGGCAAAAAACTCATTTCTGACAATGTTGCCCAAATGCATCTCAGAAGTGTGCAACTTGTTCCCTGAGTTAGAAAATGTCGAGAAACATTCGTTTCTGCTAGCGCTGTGCTTCTACACATGTATTTGCTGAACGGTGAAAGCGCACAGTAATGCACTTTTCTCCCAGCAAATACACTGTTTCTAAGGAAATGGGAACACACTGAGGAGACACTTGTGGGAGCTACTGTGACTAAAACTGAGCTTCCCTACGCACAGGTAAGCAAGAGAAATGCTGATTTCATCCAGCCCAGTTACATACTCAGAATCTGTACTACTGCGCAAATAGGCATGTCTCTGTAGGCAAAAAACTCATTTCTGACAATGTTGCCCAAATGCATCTCAGAAGTGTGCAACTTGTTCCCTGAGTTAGAAAATGTCGAGAAACGTTCGTTTCTGCTAGCGCTGTGCTTCTACACATGTATTTGCTGAACGGTGAAAGCGCACAGTAATGCACTTTTCTCCCAGCAAATACACTGTTTCTAAGGAAATGGGAACACACTGAGGAGACACTTGTGGGAGCTACTGTGACTAAAACTGAGCTTCCCTACGCACAGGGAAGCAAGAGAAATGCTGATTTCATCCAGCCCAGTTACATACTCAGAATCTGTACTACTGCGCTAATAGGCATGTCTCTGTAGGCAAAAAACTCATTTCTGACAATGTTGCCCAAATGCATCTCAGAAGTGTGCAACTTGTTCCCTGAGTTAGAAAACGTCGAGAAACGTTCGTTTCTCCTAGCGCTGTGCTTCTACACATGTATTTGCTGAACGGTGAAAGCGCACAGTAATGCACTTTTCTCCCAGCAAATACACTGTTTCTAAGGAAATGGGAACACACTGAGGAGACACTTGTGAGAGCTACTGTGACTAAAACTGAGCTTCCCTACGCACAGGGAAGCAAGAGAAATGCTGATTTCATCAAGCCCAGTTACATACTCAGAATCTGTACTACTGCGCAAATAGGCATGTCTCTGAAGGCAAAAAACTCATTTCTGACAATGTTGCCCAAATGCATCTCAGAAGTGTGCAACTTGTTCCCTGAGTTAGAAAATGTCGAGGAACGTTCGTTTCTGCTAGCGCTGTGCTTCTACACATGTATTTGCTGAACGGTGAAAGCGCACAGTAATGCACTTTTCTCCCAGCAAATACACTGTTTCTAAGGAAATGGGAACACACTGAGGAGACACTTGTGGGAGCTACTGTGACTAAAACTGAGCTTCCCTACGCACAGGGAAGCAAGAGAAATGCTGATTTCATCAAGCCCAGTTACATACTCAGAATCTGTACTACTGCGCAAATAGGCATGTCTCTGAAGGCAAAAAACTCATTTCTGACAAAGTTGCCCAAATGCATTTCAGAAGTGTGCAACTTCTTCCCTGAGTTAGAAAACGTCGAGAAACGGTCATATCTGCTAATGCTGTGCTTCTACACATGTATTTGCTGAACGGTGAAAGCGCACAGTAGTGCACTTTTCCCCAGCAAATACACTGTTTCTAAGGAAATGGGAACACACTGAGGAGACACTTGTGGGAGCTACTGTGACTAAAACTGAGCTTCCCTACGCACAGGGAAGCAAGAGAAATGCTGATTTCATCCAGCCCAGTTACATACTCAGAATCTGTACTACTGCGCAAATAGGCATGTCTCTGTAGGCAAAAAACTCATTTCTGACAATGTTGCCCAAATGCATCTCAGAAGTGTGCAACTTGTTCCCTGAGTTAGAAAACGTCGAGAAACGTCCGTTTCTGCTAGCGCTGTGCTTCTACACATGTATTTGCTGAATGGTGAAAGCACACAGTAATGCACTTTTCCCCCAGCAAATACACTGTTTCTAAGGAAATGGGAACACACTGCGGAGACACTTGTGAGAGCTACTGTGACTAAAACTGAGCTTCCCTACTCACAGGGAAGCAAGAGAAATGCTGATTTCATCAAGCCCAGTTACATACTCAGAATCTGTACTACTGCGCAAATAGGCATGTCTCTGTAGGCAAAAAACTCATTTCTGACAATGTTGCCCAAATGCATCTCAGAAGTGTGCAACTTGTTCCCTGAGTTAGAAAATGTCGAGAAACATTCGTTTCTGCTAGCGCTGTGCTTCTACACATGTATTTGCTGAACGGTGAAAGCGCACAGTAATGCACTTTTCTCCCAGCAAATACACTGTTTCTAAGGAAATGGGAACACACTGAGGAGACACTTGTGGGAGCTACTGTGACTAAAACTGAGCTTCCCTACGCACAGGTAAGCAAGAGAAATGCTGATTTCATCCAGCCCAGTTACATACTCAGAATCTGTACTACTGCGCAAATAGGCATGTCTCTGTAGGCAAAAAACTCATTTCTGACAATGTTGCCCAAATGCATCTCAGAAGTGTGCAACTTGTTCCCTGAGTTAGAAAATGTCGAGAAACGTTCGTTTCTGCTAGCGCTGTGCTTCTACACATGTATTTGCTGAACGGTGAAAGCGCACAGTAATGCACTTTTCTCCCAGCAAATACACTGTTTCTAAGGAAATGGGAACACACTGAGGAGACACTTGTGGGAGCTACTGTGACTAAAACTGAGCTTCCCTATGCACAGGGAAGCAAGAGAAATGCTGATTTCATCCAGCCCAGTTACATACTCAGAATCTGTACTACTGCGCTAATAGGCATGTCTCTGTAGGCAAAAAACTCATTTCTGACAATGTTGCCCAAATGCATCTCAGAAGTGTGCAACTTGTTCCCTGAGTTAGAAAACGTCGAGAAACGTTCGTTTCTGCTAGCGCTGTGCTTCTACACATGTATTTGCTGAACGGTGAAAGCGCACAGTAATGCACTTTTCTCCCAGCAAATACACTGTTTCTAAGGAAATGGGAACACACTGAGGAGACACTTGTGAGAGCTACTGTGACTAAAACTGAGCTTCCCTACGCACAGGGAAGCAAGAGAAATGCTGATTTCATCAAGCCCAGTTACATACTCAGAATCTGTACTACTGCGCAAATAGGCATGTCTCTGAAGGCAAAAAACTCATTTCTGACAAAGTTGCCCAAATGCATTTCAGAAGTGTGCAACTTCTTCCCTGAGTTAGAAAACGTCGAGAAACGGTCATATCTGCTAATGCTGTGCTTCTACACATGTATTTGCTGAACGGTGAAAGCGCACAGTAGTGCACTTTTCCCCAGCAAATACACTGTTTCTAAGGAAATGGGAACACACTGAGGAGACACTTGTGGGAGCTACTGTGACTAAAACTGAGCTTCCCTACGCACAGGGAAGCAAGAGAAATGCTGATTTCATCAAGCCCAGTTACATACTCAGAATCTGTACTACTGCGCAAATAGGCATGTCTCTGTAGGCAAAAAACTCATTTCTGACAATGTTGCCCAAATGCATCTCAGAAGTGTGCAACTTATTCCCTGAGTTAGAAAATGTCGAGAAACGTTCGTTTCTGCTAACACTGTGCTTCTACACATGTATTTGCTGAACGGTGAAAGCGCACAGTAATGCACTTTTCTCCCAGCAAATACACTGTTTCTAAGGAAATGGGAACACACTGAGGAGACACTTGTGGGAGCTACTGTGACTAAAACTGAGCTTCCCTACGCACAGGGAAGCAAGAGAAATGCTGATTTCATCAAGCCCAGTTACATACTCAGAATCTGTACTACTGCGCAAATAGGCATGTCTCTGTAGGCAAAAAACTCATTTCTGACAAAGTTGCCCAAATGCATCTCAGAAGTGTGCAACTTGTTCCCTGAGTTAGAAAACGTCGAGAAACGTTCGTTTCTGCTAGCGCTGTGCTTCTACACATGTATTTGCTGAACGGTGAAAGCGCACAGTAATGCACTTTTCTCCCAGCAAATACACTGTTTCTAAGGAAATGGGAACACACTGAGGAGACACTTGTGGGAGCTACTGTGACTAAAACTGAGCTTCCCTACGCACAGGGAAGCAAGAGAAATGCTGATTTCATCAAGCCCAGTTACATACTCAGAATCTGTACTACTGCGCAAATAGGCATGTCTCTGTAGGCAAAAAACTCATTTCTGTCAAAGTTGCCCAAATGCATCTCAGAAGTGTGCAACTTGTTCCCTGAGTTAGAAAACGTCGAGAAACGGTCGTTTCTGCTAGCGCTGTGCTTCTACACATGTATTTGCTGAACGGTGAAAGCGCACAGTAATGCACTTTTCTCCCAGCAAATACACTGTTTCTAAGGAAATGGGAACACACTGAGGAGACACTTGTGGGAGCTACTGTGACTAAAACTGAGCTTCCCTACGCACAGGGAAGCAAGAGAAATGCTGATTTCATCAAGCCCAGTTACATACTCAGAATCTGTACTACTGCGCAAATAGGCATGTCTCAGTAGGCAAAAAACTCATTTCTGTCAAAGTTGCCCAAATGCATCTCAGAAGTGTGCAACTTGTTCTCTGAGTTAGAAAACGTCGAGAAATGGTCTTTTCTGCCAGCGCTGTGCTTCTACATATGTATGTGCTGAACGGTGAAAGCGCACAGTAATGCACTTTTCTCCCAGCAAATACACTGTTTCTAAGGAAATGGGAACACACTGAGGAGACACTTGTGGGAGCTACTGTGACTAAAACTGAGCTTCCCTACGCACAGGGAAGCAAGAGAAATGCTGATTTCATCCAGCCCAGTTGCATACTCAGAATCTGTACTACTTCGCAAATAGGCATGTCTCTGTAGGCAAAAAACTCATTTCTGACAAAGTTGCCCAAATGCATCTCAGAAGTGTGCAACTTGTTCCCTGAGTTAGAAAACGTCGAGAAACAGTCATATCTGGTAACGCTGTGCTTCTACACATGTATTTGCTGAACGGTGAAAGCGCACAGTAATGCACTTTTCCCCCAGCAAATACACTGTTTCTAAGGAACTGGGAACACACTGAGGAGACACTTGTGGGAGCTACTGTGACTAAAACTGAGATTCCCTACGCACAGGGAAGCAAGAGAAATGCTGATTTCATCAAGCCCAGTTACATACGCAGAATCTGTACTACTGCGCGAATAGGCATGTCTCTGTAGGCAAAAAACTCATTTCTGACAAAGTTGCCCAAATGCATCTGAGAAGTGTGCAACTTGTTCTCTGAGTTAGAAAACGTCGAGAAACGGTCTTTTCTGCCAGCGCTGTGCTTCTACATATGTATGTGCTGAACGGTGAAAGCGCACAGTAATGCACTTTTCTCCCAGCAAATACACTGTTTCTAAGGAAATGGGAACACACTGAGGAGACACTTGTGGGAGCTACTGTGACTAAAACTGAGCTTCCCTACGCACAGGGAAGCAAGAGAAATGCTGATTTCATCCAGCCCAGTTGCATACTCAGAATCTGTACTACTGCGCAAATAGGCATGTCTCTGTAGGCAAAAAACTCATTTCTGACAAAGTTGCCCAAATGCATCTCAGAAGTGTGCAACTTGTTCCCTGAGTTAGAAAACGTCGAGAAACGGTCATATCTGCTAACGCTGTGCTTCTACACATGTATTTGATGAACGGTGAAAGCGCACAGTAATGCACTTTTCTCCCAGCAAATACACTGTTTCTAAGGAACTGGGAACACAATGAGGAGACACTTGTGGGAGCTACTGTGACTAAAACTGAGCTTCCCTACGCAGAGGGAAGCAAGAGAAATGCTGATTTCATCAAGCCCAGTTACATACTCAGAATCTGTACTACTGCGCAAATAGGCATGTCTTTGTAGGCAAAAAACTCATTTCTGACAATGTTGCCCAAATGCATCTCAGAAGTGTGCAACTTGTTCCCTGAGTTAGAAAACGTCGAGAAACGTTCGTTTCTGCTAGCGCTGTGCTTCTACACATGTATTTGCTGAACGGTGAAAGAGCACAGTAATGCACTTTTCTCCCAGCAAATACACTGTTTCTAAGGAACTGGGAACACACTGAGGAGACACTGTGGGAGCTACTGTGACTAAAACTGAGCTTCCCTACGCACAGGGACGCAAGAGAAATGCTGATTTCATCAAGCCCAGTTACATACTCAGAATCTGTACTACTGCGCAAATAGGCATGTCTCTGTAGGCAAAAAACTCATTTCTGACAATGTTGCCCAAATGCATCTCAGAAGTGTGCAACTTGTTCCCTGAGTTAGAAAACGTCGAGAAACGTTCGTTTCTGCTAGCGCTGTGCTTCTACACATGTATTTGCTGAACGGTGAAAGCGCACAGTAATGCACTTTTCTCCCAGCAAATACACTGTTTCTAAGGAACTGGGAACACACTGAGGAGACACTTGTGGGAGCTACTGTGACTAAAACTGAGCTTCCCTACGCACAGGGAAGCAAGAGAAATGCTGATTTCATCAAGCCCAGTTACATACTCAGACTCTGTACTACTGCGCGAATAGGCATGTCTCTGTAGGCAAAAAACTCATTTCTGACAATGTTGCCCAAATGCATCTCAGAAGTGTGCAACTTGTTCTCTGAGTTAGAAAACGTCGAGAAACGGTTTTTTCTGCTAGCGCTGTGCTTCTACATATGTATTTGCTGAAAGGTGAAAGCGCACAGTAATGCACTTTTCTCCCAGCAAATACACTGTTTCTAAGGAACTGGGAACACACTGAGGAGACACTTGTGGGAGCTACTGTGACTAAAACTGAGCTTCCCTACGCACAGGGAAGCAAGAGAAATGCTGATTTCATCAAGCCCAGTTACATACTCAGAATCTGTACTACTGCGCAAATAGGCATGTCTCTGTAGGCAAAAAACTCATTTCTGACAATGTTGCCCAAATGCATCTCAGAAGTGTGCAACTTGTTCCCTGAGTTAGAAAATGTCGAGAAACATTTGTTTCTGCTAGCGCTGTGCTTCTACACATGTATTTGCTGAACGGTGAAAGCGCACAGTAATGCACTTTTCTCCCAGCAAATACACTGTTTCTAAGGAAATGGGAACACACTGAGGAGACACTTGTGGGAGCTACTGTGACTAAAACTGAGCTTCCCTACGCACAGGGAAGCAAGAGAAATGCTGATTTCATAAAGCCCAGTTACATACTCAGAATCTGTACTACTGCGCAAATAGGCATGTCTCTGTAGGCAAAAAACTCATTTCTGACAAAGTTGTCCAAATGCATCTCAGAAGTGTGCAACTTGTTCCCTGAGTTAGAAAACGTCGAGAAACGGTCATATCTGCTAACGCTGTGCTTCTACACATGTATTTGCTGAACGGTGAAAGCACACAGTAATGCACTTTTCTCCCAGCAAATACACTGTTTCTAAGGAAATGGGAACACACTGAGGAGACACTTGTGGGAACTACTGTGACTAAAACTGAGCTTCCCTACGCACAGGGAAGCAAGAGAAATGCTGATTTCATCCAGTCCAGTTACATACTCAGAATCTGTACTACTGCGCAAATAGGCATGTCTCTGTAGGCAAAAAACTCATTTCTGACAAAGTTGCCCAAATGCATCTCAGAAGTGTGCAACTTGTTCCCTGAGTTAGAAAACATCGAGAAACGTTCGTTTCTGCTAGCGCTGTGCTTCTACACATGTATTTGCTGAACGGTGAAAGCGCACAGTAATGCACTTTTCTCCCAGCAAATACACTGTTTCTAAGGAACTGGGAACACACTGAGGAGACACTTGTGGGAGCTACTGTGACTAAAACTGAGCTTCCCTATGCATAGGGAAGCAAGAGAAATGCTGATTTCATCAAGCCCAGTTACATACTCAGAATCTGTACTACTAGGCAAATAGGCATGTCTCTGTAGGCAAAAAACTCATGTCTGTCAAAGTTGCCCAAATGCATCTCAGAAGTGTGCAACTTGTTCCCTGAGTTAGAAAACGTCGAGAAACAGTCGTATCTGCTAGCGCTGTGCTTCTACACATGTATTTGCTGAACGGTGAAAGCGCACACTAATGCACTTTTCTCCCAGCAAATACACTGTTTCTAAGGAAATGGGAACACACTGAGGAGACACTTGTGGGAGCTACTGTGACTAAAACTAAGCTTCCCTACGCACAGGGAAGCAAGAGAAATGCTGATTTCATCCAGCCCAGTTACATACTCAGAATCTGTACTACTGCGCAAATAGGCATGTCTCTGTAGGCAAAAAACTCATTTCTGACAAAGTTGCCCAAATGCATCTCAGAAGTGTGCAACTTGTTCCCTGAGTTAGAAAACGTCGAGAAACGGTCTTTTCTGCTAGCGCTGTGCTTCTACACATGTATTTGCTGAACGGTGAAAGCGCACAGTAATGCACTTTTCTCCCAGCAAATACACTGTTTCTAAGGAAATGGGAACACACTGAAGAGACACTTGTGGGAGCTACTGTGACTAAAACTGAGCTTCCCTACGCACAGGGAAGCAAGAGAAATGCTGATTTCATCAAGCCCAGTTACATACTCAGAATCTGTACTACTGCGCAAATAGGCATATCTCTGTAGGCAAAAAACTCATTTCTGACAAAGATGCCCAAATGCATCTCAGAAGTGCGCAACTTGTTCCCTGAGTTAGAAAACGTCGAGAAACGTTCGTTTCTGCTAGCACTGTGCTTCTACACATGTATTTGCTGAACGGTGAAAGCGCACAGAAATGCACTTTACTCCCACCAAATACACTGTTTCTAAGGAAATGGGAACACACTGAGGAGACACTTTTGGGAGCTACTGTGACTAAAACTGAGCTGCCCTACGCACAGGGAAGCAAGAGAAATGCTGATTTCATCAAGCCCAGTTACATACTCAGAATCTGTACTACTGCGCAAATAGGCATGAATCTGTAAGCAAAAAACTCATTTTTGACAAAGTTGCCCAAATGCGTCTCAGAAGTGTGCAACTTGTTCCGTGAGTTAGAAAACGTCGAGAAACGTTCGTTTCTGCTAGTACTGTGCTTCTACACATGTATTTGCTGAACGGTGAAAGCGCACAGTAATGCACTTTTCTCCCAGCAAATACACTGTTTCTAAGGAAATGGGAACACACTGAGGAGACACTTGTGGGAGCTACTGTGACTAAAACTGAGCTTCCCTACGCACAGGGAAGCAAGAGAAATGCTGATTTCATCAAGCCCAGTTACATACTCAGAATCTGTACTACTGCGCAAATAGGCATGTCTCTGTAGGCAAAAAACTCATTTCTGACAAAGTTGCCCAAATGCATCTCAGAAGTGTGCAACTTGTTCCCTGAGTTAGAAAACGTCGAGAAACGGTCGTTTCTGCTAGCGCTTGCTTCTACACATGTATTTGGTGAACGGTGAAAGCGCACAGTAATGCACTTTTCTCCCAGCAAATACACTGTTTCTAAGGAAATGGGAACACACTGAGGAGACACTTGTGGGAGCTACTGTGACTAAAACTGAGCTTTCCTACGCACAGGGAAGCAAGAGAAATGCTGATTTCATCAAGCACAGTTACATACTCAGAATCTGTACTACTGCGCAAATAGGCATGAATCTGTAGACAAAAAACTCATTTCTGACAAAGTTGCCCAAATGCATCTCAGAAGTGTGCAACTTGTTCCCTGAGTTAGAAAACGTCGAGAAACGGTCGTTTCTGCTAGCGCTGTGCTTCTACACATGTATTTGCTGAACGGTGAAAGCGCACAGTAATGCACTTTTCTCCCAGCAAATACACTGTTTCTAAGGAAATGGGAACACACTGAGGAGACACTTGTGGGAGCTACTGTGACTAAAACTGAGCTTCCCTACGCACAGGGAAGCAAGAGAAATGCTGATTTCATCAAGCCCAGTTACATATTCGGAATCTGTACTACTGCGCAAATAGGCATGTCTCTGTAGGCAAAAAACTCATTTCTGACAATGTTGCCCAAATGCATCTCAGAAGTGTGCAACTTGTTCCCTGAGTTAGAAAACGTCGAGAAACGTTCGTTTCTGCTAGCGCTGTGCTTCTACACATGTATTTGCTGAACGGTGATAGTGCACAGTAATGCACTTTTCTCCCAGCAAATACACTGTTTCTAAGGAAATGGGAACACACTGAGGAGACACTTGTGGGAGCTACTGTGACTAAAACTGAGCTTCCCTACGCACAGGGAAGCAAGAGAAATGCTGATTTCATCAAGCCCAGTTACATACTCAGAACCTGTACTACTGCGCAAATAGGCATGTCTCTGTAGGCAAAAAACTCATTTCTGACAATGTTGCCCAAATGCATCTCAGAAGTGTGCAACTTGTTCCCTGAGTTAGAAAACGTCGAGAAACGGTCGTTTCTGCTAGCGCTGTGCTTCTACACATGTATTTGCTGAACGGTGAAAGCGCACAGTAATGCACTTTTCTCCCAGCAAATACACTGTTTCTAAGGAAATGGGAACACACTGAGGAGACACTTGTGGGAGCTACTGTGACTAAAACTGAGCTTCCCTACGCAGAGGGAAGCAAGAGAAATGCTGATTTCATCAAGCCCAGTTACATACTCAGAATCTGTACTACTGCGCAAATAGGCATGTCTCTTTAGGCAAAAAACTCATTTCTGACAAAGTTGCCCAAATGCACCTCAGAAGTGTGCAACTTGTTCCCTGAGTTAGAAAACGTCGAGAAACGGTCGTATCTGCTAGCGCTGTGCTTCTACACATGTATTTGCTGAACGGTGAAAGCGCACAGTAATGCACTTTTCTCCCAGCAAATACACTGTTTCTAAGGAAATGGGAACACACTGAGGAGACACTTGTGGGAGCTACTGGGACTAACTGAGCTTCCCTACGCACAGGGAAGCAAGAGAAATGCTGATTTCATCAAGCCCAGTTACATACTCAGAATCTGTACTACTGCGCAAATAGGCATGAATCTGTAGGCAAAAAACTCATTTCTGACAAAGTTGCCCAAATGCATCTCAGAAGTGTGCAACTTGTTCCCTGAGTTATAAAACGTCGAGAAACGTTCGTTTCTGCTAGCGCTGTGCTTCTACACATGTATTTGCTGAACGGTGAAAGCGCACAGTAATGCACTTTTCTCCCAGCAAATACACTGTTTCTAAGGAAATGGGAACACACTGAGGAGACACTTGTGGGAGCTACTGGGACTAAAACTGAGCTTCCCTACGCACAGGGAAGCAAGAGAAATGCTGATTTCATCAAGCCCAGTTACATACTCAGAATCTGTACTACTGCGAAAATAGGCATGTCTCTGTAGGCAAAAAACTCATTTCTGACAAAGTTGCCCAAATGCATCTCAGAAGTGTGCAACTTGTTCCCTGAGTTAGAAAACGTCGAGAAACGTTCGTTTCTGCTAGCGCTGTGCTTCTACACATGTATTTGCTGAACGGTGAAAGCGCACAGTAATGCACTTTTCTCCCAGCAAATACACTGTTTCTAAGGAAATGGGAACACACTGAGGAGACACTTGTGGGAGCTACTGTGACTAAAACTGAGCTTCCCTACGCACAGGGAAGCAAGAGAAATGCTGATTTCATCAAGCCCAGTTACATACTCAGAATCTGTACTACTGCGCAAATAGGCATGAATCTGTAGGCAAAAAACTCATTTCTGACAATGTTGCCCAAATGCATCTCAGAAGTGTGCCACTTGTTCCCTGAGTTAGAAAATGTCGAGAAACGGTCGTTTCAGCTAGCGCTGTGCTTCTACACATGTATTTGCTGAACGGTGAAAGCGCACAGTAATGCACATTTCTCCCAGCAAATACACTGTTTCTAAGGAAATGGGAACACACTGAGGAGACACTTGTGGGAGCTACTGTGACTAAAACTGAGCTTCCCTACGCACAGGGAAGCAAGAGAAATGCTGATTTCATCCAGCCCAGTTAAATACTCAGAATCTGTACTACTGCGCAAATAGGCATGTCTCTGTAGGCAAAAAACTCATTTCTGATAGTGTTACCCAAATGCATCTCAGAAGTGTGCAACTTGTTCCCTGAGTTAGAAAACGTCGAGAAACGGTCGTTTCTGCTAGCGCTGTGCTTCTACACATGTATTTGCTGAACGGTGAAAGCGCACAGTAATGCACTTTTCTCCCAGCAAATACACTGTTTCTAAGGAAATGGGAACACACTGAGGAGACACTTGTGGGAGCTACTGTGACTAAAACTGAGCTGCCCTACGCACAGGGAAGCAAGAGAAATGCTGATTTCATCAAGCCCAGTTACATACTCAGAATCTGTACTACTGCGCAAATAGGCATGTCTCTGTAGGCAAAAAACTCATATCTGATAAAGTTGCCCAAATGCAACTCAGAAGTGTGCAACTTGTTCCCTGAGTTAGAAAACGTCGAGAAACGGTCGTTTCTGCTAGCGCTGTGCTTCTACACATGTATTTGCTGAACGGTGAAAGCGCACAGTAATGCACTTTTCTCCCAGCAAATACACTGTTTCTAAGGAAATGGGAACACACTGAGGAGACACTTGTGGGAGCTACTGGGACTAACTGAGCTTCCCTACGCACAGGGAAGCAAGAGAAATGCTGATTTCATCAAGCCCAGTTACATACTCAGAATCTGTACTACTGCGCAAATAGGCATGAATCTGTAGGCAAAAAACTCATTTCTGACAAAGTTGCCCAAATGCATCTCAGAAGTGTGCAACTTGTTCCCTGAGTTAGAAAACGTCGAGAAACGTTCGTTTCTGCTAGCGCTGTGCTTCTACACATGTATTTGCTGAACGGTGAAAGCGCACAGTAATGCACTTTTCTCCCAGCAAATACACTGTTTCTAAGGAAATGGGAACACACTGAGGAGACACTTGTGGGAGCTACTGTTACTAAAACTGAGCTTTTCTACGCACAGGGAAGCAAGAGAAATGCTGATTTCATCAAGCCCAGTTACATACTCAGAATCTGTACTACTGCGCAAATAGGCATGTCTCTGTAGGCAAAAAACTCATTTCTGACAAAGTTGCCCAAATGCATCTCAGAAGTGTGCAACTTGTTCCCTGAGTTAGAAAACGTCGAGAAACGTTCATTTCTGCTAGCGCTGTGCTTCTACACATGTATTTGCTGAACGGTGAAAGCGCACAGTAATGCACTTTTCTCCCAGTAAATACACTGTTTCTAAGGAAATGGGAACACACTGAGGAGACACTTGTGGGAGCTACTGTGACTAAAACTGAGCTTCCCTACGCACAGGGAAGCAAGAGAAATGCTGATTTCATCAAGCCCAGTTACATACTCAGAATCTGTACTACTGCGCAAATAGGCATGAATCTGTAGGCAAAAAACTCATTTCTGACAATGTTGCCCAAATGCATCTCAGAAGTGTGCCACTTGTTCCCTGAGTTAGAAAACGTCGAGAAACGGTCGTTTCAGCTAGCGCTGTGCTTCTACACATGTATTTGCTGAACGGTGAAAGCGCACAGTAATGCACATTTCTCCCAGCAAATACACTGTTTCTAAGGAAATGGGAACACACTGAGGAGACACTTGTGGGAGCTACTGTGACTAAAACTGAGCTTCCCTACGCACAGGGAAGCAAGAGAAATGCTGATTTCATCCAGCCCAGTTAAATACTCAGAATCTGTACTACTGCGCAAATTGGCATGTCTCTGTAGGCAAAAAACTCATTTCTGATAGTGTTACCCAAATGCATCTCAGAAGTGTGCAACTTGTTCCCTGAGTTAGAAAACGTCGAAAAACGGTCGTTTCTGCTAGCGCTGTGCTTCTACACATGTATTTGCTGAACGGTGAAAGCGCACAGTAATGCACTTTTCTCCCAGCAAATACACTGTTTCTAAGGAAATGGGAACACACTGAGGAGACACTTGTGGGAGCTACTGTGACTAAAACTGAGCTTCCCTACGCACGGGGAAGCAAGAGAAATGCTGATTTCATCCAGCCCAGTTACATACTCAGAATCTGTACTACTGCGCAAATAGGCATGTCTCTGTAGGCAAAAAACTCATATCTGATAAAGTTGCCCAAATGCAACTCAGAAGTGTGCAACTTGTTCCCTGAGTTAGAAAACGTCGAGAAACGGTCGTTTCTGCTAGCGCTGTGCTTCTACACATGTATTTGCTGAACGGTGAAAGCGCACAGTAATGCACTTTTCTCCCAGCAAATACACTGTTTCTAAGGAAATGGGAACACACTGAGGAGACACTTGTGGGAGCTACTGGGACTAACTGAGCTTCCCTACGCACAGGGAAGCAAGAGAAATGCTGATTTCATCAAGCCCAGTTACATACTCAGAATCTGTACTACTGCGCAAATAGGCATGAATCTGTAAGCAAAAAACTCATTTCTGACAAAGTTGCCCAAATGCATCTCAGAAGTGTGCAACTTGTTCCCTGAGTTAGAAAACGTCGAGAAACGTTCGTTTCTGCTAGCGCTGTGCTTCTACACATGTATTTGCTGAACGGTGAAAGCGCACAGTAATGCACTTTTCTCCCAGCAAATACACTGTTTCTAAGGAAATGGGAACACACTGAGGAGACACTTGTGGGAGCTACTGTGACTAAAACTGAGCTTCCCTACGCACAGGGAAGCAAGAGAAATGCTGATTTCATCCAGCCCAGTTAAATACTCAGAATCTGTACTACTGCGCAAATAGGCATGTCTCTGTAGGCAAAAAACTCATTTCTGATAGTGTTACCCAAATGCATCTCAGAAGTGTGCAACTTGTTCCCTGAGTTAGAAAACGTCGAGAAACGGTCGTATCTGCTAGCGCTGTGCTTCTACACATGTATTTGCTGAACGGTGAAAGCGCACAGTAATGCACTTTTCTCCCAGCAAATACACTGTTTCTAAGGAAATGGGAACACACTGAGGAGACACTTGTGGGAGCTACTGTGACTAAAACTGAGCTGCCCTACGCACAGGGAAGCAAGAGAAATGCTGATTTCATCAAGCCCAGTTACATACTCAGAATCTGTACTACTGCGCAAATAGGCATGTCTCTGTAGGCAAAAAACTCATATCTGATAAAGTTGCCCAAATGCAACTCAGAAGTGTGCAACTTGTTCCCTGAGTTAGAAAACGTCGAGAAACGGTCGTTTCTGCTAGCGCTGTGCTTCTACACATGTATTTGCTGAACGGTGAAAGCGCACAGTAATGCACTTTTCTCCCAGCAAATACACTGTTTCTAAGGAAATGGGAACACACTGAGGAGACACTTGTGGGAGCTACTGGGACTAACTGAGCTTCCCTACGCACAGGGAAGCAAGAGAAATGCTGATTTCATCAAGCCCAGTTACATACTCAGAATCTGTACTACTGCGCAAATAGGCATGAATCTGTAGGCAAAAAACTCATTTCTGACAAAGTTGCCCAAATGCATCTCAGAAGTGTGCAACTTGTTCCCTGAGTTAGAAAACGTCGAGAAACGTTCATTTCTGCTAGCGCTGTGCTTCTACACATGTATTTGCTGAACGGTGAAAGCGCACAGTAATGCACTTTTCTCCCAGTAAATACACTGTTTCTAAGGAAATGGGAACACACTGAGGAGACACTTGTGGGAGCTACTGTGACTAAAACTGAGCTTCCCTACGCACAGGGAAGCAAGAGAAATGCTGATTTCATCAAGCCCAGTTACATACTCAGAATCTGTACTACTGCGCAAATAGGCATGAATCTGTAGGCAAAAAACTCATTTCTGACAATGTTGCCCAAATGCATCTCAGAAGTGTGCCACTTGTTCCCTGAGTTAGAAAACGTCGAGAAACGGTCGTTTCAGCTAGCGCTGTGCTTCTACACATGTATTTGCTGAACGGTGAAAGCGCACAGTAATGCACATTTCTCCCAGCAAATACACTGTTTCTAAGGAAATGGGAACACACTGAGGAGACACTTGTGGGAGCTACTGTGACTAAAACTGAGCTTCCCTACACACAGGGAAGCAAGAGAAATGCTGATTTCATCCAGCCCAGTTAAATACTCAGAATCTGTACTACTGCGCAAATTGGCATGTCTCTGTAGGCAAAAAACTCATTTCTGATAGTGTTACCCAAATGCATCTCAGAAGTGTGCAACTTGTTCCCTGAGTTAGAAAACGTCGAGAAACGGTCGTTTCTGCTAGCGCTGTGCTTCTACACATGTATTTGCTGAACGGTGAAAGCGCACAGTAATGCACTTTTCTCCCAGCAAATACACTGTTTCTAAGGAAATGGGAACACACTGAGGAGACACTTGTGGGAGCTACTGTGACTAAAACTGAGCTTCCCTACGCACGGGGAAGCAAGAGAAATGCTGATTTCATCCAGCCCAGTTACATACTCAGAATCTGTACTACTGCGCAAATAGGCATGTCTCTGTAGGCAAAAAACTCATATCTGATAAAGTTGCCCAAATGCAACTCAGAAGTGTGCAACTTGTTCCCTGAGTTAGAAAACGTCGAGAAACGGTCGTTTCTGCTAGCGCTGTGCTTCTACACATGTATTTGCTGAACGGTGAAAGCGCACAGTAATGCACTTTTCTCCCAGCAAATACACTGTTTCTAAGGAAATGGGAACACACTGAGGAGACACTTGTGGGAGCTACTGGGACTAACTGAGCTTCCCTACGCACAGGGAAGCAAGAGAAATGCTGATTTCATCAAGCCCAGTTACATACTCAGAATCTGTACTACTGCGCAAATAGGCATGAATCTGTAAGCAAAAAACTCATTTCTGACAAAGTTGCCCAAATGCATCTCAGAAGTGTGCAACTTGTTCCCTGAGTTAGAAAACGTCGAGAAACGTTCGTTGCTGCTAGCGCTGTGCTTCTACACATGTATTTGCTGAACGGTGAAAGCGCACAGTAATGCACTTTTCTCCCAGCAAATACACTGTTTCTAAGGAAATGGGAACACACTGAGGAGACACTTGTGGGAGCTACTGTGACTAAAACTGAGCTTCCCTACGCACAGGGAAGCAAGAGAAATGCTGATTTCATCAAGCCCAGTTACATACTCAGAATCTGTACTACTGCGCAAATAGGCATGTCTCTGTAGGGAAAAAACTCATTTCTGACAATGTTGCCCAAATGCATCTCAGAAGTGTGCAACTTGTTCCCTGAGTTAGAAAACGTCGAGAAACGTTCGTTTCTGCTAGCGCTGTGCTTCTACACATGTATTTGCTGAACGGTGAAAGCGCACAGTAATGCACTTTTCTCCCAGCAAATACACTGTTTCTAAGGAAATGGGAACACACTGAGGAGACACTTGTGGGAGCTACTGTGACTAAAACTGAGCTTCCCTACGCACAGGGAAGCAAGAGAAATGCTGATTTCATCAAGCCCAGTTACATACTCAGAATCTGTACTACTGCGCAAATAGGCATGTCTCTGTAGGGAAAAAACTCATTTCTGACAATGTTGCCCAAATGCATCTCAGAAGTGTGCAACTTGTTCCCTGAGTTAGAAAACGTCGAGAAACGGTCGTATCTGCTAGCGCTGTGCTTCTACACATGTATTTGCTGAACGGTGAAAGCGCACAGTAATGCACTTTTCTCCCAGCAAATACACTGTTTCTAAGGAAATGGGAACACACTGAGGAGACACTTGTGGGAGCTACTGTGACTAAAACTGAGCTTCCCTACGCACAGGGAAGCAAGAGAAATGCTGATTTCATCAAGCCCAGTTACATATTCAGAATCTGTACTACTGCGCAAATAGGCATGTCTCTGTAGGCAAAAAACTCATTTCTGACAATGTTGGCCAAATGCATCTCAGAAGTGTGCAACTTGTTCCCTGAGTTAGAAAACGTCGAGAAACGTTCGTTTCTGCTAGCGCTGTGCTTCTACACATGTATTTGCTGAACGGTGAAAGTGCACAGTAATGCACTTTTCTCCCAGCAAATACACTGTTTCTAAGGAAATGGGAACACACTGAGGAGACACTTGTGGGAGCTACTGTGACTAAAACTGAGCTTCCCTACGCACAGGGAAGCAAGAGAAATGCTGATTTCATCAAGCCCAGTTACATACTCAGAATCTGTACTACTGCGCAAATAGGCATGTCTCTGTAGGCAAAAAACTCATTTCTGACAAAGTTGCCCAAATGCACCTCAGAAGTTTGCAACTTGTTCCCTGAGTTAGAAAACGTCGAGAAACATTCGTTTCTGCTAGCGCTGTGCTTCTACACATGTATTTGCTGAACGGTGAAAGCGCACAGTAATGCACTTTTCTCCCAGCAAATACACTGTTTCTAAGGAAATGGGAACACACTGAGGAGACACTTGTGGGAGCTACTGGGACTAACTGAGCTTCCCTACGCACAGGGAAGCAAGAGAAATGCTGATTTCATCAAGCCCAGTTACATACTCAGAATCTGTACTACTGCGCAAATAGGCATGAATCTGTAGGCAAAAAACTCATTTCTGACAAAGTTGCCCAAATGTACCTCAGAAGTGTGCAACTTGTTCCCTGAGTTAGAAAAGGTCGAGAAACGTTCGTTTCTGCTAGCGCTGTGCTTCTACACATGTATTTGCTGAACGGTGAAAGCGCACAGTAATGCACTTTTCTCCCAGCAAATACACTGTTTCTAAGGAAATGGGAACACACTGAGGAGACACTTGTGGGAGCTACTGTGACTAAAACTGAGCTTCCCTACGCACAGAAAAGCAAGAGAAATGCTGATTTCATCAAGCCCAGTTACATACTCAGAATCTGTACTACTGCGCAAATAGGCATGTCTCTGTAGGCAAAAAACTCATTTCTGACAATGTTGCCCAAATGCATCTCAGAAGTGTGCAACTTGTTCCCTGAGTTAGAAAACGTTGAGAAACGTTCGTTTCTGCTAGCGCTGTGCTTCTACACATGTATTTGCTGAACGGTGAAAGCGCACAGTAATGCACTTTTCTCCCAGCAAATACACTGTTTCTAAGGAAATGGGAACACACTGAGGAGACACTTGTGGGAGCTACAGTGACTAAAACTGAGCTTCCCTACGCACAGGGAAGCAAGAGAAATGCTGATTTCATCAAGCCCAGTTACATACTCAGAATCTGTACTACTGCGCAAATAGGCATGTCTCTTTAGGCAAAAAACTCATTTCTGACAAAGTTGCCCAAATGCACCTCAGAAGTGTGCAACTTGTTCCCTGAGTTAGAAAACGTCGAGAAACGGTCGTATCTGCTAGCGCTGTGCTTCTACACATGTATTTGCTGAACGGTGAAAGCGCACAGTGATGCACTTTTCTCCCAGCAAATACACTGTTTCTAAGGAAATGGGAACACACTGAGGAGACACTTGTGGGAGCTACTGTGACTAAAACTGAGCTTCCCTACGCACAGGGAAGCAAGAGAAATGCTGATTTCATCAAGCCCAGTTACATACTCAGAATCTGTACTACTGCGCAAATAGGCATGTCTCTGTAGGCAAAAAACTCATTTCTGACAAAGTTGCCCAAATGCACCTCAGAAGTTTGCAACTTGTTCCCTGAGTTAGAAAACGTCGAGAAACGGTCGTATCTGCTAGCGCTGTGCTTCTACACATGTATTTGCTGAACGGTGAAAGCGCACAGTAATGCACTTTTCTCCCAGCAAATACACTGTTTCTAAGGAAATGGGAACACACTGAGGAGACACTTGTGGGAGCTACTGGGACTAACTGAGCTTCCCTACGCACAGGGAAGCAAGAGAAATGCTGATTTCATCAAGCCCAGTTACATACTCAGAATCTGTACTACTGCGCAAATAGGCATGTCTCTGTAGGCAAAAAACTCATTTCTGACAAAGTTGCCCAAATGCACCTCAGAAGTTTGCAACTTGTTCCCTGAGTTAGAAAACGTCGAGAAACGGTCGTATCTGCTAGCGCTGTGCTTCTACACATGTATTTGCTGAACGGTGAAAGCGCACAGTAATGCACTTTACTCCCAGCAAATACACTGTTTCTAAGGAAATGGGAACACACTGAGGAGACACTTGTGGGAGCTACTGGGACTAACTGAGCTTCCCTACGCACAGGGAAGCAAGAGAAATGCTGATTTCATCAAGCCCAGTTACATACTCAGAATCTGTACTACTGCGCAAATAGGCATGAATCTGTAGGCAAAAAACTCATTTCTGACAAAGTTGCCCAAATGTATCTCAGAAGTGTGCAACTTGTTCCCTGAGTTAGAAAACGTCGAGAAACGTTCGTTTCTGCTAGCGCTGTGCTTCTACACATGTATTTGCTGAACGGTGAAAGTGCACAGTAATGCACTTTTCTCCCAGCAAATACACTGTTTCTAAGGAAATGGGAACACACTGAGGAGACACTTGTGGGAGCTACTGTGACTAAAACTGAGCTTCCCTACGCACAGGGAAGCAAGAGAAATGCTGATTTCATCAAGCCCAGTTACATACTCAGAATCTGTACTACTGCGCAAATAGGCATGTCTCTGTAGGCAAAAAACTCATTTCTGACAAAGTTGCCCAAATGCACCTCAGAAGTTTGCAACTTGTTCCCTGAGTTAGAAAACGTCGAGAAACATTCGTTTCTGCTAGCGCTGTGCTTCTACACATGTATTTGCTGAACGGTGAAAGCGCACAGTAATGCACTTTTCTCCCAGCAAATACACTGTTTCTAAGGAAATGGGAACACACTGAGGAGACACTTGTGAGAGCTACTGGGACTAACTGAGCTTCCCTACGCACAGGGAAGCAAGAGAAATGCTGATTTCATCAAGCCCAGTTACATACTCAGAATCTGTACTACTGCGCAAATAGGCATGAATCTGTAGGCAAAAAACTCATTTCTGACAAAGTTGCCCAAATGTATCTCAGAAGTGTGCAACTTGTTCCCTGAGTTAGAAAACGTCGAGAAACGTTCGTTTCTGCTAGCGCTGTGCTTCTACACATGTATTTGCTGAACGGTGAAAGCGCACAGTAATGCACTTTTCTCCCAGCAAATACACTGTTTCTAAGGAAATGGGAACACACTGAGGAGACACTTGTGGGAGCTACTGTGACTAAAACTGAGCTTCCCTACGCACAGAGAAGCAAGAGAAATGCTGATTTCATCAAGCCCAGTTACATACTCAGAATCTGTACTACTGCGCAAATAGGCATGTCTCTGTAGGCAAAAAACTCATTTCTGACAATGTTGCCCAAATGCATCTCAGAAGTGTGCAACTTGTTCCCTGAGTTAGAAAACGTCGAGAAACGTTCGTTTCTGCTAGCGCTGTGCTTCTACACATGTATTTGCTGAACGGTGAAAGCGCACAGTAATGCACTTTTCTCCCAGCAAATACACTGTTTCTAAGGAAATGGGAACACACTGAGGAGACACTTGTGGGAGCTACAGTGACTAAAACTGAGCTTCCCTACGCACAGGGAAGCAAGAGAAATGCTGATTTCATCAAGCCCAGTTACATACTCAGAATCTGTACTACTGCGCAAATAGGCATGTCTCTTTAGGCAAAAAACTCATTTCTGACAAAGTTGCCCAAATGCACCTCAGAAATGTGCAACTTGTTCCCTGAGTTAGAAAACGTCGAGAAACGGTCGTATCTGCTAGCGCTGTGCTTCTACACATGTATTTGCTGAACGGTGAAAGCGCACAGTGATGCACTTTTCTCCCAGCAAATACACTGTTTCTAAGGAAATGGGAACACACTGAGGAGACACTTGTGGGAGCTACTGTGACTAAAACTGAGCTTCCCTACGCACAGGGAAGCAAGAGAAATGCTGATTTCATCAAGCCCAGTTACATACTCAGAATCTGTACTACTGCGCAAATAGGCATGTCTCTGTAGGCAAAAAACTCATTTCTGACAAAGTTGCCCAAATGCACCTCAGAAGTTTGCAACTTGTTCCCTGAGTTAGAAAACGTCGAGAAACGGTCGTATCTGCTAGCGCTGTGCTTCTACACATGTATTTGCTGAACGGTGAAAGCGCACAGTAATGCACTTTTCTCCCAGCAAATACACTGTTTCTAAGGAAATGGGAACACACTGAGGAGACACTTGTGGGAGCTACTGGGACTAACTGAGCTTCCCTACGCACAGGGAAGCAAGAGAAATGCTGATTTCATCAAGCCCAGTTACATACTCAGAATCTGTACTACTGCGCAAATAGGCATGTCTCTGTAGGCAAAAAACTCATTTCTGACAAAGTTGCCCAAATGCACCTCAGAAGTTTGCAACTTGTTCCCTGAGTTAGAAAACGTCGAGAAACGGTCGTATCTGCTAGCGCTGTGCTTCTACACATGTATTTGCTGAACGGTGGAAGCGCACAGTAATGCACTTTACTCCCAGCAAATACACTGTTTCTGAGGAAATGGGAACACACTGAGGAGACACTTGTGGGAGCTACTGGGACTAACTGAGCTTCCCTACGCACAGGGAAGCAAGAGAAATGCTGATTTCATCAAGCCCAGTTACATACTCAGAATCTGTACTACTGCGCAAATAGGCATGAATCTGTAGGCAAAAAACTCATTTCTGACAAAGTTGCCCAAATGTATCTCAGAAGTGTGCAACTTGTTCCCTGAGTTAGAAAACGTCGAGAAACGTTCGTTTCTGCTAGCGCTGTGCTTCTACACATGTATTTGCTGAACGGTGAAAGCGCACAGTAATGCACTTTTCTCCCAGCAAATACACTGTTTCTAAGGAAATGGGAACACACTGAGGAGACACTTGTGGGAGCTACTGTGACTAAAACTGAGCTTCCCTACGCACAGAGAAGCAAGAGAAATGCTGATTTCATCAAGCCCAGTTACATACTCAGAATCTGTACTACTGCGCAAATAGGCATGTCTCTTTAGGCAAAAAACTCATTTCTGACAATGTTGCCCAAATGCATCTCAGAAGTGTGCAACTTGTTCCCTGAGTTAGAAAACGTCGAGAAACGTTCGTTTCTGCTAGCGCTGTGCTTCTACACATGTATTTGCTGAACGGTGAAAGCGCACAGTAATGCACTTTTCTCCCAGCAAATACACTGTTTCTAAGGAAATGGGAACACACTGAGGAGACACTTGTGGGAGCTACAGTGACTAAAACTGAGCTTCCCTACGCACAGGGAAGCAAGAGAAATGCTGATTTCATCAAGCCCAGTTACATACTCAGAATCTGTACTACTGCGCAAATAGGCATGTCTCTTTAGGCAAAAAACTCATTTCTGACAAAGTTGCCCAAATGCACCTCAGAAGTGTGCAACTTGTTCCCTGAGTTAGAAAACGTCGAGAAACGGTCGTATCTGCTAGCGCTGTGCTTCTACACATGTATTTGCTGAACGGTGAAAGCGCACAGTAATGCACTTTTCTCCCAGCAAATACACTGTTTCTAAGGAAATGGGAACACACTGAGGAGACACTTGTGGGAGCTACTGTGACTAAAACTGAGCTTCCCTACGCACAGGGAAGCAAGAGAAATGCTGATTTCATCAAGCCCAGTTACATACTCAGAATCTGTACTACTGCGCAAATAGGCATGTCTCTGTAGGCAAAAAACTCATTTCTGACAATGTTGCCCAAATGCATCTCAGAAGTGTGCAACTTGTTCCCTGAGTTAGAAAACGTCGAGAAACGTTCGTTTCTGCTAGCGCTGTGCTTCTACACATGTATTTGCTGAACGGTGAAAGTGCACAGTAATGCACTTTTCTCCCAGCAAATACACTGTTTCTAAGGAAATGGGAACACACTGAGGAGACACTTGTGGGAGCTACTGTGACTAAAACTGAGCTTCCCTACGCACAGGGAAGCAAGAGAAATGCTGATTTCATCAAGCCCAGTTACATACTCAGAATCTGTACTACTGCGCAAATAGGCATGTCTCTGTAGGCAAAAAACTCATTTCTGACAAAGTTGCCCAAATGCACCTCAGAAGTTTGCAACTTGTTCCCTGAGTTAGAAAACGTCGAGAAACGGTCGTATCTGCTAGCGCTGTGCTTCTACACATGTATTTGCTGAACGGTGAAAGCGCACAGTAATGCACTTTTCTCCCAGCAAATACACTGTTTCTAAGGAAATGGGAACACACTGAGGAGACACTTGTGGGAGCTACTGGGACTAACTGAGCTTCCCTACGCACAGGGAAGCAAGAGAAATGCTGATTTCATCAAGCCCAGTTACATACTCAGAATCTGTACTACTGCGCAAATAGGCATGAATCTGTAGGCAAAAAACTCATTTCTGACAAAGTTGCCCAAATGTATCTCAGAAGTGTGCAACTTGTTCCCTGAGTTAGAAAACGTCGAGAAACGTTCGTTTCTGCTAGCGCTGTGCTTCTACACATGTATTTGCTGAACGGTGAAAGCGCACAGTAATGCACTTTTCTCCCAGCAAATACACTGTTTCTAAGGAAATGGGAACACACTGAGGAGACACTTGTGGGAGCTACTGTGACTAAAACTGAGCTTCCCTACGCACAGAGAAGCAAGAGAAATGCTGATTTCATCAAGCCCAGTTACATACTCAGAATCTGTACTACTGCGCAAATAGGCATGTCTCTGTAGGCAAAAAACTCATTTCTGACAATGTTGCCCAAATGCATCTCAGAAGTGTGCAACTTGTTCCCTGAGTTAGAAAACGTCGAGAAACGTTCGTTTCTGCTAGCGCTGTGCTTCTACACATGTATTTGCTGAACGGTGAAAGCGCACAGTAATGCACTTTTCTCCCAGCAAATACACTGTTTCTAAGGAAATGGGAACACACTGAGGAGACACTTGTGGGAGCTACTGTGACTAAAACTGAGCTTCCCTACGCACAGGGAAGCAAGAGAAATGCTGATTTCATCAAGCCCAGTTACATACTCAGAATCTGTACTACTGCGCAAATAGGCATGTCTCTGTAGGCAAAAAACTCATTTCTGACAATGTTGCCCAAATGCATCTCAGAAGTGTACAACTTGTTCCCTGAGTTAGAAAACATCGAGAAACGTTCGTTTCTGCTAGCGCTGTGCTTCTACACATGTATTTGCTGAACGGTGAAAGCGCACAGTGATGCACTTTTCTCCCAGCAAATACACTGTTTCTAAGGAAATGGGAACACACTGAGGAGACACTTGTGGGAGCTACTGTGACTAAAACTGAGCTTCCCTACGCACAGGGAAGCAAGAGAAATGCTGATTTCATCAAGCCCAGTTACATACTCAGAATCTGTACTACTGCGCAAATAGGCATGTCTCTGTAGGCAAAAAACTCATTTCTGACAAAGTTGCCCAAATGCACCTCAGAAGTTTGCAACTTGTTCCCTGAGTTAGAAAACGTCGAGAAACGGTCGTATCTGCTAGCGCTGTGCTTCTACACATGTATTTGCTGAACGGTGAAAGCGCACAGTAATGCACTTTTCTCCCAGCAAATACACTGTTTCTAAGGAAATGGGAACACACTGAGGAGACACTTGTGGGAGCTACTGGGACTAACTGAGCTTCCCTATGCACAGGGAAGCAAGAGAAATGCTGATTTCATCAAGCCCAGTTACATACTCAGAATCTGTACTACTGCGCAAATAGGCATGAATCTGTAGGCAAAAAACTCATTTCTGACAAAGTTGCCCAAATGTATCTCAGAAGTGTGCAACTTGTTCCCTGAGTTAGAAAACGTCGAGAAACGTTCGTTTCTGCTAGCGCTGTGCTTCTACACATGTATTTGCTGAACGGTGAAAGCGCACAGTAATGCACTTTTCTCCCAGCAAATACACTGTTTCTAAGGAAATGGGAACACACTGAGGAGACACTTGTGGGAGCTACTGTGACTAAAACTGAGCTTCCCTACGCACAGAGAAGCAAGAGAAATGCTGATTTCATCAAGCCCAGTTACATACTCAGAATCTGTACTACTGCGCAAATAGGCATGTCTCTGTAGGCAAAAAACTCATTTCTGACAATGTTGCCCAAATGCATCTCAGAAGTGTGCAACTTGTTCCCTGAGTTAGAAAACATCGAGAAACGTTCGTTTCTGCTAGCGCTGTGCTTCTACACATGTATTTGCTGAACGGTGAAAGCGCACAGTGATGCACTTTTCTCCCAGCAAATACACTGTTTCTAAGGAAATGGGAACACACTGAGGAGACACTTGTGGGAGCTACTGTGACTAAAACTGAGCTTCCCTACGCACAGGGAAGCAAGAGAAATGCTGATTTCATCAAGCCCAGTTACATACTCAGAATCTGTACTACTGCGCAAATAGGCATGTCTCTGTAGGCAAAAAACTCATTTCTGACAAAGTTGCCCAAATGCACCTCAGAAGTTTGCAACTTGTTCCCTGAGTTAGAAAACGTCGAGAAACGGTCGTATCTGCTAGCGCTGTGCTTCTACACATGTATTTGCTGAACGGTGAAAGCGCACAGTAATGCACTTTTCTCCCAGCAAATACACTGTTTCTAAGGAAATGGGAACACACTGAGGAGACACTTGTGGGAGCTACTGGGACTAACTGAGCTTCCCTATGCACAGAGAAGCAAGAGAAATGCTGATTTCATCAAGCCCAGTTACATACTCAGAATCTGTACTACTGCGCAAATAGGCATGTCTCTCTAGGCAAAAAACTCATTTCTGACAATGTTGCCCAAATGCATCTCAGAAGTGTGCAACTTGTTCCCTGAGTTAGAAAACATCGAGAAACGTTCGTTTCTGCTAGCGCTGTGCTTCTACACATGTATTTGCTGAACGGTGAAAGCGCACAGTGATGCACTTTTCTCCCAGCAAATACACTGTTTCTAAGGAAATGGGAACACACTGAGGAGACACTTGTGGGAGCTACTGTGACTAAAACTGAGCTTCCCTATGCACAGGGAAGCAAGAGAAATGCTGATTTCATCAAGCCCAGTTACATACTCAGAATCTGTACTACTGCGCAAATAGGCATGTCTCTGTAGGCAAAAAACTCATTTCTGACAAAGTTGCCCAAATGCACCTCAGAAGTTTGCAACTTGTTCCCTGAGTTAGAAAACGTCGAGAAACGGTCGTATCTGCTAGCGCTGTGCTTCTACACATGTATTTGCTGAACGGTGAAAGCGCACAGTAATGCACTTTTCTCCCAGCAATTACACTGTTTCTAAGGAAATGGGAACACACTGAGGAGACACTTGTGGGAGCTACTGGGACTAACTGAGCTTCCCTATGCACAGGGAAGCAAGAGAAATGCTGATTTCATCAAGCCCAGTTACATACTCAGAATCTGTACTACTGCGCAAATAGGCATGAATCTGTAGGCAAAAAACTCATTTCTGACAAAGTTGCCCAAATGTATCTCAGAAGTGTGCAACTTGTTCCCTGAGTTAGAAAACGTCGAGAAACGTTCGTTTCTGCTAGCGCTGTGCTTCTACACATGTATTTGCTGAACGGTGAAAGCGCACAGTAATGCACTTTTCTCCCAGCAAATACACTGTTTCTAAGGAAATGGGAACACACTGAGGAGACACTTGTGGGAGCTACTGTGACTAAAACTGAGCTTCCCTACGCACAGAGAAGCAAGAGAAATGCTGATTTCATCAAGCCCAGTTACATACTCAGAATCTGTACTACTGCGCAAATAGGCATGTCTCTGTAGGCAAAAAACTCATTTCTGACAAAGTTGCCCAAATGCACCTCAGAAGTTTGCAACTTGTTCCCTGAGTTAGAAAACGTCGAGAAACGGTCGTATCTGCTAGCGCTGTGCTTCTACACATGTATTTGCTGAACGGTGAAAGCGCACAGTAATGCACTTTTCTCCCAGCAAATACACTGTTTCTAAGGAAATGGGAACACACTGAGGAGACACTTGTGGGAGCTACTGGGACTAACTGAGCTTCCCTACGCACAGGGAAGCAAGAGAAATGCTGATTTCATCAAGCCCAGTTACATACTCAGAATCTGTACTACTGCGCAAATAGGCATGAATCTGTAGGCAAAAAACTCATTTCTGACAAAGTTGCCCAAATGCATCTCAGAAGTGTGCAACTTGTTCCCTGAGTTAGAAAACGTCGAGAAACGTTCGTTTCTGCTAGCGCTGTGCTTCTACACATGTATTTGCTGAACGGTGAAAGCGCACAGTAATGCACTTTTCTCCCAGCAAATACACTGTTTCTAAGGAAATGGGAACACAGTGAGGAGACACTTGTGGGAGCTACTGTGACTAAAACTGAGCTTCCCTACGCACAGGGAAGCAAGAGAAATGCTGATTTCATCAAGCCCAGTTACATACTCAGAATCTGTACTACTGCGCAAATAGGCATGTCTCTGTAAGCAAAAAACTCATTTCTGACAAAGTTGCCCAAATGCATCTCAGAAGTGTGCAACTTGTTCCCTGAGTTAGAAAACGTCGAGAAACATTCGTTTCTGCTAGCGCTGTGCTTCTACACATGTATTTGCTGAACGGTGAAAGCGCACAGTAATGCACTTTTCTCCCAGCAAATACACTGTTTCTAAGGAAATGGGAACACACTGAGGAGACACTTGTGGGAGCTACTGTGACTAAAACTGAGCTTCCCTACGCACAGGGAAGCAAGAGAAATGCTGATTTCATCAAGCCCAGTTACATACTCAGAATCTGTACTACTGCGCAAATAGCCATGTCTCTGTAGGCAAAAAACTCATTTCTGACAATGTTGCCCAAATGCATCTCAGAAGTGTGCAACTTGTTCCCTGAGTTAGAAAACGTCGAGAAACGTTCGTTTCTGCTAGCGCTGTGCTTCTACACATGTATTTGCTGAACGGTGAAAGCGCACAGTAATGCACTTTTCTCCCAGCAAATACACTGTTTCTAAGGAAATGGGAACACACTGAGGAGACACTTGTGGGAGCTACTGTGACTAAAACTGAGCTTCCCTACGCACAGGGAAGCAAGAGAAATGCTGATTTCATCAAGCCCAGTTACATACTCAGAATCTGTACTACTGCGCAAATAGGCATGTCTCTTTAGGCAAAAAACTCATTTCTGACAAAGTTGCCCAAATGCACCTCAGAAGTGTGCAAATTGTTCCCTGAGTTAGAAAACGTCGAGAAACGGTCGTATCTGCTAGCGCTGTGCTTCTACACATGTATTTGCTGAACGGTGAAAGCGCACAGTAATGCACTTTTCTCCCAGCAAATACACTGTTTCTAAGGAAATGGGAACACACTGAGGAGACACTTGTGGGAGCTACTGTGACTAAAACTGAGCTTCCCTACGCACAGGGAAGCAAGAGAAATGCTGATTTCATCAAGCCCAGTTACATACTCAGAATCTGTACTACTGCGCAAATAGGCATGTCTCTGTAGGCAAAAAACTCATTTCTGAAAAAGTTGCCCAAATGCACCTCAGAAGTTTGCAACTTGTTCCCTGAGTTAGAAAACGTCGAGAAACGGTCGTATCTGCTAGCGCTGTGCTTCTACACATGTTGTTGCTGAACGGTGAAAGCGCACAGTAATGCACTTTTCTCCCAGCAAATACACTGTTTCTAAGGAAATGGGAACACACTGAGGAGACACTTGTGGGAGCTACTGGGACTAACTGAGCTTCCCTACGCACAGGGAAGCAAGAGAAATGCTGATTTCATCAAGCCCAGTTACATACTCAGAATCTGTACTACTGCGCAAATAGGCATGAATCTGTAGGCAAAAAACTCATTTCTGACAAAGTTGCCCAAATGCATCTCAGAAGTGTGCAACTTGTTCCCTGAGTTAGAAAACGTCGAGAAACGTTCGTTTCTGCTAGCGCTGTGCTTCTACACATGTATTTGCTGAACGGTGAAAGCGCACAGTAATGCACTTTTCTCCCAGCAAATACACTGTTTCTAAGGAAATGGGAACACACTGAGGAGACACTTGTGGGAGCTACTGTGACTAAAACTGAGCTTCCCTACGCACAGGGAAGCAAGAGAAATGCTGATTTCATCAAGCCCAGTTACATACTCAGAATCTGTACTACTGCGCAAATAGGTATGTCTCTTTAGGCAAAAAACTCATTTCTGACAAAGTTGCCCAAATGCACCTCGGAAGTGTGCAACTTGTTCCCTGAGTTAGAAAACGTCGAGAAACGGTCGTATCTGCTAGCGCTGTGCTTCTACACATGTATTTGCTGAACGGTGAAAGCGCACAGTAACGCACTTTTCTCCCAGCAAATACACTGTTTCTAAGGAAATGGGAACACACTGAGGAGACACTTGTGGGAGCTACTGTGACTAAAACTGAGCTTCCCTACGCACAGGGAAGCAAGAGAAATGCTGATTTCATCAAGCCCAGTTACATACTCAGAATCTGTACTACTGCGCAAATAGGCATGTCTCTGTAGGCAAAAAACTCATTTCTGACAAAGTTGCCCAAATGCATCTCAGAAGTGTGCAACTTGTTCCCTGAGTTAGAAAACGTCGAGAAACGGTCGTTTCTGCTAGCGCTGTGCTTCTACACATGTATTTGGTGAACAGTGAAAGCGCACAGTAATGCACTTTTCTCCCAGCAAATACACTGTTTCTAAGGAAATGGGAACACACTGAGGAGACACTTGTGGGAGCTACTGGGACTAACTGAGCTTCCCTACGCACAGGGAAGCAAGAGAAATGCTGATTTCATCAAGCCCAGTTACATACTCAGAATCTGTACTACTGCGCAAATAGGCATGAGTCTGTAGGCAAAAAACTCATTTCTGACAAAGTTGCCCAAATGCATCTCAGAAGTGTGCAACTTGTTCCCTGAGTTAGAAAACGTCGAGAAACGTTCGTTTCTGCTAGCGCTGTGCTTCTACACATGTATTTGCTGAACGGTGAATGCGCACAGTAATGCACTTTTCTCCCAGCAAATACACTGTTTCTAAGGAAATGGGAACACACTGAGGAGACACTTGTGGGAGCTACTGTGACTAAAACTGAGCTTCCCTACGCACAGGGAAGCAAGAGAAATGCTGACTTCATCAAGCCCAGTTACATACTCAGAATCTGTACTACTGCGCAAATAGGCATGTCTCTGTAGGCAAAAAACTCATTTCTGACAAAGTTGCCCAAATGCATCTCAGAAGTGTGCAACTTGTTCCCTGAGTTAGAAAACGTCGAGAAACGGTCGTTTCTGCTAGCGCTGTGCTTCTACACATGTATTTGCTGAACGGTGAAAGCGCACAGTGATGCACTTTTCTCCCAGCAAATACACTGTTTCTAAGGAAATGGGAACACACTGAGGAGACACTTGTGGGAGCTACTGTGACTAAAACTGAGCTTCCCTACGCACAGGGAAGCAAGAGAAATGCTGATTTCATCAAGCCCAGTTACATACTCAGAATCTGTACTACTGCGCAAATAGGCATGAATCTGTAGACAAAAAACTCATTTCTGACAATGTTGCCCAAATGCATCTCAGAAGTGTGCAACTTGTTCCCTGAGTTAGAAAACGTCGAGAAACGGTCGATTCTGCTAGCGCTGTGCTTCTACACATGTATTTGCTGAACGGTGAAAGCGCACAGTAATGCACTTTTCACCCAGCAAATACACTGTTTCTAAGGAAATGGGAACACACTGAGGAGACACTTGTGGGAGCTACTGTGACTAAAACTGAACTTCCCTACGCAAAGAGAAGCAAGAGAAATGCTGATTTCATCAAGCCCAGTTACATACTCAGAATCTGTACTACTGCGCAAATAGGCATGAATCTGTAGGCAAAAAACTCATTTCTGACAATGTTGCCCAAATGCATCTCAGAAGTGTGCAACTTGTTCCCAGAGTTAGAAAATGTCGAGAAACGGTCGTTTCAGCTAGCGCTGTGCTTCTACACATGTATTTGCTGAACGGTGAAAGCTCACAGTAATGCACATTTCTCCCAGCAAAAACACTGTTTCTAAGGAAATGGGAACACACTGAGGAGACACTTGTGGGAGCTACTGTGACTAAAACTGAGCTTCCCTACGCACAGGGAAGCAAGAGAAATGCTGATTTCATCCAGCCCAGTTACATACTCAGAATCTGTACTACTGCGCCAATAGGCATGTCTCTGTAGGCAAAAAACTCATTTCTGATAAAGTTGCCCAAATGCATCTCAGAAGTGTGCCACTTGTTCCCTGAGTTAGAAAACGTCGAGAAACGGTCGTTTCTGCTAGCGCTGTGCTTCTACACATGTATTTGCTGAACGGTGAAAGCGCACAGTAATGCACTTTTCTCCCAGCAAATACACTGTTTCTAAGGAAATGGGAACACACTGAGGAGACACTTGTGGGAGCTACTGGGACTAAAACTGAGCTTCCCAACGCACAGGGAAGCAAGAGAAATGCTGATTTCATCCAGCCCAGTTACATACTCAGAATCTGTACTACTGCGCGAATAGGCATTTCTCTGTAGGCAAAAAACTCATTTCTGACAAAGTTGCCCAAATGCATCTCAGAAGTGTGCAACTTGTTCCCTGAGTTAGAAAACGTCGAGAAACGTTCGTTTCTGCTAGCGCTGTGCTTCTACACATGTATTTGCTGAACGGTGAAAGCGCACAGTAATGCACTTTTCTCCCAGCAAATACACTGTTTCTAAGGAAATGGGAACACACTGAGGAGACACTTGTGGGAGCTACTGGGACTAACTGAGCTTCCCTACGCACAGGGAAGCA
The DNA here is from genome assembly GCF_964271855.1 of Acomys minous. Classification (NCBI taxonomy): domain Eukaryota; kingdom Metazoa; phylum Chordata; class Mammalia; order Rodentia; family Muridae; genus Acomys; species Acomys minous. The sequence continues at coordinate 1,525,550 of NW_028182180.1, forward strand.
AGAGAAATGCTGATTTCATCAAGCCCAGTTACATACTCAGAATCTGTACTACTGCGCAAATAGGCATGTCTCTTTAGGCAAAAAACTCATTTCTGACAAAGTTGCCCAAATGCATCTCAGAAGTGTGCAACTTGTTCCCTGAGTTAGAAAATGTCGTGAAACGGTCGTTTCTGCTAGCGCTGTGCTTCTACACATGTACTAGCTGAACGGTGAAAGCGCACAGTAATGCACTTTTCTCCCAGCAAATACACTGTTTCTAAGGAAATGGGAACACACTGAGGAGACACTTGTGGGAGCTACTGTGACTAAAACTGAGCTTCCCTACGCACAGGGAAGCAAGAGAAATGCTGATTTCATCAAGCCCAGTTACATACTCAGAATCTGTACTACTGCGCAAATAGGCATGAATCTGTAGACAAAAAACTCATTTCTGACAATGTTGCCCAAATGCATCTCAGAAGTGTGCAACTTGTTCCCTGAGTTAGAAAACGTCGAGACACGGTCGATTCTGCTAGCGCTGTGCTTCTACACATGTATTTGCTGAACGGTGAAAGCGCACAGTAATGCACTTTTCACCCAGCAAATACACTGTTTCTAAGGAAATGGGAACACACTGAGGAGACACTTGTGGGAGCTACTGTGACTAAAACTGAGCTTCCCTACGCACAGGGAAGCAAGAGAAATTCTGATTTCATCAAGCACAGTTACATACTCAGAATCTGTACTACTGTGCAAATAGGCATGTCTCTTTAGGCAAAAAACTCATTTCTGACAAAGTTGCCCAAATGCATCTCAGAAGTGTGCAACTTGTTCCCTGAGTTAGAAAACGTCGAGAAACGGTCGTTTCTGCTAGCACTGTGCTTCTACACATGTATTTGCTGAACGGTGAAAGCGCACAGTAATGCACTTTTCTCCCAGCAAATACACTGTTTCTAAGGAAATGGGAACACACTGAGGAGACACTTGTGGGAGCTACTGGGACTAAAACTGAGCTTCCCTACGCACAAGGAAGCAAGAGAAATGCTGATTTCATCAAGCCCAGTTACATACTCAGAATCTGTACTACTGCGCAAATAGGCATGTCTCTTTAGGCAAAAAACTCATTTCTGACAAAGTTGCCCAAATGCATCTCAGAAGTGTGCAACTTGTTCCCTGAGTTAGAAAACGTCGAGAAACGTTCGTTTCTGCTAGCGCTGTGCTTCTACACGTGTATTTGCTGAACGGTGAAAGCGCACAGTAATGCACTTTTCTCCCAGCAAATACACTGTTTCTAAGGAAATGGGAACACACTGAGGAGACACTTGTGGGAGCGACTGTGACTAAAACTGAGCTTCCCTATGCACAGGGAAGCAAGAGAAATGCTGATTTCATCAAGCCTAGTTACATACTCAGAATCTGTACTACTGCGCAAATAGGCATGTCTCTTTAGGCAAAAAACTCATTTCTGACAAAGTTGTCCAAATGCATCTCAGAAGTGTGCAACTTGTTCCCTGAGATAGAAAACGTCGAGAAACGTTCGTTTCTGCTAGCGCTGTGCTTCTACACATGTATTTGCTGAACGGTGAAAGCGCACAGTAATCCACTTTTCTCCCATCAAATACACTGTTTCTAAGGAAATGGGAACACACTGAGGAGACACTTGTGGGAGCGACAGTGACTAAAACTGAGCTTCCCTATGCACAGGGAAGCAAGAGAAATGCTGATTTCATCAAGGCTAGTTACATACTCAGAATCTGTACTACTGCACAAATGGGCATGTCACTTTAGGCAAAAAACTCATTTCTGACAAAGTTGCCCAAATGCATCTCAGAAGTGTGCAACTTGTTCCCTGAGTGAGATAATGTCGAGAAACGTTCGTTTCTGCTAGCGCTGTGCTTCTACACATGTATTTGTTGAACGGTGAAAGCGCACAGTAATGCACTTTTCTCCCAGCAAATACACTGTTTCTTAGGAAATGGGAATACACTGAGGAGACACTTGTGGGAGCTACTGTTCCTAAAACTGAGCTTCCCTACGCACAGGGAAGCAAGAGAAATGCTGATTTCATCAAGCCCAGTTACATACTCAGAATCTGTACTACTGCGCAAATAGGCATGTCTGTTTAGGCAAAAAACTCATTTCTGACAAAGTTGCCCAAATGCATCTCAGAAGTGTGCAACTTGTTCCCTGAGTTAGAAAACGTCGAGAAACTTTCGTTTCTGCTAGCGCTGTGCTTCTAAACATGTATTTGCTGAACGGTGAAAGCGCACAGTAATGCACTTTTCTCCCAGCAAATACACTGTTTCTAAGGAAATGGGAACACACTGAGGAGACACTTGTGGGAGCTACTGTGACTAAAACTGAGCTTCCCTACGCACAGGAAAGCAAGAGAAATGCTGATTTCATCAAGCCCAGTTACATACTCAGAATCTGTACTACTGCGCAAATAGGCATGTCTCTTTAGGCAAAAAACTCATTTCTGACAAAGTTGCCCAAATGCATCTCAGAAGTGTGCAACTTGTTCCCTGAGTTAGAAAACGTCGAGAAACGGTCGTATCTGCTAGCGCTGTGCTTCTACACATGTATTTGCTGAACGGTGAAAGCGCACAGTAATGCACTTTTCTCCCAGAAAATACACTGTTTCTAAGGAAATGGGAACACACTGAGGAGACACTTTTGGGACCTACTGTGACTAAAACTGAGCTTCCCTACGCACAGGGAAGCAAGAGAAATGCTGATTTCATCAAGCCCAGTTACATACTCAGAATCTGTACTACTGCGCAAATAGGCATGTCTCTGTAGGCAAAAAACTCATTTCTGACAAAGTTGCCCAAATGCATCTCAGAAGTGTGCAACTTGTTCCCTGAGTTAGAAAACGTCGAGAAACGTTCGTTTCTGCTAGCGCTGTGATTCTACACATGTATTTGCTGAACGGTGAAAGCGCACAGTAATGCACTTTTCTCCCAGCAAATACAATGTTTGTAAGGAAATAGGAGCACACTGAGGAGACACTTGTGGGAGCTCCTGTGACTCAATCTGAGCTTCCCTACGCACAGGGAAGCAAGAGAAATGCTGATTTCATCAAGCCCAGTTACATACTCAGAATCTGTACTACTGCGCAAATACGCATTTCTCTGTAGGCAAAAAACTCATTTCTGACAAAGTTGCCCAAATGCATCTCAGAAGTGTGCAACTTGTTCCCTGAGTTGGAAAACGTCAAGAAACGTTCGTTTCTGCTAGCGCTGTGCTTCTACACATGTATTTGCTGAACGGTGAAAGCGCACAGTAATGCACTTTTCTCCCAGCAAATACACTGTTTCTAAGGAAATGGGAAAACACTGAAGAGACACTTGTGGGAGCTACTGTGACTAAAACTGAGCTTCCCTACGCACAGGGAAGCAAGAGAAATGCTGATTTCATCAAGCCCAGTTACATACTCAGAATCTGTACTACTGCGCAAATAGGCATGTCTCTTTAGGCAAAAAACTCATTTCTGACAAAGTTGCCCAAATGCATCTCAGAAGTGTGCAACTTGTTCCCTGAGTTAGAAAACGTCGAGAAACGGTCGTTTCTGCTAGAGCTGTGCTTCTACACATGTATTTGCTGAACGGTGAAAGCGCACAGTAATGCACTTTTCTCCCAGCAAATACACTGTTTCTAAGGAAATGGGAACACACTGAGGAGACACTTGTGGGAGCGACTGTGACTAAAACTGAGCTTCCCTATGCACAGGGAAGCAAGAGAAATGCTGATTTCATCAAGCCTAGTTACATACTCAGAATCTGTACTACTGCGCAAATAGGCATGTCTCTTTAGGCAAAAAACTCATTTCTGACAAAGTTGCCCAAATGCATCTCAGAAGTGTGCAACTTGTTCCCTGAGATAGAAAACGTCGAGAAACGGTCGTTTCTGCTAGCGCTGTGCTTCTACACATGTATTTGCTGAACGGTGAAAGCACACAGTAATCCACTTTTCTCCCATCAAATACACTGTTTCTAAGGAAATGGGAACACACTGAGGAGACACTTGTGGGAGCGACAGTGACTAAAACTGAGCTTCCCTATGCACAGGGAAGCAAGAGAAATGCTGATTTCATCAAGGCTAGTTACATACTCAGAATCTGTACTACTGCGCAAATGGGCATGTCACTTTAGGCAAAAAACTCATTTCTGACAAAGTTGCCCAAATGCATCTCAGAAGTGTGCAACTTGTTCCCTGAGTGAGATAATGTCGAGAAACGTTCGTTTCTGCTAGCGCTGTGCTTCTACACATGTATTTGCTGAACGGTGAAAGCGCACAGTAATGCACTTTTCTCCCAGCAAATACACTGTTTCTTAGGAAATGGGAATACACTGAGGAGACACTTGTGGGAGCTACTGTTCCTAAAACTGAGCTTCCCTACGCACAGGGAAGCAAGAGAAATGCTGATTTCATCAAGCCCAGTTACATACTCAGAATCTGTACTACTGCGCAAATAGGCATGTCTCTTTAGGCAAAAAACTCATTTCTGACAAAGTTGCCCAAATGCATCTCAGAAGTGTGCAACTTGTTCCCTGAGTTAGAAAACGTCGAGAAACGTTCGTTTCTGCTAGCGCTGTGCTTCTAAACATGTATTTGCTGAACGGTGAAAGCGCACAGTAATGCACTTTTCTCCCAGCAAATACACTGTTTCTAAGGAAATGGGAACACACTGAGGAGACACTTGTGGGAGCTACTGTGACTAAAACTGAGCTTCCCTACGCACAGGGAAGCAAGAGAAATGCTGATTTCATCAAGCCCAGTTACATACTCAGAATCTGTACTACTGCGCAAATAGGCATGTCTCTTTAGGCAAAAAACTCATTTCTGACAAAGTTGCCCAAATGCATCTCAGAAGTGTGCAACTTGTTCCCTGAGTTAGAAAACGTCGAGAAACGGTCGTATCTGCTAGCGCTGTGCTTCTACACATGTATTTGCTGAACGGTGAAAGCGCACAGTAATGCACTTTTCTCCCAGCAAATACACTGTTTCTAAGGAAATGGGAACACACTGAGGAGACACTTGTGGGAGCTACTGTGACTAAAACTGAGCTTCCCTACGCACAGGGAAGCAAGAGAAATGCTGATTTCATCAAGCCCAGTTACATACTCAGAATCTGTACTACTGCGCAAATAGGCATGTCTCTTTAGGCAAAAAACTCATTTCTGACAAAGTGGCCCAAATGCATCTCAAAAGTGTGCAACTTGTACCCTGAGTTAGAAAACGTCAAGAAACAGGCGTTTCTGCTACCGCTGTGCTTCTACACATGTATTTGCTGAACGGTGAAAGCGCACGGTGATGCAATTTTCTCCCAGCAAATACACTGTTTCTAAGGAAATGGGAACACACTGAGGAGACACTTCTGGGAGCTACTGTGACTAAACTTGAGCTTCCCTACGCACAGGGAAGCAAGAGAAATGCTGATTTCATCAAGCCCAGTTACATACTCAGAATCTGTACTCATGCGCAAATAGGCATGTCTCTTTAGGCAAAAAACTCATTTCTGACAAAGTTGCCCAAATGCATCTCAGAAGTGTGCAACTTGTTCCCTGAGTTAGAAAACGTCGAGAAACGGTCTTTTCTGCCAGCGCTGTGCTTCTACACATGTATTTGCTGAACGGTGAAAGCGCACAGTAATGCACTTTTCTCCCAGCAAATACACTGTTTCTAAGTAAATGGGAACACACTGAGGAGACACTTGTGGGAGCTACTGTGACTAAAACTGAGCTTCCCTACGCACAGGGAAGCAAGAGAAATGCTGATTTCATCAAGCCCAGTTACATACTCAGAATCTGTACTACTGCGCAAACAGGCATGTCTCTTTAGGCAAAAAACTCATTTCTGACAAAGTTGCCCAAATGCATCTCAGAAGTGTGCAACTTGTTCCCTGAGTTAGAAAACGTCGAGAAACGGTCGTATCTGCTAGCGCTGTGCTTCTACACATGTATTTGCTGAACGGTGAAAGCGCACAGTAATGTACTTTTCTCCCAGCAAATACACTGTTTCTAAGGAAATGGGAACACACTGAGGAGACACTTGTGGGAGCTACTGTGATTAAAACTGAGCTTCTCTACGCACAGGGAAGCAAGAGAAATGCTGATTTCATCAAGCCCAGTTACATGCTCAGAATCTGTACTACTGCGCAAATAGGCATGTCTCTTTAGGCAAAAAACTCATTTCTGACAAAGTTGCCCAAATGCATCTCAGAAGTGTGCAACTTGTTCCCTGAGTTAGAAAACGTCGAGAAACGGTCGTATCTGCTAGCGATGTGCTTCTACACATGTATTTGCTGAACGGTGAAATAGCACGGTAATGCACTTTTCTCCCAGCAAATACACTGTTTCTAAGGAAATGTGAACACACTGAGGAGACACTTGTGGGAGCTACTGTGACTAAAACTGAGCTTCCCTACGCACACGGAAGCAAGAGAAATGCTGATTTCATCAAGCCCAGTTAAATACTCAGAATCTGTACTACAGCGCAAATAGGCATGTCTCTTTAGGCAAAAAACTCATTTCTGACAAAGTTGCCCAAATGCATCTCAGAAGTGTGCAACTTGTTCCCTGAGTTAGAAAACGTCGAGAAACGGTCTTTTCTGCCAGCGCTGTGCTTCTACACATGTATTTGCTGAACGGTGAAAGCGCACAGTAATGCACTTTTCTCCCAGCAAATACACTGTGTCTAAGGAAATGGGAACACACTGAGGAGACACTTGTGGGAGCTACTGTGACTAAAACTCAGCTTCCCTACGCACAGGGAAGCAAGAGAAATGCCGATTTCATCAAGCCCAGTTACATACTCAGAATCTGTACTACTGCGCAAATAGGCATGTCTCTGTAGGCAAAAAACTCATTTCTGACAAAGTTGCCCAAATGCATCTCAGAAGTGTGCAACTTGTTCCCTGAGTTAGAAAACGTCGAGAAACGGTCTTTTCTGCCAGCGCTGTGCTTCTGCACATGTATTTGCTGAACGGTGAAAGCGCACAGTAATGCACTTTTCTCCCAGCAAATACACTGTTTCTAAGGAAATGGGAACACACTGAGGAGACACTTGTGGGAGCTACTGTGATTAAAACTGAGCTTCTCTACGCACAGGGAAGCAAGAGAAATGCTGATTTCATCAAGCCCAGTTACATACTCAGAATCTGTACTACTGCGCAAATAGGCATGTCTCTTTAGGCAAAAAACTCATTTCTGACAATGTTGCCCAAATGCATCTCAGAAGTGTGCAACTTGTTCCCTGAGTTAGAAAACGACGAGAAACGGTCTTTTCTGCCAGCGCTGTGCTTCTGCACATGTATTTGCTGAACGGTGAAAGCGCACAGTAATGCACTTTTCTCCCAGCAAATACACTGTTTCTAAGGAAATGGGAACACACTGAGGAGACACTTGTGGGAGCTACTGTGATTAAAACTGAGCTTCTCTACGCACAGGGAAGCAAGAGAAATGCTGATTTCATCAAGCCCAGTTACATACTCAGAATCTGTACTACTGCGCAAATAGGCATGTCTCTTTAGGCAAAAAACTCATTTCTGACAAAGTTGCCCAAATGCATCTCAGAAGTGTGCAACTTGTTCAGTGAGTTAGAAAACGTCGAGAAACGGTCGTATCTGCTAGCGTTGTGCTTCTACACATGTATTTGCTGAATGGTGAAAGAGCACAGTAATGCACTTTTCTCCCAGCAAATACACTGTTTCTAAGGAAATGTGAACACACTGAGGAGACACTTGTGGGAGCTACTGTGACTAAAACTGAGCTTCCCTACGCACAGGGAAGCAAGAGAAATGCTGATTTCATCTAGCCCAGTTACATACTCGGAATCTGTACTACTGCGCAAATAGGCATGTCTCTTTAGGCAAAAAACTCATTTCTGACAAAGTTGCCCAAATGCATCTCAGAAGTGTGCAACTTGTTCCCTGAGTTAGAAAACGTCGAGAAACTTTCGTTTCTGCTAGCGCTGTGCTTCTACACATGTATTTGCTGAACGGTGAAAGCGCACAGTAATGCACTTTTCTCCCAGCAAATACACTGTGTCTAAGGAAATGGGAACACACTGAGGAGACACTTGTGGGAGCTACTGTGACTAAAACTGAGCTTCCCTACGCACAGGGAAGCAAGAGAAATGCTGATTTCATCAAGCCCAGTTACATACTCAGAATCTGTACTCATGCGCAAATAGGCTTGTCTCTGTAGGCAAAAAACTCATTTCTGACAAAGTTGCCCAAATGCATCTCAGAAGTGTGCAACTTGTTCCCTGAGTTAGAAAACGTCGAGAAACGGTCTTTTCTGCCAGCGCTGTGCTTCTACACATGTATTTGCTGAACGGTGAAAGCGCACAGTAATGCACTTTTCTCCCAGCAAATACACTGTTTCTAAGGAAATGGGAACACACTGAGGAGACACTTGTGGGAGCTACTGTGACTAAAACTGAGCTTCCCTACGCACAGGGAAGCAAGAGAAATGCTGATTTCATCAAGCCCAGTTACATGCTCAGAATCTGTACTACTGCGCAAATAGGCATGTCTCTTTAGGCAAAAAACTCATTTCTGACAAAGTTGCCCAAATGCATCTCAGAAGTGTGCAACTTGTTCCCTGAGTTAGAAAACGTCGAGAAACGGTCGTATCTGCTAGCGTTGTGCTTCTACACATGTATTTGCTGAACGGTGAAAGAGTACGGTAATGCACTTTTCTCCCAGCAAATACACTGTTTCTAAGGAAATGTGAACACACTGAGGAGACACTTGTGGGAGCTACTGTGACTAAAACTGAGCTTCCCTACGCACAGGGAAGCAAGAGAAATGCTGATTTCATCAAGCCCAGTTACATACTCAGAATCTGTACTACTGCGCAAATAGGCATGAATCTGTAGACAAAAAACTCATTTCTGACAAAGTTGCCCAAATGCATCTCAGAAGTGTGTAACTTGTTCCCTGAGTTAGAAAACGTCGAGAAACGTTCGTTTCTGCTAGCGCTGTGCTTCTACACATGTATTTGCTGAACGGTGAAAGCGCACAGTAATGCACTTTTCTCCCAGCAAATACACTGTGTCTAAGGAAATGGGAACACACTGAGGAGACACTTTTGGGACCTACTGTGACTAAAACTGAGCTTCCCTACGCACAGGGAAGCAAGAGAAATGCTGATTTCATCAAGCCCAGTTACATACTCAGAATCTGTACTACTGCGCAAATAGGCATGTCTCTTTAGGCAAAAAACTCATTTCTGACAAAGTTTCCCAAATGCATCTCAGAAGTGTGCAACTTCTTCCCTGAGTTAGAAAACGTCGAGAAACGTTCGTTTCTGCTAGCGCTGTGCTTCTACACATGTATTTGCTGAACGGTGAAAGCGCACGGTAATGCAATTTTCTCCCAGCAAATACACTGTTTCTAAGGAAATGGGAACACACTGAGGAGACACTTGTGGGAGCTACTGTGACTAAACTTGAGCTTCCCTACGCACAGGGAAGCAAGAGAAATGCTGATTTCATCAAGCCCAGTTACATACTCAGAATCTGTACTCATGCGCAAATAGGCATGTCTCTTTAGGCAAAAAACTCATTTCTGACAAAGTTGCCCAAATGCATCTCAGAAGTGTGCAACTTGTTCCCTGAGTTAGAAAACGTCGAGAAACGTTCGTTTCTGCTAGCGCTGTGCTTCTACACATGTATTTGCTGAACAGTGAAAGCGCACGGTAATGCAATTTTCTCCCAGCAAATACACTGTTTCTAAGGAAATGGGAACACACTGAGGAGACACTTGTGTGAGCTACAGTGACTAAAACTGAGCTTCCCTACGCACAGGGAAGCAAGAGTAATGCTGATTTCATCAAGCCCAGTTACATACTCAGAATCTGTACTACTGCGCAAATAGGCATGTCTCTTTAGGCAAAAAACTCATTTCTGACAAAGTTGCGCAAATGCATCTCAGAAGTGTGTAACTTGTTCCCTGAGTTAGAAAACGTCGAGAAACGGTCATATCTGCTAGCGCTGTGCTTCTACACATGTATTTGCTGAACGGTGAAAGCGCACAGTAATGCACTTTTCTCCCAGCAAATACACTGTTTCTAAGGAAATGGGAACACACTGAGGAGACACTTGTGGGAGCTACTGTGACTAAAACTGAGCTTCCCTACGCACAGGGAAGCAAGAGAAATGCTGATTTCATCAAGCCCAGTTACATACTCAGAATCTGTACTACTGCGCAAATAGGCATGTCTCTTTAGGCAAAAAACTCATTTCTGACAAAGTTGCCCAAATGCATCTCAGAAGTGTGCAACTTGTTCCCTGAGTTAGAAAACGTCGAGAAACGGTCGTTTCTGCTAGCACTGTGCTTCTACACATGTATTTGCTGAACGGTGAATGCGCACGGTAATGCAATTTTCTCCCAGCAAATACACTGTTTCTAAGGAAATGGGAACACACTGAGGAGACACTTGTGGGAGCTACTGTGACTAAAACTGAGCTTCCCTACGCACAGGGAAGCAAGAGAAATGCTGATTTTATCAAGCCCAGTTACATATTCAGAATCTGTACTACTGCGCAAATAGGCATGTCTCTGTAGGCAAAAAACTCATTTCTGACAAAGTTGCCCAAATGCATCTCAGAAGTGTGCAACTTGTTCCCTGAGTTAGAAAACGTCGAGAAACGGTCGTATCTGCTAGCGTTGTGCTTCTACACATGTATTTGCTGAACGGTGAAAGCACACAGTAATGTACTTTTCTCCCAGCAAATACACTGTTTCTAAGGAAATGGGAACACACTGAGGAGACACTTGTGGGAGCTACTGTGATTAAAACTGAGCTTCTCTACGCACAGGGAAGCAAGAGAAATGCTGATTTCATCAAGCCCAGTTACATGCTCAGAATCTGTACTACTGCGCAAATAGGCATGTCTCTTTAGGCAAAAAACTCATTTCTGACAAAGTTGCCCAAATGCATCTCAGAAGTGTGCAACTTGTTCCCTGAGTTAGAAAACGTCGAGAAACGGTCGTATCTGCTAGCGTTGTGCTTCTACACATGTATTTGCTGAACGGTGAAAGAGCACGGTAATCCACTTTTCTCCCAGCAAATACACTGTTTCTAAGGAAATGTGAACACACTGAGGAGACACTTGTGGGAGCTACTGTGACTAAAACTGAGCTTCCCTACGCACAGGGAAGCAAGAGAAATGCTGATTTCATCAAGCCCAGTTACATACTCAGAATCTGTACTACTGCGCAAATAGGCATGTCTCTTTAGGCAAAAAACTCATTTCTGACAAAGTTGCCCAAATGCATCTCAGAAGTGTGCAACTTGTTCCCTGAGTTAGAAAACGTCGAGAAACGTTCGTTTCTGCTAGCGCAGTGCTTCTACACATGTATTTGCTGAATAGTGAAAGCGCACGGTAATGCAATTTTCTCCCAGCAAATACACTGTTTCTAAGGAAATGGGAACACACTGAGGAGACACTTGTGGGAGCTACAGTGACTAAAACTGAGCTTCCCTACGCACAGGGAAGCAAGAGTAATGCTGATTTCATCAAGCCCAGTTACATACTCAGAATCTGTACTACTGCGCAAATAGGCATGTCTCTTTAGGCAAAAAACTCATTTCTGACAAAGTTGCGCAAATGCATCTCAGAAGTGTGTAACTTGTTCCCTGAGTTAGAAAACGTCGAGAAACGGTCATATCTGCTAGCGCTGTGCTTCTACACATGTATTTGCTGAACGGTGAAAGCGCACAGTAATGCACTTTTCTCCCAGCAAATACACTGTTTCTAAGGAAATGGGAACACACTGAGGAGACACTTCTGGGAGCTACTGTGACTAAAACTGAGCTTCCCCACGCACAGGGAAGCAAGAGAAATGCTGATTTCATCAAGCCCAGTTACATACTCAGAATCTGTACTACTGCGCAAATAGGCATGTCTCTTTAGGCAAAAAACTCATTTCTGACAAAGTTGCCCAAATGCATCTCAGAAGTGTGCAACTTGTTCACTGAGTTAGAAAACGTCGAGAAACGTTCGTTTCTGCTAGCGCTGTGCTTCTACACATGTATTTGCTGAACGGTGAAAGCGCACAGTAATGCACTTTTCTCCCAGCAAATACACTGTTTCTAAGGAAATGGGAACACACTGAGGAGACACTTGTGGGAGCTACTGTGACTAAAACTGAGCTTCCCTACGCACAGAAAAGCAAGAAAAATGCTGATTTCATCAAGCCCAGTTACATACTCAGAATCTGTACTACTGCGCAAATAGGCATGTCTCTTTAGGCAAAAAACTCATTTCTGACAAAGTTGCCCAAAAGCATCTCAGAAGTGTGCAACTTCTTCCCTGAGTTAGAAAACGTCGTGAAAAGGTCGTATCTGCTAGCGCTGTGCTTCTACACATGTATTTGCTGAACGGTGAAAGCGCACAGTAATGCACTTTTCTCCCAGCAAACACACTGTTTCTAAGAAAATGGGAACACACTGAGGAGACACTTGTGGGAGCTACTGTGACTAAAACTGAGCTTCCCTACGCACAGGGAAGCAAGAGAAATGCTGATTTCATCAAGCCCAGTTACACACTCAGAGTCTGCACTACTGCGCAAATAGGCATGTCTCTTTAGGCAAAAAACTCATTTCTGACAAAGTTGCCCAAATGCATCTCAGAAGTGTGCAACTTGTTCCCTGAGTTAGAAAACGTCGAGAAACGTTCGTTTCTGCTAGCACTGTGCTTCTACACATGTTTTGCTGAACAGTGAAAGCGCACAGTAATGCACTTTTCTCCCAGCAAATACACTGTTTCTAAGGAAATGGGAACACATTGAAGAGAAACTAGTGGGAGCTACAGTGACTAAAACTGAGCTTCCCTACGCACAGGGAAGCAAGAGAAATGCTGATTTCATCAAGCCCAGTTACATACTCAGAATCTGTACTACTGCGCAAATAGGCATGTCTCTTTAGGCAAAAAACTCATTTCTGACAAAGTTGCCCAAATGCATCTCAGAAGTGTGCAACTTTTTCTCTCAGTTAGAAAACGTCGAGAAACGTTCGTTTCTGCTAGCGCTGTGCTTCTAAACATGTATTTGCTGAACGGTGAAAGCGCACAGTAATGCAATTTTCTCCCAGCAAATACACTGTTTCTAAGGAAATGGGAACACACTGAGGAGATACTTTTGGGAGCTACTGTGACTAAAACTGAGCTTCCCTACGCACAGGGAAGCAAGAGAAATGCTGATTTCATCAAGCCCAGTTACATACTCAGAATCTGTACTACTGTGCAAATAGGCATGTCTCTTTAGGCAAAAAACTCATTTCTGATAAAGTTGCCCAAATGCATCTCAGAAGTGTGCAACTTGTTCCCTGAGTTAGAAAACGTCGAGAAACGGTCATATCTGCTAGCGCTGTGCTTCTACACATGTATTTGCTGAACGGTGAAAGCGCACAGTAATGCACTTTTCTCCCAGCAAATACACTGTTTCTAAGGAAATGGGAACACACTGAGGAGACACTTCTGGGAGCTACTGTGACTAAAACTGAGCTTCCCTACGCACAGGGAAGCAAGAGAAATGCTGATTTCATCAAGCCCAGTTACATACTCAGAATCTGTACTACTGCGCAAATAGGCATGTCTCTTTAGGCAAAAAACTCATTTCTGACAAAGTTGCCCAAATGCAACTCAGAAGTGTGTAACTTGTTCCCTGAGTTAGAAAACGTCGAGAAACGTTCGTTTCTGCTGGCGCTGTGCTTCTACACATGTATTTGCTGAACGGTGAAAGCGCACAGTAATGCACTTTTCTCCCAGCAAATACACTGTTTCTAAGGAAATGGGAACACACTGAGGAGACACTTGTGGGAGCTACTGTGACTAAAACTGAGCTTCCCTATGCACAGGGAAGCAATAGAAATGCTGATTTCATCAAGCCCAGTTACATACTCAGAATCTGTACTACTGCGCAAATAGGCATGTCTCTGTAGGCAAAAAACTCATTTCTGACAAAGTTGCCCAAATGCATCTCAGAAGTGTGCAACTTGTTCCCTGAGTAAGAAAACGTCGAGAAACGTTCGTTTCTGCTAGCGCTGTGCTTCTACACATGTATTTGCTGAACGGTGAAAGCGCACAGTAATGCACTTTTCTCCCAGCAAATACACTGTTTCTAAGGAAATGGGAACACACTGAGGAGACACTTGTGGGAGCTACTGTGACTAAAACTGAGCTTCCCTACGCACAGGGAAGCAAGAGAAATGCTGATTTCATCAAGCCCAGTTACACACTCAGAATCTGTACTACTGCGCAAATAGGCATGTCTCTGTAGGCAAAAAACTCATTTCTGACAAAGTGGCCCAAATGCATCTCAGAAGTGTGCAACTTGTTCCCTGAGTTAGAAAACGTCGAGAAACGGTCATATCTGCTAGCGCTGTGCTTCTACACATGTATTTGCTGAACGGTGAAATTGCACAGTAATGCACTTTTCTCCCAGCAAATACACTGTTTCTAAGGAAATAGGAACACACTGAGGAGAAACTAGTGGGAGCTACAGTGACTAAAACTGAGCTTCCCTACGCACTGGGAAGCAAGAGAAATGCTGATTTCATCAAGCCCAGTTACATACTCAGAATCTGTACTACTGCGCAAATAGGCATGTCTCTTTAGGCAAAAAACTCATTTCTGAAAAAGTTGCCCAAATGCATCTCAGAAGTGTGCCACTTGTTCCCTGAGTTAGAAAACGTCGAGAAACGGTCGTATCTGCTAGCATTGTGCTTCTACACATGTATTTGCTGAACGGTGAAAGAGCACAGTAATGGACTTTTCTCCCAGCAAATACACTGTTTCTAAGGAAATGGGACCACACTGAGGAGACACTTGTGGGAGCTACTGTGACTAAAACTGAGCTTCAGTACGACAGGGAAGCAAGAGAAATGCTGATTTCATCAAGCCCAGTTACATACTCAGAATCTGTACTCATGCGCAAATAGGCATGTCTCTTTAGGCAAAAATCTCATTTCTGACAAAGTTGCCCAAATGCATCTCAGAAGTGTGCAACTTGTTCCTTGAGTTAGAAAACGTCGAGAAACGGTCCTTTCTACTAGCGCTGTGCTTCTACACATGTATTTCCTGAAAGGTGAAAGCGCACAGTAATGCACTTTTCTCCCAGCAAATACACTGTTTCTAAGGAAATGGGAACACACTGAGGAGACACTTGTGGGAGCTACTGTGACTAAAACTGAGCTTCCCTATGCACAGGGAAGCAAGAGAAATGCTGATTTCATCAAGGCCAGTTACATACTCAGAATCTGTACTACTGCGCAAATAGGCATGTCTCTTTAGGCAAAAAACGCATTTCTGACAAAGTTGCCCAAATGCATCCCAGAAGTGTGCAACTTGATCCCTGAGTTAGAAAACGTCGAGAAACGGTCGATTCTGCTAGCGCTGTGCTTCTACACATGTATTTCCTGAACGGTGAAAGCGCACAGTAATGCACTTTTCTCCCAGCAAATACACTGTTTCTAAGGAAATGGGAACACACTGAGGAGACACTTTTGGGAGCTACTGTGACTGAAACTGAGCTTCCCTACGCACAGGGAAGCAAGAGAAATGCTGATTTCATCAAGCCCAGTTACATACTCAGAATCTGTACTCATGCGCAAATAGGCATGTCTCTTTAGGCAAAAAACTCACTACTGACAGAGTTTGCCCAAATGCATCTCAGAAGTGTGCAACTTGTTCCCTGAGTTAGAAAACGTCGAGAAACGGTCGTATCTGCTAGCGTTGTGCTTCTACACATGTATTTGCTGAACGGTGAAAGAGCACAGTAATGCACTTTTCTCCCAGCAAATACACTGTTTCTAAGGAAATGGGAAAACACTGAGGAGACACTTGTGGGAGCTACTGTGACTAAAACTGAGCTTCCCTACGCACAGGGAAGCAAGAGAAATGCTGATTTCATCAAGCCCAGTTACATACTCAGAATCTGTACTACTGCGCAAATAGGCATGTCTCTGTAGTTAAAAAACTCATTTCTGACAAAGTTGCCCAAATGCATCTCAGAAGTGTGCAACTTGTTCCCTGAGTTAGAAAACGTCGAGAAACGTTCGTTTCTGCTAGCGCTGTGCTTCTACACATGTATTTGCTGAACGGTGAAAGCGCACAGTAATGCACTTTTCTCCCAGAAAATACACTGTTTTTAAGGAAATGGGAACACACTGAGGAGACACTTGTGGGAGCTACTGGGACTAAAACTGAGCTTCCCTACGCACAGGGAAGCAAGAGAAATGCTGATTTCATCAAGCCCAGATACATACTCAGAATCTGTACTACTGCGCAAATAGGCATGTCTCTTTAGGCAAAAAACTCATTTCTGACAATGTTGCCCAAATGCATCTCAGAAGTGTGCAACTTGTTCAGTGAGTTAGAAAACGTCGAGAAACGGTCATATCTGCTAGCGCTGTGCTTCTACACATGTATTTGCTGAACAGTGAAAGCGCACAGTAATGCACTTTTCTCCCAGCAAATACACTGTTTCTAAGGAAATGGGAACACACTGAGGAGACACTTGTGGGAGCTACTGTGACTAAACCTGAGCTTCCCTACGCACAGGGAAGCAAGAGAAATGCTGATTTCATCAAGCCCAGTTACATACTCAGAATCTGTACTACTGCGCAAATAGGCATGTCTCTTTAGGCAAAAAACTCATTTCTGATAAAGTTGCCCAAATGCATCTCAGAAGTGTGCAACTTGTTCCCTGAGTTAGAAAACGTCGAGAAACGGTCATATCTGCTAGCGCTGTGCTTCTACACATGTATTTGCTGAACGGTGAAAGCACACAGTAATGCACTTTTCTCCCAGCAAATACACTGTTTCTAAGGAAATGGGAACACACTGAGGAGAAACTAGTGGGAGCTACAGTAACTAAA
Source organism: Acomys minous (assembly GCF_964271855.1). Lineage (NCBI taxonomy): Eukaryota > Metazoa > Chordata > Mammalia > Rodentia > Muridae > Acomys > Acomys minous. The sequence goes on from NW_028182180.1 coordinate 1,542,421, forward strand.
ACTGAGCTTCCCTACGCACAGGGAAGCAAGAGAAATGCTGATTTCATCAAGCCCAGTTACATACTCAGAATCTGTACTACTGCGCAAATAGGCATGTCTCTTTAGGCAAAAAACTCATTTCTGACAAAGTTGCCCAAATGCATCTCAGAAGTGTGCAACTTGTTCCCTGAGTTAGAAAACGTCGAGAAACGGTCGTATCTGCTAGCGTTGTGCTTCTACACATGTATTTGCTGAACGGTGAAAGAGCACAGTAATGCACTTTTCTCCCAGCAAATACACTGTTTCTAAGGAAATGGGAAAACACTGAGGAGACACTTGTGGGAGCTACTGTGACTAAAACTGAGCTTCCCTACGCACAGGGAAGCAAGAGAAATGCTGATTTCATCAAGCCCAGTTACATACTCAGAATCTGTACTACTGCACAAATAGGCATATCTCTGTAGTTAAAAAACTCATTTCTGACAAAGTTGCCCAAATGCATCTCAGAAGTGTGCAACTTGTTCCCTGAGTTAGAAAACGTCGAGAAACGTTCGTTTCTGCTAACGCTGTGCTTCTACACATGTATTTGGTGAACGGTGAAAGCGCACAGTAATGCACTTTTCTCCCAGCAAATACACTGTTTTTAAGGAAACGAGAACACACTGAGGAGACACTTGTGGGTGCTACTGTGACTAAAACTGAGCTTCCCTACGCACAGGGAAGCAAGAGAAATGCTGATTTCTTCAAGCCCAGTTACACACTCAGAATCTGTACTACTGCGCAAATAGGCATGTCTATTTAGGCAAAAATCTCATTTCTGACAAAGTTGCCCAAATACATCTCAGAAGTGTGCAACTTGTTCCCTGAGTTAGAAAACGTCGAGAAACGTTCGTTTCTGCTAGAGCTGTGCTTCTACACATGTATTTGCTGAACAGTGAAAGCGCACAGTAATGCACTTTTCTCCCAGCAAATACATTGTTTCTAAGGAAATGGGAACACACTGAGGAGACACTTGTGGGAGCTACTGTGACTAAAACTGAGCTTCCCTACCCACAGGGAAGCAAGAGAAATGCTGATTTCATCAAGCCCAGTTACATACTCAGAATCTGTACTACTGCGCAAATAGGCATGTCTCTTTAGGCAAAAAACTCATTTCTGACAAAGTTGCCCAAATGCATCTCATAAGTGTGCAACTTGTTCCCTGAGTTAGAAAACGTCAAGAAATAGTCGTTTCTGCTAACGCTATGCTTCTACACATGTATTTGCTGAACGGTGAAAGCGCACAGTAATGCACTCTTCTCCCAGCAAATACACTGTTTCTAAGGAAATGGGAACACACTGAGGAGACACTTGTGGGAGCTACTGTGACTAAAACTGAGCTTCCCTACGCACAGGGAAGCAAGAGAAATGCTGATTGCATCAAGTCCAGTTACATACTCAGAATCTGTACTATTGCGCAAATAGGCATGTCTCTTTAGGCAAAAAACTCATTTCTGACAAAGTTGCCCAAATGCATCTCAGAAGTGTGCAACTTGTTCCTTGAGTTAGAAAACGTCGAGAAACGGTCCTTTGTACTAGTGCTGTGCTTCTACACATGTATTTGCTGAACGGTGAAAGCGCACAGTAATGCACTTTTCTCCCAGCAAATACACTGTTTCTAAGGAAATGGGAACACACTGAGGAGACACTTGTGGGAGCTCCTGTGACTAAAACTGAGCTTCCATACGCACAGGGAAGCATGAGAAATGCTGATTTTATCAAGCCCAGTTACATATTCAGAATCTGTACTACTGCGCAAATAGGCATGTCTCTGTAGGCAAAAAACTCATTTCTGACAAAGTGGCCCAAATGCATCTCAGAAGTGTGCAACTTGTTCCCTGAGTTAGAAAACGTCGAGAAACGGTCGTATCTGCTAGCACTGTGCTTCTACACATGTATTTGCTGAACGGTGAAAGCGCACAGTAATGCACTTTTCTCCCAGCAAATACACTGTTTCTAAGGAAATGGGAACACACTGAGGAGACACTTGTGGGAGCTACTGTGACTAAAACTGAGCTTCCCTACGCACAGGGAAGCAAGAGAAATGCTGATTTCATCAAGCCCAGTTACATACTCAGAATCTGTACTCCTGCGCAAATAGGCATGTCTCTTTAGGCAAAAAACTCATTTCTGACAAAGTTGCCCAAATGCATCTCAGAAGTGTGCAACTTGTTCCCTGAGTTAGAAAACGTCTAGAAACGGTCGTATCTGCTAGCGTTGTGCTTCTACACATGTATTTGCTGAACGGTGAAAGAGCACAGTAATGCACTTTTCTCCCAGCAAATACACTGTTTCTAAGGAAATGGGAAAACACTGAGGAGACACTTGTGGGAGCTACTGTGACTAAAACTGAGCTTCCCTAGGCACAGGGAAGCAAGAGAAATGCTGATTTCATCAAGCCCAGTTACATACTCAGAATCTGTACTACTGCGCAAATAGGCATGTCTCTGTAGTTAAAAAACTCATTTCTGACAAAGTTGCCCAAATGCATCTCAGAAGTGTGCAACTTGTTCCCTGAGTTAGAAAACGTCGAGAAACGGTCGTATCTGCTAGCGTTGTGCTTCTACACATGTATTTGCTGAACGGTGAAAGAGCACAGTAATGCACTTTTCTCCCAGCAAATACACTGTTTCTAAGGAAATGGGAAAACACTGAGGAGACACTTGTGTGAGCTACTGTGACTAAAACTGAGCTTCCCTACGCACAGGGAAGCAAGAGAAATGCTGATTTCATCAAGCCCAGTTACATACTCAGAATCTGTACTACTGCACAAATAGGCATATCTCTGTAGTTAAAAAACTCATTTCTGACAAAGTTGCCCAAATGCATCTCAGAAGTGTGCAACTTGTTCCCTGAGTTAGAAAACGTCGAGAAACGTTCGTTTCTGCTAACGCTGTGCTTCTACACATGTATTTGCTGAACGGTGAAAGCGCACAGTAATGCACTTTTCTCCCAGCAAATACACTGTTTTTAAGGAAACGGGAACACACTGAGGAGACACTTGTGGGTGCTACTGTGACTAAAACTGAGCTTCCCTACGAAAGGGAAGCAAGAGAAATGCTGATTTCTTCAAGCCCAGTTACACACTCAGAATCTGTACTACTGAGCAAATAGTCATGTCTATTTAGGCAAAAATCTCATTTCTGACAAAGTTGCCCAAATACATCTCAGAAGTGTGCAACTTGTTCCCTGAGTTAGAAAACGTCGAGAAACGTTCGTTTCTGCTAGAGATGTGCTTCTACACATGTATTTGCTGAACAGTGAAAGCGCACAGTAATGCACTTTTCTCCCAGCAAATACATTGTTTCTAAGGAAATGGGAACACACTGAGGAGACACTTGTGGGAGCTACTGTGACTAAAACTGAGCTTCCCTACCCACAGGGAAGCAAGAGAAATGCTGATTTCATCAAGCCCAGTTACATACTCAGAATCTGTACTACTGCGCAAATAGGCATGTCTCTTTAGGCAAAAAACTCATTTCTGACAAAGTTGCCCAAATGCATCTCAGAAGTGTGCAACTTGTTCCCTGAGTTAGAAAACGTCAAGAAATAGTCGTTTCTGCTAACGCTATGCTTCTACACATGTATTTGCTGAACGGTGAAAGCGCACAGTAATGCACTCTTCTCCCAGCAAATACACTGTTTCTAAGGAAATGGGAACACACTGAGGAGACACTTGTGGGAGCTACTGTGACTAAAACTGAGCTTCCCTACGCACAGGGAAGCAAGAGAAATGCTGATTGCATCAAGTCCAGTTACATACTCAGAATCTGTACTATTGCGCAAATAGGCATGTCTCTTTAGGCAAAAAACTCATTTCTGACAAAGTTGCCCAAATGCATCTCAGAAGTGTGCAACTTGTTCCTTGAGTTAGAAAACGTCGAGAAACGGTCCTTTCTACTAGTGCTGTGCTTCTACACATGTATTTGCTGAACGGTGAAAGCGCACAGTAATGCACTTTTCTCCCAGCAAATACACTGTTTCTAAGGAAATGGGAACACACTGAGGAGACACTTGTGGGAGCTCCTGTGACTAAAACTGAGCTTCCATACGCACAGGGAAGCATGAGAAATGCTGATTTTATCAAGCCCAGTTACATATTCAGAATCTGTACTACTGCGCAAATAGGCATGTCTCTGTAGGCAAAAAACTCATTTCTGACAAAGTGGCCCAAATGCATCTCAGAAGTGTGCAACTTGTTCCCTGAGTTAGAAAACGTCGAGAAACGGTCGTATCTGCTAGCGCTGTGCTTCTACACATGTATTTGCTGAACGGTGAAAGCGCACAGTAATGCACTTTTCTCCCAGCAAATGCACTGTTTCTAAGGAAATGGGAACACACTGAGGAGACACTTGTGGGAGCTACTGTGACTAAAACTGAGCTTCCCTACGCACAGGGAAGCAAGAGAAATGCTGATTTCATCAAGCCCAGTTACATACTCAGAATCTGTACTCCTGCGCAAATAGGCATGTCTCTTTAGGCAAAAAACTCATTTCTGACAAAGTTGCCCAAATGCATCTCAGAAGTGTGCAACTTGTTCCCTGAGTTAGAAAACGTCTAGAAACGGTCGTATCTGCTAGCGTTGTGCTTCTACACATGTATTTGCTGAACGGTGAAAGAGCACAGTAATGCACTTTTCTCCCAGCAAATACACTGTTTCTAAGGAAATGGGAAAACACTGAGGAGACACTTGTGGGAGCTACTGTGACTAAAACTGAGCTTCCCTACGCACAGGGAAGCAAGAGAAATGCTGATTTCATCAAGCCCAGTTACATACTCAGAATCTGTACTACTGCGCAAATAGGCATGTCTCTGTAGTTAAAAAACTCATTTCTGACAATGTTGCCCAAATGCATCTCAGAAGTGTGCAACTTGTTCCCTGAGTTAGAAAACGTCGAGAAACGTTCGTTTCTGCTAGCGCTGTGCTTCTACACATGTATTTGCTGAACGGTGAAAGCGCACAGTAATGCACTTTTCTCCCAGCAAATACACTGTTTTTAAGGAAATGGGAACACACTGAGGAGACACTTGTGGGAGCTACTGGGACTAAAACTGAGCTTCCCTACGCACAGGGAAGCAAGAGAAATGCTGATTTCATCAAGCCCAGTTACATACTCAGAATCTGTACTACTGCGCAAATAGGCATGTCTCTTTAGGCAAAAAACTCATTTCTGACAAAGTTGCCCAAATGCATCTCAGAAGTGTGCAACTTGTTCCCTGAGTTAGAAAACGTCGAGAAACGGTCATATCTGCTAGCGCTGTGCTTCTACACATGTATTTGCTGAACGGTGAAAGCCCACAGTAATGCACTTTTCTCCCAGCAAATACACTGTTTCTAAGGAAATGGGAACACACTGAGGAGACACTTGTGGGAGCTACTGTGACTAAAACTGAGCTTCCCTACGCACAGGGAAGCAAGAGAAATGCTGATTTCATCAAGCCCATTTACATACTCAGAATCTGTACTACTGTGCAAATAGGCATGTCTCTTTAGGCAAAAAACTCATTTCTGACAAAGTTGCCCAAATGCATCTCAGAAGTGTGCCACTTGTTCCCTGAGTTAGAAAACGTCGAGAAACGGTCGTATCTGCTAGCATTGTGCTTCTACACATGTATTTGCTGAACGGTGAAAGAGCACAGTAATGCACTTTTCTCCCAGCAAATACACTGTTTCTAAGGAAATGGGACCACACTGAGGAGACACTTGTGGGAGCTACTGTGACTAAAACTGAGCTTCAGTACGACAGGGAAGCAAGAGAAATGCTGATTTCATCAAGCCCAGTTACATACTCAGAATCTGTACTCATGCGCAAATAGGCATGTCTCTTTAGGCAAAAATCTCATTTCTGACAAAGTTGCCCAAATGCATCTCAGAAGTGTGCAACTTGTTCCTTGAGTTAGAAAACGTCGAGAAACGGTCCTTTCTACTAGCGCTGTGCTTCTACACATGTATTTGCTGAACGGTGAAAGCGCACAGTAATGCACTTTTCTCCCAGCAAATACACTGTTTCTAAGGAAATGGGAACACACTGAGGAGACACTTGTGGGAGCTACTGTGACTAAAACTGAGCTTCCCTATGCACAGGGAAGCAAGAGAAATGCTGATTTCATCAAGGCCAGTTACATACTCAGAATCTGTACTACTGCGCAAATAGGCATGTCTCTTTAGGCAAAAAACTCATTTCTGACAAAGTTGCCCAAATGCATCCCAGAAGTGTGCAACTTGTTCCCTGAGTTAGAAAACGTCGAGAAACGGTCGATTCTGCTAGCGCTGTGCTTCTACACATGTATTTCCTGAACAGTGAAAGCGCACAGTAATGCACTTTTCTCCCAGCAAATACACTGTTTCTAAGGAAATGGGAACACACTGAGGAGACACTTTTGGGAGCTACTGTGACTGAAACTGAGCTTCCCTACGCACAGGGAAGCAAGAGAAATGCTGATTTCATCAAGCCCAGTTACATACTCAGAATCTGTACTCATGCGCAAATAGGTATGTCTCTTTAGGCAAAAAACTCATTACTGACAAAGTTGCCCAAATGCATCTCAGAAGTGTGCAACTTGTTCCCTCAGTTAGAAAACGTCGAGAAACGGTCTTTTCTGCCAGCGCTGTGCTTCTACACATGTATTTGCTGAACGGTGAAAGCGCACAGTAATGCACTTTTCTCCCAGCAAATACACTTTTTCTAAGGAAATGGGAACACACTGAGGAGACACTTGTGGGAGCTACTGTGACTAAAACTGAGCTTCCCTACGCACAGGGAAGCAAGAGAAATGCTGATTTTATCAAGCCCAGTTACATATTCAGAATCTGTACTACTGCGCAAATAGGCATGTCTCTGTAGGCAAAAAACTCATTTCTGACAAAGTGGCCCAAATGCATCTCAGAAGTGTGCAACTTGTTCCCGGAGTTAGAAAACGTCGAGAAACGGTCATATCTGCTAGCGCTGTGCTTCTACACATGTATTTGCTGAACGGTGAAAGCGCACAGTAATGCACTTTTCTCCCAGCAAATACACTGTTTCTAAGGAAATGGGAACACACTGAGGAGACACTTGTGGGAGCTACTGTGACTAAAACTGAGCTTCCCTACGCACAGGGAAGCAAGAGAAATGCTGATTTCATCAAGCCCAGTTACACACTCAGAATCTGTACTACTGCGCAAATAGGCATGTCTCTGTAGGCAAAAAACTCATTTCTGACAAAGTTGCCCAAATGCATCTCAGAAGTGTGCAACTTGTTCCCTGAGTTAGAAAACGTCGAGAAACGGTCATATCTGCTAGCGCTGTGCTTCTACACATGTATTTGCTGAACGGTGAAATTGCACAGTAATGCACTTTTCTCCCAGCAAATACACTGTTTCTAAGGAAATAGGAACACACTGAGGAGAAACTAGTGGGAGCTACAGTGACTAAAACTGAGCTTCCCTACGCACAGGGAAGCAAGAGAAATGCTGATTTCATCAAGCCCAGTTACATACTCAGAATCTGTACTACTGCGCAAATAGGCATGTCTCTTTAGGCAAAAAACTCAATTCTGACAAAGTTGCCCAAATGCATCTCAGAAGTGTGCCACTTGTTCCCTGAGTTAGAAAACGTCGAGAAACGGTCGTATCTGCTAGCATTGTGCTTCTACACATGTATTTGCTGAACGGTGAAAGAGCACAGTAATGCACTTTTCTCCCAGCAAATACACTGTTTCTAAGGAAATGGGACCACACTGAGGAGACACTTGTGGGAGCTACTGTGACTAAAACTGAGCTTCAGTACGACAGGGAAGCAAGAGAAATGCTGATTTCATCAAGCCCAGTTACATACTCAGAATCTGTACTCATGCGCAAATAGGCATGTCTCTTTAGGCAAAAATCTCATTTCTGACAAAGTTGCCCAAATGCATCTCAGAAGTGTGCAACTTGTTCCTTGAGTTAGAAAACTTCGAGAAACGGTCCTTTCTACTAGCGCTGTGCTTCTACACATGTATTTGCTGAACGGTGAAAGCGCACAGTAATGCACTTTTCTCCCAGCAAATACACTGTTTCTACGGAAATGGGAACACACTGAGGAGACACTTGTGGGAGCTACTGTGACTAAAACTGAGCTTCCCTATGCACAGGGAAGCAAGAGAAATGCTGATTTCATCAAGGCCAGTTACATACTCAGAATCTGTACTACTGCGCAAATAGGCATGTCTCTTTAGGCAAAAAACTCATTTCTGACAAAGTTGCCCAAATGCATCCCAGAAGTGTGCAACATGTTCCCTGAGTTAGAAAACGTCGAGAAACGGTCGATTCTGCTAGCGCTGTGCTTCTACACATGTATTTCCTGAACGGTGAAAGCACACAGTAATGCACTTTTCTCCCAGCAAATACACTGTTTCTAAGGAAATGGGAACACACTGAGGAGACACTTTTGGGAGCTACTGTGACTGAAACTGAGCTTCCCTACGCACAGGGAAGCAAGAGAAATGCTGATTTCATCAAGCCCAGTTACATACTCAGAATCTGTACTCATGCGCAAATAGGCATGTCTCTTTAGGCAAAAAACTCATTACTGACAAAGTTGCCCAAATGCATCTCAGAAGTGTGCAACTTGTTCCCTGAGTTAGAAAACGTCGAGAAACGGTCTTTTCTGCCAGCGCTCTGCTTCTACACATGTATTTGCTGAACGGTGAAAGCGCACAGTAATGCACTTTTCTCCCAGCAAATACACTGTTTCTAAGGAAATCGGACCACACTGAGGAAACACTTGTGAGAGCTACTGTGACTAAAACTGAGCTTCCCTACGCACAGGGAAGCAAGAGAAATGCTGATTTTATCAAGCCCAGTTACATATTCAGAATCTGTACTACTGCGCAAATAGGCATGTCTCTGTAGGCAAAAAACTCATTTCCGACAAAGTGGCCCAAATGCATCTCAGAAGTGTGCAACTTGTTCCCTGAGTTAGAAAACGTCGAGAAACGGTCGTAACTGCTAGCGCTGTGCTTCTACACATGTATTTGCTGAACGGTGAAAGCGCACAGTAATGCACTTTTCTCCCAGCAAATACACTGTTTCTAAGGAAATGGGAACACACTGAGGAGACACTTGTGGGAGCTACTGGGACTAAAACTGAGCTTCCCTACGCACAGGGAAGCAAGAGAAATGCTGATTTCATCAAGCCCAGTTACATACTCAGAATCTGTACTACTGCGCAAATAGGCATGTCTCTTTAGGCAAAAAACTCATTTCTGACAAAGTTGCCCAAATGCATCTCAGAAGTGTGCAACTTGTTCAGTGAGTTAGAAAACGTCGAGAAACAGTCATATCTGCCAGCGCTGTGCTTCTACACATGTATTTGCTGAACAGTGAAAGCGCACAGTAATGCACTTTTCTCCCAGCAAATACACTGTTTCTAAGGAAATGGGAACACACTGAGGAGACACTTGTGGGAGCTACTGTGACTAAAACTGAGCTTCCCTACGCACAGGGAAGCAAGAGAAATGCTGATTTCATCAAGCCCAGTTACATACTCAGAATCTGTACTACTGCGCAAATAGGCATGTCTCTTTAGGCAAAAAACTCATTTCTGATAAAGTTGCCCAAATGCATCTCAGAAGTGTGCAACTTGTTCCCTGAGTTAGAAAACGTCGAGAAACGGTCATATCTGCTAGCGCTGTGCTTCTACACATGTATTTGCTGAACGGTGAAAGAGCACAGTAATGCACTTTTCTCCCAGCAAATACACTGTTTCTAAGGAAATGGGAACACACTGAGGAGAAACTAGTGGGAGCTACAGTAACTAAAACTGAGCTTCCCTACGCACAGGGAAGCAAGAGAAATGCTGATTTCATCAAGCCCAGTTACATACTCAGAATCTGTACTACTGCGCAAATAGGCATGTCTCTTTAGGCAAAAAACTCATTTCTGACAAAGTTGCCCAAATGCATCTCAGAAGTGTGCAACTTGTTCCCTGAGTTAGAAAACGTCGAGAAACGGTCGTATCTGCTAGCGTTGTGCTTCTACACATGTATTTGGTGAACGGTGAAAGAGCACAGTAATGCACTTTTCTCCCAGCAAATACACTGTTTCTAAGGAAATGGGAAAACACTGAGGAGACACTTGTGGGAGCTACTGTGACTAAAACTGAGCTTCCCTACGCACAGGGAAGCAAGAGAAATGCTGATTTCATCCAGCCCAGTTACATACTCAGAATCTGTACTACTGCGCAAATAGGCATGAATTTGTAGGCAAAAAACTCATTTCTGACAAAGTTGGCCAAATGCATCTCAGAAGTGTGCAACTTGTTCCCTGAGTTAGAAAACGTCGAGAAACGTTCGTTTCTGCTAGCGCTGTGCTTCTACACATGTATTTGCTGAACGGTGAATGCGCACAGTAATGCACTTTTCTCCCAGCAAATACACTGTGTCTAAGGAAATGGGAACACACTGAGGAGACACTTGTGGGAGCTACTGTGACTAAAACTGAGCTTCTCTACGCACAGGGAAGCAAGAGAAATGCTAATTTCATCAAGCCCAGTTACATACTCAGAATCTGTACTACTGCGCAAATAGGCATGTCTCTTTAGGCAAAAAACTCATTTCTGACAAAGTTGCCCAAATGCATCTCAGAAGTGTGCAACTTGTTCCCTGAGTTAGAATACGTCGAGAAACATTCGTTTCTGCTAGCGCTGTGCTTCTACACATGTATTTGCTGAACGGTGAAAGCGCACAGTAATGCACTTTTCTCCCATCAAATACACTATTTCTAAGGAACTGGGAACACACTGAGGAGACACTTGTGGGAGCTACTGTGACTAAAACTGAGCTTCCCTACACACAGGGAAGCAAGAGAAATGCTGATTTCATCAAGCCCAGTTATATATTCAGAATCTGTACTACTGCGCAAATAGGCATGTCTCTGTAGGCAAAAAACTCATTTCTGACAAAGTGGCCCAAATGCATCTCAGAAGTGTGCAACTTGTTCCCTGAGTTAGAAAACGTCGAGAAACGGTCGTATCTGCTAGCGCTGTGCTTCTACACATGTATTTGCTGAACGGTGAAAGCGCACAGTAATGCACTTTTCTCCCAGCAAATACACTGTTTCTAAGGAAATGGGAACACACTGAGGAGACACTTGTGGGAGCTACTGTGACTAAAACTGAGCTTCCCTACGCACAGGGAAGCAAGAGAAATGCTGATTTCATCAAGCCCAGTTACATACTCAGAATCTGTACTACTGCGCAAATAGGCATGTCTCTTTAGGCAAAAAACTCATTTCTGACAAAGTTGCCCAAATGCATCTCAGAAGTGTGCAACTTGTTCCCTGAGTTAGAAAACGTCGAGAAACGGTCGTATCTGCTAGCATTGTGCTTCTACACATGTATTTGCTGAACGGTGAAAGAGCACAGTAATGCACTTTTCTCCCAGCAAATACACTGTTTCTAAGGAAATGGGACCACACTGAGGAGACACTTGTGGGAGCTACTGTGACTAAAACTGAGCTTCAGTACGACAGGGAAGCAAGAGAAATGCTGATTTCATCAAGCCCAGTTACATACTCAGAATCTGTACTCATGCGCAAATAGGCATGTCTCTTTAGGCAAAAATCTCATTTCTGACAAAGTTGCCCAAATGCATCTCAGAAGTGTGCAACTTGTTCCTTGAGTTAGAAAACGTCGAGAAACGGTCCTTTCTACTAGCGCTGTGCTTCTACACATGTATTTGCTGAACGGTGAAAGCGCACAGTAATGCACTTTTCTCCCAGCAAATACACTGTTTCTACGGAAATGGGAACACACTGAGGAGACACTTGTGGGAGCTACTGTGACTAAAACTGAGCTTCCCTATGCACAGGGAAGCAAGAGAAATGCTGATTTCATCAAGGCCAGTTACATACTCAGAATCTGTACTACTGCGCAAATAGGCATGTCTCTTTAGGCAAAAAACTCATTTCTGACAAAGTTGCCCAAATGCATCCCAGAAGTGTGCAACTTGTTCCCTGAGTTAGAAAACGTCGAGAAACGGTCGATTCTGCTAGCGCTGTGCTTCTACACATGTATTTCCTGAACGGTGAAAGCACACAGTAATGCACTTTTCTCCCAGCAAATACACTGTTTCTAAGGAAATGGGAACACACTGAGGAGACACTTTTGGGAGCTACTGTGACTGAAACTGAGCTTCCCTACGCACAGGGAAGCAAGAGAAATGCTGATTTCATCAAGCCCAGTTACATACTCAGAATCTGTACTCATGCGCAAATAGGCATGTCTCTTTAGGCAAAAAACTCATTACTGACAAAGTTGCCCAAATGCATCTCAGAAGTGTGCAACTTGTTCCCTGAGTTAGAAAACGTCGAGAAACGGTCTTTTCTGCCAGCGCTCTGCTTCTACACATGTATTTGCTGAACGGTGAAAGCGCACAGTAATGCACTTTTCTCCCAGCAAATACACTGTTTCTAAGGAAATCGGACCACACTGAGGAAACACTTGTGAGAGCTACTGTGACTAAAACTGAGCTTCCCTACGCACAGGGAAGCAAGAGAAATGCTGATTTTATCAAGCCCAGTTACATATTCAGAATCTGTACTACTGCGCAAATAGGCATGTCTCTGTAGGCAAAAAACTCATTTCCGACAAAGTGGCCCAAATGCATCTCAGAAGTGTGCAACTTGTTCCCTGAGTTAGAAAACGTCGAGAAACGGTCGTATCTGCTAGCGCTGTGCTTCTACACATGTATTTGCTGAACGGTGAAAGCGCACAGTAATGCACTTTTCTCCCAGCAAATACACTGTTTCTAAGGAAATGGGAACACACTGAGGAGACACTTGTGGGAGCTACTGGGACTAAAACTGAGCTTCCCTACGCACAGGGAAGCAAGAGAAATGCTGATTTCATCAAGCCCAGTTACATACTCAGAATCTGTACTACTGCGCAAATAGGCATGTCTCTTTAGGCAAAAAACTCATTTCTGACAAAGTTGCCCAAATGCATCTCAGAAGTGTGCAACTTGTTCCCTGAGTTAGAAAACGTCGAGAAACGGTCATATCTGCTAGCGCTGTGCTTCTACACATGTATTTGCTGAACGGTGAAAGCACACAGTAATGCACTTTTCTCCCAGCAAATACACTGTTTCTAAGGAAATGGGAACACACTGAGGAGAAACTAGTGGGAGCTACAGTAACTAAAACTGAGCTTCCCTACGCACAGGGAAGCAAGAGAAATGCTGATTTAATCAAGCCCAGTTACATACTCAGAATCTGTACTACTGCGCAAATAGGCATGTCTCTTTAGGCAAAAAACTCATTTCTGACAAAGTTGCCCAAATGCATCTCAGAAGTGTGCAACTTGTTCCCTGAGTTAGAAAACGTCGAGAAACGGTCGTATCTGCTAGCGTTGTGCTTCTACACATGTATTTGCTGAACGGTGAAAGAGCACAGTAATGCACTTTTCTCCCAGCAAATACACTGTTTCTAAGGAAATGGGAAAACACTGAGGAGACACTTGTGGGAGCTACTGTGACTAAAACTGAGCTTCCCTACGCACAGGGAAGCAAGAGAAATGCTGATTTCATCAAGCCCAGTTACATACTCAGAATCTGTACTACTGCACAAATAGGCATATCTCTGTAGTTAAAAAATTCATTTCTGACAAAGTTGCCCAAATGCATCTCAGAAGTGTGCAACTTGTTCCCTGAGTTAGAAAACGTCGAGAAACGTTCGTTTCTGCTAACGCTGTGCTTCTACACATGTATTTGCTGAACGGTGAAAGCGCACAGTAATGCACTTTTCTCCCAGCAAATACACTGTTTCTAAGGAAACGGGAACACACTGAGGAGACACTTGTGGGTGCTACTGTGACTAAAACTGAGCTTCCGTACGACAGGGAAGCAAGAGAAATGCTGATTTCTTCAAGCCCAGTTACACACTCAGAATCTGTACTACTGCGCAAATAGGCATGTCTATTTAGGCAAAAATCTCATTTCTGACAAAGTTGCCCAAATACATCTCAGAAGTGTGCAACTTGTTCCCTGAGTTAGAAAACGTCGAGAAACGTTCGTTTCTGCTAGAGCTGTGCTTCTACACATGTATTTGCTGAACGGTGAAAGCACACAGTAATGCACTTTTCTCCCAGCAAATACACTGTTTCTAAGGAAATGGGAACACACTGAGGAGAAACTAGTGGGAGCTACAGTAACTAAAACTGAGCTTCCCTACGCACAGGGAAGCAAGAGAAATGCTGATTTAAACAAGCCCAGTTACATACTCAGAATCTGTACTACTGCGCAAATAGGCATGTCTCTTTAGGCAAAAAACTCATTTCTGACAAAGTTGCCCAAATGCATCTCAGAAGTGTGCAACTTGTTCCCTGAGTTAGAAAACGTCGAGAAACGGTCGTATCTGCTAGCGTTGTGCTTCTACACATGTATTTGCTGAACGGTGAAAGAGCACAGTAATGCACTTTTCTCCCAGCAAATACACTGTTTCTAAGGAAATGGGAAAACACTGAGGAGACACTTGTGGGAGCTACTGTGACTAAAACTGAGCTTCCCTACGCACAGGGAAGCAAGAGAAATGCTGATTTCATCAAGCCCAGTTACATACTCAGAATCTGTACTACTGCGCAAATAGGCATGTCTCTGTAGTTAAAAAACTCATTTCTGACAAAGTTGCCCAAATGCATCTCAGAAGTGTGCACCTTGTTCCCTGAGTTAGAAAACGTCGAGAAACGTTCGTTTCTGCTAGCGCTGTGCTTCTACACATGTATTTGCTGAACGGTGAAAGCGCACAGTAATGCACTTTTCTCCCAGAAAATACACTGTTTTTAAGGAAATGGGAACACACTGAGGAGACACTTGTGGGAGCTACTGGGACTAAAACTGAGCTTCCCTACGCACAGGGAAGCAAGAGAAATGCTGATTTCATCAAGCCCAGTTACATACTCAGAATCTGTACTACTGCGCAAATAGGCATGTCTCTTTAGGCAAAAAACTCATTTCTGACAAAGTTGCCCAAATGCATCTCAGAAGTGTGCAACTTGTTCAGTGAGTTAGAAAACGTCGAGAAACGGTCATATCTGCTAGCGCTGTGCTTCTACACATGCATTTGCTGAACAGTGAAAGCGCACAGTAATGCACTTTTCTCCCAGCAAATACACTGTTTCTAAGGAAATGGGAACACACTGAGGAGACACTTGTGGGAGCTACTGTGACTAAAACTGAGCTTCCCTACGCACAGGGAAGCAAGAGAAATGCTGATTTCATCAAGCCCAGTTACATACTCAGAATCTGTACTACTGCGCAAATAGGCATGTCTCTTTAGGCAAAAAACTCATTTCTGATAAAGTTGCCCAAATGCATCTCAGAAGTGTGCAACTTGTTCCCTGAGTTAGAAAACGTCGAGAAACGGTCATATCTGCTAGCGCTGTGCTTCTACACATGTATTTGCTGAACGGTGAAAGCACACAGTAATGCACTTTTCTCCCAGCAAATACACTGTTTCTAAGGAAATGGGAACACACTGAGGAGAAACTAGTGGGAGCTACAGTAACTAAAACTGAGCTTCCCTACGCACAGGGAAGCAAGAGAAATGCTGATTTAATCAAGCCCAGTTACATACTCAGAATCTGTACTACTGCGCAAATAGGCATGTCTCTTTAGGCAAAAAACTCATTTCTGACAAAGTTGCCCAAATGCATCTCAGAAGTGTGCAACTTGTTCCCTGAGTTAGAAAACGTCGAGAAACGGTCGTATCTGCTAGCGTTGTGCTTCTACACATGTATTTGCTGAACGGTGAAAGAGCACAGTAATGCACTTTTCTCCCAGCAAATACACTGTTTCTAAGGAAATGGGAAAACACTGAGGAGACACTTGTGGGAGCTACTGTGACTAAAACTGAGCTTCCCTACGCACAGGGAAGGAAGAGAAATGCTGATTTCATCAAGCCCAGTTACACACTCAGAATCTGTACTACTGCACAAATAGGCATATCTCTGTAGTTAAAAAATTCATTTCTGACAAAGTTGCCCAAATGCATCTCAGAAGTGTGCAACTTGTTCCCTGAGTTAGAAAACGTCGAGAAACGTTCGTTTCTGCTAGAGCTGTGCTTCTACACATGTATTTGCTGAACAGTGAAAGCGCACAGTAATGCACTTTTCCCCCAGCAAATACATTGTTTCTAAGGAAATGGGAACACACTGAGGAGACACTTGTGGGAGCTACTGTGACTAAAACTGAGCTTCCCTACCCACAGGGAAGCAAGAGAAATGCTGATTTCATCAAGCCCAGTTACATACTCAGATTCTGTACTACTGCGCAAATAGGCATGTCTCTTTAGGCAAAAAACTCATTTCTGACAAAGTTGCCCAAATGCATCTCAGAAGTGTGCAACTTGTTCCCTGAGTTAGAAAACGTCAAGAAATAGTCGTTTCTGCTAACGCTATGCTTCTACACATGTATTTGCTGAACGGTGAAAGCGCACAGTAATGCACTCTTCTCCCAGCAAATACACTGTTTCTAAGGAAATGGGAACACACTGAGGAGACACTTGTGGGAGCTACTGTGACTAAAACTGAGCTTCCCTACGCACAGGGAAGCAAGAGAAATGCTGATTGCATCAAGTCCAGTTACATACTCAGAATCTGTACTATTGCGCAAATAGGCATGTCTCTTTAGGCAAAAAACTCATTTCTGACAAAGTTGCCCAAATGCATCTCAGAAGTGTGCAACTTGTTCCTTGAGTTAGAAAACGTCGAGAAACGGTCCTTTCTACTAGTGCTGTGCTTCTACACATGTATTTGCTGAACGGTGAAAGCGCACAGTAATGCACTTTTCTCCCAGCAAATACACTGTTTCTAAGGAAATGGGAACACACTGAGGAGACACTTGTGGGAGCTCCTGTGACTAAAACTGAGCTTCCATACGCACAGGGAAGCATGAGAATTGCTGATTTTATCAAGCCCAGTTACATATTCAGAATCTGTACTACTGCGCAAATAGGCATGTCTCTGTAGGCAAAAAACTCATTTCTGACAAAGTGGCCCAAATGCATCTCAGAAGTGTGCAACTTGTTCCCTGAGTTAGAAAACGTCGAGAAACGGTCGTATCTGCTAGCGCTGTGCTTCTACACATGTATTTGCTGAACGGTGAAAGCGCACAGTAATGCACTTTTCTCCCAGCAAATACACTGTTTCTAAGGAAATGGGAACACACTGAGGAGACACTTGTGGGAGCTACTGTGACTAAAACTGAGCTTCCCTACGCACAGGGAAGCAAGAGAAATGCTGATTTCATCAAGCCCAGTTACATACTCAGAATCTGTACTCCTGCGCAAATAGGCATGTCTCTTTAGGCAAAAAACTCATTTCTGACAAAGTTGCCCAAATGCATCTCAGAAGTGTGCAACTTGTTCCCTGAGTTAGAAAACGTCTAGAAACGGTCGTATCTGCTAGCGTTGTGCTTCTACACATGTATTTGCTGAACGGTGAAAGAGCACAGTAATGCACTTTTCTCCCAGCAAATACACTGTTTCTAAGGAAATGGGAAAACACTGAGGAGACACTTGTGGGAGCTACTGTGACTAAAACTGAGCTTCCCTAGGCACAGGGAAGCAAGAGAAATGCTGATTTCATCAAGCCCAGTTACATACTCAGAATCTGTACTACTGCGCAAATAGGCATGTCTCTGTAGTTAAAAAACTCATTTCTGACAAATTTGCCCAAATGCATCTCAGAAGTGTGCAACTTGTTCCCTGAGTTAGAAAACGTCGAGAAACGTTCGTTTCTGCTAGCGCTGTGCTTCTACACATGTATTTGCTGAACGGTGAAAGCGCACAGTAATGCACTTTTCTCCCAGCAAATACACTGTTTTTAAGGAAATGGGAACACACTGAGGAGACACTTGTGGGAGCTACTGGGACTAAAACTGAGCTTCCCTACGCACAGGGAAGCAAGAGAAATGCTGATTTCATCAAGCCCAGTTACATACTCAGAATCTGTACTACTGCGCAAATAGGCATGTCTCTTTAGGCAAAAAACTCATTTCTGACAAAGTTGCCCAAATGCATCTCAGAAGTGTGCAACTTGTTCCCTGAGTTAGAAAACGTCGAGAAACGGTCATATCTGCTAGCGCTGTGCTTCTACACATGTATTTGCTGAACGGTGAAAGCGCACAGTAATGCACTTTTCTCCCAGCAAATACACTGTTTCTAAGGAAATGGGAACACACTGAGGAGACACTTGTGGGAGCTACTGTGACTAAAACTGAGCTTCCCTACGCACAGGGAAGCAAGAGAAATGCTGATTTCATCAAGCCCATTTACATACTCAGAATCTGTACTACTGTGCAAATAGGCATGTCTCTTTAGGCAAAAAACTCATTTCTGACAAAGTTGCCCAAATGCATCTCAGAAGTGTGCAACTTGTTCCCTGAGTTAGAAAACGTCGAGAAACGGTCGTATCTGCTAGCGTTGTGCTTCTACACATGTATTTGCTGAACGGTGAAAGAGCACAGTAATGCACTTTTCTCCCAGCAAATACACTGTTTCTAAGGAAATGGGAACACACTGAGGAGACACTTGTGGGAGCTACTGTGACTAAAACTGAGCTTCCCTATGCACAGGGAAGCAAGAGAAATGCTGATTTCATCAAGCCCAGTTACATACTCAGAATCTGTACTACTGCGCAAATAGGCATGTCTCTTTAGGCAAAAAACTCATTTCTGACAAAGTTGCCCAAATGCATCTCAGAAGTGTGCAACTTGTTCCCTGAGTTAGAAAACGTCGAGAAACGGTCGTATCTGCTAGCGTTGTGCTTCTACACATGTATTTGCTGAACGGTGAAAGAGCACAGTAATGCACTTTTCTCCCAGCAAATACACTGTTTCTAAGGAAATGGGAAAACACTGAGGAGACACTTGTGGGAGCTACTGTGACTAAAACTGAGCTTCCCTATGCACAGGGAAGCAAGAGAAATGCTGATTTCATCAAGCCCAGTTACATACTCAGAATCTGTACTACTGCGCAAATAGGCATGTCTCTTTAGGCAAAAAACTCATTTCTGACAAAGTTGCCCAAATGCATCTCAGAAGTGTTCAACTTGTTCCCTGAGTTAGAAAACGTCGAGAAACGTTCGTTTCTGCTAGCGCTGTGCTTCTACACATGTATTTGCTGAACGGTGAAAGCGCACAGTAATGCACTTTTCTCCCAGCAAATACATTGTTTTTAAGGAAATGGGAACACACTGAGGAGACACTTGTGGGAGCTACTGTGACTAAAACTGAGCTTCCCTACGCACAGGGAAGCAAGAGAAATGCTGATTTCATCAAGCCCAGTTACATACTCAGAATCTGTACTACTGCGCAAGTAGGCATGTCTTTTTAGGCAAAAAACTCATTTCTGACAAAGTTGCCCAAATGCATCTCAGAAGTGTGCAACTTGTTCCCTGATTTAGAAAACATCGAGAAACGGTCGTTTCTGCTAGCGCTGTGCTTCTACACATGTATTTGCTGAGCGGTGAAAGCGCACAGTAATGCACTTTCTCCCAGCAAATACACTGTTTCTAAGGAAATGGGAACACACTGAGGAGACACTTGTGGGAGCTACTGTGACTAAAACTGAGGTTCCCTACGCACAGGGAAGCAAGAGAAATGCTGATTTCATCAAGCCCAGTTACATACTCAGAATCTGTACTACTGCGCAAATAGGCATGTCTCTTTAGGCAAAAAACTCATTTCTGACAAAGTTGCCTAAATGCATCTCAGAAGTGTGCAACTTGATCCATGAGTTAGAAAGCGTCGAGAAACGGTCGTTTCTGCTAGCGCTGTGCTTCTACACATGTATTTGCTGAACGGTGAAAGCACACAGTAATGCACTTTTCTCCCAGCAAATACACTGTTTCTAAGGAAATGGGAACACACTGAGGAGACACTTGTGGGAGCTACTGTGACTAAAACTGAGCTTCCCTACGCACAGGGAAGCAAGAGAAATGCTGATTTCATCAAGCCCAGTTACATACTCAGAATCTGTAGTACTGCGCAAATAGGCATGTCTCTTTAGGCAAAAAACTCATTTCTGACAAAGTTGCCCAAATGCATCTCAGAAGTGATCAACTTGTTCCCTGAGTTAGAAAACGTCGAGAAACGGTCGTTTTTGCTAGCGCTGTGCTTCTACACATGTATTTGCTGAACGGTGAAAGCGCACAGTAATGCACTTTTCTCCCAGCAAATACACTGTTTCTAAGGAAATGGGAACACACTGAGGAGACACTTGTGGGAGCTACTGTGACTAAAACTGAGCTTCCCTACGCACAGGGAAGCAAGAGAAATGCTGATTTCATCAAGCCCAGTTACATACTCAGAATCTGTACTACTGCGCAAATAGGCATGTCTCTGTAGGCAAAAAACTCATTTCTGACAAAGTTGCCAAAATGCATCTCAGAAGTGTGCAACTTGTTCCCTGAGGTAGAAAACGTCGAGAAACAGTTGTTTCTGCTAGCGCTGTGCTTCTACACATGTATTTGCTGAACGGTGAAAGCGCACAGTAATGCACTTTTCTCCCAGCAAATACACTGTTTCTAAGGAAATGGGAACACACTGAGGAGACACTTGTGGGAGCTACTGTGACTAAAACTGAGCTTCCCTACGCACAGGGAAGCAAGAGAAATGCTGATTTCATCAAGCCCAGTTACATACTCAGAATCTGTACTACTGCGCAAATAGGCATGTCTTTTTAGGCAAAAAACTCATTTCTGACAAAGTTGCCCAAATGCATCTCAGAAGTGTGCAACTTGTTCCCTGATTTAGAAAACATCGAGAAACGGTCGTTTCTGCTAGCGCTGTGCTTCTACACATGTATTTGCTGAGCGGTGAAAGCGCACAGTAATGCACTTTCTCCCAGCAAATACACTGTTTCTAAGGAAATGGGAACACACTGAGGAGACACTTGTGGGAGCTACTGTGACTAAAACTGAGGTTCCCTATGCACAGGGAAGCAAGAGAAATGCTGTTTTCATCAAGCCCAGTTACATACTCAGAATCTGTACTACTGCGCAAATAGGCATGTCTCTTTAGGCAAAAAACTCATTTCTGACAAAGTTGCCTAAATGCATCTCAGAAGTGTGCAACTTGATCCCTGAGTTAGAAAGCGTCGAGAAACGGTCGTTTCTCCTAGCGCTGTGCTTCTACACATGTATTTGCTGAACGGTGAAAGCACACAGTAATGCACTTTTCTCCCAGCAAATACACTGTTTCTAAGGAAATGGGAACACACTGAGGAGACACTTGTGGGAGCTACTGTGACTAAAACTGAGCTTCCCTACGCACAGGGAAGCAAGAGAAATGCTGATTTCATCAAGCCCAGTTACATACTCAGAATCTGTAGTACTGCGCAAATAGGCATGTCTCTTTAGGCAAAAAATTCATTTCTGACAAAGTTGCCCAAATGCATCTCAGAAGTGATCAACTTGTTCCCTGAGTTAGAAAACGTCGAGAAACGGTCGTTTTTGCTAGCGCTGTGCTTCTACACATGTATTTGCTGAACGGTGAAAGCGCACAGTAATGCACTTTTCTCCCAGCAAATACACTGTTTCTAAGGAAATGGGAACACACTGAGGAGACACTTGTGGGAGCTACTGTGACTAAAACTGAGCTTCCCTACGCACAGGGAAGCAAGAGAAATGCTGATTTCATCAAGCCCAGTTACATACTCAGAATCTGTACTACTGCGCAAATAGGCATGTCTCTGTAGGCAAAAAACTCATTTCTGACAAAGTTGCCAAAATGCATCTCAGAAGTGTGCAACTTGTTCCCTGAGGTAGAAAACGTCGAGAAACAGTTGTTTCTGCTAGCGCTGTGCTTCTACACATGTATTTGCTGAACGGTGAAAGCGCACAGTAATGCACTTTTCTCCCAGCAAATACACTGTTTCTAAGGAAATGGGAACACACTGAGGAGACACTTGTGGGAGCTACTGTGACTAAAACTGAGCTTCCCTACGCACAGGGAAGCAAGAGAAATGCTGATTTCATCAAGCCCAGTTACATACTCAGAATCTGTACTACTGCGCAAATAGGCATGTCTCTGTAGGCAAAAAACTCATTTCTGACAAAGTTGCCCAAATGCATCTCAGAAGTGTGCAACTTGTTCCCTGAGTTAGAAAACGTCGAGAAACGGTCGTTTCTGCTAGCGCTGTGCTTCTACACATGTATTTGCTGAGCGGTGAAAGCGAACAGTAATGCATTTTTCTCCCAGCAAATACACTGTTTCTAAGGAATTGGGAACACACTGAGGAGACACTTGTGGGAGCTACTGTGACTAAAACTGAGCTTCCCTACGCACAGGGAAGCAAGAGAAATGCTGATTTCATCAAGCCCAGTTACATACTCAGAATCTGTACTACTGCGCAAATAGGCATGTCTCTTTAGGCAAAAAACTCATTTCTGACAAAGTTGCCCAAATGCATCTCAGAAGTGCGCAACTTGTTCCCTGAGTTAGAAAACGTCGAGAAAGGGTCATATCTGCTAACGCTGTGCTTCTACACATGTATTTGCTGAACGGTGAAAGCGCACAGTAATGCACTTTTCTCCCAGCAAATACACTGTTTCTAAGGAAATGGGAACACACTGAGGAGACACTTGTGGGAGCTACTGTGACTAAAACTGAGCTTCCCTACGCACAGGGAAGCAAGAGAAATGCTGATTTCATCAAGCCCAGTTACATACTCAGACTCTGTACTACTGCGCAAATAGGCATGTCTCTTTAGGCAAAAAACTCATTTCTGACAAAGTTGCCCAAATGCATCTCAGAAGTGTGCAACTTGTTCCCTGAGTTAGAAAACGTCGAGAAACGGTCGTTTCTGCTAGCGCTGTGCTTCTACACATGTATTTGCTGAACGGTGAATGCGCACAGTAATGCACTTTTCTCCCAGCAAATACACTGTTTCTAAGGAAATGGGAACACACTGAGGAGACACTTGTGGGAGCTACTGGGACTAAAACTGAGCTTCCCTACGCACAGGGAAGCAAGAGAAATGCTGATTTCATCCAGCCCAGTTACATACTCTGAATCTGTACTACTGCGCAAATAGGCATGTCTTAGTAGGCAAAAAACTCATTTCGGACAATGTTGCCCAAATGCATCTCAGAAGTGTGCAACTTGTTCCCTGAGTTAGAAAACGTCGAGAAACGGTCGTATCTGCTAACGCTGTGCTTCTACACATGTATTTGCTGAACGGTGAAAGCGCACAGTAATGCACTTTTCTCCCAGCAAATACACTGTTTCTAAGGAAATGGGAACACACTGAGAAAACACTTGTGGGAGCTACTGTGACTAAAACTGAGCTTCCCTACGCACAGGGAAGCAAGAGAAATGCTGATTTCATCCAGCCCAGTTACATACTCTGAATCTGTACTACTGCGCAAATAGGCATGTCTCTTTAGGCAAAAAACTCATTTCTGACAAAGTTGCCCAAATGCATCTCAGAAGTGTGCAACTTGTTCCCAGAGTTAGAAAACGTCGAGAAACGGTCATATCTGCTAACGCTGTGCTTCTACACATGTATTTGCTGAACGGTGAAAGCGCACAGTAATGCACTTTTCTTCCAGCAAATACACTGTTTCTAAGGAAATGGGAACACACTCAGGAGACACTTGTGGGAGCTACTGTGACTAAAACTGAGCTTCCCTACGCACAGGGAAGCAAGAGAAATGCTGATTTCATCAAGCCCAGTTACATACTCAGAATCTGTACTACTGCGCAAATAGGCATGTCTCTGTAGGCAAAAAACTCATTTCTGACAAAGTTGCCCAAATGCATCTCAGAAGTGTGCAACTTGTTCCCTGAGTTAGAAAACGTCGAGAAACGGTCGTTTCTGCTAGCGCTGTGCTTCTACACATGTATTTGCTGAACGGTGAAAGCGCACAGTAATGCACTTTTCTCCCAGCAAATACACTGTTTCTAAGGAAATGGGAACACACTGAGGAGACACTTGTGGGAGCTACTGTGACTAAAACTGAGCTTCTCATACGCACAGGGAAGCAAGAGAAATGCTGATTTCATCAAGCCCAGTTACATACTCAAAATCTGTACTACTGCGCAAATAGGCATGTCTCTGTAGGCAAAAAACTCATTTCTGACAAAGTTGCCCAAATGCATCTCAGAAGTGTGCAACTTGTTCCCTGAGTTAGAAAACGTCGAGAAACGGTCGTTTCTGCTAGCGCTGTGCTTCTACACATGTATTTGCTGAGCGGTGAAAGCGAACAGTAATGCATTTTTCTCCCAGCAAATACACTGTTTCTAAGGAATTGGGAACACACTGAGGAGACACTTGTGGGAGCTACTGTGACTAAAACTGAGCTTCCCTACGCACAGGGAAGCAAGAGAAATGCTGATTTCATCAAGCCCAGTTACATACTCAGAATCTGTACTACTGCGCAAATAGCATGTCTCTGTAGGCAAAAAACTAATTTCTGACAAAGTTGCCCAAATGCATCTCAGAAGTGATAAACTTGTTCCCTGAGTTAGAAAACGTCGAGAAAGGGTCATATCTGCTAGCGCTGTGCTTCTACACATGTATTTGCTGAAGGGAGAAAGCGCACAGTAATGCACTTTTCTCCCAGCAAATACACTGTTTCTAAGGAAATGGGAACACACTGAGGAGACACTTGTGGGAGCTACTGTGACTAAAACTGAGCTTCTCATACGCACAGGGAAGCAAGAGAAATGCTGATTTCATCAAGCCCAGTTACATACTCAGAGTCTGTACTACTGCGCAAATAGGCATGTCTCTTTAGGCAAAAAACTCATTTCTGACAAAGTTGCCCAAATGCATCTCAGAAGTGTGCAACTTGTTCCCTGAGTTAGAAAACGTCAAGAAACGGTCGTTTCTGCTAGCGCTGTGCTTCTACACATGTATTGGCTGAACGGTGAAAGCGCACAGTAATGCACTTTTTTACCAGCAAATACACTGTGTCTAAGGAAATGGGAACACACTGAGGAGACACTTGTGGGAGCTACTGTGACTAAAACTGAGCTTCCCTACGCACAGGGAAGCAAGAGAAATGCTGATTTCATCAAGCCCAGTTACATACTCAGAATCTGTACTACTGCGCAAATAGGCATGTCTCTTTAGGCAAAAAAATCATTTCTGACAAAGTTGCCCAAATGCATCTCAGAAGTGTGCAACTTGTTCCCTGAGTTAGAAAACGACGAGAAACGGTCGTTTCTGCTAGCGCTGTGCTTCTACACATGTATTTGCTGAACGGTGAAAGCGCACAGTAATGCACTTTTCTCCCAGCAAATACACTGTTTCTAAGGAAATGGGAACACACTGAGGAGACACTTGTGGGAGCTACTGTGACTAAAACTGAGCTTCCCTATGCACAGGGAAGCAAGAGAAATGCTGATTTCATCCAGCCCAGTTACATACTCAGAATCTGTACTACTGCGCAAATAGGCATGTCTCTGTAGGCAAAAAACTCATTTCTGACAAAGTTGCCCAAATGCATCTCAGAAGTGTGCAACTTGTTCCCTGAGTTAGAAAACGTCGAGAAACGGTCATATCTGCTAACGCTGTGCTTCTACACATGTATTTGCTGAACGGTGAAAGCGCACAGTAATGCACTTTTCTCCCAGCAAATACACTGTTTCTAAGGAAATGGGAACACACTCAGGAGACACTTGTGGGAGCTACTGTGACTAAAACTGAGCTTCCCTACGCACAGGGAAGCAAGAGAAATGCTGATTTCATCAAGCCCAGTTACATACTCAGAATCTGTACTACTGCGCAAATAGGCATGTCTCTGTAGGCAAAAAACTCATTTCTGACAAAGTTGCCCAAATGCATCTCAGAAGTGTGCAACTTGTTCCCTGAGGTAGAAAACGTCGAGAAACAGTTGTTTCTGCTAGCACTGTGCTTCTACACATGTATTTGCTGAACGGTGAAAGCGCACAGTAATGCACTTTTCTCCCAGCAAATACACTGTTTCTAAGGAAATGGGAACACACTGAGGAGACACTTGTGGGAGCTACTGTGACTAAAACTGAGCTTCCCTACGCACAGGGAAGCAAGAGAAAGCTGATTTCATCCAGCCCAGTTACATACTCAGAATCTGTACTACTGCACAAATAGGCATGTCTCTGTAGGCAAAAAACTCATTTCTGACAAAGTTGCCCAAATGCATCTCAGAAGTGTGCAACTTGTTCCCTGAGTTAGAAAACGTCGAGAAACGGTTATATCTGCTAACGCTGTGCTTCTACACATGTATTTGCTGAACGGTGAAAGCGCACAGTAATGCACTTTTCTCCCAGCAAATACACTGTTTCTAAGGAAATGGGAACACACTGAGGAGACACTTGTGGGAGCTACTGTGACTAAAACTGAGCTTCCCTACGCACAGGGAAGCAAGAGAAATGCTGATTTCATCAAGCCCAGTTACATACTCAGAATCTGTACTACTGCGCAAATAGGCATGTCTTTGTAGGCAAAAAACTCATTCTGGAAATGTTGCCCAAATGCATCTCAGAAGTGTGCAACTTGTTCCCTGAGTTAGAAAACGTCGAGAAACGTTCATTTCTGCTAGCGCTGTGCTTCTACACATGTATTTGCTGAACGGTGAATGCGCACAGTAATGCACTTTTCTCCCAGCAAATACACTGTTTCTAAGGAAATGGGAACACACTGAGGAGACACTTGTGGGAGCTACTGGGACTAAAACTGAGCTTCCCTACGCACAGGGAAGCAAGAGAAATGCTGATTTCATCAAGCCCAGTTACATACTCAGAATCTGTACTACTGCGCAAATAGGCATGTCTCTTTAGGCAAAAAACTAATTTCTGACAAAGTTGCCCAAATGCATCTCAGAAGTGATAAACTTGTTCCCTGAGTTAGAAAACGTCGAGAAACGGTCGTTTCTGCTAGCGCTGTGCTTCTACACATGTATTTGCTGAACGGTGAAAGCACACAGTAATGCACTTTTCTCCCAGCAAATACACAGTTTCTAAGGAAATGGGAACACACTGAGGAGACACTTGTGGGAGCTACTGTGACTAAAACTGAGCTTCCCTACGCACAGGGAAGCAAGAGAAATGCTGATTTCATCCAGCCCAGTTACATACTCAGAATCTGTACTACTGCGCAAATAGGCATGTCTCTGTAGGCAAAAAACTCATTTCTGACAAAGTTGCCCAAATGCATCTCAGAAGTGTGCAACTTGTTCCCTGAGTTAGAAAACGTCGAGAAACGGTCATATCTGCTAACGCTGTGCTTCTACACATGTATTTGCTGAACGGTGAAACGCACAGTAATGCACTTTTCTCCCAGCAAATACACTGTTTCTAAGGAAATGGGAACACACTGAGGAGACACTTGTGGGAGCTACTGTGACTAAAACTGAGCTTCCCTACGCACAGGGAAGCAAGAGAAATGCTGATTTCATCAAGCCCAGTTACATACTCAGAATCTGTACTACTGCGCAAATAGGCATGTCTTTGTAGGCTAAAAACTCATTCTGAAAATGTTGCCCAAATGCATCTCAGAAGTGTGCAACTTGTTCCCTGAGTTAGAAAACGTTGAGAAACGTTCATTTCTGCTAACGCTGTGCTTCTACACATGTATTTGCTGAACGTTGAAAGCGCACAGTAATGCACTTTTCTCCCAGCAAATACACTGTTTCTAAGGAAATGGGAACACACTGAGGAGACACTTGTGGGAGCTACTGTGACTAAAACTGAGTTTCCCTACGCACAGGGAAGCAAGAGAAATGCTGATTTCATCAAGCCCAGTTACATACTCAGAATCTGTACTACTGCGCAAATAGGCATGTCTTTGTAGGCAAAAAACTCATTCTGAAAATGTTGCGCAAATGCATCTCAGAAGTGTGCAACTTGTTCCCTGAGTTAGAAAACGTCGAGAAACGTTCATTTCTGCTAGCGCTGTGCTTCTACACATGTATTTGCTGAACGGTGAAAGCACACAGTAATGCACTTTTCTCCCAGCAAATACACTGTTTCTAAGGAACTGGGAACACACTGAGGAGACACTTGTGGGAGCTACTGTGACTAAAACTGAGCTTCCCTACGCACAGGGAAGCAAGAGAAATGCTGATTTCATCCAGCCAAGTTACATACTCAGAATCTGTACTACTGCGCAAATAGGCATGTCTCTGTAGGCAAAAAACTCATTTCTGACAAAGTTGCCCAAATGCATCTCAGAAGTGTGCAACTTGTTCCCTGAGTTAGAAAACGTCGAGAAACGGTCGTTTCTGCTAGCGCTGTGCTTCTACACATGTATTTGCTGAACGGTGAATGCGCACAGTAATGCACTTTTCTCCCAGCAAATACACTGTTTCTAAGGAAATGGGAACACACTGAGGAGACACTTGTGGGAGCTACTGTGACTAAAACTGAGCTTCCCTACGCACAGGGAAGCAAGAGAAATGCTGATTTCATCCAGCCCAGTTACATACTCTGAATCTGTACTACTGCGCAAATAGGCATGTCTTTGTAGGCAAAAAACTCATTTTGGACAATGTTGCCCAAATGCATCTCAGAAGTGTGCAACTTGTTCCCTGAGTTAGAAAACGTCGAGAAACGGTCGTATCTGCTAACGCTGTGCTTCTACACATGTATTTGCTGAACGGTGAAAGCGCACAGTAATGCACTTTTCTCCCAGCAAATACACTGTTTCTAAGGAAATGGGAACACACTGAGGAGACACTTGTGGGAGCTACTGTGACTAAAACTGAGCTTCCCTACGCACAGGGAAGCAAGAGAAATGCTGATTTCATCCAGCCAAGTTACATACTCAGAATCTGTACTACTGCGCAAATAGGCATGTCTCTGTAGGCAAAAAACTCATTTCTGACAAAGTTGCCCAAATGCATCTCAGAAGTGTGCAACTTGTTCCCTGAGTTAGAAAACGTCGAGAAACGGTCGTTTCTGCTAGCGCTGTGCTTCTACACATGTATTTGCTGAACGGTGAATGCGCACAGTAATGCACTTTTCTCCCAGCAAATACACTGTTTCTAAGGAAATGGGAACACACTGAGGAGACACTTGTGGGAGCTACTGGGACTAAAACTGAGCTTCCCTACGCACAGGGAAGCAAGAGAAATGCTGATTTCATCCAGCCCAGTTACATACTCTGAATCTGTACTACTGCGCAAATAGGCATGTCTTTGTAGGCAAAAAACTCATTTCGGACAATGTTGCCCAAATGCATCTCAGAAGTGTGCAACTTGTTCCCTGAGTTAGAAAACGTCGAGAAACGGTCGTATCTGCTAACGCTGTGCTTCTACACATGTATTTGCTGAACGGTGAAAGCGCACAGTAATGCACTTTTCTCCCAGCAAATACACTGTTTCTAAGGAAATGGGAACACACTGAGGAGACACTAGTGGGAGCTACTGTGACTAAAACTGAGCTTCCCTACGCACAGGGAAGCAAGAGAAATGCTGATTTCATCCAGCCAAGTTACATACTCAGAATCTGTACTACTGCGCAAATAGGCATGTCTCTGTAGGCAAAAAACTCATTTCTGACAAAGTTGCCCAAATGCATCTCAGAAGTGTGCAACTTGTTCCCTGAGTTAGAAAACGTCGAGAAACGGTCGTTTCTGCTAGCGCTGTGCTTCTACACATGTATTTGCTGAACGGTGAATGCGCACAGTAATGCACTTTTCTCCCAGCAAATACACTGTTTCTAAGGAAATGGGAACACACTGAGGAGACACTTGTGGGAGCTACTGGGACTAAAACTGAGCTTCCCTACGCACAGGGAAGCAAGAGAAATGCTGATTTCATCCAGCCCAGTTACATACTCTGAATCTGTACTACTGCGCAAATAGGCATGTCTTTGTAGGCAAAAAACTCATTTCGGACAATGTTGCCCAAATGCATCTCAGAAGTGTGCAACTTGTTCCCTGAGTTAGAAAACGTCGAGAAACGGTCGTATCTGCTAACGCTGTGCTTCTACACATGTATTTGCTGAACGGTGAAAGCGCACAGTAATGCACTTTTCTCCCAGCAAATACACTGTTTCTAAGGAAATGGGAACACACTGAGGAGACACTAGTGGGAGCTACTGTGACTAAAACTGAGCTTCCCTACGCACAGGGAAGCAAGAGAAATGCTGATTTCATCCAGCAAAGTTACATACTCAGAATCTGTACTACTGCGCAAATAGGCATGTCTCTGTAGGCAAAAAACTCATTTCTGACAAAGTTGCCCAAATTCATCTCAGAAGTGTGCAACTTGTTCCCTGAGTTAGAAAACGTCGAGAAA
Organism: Acomys minous; assembly: GCF_964271855.1. Lineage (NCBI taxonomy): Eukaryota > Metazoa > Chordata > Mammalia > Rodentia > Muridae > Acomys > Acomys minous. The sequence continues at coordinate 1,572,681 of NW_028182180.1, forward strand.
CGGTCGTTTCTGCTAGCGCTGTGCTTCTACACATGTATTTGCTGAACGGTGAATGCGCACAGTAATGCACTTTTCTCCCAGCAAATACACTGTTTCTAAGGAAATGGGAACACACTGAGGAGACACTTGTGGGAGCTACTGGGACTAAAACTGAGCTTCCCTACGCACAGGGAAGCAAGAGAAATGCTGATTTCATCCAGCCCAGTTACATACTCTGAATCTGTACTACTGCGCAAATAGGCATGTCTTTGTAGGCAAAAAACTCATTTCGGACAATGTTGCCCAAATGCATCTCAGAAGTGTGCAACTTGTTCCCTGAGTTAGAAAACGTCGAGAAACGGTCGTATCTGCTAACGCTGTGCTTCTACACATGTATTTGCTGAACGGTGAAAGCGCACAGTAATGCACTTTTCTCCCAGCAAATACACTGTTTCTAAGGAAATGGGAACACACTGAGGAGACACTTGTGGGAGCTACTGTGACTAAAACTGAGCTTCCCTACGCACAGGGAAGCAAGAGAAATGCTGATTTCATCCAGCCCAGTTACATACTCAGAATCTGTACTACTGCGCAAATAGGCATGTCTTTGTAGGCAAAAAACTCATTTCTGACAAAGTTGCCCAAATGCATCTCAGAAGTGTGCAACTTGTTCCCTGAGTTAGAAAACGTCGAGAAACGGTCATATCTGCTAAAGCTGTGCTTCTACACATGTATTTGCTGAACGGTGAAAGCGCACAGTAATTCACTTTTCTCCCAGCAAATACACTGTTTCTAAGGAAATGGGAACACACTGAGGAGACACTTGTGGGAGCTACTGTGACTAAAACTGAGCTTCCCTACGCACAGCGAAGCAAGAGAAATGCTGATTTCATCAAGCCCAGTTACATACTCAGAATCTGTACTACTGCGCAAATAGGCATGTCTCTTTAGGCAAAAAACTCATTTCTGACAAAGTTGCCCAAATGCATCTCAGAAGTGTGCAACGTGTTCCCTGAGTTAGAAAACGTCGAGAAACGGTCGTTTCTGCTAGCACTGTGCTTCTACACATGTATTTGCTGAGCGGTGAAAGCGCACAGTAATGCACTTTCTCCCAGCAAATACACTGTTTCTAAGGAAATGGGAACACACTGAGGAGACACTTGTGGGAGCTACTGTGACTAAAACTGAGCTTCCCTACGCACAGGGAAGCAAGAGAAATGCTGATTTCATCAAGCCCAGTTACATACTCAGAATCTGTACTACTGCGCAAACAGGCATGTCTCTTTAGGCAAAAAACTCATTTCTGACAAAGTTGCCCAAATGCATCTCAGAAGTGTGCAACTTGTTCCCTGAGTTAGAAAACGTCGAGAAACGGTCGTTTCTGCTAGCGCTGTGCTTCTACACATGTATTTGCTGAACGGTGAAAGCGCACAGTAATGCACTTTTCTCCCAGCAAATACACTGTTTCTAAGGAAATGGGAACACACTGAGGAGACACTTGTGGGAGCTACTGTGACTAAAACTGAGCTTCCCTACGCACAGGGAAGCAAGAGAAATGCTGATTTCATCAAGCCCAGTTACATACTCAGAATCTGTACTACTGCGCAAATAGGCATGTCTCTTTAGGCAAAAAACTGATTTCTGACAAAGTTGCCCAAATGCATCTCAGAAGTGTGCAACGTGTTCAATGAGTTAGAAAACGTCGAGAAACGGTCGTTTCTGCTAGCACTGTGCTTCTACACATGTATTGGCTGAGCGGTGAAAGCGCACAGTAATGCACTTTCTCCCAGCAAATACACTGTTTCTAAGGAAATGGGAACACACTGAGGAGACACTTGTGGGAGCTACTGTGACTAAAACTGAGCTTCCCTACGCACAGGGAAGCAAGAGAAATGCTGATTTCATCAAGCCCAGTTACATACTCAGAATCTGTACTACTGCGCAAATAGGCATGTCTCTTTAGGCAAAAAACTCATTTCTCACAAAGTTGCCCAAATGCATCTCAGAAGTGTGCATCTTGTTCCCTGAGTTAGAAAACGTCGAGAAACGGTCGTTTCTGCTAGCGCTGTGCTTCTACACATGTATTTCCTGAACGGTGAAAGCACACAGTAATGCACTTTTCTCCCAGCAAATACACTGATTCTAAGGAAATGGGAACACACTGAGGAGACACTTGTGGGAGCTACTGTGACTAAAACTGAGCTTCCCTACGCACAGGGAAGCAAGAGAAATGCTGATTTCATCAAGCCCAGTTACATACTCTGAATCTGTACTACTGCGCAAATAGGCATGTCTCTTTAGGCAAAAAACTCATTTCTGACAAAGTTGCCCAAATGCATCTCAGAAGTGTGCAACTTGTTCCCTGAGTTAGAAAACGTCAAGAAACGGTCGTTTCTGCTAGCGCTGTGCTTCTACACATGTATTGGCTGAACGGTGAAAGCGCACAGTAATGCACTTTTTTACCAGCAAATACACTGTGTCTAAGGAAATGGGAACACACTGAGGAGACACTTGTGGGAGCTACTGTGACTAAAACTGAGCTTCTCATACGCACAGGGAAGCAAGAGAAATGCTGATTTCATCAAGCCCAGTTACATACTCAGAATCTGTACTACTGCGCAAATAGGCATGTCTCTTTAGGCAAAAAACTCATTTCTGACAAAGTTGCCCAAATGCATCTCAGAAGTGTGCAACTTGTTCCCTGAGTTAGAAAACGTCGAGAAACGGTCTTTTCTGCTAGCGCTGTGCTTCTACACATGTATTTGCTGAACGGTGAAAGCACACAGTAATGCACTTTTCTCCCAGCAAATACACTGTTTCTAAGGAAATGGGAACACACTGAGGAGACACTTGTGGGAGCTACTGTGACTAAAACTGAGCTTCCCTACGCACAGGGAAGCAAGAGAAATGCTGATTTCATCAAGCCCAGTTACATACTCAGAATCTGTACTACTGCGCAAATAGGCATGTCTCTGTAGGCAAAAAACTCATTTCTGACAAAGTTGCCCAAATGCATCTCAGAAGTGTGCAACTTGTTCCCTGAGTTAGAAAATGTCGAGAAACGGTCATTTCTGCTAGCGCTGTGCTTCTACAATTGTATTTGCTGAACGGTGAAAGCGCACAGTAATGCACTTTTCTCCCAGCAAATACACTGTTTCTAAGGAAATGGGAACACACTGAGGAGACACTTGTGGGAGCTACTGTGACTAAAACTGAGCTTCCCTACGCACAGGGAAGCAAGAGAAATGCTGATTTCATCAAGCCCAGTTACATACTCAGAATCTGTACTACTGCGCAAATAGGCATGTCTCTGTAGGCAAAAAACTCATTTCTGACAAAGTTGCCCAAATGCATCTCAGAAGTGTGCAACTTGTTCCCTGAGTTAGAAAACGTCGAGAAACAGTCGTTTCTGCTAGCGCTGTGCTTCTACACATGTATTTGCTGAGCGGTGAAAGCGAACAGTAATGCATTTTTCTCCCAGCAAATACACTGTTTCTAAGGAATTGGGAACACACTGAGGAGACACTTGTGGGAGCTACTGTGACTAAAACTGAGCTTCCCTACGCACAGGGAAGCAAGAGAAATGCTGATTTCATCAAGCCCAGTTACATACTCAGAATCTGTACTACTGCGCAAATAGGCATGTCTCTTTAGGCAAAAAACTCATTTCTGACAAAGTTGCCCAAATGCATATCAGAAGAGTGCAACTTGTTCCCTGAGTTAGAAAACGTCGAGAAACGTTCGTTTCTGCTAGCGCTGTGCTTCTACACATGTATTTGCTGAGCGGTGAAAGCAAACAGTAATGCATTTTTCTCCCAGCAAATACACTGTTTCTAAGGAATTGGGAACACACTGAGGAGACACTTGTGGGAGCTACTGTGACTAAAACTGAGATTCCCTACGCACAGGGAATCAAGAGAAATGCTGATTTCATCAAGCCCAGTTACATACTCAGAATCTGTAGTACTGCGCAAATAGGCATGTCTCTGTAGGCAAAAAACTCATTTCTGACAAAGTTGCCCAAATGCATCTCAGAAGTGTGCAACTTGTTCCCTGAGTTAGAAAACGTCGAGAAAGGGTCATATCTGCTAACGCTGTGCTTCTACACATGTATTTGCTGAACGGTGAAAGCGCACAGTAATGCACTTTTCTCCCAGCTAATACACTGTTTCTAAGGAAATGGGAACACACTGAGGAGACACTTGTGGGAGCTACTGTGACTAAAACTGAGCTTCTCATACGCACAGGGAAGCAAGAGAAGTGCTGATTTCATCAAGCCCAGTTACATACTCAGAATCTGTACTACTGCGCAAATAGGCATGTCTCTGTAGGCAAAAAACTCATTTCTGACAAAGTTGCCCAAATGCATCTCAGAAGTGTGCAACTTGTTCCCTGAGTTAGAAAACGTCGAGAAACGGTCGTTTCTGCTAGCGCTGTGCTTCTACACATGTATTTGCTGAGCGGTGAAAGCGAACAGTAATGCATTTTTCTCCCAGCAAATACACTGTTTCTAAGGAATTGGGAACACACTGAGGAGACACTTGTGGGAGCTGCTGTGACTAAAACTGAGCTTCCCTACGCACAGGGAAGCAAGAGAAATGCTGATTTCATCAAGCCCAGTTACATACTCAGAATCTGTACTACTGCGCAAATAGGCATGTCTCTGTAGGCAAAAAACTCATTTCTGACAAAGTTGCCCAAATGCATCTCAGAAGTGTGCAACTTGTTCCCTGAGTTAGAAAACGTCGAGAAAGGGTCATATCTGCTAACTCTGTGCTTCTACACATGTATTTGCTGAACGGTGAAAGCGCACAGTAATGCACTTTTCTCCCATCAAATACACTGTTTCTAAGGAAATGGGAACACACTGAGGAGACACTTGTGGGAGCTACTGTGACTAAAACTGAGCTTCTCATACGCACAGGGAAGCAAGAGAAATGCTGATTTCATCAAGCCCAGTTACATACTCAGAATCTGTACTACTGCGCAAATAGGCATGTCTCTTTAGGCAAAAAACTCATTTCTGACAAAGTTGCCCAAATGCATCTCAGAAGTGTGCAACTTGTTCCCTGAGTTAGAAAACGTCGAGAAACGGTCGTTTCTGCTAGCGCTGTGCTTCTACACATGTATTTGCTGAACGGTGAAAGCGCACAGTAATGCACTTTTCTCCCAGCAAATACACTGTGTCTAAGGAAATGGGAACACACTGAGGAGACACTTGTGGGAGCTACTGTGACTAAAACTGAGCTTCCCTACGCACAGGGAAGCAAGAGAAATGCTGATTTCATCAAGCCCAGTTACATACTCAGAATCTGTACTACTGCGCAAATAGGCATGTCTCTTTAGGCAAAAAACTCATTTCTGACAAAGTTGCCCAAATGCATCTCAGAAGTGTGCAACTTGTTCCCTGAGTTAGAAAACGTCGAGAAACGGTCATTTCTGCTAGCGCTGTGCTTCTACAATTGTATTTGCTGAACGGTGAAAGCGCACAGTAATGCACTTTTCTCCCAGCAAATACACTGTTTCTAAGGAAATGGGAACACACTGAGGAGACACTTGTGGGAGCTACTGTGACTAAAACTGAGCTTCCCTACGCACAGGGAAGCAAGAGAAATGCTGATTTCATCAAGCCCAGTTACATACTCAGAATCTGTACTACTGCGCAAATAGGCATGTCTCTGTAGGCAAAAAACTCATTTCTGACAAAGTTGCCCAAATGCATCTCAGAAGTGTGCAACTTGTTCCCTGAGTTAGAAAACGTCGAGAAACGGTCGTTTCTGCTAGCGCTGTGCTTCTACACATGTATTTGCTGAGCGGTGAAAGCGAACAGTAATGCATTTTTCTCCCAGCAAATACACTGTTTCTAAGGAATTGGGAACACACTGAGGAGACACTTGTGGGAGCTACTGTGACTAAAACTGAGCTTCCCTACGCACAGGGAAGCAAGAGAAATGCTGATTTCATCAAGCCCAGTTACATACTCAGAATCTGTACTACTGCGCAAATAGGCATGTCTCTTTAGGCAAAAAACTCATTTCTGACAAAGTTGCCCAAATGCATCTCAGAAGTGTGCAACTTGTTCCCTGAGTTAGAAAACGTCGAGAAACGTTCGTTTCTGCTAGCGCTGTGCTTCTACACATGTATTTGCTGAGCGGTGAAAGCAAACAGTAATGCATTTTTCTCCCAGCAAATACACTGTTTCTAAGGAATTGGGAACACACTGAGGAGACACTTGTGGGAGCTACTGTGACTAAAACTGAGCTTCCCTACGCACAGGGAAGCAAGAGAAATGCTGATTTCATCAAGCCCAGTTACATACTCAGAATCTGTACTACTGCGCAAATAGGCATGTCTCTGTAGGCAAAAAACTCATTTCTGACAAAGTTGCCCAAATGCATCTCAGAAGTGTGCAACTTGTTCCCTGAGTTAGAAAACGTCGAGAAAGGGTCATATCTGCTAACGCTGTGCTTCTACACATGTATTTGCTGAACGGTGAAAGCGCACAGTAATGCACTTTTCTCCCAGCAAATACACTGTTTCTAAGGAAATGGGAACACACTGAGGAGACACTTGTGGGAGCTACTGTGACTAAAACTGAGCTTCTCATACGCACAGGGAAGCAAGAGAAATGCTGATTTCATCAAGCCCAGTTACATACTCAGAATCTGTACTACTGCGCAAATAGGCATGTCTCTGTAGGCAAAAAACTCATTTCTGACAAAGTTGCCCAAATGCATCTCAGAAGTGTGCAACTTGTTCCCTGAGTTAGAGAACGTCGAGACGTTCGTTTCTGCTAGCGCTGTGCTTCTACACATGTATTTGCTGAGCGGTGAAAGCGAACAGTAATGCATTTTTCTCCCAGCAAATACACTGTTTCTAAGGAATTGGGAACACACTGAGGAGACACTTGTGGGAGCTACTGTGACTAAAACTGAGCTTCCCTACGCACAGGGAAGCAAGAGAAATGCGGATTTCATCAAGCCCAGGTACATACTCAGAATCTGTACTACTGCGCAAATAGGCATGTCTCTGTAGGCAAAAAACTCATTTCTGACAAAGTTGCCCAAATGCATCTCAGAAGTGTGCAACTTGTTCCCTGAGTTAGAAAACGTCAAGAAACGGTCGTTTCTGCTAGCGCTGTGCTTCTACACATGTACTTGCTGAACGGTGAAAATACACAGTAATGCACTTTTTTACCAGCAAATACACTGTGTCTAAGGAAATGGGAACACACTGAGGAGACACTTGTGGGAGCTACTGTGACTAAAACTGAGCTTCCCTACGCACAGGGAAGCAAGAGAAATGCTGATTTCATCAAGCCCAGTTACATACTCAGAATCTGTACTACTGCGCAAATAGGCATGTCTCTGTAGGCAAAAAACTCATTTCTGACAATGTTGCCCAAATGCATCTCAGAAGTGTGCAACGTGTTCCCTGAGTTAGAAAACGTCGAGAAACGGTCGTTTCTGCTAGCACTGTGCTTCTACACATGTATTTGCTGAGCGGTGAAAGTGCACAGTAATGCACTTTCTCCCAGCAAATACACTGTTTCTAAGGAAATGGGAACACACTGAGGAGACACTTGTGGGAGCTACTGTGACTAAAACTGAGCTTCCCTACGCACAGGGAAGCAAGAGAAATGCTGATTTCATCAAGCCCAGTTACATACTCAGAATCTGTACTACTGCGCAAATAGGCATGTCTCTTTAGGCAAAAAACCCATTTCTGACAAAGTTGCCCAAATGCATCTCAGAAGTGTGCAACTTGTTCCCTGAGTTAGAAAACGTCGAGAAACGGTCGTTTCTGCTAGCGCTGTGCTTCTACACATGTATTTGCGGAACGGTGAAAGCGCACAGTAATGTACTTTTCTCCCAGCAAATACACTGTTTCTAAGGAAATGGGAACACACTGAGGAGACACTTTTGGGAGCTACTGTGACTAAAACTGAGCTTCCCTACGCACAGGGAAGCAAGAGAAATGCTGATTTCATCAAGCCCAGTTACATACTCAGAATCTGTACTACAGCGCAAATAGGCATGTCTCTGTAGGCAAAAAACTCATTTCTGACCAAGTTGCCCAAATGCATCTCAGAAGTGTGCAACTTGTTACCTGAGTTAGAAAACATCGAGAAAGGGTCATATCTGCTAACGCTGTGCTTCTACACATGTATTTGCTGAACGGTGAAAGCGCACAGTAATGCACTTTTCTCCCAGCAAATACACTGTTTCTAAGGAAATGGGAACACACTGAGGAGACACTTGTGGGAGCTACTGTGACTAAAACTGAGCTTCCCTACGCACAGGGAAGCAAGAGAAATGCTGATTTCATCAAGCCCAGTTTCATACTCAGAATCTGTACTACTGCGCAAATAGGCATGTCTCTGTAGGCAAAAAACTCATTTCTGACAAAGTTGCCCAAATGCATCTCAGAAGTGTGCAACTTGTTCCCTGAGTTAGAAAACGTCGAGAAAGGGTCATATCTGCTAACGCTGTGCTTCTACACATGTATTTGCTGAACGGTGAAAGCGTACAATAATGCACTTTTCTCCCAGCAAATACACTGTTTCTAAGGAAATGGGAACACACTGAGGAGACACTTGTGGGAGCTACTGTGACTAAAACTGAGCTTCTCATACGCACAGGGAAGCAAGAGAAATGCTGATTTCATCAAGCCCAGTTACATACTCAGAATCTGTACTACTGTGCAAATAGGCATGTCTCTTTAGGCAAAAAACTCATTTCTGAGAAAGTTGCCCAAATGCATCTCAGAAGTGTGCAACTTGTTCCCTGAGTTAGAAAACGCCAAGAAACGGCCGTTTCTGCTAGCGCTGTGCTTCTACACATGTATTGGCTGAACGGTGAAAGCGCACAGTAATGCACTTTTTTACCAGCAAATACACTGTGTCTAAGGAAATGGGAACACACTGAGGAGACACTTTTGGGAGCTACTGTGACTAAAACTGAGCTTCCCTACGCGCAGGGAAGCAAGAGAAATGCTGATTTCATCAAGGCCAGTTACATACTCAGAATCTGTACTACTGCGCAAATAGGCATGTCTCTTTAGGCAAAAAACCCATTTCTGACAAAGTTGCCCAAATGCATCTCAGAAGTGTGCAACTTGTTCCCTGAGTTAGAAAACGTCGAGAAACGGTCGTTTCTGCTAGCGCTGTGCTTCTACACATGTATTTGCGGAACGGTGAAAGCGCACAGTAATGTACTTTTCTCCCAGCAAATACACTGTTTCTAAGGAAATGGGAACACACTGAGGAGACACTTTTGGGAGCTACTGTGACTAAAACTGAGCTTCCCTACGCACAGGGAAGCAAGAGAAATGCTGATTTCATCAAGCCCAGTTACATACTCAGAATCTGTACTACTGCGCAAATAGGCATGTCTCTTTAGGCAAAAAACTCATTTCTGACAAAGTTGCCCAAATGCATCTCAGAAGTGTGCAACTTGTTCCCTGAGTTAGAAAACGTCGAGAAACGGTCATTTCTGCTAGCGCTGTGCTTCTACAATTGTATTTGCTGAACGGTGAAAGCGCACAGTAATGCACTTTTCTCCCAGCAAATACACTGTTTCTAAGGAATTGGGAACACACTGAGGAGACACTTGTGGGAGCTACTGTGACTAAAACTGAGCTTCCCTACGCACAGGGAAGCAAGAGAAATGCTGATTTCATCCAGCCCAGTTACATACTCAGAATCTGTACTACTGCGCAAATAGGCATGTCTCTGTAGGCAAAAAACTCATTTCTGACAAAGTTGCCCAAATGCATCTCAGAAGTGTGCAACTTGTTCCCTGATTTAGAAAACGTCGAGAAAGGGTCATATCTGCTAACGCTGTGCTTCTACACATGTATTTGCTGAACGGTGAAAGCGCACAGTAATGCAGTTTTCTCCCAGCAAATACACTGTTTCTAAGGAAATGGGAACACACTGAGGAGACACTTGTGGGAGCTACTGTGACTAATACTGAGCTTCTCATACGCACAGGGAAGCAAGAGAAATGCTGATTTCATCAAGCCCAGTTACATACTCAGAATCTGTATTACTGCGCAAATAGGCATGTCTCTTTAGGCAAAAAACTCATTTCTGACAAAGTTGCCCAAATGCATCTCAGAAGTGTGCAACTTGTTCCCTGAGTTAGAAAACGTCAAGAAACGGTCGTTTCTGCTAGCGCTGTGCTTCTACACATGTATTGGCTGAACGGTGAAAGCGCACAGTAATGCACTTTTTTACCAGCAAATACACTGTGTCTAAGGAAATGGGAACACACTGAGGAGACACTTGTGGGAGCTACTGTGACTAAAACTGAGCTTCCCTACGCACAGGGAAGCAAGAGAAATGCTGATTTCATCAAGCCCAGTTACATACTCAGAATCTGTACTACTGCGCAAATAGGCATGTCTCTTTAGGCAAAAAACTCATTTCTGACAATGTTGCCCAAATGCATCTCAGAAGTGTGCAACGTGTTCCCTGAGTTAGAAAACGTCGAGAAACGGTCGTTTCTGCTAGCACTGTGCTTCTACACATGTATTTGCTGAACGGTGAAAGCGCACAGTAATGCACTTTCTCCCAGCAAATGCACTGTTTCTAAGGAAATGGGAACACACTGAGGAGACACTTGTGGGAGCTACTGTGACTAAAACTGAGCTTCCCTACGCACAGGGAAGCAAGAGAAATGCTGATTTCATCAAGCCCAGTTACATACTCAGAATCTGTACTACTGCGCAAATAGGCATGTCTCTTTAGGCAAAAAACTCATTTCTGACAAAGTTGCCCAAATGCATCTCAGAAGTGTGCAACTTGTTCCCTGAGTTAGAAAACGTCAAGAAACGGTCGTTTCTGCTAGCGCTGTGCTTCTACACATGTATTGGCTGAACGGTGAAAGCGCACAGTAATGCACTTTTTTACCAGCAAATACACTGTGTCTAAGGAAATGGGAACACACTGAGGAGACACTTGTGGGAGCTACTGTGACTAAAACTGAGCTTCCCTACGCACAGGGAAGCAAGAGAAATGCTGATTTCATCAAGCCCAGTTAGATACTCAGAATCTGTACTACTGCGCAAATAGGCATGTCTCTTTAGGCAAAAAACTCATTTCTGACAAAGTTGCCCAAATGCATCTCAGAAGTGTGCAACTTGTTCCCTGAGTTAGAAAACGTCGAGAAACGGTCGTTTCTGCTAGCGCTGTGCTTCTACACATGTATTTGCTGAGCGGTGAAAGCGAACAGTAATGCACTTCTCTCCCAGCAAATACACTGTTTCTAAGGAAATGGGAACACACTGAGGAGACACTTGTGGGAGCTACTGTGACTAAAACTGAGCTTCCCTACGCACAGGGAAGCAAGAGAAATGCTGATTTCATCAAGCCCAGTTACATACTCAGAATCTGTACTACTGCGCAAATAGGCATGTCTCTGTAGGCAAAAAACTCATTTCTGACAAAGTTGCCCAAATGCATCTCAGAAGTGTGCAACTTGTTCCCTGAGTTAGAAAACATTGAGAAACGTACGTTTCTGCTAGCGCTGTGCTTCAACACATGTATTTGCTGAGCGGTGAAAGCGAACAGTAATGCATTTTTCTCCCAGCAAATACACTGTTTCTAAGGAATTGGGAACACACTGAGGAGACACTTGTGGGAGCTACTGTGACTAAAACTGAGCTTCCCTACGCACAGGGAAGCAAGAGAAATGCTGATTTCATCAAGCCCAGTTACATACTCAGAATCTGTACTACTGCGCAAATAGGCATGTCTCTGTAGGCAAAAAACTCATTTCTGACAAAGTTGCCCAAATGCATCTCAGAAGTGTGCAACTTGTTCCCTGAGTTAGAAAACGTCGAGAAAGGGTCATATCTGCTAACGCTGTGCTTCTACACATGTATTGGCTGAACGGTGAAAGCGCACAGTTATGCACTTTTCTCCCAGCAAATACACTGTTTCTAAGGAAATGGGAACACACTGAGGGACACTTGTGGGAGCTACTGTGACTAAAACTGAGCTTCTCATACGCACAGAGAAGCAAGAGAAATGCTGATTTCATCAAGCCCAGTTACATACTCAGAATCTGTACTACTGCGCAAATAGGCATGTCTCTTTAGGCAAAAAACTCATTTCTGACAAAGTTGCCCAAATGCATCTCAGAAGTGTGCAACTTGTTCCCTGAGTTAGAAAACGTCAAGAAACGGTCGTTTCTGCTAGCTCTGTGCTTCTACACATGTATTGGCTGAACGGTGAAAGCGCACAGTAATGCACTTTTTTACCAGCAAATACACTGTTTCTAAGGAAATGGAAACACACTGAGGAGACACTTGTGGGAGCTACTGTGACTAAAACTGAGCTTCCCTACGCACAGGGAAGCAAGAGAAATGCTGATTTCATCAAGCCCAGTTACATACTCAGAATCTGTACTACTGCGCAAATAGGCATGTCTCTGTAGGCAAAAAACTCATTTCTGACAAAGTTGCCCAAATGCATCTCAGAAGTGTGCAACGTGTTCCCTGAGTTAGAAAACGTCGAGAAACGGTCGTTTCTGCTAGCACTGTGCTTCTACACATGTATTTGCTGAACGGTGAAAGCGCACAGTAATGCACTTTCTCCCAGCAAATGCACTGTTTCTAAGGAAATGGGAACACACTGAGGAGACACTTGTGGGAGCTACTGTGACTAAAACTGAGCTTCCCTACGCACAGGGAAGCAAGAGAAATGCTGATTTCATCAAGCCCAGTTACATACTCAGAATCTGTACTACTGCGCAAATAGGCATGTCTCTTTAGGCAAAAAACTCATTTCTGACAAAGTTGCCCAAATGCATCTCAGAAGTGTGCAACTTGTTCCCTGAGTTAGAAAACGTCAAGAAACGGTCGTTTCTGCTAGCGCTGTGCTTCTACACATGTATTGGCTGAACGGTGAAAGCGCACAGTAATGCACTTTTTTACCAGCAACTACACTGTGTCTAAGGAAATGGAAACACACTGAGGAGACACTTGTGGGAGCTACTGTGACTAAAACTGAGCTTCCCTACGCACAGGGAAGCAAGAGAAATGCTGATTTCATCAAGCCCAGTTACATACTCAGAATCTGTACTACTGCGCAAAGAGGCATGTCTCTTTAGGCAAAAAACTCATTTCTGACAAAGTTGCCCAAATGCATCTCAGAAGTGTGCAACGTGTTCCCTGAGTTAGAAAACGTCGAGAAACGGTCGTTTCTGCTAGCACTGTGCTTCTACACATGTATTTGCTGAGCGGTGAAAGCGCACAGTAATGCACTTTCTCCCAGCAAATGCACTGTTTCTAAGGAAATGGGAACACACTGAGGAGACACTTGTGGGAGCTACTGTGACTAAAACTGAGCTTCCCTACGCACAGGGAAGCAAGAGAAATGCTGATTTCATCAAGCCCAGTTACATACTCAGAATCTGTACTACTGCGCAAATAGGCATGTCTCTTTAGGCAAAAAACTCATTTCTGACAAAGTTGCCCAAATGCATCTCAGAAGTGTGCAACTTGTTCCCTGAGTTAGAAAACGTCAAGAAACGGTCGTTTCTGCTAGCGCTGTGCTTCTACACATGTATTGGCTGAACGGTGAAAGCGCACAGTAATGCACTTTTTTACCAGCAAATACACTGTGTCTAAGGAAATGGGAACACACTGAGGAGACACTTGTGGGAGCTACTGTGACTAAAACTGAGCTTCTCTACGCACAGGGAAGCAAGAGAAATGCTGATTTCATCAAGCCCAGTTACATACTCAGAATCTGTACTACTGCGCAAATAGGCATGTCTCTTTAGGCAAAAAACTCATTTCTGACAAAGTTGCCCAAATGCATCTCAGAAGTGTGCAACGTGTTCCCTGAGTTAGAAAACGTTGAGAAACGGTCGTTTCTGCTGGCACTGTGCTTCTACACATGTATTTGCTGAGCACTGAAAGCGCACAGTAATGCACTTTCTCCCAGCAAATACACTGTTTCTAAGGAAATGGGAACACACTGAGGAGACACTTGTGGGAGCTACTGTGACTAAAACTGAGCTTCCCTACGCACAGGGAAGCAAGAGAAATGCTGATTTCATCAAGCCCAGTTACATACTCAGAATCTGTACTACTGCGCAAATAGGCATGTCTCTTTAGGCAAAAAACTCATTTCTGACAAAGTTGCCCAAATGCATCTCAGAAGTGTGCAACTTGTTCCCTGAGTTAGAAAACGTCAAGAAACGGTCGTTTCTGCTAGCGCTGTGCTTCTACACATGTATTGGCTGAACGGTGAAAGCGCACAGTAATGCACTTTTTTACCAGCAAATACACTGTGTCTAAGGAAATGGGAACACACTGAGGAGACACTTGTGTTAGCTACTGTGACTAAAACTGAGCTTCTCTACGCACAGGGAAGCAAGAGAAATGCTGATTTCATCAAGCCCAGTTACATACTCAGAATCTGTACTACTGCGCAAATAGGCATGTCTCTTTAGGCAAAAAACTCATTTCTGACAAAGTTGCCCAAATGCATCTCAGAAGTGTGCAACGTGTTCCCTGAGTTAGAAAACGTCGAGAAACGGTCGTTTCTGCTAGCACTGTGCTTCTACACATGTATTTGCTGAGCGGTGAAAGCGCACAGTAATGCACTTTCTCCCAGCAAATGCACTGTTTCTAAGGAAATGGGAACACACTGAGGAGACACTTGTGGGAGCTACTGTGACTAAAACTGAGCTTCCCTACGCACAGGGAAGCAAGAGAAATGCTGATTTCATCAAGCCCAGTTACATACTCAGAATCTGTACTACTGCGCAAACAGGCATGTCTCTTTAGGCAAAAAACTCATTTCTGACAAAGTTGCCCAAATGCATCTCAGAAGTGTGCAACTTGTTCCCTGAGTTAGAAAACTTCGAGAAACGGTCATTTCTGCTAGCGCTGTGCTTCTACACATGTATTGGCTGAACGGTGAAAGCGCACAGTAATGCACTTTTTTACCAGCAAATACACTGTTTCTAAGGAAATGGGAACACACTGAGGAGACACTTGTGGGAGCTACTGTGACTAAAACTGAGCTTCCCTACGCACAGGGAAGCAAGAGAAATGCTGATTTCATCAAGCCCAGTTACATACTCAGAATCTGTACTACTGCGCAAATAGGCATGTCTCTTTAGGCAAAAAACTCATTTCTGACAAAGTTGCCCAAATGCATCTCAGAAGTGTGCAACTTGTTCCCTGAGTTAGAAAACGTCGAGAAACGGTCGTTTCTGCTAGCGCTGTGCTTCTCCACATGTATTTGCTGAACGGTGAAAGCGCACAGTAATGCACTTTTCTCCCAGCAAATACACTGTTTCTAAGGAAATGGGAACACACTGAGGAGACACTTGTGGGAGCTACTGTGACTAAAACTGAGCTTCCCTACGCACAGGGAAGCAAGAGAAATGCTGATTTCATCAAGCCCAGTTACATACTCAGAATCTGTACTACTGCGCAAATAGGCATGTCTCTGTAGGCAAAAAACTCATTTCTGACAAAGTTGCCCAAATGCATCTCAGAAGTGTGCAACTTGTTCCCTGAGTTAGAAAACGTCGAGAAAGGGTCATATCTGCTAACGCTGTGCTTCTACACATGTATTTGCTGAACGGTGAAAGCACACAGTAATGCACTTTTCTCCCAGCAAATACACTGTTTCTAAGGAAATGGGAACACACTGAGGAGACACTTGTGGGAGCTACTGTGACTAAAACTGAGCTTCTCATACGCACAGGGAAGCAAGAGAAATTCTGATTTCATCAAGCCCAGTTACATACTCAGAATCTGTACTACTGCGCAAATAGGCATGTCTCTTTAGGGAAAAAACTCATTTCTGACAAAGTTGCCCAAATGGATCTCAGAAGTGTGCAACTTGTTCCCTGAGTTAGAAAACGTCGAGAAACGGTCATTTCTGCTAGTGCTGTGCTTCTACACATGTATTTGCTGAACGGTGAAAGCGCACAGTAATGCACTTTTCTCCCAGCAAATACACTGTTTCTAAGGAAATGGGAACACACTGAGGAGACACTTGTGGGAGCTGCTGTGACTAAAACTGAGCTTCCCTACGCACAGGGAAGCAAGAGAAATGCTGATTTCATCAAGCCCAGTTACATACTCAGAATCTGTACTACTGCGCAAATAGGCATGTCTCTGTAGGCAAAAAACTCATTTCTGACAAAGTTACCCAAATGCATCTCAGAAGTGTGCAACTTGTTCCCTGAGTTAGAAAACGTCGAGAAAGGGTCATATCTGCTAACGCTGTGCTTCTACACATGTATTTGCTGAACGGTGAAAGCGCACAGTAATGCACTTTTCTCCCAGCAAATACACTGTTTCTAAGGAAATGGGAACACACTGAGGAGACACTTGTGGGAGCTACTGTGACTAAAACTGAGCTTCTCATACGCACAGGGAAGCAAGAGAAATGCTGATTTCATCAACCCCAGTTACATACTCAGAATCTGTACTACTGCGCAAATAGGCATGTCTCTTTAGGCAAAAAACTCATTTCTGACAAAGTTGCCCAAATGCATCTCAGAAGTGTGCAACTTGTTCCCTGAGTTAGAAAACGTCAAGAAACGGTCGTTTCTGCTAGCGCTGTGCTTCTACACATGTATTGGCTGAACGGTGAAAGCGCACAGTAATGCACTTTTTTACCAGCAAATACACTGTGTCTAAGGAAATGGGAACACACTGAGGAGACACTTGTGGGAGCTACTGTGACTAAAACTGAGCTTCCCTACGCACCGGGAAGCAAGAGAAATGCTGATTTCATCAAGCCCAGTTACATACTCAGAATCTGTACTACTGCGCAAATAGGCATGTCTCTTTAGGCAAAAAACTCATTTCTGACAAAGTTGCCCAAATGCATCTCAGAAGTGTGCAACGTGTTCCCTGAGTTAGAAAACGTCGAGAAACGGTCGTTTCTGCTAGCACTGTGCTTCTACACATGTATTTGCTGAGCGGTGAAAGCGCACAGTAATGCACTTTCTCCCAGCAAATACACTGTTTCTAAGGAAATGGGAACACACTGAGGAGACACTTGTGGGAGCTACTGTGACTAAAACTGAGCTTCCCTACGCACAGGGAAGCAAGAGAAATGCTGATTTCATCAAGCCCAGTTACATACTCAGAATCTGTACTACTGCGCAAATAGGCATGTCTCTTTAGGCAAAAAACTCATTTCTGACAAAGTTGCCCAAATGCATCTCAGAAGTGTGCAACTTGTTCCCTGAGTTAGAAAACGTCAAGAAACGGTCGTTTCTGCTAGCGCTGTGCTTCTACACATGTATTGGCTGAACGGTGAAAGCGCACAGTAATGCACTTTTTTACCAGCAAATACACTGTGTCTAAGGAAATGGGAACACACTGAGGAGACACTTGTGGGAGCTACTGTGACTAAAACTGAGCTTCCCTACACACAGGGAAGCAAGAGAAATGCTGATTTCATCAAGCCCAGTTACATACTCAGAATCTGTACTACTGTGCAAATAGGCATGTCTCTTTAGGCAAAAAACTCATTTCTGACAAAGTTGCCCAAATGCATCTCAGAAGTGTGCAACGTGTTCCCTGAGTTAGAAAACGTCGAGAAACGGTCGTTTCTGCTAGCACTGTGCTTCTACACATGTATTTGCTGAGCGGTGAAAGCACACAGTAATGCACTTTCTCCCAGCAAATACACTGTTTCTAAGGAAATGGGAACACACTAAGGAGACACTTGTGGGAGCTACTGTGACTAAAACTGAGCTTCCCTACGCACAGGGAAGCAAGAGAAATGCTGATTTCATCAAGCCCAGTTACATACTCAGAATCTGTACTACTGCGCAAATAGGCATGTCTCTTTAGGCAAAAAACTCATTTCTGACAAAGTTGCCCAAATGCATCTCAGAAGTGTGCAACTTGTTCCCTGAGTTAGAAAACGTCGAGAAACGGTCATTTCTGCTAGCGCTGTGCTTCTACACATGTATTTGCTGAACGGTGAAAGCACACAGTAATGCACTTTTCTCCCAGCAAATACACTGTTTCTACGGAAATGGGAACACACTGAAGAGACACTTGTGGGAGCTACTGTGACTAAAACTGAGCTTCCCTACGCACAGGGAAGCAAGAGAAATGCTGATTTCATCAAGCCCAGTTACATACTCAGAAGCTGTACTACTGCGCAAATAGGCATGTCTCTGTAGGCAAAAAACTCATTTCTGACAAAGTTGCCCAAATGCATCTCAGAAGTGCGCAACTTGTTCCCTGAGTTAGAAAACGTCGAGAAAGGGTCATATCTGCTAACGCTGTGCTTCTACACATGTATTTGCTGAACGGTGAAAGCGCACAGTAATGCACTTTTCTCCCAGCAAATACACTGTTTCTAAGGAAATGGGAACACACTGAGGAGACACTTGTGGGAGCTACTGTGACTAAAACTGAGCTTCTCATACGAACAGGGAAGCAAGAGAAATGCTGATTTCATCAAGCCCAGTTACATACTCAGAATCTGTACTACTGCGCAAATAGGCATGTCTCTTTAGGCAAAAAACTCATTTCTGACAAAGTTGCCCAAATGCATCTCAGAAGTGTGCAACTTGTTCCCTGAGTTAGAAAACGTCAAGAAACGGTCGTTTCTCCTAGCGCTGTGCTTCTACACATGTATTGGCTGAACGGTGAAAGCGCACAGTAATGCACTTTTTTACCAGCAAATACACTGTGTCTAAGGAAATGGGAACACACTGAGGAGACACTTGTGGGAGCTACTGTGACTAAAACTGAGCTTCCCTACGCACAGGGAAGCAAGAGAAATGCTGATTTCATCCAGCCCAGTTACATACTCAGAATCTGTACTACTGCGCAAATAGGCATGTCTCTGTAGGCAAAAAACTCATTTCTGACAAAGTTGTTCAAATGCATCTCAGAAGTGTGCAACGTGTTCCCTGAGTTAGAAAACGTCGAGAAACGGTCGTTTCTGCTAGCACTGTGCTTCTACACATGTATTTGCTGAGCGGTGAAAGCGCACAGTAATGCACTTTCTCCCAGCAAATACGCTGTTTCTAAGGAAATGGGAACACACTGAGGAGACACTTGTGGGAGCTACTGTGACTAAAACTGAGCTTCCCTACGCACAGGGAAGCAAGAGAAATGCTGATTTCATCAAGCCCAGTTACATACTCAGAATCTGTACTACTGCGCAAATAGGCATGTCTCTGTAGGCAAAAAACTCATTTCTGACAAATTTGCCCAAATGCATCTCAGAAGTGTGCAACTTGTTCCCTGAGTTAGAAAACATCGAGAAACGGTCGTTTCTGCTAGCGCTGTGCTTCTACACATGTATTTGCTGAACGGTGAAAGCGCACAGTAATGCACTTTTCTCCTAGCAAATACACTGTTTCTAAGGAAATGGGAACACACTGAGGAGACACTTGTGGGAGCTACTGTGACTAAAACTGAGCTTCCCTACGCACAGGGAAGCAAGAGAAATGCTGATTTCATCAAGCCCAGTTACATACTCAGAATCTGTACTACTGCGCAAATAGGCATGTCTCTGTAGGCAAAAAACTCATTTCTGACAAAGTTGCCCAAATGCATCTCAGAAGTGTGCAACGTGTTCCCTGAGTTAGAAAACGTCGAGAAACGGTCGTTTCTGCTAGCGCTGTGCTTCTACACATGTATTTGCTGAGCGGTGAAAGCGCACAATAATGCACTTTCTCCCAGCAAATACACTGTTTCTAAGGAAATGGGAACACACTGAGGAGACACTTGTGGGAGCTACTGTGACTAAAACTGAGCTTCTCATACGCACAGGGAAGCAAGAGAAATGCTGATTTCATCAAGCCCAGTTACATACTCAGAATCTGTACTACTGCGCAAATAGGCATGTCTCTTTAGGCAAAAAACTCATTTCTGACAAAGTTGCCCAAATGCATCTCAGAAGTGTGCAACTTGTTCCCTGAGTTAGAAAACGTCGAGAAACGGTCATTTCTGCTAGCGCTGTGCTTCTACACATGTATTTGCTGAACGGTGAAAGCGCACAGTAATGCACTTTTCTCCCAGCAAATACACTGTTTCTAAGGAAATGGGAACACACTGAGGAGACACTTGTGGGAGCTACTGTGACTAAAACTGAGCTTCCCTACGCACAGGGAAGCAAGAGAAATGCTGATTTCATCAAGCCCAGTTACATACTCAGACTCTGTACTACTGCGCAAATAGGCATGTCTCTTTAGGCAAAAAACTCATTTCTGACAAAGTTGCCCAAATGCATCTCAGAAGTTTGCAACGTGTTCCCTGAGTTAGAAAACGTCGAGAAACGGTCGTTTCTGCTAGCACTGTGCTTCTACACATGTATTTGCTGAGCGGTGAAAGCGCACAGTAATGCACTTTCTCCCAGCAAATACACTGTTTCTAAGGAAATGGGAACACACTGAGGAGACACTTGTCGGAGCTACTGTGACTAAAACTGAGCTTCCCTACGCACAGGGAAACAAGAGAAATGCTGATTTCATCAAGCCCAGTTACATACTCAGAATCTGTACTACTGCGCAAATAGGCATGTCTCTTTAGGCAAAAAACTCATTTCTGACAAAGTTGCCCAAATGCATCTCAGAAGTGTGCAACTTGTTCCCTGAGTTAGAAAACGTCGAGAAACGTTCGTTTCTGCTAGCGCTGTGCTTCTACACATGTATTTGCTGAACGGTGAAAGCGCACAGTAATGCACTTTTCTCCCAGCAAATACACTGATTCTAAGGAAATGGGAACACACTGAGGGGACACTTGTGGGAGCTACTGTGACTAAAACTGAGCTTCCCTACGCACAGGGAAGCAAGAGAAATGCTGATTTCATCCAGCCCAGTTACATACTCAGAATCTGTACTACTGCGCAAATAGGCATGTCTCTTTAGGCAAAAAACTCATTTCTGACAAAGTTGCCCAAATGCATCTCAGAAGTGTGCAACTTGTTCCCTGAGTTAGAAAACGTCAAGAAACGGTCGTTTCTGCTAGCGCTGTGCTTCTACACATGTATTGGCTGAACGGTGAAAGCGCACAGTAATGCACTTTTTTACCAGCAAATACACTGTGTCTAAGGAAATGGGAACACACTGAGGAGACACTTGTGGGAGCTACTGTGACTAAAACTGAGCTTCCCTACGCACAGGGAAGCAAGAGAAATGCTGATTTCATCAAGCCCAGTTACATACTCAGAATCTGTACTACTGCGCAAATAGGCATGTCTCTTTAGGCAAAAAACTCATTTCTGACAAAGTTGCCCAAATGCATCTCAGAAGTGTGCAACCTGTTCCCTGAGTTAGAAAACGTCGAGAAACGGTCGTTTCTGCTAGCACTGTGCTTCTACACATGTATTTGCTGAGCGGTGAAAGCACACAGTAATGCACTTTCTCCCAGCAAATACACTGTTTCTAAGGAAATGGGAACACACTGAGGAGACACTTGTGGGAGCTACTGTGACTAAAACTGAGCTTCCCTACGCACAGGGAAGCAAGAGAAATGCTGATTTCATCAAGCCCAGTTACATACTCAGAATCTGTACTACTGCGCAAATAGGCATGTCTCTTTAGGCAAAAAACTCATTTCTGACAAAGTTGCCCAAATGCATCTCAGAAGTGTGCAACTTGTTCCCTGAGTTAGAAAACGTCGAGAAACGGTCATTTCTGCTAGCGCTGTGCTTCTACACATGTATTTGCTGAACGGTGAAAGCGCACAGTAATGCACTTTTCTCCCAGCAAATACACTGTTTCTAAGGAAATGGGAACACACTGAGGAGACACTTGTGGGAGCTACTGTGACTAAAACTGAGCTTCCCTACGCACAGGGAAGCAAGAGAAATGCTGATTTCATCAAGCCCAGTTACATACTCAGACTCTGTACTACTGCGCAAATAGGCATGTCTCTTTAGGCAAAAAACTCATTTCTGACAAAGTTGCCCAAATGCATCTCAGAAGTTTGCAACGTGTTCCCTGAGTTAGAAAACGTCGAGAAACGGTCGTTTCTGCTAGCACTGTGCTTCTACACATGTATTTGCTGAGCGGTGAAAGCGCACAGTAATGCACTTTCTCCCAGCAAATACACTGTTTCTAAGGAAATGGGAACACACTGAGGAGACACTTGTCGGAGCTACTGTGACTAAAACTGAGCTTCCCTACGCACAGGGAAACAAGAGAAATGCTGATTTCATCAAGCCCAGTTACATACTCAGAATCTGTACTACTGCGCAAATAGGCATGTCTCTTTAGGCAAAAAACTCATTTCTGACAAAGTTGCCCAAATGCATCTCAGAAGTGTGCAACTTGTTCCCTGAGTTAGAAAACGTCGAGAAACGTTCGTTTCTGCTAGCGCTGTGCTTCTACACATGTATTTGCTGAACGGTGAAAGCGCACAGTAATGCACTTTTCTCCCAGCAAATACACTGATTCTAAGGAAATGGGAACACACTGAGGGGACACTTGTGGGAGCTACTGTGACTAAAACTGAGCTTCCCTACGCACAGGGAAGCAAGAGAAATGCTGATTTCATCCAGCCCAGTTACATACTCAGAATCTGTACTACTGCGCAAATAGGCATGTCTCTTTAGGCAAAAAACTCATTTCTGACAAAGTTGCCCAAATGCATCTCAGAAGTGTGCAACTTGTTCCCTGAGTTAGAAAACGTCAAGAAACGGTCGTTTCTGCTAGCGCTGTGCTTCTACACATGTATTGGCTGAACGGTGAAAGCGCACAGTAATGCACTTTTTTACCAGCAAATACACTGTGTCTAAGGAAATGGGAACACACTGAGGAGACACTTGTGGGAGCTACTGTGACTAAAACTGAGCTTCCCTACGCACAGGGAAGCAAGAGAAATGCTGATTTCATCAAGCCCAGTTACATACTCAGAATCTGTACTACTGCGCAAATAGGCATGTCTCTTTAGGCAAAAAACTCATTTCTGACAAAGTTGCCCAAATGCATCTCAGAAGTGTGCAACGTGTTCCCTGAGTTAGAAAACGTCGAGAAACGGTCGTTTCTGCTAGCACTGTGCTTCTACACATGTATTTGCTGAGCGGTGAAAGCACACAGTAATGCACTTTCTCCCAGCAAATACACTGTTTCTAAGGAAATGGGAACACACTGAGGAGACACTTGTGGGAGCTACTGTGACTAAAACTGAGCTTCCCTACGCACAGGGAAGCAAGAGAAATGCTGATTTCATCAAGCCCAGTTACATACTCAGAATCTGTACTACTGCGCAAATAGGCATGTCTCTTTAGGCAAAAAACTCATTTCTGACAAAGTTGCCCAAATGCATCTCAGAAGTGTGCAACTTGTTCCCTGATTTAGAAAACGTCGAGAAGCGGTCGTTTCAGCTAGTGCTGTGCTTCTACACATGTATTTGCTGAACGGTGAAAGCGCACAGTAATGCACTTTTCTCCCAGCAAATACACTGTTTCTAAGGAAATGGGAACACACTGAGGAGACACTTGTGGGAGCTACTGTGACTAAAACTGAGCTTCTCATACGAACAGGGAAGCAAGAGAAATGCTGATTTCATCAAGCCCAGTTACATACTCAGAATCTGTACTACTGCGCAAATAGGCATGTCTCTTTAGGCAAAAAACTCATTTCTGACAAAGTTGCCCAAATGCATCTCAGAAGTGTGCAACTTGTTCCCTGAGTTAGAAAACGTCAAGAAACGGTCGTTTCTGCTAGCGCTGTGCTTCTACACATGTATTGGCTGAACGGTGAAAGCGCACAGTAATGCACTTTTTTACCAGCAAATACACTGTGTCTAAGGAAATGGGAACACACTGAGGAGACACTTGTGGGAGCTACTGTGACTAAAACTGAGCTTCCCTACGCACAGGGAAACAAGAGAAATGCTGATTTCATCCAGCCCAGTTACATACTCAGAATCTGTACTACTGCGCAAATAGGCATGTCTCTGTAGGCAAAAAACTCATTTCTGACAAAGTTGTTCAAATGCATCTCAGAAGTGTGCAACGTGTTCCCTGAGTTAGAAAACGTCGAGAAACTGTCGTTTCTGCTAGCACTGTGCTTCTACACATGTATTTGCTGAGCGGTGAAAGCGCACAGTAATGCACTTTCTCCCAGCAAATACGCTGTTTCTAAGGAAATGGGAACACACTGAGGAGACACTTGTGGGAGCTACTGTGACTAAAACTGAGCTTCCCTACGCACAGGGAAGCAAGAGAAATGCTGATTTCATCAAGCCCAGTTACATACTCAGAATCTGTACTACTGCGCAAATAGGCATGTCTCTGTAGGCAAAAAACTCATTTCTGACAAATTTGCCCAAATGCATCTCAGAAGTGTGCAACGTGTTCCCTGAGTTAGAAAACGTCGAGAAACGGTCGTTTCTGCTAGCACTGTGCTTCTACACATGTATTTGCTGAGCGGTGAAAGCGCACAGTAATGCACTTTCTCCCAGCAAATACACTGTTTCTAAGGAAATGGGAACACACTGAGGAGACACTTGTGGGAGCTACTGTGACTAAAACTGAGCTTCCCTACGCACAGGGAAGCAAGAGAAATGCTGATTTCATCAAGCCCAGTTACATACTCAGAATCTGTACTACTGCGCAAATAGGCATGTCTCTTTAGGCAAAAAACTCATTTCTGACAAAGTTGCCCAAATGCATCTCAGAAGTGTGCAACTTGTTCCCTGAGTTAGAAAACTTCGAGAAACGGTCATTTCTGCTAGCGCTGTGCTTCTACACATGTATTTGCTGAACGGTGAAAGCGCACAGTAATGCACTTTTCTCCCAGCAAATACACTGTTTCTAAGGAAATGGGAACACACTAAGGAGACACTTGTGGGAGCTACTGTGACTAAAACTGAGCTTCCCTACGCACAGGGAAGCAAGAGAAATGCTGATTTCATCAAGCCCAGTTACATACTCAGAATCTGTACTACTGCGCAAATAGGCATGTCTCTGTAGGCAAAAAACTCATTTCTGACAAAGTTGCCCAAATGCATCTCAGAAGTGTGCAACTTGTTCCCTGAGTTAGAAAACGTCGAGAAACGGTCGTTTCTGCTAGCGCTGTGCTTCTACACATGTATTTGCTGAGCGGTGAAAGCGAACAGTAATGCATTTTTCTCCCAGCAAATACACTGTTTCTAAGGAATTGGGAACACACTGAGGAGACACTTGTGGGAGCTACTGTGACTAAAACTGAGCTTCCCTACGCACAGGGAAGCAAGAGAAATGCTGATTTCATCAAGCCCAGTTACATACTCAGAATCTGTACTACTGCGCAAATAGGCATGTCTCTGTAGGCAAAAAACTCATTTCTGACAAAGTTGCCCAAATGCATCTCAGAAGTGTGCAACTTGTTCCCTGAGTTAGAAAACGTCGAGAAACGTTCGTTTCTGCTAGCGCTGTGCTTCTACACATGTATTTGCTGAACGGTGAAAGCGCACAGTAATGCACTTTTCTCCCAGCAAATACACTGATTCTAAGGAAATGGGAACACACTGAGGGGACACTTGTGGGAGCTACTGTGACTAAAACTGAGCTTCCCTACGCACAGGGAAGCAAGAGAAATGCTGATTTCATCCAGCCCAGTTACATACTCAGAATCTGTACTACTGCGCAAATAGGCATGTCTCTTTAGGCAAAAAACTCATTTCTGACAAAGTTGCCCAAATGCATCTCAGAAGTGTGCAACTTGTTCCCTGAGTTAGAAAACGTCGAGAAACGGTCGTTTCTGCTAGCGCTGTGCTTCTACACATGTATTTGCTGAGCGGTGAAAGCAAACAGTAATGCATTTTTCTCCCAGCAAATACACTGTGTCTAAGGAATTGGGAACACACTGAGGAGACACTTGTGGGAGCTACTGTGACTAAAACTGAGCTTCCCTACGCACAGGGAAGCAAGAGAAATGCTGATTTCATCAAGCCCAGTTACATACTCAGAATCTGTACTACTGCGCAAATAGACATGTCTCTGTAGGCAAAAAACTCATTTCTGACAAAGTTGCCCAAATGCATCTCAGAAGTGCGCAACTTGTTCCCTGAGTTAGAAAACGTCGAGAAAGGGTCATATCTGCTAACGCTGTGCTTCTACACATGTATTTGCTGAACGGTGAAAGCGCACACTAATGCACTTTTCTCCCAGCAAATACACTGTTTCTAAGGAAATGGGAACACACTGAGGAGACACTTGTGGGAGCTACTGTGACTAAAACTGAGCTTCTCATACGAACAGGGAAGCAAGAGAAATGCTGATTTCATCAAGCCCAGTTACATACTCAGAATCTGTACTACTGCGCAAATAGGCATGTCTCTTTAGGCAAAAAACTCATTTCTGACAAAGTTGCCCAAATGAATCTCAGAAGTGTGCAACTTGTTCCCTGAGTTAGAAAACGTCAAGAAACGGTCGTTTCTGCTAGCGCTGTGCTTCTACACATGTATTGGCTGAACGGTGAAAGCGCACAGTAATGCACTTTTTTACCAGCAAATACACTGTGTCTAAGGAAATGGGAACACACTGAGGAGACACTTGTGGGAGCTACTGTGACTAAAACTGAGCTTCCCTACGCCCAGGGAAGCAAGAGAAATGCTGATTTCATCAAGCCCAGTTACATACTCAGAATCTGTACTACTGCGCAAATAGGCATGTCTCTTTAGGCAAAAAACTCATTTCTGACAAAGTTGCCCAAATGCATCTCAGAAGTGTGCAACGTGTTCCCTGAGTTAGAAAACGTCGAGAAACGGTCGTTTCTGCTAGCACTGTGCTTCTACACATGTATTTGCTGAGCGGTGAAAGCGCACAGTAATGCACTTTCTCCCAGCAAATACACTGTTTCTAAGGAAATGGGAACACACTGAGGAGACACTTGTGGGAGCTACTGTGACTAAAACTGAGCTTCCCTACGCACAGGGAAGCAAGAGAAATGCTGATTTCATCAAGCCCAGTTACATACTCAGAATCTGTACTACGGCGCAAATAGGCATGTCTCTGTAGGCAAAAAACTCATTTCTGACAAAGTTGCCCAAATGCATCTCAGAAGTGTGCAACTTGTTCCCTGAGTTAGAAAACGTCGAGAAACGGTCATTTCTGCTAGCGCTGTGCTTCTACACATGTATTTGCTGAACGGTGAAAGCGCACAGTAATGCACTTTTCTCCCAGCAAATACACTGTTTCTAAGGAAATGGGAACACACTGAGGAGACACTTGTGGGAGCTACTGTGAATAAAACTGAGCTTCCCTACGCACAGGGAAGCAAGAGAAATGCTGATTTCATCAAGCCCAATTACATACTCAGAATCTGTACTACTGCGCAAATAGGCATGTCTCTGTAGGCAAAAAACTCATTTCTGACAAAGTTGCCCAAATGCATCTCAGATGTGTGCAACGTGTTCCCTGAGTTAGAAAACGTCGAGAAACGTTCGTTTCTGCTAGCACTGTGCTTCTACACATGTATTTGCTGAGCGGTGAAAGCGCACAGTAATGCACTTTCTCCCAGCAAATACACTGTTTCTAAGGAAATGGGAACACACTGAGGAGACACTTGTGGGAGCTACTGTGACTAAAACTGAGCTTCCCTACGCACAGGGAAGCAAGAGAAATGCTGATTTCATCAAGCCCAGTTACATACTCAGAATCTGTACTACTGCGCAAATAGGCATGTCTCTGTAGGCAAAAAACTCATTTCTGACAAAGTTGCCCAAATGCATCTCAGAAGTGCGCAACTTGTTCCCTGAGTTAGAAAACGTCGAGAAGGGGTCATATCTGCTAACGCTGTGCTTCTACACATGTATTTGCTGAACGGTGAAAGCGCACAGTAATGCACTTTTCTCCCAGCAAATACACTGTTTCTAAGGAAATGGGAACACACTGAGGAGACACTTGTGGGAGCTACTGTGACTAAAACGGAGCTTCCCTACGCACAGGGAAGCAAGAGAAATGCTGATTTCATCAAGCCCAGTTACATACTCAGACTCTGTACTACTGCGCAAATAGGCATGTCTCTTTAGGCAAAAAACTCATTTCTGACAAAGTTGCCCAAATGCATCTCAGAAGTTTGCAACGTGTTCCCTGAGTTAGAAAACGTCGAGAAACGGTCGTTTCTGCTAGCACTGTGCTTCTACACATGTATTTGCTGAGCGGTGAAAGCGCACAGTAATGCACTTTCTCCCAGCAAATACACTGTTTCTAAGGAAATGGGAACACACTGAGGAGACACTTGTCGGAGCTACTGTGACTAAAACTGAGCTTCCCTACGCACAGGGAAACAAGAGAAATGCTGATTTCATCAAGCCCAGTTACATACTCAGAATCTGTACTACTGCGCAAATAGGCATGTCTCTTTAGGCAAAAAACTCATTTCTGACAAAGTTGCCCAAATGCATCTCAGAAGTGTGCAACTTGTTCCCTGAGTTAGAAAACGTCGAGAAACGTTCGTTTCTGCTAGCGCTGTGCTTCTACACATGTATTTGCTGAACGGTGAAAGCGCACAGTAATGCACTTTTCTCCCAGCAAATACACTGTTTCTAAGGAAATGGGAACACACTGAGGGGACACTTGTGGGAGCTACTGTGACTAAAACTGAGCTTCCCTACGCACAGGGAAGCAAGAGAAATGCTGATTTCATCCAGCCCAGTTACATACTCAGAATCTGTACTACTGCGCAAATAGGCATGTCTCTGTAGGCAAAAAACTCATTTCTGACAAAGTTGCCCAAATGCATCTCAGAAGTGTGCAACTTGTTCCCTGAGTTAGAAAACGTCGAGAAACGTTCGTTTCTGCTAGCGCTGTGCTTCTACACATGTATTTGCTGAGCGGTGAAAGCAAACAGTAATGCATTTTTCTCCCAGCAAATACACTGTTTCTAAGGAATTGGGAACACACTGAGGAGACACTTGTGGGAGCTACTGTGACTAAAACTGAGCTTCCCTACGCACAGGGAAGCAAGAGAAATGCTGATTTCATCAAGCCCAGTTACATACTCAGAATCTGTACTACTGCGCAAATAGACATGTCTCTGTAGGCAAAAAACTCATTTCTGACAAAGTTGCCCAAATGCATCTCAGAAGTGCGCAACTTGTTCCCTGAGTTAGAAAACGTCGAGAAAGGGTCATATCTGCTAACGCTGTGCTTCTACACATGTATTTGCTGAACGGTGAAAGCGCACACTAATGCACTTTTCTCCCAGCAAATACACTGTTTCTAAGGAAATGGGAACACACTGAGGAGACACTTGTGGGAGCTACTGTGACTAAAACTGAGCTTCTCATACGAACAGGGAAGCAAGAGAAATGCTGATTTCATCAAGCCCAGTTACATACTCAGAATCTGTACTACTGCGCAAATAGGCATGTCTCTTTAGGCAAAAAACTCATTTCTGACAAAGTTGCCCAAATGCATCTCAGAAGTGTGCAACTTGTTCCCTGAGTTAGAAAACGTCAAGAAACGGTCGTTTCTGCTAGCGCTGTGCTTCTACACATGTATTGGCTGAACGGTGAAAGCGCACAGTAATGCACTTTTTTACCAGCAAATACACTGTGTCTAAGGAAATGGGAACACACTGAGGAGACACTTGTGGGAGCTACTGTGACTAAAACTGAGCTTCCCTACGCCCAGGGAAGCAAGAGAAATGCTGATTTCATCAAGCCCAGTTACATACTCAGAATCTGTACTACTGCGCAAATAGGTATGTCTCTTTAGGCAAAAAACTCATTTCTGACAAAGTTGCCCAAATGCATCTCAGAAGTGTGCAACGTGTTCCCTGAGTTAGAAAACGTCGAGAAACGGTCGTTTCTGCTAGCACTGTGCTTCTACACATGTATTTGCTGAGCGGTGAAAGCGCACAGTAATGCACTTTCTCCCAGCAAATACACTGTTTCTAAGGAAATGGGAACACACTGAGGAGACACTTGTGGGAGCTACTGTGACTAAAACTGAGCTTCCCTACGCACAGGGAAGCAAGAGAAATGCTGATTTCATCAAGCCCAGTTACATACTCAGAATCTGTACTACGGCGCAAATAGGCATGTCTCTGTAGGCAAAAAACTCATTTCTGACAAAGTTGCCCAAATGCATCTCAGAAGTGTGCAACTTGTTCCCTGAGTTAGAAAACGTCGAGAAACGGTCATTTCTGCTAGCGCTGTGCTTCTACACATGTATTTGCTGAACGGTGAAAGCGCACAGTAATGCACTTTTCTCCCAGCAAATACACTGTTTCTAAGGAAATGGGAACACACTGAGGAGACACTTGTGGGAGCTACTGTGACTAAAACTGAGCTTCCCTACGCACAGGGAAGCAAGAGAAATGCTGATTTCATCAAGCCCAGTTACATACTCAGAATCTGTACTACTGCGCAAATAGGCATGTCTCTGTAGGCAAAAAACTCATTTCTGACAAAGTTGCCCAAATGCATCTCAGAAGTGTGCAACGTGTTCCCTGAGTTAGAAAACGTCGAGAAACGTTCGTTTCTGCTAGCACTGTGCTTCTACACATGTATTTGCTGAGCGGTGAAAGCGCACAGTAATGCACTTTCTCCCAGCAAATACACTGTTTCTAAGGAAATGGGAACACACTGAGGAGACACTTGTGGGAGCTACTGTGACTAAAACTGAGCTTCCCTACGCACAGGGAAGCAAGAGAAATGCTGATTTCATCAAGCCCAGTTACATACTCAGACTCTGTACTACTGCGCAAATAGGCATGTCTCTGTAGGCAAAAAACTCATTTCTGACAAAGTTGCCCAAATGCATCTCAGAAGTGTGCAACTTGTTCCCTGAGTTAGAAAACGTCGAGAAACGTTCGTTTCTGCTAGCGCTGTGCTTCTACACATGTATTTGCTGAGCGGTGAAAGCGAACAGTAATGCATTTTTCTCCCAGCAAATACACTGTTTCTAAGGAATTGGGAACACACTGAGGAGACACTTGTGGGAGCTACTGTGACTAAAACTGAGCTTCCCTACGCACAGGGAAGCAAGAGAAATGCTGATTTCATCAAGCCCAGTTACATACTCAGAATCTGTACTACTGGGCAAATAGGCATGTCTCGTTAGGCAAAAAACTCATTTCTGACAAAGTTGCCCAAATGCATCTCAGAAGTGTGCAACTTGTTCCCTGAGTTAGAAAACGTCTAGAAACGTTCGTTTCTGCTAGCGCTGTGCTTCTACACATGTATTTGCTGAACGGTGAAAGCACACAGTAATGCACTTTTCTCCCAGCAAATACACTGTTTCTAAGGAAATGGGAACACACTGAGGAGATACTTGTGGGAGCTAAAGTGAATAAAACTGAGCTTCCATACACACAGGGAAGCAAGAGAAATGCTGATTTCATCAAGCCCAGTTACATACTCAGAATCTGTACTACTGCGAAAATAGGCTTGTCTCCTTAGGCAAAAAATTCATTTCTGACAAAGTTGCCCAAATGCATCTCAGAACTGTGCAACTTGTTCCCTGAGTTAGAAAACGTCGAGAAACGTTCGTTTCTGCTAGCGCTGTGCTTCTACACATGTATTTGCTGAACGGTGAAAGCGCACAGTAATGCACTTTTCTCCCAGCAAATACACTGTTTCTAAGGAAATGGGAACACACTGAGGAGATACTTGTGGGAGCTAAAGTGAATAAAACTGAGCTTCCATACACACAGGGAAGCAAGAGAAATGCTGATTTCATCAAGCCCAGTTACATACTCAGAATCTGTACTACTGCGCAAATAGGCATGTCTCTTTAGGCAAAAAACTCATTTCTGACAAAGTTGCCCAAATGCATCTCAGAAGTGTGCAACTTGTTCCCTGAGTTAGAAAACGACAAGAAACGGTCGTTTCTGCTAGCGCTGTGCTTCGACACATGTATTTGCTGAGCGGTGAAAGCGCACAATAATGCACTTTCTCCCAGCAAATACACTGTTTCTAAGGAAATGGGAACACACTGAGGAGACACTTGTGGGAGCTACTGTGACTAAAACTGAGCTTCTCATACGCACAGGGAAGCAAGAGAAATGCTGATTTCATCAAGCCCAGTTACATACTCAGAATCTGTACTACTGCGCAAATAGGCATGTCTCTTTAGGCAAAAAACTCATTTCTGACAAAGTTGCCCAAATGCATCTCAGAAGTGTGCAACTTGTTCCCTGAGTTAGAAAACGACAAGAAACGGTCGTTTCTGCTAGCGCTGTGCTTCTACACATGTATTGGCTGAACGGTGAAAGCGCACAGTAATGCACTTTTTTACCAGCAAATACACTGTGTCTAAGGAAATGGGAACACACTGAGGAGACACTTGTGGGAGCTACTGTGACTAAAACTGAGCTTCCCTACGCACAGGGAAGCAAGAGAAATGCTGATTTCATCAAGCCCAGTTACATGCTCAGAATCTGTACTACTGCGCAAATAGGCATGTCTCTTTAGGCAAAAAACTCATTTCTGACAAAGTTGCCCAAATGCATCTCAGAAGTGTGCAACGTGTTCCCTGAGTTAGAAAACGTCGAGAAACGGTCGTTTCTGCTAGCACTGTGCTTCTACACATGTATTTGCTGAGCGGTGAAAGCGCACAGTAATGCACTTTCTCCCAGCAAATACACTGTTTCTAAGGAAATGGGAACACACTGAGGAGACACTTGTGGGAGCTACTGTGACTAAAACTGAGCTTCCCTACGCACAGGGAAGCAAGAGAAATGCTGATTTCATCAAGCCCAGTTACATACTCAGAATCTGTACTACTGCGCAAATAGGCATGTCTCTTTAGGCAAAAAACTCATTTCTGACAAAGTTGCCCAAATGCATCTCAGAAGTGTGCAACTTGTTCCCTGAGTTAGAAAACTTCGAGAAACGGTCATTTCTGCTAGCGCTGTGCTTCTACACATGTATTTGCTGAACGGTGAAAGCGCACAGTAATGCACTTTTCTCCCAGCAAATACACTGTTTCTAAGGAAATGGGAACACACTGAGGAGACACTTGTGGGAGCTACTGTGACTAAAACTGAGCTTCCCTACGCACAGGGAAGCAAGAGAAATGCTGATTTCATCAAGCCCAGTTACATACTCAGAATCTGTACTACTGCGCAAATAGGCATGTCTCTGTAGGCAAAAAACTCATTTCTGACAAAGTTGCCCAAATGCATCTCAGAAGTGTGCAACTTGTTCCCTGAGTTAGAAAACGTCGAGAAACGGTCGTTTCTGCTAGCGCTGTGCTTCTACACATGTATTTGCTGAGCGGTGAAAGCGAACAGTAATGCATTTTTCTCCCAGCAAATACACTGTTTCTAAGGAATTGGGAACACACTGAGGAGACACTTGTGGGAGCTACTGTGACTAAAACTGAGCTTCCCTACGCACAGGGAAGCAAGAGAAATGCTGATTTCATCAAGCCCAGTTACATACTCAGAATCTGTACTACTGCGCAAATAGGCATGTCTCTGTAGGCAAAAAACTCATTTCTGACAAAGTTGCCCAAATGCATCTCAGAAGTGTGCAACTTGTTCCCTGAGTTAGAAAACGTCGAGAAACGTTCGTTTCTGCTAGCGCTGTGCTTCTACACATGTATTTGCTGAACGGTGAAAGCGCACAGTAATGCACTTTTCTCCCAGCAAATACACTGATTCTAAGGAAATGGGAACACACTGAGGGGACACTTGTGGGAGCTACTGTGACTAAAACTGAGCTTCCCTACGCACAGGGAAGCAAGAGAAATGCTGATTTCATCCAGCCCAGTTACATACTCAGAATCTGTACTACTGCGCAAATAGGCATGTCTCTGTAGGCAAAAAACTCATTTCTGACAAAGTTGCCCAAATGCATCTCAGAAGTGTGCAACTTGTTCCCTGAGTTAGAAAACGTCGAGAAACGTTCGTTTCTGCTAGCGCTGTGCTTCTACACATGTATTTGCTGAGCGGTGAAAGCAAACAGTAATGCATTTTTCTCCCAGCAAATACACTGTTTCTAAGGAATTGGGAACACACTGAGGAGACACTTGTGGGAGCTACTGTGACTAAAACTGAGCTTCCCTACGCACAGGGAAGCAAGAGAAATGCTGATTTCATCAAGCCCAGTTACATACTCAGAATCTGTACTACTGCGCAAATAGACATGTCTCTGTAGGCAAAAAACTCATTTCTGACAAAGTTGCCCAAATGCATCTCAGAAGTGCGCAACTTGTTCCCTGAGTTAGAAAACGTCGAGAAAGGGTCATATCTGCTAACGCTGTGCTTCTACACATGTATTTGCTGAACGGTGAAAGCGCACACTAATGCACTTTTCTCCCAGCAAATACACTGTTTCTAAGGAAATGGGAACACACTGAGGAGACACTTGTGGGAGCTACTGTGACTAAAACTGAGCTTCTCATACGAACAGGGAAGCAAGAGAAATGCTGATTTCATCAAGCCCAGTTACATACTCAGAATCTGTACTACTGCGCAAATAGGCATGTCTCTTTAGGCAAAAAACTCATTTCTGACAAAGTTGCCCAAATGCATCTCAGAAGTGTGCAACTTGTTCCCTGAGTTAGAAAACGTCAAGAAACGGTCGTTTCTGCTAGCGCTGTGCTTCTACACATGTATTGGCTGAACGGTGAAAGCGCACAGTAATGCACTTTTTTACCAGCAAATACACTGTGTCTAAGGAAATGGGAACACACTGAGGAGACACTTGTGGGAGCTACTGTCACTAAAACTGAGCTTCCCTACGCCCAGGGAAGCAAGAGAAATGCTGATTTCATCAAGGCCAGTTACATACTCAGAATCTGTACTACTGCGCAAATAGGCATGTCTCTTTAGGCAAAAAACTCATTTCTGACAAAGTTGCCCAAATGCATCTCAGAAGTGTGCAACGTGTTCCCTGAGTTAGAAAACGTCGAGAAACGGTCGTTTCTGCTAGCACTGTGCTTCTACACATGTATTTGCTGAGCGGTGAAAGCGCACAGTAATGCACTTTCTCCCAGCAAATACACTGTTTCTAAGGAAATGGGAACACACTGAGGAGACACTTGTGGGAGCTACTGTGACTAAAACTGAGCTTCCCTACGCACAGGGAAGCAAGAGAAATGCTGATTTCATCAAGCCCAGTTACATACTCAGAATCTGTACTACTGCGCAAATAGGCATGTCTCTGTAGGCAAAAAACTCATTTCTGACAAAGTTGCCCAAATGCATCTCAGAAGTGTGCAACTTGTTCCCTGAGTTAGAAAACGTCGAGAAACGGTCATTTCTGCTAGCGCTGTGCTTCTACACATGTATTTGCTGAACGGTGAAAGCGCACAGTAATGCACTTTTCTCCCAGCAAATACACTGTTTCTAAGGAAATGGGAACACACTGAGGAGACACTTGTGGGAGCTACTGTGAATAAAACTGAGCTTCCCTACGCACAGGGAAGCAAGAGAAATGCTGATTTCATCAAGCCCAATTACATACTCAGAATCTGTACTACTGCGCAAATAGGCATGTCTCTGTAGGCAAAAAACTCATTTCTGACAAAGTTGCCCAAATGCATCTCAGAAGTGTGCAACGTGTTCCCTGAGTTAGAAAACGTCGAGAAACGTTCGTTTCTGCTAGCACTGTGCTTCTACACATGTATTTGCTGAGCGGTGAAAGCGCACAGTAATGCACTTTCTCCCAGCAAATACACTGTTTCTAAGGAAATGGGAACACACTGAGGAGACACTTGTGGGAGCTACTGTGACTAAAACTGAGCTTCCCTACGCACAGGGAAGCAAGAGAAATGCTGATTTCATCAAGCCCAGTTACATACTCAGAATCTGTACTACTGCGCAAATAGGCATGTCTCTGTAGGCAAAAAACTCATTTCTGACAAAGTTGCCCAAATGCATCTCAGAAGTGCGCAACTTGTTCCCTGAGTTAGAAAACGTCGAGAAAGGGTCATATCTGCTAACGCTGTGCTTCTACACATGTATTTGCTGAACGGTGAAAGCGCACAGTAATGCACTTTTCTCCCAGCAAATACACTGTTTCTAAGGAAATGGGAACACACTGAGGAGACACTTGTGGGAGCTACTGTGACTAAAACGGAGCTTCCCTACGCACAGGGAAGCAAGAGAAATGCTGATTTCATCAAGCCCAGTTACATACTCAGACTCTGTACTACTGCGCAAATAGGCATGTCTCTTTAGGCAAAAAACTCATTTCTGACAAAGTTGCCCAAATGCATCTCAGAAGTTTGCAACGTGTTCCCTGAGTTAGAAAACGTCGAGAAACGGTCGTTTCTGCTAGCACTGTGCTTCTACACATGTATTTGCTGAGCGGTGAAAGCGCACAGTAATGCACTTTCTCCCAGCAAATACACTGTTTCTAAGGAAATGGGAACACACTGAGGAGACACTTGTCGGAGCTACTGTGACTAAAACTGAGCTTCCCTACGCACAGGGAAACAAGAGAAATGCTGATTTCATCAAGCCCAGTTACATACTCAGAATCTGTACTACTGCGCAAATAGGCATGTCTCTTTAGGCAAAAAACTCATTTCTGACAAAGTTGCCCAAATGCATCTCAGAAGTGTGCAACTTGTTCCCTGAGTTAGAAAACGTCGAGAAACGTTCGTTTCTGCTAGCGCTGTGCTTCTACACATGTATTTGCTGAACGGTGAAAGCGCACAGTAATGCACTTTTCTCCCAGCAAATACACTGTTTCTAAGGAAATGGGAACACACTGAGGGGACACTTGTGGGAGCTACTGTGACTAAAACTGAGCTTCCCTACGCACAGGGAAGCAAGAGAAATGCTGATTTCATCCAGCCCAGTTACATACTCAGAATCTGTACTACTGCGCAAATAGGCATGTCTCTGTAGGCAAAAAACTCATTTCTGACAAAGTTGCCCAAATGCATCTCAGAAGTGTGCAACTTGTTCCCTGAGTTAGAAAACGTCGAGAAACGTTCGTTTCTGCTAGCGCTGTGCTTCTACACATGTATTTGCTGAGCGGTGAAAGCAAACAGTAATGCATTTTTCTCCCAGCGAATACACTGTTTCTAAGGAATTGGGAACACACTGAGGAGACACTTGTGGGAGCTACTGTGACTAAAACTGAGCTTCCCTACGCACAGGGAAGCAAGAGAAATGCTGATTTCATCAAGCCCAGTTACATACTCAGAATCTGTACTACTGCGCAAATAGACATGTCTCTGTAGGCAAAAAACTCATTTCTGACAAAGTTGCCCAAATGCATCTCAGAAGTGCGCAACTTGTTCCCTGAGTTAGAAAACGTCGAGAAACGGTCGTTTCTGCTAGCGCTGTGCTTCTACACATGTATTTGCTTAACGGTGAAAGCGCACAGTAATGCACTTTTCTCCCAGCAAATACACTGTTTCTAAGGAAATGGGAACACACTGAGGAGACACTTGTGGGAGCTACTGTGACTAAAACTGAGCTTCCCTACGCACAGGGAAGCAAGAGAAATGCTGATTTCATCAAGCCCAGTTACATACTCAGACTCTGTACTACTGCGCAAATAGCCATGTCTCTGTAGGCCAAAAACTCATTTCTGACAAAGTTGCCCAAATGCATCTCAGAAGTGTGCAACTTGTTCCCTGAGTTAGAAAACGTCGAGAAACGTTCGTTTCTGCTAGCGCTGTGCTTCTACACATGTATTTGCTGAGCGGTGAAAGCGAACAGTAATGCATTTTTCTCCCAGCAAATACACTGTTTCTAAGGAATTGGGAACACACTGAGGAGACACTTGTGGGAGCTACTGTGACTAAAACTGAGCTTCCCTACGCACAGGGAAGCAAGAGAAATGCTGATTTCATCAAGCCCAGTTACATACTCAGAATCTGTACTACTGGGCAAATAGGCATGTCTCTTTAGGCAAAAAACTCATTTCTGACAAAGTTGCCCAAATGCATCTCAGAAGTGTGCAACTTGTTCCCTGAGTTAGAAAACGTCTAGAAACGTTCGTTTCTGCTAGCGCTGTGCTTCTACACATGTATTTGCTGAACGGTGAAAGCACACAGTAATGCACTTTTCTCCCAGCAAATACACTGTTTCTAAGGAAATGGGAACACACTGAGGAGATACTTGTGGGAGCTAAAGTGAATAAAACTGAGCTTCCATACACACAGGGAAGCAAGAGAAATGCTGATTTCATCAAGCCCAGTTACATACTCAGAATCTGTACTACTGCGAAAATAGGCTTGTCTCCTTAGGCAAAAAATTCATTTCTGACAAAGTTGCCCAAATGCATCTGAGAACTGTGCAACTTGTTCCCTGAGTTAGAAAACGTCGAGAAACGTTCGTTTCTGCTAGCGCTGTGCTTCTACACATGTATTTGCTGAACTTTGAAAGCGCACAGTAATGCACTTTTCTCCCAGCAAATACACTGTTTCTAAGGAAATGGGAACACACTGAGGAGATACTTGTGGGAGCTAAAGTGAATAAAACTGAGCTTCCATACACACAGGGAAGCAAGAGAAATGCTGATTTCATCAAGCCCAGTTACATACTCAGAATCTGTACTACTGCGAAAATAGGCATGTCTCCTTAGGCAAAAAATTCATTTCTGACAAAGTTGCCCAAATGCATCTCAGAAGTGTGCAACTTGTTCCCTGAGTTAGAAAACGTCGAGAAACGGTCGTTTCTGCTAGCGCTGTGCTTCTACACATGTATTTGCTGAACGGTGAAAGCGCACAGTAATGCACTTTTCTCCCAGCAAATACACTGTTTCTAAGGAAATGGGAACACACTGAGGAGACACTTGTGGGAGCAACTGTTACTATAACTGAGCTTCCCTACGCACAGGGAAGCAAGAGAAATGCTGATTTCATCAAGCCCAGTTACATACTCAGAATCTGTACTACTGCGCAAATAGGCATGTCTCTGTAGGCAAAAAACTCATTTCTGACAAAGTTGCCCAAATGCATCTCAGAAGTGTGCCTCTTGTTCCCTGAGTTAGAAAACGTCGAGAAACGTTCGTTTCTGCTAGCGCTGTGCTTCTACACATGTATTTGCTGAACGGTGAAAGCGCACAGTAATGCACTTTTCTCCCAGCAAATACACTGTTTCTAAGGAAATGGGAACACACTGAGGAGACACTTGTGGGAGCTACAGTGACTAAAACTGAGCTTCCCTACGCACAGGGAAGCAAGAGAAATGCTGATTTCATCAAGCCCAGTTACATACTCAGAATCTGTACTACTGCGCAAATAGGCATGTCTCTTTAGGCAAAAAACTCATTTCTGACAAAGTTGCCCAAATGCAACTCAGAAGTGTGCAACTTGTTCCCTGAGTTAGACAATGTCGAGAAACGGTCATTTCTGCTAGCGCTGTGCTTCTACACATGTATTTGCTGAACGGTGAAAGCACACAGTAATGCACTTTTCTCCCAGCAAATACACTGTTTCTAAGGAAATGGGAACACACTGAGGAGACACTTGTGGGAGCTACTGTGACTAAAACTGAGCTTCCCTACGCACAGGGAAGCAAGAGAAATGCTGATTTCATTAAGCCCAGTTACATACTCAGAATCTGTACTACTGCGCAAATAGGCATGTCTCTGTAGGCAAAAACCTCATTTCTGACAAAGTTGCCCAAATGCATCTCAGAAGTGTGCAACTTGTTCCCTGAGTTAGAAAACGTCGAGAAACGTTCGTTTCTGCTAGCGCTGTGCTTCTACACATGTATTTGCTGAACGGTGAAAG
Organism: Acomys minous; assembly: GCF_964271855.1. Taxonomy (NCBI): domain Eukaryota; kingdom Metazoa; phylum Chordata; class Mammalia; order Rodentia; family Muridae; genus Acomys; species Acomys minous. The sequence continues at coordinate 1,612,267 of NW_028182180.1, forward strand.
GGCACAGTAATGCACTTTTCTCCCAGCAAATACACTGTTTCTAAGGAAATGGGAACACACTGAGGAGACACTTGTGGGAGCTACAGTGACTAAAACTGAGCTTCCCTACGCACAGGGAAGCAAGAGAAATGCTGATTTCATCAAGCCCAGTTACATACTCAGAATCTGTACTACTGCGCAAATAGGCATGTCTCTTTAGGCAAAAAACTCATTTCTGACAAAGTTGCCCAAATGCATCTCAGAACTGTGCAACTTGTTCCCTGAGTTAGAAAACGTCGAGAAACGATCGTTTCTGCTAGCGCTGTGCTTCTACACATGTATTTGCTGAACGGTGAAAGCGCACAGTAATGCACTTTTCTCCCAGCAAATACACTGTTTCCAAGGAAATGGGAACACACTGAGGAGACACTTGTGGGAGCTACTGTGACTAAAACTGAGCTTCCCTACGCACAGGGAAGCAAGAGAAATGCTGATTTACTCAAGCCCAGTTAGAAACTCAGAATCTGTACTACTGCGCAAACAGGCATGTCTCTGTAGGCAAAAAACTCATTTCTGACAAAGTTGCCCAAATGCATCTCAGAAGTGTGCAACTTGTTCCCTGAGTTAGAAAACGTCGAGAAACGTTCGTTTCTGCTAGCGCTGTGCTTCTACACATGTATTTGCTGAACGGTGAAAGCGCACAGTAATGCACTTTTCTCCCAGCAAATACATTGTTTCTAAGGAAATGGGAACACACTGAGGAGACACTTGTGGGAGCTACTGTGACTAAAACTGAGCTTCTCTACGCACAGGGAAGCAAGAGAAATGCTGATTTCATCAAGCCCAGTTACATACTCAGAATCTGTACTACTGCGCAAATAGGCATGTCTCTTTAGGCAAAAAACTCATTTCTGACAAAGTTGCCCAAATGCATCTCAGAACTGTGCAACTTGTTCCCTGAGTTAGAAAACGTCGAGAAACGTTCGTTTCTGCTAGCGCTGTGCTTCTACACATGTATTTGCTGAACAGTGAAAGCGCACAGTAATGCACTTTTCTCCCAGCAAATACACTGTTTCTAAGGAACTGGGAACACACTGAGGAGACACTTGTGGGAGCTACTGTGACTAAGACTGAGCTTCCCTACGCACAGGGAAGCAAGAGAAATGCTGATTTCATCAAGCCCAGTTACATACTCAGAATCTGTACTCATGCGCAAATAGGCATATCTCTTTAGGCAAAAAACTCATTTCTGACAAAGTTGCCCAAATGCATCTCAGAAATGTGCAACTTGTTCTCTGAGTTAGAAAACTTCGAGAAACGTTCGTTTCTGCTAGCGCTGTGCTTCTACACATGTATTTTCTGAACGATGAAAGCGCACAGTAATGCACTTTTCTCCCAGCAAATACACTGTTTCTAAGGAAATGGGAACACACTGAGGAGACACTTGTGAGAGCTACAGTGACTAAAACTGAGCTTCCCTACGCACAGGGAAGCAAGAGAAATGCTGATTTCATCAAGCCCAGTTACATACTCAGAATCTGTACTACTGCGCAAATAGGCATGTCTCTGTAGGCAAAAAACTCATTTCTGACAAAGTTGCCCAAATGCATCTCAGAAGTGTGCAACTTGTTCCCTGAGTTAGAAAACGTCGAGAAACGTTCGTTTCTGCTAGCGCTGTGCTTCTACACATGTATTTGCTGAACGGTGAAAGCGCACAGTAATTCACATTTCTCCCAGCAAATACACTGTTTCTAAGGAAATGGGAACACACTGAGGAGACACTTGTGGGAGCTACTGTGACTAAAACTGAGCTTCCCTATGCATAGCGAAGCAAGAGAAATGCTGATTTCATCAAGCCCAGTTACATACTCAGAATCTGTACTACTGCGCAAATAGGCATGTCTCTGTAGGCAAAAAACTCATTTCTGACAAAGTTGCCCAAATGCATCTCAGAAGTGTGCAACTTGTTCCCTGAGTTAGAAAACGTCGAGAAACGGTCGTTTCTGCTAGCGCTGTGCTTCTACACATGTATTTGCTGAACGGTGAAAGCGCACAGTAATGCACTTTTCTCCCAACAAATACACTGTTTCTAATGAAATGGGAACACACTGAGGAGACACTTGTGGGAGCTACTGTGACTAAAACTGAGCTTCCCTACGCACAGGGAAGCAAGAGAAATGCTGATTTCATCAAGCCCAGTTACATACTCACAATCTGTACTACTGCGCAAATAGGCATGTCTCTGTAGGCAAAAAACTCATTTCTGACAAAGTTGCCCAAATGCATCTCAGAAGTGTGCAACTTGTTCCCTGAGTTAGAAAACGTCGAGAAACGGTCTTTTCTGCTAGCGCTGTGCTTCTACACATGTATTTGCTGAACAGTGAAAGCGCACAGTAATGCACTTTTCTCCCAGCAAATACACTGTTTCTAAGGAAATGGGAACACACTGAGGAGACACTTGTGGGAGCTACTGTGACTAAAACTGAGCTTCCCTACGCACGGGGAAGCAAGAGAAATGCTGATTTCATCAAGCCCAGTTGCATACTCAGAATCTGTACTACTGGGCAAATAGGCATGTCTCTTTAGGCAAAAAACTCATTTCTCACAAAGTTGCCCAAATGCATCTCAGAAGTGTGCAACTTGTTCCCTGAGTTAGAAAACGTCTGGAAACGTTCGTTTCTGCTAGCGCTGTGCTTCTACACATGTATTTGCTGAACAGTGAAAGCGCACAGTAATGCACTTTTCTCCCAGCAAATACACTGTTTCTAAGGAAATGGGAACACACTGAGGAGACACTTGTGGGAGCTACAGTGACTAAAACTGAGCTTCCCTACGCACAGGGAAGCAAGAGAAATGCTGATTTCATCCAGCCCAGTTACATACTCAGAATCTGTACTACTGCGCAAATAGGCATGTCTCTGTAGGCAAAAAACTCATTTCTGACAAAGTTGCCCAAATGCATCTCAGAAGTGTGCAACTTGTTCCCTGAGTTAGAAAACGTCGAGAAACGGTCGTTTCTGCTAGCGCTGTGCTTCTACACATGTATTTGCTGACCGGTGAAAGCGCCCAGTGATGCACTTTTCTCCCAGCAAATACACTGTTTCTAAGGAAATGGGAACACACTGAGGAGACACTTGTGGGAGCTACTGTGACTAAAACTGAGCTTCCCTACGCACAGGGAAGCAAGAGAAATGCTGATTTCATCAAGCCCAATTACATACTCAGAATCTGTACTACTGCGCAAATAGGCATGTCTCTTTAGGCAAAAAACTCATTTCTGACAAAGTTGCCCAAATGCATCTCAGAAGTGTGCAACTTGTTCCCTGAGTTAGAAAACGTCGAGAAACGGTCTTTTCTGCTAGCGCTGTGCTTCTACACATGTATTTGCTGAACGGTGAAAGCGCACAGTGATGCACTTTTCTCCCAGCAAATACACTGTTTCTAAGGAAATGGGAACACACTGAGGAGACACTTGTGGGAGCTACTGTGACTAAAACTGAGCTTCCCTATGCACAGGGAAGCAAGAGAAATGCTGATTTCATCAAGCCCAGTTACATACTCAGAATCTGTACTACTGCGCAAATAGGCATGTCTCTGTAGGCAAAAAACTCATTTCTGACAAAGTTGCCCAAATGCATCTCAGAAGTGTGCAACTTGTTCCCTGAGTTAGAAAACGTCGAGAAACGGTCTTTTCTGCTAGCGCTGTACTTCTACACATGTATTTGCTGAACGTTGAAAGCGCAGAGTGATGCACTTTTCTCCCATCAAATACACTGTTTCTAAGGAAATGGGAACACACTGAGGAGACACTTGTGGGAGCTACTGTGACTAAAACTGAGCTTCCCTACGCACAGGGAAGCAAGAGAAATGCTGATTTCATCAAGCCCAGTTACATACTCAGAATCTATACTACTGCGCAAATAGGCATGTCTCTGTAGGCAAAAAACTCATTTCTGACAAAGTTGCCCAAATGCATCTCAGAAGTGTGCAACTTGTTCCCTGAGTTAGAAATCGTCGAGAAACGGTCTTTTCTGCTAGCGCTGTGCTTCTGCACATGTATTTGCTGAACAGTGAAAGCGCACAGTAATGCACTTTTCTCCCAGCAAATACACTGTTTCTAAGGAAATGGGAACACACTGAGGAGACACTTGTGGGAGCTACAGTGACTAAAACTGAGCTTCCCTACGAACAGGGAAGCAAGAGAAATGCTGATTTCATCAAGCCCAGTTACATACTCAGAATCTGTACTACTGCGCAAATAGGCATGTCTCTGTAGGCAAAAAACTCATTTCTGACAAAGTTGCCCAAATGCATCTCAGAAGTGTGCAACTTGTTCCCTGAGTTAGAAAACGTCGAGAAACGTTCGTTTCTGCTAGCGCTGTGCTTCTACACATGTATTTGCTGAACAGTGAAAGCGCACAGTAATTCACTTTTCTCCCAGCAAATACACTGTTACTAAGGAAATGGGAACACACTGAGGAGACACTTGTGGGAGCTACTGTGACTAAAACTGAGCTTCCCTATGCACAGCGAAGCAAGAGAAATGCTGATTTCATCAAGCCCAGTTACATACTCAGAATCTGTACTACTGCGCAAATAGGCATGTCTCTGTAGGCAAAAAACTCATTTCTGACAAAGTTGCCCAAATGCATCTCAGAAGTGTGCAACTTGTTCCCTGAGTTAGAAAACGTCGAGAAACGGTCGTTTCTGCTAGCGCTGTGCTTCTACACATGTATTTGCTGAACGGTGAAAGCGCACAGTGATGCACTTTTCTCCCATCAAATACACTGTTTCTAAGGAAATGGGAACACACTGAGGAGACACTTGTGGGAGCTACTGTGACTAAAACTGAGCTTCCCTACGCACAGGGAAGCAAGAGAAATGCTGATTTCATCAAGCCCAATTACATACTCAGAATCTGTACTACTGCGCAAATAGGCATGTCTCTTTAGGCAAAAAACTCATTTCTGACAAAGTTGCCCAAATGCATCTCAGAAGTGTGCAACTTGTTCCCTGAGTTAGAAAACGTCGAGAAACGGTCTTTTCTGCTAGCGCTGTGCTTCTACACATGTATTTGCTGAACGGTGAAAGCGCACAGTGATGCACTTTTCTCCCAGCAAATACACTGTTTCTAAGGAAATGGGAACACACTGAGGAGACACTTGTGGGAGCTACTGTGACTAAAACTGAGCTTCCCTATGCACAGGGAAGCAAGAGAAATGCTGATTTCATCAAGCCCAGTTACATACTCAGAATCTGTACTACTGCGCAAATAGGCATGTCTCTGTAGGCAAAAAACTCATTTCTGACAAAGTTGCCCAAATGCATCTCAGAAGTGTGGAACTTGTTCCCTGAGTTAGAAAACGTCGAGAAACGGTCTTTTCTGCTAGCGCTGTGCTTCTACACATGTATTTGCTGAACGGTGAAAGCGCAGAGTGATGCACTTTTCTCCCAGCAAATACACTGTTTCTAAGGAAATGGGAACATACTGAGGAGACACTTGTGGGAGCTACTGTGACTAAAACTGAGCTTCCCTACGCACAGGGAAGCAAGAGAAATGCTGATTTCATCAAGCCCAGTTACATACTCAGAATCTGTACTACTGCGCAAATAGGCATGTCTCTGTAGGCAAAAAACTCATTTCTGACAAAGTTGCCCAAATGCATCTCAGAAGTGTGCAACTTGTTCCCTGAGTTAGAAAACGTCGAGAAACGGTCGTTTCTGCTAGCGCTGTGCTTCTACACATGTATTTGCTGAACGGTGAAAGCGCACAGTGATGCACTTTTCTCCCATCATATACACTGTTTCTAAGGAAATGGGAACACACTGAGGAGACACTTGTGGGAGCTACTGTGACTAAAACTGAGCTTCCCTACGCACAGGGAAGCAAGAGAAATGCTGATTTCCTCAAGCCCAGTACCATACTCAGAATCTGTACTACTGCGCAAATAGGCATGTCTCTGTAGGCAAAAAACTCATTTCTGACAAAGTTGCCCAAATGCATCTCAGAAGTATGCAACTTGTTCCCTGAGTAAGAAAACGTCGAGAAACGTTCGTTTCTGCTAGCGCTGTGCTTCTGCACATGTATTTGCTGAACGGTGAAAGCGCACAGTAATGCACTTTTCTCCCAGCAAATACACTGTTTCTAAGGAAATGGGAACACACTGAGGAGACACTTGTGGGAGCTACAGTGACTAAAACTGAGCTTCCCTACGAACAGGGAAGCAAGAGAAATGCTGATTTCATCAAGCCCAGTTACATACTCAGAATCTGTACTACTGCGCAAATAGGCATGTCTCTGTAGGCAAAAAACTCATTTCTGACAAAGTTGCCCAAATGCATCTCAGAAGTGTGCAACTTGTTCCCTGAGTTAGAAAACGTCGAGAAACGTTCGTTTCTGCTAGCGCTGTGCTTCTACACATGTATTTGCTGAACGGTGAAAGCGCACAGTAATTCACTTTTCTCCCAGCAAATACACTGTTTCTAAGGAAATGGGAACACACTGAGGAGACACTTGTGGGAGCTACTGTGACTAAAACTGAGCTTCCCTATGCACAGCGAAGCAAGAGAAATGCTGATTTCATCAAGCCCAGTTACATACTCAGAATCTGTACTACTGCGCAAATAGGCATGTCTCTGTAGGCAAAAAACTCATTTCTGACAAAGTTGCCCAAATGCATCTCAGAAGTGTGCAACTTGTTCCCTGAGTTAGAAAACGTCGAGAAACGGTCGTTTCTGCTAGCGCTGTGCTTCTACACATGTATTTGCTGAACGGTGAAAGCGCACAGTGATGCACTTTTCTCCCATCAAATACACTGTTTCTAAGGAAATGGGAACACACTGAGGAGACACTTGTGGGAGCTACTGTGACTAAAACTGAGCTTCCCTACGCACAGGGAAGCAAGAGAAATGCTGATTTCATCAAGCCCAATTACATACTCAGAATCTGTACTACTGCGCAAATAGGCATGTCTCTTTAGGCAAAAAACTCATTTCTGACAAAGTTGCCCAAATGCATCTCAGAAGTGTGCAACTTGTTCCCTGAGTTAGAAAACGTCGAGAAACGGTCTTTTCTGCTAGCGCTGTGCTTCTACACATGTATTTGCTGAACGGTGAAAGCGCACAGTGATGCACTTTTCTCCCAGCAAATACACTGTTTCTAAGGAAATGGGAACACACTGAGGAGACACTTGTGGGAGCTACTGTGACTAAAACTGAGCTTCCCTATGCACAGGGAAGCAAGAGAAATGCTGATTTCATCTAGCCCAGTTACATACTCAGAATCTGTACTACTGCGCAAATAGGCATGTCTTTGTAGGCAAAAAACTCATTTCTGACAAAGTTGCCCAAATGCATCTCAAAAGTGTGCAACTTATTCCCTGACTTAGAAAACGTCGAGAAACGGTCGTTTTTGCTAGCGCTGTGCTTCTACACATTTATTTGCTGAACGGTGAAAGGGCACAGTAATGCACTTTTCTCCCAGCAAATACACTGTTACTAAGGAACTGGGAACACACTGAGGAGACACTTGTAGGAGCTACTGTGACTAAAACTGAGCTTCCCTACGCACAGGGAAGCAAGAGAAATGCTGATTTCATCAAGCCCAGTTACATATTCAGAATCTGTACTACTGCGCATATAGGCATGTCTCTTAAGGCAAAAAACTCATTTCTGACAAAGTTGCCCAAATGCATCTCAGAAGTGTGCAACTTGTTCCCTGAGTTAGAAAACGTCGAGAAACGTTCGTTTCTGCTAGCGCTGTGCTTCTACACATGTATTTGCTGAACGGTGAAAGCGCACAGTAATGCACTTTTCTCCCAGCAAATACACTGTTTCTAAGGAACTGGGAACACACTGAGGAGACACTTGTGGGAGCTACTGTGACTAAAACTGAGCTTCCCTACGCACAGGGAAGCAAGAGAAATGCTGATTTACTCAAGCCCAGTACCATACTCAGAATCTGTACTACTGCGCAAATAGGCATGTCTCTGTAGGCAAAAAACTCATTTCTGACAAAGTTGCCCAAATGCATCTCAGAGGTGTGCAACTTGTTCCCTGAGTTAGAAAACGTTGAGAAACGGTCTTTTCTGCTAGCGCTGTGCTTCTACACATGTATTTGCTGAACGGTGAAAGCACACAGTGATGCACTTTTCTCCCATCAAATACACTGTTTCTAAGGAAATGGGAACACACTGAGGAGACACTTGTGGGAGCTACTGTGACTAAAACTGAGCTTCCCTACGCACAGGGAAGCAAGAGAAATGCTGATTTCATCCAGCACAGTTACATACTCAGAATCTGTACTACTGCGCAAATAGGCATGTCCCTTTAGGCAAAAAACTCATTTCTGAGAAAGTTGCCCAAATGCATCTCAGAAGTGTGCCACTTGATCCCTGATTTAGAAAACGTCGAGAAACGGTCTTTTCTGCTAGTGCTGTGCTTCTACCTATGTATTTGCTGAACAGTGAAAGCACACAGTAATGCACTTTTCTCCCAGCAAATACACTGTTTCTAAGGAAATGGGAACACACTGAGGAGACACTTGTGGGAGCTACTGTGACTAAAACTGAGCTTCCCTACGCACAGGGAAGCAAGAGAAATGCTGATTTCATCAAGCCCAGTTACATATTCAGAATCTGTACTACTGCGCATATAGGCGTGTCTCTTAAGGCAAAAAACTCATTTCTGACAAAGTTGCCCAAATGCATCTCAGAAGTGTGCAACGTGTTCCCTGAGTTAGAAAACGTCGAGAAACATTCGTTTCTGCTAGCGCTGTGCTTCTACATATGTATTTGCTGAACGGTGAAAGCGCACAGTAATGCACTTTTCTCCTAGCAAATACACTGTTTCTAAGGAAATGGGAACACACAGAGGAGACACTTTTGGAAGCTACTGTGACTAAAACTGAGCTTCCATATGCACAGGGAAGCAAGAGAAATGCTGATTTCATCAAGCCCAGTTACATACTCAGAATCTGTACTACTGCGCAAATAGGCATGTCTCTGTAGGCAAAAAACTCATTTCTGACAAAGTTGCCCAAATGCATCTCAGAAGTGTGCAACTTGTTCCCTGAGTTAGAAAACGTCGAGAAACGGTCTTTTCTGCTAGCGCTGTGCTTCTACACATGTATTTGCTGAACGGTGAAAGCGCACAGTGATGCACTTTTCTCCCATCAAATACACTGTTTCTAAGGAAATGGGAACACACTGAGGAGACACTTGTGGGAGCTACTGTGACTAAAACTGAGCTTCCCTACGCACAGGGAAGCAAGAGAAATGCTGATTTCATCAAGCCCAATTACATACTCAGAATCTGTAATACTGCGCAAATAGGCATGTCTCTTTAGGCAAAAAACTCATTTCTGACAAAGTTGCCCAAATGCATCTCAGAAGTGTGCAACTTGTTCCCTGAGTTAGAAAACGTCGAGAAACGGTCTTTTCTGCTAGCGCTGTGCTTCTACACATGTATTTGCTGAACGGTGAAAGCGCACAGTGATGCACTTTTCTCCCATCAAATACACTGTTTCTAAGGAAATGGGCACACACTGAGGAGACACTTGTGGGAGCTACTGTGACTAAAACTGAGCTTCCCTACGCACAGGGAAGCAAGAGAAATGCTGATTTCATCAAGCCCAGTTACATACTCAGAATCTGTACTACTGTGCAAATAGGCATGTCACTTTAGGCAAAAAACTCATTTCTGACAAAGTTGCACAAATGCATCTCAGAAGTGTGCAACTTGTTCCCTGAGTTAGAAAACGTCAAGAAACGTTCGTTTCTGCTAGCGCTGTGCTTCTACACATGTATTTGCTGAACGGTGAAAGCACACAGTAATGCACTTTTCTCCCAGCAAATACACTGTTTCTAAGGAAATGGGAACACACTGAGGAGACACTTGTGGGAGCTACTGTGACTAAAACTGAGCTTCCCTATGCACAGGGAAGCAAGAGAAATGCTGATTTCATCAAGCCCAGTTACATACTCAGAATCTGTACTACTGCGCAAATAGGCATGTCTCTGTAGGCAAAAAACTCATTTCTGACAATGTTGCCCAAATGCATCTCAGAAATGTGCAACTTGTTCCCTGAGTTAGAAAACGTCGAGAAACGGTCATTTCTGCTAGCGCTGTGCTTCTACACATGTATTTGCTGAACGGTGAAAGCGCACAGTGATGCACTTTTCTCCCATCAAATACACTGTTTCTAAGGAAATGGGAACACACTGAGGAGACACTTGTGGGAGCTACTGTGACTAAAACTGAGCTTCCCTATGCACAGGGAAGCAAGAGAAATGCTGATTTCATCAAGCCCAGTTACATAATCAGAATCTGTACTACTGCGCAAATAGACATGTCTCCTTAGGCAAAAAACTCATTTCTGACAAAGTTACCCAAATGCATCTCTGAACGGTGCAACTTGTTCCCTGAGATAGAAAACGTTGAGAAACTGTCTTTTCTGCTAGTGCTGTGTTTCTACACATGTATTTGCTGAACGGTGAAAGCGCACAGTGATGCACTTTCCTCCCAGCAAATACACTGTTTCTAAGGAAATGGGAACACACTGAGGAGACACTTGTGGGAGCTACTGTGACTAAAACTGAGCTTCCCTACGCACAGGGAAGCAAGAGAAATGCTGATTTCATCGAGCCCAGTTACATACTCAGAATCTGTACTACTGCGCAAATAGGCATGTCTCTTAAGGCAAAAAACTCATTTCTGACAAAGTTGCCCAAATGCATCTCAAAAGTGTGCAACTTGTTCCCTGACTTAGAAAACGTCGAGAAACGGTCGTTTCTGCTAGCGCTGTGCTTCTACACATTTATTTGCTGAACGGTGAAAGGGCACAGTAATGCACGTTTCTCCCAGCAAATACACTGTTTCTAAGGAACTGGGAACACACTGAGGAGACACTTGTGGGAGCTACTGTGACTAAAACTGAGCTTCCCTACGCACAGGGAAGCAAGAGAAATGCTGATTTCATCAAGCCCAGTTACATATTCAGAATCTGTACTACTGCGCATATAGGCATGTCTCTTAAGGCAAAAAACTCATTTCTGACAAAGTTGCCCAAATGCATCTCAGAAGTGTGCAACTTGTTCCCTGACTTAGAAAACGTTGAGAAACGTTCGTTTCTGTTAGCGCTGTGCTTCTACACATGTATTTGCTGAACGGTGAAAGCGCACAGTAATGCACTTTTCTCCCAGCAAATACACTGTTTCTAAGGAACGGGGAACACACTGAGGAGACACTTGTGGGAGCAACTGTGACTAAAACTGAGCTTCCCTACGCACAGGGAAGCAAGAGAAATGCTGATTTCCTCAAACCCAGTACCATACTCAGAATCTGTACTACTGCGCAAAATGGCATGTCTCTGTAGGCAAAAAACTCATTTCTGACAAAGTTGCCCAAATGCATCTCAGAAGTATGCAACTTGTTCCCTGAGTAAGAAAACGTCGAGAAACGTTCGTTTCTGCTAGCGCTGTGCTTCTACACATGTATTTGCTGAACGGTGAAAGCGCACAGTAATGCACTTTTCTCCCAGCAAATACACTGTTTCTAAGGAAATGGGAACACACTGAGGAGACACTTGTGGGAGCTTCTGTGACTAAAACTGAGCTTCCCTATGCACAGGGAAGCAAGAGAAATGCTGATTTCATCAAGCCCAGTTACATACTCAGAATCTGTACTACTGCGCAAATAGGCATGTCTCTGTAGGCAAAAAACTCATTTCTGACAAAGTTGCCCAAATGCATCTCAGAAGTGTGCAACTTGTTCCCTGAGTTAGAAAACGTCGAGAAACGGTCTTTTCTGCTAGCGCTGTGCTTCTACACATGTATTTGCTGAACGGTGAAATCGCACAGTGATGCACTTTTGTCCCATCAAATACACTGTTTCTAAGGAAATGGGAACACACTGAGGAGACACTTGTGGGAGCTACTGTGACTAAAACTGAGCTTCCCTACGCACAGGGAAGCAAGAGAAATGCTGATTTCATCAAGCCCAGTTACATACTCAGAATATGTACTACTGCGCAAATAGGCATGTCTCTTTAGGCAAAAAACTCATTTCTGACAAAGTTGCCCAAATGCATCTCAGAAGTGTGCCACTTGTTCCCTGAGTTAGAGAACGTCGAGAAACGTTCGTTTCTGCTAGCGCTGTGCTTCTACACATGTAGTTGCTGAACGGTGAAAGCACACAGTAATGCACTTTTGTCCCAGTAAATACACTGTTTCTAAGGAAATGGGAACACACTGAGGAGACACTTGTGGGAGCTACTGTGACTAAAACTGAGCTTCCCTTCGCACAGGGAAGCAAGAGAAATGCTGATTTCATCAAGCCCAGTTACATAATCAGAATCTGTACTACTGCGCAAATAGGCATGTCTCTTTAGGCAAAAAACTCATTTCTGACAAAGTTGCCCAAATTCATCTCTGAACGGTGCAACTTGTTCCCTGAGTTAGAAAACGTTGAGAAACTGTCTTTTCTGCTAGCGCTGTGTTTCTACACATGTATTTGCTGAACGGTGAAAGCGCACAGTGATGCACTTTTCTCCCAGCAAATACACTGTTTCTAAGGAAATGGGAACACACTGAGGAGACCCTTGTGGGAGCTACTGTGACTAAAACTGAGCTTCCCTATGCACAGGGAAGCAAGAGAAATGCTGATTTCATCAAGCCCAGTTACATACTCAGAATCTGTACTACTGCGCAAATAGGCATGTCTCTTAAGGCAAAAAACTCATTTCTGACAAAGTTGCCCAAATGCATCTCAAAAGTGTGCAACTTGTTCCCTGACTTAGAAAACGTCGAGAAACGGTCGTTTCTGCTAGCGCTGTGCTTCTACACATTTATGTGCTGAACGGTTAAAGGGCACAGTAATGCACTTTTCTCCCAGCAAATACACTGTTTCTAAGGAACTGGGTACACACTGAGGAGACACTTGTGGGAGCTACTGTGACTAAAACTGAGCTTCCCTACACACAGGGAAGCAAGAGAAATGCTGATTTCATCAAGCCCAGTTACATATTCAGAATCTGTACTACTGCGCATATAGGCATGTCTCTGTAGGCAAAAAACTCATTTCTGACAAAGTTGCCCAAATGCATCTCAGAAGTATGCAACTTGTTCCCTGAGTAAGAAAACGTCGAGAAACGTTCGTTTCTGCTAGCGCTGTGCTTCTACACATGTATTTGCTGAACGGTGAAAGCGCACAGCAATGCACTTTTCTCCCAGCAAATACACTGTTTCTAAGGAAATGGGAACACACTGAGGAGACACTTGTGGGAGCTTCTGTGACTAAAACTGAGCTTCCCTATGCACAGGGAAGCAAGAGAAATGCTGATTTCATCAAGCCCAGTTACATACTCAGAATCTGTACTACTGCGCAAATAGGCATGTCTCTGTAGGCAAAAAACTCATTTCTGACAAAGTTGCCCAAATGCATCTCAGAAGTGTGCAACTTGTTCCCTGAGTTAGAAAACGTCGAGAAACGGTCTTTTCTGCTAGCGCTGTGCTTCTACACATGTATTTGCTGAACGGTGAAAGCGCACAGTGATGCACTTTTGTCCCATCAAATACACTGTTTCTAAGGAAATGGGAACACACTGAGGAGACACTTGTGGGAGCTACTGTGACTAAAACTGAGCTTCCCTACGCACAGGGAAGCAAGAGAAATGCTGATTTCATCAAGCTCAGTTACATACTCAGAATATGTACTACTGCGCAAATAGGCATGTCTCTTTAGGCAAAAAACTCATTTCTGACAAAGTTGCCCAAATGCATCTCAGAAGTGTGCCACTTGTTCCCTGAGTTAGAGAACGTCGAGAAACGTTCGTTTCTGCTAGCGCTGTGCTTCTACACATGTAGTTGCTGAACGGTGAAAGCGCACAGTAATGCACTTTTGTCCCAGTAAATACAATGTTTCTAAGGAAATGGGAACACACTGAGGAGACACTTGTGGGAGCTACTGTGACTAAAACTGAGCTTCCCTACGCACAGGGAAGCAAGAGAAATGCTGATTTCATCAAGCCCAGTTACATAATCAGAATCTGTACTACTGCGCAAATAGGCATGTCTCTTTAGGCAAAAAACTCATTTCTGACAAAGTTGCCCAAATTCATCTCTGAACGGTGCAACATGTTCCCTGAGTTAGAAAACGTTGAGAAACTGTCTTTTCTGCTAGCGCTGTGTTTCTACACATGTATTTGCTGAACGGTGAAAGCGCACAGTGATGCACTTTTCTCCCAGCAAATACACTGTTTCTAAGGAAATGGGAACACACTGAGGAGACACTTGTGGGAGCTACTGTGACTAAAACTGAGCTTCCCTACGCACAGGGAAGCAAGAGAAATGCTGATTTCATCAAGCCCAGTTACATACTCAGAATCTGTACTACTGCGCAAATAGGCATGTCTCTTAAGGCAAAAAACTCATTTCTGACAAAGTTGCCCAAATGCATCTCAAAAGTGTGCAACTTGTTCCCTGACTTAGAAAACGTCGAGAAACGGTCGTTTCTGCTAGCGCTGTGCTTCTACACATTTATGTGCTGAACGGTTAAAGGGCACAGTAATGCACTTTTCTCCCAGCAAATACACTGTTTCTAAGGAACTGGGTACACACTGAGGAGACACTTGTGGGAGCTACTGTGACTAAAACTGAGCTTCCCTACACACAGGGAAGCAAGAGAAATGCTGATTTCATCAAGCCCAGTTACATATTCAGAATCTGTACTACTGCGCATATAGGCATGTCTCTTAAGGCAAAAAACTCATTTCTGACAAAGTTGCCCAAATGCATCTCAGAAGTGTGCAACTTGTTCCCTGAGTTAGAAAACGTCGAGAAACGTTCGTTTCTGCTAGCGCTGTGCTTCTACACATGTATTTGCTGAACGGTGAAAGCGCACAGTAATGCACTTTTCTTCCAGCAAATACACTGTTTCTAAGGAACTGGGAACACATTGAGGAGACACTTGTGGGAGCTACTGTGACTAAAACTGAGCTTCCCTACGCACAGGGAAGCAAGAGAAATGCTGATTTACTCAAGCACAGTACCATACTCAGAATCTGTACTACTGCGCAAATAGGCATGTCTCTGTAGGCAAAAAACTCATTTCTGACAAAGTTGCCCAAATGCATCTCAGAAGTGTGCAACTTGTTCCCTGAGTTAGAAAACGTCGAGAAACGTTCGTTTCTGCTAGCGCTGTGCTTCTACACATGTATTTGCTGAACGGTGAAAGCGCACAGTAATGCACTTTTCTCCCAGCAAATACACTGTTTCTAAGGAAATGGGAACACACTGAGGAGACACTTGTGGGAGCTACTGTGACTAAAACTGAGCTTCCCTATGCACAGGGAAGCAAGAGGAATGCTGATTTCATCAAGCCCAGTTACATACTCAGAATCTGTACTACTGCGCAAATAGGCATGTCTCTGTAGGCAAAAAACTCATTTCTGACAAAGTTGCCCAAATGCATCTCAGAAGTGTGCAACTTGTTCCCTGAGTTAGAAAACGTCGAGAAACGGTCTTTTCGCTAGCGCTGTGCTTCTACACATGTATTTGCTGAACGGTGAAAGCGCACAGTGATGCACTTTTCTCCCATCAAATACACTGTTTGTAAGGAAATGGGCACACACTGAGGAGACACTTGTGGGAGCTACTGTGACTAAAACTGAGCTTCCCTACGCACAGGGAAGCAAGAGAAATGCTGATTTCATCAAGCCCAGTTACATACTCAGAATCTGTACTACTGCGCAAATAGGCATGTCTCTTTAGGCAAAAAACTCATTTCTGACAAAGTTGCCCAAATTCATCTCTGAACGGTGCAACTTGTTCCCTGAGTTAGAAAACGTTGAGAAACTGTCTTTTCTGCTAGCGCTGTGTTTCTACACATGTATTTGCTGAACGGTGAAAGCGCACAGTGATGCACTTTTCTCCCAGCAAATACACTGTTTCTAAGGAAATGGGAACACACTGAGGAGACACTTGTGGGAGCTACTGTGACTAAAACTGAGCTTCCCTACGCACAGGGAAGCAAGAGAAATGCTGATTTCATCAAGCCCAGTTACATACTCAGAATCTGTACTACTGCGCAAATAGGCATGTCTCTTAAGGCAAAAAACTCATTTCTGACAAAGTTGCCCAAATGCATCTCAAAAGTGTGCAACTTGTTCCCTGACTTAGAAAACGTCGAGAAACGGTCGTTTCTGCTAGCGCTGTGCTTCTACACATTTATGTGCTGAACGGTTAAAGGGCACAGTAATGCACTTTTCTCCCAGCAAATACACTGTTTCTAAGGAACTGGGTACACACTGAGGAGACACTTGTGGGAGCTACTGTGACTAAAACTGAGCTTCCCTACGCACAGGGAAGCAAGAGAAATGCTGATTTCATCAAGCCCAGTTACATACTCAGAATCTGTACTACTGCGCAAATAGGCATGTCACTTTAGGCAAAAAACTCATTTCTGACAAAGTTGCCCAATTGCATCTCAGAAGTGTGCAACTTGTTCCCTGAGTTAGAAAACGTCGAGAAACGTTCGTTTCTGCTAGCGCTGTGCTTCTACACATGTATTTGCTGAACGGTGAAAGCACACAGTAATGCACTTTTCTCCCAGCAAATACACTGTTTCTAAGGAAATGGGAACACACTGAGGAGACACTTGTGGGAGCTACTGTGACTAAAACTGAGCTTCCCTATGCACAGGGAAGCAAGAGAAATGCTGATTTCATCAAGCCCAGTTACATACTCAGAATCTGTACTACTGCGCAAATAGGCATGTCTCTGTAGGCAAAAAACTCATTTCTGACAAAGTTGCCCAAATGCATCTCAGAAATGTGCAACTTGTTCCCTGAGTTAGAAAACGTCGAGAAACGGTCCTTTCTGCTAGCTCTGTGCTTCTACACATGTATTTGCTGATCGGTGAAAGCGCACAGTGATGCACTTTTCTCCCATCAAATACACTGTTTCTAAGGAAATGGGAACACACTGAGGAGACACTTGTGGGAGCTACTGTGACTAAAACTGAGCTTCCCTATGCACAGGGAAGCAAGAGAAATGCTGATTTCATCAAGCCCAGTTACATACTCAGAATCTGTACTACTGCGCAAATAGGCATGTCTCTTTAGGCAAAAAACTCATTTCTGACAAAGTTGCCCAAATGCATTTCAGAAGTGTGCAACTTGTTCCCTGAGTTAGAAAACGTCGAGAAACGTTCGTTTCTGCTAGCGCTGTGCTTCTACACATGTATTTGCTGAACGGTGAAAGCGCACAGTAATGCACTTTTCTCCCAGCAAATACACTGTTTCTAAGGAAATGGGAACACACTGAGGAGACACTTGTGGGAGCTACTGTGACTAAAACTGAGCTTCCCTACGCACAGGGAAGCAAGAGAAATGCTGATTTCATCAAGCCCAGTTACATAATCAGAATCTGTACTACTGCGCAAATAGGCATGTCTCCTTAGGCAAAAAACTCATTTCTGACAAAGTTACCCAAATGCATCTCTGAACGGTGCAACTTGTTCCCTGAGTTAGAAAACGTTGAGAAACTGTCTTTTCTGCTAGTGCTGTGTTTCTACACATGTATTTGCTGAACGGTGAAAGCGCACAGTGATGCACTTTCCTCCCAGCAAATACACTGTTTCTAAGGAAATGGGAACACACTGAGGAGACACTTGTGGGAGCTACTGTGACTAAAACTGAGATTCCCTACGCACAGGGAAGCAAGAGAAATGCTGATTTCATCAAGCCCAGTTACATACTCAGAATCTGTACTACTACGCAAATAGGCATGTCTCTTAAGGCAAAAAACTCATTTCTGACAAAGTTGCCCAAATGCATCTCAGAAGTGTGCAACTTGTTCCCTGACTTAGAAAACGTCGAGAAACGGTCGTTTCTGCTAGCGCTGTGCTTCTACACATGTATTTGCTGAACGGTGAAAGCGCACACTAATGAAATTTTCTCCCAGCAAATACACTGTTTCTAAGGAACTGGGAACACACTGAGGAGACACTTGTGGGAGCTACTGTGACTAAAACTGAGCTTCCCTACGCACAGGGAAGCAAGAGAAATGCTGATTTCCTCAAGCCCAGTACCATACTCAGAATCTGTACTACTGCGCAAATAGGCATGTAGGCAAAAAACTCATTTCTGACAAAGTTGCCCAAATGCATCTCAGAAGTATGCAACTTGTTCCCTGAGTAAGAAAACGTCGAGAAACGTTCGTTTCTGCTAGCGCTGTGCTTCTATACATGTATTTGCTGAACGGTGAAAGCGCACAGTAATGCACTTTTCTCCCAGCAAATACACTGTTTCTAAGGAAATGGGAACACACTGAGGAGACACTTGTGGGAGGTACTGTGACTAAAACTGAGCTTCCCTACGCACAGGGAAGCAAGAGAAATGCTGATTTCATCAAGCCCAGTTACATACTCAGAATCTGTACTACTGCGCAAATAGGCATGTCTCTTTAGGCAAAAAACTCATTTCTGACAAAGTTGCCCAAATGCATCTCAAAAGTGTGCAACTTGTTCCCTGACTTAGAAAACGTCGAGAAACGGTCGTTTCTGCTAGCGCTGTGCTTCTACACATTTATGTGCTGAACGGTTAAAGGGCACAGTAATGCACTTTTCTCCCAGCAAATACACTGTTTCTAAGGAACTGGGTACACACTGAGGAGACACTTGTGGGAGCTACTGTGACTAAAACTGAGCTTCCCTACGCACAGGGAAGCAAGAGAAATGCTGATTTCATCAAGCCCAGTTACATATTCAGAATCTGTACTACTGCGCAAATAGGCATGTCTCTTTAGGCAAAAAACTCATTTCTGACAAAGTTGCCCAAATGCATCTCAGAAGTGTGCAACTTGTTCCCTGAGTTAGAAAACGTCGAGAAACGTTCGTTTCTGCTAGCGCTGTGCTTCTACACATGTATTTGCTGAACGGTGAAAGCGCACAGTAATGCACTTTTCTCCCAGCAAATACACTGTTTCTAAGGAAATGGGAACACACTGAGGAGACACTTGTGGGAGCTACTGTGACTAAAACTGAGCTTCCCTATGCACAGGGAAGCAAGAGAAATGCTGATTTCATCAAGCCCAGTTACATACTCAGAATCTGTACTACTGCGCAAATAGGCATGTCTCTGTAGGCAAAAAACTCATTTCTGACAAAGTTGCCCAAATGCATCTCTGAACGGTGCAACTTGTTCCCTGAGTTAGAAAACGTTGAGAAACTGTCTTTTCTGCTAGCGCTGTGTTTCTACACATGTATTTGCTGAACGGTGAAAGCGCACAGTGATGCACTTTTCTCCCAGCAAATACACTGTTTCTAAGGAAATGGGAACACACTGAGGAGACACTTGTGGGAGCTACTGTGACTAAAACTGAGCTTCCCTACGCACAGGGAAGCAAGAGAAATGCTGATTTCATCAAGCCCAGTTACATACTCAGAATCTGTACTACTGCGCAAATAGGCATGTCTCTTTAGGCAAAAAACTCATTTCTGACAAAGTTGCCCAAATGCATCTCAGAAGTGTGCAACTTGTTCAGTGAGTTAGAAAACGTCGAGAAACAGTCATATCTGCTAGCGCTGTGCTTCTACACATGTATTTGCTGAACAGTGAAAGCGCACAGTAATGCACTTTTCTCCCAGCAAATACACTGTTTCTAAGGAAATGGGAACACACTGAGGAGACACTTGTGGGAGCTACTGTGACTAAAACTGAGCTTCCCTACGCACAGGGAAGCAAGAGAAATGCTGATTTCATCAAGCCCAGTTACATACTCTTAATCTGTACTACTGCGCAAATAGGCATGTCTCTTTAGGCAAAAAACTCATTTCTGACAAAGTTGCCCAAATGCATCTCAGAAGTGTGCAACTTGTTCCCTGAGTTAGAAAACGTCGAGAAACGGTCGTATCTGCTAGCGTTGTGCTTCTACACATGTATTTGCTGAACGGTGAAAGAGCACAGTAATGCACTTTTCTCCCAGCAAATACACTGTTTCTAAGGAAATGGGAAAACACTGAGGAGACACTTGTGGGAGCTACTGTGACTAAAACTGAGCTTCCCTACGCACAGGGAAGCAAGAGAAATGCTGATTTCATCAAGCCCAGTTACATACTCAGAATCTGTACTACTGCGCAAATAGGCAAGTCTCTGTAGTTAAAAAACTCATTTCTGACAAAGTTGCCCAAATGCATCTCAGAAGTGTGCAACTTGTTCCCTGAGTTAGAAAACGTCGAGAAACGTTCGTTTCTGCTAGCGCTGTGCTTCTACACATGTATTTGCTGAACGGTGAAAGCGCACAGTAATGCACTTTTCTCCCAGCAAATACACTGTTTCTAAGGAAATGGGAACACACTGAGGAGACACTTGTGGGAGCTACTGTGACTAAAACTGAGCTTCCCTACGCACAGGGAAGCAAGAGAAATGCTGATTTCATCAAGCCCAGTTACATACTCAGAATCTGTACTACTGCGCAAATAGGCATGTCTCTTTAGGCAAAAAACTCATTTCTGACAAAGTTGCCCAAATGCATCTCAGAAGTGTGCAACTTGTTCCCTGAGTTAGAAAACGTCGAGAAACGGTCGTATCTGCTAGCGTTGTGCTTCTACACATGTATTTGCTGAACGGTGAAAGAGCACAGTAATGCACTTTTCTCCCAGCAAATACACTGTTTCTAAGGAAATGGGAAAACACTGAGGAGACACTTGTGGGAGCTACTGTGACTAAAACTGAGCTTCCCTACGCACAGGGAAGCAAGAGAAATGCTGATTTCATCAAGCCCAGTTACATACTCAGAATCTGTACTACTGCGCAAATAGGCATGTCTCTGTAGTTAAAAAACTCATTTCTGACAAAGTTGCCCAAATGCATCTCAGAAGTGTGCAACTTGTTCCCTGAGTTAGAAAACGTCGAGAAACGTTCGTTTCTGCTAGCGCTGTGCTTCTACACATGTATTTGCTGAACGGTGAAAGCGCACAGTAATTCACTTTTCTCCCAGCAAATACACTGTTTTTAAGGAAATGGGAACACACTGAGGAGACACTTGTGGGAGCTACTGGGACTAAAACTGAGCTTCCCTACGCACAGGGAAGCAAGAGAAATGCTGATTTCATCAAGCCCAGTTACATACTCAGAATCTGTACTACTGCGCAAATAGGCATGTCTCTTTAGGCAAAAAACTCATTTCTGACAAAGTTGCCCAAATGCATCTCAGAAGTGTGCAACTTGTTCAGTGAGTTAGAAAACGTCGAAAAACAGTCATATCTGCTAGCGCTGTGCTTCTACACATGTATTTGCTGAACAGTGAAAGCGCACAGTAATGCACTTTTCTCCCAGCAAATACACTGTTTCTAAGGAAATGGGAACACACTGAGGAGACACTTGTGGGAGCTACTGTGACTAAAACTGAGCTTCCCTACGCACAGGGAAGCAAGAGAAATGCTGATTTCATCAAGCCCAGTTACATACTCAGAATCTGTACTACTGCGCAAATAGGCATGTCTCTTTAGGCAAAAAACTCATTTCTGATAAAGTTGCCCAAATGCATCTCAGAAGTGTGCAACTTGTTCCCTGAGTTAGAAAACGTCGAGAAACGGTCATATCTGCTAGCGCTGTGCTTCTACACATGTATTTGCTGAACGGTGAAAGCACACAGTAATGCACTTTTCTCCCAGCAAATACACTGTTTCTAAGGAAATGGGAACACACTGAGGAGAAACTAGTGGGAGCTACAGTAACTAAAACTGAGCTTCCCTACGCACAGGGAAGCAAGAGAAATGCTGATTTCATCAAGCCCAGTTACATACTCAGAATCTGTACTACTGCGCAAATAGGCATGTCTCTTTAGGCAAAAAAATCATTTCTGACAAAGTTGCCCAAATGCATCTCAGAAGTGTGCAACTTGTTCCCTGAGTTAGAAAACGTCGAGAAACGGTCGTATCTGCTAGCGTTGTGCTTCTACACATGTATTTGCTGAACGGTGAAAGAGCACAGTAATGCACTTTTCTCCCAGCAAATACACTGTTTCTAAGGAAATGGGAAAACACTGAGGAGACACTTGTGGGAGCTACTGTGACTAAAACTGAGCTTCCCTACGCACAGGGAAGCAAGAGAAATGCTGATTTCATCCAGCCCAGTTACATACTCAGAATCTGTACTACTGCGCAAATAGGCATGAATTTGTAGGCAAAAAACTCATTTCTGACAAAGTTGGCCAAATGCATCTCAGAAGTGTGCAACTTGTTCCCTGAGTTAGAAAACGTCGAGAAACGTTCGTTTCTGCTAGCGCTGTGCTTCTACACATGTATTTGCTGAACGGTGAATGCGCACAGTAATGCACTTTTCTCCCAGCAAATACACTGTGTCTAAGGAAATGGGAACACACTGAGGAGACACTTGTGGGAGCTACTGTGACTAAAACTGAGCTTCCCTACGCACAGGGAAGCAAGAGAAATGCTGATTTCATCAAGCCCAGTTACATACTCAGAATCTGTACTACTGCGCAAATAGGCATGTCTCTTTAGGCAAAAAACTCATTTCTGACAAAGTTGCCCAAATGCATCTCAGAAGTGTGCAACTTGTTCCCTGAGTTAGAATACGTCGAGAAACATTCGTTTCTGCTAGCGCTGTGCTTCTACACATGTATTTGCTGAACGGTGAAAGCGCACAGTAATGCACTTTTCTCCCATCAAATACACTGTTTCTAAGGAACTGGGAACACACTGAGGAGACACTTGTGGGAGCTACTGTGACTAAAACTGAGCTTCCCTACGCACAGGGAAGCAAGAGAAATGCTGATTTCATCAAGCCCAGTTACATATTCAGAATCTGTACTACTGCGCAAATAGGCATGTCTCTGTAGGCAAAAAACTCATTTCTGACAAAGTGGCCCAAATGCATCTCAGAAGTGTGCAACTTGTTCCCTGAGTTAGAAAACGTCGAGAAACGGTCGTATCTGCTAGCGCTGTGCTTCTACACATGTATTTGCTGAACGGTGAAAGCGCACAGTAATGCACTTTTCTCCCAGCAAATACACTGTTTCTAAGGAAATGGGAACACACTGAGGAGACACTTGTGGGAGCTACTGTGACTAAAACTGAGCTTCCCTACGCACAGGGAAGCAAGAGAAATGCTGATTTCATCAAGCCCAGTTACATACTCAGAATCTGTACTCCTGCGCAAATAGGCATGTCTCTTTAGGCAAAAAACTCATTTCTGACAAAGTTGCCCAAATGCATCTCAGAAGTGTGCAACTAGTTCCCTGAGTTAGAAAACGTCTAGAAACGGTCGTATCTGCTAGCGTTGTGCTTCTACACATGTATTTGCTGAACGGTGAAAGAGCACAGTAATGCACTTTTCTCCCAGCAAATACACTGTTTCTAAGGAAATGGGAAAACACTGAGGAGACACTTGTGGGAGCTACTGTGACTAAAACTGAGCTTCCCTACGCACAGGGAAGCAAGAGAAATGCTGATTTCATCAAGCCCAGTTACATACTCAGAATCTGTACTACTGCGCAAATAGGCATGTCTCTGTAGTTAAAAAACTCATTTCTGACAAAGTTGCCCAAATGCATCTCAGAAGTGTGCAACTTGTTCCCTGAGTTAGAAAACGTCGAGAAACGTTCGTTTCTGCTAGCGCTGTGCTTCTACACATGTATTTGCTGAACGGTGAAAGCGCACAGTAATGCACTTTTCTCCCAGCAAATACACTGTTTTTAAGGAAATGGGAACACACTGAGGAGACACTTGTGGGAGCTACTGGGACTAAAACTGAGCTTCCCTACGCACAGGGAAGCAAGAGAAATGCTGATTTCATCAAGCCCAGTTACATACTCAGAATCTGTACTACTGCGCAAATAGGCATGTCTCTTTAGGCAAAAAACTCATTTCTGAAAAAGTTGCCCAAATGCATCTCAGAAGTGTGCAACTTGTTCCCTGAGTTAGAAAACGTCGAGAAACGGTCATATCTGCTAGCGCTGTGCTTCTACACATGTATTTGCTGAACGGTGAAAGCCCACAGTAATGCACTTTTCTCCCAGCAAATACACTGTTTCTAAGGAAATGGGAACACACTGAGGAGACACTTGTGGGAGCTACTGTGACTAAAACTGAGCTTCCCTACGCACAGGGAAGCAAGAGAAATGCTGATTTCATCAAGCCCATTTACATACTCAGAATCTGTACTACTGTGCAAATAGGCATGTCTCTTTAGGCAAAAAACTCATTTCTGACAAAGTTGCCCAAATGCATCTCAGAAGTGTGCCACTTGTTCCCTGAGTTAGAAAACGTCGAGAAACGGTCGTTTCTGCTAGCATTGTGCTTCTACACATGTATTTGCTGAACGGTGAAAGAGCACAGTAATGCACTTTTCTCCCAGCAAATACACTGTTTCTAAGGAAATGGGAACACACTGAGGAGACACTTGTGGGAGCTACTGTGACTAAAACTGAGCTTCCCTACGCACAGGGAAGCAAGAGAAATGCTGATTTCATCAAGCCCAGTTACACACTCAGAATCTGTACTACTGCGCAAATAGGCATGTCTCTGTAGGCAAAAAACTCATTTCTGACAAAGTTGCCCAAATGCATCTCAGAAGTGTGCAACTTGTTCCCTGAGTTAGAAAACGTCGAGAAACGGTCATATCTGCTAGCGCTGTGCTTCTACACATGTATTTGCTGAACGGTGAAATTGCACAGTAATGCACTTTTCTCCCAGCAAATACACTGTTTCTAAGGAAATAGGAACACACTAAGGAGAAACTAGTGGGAGCTACAGTGACTAAAACTGAGCTTCCCTACGCACAGGGAAGCAAGAGAAATGCTGATTTCATCAAGCCCAGTTACATACTCAGAATCTGTACTACTGCGCAAATAGGCATGTCTCTTTAGGCAAAAAACTCATTTCTGACAAAGTTGCCCAAATGCATCTCAGAAGTGTGCCACTTGTTCCCTGAGTTAGAAAACGTCGAGAAACGGTCGTATCTGCTAGCATTGTGCTTCTACACATGTATTTGCTGAACGGTGAAAGAGCACAGTAATGCACTTTTCTCCCAGCAAATACACTGTTTCTAAGGAAATGGGACCACACTGAGGAGACACTTGTGGGAGCTACTGTGACTAAAACTGAGCTTCAGTACGACAGGGAAGCAAGAGAAATGCTGATTTCATCAAGCCCAGTTACATACTCAGAATCTGTACTCATGCGCAAATAGGCATGTCTCTTTAGGCAAAAATCTCATTTCTGACAAAGTTGCCCAAATGCATCTCAGAAGTGTGCAACTTGTTCCTTGAGTTAGAAAACGTCGAGAAACGGTCCTTTCTACTAGCGCTGTGCTTCTACACATGTATTTGCTGAACGGTGAAAGCGCACAGTAATGCACTTTTCTCCCAGCAAATACACTGTTTCTAAGGAAATGGGAACACACTGAGGAGACACTTGTGGGAGCTACTGTGACTAAAAGTGAGCTTCCCTATGCACAGGGAAGCAAGAGAAATGCTGATTTCATCAAGGCCAGTTACATACTCAGAATCTGTACTACTGCGCAAATAGGCATGTCTCTTTAGGCAAAAAACTCATTTCTGACAAAGTTGCCCAAATGCATCCCAGAAGTGTGCAACTTGTTCCCTGAGTTAGAAAACGTCGAGAAACGGTCGATTCTGCTAGCGCTGTGCTTCTACACATGTATTTCCTGAACGGTGAAAGCACACAGTAATGCACTTTTCTCCCAGCAAATACACTGTTTCTAAGGAAATGGGAACACACTGAGGAGACACTTTTGGGAGCTACTGTGACTGAAACTGAGCTTCCCTACGCACAGGGAAGCAAGAGAAATGCTGATTTCATCAAGCCCAGTTACATACTCAGAATCTGTACTCATGCGCAAATAGGCATGTCTCTTTAGGCAAAAAACTCATTACTGACAAAGTTGCCCAAATGCATCTCAGAAGTGTGCAACTTGTTCCCTGAGTTAGAAAACGTCGAGAAACGGTCTTTTCTGCCAGCGCTCTGCTTCTACACATGTATTTGCTGAACGGTGAAAGCGCACAGTAATGCACTTTTCTCCCAGCAAATACACTGTTTCTAAGGAAATCGGACCACACTGAGGAAACACTTGTGAGAGCTACTGTGACTAAAACTGAGCTTCCCTACGCACAGGGAAGCAAGAGAAATGCTGATTTTATCAAGCCCAGTTACATATTCAGAATCTGTACTACTGCGCAAATAGGCATGTCTCTGTAGGCAAAAAACTCATTTCCGACAAAGTGGCCCAAATGCATCTCAGAAGTGTGCAACTTGTTCCCTGAGTTAGAAAACGTCGAGAAACGGTCGTATCTGCTAGCGCTGTGCTTCTACACATGTATTTGCTGAACGGTGAAAGCGCACAGTAATGCACTTTTCTCCCAGCAAATACACTGTTTCTAAGGAAATGGGAACACACTGAGGAGACACTTGTGGGAGCTACTGTGACTAAAACTGAGCTTCCCTACGCACAGGGAAGCAAGAGAAATGCTGATTTCATCAAGCCCAGTTACATACTCAGAATCTGTACTACTGCGCAAATAGGCATGTCTCTTTAGGCAAAAAACTCATTTCTGACAAAGTTGCCCAAATGCATCTCAGAAGTGTGCAACTTGTTCCCTGAGTTAGAAAACGTCGAGAAACGGTCGTATCTGCTAGCGTTGTGCTTCTACACATGTATTTGCTGAACGGTGAAAGAGCACAGTAATGCACTTTTCTCCCAGCAAATACACTGTTTCTAAGGAAATGGGAAAACACTGAGGAGACACTTGTGGGAGCTACTGTGACTAAAACTGAGCTTCCCTACGCACAGGGAAGCAAGAGAAATGCTGATTTCATCAAGCCCAGTTACATACTCAGAATCTGTACTACTGCGCAAATAGGCATGTCTCTGTAGTTAAAAAACTCATTTCTGACAAAGTTGCCCAAATGCATCTCAGAAGTGTGCAACTTGTCCCTGAGTTAGAAAACGTCGAGAAACGTTCGTTTCTGCTAGCGCTGTGCTTCTACACATGTATTTGCTGAACGGTGAAAGCGCACAGTAATGCACTTTTCTCCCAGAAAATACACTGTTTTTAAGGAAATGGGAACACACTGAGGAGACACTTGTGGGAGCTACTGGGACTAAAACTGAGCTTCCCTACGCACAGGGAAGCAAGAGAAATGCTGATTTCATCAAGCCCAGTTACATACTCAGAATCTGTACTACTGCGCAAATAGGCATGTCTCTTTAGGCAAAAAACTCATTTCTGACAAAGTTGCCCAAATGCATCTCAGAAGTGTGCAACTTGTTCAGTGAGTTAGAAAACGTCGAGAAACAGTCATATCTGCTAGCGCTGTGCTTCTACACATGTATTTGCTGAACAGTGAAAGCGCACAGTAATGCACTTTTCTCCCAGCAAATACACTGTTTCTAAGGAACTGGGTACACACTGAGGAGACACTTGTGGGAGCTACTGTGACTAAAACTGAGCTTCCCTACGCACAGGGAAGCAAGAGAAATGCTGATTTCATCAAGCCCAGTTACATACTCAGAATCTGTACTACTGCGCAAATAGGCATGTCTCTTTAGGCAAAAAACTCATTTCTGATAAAGTTGCCCAAATGCATCTCAGAAGTGTGCAACTTGTTCCCTGAGTTAGAAAACGTCGAGAAACGGTCATATCTGCTAGCGCTGTGCTTCTACACATGTATTTGCTGAACGGTGAAAGCACACAGTAATGCACTTTTCTCCCAGCAAATACACTGTTTCTAAGGAAATGGGAACACACTGAGGAGAAACTAGTGGGAGCTACAGTAACTAAAACTGAGCTTCCCTACGCACAGGGAAGCAAGAGAAATGCTGATTTCATCAAGCCCAGTTACATACTCAGAATCTGTACTACTGCGCAAATAGGCATGTCTCTTTAGGCAAAAAACTCATTTCTGACAAAGTTGCCCAAATGCATCTCAGAAGTGTGCAACTTGTTGCCTGAGTTAGAAAACGTCGAGAAACGGTCGTATCTGCTAGCGTTGTGCTTCTACACATGTATTTGCTGAACGGTGAAAGAGCACAGTAATGCACTTTTCTCCCAGCAAATACACTGTTTCTAAGGAAATGGGAAAACACTGAGGAGACACTTGTGGGAGCTACTGTGACTAAAACTGAGCTTCCCTACGCACAGGGAAGCAAGAGAAATGCTGATTTCATCCAGCCCAGTTACATACTCAGAATCTGTACTACTGCGCAAATAGGCATGAATTTGTAGGCAAAAAACTCATTTCTGACAAAGTTGGCCAAATGCATCTCAGAAGTGTGCAACTTGTTCCCTGAGTTAGAAAACGTCGAGAAACGTTCGTTTCTGCTAGCGCTGTGCTTCTACACATGTATTTGCTGAACGGTGAATGCGCACAGTAATGCACTTTTCTCCCAGCAAATACACTGTGTCTAAGGAAATGGGAACACACTGAGGAGACACTTGTGGGAGCTACTGTGACTAAAACTGAGCTTCTCTACGCACAGGGAAGCAAGAGAAATGCTGATTTCATCAAGCCCAGTTACATACTCAGAATCTGTACTACTGCGCAAATAGGCATGTCTCTGTAGGCAAAAAACTCATTTCTGACAAAGTTGCCCAAATGCATCTCAGAAGTGTGCAACTTGTTCCCTGAGTTAGAATACGTCGAGAAACATTCGTTTCTGCTAGCGCTGTGCTTCTACACATGTATTTGCTGAACGGTGAAAGCGCACAGTAATGCACTTTTCTCCCATCAAATACACTGTTTCTAAGGAACTGGGAACACACTGAGGAGACACTTGTGGGAGCTACTGTGACTAAAACTGAGCTTCCCTACACACAGGGAAGCAAGAGAAATGCTGATTTCATCAAGCCCAGTTACATATTCAGAATCTGTACTACTGCGCAAATAGGCATGTCTCTGTAGGCAAAAAACTCATTTCTGACAAAGTGGCCCAAATGCATCTCAGAAGTGTGCAACTTGTTCCCTGAGTTAGAAAACGTCGAGAAACGGTCGTATCTGCTAGCGCTGTGCTTCTACACATGTATTTGCTGAACGGTGAAAGCGCACAGTAATGCACTTTTCTCCCAGCAAATACACTGTTTCTAAGGAAATGGGAACACACTGAGGAGACACTTGTGGGAGCTACTGTGACTAAAACTGAGCTTCCCTACGCACAGGGAAGCAAGAGAAATGCTGATTTCATCAAGCCCAGTTACATACTCAGAATCTGTACTCCTGCGCAAATAGGCATGTCTCTTTAGGCAAAAAACTCATTTCTGACAAAGTTGCCCAAATGCATCTCAGAAGTGTGCAACTTGTTCCCTGAGTTAGAAAACGTCTAGAAACGGTCGTATCTGCTAGCGTTGTGCTTCTACACATGTATTTGCTGAACGGTGAAAGAGCACAGTAATGCACTTTTCTCCCAGCAAATACACTGTTTCTAAGGAAATGGGAAAACACTGAGGAGACACTTGTGGGAGCTACTGTGACTAAAACTGAGCTTCCCTACGCACAGGGAAGCAAGAGAAATGCTGATTTCATCAAGCCCAGTTACATACTCAGAATCTGTACTACTGCGCAAATAGGCATGTCTCTGTAGTTAAAAAACTCATTTCTGACAAAGTTGCCCAAATGCATCTCAGAAGTGTGCAACTTGTTCCCTGAGTTAGAAAACGTCGAGAAACGTTCGTTTCTGCTAGCGCTGTGCTTCTACACATGTATTTGCTGAACGGTGAAAGCGCACAGTAATGCACTTTTCTCCCAGCAAATACACTGTTTTTAAGGAAATGGGAACACACTGAGGAGACACTTGTGGGAGCTACTGGGACTAAAACTGAGCTTCCCTACGCACAGGGAAGCAAGAGAAATGCTGATTTCATCAAGCCCAGTTACATACTCAGAATCTGTACTACTGCGCAAATAGGCATGTCTCTTTAGGCAAAAAACTCATTTCTGACAAAGTTGCCCAAATGCATCTCAGAAGTGTGCAACTTGTTCCCTGAGTTAGAAAACGTCGAGAAACGGTCATATCTGCTAGCGCTGTGCTTCTACACATGTATTTGCTGAACGGTGAAAGCCCACAGTAATGCACTTTTCTCCCAGCAAATACACTGTTTCTAAGGAAATGGGAACACACTGAGGAGACACTTGTGGGAGCTACTGTGACTAAAACTGAGCTTCCCTACGCACAGGGAAGCAAGAGAAATGCTGATTTCATCAAGCCCATTTACATACTCAGAATCTGTACTACTGTGCAAATAGGCATGTCTCTTTAGGCAAAAAACTCATTTCTGACAAAGTTGCCCAAATGCATCTCAGAAGTGTGCCACTTGTTCCCTGAGTTAGAAAACGTCGAGAAACGGTCGTATCTGCTAGCATTGTGCTTCTACACATGTATTTGCTGAACGGTGAAAGCGCACAGTAATGCACTTTTCTCCCAGCAAATACACTGTTTCTAAGGAAATGGGACCACACTGAGGAGACACTTGTGGGAGCTACTGTGACTAAAACTGAGCTTCAGTACGACAGGGAAGCAAGAGAAATGCTGATTTCATCAAGCCCAGTTACATACTCAGAATCTGTACTCATGCGCAAATAGGCATGTCTCTTTAGGCAAAAATCTCATTTCTGACAAAGTTGCCCAAATGCATCTCAGAAGTGTGCAACTTGTTCCTTGAGTTAGAAAACGTCGAGAAACGGTCCTTTCTACTAGCGCTGTGCTTCTACACATGTATTTGCTGAACGGTGAAAGCGCACAGTAATGCACTTTTCTCCCAGCAAATACACTGTTTCTAAGGAAATGGGAACACACTGAGGAGACACTTGTGGGAGCTACTGTGACTAAAACTGAGCTTCCCTATGCACAGGGAAGCAAGAGAAATGCTGATTTCATCAAGGCCAGTTACATACTCAGAATCTGTACTACTGCGCAAATAGGCATGTCTCTTTAGGCAAAAAACTCATTTCTGACAAAGTTGCCCAAATGCATCCCAGAAGTGTGCAACTTGTTCCCTGAGTTAGAAAACGTCGAGAAACGGTCGATTCTGCTAGCGCTGTGCTTCTACACATGTATTTCCTGAACAGTGAAAGCGCACAGTAATGCACTTTTCTCCCAGCAAATACACTGTTTCTAAGGAAATGGGAACACACTGAGGAGACACTTTTGGGAGCTACTGTGACTGAAACTGAGCTTCCCTACGCACAGGGAAGCAAGAGAAATGCTGATTTCATCAAGCCCAGTTACATACTCAGAATCTGTACTCATGCGCAAATAGGCATGTCTCTTTAGGCAAAAAACTCATTACTGACAAAGTTGCCCAAATGCATCTCAGAAGTGTGCAACTTGTTCCCTGAGTTAGAAAACGTCGAGAAACGGTCTTTTCTGCCAGCGCTGTGCTTCTACACATGTATTTGCTGAACGGTGAAAGCGCACAGTAATGCACTTTTCTCCCAGCAAATACACTGTTTCTAAGGAAATGGGAACACACTGAGGAGACACTTGTGGGAGCTACTGTGACTAAAACTGAGCTTCCCTACGCACAGGGAAGCAAGAGAAATGCTGATTTTATCAAGCCCAGTTACATATTCAGAATCTGTACTACTGCGCAAATAGGCATGTCTCTGTAGGCAAAAAACTCATTTCTGACAAAGTGGCCCAAATGCATCTCAGAAGTGTGCAACTTGTTCCCGGAGTTAGAAAACGTCGAGAAACGGTCATATCTGCTAGCGCTGTGCTTCTACACATGTATTTGCTGAACGGTGAAAGCGCACAGTAATGCACTTTTCTCCCAGCAAATACACTGTTTCTAAGGAAATGGGAACACACTGAGGAGACACTTGTGGGAGCTACTGTGACTAAAACTGAGCTTCCCTACGCACAGGGAAGCAAGAGAAATGCTGATTTCATCAAACCCAGTTACACACTCAGAATCTGTACTACTGCGCAAATAGGCATGTCTCTGTAGGCAAAAAACTCATTTCTGACAAAGTTGCCCAAATGCATCTCAGAAGTGTGCAACTTGTTCCCTGAGTTAGAAAACGTCGAGAAACGGTCATATCTGCTAGTGCTGTGCTTCTACACATGTATTTGCTGAACGGTGAAATTGCACAGTAATGCACTTTTCTCCCAGCAAATACACTGTTTCTAAGGAAATAGGAACACACTGAGGAGAAACTAGTGGGAGCTACAGTGACTAAAACTGAGCTTCCCTACGCACAGGGAAGCAAGAGAAATGCTGATTTCATCAAGCCCAGTTACATACTCAGAATCTGTACTACTGCGCAAATAGGCATGTCTCTTTAGGCAAAAAACTCATTTCTGACAAAGTTGCCCAAATGCATCTCAGAAGTGTGCCACTTGTTCCCTGAGTTAGAAAACGTCGAGAAACGGTCGTATCTGCTAGCATTGTGCTTCTACACATGTATTTGCTGAACGGTGAAAGAGCACAGTAATGCACTTTTCTCCCAGCAAATACACTGTTTCTAAGGAAATGGGACCACACTGAGGAGACACTTGTGGGAGCTACTGTGACTAAAACTGAGCTACAGTACGACAGGGAAGCAAGAGAAATGCTGATTTCATCAAGCCCAGTTACATACTCAGAATCTGTAGTCATGCGCAAATAGGCATGTCTCTTTAGGCAAAAATCTCATTTCTGACAAAGTTGCCCAAATGCATCTCAGAAGTGTGCAACTTGTTCCTTGAGTTAGAAAACGTCGAGAAACGGTCCTTTCTACTAGCGCTGTGCTTCTACACATGTATTTGCTGAACGGTGAAAGCGCACAGTAATGCACTTTTCTCCCAGCAAATACACTGTTTCTAAGGAAATGGGAACACACTGAGGAGACACTTGTGGGAGCTACTGTGACTAAAACTGAGCTTCCCTATGCACAGGGAAGCAAGAGAAATGCTGATTTCATCAAGGCCAGTTACATACTCAGAATCTGTACTACTGCGCAAATAGGCATGTCTCTTTAGGCAAAAAACTCATTTCTGACAAAGTTGCCCAAATGCATCCCAGAAGTGTGCAACTTGTTCCCTGAGTTAGAAAACGTCGAGAAACGGTCGATTCTGCTAGCGCTGTGCTTCTACACATGTATTTCCTGAACGGTGAAAGCACACAGTAATGCACTTTTCTCCCAGCAAATACACTGTTTCTAAGGAAATGGGAACACACTGAGGAGACACTTTTGGGAGCTACTGTGACTGAAACTGAGCTTCCCTACGCACAGGGAAGCAAGAGAAATGCTGATTTCATCAAGCCCAGTTACATACTCAGAATCTGTACTCATGCGCAAATAGGCATGTCTCTTTAGGCAAAAAACTCATTACTGACAAAGTTGCCCAAATGCATCTCAGAAGTGTGCAACTTGTTCCCTGAGTTAGAAAACGTCGAGAAACGGTCTTTTCTGCCAGCGCTCTGCTTCTACACATGTATTTGCTGAACGGTGAAAGCGCACAGTAATGCACTTTTCTCCCAGCAAATACACTGTTTCTAAGGAAATCGGACCACACTGAGGAAACACTTGTGAGAGCTACTGTGACTAAAACTGAGCTTCCCTACGCACAGGGAAGCAAGAGAAATGCTGATTTTATCAAGCCCAGTTACATATTCAGAATCTGTACTACTGCGCAAATAGGCATGTCTCTGTAGGCAAAAAACTCATTTCCGACAAAGTGGCCCAAATGCATCTCAGAAGTGTGCAACTTGTTCCCTGAGTTAGAAAACGTCGAGAAACGGTCGTATCTGCTAGCGCTGTGCTTCTACACATGTATTTGCTGAACGGTGAAAGCGCACAGTAATGCACTTTTCTCCCAGCAAATACACTGTTTCTAAGGAAATGGGAACACACTGAGGAGACACTTGTGGGAGCTACTGTGACTAAAACTGAGCTTCCCTACGCACAGGGAAGCAAGAGAAATGCTGATTTCATCAAGCCCAGTTACATACTCAGAATCTGTACTACTGCGCAAATAGGCATGTCTCTTTAGGCAAAAAACTCATTTCTGACAAAGTTGCCCAAATGCATCTCAGAAGTGTGCAACTTGTTCCCTGAGTTAGAAAACGTCGAGAAACGGTCGTATCTGCTAGCGTTGTGCTTCTACACATGTATTTGCTGAACGGTGAAAGAGCACAGTAATGCACTTTTCTCCCAGCAAATACACTGTTTCTAAGGAAATGGGAAAACACTGAGGAGACACTTGTGGGAGCTACTGTGACTAAAACTGAGCTTCCCTACGCACAGGGAAGCAAGAGAAATGCTGATTTCATCAAGCCCAGTTACATACTCAGAATCTGTACTACTGCGCAAATAGGCATGTCTCTGTAGTTAAAAAACTCATTTCTGACAAAGTTGCCCAAATGCATCTCAGAAGTGTGCAACTTGTTCCCTGAGTTAGAAAACGTCGAGAATCGTTCGTTTCTGCTAGCGCTGTGCTTCTACACATGTATTTGCTGAACGGTGAAAGCACACAGTAATGCACTTTTCTCCCAGAAAATACACTGTTTTTAAGGAAATGGGAACACACTGAGGAGACACTTGTGGGAGCTACTGGGACTAAAACTGAGCTTCCCTACGCACAGGGAAGCAAGAGAAATGCTGATTTCATCAAGCCCAGTTACATACTCAGAATCTGTACTACTGCGCAAATAGGCATGTCTCTTTAGGCAAAAAACTCATTTCTGACAAAGTTGCCCAAATGCATCTCAGAAGTGTGCAACTTGTTCAGTGAGTTAGAAAACGTCGAGAAACGGTCATATCTGCTAGCGCTGTGCTTCTACACATGTATTTGCTGAACGGTGAAAGCGCACAGTAATGCACTTTTCTCCCAGCAAATACACTGTTTCTAAGGAAATGGGAACACACTGAGGAGACACTTGTGGGAGCTACTGTGACTAAAACTGAGCTTCCCTACGCACAGGGAAGCAAGAGAAATGCTGATTTCATCAAGCCCAGTTACATACTCAGAATCTGTACTACTGCGCAAATAGGCATGTCTCTTTAGGCAAAAAACTCATTTCTGATAAAGTTGCCCAAATGCATCTCAGAAGTGTGCAACTTGTTCCCTGAGTTAGAAAACGTCGAGAAACGGTCATATCTGCTAGCGCTGTGCTTCTACACATGTATTTGCTGAACGGTGAAAGCACACAGTAATGCACTTTTCTCCCAGCAAATACACTGTTTCTAAGGAAATGGGAACACACTGAGGAGAAACTAGTGGGAGCTACAGTAACTAAAACTGAGCTTCCCTACGCACAGGGAAGCAAGAGAAATGCTGATTTAATCAAGCCCAGTTACATACTCAGAATCTGTACTACTGCGCAAATAGGCATGTCTCTTTAGGCAAAAAACTCATTTCTGACAAAGTTGCCCAAATGCATCTCAGAAGTGTGCAACTTGTTCCCTGAGTTAGAAAACGTCGAGAAACGGTCGTATCTGCTAGCGTTGTGCTTCTACACATGTATTTGCTGAACGGTGAAAGAGCACAGTAATGCACTTTTCTCCCAGCAAATACACTGTTTCTAAGGAAATGGGAAAACACTGAGGAGACACTTGTGGGAGCTACTGTGACAAAAACTGAGCTTCCCTACGCACAGGGAAGCAAGAGAAATGCTGATTTCATCAAGCCCAGTTACATACTCAGAATCTGTACTACTGCACAAATAGGCATATCTCTGTAGTTAAAAAATTCATTTCTGACAAAGTTGCCCAAATGCATCTCAGAAGTGTGCAACTTGTTCCCTGAGTTAGAAAACGTCGAGAAACGTTAGTTTCTGCTAACGCTGTGCTTCTACACATGTATTTGCTGAACGGTGAAAGCGCACAGTAATGCACTTTTCTCCCAGCAAATACACTGTTTCTAAGGAAACGGGAACACACTGAGGAGACACTTGTGGGTGCTACTGTGACTAAAACTGAGCTTCCCTACGACAGGGAAGCAAGAGAAATGCTGATTTCTTCAAGCCCAGTTACACACTCAGAATCTGTACTACTGCGCAAATAGGCATGTCTATTTAGGCAAAAATCTCATTTCTGACAAAGTTGCCCAAATACATCTCAGAAGTGTGCAACTTGTTCCCTGAGTTAGAAAACGTCGAGAAACGTTCGTTTCTGCTAGAGCTGTGCTTCTACACATGTATTTGCTGAACAGTGAAAGCGCACAGTAATGCACTTTTCTCCCAGCAAATACATTGTTTCTAAGGAAATGGGAACACACTGAGGAGACACTTGTGGGAGCTACTGTGACTAAAACTGAGCTTCCCTACCCACAGGGAAGCAAGAGAAATGCTGATTTCATCAAGCCCAGTTACATACTCAGAATCTGTACTACTGCGCAAATAGGCATGTCTCTTTAGGCAAAAAACTCATTTCTGACAAAGTTGCCCAAATGCATCTCAGAAGTGTGCAACTTGTTCCCTGAGTTAGAAAACGTGAAGAAATAGTCGTTTCTGCTAACGCTATGCTTCTACACATGTATTTGCTGAACGGTGAAAGCGCACAGTAATGCACTTTTCTCCCAGCAAATACACTGTTTCTAAGGAAATGGGAACACACTGAGGAGACACTTGTGGGAGCTACTGTGACTAAAACTGAGCTTCCCTACGCACAGGGAAGCAAGAGAAATGCTGATTGCATCAAGTCCAGTTACATACTCAGAATCTGTACTATTGCGCAAATAGGCATGTCTCTTTAGGCAAAAAACTCATTTCTGACAAAGTTGCCCAAATGCATCTCAGAAGTGTGCAACTTGTTCCCTGAGTTAGAAAACGTCGAGAAACGTTAGTTTCTGCTAACGCTGTGCTTCTACACATGTATTTGCTGAACGGTGAAAGCGCACAGTAATGCACTTTTCTCCCAGCAAATACACTGTTTCTAAGGAAACGGGAACACACTGAGGAGACACTTGTGGGTGCTACTGTGACTAAAACTGAGCTTCCCTACGACAGGGAAGCAAGAGAAATGCTGATTTCTTCAAGCCCAGTTACACACTCAGAATCTGTACTACTGCGCAAATAGGCATGTCTATTTAGGCAAAAATCTCATTTCTGACAAAGTTGCCCAAATACATCTCAGAAGTGTGCAACTTGTTCCCTGAGTTAGAAAACGTCGAGAAACGTTCGTTTCTGCTAGAGCTGTGCTTCTACACATGTATTTGCTGAACAGTGAAAGCGCACAGTAATGCACTTTTCTCCCAGCAAATACACTGTTTCTAAGGAAATGGGAACACACTGAGGAGACACTTGTGGGAGCTACTGTGACTAAAACTGAGCTTCCCTACGCACAGGGAAGCAAGAGAAATGCTGATTTCATCAAGCCCAGTTACATACTCAGAATCTGTACTCCTGCGCAAATAGGCATGTCTCTTTAGGCAAAAAACTCATTTCTGACAAAGTTGCCCAAATGCATCTCAGAAGTGTGCAACTTGTTCCCTGAGTTAGAAAACGTCAAGAAACGGTCGTTTCTGCTAGCGCTGTGCTTCTACACATGTATTGGCTGAACGGTGAAAGCGCACAGTAATGCACTTTTCTCCCAGCAAATACACTGTTTCTAAGGAAATGGGAACACACTGAGGAGACACTTGTGGGAGCTACTGTGACTAAAACTGAGCTTCCCTACGCACAGGGAAGCAAGAGAAATGCTGATTGCATCAAGTCCAGTTACATACTCAGAATCTGTACTATTGCGCAAATAGGCATGTCTCTTTAGGCAAAAAACTCATTTCTGACAAAGTTGCCCAAATGCATCTCAGAAGTGTGCAACTTGTTCCTTGAGTTAGAAAACGTCGAGAAACGGTCCTTTCTACTAGTGCTGTGCTTCTACACATGTATTTGCTGAACGGTGAAAGCGCACAGTAATGCACTTTTCTCCCAGCAAATACACTGTTTCTAAGGAAATGGGAACACACTGAGGAGACACTTGTGGGAGCTCCTGTGACTAAAACTGAGCTTCCATACGCACAGGGAAGCATGAGAATTGCTGATTTTATCAAGCCCAGTTACATATTCAGAATCTGTACTACTGCGCAAATAGGCATGTCTCTGTAGGCAAAAAACTCATTTCTGACAAAGTGGCCCAAATGCATCTCAGAAGTGTGCAACTTGTTCCCTGAGTTAGAAAACGTCGAGAAACGGTCGTATCTGCTAGCGCTGTGCTTCTACACATGTATTTGCTGAACGGTGAAAGCGCACAGTAATGCACTTTTCTCCCAGCAAATACACTGTTTCTAAGGAAATGGGAACACACTGAGGAGACACTTGTGGGAGCTACTGTGACTAAAACTGAGCTTCCCTACGCACAGGGAAGCAAGAGAAATGCTGATTTCATCAAGCCCAGTTACATACTCAGAATCTGTACTCCTGCGCAAATAGGCATGTCTCTTTAGGCAAAAAACTCATTTCTGACAAAGTTGCCCAAATGCATCTCAGAAGTGTGCAACTTGTTCCCTGAGTTAGAAAACGTCTAGAAACGGTCGTATCTGCTAGCGTTGTGCTTCTACACATGTATTTGCTGAACGGTGAAAGAGCACAGTAATGCACTTTTCTCCCAGCAAATACACTGTTTCTAAGGAAATGGGAAAACACTGAGGAGACACTTGTGGGAGCTACTGTGACTAAAACTGAGCTTCCCTACGCACAGGGAAGCAAGAGAAATGCTGATTTCATCAAGCCCAGTTACATACTCAGAATCTGTACTACTGCGCAAATAGGCATGTCTCTGTAGTTAAAAAACTCATTTCTGACAAATTTGCCCAAATGCATCTCAGAAGTGTGCAACTTGTTCCCTGAGTTAGAAAACGTCGAGAAACGGTCATATCTGCTAGCGCTGTGCTTCTACACATGTATTTGCTGAACGGTGAAAGCGCACAGTAATGCACTTTTCTCCCAGCAAATACACTGTTTCTAAGGAAATGGGAACACACTGAGGAGACACTTGTGGGAGCTACTGTGACTAAAACTGAGCTTCCCTACGCACAGGGAAGCAAGAGAAATGCTGATTTCATCAAGCCCATTTACATACTCAGAATCTGTACTACTGTGCAAATAGGCATGTCTCTTTAGGCAAAAAACTCATTTCTGACAAAGTTGCCCAAATGCATCTCAGAAGTGTGCAACTTGTTCCCTGAGTTAGAAAACGTCGAGAAACGGTCGTATCTGCTAGCGTTGTGCTTCTACACATGTATTTGCTGAACGGTGAAAGAGCACAGTAATGCACTTTTCTCCCAGCAAATACACTGTTTCTAAGGAAATGGGAAAACACTGAGGAGACACTTGTGGGAGCTACTGTGACTAAAACTGAGCTTCCCTATGCACAGGGAAGCAAGAGAAATGCTGATTTCATCAAGCCCAGTTACATACTCAGAATCTGTACTACTGCGCAAATAGGCATGTCTCTTTAGGCAAAAAACTCATTTCTGACAAAGTTGCCCAAATGCATCTCAGAAGTGTTCAACTTGTTCCCTGAGTTAGAAAACGTCGAGAAACGTTCGTTTCTGCTAGCGCTGTGCTTCTACACATGTATTTGCTGAACGGTGAAAGCGCACAGTAATGCACTTTTCTCCCAGCAAATACATTGTTTTTAAGGAAATGGGAACACACTGAGGAGACACTTGTGGGAGCTACTGTGACTAAAACTGAGCTTCCCTACGCACAGGGAAGCAAGAGAAATGCTGATTTCATCAAGCCCAGTTACATACTCAGAATCTGTACTACTGCCCAAATAGGCATGTCTCTGTAGTTAAAAAACTCATTTCTGACAAAGTTGCCCAAATGCATCTCAGAAGTGTGCAACTTGTTCCCTGAGTTAGAAAACGTCGAGAAACGTTCGTTTCTGCTAGCGCTGTGCTTCTACACATGTATTTGCTGAACGGTGAAAGCCCACAGTAATCCACTTTTCTCCCAGCAAATACACTGTTTTTATGGAAATGGGAACACACTGAGGAGACACTTGTGGGAGCTCCTGTGACTAAAACTGAGCTTCCGTACGACAGGGAAGCAAGAGAAATGCTGATTTCATCAAGCCCAGTTACATACTCAGAATCTGTACTCATGCGCAACTAGGCATGTCTCTTTAGGCAAAAATCTCATTTCTGACAAAGTTGCCCAAATGCATCTCAGAAGTGTGCAACTTGTTCCTTGAGTTAGAAAACGTCGAGAAACGGTCCTTTCTACTAGCGCTGTGCTTCTACACATGTATTTGCTGAACGGTGAAAGCGCACAGTAATGCACTTTTCTCCCAGCAAATACACTGTTTCTAAGGAAATGGGAACACACTGAGGAGACACTTGTGGGAGCTACTGTGACTAAAACTGAGCTTCCCTATGCACAGGGAAGCAAGAGAAATGCTGATTTCATCAAGGCCAGTTACATACTCAGAATCTGTACTACTGCGCAAATAGGCATGTCTCTTTAGGCAAAAAACTCATTTCTGACAAAGTTGCCCAAATGCATCTCAGAAGTGTGCAACTTGTTCCCTGAGTTAGAAAACGTCGAGAAACGGTCATATCTGCTAGCGCTGTGCTTCTACACATGTATTTGCTGAACGGTGAAAGCGCACAGTAATGCACTTTTCTCCCAGCAAATACACTGTTTCTAAGGAAATGGGAACACACTGAGGAGAAACTAGTGGGAGCTACAGTGACTAAAACTGAGCTTCCCTACGCACAGGGAAGCAAGAGAAATGCTGATTTCATCAAGCCCAGTTACATACTCAGAATCTGTACTACTGTGCAAATAGGCATGTCTCTTTAGGCAAAAAACTCATTTCTGACAAAGTTGCCCAAATGCATCTCAGAAGTGTGCCACTTGTTCCCTGAGTTAGAAAACGTCGAGAAACGCTCGTATCTGCTAGCATTGTGCTTCTACACATGTATTTGCTGAACGGTGAAAGAGCACAGTAATGCACTTTTCTCCCAGCAAATACACTGTTTCTAAGGAAATGGGAAAACATTGAGGAGACACTTGTGGGAGCTACTGTGACTAAAACTGAGCTTCCCTACGCACAGGGAAGCAAGAGAAATGCTGATTTCATCAAGCCCAGTTACATACTCAGAATCTGTACTACTGCGCAAATAGGCATGTCTCTGTAGTTAAAAAACTCATTTCTGACAAAGTTGCCCAAATGCATCTCAGAAGTGTGCAACTTGTTCCCTGAGTTAGAAAACGTCGAGAAACGTTCGTTTCTGCTAGCGCTGTGCTTCTACACATGTATTTGCTGAACGGTGAAAGCCCACAGTAATCCACTTTTCTCCCAGCAAATACACTGTTTTTAAGGAAATGGGAACACACTGAGGAGACACTTGTGGGAGCTCCTGTGACTAAAACTGAGCTTCCGTACGACAGGGAAGCAAGAGAAATGCTGATTTCATCAAGCCCAGTTACATACTCAGAATCTGTACTCATGCGCAACTAGGCATGTCTCTTTAGGCCATAATCTCATTTCTGACAAAGTTGCCCAAATGCATCTGAGAAGTGTGCAACTTATTCCTTGAGTTAGAAAACGTCGAGAAACGGTCCTTTCTACTAGCGCTGTGCTTCTACACATGTATTTGCTGAACGGTGAAAGCGCACAGTAATGCACTTTTCTCCCAGCAAATACACTGTTTCTAAGGAAATGGGAACACACTGAGGAGACACTTGTGGGAGCTACTGTGACTAAAACTGAGCTTCCCTATGCACAGGGAAGCAAGAGAAATGCTGATTTCATCAAGGCCAGTTACATACTCAGAATCTGTACTACTGCGCAAATAGGCATGTCTCTTTAGGCAAAAAACTCATTTCTGACAAAGTTGCCCAAATGCATCTCAGAAGTGTGCAACTTGTTCCCTGAGTTAGAAAACGTCGAGAAACGGTCGATTCTGCTAGAGCTGTGCTTCTACACATGTATTTCCTGAACGGTGAAAGCGCACAGTAATGCACTTTTCTCCCAGCAAATACACTGTTTCTAAGGAAATGGGAACACACTGAGGAGACACTTTTGGGAGCTACTGTGACTGAAAC
This sequence comes from Acomys minous, assembly GCF_964271855.1. NCBI lineage: Eukaryota > Metazoa > Chordata > Mammalia > Rodentia > Muridae > Acomys > Acomys minous. Next base: position 1,654,260 of record NW_028182180.1, read on the forward strand.
TGAGCTTCCCTACGCACAGGGAAGCAAGAGAAATGCTGATTTCATCAAGCCCAGTTACATACTCAGAATCTGTACTCATGCGCAAATAGGCATGTCTCTTTAGGCAAAAAACTCATTACTGACAAAGTTGCCCAAATGCATCTCAGAAGTGTGCAACTTGTTCCCTGAGTTAGAAAACGTCGAGAAACGGTCTTTTCTACCTGCGCTCTGCTTCTACACATGTATTTGCTGAACGGTGAAAGCGCACAGTAATGCACTTTTCTCCCAGCAAATACACTGTTTCTAAGGAAATCGGACCACACTGAGGAAACACTTGTGGGAGCTACTGTGACTAAAACTGAGCTTCCCTACGCACAGGGAAGCAAGAGAAATGCTGATTTTATCAAGCCCAGTTACATATTCAGAATCTGTACTACTGCGCAAATAGGCATGTCTCTGTAGTTAAAAAACTCATTTCCGACAAAGTGGCCCAAATGCATCTCAGAAGTGTGCAACTTGTTCCCTGAGTTAGAAAACGTCGAGAAACGGTCGTATCTGCTAGCGCTGTGCTTCTACACATGTATTTGCTGAACGGTGAAAGCGCACAGTAATGCACTTTTCTCCCAGCAAATACACTGTTTCTAAGGAAATGGGAACACACTGAGGAGACACTTGTGGGAGCTACTGTGACTAAAACTGAGCTTCCCTATGCACAGGGAAGCAAGAGAAATGCTGATTTCATCAAGCCCAGTTACATACTCAGAATCTGTACTACTGCGCAAATAGGCATGTCTCTTTAGGCAAAAAACTCATTTCTGACAAAGTTGCCCAAATGCATCTCAGAAGTGTGCAACTTGTTCCCTGAGTTAGAAAACGTCGAGAAACGGTCGTATCTGCTAGCGTTGTGCTTCTACACATGTATTTGCTGAACGGTGAAAGAGCACAGTAATGCATTTTTCTCCCAGCAAATACACTGTTTCTAAGGAAATGGGAAAACACTGAGGAGACACTTGTGGGAGCTACTGTGACTAAAACTGAGCTTCCCTACGCACAGGGAAGCAAGAGAAATGCTGATTTCATCAATCCCAGTTACATACTCAGAATCTGTACTACTGCGCAAATAGGCATGTCTCTTTAGGCAAAAAACTCATTTCTGACAAAGTTGCCCAAATGCATCTCAGAAGTGTGCAACTTGTTCCCTGAGTTAGAAAACGTCGAGAAACGTTCGTTTCTGCTAGCGCTGTGCTTCTACACATGTATTTGCTGAACGGTGAAAGCGCACAGTAATGCACTTTTCTCCCAGCAAATACACTGTTTTTAAGGAAATGGGAACACACTGAGGAGACACTTCTGGGAGCTACTGGGACTAAAACTGAGCTTCCCTACGCACAGGGAAGCAAGAGAAATGCTGATTTCATCAAGCCCAGTTACATACTCAGAATCTGTACTACTGCGCAAATAGGCATGTCTCTTTAGGCAAAAAACTCATTTCTGATAAAGTTGCCCAAATGCATCTCAGAAGTGTGCAACTTGTTCCCTGAGTTAGAAAACGTCGAGAAACGGTCATATCTGCTAAAGCTGTGCTTCTACACATGTATTTGCTTAACGGTGAAAGCGCACAGTAATGCACTTTTCTCCCAGCAAATACACTGTTTCTAAGGAAATGGGAACACACTGAGGAGAAACTAGTGGGAGCTACTGTGACTAAAACTGAGCTTCCCTACGCACAGGGAAGCAAGAGAAATGCTGATTTCATCAAGCCCAGTTACATACTCAGAATCTGTACAACTGCGCAAATAGGCATGTCTCTTTAGGCAAAAAACTCATTTCTGACAAAGTTGCCCAAATGCATCTCAGAAGTGTGCAACTTGTTCCCTGAGTTAGAAAACATCGAGAAACGGTCGTATCTGCTAGCGTTGTGCTTCTACACATGTATTTGCTGAACGGTGAAAGAGCACAGTAATGCACTTTTCTCCCAGCAAATACACTGTTTCTAAGGAAATGGGAAAACACTGAGGAGACACTTGTGGGAGCTACTGTGACTAAAACTGAGCTTCCCTACGCACAGGGAAGCAAGAGAAATGCTGATTTCATCAAGCCCAGTTAAATACTCAGAATCTGTACTACTGCGCAAATAGGCATGTCTCTGTAGTTAAAAAACTCATTTCTGACAAAGTTGCCCAAATGCATCTCAGAAGTGTGCAACTTGTTCCCTGAGTTAGAAAACGTCGAGAAACGTTCGTTTCTGCTAGCGCTGTGCTTCTACACATGTATTTGCAGAACGGTGAAAGCCCACAGTAATCCACTTTTCTCCCAGCAAATACACTGTTTTTAAGGAAATGGGAACACACTGAGGAGACACTTGTGGGAGCTCCTGTGACTAAAACTGAGCTTCCGTACGACAGGGAAGCAAGAGAAATGCTGATTTCATCAAGCCCAGTTACATACTCAGAATCTGTACTCATGCGCAAATAGGCATGTCTCTTTAGGCAAAAATCTCATTTCTGACAAAGTTGCCCAAATGCATCTCAGAAGTGTGCAACTTGTTCCTTGAGTTAGAAAACGTCGAGAAACGGTCCTTTCTACTAGCGCTGTGCTTCTACACATGTATTTGCTGAACGGTGAAAGCGCACAGTAATGCACTTTTCTCCCAGCAAATACACTGTTTCTACGGAAATGGGAACACACTGAGGAGACACTTGTGGGAGCTACTGTGACTAAAACTGAGCTTCCCTATGCACAGGGAAGCAAGAGAAATGCTGATTTCATCAAGGCCAGTTACATACTCAGAATCTGTACTACTGCGCAAATAGGCATGTCTCTTTAGGCAAAAAACTCATTTCTGACAAAGTTGCCCAAATGCATCTCAGAAGTGTGCAACTTGTTCCCTGAGTTAGAAAACGTCGAGAAACGGTCGATTCTGCTAGAGCTGTGCTTCTACACATGTATTTCCTTAACGGTGAAAGCGCACAGTAATGCACTTTTCTCCCAGCAAATACACTGTTTCTAAGGAAATGGGAACACACTGAGGAGACACTTTTGGGAGCTACTGTGACTGAAACTGAGCTTCCCTACGCACAGGGAAGCAAGAGAAATGCTGATTTCATCAAGCCCAGTTACATACTCAGAATCTGTACTCATGCGCAAATAGGCATGTCTCTTTAGGCAAAAAACTCATTACTGACAAAGTTGCCCAAATGCATCTCAGAAGTGTGCAACTTGTTCCCTGAGTTAGAAAACGTCGAGAAACGGTCTTTTCTGCCTGCGCTCTGCTTCTACACATGTATTTGCTGAACGGTGAAAGCGCACAGTAATGCACTCTTCTCCCAGCAAATACACTGTTTCTAAGGAACTGGGAACACACTGAGGAGACACTTGTGGGAGCTACTGTGACTAAAACTGAGCTTCCCTACGCACAGGGAAGCAAGAGAAATGCTGATTTCATCAAGTCCAGTTACATACTCAGAATCTGTACTACTGTGCAAATAGGCATGTCTCTTTAGGCAAAAAACTCATTTCTGACAAAGTTGCCCAAATGCATCTCAGAAGTGTGCAACTTGTTCCTTGAGTTAGAAAACGTCGAGAAACGGTCCTTTCTACTAGTGCTGTGCTTCTACACATGTATTTGCTGAACGGTGAAAGCGCACAGTAATGCACTTTTCTCCCAGCAAATACACTGTTTCTAAGGAAATGGGAACACACTGAGGAGACACTTGTGGGAGCTACTGTGACTAAAACTGAGCTTCCATACGCACAGGGAAGCAAGAGAAATGCTGATTTTATCAAGCCCAGTTACATATTCAGAATCTGTACTACTGCGCAAATAGGCATGTCTCTGTAGGCAAAAAACTCATTTCTGACAAAGTAGCCCAAATGCATCTCAGAAGTGTGCAACTTGTTCCCTGAGTTAGAAAACGTCGAGAAACGGTCGTATCTGCTAGCGCTGTGCTTCTACACATGTATTTGCTGAACGGTGAAAGCGCACAGTAATGCACTTTTCTCCCAGCAAATACACTGTTTCTAAGGAAATGGGAACACACAGAGGAGACACTTGTGGGAGCTACTGTGACTAAAACTGAGCTTCCCTACGCACAGGGAAGCAAGAGAAATGCTGATTTCATCAAGCCCAGTTACATACTCAGAATCTGTACTACTGCGCAAATAGGCATGTCTCTTTAGGCAAAAAACTCATTTCTGACAAAGTTGCCCAAATGCATCTCAGAAGTGTGCAACTTGTTCCCTGAGTTAGAAAACGTCGAGAAACGGTCGTATCTGCTAGCGTTGTGCTTCTACACATGTATTTGCTGAACGGTGAAAGAGCACAGTAATGCACTTTTCTCCCAGCAAATACACTGTTTCTAAGGAAATGGGAAAACACTGAGGAGACACTTGTGGGAGCTACTGTGACTAAAACTGAGCTTCCCTACGCACAGGGAAGCAAGAGAAATGCTGATTTCATCAAGCCCAGTTACATACTCAGAATCTGTACTACTGCGCAAATAGGCATGTCTCTGTAGTTAAAAAACTCATTTCTGACAAAGTTGCCCAAATGCATCTCAGAAGTGTGCAACTTGTTCCCTGAGTTAGAAAACGTCGAGAAACGTTCGTTTCTGCTAGCGCTGTGCTTCTACACATGTATTTGCTGAACGGTGAAAGCGCACACTAATGAACTTTTCTCCCAGCAAATACACTGTTTCTAAGGAAATGGGAACACACTGAGGAGACACTTGTGGGAGCTACTGGGACTAAAACTGAGCTTCCCTACACACAGGGAAGCAAGAGAAATGCTGATTTCATCAAGCCCAGTTACATACTCAGAATCTGTACTACTGCGCAAATAGGCATGTCTCTTTAGGCAAAAAACTCATTTCTGACAAAGTTGCCCAAATGCATCTCAGAAGTGTGCAACTTGTTCCCTGAGTTAGAAAACGTCGAGAAACGGTCATATCTGCTAGCGCTGTGCTTCTACACATGTATTTGCTGAACGGTGAAAGCGCACAGTAATGCACTTTTCTCCCAGCAAATACACTGTTTCTACGGAAATGGGAACACACTGAGGAGACACTTGTGGGAGCTACTGTGACTAAAACTGAGCTTCCCTACGCACAGGGAAGCAAGAGAAATGCTGATTTCATCAAGCCCAGTTACATACTCAGAATCTGTACTACTGCGCAAATAGGCATGTCTCTTTAGGCAAAAAACTCATTTCTGACAAAGTTGCCCAAATGCATCTCAGAAGTGTGCAACTTGTTCCCTGAGTTAGAAAACGTCGAGAAACGGTCGTATCTGCTAGCGTTGTGCTTCTACACATGTATTTGCTGAACGGTGAAAGAGCACAGTAATGCACTTTTCTCCCAGCAAATACACTGTTTCTAAGGAAATGGGAAAACACTGAGGAGACACTTGTGGGAGCTACTGTGACTAAAACTGAGCTTCCCTACGCACAGGGAAGCAAGAGAAATGCTGATTTCATCAAGCCCAGTTACATACTCAGAATCTGTACTACTGCGCAAATAGGCATGTCTCTGTAGGCAAAAAACTCATTTCTGACAAAGTTGCCCAAATGCATCTCAGAAGTGTGCAACTTGTTCCCTGAGTTAGAAAACGTCGAGAAACGTTCGTTTCTGCTAGCGCTGTGCTTCTACACATGTATTTGCTGAACGGTGAAAGCGCACAGTAATGCACTTTTCTCCCAGCAAATACACTGTTTTTAAGGAAATGGGAACACACTGAGGAGACACTTCTGGGAGCTACTGGGACTAAAACTGAGCTTCCCTACGCACAGGGAAGCAAGAGAAATGCTGATTTCATCAAGCCCAGTTACATACTCAGAATCTGTACTACTGCGCAAATAGGCATGTCTCTTTAGGCAAAAAACTCATTTCTGACAAAGTTGCCCAAATGCATCTCAGAAGTGTGCAACTTGTTCCGTGAGTTAGAAAACGTCGAGAAACGGTCATATCTGCTAGCGCTGTGCTTCTACACATGTATTTGCTGAACGGTGAAAGCGCACAGTAATGCACTTTTCTCCCAGCAAATACACTGTTTCTAAGGAAATGGGAACACACTGAGGAGACACTTGTGGGAGCTACTGTGACTAAAACTGAGCTTCCCTACGCACAGGGAAGCAAGAGAAATGCTGATTTCATCAAGCCCAGTTACATACTCAGAATCTGTACTACTGCGCAAATAGGCATGTCTCTTTAGGCAAAAAACTCATTTCTGATAAAGTTGCCCAAATGCATCTCAGAAGTGTGCAACTTGTTCCCTGAGTTAGAAAACGTCGAGAAACGGTCATATCTGCTAGCGCTGTGCTTCTACACATGTATTTGCTGAGCGGTGAAAGCGCACAGTAATGCACTTTTCTCCCAGCAAATACACTGTTTCTAAGGAAATGGGAACACACTGAGGAGAAACTAGTGGGAGCTACAGTGACTAAAACTGAGCTTCCCTACGCACAGGGAAGCAAGAGAAATGCTGATTTCATCAAGCCCTGTTACATACTCAGAATCTGTACTACTGCGCAAATAGGCATGTCTCTTTAGGCAAAAAACTCATTTCTGACAAAGTTGCCCAAATGCATCTCAGAAGTGTGCAACTTGTTCCCTGAGTTAGAAAACGTCGAGAAACGGTCGTATCTGCTAGCGTTGTGCTTCTACACATGTATTTGCTGAACGGTGAAAGAGCACAGTAATGCACTTTTCTCCCAGCAAATACACTGTTTCTAAGGAAATGGGAAAACACTGAGGAGACACTTGTGGGAGCTACTGTGACTAAAACTGAGCTTCCCTACGCACAGGGAAGCAAGAGAAATGCTGATTTCATCAAGCCCAGTTACATACTCAGAATCTGTACTACTGCACAAATAGGCATGTCTCTGTAGTTAAAAAACTCATTTCTGACAAAGTTGCCCAAATGCATCTCAGAAGTGTGCAACTTGTTCCCTGAGTTAGAAAACGTCGAGAAACGTTCGTTTCTGCTAGCGCTGTGCTTCTACACATGTATTTGCTGAACGGTGAAAGCGCACAGTAATGCACTCTTCTCCCAGCAAATACACTGTTTTTAAGGAAATGGGAACACACTGAGGAAACACTTGTGGGAGCTCCTGTGACTAAAACTGAGCTTCCCTACGACAGGGAAGCAAGAGAAATGCTGATTTCATCAAGCCCAGTTACACACTCAGAATCTGTACTACTGCGCAAATAGGCATGTCTATTTAGGCAAAAATCTCATTTCTGACAAAGTTGCCCAAATGCATCTCAGAAGTGTGCAACTTGTTCCCTGAGTTAGAAAATGTCGAGAAACGTTCGTTTCTGCTAGCGCTGTGCTTCTACACATGTATTTGCTGAACAGTGAAAGCGCACAGTAATGCACTTTTCTCCCAGCAAATACATTGTTTCTAAGGAAATGGGAACACACTGAGGAGACACTTGTGGGAGCTACTGTGACTAAAACTGAGCTTCCCTACCCACAGGGAAGCAAGAGAAATGCTGATTTCATCAAGCCCAGTTACATACTCAGAATCTGTACTACTGCGCAAATAGGCATGTCTCTTTAGGCAAAAAACTCATTTCTGACAAAGTTGCCCAAATGCATCTCAGAAGTGTGCAACTTGTTCCTTGAGTTAGAAAACGTCGAGAAACGGTCCTTTCTACTAGCGCTGTGCTTCTACACATGTATTTGCTGAACGGTGAAAGCGCACAGTAATGCACGTTTCTCCCAGCAAATACACTGTTTCTAAGGAAATGGGAACACACTGAGGAGACACTTGTGGGAGCTACTGTGACTGAAACTGAGCTTCCCTACGCACAGGGAAGCAAGAGAAATGCTGATTTCATCAAGCCCAGTTACATACTCAGAATCTGTACTACTGCGCAAATAGGCATGTCTCTTTAGGCAAAAAACTCATTTCTGACAAAGTGGCCCAAATGCATCTCAGAAGTGTGCAACTTGTTCCCGGAGTTAGAAAACGTCGAGAAACGGTCGTATCTGCTAGCGCTGTGCTTCTACACATGTATTTGCTGAACGGTGAAAGCGCACAGTAATGCACTTTTCTCCCAGCAAATACACTGTTTCTAAGGAAATGGGAACACACTGAGGAGACACTTGTGGGAGCTACAGTGACTAAAACTGAGCTTCCCTACGCACAGGGAAGCAAGAGAAATGCTGATTTCATCAAGCCCAGTTATATACTCAGAATCTGTACTACTGCGCAAATAGGCATGTCTCTTTAGGCAAAAAACTCATTTCTGACAAAGTTGCCCAAATGCATCTCAGAAGTGTGCAACTTGTTCCCTGAGTTAGAAAACGTCGAGAAACGGTCGTATCTGCTAGCGTTGTGCTTCTACACATGTATTTGCTGAACGGTGAAAGAGCACAGTAATGCACTTTTCTCCCAGCAAATACACTGTTTCTAAGGAAATGGGAAAATACTGAGGAGACACTTGTGGGAGCTACTGTGACTAAAACTGAGCTTCCCTACGCACAGGGAAGCAAGAGAAATGCTGATTTCATCAAGCCCAGTTACATACTCAGAATCTGTACTACTGCGCAAATAGGCATGTCTCTGTAGGCAAAAAACTCATTTCTGACAAAGTTGCCCAAATGCATCTCAGAAGTGTGCAACTTGTTCCCTGAGTTAGAAAACGTCGAGAAACGGTCGTTTCTGCTAGCGCTGTGCTTCTACACATGTATTTGCTGAACGGTGAATGCGCACACTAATGCAATTTTCTCCCAGCAAATACACTGTTTCTAAGGAAATGGGAACACACTGAGGAGACACTTGTGGGAGCTACTGTGACTAAAACTGAGCTTCCCTACGCACAGGGAAGCAAGAGAAATGCTGATTTCATCAAGCCCAGTTACATACTCAGAATCTGTACTACTGCGCAAATAGGCATGTCTCTGTAGGCAAAAAACTCATTTCTGACAAAGTTGCCCAAATGCATCCCAGAAGTGTGCAACTTGTTCCCTGATTTAGAAAACGTCGAGAAACGGTCGTTTCAGCTAGTGCTGTGCTTCTACACATGTATTTGCTGAACGGTGAAAGCGCACAGTAATGCACTTTTCTCCCAGCAAAAACACTGTTTCTAAGGAAATGGGAACACACTGAGGAGACACTTGTGGGAGCTACTGTGACTAAACCTGAGCTTCCCTACGCACAGGGAAGCAAGAGAAATGCTGATTTCATCAAGCCCAGTTACATACTCAGAATCTGTACTACTGCGCAAATAGGCATGTCTCTGTAGGCAAAAAACTCATTTCTGACAAAGTTGCCCAAATGCATCTCAGAAGTGTGCAACTTGTTCCCTGATTTAGAAAACGTCGAGAAACGGTCGTTTCAGCTAGTGCTGTGCTTCTACACATGTATTTGCTGAACGGTGAAAGCGCACAGTAATGCACATTTCTCCCAGCAAATACACTGTTTCTAAGGAAATGGGAACACACTGAGGAGACACTTGTGGGAGCTACTGTGACTGAAACTGAGCTTCCCTACGCACAGGGAAGCAAGAGAAATGCTGATTTCATCAAGCCCAGTTACATACTCAGAATCTGTACTACTGCGCAAATAGGCATGTCTCTTTAGGCAAAAAACTCATTTCTGACAAAGTGGCCCAAATGCATCTCAGAAGTGTGCAACTTGTTCCCGGAGTTAGAAAACGTCGAGAAACGGTCGTATCTGCTAGCGCTGTGCTTCTACACATGTATTTGCTGAACGGTGAAAGCGCACAGTAATGCACTTTTCTCCCAGCAAATACACTGTTTCTAAGGAAATGGGAACACACTGAGGAGACACTTGTGGGAGCTACAGTGACTAAAACTGAGCTTCTCTACGCACAGGGAAGCAAGAGAAATGCTGATTTCATCAAGCCCAGTTATATACTCAGAATCTGTACTACTGCGCAAATAGGCATGTCTCTTTAGGCAAAAAACTCATTTCTGACAAAGTTGCCCAAATGCATCTCAGAAGTGTGCAACTTGTTCCCTGAGTTAGAAAACGTCGAGAAACGGTCGTATCTGCTAGCGTTGTGCTTCTACACATGTATTTGCTGAACCGTGAAAGAGCACAGTAATGCACTTTTCTCCCAGCAAATACACTGTTTCTAAGGAAATGGGAAAATACTGAGGAGACACTTGTGGGAGCTACTGTGACTAAAACTGAGCTTCCCTACGCACAGGGAAGCAAGAGAAATGCTGATTTCATCAAGCCCAGTTACATACTCAGAATCTGTACTACGGCACAAATAGGCATGTCTCTGTAGTTAAAAAACTCATTTCTGACAAAGTTGCCCAAATGCATCTCAGAAGTGTGCAACTTGTTCCCTGAGTTAGAAAACGTCGAGAAACGTTCGTTTCTGCTAGCGCTGTGCTTCTACACATGTATTTGCTGAACGGTGAAAGCGCACAGTAATGCACTTTTCTCCCAGCAAATACACTGTTTCTAAGGAAATGGGAACACACTGAGGAGACACTTGTGGGAGCTACTGTGACTAAAACTGAGCTTCCCTACGCACAGGGAAGCAAGAGAAATGCTGATTTCATCAAGCCCAGTTACATACTCAGAATCTGTACTACTGCGCAAATAGGCATGTCTCTTTAGGCAAAAAACTCATTTCTGACAAAGTTGCCCAAATGCATCTCAGAAGTGTGCAACTTGTTCCCTGAGTTAGAAAACGTCGAGAAACGGTCATATCTGCTAGCGCTGTGCTTCTACACATGTATTTGCTGAACGGTGAAAGCGCACAGTAATGCACTTTTCTCCCAGCAAATACACTGTTTCTAAGGAAATGGGAACACACTGAGGAGAAACTAGTGGGAGCTACGGTGACTAAAACTGAGCTTCCCTACGCACAGGGAAGCAAGAGAAATGCTGATTTCATCAAGCCCAGTTACATACTCAGAATCTGTACTACTGCACAAATAGGCATGTCTCTGTAGGCAAAAAACTCATTTCTGACAAAGTTGCCCAAATGCATCTCAGAAGTGTGCAACTTGTTCCCTGAGTTAGAAAACGTCGAGAAACGGTCGTTTCTGCTAGCGCTGTGCTTCTACACATGTATTTGCTGAACGGTGAATGCGCACACTAATGCAATTTTCTCCCAGCAAATACACTGTTTCTAAGGAAATGGGAACACACTGAGGAGACACTTGTGGGAGCTACTGTGACTAAAACTGAGCTTCCCTACGCACAGGGAAGCAAGAGAAATGCTGATTTCATCAAGCCCAGTTACATACTCAGAATCTGTACTACTGCGCAAATAGGCATGTCTCTGTAGGCAAAAAACTCATTTCTGACAAAGTTGCCCAAATGCATCTCAGAAGTGTGCAACTTGTTCCCTGATTTAGAAAACGTCGAGAAACGGTCGTTTCAGCTAGTGCTGTGCTTCTACACATGTATTTGCTGAACGGTGAAAGCGCACAGTAATGCACTTTTCTCCCAGCAAAAACACTGTTTCTAAGGAAATGGGAACACACTGAGGAGACACTTGTGGGAGCTACTGTGACTAAACCTGAGCTTCCCTACGCACAGGGAAGCAAGAGAAATGCTGATTTCATCAAGCCCAGTTACATACTCAGAATCTGTACTACTGCGCAAATAGGCATGTCTCTGTAGGCAAAAAACTCATTTCTGACAAAGTTGCCCAAATGCATCTCAGAAGTGTGCAACTTGTTCCCTGATTTAGAAAACGTCGAGAAACGGTCGTTTCAGCTAGTGCTGTGCTTCTACACATGTATTTGCTGAACGGTGAAAGCGCACAGTAATGCACATTTCTCCCAGCAAAAACACTGTTTCTAAGGAAATGGGAACACACTGAGGAGACACTTGTGGGAGCTACTGTGACTAAACCTGAGCTTCCCTACGCACAGGGAAGCAAGAGAAATGCTGATTTCATCAAGCCCAGTTACATACTCAGAATCTGTACTACTGCGCAAATAGGCATGTCTCTGTAGGCAAAAAACTCATTTCTGACAAAGTTGCCCAAATGCATCTCAGAAGTGTGCAACTTGTTCCCTGAGTTAGAAAACGTCGAGAAACGGTCGTTTCTGCTAGCGCTGTGCTTCTACACATGTATTTGCTGAACGGTGAAAGCGCACAGTAATGCACTTTTCACCCAGCAAATACACTGTTTCTAAGGAAATGGGAACACACTGAGGAGAAACTAGTGGGAGCTACAGTGACTAAAACTGAGCTTCCCTACGCACAGGGAAGCAAGAGAAATGCTGATTTCATCAAGCCCAGTTACATACTCAGAATCTGTACTACTGCGCAAATAGGCATGTCTCTGTAGGCAAAAAACTCATTTCTGACAAAGTTGCCCAAATGCATCTCAGAAGTGTGCAACTTGTTCCCTGAGTTAGAAAACGTCGAGAAACGGTCGTTTCTGCTAGCACTGTGCTTCTACACATGTATATGCTGAACGGTGAAAGCGCACAGTAATGCACTTTTCTCCCAGCAAATACACTGTTTCTAAGGAAATGGGAACACACTGAGGAGACACTTGTGGGAGCTACTGTGACTAAAACTGAGCTTCCCTACGCACAGGGAAGCAAGAGAAATGCTGATTTCATCAAGCCCAGTTACATACTCAGAATCTGTACTACTATGCAAATAGGCATGTCTCTTTAGGCAAAAAACTCATTTCTGACAAAGTTGCCCAAATGCATCTCAGAAGTGTGCAACTTGTTCCCTGAGTTAGAAAACGTCGAGAAACGGTCGTTTCTGCTAGCGCTGTGCTTCTACACATGTATTTGCTGAACGGTGAATGCGCACACTAATGCAATTTTCTCCCAGCAAATACACTGTTTCTAAGGAAATGGGAACACACTGAGGAGACACTTGTGGGAGCTACTGTGACTAAAACTGAGCTTCCCTACGCACAGGGAAGCAAGAGAAATGCTGATTTCATCAAGCCCAGTTACATACTCAGAATCTGTACTACTGCGCAAATAGGCATGTCTCTGTAGGCAAAAAACTCATTTCTGACAAAGTTACCCAAATGCATCTCAGAAGTGTGCAACTTGTTCCCTGATTTAGAAAACGTCGAGAAACGGTCGTTTCAGCTAGTGCTGTACTTCTACACATGTATTTGCTGAACGGTGAAAGCGCACAGTAATGCACTTTTCTCCCAGCAAAAACACTGTTTCTAAGGAAATGGGAACACACTGAGGAGACACTTGTGGGAGCTACTGTGACTAAACCTGAGCTTCCCTACGCACATGGAAGCAAGAGAAATGCTGATTTCATCAAGCCCAGTTACATACTCAGAATCTGTACTACTGCGCAAATAGGCATGTCTCTGTAGGCAAAAAACTCATTTCTGACAAAGTTGCCCAAATGCATCTCAGAAGTGTGCAACTTGTTCCCTGATTTAGAAAACGTCGAGAAACGGTCGTTTCAGCTAGTGCTGTGCTTCTACACATGTATTTGCTGAACGGGGAAAGCGCACAGTAATGCACATTTCTCCCAGCAAAAACACTGTTTCTAAGGAAATGGGAACACACTGAGGAGACACTTGTGGGAGCTACTGTGACTAAACCTGAGCTTCCCTACGCACAGGGAAGCAAGAGAAATGCTGATTTCATCAAGCCCAGTTACATACTCAGAATCTGTACTACTGCGCAAATAGGCATGTCTCTGTAGGCAAAAAACTCATTTCTGACAAAGTTGCCCAAATGCATCTCAGAAGTGTGCAACTTGTTCCCTGAGTTAGAAAACGTCGAGAAACGGTCGTTTCTGCTAGCGCTGTGCTTCTACACATGTATTTGCTGAACGGTGAAAGCGCACAGTAATGCACTTTTCACCCAGCAAATACACTGTTTCTAAGGAAATGGGAACACACTGAGGAGAAACTAGTGGGAGCTACAGTGACTAAAACTGAGCTTCCCTACGCACAGGGAAGCAAGAGAAATGCTGATTTCATCAAGCCCAGTTACATACTCAGAATCTGTACTACTGCGCAAATAGGCATGTCTCTGTAGGCAAAAAACTCATTTCTGACAAAGTTGCCCAAATGCATCTCAGAAGTGTGCAACTTGTTCCCTGAGTTAGAAAACGTCGAGAAACGGTCGTTTCTGCTAGCACTGTGCTTCTACACATGTATATGCTGAACGGTGAAAGCGCACAGTAATGCACTTTTCTCCCAGCAAATACACTGTTTCTAAGGAAATGGGAACACACTGAGGAGACACTTGTGGGAGCTACTGTGACTAAAACTGAGCTTCCCTACGCACAGGGAAGCAAGAGAAATGCTGATTTCATCAAGCCCAGTTACATACTCAGAATCTGTACTACTGCGCAAATAGGCATGTCTCTGTAGGCAAAAAACTCATTTCTGACAAAGTTGCCCAAATGCATCTCAGAAGTGTGCAACTTGTTCCCTGATTTAGAAAACGTCGATAAACGGTCGTTTCAGCTACTGCTGTGCTTCTACACATGTATTTGCTGAACGGTGAAAGCGCACAGTAATGCACATTTCTCCCAGCAAAAACACTGTTTTTAAGGAAATGGGAACACACTGAGGAGACACTTGTGGGAGCTACTGTGACTAAACCTGAGCTTCCCTACGCACAGGGAAGCAAGAGAAATGCTGATTTCATCAAGCCCAGTTACATACTCAGAATCTGTACTACTGGGCAAATAGGCATGTCTCTTTAGGCAAAAACCTCATTTCTGACAAACTTGCCCAAATGCATCTCAGAAGTGTGCAACTTGTTCCCTGAGTTACAAAACGTCGAGAAACGGTCGTTTCTGCTAGCGCTGTGCTTCTACACATGTATTTGCTGAACGGTGAATGCGCACACTAATGCACTTTTCTCCCAGCAAATACACTGTTTCTAAGGAAATGGGAACACACTGAGGAGACACTTGTGGGAGCTACTGTGACTAAAACTGAGCTTCCCTACGCACAGGGAAGCAAGAGAAATGCTGATTTCATCAAGCCCAGTTACATACTCAGAATCTGTACTCCTGCGCAAATAGGCATGTCTCTGTAGGCAAAAAACTCATTTCTGACAAAGTTGCCCAAATGCATCTCAGAAGTGTGCAACTTGTTCCCTGATTTAGAAAACGTCGAGAAGCGGTCGTTTCAGCTAGTGCTGTGCTTCTACACATGTATTTGCTGAACGGTGAAAGCGCACACTAATGAAATTTTCTCCCAGCAAATACACTGTTTCTAAGGAAATGGGAACACACTGAGGAGACACTTGTGGGAGCTACTGTGACTAAAACTGAGCTTCCCTACGCACAGGGAAGCAAGAGAAAGCTGATTTCATCAAGCCCAGTTACATACTCAGAATCTGTACTACTGCGCAAATAGGCATGTCTCTGTAGGCAAAAAACTCATTTCTGACAAAGTTGCCCAAATGCATCTCAGAAGTGTGCAACTTGTTCCCTGATTTAGAAAACGTCGATAAACGGTCGTTTCAGCTACTGCTGTGCTTCTACACATGTATTTGCTGAACGGTGAAAGCGCACAGTAATGCACATTTCTCCCAGCAAAAACACTGTTTCTAAGGAAATGGGAACACACTGAGGAGACACTTGTGGGAGCTACTGTGACTAAACCTGAGCTTCCCTACGCACAGGGAAGCAAGAGAAATGCTGATTTCATCAAGCCCAGTTACATACTCAGAATCTGTACTACTGGGCAAATAGGCATGTCTCTTTAGGCAAAAAACCCATTTCTGACAAACTTGCGCAAATGCATCTCAGAAGTGTGCAACTTGTTCCCTGAGTTAGAAAACGTCGAGAAACGGTCGTTTCTGCTAGCGCTATGCTTCTACACATGTATTTGCTGAACGGTGAAAGCGCACAGTAATGCACTTTACTCCCAGCAAATACACTGTTTCTAAGGAAATGGGAAAACACTGAGGAGACACTTGTGGGAGCTACTGTGACTAAAACTGAGCTTCCCTACGCACAGGGAAGCTAGAGAAATGCTGATTTCATCAACCCAGTTACATACTCAGAATCTGTACTACTGCGCAAATAGGCATGTCTCTTTAGGCAAAAAACTCATTTCTGACAAAGTTGCCCAAATGCATCTCAGAAGTGTGCAACTTGTTCCCTGAGTTAGAAAACGTCGAGAAACGGTCATATCTGCTAACGCTGTGCTTCTACACATGTATATGCTGAACGGTGAAAGCGCACAGTAATGCACTTTTCTCCCAGCAAATACACTGTTTCTAAGGAAATGGGAACACACTGAGGAGACACTTGTGGGAGCTACTGTGACTAAAACTGAGCTTCCCTACGCACAGGGAAGCAAGAGAAATGCTGATTTCATCAAGCCCAGTTACATACTCAGAATCTGTACTACTGCGCAAATAGGCATGTCTCTGTAGGCAAAAAACTCATTTCTGACAAAGTTGACCAAATGCATCTCAGAAGTGTGCAACTTGTTCCCTGAGTTAGAAAACGTCGAGAAACGGTCGTTTCTGCTAGCGCTGTGTTTCTACACATGTATTTGCTGAACGGTGAAAGCGCACAGTAATGCACTTTACTCCCAGCAAATACACTGTTTCTAAGGAAATGGGAAAACACTGAGTAGACACTTGTGGGAGCTACTGTGACTAAAACTGAGCTTCCCTACGCACAGGGAAGCTAGAGAAATGCTGATTTCATCAACCCAGTTACATACTCAGAATCTGTACTACTGTGCAAATAGGCATGTCTCTTTAGGCAGAAAACTCTTTTCTGACAAAGTTGCCCAAATGCATCTCAGAAGTGTGCAACTTGTTCCCTGAGTTAGAAAACGTCGAGAAACGGTCATACCTGCTAACGCTGTGCTTCTACACATGTATTTGCTGAACGGTGAAAGCGCACAGTAATGCACTTTTCTCCCAGCAAATACACTGTTTCTAAGGAAATGGGAACACACTGAGGAGACACTTGTGGGAGCTACTGTGACTAAAACTGAGCTTCCCAACGCACAGGGAAGCAAGAGAAATGCTGATTTCATCAAGCCCAGTTACGTACTCAGCATCTGTACTACTGCGCAAATAGGCATGTCTCTGTAGGCAAAAAACTCATTTCTGACAAAGTTGCCCAAATGCATCTCAGAAGTGTGCAACTTGTTCCCTGAGTTAGAAAACGTCTAGAAACGGTCGTTTCTGCTAGCGCTGTGCTTCTACACATGTATTTGCTGAACGGTGAAAGCGCACAGTAATGCACTTTACTCCCAGCAAATACACTGTTTCTAAGGAAATGGGAAAACACTGAGGAGACACTTGTGGGAGCTACTGTGACTAAAACTGAGCTTCCCTACGCACAGGGAAGCAAGAGAAATGCTGATTTCATCAACCCAGTTACATACTCAGAATCTGTACTACTGCGCAAATAGGCATGTCTCTTTAGGCAAAAAACTCATTTCTGACAAAGTTGCCCAAATGCATCTCAGAAGTGTGCAACTTGTTCCCTGAGTTAGAAAACGTCGAGAAACGGTCATATCTGCTAACGATGTGCTTCTACACATGTATATGCTGAACGGTGAAAGCGCACAGTAATGCACTTTTCTCCCAGCAAATACACTGTTTCTAAGGAAATGGGAACACACTGAGGAGACACTTGTGGGAGCTACTGTGACTAAAACTGAGCTTCCCTACGCACAGGGAAGCAAGAGAAATGCTGATTTCATCAAGCCCAGTTACATACTCAGAATCTGTACTACTGCGCAAATAGGCATGTCTCTGTAGGCAAAAAACTCATTTCTGACAAAGTTGCCCAAATGCATTTCAGAAGTGTGCAACTTGTTCCCTGAGTTAGAAAACGTCGAGAAACGGTCGTTTCTGCTAGCGCTGTGCTTCAACACATGTATTTGCTGAACGGTGAAAGCGCACAGTAATGCACTTTACTCCCAGCAAATACACTGTTTCTAAGGAAATGGGAAAACACTGAGGAGACACTTGTGGGAGCTACTGTGACTAAAACTGAGCTTCCCTACGCACAGGGAAGCTAGAGAAATGCTGATTTCATCAACCCAGTTACATACTCAGAATCTGTACTACTGCGCAAATAGGCATGTCTCTGTAGGCAAAAAACTCATTTCTGACAAAGTTGTCCAAATGCACCTCAGAAGTGTGCAACTTGTTCCCTGAGTTAGAAAACGTCGAGAAACGGTCATTTCTGCTAGCGCTGTGCTTCTACACATGTATTTGCAGAACGGTGAAAGCCCACAGTAACGCACTTTTCTCCCAGCATATACACTGTTTCTAAGGAAATGGGAACACACTGAGGAGACACTTGTGGGAGCTACTGCGACTAAAACTGAGCTTCCCTATGCACAGGGAAGCAAGAGAAATGCTGATTTCATCAAGCCCAGTTACATACTCAGAATCTGTACTACTGCGCAAATAGGCATGTCTCTGTAGGCAAAAAACTCATTTCTGACAAAGTTGCCCAAATGCATCTCAGAAGTGTGCCACTTGTTCCCTAATTTAGAAAACGTCGAGAAAAGGTCGTTTCAGCTAGTGCTGTGCTTCTACACATGTATTTGCTGAACGGTGAAAGCGCACAGTAATGCACATTTCTCCCAGTAAAAACACTGTTTCTAAGGAAATGGGAACACACTGAGGAGACACTTGTGGGAGCTACTGTGACTAAAACTGAGCTTCCCTACGCACAGGGAAGCAAGAGAAATGCTGATTTCTTCAAGCCCAGTTACATACTCAGAATCTGTACTACTGCGCAAATAGGCATGTCTCTCTAGGCAAAAAACTCATTTCTGACAAAGTTGCCCAAATGCATCTCAGAAGTGTGCAACTTGTTCCCTGAGTTAGAAAATGTCGAGAAACGGTCGTTTCTGCTAGCGCTGTGCTTTTACACATGTATTTGCTGAACGGTGAAAGCGCACAGTAATGCACTTTTCTCCCAGCAAATACACTGTTTCTAAGGAAATGGGAACACACTGAGGAGACACTTGTGGGAGCTACTGTGACTAAAACTGAGCTTCCCTACGCACAGGGAAGCAAGAGAAATGCTGATTTCATCAAGGCCAGTTACATACTCAGAATCTGTACTACTGCGCAAATAGGCATGTCTCTGTAGGCAAAAAACTCATTTCAGACAAAGTTGCCCAAATGCATCTCAGAAGTGTGCAACTTGTTCCCTGATTTAGAAAACGTCGAGAAACGGTCGTTTCAGCTAGTGCTGTGCTTCTACACATGTATTTGCTGAACGGTGAAAGCGCACAGTAATGCACTTTTCTCCCAGCAAATACACTGTTTCTAAGGAAATGGGAACACACTGAGGAGACACTTGTGGGAGCTACTGTGACTAAAACTGAGCTTCCCTACGCACAGGGAAGCAAGAGAAATGCTGATTTCATCAAGCCCAGTTACATACTCAGAATCTGTACTACTGCGCAAATAGGCATGTCTCTTTAGGCAAAAAACCCATTTCTGACAAACTTGCGCAAATGCATCTCAGAAGTGTGCAACTTGTTCCCTGAGTTAGAAAACGTCGAGAAACGGTCGTTTCTGCTAGCGCTATGCTTCTACACATGTATTTGCTGAACGGTGAAAGCGCACAGTAATGCACTTTACTCCCAGCAAATACACTGTTTCTAAGGAAATGGGAAAACACTGAGGAGACACTTGTGGGAGCTACTGTGACTAAAACTGAGCTTCCCTACGCACAGGGAAGCTAGAGAAATGCTGATTTCATCAACCCAGTTACATACTCAGAATCTGTACTACTGCGCAAATAGGCATGTCTCTTTAGGCAAAAAACTCATTTCTGACAAAGTTGCCCAAATGCATCTCAGAAGTGTGCAACTTGTTCCCTGAGTTAGAAAACGTCGAGAAACGGTCATATCTGCTAACGCTGTGCTTCTACACATGTATTTGCTGAACGGTGAAAGCGCACAGTAATGCACTTTTCTCCCAGCAAATACACTGTTTCTAAGGAAATGGGAACACACTGAGGAGACACTTGTGGGAGCTACTGTGACTAAAACTGAGCTTCCCTACGCACAGGGAAGCAAGAGAAATGCTGATTTCATCAAGCCCAGTTACATACTCAGAATCTGTACTACTGCGCAAATAGGCATGTCTCTGTAGGCAAAAAACTCATTTCTGACAAAGTTGCCCAAATGCATTTCAGAAGTGTGCAACTTGTTCCCTGAGTTAGAAAACGTCGAGAAACGGTCGTTTCTGCTAGCGCTGTGTTTCTACACATGTATTTGCTGAACGGTGAAAGCGCACAGTAATGCACTTTACTCCCAGCAAATACACTGTTTCTAAGGAAATGGGAAAACACTGAGTAGACACTTGTGGGAGCTACTGTGACTAAAACTGAGCTTCCCTACGCACAGGGAAGCTAGAGAAATGCTGATTTCATCAACCCAGTTACATACTCAGAATCTGTACTACTGTGCAAATAGGCATGTCTCTTTAGGCAGAAAACTCTTTTCTGACAAAGTTGCCCAAATGCATCTCAGAAGTGTGCAACTTGTTCCCTGAGTTAGAAAACGTCGAGAAACGGTCATACCTGCTAACGCTGTGCTTCTACACATGTATTTGCTGAACGGTGAAAGCGCACAGTAATGCACTTTTCTCCCAGCAAATACACTGTTTCTAAGGAAATGGGAACACACTGAGGAGACACTTGTGGGAGCTACTGTGACTAAAACTGAGCTTCCCTACGCACAGGGAAGCAAGAGAAAGGCTGATTTCATCAAGCCCAGTTACGTACTCAGCATCTGTACTACTGCGCAAATAGGCATGTCTCTGTAGGCAAAAAACTCATTTCTGACAAAGTTGCCCAAATGCATCTCAGAAGTGTGCAACTTGTTCCCTGAGTTAGAAAACGTCTAGAAACGGTCGTTTCTGCTAGCGCTGTGCTTCTACACATGTATTTGCTGAACGGTGAAAGCGCACAGTAATGCACTTTACTCCCAGCAAATACACTGTTTCTAAGGAAATGGGAAAACACTGAGGAGACACTTGTGGGAGCTACTGTGACTAAAACTGAGCTTCCCTACGCACAGGGAAGCAAGAGAAATGCTGATTTCATCAACCCAGTTACATACTCAGAATCTGTACTACTGCGCAAATAGGCATGTCTCTTTAGGCAAAAAACTCATTTCTGACAAAGTTGCCCAAATGCATCTCAGAAGTGTGCAACTTGTTCCCTGAGTTAGAAAACGTCGAGAAACGGTCATATCTGCTAACGATGTGCTTCTACACATGTATATGCTGAACGGTGAAAGCGCACAGTAATGCACTTTTCTCCCAGCAAATACACTGTTTCTAAGGAAATGGGAACACACTGAGGAGACACTTGTGGGAGCTACTGTGACTAAAACTGAGCTTCCCTACGCACAGGGAAGCAAGAGAAATGCTGATTTCATCAAGCCCAGTTACATACTCAGAATCTGTACTACTGCGCAAATAGGCATGTCTCTGTAGGCAAAAAACTCATTTCTGACAAAGTTGCCCAAATGCATTTCAGAAGTGTGCAACTTGTTCCCTGAGTTAGAAAACGTCGAGAAACGGTCGTTTCTGCTAGCGCTGTGCTTCTACACATGTATTTGCTGAACGGTGAAAGCGCACAGTAATGCACTTTACTCCCAGCAAATACACTGTTTCTAAGGAAATGGGAAAACACTGAGGAGACACTTGTGGGAGCTACTGTGACTAAAACTGAGCTTCCCTACGCACAGGGAAGCTAGAGAAATGCTGATTTCATCAACCCAGTTACATACTCAGAATCTGTACTACTGCGCAAATAGGCATGTCTCTGTAGGCAAAAAACTCATTTCTGACAAAGTTGTCCAAATGCACCTCAGAAGTGTGCAACTTGTTCCCTGAGTTAGAAAACGTCGAGAAACGGTCATTTCTACTAGCGCTGTGCTTCTACACATGTATTTGCAGAACGGTGAAAGCCCACAGTAACGCACTTTTCTCCCAGCATATACACTGTTTCTAAGGAAATAGGAACACACTGAGGAGACACTTGTGGGAGCTACTGCGACTAAAACTGAGCTTCCCTATGCACAGGGAAGCAAGAGAAATGCTGATTTCATCAAGCCCAGTTACATACTCAGAATCTGTACTACTGCGCAAATAGGCATGTCTCTGTAGGCAAAAAACTCATTTCTGACAAAGTTGCCCAAATGCATCTCAGAAGTGTGCCACTTGTTCCCTAATTTAGAAAACGTCGAGAAAAGGTCGTTTCAGCTAGTGCTGTGCTTCTACACATGTATTTGCTGAACGGTGAAAGCGCACAGTAATGCACTTTACTCCCAGCAAATACACTGTTTCTAAGGAAATGGGAAAACACTGAGGAGACACTTGTGGGAGCTACTGTGACTAAAACTGAGCTTCCCTACGCACAGGGAAGCTAGAGAAATGCTGATTTCATCAACCCAGTTACATACTCAGAATCTGTACTACTGCGCAAATAGGCATGTCTCTTTAGGCAAAAAACTCATTTCTGACAAAGTTGCCCAAATGCATCTCAGAAGTGTGCAACTTGTTCCCTGAGTTAGAAAACGTCGAGAAACGGTCATATCTGCTAACGCTGTGCTTCTACACATGTATTTGCTGAACGGTGAAAGCGCACAGTAATGCACTTTTCTCCCAGCAAATACACTGTTTCTAAGGAAATGGGAACACACTGAGGAGACACTTGTGGGAGCTACTGTGACTAAAACTGAGCTTCCCTACGCACAGGGAAGCAAGAGAAATGCTGATTTCATCAAGCCCAGTTACATACTCAGAATCTGTACTACTGCGCAAATAGGCATGTCTCTTTAGGCAAAAAACTCATTTCTGACAAAGTTGCCCAAATGCATCTCAGAAGTGTGCAACTTGTTCCCTGAGTTAGAAAACGTCGAGAAACGGTCATATCTGCTAACGATGTGCTTCTACACATGTATATGCTGAACGGTGAAAGCGCACAGTAATGCACTTTTCTCCCAGCAAATACACTGTTTCTAAGGAAATGGGAACACACTGAGGAGACACTTGTGGGAGCTACTGTGACTAAAACTGAGCTTCCCTACGCACAGGGAAGCAAGAGAAATGCTGATTTCATCAAGCCCAGTTACATACTCAGAATCTGTACTACTGCGCAAATAGGCATGTCTCTGTAGGCAAAAAACTCATTTCTGACAAAGTTGCCCAAATGCATTTCAGAAGTGTGCAACTTGTTCCCTGAGTTAGAAAACGTCGAGAAACGGTCGTTTCTGCTAGCGCTGTGCTTCTACACATGTATTTGCTGAACGGTGAAAGCGCACAGTAATGCACTTTACTCCCAGCAAATACACTGTTTCTAAGGAAATGGGAAAACACTGAGGAGACACTTGTGGGAGCTACTGTGACTAAAACTGAGCTTCCCTACGCACAGGGAAGCAAGAGAAATGCTGATTTCATCAAGCCCAGTTACATACTCAGAATCTGTACTACTGCGCAAATAGGCATGTCTCTGTAGGCAAAAAACTCATTTCTGACAAAGTTGCCCAAATGCATTTCAGAAGTGTGCAACTTGTTCCCTGAGTTAGAAAACGTCGAGAAACGGTCGTTTCTGCTAGCGCTGTGTTTCTACACATGTATTTGCTGAACGGTGAAAGCGCACAGTAATGCACTTTACTCCCAGCAAATACACTGTTTCTAAGGAAATGGGAAAACACTGAGTAGACACTTGTGGGAGCTACTGTGACTAAAACTGAGCTTCCCTACGCACAGGGAAGCTAGAGAAATGCTGATTTCATCAACCCAGTTACATACTCAGAATCTGTACTACTGTGCAAATAGGCATGTCTCTTTAGGCAGAAAACTCTTTTCTGACAAAGTTGCCCAAATGCATCTCAGAAGTGTGCAACTTGTTCCCTGAGTTAGAAAACGTCGAGAAACGGTCATACCATCTAACGCTGTGCTTCTACACATGTATTTGCTGAACGGTGAAAGCGCACAGTAATGCACTTTTCTCCCAGCAAATACACTGTTTCTAAGGAAATGGGAACACACTGAGGAGACACTTGTGGGAGCTACTGTGACTAAAACTGAGCTTCCCTACGCACAGGGAAGCAAGAGAAATGCTGATTTCATCAAGCCCAGTTACGTACTCAGCATCTGTACTACTGCGCAAATAGGCATGTCTCTGTAGGCAAAAAACTCATTTCTGACAAAGTTGCCCAAATGCATCTCAGAAGTGTGCAACTTGTTCCCTGAGTTAGAAAACGTCTAGAAACGGTCGTTTCTGCTAGCGCTGTGCTTCTACACATGTATTTGCTGAACGGTGAAAGCGCACAGTAATGCACTTTACTCCCAGCAAATACACTGTTTCTAAGGAAATGGGAAAACACTGAGGAGACACTTGTGGGAGCTACTGTGACTAAAACTGAGCTTCCCTACGCACAGGGAAGCAAGAGAAATGCTGATTTCATCAACCCAGTTACATACTCAGAATCTGTACTACTGCGCAAATAGGCATGTCTCTTTAGGCAAAAAACTCATTTCTGACAAAGTTGCCCAAATGCATCTCAGAAGTGTGCAACTTGTTCCCTGAGTTAGAAAACGTCGAGAAACGGTCATATCTGCTAACGATGTGCTTCTACACATGTATATGCTGAACGGTGAAAGCGCACAGTAATGCACTTTTCTCCCAGCAAATACACTGTTTCTAAGGAAATGGGAACACACTGAGGAGACACTTGTGGGAGCTACTGTGACTAAAACTGAGCTTCCCTACGCACAGGGAAGCAAGAGAAATGCTGATTTCATCAAGCCCAGTTACATACTCAGAATCTGTACTACTGCGCAAATAGGCATGTCTCTGTAGGCAAAAAACTCATTTCTGACAAAGTTGCCCAAATGCATTTCAGAAGTGTGCAACTTGTTCCCTGAGTTAGAAAACGTCGAGAAACGGTCGTTTCTGCTAGCGCTGTGCTTCTACACATGTATTTGCTGAACGGTGAAAGCGCACAGTAATGCACTTTACTCCCAGCAAATACACTGTTTCTAAGGAAATGGGAAAACACTGAGGAGACACTTGTGGGAGCTACTGTGACTAAAACTGAGCTTCCCTACGCACAGGGAAGCTAGAGAAATGCTGATTTCATCAACCCAGTTACATACTCAGAATCTGTACTACTGCGCAAATAGGCATGTCTCTGTAGGCAAAAAACTCATTTCTGACAAAGTTGTCCAAATGTACCTCAGAAGTGTGCAACTTGTTCCCTGAGTTAGAAAACGTCGAGAAACGGTCATTTCTGCTAGCGCTGTGCTTCTACACATGTATTTGCAGAACGGTGAAAGCCCACAGTAACGCACTTTTCTCCCAGCATATACACTGTTTCTAAGGAAATGGGAACACACTGAGGAGACACTTGTGGGAGCTACTGCGACTAAAACTGAGCTTCCCTATGCACAGGGAAGCAAGAGAAATGCTGATTTCATCAAGCCCAGTTACATACTCAGAATCTGTACTACTGCGCAAATAGGCATGTCTCTGTAGGCAAAAAACTCATTTCTGACAAAGTTGCCCAAATGCATCTCAGAAGTGTGCCACTTGTTCCCTAATTTAGAAAACGTCGAGAAAAGCTCGTTTCAGCTAGTGCTGTGCTTCTACACATGTATTTGCTGAACGGTAAAAGCGCACAGTAATGCACATTTCTCCCAGTAAAAACACTGTTTCTAAGGAAATGGGAACACACTGAGGAGACACTTGTGGGAGCTACTGTGACTAAAACTGAGCTTCCCTACGCACAGGGAAGCAAGAGAAATGCTGATTTCTTCAAGCCCAGTTACATACTCAGAATCTGTACTACTGCGCAAATAGGCATGTCTCTCTAGGCAAAAAACTCATTTCTGACAAAGTTGCCCAAATGCATCTCAGAAGTGTGCAACTTGTTCCCTGAGTTAGAAAACGTCTAGAAACGGTCGTTTCTGCTAGCGCTGTGCTTCTACACATGTATTTGCTGAACGGTGAAAGCGCACAGTAATGCACTTTACTCCCAGCAAATACACTGTTTCTAAGGAAATGGGAAAACACTGAGGAGACACTTGTGGGAGCTACTGTGACTAAAACTGAGCTTCCCTACGCACAGGGAAGCAAGAGAAATGCTGATTTCATCAACCCAGTTACATACTCAGAATCTGTACTACTGCGCAAATAGGCATGTCTCTTTAGGCAAAAAACTCATTTCTGACAAAGTTGCCCAAATGCATCTCAGAAGTGTGCAACTTGTTCCCTGAGTTAGAAAACGTCGAGAAACGGTCATATCTGCTAACGATGTGCTTCTACACATGTATATGCTGAACGGTGAAAGCGCACAGTAATGCACTTTTCTCCCAGCAAATACACTGTTTCTAAGGAAATGGGAACACACTGAGGAGACACTTGTGGGAGCTACTGTGACTAAAACTGAGCTTCCCTACGCACGGGGAAGCAAGAGAAATGCTGATTTCATCAAGCCCAGTTACATACTCAGAATCTGTACTACTGCGCAAATAGGCATGTCTCTGTAGGCAAAAAACTCATTTCTGACAAAGTTGCCCAAATGCAATTCAGAAGTGTGCAACTTGTTCCCTGAGTTAGAAAACGTCGAGAAACGGTCGTTTCTGCTAGCGCTGTGCTTCTACACATGTATTTGCTGAACGGTGAAAGCGCACAGTAATGCACTTTACTCCCAGCAAATACACTGTTTCTAAGGAAATGGGAAAACACTGAGGAGACACATGTGGGAGCTACTGTGACTAAAACTGAGCTTCCCTACGCACAGGGAAGCTAGAGAAATGCTGATTTCATCAACCCAGTTACATACTCAGAATCTGTACTACTGCGCAAATAGGCATGTCTCTGTAGGCAAAAAACTCATTTCTGACAAAGTTGTCCAAATGCACCTCAGAAGTGTGCAACTTGTTCCCTGAGTTAGAAAACGTCGAGAAACGGTCATTTCTGCTAGCGCTGTGCTTCTACACATGTATTTGCAGAACGGTGAAAGCCCACAGTAACGCACTTTTCTCCCAGCATATACACTGTTTCTAAGGAAATGGGAACACACTGAGGAGACACTTGTGGGAGCTACTGCGACTAAAACTGAGCTTCCCTATGCACAGGGAAGCAAGAGAAATGCTGATTTCATCAAGCCCAGTTACATACTCAGAATCTGTACTACTGCGCAAATAGGCATGTCTCTGTAGGCAAAAAACTCATTTCTGACAAAGTTGCCCAAATGCATCTCAGAAGTGTGCCACTTGTTCCCTAATTTAGAAAACGTCGAGAAAAGGTCGTTTCAGCTAGTGCTGTGCTTCTACACATGTATTTGCTGAACGGTGAAAGCGCACAGTAATGCACATTTCTCCCAGTAAAAACACTGTTTCTAAGGAAATGGGAACACACTGAGGAGACACTTGTGGGAGCTACTGTGACTAAAACTGAGCTTCCCTACGCATAGGGAAGCAAGAGAAATGCTGATTTCTTCAAGCCCAGTTACATACTCAGAATCTGTACTACTGCGCAAATAGGCATGTCTCTCTAGGCAAAAAACTCATTTCTGACAAAGTTGCCCAAATGCATCTCAGAAGTGTGCAACTTGTTCCCTGAGTTAGAAAATGTCGAGAAACGGTCGTTTCTGCTAGCGCTGTGCTTTTACACATGTATTTGCTGAACGGTGAAAGCGCACAGTAATGCACTTTTCTCCCAGCAAATACACTGTTTCTAAGGAAATGGGAACACACTGAGGAGACACTTGTGGGAGCTACTGTGACTAAAACTGAGCTTCCCTACGCACAGGGAAGCAAGAGAAATGCTGATTTCATCAAGGCCAGTTACATACTCAGAATCTGTACTACTGCGCAAATAGGCATGTCTCTGTAGGCAAAAAAATCATTTCTGACAAAGTTGCCCAAATGCATCTCAGAAGTATGCAACTTGTTCCCTGAGTTAGAAAACGTCGAGAAACGGTCATATCTGCTAACGCTGTGCTTCTACACATGTATTTGCTGAACGGTGAAAGCGCACAGTAATGCACTTTTCTCCCAGCAAATACACTGTATCTAAGGAAATGGGAACACACTGAGGAGACACTTGTCGGAGCTACTGTGACTAAAACTGAGCATCCCTCCGCACAGGGAAGCAAGAAAAATGCTGATTTCATCCAGCCCAGTTACATACTCAGAATCTGTACTACTGCGCAAATAGGCATGAATCTGTAGGCAAAAAACTCATTTCTGACAAAGTTGCCCAAATGCATCTCAGAAGTGTGCAACTTGTTCCCTGAGTTAGAAAACGTCGAGAAACGTTCGTTTCTGCTAGCGCTGTGCTTCTACACATGTATTTGCTGAACGGTGAAAGCGCACAGTAATGCACTTTTCTCCCAGCAAATACACTGTTTCTAAGGAAATGGGAACACACTGAGGAGACACTTGTGGGAGCTACTGTGACTAAAACTGAGCTTCCCTACGCACAGGGAAGCAAGAGAAATGCTGATTTCATCAAGCCCAGTTACATACTCAGAATCTGTACTACTGCGCAAGTAGGCAAGTCTCTGTAGGCAAAAAACTCATTTCTGACAAAGTTTCCTAAATGCATCTCAGAAGTGTGCAACTTGTTCCCTGAGTTAGAAAACGTCGAGAAACGGTCATATCTGCTAACACTGTGCTTCTACACATGTATTTGCTGAACGGTTAAAGCGCACAGTAATGCACTTTTCTCCCAGCAAATACACTGTTTCTAAGGAAATGGGAACACACTGAGGAGACACTTGTGGGAGCTACTGTGACTAAAACTAGGCTTCCCTACGCACAGGGAAGCAAGAGAAATGCTGATTTCATCAAGCCCAGTTACATACTCAGAATCTGTACTACTGCGCAAATAGGCATGTCTTTGTAGGCAAAAAACTCATTTCTGACAATGTTGCCCAAATGCATCTCAGAAGTGTGCAACTTGTTCCCTGAGATAGAAAACATTGAGAAACGTTCGTTTCTGCTAGCGCTGTGCTTCTACACATGTATTTGCTGAACGGTGAAAGCACACAGAAATGCACTTTTCTCCCAGCAAATACCCTGTTTCTAAGGAAGTGGGAACACACTGAGGAGACACTTGTGGGA
Organism: Acomys minous; assembly: GCF_964271855.1. NCBI lineage: Eukaryota > Metazoa > Chordata > Mammalia > Rodentia > Muridae > Acomys > Acomys minous. Next base: position 1,683,294 of record NW_028182180.1, read on the forward strand.
GCTACTGTGGCTAAAACTGAGCTTCCCTATGCACAGGGAAGCAAGAGAAATGCTGATTTCATCAAGCCCAGTTACATACTCAGAATCTGTACTACTGCACAAATAGGCATGAATCTGTAGGCAAAAAACTCATTTCTGACAAAGATGCCCAAATGCATCTCAGAAGTGTGCAACTTGTTCCCTGAGTTAGAAAACGTCGAGACACATACGTTTCTGCTAGGACTGTGCTTCTACACATGTATTTGCTGAACGGTGAAAGCGCACAGTAATGCACTTTTCTCCCAGCAAATACACTGTTTCTAAGGAAATGGGAACACACTGAGGAGACACTTGTGGGAGCTACTGTGACTAAAACTGAGCCTCCCTACGCACAGGGAAGCAAGAGAAATGCTGATTTCATCCAGCCCAGTTACATACTCAGAATCTGTACTACTGCGCAAATAGACATGTCTCTGTAGGCAAAAAACTCATTTCTGACAAAGTTGCCCAAATGCATCTCAGAAGTGTGCAACTTGTTCCCTGAGTTAGAAAACGTCGAGAAACAGTCATATCTGCTAACGCTGTGCTTCTACACATGTATTTGCTGAACGGTGAAAGCACACAGTAATGCACTTTTCTCCCAGCAAATACACTGTTTCTAAGGAAATGGGAACACACTGAGGAGACACTTGTGGGAGCTACTGTGACTAAAACTGAGCTTCCCTACGCACAGGGAAGCAAGAGAAATGCTGATTTCATCAAGCCCAGTTACATACTCAGAATCTGTACTACTGCGCAAATAGGCATGTCTCTGTAGGCAAAAAACTCATTTCTGACAAAGTTTCTCAAATGCATTTCAGAAGTGTGCAACTTGTTCCCTGAGTTAGAAAACGTCGAGAAACGGTCGTTTCTGCTAGCGCTGTGTTTCTACACATGTATTTGCTGAACGGTGAAAGCGCACAGTAATGCACTTTACTCCCAGCAAATACACTGTTTCTAAGGAAATGGGAAAACACTGAGGAGACACTTGTGGGAGCTACTGTGACTAAAACTGAGCTTCCCTACGCACAGGGAAGCTAGAGAAATGCTGATTTCATCAACCCAGTTACATACTCAGAATCTGTACTACTGTGCAAATAGGCATGTCTCTTTAGGCAAAAAACTCTTTTCTGACAAATTTGCCCAAATGCATCTCAGAAGTGTGCAACTTGTTCCCTGAGTTAGAAAACGTCGAGAAACGGTCATACCTGCTAACGCTGTGCTTCTACACATGTATTTGCTGAACGGTGAAAGCGCACAGTAATGCACTTTTCTCCCAGCAAATACACTGTTTCTAAGGAAATGGGAACACACTGAGGAGACACTTGTGGGAGCTACTGTGACTAAAACTGAGCTTCCCTACGCACAGGGAAGCAAGAGAAATGCTGATTTCATCAAGCCCAGTTACATACTCAGCATCTGTACTACTGCGCAAATAGGCATGTCTCTGTAGGCAAAAAACTCATTTCTGACAAAGTTGCCCAAATGCATCTCAGAAGTGTGCAACTTGTTCCCTGAGTTAGAAAACTTCGAGAAACGGTCGTTTCTGCTAGCGCTGTGCTTCTACACATGTATTTGCTGAACGGTGAAAGCGCACAGTGATGCACTTTACTCCCAGCAAATACTCTGTTTCTAAGGAAATGGGAAAACACTGAGGAGACACTTGTGGGAGCTACTGTGACTAAAACTGAGCTTCCCTACGCACAGGGAAGCAAGAGAAATGCTGATTTCATCAACACAGTTACATACTCAGAATCTGTACTACTGCGCAAATAGGCATGTCTCTTTAGGCAAAAAACTCTTTTCTGACAAAGTTGCCCAAATGCATCTCAGAAGTGTGCAACTTGTTCCCTGAGTTAGAAAACGTCGAGAAACGGTCATATCTGCTAACGATGTGCTTCTACACATGTATATGCTGAACGGTGAAAGCGCACAGTAATGCACTTTTCTCCCAGCAAATACACTGTTTCTAAGGAAATGGGAACACACTGAGGAGACACTTGTGGGAGCTACTGTGACTAAAACTGAGCTTCCCTACGCACAGGGAAGCAAGAGAAATGCTGATTTCATCAAGCCCAGTTACATACTCAGAATCTGTACTACTGCGCAAATAGGCATGTCTCTGTAGGCAAAAAACTCATTTCTGACAAAATTGCCCAAATGCATTTCAGAAGTGTGCAACTTGTTCCCTGAGTTAGAAAACGTCGAGAAACGGTCGTTTCTGCTAGCGCTGTGCTTCTACACATGTATTTGCTGAACGGTGAAAGCGCACAGTAATGCACTTTACTCCCAGCAAATACACTGTTTCTGAGGAAATGGAAAAACACTGAGGAGACACTTGTGGGAGCTACTGTGACTAAAACTGAGCTTCCCTACGCACAGGGAAGCTAGAGAAATGCTGATTTCATCAACCCAGTTACATACTCAGAATCTGTACTACTGCGCAAATAGGCATGTCTCTGTAGGCAAAAAACTCATTTCTGACAAAGTTGTCCAAATGCACCTCAGAAGTGTGCAACTTGTTCCCTGAGTTAGAAAACGTCGAGAAACGGTCATTTCTGCTAGCGCTGTGCTTCTACACATGTATATGCAGAACGGTGAAAGCCCACAGTAACGCACTTTTCTCCCAGCATATACACTGTTTCTAAGGAAATGGGAACACACTGAGGAGAAACTAGTGGGAGCTACAGTGACTAAAACTGAGCTTCCCTACGCACAGGGAAGCAAGAGAAATGCTGATTTCATCAAGCCCAGTTACATACTCAGAATCTGTACTACTGCGCAAATAGGCATGTCTCTGTAGGCAAAAAACTCATTTCTGACAAAGTTGCCCAAATGCATCTCAGAAGTGTGCAACTTGTTCCCTGAGTTAGAAAACGTCGAGAAACGGTCGTTTCTGCTAGCGCTGTGCTTCTACACATGTATATGCTGAACGGTGAAAGCGCAGAGTAATGCACTTTTCTCCCAGCAAATACACTGTTTCTAAGGAAATGGGAACACACTGAGCAGACACTTGTGGGAGCTACTGTGACTAAAACTGAGCTTCCCTACGCACAGGGAAGCAAGAGAAATGCTGATTTCATCAAGCCCAGTTACATACTCAGAATCTGTACTACTGCGCAAATAGGCATGTCTCTTTATGCAAAAAACTCATTTCTGACAAAGTTGCCCAAATGCATCTCAGAAGTGTGCAACTTGTTCCCTGAGTTAGAAAACGTCGAGAAACGGTCGTTTCTGCTAGCACTGTGCTTCTACACATGTATATGCTGAACGGTGAAAGCGCAGAGTAATGCACTTTTCTCCCAGCAAATACACTGTTTCTAAGGAAATGGGAACACACTGAGGAGATACTTGTGGGAGCTACTGTGACTAAAACTGAGCTTCCCTACGCACAGGGAAGCAAGAGAAATGCTGATTTCATCAAGCCCAGTTACATACTCAGAATCTGTACTACTGCGCAAATAGGCATGTCTCTTTAGGCAAAAAACTCATTTCTGACAAAGTTGCCCAAATGCATCTCAGAAGTGTGCAACTTGTTCCCTGAGTTAGAAAACGTCGAGAAACGGTCGTTTCTGCTAGCGCTGTGCTTCTACACATGTATTTGCTGAACGGTGAAAGCGCACACTAATGAAATTTTCTCCCAGCAAATACACTGTTTCTAAGGAAATGGGAACACACTGAGGAGACACTTGTGGGAGCTACTGTGACTAAAACTGAGCTTCCCTACGCACAGGGAAGCAAGAGAAAGCTGATTTCATCAAGCCCAGTTACATACTCAGAATCTGTACTACTGCGCAAATAGGCATGTCTCTGTAGGCAAAAAACTCATTTCTGACAAAGTTGCCCAAATGCATCTCAGAAGTGTGCAACTTGTTCCCTGATTTAGAAAACGTCGATAAACGGTCGTTTCAGCTACTGCTGTGCTTCTACACATGTATTTGCTGAACGGTGAAAGCGCACAGTAATGCACATTTCTCCCAGCAAAAACACTGTTTCTAAGGAAATGGGAACACACTGAGGAGACACTTGTGGGAGCTACTGTGACTAAACCTGAGCTTCCCTACGCACAGGGAAGCAAGAGAAATGCTGATTTCATCACGCCCAGTTACATACTCAGAATCTGTACTACTGGGCAAATAGGCATGTCTCTTTAGGCAAAAAACCCATTTCTGACAAACTTGCCCAAATGCATCTCAGAAGTGTGCAACTTGTTCCCTGAGTTAGAAAACGTCGAGAAACGGTCGTTTCTGCTAGCGCTATGCTTCTACACATGTATTTGCTGAACGGTGAAAGCGCACAGTAATGCACTTTACTCCCAGCAAATACACTGTTTCTAAGGAAATGGGAAAACACTGAGGAGACACTTGTGGGAGCTACTGTGACTAAAACTGAGCTTCCCTACGCACAGGGAAGCTAGAGAAATGCTGATTTCATCAACCCAGTTACATACTCAGAATCTGTACTACTGCGCAAATAGGCATGTCTCTTTAGGCAAAAAACTCATTTCTGACAAAGTTGCCCAAATGCATCTCAGAAGTGTGCAACTTGTTCCCTGAGTTAGAAAACGTCGAGAAACGGTCATATCTGCTAACGCTGTGCTTCTACACATGTATTTGCTGAACGGTGAAAGCGCACAGTAATGCACTTTTCTCCCAGCAAATACACTGTTTCTAAGGAAATGGGAACACACTGAGGAGACACTTGTGGGAGCTACTGTGACTAAAACTGAGCTTCCCTACGCACAGGGAAGCAAGAGAAATGCTGATTTCATCAAGACCAGTTACATACTCAGAATCTGTACTACTGCGCAAATAGGCATGTCTCTGTAGGCAAAAAACTCATTTCTGACAAAGTTGCCCAAATGCATTTCAGAAGTGTGCAACTTGTTCCCTGAGTTAGAAAACGTCGAGAAACGGTCGTTTCTGCTAGCGCTGTGTTTCTACACATGTATTTGCTGAACGGTGAAAGCGCACAGTAATGCACTTTACTCCCAGCAAATACACTGTTTCTAAGGAAATGGGAAAACACTGAGTAGACACTTGTGGGAGCTACTGTGACTAAAACTGAGCTTCCCTACGCACAGGGAAGCTAGAGAAATGCTGATTTCATCAACCCAGTTACATACTCAGAATCTGTACTACTGTGCAAATAGGCTTGTCTCTTTAGGCAGAAAACTCTTTTCTGACAAAGTTGCCCAAATGCATCTCAGAAGTGTGCAACTTGTTCCCTGAGTTAGAAAACGTCGAGAAACGGTCATACCTGCTAACGCTGTGCTTCTACACATGTATTTGCTGAACGGTGAAAGCGCACAGTAATGCACTTTTCTCCCAGCAAATACACTGTTTCTAAGGAAATGGGAACACACTGAGGAGACACTTGTGGGAGCTACTGTGACAAAAACTGAGCTTCCCTACGCACAGGGAAGCAAGAGAAATGCTGATTTCATCAAGCCCAGTTACGTACTCAGCATCTGTACTACTGCGCAAATAGGCATGTCTCTGTAGGCAAAAAACTCATTTCTGACAAAGTTGCCCAAATGCATCTCAGAAGTGTGCAACTTGTTCCCTGAGTTAGAAAACGTCGAGAAACGGTCGTTTCTGCTAGCGCTGTGCTTCTACACATGTATTTGCTGAACGGTGAAAGCGCACAGTAATGCACTTTACTCCCAGCAAATACACTGTTTCTGAGGAAATGGAAAAACACTGAGGAGACACTTGTGGGAGCTACTGTGACTAAAACTGAGCTTCCCTACGCACAGGGAAGCTAGAGAAATGCTGATTTCATCAACCCAGTTACATACTCAGAATCTGTACTACTGCGCAAATAGGCATGTCTCTGTAGGCAAAAAACTCATTTCTGACAAAGTTGTCCAAATGCACCTCAGAAGTGTGCAACTTGTTCCCTGAGTTAGAAAACGTCGAGAAACGGTCATTTCTGCTAGCGCTGTGCTTCTACACATGTATATGCAGAACGGTGAAAGCCCACAGTAACGCACTTTTCTCCCAGCATATACACTGTTTCTAAGGAAATGGGAACACACTGAGGAGAAACTAGTGGGAGCTACAGTGACTAAAACTGAGCTTCCCTACGCACAGGGAAGCAAGAGAAATGCTGATTTCATCAAGCCCAGTTACATACTCAGAATCTGTACTACTGCGCAAATAGGCATGTCTCTGTAGGCAAAAAACTCATTTCTGACAAAGTTGCCCAAATGCATCTCAGAAGTGTGCAACTTGTTCCCTGAGTTAGAAAACGTCGAGAAACGGTCATATCTGCTAACGCTGTGCTTCTACACATGTATTTGCTGAACGGTGAAAGCACACAGTAATGCACTTTTCTCCCAGCAAATACACTGTTTCTAAGGAAATGGGAACACACTGAGGAGACACTTGTGGGAGCTACTGTGACTAAAACTGAGCTTCCCTACGCACAGGGAAGCAAGAGAAATGCTGATTTCATCAAGCCCAGTTACATACTCAGAATCTGTACTACTGCGCAAATAGGCATGTCTCTGTAGGCAAAAAACTCATTTCTGACAAAGTTGCCCAAATGCATTTCAGAAGTGTGCAACTTGTTCCCTGAGTTAGAAAACGTCGAGAAACGGTCGTTTCTGCTAGCGCTGTGTTTCTACACATGTATTTGCTGAACGGTGAAAGCGCACAGTAATGCACTTTACTCCCAGCAAATACACTGTTTCTAAGGAAATGGGAAAACACTGAGGAGACACTTGTGGTAGCTACTGTGACTAAAACTGAGCTTCCCTACGCACAGGGAAGCTAGAGAAATGCTGATTTCATCAACCCAGTTACATACTCAGAATCTGTACTACTGTGCAAATAGGCATGTCTCTTTAGGCAAAAAACTCTTTTCTGACAAAGTTGCCCAAATGCATCTCAGAAGTGTGCAACTTGTTCCCTGAGTTAGAAAACGTCGAGAAACGGTCATACCTGCTAACGCTGTGCTTCTACACATGTATTTGCTGAACGGTGAAAGCGCACAGTAATGCACTTTTCTCCCAGCAAATACACTGTTTCTAAGGAAATGGGAACACACTGAGGAGACACTTGTGGGAGCTACTGTGACTAAAACTGAGCTTCCCTACGCACAGGGAAGCAAGAGAAATGCTGATTTCATCAAGCCCAGTTACATACTCATCATCTGTACTACTGCGCAAATAGGCATGTCTCTGTAGGCAAAAAACTCATTTCTGACAAAGTTGCCCAAATGCATCTCAGAAGTGTGCAACTTGTTCCCTGAGTTAGAAAACGTCGAGAAACGGTCGTTTCTGCTAGCGCTGTGCTTCTACACATGTATTTGCTGAACGGTGAAAGCGCACAGTAATGCACTTTACTCCCAGCAAATACACTGTTTCTAAGGAAATGGGAAAACACTGAGGAGACACTTGTGGGAGCTACTGTGACTAAAACTGAGCTTCCCTACGCACAGGGAAGCAAGAGAAATGCTGATTTCATCAACCCAGTTACATACTCAGAATCTGTACTACTGCGCAAATAGGCATGTCTCTTTAGGCAAAAAACTCTTTTCTGACAAAGTTGCCCAAATGCATCTCAGAAGTGTGCAACTTGTTCCCTGAGTTAGAAAACGTCGAGAAACGGTCATATCTGCTAACGATGTGCTTCTACACATGTATATGCTGAACGGTGAAAGCGCACAGTAATGCACTTTTCTCCCAGCAAATACACTGTTTCTAAGGAAATGGGAACACACTGAGGAGACACTTGTGGGATCTACTGTGACTAAAACTGAGCTTCCCTACGCACAGGGAAGCAAGAGAAATGCTGATTTCATCAAGCCCAGTTACATACTCAGAATCTGTACTACTGCGCAAATAGGCATGTCTCTGTAGGCAAAAAACTCATTTCTGACAAAGTTGCCCAAATGCATTTCAGAAGTGTGCAACTTGTTCCCTGAGTTAGAAAACGTCGAGAAACGGTCGTTTCTGCTAGCGCTGTGCTTCTACACATGTATTTGCTGAACGGTGAAAGCGCACAGTAATGCACTTTACTCCCAGCAAATACACTGTTTCTGAGGAAATGGAAAAACACTGAGGAGACACTTGTGGGAGCTACTGTGACTAAAACTGAGCTTCCCTACGCACAGGGAAGCTAGAGAAATGCTGATTTCATCAACCCAGTTACATACTCAGAATCTGTACTACTGCGCAAATAGGCATGTCTCTGTAGGCAAAAAACTCATTTCTGACAAAGTTGTCCAAATGCACCTCAGAAGTGTGCAACTTGTTCCCTGAGTTAGAAAACGTCGAGAAACGGTCATTTCTGCTAGCGCTGTGCTTCTACACATGTATATGCAGAACGGTGAAAGCCCACAGTAACGCACTTTTCTCCCAGCATATACACTGTTTCTAAGGAAATGGGAACACACTGAGGAGACACTTGTGGGAGCTACTGCGACTAAAACTGAGCTTCCCTATGCACAGGGAAGCAAGAGAAATGCTGATTTCATCAAGCCCAGTTACATACTCAGAATCTGTACTACTGCGCAAATAGGCATGTCTCTGTAGGCAAAAAACTCATTTCTGACAAAGTTGCCCAAATGCATCTCAGAAGTGTGCCACTTGTTCCCTAACTTAGAAAAAGTCGAGAAAAGGTCGTTTCAGCTAGTGCTGTGCTTCTACACATGTATTTGCTGAACGGTGAAAGCGCAGAGTAATGCACATTTCTCCCAGTAAAAACACTGTTTCTAAGGAAATGGGAACACACTGAGGAGACACTTGTGGGAGCTACTGTGACTAAAACTGAGCTTCCCTACGCACAGGGAAGCAAGAGAAATGCTGATTTCTTCAAGCCCAGTTACATACTCAGAATCTGTACTACTGCGCAAATAGGCATGTCTCTGTAGGCAAAAAACTCATTTCTGACAAAGTTGCCCAAATGCATCTCAGAAGTGTGCAACTTGTTCCCTGAGTTAGAAAATGTCGAGAAACGGTCGTTTCTGCTAGCGCTGTGCTTTTACACATGTATTTGCTGAACGGTGAAAGCGCACAGTAATGCACTTTTCTCCCAGCAAATACACTGTTTCTAAGGAAATGGGAACACACTGAGGAGACACTTGTGGGAGCTACTGTGACTAAAACTGAGCTTCCCTACGCACAGGGAAGCAAGAGAAATGCTGATTTCATCAAGCCCAGTTACATACTCAGAATCTGTACTACTGCGCAAATAGGCATGTCTCTGTAGGCAAAAAACTCATTTCTGACAAAGCTGCCCAAATGCATCTCAGAAGTGTGCAACTTGTTCCCTGAGTTAGAAAACGTCGAGAAACGGTCATATCTGCTAACGCTGTGCTTCTACACATGTATTTGCTGAACGGTGAAAGCGCACAGTAATGCACTTTTCTCCCAGCAAATACACTGTTTCTAAGGAAATGGGAACACACTGAGGAGACACTTGTGGTAGCTACTGTGACTAAAACTGAGCTTCCCTACGCACAGGGAAGCAAGACAAATGCTGATTTCATCAAGCCCAGTTACATACTCAGAATCTGTACTACTGCGCAAATAGGCATGTCTCTGTAGGCAAAAAAATCATTTCTGACAAAGTTGCCCAAATGCATCTCAGAAGTATGCAACTTGTTCCCTGAGTTAGAAAACGTCGAGAAACGGTCATATCTGCTAACGCTGTGCTTCTACACATGTATTTGCTGAACGGTGAAAGCGCACAGTAATGCACTTTTCTCCCAGCAAATACACTGTATCTAAGGAAATGGGAACACACTGAGGAGACACTTGTCGGAGCTACTGTGACTAAAACTGAGCATCCCTCCGCACAGGGAAGCAAGAAAAATGCTGATTTCATCCAGCCCAGTTACATACTCAGAATCTGTACTACTGCGCAAATAGGCATGAATCTGTAGGCAAAAAACTCATTTCTGACAAAGTTGCCCAAATGCATCTCAGAAGTGTGCAACTTGTTCCCTGAGTTAGAAAACGTCGAGAAACGGTCATTTCTGCTAGCGCTGTGCTTCTACACATGTATTTGCTGAACAGTGAAAGCGCACAGTAATGCACTTTTCTCCCAGCAAATACACTGTTTCTAAGGAAATGGGAACACACTGAGGAGACACTTGTGGGAGCTACTGTGACTAAAACTGAGCTTCCCTACGCACAGGGAAGCAAGACAAATGCTGATTTCATCAAGCCCAGTTACATACTCAGAATCTGTACTACTGCGCAAATAGGCATGTCTCTGTAGGCAAAAAAATCATTTCTGACAAAGTTGCCCAAATGCATCTCAGAAGTATGCAACTTGTTCCCTGAGTTAGAAAACGTCGAGAAACGGTCATATCTGCTAACGCTGTGCTTCTACACATATATTTGCTGAACGGTGAAAGCGCACAGTAATGCACTTTTCTCCCAGCAAATACACTGTATCTAAGGAAATGGGAACACACTGAGGAGACACTTGTCGGAGCTACTGTGACTAAAACTGAGCTTCCCTACGCACAGGGAAGCAAGAGAAATGCTGATTTCATCAAGCCCAGTTACATACTCAGAATCTGTACTACTGCGCAAGTAGGCAAGTCTCTGTAGGCAAAAAACTCATTTCTGACAAAGTTTCCTAAATGCATCTCAGAAGTGTGCAACTTGTTCCCTGAGTTAGAAAACGTCGAGAAACGGTCATATCTGCTAACACTGTGCTTCTACACATGTATTTGCTGAACGGTTAAAGCGCACAGTAATGCACTTTTCTCCCAGCAAATACACTGTTTCTAAGGAAATGGGAACACACTGAGGAGACACTTGTGGGAGCTACTGTGACTAAAACTAGGCTTACCTACGCACAGGGAAGCAAGAGAAATGCTGATTTCATCAAGCCCAGTTACATACTCAGAATCTGTACTACTGCGCAAATAGGCATGTCTCTGTAGGCAAAAAACTCATTTCTGACAATGTTGCCCAAATGCATCTCAGAAGTGTGCAACTTGTTCCCTGAGATAGAAAACATTGAGAAACGTTCGTTTCTGCTAGCGCTGTGCTTCTACACATGTATTTGCTGAACGGTGAAAGCGCACAGAAATGCACTTTTCTCCCAGCAAATACCCTGTTTCTAAGGAAGTGGGAACACACTGAGGAGACACTTGTGGGAGCTACTGTGGCTAAAACTGAGCTTCCCTATGCACAGGGAAGCAAGAGAAATGCTGATTTCATCAAGCCCAGTTACATACTCAGAATCTGTACTACTGCACAAATAGGCATGAATCTGTAGGCAAAAAACTCATTTCTGACAAAGATGCCCAAATGCATCTCAGAAGTGTGCAACTTGTTCCCTGAGTTAGAAAACGTCGAGAAACATACGTTTCTGCTAGCACTGTGCTTCTACACATGTATTTGCTGAACGGTGAAAGCGCACAGTAATGCACTTTTCTCCCAGCAAATACACTGTTTCTAAGGAAATGGGAACACACTGAGGAGACACTTGTGGTAGCTACTGTGACGAAAACTGAGCTTCCCTACGCACAGGGAAGCAAGACAAATGCTGATTTCATCAAGCCCAGTTACATACTCAGAATCTGTACTACTGCGCAAATAGGCATGTCTCTGTAGGCAAAAAACTCATTTCTGACAAAGTTGCCCAAATGCATCTCAGAAGTGTGCAACTTGTTCCCTGAGTTAGAAAACGTCGAGAAACGGTCATATCTGCTAACGCTGTGCTTCTACACATGTATTTGCTGAACGGTGAAAGCGCACAGTAATGCACTTTTCTCCCAGCAAATACACTGTATCTAAGGAAATGGGAACACACTGAGGAGACACTTGTCGGAGCTACTGTGACTAAAACTGAGCTTCCCTCCGCACAGGGAAGCAAGAAAAATGCTGATTTCATCCAGCCCAGTTACATACTCAGAATCTGTACTACTGCGCAAATAGGCATGAATCTGTAGGCAAAAAACTCATTTCTGACAAAGTTGCCCAAATGCATCTCAGAATGTGCAACTTGTTCCTTGAGTTAGAAAACGTCGAGAAACGTTCGTTTCTGCTAGCGCTGTGCTTCTACACATGTATTTGCTGAACGGTGAAAGCGCACAGTAATGCACTTTTCTCCCAGCTAATACACTGTTTCTAAGGAAATGGGAACACACTGAGGAGACACTTGTGGGAGCTACTGTGACTAAAACTGAGCTTCCCTACGCACAGGGAAGCAAGAGAAATGCTGATTTCATCAAGCCCAGTAACATACTCAGAATCTGTACTACTGCGCAAGTAGGCAAGTCTCTGTAGGCAAAAAACTCATTTCTGACAAAGTTTCCTAAATGCATCTCAGAAGTGTGCAACTTGTTCCCTGAGTTAGAAAACGTCGAGAAACGGTCATATCTGCTAACGCTGTGCTTCTACACATGTATTTGCTGAACGGTGAAAGCGCACAGTAATGCACTTTTCTCCCAGCAAATACACTGTTTCTAAGGAAATGGGAACACACTGAGGAGACACTTGTGGGAGCTACTGTGACTAAAACTAGGCTTCCCTACGCACAGGGAAGCAAGAGAAATGCTGATTTCATCAAGCCCAGTTACATACTCAGAATCTGTACTACTGCGCAAATAGGCATGTCTTTGTAGGCAAAAAACTCATTTCTGACAATGTTGCCCAAATGCATCTCAGAAGTGTGCAACTTGTTCCCTGAGATAGAAAACATTGAGAAACGTTCGTTTCTGCTAGCGCTGTGCTTCTACACATGTATTTGCTGAACGGTGAAAGCGCACAGAAATGCACTTTTCTCCCAGCAAATACCCTGTTTCTAAGGAAGTGGGAACACACTGAGGAGACACTTGTGGGAGCTACTGTGGCTAAAACTGAGCTTCCCTATGCACAGGGAAGCAAGAGAAATGCTGATTTCATCAAGCCCAGTTACATACTCAGAATCTGTACTACTGCACAAATAGGCATGAATCTGTAGGCAAAAAACTCATTTCTGACAAAGATGCCCAAATGCATCTCAGAAGTGTGCAACTTGTTCCCTGAGTTAGAAAACGTCGAGAAACATACGTTTCTGCTAGCACTGTGCTTCTACACATGTATTTGCTGAACGGTGAAAGCGCACAGTAATGCACTTTTCTCCCAGCAAATACACTGTTTCTAAGGAAATGGGAACACACTGAGGAGACACTTGTGGGAGCTACTGTGACTAAAACTGAGCCTCCCTACGCACAGGGAAGCAAGAGAAATGCTGATTTCATCCAGCCCAGTTACATACTCAGAATCTGTACTACTGCGCAAATAGACATGTCTCTGTAGGCAAAAAACTCATTTCTGACAAAGTTGCCCAAATGCATCTCAGAAGTGTGCAACTTGTTCCCTGAGTTAGAAAACGTCGAGAAACGGTCATATCTGCTAACGCTGTGCTTCTACACATGTATTTGCTGAACGGTGAAAGCGCACAGTAATGCAATTTTCTCCCAGCAAATACACTGTTTCTAAGGAAATGGGAACACACTGAGGAGACACTTGTGGTAGCTACTGTGACAAAAACTGAGCTTCCCTACGCACAGGGAAGCAAGACAAATGCTGATTTCATCAAGCCCAGTTACATACTCAGAATCTGTACTACTGCGCAAATAGGCATGTCTCTGTAGGCAAAAAACTCATTTCTGACAAAGTTGCCCAAATGCATCTCAGAAGTGTGCAACTTGTTCCCTGAGTTAGAAAACGTCGAGAAACGGTCATATCTGCTAACGCTGTGCTTCTACACATGTATTTGCTGAACGGTGAAAGCGCACAGTAATGCACTTTTCTCCCAGCAAATACACTGTTTCTAAGGAAATGGGAACACACTGAGGAGACACTTGTGGGAGCTACTGTGACTAAAACTAGGCTTCCCTACGCACAGGGAAGCAAGACAAATGCTGATTTCATCAAGCCCAGTTACATACTCAGAATCTGTACTACTGCGCAAATAGGCATGTCTCTGTAGGCAAAAAACTCATTTCTGACAAAGTTGCCCAAATGCATCTCAGAAGTGTGCAACTTGTTCCCTGAGTTAGAAAACGTCGAGAAACGGTCATATCTGCTAACGCTGTGCTTCTACACATGTATTTGCTGAACGGTGAAAGCGCACAGTAATGCACTTTTCTCCCAGCAAATACACTGTTTCTAAGGAAATGGGAACACACTGAGGAGACACTTGTGGGAGCTACTGTGACTAAAACTAGGCTTCCCTACGCACAGGGAAGCAAGAGAAATGCTGATTTCATCAAGCCCAGTTACATACTCAGAATCTGTACTACTGCGCAAATAGGCATGAATCTGTAGGCAAAAAACTCATTTCTGACAATGTTGCCCAAATGCATCTCAGAAGTGTGCAACTTGTTCCCTGAGTTAGAATACGTCGAGAAACGTTCGTTTCTGCTAGCGCTGTGCTTCTACACATGTATTTGCTGAACGGTGAAAGCGCACAGTAATGCACTTTTCTCCCAGCAAATACACTGTTTCTAAGGAAATGGGAACACACTGAGGAGACACTTGTGGGAGCTACTGTGACTAAAACTGAGCTTCGCTACGCACAGGGAAGCAAGAGAAATGCTGATTTCATCAAGCCCAGTTACATACTCAGAATCTGTACTACTGCGCAAATAGGCATGTCTTTGTAGGCAAAAAACTCATTTCTGACAATGTTGCCCAAATGCATCTCAGAAGTGTGCAACTTGTTCCCTGAGTTAGAAAACGTTGTGAAACGTTCGTTTCTGCTAGCGCTGTGCTTCTACACATGTATTTGTTGAACGGTGAAAGGGCACAGAAATGCACTTTTCTCCCAGCAAATACCCTGTTTCTAAGGAAGTGGGAACACACTGAAGAGACACTTGTGGGAGCTACTGTGGCTAAAACTGAGCTTCCCTATGCACAGGGAAGCAAGAGAAATGCTGATTTCATCAAGCCCAGTTACATACTCAGAATCTGTACTACTGCACAAATAGGCATGAATCTGTAGGCAAAAAACTCATTTCTGACAAAGATGCCCAAATGCATCTCAGAAGTGTGCAACTTGTTCCCTGAGTTAGAAAACGTCGAGAAACGGTCGTTTCTGCTAGCGCTGTGCTTCTACACATGTATTTGCTGAACGGTGAAAGCGCACAGTAATGCACTTTTCTCCCAGCAAATACACTGTTTCTAAGGAAATGGGAACACACTGAGGAGACACTTGTGGGAGCTACTGTGACTAAAACTGAGCATCCCTCCGCACAGGGAAGCAAGAGAAATGCTGATTTCATCCAGCCAAGTTACATACTCAGAATCTGTACTACTGCGCAAATATGCATGTCTCTGTAGGCAAAAAACTCATTTCTGACAAAGTTGCCCAAATGCATCTCAGAAGTGTGCAACTTGTTCCCTGAGTTAGAAAACGTCGAAAAACGGTCGTTTCTGCTAGCGCTGTGCTTCTACACATGTATTTGCTGAACGGTGAAAGCGCACAGTAATGCACTTTTCTCCCAGCAAATACACTGTTTCTTAGGAAATGGGAACACATTGAGGAGACACTTGTGGGAGCTACTGTGACTAAAACTGAGCTTCCCTACGCACAGGGAAGCAAGAGAAATGCTGATTTCATCAAGCCCAGTTACATACTCAGAATCTGTACTACTGCGCAAATAGGCATGTACCTGTAGGCAAAAAACTCATTTCTGACAAAGTTGCTCAAATCCATCTCAGAAGTGTGCAACTTGTTCCCTGAGTTAGAAAACGTGGAGAAACGTTCGTTTCTGCTAGCGCTGTGCTTCTACACATGTATTTGCTGAACAGTGAAAGCGCACAGAAATGCACTTTTCTCCCACCAAATACACTGTTTCTAAGGAAATGGGAACACACTGAGGAGACACTTGTGGGAGCTACTGTGACTAAAACTGAGCTTCCCTACGCACAGGGAAGCAAGAGAAATGCTGATTTCATCCAGGCCAGTTACATACTCAGAATCTGTACTACTGCGCAAACAGGCATGTCTCTGTAGTTAAAAAACTCATTTCTGACAAAGATGCCCAAATGCATCTCAGAAGTGTGCAACTTGTTCCCTGAGTTAGAAAACGTCGAGAAACGTTCGTTTCTGCTAGCACTGTGCTTCTACACATGTATTTGCTGAACGGTGAAAGCGCATAATAATGCACTTTTCTCCCAGCAAATACACTGTTTCTAAGGAAATGGGAACACACTGAGGAGACACTTGTGGGAGCTACTGTGACTAAAACTGAGCTTCCCTACGCACAGGGAAGCAAGAGAAATGCTGATTTCATCCAGGCCAGTTACATACTCAGAATCTGTACTACTGCGCAAATAGGCATGTCTCTGTAGTTAAAAAACTCATTTCTGACAAAGTTGCCCAAATGCATCTCAGAAGTGTGCAACTTGTTCCCTGAGTTAGAAAACGTCGAGAATCGTTCGTTTCTGCTAGCGCTGTGCTTCTACACATGCATTTGCTGAACGGTGAAAGCGCAGAGTAATGCACTTTTCTCCCAGCAAATACACTGTTTCTAAGGAAATGGGAACACACTGAGGAGACACTTGTGGGAGCTACCGTGATTAAAACTGAGCTTC
Source organism: Acomys minous (assembly GCF_964271855.1). NCBI lineage: Eukaryota > Metazoa > Chordata > Mammalia > Rodentia > Muridae > Acomys > Acomys minous. Next base: position 1,699,870 of record NW_028182180.1, read on the forward strand.
CCAATGCACAGGGAAGCAAGAGAAATGCGGATTTCATCAAGCCCAGTTACATACTCAGAATCTGTACTACTGCGCAAATAGGCATGTCTCTGTAGGCAAAAAACTCATTTCTGACAAAGTTGCCCAAATGCATCTCAGAAGTGTCCAACTTGTTCCCTGAGTTAGAAAACGTCGAGAAACGGTCGTTTCTGCTAGCGCTGTGCTTCTACACATGTATTTGCTGAACGGTGAAAGCGCACAGAAATGCACTTTTCTCCCAGCAAATACCCTGTTTCTAAGGAAGTGGGAACACACTGAGGAGACACTTGTGGGAGCTACTGTGGCTAAAACTGAGCTTCCCTATGCACAGGGAAGCAAGAGAAATGCTGATTTCATCAAGCCCAGTTACATACTCAGAATCTGTTCTACTGCACAAATAGGCAAGAATCTGTAGGCAAAAAACTCATTTCTGACAAAGATGCCCAAATGCATCTCAGAAGTGTGCAACTTGTTCCCTGAGTTAGAAAACGTCGAGAAACATACGTTTCTGCTAGCACTGTGCTTCTACACATGTATTTGCTGAACGGTGAAAGCGCACAGTAATGCACTTTTCTCCCAGCAAATACACTGTTTCTAAGGAAATGGGAACACACTGAGGAGACACTTGTGGGAGCTACTGTGACTAAAACTGAGGCTCCCTACGCACAGGGAAGCAAGAGAAATGCTGATTTCATCAAGCCCAGTTACATACTCAGAATCTGTACTACTGCGGAAATAGGCATGAATCTGTAGGCAAAAAACTCATTTCTGACAAAGTTGCCCAAATGCATCTCAGAAGTGTGCAACTTGTTCCCTGAGTTAGAAAACGTCGAGAAACGGTCGTTTCTGCTAGCGCTGTGCTTCTACACAAGTATTTGCTGAATGGTGAAAGCGCACAGTAATGCACTTTTCTCCCAGCAAATACACTGTTTCTTAGGAAATGGGAACACATTGAGGAGACACTTGTGGGAGCTACTGTGACTAAAACTGAGCTTCCCTACGCACAGGGAAGCAAGAGAAATGCTGATTTCATCAAGCCCAGTTACATACTCAGAATCTGTACTACTGCGCAAATAGGCATGTCTCTGTAGGCAAAAAACTCATTTCTGACAAAGTTGCTCAAATGCATCTCAGAAGTGTGCAACTTGTTCCCTGAGTTAGAAAACGTCAAGAAACGTTTGTTTCTGCTAGCGCTGTGCTTCTACACATGTATTTGCTGAACGGTGAAAGCGCACAGTAATGCACTTTTCTCCCAGCAAATACACTGTTTCTAAGGAAATGGGAACACACTGAGGAGACACTTGTGGGAGCTACTGTGACTAAAACTGAGCTTCCCTACGCACAGGGAAGCAAGAGAAATGCTGATTTCATCCAGCCCAGTTACATACTCAGAATCTGTACTACTGCGCAAATAGGCATGTCTCTGTAGGCAAAAAACTCATTTCTGACAAAGTTGCCCAAATGCACCTTAGAAGTGTGCAACTTGTTCCCTGAGTTAGAAAACGTCGAGAATCGTTCGTTTCTGCTAGCGCTGTGCTTCTACACATGTATTTGCTGAACGGTGAAAGCGCACAGTAATGCACTTTTCTCCCAGCAAATACACTGTTCCTAAGGAAATGGGAACACACTGAGGAGACACTTGTGGGAGCTACTGTGATTAAAACTGAGCTTCCCTATGCACAGGGAAGCAAGAGAAATGCGGATTTCATCAAGCCCAGTTACATACTCAGAATCTGTACTACTGCGCAAATAGGCATGTCTCTGTAGGCAAAAAACTCATTTCTGACAAAGTTGCCCAAATGCATCTCAGAAGTGTGCAACTTGTTCCCTGAGTTAGAAAACGTCGAGAAACGGTCGTTTCTGCTAGCACTGTGCTTCTACACATGTATATGCTGAACGGTGAAAGCGCACAGTAATGCACTTTTCTCCCAGCAAATACACTTTTCCTAAGGAAATGGGAACACACTGAGGAGACACTTGTGGGAGCTACTGTGACTAAAACTGAGCTTCCCTACGCACAGGGAAGCAAGAGAAATGCTGATTTCATCAAGCCCAGTTACATACTCAGAATCTGTACTACTGCGCAAATAGGCATGTCTCTGTAGGCAAAAAACTCATTTCTGACAAAGTTGCTCAAATGCATCTCAGAAGTGTGCAACTTGTTCCCTGAGTTAGAAAACGTCAAGAAACATTTGTTTCTACTAGCGCTGTGCTTCTACACTTGTATTTGCTGAACGGTGAAAGCGCACAGTAATGCACTTTTCTCCCAGCAAATACACTGTTTCTAAGGAAATGGGAACACACTGAGGAGACACTTGTGGGAGCTACTGTGACTAAAACTGAGCTTCCCTACGCACAGGGAAGCAAGAGAAATGCTGATTTCATCCAGCCCAGTTACATACTCAGAATCTGTACTACTGCGCAAATAGGCATGTCTCTGTAGGCAAAAAACTCATTTCTGACAAAGTTGCCCAAATGCATCTCAGAAGTGTGCAACTTGTTCCCTGAGTTAGAAAACGTCGAGAATCGTTCGTTTCTGCTAGCGCTGTGCTTCTACACATGTATTTGCTGAACGGTGAAAGCGCACAGTAATGCACTTTTCTCCCAGCAAATACACTGTTCCTAAGGAAATGGGAACACACTGAGGAGACACTTGTGGGAGCTACTGTGATTAAAACTGAGCTTCCCTATGCACAGGGAAGCAAGAGAAATGCGGATTTCATCAAGCCCAGTTACATACTCAGAATCTGTACTACTGCGCAAATAGGCATGTCTCTGTAGGCAAAAAACTCATTTCTGACAAAGTTGCCCAAATGCATCTCAGAAGTGTGCAACTTGTTCCCTGAGTTAGAAAACGTCGAGAAACGGTCGTTTCTGCTAGCACTGTGCTTCTACACATGTATATGCTGAACGGTGAAAGCGCACAGTAATGCACTTTTCTCCCAGCAAATACACTGTTTCTAAGGAAATGGGAACACACTGTGGAGACACTTGTGGGAGCTACTGTGACTAAAACTGAGCTTCCCTACGCACAGGGAAGCAAGAGAAATGCTGATTTCATCAAGCCCAGTTACATACTCAGACTCTGTACTACTGCGCAAATAGGCATGAATCTGTAGGCAAAAAACTCATTTCTGACAAAGATGCCCAAATGCATCTCAGAAGTGTGCAACTTGTTCCCTGAGTTAGAAAACGTCGAGAAACATACGTTTCTGCTAGCACTGTGCTTCTACACATGTATTTGCTGAACGGTGAAAGCGCACAGTAATGCACTTTTCTCCCAGCAAATACACTGTTTCTAAGGAAATGGGAACACACTGAGGAGACACTTGTGGGAGCTACTGTGACTAAAACTGAGGCTCCCTACGCACAGGGAAGCAAGAGAAATGCTGATTTCATCCAGCCCAGTTACATACTCAGAATCTGTACTACTGCGGAAATAGGCATGTCTCTGTAGGCAAAAAACTCATTTCTGACAAAGTTGCCCAAATGCATCTCAGAAGTGTGCAACTTGTTCCCTGAGTTAGAAAACGTCGAGAAACGGTCGTTTCTGCTAGCGCTGTGCTTCTACACAAGTATTTGCTGAATGGTGAAAGCGCACAGTAATGCACTTTTCTCCCAGCAAATACACTGTTTCTTAGGAAATGGGAACACATTGAGGAGACACTTGTGGGAGCTACTGTGACTAAAACTGAGCTTCCCTACGCACAGGGAAGCAAGAGAAATGCTGATTTCATCAAGCCCAGTTCCATACTCAGAATCTGTACTACTGCGCAAATAGGCATGTCTCTGTAGGCAAAAAACTCATTTCTGACAAAGTTGCTCAAATGCATCTCAGAAGTGTGCAACTTGTTCCCTGAGTTAGAAAACGTCGAGAAACGGTCGTTTCTGCTAGCGCTGTGCTTCTACACATGTATTTGCTGAACGGTGAAAGCGCACACTAATGCACTTTTCTCCCAGCAAATACACTGTTTCTAAGGAAATGGGAACACACTGAGGAGACACTTGTGAAAGCTACAGTGACTAAAACTGAGCTTCCCTACGCACAGGGAAGCAAGAGAAATGCTGATTTCATCAAGCCCAGTTACATACTCAGAATCTGTACTACTGCGCAAATAGGCATGTCTCTGTAGGCAAAAAACTCATTTCTGACAAAGTTGCCCAAATGCATCTCAGAAGTGTGCAACTTGTGCCCTGATTTAGAAAACGTCGATAAACGGTCGTTTCAGCTACTGCTGTGCTTCTACACATGTATTTGCTGAACGGTGAAAGCGCACAGTAATGCACATTTCTCCCAGCAAAAACACTGTTTTTAAGGAAATGGGAACACACTGAGGAGACACTTGTGGGAGCTACTGTGACTAAACCTGAGCTTCCCTACGCACAGGGAAGCAAGAGAAATGCTGATTTCATCAAGCCCAGTTACATACTCAGAATCTGTACTACTGGGCAAATAGGCATGTCTCTTTAGGCAAAAAACTCATTTCTGACAAACTTGCCCAAATGCATCTCAGAAGTGTGCAACTTGTTTCCTGAGTTAGAAAACGTCGAGAAACGGTCGTTTCTGCTAGCGCTGTGCTTCTACACATGTATTTGCTGAACGGTGAATGCGCACACTAATGCACTTTTCTCCCAGCAAATACAGTGTTTCTAAGGAAATGGGAACACACTGAGGAGACACTTGTGGGAGCTACTGTGACTAAAACTGAGCTTCCCTACGCACAGGGAAGCAAGAGAAATGCTGATTTCATCAAGCCCAGTTACATACTCAGAATCTGTACTACTGCGCAAATAGGCATGTCTCTGTAGGCAAAAAACTCATTTCTGACAAAGTTTCCCAAATGCATCTCAGAAGTGTGCAACTTGTTCCCTGATTTAGAAAACGTCGAGAAACGGTCGTTTCAGCTAGTGCTGTGCTTCTACACATGTATATGCTGAACGGTGAAAGCGCACAGTAATGCACTTTTCTCCCAGCAAATACACTGTTTCTAAGGAAATGGGAACACACTGAGGAGACACTTGTGGGAGCTACTGTGACTAAAACTGAGCTTCCCTACGCACAGGGAAGCAAGAGAAATGCTGATTTCATCAAGCCCAGTTACATACTCAGAATCTGTACTACTGCGCAAATAGGCATGTCTCTTTAGGCAAAAAACTCATTTCTGACAAAGTTGCCCAAATGCATCTCAGAAGTGTGCAACTTTTTCCCTGAGTTAGAAAACGTCGAGAAACGGTCGTTTCTGCTAGCGCTGTGCTTCTACACATGTATTTGCTGAACGGTGAAAGCGCACACTAATGCACTTTTCTCCCAGCAAATACACTGTTTCTAAGGAAATGGGAACACACTGAGGAGACACTTGTGGGAGCTACAGTGACTAAAACTGAGCTTCCCTACGCACAGGGAAGCAAGAGAAATGCTGATTTCATCAAGCCCAGTTACATACTCAGAATCTGTACTACTGCGCAAATAGGCATGTCTCTGTAGGCAAAAAACTCATTTCTGACAAAGTTGCCCAAATGCATCTCAGAAGTGTCCAACTTGTTCCCTGAGTTAGAAAACGTCGAGAAACGGTCGTTTCTGCTAGCGCTGTGCTTCTACACATGTATATGCTGAACGGTGAAAGCGCACAGTAATGCACTTTTCTCCCAGCAAATACACTGTTTCTAAGGAAATGGGAACACACTGAGGAGACACTTGTGGGAGCTACTGTGACTAAAACTGAGCTTCCCTACGCACAGGGAAGCAAGAGAAATGCTGATTTCATCAAGCCCAGTTACATACTCAGAATCTGTACTACTGCGCAAATAGGCATGTCTCTTTAGGCAAAAAACTCATTTCTGACAAAGTTGCCCAAATGCATCTCAGAAGTGTGCAACTTGTTCCCTGAGTTAGAAAACGTCGAGAAACGGTCGTTTCTGCTAGCGCTGTGCTTCTACACATGTATTTGCTGAACGGTGAAAGCGCACACTAATGAACGTTTTTCCCAGCAAATACACTGTTTCTAAGGAAATGGAAACACACTGAGGAGACACTTGTGGGAGCTACTGTGACTAAAACTGAGCTTCCCTACGCACAGGGAAGCAAGAGAAATGCTGATTTCATCAAGCCCAGTTACATACTCAGAATCTGTACTACTGCGCAAATAGGCATGTCTCTGTAGGCAAAAAACTCATTTCTGACAAAGTTGCCCAAATGCATCTCAGAAGTGTGCAACTTTTTCCCTGATTTAGAAAACGTCGATAAACGGTCGTTTCAGCTACTGCTGTGCTTCTACACATGTATTTGCTGAACGGTGAAAGCGCACAGTAATGCACATTTCTCCCAGCAAAAACACTGTTTTTAAGGAAATGGGAACACACTGAGGAGACACTTGTGGGAGCTACTGTGACTAAACCTGAGCTTCCCTACGCACAGGGAAGCAAGAGAAATGCTGATTTCATCAAGCCCAGTTACATACTCAGAATCTGTACTACTGGGCAAATAGGCATGTATCTTTAGGCAAAAAACTCATTTCTGACAAACTTGCCCAAATGCATCTCAGAAGTGTGCAACTTGTTCCCTGAGTTAGAAAACGGCGAGAAACGGTCGTTTCTGCTAGCGCTGTGCTTCTACACATGTATTTGCCGAACGGTGAATGCGCACACTAATGCACTTTTCTCCCAGCAAATACACTGTTTCTAAGGAAATGGGAACACACTGAGGAGACACTTGTGGGAGCTACTGTGACTAAAACTGAGCTTCCCTACGCACAGGGAAGCAAGAGAAATGCTGATTTCATCAAGCCCAGTTACATACTCAGAATCTGTACTACTGCGCAAATAGGCATGTCTCTGTAGGCAAAAAACTCATTTCTGACAAAGTTTCCCAAATGCATCTCAGAAGTGTGCAACTTGTTCCCTGATTTAGAAAACGTCGAGAAACGGTCGTTTCAGCTAGTGCTGTGCTTCTACACATGTATATGCTGAACGGTGAAAGCGCACAGTAATGCACTTTTCTCCCAGCAAATACACTGTTTCTAAGGAAATGGGAACACACTGAGGAGACACTTGTGGGAGCTACTGTGACTAAAACTGAGCTTCCCTACGCACAGGGAAGCAAGAGAAATGCTGATTTCATCAAGCCCAGTTACATACTCAGAATCTGTACTACTGCGCAAATAGACATGTCTCTTTAGGCAAAAAACTCATTTCTGACAAAGTTGCCCAAATGCATCTCAGAAGTGTGCAACTTTTTCCCTGAGTTAGAAAACGTCGAGAAACGGTCGTTTCTGCTAGCGCTGTGCTTCTACACATGTATTTGCTGAACGGTGAAAGCGCACACTAATGCACTTTTCTCCCAGCAAATACACTGTTTCTAAGGAAATGGGAACACACTGAGGAGACACTTGTGGGAGCTACAGTGACTAAAACTGAGCTTCCCTACGCACAGGGAAGCAAGAGAAATGCTGATTTCATCAAGCCCAGTTACATACTCAGAATCTGTACTACTGCGCAAATAGGCATGTCTCTGTAGGCAAAAAACTCATTTCTGACAAAGTTGCCCAAATGCATCTCAGAAGTGTCCAACTTGTTCCCTGAGTTAGAAAACGTCGAGAAACGGTCGTTTCTGCTAGCGCTGTGCTTCTACACATGTATATGCTGAACGGTGAAAGCGCACAGTAATGCACTTTTCTCCCAGCAAATACACTGTTTCTAAGGAAATGGGAACACACTGAGGAGACACTTGTGGGAGCTACTGTGACTAAAACTGAGCTTCCCTACGCACAGGGAAGCAAGAGAAATGCTGATTTCATCAAGCCCAGTTACATACTCAGAATCTGTACTATTGCGCAAATAGGCATGTCTCTTTAGGCAAAAAACTCATTTCTGACAAAGTTGCCCAAATGCATCTCAGAAGTGTGCAACTTGTTCCCTGAGTTAGAAATCGTCGAGAAACGGTCGTTTCTGCTAGCGCTGTGCTTCTACACATGTATTTGCTGAACGGTGAAAGCGCACACTAATGAACGTTTTTCCCAGCAAATACACTGTTTCTAAGGAAATGGAAACACACTGAGGAGACACTTGTGGGAGCTACTGTGACTAAAACTGAGCTTCCCTACGCACAGGGAAGCAAGAGAAATGCTGATTTCATCAAGCCCAGTTACATACTCAGAATCTGTACTACTGCGCAAATAGGCATGTCTCTGTAGGCAAAAAACTCATTTCTGACAAAGTTGCCCAAATGCATCTCAGAAGTGTGCAACTTTTTCCCTGATTTAGAAAACGTCGATAAACGGTCGTTTCAGCTACTGCTGTGCTTCTACACATGTATTTGCTGAACGGTGAAAGCGCACAGTAATGCACATTTCTCCCAGCAAAAACACTGTTTTTAAGGAAATGGGAACACACTGAGGAGACACTTGTGGGAGCTACTGTGACTAAACCTGAGCTTCCCTACGCACAGGGAAGCAAGAGAAATGCTGATTTCATCAAGCCCAGTTACATACTCAGAATCTGTACTACTGGGCAAATAGGCATGTATCTTTAGGCAAAAAACTCATTTCTGACAAACTTGCCCAAATGCATCTCAGAAGTGTGCAACTTGTTCCCTGAGTTAGAAAACGGCAAGAAACGGTCGTTTCTGCTAGCGCTGTGCTTCTACACATGTATTTGCCGAACGGTGAATGCGCACACTAATGCACTTTTCTCCCAGCAAATACACTGTTTCTAAGGAAATGGGAACACACTGAGGAGACACTTGTGGAAGCTACTGTGACTAAAACTGAGCTTCCCTACGCACAGGGAAGCAAGAGAAATGCTGATTTCATCAAGCCCAGTTACATACTCAGAATCTGTACTACTGCGCAAATAGGCATGTCTCTGTAGGCAAAAAACTCATTTCTGACAAAGTTTCCCAAATGCATCTCAGAAGTGTGCAACTTGTTCCCTGATTTAGAAAACGTCGAGAAACGGTCGTTTCAGCTAGTGCTGTGCTTCTACACATGTATTTGCTGAACGGTGAAAGCGCACAGTAATGCACTTTTCTCCCAGCAAATACACTGTTTCTAAGGAAATGGGAACACACTGAGGAGACACTTGTGGGAGCTACTGTGACTAAAACTGAGCTTCCCTACGCACAGGGAAGCAAGAGAAATGCTGATTTCATCAAGCCCAGTTACATACTCAGAATCTGTACTACTGCGCAAATAGGCATGTCTCTGTAGGCAAAAAACTCATTTCTGACAAAGTTGCCCAAATGCATATCAGAAGTGTGCAACTTGTTCCCTGAGTTAGAAAACGTCGAGAAACGGTCGTTTCTGCTAGCGCTGTGCTTCTACACATGTATTTGCTGAACGGTGAAAGCGCACAGTAATGCACTTTTCACCCAGCAAATACACTGTTTCTAAGGAAATGGGAACACACTGAGGAGAAACTAGTGGGAGGTACAGTGACTAAAACTGAGCTTCCCTATGCACAGGGAAGCAAGAGAAATGCTGATTTCATCAAGCCCAGTTACATACTCAGAATCTGTACTACTGCGCAAATAGGCATGTCTCTGTAGGCAAAAAACTCATTTCTGACAAAGTAGCCCAAATGCATCTCAGAAGTGTGCAACTTGTTCCCTGAGTTAGAAAACGTCGAGAAACGGTCGTTTCTGCTAGTGCTGTGCTTCTACACATGTATATGCTGAACGGTGAAAGCGCAGAGTAATGCACTTTTCTCCCAGCAAATACACTGTTTCTAAGGAAATGGGAACACACTGAGGAGACACTTGTGGGAGCTACTGTGACTAAAACTGAGCTTCCCTACGCACAGGGAAGCAAGAGAAATGCTGATTTCATCAAGCCCAGTTACATACTCAGAATCTGTACTACTGCGCAAATAGGCATGTCTCTTTAGGCAAAAAACTCATTTCTGACAAAGTTGCCCAAATGCATCTCAGAAGTGTGCAACTTGTTCCCTGAGTTAGAAAACGTCAAGAAACGGTCGTTTCTGCTAGCGCTGTGCTTCTACACATGTATTGGCTGAACGGTGAAAGCGCACAGTAATACACTTTTTTACCAGCAAATACACTGTGTCTAAGGAAATGGGAACACACTGAGGAGACACTTGTGGGAGCTACTGTGACTAAAACTGAGCTTCCCTACGCACAGGGAAGCAAGAGAAATGCTGATTTCATCAAGCCCAGTTAGATACTCAGAATCTGTACTACTGCGCAAATAGGCATGTCTCTTTAGGCAAAAAACTCATTTCTGACAAAGTTGCCCAAATGCATCTCAGAAGTGTGCAACTTGTTCCCTGAGTTAGAAAACGTCGATAAACGGTCGTTTCTGCTAGCGCTGTGCTTCTACACATGTATTTGCTGAGCGGTGAAAGCGAACAGTAATGCACTTCTCTCCCAGCAAATACACTGTTTCTAAGGAAATGGGAACACACTGAGGAGACACTTGTGGGAGCTACTGTGACTAAAACTGAGCTTCCCTACGCACAGGGAAGCAAGAGAAATGCTGATTTCATCAAGCCCAGTTACATACTCAGAATCTGTACTACTGCGCAAATAGGCATGTCTCTGTAGGCAAAAAACTCATTTCTGACAAAGTTGCCCAAATGCATCTCAGAAGTGTGCAACTTGTTCCCTGAGTTAGAAAACGTCAAGAAACGTACGTTTCTGCTAGCGCTGTGCTTCAACACATGTATTTGCTGAGCGGTGAAAGCGAACAGTAATGCATTTTTCTCCCAGCAAATACACTGTTTCTAAGGAATTGGGAACACACTGAGGAGACACTTGTGGGAGCTACTGTGACTAAAACTGAGCTTCCCTACGCACAGGGAAGCAAGAGAAATGCTGATTTCATCAAGCCCAGTTACATACTCAGAATCTGTACTACTGCGCAAATAGGCATGTCTCTGTAGGCAAAAACTCATTTCTGACAAAGTTGCCCAAATGCATCTCAGAAGTGTGCAACTTGTTCCCTGAGTTAGAAAACGTCGAGAAAGGGTCATATCTGCTAACGCTGTGCTTCTACACATGTATTGGCTGAACGGTGAAAGCGCACAGTTATGCACTTTTCTCCCAGCAAATGCACTGTTTCTAAGGAAATGGGAACACACTGAGGAGACACTTGTGGGAGCTACTGTGACTAAAACTGAGCTTCCGTACGCACAGGGAAGCAAGAGAAATGCTGATTTCATCAAGCCCAGTTACATACTCAGAATCTGTACTACTGCGCAAATAGGCATGTCTCTCTAGGCAAAAAACTCATTTCTGACAAAGTTGCCCAAATGCATCTCAGAAGTGTGCAACTTGTTCCCTGAGTTAGAAAACGTCAAGAAACGGTCGTTTCTGCTAGCGCTGTGCTTCTACACATGTATTGGCTGAACGGTGAAAGCGCACAGTAATGCACTTTTTTACCAGCAAATACACTGTGTCTAAGGAAATGGAAACACACTGAGGAGACACTTGTGGGAGCTACTGTGACTAAAACTGAGCTTCCCTACGCACAGGGAAGCAAGAGAAATGCTGATTTCATCAAGCCCAGTTACATACTCAGAATCTGTACTACTGCGCAAATAGGCATGTCTCTTTAGGCAAAAAACTCATTTCTGACAAAGTTGCCCAAATGCATCTCAGAAGTGTGCAACGTGTTCCCTGAGTTAGAAAACGTCGAGAAACGGTCGTTTCTGCTAGCACTGTGCTTCTACACATGTATTTGCTGAGCGGTGAAAGCGCACAGTAATGCACTTTCTCCCAGCAAATGCACTGTTTCTAAGGAAATGGGAACACACTGAGGAGACACTTGTGGGAGCTACTGTGACTAAAACTGAGCTTCCCTACGCACAGGGAAGCAAGAGAAATGCTGATTTCATCAAGCCCAGTTACATACTCAGAATCTGTACTACTGCGCAAATAGGCATGTCTCTTTAGGCAAAAAACTCATTTCTGACAAAGTTGCCCAAATGCATCTCAGAAGTGTGCAACTTGTTCCCTGAGTTAGAAAACGTCAAGAAACGGTCGTTTCTGCTAGCGCTGTGCTTCTACACATGTATTGGCTGAACGGTGAAAGCGCACAGTAATGCACTTTTTTACCAGCAAATACACTGTGTCTAAGGAAATGGGAACACACTGAGGAGACACTTGTGGGAGCTACTGTGACTAAAACTGAGCTTCTCTACGCACAGGGAAGCAAGAGAAATGCTGATTTCATCAAGCCCAGTTACATACTCAGAATCTGTACTACTGCGCAAATAGGCATGTCTCTTTAGGCAAAAAACTCATTTCTGACAAAGTTGCCCAAATGCATCTCAGAAGTGTGCAACGTGTTCCCTGAGTTAGAAAACGTCGAGAAACGGTCGTTTCTGCTGGCACTGTGCTTCTACACATGTATTTGCTGAGCGGTGAAAGCGCACAGAAATGCACTTTCTCCCAGCAAATACACTGTTTCTAAGGAAATGGGAACACACTGAGGAGACACTTGTGGGAGCTACTGTGACTAAAACTGAGCTTCCCTACGCACAGGGAAGCAAGAGAAATGCTGATTTCATCAAGCCCAGTTACATACTCAGAATCTGTACTACTGCGCAAATAGGCATGTCTCTTTAGGCAAAAAAACTCATTTCTGACAAAGTTGCCCAAATGCATCTCAGAAGTGTGCAACTTGTTCCCTGAGTTAGAAAACGTCAAGAAACGGTCGTTTCTGCTAGCGCTGTGCTTCTACACATGTATTGGCTGAACGGTGAAAGCGCACAGTAATGCACTTTTTTCCAGCAAATACACTGTGTCTAAGGAAATGGGAACACACTGAGGAGACACTTGTGTTAGCTACTGTGACTAAAACTGAGCTTCTCTACGCACAGGGAAGCAAGAGAAATGCTGATTTCATCAAGCCCAGTTACATACTCAGAATCTGTACTACTGCGCAAATAGGCATGTCTCTTTAGGCAAAAAACTAATTTCTGACAAAGTTGCCCAAATGCATCTCAGAAGTGTGCAACGTGTTCCCTGAGTTAGAAAACGTCGAGAAACGGTCGTTTCTGCTAGCACTGTGCTTCTACACATGTATTTGCTGAGCGGTGAAAGCGCACAGTAATGCACTTTCTCCCAGCAAATGCACTGTTTCTAAGGAAATGGGAACACACTGAGGAGACACTTGTGGGAGCTACTGTGACTAAAACTGAGCTTCCCTACGCACAGGGAAGCAAGAGAAATGCTGATTTCATCAAGCCCAGTTACATACTCAGAATCTGTACTACTGCGCAAATAGGCATGTCTCTTTAGGCAAAAAACTCATTTCTGACAAAGTTGCCCAAATGCATCTCAGAAGTGTGCAACTTGTTCCCTGAGTTAGAAAACGTCAAGAAATGGTCGTTTCTCCTAGCGCTGTGCTTCTACACATGTATTGGCTGAACGGTGAAAGCGCACAGTAATGCACTTTTTTACCAGCAAATACACTGTGTCTAAGGAAATGGGAACACACTGAGGAGACACTTGTGGGAGCTACTGTGACTAAAACTGAGCTTCCCTACGCACAGGGAAGCAAGAGAAATGCTGATTTCATCAAGCCCAGTTACATACTCAGAATCTGTACTACTGCGCAAATAGGCATGTCTCTTTAGGCAAAAAACTCATTTCTGACAAAGTTGCCCAAATGCATCTCAGAAGTGTGCAACTTGTTCCCTGAGTTAGAAAACGTCGAGAAACGGTCGTTTCTGCTAGCGCTGTGCTTCTACACATGTATTTGCTGAACGGTGAAAGCGCACAGTAATGCACTTTTCTCCCAGCAAATACACTGTTTCTAAGGAAATGGGAACACACTGAGGAGACACTTGTGGGAGCTACTGTGACTAAAACTGAGCTTCTCATACGCACAGGGAAGCAAGAGAAATGCTGATTTCATCAAGCCCAGTTACATACTCAGAATCTGTACTACTGCGCAAATAGGCATGTCTCTTTAGGCAAAAAAATCATTTCTGACAAAGTTGCCCAAATGCATCTCAGAAGTGTGCAACTTGTTCCCTGAGTTAGAAAACGTCGAGAAACGGTCATTTCTGCTAGTGCTGTGCTTCTACACATGTATTTGCTGAACGGTGAAAGCGCACAGTAATGCACTTTTCTCCCAGCAAATACACTGTTTCTAAGGAAATGGGAACACACTGAGGAGACACTTGTGGGAGCTACTGTGACTAAAACTGAGCTTCCCTACGCACAGGGAAGCAAGAGAAATGCTGATTTCATCAAGCCCAGTTACATACTCAGAATCTGTACTACTGCGCAAATAGGCATGTCTCTGTAGGCAAAAAACTCATTTCTGACAAAGTTGTTCAAATGCATCTCAGAAGTGTGCAACGTGTTCCCTGAGTTAGAAAACGTCGAGAAACGGTCGTTTCTGCTAGCACTGTGCTTCTACACATGTATTTGCTGAGCGGTGAAAGCGCACAGTAATGCACTTTCTCCCAGCAAATACGCTGTTTCTAAGGAAATGGGAACACACTGAGGAGACACTTGTGGGAGCTACTGTGACTAAAACTGAGCTTCCCTACGCACAGGGAAGCAAGAGAAATGCTGATTTCATCAAGCCCAGTTACATACTCAGAATCTGTACTACTGCGCAAATAGGCATGTCTCTGTAGGCAAAAAACTCATTTCTGACAAATTTGCCCAAATGCATCTCAGAAGTGTGCAACTTGTTCCCTGAGTTAGAAAACATCGAGAAACGGTCGTTTCTGCTAGCGCTGTGCTTCTACACATGTATTTGCTGAACGGTGAAAGCGCACAGTAATGCACTTTTCTCCTAGCAAATACACTGTTTCTAAGGAAATGGGAACACACTGAGGAGACACTTGTGGGAGCTACTGTGACTAAAACTGAGCTTCCCTACGCACAGGGAAGCAAGAGAAATGCTGATTTCATCAAGCCCAGTTACATACTCAGAATCTGTACTACTGCGCAAATAGGCATGTCTCTGTAGGCAAAAAACTCATTTCTGACAAAGTTGCCCAAATGCATCTCAGAAGTGTGCAACTTGTTCCCTGAGTTAGAAAACGTCGAGAAACGGTCGTTTCTGCTAGCGCTGTGCTTCTACACATGTATTTGCTGAGCGGTGAAAGCGCACAATAATGCACTTTCTCCCAGCAAATACACTGTTTCTAAGGAAATGGGAACACACTGAGGAGACACTTGTGGGAGCTACTGTGACTAAAACTGAGCTTCTCATACGCAAAGGGAAGCAAGAGAAATGCTGATTTCATCAAGCCCAGTTACATACTCAGAATCTGTACTACTGCGCAAATAGGCATGTCTCTTTAGGCAAAAAACTCATTTCTGACAAAGTTGCCCAAATGCATCTCAGAAGTGTGCAACTTGTTCCCTGAGTTAGAAAACGTCAAGAAACGGTCGTTTCTCCTAGCGCTGTGCTTCTACACATGTATTGGCTGAACGGTGAAAGCGCACAGTAATGCACTTTTTTTCCAGCAAATACACTGTGTCTAAGGAAATGGGAACACACTGAGGAGACACTTGTGGGAGCTACTGTGACTAAAACTGAGCTTCCCTACGCACAGGGAAGCAAGAGAAATGCTGATTTCATCAAGCCCAGTTACATACTCAGAATCTGTACTACTGCGCAAATAGGCATGTCTCTGTAGGCAAAAAACTCATTTCTGACAAAGTTGTTCAAATGCATCTCAGAAGTGTGCAACGTGTTCCCTGAGTTAGAAAACGTCGAGAAACGGTCGTTTCTGCTAGCACTGTGCTTCTACACATGTATTTGCTGAGCGGTGAAAGCGCACAGTAATGCACTTTCTCCCAGCAAATACGCTGTTTCTAAGGAAATGGGAACACACTGAGGAGACACTTGTGGGAGCTACTGTGACTAAAACTGAGCTTCCCTACGCACAGGGAAGCAAGAGAAATGCTGATTTCATCAAGCCCAGTTACATACTCAGAATCTGTACTACTGCGCAAATAGGCATGTCTCTGTAGGCAAAAAACTCATTTCTGACAAATTTGCCCAAATGCATCTCAGAAGTGTGCAACTTGTTCCCTGAGTTAGAAAACATCGAGAAACGGTCGTTTCTGCTAGCGCTGTGCTTCTACACATGTATTTGCTGAACGGTGAAAGCGCACAGTAATGCACTTTTCTCCTAGCAAATACACTGTTTCTAAGGAAATGGGAACACACTGAGGAGACACTTGTGGGAGCTACTGTGACTAAAACTGAGCTTCCCTACGCACAGGGAAGCAAGAGAAATGCTGATTTCATCAAGCCCAGTTACATACTCAGAATCTGTACTACTGCGCAAATAGGCATGTCTCTGTAGGCAAAAAACTCATT
Organism: Acomys minous; assembly: GCF_964271855.1. Classification (NCBI taxonomy): domain Eukaryota; kingdom Metazoa; phylum Chordata; class Mammalia; order Rodentia; family Muridae; genus Acomys; species Acomys minous. Next base: position 1,716,198 of record NW_028182180.1, read on the forward strand.
TCTGACAAAGTTGCCCAAATGCATCTCAGAAGTGTGCAACGTGTTCCCTGAGTTAGAAAACGTCGAGAAACGGTCGTTTCTGCTAGCGCTGTGCTTCTACACATGTATTTGCTGAGCGGTGAAAGCGCACAATAATGCACTTTCTCCCAGCAAATACACTGTTTCTAAGGAAATGGGAACACACTGAGGAGACACTTGTGGGAGCTACTGTGACTAAAACTGAGCTTCTCATACGCACAGGGAAGCAAGAGAAATGCTGATTTCATCAAGCCCAGTTACATACTCAGAATCTGTACTACTGCGCAAATAGGCATGTCTCTTTAGGCAAAAAACTCATTTCTGACAAAGTTGCCCAAATGCATCTCAGAAGTGTGCAACTTGTTCCCTGAGTTAGAAAACGTCGAGAAACGTTCGTTTCTGCTAGCGCTGTGCTTCTACACATGTATTTGCTGAACGGTGAAAGCGCACAGTAATGCACTTTTCTCCCAGCAAATACACTGATTCTAAGGAAATGGGAACACACTGAGGGGACACTTGTGGGAGCTACTGTGACTAAAACTGAGCTTCCCTACGCACAGGGAAGCAAGAGAAATGCTGATTTCATCCAGCCCAGTTACATACTCAGAATCTGTACTACTGCGCAAATAGGCATGTCTCTTTAGGCAAAAAACTCATTTCTGACAAAGTTGCCCAAATGCATCTCAGAAGTGTGCAACTTGTTCCCTGAGTTAGAAAACGTCAAGAAGCGGTCGTTTCTGCTAGCGCTGTGCTTCTACACATGTATTGGCTGAACGGTGAAAGCGCACAGTAATGCACTTTTTTACCAGCAACTACACTGTGTCTAAGGAAATGGGAACACACTGAGGAGACACTTGTGGGAGCTACTGTGACTAAAACTGAGCTTCCCTACGCACAGGGAAGCAAGAAAAATGCTGATTTCATCAAGCCCAGTTACATACTCAGAATCTGTACTACTGCGCAAATAGGCATGTCTCTTTAGGCAAAAAACTCATTTCTGACAAAGTTGCCCAAATGCATCTCAGAAGTGTGCAACGTGTTCCCTGAGTTAGAAAACGTCGAGAAACGGTCGTTTCTGCTAGCACTGTGCTTCTACACATGTATTTGCTGAGCGGTGAAAGCACACAGTAATGCACTTTCTCCCAGCAAATACACTGTTTCTAAGGAAATGGGAACACACTGAGGAGACACTTGTGGGAGCTACTGTGACTAAAACTGAGCTTCCCTACGCACAGGGAAGCAAGAGAAATGCTGATTTCATCAAGCCCAGTTACATACTCAGAATCTGTACTACTGCGCAAATAGGCATGTCTCTTTAGGCAAAAAACTCATTTCTGACAAAGTTGCCCAAATGCATCTCAGAAGTGTGCAACTTGTTCCCTGAGTTAGAAAACGTCGAGAAACGGTCATTTCTGCTAGCGCTGTGCTTCTACACATGTATTTGCTGAACGGTGAAAGCGCACAGTAATGCACTTTTCTACCAGCAAATACACTGTTTCTAAGGAAATGGGAACACACTGAGGAGACACTTGTGGGAGCTACTGTGACTAAAACTGAGCTTCCCTACGCATAGGGAAGCAAGAGAAATGCTGATTTCATCAAGCCCAGTTACATACTCAGAATCTGTACTACTGCGCAAATAGGCATGTCTCTGTAGGCAAAAAACTCATTTCTGACAAAGTTGCCCAAATGCATCTCAGAAGTGTGCAACTTGTTCCCTGAGTTAGAAAACGTCGAGAAACGGTCATATCTGCTAACGCTGTGCTTCTACACATGTATTTGCTGAACGGTGAAAGCGCACAGTAATGCACTTTTCTCCCAGCAAATACACTGTTTCTAAGGAAATGGGAACACACTGAGGAGACACTTGTGGGAGCTACTGTGACTAAAACTGAGCTTCCCTACGCACAGGGAAGCAAGAGAAATGCTGATTTCATCAAGCCCAGTTACATACTCAGAATCTGTACTACTGCGCAAATAGGCATGTCTCTGTAGGCAAAAAACTCATTTCTGACAAAGTTGCCCAAATGCATCTCAGAAGTGTGCAACTTGTTCCCTGAGTTAGAAAACGTCGAGAAACGTTCGTTTCTGCTAGCGCTGTGCTTCTACACATGTATTTGCTGAACGGTGAAAGCGCACAGTAATGCACTTTTCTCCCAGCAAATACACTGTTTCTAAGGAAATGGGAACACACTGAGGAGACACTTGTGGGAGCTACTGTGACTAAAACTGAGTTTCCCTACGCACAGGGAAGCAAGAGAAATGCTGATTTCATCAAGCCCAGTTACATACTCAGAATCTGTACTACTGCGCAAATAGGCATGTCTTTGTAGGCAAAAAACTCATTCTGAAAATGTTGCCCAAATGCATCTCAGAAGTGTGCAACTTGTTCCCTGAGTTAGAAAACGTCGAGAAACGGTCATTTCTGCTAGCGCTGTGCTTCTACACATGTATTTGCTGAACGGTGAAAGCACACAGTAATGCACTTTTCTCCCAGCAAATACACTGTTCTAAGGAAATGGGAACACACTGAGGAGACACTAGTGGGAGCTACTGTGACTAAAACTGAGCTTCCCTACGCACAGGGAAGCAAGAGAAATGCTGATTTCATCCAGCCAAGTTACATACTCAGAATCTGTACTACTGCGCAAATAGGCATGTCTCTGTAGGCAAAAAACTCATTTCTGACAAAGTTGCCCAAATGCATCTCAGAAGTGTGCAACTTGTTCCCTGAGTTAGAAAACGTCGAGAAACGGTCGTTTCTGCTAGCGCTGTGCTTCTACACATGTATTTGCTGAACGGTGAATGCGCACAGTAATGCACTTTTCTCCCAGCAAATACACTGTTTCTAAGGAAATGGGAACACACTGAGGAGACACTTGTGGGAGCTACTGTGACTAAAACTGAGCTTCCCTACGCACAGGGAAGCAAGAGAAATGCTGATTTCATCCAGCCCAGTTACATACTCTGAATCTGTACTACTGCGCAAATAGGCATGTCTTTGTAGGCAAAAAACTCATTTTGGACAATGTTGCCCAAATGCATCTCAGAAGTGTGCAACTTGTTCCCTGAGTTAGAAAACGTCGAGAAACGGTCGTATCTGCTAACGCTGTGCTTCTACACATGTATTTGCTGAACGGTGAAAGCGCACAGTAATGCACTTTTCTCCCAGCAAATACACTGTTTCTAAGGAAATGGGAACACACTGAGGAGACACTTGTGGGAGCTACTGTGACTAAAACTGAGCTTCCCTACGCACAGGGAAGCAAGAGAAATGCTGATTACATCCAGCCAAGTTACATACTCAGAATCTGTACTACTGCGCAAATAGGCATGTCTCTGTAGGCAAAAAACTCATTTCTGACAAAGTTGCCCAAATGCATCTCAGAAGTGTGCAACTTGTTCCCTGAGTTAGAAAACGTCGAGAAACGGTCGTTTCTGCTAGCGCTGTGCTTCTACACATGTATTTGCTGAACGGTGAATGCGCACAGTAATGCACTTTTCTCCCAGCAAATACACTGTTTCTAAGGAAATGGGAACACACTGAGGAGACACTTGTGGGAGCTACTGGGACTAAAACTGAGCTTCCCTACGCACAGGGAAGCAAGAGAAATGCTGATTTCATCCAGCCCAGTTACATACTCTGAATCTGTACTACTGCGCAAATAGGCATGTCTTTGTAGGCAAAAAACTCATTTCGGACAATGTTGCCCAAATGCATCTCAGAAGTGTGCAACTTGTTCCCTGAGTTAGAAAACGTCGAGAAACGGTCGTATCTGCTAACGCTGTGCTTCTACACATGTATTTGCTGAACGGTGAAAGCGCACAGTAATGCACTTTTCTCCCAGCAAATACACTGTTTCTAAGGAAATGGGAACACACTGAGGAGACACTAGTGGGAGCTACTGTGACTAAAACTGAGCTTCCCTACGCACAGGGAAGCAAGAGAAATGCTGATTTCATCCAGCAAAGTTACATACTCAGAATCTGTACTACTGCGCAAATAGGCATGTCTCTGTAGGCAAAAAACTCATTTCTGACAAAGTTGCCCAAATGCATCTCAGAAGTGTGCAACTTGTTCCCTGAGTTAGAAAACGTCGAGAAACGGTCGTTTCTGCTAGCGCTGTGCTTCTACACATGTATTTGCTGAACGGTGAATGCGCACAGTAATGCACTTTTCTCCCAGCAAATACACTGTTTCTAAGGAAATGGGAACACACTGAGGAGACACTTGTGGGAGCTACTGGGACTAAAACTGAGCTTCCCTACGCACAGGGAAGCAAGAGAAATGCTGATTTCATCCAGCCCAGTTACATACTCTGAATCTGTACTACTGCGCAAATAGGCATGTCTTTGTAGGCAAAAAACTCATTTCGGACAATGTTGCCCAAATGCATCTCAGAAGTGTGCAACTTGTTCCCTGAGTTAGAAAACGTCGAGAAACGGTCGTATCTGCTAACGCTGTGCTTCTACACATGTATTTGCTGAACGGTGAAAGCGCACAGTAATGCACTTTTCTCCCAGCAAATACACTGTTTCTAAGGAAATGGGAACACACTGAGGAGACACTTGTGGGAGCTACTGTGACTAAAACTGAGCTTCCCTACGCACAGGGAAGCAAGAGAAATGCTGATTTCATCCAGCCCAGTTACATACTCAGAATCTGTACTACTGCGCAAATAGGCATGTCTTTGTAGGCAAAAAACTGATTTCTGACAAAGTTGCCCAAATGCATCTCAGAAGTGTGCAACGTGTTCCCTGAGTTAGAAAACGTCGAGAAACGGTCATATCTGCTAAAGCTGTGCTTCTACACATGTATTTGCTGAACGGTGAAAGCGCACAGTAATTCACTTTTCTCCCAGCAAATACACTGTTTCTAAGGAAATGGGAACACACTGAGGAGACACTTGTGGGAGCTACTGTGACTAAAACTGAGCTTCCCTACGCACAGCGAAGCAAGAGAAATGCTGATTTCATCAAGCCCAGTTACATACTCAGAATCTGTACTACTGCGCAAATAGGCATGTCTCTTTAGGCAAAAAACTCATTTCTGACAAAGTTGCCCAAATGCATCTCAGAAGTGTGCAACGTGTTCCCTGAGTTAGAAAACGTCGAGAAACGGTCGTTTCTGCTAGCACTGTGCTTCTACACATGTATTTGCTGAGCGGTGAAAGCGCACAGTAATGCACTTTCTCCCAGCAAATACACTGTTTCTAAGGAAATGGGAACACACTGAGGAGACACTTGTGGGAGCTACTGTGACTAAAACTGAGCTTCCCTACGCACAGGGAAGCAAGAGAAATGCTGATTTCATCAAGCCCAGTTACATACTCAGAATCTGTACTACTGCGCAAATAGGCATGTCTCTTTAGGCAAAAAACTCATTTCTGACAAAGTTGCCCAAATGCATCTCAGAAGTGTGCAACTTGTTCCCTGAGTTAGAAAACGTCGAGAAACGGTCGTTTCTGCTAGCGCTGTGCTTCTACACATGTATTTGCTGAACGGTGAAAGCGCACAGTAATGCACTTTTCTCCCAGCAAATACACTGTTTCTAAGGAAATGGGAACACACTGAGGAGACACTTGTGGGAGCTACTGTGACTAAAACTGAGCTTCCCTACGCACAGGGAAGCAAGAGAAATGCTGATTTCATCAAGCCCAGTTACATACTCAGAATCTGTACTACTGCGCAAATAGGCATGTCTCTTTAGGCAAAAAACTGATTTCTGACAAAGTTGCCCAAATGCATCTCAGAAGTGTGCAACGTGTTCCCTGAGTTAGAAAACGTCGAGAAACGGTCGTTTCTGCTAGCACTGTGCTTCTACACATGTATTGGCTGAGCGGTGAAAGCGCACAGTAATGCACTTTCTCCCAGCAAATACACTGTTTCTAAGGAAATGGGAACACACTGAGGAGACACTTGTGGGAGCTACTGTGACTAAAACTGAGCTTCCCTACGCACAGGGAAGCAAGAGAAATGCTGATTTCATCAAGCCCAGTTACATACTCAGAATCTGTACTACTGCGCAAATAGGCATGTCTCTTTAGGCAAAAAACTCATTTCTCACAAAGTTGCCCAAATGCATCTCAGAAGTGTGCAACTTGTTCCCTGAGTTAGAAAACGTCGAGAAACGGTCGTTTCTGCTAGCGCTGTGCTTCTACACATGTATTTGCTGAACGGTGAAAGCACACAGTAATGCACTTTTCTCCCAGCAAATACACTGTTTCTAAGGAAATGGGAACACACTGAGGAGACACTTGTGGGAGCTACTGTGACTAAAACTGAGCTTCTCGTACGCACAGGGAAGCAAGAGAAATGCTGATTTCATCAAGCCCAGTTACATACTCTGAATCTGTACTACTGCGCAAATAGGCATGTCTCTTTAGGCAAAAAACTCATTTCTGACAAAGTTGCCCAAATGCATCTCAGAAGTGTGCAACTTGTTCCCTGAGTTAGAAAACGTCAAGAAACGGTCGTTTCTGCTAGCGCTGTGCTTCTACACATGTATTGGCTGAACGGTGAAAGCGCACAGTAATGCACTTTTTTACCAGCAAATACACTGTGTCTAAGGAAATGGGAACACACTGAGGAGACACTTGTGGGAGCTACTGTGACTAAAACTGAGCTTCTCATACGCACAGGGAAGCAAGAGAAATGCTGATTTCATCAAGCCCAGTTACATACTCAGAATCTGTACTACTGCGCAAATAGGCATGTCTCTTTAGGCAAAAAACTCATTTCTGACAAAGTTGCCCAAATGCATCTCAGAAGTGTGCAACTTGTTCCCTGAGTTAGAAAACGTCGAGAAACGGTCTTTTCTGCTAGCGCTGTGCTTCTACACATGTATTTGCTGAACGGTGAAAGCGCACAGTAATGCACTTTTCTCCCAGCAAATACACTGTTTCTAAGGAAATGGGAACACACTGAGGAGACACTTGTGGGAGCTACTGTGACTAAAACTGAGCTTCCCTACGCACAGGGAAGCAAGAGAAATGCTGATTTCATCAAGCCCAGTTACATACTCAGAATCTGTACTACTGCGCAAATAGGCATGTCTCTTTAGGCAAAAAACTCATTTCTGACAATGTTGCCCAAATGCATCTCAGAAGTGTGCAACTTGTTCCCTGAGTTAGAAAATGTCGAGAAACGGTCATTTCTGCTAGCGCTGTGCTTCTACAATTGTATTTGCTGAACGGTGAAAGCGCACAGTAATGCACTTTTCTCCCAGCAAATACACTGTTTCTAAGGAAATGGGAACACACTGAGGAGACACTTGTGGGAGCTACTGTGACTAAAACTGAGCTTCCCTACGCACAGGGAAGCAAGAGAAATGCTGATTTCATCAAGCCCAGTTACATACTCAGAATCTGTACTACTGCGCAAATAGGCATGTCTCTGTAGGCAAAAAACTCATTTCTGACAAAGTTGCCCAAATGCATCTCAGAAGTGTGCAACTTGTTCCCTGAGTTAGAAAACGTCGAGAAACAGTCGTTTCTGCTAGCGCTGTGCTTCTACACATGTATTTGCTGAGCGGTGAAAGCGAACAGTAATGCATTTTTCTCCCAGCAAATACACTGTTTCTAAGGAATTGGGAACACACTGAGGAGACACTTGTGGGAGCTACTGTGACTAAAACTGAGCTTCCCTACGCACAGGGAAGCAAGAGAAATGCTGATTTCATCAAGCCCAGTTACATACTCAGAATCTGTACTACTGCGCAAATAGGCATGTCTCTTTAGGCAAAAAACTCATTTCTGACAAAGTTGCCCAAATGCATCTCAGAAGTGTGCAACTTGTTCCCTGAGTTAGAAAACGTCGAGAAACGTTCGTTTCTGCTAGCGCTGTGCTTCTACACATGTATTTGCTGAGCGGTGAAAGCAAACAGTAATGCATTTTTCTCCCAGCAAATACACTGTTTCTAAGGAATTGGGAACACACTGAGGAGACACTTGTGGGAGCTACTGTGACTAAAACTGAGCTTCCCTACGCACAGGGAATCAAGAGAAATGCTGATTTCATCAAGCCCAGTTACATACTCAGAATCTGTACTACTGCGCAAATAGGCATGTCTCTGTAGGCAAAAAACTCATTTCTGACAAAGTTGCCCAAATGCATCTCAGAAGTGTGCAACTTGTTCCCTGAGTTAGAAAACGTCGAGAAAGGGTCATTTCTGCTAGCGCTGTGCTTCTACACATGTATTTGCTGAACGGTGAAAGCGCACAGTAATGCACTTTTCTCCCAGCTAATACACTGTTTCTAAGGAAATGGGAACACACTGAGGAGACACTTGTGGGAGCTACTGTGACTAAAACTGAGCTTCTCATACGCACAGGGAAGCAAGAGAAGTGCTGATTTCATCAAGCCCAGTTACATACTCAGAATCTGTACTACTGCGCAAATAGGCATGTCTCTGTAGGCAAAAAACTCATTTCTGACAAAGTTGCCCAAATGCATCTCAGAAGTGTGCAACTTGTTCCCTGAGTTAGAAAACGTCGAGAAAGGGTCATATCTGCTAACTCTGTGCTTCTACACATGTATTTGCTGAACGGTGAAAGCGCACAGTAATGCACTTTTCTCCCATCAAATACACTGTTTCTAAGGAAATGGGAACACACTGAGGAGACACTTGTGGGAGCTACTGTGACTAAAACTGAGCTTCTCATACGCACAGGGAAGCAAGAGAAATGCTGATTTCATCAAGCCCAGTTACATACTCAGAATCTGTACTACTGCGCAAATAGGCATGTCTCTTTAGGCAAAAAACTCATTTCTGACAAAGTTGCCCAAATGCATCTCAGAAGTGTGCAACTTGTTCCCTGAGTTAGAAAACGTCAAGAAACGGTCGTTTCTGCTAGCGCTGTGCTTCTACACATGTATTTGCTGAACGGTGAAAGCGCACAGTAATGCACTTTTCTCCCAGCAAATACACTGTGTATAAGGAAATGGGAACACACTGAGGAGACACTTGTGGGAGCTACTGTGACTAAAACTGAGCTTCCCTACGCACAGGGAAGCAAGAGAAATGCTGATTTCATCAAGCCCAGTTACATACTCAGAATCTGTACTACTGCGCAAATAGGCATGTCTCTTTAGGCAAAAAACTCATTTCTGACAAAGTTGCCCAAATGCATCTCAGAAGTGTGCAACTTGTTCCCTGAGTTAGAAAACGTCGAGAAACGGTCATTTCTGCTAGCGCTGTGCTTCTACAATTGTATTTGCTGAACGGTGAAAGCGCACAGTAATGCACTTTTCTCCCAGCAAATACACTGTTTCTAAGGAAATGGGAACACACTGAGGAGACACTTGTGGGAGCTACTGTGACTAAAACTGAGCTTCCCTACGCACAGGGAAGCAAGAGAAATGCTGATTTCATCAAGCCCAGTTACATACTCAGAATCTGTACTACTGCGCAAATAGGCATGTCTCTTTAGGCAAAAAACTCATTTCTGACAAAGTTGCCCAAATGCATCTCAGAAGTGTGCAACTTGTTCCCTGAGTTAGAAAACGTCGAGAAACGGTCGTTTCTGCTAGCGCTGTGCTTCTACACATGTATTTGCTGAGCGGTGAAAGCGAACAGTAATGCATTTTTCTCCCAGCAAATACACTGTTTCTAAGGAATTGGGAACACACTGAGGAGACACTTGTGGGAGCTACTGTGACTAAAACTGAGCTTCCCTACGCACAGGGAAGCAAGAGAAATGCTGATTTCATCAAGCCCAGTTACATACTCAGAATCTGTACTACTGCGCAAATAGGCATGTCTCTTTAGGCAAAAAACTCATTTCTGACAAAGTTGCCCAAATGCATCTCAGAAGTGTGCAACTTGTTCCCTGAGTTAGAAAACGTCGAGAAACGTTCGTTTCTGCTAGCGCTGTGCTTCTACACATGTATTTGCTGAGCGGTGAAAGCAAACAGTAATGCATTTTTCTCCCAGCAAATACACTGTTTTTAAGGAATTGGGAACACACTGAGGAGACACTTGTGGGAGCTACTGTGACTAAAACTGAACTTCCCTACGCACAGGGAATCAAGAGAAATGCTGATTTCATCAAGCCCAGTTACATACTCAGAATCTGTACTACTGCGCAAATAGGCATGTCTCTGTAGGCAAAAAACTCATTTCTGACAAAGTTGCCCAAATGCATCTCAGAAGTGTGCAACTTGTTCCCTGAGTTAGAAAACGTCGAGAAACGGTCATTTCTGCTAGCGCTGTGCTTCTACAATTGTATTTGCTGAACGGTGAAAGCGCACAGTGATGCACTTTTCTCCCAGCAAATACACTGTTTCTAAGGAAATGGGAACACACTGAGGAGACACTTGTGGGAGCTACTGTGACTAAAACTGAGCTTCCCTACGCACAGGGAAGCAAGAGAAATGCTGATTTCATCAAGCCCAGTTACATACTCAGAATCTGTACTACTGCGCAAATAGGCATGTCTCTTTAGGCAAAAAACTCATTTCTGACAAAGTTGCCCAAATGCATCTCAGAAGTGTGCAACTTGTTCCCTGAGTTAGAAAACGTCGAGAAACGGTCGTTTCTGCTAGCGCTGTGCTTCTACACATGTATTTGCTGAGCGGTGAAAGCGAACAGTAATGCATTTTTCTCCCAGCAAATACACTGTTTCTAAGGAATTGGGAACACACTGAGGAGACACTTGTGGGAGCTACTGTGACTAAAACTGAGCTTCCCTACGCACAGGGAATCAAGAGAAATGCTGATTTCATCAAGCCCAGTTACATACTCAGAATCTGTACTACTGCGCAAATAGGCATGTCTCTGTAGGCAAAAAACTCATTTCTGACAAAGTTGCCCAAATGCATCTCAGAAGTGTGCAACTTGTTCCCTGAGTTAGAAAACGTCGAGAAAGGGTCATATCTGCTAACGCTGTGCTTCTACACATGTATTTGCTGAACGGTGAAAGCGCACAGTAATGCACTTTTCTCCCAGCAAATACACTGTTTCTAAGGAAATGGGAACACACTGAGGAGACACTTGTGGGAGCTACTGTGACTAAAACTGAGCTTCTCATACGCACAGGGAAGCAAGAGAAATGCTGATTTCATCAAGCCCAGTTACATACTCAGAATCTGTACTACTGCGCAAATAGGCATGTCTCTGTAGGCAAAAAACTCATTTCTGACAAAGTTGCCCAAATGCATCTCAGAAGTGTGCAACTTGTTCCCTGAGTTAGAGAACGTCGAGAAACGTTCGTTTCTGCTAGCGCTGTGCTTCTACACATGTATTTGCTGAGCGGTGAAAGCGAACAGTAATGCATTTTTCTCCCAGCAAATACACTGTTTCTAAGGAATTGGGAACACACTGAGGAGACACTTGTGGGAGCTACTGTGACTAAAACTGAGCTTCCCTACGCACAGGGAAGCAAGAGAAATGCTGATTTCATCAAGCCCAGGTACATACTCAGAATCTGTACTACTGCGCAAATAGGCATGTCTCTTTAGGCAAAAAACTCATTTCTGACAAAGTTGCCCAAATGGATCTCAGAAGTGTGCAACTTGTTCCCTGAGTTAGAAAACGTCAAGAAACGGTCGTTTCTGCTAGCGCTGTGCTTCTACACATGTTCTTGCTGAACGGTGAAAATACACAGTAATGCACTTTTTTACCAGCAAATACACTGTGTCTAAGGAAATGGGAACACACTGAGGAGACACTTGTGGGAGCTACTGTGACTAAAACTGAGCTTCCGTACGCACAGGGAAGCAAGAGAAATGCTGATTTCATCAAGCCCAGTTACATACTCAGAATCTGTACTACTGCGCAAATAGGCATGTCTCTGTAGGCAAAAAACTCATTTCTGACAATGTTGCCCAAATGCATCTCAGAAGTGTGCAACGTGTTCCCTGAGTTAGAAAACGTCGAGAAACGGTCGTTTCTGCTAGCACTGTGCTTCTACACATGTATTTGCTGAGCGGTGAAAGTGCACAGTAATGCACTTTCTCCCAGCAAATACACTGTTTCTAAGGAAATGGGAACACACTGAGGAGACACTTGTGGGAGCTACTGTGACTAAAACTGAGCTTCCCTACGCACAGGGAAGCAAGAGAAATGCTGATTTCATCAAGCCCAGTTACATACTCAGAATCTGTACTACTGCGCAAATAGGCATGTCTCTTTAGGCAAAAAACCCATTTCTGACAAAGTTGCCCAAATGCATCTCAGAAGTGTGCAACTTGTTCCCTGAGTTAGAAAACGTCGAGAAACGGTCGTTTCTGCTAGCGCTGTGCTTCTACACATGTATTTGCGGAACGGTGAAAGCGCACAGTAATGTACTTTTCTCCCAGCAAATACACTGTTTCTAAGGAAATGGGAACACACTGAGGAGACACTTTTGGGAGCTACTGTGACTAAAACTGAGCTTCCCTACGCACAGGGAAGCAAGAGAAATGCTGATTTCATCAAGCCCAGTTACATACTCAGAATCTGTACTACAGCACAAATAGGCATGTCTCTGTAGGCAAAAAACTCATTTCTGACAAAGTTGCCCAAATGCATCTCAGAAGTGTGCAACTTGTTCCCTGAGTTAGAAAACATCGAGAAAGGGTCATATCTGCTAACGCTGTGCTTCTACACATGTATTTGCTGAACGGTGAAAGCGCACAGTAATGCACTTTTCTCCCAGCAAATACACTGTTTCTAAGGAAATGGGAACACACTGAGGAGACACTTGTGGGAGCTACTGTGACTAAAACTGAGCTTCCCTACGCACAGGGAAGCAAGAGAAATGCTGATTTCATCAAGCCCAGTTTCATACTCAGAATCTGTACTACTGCGCAAATAGGCATGTCTCTGTAGGCAAAAAACTCATTTCTGACAAAGTTGCCCAAATGCATCTCAGAAGTGTGCAACTTGTTCCCTGAGTTAGAAAACGTCGAGAAAGGGTCATATCTGCTAACGCTGTGCTTCTACACATGTATTTGCTGAACGGTGAAAGCGTACAATAATGCACTTTTCTCCCAGCAAATACACTGTTTCTAAGGAAATGGGAACACACTGAGGAGACACTTGTGGGAGCTACTGTGACTAAAACTGAGCTTCTCATACGCACAGGGAAGCAAGAGAAATGCTGATTTCATCAAGCCCAGTTACATACTCAGAATCTGTACTACTGCGCAAATAGGCATGTCTCTTTAGGCAAAAAACTCATTTCTGAGAAAGTTGCCCAAATGCATCTCAGAAGTGTACAACTTGTTCCCTGAGTTAGAAAACGCCAAGAAACGGCCGTTTCTGCTAGCGCTGTGCTTCTACACATGTATTGGCTGAACGGTGAAAGCGCACAGTAATGCACTTTTTTACCAGCAAATACACTGTGTCTAAGGAAATGGGAACACACTGAGGAGACACTTTTGGGAGCTACTGTGACTAAAACTGAGCTTCCCTACGCGCAGGGAAGCAAGAGAAATGCTGATTTCATCAAGCCCAGTTACATACTCAGAATCTGTACTACTGCGCAAATAGGCATGTCTCTTTAGGCAAAAAACCCATTTCTGACAAAGTTGCCCAAATGCATCTCAGAAGTGTGCAACTTGTTCCCTGAGTTAGAAAACGTCGAGAAACGGTCGTTTCTGCTAGCGCTGTGCTTCTACACATGTATTTGCGGAACGGTGAAAGCGCACAGTAATGTACTTTTCTCCCAGCAAATACACTGTTTCTAAGGAAATGGGAACACACTGAGGAGACACTTTTGGGAGCTACTGTGACTAAAACTGAGCTTCCCTACGCACAGGGAAGCAAGAGAAATGCTGATTTCATCAAGCCCAGTTACATACTCAGAATCTGTACTACTGCGCAAATAGGCATGTCTCTTTAGGCAAAAAACTCATTTCTGACAAAGTTGCCCAAATGCATCTCAGAAGTGTGCAACTTGTTCCCTGAGTTAGAAAACGTCGAGAAACGGTCATTTCTGCTAGCGCTGTGCTTCTACAATTGTATTTGCTGAACGGTGAAAGCGCACAGTAATGCACTTTTCTCCCAGCAAATACACTGTTTCTAAGGAAATGGGAACACACTGAGGAGACACTTGTGGGAGCTACTGTGACTAAAACTGAGCTTCCCTACGCACAGGGAAGCAAGAGAAATGCTGATTTCATCAAGCCCAGTTACATACTCAGAATCTGTACTACTGCGCAAATAGGCATGTCTCTTTAGGCAAAAAACCCATTTCTGACAAACTTGCGCAAATGCATCTCAGAAGTGTGCAACTTGTTCCCTGAGTTAGAAAACGTCGAGAAAGGGTCATATCTGCTAACGCTGTGCTTCTACACATGTATTTGCTGAACGGTGAAAGCGTACAGTAATGCACTTTTCTCCCAGCAAATACACTGTTTCTAAGGAAATGGGAACACACTGAGGAGACACTTGTGGGAGCTACTGTGACTAAAACTGAGCTTCTCGTACGCACAGGGAAGCAAGAGAAATGCTGATTTCATCAAGCCCAGTTACATACTCAGAATCTGTACTACTGCGCAAATAGGCATGTCTCTTTAGGCAAAAAACTCATTTCTGACAAAGTTGCCCAAATGCATCTCAGAAGTGTGCAACTTGTTCCCTGAGTTAGAAAACGTCAAGAAACGGCCATTTCTGCTAGCGCTGTGCTTCTACACATGTATTGGCTGAACGGTGAAAGCGCACAGTAATGCACTTTTTTACCAGCAAATACACTGTGTCTATGGAAATGGGAACACACTGAGGAGACACTTGTGGGAGCTACTGTGACTAAAACTGAGCTTCTCATACGCACAGGGAAGCAAGAGAAATGCTGATTTCATCAAGCCCAGTTACATACTCAGAATCTGTACTACTGCGCAAATAGGCATGTCTCTTTAGGCAAAAAACTCATTTCTGACAAAGTTGCCCAAATGCATCTCAGAAGTGTGCAACTTGTTCCCTGAGTTAGAAAACGTCAAGAAACGGTCGTTTCTGCTAGCGCTGTGCTTCTACACATGTATTGGCTGAACGGTGAAAGCGCACAGTAATGCACTTTTTTACCAGCAAATACACTGTGTCTAAGGAAATGGGAACACACTGAGGAGACACTTGTGGGAGCTACTGTGACTAAAACTGAGCTTCCCTACGCACAGGGAAGCAAGAGAAATGCTGATTTCATCAAGCCCAGTTACATACTCAGAATCTGTACTACTGCGCAAATAGGCATGTCTCTTTAGGCAAAAAACTCATTTCTGACAATGTTGCCCAAATGCATCTCAGAAGTGTGCAACGTGTTCCCTGAGTTAGAAAACGTCGAGAAACGGTCGTTTCTGCTAGCACTGTGCTTCTACACATGTATTTGCTGAACGGTGAAAGCGCACAGTAATGCACTTTCTCCCAGCAAATGCACTGTTTCTAAGGAAATGGGAACACACTGAGGAGACACTTGTGGGAGCTACTGTGACTAAAACTGAGCTTCCCTACGCACAGGGAAGCAAGAGAAATGCTGATTTCATCAAGCCCAGTTACATACTCAGAATCTGTACTACTGCGCAAATAGGCATGTCTCTTAGGCAAAAAACTCATTTCTGACAAAGTTGCCCAAATGCATCTCAGAAGTGTGCAACTTGTTCCCTGAGTTAGAAAACGTCAAGAAACGGTCGTTTCTTCTAGCGCTGTGCTTCTACACATGTATTGGCTGAACGGTGAAAGCGCACAGTAATACACTTTTTTACCAGCAAATACACTGTGTCTAAGGAAATGGGAACACACTGAGGAGACACTTGTGGGAGCTACTGTGACTAAAACTGAGCTTCCCTACGCACAGGGAAGCAAGAGAAATGCTGATTTCATCAAGCCCAGTTAGATACTCAGAATCTGTTCTACTGCGCAAATAGGCATGTCTCTTTAGGCAAAAAACTCATTTCTGACAAAGTTGCCCAAATGCATCTCAGAAGTGTGCAACTTGTTCCCTGAGTTAGAAAACGTCGAGAAACGGTCGTTTCTGCTAGCGCTGTGCTTCTACACATGTATTTGCTGAGCGGTGAAAGCGAACAGTAATGCACTTGTCTCCCAGCAAATACACTGTTTCTAAGGAAATGGGAACACACTGAGGAGACACTTGTGGGAGCTACTGTGACTAAAACTGAGCTTCCCTACGCACAGGGAAGCAAGAGAAATGCTGATTTCATCAAGCCCAGTTACATACTCAGAATCTGTACTACTGCGCAAATAGGCATGTCTCTGTAGGCAAAAAACTCATTTCTGACAAAGTTGCCCAAATGCATCTCAGAAGTGTGCAACTTGTTCCCTGAGTTAGAAAACATTGAGAAACGTACGTTTCTGCTAGCGCTGTGCTTCAACACATGTATTTGCTGAGCGGTGAAAGCGAACAGTAATGCATTTTTCTCCCAGCAAATACACTGTTTCTAAGGAATTGGGAACACACTGAGGAGACACTTGTGGGAGCTACTGTGACTAAAACTGAGCTTCCCTACGCACAGGGAAGCAAGAGAAATGCTGATTTCATCAAGCCCAGTTACATACTCAGAATCTGTACTACTGCGCAAATAGGCATGTCTCTGTAGGCAAAAAACTCATTTCTGACAAAGTTGCCCAAATGCATCTCAGAAGTGTGCAACTTGTTCCCTGAGTTAGAAAACGTCGAGAAAGGGTCATATCTGCTAACGCTGTGCTTCTACACATGTATTGGCTGAACGGTGAAAGCGCACAGTTATGCACTTTTCTCCCAGCAAATACACTGTTTCTAAGGAAATGGGAACACACTGAGGGACACTTGTGGGAGCTACTGTGACTAAAACTGAGCTTCTCATACGCACAGAGAAGCAAGAGAAATGCTGATTTCATCAAGCCCAGTTACATACTCAGAATCTGTACTACTGCGCAAATAGGCATGTCTCTTTAGGCAAAAAACTCATTTCTGACAAAGTTGCCCAAATGCATCTCAGAAGTGTGCAACTTGTTCCCTGAGTTAGAAAACGTCAAGAAACGGTCGTTTCTGCTAGCTCTGTGCTTCTACACATGTATTGGCTGAACGGTGAAAGCGCACAGTAATGCACTTTCTCCCAGCAAATGCACTGTTTCTAAGGAAATGGGAACACACTGAGGAGACACTTGTGGGAGCTACTGTGACTAAAACTGAGCTTCCCTACGCACAGGGAAGCAAGAGAAATGCTGATTTCATCAAGCCCAGTTACATACTCAGAATCTGTACTACTGCGCAAATAGGCATGTCTCTTTAGGCAAAAAACTCATTTCTGACAAAGTTGCCCAAATGCATCTCAGAAGTGTGCAACTTGTTCCCTGAGTTAGAAAACGTCAAGAAACGGTCGTTTCTGCTAGCGCTGTGCTTCTACACATGTATTGGCTGAACGGTGAAAGCGCACAGTAATGCACTTTTTTACCAGCAAATACACTGTGTCTAAGGAAATGGAAACACACTGAGGAGACACTTGTGGGAGCTACTGTGACTAAAACTGAGCTTCCCTACGCACAGGGAAGCAAGAGAAATGCTGATTTCATCAAGCCCAGTTACATACTCAGAATCTGTACTACTGCGCAAATAGGCATGTCTCTTTAGGCAAAAAACTCATTTCTGACAAAGTTGCCCAAATGCATCTCAGAAGTGTGCAACGTGTTCCCTGAGTTAGAAAACGTCGAGAAACGGTCGTTTCTGCTAGCACTGTGCTTCTACACATGTATTTG
This sequence comes from Acomys minous, assembly GCF_964271855.1. Taxonomy (NCBI): domain Eukaryota; kingdom Metazoa; phylum Chordata; class Mammalia; order Rodentia; family Muridae; genus Acomys; species Acomys minous. Next base: position 1,733,884 of record NW_028182180.1, read on the forward strand.
CTGAGCGGTGAAAGCGCACAGTAATGCACTTTCTCCCAGCAAATGCACTGTTTCTAAGGAAATGGGAACACACTGAGGAGACACTTGTGGGAGCTACTGTGACTAAAACTGAGCTTCCCTACGCACAGGGAAGCAAGAGAAATGCTGATTTCATCAAGCCCAGTTACATACTCAGAATCTGTACTACTGCGCAAATAGGCATGTCTCTTTAGGCAAAAAACTCATTTCTGACAAAGTTGCCCAAATGCATCTCAGAAGTGTGCAACGTGTTCCCTGAGTTAGAAAACGTCAAGAAACGGTCGTTTCTGCTAGCGCTGTGCTTCTACACATGTATTGGCTGAACGGTGAAAGCGCACAGTAATGCACTTTTTTACCAGCAAATACACTGTGTCTAAGGAAATGGGAACACACTGAGGAGACACTTGTGGGAGCTACTGTGACTAAAACTGAGCTTCTCTACGCACAGGGAAGCAAGAGAAATGCTGATTTCATCAAGCCCAGTTACATACTCAGAATCTGTACTACTGCGCAAATAGGCATGTCTCTTTAGGCAAAAAACTCATTTCTGACAAAGTTGCCCAAATGCATCTCAGAAGTGTGCAACGTGTTCCCTGTGTTAGAAAACGTCAAGAAACGGTCGTTTCTGCTAGCGCTGTGCTTCTACACATATATTGGCTGAACGGTGAAAGCGCACAGTAATGCACTTTTTTACCAGCAAATACACTGTGTCTAAGGAAATGGGAACACACTGAGGAGACACTTGTGGGAGCTACTGTGACTAAAACTGAGCTTCTCTACGCACAGGGAAGCAAGAGAAATGCTGATTTCATCAAGCCCAGTTACATACTCAGAATCTGTACTACTGCGCAAATAGGCATGTCTCTTTAGGCAAAAAACTCATTTCTGACAAAGTTGCCCAAATGCATCTCAGAAGTGTGCAACTTGTTCCCTGAGTTAGAAAACGTCAAGAAACGGTCGTTTCTGCTAGCGCTGTGCTTCTACACATGTATTGGCTGAACGGTGAAAGCGCACAGTAATGCACTTTTTTACCAGCAAATACACTGTGTCTAAGGAAATGGGAACACACTGAGGAGACACTTGTGGGAGCTACTGTGACTAAAACTGAGCTTCTCTACGCACAGGGAAGCAAGAGAAATGCTGATTTCATCAAGCCCAGTTACATACTCAGAATCTGTACTACTGCGCAAATAGGCATGTCTCTTTAGGCAAAAAACTCATTTCTGACAAAGTTGCCCAAATGCATCTCAGAAGTGTGCAACGTGTTCCCTGAGTTAGAAAACGTCGAGAAACGGTCGTTTCTGCTGGCACTGTGCTTCTACACATGTATTTGCTGAGCAGTGAAAGCGCACAGTAATGCACTTTCTCCCAGCAAATACACTGTTTCTAAGGAAATGGGAACACACTGAGGAGACACTTGTGGGAGCTACTGTGACTAAAACTGAGCTTCCCTACGCACAGGGAAGCAAGAGAAATGCTGATTTCATCAAGCCCAGTTACATACTCAGAATCTGTACTACTGCGCAAATAGGCATGTCTCTTTAGGCAAAAAACTCATTTCTGACAAAGTTGCCCAAATGCATCTCAGAAGTGTGCAACTTGTTCCCTGAGTTAGAAAACGTCAAGAAACGGTCGTTTCTGCTAGCGCTGTGCTTCTACACATGTATTGGCTGAACGGTGAAAGCGCACAGTAATGCACTTTTTTACCAGCAAATACACTGTGTCTAAGGAAATGGGAACACACTGAGGAGACACTTGTGTTAGCTACTGTGACTAAAACTGAGCTTCTCTACGCACAGGGAAGCAAGAGAAATGCTGATTTCATCAAGCCCAGTTACATACTCAGAATCTGTACTACTGCGCAAATAGGCATGTCTCTTTAGGCAAAAAACTCATTTCTGACAAAGTTGCCCAAATGCATCTCAGAAGTGTGCAACGTGTTCCCTGAGTTAGAAAACGTCGAGAAACGGTCGTTTCTGCTAGCACTGTGCTTCTACACATGTATTTGCTGAGCGGTGAAAGCGCACAGTAATGCACTTTCTCCCAGCAAATGCACTGTTTCTAAGGAAATGGGAACACACTGAGGAGACACTTGTGGGAGCTACTGTGACTAAAACTGAGCTTCCCTATGCACAGGGAAGCAAGAGAAATGCTGATTTCATCAAGCCCAGTTACATACTCAGAATCTGTACTACTGCGCAAATAGGCATGTCTCTTTAGGCAAAAAACTCATTTCTGACAAAGTTGCCCAAATGCATCTCAGAAGTGTGCAACTTGTTCCCTGAGTTAGAAAACGTCAAGAAACGGTCGTTTCTGCTAGCGCTGTGCTTCTACACATGTATTGGCTGAACGGTGAAAGCGCACAGTAATGCACTTTTTTACCAGCAAATACACTGTGTCTAAGGAAATGGGAACACACTGAGGAGACACTTGTGGGAGCTACTGTGACTAAAACTGAGCTTCCCTACGCACAGGGAAGCAAGAGAAATGCTGATTTCATCAAGCCCAGTTACATACTCAGAATCTGTACTACTGCGCAAATAGGCATGTCTCTTTAGGCAAAAAACTCATTTCTGACAAAGTTGCCCAAATGCATCTCAGAAGTGTGCAACTTGTTCCCTGAGTTAGAAAAAGTCGAGAAACGGTCGTTTCTGCTAGCGCTGTGCTTCTACACATGTATTTGCTGAACGGTGAAAGCGCACAGTAATGCACTTTTCTCCCAGCAAATACACTGTTTCTAAGGAAATGGGAACACACTGAGGAGACACTTGTGGGAGCTACTGTGACTAAAACTGAGCTTCCCTACGCACAGGGAAGCAAGAGAAATGCTGATTTCATCAAGCCCAGTTACATACTCAGAATCTGTACTACTGCGCAAATAGGCATGTCTCTGTAGGCAAAAAACTCATTTCTGACAAAGTTGCCCAAATGCATCTCAGAAGTGTGCAACTTGTTCCCTGAGTTAGAAAACGTCGAGAAAGGGTCATATCTGCTAACGCTGTGCTTCTACACATGTATTTGCTGAACGGTGAAAGCACACAGTAATGCACTTTTCTCCCAGCAAATACACTGTTTCTAAGGAAATGGGAACACACTGAGGAGACACTTGTGGGAGCTACTGTGACTAAAACTGAGCTTCTCATACGCACAGGGAAGCAAGAGAAATGCTGATTTCATCAAGCCCAGTTACATACTCAGAATCTGTACTACTGCGCAAATAGGCATGTCTCTTTAGGGAAAAAACTCATTTCTGACAAAGTTGCCCAAATGGATCTCAGAAGTGTGCAACTTGTTCCCTGAGTTAGAAAACGTCGAGAAACGGTCATTTCTGCTAGTGCTGTGCTTCTACACATGTATTTGCTGAACGGTGAAAGCGCACAGTAATGCACTTTTCTCCCAGCAAATACACTGTTTCTAAGGAAATGGGAACACACTGAGGAGACACTTGTGGGAGCTACTGTGACTAAAACTGAGCTTCCCTACGCACAGGGAAGCAAGAGAAATGCTGATTTCATCAAGCCCAGTTACATACTCAGAATCTGTACTACTGCGCAAATAGGCATGTCTCTGTAGGCAAAAAACTCATTTCTGACAAAGTTACCCAAATGCATCTCAGAAGTGTGCAACTTGTTCCCTGAGTTAGAAAACGTCGAGAAAGGGTCATATCTGCTAACGCTGTGCTTCTACACATGTATTTGCTGAACGGTGAAAGCGCACAGTAATGCACTTTTCTCCCAGCAAATACACTGTTTCTAAGGAAATGGGAACACACTGAGGAGACACTTGTGGGAGCTACTGTGACTAAAATTGAGCTTCTCATACGCACAGGGAAGCAAGAGAAATGCTGATTTCATCAAGCCCAGTTACATACTCAGAATCTGTACTACTGCGCAAATAGGCATGTCTCTTTAGGCAAAAAACTCATTTCTGACAAAGTTGCCCAAATGCATCTCAGAAGTGTGCAACTTGTTCCCTGAGTTAGAAAACGTCAAGAAACGGTCGTTTCTGCTAGCGCTGTGCTTCTACACATGTATTGGCTGAACGGTGAAAGCGCACAGTAATGCACTTTTTTACCAGCAAATACACTGTGTCTAAGGAAATGGGAACACACTGAGGAGACACTTGTGGGAGCTACTGTGACTAAAACTGAGCTTCCCTACGCACCGGGAAGCAAGAGAAATGCTGATTTCATCAAGCCCAGTTACATACTCAGAATCTGTACTACTGCGCAAATAGGCATGTCTCTTTAGGCAAAAAACTCATTTCTGACAAAGTTGCCCAAATGCATCTCAGAAGTGTGCAACGTGTTCCCTGAGTTAGAAAACGTCGAGAAACGGTCGTTTCTGCTAGCACTGTGCTTCTACACATGTATTTGCTGAGCGGTGAAAGCGCACAGTAATGCACTTTCTCCCAGCAAATACACTGTTTCTAAGGAAATGGGAACACACTGAGGAGACACTTGTGGGAGCTACTGTGACTAAAACTGAGCTTCCCTACGCACAGGGAAGCAAGAGAAATGCTGATTTCATCAAGCCCAGTTACATACTCAGAATCTGTACTACTGCGCAAATAGGCATGTCTCTTTAGGCAAAAAACTCATTTCTGACAAAGTTGCCCAAATGCATCTCAGAAGTGTGCAACGTGTTCCCTGAGTTAGAAAACGTCGAGAAACGGTCGTTTCTGCTAGCACTGTGCTTCTACACATGTATTTGCTGAGCGGTGAAAGCACACAGTAATGCACTTTCTCCCAGCAAATACACTGTTTCTAAGGAAATGGGAACACACTGAGGAGACACTTGTGGGAGCTACTGTGACTAAAACTGAGCTTCCCTACGCACAGGGAAGCAAGAGAAATGCTGATTTCATCAAGCCCAGTTACATACTCAGAATCTGTACTACTGCGCAAATAGGCATGTCTCTTTAGGCAAAAAACTCATTTCTGACAAAGTTGCCCAAATGCATCTCAGAAGTGTGCAACTTGTTCCCTGAGTTAGAAAACGTCGAGAAACGGTCATTTCTGCTAGCGCTGTGCTTCTACACATGTATTTGCTGAACGGTGAAAGCGCACAGTAATGCACTTTTCTCCCAGCAAATACACTGTTTCTACGGAAATGGGAACACACTGAGGAGACACTTGTGGGAGCTACTGTGACTAAAACTGAGCTTCCCTACGCACAGGGAAGCAAGAGAAATGCTGATTTCATCAAGCCCAGTTACATACTCAGAATCTGTACTACTGCGCAAATAGGCATGTCTCTGTAGGCAAAAAACTCATTTCTGACAAAGTTGCCCAAATGCATCTCAGAAGTGCGCAACTTGTTCCCTGAGTTAGAAAACGTCGAGAAAGGGTCATATCTGCTAACGCTGTGCTTCTACACATGTATTTGCTGAACGGTGAAAGCGCACAGTAATGCACTTTTCTCCCAGCAAATACACTGTTTCTAAGGAAATGGGAACACACTGAGGAGACACTTGTGGGAGCTACTGTGACTAAAACTGAGCTTCTCATACGAACAGGGAAGCAAGAGAAATGCTGATTTCATCAAGCCCAGTTACATACTCAGAATCTGTACTACTGCGCAAATAGGCATGTCTCTTTAGGCAAAAAACTCATTTCTGACAAAGTTGCCCAAATGCATCTCAGAAGTGTGCAACTTGTTCCCAGAGTTAGAAAACGTCAAGAAACGGTCGTTTCTCCTAGCGCTGTGCTTCTACACATGTATTGGCTGAACGGTGAAAGCGCACAGTAATGCACTTTTTTACCAGCAAATACACTGTGTCTAAGGAAATGGGAACACACTGAGGAGACACTTGTGGGAGCTACTGTGACTAAAACTGAGCTTCCCTACGCACAGGGAAGCAAGAGAAATGCTGATTTCATCCAGCCCAGTTACATACTCAGAATCTGTACTACTGCGCAAATAGGCATGTCTCTGTAGGCAAAAAACTCATTTCTGACAAAGTTGTTCAAATGCATCTCAGAAGTGTGCAACGTGTTCCCTGAGTTAGAAAACGTCGAGAAACGGTCGTTTCTGCTAGCACTGTGCTTCTACACATGTATTTGCTGAGCGGTGAAAGCGCACAGTAATGCACTTTCTCCCAGCAAATACGCTGTTTCTAAGGAAATGGGAACACACTGAGGAGACACTTGTGGGAGCTACTGTGACTAAAACTGAGCTTCCCTACGCACAGGGAAGCAAGAGAAATGCTGATTTCATCAAGCCCAGTTACATACTCAGAATCTGTACTACTGCGCAAATAGGCATGTCTCTGTAGGCAAAAAACTCATTTCTGACAAATTTGCCCAAATGCATCTCAGAAGTGTGCAACTTGTTCCCTGAGTTAGAAAACATCGAGAAACGGTCGTTTCTGCTAGCGCTGTGCTTCTACACATGTATTTGCTGAACGGTGAAAGCGCACAGTAATGCACTTTTCTCCTAGCAAATACACTGTTTCTAAGGAAATGGGAACACACTGAGGAGACACTTGTGGGAGCTACTGTGACTAAAACTGAGCTTCCCTACGCACAGGGAAGCAAGAGAAATGCTGATTTCATCAAGCCCAGTTACATACTCAGAATCTGTACTACTGCGCAAATAGGCATGTCTCTGTAGGCAAAAAACTCATTTCTGACAAAGTTGCCCAAATGCATCTCAGAAGTGTGCAACGTGTTCCCTGAGTTAGAAAACGTCGAGAAACGGTCGTTTCTGCTAGCGCTGTGCTTCTACACATGTATTTGCTGAGCGGTGAAAGCGCACAATAATGCACTTTCTCCCAGCAAATACACTGTTTCTAAGGAAATGGGAACACACTGAGGAGACACTTGTGGGAGCTACTGTGACTAAAACTGAGCTTCTCATACGCACAGGGAAGCAAGAGAAATGCTGATTTCATCAAGCCCAGTTACATACTCAGAATCTGTACTACTGCGCAAATAGGCATGTCTCTTTAGGCAAAAAACTCATTTCTGACAAAGTTGCCCAAATGCATCTCAGAAGTGTGCAACTTGTTCCCTGAGTTAGAAAACGTCAAGAAACGGTCGTTTCTGCTAGCGCTGTGCTTCTACACATGTATTGGCTGAACGGTGAAAGCGCACAGTAATGCACTTTTTTACCAGCAAATACACTGTGTCTAAGGAAATGGGAACACACTGAGGAGACACTTGTGGGAGCTACTGTGACTAAAACTGAGCTTCCCTACGCACAGGGAAGCAAGAGAAATGCTGATTTCATCAAGCCCAGTTACATGCTCAGAATCTGTACTACTGCGCAAATAGGCATGTCTCTTTAGGCAAAAAACTCATTTCTGACAAAGTTGCCCAAATGCATCTCAGAAGTGTGCAACGTGTTCCCTGAGTTAGAAAACGTCGAGAAACGGTCGTTTCTTCTAGCACTGTGCTTCTACACATGTATTTGCTGAGCGGTGAAAGCGCACAGTAATGCACTTTCTCCCAGCAAATACACTGTTTCTAAGGAAATGGGAACACACTGAGGAGACACTTGTGGGAGCTACTGTGAATAAAACTGAGCTTCCCTACGCACAGGGAAGCAAGAGAAATGCTGATTTCATCAAGCCCAGTTACATACTCAGAATCTGTACTACTGCGCAAATAGGCATGTCTCTTTAGGCAAAAAACTCATTTCTGACAAAGTTGCCCAAATGCATCTCAGAAGTGTGCAACTTGTTCCCTGAGTTAGAAAACTTCGAGAAACGGTCATTTCTGCTAGCGCTGTGCTTCTACACATGTATTTGCTGAACGGTGAAAGCGCACAGTAATGCACTTTTCTCCCAGCAAATACACTGTTTCTAAGGAAATGGGAACACACTGAGGAGACACTTGTGGGAGCTACTGTGACTAAAACTGAGCTTCCCTACGCACAGGGAAGCAAGAGAAATGCTGATTTCATCAAGCCCAGTTACATACTCAGAATCTGTACTACTGCGCAAATAGGCATGTCTCTGTAGGCAAAAAACTCATTTCTGACAAAGTTGCCCAAATGCATCTCAGAAGTGTGCAACTTGTTCCCTGAGTTAGAAAACGTCGAGAAACGGTCGTTTCTGCTAGCGCTGTGCTTCTACACATGTATTTGCTGAGCGGTGAAAGCGAACAGTAATGCATTTTTCTCCCAGCAAATACACTGTTTCTAAGGAATTGGGAACACACTGAGGAGACACTTGTGGGAGCTACTGTGACTAAAACTGAGCTTCCCTACGCACAGGGAAGCAAGAGAAATGCTGATTTCATCAAGCCCAGTTACATACTCAGAATCTGTACTACTGCGCAAATAGGCATGTCTCTGTAGGCAAAAAACTCATTTCTGACAAAGTTGCCCAAATGCATCTCAGAAGTGCGCAACTTGTTCCCTGAGTTAGAAAACGTCGAGAAACGGTCGTTTCTGCTAGCACTGTGCTTCTACACATGTATTTGCTGAGCGGTGAAAGCGCACAGTAATGCACTTTCTCCCAGCAAATACACTGTTTCTAAGGAAATGGGAACACACTGAGGAGACACTTGTCGGAGCTACTGTGACTAAAACTGAGCTTCCCTACGCACAGGGAAACAAGAGAAATGTTGATTTCATCAAGCCCAGTTACATACTCAGAATCTGTACTACTGCGCAAATAGGCATGTCTCTTTAGGCAAAAAACTCATTTCTGACAAAGTTGCCCAAATGCATCTCAGAAGTGTGCAACTTGTTCCCTGAGTTAGAAAACGTCGAGAAACGTTCGTTTCTGCTAGCGCTGTGCTTCTACACATGTATTTGCTGAACGGTGAAAGCGCACAGTAATGCACTTTTCTCCCAGCAAATACACTGATTCTAAGGAAATGGGAACACACTGAGGGGACACTTGTGGGAGCTACTGTGACTAAAACTGAGCTTCCCTACGCACAGGGAAGCAAGAGAAATGCTGATTTCATCCAGCCCAGTTACATACTCAGAATCTGTACTACTGCGCAAATAGGCATGTCTCTTTAGGCAAAAAACTCATTTCTGACAAAGTTGCCCAAATGCATCTCAGAAGTGTGCAACTTGTTCCCTGAGTTAGAAAACGTCAAGAAACGGTCGTTTCTGCTAGCGCTGTGCTTCTACACATGTATTGGCTGAACGGTGAAAGCGCACAGTAATGCACTTTTTTACCAGCAAATACACTGTGTCTAAGGAAATGGGAACACACTGAGGAGACACTTGTGGGAGCTACTGTGACTAAAACTGAGCTTCCCTACGCACAGGGAAGCAAGAGAAATGCTGATTTCATCAAGCCCAGTTACATACTCAGAATCTGTACTACTGCGCAAATAGGCATGTCTCTTTAGGCAAAAAACTCATTTCTGACAAAGTTGCCCAAATGCATCTCAGAAGTGTGCAACGTGTTCCCTGAGTTAGAAAACGTCGAGAAACGGTCGTTTCTGCTAGCACTGTGCTTCTACACATGTATTTGCTGAGCGGTGAAAGCACACAGTAATGCACTTTCTCCCAGCAAATACACTGTTTCTAAGGAAATGGGAACACACTGAGGAGACACTTGTGGGAGCTACTGTGACTAAAACTGAGCTTCCCTACGCACAGGGAAGCAAGAGAAATGCTGATTTCATCAAGCCCAGTTACATACTCAGAATCTGTACTACTGCGCAAATAGGCATGTCTCTTTAGGCAAAAAACTCATTTCTGACAAAGTTGCCCAAATGCATCTCAGAAGTGTGCAACTTGTTCCCTGAGTTAGAAAACGTCGAGAAACGGTCATTTCTGCTAGCGCTGTGCTTCTACACATGTATTTGCTGAACGGTGAAAGCGCACAGTAATGCACTTTTCTCCCAGCAAATACACTGTTTCTAAGGAAATGGGAACACACTGAGGAGACACTTGTGGGAGCTACTGTGACTAAAACTGAGCTTCCCTACGCACAGGGAAGCAAGAGAAATGCTGATTTCATCAAGCCCAGTTACATACTCAGACTCTGTACTACTGCGCAAATAGGCATGTCTCTTTAGGCAAAAAACTCATTTCTGACAAAGTTGCCCAAATGCATCTCAGAAGTTTGCAACGTGTTCCCTGAGTTAGAAAACGTCGAGAAATGGTCGTTTCTGCTAGCACTGTGCTTCTACACATGTATTTGCTGAGCGGTGAAAGCGCACAGTAATGCACTTTCTCCCAGCAAATACACTGTTTCTAAGGAAATGGGAACACACTGAGGAGACACTTGTCGGAGCTACTGTGACTAAAACTGAGCTTCCCTACGCACAGGGAAACAAGAGAAATGCTGATTTCATCAAGCCCAGTTACATACTCAGAATCTGTACTACTGCGCAAATAGGCATGTCTCTTTAGGCAAAAAACTCATTTCTGACAAAGTTGCCCAAATGCATCTCAGAAGTGTGCAACTTGTTCCCTGAGTTAGAAAACGTCGAGAAACGTTCGTTTCTGCTAGCGCTGTGCTTCTACACATGTATTTGCTGAACGGTGAAAGCGCACAGTAATGCACTTTTCTCCCAGCAAATACACTGATTCTAAGGAAATGGGAACACACTGAGGGGACACTTGTGGGAGCTACTGTGACTAAAACTGAGCTTCCCTACGCACAGGGAAGCAAGAGAAATGCTGATTTCATCCAGCCCAGTTACATACTCAGAATCTGTACTACTGCGCAAATAGGCATGTCTCTTTAGGCAAAAAACTCATTTCTGACAAAGTTGCCCAAATGCATCTCAGAAGTGTGCAACTTGTTCCCTGAGTTAGAAAACGTCAAGAAACGGTCGTTTCTGCTAGCGCTGTGCTTCTACACATGTATTGGCTGAACGGTGAAAGCGCACAGTAATGCACTTTTTTACCAGCAAATACACTGTGTCTAAGGAAATGGGAACACACTGAGGAGACACTTGTGGGAGCTACTGTGACTAAAACTGAGCTTCCCTACGCACAGGGAAGCAAGAAAAATGCTGATTTCATCAAGCCCAGTTACATACTCAGAATCTGTACTACTGCGCAAATAGGCATGTCTCTTTAGGCAAAAAACTCATTTCTGACAAAGTTGCCCAAATGCATCTCAGAAGTGTGCAACGTGTTCCCTGAGTTAGAAAACGTCGAGAAACGGTCGTTTCTGCTAGCACTGTGCTTCTACACATGTATTTGCTGAGCGGTGAAAGCACACAGTAATGCACTTTCTCCCAGCAAATACACTGTTTCTAAGGAAATGGGAACACACTGAGGAGACACTTGTGGGAGCTACTGTGACTAAAACTGAGCTTCCCTACGCACAGGGAAGCAAGAGAAATGCTGATTTCATCAAGCCCAGTTACATACTCAGAATCTGTACTACTGCGCAAATAGGCATGTCTCTTTAGGCAAAAAACTCATTTCTGACAAAGTTGCCCAAATGCATCTCAGAAGTGTGCAACTTGTTCCCTGAGTTAGAAAACGTCGAGAAACGGTCATTTCTGCTAGCGCTGTGCTTCTACACATGTATTTGCTGAACGGTGAAAGCGCACAGTAATGCACTTTTCTACCAGCAAATACACTGTTTCTAAGGAAATGGGAACACACTGAGGAGACACTTGTGGGAGCTACTGTGACTAAAACTGAGCTTCCCTACGCACAGGGAAGCAAGAGAAATGCTGATTTCATCAAGCCCAGTTACATACTCAGAATCTGTACTACTGCGCAAATAGGCATGTCTCTGTAGGCAAAAAACTCATTTCTGACAAAGTTGCCCAAATGCATCTCAGAAGTGCGCAACTTGTTCCCTGAGTTAGAAAACGTCGAGAAAGGGTCATATCTGCTAACGCTGTGCTTCTACACATGTATTTGCTGAACGGTGAAAGCGCACAGTAATGCACTTTTCTCCCAGCAAATACACTGTTTCTAAGGAAATGGGAACACACTGAGGAGACACTTGTGGGAGCTACTGTGACTAAAACTGAGATTCTCATACGAACAGGGATGCAAGAGAAATGCTGATTTCATCAAGCCCAGTTACATACTCAGAATCTGTACTACTGCGCAAATAGGCATGTCTCTTTAGGCAAAAAACTCATTTCTGACAAAGTTGCCCAAATGCATCTCAGAAGTGTGCAACTTGTTCCCTGAGTTAGAAAACGTCAAGAAACGGTCGTTTCTGCTAGCGCTGTGCTTCTACACATGTATTGGCTGAACGGTGAAAGCGCACAGTAATGCACTTTTTTACCAGCAAATACACTGTGTCTAAGGAAATGGGAACACACTGAGGAGACACTTGTGGGAGCTACTGTGACTAAAACTGAGCTTCCCTACGCACAGGGAAACAAGAGAAATGCTGATTTCATCCAGCCCAGTTACATACTCAGAATCTGTACTACTGCGCAAATAGGCATGTCTCTGTAGGCAAAAAACTCATTTCTGACAAAGTTGTTCAAATGCATCTCAGAAGTGTGCAACGTGTTCCCTGAGTTAGAAAACGTCGAGAAACTGTCGTTTCTGCTAGCACTGTGCTTCTACACATGTATTTGCTGAGCGGTGAAAGCGCACAGTAATGCACTTTCTCCCAGCAAATACGCTGTTTCTAAGGAAATGGGAACACACTGAGGAGACACTTGTGGGAGCTACTGTGACTAAAACTGAGCTTCCCTACGCACAGGGAAGCAAGAGAAATGCTGATTTCATCAAGCCCAGTTACATACTCAGAATCTGTACTACTGCGCAAATAGGCATGTCTCTGTAGGCAAAAAACTCATTTCTGACAAAGTTGCCCAAATGCATCTCAGAAGTGTGCAACGTGTTCCCTGAGTTAGAAAACGTCGAGAAACGGTCGTTTCTGCTAGCGCTGTGCTTCTACACATGTATTTGCTGAGCGGTGAAAGCGCACAATAATGCACTTTCTCCCAGCAAATACACTGTTTCTAAGGAAATGGGAACACACTGAGGAGACACTTGTGGGAGCTACTGTGACTAAAACTGAGCTTCTCATACGCACAGGGAAGCAAGAGAAATGCTGATTTCATCAAGCCCAGTTACATACTCAGAATCTGTACTACTGCGCAAATAGGCATGTCTCTTTAGGCAAAAAACTCATTTCTGACAAAGTTGCCCAAATGCATCTCAGAAGTGTGCAACTTGTTCCCTGAGTTAGAAAACGACAAGAAACGGTCGTTTCTGCTAGCGCTGTGCTTCTACACATGTATTGGCTGAACGGTGAAAGCGCACAGTAATGCACTTTTTTACCAGCAAATACACTGTGTCTAAGGAAATGGGAACACACTGAGGAGACACTTGTGGGAGCTACTGTGACTAAAACTGAGCTTCCCTACGCACAGGGAAGCAAGAGAAATGCTGATTTCATCAAGCCCAGTTACATGCTCAGAATCTGTACTACTGCGCAAATAGGCATGTCTCTTTAGGCAAAAAACTCATTTCTGACAAAGTTGCCCAAATGCATCTCAGAAGTGTGCAACGTGTTCCCTGAGTTAGAAAACGTCGAGAAACGGTCGTTTCTGCTAGCACTGTGCTTCTACACATGTATTTGCTGAGCGGTGAAAGCGCACAGTAATGCACTTTCTCCCAGCAAATACACTGTTTCTAAGGAAATGGGAACACACTGAGGAGACACTTGTGGGAGCTACTGTGACTAAAACTGAGCTTCCCTACGCACAGGGAAGCAAGAGAAATGCTGATTTCATCAAGCCCAGTTACATACTCAGAATCTGTACTACTGCGCAAATAGGCATGTCTCTTTAGGCAAAAAACTCATTTCTGACAAAGTTGCCCAAATGCATCTCAGAAGTGTGCAACTTGTTCCCTGAGTTAGAAAACTTCGAGAAACGGTCATTTCTGCTAGCGCTGTGCTTCTACACATGTATTTGCTGAACGGTGAAAGCGCACAGTAATGCACTTTTCTCCCAGCAAATACACTGTTTCTAAGGAAATGGGAACACACTGAGGAGACACTTGTGGGAGCTACTGTGACTAAAACTGAGCTTCCCTACGCACAGGGAAGCAAGAGAAATGCTGATTTCATCAAGCCCAGTTACATACTCAGAATCTGTACTACTGCGCAAATAGGCATGTCTCTGTAGGCAAAAAACTCATTTCTGACAAAGTTGCCCAAATGCATCTCAGAAGTGTGCAACTTGTTCCCTGAGTTAGAAAACGTCGAGAAACGGTCGTTTCTGCTAGCGCTGTGCTTCTACACATGTATTTGCTGAGCGGTGAAAGCGAACAGTAATGCATTTTTCTCCCAGCAAATACACTGTTTCTAAGGAATTGGGAACACACTGAGGAGACACTTGTGGGAGCTACTGTGACTAAAACTGAGCTTCCCTACGCACAGGGAAGCAAGAGAAATGCTGATTTCATCAAGCCCAGTTACATACTCAGAATCTGTACTACTGCGCAAATAGGCATGTCTCTGTAGGCAAAAAACTCATTTCTGACAAAGTTGCCCAAATGCATCTCAGAAGTGCGCAACTTGTTCCCTGAGTTAGAAAACGTCGAGAAAGGGTCATATCTGCTAACGCTGTGCTTCTACACATGTATTTCCTGAACGGTGAAAGCGCACAGTAATGCACTTTTCTCCCAGCAAATACACTGTTTCTAAGGAAATGGGAACACACTGAGGAGACACTTGTGGGAGCTACTGTGACTAAAACTGAGCTTCCCTACGCACAGGGAAGCAAGAGAAATGCTGATTTCATCAAGCCCAGTTACATACTCAGACTCTGTACTACTGCGCAAATAGGCATGTCTCTTTAGGCAAAAAACTCATTTCTGACAAAGTTGCCCAAATGCATCTCAGAAGTTTGCAACGTGTTCCCTGAGTTAGAAAACGTCGAGAAACGGTCGTTTCTGCTAGCACTGTGCTTCTACACATGTATTTGCTGAGCGGTGAAAGCGCACAGTAATGCACTTTCTCCCAGCAAATACACTGTTTCTAAGGAAATGGGAACACACTGAGGAGACACTTGTCGGAGCTACTGTGACTAAAACTGAGCTTCCCTACGCACAGGGAAACAAGAGAAATGCTGATTTCATCAAGCCCAGTTACATACTCAGAATCTGTACTACTGCGCAAATAGGCATGTCTCTTTAGGCAAAAAACTCATTTCTGACAAAGTTGCCCAAATGCATCTCAGAAGTGTGCAACTTGTTCCCTGAGTTAGAAAACGTCGAGAAACGTTCGTTTCTGCTAGCGCTGTGCTTCTACACATGTATTTGCTGAACGGTGAAAGCGCACAGTAATGCACTTTTCTCCCAGCAAATACACTGATTCTAAGGAAATGGGAACACACTGAGGGGACACTTGTGGGAGCTACTGTGACTAAAACTGAGCTTCCCTACGCACAGGGAAGCAAGAGAAATGCTGATTTCATCCAGCCCAGTTACATACTCAGAATCTGTACTACTGCGCAAATAGGCATGTCTCTGTAGGCAAAAAACTCATTTCTGACAAAGTTGCCCAAATGCATCTCAGAAGTGTGCAACTTGTTCCCTGAGTTAGAAAACGTCGAGAAACGTTCGTTTCTGCTAGCGCTGTGCTTCTACACATGTATTTGCTGAGCGGTGAAAGCAAACAGTAATGCATTTTTCTCCCAGCAAATACACTGTTTCTAAGGAATTGGGAACACACTGAGGAGACACTTGTGGGAGCTACTGTGACTAAAACTGAACTTCCCTACGCACAGGGAAGCAAGAGAAATGCTGATTTCATCAAGCCCAGTTACATACTCAGAATCTGTACTACTGCGCAAATAGACATGTCTCTGTAGGCAAAAAACTCATTTCTGACAAAGTTGCCCAAATGCATCTCAGAAGTGCGCAACTTGTTCCCTGAGTTAGAAAACGTCGAGAAAGGGTCATATCTGCTAACGCTGTGCTTCTACACATGTATTTGCTGAACGGTGAAAGCGCACACTAATGCACTTTTCTCCCAGCAAATACACTGTTTCTAAGGAAATGGGAACACACTGAGGAGACACTTGTGGGAGCTACTGTGACTAAAACTGAGCTTCTCATACGAACAGGGAAGCAAGAGAAATGCTGATTTCATCAAGCCCAGTTACATACTCAGAATCTGTACTACTGCGCAAATAGGCATGTCTCTTTAGGCAAAAAACTCATTTCTGACAAAGTTGCCCAAATGCATCTCAGAAGTGTGCAACTTGTTCCCTGAGTTAGAAAACGTCAAGAAACGGTCGTTTCTGCTAGCGCTGTGCTTCTACACATGTATTGGCTGAACGGTGAAAGCGCACAGTAATGCACTTTTTTACCAGCAAATACACTGTGTCTAAGGAAATGGGAACACACTGAGGAGACACTTGTGGGAGCTACTGTGACTAAAACTGAGCTTCCCTACGCCCAGGGAAGCAAGAGAAATGCTGATTTCATCAAGCCCAGTTACATACTCAGAATCTGTACTACTGCGCAAATAGGCATGTCTCTTTAGGCAAAAAACTCATTTCTGACAAAGTTGCCCAAATGCATCTCAGAAGTGTGCAACGTGTTCCCTGAGTTAGAAAACGTCGAGAAACGGTCGTTTCTGCTAGCACTGTGCTTCTACACATGTATTTGCTGAGCGGTGAAAGCGCACAGTAATGCACTTTCTCCCAGCAAATACACTGTTTCTAAGGAAATGGGAACACACTGAGGAGACACTTGTGGGAGCTACTGTGACTAAAACTGAGCTTCCCTACGCACAGGGAAGCAAGAGAAATGCTGATTTCATCAAGCCCAGTTACATACTCAGAATCTGTACTACGGCGCAAATAGGCATGTCTCTGTAGGCAAAAAACTCATTTCTGACAAAGTTGCCCAAATGCATCTCAGAAGTGTGCAACTTGTTCCCTGAGTTAGAAAACGTCGAGAAACGGTCATTTCTGCTAGCGCTGTGCTTCTACACATGTATTTGCTGAACGGTGAAAGCGCACAGTAATGCACTTTTCTCCCAGCAAATACACTGTTTCTAAGGAAATGGGAACACACTGAGGAGACACTTGTGGGAGCTACTGTGAATAAAACTGAGCTTCCCTACGCACAGGGAAGCAAGAGAAATGCTGATTTCATCAAGCCCAATTACATACTCAGAATCTGTACTACTGCGCAAATAGGCATGTCTCTGTAGGCAAAAAACTCATTTCTGACAAAGTTGCCCAAATGCATCTCAGAAGTGTGCAACGTGTTCCCTGAGTTAGAAAACGTCGAGAAACATTCGTTTCTGCTAGCACTGTGCTTCTACACATGTATTTGCTGAGCGGTGAAAGCGCACAGTAATGCACTTTCTCCCAGCAAATACACTGTTTCTAAGGAAATGGGAACACACTGAGGAGACACTTGTGGGAGCTACTGTGACTAAAACTGAGCTTCCCTACGCACAGGGAAGCAAGAGAAATGCTGATTTCATCAAGCCCAGTTACATACTCAGAATCTGTACTACTGCGCAAATAGGCATGTCTCTGTAGGCAAAAAACTCATTTCTGACAAAGTTGCCCAAATGCATCTCAGAAGTGCGCAACTTGTTCCCTGAGTTAGAAAACGTCGAGAAAGGGTCATATCTGCTAACGCTGTGCTTCTACACATGTATTTGCTGAACGGTGAAAGCGCACAGTAATGCACTTTTCTCCCAGCAAATACACTGTTTCTAAGGAAATGGGAACACACTGAGGAGACACTTGTGGGAGCTACTGTGACTAAAACGGAGCTTCCCTACGCACAGGGAAGCAAGAGAAATGCTGATTTCATCAAGCCCAGTTACATACTCAGACTCTGTACTACTGCGCAAATAGGCATGTCTCTTTAGGCAAAAAACTCATTTCTGACAAAGTTGCCCAAATGCATCTCAGAAGTTTGCAACGTGTTCCCTGAGTTAGAAAACGTCGAGAAACGGTCGTTTCTGCTAGCACTGTGCTTCTACACATGTATTTGCTGAGCGGTGAAAGCGCACAGTAATGCACTTTCTCCCAGCAAATACACTGTTTCTAAGGAAATGGGAACACACTGAGGAGACACTTGTCGGAGCTACTGTGACTAAAACTGAGCTTCCCTACGCACAGGGAAACAAGAGAAATGCTGATTTCATCAAGCCCAGTTACATACTCAGAATCTGTACTACTGCGCAAATAGGCATGTCTCTTTAGGCAAAAAACTCATTTCTGACAAAGTTGCCCAAATGCATCTCAGAAGTGTGCAACTTGTTCCCTGAGTTAGAAAACGTCGAGAAACGGTCGTTTCTGCTAGCGCTGTGCTTCTACACATGTACTTGCTGAACGGTGAAAGCGCACAGTAATGCACTTTTCTCCCACCAAATACACTGTTTCTAAGGAAATGGGAACACACTGAGGGGACACTTGTGGGAGCTACTGTGACTAAAACTGAGCTTCCCTACCCACAGGGAAGCAAGAGAAATGCTGATTTCATCCAGCCCAGTTACATACTCAGAATCTGTACTACTGCGCAAATAGGCATGTCTCTGTAGGCAAAAAACTCATTTCTGACAAAGTTGCCCAAATGCATCTCAGAAGTGCGCAACTTGTTCCCTGAGTTAGAAAACGTCGAGAAAGGGTCATATCTGCTAACGCTGTGCTTCTTCACATGTATTTGCTGAACGGTGAAAGCGCACACTAATGCACTTTTCTCCCAGCAAATACACTGTTTCTAAGGAAATGGGAACACACTGAGGAGACACTTGTGGGAGCTACTGTGACTAAAACTGAGCTTCTCATACGAACAGGGAAGCAAGAGAAATGCTGATTTCATCAAGCCCAGTTACATACTCAGAATCTGTACTACTGCGCAAATAGGCATGTCTCTTTAGGCAAAAAACTCATTTCTGACAAAGTTGCCCAAATGCATCTCAGAAGTGTCCAACTTGTTCCCTGAGTTAGAAAACGTCAAGAAACGGTCGTTTCTGCTAGCGCTGTGCTTCTACACATGTATTGGCTGAACGGTGAAAGCGCACAGTAATGCACTTTTTTACCAGCAAATACACTGTGTCTAAGGAAATGGGAACACACTGAGGAGACACTTGTGGGAGCTACTGTGACTAAAACTGAGCTTCCCTACGCCCAGGGAAGCAAGAGAAATGCTGATTTCATCAAGCCCAGTTACATACTCAGAATCTGTACTACTGCGCAAATAGGCATGTCTCTTTAGGCAAAAAACTCATTTCTGACAAAGTTGCCCAAATGCATCTCAGAAGTGTGCAACGTGTTCCCTGAGTTAGAAAACGTCGAGAAACGGTCGTTTCTGCTAGCACTGTGCTTCTACACATGTATTTGCTGAGCGGTGAAAGCGCACAGTAATGCACTTTCTCCCAGCAAATACACTGTTTCTAAGGAAATGGGAACACACTGAGGAGACACTTGTGGGAGCTACTGTGACTAAAACTGAGCTTCCCTACGCACAGGGAAGCAAGAGAAATGCTGATTTCATCAAGCCCAGTTACATACTCAGAATCTGTACTACGGCGCAAATAGGCATGTCTCTGTAGGCAAAAAACTCATTTCTGACAAAGTTGCCCAAATGCATCTCAGAAGTGTGCAACTTGTTCCCTGAGTTAGAAAACGTCGAGAAACGGTCATTTCTGCTAGCGCTGTGCTTCTACACATGTATTTGCTGAACAGTGAAAGCGCACAGTAATGCACTTTTCTCCCAGCAAATACACTGTTTCTAAGGAAATGGGAACACACTGAGGAGACACTTGTGGGAGCTACTGTGACTAAAACTGAGCTTCCCTACGCACAGGGAAGCAAGAGAAATGCTGATTTCATCAAGCCCAGTTACATACTCAGAATCTGTACTACTGCGCAAATAGGCATGTCTCTGTAGGCAAAAAACTCATTTCTGACAAAGTTGCCCAAATGCATCTCAGAAGTGTGCAACGTGTTCCCTGAGTTAGAAAACGTCGAGAAACGTTCGTTTCTGCTAGCACTGTGCTTCTACACATGTATTTGCTGAGCGGTGAAAGCGCACAATAATGCACTTTCTCCCAGCAAATACACTGTTTCTAAGGAAATGGGAACACACTGAGGAGACACTTGTGGGAGCTACTGTGACTAAAACTGAGCTTCCCTACGCACAGGGAAGCAAGAGAAATGCTGATTTCATCAAGCCCAGTTACATACTCAGAATCTGTACTACTGCGCAAATAGGCATGTCTCTGTAGGCAAAAAACTCATTTCTGACAAAGTTGACCAAATGCATCTCAGAAGTGTGCAACTTGTTCCCTGAGTTAGAAAACGTCGAGAAACGGTCGTTTCTGCTAGCGCTGTGCTTCTACACATGTATTTGCTTAACGGTGAAAGCGCACAGTAATGCACTTTACTCCCAGCAAATACACTGTTTCTAAGGAAATGGGAACACACTGAGGAGACACTTGTGGGAGCTACTGTGACTAAAACTGAGCTTCCCTACGCACAGGGAAGCAAGAGAAATGCTGATTTCATCAAGCCCAGTTACATACTCAGAATCTGTACTACTGCGCAAATAGGCATGTCTCTGTAGGCAAAAAACTCATTTCTGACAAAGTTGCCCAAATGCATCTCAGAAGTGTGCAACTTGTTCCCTGAGTTAGAAAACGTCGAGAAACGTTCGTTTCTGCTAGCGCTGTGCTTCTACACATGTATTTGCTGAGCGGTGAAAGCGAACAGTAATGCATTTTTCTCCCAGCAAATACACTGTTTCTAAGGAATTGGGAACACACTGAGGAGACACTTGTGGGAGCTACTGTGACTAAAACTGAGCT
Organism: Acomys minous; assembly: GCF_964271855.1. NCBI lineage: Eukaryota > Metazoa > Chordata > Mammalia > Rodentia > Muridae > Acomys > Acomys minous. Next base: position 1,754,605 of record NW_028182180.1, read on the forward strand.
TCCCTACGCACAGGGAAGCAAGAGAAATGCTGATTTCATCAAGCCCAGTTACATACTCAGAATCTGTACTACTGCGAAAATAGGCTTGTCTCCTTAGGCAAAAAATTCATTTCTGACAAAGTTGCCCAAATGCATCTCAGAACTGTGCAACTTGTTCCCTGAGTTAGAAAACGTCGAGAAACGTTCGTTTCTGCTAGCGCTGTGCTTCTACACATGTATTTGCTGAACTTTGAAAGCGCACAGTAATGCACTTTTCTCCCAGCAAATACACTGTTTCTAAGGAAATGGGAACACACTGAGGAGATACTTGTGGGAGCTAAAGTGAATAAAACTGAGCTTCCATACACACAGGGAAGCAAGAGAAATGCTGATTTCATCAAGCCCAGTTACATACTCAGAATCTGTACTACTGCGAAGATAGGCATGTCTCCTTAGGCAAAAAATTCATTTCTGACAAAGTTGCCCAAATGCATCTCAGAAGTGTGCAACTTGTTCCCTGAGTTAGAAAACGTCGAGAAACGGTCGTTTCTGCTAGCGCTGTGCTTCTACACATGTATTTGCTGAACGGTGAAAGCACACAGTAATGCACTTTTCTCCCAGCAAATACACTGTTTCTAAGGAAATGGGAACACACTGAGGAGACACTTGTGGGAGCAACTGTTACTATAACTGAGCTTCCCTACGCACAGGGAAGCAAGAGAAATGCTGATTTCATCAAGCCCAGTTACATACTCAGAATCTGTACTACTGCGCAAATAGGCATGTCTCTGTAGGCAAAAAACTCATTTCTGACAAAGTTGCCCAAATGCATCTCAGAAGTGTGCCTCTTGTTCCCTGAGTTAGAAAACGTCGAGAAACGTTCGTTTCTGCTAGCGCTGTGCTTCTACACATGTATTTGCTGAACGGTGAAAGCGCACAGTAATGCACTTTTCTCCCAGCAAATACACTGTTTCTAAGGAAATGGGAACACACTGAGGAGACACTTGTGGGAGCTACAGTGACTAAAACTGAGCTTCCCTACGCACAGGGAAGCAAGAGAAATGCTGATTTCATCAAGCCCAGTTACATACTCAGAATCTGTACTACTGCGCAAATAGGCATGTCTCTTTAGGCAAAAAACTCATTTCTGACAAAGTTGCCCAAATGCAACTCAGAAGTGTGCAACTTGTTCCCTGAGTTAGACAATGTCGAGAAACGGTCATTTCTGCTAGCGCTGTGCTTCTACACATGTATTTGCTGAACGGTGAAAGCACACAGTAATGCACTTTTCTCCCAGCAAATACACTGTTTCTAAGGAAATGGGAACACACTGAGGAGACACTTGTGGGAGCTACTGTGACTAAAACTGAGCTTCCCTACGCACAGGGAAGCAAGAGAAATGCTGATTTCATTAAGCCCAGTTACATACTCAGAATCTGTACTACTGCGCAAATAGGCATGTCTCTGTAGGCAAAAACCTCATTTCTGACAAAGTTGCCCAAATGCATCTCAGAAGTGTGCAACTTGTTCCCTGAGTTAGAAAACGTCGAGAAACGTTCGTTTCTGCTAGCGCTGTGCTTCTACACATGTATTTGCTGAACGGTGAAAGGGCACAGTAATGCACTTTTCTCCCAGCAAATACACTGTTTCTAAGGAAATGGGAACACACTGAGGAGACACTTGTGGGAGCTACAGTGACTAAAACTGAGCTTCCCTACGCACAGGGAAGCAAGAGAAATGCTGATTTCATCAAGCCCAGTTACATACTCAGAATCTGTACTACTGCGCAAATAGGCATGTCTCTTTAGGCAAAAAACTCATTTCTGACAAAGTTGCCCAAATGCATCTCAGAACTGTGCAACTTGTTCCCTGAGTTAGAAAACGTCGAGAAACGATCGTTTCTGCTAGCGCTGTGCTTCTACACATGTATTTGCTGAACGGTGAAAGCGCACAGTAATGCACTTTTCTCCCAGCAAATACACTGTTTCCAAGGAAATGGGAACACACTGAGGAGACACTTGTGGGAGCTACTGTGACTAAAACTGAGCTTCCCTACGCACAGGGAAGCAAGAGAAATGCTGATTTACTCAAGCCCAGTTAGAAACTCAGAATCTGTACTACTGCGCAAATAGGCATGTCTCTGTAGGCAAAAAACTCATTTCTGACAAAGTTGCCCAAATGCATCTCAGAAGTGTGCAACTTGTTCCCTGAGTTAGAAAACGTCGAGAAACGTTCGTTTCTGCTAGCGCTGTGCTTCTACACATGTATTTGCTGAACGGTGAAAGCGCACAGTAATGCACTTTTCTCCCAGCTAATACACTGTTTCTAAGGAAATGGGAACACACTGAGGAGACACTTGTGGGAGCTACTGTGACTAAAACTGAGCTTCCCTACGCACAGGGAAGCAAGAGAAATGCTGATTTCATCAAGCCCAGTTACATACTCAGAATCTGTACTACTGCGCAAATAGGCATGTCTCTTTAGGCAAAAAACTCATTTCTGACAAAGTTGCCCAAATGCATCTCAGAAGTGTGCAACTTGTTCCCTGAGTTAGAAAACGTCGAGAAACGTTCGTTTCTGCTAGCGCTGTGTTTCTACACATGTATTTGCTGAACGGTGAAAGCGCACAGTAATGCACTTTTCTCCCAGCAAATACACTGTTTCCAAGGAAATGGGAACACACTGAGGAGACACTTGTGGGAGCTACTGTGACTAAAACTGAGCTTCCCTACGCACAGGGAAGCAAGAGAAATGCTGATTTACTCAAGCCCAGTTAGAAACTCAGAATCTGTACTACTGCGCAAATAGGCATGTCTCTGTAGGCAAAAAACTCATTTCTGACAAAGTTGCCCAAATGCATCTCAGAAGTGTGCAACTTGTTCCCTGAGTTAGAAAACGTCGAGAAACGTTCGTTTCTGCTAGCGCTGTGCTTCTACACATGTATTTGCTGAACGGTGAAAGCGCACAGTAATGCACTTTTCTCCCAGCAAATACATTGTTTCTAAGGAAATGGGAACACACTGAGGAGACACTTGTGGGAGCTACTGTGACTAAAACTGAGCTTCCCTACGCACAGGGAAGCAAGAGAAATGCTGATTTCATCAAGCCCAGTTACATACTCAGAATCTGTACTACTGCGCAAATAGGCATGTCTCTTTAGGCAAAAAACTCATTTCTGACAAAGTTGCCCAAATGCATCTCAGAACTGTGCAACTTGTTCCCTGAGTTAGAAAACGTCGAGAAACGTTCGTTTCTGCTAGCGCTGTGCTTCTACACATGTATTTGCTGAACGGTGAAAGCGCACAGTAATGCACTTTTCTCCCAGCAAATACACTGTTTCTAAGGAAATGGGAACACACTGAGGAGACACTTGTGGGAGCTACTGTGACTAAGACTGAGCTTCCCTACGCACAGGGAAGCAAGAGAAATGCTGATTTCATCAAGCCCAGTTACATACTCAGAATCTGTACTACTGCGCAAATAGGCATATCTCTTTAGGCAAAAAACTCATTTCTGACAAAGTTGCCCAAATGCATCTCAGAAATGTGCAACTTGTTCTCTGAGTTAGAAAACTTCGAGAAACGTTCGTTTCTGCTAGCGCTGTGCTTCTACACATGTATTTTCTGAACGATGAAAGCGCACAGTAATGCACTTTTCTCCCAGCAAATACACTGTTTCTAAGGAAATGGGAACACACTGAGGAGACACTTGTGAGAGCTACAGTGACTAAAACTGAGCTTCCCTACGCACAGGGAAGCAAGAAAAATGCTGATTTCATCAAGCCCAGTTACATACTCAGAATCTGTACTACTGCGCAAATAGGCATGTCTCTGTAGGCAAAAAACTCATTTCTGACAAAGTTGCCCAAATGCATCTCAGAAGTGTGCAACTTGTTCCCTGAGTTAGAAAACGTCGAGAAACGTTCGTTTCTGCTAGCGCTGTGCTTCTACACATGTATTTGCTGAACGGTGAAAGCGCACAGTAATTCACTTTTCTCCCAGCAAATACACTGTTTCTAAGGAAATGGGAACACACTGAGGAGACACTTGTGGGAGCTACTGTGACTAAAACTGAGCTTCCCTATGCACAGCGAAGCAAGAGAAATGCTGATTTCATCAAGCCCAGTTACATACTCAGAATCTGTACTACTGCGCAAATAGGCATGTCTCTGTAGGCAAAAAACTCATTTCTGACAAAGTTGCCCAAATGCATCTCAGAAGTGTGCAACTTGTTCCCTGAGTTAGAAAACGTCGAGAAATGGTCGTTTCTGCTAGCGCTGTGCTTCTACACATGTATTTGCTGAACGGTGAAAGCGCACAGTAATGCACTTTTCTCCCAACAAATACACTGTTTCTAATGAAATGGGAACACACTGAGGAGACACTTGTGGGAGCTACTGTGACTAAAACTGAGCTTCCCTACGCACAGGGAAGCAAGAGAAATGCTGATTTCATCAAGCCCCGTTACATACTCACAATCTGTACTACTGCGCAAATAGGCATGTCTCTGTAGGCAAAAAACTCATTTCTGACAAAGTTGCCCAAATGCATCTCAGAAGTGTGCAACTTGTTCCCTGAGTTAGAAAACGTCGAGAAACGGTCTTTTCTGCTAGCGCTGTGCTTCTACACATGTATTTGCTGAACAGTGAAAGCGCACAGTAATGCACTTTTCTCCCAGCAAATACACTGTTTCTAAGGAAATGGGAACACACTGAGGAGACACTTGTGGGAGCTACTGTGACTAAAACTGAGCTTCCCTACGCACGGGGAAGCAAGAGAAATGCTGATTTCATCAAGCCCAGTTGCATACTCAGAATCTGTACTACTGGGCAAATAGGCATGTCTCTTTAGGCAAAAAACTCATTTCTCACAAAGTTGCCCAAATGCATCTCAGAAGTGTGCAACTTGTTCCCTGAGTTAGAAAACGTCTGGAAACGTTCGTTTCTGCTAGCGCTGTGCTTCTACACATGTATTTGCTGAACAGTGAAAGCGCACAGTAATGCACTTTTCTCCCAGCAAATACACTGTTTCTAAGGAAATGGGAACACACTGAGGAGACACTTGTGGGAGCTACAGTGACTAAAACTGAGCTTCCCTACGCACAGGGAAGCAAGAGAAATGCTGATTTCATCCAGCCCAGTTACATACTCAGAATCTGTACTACTGCGCAAATAGGCATGTCTCTGTAGGCAAAAAACTCATTTCTGACAAAGTTGCCCAAATGCATCTCAGAAGTGTGCAACTTGTTCCCTGAGTTAGAAAACGTCGAGAAACGGTCGTTTCTGCTAGCGCTGTGCTTCTACACATGTATTTGCTGAACGGTGAAAGCGCACAGTAATGCACTTTTCTCCCAACAAATACACTGTTTCTAATGAAATGGGAACACACTGAGGAGACACTTGTGGGAGCTACTGTGACTAAAACTGAGCTTCCCTACGCACAGGGAAGCAAGAGAAATGCTGATTTCATCAAGCCCCGTTACATACTCACAATCTGTACTACTGCGCAAATAGGCATGTCTCTGTAGGCAAAAAACTCATTTCTGACAAAGTTGCCCAAATGCATCTCAGAAGTGTGCAACTTGTTCCCTGAGTTAGAAAACGTCGAGAAACGGTCTTTTCTGCTAGCGCTGTGCTTCTACACATGTATTTGCTGAACAGTGAAAGCGCACAGTAATGCACTTTTCTCCCAGCAAATACACTGTTTCTAAGGAAATGGGAACACACTGAGGAGACACTTGTGGGAGCTACTGTGACTAAAACTGAGCTTCCCTACGCACGGGGAAGCAAGAGAAATGCTGATTTCATCAAGCCCAGTTGCATACTCAGAATCTGTACTACTGGGCAAATAGGCATGTCTCTTTAGGCAAAAAACTCATTTCTCACAAAGTTGCCCAAATGCATCTCAGAAGTGTGCAACTTGTTCCCTGAGTTAGAAAACGTCTGGAAACGTTCGTTTCTGCTAGCGCTGTGCTTCTACACATGTATTTGCTGAACAGTGAAAGCGCACAGTAATGCACTTTTCTCCCAGCAAATACACTGTTTCTAAGGAAATGGGAACACACTGAGGAGACACTTGTGGGAGCTACAGTGACTAAAACTGAGCTTCCCTACGCACAGGGAAGCAACAGAAATGCTGATTTCATCCAGCCCAGTTACATACTCAGAATCTGTACTACTGCGCAAATAGGCATGTCTCTGTAGGCAAAAAACTCATTTCTGACAAAGTTGCCCAAATGCATCTCAGAAGTGTGCAACTTGTTCCCTGAGTTAGAAAACGTCGAGAAACGGTCGTTTCTGCTAGCGCTGTGCTTCTACACATGTATTTGCTGACCGGTGAAAGCGCACAGTGATGCACTTTTCTCCCAGCAAATACACTGTTTCTAAGGAAATGGGAACACACTGAGGAGACACTTGTGGGAGCTACTGTGACTAAAACTGAGCTTCCCTACGCACAGGGAAGCAAGAGAAATGCTGATTTCATCAAGCCCCGTTACATACTCACAATCTGTACTACTGCGCAAATAGGCATGTCTCTGTAGGCAAAAAACTCATTTCTGACAAAGTTGCCCAAATGCATCTCAGAAGTGTGCAACTTGTTCCCTGAGTTAGAAAACGTCGAGAAACGGTCTTTTCTGCTAGCGCTGTGCTTCTACACATGTATTTGCTGAACAGTGAAAGCGCACAGTAATGCACTTTTCTCCCAGCAAATACACTGTTTCTAAGGAAATGGGAACACACTGAGGAGACACTTGTGGGAGCTACTGTGACTAAAACTGAGCTTCCCTACGCACGGGGAAGCAAGAGAAATGCTGATTTCATCAAGCCCAGTTGCATACTCAGAATCTGTACTACTGGGCAAATAGGCATGTCTCTTTAGGCAAAAAACTCATTTCTCACAAAGTTGCCCAAATGCATCTCAGAAGTGTGCAACTTGTTCCCTGAGTTAGAAAACGTCTGGAAACGTTCGTTTCTGCTAGCGCTGTGCTTCTACACATGTATTTGCTGAACAGTGAAAGCGCACAGTAATGCACTTTTCTCCCAGCAAATACACTGTTTCTAAGGAAATGGGAACACACTGAGGAGACACTTGTGGGAGCTACAGTGACTAAAACTGAGCTTCCCTACGCACAGGGAAGCAAGAGAAATGCTGATTTCATCCAGCCCAGTTACATACTCAGAATCTGTACTACTGCGCAAATAGGCATGTCTCTGTAGGCAAAAAACTCATTTCTGACAAAGTTGCCCAAATGCATCTCAGAAGTGTGCAACTTGTTCCCTGAGTTAGAAAACGTCGAGAAACGGTCGTTTCTGCTAGCGCTGTGCTTCTACACATGTATTTGCTGAACGGTGAAAGCGCACAGTAATGCACTTTTCTCCCAACAAATACACTGTTTCTAATGAAATGGGAACACACTGAGGAGACACTTGTGGGAGCTACTGTGACTAAAACTGAGCTTCCCTACGCACAGGGAAGCAAGAGAAATGCTGATTTCATCAAGCCCCGTTACATACTCACAATCTGTACTACTGCGCAAATAGGCATGTCTCTGTAGGCAAAAAACTCATTTCTGACAAAGTTGCCCAAATGCATCTCAGAAGTGTGCAACTTGTTCCCTGAGTTAGAAAACGTCGAGAAACGGTCTTTTCTGCTAGCGCTGTGCTTCTACACATGTATTTGCTGAACAGTGAAAGCGCACAGTAATGCACTTTTCTCCCAGCAAATACACTGTTTCTAAGGAAATGGGAACACACTGAGGAGACACTTGTGGGAGCTACTGTGACTAAAACTGAGCTTCCCTACGCACGGGGAAGCAAGAGAAATGCTGATTTCATCAAGCCCAGTTGCATACTCAGAATCTGTACTACTGGGCAAATAGGCATGTCTCTTTAGGCAAAAAACTCATTTCTCACAAAGTTGCCCAAATGCATCTCAGAAGTGTGCAACTTGTTCCCTGAGTTAGAAAACGTCTGGAAACGTTCGTTTCTGCTAGCGCTGTGCTTCTACACATGTATTTGCTGAACAGTGAAAGCGCACAGTAATGCACTTTTCTCCCAGCAAATACACTGTTTCTAAGGAAATGGGAACACACTGAGGAGACACTTGTGGGAGCTACAGTGACTAAAACTGAGCTTCCCTACGCACAGGGAAGCAACAGAAATGCTGATTTCATCCAGCCCAGTTACATACTCAGAATCTGTACTACTGCGCAAATAGGCATGTCTCTGTAGGCAAAAAACTCATTTCTGACAAAGTTGCCCAAATGCATCTCAGAAGTGTGCAACTTGTTCCCTGAGTTAGAAAACGTCGAGAAACGGTCGTTTCTGCTAGCGCTGTGCTTCTACACATGTATTTGCTGACCGGTGAAAGCGCACAGTGATGCACTTTTCTCCCAGCAAATACACTGTTTCTAAGGAAATGGGAACACACTGAGGAGACACTTGTGGGAGCTACTGTGACTAAAACTGAGCTTCCCTACGCACAGGGAAGCAAGAGAAATGCTGATTTCATCAAGCCCCGTTACATACTCACAATCTGTACTACTGCGCAAATAGGCATGTCTCTGTAGGCAAAAAACTCATTTCTGACAAAGTTGCCCAAATGCATCTCAGAAGTGTGCAACTTGTTCCCTGAGTTAGAAAACGTCGAGAAACGGTCTTTTCTGCTAGCGCTGTGCTTCTACACATGTATTTGCTGAACAGTGAAAGCGCACAGTAATGCACTTTTCTCCCAGCAAATACACTGTTTCTAAGGAAATGGGAACACACTGAGGAGACACTTGTGGGAGCTACTGTGACTAAAACTGAGCTTCCCTACGCACGGGGAAGCAAGAGAAATGCTGATTTCATCAAGCCCAGTTGCATACTCAGAATCTGTACTACTGGGCAAATAGGCATGTCTCTTTAGGCAAAAAACTCATTTCTCACAAAGTTGCCCAAATGCATCTCAGAAGTGTGCAACTTGTTCCCTGAGTTAGAAAACGTCGAGAAACGGTCGTTTCTGCTAGCGCTGTGCTTCTACACATGTATTTGCTGACCGGTGAAAGCGCACAGTGATGCACTTTTCTCCCAGCAAATACACTGTTTCTAAGGAAATGGGAACACACTGAGGAGACACTTGTGGGAGCTACTGTGACTAAAACTGAGCTTCCCTACGCACAGGGAAGCAAGAGAAATGCTGATTTCATCAAGCCCAATTACATACTCAGAATCTGTACTACTGCGCAAATAGGCATGTCTCTTTAGGCAAAAAACTCATTTCTGACAAAGTTGCCCAAATGCATCTCAGAAGTGTGCAACTTGTTCCCTGAGTTAGAAAACGTCGAGAAACGGTCTTTTCTGCTAGCGCTGTGCTTCTACACATGTATTTGCTGAACGGTGAAAGCGCACAGTGATGCACTTTTCTCCCAGCAAATACACTGTTTCTAAGGAAATGGGAACACACTGAGGAGACACTTGTGGGAGCTACTGTGACTAAAACTGAGCTTCCCTATGCACAGGGAAGCAAGAGAAATGCTGATTTCATCAAGCCCAGTTACATACTCAGAATCTGTACTACTGCGCAAATAGGCATGTCTCTGTAGGCAAAAAACTCATTTCTGACAAAGTTGCCCAAATGCATCTCAGAAGTGTGCAACTTGTTCCCTGAGTTAGAAAACGTCGAGAAACGGTCTTTTCTGCTAGCGCTGTACTTCTACACATGTATTTGCTGAACGTTGAAAGCGCAGAGTGATGCACTTTTCTCCCATCAAATACACTGTTTCTAAGGAAATGGGAACACACTGAGGAGACACTTGTGGGAGCTACTGTGACTAAAACTGAGCTTCCCTACGCACAGGGAAGCAAGAGAAATGCTGATTTCATCAAGCCCAGTTACATACTCAGAATCTATACTACTGCGCAAATAGGCATGTCTCTGTAGGCAAAAAACTCATTTCTGACAAAGTGCCCAAATGCATCTCAGAAGTGTGCAACTTGTTCCCTGAGTTAGAAAACGTCGAGAAACGGTCTTTTCTGCTAGCGCTGTGCTTCTGCACATGTATTTGCTGAACAGTGAAAGCGCACAGTAATGCACTTTTCTCCCAGCAAATACACTGTTTCTAAGGAAATGGGAACACACTGAGGAGACACTTGTGGGAGCTACAGTGACTAAAACTGAGCTTCCCTACGAACAGGGAAGCAAGAGAAATGCTGATTTCATCAAGCCCAGTTACATACTCAGAATCTGTACTACTGCGCAAATAGGCATGTCTCTGTAGGCAAAAAACTCATTTCTGACAAAGTTGCCCAAATGCATCTCAGAAGTGTGCAACTTGTTCCCTGAGTTAGAAAACGTCGAGAAACGGTCGTTTCTGCTAGCGCTGTGCTTCTACACATGTATTTGCTGACCGGTGAAAGCGCACAGTGATGCACTTTTCTCCCAGCAAATACACTGTTTCTAAGGAAATGGGAACACACTGAGGAGACACTTGTGGGAGCTACTGTGACTAAAACTGAGCTTCCCTACGCACAGGGAAGCAAGAGAAATGCTGATTTCATCAAGCCCCGTTACATACTCACAATCTGTACTACTGCGCAAATAGGCATGTCTCTGTAGGCAAAAAACTCATTTCTGACAAAGTTGCCCAAATGCATCTCAGAAGTGTGCAACTTGTTCCCTGAGTTAGAAAACGTCGAGAAACGGTCTTTTCTGCTAGCGCTGTGCTTCTACACATGTATTTGCTGAACAGTGAAAGCGCACAGTAATGCACTTTTCTCCCAGCAAATACACTGTTTCTAAGGAAATGGGAACACACTGAGGAGACACTTGTGGGAGCTACTGTGACTAAAACTGAGCTTCCCTACGCACGGGGAAGCAAGAGAAATGCTGATTTCATCAAGCCCAGTTGCATACTCAGAATCTGTACTACTGGGCAAATAGGCATGTCTCTTTAGGCAAAAAACTCATTTCTCACAAAGTTGCCCAAATGCATCTCAGAAGTGTGCAACTTGTTCCCTGAGTTAGAAAACGTCGAGAAACGGTCTTTTCTGCTAGCGCTGTGCTTCTACACATGTATTTGCTGAACAGTGAAAGCGCACAGTAATGCACTTTTCTCCCAGCAAATACACTGTTTCTAAGGAAATGGGAACACACTGAGGAGACACTTGTGGGAGCTACTGTGACTAAAACTGAGCTTCCCTACGCACGGGGAAGCAAGAGAAATGCTGATTTCATCAAGCCCAGTTGCATACTCAGAATCTGTACTACTGGGCAAATAGGCATGTCTCTTTAGGCAAAAAACTCATTTCTCACAAAGTTGCCCAAATGCATCTCAGAAGTGTGCAACTTGTTCCCTGAGTTAGAAAACGTCTGGAAACGTTCGTTTCTGCTAGCGCTGTGCTTCTACACATGTATTTGCTGAACAGTGAAAGCGCACAGTAATGCACTTTTCTCCCAGCAAATACACTGTTTCTAAGGAAATGGGAACACACTGAGGAGACACTTGTGGGAGCTACAGTGACTAAAACTGAGCTTCCCTACGCACAGGGAAGCAAGAGAAATGCTGATTTCATCCAGCCCAGTTACATACTCAGAATCTGTACTACTGCGCAAATAGGCATGTCTCTGTAGGCAAAAAACTCATTTCTGACAAAGTTGCCCAAATGCATCTCAGAAGTGTGCAACTTGTTCCCTGAGTTAGAAAACGTCGAGAAACGGTCTTTTCTGCTAGCGCTGTACTTCTACACATGTATTTGCTGAACGTTGAAAGCGCAGAGTGATGCACTTTTCTCCCATCAAATACACTGTTTCTAAGGAAATGGGAACACACTGAGGAGACACTTGTGGGAGCTACTGTGACTAAAACTGAGCTTCCCTACGCACAGGGAAGCAAGAGAAATGCTGATTTCATCAAGCCCAGTTACATACTCAGAATCTATACTACTGCGCAAATAGGCATGTCTCTGTAGGCAAAAAACTCATTTCTGACAAAGTTGCCCAAATGCATCTCAGAAGTGTGCAACTTGTTCCCTGAGTTAGAAAACGTCGAGAAACGGTCTTTTCTGCTAGCGCTGTGCTTCTGCACATGTATTTGCTGAACAGTGAAAGCGCACAGTAATGCACTTTTCTCCCAGCAAATACACTGTTTCTAAGGAAATGGGAACACACTGAGGAGACACTTGTGGGAGCTACAGTGACTAAAACTGAGCTTCCCTACGAACAGGGAAGCAAGAGAAATGCTGATTTCATCAAGCCCAGTTACATACTCAGAATCTGTACTACTGCGCAAATAGGCATGTCTCTGTAGGCAAAAAACTCATTTCTGACAAAGTTGCCCAAATGCATCTCAGAAGTGTGCAACTTGTTCCCTGAGTTAGAAAACGTCGAGAAACGTTCGTTTCTGCTAGCGCTGTGCTTCTACACATGTATTTGCTGAACAGTGAAAGCGCACAGTAATTCACTTTTCTCCCAGCAAATACACTGTTACTAAGGAAATGGGAACACACTGAGGAGACACTTGTGGGAGCTACTGTGACTAAAACTGAGCTTCCCTATGCACAGCGAAGCAAGAGAAATGCTGATTTCATCAAGCCCAGTTACATACTCAGAATCTGTACTACTGCGCAAATAGGCATGTCTCTGTAGGCAAAAAACTCATTTCTGACAAAGTTGCCCAAATGCATCTCAGAAGTGTGCAACTTGTTCCCTGAGTTAGAAAACGTCGAGAAACGGTCGTTTCTGCTAGCGCTGTGCTTCTACACATGTATTTGCTGACCGGTGAAAGCGCACAGTGATGCACTTTTCTCCCAGCAAATACACTGTTTCTAAGGAAATGGGAACACACTGAGGAGACACTTGTGGGAGCTACTGTGACTAAAACTGAGCTTCCCTACGCACAGGGAAGCAAGAGAAATGCTGATTTCATCAAGCCCCGTTACATACTCACAATCTGTACTACTGCGCAAATAGGCATGTCTCTGTAGGCAAAAAACTCATTTCTGACAAAGTTGCCCAAATGCATCTCAGAAGTGTGCAACTTGTTCCCTGAGTTAGAAAACGTCGAGAAACGGTCTTTTCTGCTAGCGCTGTGCTTCTACACATGTATTTGCTGAACAGTGAAAGCGCACAGTAATGCACTTTTCTCCCAGCAAATACACTGTTTCTAAGGAAATGGGAACACACTGAGGAGACACTTGTGGGAGCTTCTGTGACTAAAACTGAGCTTCCCTACGCACGGGGAAGCAAGAGAAATGCTGATTTCATCAAGCCCAGTTGCATACTCAGAATCTGTACTACTGGGCAAATAGGCATGTCTCTTTAGGCAAAAAACTCATTTCTCACAAAGTTGCCCAAATGCATCTCAGAAGTGTGCAACTTGTTCCCTGAGTTAGAAAACGTCTGGAAACGTTCGTTTCTGCTAGCGCTGTGCTTCTACACATGTATTTGCTGAACAGTGAAAGCGCACAGTAATGCACTTTTCTCCCAGCAAATACACTGTTTCTAAGGAAATGGGAACACACTGAGGAGACACTTGTGGGAGCTACAGTGACTAAAACTGAGCTTCCCTACGCACAGGGAAGCAAGAGAAATGCTGATTTCATCCAGCCCAGTTACATACTCAGAATCTGTACTACTGCGCAAATAGGCATGTCTCTGTAGGCAAAAAACTCATTTCTGACAAAGTTGCCCAAATGCATCTCAGAAGTGTGCAACTTGTTCCCTGAGTTAGAAAACGTCGAGAAACGGTCGTTTCTGCTAGCGCTGTGCTTCTACACATGTATTTGCTGACCGGTGAAAGCGCACAGTGATGCACTTTTCTCCCAGCAAATACACTGTTTCTAAGGAAATGGGAACACACTGAGGAGACACTTGTGGGAGCTACTGTGACTAAAACTGAGCTTCCCTACGCACAGGGAAGCAAGAGAAATGCTGATTTCATCAAGCCCAATTACATACTCAGAATCTGTACTACTGCGCAAATAGGCATGTCTCTTTAGGCAAAAAACTCATTTCTGACAAAGTTGCCCAAATGCATCTCAGAAGTGTGCAACTTGTTCCCTGAGTTAGAAAACGTCGAGAAACGGTCTTTTCTGCTAGCGCTGTGCTTCTACACATGTATTTGCTGAACGGTGAAAGCGCACAGTGATGCACTTTTCTCCCAGCAAATACACTGTTTCTAAGGAAATGGGAACACACTGAGGAGACACTTGTGGGAGCTACTGTGACTAAAACTGAGCTTCCCTATGCACAGGGAAGCAAGAGAAATGCTGATTTCATCAAGCCCAGTTACATACTCAGAATCTGTACTACTGCGCAAATAGGCATGTCTCTGTAGGCAAAAAACTCATTTCTGACAAAGTTGCCCAAATGCATCTCAGAAGTGTGCAACTTGTTCCCTGAGTTAGAAAACGTCGAGAAACGGTCTTTTCTGCTAGCGCTGTACTTCTACACATGTATTTGCTGAACGTTGAAAGCGCAGAGTGATGCACTTTTCTCCCATCAAATACACTGTTTCTAAGGAAATGGGAACACACTGAGGAGACACTTGTGGGAGCTACTGTGACTAAAACTGAGCTTCCCTACGCACAGGGAAGCAAGAGAAATGCTGATTTCATCAAGCCCAGTTACATACTCAGAATCTATACTACTGCGCAAATAGGCATGTCTCTGTAGGCAAAAACTCATTTCTGACAAAGTTGCCCAAATGCATCTCAGAAGTGTGCAACTTGTTCCCTGAGTTAGAAAACGTCGAGAAACGGTCTTTTCTGCTAGCGCTGTGCTTCTGCACATGTATTTGCTGAACAGTGAAAGCGCACAGTAATGCACTTTTCTCCCAGCAAATACACTGTTTCTAAGGAAATGGGAACACACTGAGGAGACACTTGTGGGAGCTACAGTGACTAAAACTGAGCTTCCCTACGAACAGGGAAGCAAGAGAAATGCTGATTTCATCAAGCCCAGTTACATACTCAGAATCTGTACTACTGCGCAAATAGGCATGTCTCTGTAGGCAAAAAACTCATTTCTGACAAAGTTGCCCAAATGCATCTCAGAAGTGTGCAACTTGTTCCCTGAGTTAGAAAACGTCGAGAAACGTTCGTTTCTGCTAGCGCTGTGCTTCTACACATGTATTTGCTGAACAGTGAAAGCGCACAGTAATTCACTTTTCTCCCAGCAAATACACTGTTACTAAGGAAATGGGAACACACTGAGGAGACACTTGTGGGAGCTACTGTGACTAAAACTGAGCTTCCCTATGCACAGCGAAGCAAGAGAAATGCTGATTTCATCAAGCCCAGTTACATACTCAGAATCTGTACTACTGCGCAAATAGGCATGTCTCTGTAGGCAAAAAACTCATTTCTGACAAAGTTGCCCAAATGCATCTCAGAAGTGTGCAACTTGTTCCCTGAGTTAGAAAACGTCGAGAAACGGTCGTTTCTGCTAGCGCTGTGCTTCTACACCTGTATTTGCTGAACGGTGAAAGCGCACAGTAATGCACTTTTCTCCCATCAAATACACTGTTTCTAAGGAAATGGGAACACACTGAGGAGACACTTGTGGGAGCTACTGTGACTAAAACTGAGCTTCCCTACGCACAGGGAAGCAAGAGAAATGCTGATTTCATCAAGCCCAATTACATACTCAGAATCTGTACTACTGCGCAAATAGGCATGTCTCTTTAGGCAAAAAACTCATTTCTGACAAAGTTGCCCAAATGCATCTCAGAAGTGTGCAACTTGTTCCCTGAGTTAGAAAACGTCGAGAAACGGTCTTTTCTGCTAGCGCTGTGCTTCTACACATGTATTTGCTGAACGGTGAAAGCGCACAGTGATGCACTTTTCTCCCAGCAAATACACTGTTTCTAAGGAAATGGGAACACACTGAGGAGACACTTGTGGGAGCTACTGTGACTAAAACTGAGCTTCCCTATGCACAGGGAAGCAAGAGAAATGCTGATTTCATCAAGCCCAGTTACATACTCAGAATCTGTACTACTGCGCAAATAGGCATGTCTCTGTAGGCAAAAAACTCATTTCTGACAAAGTTGCCCAAATGCATCTCAGAAGTGTGGAACTTGTTCCCTGAGTTAGAAAACGTCGAGAAACGGTCTTTTCTGCTAGCGCTGTGCTTCTACACATGTATTTGCTGAACGGTGAAAGCGCAGAGTGATGCACTTTTCTCCCAGCAAATACACTGTTTCTAAGGAAATGGGAACACACTGAGGAGACACTTGTGGGAGCTACTGTGACTAAAACTGAGCTTCCCTACGCACAGGGAAGCAAGAGAAATGCTGATTTCATCAAGCCCAGTTACATACTCAGAATCTGTACTACTGCGCAAATAGGCATGTCTCTGTAGGCAAAAAACTCATTTCTGACAAAGTTGCCCAAATGCATCTCAGAAGTGTGCAACTTGTTCCCTGAGTTAGAAAACGTCGAGAAACGGTCTTTTCTGCTAGCGCTGTGCTTCTACACATGTATTTGCTGAACGGTGAAAGCGCACAGTGATGCACTTTTCTCCCATCATATACACTGTTTCTAAGGAAATGGGAACACACTGAGGAGACACTTGTGGGAGCTACTGTGACTAAAACTGAGCTTCCCTACGCACAGGGAAGCAAGAGAAATGCTGATTTCCTCAAGCCCAGTACCATACTCAGAATCTGTACTACTGCGCAAATAGGCATGTCTCTGTAGGCAAAAAACTCATTTCTGACAAAGTTGCCCAAATGCATCTCAGAAGTATGCAACTTGTTCCCTGAGTAAGAAAACGTCGAGAAACGTTCGTTTCTGCTAGCGCTGTGCTTCTGCACATGTATTTGCTGAACGGTGAAAGCGCACAGTAATGCACTTTTCTCCCAGCAAATACACTGTTTCTAAGGAAATGGGAACACACTGAGGAGACACTTGTGGGAGCTACAGTGACTAAAACTGAGCTTCCCTACGAACAGGGAAGCAAGAGAAATGCTGATTTCATCAAGCCCAGTTACATACTCAGAATCTGTACTACTGCGCAAATAGGCATGTCTCTGTAGGCAAAAAACTCATTTCTGACAAAGTTGCCCAAATGCATCTCAGAAGTGTGCAACTTGTTCCCTGAGTTAGAAAACGTCGAGAAACGTTCGTTTCTGCTAGCGCTGTGCTTCTACACATGTATTTGCTGAACGGTGAAAGCGCACAGTAATTCACTTTTCTCCCAGCAAATACACTGTTTCTAAGGAAATGGGAACACACTGAGGAGACACTTGTGGGAGCTACTGTGACTAAAACTGAGCTTCCCTATGCACAGCGAAGCAAGAGAAATGCTGATTTCATCAAGCCCAGTTACATACTCAGAATCTGTACTACTGCGCAAATAGGCATGTCTCTGTAGGCAAAAAACTCATTTCTGACAAAGTTGCCCAAATGCATCTCAGAAGTGTGCAACTTGTTCCCTGAGTTAGAAAACGTCGAGAAACGGTCGTTTCTGCTAGCGCTGTGCTTCTACACATGTATTTGCTGAACGGTGAAAGCGCACAGTGATGCACTTTTCTCCCATCAAATACACTGTTTCTAAGGAAATGGGAACACACTGAGGAGACACTTGTGGGAGCTACTGTGACTAAAACTGAGCTTCCCTACGCACAGGGAAGCAAGAGAAATGCTGATTTCATCAAGCCCAATTACATACTCAGAATCTGTACTACTGCGCAAATAGGCATGTCTCTTTAGGCAAAAAACTCATTTCTGACAAAGTTGCCCAAATGCATCTCAGAAGTGTGCAACTTGTTCCCTGAGTTAGAAAACGTCGAGAAACGGTCTTTTCTGCTAGCGCTGTGCTTCTACACATGTATTTGCTGAACGGTGAAAGCGCACAGTGATGCACTTTTCTCCCAGCAAATACACTGTTTCTAAGGAAATGGGAACACACTGAGGAGACACTTGTGGGAGCTACTGTGACTAAAACTGAGCTTCCCTATGCACAGGGAAGCAAGAGAAATGCTGATTTCATCAAGCCCAGTTACATACTCAGAATCTGTACTACTGCGCAAATAGGCATGTCTCTGTAGGCAAAAAACTCATTTCTGACAAAGTTGCCCAAATGCATCTCAGAAGTGTGGAACTTGTTCCCTGAGTTAGAAAACGTCGAGAAACGGTCTTTTCTGCTAGCGCTGTGCTTCTACACATGTATTTGCTGAACGGTGAAAGCGCAGAGTGATGCACTTTTCTCCCAGCAAATACACTGTTTCTAAGGAAATGGGAACACACTGAGGAGACACTTGTGGGAGCTACTGTGACTAAAACTGAGCTTCCCTACGCACAGGGAAGCAAGAGAAATGCTGATTTCATCAAGCCCAGTTACATACTCAGAATCTGTACTACTGCGCAAATAGGCATGTCTCTGTAGGCAAAAAACTCATTTCTGACAAAGTTGCCCGAATGCATCTCAGAAGTATGCAACTTGTTCCCTGAGTTAGAAAACGTCGAGAAACGGTCTTTTCTGCTAGCGCTGTGCTTCTACACATGTATTTGCTGAACGGTGAAAGCGCACAGTGATGCACTTTTCTCCCATCATATACACTGTTTCTAAGGAAATGGGAACACACTGAGGAGACACTTGTGGGAGCTACTGTGACTAAAACTGAGCTTCCCTACGCACAGGGAAGCAAGAGAAATGCTGATTTCCTCAAGCCCAGTACCATACTCAGAATCTGTACTACTGCGCAAATAGGCATGTCTCTGTAGGCAAAAAACTCATTTCTGACAAAGTTGCCCAAATGCATCTCAGAAGTATGCAACTTGTTCCCTGAGTAAGAAAACGTCGAGAAACGTTCGTTTCTGCTAGCGCTGTGCTTCTACACATGTATTTGCTGAACGGTGAAAGCGCACAGTAATGCACTTTTCTCCCAGCAAATACACTGTTTCTAAGGAAATGGGAACACACTGAGGAGACACTTGTGGGAGCTTCTGTGACTAAAACTGAGCTTCCCTACGCACAGGGAAGCAAGAGAAATGCTGATTTCATCAAGCCCAGTTACATATTCAGAATCTGTACTACTGCGCATATAGGCGTGTCTCTTAAGTCAAAAAACTCATTTCTGACAAAGTTGCCCAAATGCATCTCAGAAGTGTGCAACGTGTTCCCTGAGTTAGAAAACGTCGAGAAACATTCGTTTCTGCTAGCGCTGTGCTTCTACATATGTATTTGCTGAACGGTGAAAGCGCACAGTAATGCACTTTTCTCCTAGCAAATACACTGTTTCTAAGGAAATGGGAACACACAGAGGAGACACTTTTGGAAGCTACTGTGACTAAAACTGAGCTTCCATATGCACAGGGAAGCAAGAGAAATGCTGATTTCATCAAGCCCAGTTACATACTCAGAATCTGTACTACTGCGCAAATAGGCATGTCTCTGTAGGCAAAAAACTCATTTCTGACAAAGTTGCCCAAATGCATCTCAGAAGTGTGCAACTTGTTCCCTGAGTTAGAAAACGTCGAGAAACGGTCTTTTCTGCTAGCGCTGTGCTTCTACACATGTATTTGCTGAACGGTGAAAGCGCACAGTGATGCACTTTTCTCCCATCAAATACACTGTTTCTAAGGAAATGGGAACACACTGAGGAGACACTTGTGGGAGCTACTGTGACTAAAACTGAGCTTCCCTACCCACAGGGAAGCAAGAGAAATGCTGATTTCATCAAGCCCAATTACATACTCAGAATCTGTAATACTGCGCAAATAGGCATGTCTCTGTAGGCAAAAAACTCATTTCTGACAAAGTTGCCCAAATGCATCTCAGAAGTGTGCAACTTGTTCCCTGAGTTAGAAAACGTCGAGAATCGGTCTTTTCTGCTAGCGCTGTGCTTCTACACATGTATTTGCTGAACGGTGAAAGCGCACAGTGATGCACTTTTCTCCCATCAAATACACTGTTTCTAAGGAAATGGGCACACACTGAGGAGACACTTGTGGGAGCTACTGTGACTAAAACTGAGCTTCCCTACGCACAGGGAAGCAAGAGAAATGCTGATTTCATCAAGCCCAGTTACATACTCAGAATCTGTACTACTGTGCAAATAGGCATGTCACTTTAGGCAAAAAACTCATTTCTGACAAAGTTGCCCAAATGCATCTCAGAAGTGTGCAACTTGTTCCCTGAGTTAGAAAACGTCAAGAAACGTTCGTTTCTGCTAGCGCTGTGCTTCTACACATGTATTTGCTGAACGGTGAAAGCACACAGTAATGCACTTTTCTCCCAGCAAATACACTGTTTCTAAGGAAATGGGAACACACTGAGGAGACACTTGTGGGAGCTACTGTGACTAAAACTGAGCTTCCCTATGCACAGGGAAGCAAGAGCAATGCTGATTTCATCAAGCCCAGTTACATACTCAGAATCTGTACTACTGCGCAAATAGGCATGTCTCTGTAGGCAAAAAACTCATTTCTGACAAAGTTGCCCAAATGCATCTCAGAAATGTGCAACTTGTTCCCTGAGTTAGAAAACGTCGAGAAACGGTCATTTCTGCTAGCGCTGTGCTTCTACACATGTATTTGCTGAACGGTGAAAGCGCACAGTGATGCACTTTTCTCCCATCAAATACACTGTTTCTAAGGAAATGGGAACACACTGAGGAGACACTTGTGGGAGCTACTGTGACTAAAACTGAGCTTCCCTATGCACAGGGAAGCAAGAGAAATGCTGATTTCATCAAGCCCAGTTACATAATCAGAATCTGTACTACTGCGCAAATAGACATGTCTCCTTAGGCAAAAAACTCATTTCTGACAAAGTTACCCAAATGCATCTCTGAACGGTGCAACTTGTTCCCTGAGTTAGAAAACGTTGAGAAACTGTCTTTTCTGCTAGTGCTGTGTTTCTACACATGTATTTGCTGAACGGTGAAAGCGCACAGTGATGCACTTTCCTCCCAGCAAATACACTGTTTCTAAGGAAATGGGAACACACTGAGGAGACACTTGTGGGAGCTACTGTGACTAAAACTGAGCTTCCCTACGCACAGGGAAGCAAGAGAAATGCTGATTTCATCGAGCCCAGTTACATACTCAGAATCTGTACTACTGCGCAAATAGGCATGTCTCTTAAGGCAAAAAACTCATTTCTGACAAAGTTGCCCAAATGCATCTCAAAAGTGTGCAACTTGTTCCCTGACTTAGAAAACGTCGAGAAACGGTCGTTTCTGCTAGCGCTGTGCTTCTACACATTTATTTGCTGAACGGTGAAAGGGCACAGTAATGCACGTTTCTCCCAGCAAATACACTGTTTCTAAGGAACTGGGAACACACTGAGGAGACACTTGTGGGAGCTACTGTGACTAAAACTGAGCTTCCCTACGCACAGGGAAGCAAGAGAAATGCTGATTTCATCAAGCCCAGTTACATATTCAGAATCTGTACTACTGCGCATATAGGCATGTCTCTTAAGGCAAAAAACTCATTTCTGACAAAGTTGCCCAAATGCATCTCAGAAGTGTGCAACTTGTTCCCTGACTTAGAAAACGTTGAGAAACGTTCGTTTCTGTTAGCGCTGTGCTTCTACACATGTATTTGCTGAACGGTGAAAGCGCACAGTAATGCACTTTTCTCCCAGCAAATACACTGTTTCTAAGGAACGGGGAACACACTGAGGAGACACTTGTGGGAGCAACTGTGACTAAAACTGAGCTTCCCTACGCACAGGGAAGCAAGAGAAATGCTGATTTCCTCAAACCCAGTACCATACTCAGAATCTGTACTACTGCGCAAAATGGCATGTCTCTGTAGGCAAAAAACTCATTTCTGACAAAGTTGCCCAAATGCATCTCAGAAGTATGCAACTTGTTCCCTGAGTAAGAAAACGTCGAGAAACGTTCGTTTCTGCTAGCGCTGTGCTTCTACACATGTATTTGCTGAACGGTGAAAGCGCACAGTAATGCACTTTTCTCCCAGCAAATACACTGTTTCTAAGGAAATGGGAACACACTGAGGAGACACTTGTGGGAGCTTCTGTGACTAAAACTGAGCTTCCCTATGCACAGGGAAGCAAGAGAAATGCTGATTTCATCAAGCCCAGTTACATACTCAGAATCTGTACTACTGCGCAAATAGGCATGTCTCTGTAGGCAAAAAACTCATTTCTGACAAAGTTGCCCAAATGCATCTCAGAAGTGTGCAACTTGTTCCCTGAGTTAGAAAACGTCGAGAAACGGTCTTTTCTGCTAGCGCTGTGCTTCTACACATGTATTTGCTGAACGGTGAAAGCGCACAGTGATGCACTTTTCTCCCATCAAATACACTGTTTCTAAGGAAATGGGAACACACTGAGGAGACACTTGTGGGAGCTACTGTGACTAAAACTGAGCTTCCCTACGCACAGGGAAGCAAGAGAAATGCTGATTTCATCAAGCCCAGTTACATACTCAGAATATGTACTACTGCGCAAATAGGCATGTCTCTTTAGGCAAAAAACTCATTTCTGACAAAGTTGCCCAAATGCATCTCAGAAGTGTGCCACTTGTTCCCTGAGTTAGAGAACGTCGAGAAACGTTCGTTTCTGCTAGCGCTGTGCTTCTACACATGTAGTTGCTGAACGGTGAAAGCGCACAGTAATGCACTTTTGTCCCAGTAAATACAATGTTTCTAAGGAAATGGGAACACACTGAGGAGACACTTGTGGGAGCTACTGTGACTAAAACTGAGCTTCCCTTCGCACAGGGAAGCAAGAGAAATGCTGATTTCATCAAGCCCAGTTACATAATCAGAATCTGTACTACTGCGCAAATAGGCATGTCTCTTTAGGCAAAAAACTCATTTCTGACAAAGTTGCCCAAATTCATCTCTGAACGGTGCAACATGTTCCCTGAGTTAGAAAACGTTGAGAACTGTCTTTTCTGCTAGCGCTGTGTTTCTACACATGTATTTGCTGAACGGTGAAAGCGCACAGTGATGCACTTTTCTCCCAGCAAATACACTGTTTCTAAGGAAATGGGAACACACTGAGGAGACCCTTGTGGGAGCTACTGTGACTAAAACTGAGCTTCCCTACGCACAGGGAAGGCAAGGAGAAATGCTGATTTCATCAAGCCCAGTTACATACTCAGAATCTGTACTACTGCGCAAATAGGCATGTCTCTTAAGGCAAAAACTCATTTCTGACAAAGTTGCCCAAATGCATCTCAAAAGTGTGCAACTTGTTCCCTGACTTAGAAAACGTCGAGAAACGGTCGTTTCTGCTAGCGCTGTGCTTCTACACATTTATGTGCTGAACGGTTAAAGGGCACAGTAATGCACTTTTCTCCCAGCAAATACACTGTTTCTAAGGAACTGGGTACACACTGAGGAGACACTTGTGGGAGCTACTGTGACTAAAACTGAGCTTCCCTACACACAGGGAAGCAAGAGAAATGCTGATTTCATCAAGCCCTTTACATATTCAGAATCTGAACTACTGCGCATATAGGCATGTCTCTTAAGGCAAAAAACTCATTTCTGACAAAGTTGCCCAAATGCATCTCAGAAGTGTGCAACTTGTTCCCTGAGTTAGAAAACGTCGAGAAACGTTCGTTTCTGCTAGCGCTGTGCTTCTACACATGTATTTGCTGAACGGTGAAAGCGCACAGTAATGCCACTTTTCTTCCAGCAAATACACTGTTTCTAAGGAACTGGGAACACATTGAGGAGACACTTGTGGGAGCTACTGTGACTAAAACTGAGCTTCCCTACGCACAGGGAAGCAAGAGAAATGCTGATTTACTCAAGCCCAGTACCATACTCAGAATCTGTACTACTGCGCAAATAGGCATGTCTCTGTAGGCAAAAAACTCATTTCTGACAAAGTTGCCCAAATGCATCTCAGAAGTGTGCAACTTGTTCCCTGAGTTAGAAAACGTCGAGAAACGTTCGTTTCTGCTAGCGCTGTGCTTCTACACATGTATTTGCTGAACGGTGAAAGCGCACAGTAATGCACTTTTCTCCCAGCAAATACACTGTTTCTAAGGAAATGGGAACACACTGAGGAGACACTTGTGGGAGCTACTGTGACTAAAACTGAGCTTCCCTATGCACAGGGAAGCAAGAGGAATGCTGATTTCATCAAGCCCAGTTACATACTCAGAATCTGTACTACTGCGCAAATAGGCATGTCTCTGTAGGCAAAAAACTCATTTCTGACAAAGTTGCCCAAATGCATCTCAGAAGTGTGCAACTTGTTCCCTGAGTTAGAAAACGTCGAGAAACGGTCTTTTCGCTAGCGCTGTGCTTCTACACATGTATTTGCTGAACGGTGAAAGCGCACAGTGATGCACTTTTCTCCCATCAAATACACTGTTTGTAAGGAAATGGGCACACACTGAGGAGACACTTGTGGGAGCTACTGTGACTAAAACTGAGCTTCCCTACGCACAGGGAAGCAAGAGAAATGCTGATTTCATCAAGCCCAGTTACATACTCAGAATCTGTACTACTGCGCAAATAGGCATGTCTCTTTAGGCAAAAAACTCATTTCTGACAAAGTTGCCCAAATTCATCTCTGAACGGTGCAACTTGTTCCCTGAGTTAGAAAACGTTGAGAAACTGTCTTTTCTGCTAGCGCTGTGTTTCTACACATGTATTTGCTGAACGGTGAAAGCGCACAGTGATGCACTTTTCTCCCAGCAAATACACTGTTTCTAAGGAAATGGGAACACACTGAGGAGACACTTGTGGGAGCTACTGTGACTAAAACTGAGCTTCCCTACGCACAGGGAAGCAAGAGAAATGCTGATTTCATCAAGCCCAGTTACATACTCAGAATCTGTACTACTGCGCAAATAGGCATGTCTCTTAAGGCAAAAAACTCATTTCTGACAAAGTTGCCCAAATGCATCTCAAAAGTGTGCAACTTGTTCCCTGACTTAGAAAACGTCGAGAAACGGTCGTTTCTGCTAGCGCTGTGCTTCTACACATTTATGTGCTGAACGGTTAAAGGGCACAGTAATGCACTTTTCTCCCAGCAAATACACTGTTTCTAAGGAACTGGGTACACACTGAGGAGACACTTGTGGGAGCTACTGTGACTAAAACTGAGCTTCCCTACGCACAGGGAAGCAAGAGAAATGCTGATTTCATCAAGCCCAGTTACATACTCAGAATCTGTACTACTGCGCAAATAGGCATGTCACTTTAGGCAAAAAACTCATTTCTGACAAAGTTGCCCAATTGCATCTCAGAAGTGTGCAACTTGTTCCCTGAGTTAGAAAACGTCGAGAAACGTTCGTTTCTGCTAGCGCTGTGCTTCTACACATGTATTTGCTGAACGGTGAAAGCACACAGTAATGCACTTTTCTCCCAGCAAATACACTGTTTCTAAGGAAATGGGAACACACTGAGGAGACACTTGTGGGAGCTACTGTGACTAAAACTGAGCTTCCCTATGCACAGGGAAGCAAGAGAAATGCTGATTTCATCAAGCCCAGTTACATACTCAGAATCTGTACTACTGCGCAAATAGGCATGTCTCTGTAGGCAAAAAACTCATTTCTGACAAAGTTGCCCAAATGCATCTCAGAAATGTGCAACTTGTTCCCTGAGTTAGAAAACGTCGAGAAACGGTCCTTTCTGCTAGCTCTGTGCTTCTACACATGTATTTGCTGATCGGTGAAAGCGCACAGTGATGCACTTTTCTCCCATCAAATACACTGTTTCTAAGGAAATGGGAACACACTGAGGAGACACTTGTGGGAGCTACTGTGACTAAAACTGAGCTTCCCTATGCACAGGGAAGCAAGAGAAATGCTGATTTCATCAAGCCCAGTTACATACTCAGAATCTGTACTACTGCGCAAATAGGCATGTCTCTTTAGGCAAAAAACTCATTTCTGACAAAGTTGCCCAAATGCATTTCAGAAGTGTGCAACTTGTTCCCTGAGTTAGAAAACGTCGAGAAACGTTCGTTTCTGCTAGCGCTGTGCTTCTACACATGTATTTGCTGAACGGTGAAAGCGCACAGTAATGCACTTTTCTCCCAGCAAATACACTGTTTCTAAGGAAATGGGAACACACTGAGGAGACACTTGTGGGAGCTACTGTGACTAAAACTGAGCTTCCCTACGCACAGGGAAGCAAGAGAAATGCTGATCTCATCAAGCCCAGTTACATAATCAGAATCTGTACTACTGCGCAAATAGGCATGTCTCCTTAGGCAAAAAACTCATTTCTGACAAAGTTACCCAAATGCATCTCTGAACGGTGCAACTTGTTCCCTGAGTTAGAAAACGTTGAGAAACTGTCTTTTCTGCTAGTGCTGTGTTTCTACACATGTATTTGCTGAACGGTGAAAGCGCACAGTGATGCACTTTCCTCCCAGCAAATACACTGTTTCTAAGGAAATGGGAACACACTGAGGAGACACTTGTGGGAGCTACTGTGACTAAAACTGAGATTCCCTACGCACAGGGAAGCAAGAGAAATGCTGATTTCATCAAGCCCAGTTACATACTCAGAATCTGTACTACTACGCAAATAGGCATGTCTCTTAAGGCAAAAAACTCATTTCTGACAAAGTTGCCCAAATGCATCTCAGAAGTGTGCAACTTGTTCCCTGACTTAGAAAACGTCGAGAAACGGTCGTTTCTGCTAGCGCTGTGCTTCTACACATGTATTTGCTGAACGGTGAAAGCGCACACTAATGAACTTTTCTCCCAGCAAATACACTGTTTCTAAGGAACTGGGAACACACTGAGGAGACACTTGTGGGAGCTACTGTGACTAAAACTGAGCTTCCCTACGCACAGGGAAGCAAGAGTAATGCTGATTTCCTCAAGCCCAGTACCATACTCAGAATCTGTACTACTGCGCAAATAGGCATGTAGGCAAAAAACTCATTTCTGACAAAGTTGCCCAAATGCATCTCAGAAGTATGCAACTTGTTCCCTGAGTTAGAAAACGTCGAGAAACGTTCGTTTCTGCTAGCGCTGTGCTTCTACACATGTATTTGCTGAACGGTGAAAGCGCACAGTAATGCACTTTTTTCAAAACAAATACACTGTTTCTAAGGAAATGGGAACACACTGAGGAGACACTTGTGGGAGCTACTGTGACTAAAACTGAGCTTCCCTATGCACAGGGAAGCAAGAGGAATGCTGATTTCATCAAGCCCAGTTACATACTCAGAATCTGTACTACTGCGCAAATAGGCATGTCTCTGTAGGCAAAAAACTCATTTCTGACAAAGTTGCCCAAATGCATCTCAGAAGTGTGCAACTTGTTCCCTGAGTTAGAAAACGTCGAGAAACGGTCTTTTCGCTAGCGCTGTGCTTCTACACATGTATTTGCTGAACGGTGAAAGCGCACAGTGATGCACTTTTCTCCCATCAAATACACTGTTTGTAAGGAAATGGGCACACACTGAGGAGACACTTGTGGGAGCTACTGTGACTAAAACTGAGCTTCCCTACGCACAGGGAAGCAAGAGAAATGCTGATTTCATCAAGCCCAGTTACATACTCAGAATCTGTACTACTGCGCAAATAGGCATGTCTCTTTAGGCAAAAAACTCATTTCTGACAAAGTTGCCCAAATTCATCTCTGAACGGTGCAACTTGTTCCCTGAGTTAGAAAACGTTGAGAAACTGTCTTTTCTGCTAGCGCTGTGTTTCTACACATGTATTTGCTGAACGGTGAAAGCGCACAGTGATGCACTTTTCTCCCAGCAAATACACTGTTTCTAAGGAAATGGGAACACACTGAGGAGACACTTGTGGGAGCTACTGTGACTAAAACTGAGCTTCCCTACGCACAGGGAAGCAAGAGAAATGCTGATTTCATCAAGCCCAGTTACATACTCAGAATCTGTACTACTGCGCAAATAGGCATGTCTCTTAAGGCAAAAAACTCATTTCTGACAAAGTTGCCCAAATGCATCTCAAAAGTGTGCAACTTGTTCCCTGACTTAGAAAACGTCGAGAAACGGTCGTTTCTGCTAGCGCTGTGCTTCTACACATTTATGTGCTGAACGGTTAAAGGGCACAGTAATGCACTTTTCTCCCAGCAAATACACTGTTTCTAAGGAACTGGGTACACACTGAGGAGACACTTGTGGGAGCTACTGTGACTAAAACTGAGCTTCCCTACGCACAGGGAAGCAAGAGAAATGCTGATTTCATCAAGCCCAGTTACATACTCAGAATCTGTACTACTGCGCAAATAGGCATGTCACTTTAGGCAAAAAACTCATTTCTGACAAAGTTGCCCAATTGCATCTCAGAAGTGTGCAACTTGTTCCCTGAGTTAGAAAACGTCGAGAAACGTTCGTTTCTGCTAGCGCTGTGCTTCTACACATGTATTTGCTGAACGGTGAAAGCACACAGTAATGCACTTTTCTCCCAGCAAATACACTGTTTCTAAGGAAATGGGAACACACTGAGGAGACACTTGTGGGAGCTACTGTGACTAAAACTGAGCTTCCCTATGCACAGGGAAGCAAGAGAAATGCTGATTTCATCAAGCCCAGTTACATACTCAGAATCTGTACTACTGCGCAAATAGGCATGTCTCTGTAGGCAAAAAACTCATTTCTGACAAAGTTGCCCAAATGCATCTCAGAAATGTGCAACTTGTTCCCTGAGTTAGAAAACGTCGAGAAACGGTCCTTTCTGCTAGCTCTGTGCTTCTACACATGTATTTGCTGATCGGTGAAAGCGCACAGTGATGCACTTTTCTCCCATCAAATACACTGTTTCTAAGGAAATGGGAACACACTGAGGAGACACTTGTGGGAGCTACTGTGACTAAAACTGAGCTTCCCTATGCACAGGGAAGCAAGAGAAATGCTGATTTCATCAAGCCCAGTTACATACTCAGAATCTGTACTACTGCGCAAATAGGCATGTCTCTTTAGGCAAAAAACTCATTTCTGACAAAGTTGCCCAAATGCATTTCAGAAGTGTGCAACTTGTTCCCTGAGTTAGAAAACGTCGAGAAACGTTCGTTTCTGCTAGCGCTGTGCTTCTACACATGTATTTGCTGAACGGTGAAAGCGCACAGTAATGCACTTTTCTCCCAGCAAATACACTGTTTCTAAGGAAATGGGAACACACTGAGGAGACACTTGTGGGAGCTACTGTGACTAAAACTGAGCTTCCCTACGCACAGGGAAGCAAGAGAAATGCTGATTTCATCAAGCCCAGTTACATACTCAGAATCTGTACTACTGCGCAAATAGGCATGTCTCTGTAGGCAAAAAACTCATTTCTGACAGTGTTGCCCAAATGCATCTCAGAAGTGTGCAACTTGTTCCCTGAGTTAGAAAACGTCGAGAAACGGTCTTTTCTGCTAGCGCTGTGCTTCTACACATGTATTTGCTGAACGGTGAAAGCGCACAGTGATGCACTTTTCTCCCATCAAATACACTGTTTCTAAGGAAATGGGAACACACTGAGGAGACACTTGTGGGAGCTACTGTGACTAAAACTGAGCTTCCCTACGCACAGGGAAGCAAGAGAAATGCTGATTTCATCAAGCCCAGTTACATACTCAGAATCTGTACTACTGCGCAAATAGGCATGTCTCTTAAGGCAAAAAACTCATTTCTGACAAAGTTGCCCAAATGCATCTCAGAAGTGTGCAACTTGTTCCCTGACTTAGAAAACGTCGAGAAACGGTCGTTTCTGCTAGCGCTGTGCTTCTACACATTTATGTGTTGAACGGTTAAAGGGCACAGTAATGCACTTTTCACCCAGCAAGTACACTGTTTCTAAGGAACTGGGTACACACTGAGGAGACACTTGTGGGAGCTACTGTGACTAAAACTGAGCTTCCCTACGCACAGGGAAGCAAGAGAAATGCTGATTTCATCAAGCACAGTTACATATTCAGAATCTGTACTACTGCGCATATAGGCATGTCTCTTAAGGCAAAAAACTCATTTCTGACAAAGTTGCCCAAATGCATCTCAGAAGTGTGCAACTTGTTCCCTGAGTTAGAAAACGTCGAGAAACGGTCGTTTCTGCTAGCGCTGTGCTTCTACACATGTATTTGCTGAACGGTGAAAGCGCACAGTAATGCACTTTTCTTCCAGCAAATACACTGTTTCTAAAGAACTGGGAACACATTGAGGAGACACTTGTGGGAGCTACTGTGACTAAAACTGAGCTTCCCTACGCACAGGGAAGCAAGAGAAATGCTGATTTACTCAAGCCCAGTACCATACTCAGAATCTGTACTACTGCGCAAAAGGCATGTCTCTGTAGGCAAAAAACTCATTTCTGACAAAGTTGCCCAAATGCATCTCAGAAGTGTGCAACTTGTTCCCTGAGTTAGAAAACGTCGAGAAACGTTCGTTTCTGCTAGCGCTGTGCTTCTACACATGTATTTGCTGAACGGTGAAAGCGCACAGTAATGCACTTTTCTCCCAGCAAATACACTGTTTCTAAGGAACTGGGAACACACTGAGGAGACACTTGTGGGAGCTACTGTGACTAAAACTGAGCTTCCCTATGCACAGGGAAGCAAGAGAAATGCTGATTTCATCAAGCCCAGTTACATACTCAGAATCTGTACTACTGCGCAAATAGGCATGTCTCTGTAGGCAAAAAACTCATTTCTGACAAAGTTGCCCAAATGCATCTCAGAAGTGTGCAACTTGTTCCCTGAGTTAGAAAACGTCGAGAAACGGTCTTTTCTGCTAGCGCTGTGCTTCTACACATGTATTTGCTGAACGGTGAAAGCGCACAGTGATGTACTTTTCTCCCATCAAATACATTGTTTCTAAGGAAATGGGCACATACTGAGGAGACACTTGTGGGAGCTACTGTGACTAAAACTGAGCTTCCCTACGCACAGGGAAGCAAGAGAAATGCTGATTTCATCGAGCCCAGTTACATACTCAGAATCTGTACTACTGCGCAAATAGGCATGTCTCTTAAGGCAAAAAACTCATTTCTGACAAAGTTGCCCAAATGCATCTCAGAAGTGTGCACCTTGTTCCCTGACTTAGAAAACGTCGAGAAACGGTCTTTTCTGCTAGCGCTGTGCTTCTATACATGTATTTGCTGAACGGTGAAAGGGCACAGTAATGCACTTTTCTCCCAGCAAATACACTGTTTCTAAGGAACTGAGAACACACTGAGGAGACACTTGTGGGAGCTACTGTGACTAAAACTGAGCTTCCCTACGCACAGGGAAGCAAGAGAAATGCTGATTTCATCAAGCCCAGTTACATATTCAGAATCTGTACTACTGCGCAAATAGGAATGTCTCTGTAGGCAAAAAACTCATTTCTGACAAAGTTGCCCAAATGCATCTCAGAAGTGTGCAACTTGTTCCCTGAGTTAGAAAACGTCGAGAAACGTTCGTTTCTGCTAGCGCTGTGCTTCTACACATGTATTTGCTGAACGGTGAAAGGGTACAGTAATGCACTTTTCTCCCATCAAATACACTGTTTCTAAGGAAATGGGAACACACTGAGGAGACACTTGTGGGAGCTACTGTGACTAAAACTGAGCTTCCCTACGCACAGGGAAGCAAGAGAAATGCTGATTTCATCAAGCCCAGTTACATACTCAGAATCTGTACTACTGCGCAAATAGGCATGTCTCTTTAGGCAAAAAACTCATTTCTGACAAAGTTGCCCAAATGCATCTCAGAAGTGTGCAACTTGTTCTATGAGTAAGAAAACGTCGAGAAACGTTCGTTTCTGCTAGCGCTGTGCTTCTACACATGTATTTGCTGAACGGTGAAAGCGCACAGTAATGCACTTTTCTCCCAGCAAATACACTGTTTCTACGGAAATGGGAACACACTGAGGAGACACTTGTGGGAGCTTCTGTGACTAAAACTGAGCTTCCCTATGCACAGGGAAGCAAGAGAAATGCTGATTTCATCAAGCCCAGTTACATACTCAGAATCTGTACTACTGCGCAAATAGGCATGTCTCTGTAGGCAAAAAACTCATTTCTGACAAAGTTGCCCTAATGCATCTTAGAAGTGTGCAACTTGTTCCCTGAGTTAGAAAACGTCGAGAAACGTTCGTTTCTGCTAGCGCTGTGCTTCTACACATGTATTTGCTGAACGGTGAAAGGGTACAGTAATGCACTTTTCTCCCATCAAATACACTGTTTCTAAGGAAATGGGAACACACTGAGGAGACACTTGTGGGAGCTACTGTGACTAAAACTGAGCTTCCCTACGCACAGGGAAGCAAGAGAAATGCTGATTTCATCAAGCCCAGTTACATACTCAGAATCTGTACTACTGCGCAAATAGGCATGTCTCTTTAGGCAAAAAACTCATTTCTGACAAAGTTGCCCAAATGCATCTCAGAAGTGTGCAACTTGTTCCCTGACTTAGAAAACGTCGAGAAACGGTCGTTTCTGCTAGCGCTGTGCTTCTACACATGTATTTGCTGAACGGTGAAAGCGCACACTAATGAACTTTTCTCCCAGCAAATACACTGTTTCTCAGGAACTGGGAACACACTGAGGAGACACTTGTGGGAGCTACTGTGACTAAAACTGAGCTTCCCTACGCACAGGGAAGCAAGAGAAATGCTGATTTCCTCAAGCCCAGTACCATACTCAGAATCTGTACTACTGCGCAAATAGGCATGTAGGCAAAAAACTCATTTCTGACAAAGTTGCCCAAATGCATCTCAGAAGTATGCAACTTGTTCCCTGAGTTAGAAAACGTCGAGAAACGTTCGTTTCTGCTAGCGCTGTGCTTCTACACATGTATTTGCTGAACGGTGAAAGCGCACAGTAATGCACTTTTTTCAAAACAAATACACTGTTTCTAAGGAAATGGGAACACACTGAGGAGACACTTGTGGGAGCTACTGTGACTAAAACTGAGCTTCCCTATGCACAGGGAAGCAAGAGAAATGCTGATTTCATCAAGCCCAGTTACATACTCAGAATCTGTACTACTGCGCAAATAGGCATGTCTCTGTAGGCAAAAAACTCATTTCTGACAGTGTTGCCCAAATGCATCTCAGAAGTGTGCAACTTGTTCCCTGAGTTAGAAAACGTCGAGAAACGGTCTTTTCTGCTAGCGCTGTGCTTCTACACATGTATTTGCTGAACGGTGAAAGCGCACAGTGATGCACTTTTCTCCCATCAAATACACTGTTTCTAAGGAAATGGGAACACACTGAGGAGACACTTGTGGGAGCTACTGTGACTAAAACTGAGCTTCCCTACGCACAGGGAAGCAAGAGAAATGCTGATTTACTCAAGCCCAGTACCATACTCAGAATCTGTACTACTGCGCAAAAGGCATGTCTCTGTAGGCAAAAAACTCATTTCTGACAAAGTTGCCCAAATGCATCTCAGAAGTGTGCAACTTGTTCCCTGAGTTAGAAAACGTCGAGAAACGTTCGTTTCTGCTAGCGCTGTGCTTCTACACATGTATTTGCTGAACGGTGAAAGCGCACAGTAATGCACTTTTCTCCCAGCAAATACACTGTTTCTAAGGAACTGGGAACACACTGAGGAGACACTTGTGGGAGCTACTGTGACTAAAACTGAGCTTCCCTATGCACAGGGAAGCAAGAGAAATGCTGATTTCATCAAGCCCAGTTACATACTCAGAATCTGTACTACTGCGCAAATAGGCATGTCTCTGTAGGCAAAAAACTCATTTCTGACAAAGTTGCCCAAATGCATCTCAGAAGTGTGCAACTTGTTCCCTGAGTTAGAAAACGTCGAGAAACGGTCTTTTCTGCTAGCGCTGTGCTTCTACACATGTATTTGCTGAACGGTGAAAGCGCACAGTGATGCACTTTTCTCCCATCAAATACACTGTTTCTAAGGAAATAGGCACACACTGAGGAGACACTTGTGGGTGCTACTGTGACTAAAACTGAGCTTCCCTACGCACAGGGAAGAAAGAGAAATGCTGATTTCATCAAGCCCAGTTACATACTCAGAATCTGTACTACTGCGCAAATAGGCATGTCTCTTTAGGCAAAAAACTCATTTCTGACAAAGTTGCCCAAATGCATCTCAGAAGTGTGCAACTTGTTCCCTGAGTTAGAAAACGTCGAGAAACGGTCTTTTCTGCTAGCGCTGTGCTTCTACACATGTATTTGCTGAACGGTGAAAGCGCACAGTGATGCACTTTTCTCCCATCAAATACATTGTTTCTAAGGAAATGGGCACATACTGAGGAGACACTTGTGGGAGCTACTGTGACTAAAACTGAGCTTCCCTACGCACAGGGAAGCAAGAGAAATGCTGATTTCATCGAGCCCAGTTACATACTCAGAATCTGTACTACTGCGCAAATAGGCATGTCTCTTAAGGCAAAAAACTCATTTCTGACAAAGTTGCCCAAATGCATCTCAGAAGTGTGCAACTTGTTCCCTGAGTTAGAAAACGTCGAGAAACGTTCGTTTCTGCTAGCGCTGTGCTTCTACACATGTATTTGCTGAACGGTGAAAGGGTACAGTAATGCACTTTTCTCCCATCAAATACACTGTTTCTAAGGAAATGGGAACACACTGAGGAGACACTTGTGGGAGCTACTGTGACTAAAACTGAGCTTCCCTACGCACAGGGAAGCAAGAGAAATGCTGATTTCATCAAGCCCAGTTACATACTCAGAATCTGTACTACTGCGCAAATAGGCATGTCTCTTTAGGCAAAAAACTCATTTCTGACAAAGTTGCCCAAATGCATCTCAGAAGTGTGCAACTTGTTCTATGAGTAAGAAAACTTCGAGAAACGTTCGTTTCTGCTAGCGCTGTGCTTCTACACATGTATTTGCTGAACGGTGAAAGCGCACAGTAATGCACTTTTCTCCCAGCAAATACACTGTTTCTAAGGAAATGGGAACACACTGAGGAGACACTTGTGGGAGCTTCTGTGACTAAAACTGAGCTTCCCTATGCACAGGGAAGCAAGAGAAATGCTGATTTCATCAAGCCCAGTTACATACTCAGAATCTGTACTACTGCGCAAATAGGCATGTCTCTGTAGGCAAAAAACTCATTTCTGACAAAGTTGCCCTAATGCATCTTAGAAGTGTGCAACTTGTTCCCTGAGTTAGAAAACGTCGAGAAACGTTCGTTTCTGCTAGCGCTGTGCTTCTACACATGTATTTGCTGAACGGTGAAAGGGTACAGTAATTCACTTTTCTCCCATCAAATACACTGTTTCTAAGGAAATGGGAACACACTGAGGAGACACTTGTGGGAGCTACTGTGACTAAAACTGAGCTTCCCTACGCACAGGGAAGCAAGAGAAATGCTGATTTCATCAAGCCCAGTTACATACTCAGAATCTGTACTACTGCGCAAATAGGCATGTCTCTTTAGGCAAAAAACTCATTTCTGACAAAGTTGCCCAAATGCATCTCAGAAGTGTGCAACTTTTTCTGTGAGTAAGAAAACGTCGAGAAACGTTCGTTTCTGCTAGCGCTGTGCTTCTACACATGTATTTGCTGAACGGTGAAAGCGCACAGTAATGCACTTTTCTCCCAGCAAATACACTGTTTCTAAGGAAATGGGAACACACTGAGGAGACACTTGTGGGAGCTTCTGTGACTAAAACTGAGCTTCCCTATGCACAGGGAAGCAAGAGAAATGCTGATTTCATCAAGCCCAGTTACATACTCAGAATCTGTACTACTGCGCAAATAGGCATGTCTCTGTAGGCAAAAAACTCATTTCTGACAAAGTTGCCCTAATGCATCTTAGAAGTGTGCAACTTGTTCCCTGAGTTAGAAAACGTCGAGAAACGTTCGTTTCTGCTAGCGCTGTGCTTCTACACATGTATTTGCTGAACGGTGAAAGGGTACAGTAATTCACTTTTCTCCCATCAAATACACTGTTTCTAAGGAAATGGGAACACACTGAGGAGACACTTGTGGGAGCTACTGTGACTAAAACTGAGCTTCCCTACGCACAGGGAAGCAAGAGAAATGCTGATTTCATCCAGCCCAGTTACATACTCAGAATCTGTACTACTGCGTAAATAGGCATGTCTCTGTAGGCAAAAAACTCATTTCTGACAATGTTGCCCAAATGCATCTCAGAAGTGTGCAACTTGTTCCCTGAGTTAGAAAACGTCGAGAAACGTCCGTTTCCGCTAGCGCTGTGCTTCTACACATGTATTTGCTGAATGGTGAAAGCGCACAGTAATACACTTTTCTCCCAGCAAATACACTGTTTCTAAGGAAATGAGAACACACTGAGGAGACACTTGTGAGAGCTACTGTGACTAAAACTGAGCTTCCCTACGCACAGGGAAGCAGGAGAAATGCTGATTTCATCCAGCCCAGTTACATACTCAGAATCTGTACTACTGCGCAAATAGGCATGTCTCTGTAGGCAAAAAACTCATTTCTGACAATGTTGCCCAAATGCATCTCAGAAGTGTGCAACTTGTTCCCTGAGTTAGAAAGTGTCGAGAAACGTTCGTTTCTGCTAGCACTGTGCTTCTACACATGTATTTGCTGAACGGTGAAAGCGCACAGTAATGCACTTTTCTCCCAGCAAATACACTGTTTCTAAGGAAATGGGAACACACTGAGGAGACACTTGTGGGAGCTACTGTGACTAAAACTGAGCTTCCCTACGCACAGGGAAGCAAGAGAAATGCTGATTTCATCAAGCCCAGTTACATACTCAGAATCTGTACTACTGCGCAAATAGGCATGTCTCTGT
Organism: Acomys minous; assembly: GCF_964271855.1. Lineage (NCBI taxonomy): Eukaryota > Metazoa > Chordata > Mammalia > Rodentia > Muridae > Acomys > Acomys minous. The sequence continues at coordinate 1,791,186 of NW_028182180.1, forward strand.
AGGCAAAAAACTCATTTCTGACAATGTTGCCCAAATGCATCTCAGAAGTGTACAACTTGTTCCCTGAGTTAGAAAACGTCGAGAAACGGTCATATCTGCTAATGCTGTGCTTCTACACATGTATTTGCTGAACGGTGAAAGCGCACAGTAGTGCACTTTTCTCCCAGCAATTACACTGTTTCTAAGGAAATGGGAACACACTGAGGAGACACTTGTGGGTGCTACTGTGACTAAAACTGAGCTTCCCTACGCACAGGGAAGCAAGAGAAATGCTGATTTCATCAAGCCCAGTTACATACTCAGAATCTGTACTACTGCGCAAATAGGCATGTCTCTGTAGGCAAAAAACTCATTTCTGACAATGTTGCCCAAATGCATCTCAGAAGTGCGCAACTCGTTCCCTGAGTTAGAAAACGTCGAGAAACGTCCGTTTCTGCTAGCGCTGTGCTTCTACACATGTATTTGCTGAATGGTGAAAGCGCACAGTAATGTACTTTTCTCCCAGCAAATACACTGTTTCTAAGGAAATGGGAACACACTGAGGAGACACTTGTGAGAGCTACTGTGACTAAAACTGAGCTTCCCTACTCACAGGGAAGCAAGAGAAATGCTGATTGCATCAAGCCCAGTTACATACTCAGAATCTGTACTACTGCGCAAATAGGCATGTCTCTGTAGGCAAAAAACTCATTTCTGACAATGTTGCCCAAATGCATCTCAGAAGTGTGCAACTTGTTCCCTGAGTTAGAAATTGTCGAGAAACGTTCGTTTCTGCTAGCGCTGTGCTTCTACACATGTATTTGCTGAACGGTGAAAGCGCACAGTAATGCACTTTTCTCCCAGCAAATACACTGTTTCTAAGGAACTGGGAACACACTGAGGAGACACTTGTGGGAGCTACTGTGACTAAAACTGAGCTTCCCTACGCACAGGGAAGCAAGAGAAATGCTGATTTCATCCAGCCCAGTTACATACTCAGAATCTGTACTACTGCGCAAATAGGCATGTCTCTGTAGGCAAAAAACTCATTTCTGACAATGTTGCCCAAATGCATCTCAGAAGTGTGCAACTTGTTCCCTGAGTTAGAAAACGTCGAGAAACTTTCGTTTCTGCTAGCGCTGTGCTTCTACACATGTATTTGCTGAACGGTGAAAGCGCACAGTAATGCATTTTTTTCTCCCAGCAAATACACTGTTTCTAAGGAACTGGGAACACACTGAGGAGACACTTGTGGGAGGTACTGTGACTAAAACTGAGCTTCCCTACGCACAGGGAAGCAAGAGAAATGCTGATTTCATCCAGCCCAGTTACATACTCAGAATCTGTACTACTGCGCAAATAGGCATGTCTCTGTAGGCAAAAAACTCATTTCTGACAATGTTGCCCAAATGCATCTCAGAAGTGCGCAACTCGTTCCCTGAGTTAGAAAACGTCGAGAAACGTCTGTTTCTGCTAGCGCTGTGCTTCTACACATGTATTTGCTGAATGGTGAAAGCGCACAGTAATGTACTTTTCTCCCAGCAAATACACTGTTTCTAAGGAAATGGGAACACACTGAGGAGACACTTGTGAGAGCTACTGTGACTAAAACTGAGCTTCCCTACTCACAGGGAAGCAAGAGAAATGCTGATTTCATCAAGCCCAGTTACATACTCAGAATCTGTACTACTGCGCAAATAGGCATGTCTCTGTAGGCAAAAAACTCATTTCTGACAATGTTGCCCAAATGCATCTCAGAAGTGTGCAACTTGTTCCCTGAGTTAGAAATTGTCGAGAAACGTTCGTTTCTGCTAGCGCTGTGCTTCTACACATGTATTTGCTGAACGGTGAAAGCGCACAGTAATGCACTTTTCTCCCAGCAAATACACTGTTTCTAAGGAACTGGGAACACACTGAGGAGACACTTGTGGGAGCTACTGTGACTAAAACTGAGCTTCCCTACGCACAGGGAAGCAAGAGAAATGCTGATTTCATCCAGCCCAGTTACATACTCAGAATCTGTACAACTGCGCAAATAGGCATGTCTCTGTAGGCAAAAAACTCATTTCTGACAATGTTGCCCAAATGCATCTCAGAAGTGTGCAACTTGTTCCCTGAGTTAGAAAACGTCGAGAAACTTTCGTTTCTGCTAGCGCTGTGCTTCTACACATGTATTTGCTGAACGGTGAAAGCACACAGTAATGCACTTTTCTCCCAGCAAATACACTGTTTCTAAGGAAATGGGAACACACTGAGGAGACAATTGTGGGAGCTACTGTGACTAAAACTGAGCTTCCCTACACACAGGGAAGCAAGAGAAATGCTGATTTCATCAAGCCCAGTTACATACTCAGAATCTGTACTACTGCGCAAATAGGCATGTCTCTGTAGGCAAAAAACTCATTTCTGACAATGTTGCCCAAATGCATCTCAGAAGTGTGCAACTTGTTCCCTGAGTTAGAAAACGTCGAGAAACGTTCGTTTCTGCTAGCGCTGTGCTTCTACACATGTATTTGCTGAACGGTGAAAGCGCACAGTAATGCACTTTTCTCCCAGCAAATACACTGTTTCTAAGGAAATGGGAACACACTGAGGAGACACTTGTGGGAGCTACTGTGACTAAAACTGAGCTTCCCTACGCACAGGGAAGCAAGAGAAATGCTGATTTCATCAAGCCCAGTTACATACTCAGAATCTGTACTACTGCGCAAATAGGCATGTCTCTTTAGGCAAAAAACTCATTTCTGACAAAGTTGCCCAAATGCATCTCAGAAGTGTGCAACTTGTTCCCTGAGTTAGAAAACATCGAGAAACGGTCGTATCGGCTAGCGCTGTGCTTCTACACATGTATTTGCTGAACGGTGAAAGCGCACAGTAATGCACTTTTCTCCCAGCAAATACACTGTTTCTAAAGAACTGGGAACACACTGAAGAGACACTTGTGGGAGCTACTGTGACTAAAACTGAGCTTCCCTACGCACAGGGAAGCAAGGGAAATGCTGATTTCATCAAGCACAGTTACATACTCAGAATCTGTACTACTGCGCAAATAGGCATGTCTCTGTAGGCAAAAACCTCATTTCTGAAAAAGTTGCCCAAATGCATCTCAGAAGTGTGCAACTTGTTCCCTGAGTTAGAAAACGTCGAGAAACGTTCGTTTCTGCTAGCGCTGTGCTTCTACACATGTATTTGCTGAACGGTGAAAGCGCACAGTAATGCACTTTTCTCCCAGCAAATACACTGTTTCTAAGGAAATGGGAACACACTGAGGAGACACTTGTGGGAGCTACTGTGACTAAAACTGAGCTTCCCTACGCACAGGAAAGCAAGACAAATGCTGATTTCATCCAGCCCAGTTACATACTCAGAATCTCTACTACTGCGCAAATAGGCAACTCTGTAGGCAAAAAACTCATTTCTGACAAAGTTGCCCAAATGCATCTCAGAAGTGTGCAACTTGTTCTCTGAGTTAGAAAACGTCGAGAAATGGTCTTTTCTGCTAGCGCTGTGCTTCTACACATGTACTTGCTGAACGGTGAAACCGCACAGTAATGCACTTTTCTCCCAGCAAATACACTGTTTCTAATGAAATGGGAACACACTGAGGAGACACTTGTGGGAGCTACTGTGACTAAAACTGAGCTTCCCTACGCACAGGGAAGCAAGAGAAATGCTGATTTCATCCAGCCCAGTTACATACTCAGAATCTGTACTACTGCGCAAATAGGCATGAATTTGTAGGCAAAAAACTCATTTCTGACAAAGTTGCCCAAATGCATCTCAGAAGTGTCCAACTAGTTCTCTGAGTTAGAAAACGTCGAGAAACGGTCTTTTCTGCAAGCGCTGTGCTTCTACACATGTACTTGCTGAACGGTGAAAGCGCACAGTAATGCACTTTTCTCCCTGCAAATACTGTTTCTAAGGAAATGGGAACACACTGAGGAGACACTTGTGGGAGCTACTGTGACTAAAACTGAGCTTCCCTACGCACAGGGAAGCAAGAGAAATGCTGATTTCATCAAGCCCAGTTACATACTCAGAATCTGTACTACTGCGCAAATAGGCATGTCTCTGTAGGCAAAAAACTCATTTCTGACAAAGTTGCCCAAATGCATCTCAGAAGTGTGCAACCTGTTCTCTGAGTTAGAAAACGTCGAGAAATGGTCTTTTCTGCTAGCGCTGTGCTTCTACACATGTACTTGCTGAACGGTGAAACCGCACAGTAATGCACTTTTCTCCCAGCAAATACACTGTTTCTAATGAAATGGGAACACACTGAGGAGACACTTGTGGGAGCTACTGTGACTAAAACTGAGCTTCCCTACGCACAGGGAAGCAAGAGAAATGCTGATTTCATCCAGCCCAGTTACATACTCAGAATCTGTACTACTGCGCAAATAGGCATGAATTTGTAGGCAAAAAACTCATTTCTGACAAAGTTGGCCAAATGCATCTCAGAAGTGTGCAACTTGTTCCCTGAGTTAGAAAACGTCGAGAAACGTTCGTTTCTGCTAGCGCTGTGCTTCTACACATGTATTTGCTGAACGGTGAATGCGCACAGTAATGCACTTTTCTCCCAGCAAATACACTGTGTCTAAGGAAATGGGAACACACTGAGGAGACACTTGTGGGAGCTACTGTGACTAAAACTGAGCTTCTCTACGCACAGGGAAGCAAGAGAAATGCTGATTTCATCAAGCCCAGTTACATACTCAGAATCTGTACTACTGCGCAAATAGGCATGTCTCTTTAGGCAAAAAACTCATTTCTGACAAAGTTGCCCAAATGCATCTCAGAAGTGTGCAACTTGTTCCCTGAGTTAGAATACGTCGAGAAACATTCGTTTCTGCTAGCGCTGTGCTTCTACACATGTATTTGCTGAACGGTGAAAGCGCACAGTAATGAACTTTTCTCCCATCAAATACACTGTTTCTAAGGAACTGGGAACACACTGAGGAGACACTTGTGGGAGCTACTGTGACTAAAACTGAGCTTCCCTACACACAGGGAAGCAAGAGAAATGCTGATTTCATCAAGCCCAGTTACATACTCAGAATCTGTACTACTGCGCAAATAGGCATGTCTCTTTAGGCAAAAAACTCATTTCTGACAAAGTTGCCCAAATGCATCTCAGAAGTGTGCAACTTGTTCCCTGAGTTAGAATACGTCGAGAAACGTTCGTTTCTGCTAGCGCTGTGCTTCTACACATGTATTTGCTGAACGGTGAAAGTGCACAGTAATGCACTTTTCTCCCAGCAAATACACTGTTTCTAAGGAACTGGGAACACACTGAGGAGACACTTGTGGGAGCTACTGTGACTAAAACTGAGCTTCCCTACGCACAGGGAAGCAAGAGAAATGCTGATTTCATCAAGCCCAGTTACATACTCAGAATCTGTACTACTGCGCAAATAGGCATGTCTCTGTAGGCAAAAACCTCATTTCTGACAAAGTTGCCCAAATGCATCTCAGAAGTGTGCAACTTGTTCCCTGAGTTAGAAAACGTCGAGAAACGTTCGTTTCTGCTAGCCTTGTGCTTCTACACATGTATTTGCTGAACGGTGAAAGCGCACAGTAATGCACTTTTCTCCCAGCAAATACACTGTTTCTAAGGAACTGGGAACACACTGAGGAGACACTTGTGGGAGCTACTGTGACTAAAACTGAGCTTCCCTACGCACAGGGAAGCAAGAGAAATGCTGATTTCATCAAGCCCAGTTACATACTCAGAATCTGTACTACTGCGCAAATAGGCATGTCTCTGTAGGCAAAAAACTCATTTCTGACAAAGTTGCCCAAATGCATCTCAGAAGTGTGCAACTAGTTCTCTGAGTTAGAAAACGTCGTGAAACGGTCTTTTCTGCAAGCGCTGTGCTTCTACACATGTACTTGCTGAACGATGAAAGCGCACAGTAATGCACTTTTCTCCCAGAAAATACACTGTTTCTAAGGAAATGGGAACACACTGAGGAGACACTTGTGGGAGCTACTGTGACTAAAACTGAGCTTCCCAACGCACAGGGAAGCAAGAGAAATGCTGATTTCATCAAACCCAGTTACATACTCAGAATCTGTACTACTGCGCAAATAGGCATGTCTCTTTAGGCAAAAAACTCATTTCTGACAAAGTTGCCCAAATGCATCTCAGAAGTGTGCAACCTGTTCCCTGAGTTAGAAAACATCGAGAAACGGTCGTTTCTGCTAGCGCTGTGCTTCTACACATGTATTTGCTGAACGGTGAAAGCGCACAGTAATGCACTTTTCTCCCAGCAAATACACTGTTTCTAAGGAACTGGGAACACACTGAGGAGACACTTGTGGGAGCTACTGTGACTAAAACTGAGCTTCCCTACGCACAGGGAAGCAAGAGAAATGCTGATTTCATCCAGCCCAGTTATATACTCAGAATCTGTACTACTGCGCAAATAGGCATGTCTCTGTAGGCAAAAAACTCATTTCTGACAATGTTGCCCAAATGCATCTCAGAAGTGTGCAACTTGTTCCCTGAGTTAGAAAACGTCGAGAAACGTTCGTTTCTGCTAGCGCTGTGCTTCTACACATGTATTTGCTGAACGGTGAAAGCGCACAGTAATGCACTTTTCTCCCAGCAAATACACTGTTTCTAAGGAACTGGGAACACACTGAGGAGACACTTGTGGGAGCTACTGTGACTAAAACTGAGCTTCCCTACGCACAGGGAAGCAAGAGAAATGCTGATTTCATCCAGCCCAGTTACATACTCAGAATCTGTACTACTGCGCAAATAGGCATGTCTCTGTAGGCAAAAAACTCATTTCTGACAATGTTGCCCAAATGCATCTCAGAAGTGCGCAACTCGTTCCCTGAGTTAGAAAACGTCGAGAAACGTCCGTTTCTGCTAGCGCTGTGCTTCTACACATGTATTTGCTCAATGGTGAAAGCGCACAGTAATGTACTTTTCTCCCAGCAAATACACTGTTTCTAAGGAAATGGGAACACACTGAGGAGACACTTGTGAGAGCTACTGTGACTAAAACTGAGCTTCCCTACTCACAGGGAAGCAAGAGAAATGCTGATTGCATCAAGCCCAGTTACATACTCAGAATCTGTACTACTGCGCAAATAGGCATGTCTCTGTAGGCAAAAAACTCATTTCTGACAATGTTGCCCAAATGCATCTCAGAAGTGTGCAACTTGTTCCCTGAGTTAGAAATTGTCGAGAAACGTTCGTTTCTGCTAGCGCTGTGCTTCTACACATGTATTTGCTGAACGGTGAAAGCGCACAGTAATGCACTTTTCTCCCAGCAAATACACTGTTTCTAAGGAACTGGGAACACACTGAGGAGACACTTGTGGGAGCTACTGTGACTAAAACTGAGCTTCCCTACTCACAGGGAAGCAAGAGAAATGCTGATTTCATCCAGCCCAGTTACATACTCAGAATCTGTACTACTGCGCAAATAGGCATGTCTCTGTAGGCAAAAAACTCATTTCTGACAATGTTGCCCAAATGCATCTCAGAAGTGTGCAACTTGTTCCCTGAGTTAGCAAACGTCGAGAAACTTTCGTTTCTGCTAGCGCTGTGCTTCTACACATGTATTTGCTGAACGGTGAAAGCACACAGTAATGCACTTTTCTCCCAGCAAATACACTGTTTCTAAGGAAATGGGAACACACTGAGGAGACAATTGTGGGAGCTACTGTGACTAAAACTGAGCTTCCCTACACACAGGGAAGCAAGAGAAATGCTGATTTCATCAAGCCCAGTTACATACTCAGAATCTGTACTACTGCGCAAATAGGCATGTCTCTGTAGGCAAAAAACTCATTTCTGACAATGTTGCCCAAATGCATCTCAGAAGTGTGCAACTTGTTCCCTGAGTTAGAAAACGTCGAGAAACGTTCGTTTCTGCTAGCGCTGTGCTTCTACACATGTATTTGCTGAACGGTGAAAGCGCACAGTAATGCACTTTTCTCCCAGCAAATACACTGTTTCTAAGGAAATGGGAACACACTGAGGAGACACTTGTGGGAGCTACTGTGACTAAAACTGAGCTTCCCTACGCACAGGGAAGCAAGAGAAATGCTGATTTCATCAAGCCCAGTTACATACTCAGAATCTGTACTACTGCGCAAATAGGCATGTCTCTTTAGGCAAAAAACTCATTTCTGACAAAGTTGCCCAAATGCATCTCAGAAGTGTGCAACTTGTTCCCTGAGTTAGAAAACATCGAGAAACGGTCGTATCGGCTAGCGCTGTGCTTCTACACATGTATTTGCTGAACGGTGAGAGCGCACAGTAATGCACTTTTCTCCCAGCAAATACACTGTTTCTAAAGAACTGGGAACACACTGAAGAGACACTTGTGGGAGCTACTATGACTAAAACTGAGCTTCCCTACGCACAGGGAAGCAAGGGAAATGCTGATTTCATCAAGCACAGTTACATACTCAGAATCTGTACTACTGCGCAAATAGGCATGTCTCTGTAGGCAAAAACCTCATTTCTGAAAAAGTTGCCCAAATGCATCTCAGAAGTGTGCAACTTGTTCCCTGAGTTAGAAAACGTCGAGAAACGTTCGTTTCTGCTAGCGCTGTGCTTCTACACATGTATTTGCTGGACGGTGAAAGCGCACAGTAATGCACTTTTCTCCCAGCAAATACACTGTTTCTAAGGAAATGGAAACACACTGAGGAGACAATAGTGGGAGCTGCTGTGACTAAAACTGAGCTTCCCTACGCACAGGGAAGCAAGAGAAATGCTGATTTCATCAAGCCCAGTTACATACTCAGAACCTGTACTACTGCGCGAATAGGCATGTCTCTTTAGGCAAAAAACTCATTTCTGACAAAGTTGCCTAAATGCATCTCAGAAGTGTTCAACTTGTTCCCTGAGTTAGAAAACGTCGAGAAACATTCGTTTCTGCTAGCGCTGTGCTTCTACACATGTATTTGCTGAACGGTGAAAGCGCACAGTAATGCACTTTTCTCCCAGCAAATACACTGTTTCTAAGGAAATGGGAACACACTGAGGAGACACTTGTGGGAGCTACTGTGACTAAAACTGAGATTCCCTACGCACAGGAAAGCAAGACAAATGCTGATTTCATCAAGCCCAGTTACATACTCAGAATCTCTACTACTGCGAAATAGGCAACTCTATAGGCAAAAAACTCATTTCTGACAAAGTTGCCCAAATGCATCTCAGAAGTGTGCAACTAGTTCTCTGAGTTAGAAAACGTCGAGAAACGGTCTTTTCTGCAAGCGCTGTGCTTCTACACATGTACTTGCTGAACGGTGAAAGCGCACAGTAATGCACTTTTCTCCCTGCAAATACTGTTTCTAAGGAAATGGGAACACACTGAGGAGACACTTGTGGGAGCTACTGTGACTAAAACTGAGCTTCCCTACGCACAGGGAAGCAAGAGAAATGCTGATTTCATCAAGCCCAGTTACATACTCAGAATCTGTACTACTGCGCAAATAGGCATGTCTCTGTAGGCAAAAAACTCATTTCTGACAAAGTTGCCCAAATGCATCTCAGAAGTGTGCAACTTGTTCTCTGAGTTAGAAAACGTCGAGAAATGGTCTTTTCTGCTAGCGCTGTGCTTCTACACATGTACTTGCTGAACGGTGAAACCGCACAGTAATGCACTTTTCTCCCAGCAAATACACTGTTTCTAATGAAATGGGAACACACTGAGGAGACACTTGTGGGAGCTACTGTGACTAAAACTGAGCTTCCCTACGCACAGGGAAGCAAGAGAAATGCTGATTTCATCCAGCCCAGTTACATACTCAGAATCTGTACTACTGCGCAAATAGGCATGAATTTGTAGGCAAAAAACTCATTTCTGACAAAGTTGCCCAAATGCATCTCAGAAGTGTCCAACTAGTTCTCTGAGTTAGAAAACGTCGAGAAACGGTCTTTTCTGCAAGCGCTGTGCTTCTACACATGTACTTGCTGAACGGTGAAAGCGCACAGTAATGCACTTTTCTCCCTGCAAATACTGTTTCTAAGGAAATGGGAACACACTGAGGAGACACTTGTGGGAGCTACTGTGACTAAAACTGAGCTTCCCTACGCACAGGGAAGCAAGAGAAATGCTGATTTCATCAAGCCCAGTTACATACTCAGAATCTGTACTACTGCGCAAATAGGCATGTCTCTGTAGGCAAAAAACTCATTTCTGACAAAGTTGCCCAAATGCATCTCAGAAGTGTGCAACCTGTTCTCTGAGTTAGAAAACGTCGAGAAATGGTCTTTTCTGCTAGCGCTGTGCTTCTACACATGTACTTGCTGAACGGTGAAACCGCACAGTAATGCACTTTTCTCCCAGCAAATACACTGTTTCTAATGAAATGGGAACACACTGAGGAGACACTTGTGGGAGCTACTGTGTCTAAAACTGAGCTTCCCTACGCACAGGGAAGCAAGAGAAATGCTGATTTCATCCAGCCCAGTTACATACTCAGAATCTGTACTACTGCGCAAATAGGCATGAATTTGTAGGCAAAAAACTCATTTCTGACAAAGTTGGCCAAATGCATCTCAGAAGTGTGCAACTTGTTCCCTGAGTTAGAAAACGTCGAGAAACGTTCGTTTCTGCTAGCGCTGTGCTTCTACACATGTATTTGCTGAACGGTGAATGCGCACAGTAATGCACTTTTCTCCCAGCAAATACACTGTGTCTAAGGAAATGGGAACACACTGAGGAGACACTTGTGGGAGCTACTGTGACTAAAACTGAGCTTCTCTACGCACAGGGAAGCAAGAGAAATGCTGATTTCATCAAGCCCAGTTACATACTCAGAATCTGTACTACTGCGCAAATAGGCATGTCTCTTTAGGCAAAAAACTCATTTCTGACAAAGTTGCCCAAATGCATCTCAGAAGTGTGCAACTTGTTCCCTGAGTTAGAATACGTCGAGAAACGTTCGTTTCTGCTAGCGCTGTGCTTCTACACATGTATTTGCTGAACGGTGAAAGTGCACAGTAATGCACTTTTCTCCCAGCAAATACACTGTTTCTAAGGAACTGGGAACACACTGAGGAGACACTTGTGGGAGCTACTGTGACTAAAACTGAGCTTCCCTACGCACAGGGAAGCAAGAGAAATGCTGATTTCATCAAGCCCAGTTACATACTCAGAATCTGTACTACTGCGCAAATAGGCATGTCTCTGTAGGCAAAAACCTCATTTCTGACAAAGTTGCCCAAATGCATCTCAGAAGTGTGCAACTTGTTCCCTGAGTTAGAATACGTCGAGAAACGTTCGTTTCTGCTAGCGCTGTGCTTCTACACATGTATTTGCTGAACGGTGAAAGTGCACAGTAATGCACTTTTCTCCCAGCAAATACACTGTTTCTAAGGAACTGGGAACACACTGAGGAGACACTTGTGGGAGCTACTGTGACTAAAACTGAGCTTCCCTACGCACAGGGAAGCAAGAGAAATGCTGATTTCATCAAGCCCAGTTACATACTCAGAATCTGTACTACTGCGCAAATAGGCATGTCTCTGTAGGCAAAAACCTCATTTCTGACAAAGTTGCCCAAATGCATCTCAGAAGTGTGCAACTTGTTCCCTGAGTTAGAAAACGTCGAGAAACGTTCGTTTCTGCTAGCCTTGTGCTTCTACACATGTATTTGCTGAACGGTGAAAGCGCACAGTAATGCACTTTTCTCCCAGCAAATACACTGTTTTTAAGGAACTGGGAACACACTGAGGAGACACTTGTGGGAGCTACTGTGACTAAAACTGAGCTTCCCTACGCACAGGGAAGCAAGAGAAATGCTGATTTCATCAAGCCCAGTTACATACTCAGAATCTCTACTACTGCGCAAATAGGCAACTCTGTAGGCAAAAAACTCATTTCTGACAAAGTTGCCCAAATGCATCTCAGAAGTGTGCAACTAGTTCTCTGAGTTAGAAAACGTCGAGAAACGGTCTTTTCTGCAAGAGCTGTGCTTCTACACATGTACTTGCTGAACGATGAAAGCGCACAGTAATGCACTTTTCTCCCAGCAAATACACTGTTTCTAAGGAAATGGGAACACACTGAGGAGACACTTGTGGGAGCTATTGTGACTAAAACTGAGCTTCCCAACGCACATGGAAGCAAGAGAAATGCTGATTTCATCAAACCCAGTTACATACTCAGAATCTGTACTACTGCGCAAATAGGCATGTCTCTGTAGGCAAAAAACTCATTTCTGACAAAGTTGCCCAAATGCATCTCAGAAGTGTGCAACTTGTTCCCTGAGTTAGAAAACGTCGAGAAATGGTCTTTTCTGCTAGCGCTGTGCTTCTACTCATGTATTTGCTGAACGGTGAAAGCGCACAGTGATGCACTTTTCTCCCATCAAATACACTGTTTCTAAGGAAATGGGCACACACTGAGGAGACACTTGTGGGAGCTACTGTGACTAAAACTGAGCTTCCCTACGCACAGGGAAGAAAGAGAAATGCTGATTTCATCAAGCCCAGTTACATACTCAGAATCTGTACTACTGCGCAAATAGGCATGTCTCTTTAGGCAAAAAACTCATTTCTGACAAAGTTGCCCAAATGCATCTCAGAAGTGTGCACCTTGTTCCCTGACTTAGAAAACGTCGAGAAACGGTCTTTTCTGCTAGCGCTGTGCTTCTACACATGTATTTGCTGAACGGTGAAAGCGCACAGTGATGCACTTTTCTCCCATCAAATACACTGTTTCTAAGGAAATGGGCACATACTGAGGAGACACTTGTGGGAGCTACTGTGACTAAAACTGAGCTTCCCTACGCACAGGGAAGCAAGAGAAATGCTGATTTCATCGAGCCCAGTTACATACTCAGAATCTGTACTACTGCGCAAATAGGCATGTCTCTTAAGGCAAAAAACTCATTTCTGACAAAGTTGCCCAAATGCATCTCAGAAGTGTGCACCTTGTTCCCTGACTTAGAAAACGTCGAGAAACGGTCTTTTCTGCTAGCGCTGTGCTTCTACACATGTATTTGCTGAACGGTGAAAGGGCACAGTAATGCACTTTTCTCCCAGCAAATACACTGTTTCTAAGGAACTGGGAACACACTGAGGAGACACTTGTGGGAGCTACTGTGACTAAAACTGAGCTTCCCTACGCACAGGGAAGCAAGAGAAATGCTGATTTCATCAAGCCCAGTTACATATTCAGAATCTGTACTACTGCGCAAATAGGCATGTCTCTGTAGGCAAAAAACTCATTTCTGACAAAGTTGCCCAAATGCATCTCAGAAGTGTGCAACTTGTTCCCTGAGTTAGAAAACGTCGAGAAACGTTCGTTTCTGCTAGCACTGTGCTTCTACACATGTATTTGCTGAACGGTGAAAGGGTACAGTAATGCACTTTTCTCCCATCAAATACACTGTTTCTAAGGAAATGGGAACACACTGAGGAGACACTTGTGGGAGCTACTGTGACTAAAACTGAGCTTCCCTACGCACAGGGAAGCAAGAGAAATGCTGATTTCATCAAGCCCAGTTACATACTCAGAATCTGTACTACTGCGCAAATAGGCATGTCTCTTTAGGCAAAAAACTCATTTCTGACAAAGTTGCCCAAATGCATCTCAGAAGTGTGCAACTTGTTCTATGAGTAAGAAAACGTCGAGAAACGTTCGTTTCTGCTAGCGCTGTGCTTCTACAATTGTATTTGCTGAACGGTGAAAGCGCACAGTAATGCACTTTTCTCCCAGCAAATACACTGTTTCTAAGGAAATGGGAACACACTGAGGAGACACTTGTGGGAGCTACTGTGACTAAAACTGAGCTTCTCTATGCACAGGGAAGCAAAAGAAATGCTGATTTCATCAAGCCCAGTTACATACTCAGAATCTGTACTACTGCGCAAATAGGCATGTCTCTGTAGGCAAAAAACTCATTTCTGACAAAGTTGCCCAAATGCATCTCAGAAGTGTGCAACTTGTTCCCTGAGTTAGAAAACGTCGAGAAACGGTCTTTTCTGCTAGCGCTGTGCTTCTACACATGTATTTGCTGAACGGTGAAAGCGCACAGTGATGCACTTTTCTCCCATCAAATACACTGTTTCTAAGGAAATGGGCACATACTGAGGAGACACTTGTGGGAGCTACTGTGACTAAAACTGAGCTTCCCTACGCACAGGGAAGCAAGAGAAATGCTGATTTCATCGAGCCCAGTTACATACTCAGAATCTGTACTACTGCGCAAATAGGCATGTCTCTGTAGGCAAAAAACTCATTTCTGACAAAGTTGCCCAAATGCATCTCAGAAGTGTGCACCTTGTTCCCTGACTTAGAAAACGTCGAGAAACGGTCTTTTCTGCTAGCGCTGTGCTTCTACACATGTATTTGCTGAACGGTGAAAGGGCACAGTAATGCACTTTTCTCCCATCAAATACACTGTTTCTAAGGAAATGGGAACACACTGAGGAGACACTTGTGGGAGCTACTGTGACTAAAACTGAGCTTCCCTACGCACAGGGAAGCAAGAGAAATGCTGATTTCATCAAGCCCAGTTACATACTCAGAATCTGTACTACTGCGCAAATAGGCATGTCTCTTTAGGCAAAAAACTCATTTCTGACAAAGTTGCCCAAATGCATCTCAGAAGTGTGCAACTTGTTCTATGAGTAAGAAAACGTCGAGAAACGTTCGTTTCTGCTAGCGCTGTGCTTCTACAATTGTATTTGCTGAACGGTGAAAGCGCACAGTAATGCACTTTTCTCCCAGCAAATACACTGTTTCTAAGGAAATGGGAACACACTGAGGAGACACTTGTGGGAGCTACTGTGACTAAAACTGAGCTTCTCTATGCACAGGGAAGCAAAAGAAATGCTGATTTCATCAAGCCCAGTTACATACTCAGAATCTGTACTACTGCGCAAATAGGCATGTCTCTGTAGGCAAAAAACTCATTTCTGACAAAGTTGCCCAAATGCATCTCAGAAGTGTGCAACTTGTTCCCTGAGTTAGAAAACGTCGAGAAACGGTCTTTTCTGCTAGCGCTGTGCTTCTACACATGTATTTGCTGAACGGTGAAAGCGCACAGTGATGCACTTTTCTCCCATCAAATACACTGTTTCTAAGGAAATGGGCACATACTGAGGAGACACTTGTGGGAGCTACTGTGACTAAAACTGAGCTTCCCTACGCACAGGGAAGCAAGAGAAATGCTGATTTCATCGAGCCCAGTTACATACTCAGAATCTGTACTACTGCGCAAATAGGCATGTCTCTGTAGGCAAAAAACTCATTTCTGACAAAGTTGCCCAAATGCATCTCAGAAGTGTGCACCTTGTTCCCTGACTTAGAAAACGTCGAGAAACGGTCTTTTCTGCTAGCGCTGTGCTTCTACACATGTATTTGCTGAACGGTGAAAGGGCACAGTAATGCACTTTTCTCCCAGCAAATACACTGTTTCTATGGAACTGGGAACACACTGAGGAGACACTTGTGGGAGCTACTGTGACTAAAACTGAGCTTCCCTACGCACAGGGAAGCAAGAGAAATGCTGATTTCATCAAGCCCAGTTACATATTCAGAATCTGTACTACTGCGCAAATAGGCATGTCTCTTTAGGCATAAAACTCATTTCTGACAAAGTTGCCCAAATGCATCTCAGAAGTGTGCAACTTGTTCCCTGAGTTAGAAAACGTCGAGAAACGTTCGTTTCTGCTAGCGCTGTGCTTCTACACATGTATTTGCTGAACGGTGAAAGGGTACAGTAATGCACTTTTCTCCCATCAAATACACTGTTTCTAAGGAAATGGGAACACACTGAAGAGACACTTGTGGGAGCTACTGTGACTAAAACTGAGCTTCCCTACGCACAGGGAAGCAAGAGAAATGCTGATTTCATCAAGCCCAGTTACATACTCAGAATCTGTACTACTGCGCAAATAGGCATGTATCTTTAGGCAAAAAACTCATTTCTGACAAAGTTGCCCAAATGCATCTCAGAAGTGTGCAACTTGTTCTCTGAGTTAGAAAACGTCGAGAAATGGTCTTTTCTGCTAGCGCTGTGCTTCTACACATGTACTTGCTGAACGGTGAAACCGCACAGTAATGCACTTTTCTCCCAGCAAATACACTGTTTCTAATGAAATGGGAACACACTGAGGAGACACTTGTGGGAGCTACTGTGACTAAAACTGAGCTTCCCTACGCACAGGGAAGCAAGAGAAATGCTGATTTCATCCAGCCCAGTTACATACTCAGAATCTGTACTACTGCGCAAATAGGCATGAATTTGTAGGCAAAAAACTCATTTCTGACAAAGTTGCCCAAATGCATCTCAGAAGTGTCCAACTAGTTCTCTGAGTTAGAAAACGTCGAGAAACGGTCTTTTCTGCAAGCGCTGTGCTTCTACACATGTACTTGCTGAACGGTGAAAGCGCACAGTAATGCACTTTTCTCCCTGCAAATACTGTTTCTAAGGAAATGGGAACACACTGAGGAGACACTTGTGGGAGCTACTGTGACTAAAACTGAGCTTCCCTACGCACAGGGAAGCAAGAGAAATGCTGATTTCATCAAGCCCAGTTACATACTCAGAATCTGTACTACTGCGCAAATAGGCATGTCTCTGTAGGCAAAAAACTCATTTCTGACAAAGTTGCCCAAATGCATCTCAGAAGTGTGCAACCTGTTCTCTGAGTTAGAAAACGTCGAGAAATGGTCTTTTCTGCTAGCGCTGTGCTTCTACACATGTACTTGCTGAACGGTGAAACCGCACAGTAATGCACTTTTCTCCCAGCAAATACACTGTTTCTAATGAAATGGGAACACACTGAGGAGACACTTGTGGGAGCTACTGTGTCTAAAACTGAGCTTCCCTACGCACAGGGAAGCAAGAGAAATGCTGATTTCATCCAGCCCAGTTACATACTCAGAATCTGTACTACTGCGCAAATAGGCATGAATTTGTAGGCAAAAAACTCATTTCTGACAAAGTTGGCCAAATGCATCTCAGAAGTGTGCAACTTGTTCCCTGAGTTAGAAAACGTCGAGAAACGTTCGTTTCTGCTAGCGCTGTGCTTCTACACATGTATTTGCTGAACGGTGAATGCGCACAGTAATGCACTTTTCTCCCAGCAAATACACTGTGTCTAAGGAAATGGGAACACACTGAGGAGACACTTGTGGGAGCTACTGTGACTAAAACTGAGCTTCTCTACGCACAGGGAAGCAAGAGAAATGCTGATTTCATCAAGCCCAGTTACATACTCAGAATCTGTACTACTGCGCAAATAGGCATGTCTCTTTAGGCAAAAAACTCATTTCTGACAAAGTTGCCCAAATGCATCTCAGAAGTGTGCAACTTGTTCCCTGAGTTAGAATACGTCGAGAAACATTCGTTTCTGCTAGCGCTGTGCTTCTACACATGTATTTGCTGAACGGTGAAAGCGCACAGTAATGCACTTTTCTCCCATCAAATACACTGTTTCTAAGGAACTGGGAACACACTGAGGAGACACTTGTGGGAGCTACTGTGACTAAAACTGAGCTTCCCTACACACAGGGAAGCAAGAGAAATGCTGATTTCATCAAGCCCAGTTACATACTCAGAATCTGTACTACTGCGCAAATAGGCATGTCTCTTTAGGCAAAAAACTCATTTCTGACAAAGTTGCCCAAATGCATCTCAGAAGTGTGCAACTTGTTCCCTGAGTTAGAATACGTCGAGAAACGTTCGTTTCTGCTAGCGCTGTGCTTCTACACATGTATTTGCTGAACGGTGAAAGTGCACAGTAATGCACTTTTCTCCCAGCAAATACACTGTTTCTAAGGAACTGGGAACACACTGAGGAGACACTTGTGGGAGCTACTGTGACTAAAACTGAGCTTCCCTACGCACAGGGAAGCAAGAGAAATGCTGATTTCATCAAGCCCAGTTACATACTCAGAATCTGTACTACTGCGCAAATAGGCATGTCTCTGTAGGCAAAAACCTCATTTCTGACAAAGTTGCCCAAATGCATCTCAGAAGTGTGCAACTTGTTCCCTGAGTTAGAAAACGTCGAGAAACGTTCGTTTCTGCTAGCCTTGTGCTTCTACACATGTATTTGCTGAACGGTGAAAGCGCACAGTAATGCACTTTTCTCCCAGCAAATACACTGTTTCTAAGGAACTGGGAACACACTGAGGAGACACTTGTGGGAGCTACTGTGACTAAAACTGAGCTTCCCTACGCACAGGGAAGCAAGAGAAATGCTGATTTCATCAAGCCCAGTTACATACTCAGAATCTGTACTACTGCGCAAATAGGCATGTCTCTGTAGGCAAAAACCTCATTTCTGACAAAGTTGCCCAAATGCATCTCAGAAGTGTGCAACTAGTTCTCTGAGTTAGAAAACGTCGTGAAACGGTCTTTTCTGCAAGCGCTGTGCTTCTACACATGTACTTGCTGAACGATGAAAGCGCACAGTAATGCACTTTTCTCCCAGAAAATACACTGTTTCTAAGGAAATGGGAACACACTGAGGAGACACTTGTGGGAGCTACTGTGACTAAAACTGAGCTTCCCAACGCACAGGGAAGCAAGAGAAATGCTGATTTCATCAAACCCAGTTACATACTCAGAATCTGTACTACTGCGCAAATAGGCATGTCTCTTTAGGCAAAAAACTCATTTCTGACAAAGTTGCCCAAATGCATCTCAGAAGTGTGCAACCTGTTCCCTGAGTTAGAAAACATCGAGAAACGGTCGTTTCTGCTAGCGCTGTGCTTCTACACATGTATTTGCTGAACGGTGAAAGCGCACAGTAATGCACTTTTCTCCCAGCAAATACACTGTTTCTAAGGAAATGGGAACACACTGAAGAGACACTTGTGGGAGCTACTGTGACTAAAAGTGAGCTTCCCTACACACAGGGAAGCAAGAGAAATGCTGATTTCATCAAGCCCAGTTACATACTCAGAATCTCTACTACTGCGCAAATAGGCAACTCTGTAGGCAAAAAACTCATTTCTGACAAAGTTGCCCAAATGCATCTCAGAAGTGTGCAACTAGTTCTCTGAGTTAGAAAACGTCGAGAAACGGTCTTTTCTGCAAGAGCTGTGCTTCTACACATGTACTTGCTGAACGATGAAAGCGCACAGTAATGCACTTTTCTCCCAGCAAATACACTGTTTCTAAGGAAATGGGAACACACTGAGGAGACACTTGTGGGAGCTATTGTGACTAAAACTGAGCTTCCCAACGCACATGGAAGCAAGAGAAATGCTGATTTCATCAAACCCAGTTACATACTCAGAATCTGTACTACTGCGCAAATAGGCATGTCTCTGTAGGCAAAAAACTCATTTCTGACAAAGTTGCCCAAATGCATCTCAGAAGTGTGCAACTTGTTCCCTGAGTTAGAAAACGTCGAGAAATGGTCTTTTCTGCTAGCGCTGTGCTTCTACTCATGTATTTGCTGAACGGTGAAAGCGCACAGTGATGCACTTTTCTCCCATCAAATACACTGTTTCTAAGGAAATGGGCACACACTGAGGAGACACTTGTGGGAGCTACTGTGACTAAAACTGAGCTTCCCTACGCACAGGGAAGAAAGAGAAATGCTGATTTCATCAAGCCCAGTTACATACTCAGAATCTGTACTACTGCGCAAATAGGCATGTCTCTTTAGGCAAAAAACTCATTTCTGACAAAGTTGCCCAAATGCATCTCAGAAGTGTGCACCTTGTTCCCTGACTTAGAAAACGTCGAGAAACGGTCTTTTCTGCTAGCGCTGTGCTTCTACACATGTATTTGCTGAACGGTGAAAGCGCACAGTGATGCACTTTTCTCCCATCAAATACACTGTTTCTAAGGAAATGGGCACATACTGAGGAGACACTTGTGGGAGCTACTGTGACTAAAACTGAGCTTCCCTACGCACAGGGAAGCAAGAGAAATGCTGATTTCATCGAGCCCAGTTACATACTCAGAATCTGTACTACTGCGCAAATAGGCATGTCTCTTAAGGCAAAAAACTCATTTCTGACAAAGTTGCCCAAATGCATCTCAGAAGTGTGCACCTTGTTCCCTGACTTAGAAAACGTCGAGAAACGGTCTTTTCTGCTAGCGCTGTGCTTCTACACATGTATTTGCTGAACGGTGAAAGGGCACAGTAATGCACTTTTCTCCCAGCAAATACACTGTTTCTAAGGAACTGGGAACACACTGAGGAGACACTTGTGGGAGCTACTGTGACTAAAACTGAGCTTCCCTACGCACAGGGAAGCAAGAGAAATGCTGATTTCATCAAGCCCAGTTACATATTCAGAATCTGTACTACTGCGCAAATAGGCATGTCTCTGTAGGCAAAAAACTCATTTCTGACAAAGTTGCCCAAATGCATCTCAGAAGTGTGCAACTTGTTCCCTGAGTTAGAAAACGTCGAGAAACGTTCGTTTCTGCTAGCACTGTGCTTCTACACATGTATTTGCTGAACGGTGAAAGGGTACAGTAATGCACTTTTCTCCCATCAAATACACTGTTTCTAAGGAAATGGGAACACACTGAGGAGACACTTGTGGGAGCTACTGTGACTAAAACTGAGCTTCCCTACGCACAGGGAAGCAAGAGAAATGCTGATTTCATCAAGCCCAGTTACATACTCAGAATCTGTACTACTGCGCAAATAGGCATGTCTCTTTAGGCAAAAAACTCATTTCTGACAAAGTTGCCCAAATGCATCTCAGAAGTGTGCAACTTGTTCTATGAGTAAGAAAACGTCGAGAAACGTTCGTTTCTGCTAGCGCTGTGCTTCTACAATTGTATTTGCTGAACGGTGAAAGCGCACAGTAATGCACTTTTCTCCCAGCAAATACACTGTTTCTAAGGAAATGGGAACACACTGAGGAGACACTTGTGGGAGCTACTGTGACTAAAACTGAGCTTCTCTATGCACAGGGAAGCAAAAGAAATGCTGATTTCATCAAGCCCAGTTACATACTCAGAATCTGTACTACTGCGCAAATAGGCATGTCTCTGTAGGCAAAAAACTCATTTCTGACAAAGTTGCCCAAATGCATCTCAGAAGTGTGCAACTTGTTCCCTGAGTTAGAAAACGTCGAGAAACGGTCTTTTCTGCTAGCGCTGTGCTTCTACACATGTATTTGCTGAACGGTGAAAGCGCACAGTGATGCACTTTTCTCCCATCAAATACACTGTTTCTAAGGAAATGGGCACATACTGAGGAGACACTTGTGGGAGCTACTGTGACTAAAACTGAGCTTCCCTACGCACAGGGAAGCAAGAGAAATGCTGATTTCATCGAGCCCAGTTACATACTCAGAATCTGTACTACTGCGCAAATAGGCATGTCTCTGTAGGCAAAAAACTCATTTCTGACAAAGTTGCCCAAATGCATCTCAGAAGTGTGCACCTTGTTCCCTGACTTAGAAAACGTCGAGAAACGGTCTTTTCTGCTAGCGCTGTGCTTCTACACATGTATTTGCTGAACGGTGAAAGGGCACAGTAATGCACTTTTCTCCCAGCAAATACACTGTTTCTATGGAACTGGGAACACACTGAGGAGACACTTGTGGGAGCTACTGTGACTAAAACTGAGCTTCCCTACGCACAGGGAAGCAAGAGAAATGCTGATTTCATCAAGCCCAGTTACATATTCAGAATCTGTACTACTGCGCAAATAGGCATGTCTCTTTAGGCAAAAAACTCATTTCTGACAAAGTTGCCCAAATGCATCTCAGAAGTGTGCAACTTGTTCCCTGAGTTAGAAAACGTCGAGAAACGTTCGTTTCTGCTAGCGCTGTGCTTCTACACATGTATTTGCTGAACGGTGAAAGGGTACAGTAATGCACTTTTCTCCCATCAAATACACTGTTTCTAAGGAAATGGGAACACACTGAGGAGACACTTGTGGGAGCTACTGTGACTAAAACTGAGCTTCCCTACGCACAGGGAAGCAAGAGAAATGCTGATTTCATCAAGCCCAGTTACATACTCAGAATCTGTACTACTGCGCAAATAGGCATGTCTCTTTAGGGAAAAAACTCATTTCTGACAAAGTTGCCCAAATGCATCTCAGAAGTGTGCAACTTGTTCTATGAGTAAGAAAACGTCGAGAAACGTTCGTTTCTGCTAGCGCTGTGCTTCTACACATGTATTTGCTGAACGGTGAAAGCGCACAGTAATGCACTTTTCTCCCAGCAAATACACTGTTTCTAAGGAAATGGGAACACACTGAGGAGACACTTGTGGGAGCTTCTGTGACTAAAACTGAGCTTCCCTATGCACAGGGAAGCAAGAGAAATGCTGATTTCATCAAGCCCAGTTACATACTCAGAATCTGTACTACTGCGCAAATAGGCATGTCTCTGTAGGCAAAAAACTCATTTCTGACAAAGTTGCCCTAATGCATCTTAGAAGTGTGCAACTTGTTCCCTGAGTTTGAAAACGTCGAGAAACGTTCGTTTCTGCTAGCGCTGTGCTTCTACACATGTATTTGCTGAACGGTGAAAGGGTACAGTAATGCACTTTTCTCCCATCAAATACACTGTTTCTAAGGAAATGGGAACACACTGAGGAGACACTTGTGGGAGCTACTGTGACTAAAACTGAGCTTCCCTACGCACAGGGAAGCAAGAGAAATGCTGATTTCATCAAGCCCAGTTACATACTCAGAATCTGTACTACTGCGCAAATAGGCATGTCTCTTTAGGCAAAAAACTCATTTCTGACAAAGTTGCCCAAATGCATCTCAGAAGTGTGCAACTTGTTCTATGAGTAAGAAAACGTCGAGAAACGTTCGTTTCTGCTAGCGCTGTGCTTCTACACATGTATTTGCTGAACGGTGAAAGCGCACAGTAATGCACTTTTCTCCCAGCAAATACACTGTTTCTAAGGAAATGGGAACACACTGAGGAGACACTTGTGGGAGCTTCTGTGACTAAAACTGAGCTTCCCTATGCACAGGGAAGCAAGAGAAATGCTGATTTCATCAAGCCCAGTTACATACTCAGAATCTGTACTACTGCGCAAATAGGCATGTCTCTGTAGGCAAAAAACTCATTTCTGACAAAGTTGCCCTAATGCATCTTAGAAGTGTGCAACTTGTTCCCTGAGTTAGAAAACGTCGAGAAACGTTCGTTTCTGCTAGCGCTGTGCTTCTACACATGTATTTGCTGAACGGTGAAAGGGTACAGTAATGCACTTTTCTCCCATCAAATACACTGTTTCTAAGGAAATGGGAACACACTGAGGAGACACTTGTGGGAGCTACTGTGACTAAAACTGAGCTTCCCTACGCACAGGGAAGCAAGAGAAATGCTGATTTCATCAAGCCCAGTTACATACTCAGAATCTGTACTACTGCGTAAATAGGCATGTCTCTGTAGGCAAAAAACTCATTTCTGACAATGTTGCCCAAATGCATCTCAGAAGTGTGCAACTTGTTCCCTGAGTTAGAAAACATCGAGAAACGTCCGTTTCCGCTAGCGCTGTGCTTCTACACATGTATTTGCTGAATGGTGAAAGCGCACAGTAATGCACTTTTCTCCCAGCAAATACACTGTTTCTAAGGAAATGGGAACACACTGAGGAGACACTTGTGAGAGCTACTGTGACTAAAACTGAGCTTCCCTACGCACAGGGAAGCAGGAGAAATGCTGATTTCATCCAGCCCAGTTACATACTCAGAATCTGTACTACTGCGCAAATAGGCATGTCTCTGTAGGCAAAAAACTCATTTCTGACAATGTTGCCCAAATGCATCTCAGAAGTGTGCAACTTGTTCCCTGAGTTAGAAAGTGTCGAGAAACGTTCGTTTCTGCTAGCACTGTGCTTCTACACATGTATTTGCTGAACGGTGAAAGCGCACAGTAATGCACTTTTCTCCCAGCAAATACACTGTTTCTAAGGAAATGGGAACACACTGAGGAGACACTTGTGGGAGCTACTGTGACTAAAACTGAGCTTCCCTACGCACAGGGAAGCAAGAGAAATGCTGATTTCATCAAGCCCAGTTACATACTCAGAATCTGTACTACTGCGCAAATAGGCATGTCTCTGTAGGCAAAAAACTCATTTCTGACAATGTTGCCCAAATGCATCTCAGAAGTGTACAACTTGTTCCCTGAGTTAGAAAACGTCGAGAAACGGTCATATCTGCTAATGCTGTGCTTCTACACATGTATTTGCTGAACGGTGAAAGCGCACAGTAGTGCACTTTTCTCCCAGCAATTACACTGTTTCTAAGGAAATGGGAACACACTGAGGAGACACTTGTGGGTGCTACTGTGACTAAAACTGAGCTTCCCTACGCACAGGGAAGCAAGAGAAATGCTGATTTCATCAAGCCCAGTTACATACTCAGAATCTGTACTACTGCGCAAATAGGCATGTCTCTGTAGGCAAAAAACTCATTTCTGACAATGTTGCCCAAATGCATCTCAGAAGTGCGCAACTCGTTCCCTGAGTTAGAAAACGTCGAGAAACGTCCGTTTCTGCTAGCGCTGTGCTTCTACACATGTATTTGCTGAATGGTGAAAGCGCACAGTAATGTACTTTTCTCCCAGCAAATACACTGTTTCTAAGGAAATGGGAACACACTGAGGAGACACTTGTGAGAGCTTCTGTGACTAAAACTGAGCTTCCCTACTCACAGGGAAGCAAGAGAAATGCTGATTGCATCAAGCCCAGTTACATACTCAGAATCTGTACTACTGCGCAAATAGGCATGTCTCTGTAGGCAAAAAACTCATTTCTGACAATGTTGCCCAAATGCATCTCAGAAGTGTGCAACTTGTTCCCTGAGTTAGAAAATGTCGAGAAACGTTCGTTTCTGCTAGCGCTGTGCTTCTACACATGTATTTGCTGAACGGTTAAAGCGCACAGTAATGCACTTTTCTCCCAGCAAATACACTGTTTCTAACGAACTGGGAACACACTGAGGAGACACTTGTGGGAGCTACTGTGACTAAAACTGAGCTTCCCTACGCACAGGGAAGCAAGAGAAATGCTGATTTCATCCAGCCCAGTTACATACTCAGAATCTGTACTACTGCGCAAATAGGCATGTCTCTGTAGGCAAAAAACTCATTTCTGACAATGTTGCCCAAATGCATCTCAGAAGTGTGCAACTTGTTCCCTGAGTTAGAAAACGTCGAGAAACTTTCGTTTCTGCTAGCGCTGTGCTTCTACACATGTATTTGCTGAACGGTGAAAGCACACAGTAATGCACTTTTCTCCCAGCAAATACACTGTTTCTAAGGAAATGGGAACACACTGAGGAGACAATTGTGGGAGCTACTGTGAATAAAACTGAGCTTCCCTACACACAGGGAAGCAAGAGAAATGCTGATTTCATCAAGCCCAGTTACATACTCAGAATCTGTACTACTGCGCAAATAGGCATGTCTCTGTAGGCAAAAAACTCATTTCTGACAATGTTGCCCAAATGCATCTCAGAAGTGTGCAACTTGTTCCCTGAGTTAGAAAACGTCGAGAAACGTTCGTTTCTGCTAGCGCTGTGCTTCTACACATGTATTTGCTGAACGGTGAAAGCGCACAGTAATGCACTTTTCTCCCAGCAAATACACTGTTTCTAAGGAAATGGGAACACACTGAGGAGACACTTGTGGGAGCTACTGTGACTAAAACTGAGCTTCCCTACGCACAGGGAAGGAAGAGAAATGCTGATTTCATCAAGCCCAGTTACATACTCAGAATCTGTACTACTGCGCAAATAGGCATGTCTCTTTAGGCAAAAAACTCATTTCTGACAAAGTTGCCCAAATGCATCTCAGAAGTGTGCAACTTGTTCCCTGAGTTAGAAAACATCGAGAAACGGTCGTATCGGCTAGCGCTGTGCTTCTACACATGTATTTGCTGAACGGTGAAAGCGCACAGTAATGCACTTTTCTCCCAGCAAATACACTGTTTCTAAAGAACTGGGAACACACTGAAGAGACACTTGTGGGAGCTACTGTGACTAAAACTGAGCTACCCTACGCACAGGGAAGCAAGGGAAATGCTGATTTCATCAAGCACAGTTACATACTCAGAATCTGTACTACTGCGCAAATAGGCATGTCTCTGTAGGCAAAAACCTCATTTCTGAAAAAGTTGCCCAAATGCATCTCAGAAGTGTGCAACTTGTTCCCTGAGTTAGAAAACGTCGAGAAACGTTCGTTTCTGCTAGCGCTGTGCTTCTACACATGTATTTGCTGGACGGTGAAAGCGCACAGTAATGCACTTTTCTCCCAGCAAATACACTGTTTCTAAGGAAATGGAAACACACTGAGGAGACAATAGTGGGAGCTGCTGTGACTAAAACTGAGCTTCCCTACGCACAGGGAAGCAAGAGAAATGCTGATTTCATCAAGCCCAGTTACATACTCAGAACCTGTACTACTGCGCGAATAGGCATGTCTCTTTAGGCAAAAAACTCATTTCTGACAAAGTTGCCTAAATGCATCTCAGAAGTGTTCAACTTGTTCCCTGAGTTAGAAAACGTCGAGAAACATTCGTTTCTGCTAGCGCTGTGCTTCTACACATGTATTTGCTGAACGGTGAAAGCGCACAGTAATGCACTTTTCTCCCAGCAAATACACTGTTTCTAAGGAAATGGGAACACACTGAGGAGACACTTGTGGGAGCTACTGTGACTAAAACTGAGCTTCCCTACGCACAGGAAAGCAAGACAAATGCTGATTTCATCCAGCCCAGTTACATACTCAGAATCTCTACTACTGCGCAAATAGGCAACTCTGTAGGCAAAAAACTCATTTCTGACAAAGTTGCCCAAATGCATCTCAGAAGTGTGCAAATAGTTCTCTGAGTTAGAAAACGTCGAGAAACGGTCTTTTCTGCAAGCGCTGTGCTTCTACACATGTACTTGCTGAACGGTGAAAGCGCACAGTAATGCACTTTTCTCCCTGCAAATACTGTTTCTAAGGAAATGGGAACACACTGAGGAGACACTTGTGGGAGCTACTGTGACTAAAACTGAGCTTCCCTACGCACAGGGAAGCAAGAGAAATGCTGATTTCATCAAGCCCAGTTACATACTCGGAATCTGTACTACTGCGCAAATAGGCATGTCTCTGTAGGCAAAAAACTCATTTCTGACAAAGTTGGCCAAATGCATCTCAGAAGTGTGCAACCTGTTCTCTGAGTTAGAAAACGTCGAGAAATGGTCTTTTCTGCTAGCGCTGTGCTTCTACACATGTATTTGCTGAACGGTGAAAGCGCACAGTAATGCACTTTTCTCCCAGCAAATACACTGTGTCTAAGGAAATGGGAACACACTGAGGAGACACTTGTGGGAGCTACTGTGACTAAAACTGAGCTTCTCTACGCACAGGGAAGCAAGAGAAATGCTGATTTCATCAAGCCCAGTTACATACTCAGAATCTGTACTACTGCGCAAATAGGCATGTCTCTTTAGGCAAAAAACTCATTTCTGACAAAGTTGCCCAAATGCATCTCAGAAGTGTGCAACTTGTTCCCTGAGTTAGAATACGTCGAGAAACATTCGTTTCTGCTAGCGCTGTGCTTCTACACATGTATTTGCTGAACGGTGAAAGCGCACAGTAATGCACTTTTCTCCCATCAAATACACTGTTTCTAAGGAACTGGGAACACACTGAGGAGACACTTGTGGGAGCTACTGTGACTAAAACTGAGCTTCCCTACACACAGGGAAGCAAGAGAAATGCTGATTTCATCAAGCCCAGTTACATACTCAGAATCTGTACTACTGCGCAAATAGGCATGTCTCTTTAGGCAAAAAACTCATTTCTGACAAAGTTGCCCAAATGCATCTCAGAAGTGTGCAACTTGTTCCCTGAGTTAGAATACGTCGAGAAACGTTCGTTTCTGCTAGCGCTGTGCTTCTACACATGTATTTGCTGAACGGTGAAAGTGCACAGTAATGCACTTTTCTCCCAGCAAATACACTGTTTCTAAGGAACTGGGAACACACTGAGGAGACACTTGTGGGAGCTACTGTGACTAAAACTGAGCTTCCCTACGCACAGGGAAGCAAGAGAAATGCTGATTTCATCAAGCCCAGTTACATACTCAGAATCTGTACTACTTTGCAAATAGGCATGTCTCTGTAGGCAAAAACCTCATTTCTGACAAAGTTGCCCAAATGCATCTCAGAAGTGTGCAACTTGTTCCCTGAGTTAGAAAACGTCGAGAAACGTTCGTTTCTGCTAGCCTTGTGCTTCTACACATGTATTTGCTGAACGGTGAAAGCGCACAGTAATGCACTTTTCTCCCAGCAAATACACTGTTTCTAAGGAACTGGGAACACACTGAGGAGACACTTGTGGGAGCTACTGTGACTAAAACTGAGCTTCCCTACGCACAGGGAAGCAAGAGAAATGCTGATTTCATCAAGCCCAGTTACATACTCAGAATCTGTACTACTGCGCAAATAGGCATGTCTCTGTAGGCAAAAACCTCATTTCTGACAAAGTTGCCCAAATGCATCTCAGAAGTGTGCAACTTGTTCCCTGAGTTAGAAAACGTCGAGAAACGTTCGTTTCTGCTAGCCTTGTGCTTCTACACATGTATTTGCTGAACGGTGAAAGCGCACAGTAATGCACTTTTCTCCCAGCAAATACACTGTTTCTAAGGAAATGGGAACACACTGAGGAGACACTTGTGGGAGCTACTGTGACTAAAACTGAGCTTCCCTACGCACAGGGAAGCAAGAGAAATGCTGATTTCATCAAGCCCAGTTACATACTCAGAATCTCTACTACTGCGCAAATAGGCAACTCTGTAGGCAAAAAACTCATTTCTGACAAAGTTGCCCAAATGCATCTCAGAAGTGTGCAACTAGTTCTCTGAGTTAGAAAACGTCGTGAAACGGTCTTTTCTGCAAGCGCTGTGCTTCTACACATGTACTTGCTGAACGATGAAAGCGCACAGTAATGCACTTTTCTCCCAGAAAATACACTGTTTCTAAGGAAATGGGAACACACTGAGGAGACACTTGTGGGAGCTACTGTGACTAAAACTGAGCTTCCCAACGCACAGGGAAGCAAGAGAAATGCTGATTTCATCAAACCCAGTTACATACTCAGAATCTG
The DNA here is from genome assembly GCF_964271855.1 of Acomys minous. Taxonomy (NCBI): domain Eukaryota; kingdom Metazoa; phylum Chordata; class Mammalia; order Rodentia; family Muridae; genus Acomys; species Acomys minous. The sequence continues at coordinate 1,820,204 of NW_028182180.1, forward strand.
TACTACTGCGCAAATAGGCATGTCTCTTTAGGCAAAAAACTCATTTCTGACAAAGTTGCCCAAATGCATCTCAGAAGTGTGCAACCTGTTCCCTGAGTTAGAAAACATCGAGAAACGGTCGTTTCTGCTAGCGCTGTGCTTCTACACATGTATTTGCTGAACGGTGAAAGCGCACAGTAATGCACTTTTCTCCCAGCAAATACACTGTTTCTAAGGAAATGGGAACACACTGAAGAGACACTTGTGGGAGCTACTGTGACTAAAACTGAGCTTCCCTACACACAGGGAAGCAAGAGAAATGCTGATTTCATCAAGCCCAGTTACATACTCAGAATCTGTACTACTGCGCAAATAGGCATGTCTCTGTAGGCAAAAAACTCATTTCTGACAAAGTTGCCCAAATGCATCTCAGAAGTGTGCAACTTGTTCTCTGAGTTAGAAAACGTCGAGAAACGGTCTTTTCTGCTAGCGCTGTGCTTCTACACATGTACTTGCTGAACGGTGAAACCGCACAGTAATGCACTTTTCTCCCTGCAAATACTGTTTCTAAGGAAATGGGAACACACTGAGGAGACACTTGTGGGAGCTACTGTGACTAAAACTGAGCTTCCCTACGCACAGGGAAGCAAGAGAAATGCTGATTTCATCAAGCCCAGTTACATACTCAGAATCTGTACTACTGCGCAAATAGGCATGTCTCTGTAGGCAAAAAACTCATTTCTGACAAAGTTGGCCAAATGCATCTCAGAAGTGTGCAACCTGTTCTCTGAGTTAGAAAACGTCGAGAAATGGTCTTTTCTGCTAGCGCTGTGCTTCTACACATGTATTTGCTGAACGGTGAAAGCGCACAGTAATGCACTTTTCTCCCAGCAAATACACTGTGTCTAAGGAAATGGGAACACACTGAGGAGACACTTGTGGGAGCTACTGTGACTAAAACTGAGCTTCTCTACGCACAGGGAAGCAAGAGAAATGCTGATTTCATCAAGCCCAGTTACATACTCAGAATCTGTACTACTGCGCAAATAGGCATGTCTCTTTAGGCAAAAAACTCATTTCTGACAAAGTTGCCCAAATGCATCTCAGAAGTGTGCAACTTGTTCCCTGAGTTAGAATACGTCGAGAAACATTCGTTTCTGCTAGCGCTGTGCTTCTACACATGTATTTGCTGAACGGTGAAAGCGCACAGTAATGCACTTTTCTCCCATCAAATACACTGTTTCTAAGGAACTGGGAACACACTGAGGAGACACTTGTGGGAGCTACTGTGACTAAAACTGAGCTTCCCTACACACAGGGAAGCAAGAGAAATGCTGATTTCATCAAGCCCAGTTACATACTCAGAATCTGTACTACTGCGCAAATAGGCATGTCTCTTTAGGCAAAAAACTCATTTCTGACAAAGTTGCCCAAATGCATCTCAGAAGTGTGCAACTTGTTCCCTGAGTTAGAATACGTCGAGAAACGTTCGTTTCTGCTAGCGCTGTGCTTCTACACATGTATTTGCTGAACGGTGAAAGTGCACAGTAATGCACTTTTCTCCCAGCAAATACACTGTTTCTAAGGAACTGGGAACACACTGAGGAGACACTTGTGGGAGCTACTGTGACTAAAACTGAGCTTCCCTACGCACAGGGAAGCAAGAGAAATGCTGATTTCATCAAGCCCAGTTACATACTCAGAATCTGTACTACTTTGCAAATAGGCATGTCTCTGTAGGCAAAAACCTCATTTCTGACAAAGTTGCCCAAATGCATCTCAGAAGTGTGCAACTTGTTCCCTGAGTTAGAAAACGTCGAGAAACGTTCGTTTCTGCTAGCCTTGTGCTTCTACACATGTATTTGCTGAACGGTGAAAGCGCACAGTAATGCACTTTTCTCCCAGCAAATACACTGTTTCTAAGGAACTGGGAACACACTGAGGAGACACTTGTGGGAGCTACTGTGACTAAAACTGAGCTTCCCTATTCACAGGGAAGCAAGAGAAATGCTGATTTCATCAAGCCCAGTTACATACTCAGAATCTGTACTACTGCGCAAATAGGCATGTCTCTGTAGGCAAAAACCTCATTTCTGACAAAGTTGCCCAAATGCATCTCAGAAGTGTGCAACTTGTTCCCTGAGTTAGAAAACGTCGAGAAACGTTCGTTTCTGCTAGCCTTGTGCTTCTACACATGTATTTGCTGAACGGTGAAAGCGCACAGTAATGCACTTTTCTCCCAGCAAATACACTGTTTCTAAGGAAATGGGAACACACTGAGGAGACACTTGTGGGAGCTACTGTGACTAAAACTGAGCTTCCCTACGCACAGGGAAGCAAGAGAAATGCTGATTTCATCAAGCCCAGTTACATACTCAGAATCTCTACTACTGCGCAAATAGGCAACTCTGTAGGCAAAAAACTCATTTCTGACAAAGTTGCCCAAATGCATCTCAGAAGTGTGCAACTAGTTCTCTGAGTTAGAAAACGTCGTGAAACGGTCTTTTCTGCAAGCGCTGTGCTTCTACACATGTATTTGCTGAACGGTGAAAGCGCACAGTAATGCACTTTTCTCCCAGCAAATACACTGTTTCTAAGGAAATGGGAACACACTGAAGAGACACTTGTGGGAGCTACTGTGACTAAAACTGAGCTTCCCTACACACAGGGAAGCAAGAGAAATGCTGATTTCATCAAGCCCAGTTACATACTCAGAATCTGTACTACTGCGCAAATAGGCATGTCTCTTTAGGCAAAAAACTCATTTCTGACAACGTTGCCCAAATGCATCTCAGAAGTGTGCAACTAGTTCTCTGAGTTAGAAAACGTCGAGAAACGGTCTTTTCTGCAAGCGCTGTGCTTCTACACATGTACTTGCTGAACGATGAAAGCGCACAGTAATGCACTTTTCTCCCAGCAAATACACTGTTTCTAAGGAAATGGGAACACACTGAGGAGACACTTGTGGGAGCTACTGTGACTAAAACTGAGCTTCCCAACGCACATGGAAGCAAGAGAAATGCTGATTTCATCAAACCCAGTTACATACTCAGAATCTGTACTACTGCGCAAATAGGCATGTCTCTGTAGGCAAAAAACTCATTTCTGACAAAGTTGCCCAAATGCATCTCAGAAGTGTGCCACTTGTTCCCTGAGTTAGAAAACGTCGAGAAACGGTCGTTTCAGCTAGCGCTGTGATTCTACTCATGTATTTGCTGAACGGTGAAAGCACACAGTAATGCACTTTTCTCCCAGCAAATACACTGTTTCTAAGGAAATGGGAACACACTGAGGAGACACTTGTGGGAGCTACTGTGACTAAAACTGAGCTTCCCTATTCACAGGGAAGCAAGAGAAATGCTGATTTCATCAAGCCCAGTTACATACTCAGAATCTGTACTACTGCGGAAATAGGCATGTTTCTGTAGGCAAAAAACTCATTTTTGAGAAAGTTACCCAAATGCATCTCAGAAGTGTGCAACTTGTTCCCTGAGTTAGAAAACGTCGAGAAAGGGTCGTTTCTGCTAGCGCTGTGCTTCTACATATGTATTTGCTGAACGGTGAAAGCGCACAGTAATGCACTTTTCTCCCAGCAAATACACTGTTTCTAAGGAAATGGGAACACACTGAGGAGACACTTGTGGGAGCTACTGTGACTAAAACTGAGCTTCCCTACGCACAGGGAAGCAAGAGAAATGGTGATTTCATCAAGCCCAGTTACATACTCAGAATCTGTACTACTGCGCAAATAGGCATGTCTCTGTAGGCAAAAAACTCATTTCCGACAAAGTTGCCCAAATGCATCTCAGAAGTGTGCAACTTGTTCCCTGAGTTAGAAAACGTCGAGAAACGTTCGTTTCTGCTAGCCTTGTGCTTCTACACATGTATTTGCTGAACGGTGAAAGCGCACAGTAATGCACTTTTCTCCCAGCAAATACACTGTTTCTAAGGAAATGGGAACACACTGAGGAGACACTTGTGGGAGCTACTGTGACTAAAACTGAGCTTCCCTACGCACAGGGAAGCAAGAGAAATGCTGATTTCATCAAGCCCAGTTACATACTCAGAATCTCTACTACTGCGCAAATAGGCAACTCTGTAGGCAAAAAACTCATTTCTGACAAAGTTGCCCAAATGCATCTCAGAAGTGTGCAACTAGTTCTCTGAGTTAGAAAACGTCGTGAAACGGTCTTTTCTGCAAGCGCTGTGCTTCTACACATGTACTTGCTGAACGATGAAAGCGCACAGTATTGCACTTTTCTCCCAGAAAATACACTGTTTCTAAGGAAATGGGAACACACTGAGGAGACACTTGTGGGAGCTACTGTGACTAAAACTGAGCTTCCCAACGCACAGGGAAGCAAGAGAAATGCTGATTTCATCAAACCCAGTTACATACTCAGAATCTGTACTACTGCGCAAATAGGCATGTCTCTTTAGGCAAAAAACTCATTTCTGACAAAGTTGCCCAAATGCATCTCAGAAGTGTGCAACCTGTTCCCTGAGTTAGAAAACATCGAGAAACGGTCGTTTCTGCTAGCGCTGTGCTTCTACACATGTATTTGCTGAACGGTGAAAGCGCACAGTAATGCACTTTTCTCCCAGCAAATACACTGTTTCTAAGGAAATGGGAACACACTGAAGAGACACTTGTGGGAGCTACTGTGACTAAAACTGAGCTTCCCTACACACAGGGAAGCAAGAGAAATGCTGATTTCATCAAGCCCAGTTACATACTCAGAATCTGTACTACTGCGCAAATAGGCATGTCTCTTTAGACAAAAAACTCATTTCTGACAAAGTTGCCCAAATGCATCTCAGAAGTGTGCAACTAGTTCTCTGAGTTAGAAAACGTCGAGAAACGGTCTTTTCTGCAAGCGCTGTGCTTCTACACATGTACTTGCTGAACGATGAAAGCGCACAGTAATGCACTTTTCTCCCAGCAAATACACTGTTTCTAAGGAAATGGGAACACACTGAGGAGACACTTGTGGGAGCTACTGTGACTAAAACTGAGCTTCCCAACGCACATGGAAGCAAGAGAAATGCTGATTTCATCAAACCCAGTTACATACTCAGAATCTGTACTACTGCGCAAATAGGCATGTCTCTGTAGGCAAAAAACTCATTTCAGACAAAGTGCCCAAATGCATCTCAGAAGTGTGCCACTTGTTCCCTGAGTTAGAAAACGTCGAGAAACGGTCGTTTCAGCTAGCGCTGTGATTCTACTCATGTATTTGCTGAACGGTGAAAGCACACAGTAATGCACTTTTCTCCCAGCAAATACACTGTTTCTAAGGAAATGGGAACACACTGAGGAGACACTTGTGGGAGCTACTGTGACTAAAACTGAGCTTCCCTATTCACAGGGAAGCAAGAGAAATGCTGATTTCATCAAGCCCAGTTACATACTCAGAATCTGTACTACTGCGGAAATAGGCATGTTTCTGTAGGCAAAAAACTCATTTTTGAGAAAGTTACCCAAATGCATCTCAGAAGTGTGCAACTTGTTCCCTGAGTTAGAAAACGTCGAGAAAGGGTCGTTTCTGCTAGCGCTGTGCTTCTACATATGTATTTGCTGAACGGTGAAAGCGCACAGTAATGCACTTTTCTCCCAGCAAATACACTGTTTCTAAGGAAATGGGAACACACTGAGGAGACACTTGTGGGAGCTACTGTGACTAAAACTGAGCTTCCCTACGCACAGGGAAGCAAGAGAAATGCTGATTTCATCAAGCCCAGTTACATACTCAGAATCTGTACTACTGCGCAAATAGGCATGTCTCTGTAGGCAAAAAACTCATTTCCGACAAAGTTGCCCAAATGCATCTCAGAAGTGTGCAACTTGTTCCCTGAGTTAGAAAACGTGGAGAAACGTTCGTTTCTGCTAGCGCTGTTCTTCTACACATGTATTTGCTGAACGGTGAAAGGGTGCAGTGATGCACTTTTCTCCCAGCAAATACACTGTTTCTACGGAAATGGGAACACACTGAGGAGACACTTGTGGGAGCTACTGTGACTAAAACTGAGCATCCCTATGCACAGGGAAGCAAGAGAAATGCTGATTTCATCCAGCCCAGTTACATACTCAGAATCTGTACTACTGCGCAAATAGGCATGTCTCTTTAGGCAAAAAACTCATTTCTGACAAAGTTGCCCAAATGCACCTCAGAAGTGTGCAACTTGTTCCCTGAGTTAGAAATCGTCGAGAAACGGTCGTTTCTGCTAGCGCTGTGCTTCTACACATGTATTTGCTGAACGGTGAAAGCGCACAGTAATGCACTTTTCTCCCAGCAAATACACTGTTTCTAAGGAAATGGGAACACACTGAGGAGACACTTGTGGGAGCTACTGTGACTAAAACTGAGCTTCCCTATGCACAGGGAAGCAAGAGAAATGCTGATTTCATCAAGCCCAGTTACATACTCAGAATCTGTACTACTGCGCAAATAGGCATGTCTCTGTAGGCAAAAAACTCATTTCTGACAAAGTTGCCCAAATGCATCTCAGAAGTGTGCAACTTCTTCCCTGAGTTAGAAAACGTCGAGAAACGTTCGTTTCTGCTAGCGCTGTGCATCTACACATGTATTTGCTGAACGGTGAAAGCGCACAGTAATGCACTTTTCTCCCAGCAAATACACTGTTTCTAAGGAAATGGGAACACACTGAGGAGACACTTGTGGGAGCTACTATGACTAAAACTGAGCTTCCCTACGCACAGGGAAGCAAGAGAAATGCTGATTTCATCAAGCCCAGTTACATACTCAGAATCTGTACTACTGCGCAAATAGGCATGTCTCTGTAGGCAAAAAACTCATTTCTGACAAAGTTGCCCAAATGCATTTCAGAAGTGTGCATCTTGTTCCCTGAGTTAGAAAACGTCGAGAAACGGTCATATCTGCTAACGCTGTGCTTCTACACATGTATTTGCTGAACGGTGAAAGCGCACAGTAATGCACTTTTCTCCCAGCAAATACACTGTTTCTAAGGAAATGGGAACACACTGAGGAGACACTTGTGGGAGCTACTGTGACTAAAACTGAGCTTCCCTATGCACAGGGAAGCAAGAGAAATGCTGATTTCATCCATCCCAGTTACATACTCAGAATCTGTACTACTGCGCAAATAGGCATGTCTCTGTAGGCAAAAAACTCATTTCTGACAAAGTTGCCCAAATGCATCTCAGAAGTGTGCAACTTGTTCCCTGAGTTAGAAAACGTCGAAAACCGTTCGTTTCTGCTAGCGCTGTGCTTCTACACATGTATTTGCTGAACGGTGAAAGCACACAGTAATGCACTTTTCTCCCAGCAAATACACTGTTTCTAAGGAACTGGGAACACACTGAGGAGACACTTGTGGGAGCTACTGTGACGAAAACTGAGCTTCCCTACACACAGGGAAGCAAGAGAAATGCTGATTTCATCAAGCCCAGTTACATACTCAGAATCTGTACTACTGCGCAAATAGGCATGTCTCTGTAGGCAAAAAACTCATTTCTGACAATGTTGCCCAAATGCATCTCAGAAGTGTGCAACTTGTTCCCTGAGTTAGAAAACGTCGAGAAACGTTCGTTGCTGCTAGCGTTGTGCTTCTACACATGTATTTGCTGAACAGTGAAAGCGCACAGTAATGCAATTTTCTCCCAGCAAATACACTGTTTCTAAGGAAATGGGAACACACTGAGGAGACACTTGTGGGAGCTACTGTGACTAAAACTGAGCTTCCCTACGCACAGGGAAGCAAGAGAAATGCTGATTTCATCATGCCCAGTTACATACTCAGAATCTGTACTACTGCGCAAATAGGCATGTCTCTGTAGGCAAAAAACTCATTTCTGACAAAGTTGGCCAAATGCATCTCAGAAGTGTGCAACCTGTTCTCTGAGTTAGAAAACGTCGAGAAATGGTCTTTTCTGCTAGCGCTGTGCTTCTACACATGTATTTGCTGAACGGTGAAAGCGCACAGTAATGCACTTTTCTCCCAGCAAATACACTGTGTCTAAGGAAATGGGAACACACTGAGGAGACACTTGTGGGAGCTACTGTGACTAAAACTGAGCTTCTCTACGCACAGGGAAGCAAGAGAAATGCTGATTTCATCAAGCCCAGTTACATACTCAGAATCTGTACTACTGCGCAAATAGGCATGTCTCTTTAGGCAAAAAACTCATTTCTGACAAAGTTGCCCAAATGCATCTCAGAAGTGTGCAACTTGTTCCCTGAGTTAGAATACGTCGAGAAACATTCGTTTCTGCTAGCGCTGTGCTTCTACACATGTATTTGCTGAACGGTGAAAGCGCACAGTAATGCACTTTTCTCCCATCAAATACACTGTTTCTAAGGAACTGGGAACACACTGAGGAGACACTTGTGGGAGCTACTGTGACTAAAACTGAGCTTCCCTACACACAGGGAAGCAAGAGAAATGCTGATTTCATCAAGCCCAGTTACATACTCAGAATCTGTACTACTGCGCAAATAGGCATGTCTCTTTAGGCAAAAAACTCATTTCTGACAAAGTTGCCCAAATGCATCTCAGAAGTGTGCAACTTGTTCCCTGAGTTAGAATACGTCGAGAAACGTTCGTTTCTGCTAGCGCTGTGCTTCTACACATGTATTTGCTGAACGGTGAAAGTGCACAGTAATGCACTTTTCTCCCAGCAAATACACTGTTTCTAAGGAACTGGGAACACACTGAGGAGACACTTGTGGGAGCTACTGTGACTAAAACTGAGCTTCCCTACGCACAGGGAAGCAAGAGAAATGCTGATTTCATCAAGCCCAGTTACATACTCAGAATCTGTACTACTTTGCAAATAGGCATGTCTCTGTAGGCAAAAACCTCATTTCTGACAAAGTTGCCCAAATGCATCTCAGAAGTGTGCAACTTGTTCCCTGAGTTAGAAAACGTCGAGAAACGTTCGTTTCTGCTAGCCTTGTGCTTCTACACATGTATTTGCTGAACGGTGAAAGCGCACAGTAATGCACTTTTCTCCCAGCAAATACACTGTTTCTAAGGAACTGGGAACACACTGAGGAGACACTTGTGGGAGCTACTGTGACTAAAACTGAGCTTCCCTACGCACAGGGAAGCAAGAGAAATGCTGATTTCATCAAGCCCAGTTACATACTCAGAATCTGTACTACTGCGCAAATAGGCATGTCTCTGTAGGCAAAAACCTCATTTCTGACAAAGTTGCCCAAATGCATCTCAGAAGTGTGCAACTTGTTCCCTGAGTTAGAAAACGTCGAGAAACGTTCGTTTCTGCTAGCCTTGTGCTTCTACACATGTATTTGCTGAACGGTGAAAGCGCACAGTAATGCACTTTTCTCCCAGCAAATACACTGTTTCTAAGGAAATGGGAACACACTGAGGAGACACTTGTGGGAGCTACTGTGACTAAAACTGAGCTTCCCTACGCACAGGGAAGCAAGAGAAATGCTGATTTCATCAAGCCCAGTTACATACTCAGAATCTCTACTACTGCGCAAATAGGCAACTCTGTAGGCAAAAAACTCATTTCTGACAAAGTTGCCCAAATGCATCTCAGAAGTGTGCAACTAGTTCTCTGAGTTAGAAAACGTCGTGAAACGGTCTTTTCTGCAAGCGCTGTGCTTCTACACATGTACTTGCTGAACGATGAAAGCGCACAGTAATGCACTTTTCTCCCAGAAAATACACTGTTTCTAAGGAAATGGGAACACACTGAGGAGACACTTGTGGGAGCTACTGTGACTAAAACTGAGCTTCCCAACGCACAGGGAAGCAAGAGAAATGCTGATTTCATCAAACCCAGTTACATACTCAGAATCTGTACTACTGCGCAAATAGGCATGTCTCTTTAGGCAAAAAACTCATTTCTGACAAAGTTGCCCAAATGCATCTCAGAAGTGTGCAACCTGTTCCCTGAGTTAGAAAACATCGAGAAACGGTCGTTTCTGCTAGCGCTGTGCTTCTACACATGTATTTGCTGAACGGTGAAAGCGCACAGTAATGCACTTTTCTCCCAGCAAATACACTGTTTCTAAGGAAATGGGAACACACTGAAGAGACACTTGTGGGAGCTACTGTGACTAAAACTGAGCTTCCCTACACACAGGGAAGCAAGAGAAATGCTGATTTCATCAAGCCCAGTTACATACTCAGAATCTGTACTACTGCGCAAATAGGCATGTCTCTGTAGGCAAAAAACTCATTTCTGACAAAGTTGCCCAAATGCATCTCAGAAGTGTGCAACTTGTTCTCTGAGTTAGAAAACGTCGAGAAACGGTCTTTTCTGCTAGCGCTGTGCTTCTACACATGTACTTGCTGAACGGTGAAACCGCACAGTAATGCACTTTTCTCCCTGCAAATACTGTTTCTAAGGAAATGGGAACACACTGAGGAGACACTTGTGGGAGCTACTGTGACTAAAACTGAGCTTCCCTACGCACAGGGAAGCAAGAGAAATGCTGATTTCATCAAGCCCAGTTACATACTCAGAATCTGTACTACTGCGCAAATAGGCATGTCTCTGTAGGCAAAAAACTCATTTCTGACAAAGTTGGCCAAATGCATCTCAGAAGTGTGCAACCTGTTCTCTGAGTTAGAAAACGTCGAGAAATGGTCTTTTCTGCTAGCGCTGTGCTTCTACACATGTATTTGCTGAACGGTGAAAGCGCACAGTAATGCACTTTTCTCCCAGCAAATACACTGTGTCTAAGGAAATGGGAACACACTGAGGAGACACTTGTGGGAGCTACTGTGACTAAAACTGAGCTTCTCTACGCACAGGGAAGCAAGAGAAATGCTGATTTCATCAAGCCCAGTTACATACTCAGAATCTGTACTACTGCGCAAATAGGCATGTCTCTTTAGGCAAAAAACTCATTTCTGACAAAGTTGCCCAAATGCATCTCAGAAGTGTGCAACTTGTTCCCTGAGTTAGAATACGTCGAGAAACATTCGTTTCTGCTAGCGCTGTGCTTCTACACATGTATTTGCTGAACGGTGAAAGCGCACAGTAATGCACTTTTCTCCCATCAAATACACTGTTTCTAAGGAACTGGGAACACACTGAGGAGACACTTGTGGGAGCTACTGTGACTAAAACTGAGCTTCCCTACACACAGGGAAGCAAGAGAAATGCTGATTTCATCAAGCCCAGTTACATACTCAGAATCTGTACTACTGCGCAAATAGGCATGTCTCTTTAGGCAAAAAACTCATTTCTGACAAAGTTGCCCAAATGCATCTCAGAAGTGTGCAACTTGTTCCCTGAGTTAGAATACGTCGAGAAACGTTCGTTTCTGCTAGCGCTGTGCTTCTACACATGTATTTGCTGAACGGTGAAAGTGCACAGTAATGCACTTTTCTCCCAGCAAATACACTGTTTCTAAGGAACTGGGAACACACTGAGGAGACACTTGTGGGAGCTACTGTGACTAAAACTGAGCTTCCCTACGCACAGGGAAGCAAGAGAAATGCTGATTTCATCAAGCCCAGTTACATACTCAGAATCTGTACTACTTTGCAAATAGGCATGTCTCTGTAGGCAAAAACCTCATTTCTGACAAAGTTGCCCAAATGCATCTCAGAAGTGTGCAACTTGTTCCCTGAGTTAGAAAACGTCGAGAAACGTTCGTTTCTGCTAGCCTTGTGCTTCTACACATGTATTTGCTGAACGGTGAAAGCGCACAGTAATGCACTTTTCTCCCAGCAAATACACTGTTTCTAAGGAACTGGGAACACACTGAGGAGACACTTGTGGGAGCTACTGTGACTAAAACTGAGCTTCCCTATTCACAGGGAAGCAAGAGAAATGCTGATTTCATCAAGCCCAGTTACATACTCAGAATCTGTACTACTGCGCAAATAGGCATGTCTCTGTAGGCAAAAAAACTCATTTCGGACAAAGTTGCCCAAATGCATCTCAGAAGTGTGCAACTTGTTCCCTGAGTTAGAAAACGTCGAGAAACGTTCGTTTCTGCTAGCTCTGTGCTTCTGCACATGTATTTGCTGAACGGTGAATGCGCACAGTAATGCACTTTTCTCCCAGCAAATACACTGTTTCTAAGGAACTGGGAACACACTGAGGAGACACTTGTGGGAGCTACTGTGACTAAAACTGAGCTTCCCTACGCACAGGGAAGCAAGAGAAATGCTGATTTCATCAAGCCCAGTTACATACTCAGAATCTCTACTACTGCGCAAATAGGCAACTCTGTAGGCAAAAAACTCATTTCTGACAAAGTTGCCCAAATGCATCTCAGAAGTGTGCAACTAGTTCTCTGAGTTAGAAAACGTCGTGAAACGGTCTTTTCTGCAAGCGCTGTGCTTCTACACATGTATTTGCTGAACGGTGAAAGCGCACAGTAATGCACTTTTCTCCCAGCAAATACACTGTTTCTAAGGAAATGGGAACACACTGAAGAGACACTTGTGGGAGCTACTGTGACTAAAACTGAGCTTCCCTACACACAGGGAAGCAAGAGAAATGCTGATTTCATCAAGCCCAGTTACATACTCAGAATCTGTACTACTGCGCAAATAGGCATGTCTCTTTAGGCAAAAAACTCATTTCTGACAACGTTGCCCAAATGCATCTCAGAAGTGTGCAACTAGTTCTCTGAGTTAGAAAACGTCGAGAAACGGTCTTTTCTGCAAGCGCTGTGCTTCTACACATGTACTTGCTGAACGATGAAAGCGCACAGTAATGCACTTTTCTCCCAGCAAATACACTGTTTCTAAGGAAATGGGAACACACTGAGGAGACACTTGTGGGAGCTACTGTGACTAAAACTGAGCTTCCCAACGCACATGGAAGCAAGAGAAATGCTGATTTCATCAAACCCAGTTACATACTCAGAATCTGTACTACTGCGCAAATAGGCATGTCTCTGTAGGCAAAAAACTCATTTCTGACAAAGTTGCCCAAATGCATCTCAGAAGTGTGCCACTTGTTCCCTGAGTTAGAAAACGTCGAGAAACGGTCGTTTCAGCTAGCGCTGTGATTCTACTCATGTATTTGCTGAACGGTGAAAGCACACAGTAATGCACTTTTCTCCCAGCAAATACACTGTTTCTAAGGAAATGGGAACACACTGAGGAGACACTTGTGGGAGCTACTGTGACTAAAACTGAGCTTCCCTATTCACAGGGAAGCAAGAGAAATGCTGATTTCATCAAGCCCAGTTACATACTCAGAATCTGTACTACTGCGGAAATAGGCATGTTTCTGTAGGCAAAAAACTCATTTTTGAGAAAGTTACCCAAATGCATCTCAGAAGTGTGCAACTTGTTCCCTGAGTTAGAAAACGTCGAGAAAGGGTCGTTTCTGCTAGCGCTGTGCTTCTACATATGTATTTGCTGAACGGTGAAAGCGCACAGTAATGCACTTTTCTCCCAGCAAATACACTGTTTCTAAGGAAATGGGAACACACTGAGGAGACACTTGTGGGAGCTACTGTGACTAAAACTGAGCTTCCCTACGCACAGGGAAGCAAGAGAAATGGTGATTTCATCAAGCCCAGTTACATACTCAGAATCTGTACTACTGCGCAAATAGGCATGTCTCTGTAGGCAAAAAACTCATTTCCGACAAAGTTGCCCAAATGCATCTCAGAAGTGTGCAACTTGTTCCCTGAGTTAGAAAACGTCGAGAAACGTTCGTTTCTGCTAGCCTTGTGCTTCTACACATGTATTTGCTGAACGGTGAAAGCGCACAGTAATGCACTTTTCTCCCAGCAAATACACTGTTTCTAAGGAAATGGGAACACACTGAGGAGACACTTGTGGGAGCTACTGTGACTAAAACTGAGCTTCCCTACGCACAGGGAAGCAAGAGAAATGCTGATTTCATCAAGCCCAGTTACATACTCAGAATCTCTACTACTGCGCAAATAGGCAACTCTGTAGGCAAAAAACTCATTTCTGACAAAGTTGCCCAAATGCATCTCAGAAGTGTGCAACTAGTTCTCTGAGTTAGAAAACGTCGTGAAACGGTCTTTTCTGCAAGCGCTGTGCTTCTACACATGTACTTGCTGAACGATGAAAGCGCACAGTATTGCACTTTTCTCCCAGAAAATACACTGTTTCTAAGGAAATGGGAACACACTGAGGAGACACTTGTGGGAGCTACTGTGACTAAAACTGAGCTTCCCAACGCACAGGGAAGCAAGAGAAATGCTGATTTCATCAAACCCAGTTACATACTCAGAATCTGTACTACTGCGCAAATAGGCATGTCTCTTTAGGCAAAAAACTCATTTCTGACAAAGTTGCCCAAATGCATCTCAGAAGTGTGCAACCTGTTCCCTGAGTTAGAAAACATCGAGAAACGGTCGTTTCTGCTAGCGCTGTGCTTCTACACATGTATTTGCTGAACGGTGAAAGCGCACAGTAATGCACTTTTCTCCCAGCAAATACACTGTTTCTAAGGAAATGGGAACACACTGAAGAGACACTTGTGGGAGCTACTGTGACTAAAACTGAGCTTCCCTACACACAGGGAAGCAAGAGAAATGCTGATTTCATCAAGCCCAGTTACATACTCAGAATCTGTACTACTGCGCAAATAGGCATGTCTCTTTAGACAAAAAACTCATTTCTGACAAAGTTGCCCAAATGCATCTCAGAAGTGTGCAACTAGTTCTCTGAGTTAGAAAACGTCGAGAAACGGTCTTTTCTGCAAGCGCTGTGCTTCTACACATGTACTTGCTGAACGATGAAAGCGCACAGTAATGCACTTTTCTCCCAGCAAATACACTGTTTCTAAGGAAATGGGAACACACTGAGGAGACACTTGTGGGAGCTACTGTGACTAAAACTGAGCTTCCCAACGCACATGGAAGCAAGAGAAATGCTGATTTCATCAAACCCAGTTACATACTCAGAATCTGTACTACTGCGCAAATAGGCATGTCTCTGTAGGCAAAAAACTCATTTCAGACAAAGTGCCCAAATGCATCTCAGAAGTGTGCCACTTGTTCCCTGAGTTAGAAAACGTCGAGAAACGGTCGTTTCAGCTAGCGCTGTGATTCTACTCATGTATTTGCTGAACGGTGAAAGCACACAGTAATGCACTTTTCTCCCAGCAAATACACTGTTTCTAAGGAAATGGGAACACACTGAGGAGACACTTGTGGGAGCTACTGTGACTAAAACTGAGCTTCCCTATTCACAGGGAAGCAAGAGAAATGCTGATTTCATCAAGCCCAGTTACATACTCAGAATCTGTACTACTGCGGAAATAGGCATGTTTCTGTAGGCAAAAAACTCATTTTTGAGAAAGTTACCCAAATGCATCTCAGAAGTGTGCAACTTGTTCCCTGAGTTAGAAAACGTCGAGAAAGGGTCGTTTCTGCTAGCGCTGTGCTTCTACATATGTATTTGCTGAACGGTGAAAGCGCACAGTAATGCACTTTTCTCCCAGCAAATACACTGTTTCTAAGGAAATGGGAACACACTGAGGAGACACTTGTGGGAGCTACTGTGACTAAAACTGAGCTTCCCTACGCACAGGGAAGCAAGAGAAATGCTGATTTCATCAAGCCCAGTTACATACTCAGAATCTGTACTACTGCGCAAATAGGCATGTCTCTGTAGGCAAAAAACTCATTTCCGACAAAGTTGCCCAAATGCATCTCAGAAGTGTGCAACTTGTTCCCTGAGTTAGAAAACGTGGAGAAACGTTCGTTTCTGCTAGCGCTGTTCTTCTACACATGTATTTGCTGAACGGTGAAAGGGTGCAGTGATGCACTTTTCTCCCAGCAAATACACTGTTTCTACGGAAATGGGAACACACTGAGGAGACACTTGTGGGAGCTACTGTGACTAAAACTGAGCATCCCTATGCACAGGGAAGCAAGAGAAATGCTGATTTCATCCAGCCCAGTTACATACTCAGAATCTGTACTACTGCGCAAATAGGCATGTCTCTTTAGGCAAAAAACTCATTTCTGACAAAGTTGCCCAAATGCACCTCAGAAGTGTGCAACTTGTTCCCTGAGTTAGAAATCGTCGAGAAACGGTCGTTTCTGCTAGCGCTGTGCTTCTACACATGTATTTGCTGAACGGTGAAAGCGCACAGTAATGCACTTTTCTCCCAGCAAATACACTGTTTCTAAGGAAATGGGAACACACTGAGGAGACACTTGTGGGAGCTACTGTGACTAAAACTGAGCTTCCCTATGCACAGGGAAGCAAGAGAAATGCTGATTTCATCAAGCCCAGTTACATACTCAGAATCTGTACTACTGCGCAAATAGGCATGTCTCTGTAGGCAAAAAACTCATTTCTGACAAAGTTGCCCAAATGCATCTCAGAAGTGTGCAACTTCTTCCCTGAGTTAGAAAACGTCGAGAAACGTTCGTTTCTGCTAGCGCTGTGCATCTACACATGTATTTGCTGAACGGTGAAAGCGCACAGTAATGCACTTTTCTCCCAGCAAATACACTGTTTCTAAGGAAATGGGAACACACTGAGGAGACACTTGTGGGAGCTACTATGACTAAAACTGAGCTTCCCTACGCACAGGGAAGCAAGAGAAATGCTGATTTCATCAAGCCCAGTTACATACTCAGAATCTGTACTACTGCGCAAATAGGCATGTCTCTGTAGGCAAAAAACTCATTTCTGACAAAGTTGCCCAAATGCATTTCAGAAGTGTGCATCTTGTTCCCTGAGTTAGAAAACGTCGAGAAACGGTCATATCTGCTAACGCTGTGCTTCTACACATGTATTTGCTGAACGGTGAAAGCGCACAGTAATGCACTTTTCTCCCAGCAAATACACTGTTTCTAAGGAAATGGGAACACACTGAGGAGACACTTGTGGGAGCTACTGTGACTAAAACTGAGCTTCCCTATGCACAGGGAAGCAAGAGAAATGCTGATTTCATCCATCCCAGTTACATACTCAGAATCTGTACTACTGCGCAAATAGGCATGTCTCTGTAGGCAAAAAACTCATTTCTGACAAAGTTGCCCAAATGCATCTCAGAAGTGTGCAACTTGTTCCCTGAGTTAGAAAACGTCGAAAACCGTTCGTTTCTGCTAGCGCTGTGCTTCTACACATGTATTTGCTGAACGGTGAAAGCACACAGTAATGCACTTTTCTCCCAGCAAATACACTGTTTCTAAGGAACTGGGAACACACTGAGGAGACACTTGTGGGAGCTACTGTGACTAAAACTGAGCTTCCCTACACACAGGGAAGCAAGAGAAATGCTGATTTCATCAAGCCCAGTTACATACTCAGAATCTGTACTACTGCGCAAATAGGCATGTCTCTGTAGGCAAAAAACTCATTTCTGACAATGTTGCCCAAATGCATCTCAGAAGTGTGCAACTTGTTCCCTGAGTTAGAAAACGTCGAGAAACGTTCGTTGCTGCTAGCGTTGTGCTTCTACACATGTATTTGCTGAACAGTGAAAGCGCACAGTAATGCAATTTTCTCCCAGCAAATACACTGTTTCTAAGGAAATGGGAACACACTGAGGAGACACTTGTGGGAGCTACTGTGACTAAAACTGAGCTTCCCTACGCACAGGGAAGCAAGAGAAATGCTGATTTCATCATGCCCAGTTACATACTCAGAATCTGTACTACTGCGCAAATAGGCATGTCTCTGTAGGCAAAAAACTCATTTCTGACAAAGTTGCCCAAATGCATCTCAGAAGTGTGCAACTCGTTCCCTGAGTTAGAAAACGTCGAGAAACGGTCGTATCTGCTAGCGCTGTGCTTCTACACATGTATTTGCTGAACGGTGAAAGCGCACAGTAATGCACTTTTCTCCCAGCAAATACACTGTTTCTAAGGAAATGGGAACACACTGAGGAGACACTTGTGGGAGCTACTGTGACTAAAACTGAGCTTCCCTACGCACAGGGAAGCAAGAGAAATGCTGATTTCATCCAGCCCAGTTACATACTCAGAATCTGTACTACTGCGCAAATAGGCATGTCTCTGTAGGCAAAAAACTCATTTCTGACAATGTTGCCCAAATGCATCTCAGAAGTGTGCAACTTGTTCCCTGAGTTAGAAAACGTCGAGAAACTTCCGTTTCTGCTAGCGCTGTGCTTCTACACATGTATTTGCTGAATGGTGAAAGCGCACAGTAATGCACTTTTCTCCCAGCAAATACACTGTTTCTAAGGAAATGGGAACACACTGAGGAGACACTTGTGGGAGCTACTATGACTAAAACTGAGCTTCCCTACGCACAGGGAAGCAAGAGAAATGCTGATTTCATCAAGCCCAGTTACATACTCAGAATCTGTACTACTGCGCAAATAGGCATGTCTCTGTAGGCAAAAAACTCATTTCTGACAAAGTTGCCCAAATGCATTTCAGAAGTGTGCATCTTGTTCCCTGAGTTAGAAAACGTCGAGAAACGGTCATATCTGCTAACGCTGTGCTTCTACACATGTATTTGCTGAACGGTGAAAGCGCACAGTAATGCACTTTTCTCCCAGCAAATACACTGTTTCTAAGGAAATGGGAACACACTGAGGAGACACTTGTGGGAGCTACTGTGACTAAAACTGAGCTTCCCTACGCACAGGGAAGCAAGAGAAATGCTGATTTCATCAAGCCCAGTTACATACTCAGAATCTGTACTACTGCGCAAATAGGCATGTCTCTGTAGGCAAAAAACTCATTTCTGACAAAGTTGCCCAAATGCATTTCAGAAGTGTGCATCTTGTTCCCTGAGTTAGAAAACGTCGAGAAACGGTCATATCTGCTAACGCTGTGCTTCTACACATGTATTTGCTGAACGGTGAAAGCGCACAGTAATGCACTTTTCTCCCAGCAAATACACTGTTTCTAAGGAAATGGGAACACACTGAGGAGACACTTGTGGGAGCTACTGTGACTAAAACTGAGCTTCCCTATGCACAGGGAAGCAAGAGAAATGCTGATTTCATCCATCCCAGTTACATACTCAGAATCTGTACTACTGCGCAAATAGGCATGTCTCTGTAGGCAAAAAACTCATTTCTGACAAAGTTGCCCAAATGCATCTCAGAAGTGTGCAACTTGTTCCCTGAGTTAGAAAACGTCGAAAACCGTTCGTTTCTGCTAGCGCTGTGCTTCTACACATGTATTTGCTGAATGGTGAAAGCGCACAGTAATGCACTTTTCTCCCAGCAAATACACTGTTTCTAAGGAAATGGGAACACACTGAGGAGACACTTGTGAGAGCTACTGTGACTAAAACTGAGCTTCCCTACGCACAG
Source organism: Acomys minous (assembly GCF_964271855.1). Taxonomy (NCBI): domain Eukaryota; kingdom Metazoa; phylum Chordata; class Mammalia; order Rodentia; family Muridae; genus Acomys; species Acomys minous. The sequence continues at coordinate 1,839,402 of NW_028182180.1, forward strand.
GGAAGCAAGAGAAATGCTGATTTCATCCAGCCCAGTTACATACTCAGAATCTGTACTACTGAGTAAATAGGCATGTCTCTGTAGGCAAAAAACTCATTTCTGACAATGTTGCCCAAATGCATCTCAGAAGTGTGCAACTTGTTCCCTGAGTTAGAAAACGTCGAGAAACGTCCGTTTCCGCTAGCGCTGTGCTTCTACACATGTATTTGCTGAATGGTGAAAGCGCACAGTAATGCACTTTTCTCCCAGCAAATACACTGTTTCTAAGGAAATGGGAACACACTGAGGAGACACTTGTGGGAGCTACTGTGACTAAAACTGAGCTTCCCTACGCACAGGGAAGCAGGAGAAATGCTGATTTCATCCAGCCCAGTTACATACTCAGAATCTGTACTACTGCGCAAATAGGCATGTCTCTGTAGGCAAAAAACTCATTTCTGACAATGTTGCCCAAATGCATCTCAGAAGTGTGCAACTTGTTCCCTGAGTTAGAAAATGTCGAGAAACGTTCGTTTCTGCTAGCACTGTGCTTCTACACATGTATTTGCTGAACGGTGAAAGCGCACAGTAATGCACTTTTCTCCCAGCAAAAACACTGTTTCTAAGGAACTGGGAACACACTGAGGAGACACTTGTGGGAGCTACTGTGACTAAAACTGAGCTTCCCTACGCACAGGGAAGCAAGAGAAATGCTGATTTCATCAAGCCCAGTTACATACTCAGAATCTGTACTACTGCGCAAATAGGCATGTCTCTGTAGGCAAAAAACTCATTTCTGACAATGTTGCCCAAATGCATCTCAGAAGTGTACAACTTGTTCCCTGAGTTAGAAAACGTCGAGAAACGGTCATATCTGCTAATTCTGTGCTTCTACACATGTATTTGCTGAACGGTGAAAGCGCACAGTGATGCACTTTTCTCCCAGCAATTACACTGTTTCTAAGGAAATGGGAACACACTGAGGAGACACTTGTGGGAGCTACTGTGACTAAAACTGAGCTTCCCTACGCACAGGGAAGCAAGAGAAATGCTGATTTCATCAAGCCCAGTTACATACTCAGAATCTGTACTACTGCGCAAATAGGCATGTCTCTGTAGGCAAAAAACTCATTTCTGACAATGTTGCCCAAATGCATCTCAGAAGTGTGCAACTTGTTCCCTGAGTTAGAAAACGTCGAGAAACGTTCGTTTCTGCTAGCGCTGTGCTTCTACACATGTATTTGCTGAACGGTGAAAGCGCACAGTAATGCACTTTTCTCCCAGCAAATACACTGTTTCTAAGGAAATGGGAACACACTGAGGAGACACTTGTGGGAGCTACTGTGACTAAAACTGAGCTTCCCTACGCACAGGGAAGCAAGAGAAATGCTGATTTCATCATGCCCAGTTACATACTCAGAATCTGTACTACTGCGCAAATAGGCATGTCTCTGTAGGCAAAAAACTCATTTCTGACAAAGTTGCCCAAATGCATCTCAGAAGTGTGCAACTTGTTCCCTGAGTTAGAAAACGTCGAGAAACGGTCGTATCTGCTAGCGCTGTGCTTCTACACATGTATTTGCTGAACGGTGAAAGCGCACAGTAATGCACTTTTCTCCCAGCAAATACACTGTTTCTAAGGAAATGGGAACACACTGAGGAGACACTTGTGAGAGCTACTGTGACTAAAACTGAGCTTCCCTACGCACAGGGAAGCAAGAGAAATGCTGATTTCATCAAGCCCAGTTACATACTCAGAATCTGTACTACTGCGCAAATAAGCATGTCTCTTTAGGCAAAAAACTCATTTCTGACAATGTTGCCCAAATGCATCTCAGAAGTGTGCAACTTGTTCCCTGAGTTAGAAAACGTCGAGAAACGTCCGTTTCCGCTAGCGCTGTGCTTCTACACATGTATTTGCTGAATGGTGAAAGCGCACAGTAATGCACTTTTCTCCCAGCAAATACACTGTTTCTAAGGAAATGGGAACACACTGAGGAGACACTTGTGAGAGCTACTGAGACTAAAACTGAGCTTCCCTACGCACAGGGAAGCAAGAGAAATGCTGATTTCATCCAGCCCAGTTACATACTCAGAATCTGTACTACTGCGCAAATAGGCATGCCTCTGTAGGCAAAAAACTCATTTCTGACAATGTTGCCCAAATGCATCTCAGAAGTGTGCAACTTGTTCCCTGAGTTAGAAAATGTCGAGAAACGTTCGTTTCTGCTAGCGCTGTGCTTCTACACATGTATTTGCTGAACGGTGAAAGCGCACAGTAATGCACTTTTCTCCCAGCAAATACACTGTTTCTAAGGAACTGGGAACACACTGAGGAGACACTTGTGGGAGCTACTGTGACTAAAACTGAGCTTCCCTACGCACAGGGAAGCAAGAGAAATGCTGATTTCATCAAGCCCAGTTACATACTCAGAATCTGTACTACTGCGCAAATAGGCATGTCTCTGTAGGCAAAAAACTCATTTCTGACAATGTTGCCCAAATGCATCTCAGAAGTGTGCAACTTGTTCCCTGAGTTAGAAAACGTCGAGAAACGGTCATATCTGCTAATGCTGTGCTTCTACACATGTATTTGCTGAACGGTGAAAGCGCACAGTAGTGCACTTTTCTCCCAGCAATTACACTGTTTCTAAGGAAATGGGAACACAGTGAGGAGACACTTGTGGGAGCTACTGTGACTAAAACTGAGCTTCCCTACGCACAGGGAAGCAAGAGAAATGCTGATTTCATCAAGCCCAGTTACATACTCAGAATCTGTACTACTGCGCAAATGGGCATGTCTCTGTAGGCAAAAAACTCATTTCTGACAATGTTGCCCAAATGCATCTCAGAAGTGTGCAACTTGTTCCCTGAGTTAGAAAACGTCGAGAAACGTCCGTTTCTGCTAGCGCTGTGCTTCTACACATGTATTTGCTGAATGGTGAAAGCGCACAGTAATGTACTTTTCTCCCAGCAAATACACTGTTTCTAAGGAAATGGGAACACACTGAGGAGACACTTGTGAGAGCTACTGAGACTAAAACTGAGCTTCCCTACTCACAGGGAAGCAAGAGAAATGCTGATTTCATCAAGCCCAGTTACATACTCAGAATCTGTACTACTGCGCAAATAGGCATGTCTCTGTAGGCAAAAAACTCATTTCTGACAATGTTGCCCAAATGCATCTCAGAAGTGTGCAACTTGTTCCCTGAGTTAGAAAATGTCAAGAAACGTTCGTTTCTGCTAGCGCTGTGCTTCTACACATGTATTTGCTGAACGGTGAAAGCGCACAGTAATGCACTTTTCTCCCAGCAAATACACTGTTTCTAAGGAAATGGGAACACACTGAGGAGACACTTGTGGGAGCTACTGTGACTAAAACTGAGCTTCCCTATGCACAGGGAAGCAAGAGAAATGCTGATTTCATCCAGCCCAGTTACATACTCAGAATCTGTACTACTGCGCAAATAGGCATGTCTCTGTAAGCAAAAAACTCATTTCTGACAATGTTGCCCAAATGCATCTCAGAAGTGTGCAACTTGTTCCCTGAATTAGAAAACGTCGAGAAACGTTCGTTTCTGCTAGCGCTGTGCTTCTACACATGTATTTGCTGAACGGTGAAAGCGCACAGTAATGCACATTTCTCCCAGCAAATACACTGTTTCTAAGGAAATGGGAACACACTGAGGAGACACTTGTGAGAGCTACTGTGACTAAAACTGAGCTTCCCTACGCACAGGGAAGCAAGAGAAATGCTGATTTCATCAAGCCCAGTTACATACTCAGAATCTGTACTACTGCGCAAATAGGCATGTCTCTGTAGGCAAAAAATTTATTTCTGACAAAGTTGCCCAAATGCATCTCAGAAGTGTGCAACTTGTTCCCTGAGGTAGAAAACGTCGAGAAACGGTCGTATCTGCTAGCGCTGTGCTTCTACACATGTATTTGCTGAACGGTGAAAGCGCACAGTAATGCACTTTTCTCCCAGCAAATACACTGTTTCTAAAGAAATGGGAACACACTGAGGAGACACTTGTGGGAGCTACTGTGACTAAAACTGAGCTTCCCTACGCACAGGGAAGCAAGAGAAATGCTGATTTCATCCAGCCCAGTTACATACTCAGAATCTGTACTACTGCGCAAATAGGCATGTCTCTGTAGGCAAAAAACTCATTTCTGACAAAGTTGCCCAAATGAATCTCAGAAGTGTGCAACTTGTTCCCTGAGTTAGAAAACGTCGAGAAACGTCCGTTTCTGCTAGCGCTGTGCTTCTACACATGTATTTGCTGAACGGTGAATGCACACAGTAATGCACTTTTCTCCCAGCAAATACACTGTTTCTAAGGAAATGGGAACACACTGAGGAGACACTTGTGGGAGCTACTGTGACTAAAACTGAGCTTCCCTACGCACAGGGAAGCAAGAGATATGATGATTTCATCCAGCCCAGTTACATACTCAGAATCTGTACTACTGCGCAAATAGGCATGTCTCTGTAGGCAAAAAACTCATTTCTGTCAAAGTTGCCCAAATGCATCTCAGAAGTGTTCAACTTGTTCCCTGAGTTAGAAAACGTCGAGAAACGGTCGTATCTGCTAGCGCTGTGGTTCTTCACATGTATTTGCTGAACGGTGAAAGCGCACAGTAATGCACTTTTCTCCCAGCAAATACACTGTTTCTAAGGAAATGGGAACCCACTGAGGAGACACTGGTGGGAGCTACTGTGACTAAAACTGAGCTTCCCTACGCACAGGGAAGCAAGAGAAATGCTGATTTCATCCAGCCCAGTTACATACTCAGAATCTGTACTACTGCGCAAATAGGCATGTCTCTGTAGGCAAAAAACTCATTTCTGACAATGTTGCCCAAATGCATCTCAGAAGTGTGCAACTTGTTCCCTGAGTTAGAAAACGTCGAGAAACGTCCGTTTCTGCTAGCGCTGTGCTTCTACACATGTATTTGCTGAATGGTGAAAGCACACAGTAATGCACTTTTCTCCCAGCAAATACACTGTTTCTAAGGAAATGGGAACACACTGCGGAGACACTTGTGAGAGCTACTGTGACTAAAACTGAGCTTCCCTACGCACAGGGAAGCAAGAGAAATGCTGATTTCATCAAGCCCAGTTACATACTCAGAATCTGTACTACTGCGCAAATAGGCATGTCTCTGTAGGCAAAAAACTCATTTCTGACAATGTTGCCCAAATGCATCTCAGAAGTGTGCAACTTGTTCCCTGAGTTAGAAAATGTCGAGAAACATTCGTTTCTGCTAGCGCTGTGCTTCTACACATGTATTTGCTGAACGGTGAAAGCGCACAGTAATGCACTTTTCTCCCAGCAAATACACTGTTTCTAAGGAAATGGGAACACACTGAGGAGACACTTGTGGGAGCTACTGTGACTAAAACTGAGCTTCCCTACGCACAGGTAAGCAAGAGAAATGCTGATTTCATCCAGCCCAGTTACATACTCAGAATCTGTACTACTGCGCAAATAGGCATGTCTCTGTAGGCAAAAAACTCATTTCTGACAATGTTGCCCAAATGCATCTCAGAAGTGTGCAACTTGTTCCCTGAGTTAGAAAATGTCGAGAAAGGGTCGTTTCTGCTAGCGCTGTGCTTCTACACATGTATTTGCTGAACGGTGAAAGCGCACAGTAATGCACTTTTCTCCCAGCAAATACACTGTTTCTAAGGAAATGGGAACACACTGAGGAGACACTTGTGGGAGCTACTGTGACTAAAACTGAGCTTCCCTACGCACAGGGAAGCAAGAGAAATGCTGATTTCATCCAGCCCAGTTACATACTCAGAATCTGTACTACTGCGCTAATAGGCATGTCTCTGTAGGCAAAAAACTCATTTCTGACAATGTTGCCCAAATGCATCTCAGAAGTGTGCAACTTGTTCCCTGAGTTAGAAAACGTCGAGAAACGTTCGTTTCTGCTAGCGCTGTGCTTCTACACATGTATTTGCTGAACGGTGAAAGCGCACAGTAATGCACTTTTCTCCCAGCAAATACACTGTTTCTAAGGAAATGGGAACACACTGAGGAGACACTTGTGAGAGCTACTGTGACTAAAACTGAGCTTCCCTACGCACAGGGAAGCAAGAGAAATGCTGATTTCATCAAGCCCAGTTACATACTCAGAATCTGTACTACTGCGCAAATAGGCATGTCTCTGAAGGCAAAAAACTCATTTCTGACAATGTTGCCCAAATGCATCTCAGAAGTGTGCAACTTGTTCCCTGAGTTAGAAAATGTCGAGGAACGTTCGTTTCTGCTAGCGCTGTGCTTCTACACATGTATTTGCTGAACGGTGAAAGCGCACAGTAATGCACTTTTCTCCCAGCAAATACACTGTTTCTAAGGAAATGGGAACACACTGAGGAGACACTTGTGGGAGCTACTGTGACTAAAACTGAGCTTCCCTACGCACAGGGAAGCAAGAGAAATGCTGATTTCATCAAGCCCAGTTACATACTCAGAATCTGTACTACTGCGCAAATAGGCATGTCTCTGAAGGCAAAAAACTCATTTCTGACAAAGTTGCCCAAATGCATTTCAGAAGTGTGCAACTTCTTCCCTGAGTTAGAAAACGTCGAGAAACGGTCATATCTGCTAATGCTGTGCTTCTACACATGTATTTGCTGAACGGTGAAAGCGCACAGTAGTGCACTTTTCCCCAGCAAATACACTGTTTCTAAGGAAATGGGAACACACTGAGGAGACACTTGTGGGAGCTACTGTGACTAAAACTGAGCTTCCCTACGCACAGGGAAGCAAGAGAAATGCTGATTTCATCAAGCCCAGTTACATACTCAGAATCTGTACTACTGCGCAAATAGGCATGTCTCTGTAGGCAAAAAACTCATTTCTGACAATGTTGCCCAAATGCATCTCAGAAGTGTGCAACTTATTCCCTGAGTTAGAAAATGTCGAGAAACGTTCGTTTCTGCTAACACTGTGCTTCTACACATGTATTTGCTGAACGGTGAAAGCGCACAGTAATGCACTTTTCTCCCAGCAAATACACTGTTTCTAAGGAAATGGGAACACACTGAGGAGACACTTGTGGGAGCTACTGTGACTAAAACTGAGCTTCCCTACGCACAGGGAAGCAAGAGAAATGCTGATTTCATCCAGCCCAGTTACATACTCAGAATCTGTACTACTGCGCAAATAGGCATGTCTCTGTAGGCAAAAAACTCATTTCTGACAAAGTTGCCCAAATGCATCTCAGAAGTGTGCAACTTGTTCCCTGAGTTAGAAAACGTCGAGAAACGTTCGTTTCTGCTAGCGCTGTGCTTCTACACATGTATTTGCTGAACGGTGAAAGCGCACAGTAATGCACTTTTCTCCCAGCAAATACACTGTTTCTAAGGAAATGGGAACACACTGAGGAGACACTTGTGGGAGCTACTGTGACTAAAACTGAGCTTCCCTACGCACAGGGAAGCAAGAGAAATGCTGATTTCATCAAGCCCAGTTACATACTCAGAATCTGTACTACTGCGCAAATAGGCATGTCTCTGTAGGCAAAAAACTCATTTCTGTCAAAGTTGCCCAAATGCATCTCAGAAGTGTGCAACTTGTTCCCTGAGTTAGAAAACGTCGAGAAACGTTCGTTTCTGCTAGCGCTGTGCTTCTACACATGTATTTGCTGAACGGTGAAAGCGCACAGTAATGCACTTTTCTCCCAGCAAATACACTGTTTCTAAGGAAATGGGAACACACTGAGGAGACACTTGTGGGAGCTACTGTGACTAAAACTGAGCTTCCCTACGCACAGGGAAGCAAGAGAAATGCTGATTTCATCAAGCCCAGTTACATACTCAGAATCTGTACTACTGCGCAAATAGGCATGTCTCTTTAGGCAAAAAACTCATTTCTGACAAAGTTGCCCAAATGCATCTCAGAAGTGTGCAACTTGTTCTCTGAGTTAGAAAACGTCGAGAAACGGTCTTTTCTGCCAGCGCTGTGCTTCTACATATGTATGTGCTGAACGGTGAAAGCGCACAGTAATGCACTTTTCTCCCAGCAAATACACTGTTTCTAAGGAACTGGGAACACACTGAGGAGACACTTGTGGGAGCTACTGTGACTAAAACTGAGCTTCCCTACGCACAGGGAAGCAAGAGAAATGCTGATTTCATCCAGCCCAGTTGCATACTCAGAATCTGTACTACTGCGCAAATAGGCATGTCTCTGTAGGCAAAAAACTCATTTCTGACAAAGTTGCCCAAATGCATCTCAGAAGTGTGCAACTTGTTCCCTGAGTTAGAAAACGTCGAGAAACGGTCATATCTGCTAACGCTGTGCTTCTACACATGTATTTGCTGAACGGTGAAAGCGCACAGTAATGCACTTTTCTCCCAGCAAATACACTGTTTCTAAGGAACTGGGAACACACTGAGGAGACACTTGTGGGAGCTACTGTGACTAAAACTGAGCTTCCCTACGCACAGGGAAGCAAGAGAAATGCTGATTTCATCAAGCCCAGTTACATACACAGAATCTGTACTACTGCGCAAATAGGCATGTCTCTGTAGGCAAAAAACTCATTTCTGACAATGTTGCCCAAATGCATCTCAGAAGTGTGCAACTTGTTCCCTGAGTTAGAAAACGTCGAGAAACGTTCGTTTCTGCTAGCGCTGTGCTTCTACACATGTATTTGCTGAACGGTGAAAGAGCACAGTAATGCACTTTTCTCCCAGCAAATACACTGTTTCTAAGGAACTGGGAACACACTGAGGAGACACTGTGGGAGCTACTGTGACTAAAACTGAGCTTCCCTACGCACAGGGACGCAAGAGAAATGCTGATTTCATCAAGCCCAGTTACATACTCAGAATCTGTACTACTGCGCAAATAGGCATGTCTCTGTAGGCAAAAAACTCATTTCTGACAAAGTTACCCAAATGCATCTCAGAAGTGTGCAACTTGTTCCCTGAGTTAGAAAACGTCAAGAAACGGTCGTTTCTGCTAGCGTTGTGCTTCTACACATGTATTTGCTGAACGGTGAAAGCGCACAGTAATGCACTTTTCTCCCAGCAAATACACTGTTTCTAAGGAAATGGGAACACACTGAGGAGACACTTGTGGGAGCTACTGTGACTAAAACTGAGCTTCCCTACGCACAGGGAAGCAAGAGAAATGCTGATTTCATCAAGCCCAGTTACATAGTCAGAATCTGTACTACTGCGCAAATAGGCATGTCTCTGTATGCAAAAAACTCATTTCTGACAAAGTTGCCCAAAAGCATCTCAGAAGTGTGAAACTTGTTCCCTGAGTTAGAAAACGTTGAGAAACGTTCATTTCTGCTAGCGCTGTGCTTCTACACATGTATTTGCTGAACGGTGAAAGCGCACAGTAATGCACTTTTCTCCCAGCAAATACACTGTTTCTAAGGAAATGGGAACACACTGAGGAGACACTTGTGGGAGCTACTGTGACTAAAACTGAGCTTCCCTACGCACAGGGAAGCAAGAGCAATGCTGATTTCCTCAAGCCCAGTTACATACTCAGAATCTGTACTACTGCGCAAATAGGCATGTCTCTGTAGGCAAAAAACTCATTTCTGACAAAGTTGCCCAAATGCATCTCAGAAGTGTGCAACTTGTTCCCTGAGTTAGAAAACGTGGAGAAACGGTCGTTTCTGCTAGCGCTGTGCTTCTACAGATGTATTTGCTGAACGGTGAATGCGCACAGTAATGCACTTTTCTCCCAGCAAATACACTGTTTCTAAGGAAATGGGAACACACTGAGGAGACACTTGTGGGAGCTACAGTGACTAAAACTGAGCTTCCCTACGCACAGGGAAGCAAGAGAAATGCTGATTTCATCAAGCCCAGTTACATACTCAGAATCTGTACTACTGCGCAAATAGGCATGTCTCTGTAGGCAAAAAACTCATTTCTGACAAAGTTGCCCAAATGCATCTCAGAAGTGTGCAACTTCTTCCCTGAGTTAGAAAACGTCGAGAAACGTTCGTTTCTGCTAGCGCTGTGCTTCTACACATGTATTTGCTGAACGGTGAAAGCGCACAGTAATGCACTTTTCTCCCAGCAAATACACTGTTTCTAAGGAAATGGGAACACACTGAGGAGACACTTGTGGGAGCTACTGTGACTAAAACTGAGCTTCCCTACGCACAGGGAAGCAAGAGAAATGCTGATTTCATCAAGCCCAGTTACATACTCAGAATCTGTACTACTGCGCAAATAGGAATGTCTCTTTAGGCAAAAAATTCATTTCTGACAAAGTTGCCCAAATGCATCTCAGAAGTGTGCAACTTGTTCTCTGAGTTAGAAAACGTCGAGAAACGTTCGTTTCTGCTAGCGCTGTGCTTCTACACATGTATTTGCTGAACGGTGAAAGCGCACAGGAATGTGCACTTTTCTCCCAGCAAATACACTGTTTCTAAGGAAATGGGAACACACTGAGGAGACACTTGTGGGAGCTACTGTGACTAAAACTGAGCTTCCCAACGCACAGGGAAGCAAGAGAAATGCTGATTTCATCAAGCCCAGTTACATACTCAGAATCTGTACTACTGCGCAAATAGGCATGTCTCTTAAGGCAAAAAACTCATTTCTGACAAAGTTGCCCAAATGCATCTCAGAAGTGTGCAACTTGTTCCCTGAGTTAGAAAACGTCGAGAAACGTTCGTTTCTGCTAGCGCTGTGCTTCTACACATGTATTTGCTGAACGGTGAAAGCGCACAGTAATGCACTTTTCTCCCAGCAAATACACTGTTTCTAAGGAAATGGGAACACACTGAGGAGACACTTGTGGGAGCTACTGTGACTAAAACTGAGCTTCCCTCCACACAGGGAAGCAAGAGAAATGCTGATTTCATCAAGCCCAGTTACATACTCAGAATCTGTACTACTGCGCAAATAGGCATGTCTCCGTAGGCAAAAAACTCATTTCTGATAAAGTTGCCCAAATGCATCTCAGAAGTATGCAACTTGTTCTCTGAGTTAGAAAACGTCGAGACACGGTCTTTCCTGCTAGCGCTGTGCTTCTACACATGTACTTGCTGAACGGTGAAAGTGCACAGTAATGCACTTTTCTCCCAGCAAATACACTGTTTCTAAGGAAATGGGAACACACTGACGAGACACTTGTGGGAGCTACTGTGACTAAAACTGAGCTTCCCTACGCACAGGGAAGCAAGAGTAATGCTGATTTCATCAAGCCCAGTTACATACTCAGTATCTGTACTACTGCGCAAAAAGGCATGTCTCTGTAGGCAAAAAACTCATTTCTGACAAAGTTGCCCAAGGCATCTCAGAAGTGTGCAACTTGTTCCCTGAGTTAGAAAACGTCGAGAAACGTTCGTTTCTGCTAGCGCTGTGCTTCTACATATGTATTTGCTGAACGGTGAAAGCGCACAGTAATGCACTTTTCTCCCAGGAAATACACTGTTTCTAAGGAAATGGGAACACACTGAGGAGAAACTTGTGGGAGCTACTGTGACTAAAACTGAGCTTCCCTATGCACAGGGAAGCAAGAGAAATGCTGATTTCATCAAGCCCAGTTACATACTCAGAATCTGTACTACTGCGCAAATAGGCATGTCTCTTTAGGCAAAAAACTCATTTCTGACAAAGTTGCCCAAATGCATCTCAGAAGTGTGCAACTTGTTCCCTGAGTTAGAAAATGTTGAGAAACGGTCATTTCTGCTAGCGCTGTGCTTCTACACATGTATTTGCTGAACGGTGAAAGCGCACAGTAATGCACTTTTCTCCCAGCAAATACGCTGTTTCTAAGGAAATGGGAACACACTGAGGAGACACTTGTGGGAGCTACTGTGACTAAAACTGAGCTTCCCTATGCACAGGGAAGCAAGAGAAATGCTGATTTCATCCATCCCAGTTACATACTCAGAATCTGTACTACTGCGCAAATAGGCATGTCTCTGTAGGCAAAAAACTCATTTCTGACAAAGTTGCCCAAATGCATCTCAGAAGTGTGCAACTTGTTCCCTGAGTTAGAAAACGTCGAAAACCGTTCGTTTCTGCTAGCGCTGTGCTTCTACACATGTATTTGCTGAACGGTGAAAGCACACAGTAATGCACTTTTCTCCCAGCAAATACACTGTTTCTAAGGAACTGGGAACACACTGAGGAGACACTTGTGGGAGCTACTGTGACTAAAACTGAGCTTCCCTACACACAGGGAAGCAAGAGAAATGCTGATTTCATCAAGCCCAGTTACATACTCAGAATCTGTACTACTGCGCAAATAGGCATGTCTCTGTAGGCAAAAAACTCATTTCTGACAATGTTGCCCAAATGCATCTCAGAAGTGTGCAACTTGTTCCCTGAGTTAGAAAACGTCGAGAAACGTTCGTTGCTGCTAGCGTTGTGCTTCTACACATGTATTTGCTGAACAGTGAAAGCGCACAGTAATGCACTTTTCTCCCAGCAAATACACTGTTTCTAAGGAAATGGGAACACACTGAGGAGACACCTGTGGGAGCTACTGTGACTAAAACTGAGCTTCCCTACGCACAGGGAAGCAAGAGAAATGCTGATTTCATCAAGCCCAGTTACATACTCAGAATCTGTACTACTGCGCAAATAGGAATGTCTCTTTAGGCAAAAAATTCATTTCTGACAAAGTTGCCCAAATGCATCTCAGAAGTGTGCAACTTGTTCCCTGAGTTAGAAAACGTCGAGAAACGTTCGTTTCTGCTAGCGCTGTGCTTCTACACATGTATTTGCTGAACGGTGAAAGCGCACAGGAATGTGCACTTTTCTCCCAGAAAATACACTGTTTCTAAGGAAATGGGAACACACTGAGGAGACACTTGTGGGAGCTACTGTGACTAAAACTGAGCTTCCCAACGCACAGGGAAGCAAGAGAAATGCTGATTTCATCAAGCCCAGTTACATACTCAGAATCTGTACTACTGCGCAAATAGGCATGTCTCTTAAGGCAAAAAACTCATTTCTGACAAAGTTGCCCAAATGCATCTCAGAAGTGTGCAACTTGTTCCCTGAGTTAGAAAACGTCGAGAAACGTTCGTTTCTGCTAGCGCTGTGCTTCTACACATGTATTTGCTGAACGGTGAAAGCGCACAGTAATGCACTTTTCTCCCAGCAAATACACTGTTTCTAAGGAAATGGGAACACACTGAGGAGACACTTGTGGGAGCTACTGTGACTAAAACTGAGCTTCCCAACGCACAGGGAAGCAAGAGAAATGCTGATTTCATCAAGCCCAGTTACATACTCAGAATCTGTACTACTGCGCAAATAGGCATGTCTCCGTAGGCAAAAAACTCATTTCTGATAAAGTTGCCCAAATGCATCTCAGAAGTGTGCAACTTGTTCTCTGAGTTAGAAAACGTCGAGACACGGTCTTTCCTGCTAGCGCTGTGCTTCTACACATGTACTTGCTGAACGGTGAAAGTGCACAGTAATGCACTTTTCTCCCAGCAAATACACTGTTTCTAAGGAAATGGGAACACACTGAGGAGACACTTGTGGGAGCTACTGTGACTAAAACTGAGCTTCCCTACGCACAGGGAAGCAAGAGTAATGCTGATTTCATCAAGCCCAGTTACATACTCAGTATCTGTACTACTGCGCAAAAAGGCATGTCTCTGTAGGCAAAAAACTCATTTCTGACAAAGTTGCCCAAGGCATCTCAGAAGTGTGCAACTTGTTCCCTGAGTTAGAAAACGTCGAGAAACGTTCGTTTCTGCTAGCGCTGTGCTTCTACATATGTATTTGCTGAACGGTGAAAGCGCACAGTAATGCACTTTTCTCCCAGGAAATACACTGTTTCTAAGGAAATGGGAACACACTGAGGAGAAACTTGTGGGAGCTACTGTGACTAAAACTGAGCTTCCCTATGCACAGGGAAGCAAGAGAAATGCTGATTTCATCAAGCCCAGTTACATACTCAGAATCTGTACTACTGCGCAAATAGGCATGTCTCTTTAGGCAAAAAACTCATTTCTGACAAAGTTGCCCAAATGCATCTCAGAAGTGTGCAACTTGTTCCCTGAGTTAGAAAATGTTGAGAAACGGTCGTTTCTGCTAGCGCTGTGCTTCTACACAGGTATTTGCTGAACGGTGAAAGCGCACAGTAATGCACTTTTCTCCCAGCAAATACGCTGTTTCTAAGGAAATGGGAACACACTGAGGAGACACTTGTGGGAGCTACTGTGACTAAAACTGAGCTTCCCTACGCACAGGGAAGCAAGAGAAATGCTGATTTCATCAAGCCCAGTTACATACTCAGAATCTGTACTACTGCGCAAATAGGCATGTCTCTTTAGGCAAAAAACTCATTTCTGACAAAGTTGCCCAAATGCATCTCAGAAGTGTGCCACTTTTTCCCTGAGTTAGAAAACGTCGAGAAACGTTCGTTTCTGCTAGCGCTGTGCTTCTACACATGTATTTGCTGAACGGTGAAAGCGCACAGTAATGCACTTTTCTCACGGGAAATACACTGTTTCTAAGGAAATGGGAACACACTGAGGAGACACTTGTGGGAGCTACTGTGACTAAAACTGAGCTTCCCTACGCACAGGGAAGCAAGAGAAATGCTGATTTCATCAAGCCCAGTTACATACTCAGAATCTGTACTACTGCGCAAATAGGAATGTCTCTTTAGGCAAAAAACTCATTTCTGACAAAGTTGCCCAAATGCATCTCAGAAGTGTGCAACTTGTTCCCTGAGTTAGAAAACGTCCAGAAACGTTCGTTTCTGCTAGTGCTGTGCTTCTACACATGTATTTGCTGAACGGTGAAAGCGCACAGGAATGTGCACTTTTCTCCCAGCAAATACACTGTTTCTAAGGAAATGGGAACACACTGAGGAGACACTTGTGGGAGCTACTGTGACTAAAACTGAGCTTCCCTACGCACAGGGAAGCAAGAGAAATGCTGATTTCATCAAGCCCAGTTACATACTCAGAATCTGTACTACTGCGCAAATAGGCATGTCTCTGTAGGCAAAAAACTCATTTCTGACAAAGTTGCCCAAATGCATCTCAGAAGTGTGCAACTTGTTCCCTGAGTTAGAAAATGTCGAGAAACATTCGTTTCTGCTAGCGCTGTGCTTCTACACATGTATTTGCTGAACGGTGAAAGCGCACAGTAATGCCCTTTTCTCCCAGCAAATACACTGTTTCTAAGGAACTGGGAACAACTGAGGAGACACTTGTGGGAGCTACTGTGACTAAAACTGAGCTTCCCTACTCACAGGGAAGCAAGAGAAATGCTGATTTCATCAAGCTCAATTACATACTCAGAATCTGTACTAGTGCGCAAATAGGCATGTCTCTGTAGGCAAAATACTCATTTCTGACAAAGTTGCCCAAATGCATCTCAGAAGTGTGCAACTTGTTCCCTGAGTTAGAAAACGTCAAGAAACATTCGTTTCTGCTAGCGCTGTGCTTCTACACATGTATTTGCTGAACGGTGAAAGCGCACAGTAATGCACTTTTCTCCCAGCAAATACACTGTTTCTAAGGAAATGGGAACACACTGAGGAGACACTTGTGGGAGCTACTGTGACTAAAACTGAGCTTCCCTACGCACAGGGAAGCAAGAGAAATGCTGATTTCATCCAGCCCAGTTACATACTCAGAATCTGTACTACTGCGCAAATAGGCATGTCTCTGTAGGCAAAAAACTCATTTCTGACAAAGTTGCCCAAATGCATCTCAGAAGTGTGCAACTTGTTCCCTGAGTTAGAAAACGTTGAGAAACGGTCATATATGCTAATGCTGTGCTTCTCCACATGTATTTGCTGAACAGTGAAAGCGCACAGTAATGCACTTTTCTCCCAGCAAATACACTGTTTCTAAGGAAATGGGAACACACTGAGGAGACACTTGTGGGAGCTACTGTGACTAAAACTGAGCTTCCCTACGCACAGGGAAGCAAGAGAAATGCTGATTTCATCAAGCCCAGTTACATACTCAGAATCTGTACTACTGCGCAAATAGGCATGTCTCTGTAGGCAAAGAACTCATTTCTGACAATGTTGCCCAAATGCATCTCAGAAGTGTGCAACTTGTTCCCTGAGTTAGAAAACGTCGAAAAACGTTCGTTTCTGCTAGCGCTGTGCTTCTACACATGTATTTGCTGAACGGTGAAAGCACACAGTAATGCACTTTTCTCCCAGCAAATACACTGTTTCTAAGGAACTGGGAACACACTGAGGAGACACTTGTGGGAGCTACTGTGCCTAAAACTGAGCTTCCCTACACACAGGGAAGCAAGAGAAATGCTGATTTCATCAAGCCCAGTTACATACTCAGAATCTGTACTACTGCGCAAATAGGCATGTCTCTGTAGGCAAAAAACTCATTTCTGACAAAGTTGCCCAAATGCATCTCAGAAGTGTGCAACTTCTTCCCTGAGTTAGAAAACGTCGAGAAACGTTCGTTTCTGCTAGCGCTGTGCATCTACACATGTATTTGCTGAACGGTGAAAGCGCACAGTAATGCACTTTTCTCCCAGCAAATACACTGTTTCTAAGGAAATGGGAACACACTGAGGAGACACTTGTGGGAGCTACTGTGACTAAAACTGAGCTTCCCTACGCACAGGGAAGCAAGAGAAATGCTGATTTCATCAAGCCCAGTTACATACTCAGAATCTGTACTACTGCGCAAATAGGCATGTCTCTGTAGGCAAAAAACTCATTTCTGACAAAGTTGCCCAAATGCATTTCAGAAGTGTGCATCTTGTTCCCTGAGTTAGAAAACGTCGAGAAACGGTCATATCTGCTAACGCTGTGCTTCTACACATGTATTTGCTGAACGGTGAAAGCGCACAGTAATGCACTTTTCTCCCAGCAAATACACTGTTTCTAAGGAAATGGGAACACACTGAGGAGACACTTGTGGGAGCTACTGTGACAAAAACTGAGCTTCCCTATGCACAGGGAAGCAAGAGAAATGCTGATTTCATCCATCCCAGTTACATACTCAGAATCTGTACTACTGCGCAAATAGGCATGTCTCTGTAGGCAAAAAACTCATTTCTGACAAAGTTGCCCAAATGCATCTCAGAAGTGTGCAACTTGTTCCCTGAGTTAGAAAACGTCGAAAACCGTTCGTTTCTGCTAGCGCTGTGCTTCTACACATGTATTTGCTGAACGGTGAAAGCACACAGTAATGCACTTTTCTCCCAGCAAATACACTGTTTCTAAGGAACTGGGAACACACTGAGGAGACACTTGTGGGAGCTACTGTGACTAAAACTGAGCTTCCCTACACACAGGGAAGCAAGAGAAATGCTGATTTCATCAAGCCCAGTTACATACTCAGAATCTGTACTACTGCGCAAATAGGCATGTCTCTGTAGGCAAAAAACTCATTTCTGACAATGTTGCCCAAATGCATCTCAGAAGTGTGCAACTTGTTCCCTGAGTTAGAAAACGTCGAGAAACGTTCGTTGCTGCTAGCGTTGTGCTTCTACACATGTATTTGCTGAACAGTGAAAGCGCACAGTAATGCACTTTTCTCCCAGCAAATACACTGTTTCTAAGGAAATGGGAACACACTGAGGATACACTTGTGGGAGCTACTGTGACTAAAAATGAGCTTCCCTACGCACAGGGAAGCAAGAGAAATGCTGATTTCATCAAGCCTAGTTACATACTAAGAATCTGTACTACTGCGCAAATAGGCATGTCTCTTTTGGCAGAAAACTCATTTCTGACAAAGTTGCCCAAATGCATCTCAGAAGTGTGCAACTTGGTCCCTGAGTTAAAAAACGTCGAGAAACGTTCGTTTCTGCTAGCGCTGTGCTTCTACACATGTACTTGCTGAACGGTGAAAGCGCACAGTAATGCTCTTTTTTAACAGCAAATACACTGTTTCTAAGGAAATGGGAACACACTGAGGAGACACTTGTGGGAGCTACTGTGACTAAAACTGAGCTTCCCTACGCACAGGGAAGCAAGAGAAATGCTGATTTCATCAAGCCCAGTTACATACTCAGAATCTGTACTACTGCGCAAATAGGCATGTCTCTTTAGGCAAAAAACTCATTTCTGACAAAGTTCCCAAATGCATCTCAGAAGTGTGCAACTTGGTCCCTGAGTTAGAAAACGTCGAGAAACGTTCATTTCTGCTAGCGCTGTGCTACTACACATGTATTTGCTGAACGGTGAAAGCGCACAGTAATGCACTTTTCTCCCAGCAAATACACTGTTTCTAAGTAAATGGGAACACACTGAGGAGACACTTGTGGGAGCTACTGTGACTAAAACTGAGCTTCCCTTCGCACAGGAAACTAGAGAAATTCTGATTTTATCAAGCCCAGTTACATACTCAGAATGTGTACTACTGCGCAAATAGGCATGTCTCTGTAGGCAAAAAACTCATTTCTGACAAAGTTGCCCAAATGCATCTCAGAAGTGTGCAACTTGTTCCCTGAATTAGAAAACGTCAGAAACGTTCGTTTCTGCTAGCGCTGTGCTTCTACACATGTATTTGCTGAACGGTGAAAGCGCACAGTTATGCTCTTTTTTAACAGCAAATACACTGTTTCTAAGGAAATGGGAACACACTGAGGAGACACTTGTGGGAGCTACTGTGACTAAAACTGAGCGTCCCTACACTCAGGGAAGCAAGAGAAATGCTGATTTCATCAAACCAGTTACATACTCAGAATCTGTAGTGCTGCGCAAATAGGCATGTCTCTGTAGGCAAAAAGCTTATTTCTGACAAAGTTGCTTAAATGCATCCCAGAAGTGTGCAACTTGTTCCCTGAGTTAGAAAACGTCGAGAAACGGTCGTTTCTGCTAGTGCTGTGCTTCTACACATGTACTTGCTGAACGGTGAATGCGCACAGTAATGCACTTTTCTCCCAGCAAATACACTCTTTCTAAGGAAATGGGAACACACTGAGGAGACACTTGTGGGAGCTACTGTGACTAAAACTGAGCTTCCCTACGCACAGGGAAACAAGAGAAATGCTGATTTCATCAAGCCCAGTTACATACTCAGAATCTGTACTACTGCGCAAATAGGCATGTCTCTTTAGGCAAAAAACTCATTTCTGACAAAGTTACCCAAATGCATCTCAGAAGTGTGCAACTTGTTCCCTGAGTTAGAAAACGTCAAGAAACGGTCGTTTCTGCTAGCGTTGTGCTTCTACACATGTATTTGCTGAACGGTGAAAGCGCACAGTAATGCACTTTTCTCCCAGCAAATACACTGTTTCTAAGGAAATGGGAACACACTGAGGAGACACTTGTGGGAGCTACTGTGACTAAAACTGAGCTTCCCTACGCACAGGGAAGCAAGAGAAATGCTGATTTCATCAAGCCCAGTTACATAGTCAGAATCTGTACTACTGCGCAAATAGGCATGTCTCTGTATGCAAAAAACTCATTTCTGACAAAGTTGCCCAAAAGCATCTCAGAAGTGTGAAACTTGTTCCCTGAGTTAGAAAACGTTGAGAAACGTTCATTTCTGCTAGCGCTGTGCTTCTACACATGTATTTGCTGAACGGTGAAAGCGCACAGTAATGCACTTTTCTCCCAGCAAATACACTGTTTCTAAGGAAATGGGAACACACTGAGGAGACACTTGTGGGAGCTACTGTGACTAAAACTGAGCTTCCCTACGCACAGGGAAGCAAGAGCAATCCTGATTTCCTCAAGCCCAGTTACATACTCAGAATCTGTACTACTGCGCAAATAGGCATGTCTCTTTAGGCAAAAAACTCATTTCTGACAAAGTTGCCCAAATGCATCTCAGAAGTGTGCAACTTGTTCCCTGAGTTAGAAAACGTGGAGAAACGGTCGTTTCTGCTAGCGCTGTGCTTCTACAGATGTATTTGCTGAACGGTGAATGCGCACAGTAATGCACTTTTCTCCCAGCAAATACACTGTTTCTAAGGAAATGGGAACACACTGAGGAGACACTTGTGGGAGCTACAGTGACTAAAACTGAGCTTCCCTACGCACAGGGAAGCAAGAGAAATGCTGATTTCATCAAGCCCAGTTACATACTCAGAATCTGTACTACTGCGCAAATAGGCATGTCTCTGTAGGCAAAAAACTCATTTCTGACAAAGTTGCCCAAATGCATCTCAGAAGTGTGCAACTTCTTCCCTGAGTTAGAAAACGTCGAGAAACGTTCGTTTCTGCTAGCGCTGTGCTTCTACACATGTATTTGCTGAACGGTGAAAGCGCACAGTAATGCACTTTTCTCCCAGCAAATACACTGTTTCTAAGGAACTGGGAACACACTGAGGAGACACTTGTGGGAGCTACTGTGACTAAAACTGAGCTTCCCTACGCACAGGGAAGCAAGAGAAATGCTGATTTCATCAAGCCCAGTTACATACTCAGAATCTGTACTACTGCGCAAATAGGAATGTCTCTTTAGGCAAAAAATTCATTTCTGACAAAGTTGCCCAAATGCATCTCAGAAGTGTGCAACTTGTTCTCTGAGTTAGAAAACGTCGAGAAACGTTCGTTTCTGCTAGCGCTGTGCTTCTACACATGTATTTGCTGAACGGTGAAAGCGCACAGGAATGTGCACTTTTCTCCCAGCAAATACACTGTTTCTAAGGAAATGGGAACACACTGAGGAGACACTTGTGGGAGCTACTGTGACTAAAACTGAGCTTCCCAACGCACAGGGAAGCAAGAGAAATGCTGATTTCATCAAGCCCAGTTACATACTCAGAATCTGTACTACTGCGCAAATAGGCATGTCTCTTAAGGCAAAAAACTCATTTCTGACAAAGTTGCCCAAATGCATCTCAGAAGTGTGCAACTTGTTCCCTGAGTTAGAAAACGTCGAGAAACGTTCGTTTCTGCTAGCGCTGTGCTTCTACACATGTATTTGCTGAACGGTGAAAGCGCACAGTAATGCACTTTTCTCCCAGCAAATACACTGTTTCTAAGGAAATGGGAACACACTGAGGAGACACTTGTGGGAGCTACTGTGACTAAAACTGAGCTTCCCTCCACACAGGGAAGCAAGAGAAATGCTGATTTCATCAAGCCCAGTTACATACTCAGAATCTGTACTACTGCGCAAATAGGCATGTCTCCGTAGGCAAAAAACTCATTTCTGATAAAGTTGCCCAAATGCATCTCAGAAGTATGCAACTTGTTCTCTGAGTTAGAAAACGTCGAGACACGGTCTTTCCTGCTAGCGCTGTGCTTCTACACATGTACTTGCTGAACGGTGAAAGTGCACAGTAATGCACTTTTCTCCCAGCAAATACACTGTTTCTAAGGAAATGGGAACACACTGACGAGACACTTGTGGGAGCTACTGTGACTAAAACTGAGCTTCCCTACGCACAGGGAAGCAAGAGTAATGCTGATTTCATCAAGCCCAGTTACATACTCAGTATCTGTACTACTGCGCAAAAAGGCATGTCTCTGTAGGCAAAAAACTCATTTCTGACAAAGTTGCCCAAGGCATCTCAGAAGTGTGCAACTTGTTCCCTGAGTTAGAAAACGTCGAGAAACGTTCGTTTCTGCTAGCGCTGTGCTTCTACATATGTATTTGCTGAACGGTGAAAGCGCACAGTAATGCACTTTTCTCCCAGGAAATACACTGTTTCTAAGGAAATGGGAACACACTGAGGAGAAACTTGTGGGAGCTACTGTGACTAAAACTGAGCTTCCCTATGCACAGGGAAGCAAGAGAAATGCTGATTTCATCAAGCCCAGTTACATACTCAGAATCTGTACTACTGCGCAAATAGGCATGTCTCTTTAGGCAAAAAACTCATTTCTGACAAAGTTGCCCAAATGCATCTCAGAAGTGTGCAACTTGTTCCCTGAGTTAGAAAATGTTGAGAAACGGTCGTTTCTGCTAGCGCTGTGCTTCTACACATGTATTTGCTGAACGGTGAAAGCGCACAGTAATGCACTTTTCTCCCAGCAAATACGCTGTTTCTAAGGAAATGGGAACACACTGAGGAGACACTTGTGGGAGCTACTGTGACTAAAACTGAGCTTCCCTACGCACAGGGAAGCAAGAGAAATGCTGATTTCATCAAGCCCAGTTACATACTCAGAATCTGTACTACTGCGCAAATAGGCATGTCTCTTTAGGCAAAAAACTCATTTCTGACAAAGTTGCCCAAATGCATCTCAGAAGTGTGCAACTTGTTCCCTGAGTTAGAAAACGTCGAGAAACGTTCGTTTCTGCTAGCGCTGTGCTTCTACACATGTATTTTCTGAACGGTGAAAGCGCACAGTAATGCACTTTTCTCACGGGAAATACACTGTTTCTAAGGAAATGGGAACACACTGAGGAGACACTTGTGGGAGCTACTGTGACTAAAACTGAGCTTCCCTACGCACAGGGAAGCAAGAGAAATGCTGATTTCATCAAGCCCAGTTACATACTCAGAATCTGTACTACTGCGCAAATAGGAATGTCTCTTTAGGCAAAAAACTCATTTCTGACAAAGTTGCCCAAATGCATCTCAGAAGTGTGCAACTTGTTCCCTGAGTTAGAAAACGTCCAGAAACGTTCGTTTCTGCTAGCGCTGTGCTTCTACACATGTATTTGCTGAACGGTGAAAGCGCACAGGAATGTGCACTTTTCTCCCAGCAAATACACTGTTTCTAAGGAAATGGGAACACACTGAGGAGACACCTGTGGGAGCTACTGTGACTAAAACTGAGCTTCCCTACGCACAGGGAAGCAAGAGAAATGCTGATTTCATCAAGCCCAGTTACATACTCAGAATCTGTACTACTGCGCAAATAGGAATGTCTCTTTAGGCAAAAAATTCATTTCTGACAAAGTTGCCCAAATGCATCTCAGAAGTGTGCAACTTGTTCCCTGAGTTAGAAAACGTCGAGAAACGTTCGTTTCTGCTAGCGCTGTGCTTCTACACATGTATTTGCTGAACGGTGAAAGCGCACAGGAATGTGCACTTTTCTCCCAGAAAATAAACTGTTTCTAAGGAAATGGGAACACACTGAGGAGACACTTGTGGGAGCTACTGTGACTAAAACTGAGCTTCCCAACGAACAGGGAAGCAAGAGAAATGCTGATTTCATCAAGCCCAGTTACATACTCAGAATCTGTACTACTGCGCAAATAGGCATGTCTCTTAAGGCAAAAAACTCATTTCTGACAAAGTTGCCCAAATGCATCTCAGAAGTGTGCAACTTGTTCCCTGAGTTAGAAAACGTCGAGAAACGTTCGTTTCTGCTAGCGCTGTGCTTCTACACATGTATTTGCTGAACGGTGAAAGCGCACAGTAATGCACTTTTCTCCCAGCAAATACACTGTTTCTAAGGAAATGGGAACACACTGAGGAGACACTTGTGGGAGCTACTGTGACTAAAACTGAGCTTCCCAACGCACAGGGAAGCAAGAGAAATGCTGATTTCATCAAGCCCAGTTACATACTCAGAATCTGTACTACTGCGCAAATAGGCATGTCTCCGTAGGCAAAAAACTCATTTCTGATAAAGTTGCCCAAATGCATCTCAGAAGTGTGCAACTTGTTCTCTGAGTTAGAAAACGTCGAGACACGGTCTTTCCTGCTAGCGCTGTGCTTCTACACATGTACTTGCTGAACGGTGAAAGTGCACAGTAATGCACTTTTCTCCCAGCAAATACACTGTTTCTAAGGAAATGGGAACACACTGAGGAGACACTTGTGGGAGCTACTGTGACTAAAACTGAGCTTCCCTACGCACAGGGAAGCAAGAGTAATGCTGATTTCATCAAGCCCAGTTACATACTCAGTATCTGTACTACTGCGCAAAAAGGCATGTCTCTGTAGGCAAAAAACTCATTTCTGACAAAGTTGCCCAAGGCATCTCAGAAGTGTGCAACTTGTTGCCTGAGTTAGAAAACGTCGAGAAACGTTCGTTTCTGCTAGCGCTGTGCTTCTACATATGTATTTGCTGAACGGTGAAAGCGCACAGTAATGCACTTTTCTCCCAGGAAATACACTGTTTCTAAGGAAATGGGAACACACTGAGGAGAAACTTGTGGGAGCTACTGTGACTAAAACTGAGCTTCCCTATGCACAGGGAAGCAAGAGAAATGCTGATTTCATCAAGCCCAGTTACATACTCAGAATCTGTACTACTGCGCAAATAGGCATGTCTCTTTAGGCAAAAAACTCATTTCTGACAAAGTTGCCCAAATGCATCTCAGAAGTGTGCAACTTGTTCCCTGAGTTAGAAAATGTTGAGAAACGGTCGTTTCTGCTAGCGCTGTGCTTCTACACAGGTATTTGCTGAACGGTGAAAGCGCACAGTAATGCACTTTTCTCCCAGCAAATACGCTGTTTCTAAGGAAATGGGAACACACTGAGGAGACACTTGTGGGAGCTACTGTGACTAAAACTGAGCTTCCCTACGCACAGGGAAGCAAGAGAAATGCTGATTTCATCAAGCCCAGTTACATACTCAGAATCTGTACTACTGCGCAAATAGGCATGTCTCTTTAGGCAAAAAACTCATTTCTGACAAAGTTGCCCAAATGCATCTCAGAAGTGTGCAACTTGTTCCCTGAGTTAGAAAACGTCGAGAAACGTTCGTTTCTGCTAGCGCTGTGCTTCTACACATGTATTTGCTGAACGGTGAAAGCGCACAGTAATGCACTTTTCTCACGGGAAATACACTGTTTCTAAGGAAATGGGAACACACTGAGGAGACACTTGTGGGAGCTACTGTGACTAAAACTGAGCTTCCCTACGCACAGGGAAGCAAGAGAAATGCTGATTTCATCAAGCCCAGTTACATACTCAGAATCTGTACTACTGCGCAAATAGGAATGTCTCTTTAGGCAAAAAACTCATTTCTGACAAAGTTGCCCAAATGCATCTCAGAAGTGTGCAACTTGTTCCCTGAGTTAGAAAACGTCGAGAAACCGTGGTTTCTGCTAGCGCTGTGCTTCTACACATGTACTTGCTGAACGGTGAAAGCGCACAGTAATGCAATTTTCTCCCAGCAAATACACTGTTTCTAAGGAAATGGGAACACACTGAGGAGACACTTGTGGGAGCTACTGTGACTAAAACTGAGCTTCCCTATGCACAGGGAAGCAAGAGAAATGCGGATTTCATCAAGCCCAGTTACATACTCAGAATCTGTACTACTGCGCAAATAGGCATGTCTCTTTAGGCAAAAAACTCATTTCTGACAAAGTTGCCCAAATGCATCTCAGAAGTGTGCAACCTGTTCCCTGAGTTAGAAAACGTCGAGAAACGTTCGTTTCTGCTAGTGCTGTGCTTCTACACATGTATTTGCTGAACGGTGAAAGCGCACAGGAATGTGCACTTTTCTCCCAGCAAATACACTGTTTCTAAGGAAATGGGAACACACTGAGGAGACACTTGTGGGAGCTACTGTGACTAAAACTGAGCTTCCCTACGCACAGGGAAGCAAGAGAAATGCTGATTTCATCAGGCCCAGTTACATACTCAGAATCTGTACTACTGCGCAAATAGGCATGTCTCTTTAGGCAAAAAACTCATTTCTGACAAAGTTGCCCAAATGCATCTCAGAAGTGTGCAACTTGTTCTCTAAGTTAGAAAACTTCGAGAAACGGTCTTCTCTGCTAGCGCTGTGCTTCTACACATGTACTTGCTGAACGGTGAAAGCGCACAGTAATGCACTTTTCTCCCAGCAAATACACTGTTTTTAAGGAAATGGGAAAAAACTGAGGAGACTCTTGTGCGAGCTACTGTGACTAAAACTGAGCTTCCCTATGCACAGGGAAGCAAGAGAAATGCTGATTTCATCAAGCCCAGTTACATACTCAGAATCTGTACAACTGCGCAAATAGGCATGTCTCTTTAGGCAAAAAACTCATTTCTGACAAAGTTGCCCAAATGCATCTCAGAAGTGTGCAACTTGTTCCCTGAGTTAGAAAACGTCGAGAAACGTTCGTTCCTGCTAGCGCTGTGCTTCTAAACATGTATTTGCTGAACGGTGAAAGCGCACAGTAATGCACTTTTCTCCCAGCAAATACACTGTTTCTAAGGAAATGGGAACACACTGAGGAGACACTTGTGGGAGCTACTGTGACTAAAACTGATCTTCCCTACGCACAGGGAAGCAAGAGAAATGCTGATTTCATCAAGCCCAGTTACATACTCAGAATCTGTACTACTGCGCAAATAGGCATGCCTCTTTAGGCAAAAACCTCATTTCTGAAAAAGTTGCCCAAATGCATCTCAGAAGTGTGCAACTTGTTCCCTGAGTTAGAAAACGTCGAGAAACGGTCATTTCTGCTAGCGCTGTGCTTCTACACATGTATTTGCTGAACGGTGAAAGCGCACAGGAATGTGCACTTTTCTCCCAGCAAATACACTGTTTCTAAGGAAATGGGAACACACTGAGGAGACACTTGTGGGAGCTACTGTGACTAAAACTGAGCTTCCCTACGCACAGGGAAGCAAGAGAAATGCTGATTTCATCAAGCCCAGTTACATACTCAGAATCTGTACTACTGCGCAAATAGGCATGTCTCTTTAGGCAAAAAACTCATTTCTGACAAAGTTGCCCAAATGCATCTCAGAAGTGTGCAACTTGTTCCCTGAGTTAGAAAACGTCGAGAAACGGTCGTTTCTGCTAGCGCTGTGCTTCTACACATGTACTTGCTGAACGGTGAAAGCGCACAGTAATGCACTTTTCTCCCAGCAAATACACTGTTTCTAAGGAAATGGGAACATACTGAGGAGACACTTGTGGGAGCTACTGTGACTAAAACTGAGCTTCCCTATGCACAGGGAAGCAAGAGAAATGCTGATTTCATCAAGCCCAGTTACCTACTCAGAATCTGTACTACTGCGCAAATAGGAATGGCTCTTTAGGCAAAAAACTCATTTCTGACAAAGTTGCCCAAATGCATCTCAGAAGTGTGCATCTTGTTCCCTGAGTTAGAAAACGTCGAGAAACGTTCGTTTCTGATAGCACTGTGCTTCTACACATGTATTTGCTGAACGGTGAAAGCGCACAGTAATGCACTTTTCTCCCAGGAAATACACTGTTTCTAAAGAAATGGGAACACACTGAGGAGACACTTGTGGGAGCTACTGTGACTATAACTGAGCTTCCCTACGCACAGGGAAGCAAGAGAAATGCTGATTTCATCAAGCCCAGTTACATACTCAGAATCTGTACTACTGCGCAAATAGGCATGTCTCTGTAGGCAAAAAACTCATTTCTGACAAAGTTGCCCAAATGCATCTCAGAAGTGTGCATCTTGTTCCCTGAGTTAGAAAACGTCGAGAAACGTTCGTTTCTGATAGCGCTGTGCCTCTACACATGTATTTGCTGAACGGTGAAAGCGCACAGGAATGTGCACTTTTCTCCCAGCAAATACACTGTTTCTAAGGAAATGGGAACACACTGAGGAGACACTTGTGGGAGCTACTGTGACTAAAACTGAGCTTCCCTACGCACAGGGAAGCAAGAGAAATGCTGATTTCATCAAGCCCAGTTACATACTCAGAATCTGTACTACTGCGCAAATAGCCATGTCTCTTTAGGCAAAGAACTCATTTCTGACAAAGTTGCCCAAATGCATCTCAGAAGTGTGCATCTTGTTCCCTGAGTTAGAAAACGTCGAGAAACGTTCGTTTCTGATAGCACTGTGCTTCTACACATGTATTTGCTGAACGGTGAAAGCGCACAGTAATGCACTTTTCTCCCAGGAAATACACTGTTTCTAAAGAAATGGGAACACACTGAGGAGACACTTGTGGGAGCTACTGTGACTATAACTGAGCTTCCCTACGCACAGGGAAGCAAGAGAAATGCTGATTTCATCAAGCCCAGTTACATACTCAGAATCTGTACTACTGCGCAAATAGGCATGTCTCTGTAGGCAAAAAACTCATTTCTGACAAAGTTGCCCAAATGCATCTCAGAAGTGTGCATCTTGTTCCCTGAGTTAGAAAACGTCGAGAAACGTTCGTTTCTGATAGCGCTGTGCCTCTACACATGTATTTGCTGAACGGTGAAAGCGCACAGGAATGTGCACTTTTCTCCCAGCAAATACACTGTTTCTAAGGAAATGGGAACACACTGAGGAGACACTTGTGGGAGCTACTGTGACTAAAACTGAGCTTCCCTACGCACAGGGAAGCAAGAGAAATGCTGATTTCATCAAGCCCAGTTACATACTCAGAATCTGTACTACTGCGCAAATAGCCATGTCTCTTTAGGCAAAGAACTCATTTCTGACAAAGTTGCCCAAATGCATCTCAGAAGTGTGCAACTTGTTCCCTGAGTTAGAAAACGTTGAGAAACGGTCGTTTCTGCTAGCGCTGTGCTTCTACACATGTACTTGCTGAACGGTGAAAGCGCACAGTAATGCACTTTTCTCCCAGCAAATACACTGTTTCTAAGGAAATGGGAACACACTGAGGAGACACTTGTGGGAGCTACTGTGACTAAAACTGAGCTTCCCTATGCACAGGGAAGCAAGAGAAATGCTGATTTCATCAAGCCCAGTTACATACTCAGAATCTGTACTACTGCGCAAATAGGCATGTCTCTTTAGGCAAAAAACTCATTTCTGACAAAGTTGCCGAAATGCATCTCAGAAGTGTGGAACTTGTTCCCTGAGTTAGAAAACGTCGAGAAACGTTCGTTTCTGATAGCGCTGTTCTTCTACACATGTATTTGCTGAATGGTGAAAGCGCACAGTAATGCACTTTTCTCCCAGGAAATACACTGTTTCTAAAGAAATGGGAACACACTGAGGAGACACTTGTGGGAGCTACTGTGACTATAACTGAGCTTCCCTACGCACAGGGAAGCAAGAGAAATGCTGATTTCATCAAGCCCAGTTACATACTCAGAATCTGTACTACTGCGCAAATAGGCATGTCTCTTTAGGCAAAAAACTCATTTCTGACAAAGTTGCCCAAATGCATCTCAGAAGTGTGCATCTTGTTCCCTGAGTTAGAAAACGTCGAGAAACGTTCGTTTCTGATAGCGCTGTGTTCTACACATGTATTTGCTGAACGGTGAAAGCGCACAGTAATGCACTTTTCTCCCAGCAAATACACTGTTTCTAAGAAAATGGGAAAAAACTGAGGAGACTCTTGTGCGAGCTACTGTGACTAAAACTGAGCTTCCCTACGCACAGGGAAGCAAGAGAAATGCTGATTTCATCAAGCCCAGTTACATACTCAGAATCTGTACTACTGCGCAAATAGGCATGTCTCTGTAGGCAAAAAACTCATTTCTGACAAAGTTGCCCAAATGCATCTCAGAAGTGTGCAACTTGTTCCCTGAGTTAGAAAACGTCGAGAAACGGTCTTCTCTGCTAGCGCTGTGCTTCTACAAATGTACTTGCTGAACGGTGAAAGCGCACAGTAATGCACTTTTCTCCCAGCAAATACACTGTTTCTAAGGAAATGGGAAAAAACTGAGGAGACTCTTGTGCGAGCTACTGTGACTAAAACTGAGCTTCCCTACGCACAGGGAAGCAAGAGAAATGCTGATTTCATCAAGCCCAGTTACATACTCAGAATCTTTACTACTGCGCAAATAGGCATGTCTCTTTAGGCAAAAAACTCATTTCTGACAAAGTTGCCCAAATGCATCTCAGAAGTGTGCATCTTGTTCCGTGAGTTAGAAAACGTCGAGAAACGGTCGTTTCTGCTAGCGCTGTGCTTCTACACATGTATTTGCTCAACGGTGAAAGCGCACAGTAATGCACTTTTCTCCCAGCAAATACACTGTTTCTAAGGAAATGGGAACACATAGAGGAGACACTTGTGGGAGCTACTGTGACTAAAACTGAGCTTCCCTACGCACAGGGAAACAAGAGAAATGCTGATTTCATCAAGCCCAGTTACATACTCAGAATCTGTACTACTGCGCAAATAGGCATGTCTCTTTAGGCAAAAACCTCATTTCTGACAAAGTTGCCCAAATGCATCTCAGAAGTGTGCAACTTCTTCCCTGAGTTAGAAAACGTCGAGAAACGTTCGTTTCTGCTAGCGCTGTGCTTCTACACATGTATTTGCTGAACGGTGAAAGCGCACAGGAATGTGCACTTTTCTCCCAGCAAATACACTGTTTCTAAGGAAATGGGAACACACTGAGGAGACACTTGTGGGAGCTACTGTGACTAAAACTGAGCTTCCCAATGCACAGGG
The DNA here is from genome assembly GCF_964271855.1 of Acomys minous. NCBI lineage: Eukaryota > Metazoa > Chordata > Mammalia > Rodentia > Muridae > Acomys > Acomys minous. The sequence continues at coordinate 1,869,496 of NW_028182180.1, forward strand.
AAGCAAGAGAAATGCTGATTTCATCAGGCCCAGTTACATACGCAGAATCTGTACTACTGCGCAAATAGGCATGTTTCCTTAGGCAAAAAACTCATTTCTGAAAAAGTTGCCCAAATGCATCTCAGAAGTGTGCAACTTGTTCCCTGAGTTAGAAAACGTCGAGAAACGGTCATTTCTGCTAGCGCTGTGCTTCTACACATGTACTTGCTGAACGGTGAAAGCGCACAGTAATGCACTTTTCTCCCAGCAAATACACTGTTTCTAAGGAAATGGGAAAACACTGAGGAGACACTTGTGGGAGCTACTGTGACTAAAACTGAGCTTCCCTATGCACAGGGAAGCAAGAGAAATGCTGATTTCATCAAGCTCAGTTACATACTCAGAATCTGTACTACTGCGCAAATAGGCATGTCTCTTTAGGCAAAAAACTCATTTATGACAAAGTTGCCCAAATGCATCTCAGAAGTGTGCAACTTGTTCCCTGAGTTAGAAAACGTCGAGAAACGGTCATTTCTGCTAGCGCTGTGCTTCTACACATGTATTTGCTGAACGGTGAAAGCGCACAGTAATGCACTTTTCTCCCAGCAAATACACTGTTTCTAAGGAAATGGGAACACACCGAGGAGACACTTGTGGGAGCTACTGTGACTATAACTGAGCTTCCCTACGCACAGGGAAGCAAGAGAAATGCTGATTTCATCAAGCCCAGTTACATACTCAGAATCTGTACTACTGCGCAAATAGGCATGTCTCTTTAGGCAAAAAACTCATTTCTGACAAAGTTGCCCAAATGCATCTCAGAAGTGTGCAACTTGTTCTCTAAGTTAGAAAACGTCGAGAAACGGTCTTCTCTGCTAGCGCTGTGCTTCTACACATGTACTTCCTGAACGGTGATAGCGCACAGTAATGCACTTTTCTCCCAGCAAATACACTGTTTCTAAGGAAATGGGAACACACTGAGGAGACACTTGTGGGAGCTACTGTGACTATAACTGAGCTTCCCTACGCACAGGGAAGCAAGAGAAATGCTGATTTCATCAAGCCCAGTTACATACTCAGAATCTGTACTACTGCGCAAATAGGCATGTCTCTTTAGGCAAAAAACTCATTTCTGACAAAGTTGCCCAAATGCATCTCAGAAGTGTGCAACTTGTTCTCTAAGTTAGAAAACGTCGAGAAACGGTCTTCTCTGCTAGCGCTGTGCTTCTACACATGTACTTGCTAAACGGTGAAAGCGCACAGTAATGCACTATTCTCCCAGCAAATACACTGTTTCTAAGGAAATGGGAACACACTGAGGAGACACTTGTGGGAGCTACTGTGACTATAACTGAGCTTCCCTACGCACAGGGAAGCAAGAGAAATGCTGATTTCATCAAGCCCAGTTACATACTCAGAATCTGTACTACTGCGCAAATAGGCATGTCTCTTTAGGCAAAAAACTCATTTCTGACAAAGTTGCCCAAATGCATCTCAGAAGTGTGCAACTTGTTCTCTAAGTTAGAAAACGTCGAGAAACGGTCTTCTCTGCTAGCGCTGTGCTTCTACACATGTACTTGCTGAACGGTGATAGCGCACAGTAATGCACTTTTCTCCCAGCAAATACATTGTTTCTAAGGAATTGGGAACACACTGAGGAGACACTTGTCGGAGCTACTGTGACTAAAACTGAGCATCCCTACGCACAGGGAAGCAAGAGAAATGCTGATTTCATAACGCACAGTTACATACTCAGAATCTGTATTACTGCGCAAATAGGCATGTTTCCTGTAGGCAAAAAACTCATTTCTGACAAAGTTGCCCAAATGCATCTCAGAAGTGTGCAACTTGGTCCCTGAGTTAGAAAACATCGAGAACGGTCGTTTCTGCTAGCGCTGTGCTTCTACACATGTTTTTGCTGAACGGTGATAGCGCACAGTAATGCACTTTTCTCCCAGCAAATACACTGTTTCTAAGGAAATGGGAACACACTGAGGAGTCACTTGTGGGAGCTACTGTGACTAAAACTGAGCTTCCCTACGCACAGGGAAGCAAGAGAAATGCTGATTTCATCAAGCCCAGTTACATACTCAGAATCTGTACTACTGCACAAATAGGCATGTCTCTGTAGGCAAAAAACTCATTTCTGACAATGTTGCCCAAATGCATCTCAGAAGTGTGCAACTTGTTCCCTGAGTTAGAAAACGTCGAGAAACGGTCGTTTCTGCTAGCGCTGTGCTTCTACACATGTATTTGCTGAACGGTGAAAGCGCACAGTAATGCACTTTTCTCCCAGCAAATACACTGTTTCTAAAGAAATGGGAACTCACTGAGGAGACACTTGTGGGAGCTACTGTGACTAAAACTGAGCTTCCCTACGCACAGGGAAGCAAGAGAAATGCTGATTTCATCAAGCCCAGTTACATACTCAGAATCTGTACTACTGCGCAAATAGGCATGTCTCTTTAGGCAAAAAACTCATTTCTGACAAAGTTGCCCAAATGCATCTCAGAAGTGTGCAACTTGTTCCCTGAGTTAGAAAACGTTGAGAAACGGTCGTTTCTGCTAGCGCTGTGCTTCTACACATGTACTTGCTGAACGGTGAAAGCGCACAGTAATGCACTTTTCTCCCAGCAAATACACTGTTTCTAAGGAAATGGGAACACACTGAGGAGACACTTGTGGGAGCTACTGTGACTAAAACTGAGCTTCCCTATGCACAGGGAAGCAAGAGAAATGCTGATTTCATCAAGCCCAGTTACATACTCAGAATCTGTACTACTGCGCAAATAGGCATGTCTCTTTAGGCAAAAAACTCATTTCTGACAAAGTTGCCGAAATGCATCTCAGAAGTGTGCAACTTGTTCCCTGAGTTAGAAAACGTCGAGAAACGTTCGTTTCTGATAGCGCTGTGCTTCTACACATGTATTTGCTGAACGGTGAAAGCGCACAGTAATGCACTTTTCTCCCAGGAAATACACTGTTTCTAAAGAAATGGGAACACACTGAGGGGACACTTGTGGGAGCTACTGTGACTATAACTGAGCTTCCCTACGCACAGGGAAGCAAGAGAAATGCTGATTTCATCAAGCCCAGTTACATACTCAGAATCTGTACTACTGCGCAAATAGGCATGTCTCTTTAGGCAAAAAACTCATTTCTGACAAAGTTGCCCAAATGCATCTCAGAAGTGTGCATCTTGTTCCCTGAGTTAGAAAACGTCGAGAAACGTTCGTTTCTGATAGCGCTGTGCTTCTACACATGTATTTGCTGAACGGTGAAAGCGCACAGTAATGCACTTTTCTCCCAGCAAATACACTGTTTCTAAGAAAATGGGAAAAAACTGAGGAGACTCTTGTGCGAGCTACTGTGACTAAAACTGAGCTTCCCTACGCACAGGGAAGCAAGAGAAATGCTGATTTCATCAAGCCCAGTTACATACTCAGAATCTGTACTACTGCGCAAATAGGCATGTCTCTTTAGGCAAAAAACTCATTTCTGACAAAGTTGCCCAAATGCATCTCAGAAGTGTGCAACTTCTTCCCTGAGTTAGAAAACGTCGAGAAACGGTCTTCTCTGCTAGCGCTGTGCTTCTACAAATGTACTTGCTGAACGGTGAAAGCGCACAGTAATGCACTTTTCTCCCAGCAAATACACTGTTTCTAAGGAAATGGGAAAAAACTGAGGAGACTCTTGTGCGAGCTACTGTGACTAAAACTGAGCTTCCCTACGCACAGGGAAGCAAGAGAAATGCTGATTTCATCATGCCCAGTTACATACTCAGAATCTGTACTACTGCGCAAATAGCCATGTCTCTTTAGGCAAAAAACTCATTTCTGACAAAGTTGCCCAAATGCATCTCAGAAGTGTGCATCTTGTTCCCTGAGTTAGAAAACGTCGAGAAACGTTTGTTTCTGATAGCGCTGTGCTTCTACACATGTATTTGCTGAACGGTGAAAGCGCACAGTAATGCACTTTTCTCCCAGCAAATACACTGTTTCTAAGAAAATGGGAAAAAACTGAGGAGACTCTTGTGCGAGCTACTGTGACTAAAACTGAGCTTCCCTACGCACAGGGAAGCAAGAGAAATGCTGATTTCATCAAGCCCAGTTACATACTCAGAATCTGTACTACTGCGCAAATAGGCATGTCTCTTTAGGCAAAAAACTCATTTCTGACAAAGTTGCCCAAATGCATCTCAGAAGTGTGCAACTTGTTCCCTGAGTTAGAAAACGTCGAGAAACGGTCTTCTCTGCTAGCGCTGTGCTTCTACAAATGTACTTGCTGAACGGTGAAAGCGCACAGTAATGCACTTTTCTCCCAGCAAATACACTGTTTCTAAGGAAATGGGAAAAAACTGAGGAGACTCTTGTGCGAGCTACTGTGACTAAAACTGAGCTTCCCTACGCACAGGGAAGCAAGAGAAATGCTGATTTCATCAAGCCCAGTTACATACTCAGAATCTGTACTACTGCGCAAATAGCCATGTCTCTTTAGGCAAAAAACTCATTTCTGACAAAGTTGCCCAAATGCATCTCAGAAGTGTGCATCTTGTTCCGTGAGTTAGAAAACGTCGAGAAACGGTCGTTTCTGCTAGCGCTGTGCTTCTACACATGTATTTGCTGAACGGTGAAAGCGCACAGTAATGCACTTTTCTCCCAGCAAATACACTGTTTCTAAGGAAATGGGAACACATAGAGGAGACACTTGTGGGAGCTACTGTGACTAAAACTGAGCTTCCCTACGCACAGGGAAGCAAGAGAAATGCTGATTTCATCAGGCCCAGTTACATACGCAGAATCTGTACTACTGCGCAAATAGGCATGTTTCCTTAGGCAAAAAACTCATTTCTGAAAAAGTTGCCCAAATGCATCTCAGAAGTGTGCAACTTGTTCCCTGAGTTAGAAAACGTCGAGAAACGGTCATTTCTGCTAGTGCTGTGCTTCTACACATGTACTTGCTGAACGGTGAAAGCGCACAGTAATGCACTTTTCTCCCAGCAAATACACTGTTTCTAAGGAAATGGGAACACACTGAGGAGACACTTGTGGGAGCTACTGTGACTAAAACTGAGCTTCACTATGCACAGGGATGCAAGAGAAATGCTGATTTCATCAAGCTCAGTTACATACTCAGAATCTGTACTACTGCGCAAATAGGCATGTCTCTTTAGGCAAAAAACTCATTTCTGACAAAGTTGCCCAAATGCATCTCAGAAGTGTGCAACTTGTTCCCTGAGTTAGAAAACGTCGAGAAACGTTCGTTTCTGCTAGCGCTGTGCTTCTACACATGTATTTGCTGAACGGTGAAAGCACACAGTAATGCACTTTTCTCCCAGCAAATACACTGTTTCTAAGGAAATGGGAACACACTGAGGAGACGCTTGTGGGAGCTACTGTGACTATAACTGAGCTTCCCTACGCACAGGGAAGCAAGAGAAATGCTGATTTCATCAAGCCCAGTTACATACTCAGAATCTGTACTACTGCGCAAATAGGCATGTCTCTTTAGGCAAAAACTCATTTCTGACAAAGTTGCCCAAAAGCATCTCAGAAGTGTGCAACTTGTTCCCTGAGTTAGAAAACGTCGAGAAACGGTCATATCTGCTAACGCTGTGCTTCTACACATGTATTTGCTGAACGGTGAAAGCGCACAGTAATGACTTTTCTCCCAGCAAATACACTGCTTCTAAGGAAATGGGAACACACTGAGGAGACACTTGTGGGAGCTACTGTGACTAAAACTGAGCTTCCCTACGCACAGGGAAGCAAGAGAAATGCTGATTTCATCAATCCCAGTTACATACTCAGAATCTGTACTACTGCGCAAATAGGCATGTCTCTGTAGGCAAAAAACGCATTTCTGACAAAGTTGCCCAAATGCATCTCAGAAGTGTGCAACTTGTTCCCTGATTTAGAAAACGTCGAGAAACGGTCATATCTGCTAGTGCTGTGCTTCTACACATGTATTTGCTGAACGGTGAAAGCGCACAGTAATGCACTTTTCTCCCAGCAAATACACTGCTTCTAAGGAAATGGGAACACACTGAGGAGACACTTGTGGGAGCTACTGTGACTAAAACTGAGCTTCCCTACGCACAGGGAAGCAAGAGAAATGCTGATTTCATCAATCCCAGTTACATACTCAGAATCTGTACTACTGCGCAAATAGGCATGTCTCTGTAGGCAAAAAACGCATTTCTGACAAAGTTGCCCAAATGCATCTCAGAAGTGTGCAACTTGTTCCCTGATTTAGAAAACGTCGAGAAACGGTCATATCTGCTAGTGCTGTGCTTCTACACATGTATTTGCTGAACGGTGAAAGCGCACAGTAATGCACTTTTCTCCCAGCAAATACACTGTTTCTAAGGAAATGGGAACACACTGAGGAGACACTTGTGGGAGCTACTGTGACTAAAACTGAGCTTCCCTACGCACAGGGAAGCAAGAGAAATGCTGATTTCATCAAGCCCAGTTACATACTCAGAATCTGTACTACTGCGCAAATAGGCATGTCTCTGTAAGGCAAAAAACTCATTTCTGACAAAGTTGCCCAAATGCATCTCAGAAGTGTGCAAATTGTTCCCTGAGTTAGAAAACGTCGAGAAACGGTCGTTTCTGCTAGCGCTGTGCTTCTACACATGTATTTGCTGAACGGTGAAAGCGCACAGTAATGAACTTTTCTCCCAGCAAATACACTGTTTCTAAGGAACTGTGAACACACTGAGGAGATACTTGTGGGAGCTACTGTGACTAAAACTGAGCTTCCCTACGCACAGGGAAGCAAGAGAAATGCTGATTTCATCAAGCCCAGTTACATACTCAGAATCTGTACTACTGCGCAAATAGGCATGTCTCTGTAGGCAAAAAACTCATTTCTGACAAAGGTGCCCAAATGCATCTCAGAAGTGTGCAACTTGTTCCCTGAGTTAGAAAACGTCGAGAAACGTTCGTTTCTGCTAGCGCTGTGCTTCTACACATGTATTTGGTGAACGGTGAAAGCGCACAGTAATGCACTTTTCTCCCAGCAAAAACTGTTTCTAAGGAAATGGGAACACACTGAGGAGACACTTGTGGGAGCTACTGTGACTAAAACTGAGCTTCCCTACGCACAGGGAAGCAAGAGAAATGCTGATTTCATCAAGCCCAGTTACATACTCAGAATCTGTACTACTGCACAAATAGGCATGTCTCTTTAGGCAAAAAACTCATTTCTGACAAAGTTGCCCAAATGCATCTCAGAAGTGTGCAACTTGTTCCCTGAGTTAGAAAACGTCGAGAAACGGTCATATCTGCTAGCGCTGTGCTTCTACACATGTATTTGCTGAACGGTGAAAGCGCACAGTAATGCACTTTTCTCCCAGCAAATACACTGTTTCTAAGGAAATGGGAACACACTGAGGAGACACTTGTGGGAGATACTGTGACTAAAACTGTGCTTCCCTACACACAGGGAAGCAAGAGAAATGCTGATTTCATCAAGCCCAGTTACATACTCAGAATCTGTACTACTGCGCAAATAGGCATGTCTCTTAAGGCAAAAAACTCATTTCTGACAAAGTTGCCCAAATGCATCTCAGAAGTGTGCAACTTGTTCCCTGAGTTAGAAAACATCGAGAAACGGTCGTTTCTGCTAGCGCTGTGCTTCTACACATGTATTTGCTGAACGGTGAAAGCGCACAGTAATGCACTTTTCTCCCAGCAAATACACTGTTTCTAAGGAAATGGGAACACACTGAGGAGACACTTGTGGGAGCTACTGTGACTAAAACTGAGCTTCCCTACGCACAGGGAAGCAAGAGAAATGCTGATTTCATCAAGCCCAGTTACATACTCAGAATCTGTACTACTGCACAAATAGGCATGTCTCTGTAGGCAAAAAACTCATTTCTGACAAAGTTGCCCAAATGCATCTCAGAAGTGTGCAACTTGTTCCCTGATTTAGAAAACGTCGAGAAACGGTCATATCTGCTAGTGCTGTGCTTCTACACATGTATTTGCTGAACGGTGAAAGCGCACAGTAATGCACTTTTCTCCCAGCAAATACACTGTTTCTAAGGAAATGGGAACACACTGAGGAGACACTTGTGGGAGCTACTGTGACTAAAACTGAGCTTCCCTACGCACAGGGAAGCAAGAGAAATGCTGATTTCATCAAGCCCAGTTACATACTCAGAATCTGTACTACTGCGCAAATAGGCATGTCTCTGTAAGGCAAAAAACTCATTTCTGACAAAGTTGCCCAAATGCATCTCAGAAGTGTGCAAATTGTTCCCTGAGTTAGAAAACGTCGAGAAACGGTCGTTTCTGCTAGCGCTGTGCTTCTACACATGTATTTGCTGAACGGTGAAAGCCCACAGTAATGCACTTTTCTCCCAGCAAATACACTGTTTCTAAGGAACTGTGAACACACTGAGGAGACACTTGTGGGAGCTACTGTGACTAAAACTGAGCTTCCCTACGCACAGGGAAGCAAGAGAAATGCTGATTTCATCAAGCCCACTTACATACTCAGAATCTGTACTACTGCGCAAATAGGCATGTCTCTGTAGGCAAAAAACTCATTTCTGACAAAGGTGCCCAAATGCATCTCAGAAGTGTGCAACTTGTTCCCTGAGTTAGAAAACGTCGAGAAACGTTCGTTTCTGCTAGCGCTGTGCTTCTACACATGTATTTGCTGAACGGTGAAAGCGCACAGTAATGCACTTTTCTCCCAGCAAATACACTGTTTCTAAGGAAATGGGAACACACTGAGGAGACACTTGTGGGAGCTACTGTGACTAAAACTGAGCTTCCCTACGCACAGGGAAGCAAGAGAAATGCTGATTTCATCAAGCCCAGTTACATACTCAGAATCTGTACTACTGCACAAATAGGCATGTCTCTGTAGGCAAAAAACTCATTTCTGACAAAGTTGCCCAAATGCATCTCAGAAGTGTGCAACTTGTTCCCTGAGTTAGAAAACGTCGAGAAACGGTCATATCTGCTAGCGCTGTGCTTCTACACATGTATTTGCTGAACGGTGAAAGCGCACAGTAATGCACTTTTCTCCCAGCAAATACACTGTTTCTAAGGAAATGGGAACACACTGAGGAGACACTTGGGAGATACTGTGACTAAAACTGAGCTTCCCTACGCACAGGGAAGCAAGAGAAATGCTGATTTCATCAAGCCCAGTTACATACTCAGAATCTGTACTACTGCGCAAATAGGCATGTCTCTGTAGGCAAAAAACTCATTTCTGACAAAGTTGCCCAAATGCATCTCAGAAGTGTGCAACTTGTTCCCTGAGTTAGAAAACGTCGAGAAACGTTCGTTTCTGCTAGCGCTGTGCTTCTACACATGTATTTGCTGAACGGTGAAAGCGCACAGTAATGCACTTTTCTCCCAGCAAATACACTGTTTCTAAAGAAATGGGAACTCACTGAGGAGACACTTGTGGGAGCTACTGTGACTAAAACTGAGCTTCCCTACGCACAGGGAAGCAAGAGAAATGCTGATTTCATCAAGCCCAGTTACATACTCAGAATCTGTACTACTGCGCAAATAGGCATGTCTCTGTAAGGCAAAAAACTCATTTCTGACAAAGTTGCCCAAATGCATCTCAGAAGTGTGCAAATTGTTCCCTGAGTTAGAAAACGTCGAGAAACGGTCGTTTCTGCTAGCGCTGTGCTTCTACACATGTTTTTGCTGAACGGTGATAGCGCACAGTAATGCACTTTTCTCCCAGCAAATACACTGTTTCTAAGGAAATGGGAACACACTGAGGAGACACAAGTGGGAGCTACTGTGACTAAAATTGAGCTTCCCTACGCACAGGGAAGCAAGAGAAATGCTGATTTCATGAAGCCCAGTTACATACTCAGAATCTGTACTACTGCGCAAATAGGCATGTCTCTTTAGGCAAAAACTCATTTCTGACAAAGTTGCCCAAAAGCATCTCAGAAGTGTGCAACTTGTTCCCTGAGTTAGAAAACGTCGAGAAACGGTCATATCTGCTAACGCTGTGCTTCTACACATGTATTTGCTGAACGGTGAATGCGCACAGTAATGACTCTTCTCCCAGCAAATACACTGCTTGTAAGGAAATGGGAACACACTGAGGAGACACTTGTGGGAGCTACTGTGACTAAAACTGAGCTTCCCTACGCACAGGGAAGCAAGAGAAATGCTGATTTCATCAAGCCCAGTTACATACTCAGAATCTGTACTACTGCGCAAATAGGCATGTCTCTGTAGGCAAAAAACTCATTTCTGACAAAGTTGCCCAAATGCATCTCAGAAGTGTGCAACTTGTTCCCTGATTTAGAAAACGTCGAGAAACGGTCATATCTGCTAGTGCTGTGCTTCTACACATGTATTTGCTGAACGGTGAAAGCGCACAGTAATGCACTTTTCTCCCAGCAAATACACTGTTTCTAAGGAAATGGGAACACACTGAGGAGACACTTGTGGGAGCTACTGTGACTAAAACTGAGCTTCCCTACGCACAGGGAAGCAAGAGAAATGCTGATTTCATCAAGCCCAGTTACATACTCAGAATCTCTACTACTGCGCAAATAGGCATGTCTCTGTAGGCAAAAAACTCATTTCTGACAAAATTGCCCAAATGCATCTCAGAAGTGTGCAAATTGTTCCCTGAGTTAGAAAACGTCGAGAAACGGTCGTTTCTGCTAGCGCTGTGCTTCTACACATGTATTTGCTGATCGGTGAGAGCCCACAGTAATGCACTTTTCTCCCAGCAAATACACTGTTTCTAAGGAAATGGGAACACACTGAGGAGACACTTGTGGGAGCTACTGTGACTAAAACTGAGCTTCCCTACGCACAGGGAAGCAAGAGAAATGCTGATTTCATCAAGCCCACTTACATACTCAGAATCTGTACTACTGCGCAAATAGGCATGTCTCTGTAGGCAAAAAACTCATTTCTGACAAAGGTGCCCAAATGCATCTCAGAAGTGTGCAACTTGTTCCCTGAGTTAGAAAACGTCGAGAAACGTTCGTTTCTGCTAGCGCTGTGCTTCTACACATGTATTTGCTGAACGGTGAAAGCGCACAGTAATGCACTTTTCTCCCAGCAAATACACTGTTTCTAAGGAAATGGGAACACACTGAGGAGACACTTGTGGGAGCTACTGTGACTAAAACTGAGCTTCCCTACGCACAGGGAAGCAAGAGAAATGCTGATTTCATCAAGCCCAGTTACATACTCAGAATCTCTACTACTGCACAAATAGGCATGTCTCTGTAGGCAAAAAACTCATTTCTGACAAAGTTGCCCAAATGCATCTCAGAAGTGTGCACCTTGTTCCCTGAGTTAGAAAACGTCGAGAAACGGTCATATCTGCTAGCGCTGTGCTTCTACACATGTATTTGCTGAACGGTGAAAGCGCACAGTAATGCACTTTTCTCCCAGCAAATACACTGTTTCTAAGGAAATGGGAACACACTGAGGAGACACTTGTGGGAGATACTGTGACTAAAACTGAGCTTCCCTACGCACAGGGAAGCAAGAGAAATGCTGATTTCATCAAGCCCAGTTACATACTCAGAATCTGTACTACTGCGCAAATAGGCATGTCTCTGTAGGCAAAAAACTCATTTCTGACAAAGTTGCCCAAATGCATCTCAGAAGTGTGCAACTTGTTCCCTGAGTTAGAAAACGTCGAGAAACGTTCGTTTCTGCTAGCGCTGTGCTTCTACACATGTATTTGCTGAACGGTGAAAGCGCACAGTAATGCACTTTTCTCCCAGCAAATACACTGTTTCTAAAGAAATGGGAACTCACTGAGGAGACACTTGTGGGAGCTACTGTGACTAAAACTGAGCTTCCCTACGCACAGGGAAGCAAGAGAAATGCTGATTTCATCAAGCCCACTTACATACTCAGAATCTGTACTACTGCGCAAATAGGCATGTCTCTTTAGGAAAAAACTCATTTCTGACAAAGTTGCCCAAAAGCATCTCAGAAGTGTGCAACTTGTTCCCTGAGTTAGAAAACGTCGAGAAACGGTCATATCTGCTAGTGCTGTGCTTCTACACATGTATTTGCTGAACGGTGAAAGCGCACAGTAATGCACTTTTCTCCCAGCAAATACACTGTTTCTAAGGAAATGGGAACACACTGAGGATACACTTGTGGGAGCTACTGTGACTAAAACTGAGCTTCCCTATGCACAGGGAAGCAAGAGAAATGCTGATTTCATCAAGCCCAGTTACATACTCAGCATCTGTACTACTGCGAAAATAGGCATGAATCTGTAGGCAAAAAACTCATTTCTGACAAAGTTGCCCAAATGCATCTCAGAAGTTTGCAACTTGTTCCCTGAGTTAGAAAATGTCGAGAAACGTTCGTTTCTGTTAGCGCTGTGTTTCTACACATGTATTTGCTGAACGGTGAAAGCACACAGTAATGCACTTTTCTCCCAGCAAATACACTGTTTCTAAGGAAATGGGAACACACTGAGGAGACACTTGTGGGAGCTACTGTGACTAAAACTGAGCTTCCCTACGCACAGGGAAGCAAGAGAAATGCTGATTTCATCAAGCCCACTTACATACTCAGAATCTGTACTACTACGCAAATAGGCATGTCTTTGTAGGCAAAAAACTCATTTCTGACAATGTTGCCCAAATGCATCTCAGAAGTGTGCAACTTGTTCCCTGAGTTAGAAAACGTCGAGAACCGTTTGTTTCTGCTAGCGCTGTGCTTCTACACATGTATTTGCTGAACGGTGAAAGCACACAGCAAAGTACATTTCTCCCAGCAAATACACTGTTTCTAAGGAAATGGGAACACACTGAGGAGACACTTGTGGGAGCTACTGTGACTAAAACTGAGCTTCCCTAAGCACAGGGAAGCAAAAGAAATGCTGATTTCATCAAGCCCAGTTACATACTCAGAATCTGTTCTACTGCGCAAATAGGCATGTCTCTCTAGGCAAAAAACTCATTTCTGACAAAGTTGCCCAAATGCATCTCAAAACTGTGCAACTTGTTAACTGAATTAGAAAACGTCGAGAAACGGTCATATCTGCTAACGCTGTGCTTCTACACATGTATTTGCTGAACGGTGAAAGCGCACAGTAATGCGCTTTTATCCCAGCAAATACACTGTTTCTAAGGAAATGGGAACACACTGAGGATACACTTGTGGGAGCTACTGTGACTAAAACTGTGATTCTCTACGCACAGGGAAGCAAGAGAAATGCTGATTTCATCAAGCCCAGTTACATACTCAGAATCTGTACTACTGCGCAAATAGGCATGAATCTGTAGGCAAAAAACTCATTTCTGACAAAGTTGCCCAAATGCATCTCAGAAGTGTGCAACTTGTTCCCTGAGTTAGAAAACGTCGAGAAATGGTCTTTTCCGCTAGCGCTGTGCTTCTACACATGTATTTGCTGAACGGTGAAAGTGCACAGTAATGCACTTCTCTCCCAGCAAATACACTGTTTCTAAGGAAATGGGAACACACTGAGGAGACACTTGTGGGAGCTACTGTGACTAAAACTGAGCTTCCCTACGCACAGGGAAGCAAGAGAAATGCTGATTTCATCAAGCCCAGTTACATACTCAGAATCTGTACTACTGCGCAAATAGGCATGTCTTTGTAGGCAAAAAACTCATTTCTGACAATGTTGCCCAAATGCATCTCAGAAGTGTGCAACTTGTTCCCTGAGTTAGAAAACGTCGAGAACCGTTCGTTTCTGCTAGCGCTGTGCTTCTACACATGTATTTGCTGAACGGTGAAAGCACACAGTAAAGTACTTTTCTCCCAGCAAATACACTGTTTCTAGGGAAATGGGACCACACTGAGGAGACACTTGTGGGAGCTACTGTGACTAAAACTGAGCTTCCCTAAGCACAGGGAAGCAAGAGAAATGCTGATTTCATCAAGCCCAGTTACATACTCAGAATCTGCTCTACTGCGCAAATAGGCATGTCTCTCTAGGCAAAAAACTCATTTCTGACAAAGTTGCCCAAATGCATCTCAAAACTGTGCAACTTGTTCCCTGAGTTAGAAAACGTCGAGAAACGGTCATATCTGCTAACGCTGTGCTTCTACACATGTATTTGCTGAACGGTGAAAGCGCACAGTAATGCACTTTTCTCCCAGCAAATACACTGTTTCTAAGGAAATGGGAACACACTGAGGAGACACTTGTGGGAGCTACTGTGACTAAAACTGAGCTTCCCTACGCACAGGGAAGCAAGAGAAATGCTGATTTCATCAAGCCCAGTTACATACTCAGAATCTGTACTACTGCGCAAATAGGCATGAATCTGTAGGCAAAAAACTCATTTCTGACAAAGTTGCCCAAATGCATCTCAGAAATGTGCAACTTGTTCCCTGAGTTAGAAAATGTCGAGAAACGTTCATTTCTGTTAGCGCTGTGCTTCTACACATGTATTTGCTGAACGGTGAAAGCGCACAGTAATGCACTTTTCTCCCAGCAAATACACTGTTTCTAAGGAAATGGGAACACACTGAGGAGACACTTGTGGGAGCTACTGTGACTAAAACTGAGCTTCCCTACGCACAGGGAAGCAAGAGAAATGCTGATTTCATCAAGCGCAGTTACATACTCAGAATCTGTACTACTGTGCAAATAGGCATGTCTTTGTAGGCAAAAAACTCATTTCTGACAATGTTGCCCAAATGCATCTCAGAAGTGTGCAACTTGTTCCCTGAGTTAGAAAACGTCGAGAAACGTTCGTTTCTGCTAGCACTGTGCTTCTACACATGTATTTGCTGAACGGTGAAAGCGCACAGTAATGCACTTTCCTCCCAGCAAATACACTGTTTCTAAGGAAATGGGAACACACTGAGGAGACACTTGTGGGAGCTACTGTGACTAAAACTGAGCTTCCTTACGCACAGGGAAGCAAGAGAAATGCTGATTTCATCAAGCCCAGTTACATACTCAGAATCTGTACTACTGCGCAAATAGGCATGTCTCTGTAGGCAAAAAACTCATTTCTGACAAAGTTGCCCAAATGCATCTCAGAAGTGTGCAACTTGTTCCCTGAGTTAGAAAACGTCGAGAAACGTTCGTTTCTGCTAGTGCTGTGCTTCTACACATGTATTTGCTGAACGGTGAAAGCGCACAGTAATGCACTTTTCTCCCAGCAAATACACTGTTTCTAAGGAAATGGGAACACACTGAGGAGACACTTGTGGGAGCTACTGTGACTAAAACTGAGCTTCCCTACGCACAGGGAAGCAAGAGAATTGTTGATTTCATCAAGCCCAGTTACATACTCAGAATCTGTACTACTGCGCAAATAGGATTTGTCTCTGTAGGCAAAAAACTCATTTCTGACAAAGTTGCCAAATGCATCTCAGAAGTGTGCAACTTGTTCCCTGAGTTAGAAAACGTCGAGAAACGGTCGTATCTGCTAGCGCTGTGCTTCTACACATGTATTTGCTGAACGGTGAAAGCGCACAGTAATGCACTTTTCTCCCAGCAAATACACTGTTTCTAAGGAAATGGGAACACAGTGAAGAACACTTGTGGGAGCTACTGTGACTAAAACTGAGCTTCCCTACGCACAGGGAAGCAAGAGAAATGCTGATTTCATCAAGCCCAGTTACATACTCAGAATCTGTACTACTGCGCAAATAGGCATGTCTCTGTAGGCAAAAAACTCATTTCTGACAAAGTTGCCTAAATGCATCTCAGAAGTGTGCAACTTGTTCCCTGAGTTAGATAACGTCGAGAAACGGTCGTATCGGCTAGCGCTGTGCTTCTACACATGTATTTGCTGAACGGTGAAAGCGCACAGTAATGCACTTTTCTCCCAGCAAATACACTGTTTCTAAGGAAATGGGAACACACTGAGGAAACACTTGTGGGATCTACTGTGACTAAAACTGAGCTTCCCTACGCACAGGGAAGCAAGAGAAATGCTGATTTCATCAAGCCCAGTTACATACTCAGAATCTGTACTACTGCGCAAATAGGCATGAATCTGTAGGCAAAAAACTCATTTCTGACAAAGTTGCCCAAATGCGTCTCAGAAGTGTGCAACTTATTCCCTGAGGTAGAAAACATCGAGAAACGTTCGTTTCTGCTAGTGCTGTGCTTCTACACATGTATTTGCTGAACGGTGAAAGCACACAGTAATGCACTTTTCTCCCAGCAAATACACTGTTTCTAAGGAAATGGGAACACACTGAGGAGACACTTGTGGGAGCTACTGTGACTAAAACTGAGCTTCCCTACGCACAGGGAAGCAAGAGAAATGCTGATTTCATCAAGCCCAGTTACATACTCAGAATCTGTACTACTGCGCAAATAGGCATGTCTCTGTAGGCAAAAAACTCATTTCTGACAAAGTTGCCCAAATGCATCTCAGAAGTGTGCAACTTGTTCCCTGAGTTAGAAAACGTTGAGAAACTTTCGTATCGGCTAGCGCTGTGCTTCTACACATGTATTTGCTGAACGGTGAAAGCGCACAGTAATGCACTTTTCTCCCAGCAAATACACTGTTTCTAAGGAAATGGGAACACACTGAGGAGACACTTGTGGGAGCTACTGTGACTAAAACTGAGCTTTCCTACGCACAGGGAAGCAAGAGAAATGCTAATTTCATCAAGCCCAATTACATACTCAGAATCTGTACTACTGCGCAAATAGGCATGTCTCTGTAGGCAAAAAACTCATTTCTGACAAAGTTGCCCAAATGCATCTCAGAAGTGTGCAACTTGTTCCCTGAGTTAGAAAACGTCGAGAAACGGTCTTTTCTGCTAGCGCTGTGCTTCTACACATGTATTTGCTGAACGGTGAAAGCGCACAGTAATGCACTTCTCTCCCAGCAAATACACTGTTTCTAAGGAAATGGGAACACACTGAGGAGACACTTGTGGGAGCTACTGTGACTAAAACTGAGCTTCCCTACGCACAGGGAAGCAAGAGAAATGCTGATTTCATCAAGCCCAGTTACATACTCAGAATCTGTACTACTGGGCAAATAGGCATGTCTCTGTAGGCAAAAAACTCATTTCTGACAAAGTTGCCCAAATTCATCTCAGAATTGTGCAACTTGTTCCCTGAGTTAGACAACGTCGAGAAACACTCGTTTCTGCTAGCGCTGTGCTTCTACACATGTATTTGCTGAACGGTGAAAGCGCACAGTAATGCACTTTTCTCCCAGCAAATACACTGTTTTTAAGGAAATGGGAACACACTGAGGAGACACTTGTGGGAGCTACTGTGACTAAAACTGAGCTTCCCTACGCACAGGGAAGCAAGAGAAATGTTGATTTCATCAAGCCCAGTTACATACTCAGAATCTGTACTACTGCGCAAATAGGATTTGTCTCTGTAGGCAAAAAACTCATTTCTGACAAAGTTGCCCAAATGCATCTCAGAAGTGTGCAACTTGTTCCCTGAGTTAGATAACGTCGAGAAACGGTCGTATCTGCTAGCGCTGTGCTTTTACACATGTATTTGCTGAACGGTGAAAGCGCACAGTAATGCACTTTTCTCCCAGCAAATACACTGTTTCTAAGGAAATGGGAACACACTGAGGAGACACTTGTGGGAGCTACTGTGACTAAAACTGAGCTTCCCTACGCACAGGGAAGCAAGAGAAATGCTGATTTCATCAAGCCCAGTTACATACTCTGAATCTGTACTACTGCACAAATAGGCATGAATCTGTAGGCAAAAAACTCATTTCTGACAAAGTTGCCCAAATGCATCTCAGAAGTGTGAAACTTGTTCCCTGAGTTAGAAAACGTCGAGAAACGGTCGTTTCTGCTAGCGCTGTGCTTCTACACATGTATTTGCTGAACGGTGAAAGCGCACAGTAATGCACTTTTCTCCCAGCAAATACACTGTTTCTAAGGAAATGGGAACACACTGAGGAGACACTTGTGGGAGCTACTGTGACTAAAACTGAGCTTCCCTACGCACAGGGAAGCAAGAGAAATGCTGATTTCATCAAGCCCAGTTACATACTCAGAATCTGTACTACTGCGCAAATAGGCATGTCTCTGTAGGCAAAAAACTCATTTCTGACAAAGTTGCCCAAATGCATCTCAGAAGTGTGCAACTTGTTCCCTGAGTTAGAAAACGTCAAGAAACGGTCGTTTCAGCTAGCGCTGTGCTTCTACACATGTATTTGCTGAACGGTGAAAGCGCACAGTAATGCACTTTTCTCCCAGCAAATACACTGTTTCTAAGGAAATGGGAACACACTGAGACACTTGTGGGAGCTACAGTGACTAAAACTGAGCTTCCCTACACACAGGGAATCAAGAGAAATGCTGATTTCATCAAGACCAGTTACATACTCAGAATCTGTACTACTGCGCAAATAGGCATGTCTCTGTAGGAAAAAAACTCATTTTTGACAAAGTTGCCCAAATGCATATCAGAAGTGTGCAACTTGTTCCCTGAATTAGAAAACGTCGAGAAACGTTCGTTTCTGCTAGCGCTGTGCTTCTACACATGTATTTGCTGAACGGTGAAAGCGCACAGTAATACACTTTTCTCCCAGCAAATACACTGTTTCTAAGGAAATGGGAACACACTGAGGAGACACTTCTGGGAGCTACTGTGTCTAAAACTGAGCTTCCCTACGCACAGGGAAGCAAGAGAAATGCGGATTTCACCCAGCCCAGTTACATACTCAGAATCTGTACTACTGCGCAAATAGGCATGTCTCTGTAGGCAAAAAACTCATTTCTGACAAAGTTGCCCAAATGCATCTCAGAAGTGTGCAACTTGTTCCCTGAGTTAGAAAACGTCGAGAAACGTTCGTTTCTGCTAGCGCTGTGCTTCTACACATGTATTTGCTGAACGGTGAAAGCGCACAGTAATGCACTTTTCTCCCAGCAAATACACTGTTTCTAAGGAAATGGGAACACACTGAGGAGACACTTGTGGGAGCTACTGTGACTAAAACTGAGCTTCCCTACGCACAGGGAAGCAAGAGAATTGTTGATTTCATCAAGCCCAGTTACATACTCAGAATCTGTACTACTGCGCAAATAGGATTTGTCTCTGTAGGCAAAAAACTCATTTCTGACAAAGTTGCCAAATGCATCTCAGAAGTGTGCAACTTGTTCCCTGAGTTAGAAAACGTCGAGAAACGGTCGTATCTGCTAGCGCTGTGCTTCTACACATGTATTTGCTGAACGGTGAAAGCGCACAGTAATGCACTTTTCTCCCAGCAAATACACTGTTTCTAAGGAAATGGGAACACAGTGAAGAACACTTGTGGGAGCTACTGTGACTAAAACTGAGCTTCCCTACGCACAGGGAAGCAAGAGAAATGCTGATTTCATCAAGCCCAGTTACATACTCAGAATCTGTACTACTGCGCAAATAGGCATGTCTCTGTAGGCAAAAAACTCATTTCTGACAAAGTTGCCTAAATGCATCTCAGAAGTGTGCAACTTGTTCCCTGAGTTAGATAACGTCGAGAAACGGTCGTATCGGCTAGCGCTGTGCTTCTACACATGTATTTGCTGAACGGTGAAAGCGCACAGTAATGCACTTTTCTCCCAGCAAATACACTGTTTCTAAGGAAATGGGAACACACTGAGGAAACACTTGTGGGATCTACTGTGACTAAAACTGAGCTTCCCTACGCACAGGGAAGCAAGAGAAATGCTGATTTCATCAAGCCCAGTTACATACTCAGAATCTGTACTACTGCGCAAATAGGCATGAATCTGTAGGCAAAAAACTCATTTCTGACAAAGTTGCCCAAATGCGTCTCAGAAGTGTGCAACTTATTCCCTGAGGTAGAAAACATCGAGAAACGTTCGTTTCTGCTAGCGCTGTGCTTCTACACATGTATTTGCTGAACGGTGAAAGCACACAGTAATGCACTTTTCTCCCAGCAAATACACTGTTTCTAAGGAAATGGGAACACACTGAGGAGACACTTGTGGGAGCTACTGTGACTAAAACTGAGCTTCCCTACGCACAGGGAAGCAAGAGAAATGCTGATTTCATCAAGCCCAGTTACATACTCAGAATCTGTACTACTGCGCAAATAGGCATGTCTCTGTAGGCAAAAAACTCATTTCTGACAAAGTTGCCCAAATGCATCTCAGAAGTGTGCAACTTGTTCCCTGAGTTAGAAAACGTTGAGAAACTTTCGTATCGGCTAGCGCTGTGCTTCTACACATGTATTTGCTGAACGGTGAAAGCGCACAGTAATGCACTTTTCTCCCAGCAAATACACTGTTTCTAAGGAAATGGGAACACACTGAGGAGACACTTGTGGGAGCTACTGTGACTAAAACTGAGCTTTCCTACGCACAGGGAAGCAAGAGAAATGCTAATTTCATCAAGCCCAATTACATACTCAGAATCTGTACTACTGCGCAAATAGGCATGTCTCTGTAGGCAAAAAACTCATTTCTGACAAAGTTGCCCAAATGCATCTCAGAAGTGTGCAACTTGTTCCCTGAGTTAGAAAACGTCGAGAAACGGTCTTTTCTGCTAGCGCTGTGCTTCTACACATGTATTTGCTGAACGGTGAAAGCGCACAGTAATGCACTTCTCTCCCAGCAAATACACTGTTTCTAAGGAAATGGGAACACACTGAGGAGACACTTGTGGGAGCTACTGTGACTAAAACTGAGCTTCCCTACGCACAGGGAAGCAAGAGAAATGCTGATTTCATCAAGCCCAGTTACATACTCAGAATCTGTACTACTGGGCAAATAGGCATGTCTCTGTAGGCAAAAAACTCATTTCTGACAAAGTTGCCCAAATTCATCTCAGAATTGTGCAACTTGTTCCCTGAGTTAGACAACGTCGAGAAACACTCGTTTCTGCTAGCGCTGTGCTTCTACACATGTATTTGCTGAACGGTGAAAGCGCACAGTAATGCACTTTTCTCCCAGCAAATACACTGTTTTTAAGGAAATGGGAACACACTGAGGAGACACTTGTGGGAGCTACTGTGACTAAAACTGAGCTTCCCTACGCACAGGGAAGCAAGAGAAATGTTGATTTCATCAAGCCCAGTTACATACTCAGAATCTGTACTACTGCGCAAATAGGATTTGTCTCTGTAGGCAAAAAACTCATTTCTGACAAAGTTGCCCAAATGCATCTCAGAAGTGTGCAACTTGTTCCCTGAGTTAGATAACGTCGAGAATCGGTCGTATCTGCTAGCGCTGTGCTTTTACACATGTATTTGCTGAACGGTGAAAGCGCACAGTAATGCACTTTTCTCCCAGCAAATACACTGTTTCTAAGGAAATGGGAACACACTGAGGAGACACTTGTGGGAGCTACTGTGACTAAAACTGAGCTTCCCTACGCACAGGGAAGCAAGAGAAATGCTGATTTCATCAAGCCCAGTTACATACTCTGAATCTGTACTACTGCACAAATAGGCATGAATCTGTAGGCAAAAAACTCATTTCTGACAAAGTTGCCCAAATGCATCTCAGAAGTGTGAAACTTGTTCCCTGAGTTAGAAAACTTCGAGAAACGGTCGTTTCTGCTAGCGCTGTGCTTCTACACATGTATTTGCTGAACGGTGAAAGCGCACAGTAATGCACTTTTCTCCCAGCAAATACACTGTTTCTAAGGAAATGGGAACACACTGAGGAGACACTTGTGGGAGCTACTGTGACTAAAACTGAGCTTCCCTACGCACAGGGAAGCAAGAGAAATGCTGATTTCATCAAGCCCAGTTACATACTCAGAATCTGTACTACTGCGCAAATAGGCATGTCTCTGTAGGCAAAAAACTCATTTCTGACAAAGTTGCCCAAATGCATCTCAGAAGTGTGCAACTTGTTCCCTGAGTTAGAAAACGTCAAGAAACGGTCGTTTCAGCTAGCGCTGTGCTTCTACACATGTATTTGCTGAACGGTGAAAGCGCACAGTAATGCACTTTTCTCCCAGCAAATACACTGTTTCTAAGGAAATGGGAACACACTGAGACACTTGTGGGAGCTACAGTGACTAAAACTGAGCTTCCCTACACACAGGGAATCAAGAGAAATGCTGATTTCATCAAGACCAGTTACATACTCAGAATCTGTACTACTGCGCAAATAGGCATGTCTCTGTAGGAAAAAAACTCATTTTTGACAAAGTTGCCCAAATGCATCTCAGAAGTGTGCAACTTGTTCCCTGAATTAGAAAACGTCGAGAAACGTTCGTTTCTGCTAGCGCTGTGCTTCTACACATGTATTTGCTGAACGGTGAAAGCGCACAGTAATACACTTTTCTCCCAGCAAATACACTGTTTCTAAGGAAATGGGAACACACTGAGGAGACACTTCTGGGAGCTACTGTGTCTAAAACTGAGCTTCCCTACGCACAGGGAAGCAAGAGAAATGCGGATTTCACCCAGCCCAGTTACATACTCAGAATCTGTACTACTGCGCAAATAGGCATGTCTCTGTAGGCAAAAAACTCATTTCTGACAAAGTTGCCCAAATGCATCTCAGAAGTGTGCAACTTGTTCCCTGAGTTAGAAAAAGTTGAGAAACGTTCGTTTCTGCTAGCGCTGTGCTTCTACACATGTATTTGCTGAACGGTGAAAGCGCACAGTAATGCACTTTTCTCCCAGCAAATACACTGTTTCTAAGGAAATGGGAACACACTGAGACACTTGTGGGAGCTACAGTGACTAAAACTGAGCTTCCCTACGCACAGGGAAGCAAGAGAAATGCTGATTTCATCAAGCCCAGTTACATACTCAGAATCTGTACTACTGCGCAAATAGGCATGTCTCTGTAGGCAAAAAACTCATTTCTGACAAAGTTGCCCAAATGCATCTGAGAAGTGTGCAACTTGTTCCGTGAGTTAGAAAACGTCGAGAAACGTTCGTTTCTGCTAGTGCTGTGCTTCTACACATGTATTTGCAGAACGGTGAAAGCGCACAATAATGCACTTTTCTCCCAGCAAATACACTGTTTCTAAGGAAATGGGAACACACTGAGACACTTGTGGGAGCTACAGTGACTAAAACTGAGCTTCCCTACGCACAGGGAATCAAGAGAAATGCTGATTTCATCAAGCCCAGTTACATACTCAGAATCTGTACTACTGCGCAAATAGGCATGGCTCTGTAGGAAAAAAACTCATTTCTGACAAAGTTGCCCAAATGCATCTCAGAAGTGTGAAACTTGTTCCCTGAGTTAGAAAACGTCGAGAAACGTTCGTTTCTGCTAGCGCTGTGCTTCTACACATGTATTTGTTGAACGGTGAAAGCGCACAGTAATACACTTTTCTCCCAGCAAATACACTGTTTCTAAGGAAATGGGAACACACTGAGGAGACACTTGTGGGAGCTACTGTGACTAAAACTGAGCTTCCCTACGCACAGGGAAGCAAGAGAAATGCTGATTTCACCCAGCCCAGTTACATACTCAGAATCTGTACTACTGCGCAAATAGGCATGTCTCTGTAGGCAAAAAACTCATTTCTGACAAAGTTGCCCAAATGCATCTCAGAAGTGTGCAACTTGTTCCCTGAGTTAGAAAACGTCGAGAAACGTTCGTTTCTGCTAGCGCTGTGCTTCTACACATGTATTTGCTGAACGGTGAAAGCGCACAGTAATGCACTTTTCTCCCAGCAAATACACTGTTTCTAAGGAAAAGGGAACACACTGAGACACTTATGGGAGCTACATTGACTAAAACTGAGCTTCCCTACGCACAGGGAAGCAAGAGAAATGCTGATTTCATCAAGCCCAGTTACATACTCAGAATCTGTACTACTGCGCAAATAGGCATGTCTCTTTAGGCAAAAAACTCATTTCTGACAAAGTTGCCCAAATGCATCTCAGAAGTGTGCAACTTGTTCCCTGAGTTAGAAAACGTCGAGAAACGTTCGTTTCTGCTAGCGCTGTGCTTCTACACATGTATTTGCTGAACGGTGAAAGCGCACAGTAATGCACTTTTCTCCCAGCAAATACACTGTTTCTAAGGAAATGGGAACACACTGAGGAGACACTTGTGGGAGCTACTGTGACTAAAACTGAGCTTCCCTACGCACAGGGAAGCAAGAGAAATGCTGATTTCATCAAGCCCAGTTACATACTCAGAATCTGTCCTACAGCGCAAATAGGCATGTCTCTGTAGGCAAAAAACTCATTTTTGAGAAAGTTACCGAAATGCATCTCAGAAGTGTGCAACTTGTTCCCTGAGTTTGAAAACGTCGAGAAACGTTCGTTTCTGCTAGCGCTGTGCTTCTACACATGTATTTGCTGAACGGTGAAAGCGCACAGTAATGCACTTTTCTCCCAGCAAATACACAGTTTCTAAGAAAATGGGAACACACTGAGACATTTGTGGGAGCTACAGTGACTAAAACGGAGCTTTTCTACGCACAGGGAAGCAAGAGAATGCTGATTTCATCAAGCCCAGTTACATATTCAGAATCTGTAGTACAGCGCAAATAGGCATGTCTCTGTAGGCAAAAAACTCATTTCTGACAAAGGTGCCCAAATGCATCTCAGAAGTGTGCAACTTGTTCCCTGAGTTAGAAAACGTCGAGAAACTGTCGTATCGGCTAGCGCTGTGCTTCTACACATGTATTTGCTGAACGGTGAAAGCGCACAGTAATGCACTTTTCTCCCAGCAAATACACTGTTTCTAAGGAAATGGGAACACACTGAGGAAACACTTCTGGGAGCTACTGTGACTAAAACTGAGCTTCCCTACGCACAGGGAAGCAAGAGAAATACTGATTTCATCCAGCCCAGTTACATACTCAGAATCTGTACTACTGCGCAAATAGGCATGTCTCTGTAGGCAGAAAACTCATTTCTGACAAAGTTGCCCAAATGCATCTCAGAAGTGTGCAACTTATTCCCTGAGTTAGAAAACGTCGAGAAACGTTCGTTTCTGCTAGCGCTGTGCGTCTACACATGTATTTGCTGAACGGTGAAAGCGCACAATAATGCACTTTTCTCCCAGCAAATACACTGTTTCTAAGGAAATGGGAACACACTGAGGAGACACCTGTGGGAGCTACTGTGACTAAAACTGAGCTTCCCTACGCACAGAAAAGTAAGAAAAATGCTGATTTCATCAAGCCCAGTTACATACTCAGAATCTGTACTACTGCGCAAATAGGCATGTCTCTGTAGGCAAAAAACTCATTTCTGACAAAGTTGCCCAAATGCATCTCAGAAGTGTGCAACTTGTTCCCTGAGTTAGAAAACGTCGAGAAACGTTCGTTTCTGCTAGCGCTGTGCTTCTATACATGTATTTGCTGAACGGTGAAAGCGCACAGTAATGCACTTTTTTCCCAGCAAATACACTGTTTCTAAGGAAATGGGAACACACTGAGGAGACACTTGTGGGAGCTACTGTGACTAAAACTGACCTTCCCTACACACAGGGAAGCAAGAGAAATGCTGATTTCATCAAGCCCAGTTACATACTCAGAATCTGTACAACTGCGCAAATAGGCATGAATCTGTAGGCAAAAAACTCATTTCTGACAAAGTTGCCCAAATGCATCTCAGAAGTGTGCAACTTGTTCCCTGAGTTAGAAAACTTCGAGAAACGTTCGTTTCTGCTAGCGCTGTGCTTCTACACATGTATTTGCTGAACGGTGAAAGCGCACAGTAATGCACTTTTCTCCCAGCAGATACACTGTTTCTAAGGAACTGGGAACACACTGAGGAGACACTTGTGGGAGCTACTGTGACTAAAACTGAGCTTCCCTACGCACAGGGAAGCAAGAGAAATGCTGATTTCATCAAGCCCAGTTACATACTCAGAATCTGTACTACTGCGCAAATAGGCATGTCTCTGTAGGCAAAAAACTGATTTCTGACAAAGTTGCCCAAATGCATCTCAGAAGTGTGCAACTTGTTCCCTGAGTTAGAAAACGTCGAGAAACGGTCGTTTCTGCTAGCGCTGTGCTTCTACACATGTATTTGCTGAACGGTGAAAGCACCCATTAATGCACTTTTCTCCCAGCAAATACACTGTTTCTAAGGAAATGGAAACACACTGAGGAGACACTTGTGGGAGCTACTGTGACTAAAACTGAGCTTCCCTACGCACAGGGAAGCAAGAGAAATGCTGATTTCATCAAGCCCAGTTACATACTCAGAATCTGTACTACTGCCCAAATAGGCATGTCTCTTTAGGTAAAAAACTCATTTCTGACAAAGTTGTTCAAATGCATCTCAGAAGTGTGCAACTTGTTCCCTGAGTTAGAAAACATCGAGAAACGTTCGTTTCTGCTAGCGCTGTGCTTCTACACATGTATTTGCTGAACGGTGAAAGCGCACAGTAATGCACTTTTCTCCCAGCAAATACACTGTTTCTAAGGAACTGGGAACACACTGAGGAGACACTTGTGGGAGCTACTGTGACTAAAATTGAGCTTCCCTACGCACAGGGAAGCAAGAGAAATGCTGATTTCATCAAGCCCAGTTACATACTCAGAATCTGTACTACTGTGCAAATAGGCAACTCTGTAGGCAAAAAACTCATTTCTGACAAAGTTGCCCATTTGCATCTCAGAAGTGTGCAACTTGTTCTCTGAGTTAGAAAACGTCGAGAAACGGTCTTTTCTGCAAGCGCTGTGCTTCTACACATGTACTTGCTGAACGGTGAAAGCGCAGAGTAATGCACTTTTCTCCCAGCAAATACACTGTTTCTAAGGAAATGGGAACACACTGAGGAGACACTTGTGGGAGCTACTGTGACTAAAACTGAGCTTCCCTATGCACAGGGAAGCAAGAGAAATGCTAATTTCATCCAGCCCAGTTACATACTCAGAATCTGTACTACTGCGCAAATAGGCATGTCTCTGTAGGCAAAAACCTCATTTCTGACAAAGTTGCCCAAATGCATCTCAGAAGTGTGCAACTTGTTCCCTTGGTTAGAAAACGTCGAGAAACGTTCGTTTCTGCTAGCGCTGTGCTTCTACACATGTATTTGCTGAACGGTGAAAGCGCAGAGTAATGCACTTTTCTCCCAGCAAATACACTGTTTCTAAGGAAATGGGAACACACTGAGGAGACACTTGTGGGAGCTACTGTGACTAAAACTGACCTTCCCTACACACAGGGAAGCAAGAGAAATGCTGATTTCATCAAGCCCAGTTACATACTCAGAATCTGTACTACTGCGCAAATAGGCACGAATCTGTAGGCAAAAAACTCATTTCTGACAAAGTTGCCCAAATGCATCTCAGAAGTGTGCAACTTGTTCCCTGAGTTAGAAAACGTCTGGAAACGTTCGTTTCTGCTAGCGCTGTGCTTCTACACATGTATTTGCTGAACAGTGAAAGCGCACAGTAATGCACTTTTCTCCCAGCAAATACACTGTTTCTAAGGAACTGGGAACACACTGAGGAGACACTTGTGGGAGCTACTGTGACTAAAACTGAGCTTCCCTACGCACAGGGAAGCAAGAGAAATGCTGATTTCATCCAGCCCAGGTACATACTCAGAATCTGTACTACTGCGCAAATAGGCATGTCTCTGTAGGCAAAAAACTCATTTCTGACCAAGTTGCCCAAATGCATCTCCGAAGTGTGCAACTTGTTCCCTGAGTTAGAAAACGTCGAGAAACGTTCGTTTCTGCTAGCGCTGTGCTTCTACACATGTATTTGCTGAACGGTGAAAGCGCACAGTAATGCACTTTTCTCCCAGCAAATACACTGTTTCTAAGGAAATGGAAACACACTGAGGAGACACTTGTGGGAGCTACTGTGACTAAAACTGAGCTTCCCTACGCACAGGGAAGCAAGAGAAATGCTGATTTCATCAAGCCCAGTTACATACTCAGAATCTATACTACTGCACAAATAGGCAACTCTGTAGGCAAAAAACTCATTTCTGACAAAGTTGCCCATATGCATCTCAGAAGTGTGCAAATTGTTCCCTGAGTTAGAAAACGTCGAGAAACGTTCGATTCGGCTAGCGCTGTGCTTCTACACATGTATTTGCTGAACGTTGAAAACGCACAGTAATGCACTTTTCTCCCAGCAAATACACTGTTTCTAAAGAAATGGGAACACACTGAGGAGACACTTGTGGGAGCTACTGTGACTAAAACTGAGCTTCCCTACGCACAGGGAAGCAAGAGAAATGCTGATTTCATCAAGCCCAGTTACATACTCAGAATCTGTACTACTGCGCAAATAGGCATGTCACTTTAGGCAAAAAACTCATTTCTGACAAAGTTGCCCAAATGCATCTCAGAAGTGTTCAACTTGTTCCCTGAGTTAGAAAACGTCGAGAAACGTTCGTTTCTGCTAGCGCTGTGCTTCTACACATGTATTTGCTGAACGGTGAAAGCGCACAGTAATGCACTTTTCTCCCAGCAAATACACTGTTTCTAAGGAAATGGGAACACACTGAGGAGACACTTGTGGGAGCTACTGTGACAAAAACTGAGCTTCCCTACGCACAGGGAAGCAAGAGAAATGATGATTTCATCCAGCCCAGTTACATACTCAGAATCTGTACTACTGCGCAAATAGGCATGTCTCTGTAGGCAAAAAACTCATTTCTGACAAAGTTGCCCAAATGCATCTCAGAAGTGTGCTACTTGTTCTCTGAGTTAGAAAACGTCGAGAAACGTTCTTTTCTGCTAGCGCTGTGCTTCTACACATGTACTTGCTGAACGGTGAAAGCGATCAGTAATGCACTTTTCTCCCAGCAAATACACTGTTTCTAAGGAAATGGGAACACACTGAGGAGACACTTGTGGGAGCTACTGTGACTAAAACTGAGCTTCCCTATGCACAGGGAAGCAAGACAAATGCTGATTTCATCCAGCCCAGTTACATACTCAGAATCTGTACTACTGCGCAAATAGGCATGTCTCTTTAGGCAAAAAACTCATTTCTGACAAAGTTGCCCAAATGCATCTCAGAAGTGTGCAACTTGTTCCCTGAGTTAGAAAACGTCGAGAAACGTTTGAATCGGCTAGCGCTGTGCTTCTACACATGTATTTGCTTTACGGTGCAAGCGCACAGTAATGCACATTTCTCCCAGCAAATACACTGTTTCTAGGGAAATGGGAACACACTGAGGAGACACTTGTGGGAGCTACTGTGACTAAAACTGAGCTTCCCTACGCACAGGGAAGCAAGAGAAATGCTGATTTCATCCAGCCCAGGTACATACTCAGAATCTGTACTACTGCGCAAATAGGCATGTCTCTGTAGGCAAAAAACTCATTTCTGACAAAGTTGCCCAAATGCATCTCAGAAGTGTGCAACTTGTTCCCTGAGTTAGAAAAGGTCGAGAAACGGTCGTTTCTGCTAGCGCTGTGCTTCTACACATGTATTTGCTGAACGGTGAAAGCGCACAGTAATGCACTTTTCTCCCAGCAAATACACTGTTTCTAAGGAAATGGGAACACACTGAGGAGACACTTGTGGGAGCTACTGTGACTAAAACTGAGCTTCCCTACGCACAGGGAAGCAAGAGAAATGCTGATTTCATCAAGCCCAGTTACATACTCAGAATCTATACTACTGCGCAAATAGGCATGTCTCTTTAGGCAAAAAACTCATTTCTGACAAAGTTGCCCAAATGCATCTCAGAAGTGTGCAACTTGTTCTCTGAGTTAGAAAACGTCGAGAAACGGTCTTTTCTGCAAGCGCTGTGCTTCTACACATGTATTTGCTGAACGGTGAAAGCGCACAGTAATGCACTTTTCTCCCAGCAAATACACTGTTTCTAAGGAAATGGGAACACACTGAGGAGACACTTGTGGGAGCTACTGTGACTAAAACTGAGCTTCCCTACGCACAGGGAAGCAAGAGAAATGCTGATTTCATCAAGCCCAGTTACGTACTCAGAATCTGTACTACTGCGCAAATAGGCATGTCTCTTTAGGCAAAAAACTCATTTCTGACAAAGTTGCCCAAATGCATCTCAGAAGTGTGCAAATTGTTCCCTGAGTTAGAAAACGTCGAGAAACGTTCGATTCGGCTAGCGCTGTGCTTCTACACATGTATTTGCTGAACGTTGAAAACGCACAGTAATGCACTTTTCTCCCAGCAAATACACTGTTTCTAAAGAAATGGGAACACACTGAGGAGACACTTGTGGGAGCTACTGTGACTAAAACTGAGCTTCCCTACGCACAGGGAAGCAAGAGAAATGCTGATTTCATCAAGCCCAGTTACATACTCAGAATCTGTACTACTGCGCAAATAGGCATGTCACTTTAGGCAAAAAACTCATTTCTGACAAAGTTGCCCAAATGCATCTCAGAAGTGTGCAACTTGTTCCCTGAGTTAGAAAACGTCGAGAAACGTTCGTTTCTGCTAGCGCTGTGCTTCTACACATGTATTTGCTGAACGGTGAAAGCGCACAGTAATGCACTTTTCTCCCAGCAAATACACTGTTTCTAAGGAACTGGGAACACACTGAGGAGACACTTGTGGGAGCTACTGTGACTAAAACTGAGCTTCCCTACGCACAGGGAAGCAAGAGAAATGCTGATTTCTTCCAGCCCAGTTACATACTCAGAATCTGTACTACTGCGCAAATAGGCAACTCGGTAGGCAAAAAACTCATTTCTGAGAAAGTTGCCCAAATGCATCTCAGAAGTGTGCAACTTGTTCTCTGAGTTAGAAAACGTCGAGAAACGGTCTTTTCTGCAAGCGCTGTGCTTCTACACATGTATTTGCTGAACGGTGAAAGCGCACAGTAATGCACTTTTCTCCCAGCAAATACACTGTTTCTAAGGAAATGGGAACACACTGAGGAGACACTTGTGGGAGCTACTGTGACTAAAACTGAGCTTCCCTACGCACAGGGAAGCAAGAGAAATGCTGATTTCATCAAGCCCAGTTACGTACTCAGAATCTGTACTACTGCGCAAATAGGCATGTCTCTTTAGGCAAAAAACTCATTTCTGACAAAGTTGCCCAAATGCATCTCAGAAGTGTGCAAATTGTTCCCTGAGTTAGAAAACGTCGAGAAACGTTCGATTCGGCTAGCGCTGTGCTTCTACACATGTATTTGCTGAACGTTGAAAACGCACAGTAATGCACTTTTCTCCCAGCAAATACACTGTTTCTAAAGAAATGGGAACACACTGAGGAGACACTTGTGGGAGCTACTGTGACTAAAACTGAGCTTCCCTACGCACAGGGAAGCAAGAGAAATGCTGATTTCATCAAGCCCAGTTACATACTCAGAATCTGTACTACTGCGCAAATAGGCATGTCACTTTAGGCAAAAAACTCATTTCTGACAAAGTTGCCCAAATGCATCTCAGAAGTGTGCAACTTGTTCCCTGAGTTAGAAAACGTCGAGAAACGTTCGTTTCTGCTAGCGCTGTGCTTCTACACATGTATTTGCTGAACGGTGAAAGCGCACAGTAATGCACTTTTCTCCCAGCAAATACACTGTTTCTAAGGAACTGGGAACACACTGAGGAGACACTTGTGGGAGCTACTGTGACTAAAACTGAGCTTCCCTACGCACAGGGAAGCAAGAGAAATGCTGATTTCTTCCAGCCCAGTTACATACTCAGAATCTGTACTACTGCGCAAATAGGCAACTCGGTAGGCAAAAAACTCATTTCTGAGAAAGTTGCCCAAATGCATCTCAGAAGTGTGCAACTTGTTCTCTGAGTTAGAAAACGTCGAGAAACGGTCTTTTCTGCAAGCGCTGTGCTTCTACACATGTATTTGCTGAACGGTGAAAGCGCACAGTAATGCACTTTTCTCCCAGCAAATACACTGTTTCTAAGGAAATGGGAACACACTGAGGAGACACTTGTGGGAGCTACTGTGACTAAAACTGAGCTTCCCTACGCACAGGGAAGCAAGAGAAATGCTGATTTCATCAAGCCCAGTTACGTACTCAGAATCTGTACTACTGCGCAAACAGGCATGTCTCTTTAGGCAAAAAACTCATTTCTGACAAAGTTGCCCAAATGCATCTCAGAAGTGTGCAAATTGTTCCCTGAGTTAGAAAACGTCGAGAAACGTTCGATTCGGCTAGCGCTGTGCTTCTACACATGTATTTGCTGAACGTTGAAAACGCACAGTAATGCACTTTTCTCCCAGCAAATACACTGTTTCTAAAGAAATGGGAACACACTGAGGAGACACTTGTGGGAGCTACTGTGACTAAAACTGAGCTTCCCTACGCACAGGGAAGCAAGAGAAATGCTGATTTCATCAAGCCCAGTTACATACTCAGAATCTGTACTACTGCGCAAATAGGCATGTCACTTTAGGCAAAAAACTCATTTCTGACAAAGTTGCCCAAATGCATCTCAGAAGTGTGCAACTTGTTCCCTGAGTTAGAAAACGTCGAGAAACGTTCGTTTCTGCTAGCGCTGTGCTTCTACACATGTATTTGCTGAACGGTGAAAGCGCACAGTAATGCACTTTTCTCCCAGCAAATACACTGTTTCTAAGGAAATGGGAACACACTGAGGAGACACTTGTGGGAGCTACTGTGACAAAAACTGAGCTTCCCTACGCACAGGGAAGCAAGAGAAATGCTGATTTCATCCAGCCCAGTTACATACTCAGAATCTGTACTACTGCGCAAATAGGCCTGTCTCTGTAGGCAAAAAACTCATTTCTGACAAAGTTGCCCAAATGCATCTCAGAAGTGTGCTACTTGTTCTCTGAGTTAGAAAACGTCGAGAAACGTTCTTTTCTGCTAGCGCTGTGCTTCTACACATGTACTTGCTGAACGGTGAAAGCGATCAGTAATGCACTTTTCTCCCAGCAAATACACTGTTTCTAAGGAAATGGGAACACACTGAGGAGACACTTGTGGGAGCTACTGTGACTAAAACTGAGCTTCCCTATGCACAGGGAAGCCAGACAAATGCTGATTTCATCCAGCCCAGTTACATACTCAGAATCTGTACTGCGCAAATAGGCATGTCTCTTTAGGCAAAAAACTCATTTCTGACAAAGTTGCCCAAATGCATCTCAGAAGTGTGCAACTTGTTCCCTGAGTTAGAAAACGTCGAGAAACGTTTGAATCGGCTAGCACTGTGCTTCTACACATGTATTTGCTGAACGTTGAAAACGCACAATAATGCACTTTTCTCCCAGCAAATACACTGTTTCTAAGGAAATGGGAACACACTGAGGAGACACTTGTGGAAGCTACTGTGACTAAAACTGAGCTTCCCTACACACAGGGAAGCAAGAGAAATGCTGATTTCATCAAGCCCAGTTACATACTCAGAATCTGTACTACTGCGCAAATAGGCATGTCTCTGTAGGCAAAAAAGTCATTTCTGACAAAGTTGCCCAAATGCATCTCAGAAGTGTGCCACTTGTTCCCTGAGTTAGAAAACGTCGAGAAACGTTCGTTTCTGCTAGCGCTGTGCTTCTACACATGTATTTGCTTTACGGTGCAAGCGCACAGTAATGCACATTTCTCCCAGCAAATACACTGTTTCTAAGGAAATGGGAACACACTGAGGAGACACTTGTGGGAGCTACTGTGACTAAAACTGAGCTTCCCTACGCACAGGGAAGCAAGAGAAATGCTGATTTCATCAAGCCCAGTTACATACTCAGAATCTGTACTACTGCGCAAATAGGCATGTCTCTGTAGGCAAAAAACTCATTTCTGACAAAGTTGCCCAAATGCATCTCAGAAGTGTGCAACTTGTTCCCTGAGTTAGAAAACGTCGAGAAACGTTCGTTTCTGCTAGCGCTGTGCTTCTACACATGTATTTGCTGAACGGTGAAAGCGCACAGTAATGCACTTTTCTCCCAGCAGATACACTGTTTCTAAGGAACTGGGAACACACTGAAGAGACACTTGTGGGAGCTACTGTGACTAAAACTGACCTTCCCTACGCACAGGGAAGCAAGAGAAATGCTGATTTCATCAAGCCCAGGTACATACTCAGAATCTGTACTACTGCGCAAATAGGCATGTCTCTGTAGGCAAAAAACTCATTTCTGACAAAGTTGCCCAAATGCATCTCAGACGTGTGCAACTTGTTCCCTGAGTTAGAAAACGTCGAGAAACGGTCGTTTCTGCTAGCGCTGTGCTTCTACACATGTATTTGCTGAACGGTGAAAGCACCCATTAATGCACTTTTCTCCCAGCAAATACACTGTTTCTAAGGAAATGGAAACACACTGAGGAGACACTTGTGGGAGCTACTGTGACTAAAACTGAGCTTCCCTACGCACAGGTAAGCAAGAGAAATGCTGATTTCATCAAGCCCAGTTACATACTCAGAATCTGTACTACTGCCCAAATAGGCATGTCTCTTTAGGTAAAAAACTCATTTCTGACAAAGTTGCCCAAATGCATCTCAGAAGTGTGCAACTTGTTCCCTGAGTTAGAAAACGTCGAGAAACGTTCGTTTCTGCTAGCGCTGTGCTTCTACACATGTATTTGCTGAACGGTGAAAGCGCACAGTAATGCACTTTTCTCCCAGCAAATACACTGTTTCTAAGGAACTGGGAACACACTGAGGAGACACTTGTGGGAGCTACTGTGACTAAAATTGAGCTTCCCTACGCACAGGGAAGCAAGAGAAATGCTGATTTCATCAAGCCCAGTTACATACTCAGAATCTGTACTACTGCACAAATAGGCAACTCTGTAGGCAAAAAACTCATTTCTGACAAAGTTGCCCATATGCATCTCAGAAGTGTGCAACTTGTTCTCTGAGTTAGAAAACGTCGAGAAACGGTCTTTTCTGCAAGCGCTGTACTTCTACACATGTACTTGCTGAACGGTGAAAGCTCACAGTAATGCACTTTTCTCCCAGCAAATACACTGTTTCTAAGGAAATGGGAACACACTGAGGAGACACTTGTGGGAGCTACTGTGACTAAAACTGAGCTTCCCTATGCACAGGGAAGCAAGAGAAATGCTAATTTCATCCAGCCCATTTACATACTCAGAATCTGTACTACTGCGCAAATAGGCATGTCTCTGTAGGCAAAAACCTCATTTCTGACAAAGTTGCCCAAATGCATCTCAGAAGTGTGCAACTTGTTCCCTTGGCTAGAAAACGTCGAGAAACGTTCGTTTCTGCTAGCGCTGTGCTTCTACACATGTATTTGCTGAACGGTGAAAGCGCACAGTAATGCACTTTTCTCCCAGCAAATACACTGTTTCTAAGGAAATGGGAACACACTGAGGAGACACTTGTGGGAGCTACTGTGACTAAAACTGACCTTCCCTACACACAGGGAAGCAAGAGAAATGCTGATTTCATCAAGCCCAGTTACATACTCAGAATCTGTACTACTGCGCAAATAGGCACGAATCTGTAGGCAAAAAACTCATTTCTGACAAAGTTGCCCAAATGCATCTCAGAAGTGTGCAACTTGTTCCCTGAGTTAGAAAACGTCGAGAAACGTTCGTTTCTGCTAGCGCTGTGCTTCTACACATGTATTTGCTGAACGGTGAAAGCGCACAGTAATGCACTTTTGTCCCAGCAAATACACTGTTTCTAGGGAAATGGGAACACACTGAGGAGACACTTGTGGGAGCTACTGTGACTAAAACTGAGCTTCCCTACGCACAGGGAAGCAAGAGAAATGCTGATTTCATCAAGCCCAGTTACATACTCAGAATCTGTACTACTGCGCAAATAGGCATGTCTCTGTAGGCAAAAAACTCATTTCTGACAAAGTTGCCCAAATGCATCTCAGAAGTGTGCAACTTGTTCCCTGAGTTAGAAAACGTCGAGAAACGTTCGTTTCTGCTAGCGCTGTGCTTCTACACATGTATTTGCTGAACGGTGAAAGCGCACAGTAATGCACTTTTCTCCCAGCAAATACACTGTTTCTAAGGAACTGGGAACACACTGAGGAGACACTTGTGGGAGCTACTGTGACTAAAACTGAGCTTCCCTACGCACAGGGAAGCAAGAGAAATGCTGATTTCTTCCAGCCCAGTTACATACTCAGAATCTGTACTACTGCGCAAATAGGCAACTCGGTAGGCAAAAAACTGATTTCTGAGAAAGTTGCCCAAATGCATCTCAGAAGTGTGCAACTTGTTCTCTGAGTTAGAAAACGTCGAGAAACGGTCTTTTCTGCAACCGCTGTGCTTCTACACATGTATTTGCTGAACGGTGAAAGCGCACAGTAATGCACTTTTCTCCCAGCAAATACACTGTTTCTAAGGAAATGGGAACACACTGAGGAGACACTTGTGGGAGCTACTGTGACTAAAACTGAGCTTCCCTACGCACAGGGAAGCAAGACAAATGCTGATTTCATCAAGCCCAGTTACGTACTCAGAATCTGTACTACTGCGCAAATAGGCATGTCTCTTTAGGCAAAAAACTCATTTCTGACAAAGTTGCCCAAATGCATCTCAGAAGTGTGCAAATTGTTCCCTGAGTTAGAAAACGTCGAGAAACGTTCGATTCGGCTAGCGCTGTGCTTCTACACATGTATTTGCTGAACGTTGAAAACGCACAGTAATGCACTTTTCTCCCAGCAAATACACTGTTTCTAAAGAAATGGGAACACACTGAGGAGACACTTGTGGGAGCTACTGTGACTAAAACTGAGCTTCCCTACGCACAGGGAAGCAAGAGAAATGCTGATTTCATCAAGCCCAGTTACATACTCAGAATCTGTACTACTGCGCAAATAGGCATGTCACTTTAGGCAAAAAACTCATTTCTGACAAAGTTGCCCAAATGCATCTCAGAAGTGTGCAACTTGTTCCCTGAGTTAGAAAACGTCGAGAAACGTTCGTTTCTGCTAGTGCTGTGCTTCTACACATGTATTTGCTGAACGGTGAAAGCGCACAGTAATGCACTTTTCTCCCAGCAAATACACTGTTTCTAAGGAAATGGGAACACACTGAGGAGACACTTGTGGGAGCTATTGTGACAAAAACTGAGCTTCCCTACGCACAGGGAAGCAAGAGAAATGATGATTTCATCCAGCCCAGTTACATACTCAGAATCTGTACTACTGCGCAAATAGGCATGTCTCTGTAGGCAAAAAACTCATTTCTGACAAAGTTGCCCAAATGCATCTCAGAAGTGTGCTACTTGTTCTCTGAGTTAGAAAACGTCGAGAAACGTTCTTTTCTGCTAGCGCTGTGCTTCTACACATGTACTTGCTGAACGGTGAAAGCGATCAGTAATGCACTTTTCTCCCAGCAAATACACTGTTTCTAAGGAAATGGGAACACACTGAGGAGACACTTGTGGGAGCTACTGTGACTAAAACTGAGCTTCCCTATGCACAGGGAAGCAAGAGAAATGCTGATTTCATCCAGCCCAGTTACATACTCAGAATCTGTACTACTGCGCAAATAGGCATGTCTCTTTAGGCAAAAAACTCATTTCTGACAAAGTTGCCCAAATGCATCTCAGAAGTGTGCAACTTGTTCCCTGAGTTAGAAAACGTCGAGAAACGTTTGAATCGGCTAGCGCTGTGCTTCTACACATGTATTTGCTGAACGTTGAAAACGCACAATAATGCACTTTTCTCCCAGCAAATACACTGTTTCTAAGGAAATGGGAACACACTGAGGAGACACTTGTGGAAGCTACTGTGACTAAAACTGAGCTTCCCTACACACAGGGAAGCAAGAGAAATGCTGATTTCATCAAGCCCAGTTACATACTCAGAATCTGTACTACTGCGCAAATAGGCATGTCTCTGTAGGCAAAAAACTCATTTCTGACAAAGTTGCCCAAATGCATCTCAGAAGTGTGCAACTTGTTCCCTGAGTTAGAAAACGTCGAGAAACGTTCGTTTCTGCTAGCGCTGTGCTTCTACACATGTATTTGCTGAACGGTGAAAGCGTACAGTAATGCACTTTTCTCCCAGCAGATACACTGTTTCTAAGGAACTGGGAACACACTGAAGAGACACTTGTGGGAGCTACTGTGACTAAAACTGACCTTCCCTACGCACAGGTAAGCAAGAGAAATGCTGATTTCATCAAGCCCAGGTACATACTCAGAATCTGTACTACTGCGCAAATAGGCATGTCTCTGTAGGCAAAAAACTCATTTCTGACAAAGTTGCCCAAATGCATCTCAGACGTGTGCAACTTGTTCCCTGAGTTAGAAAACGTCGAGAAACGGTCGTTTCTGCTAGCGCTGTGCTTCTACACATGTATTTGCTGAACGGTGAAAGCGCCCATTAATGCACTTTTCTCCCAGCAAATACACTGTTTCTAAGGAAATGGAAACACACTGAGGAGACACTTGTGGGAGCTACTGTGACTAAAACTGAGCTTCCCTACGCACAGGTAAGCAAGAGAAATGCTGATTTCATCAAGCCCAGTTACATACTCAGAATCTGTACTACTGCCCAAATAGGCATGTCTCTTTAGGTAAAAAACTCATTTCTGACAAAGTTGCCCAAATGCATCTCAGAAGTGTGCAACTTGTTCCCTGAGTTAGAAAACGTCGAGAAACGTTCGTTTCTGCTAGCGCTGTGCTTCTACACATGTATTTGCTGAACGGTGAAAGCGCACAGTAATGCACTTTTATCCCAGCAAATACACTGTTTCTAAGGAACTGGGAACACACTGAGGAGACACTTGTGGGAGCTACTGTGACTAAAATTGAGCTTCCCTACGCACAGGGAAGCAAGAGAAATGCTGATTTCATCAAGCCCAGTTACATACTCAGAATCTGTACTACTGCACAAATAGGCAACTCTGTAGGCAAAAAACTCATTTCTGACAAAGTTGCCCATATGCATCTCAGAAGTGTGCAACTTGTTCTCTGAGTTAGAAAACGTCGAGAAACGGTCTTTTCTGCAAGCGCTGTGCTTCTACACATGTACTTGCTGAACGGTGAAAGCTCACAGTAATGCACTTTTCTCCCAGCAAATACACTGTTTCTAAGGAAATGGGAACACACTGAGGAGACACTTGTGGGAGCTACTGTGACTAAAACTGAGCTTCCCTATGCACAGGGAAGCAAGAGAAATGCTAATTTCATCCAGCCCATTTACATACTCAGAATCTGTACTACTGCGCAAATAGGCATGTCTCTGTAGGCAAAAACCTCATTTCTGACAAAGTTGCCCAAATGCATCTCAGAAGTGTGCAACTTGTTCCCTTGGCTAGAAAACGTCGAAAAACGTTCGTTTCTGCTAGCGCTGTGCTTCTACACATGTATTTGCTGAACGGTGAAAGCGCACAGTAATGCACTTTTCTCCCAGCAAATACACTGTTTCTAAGGAAATGGGAACACACTGAGGAGACACTTGTGGGAGCTACTGTGACTAAAACTGACCTTCCCTACACACAGGGAAGCAAGAGAAATGCTGATTTCATCAAGCCCAGTTACATACTCAGAATCTGTACTACTGCGCAAATAGGCACGAATCTGTAGGCAAAAAACTCATTTCTGACAAAGTTGCCCAAATGCATCTCAGAAGTGTGCAACTTGTTCCCTGAGTTAGAAAACGTCGAGAAACGTTCGTTTCTGCTAGCGCTGTGCTTCTACACATGTATTTGCTGAACGGTGAAAGCGCACAGTAATGCACTTTTCTCCCAGCAAATACACTGTTTCTAGGGAAATGGGAACACACTGAGGAGACACTTGTGGGAGCTACTGTGACTAAAACTGAGCTTCCCTACGCACAGGGAAGCAAGAGAAATGCTGATTTCATCAAGCCCAGTTACATACTCAGAATCTGTACTACTGCGCAAATAGGCATGTCTCTGTAGGCAAAAAACTCATTTCTGACAAAGTTGCCCAAATGCATCTCAGAAGTGTGCAACTTGTTCCCTGAGTTAGAAAACGTCGAGAAACATTCGTTTCTGCTAGCGCTGTGCTTCTACACATGTATTTGCTGAACGGTGAAAGCGCACAGTAATGCACTTTTCTCCCAGCAGATACACTGTTTCTAAGGAACTGGGAACACACTGAGGAGACACTTGTGGGAGCTACTGTGACTAAAACTGCCCTTCCCTACGCACAGGGAAGCAAGAGAAATGCTGATTTCATCAAGCCCAGGTACATACTCAGAATCTGTACTACTGCGCAAATAGGCATGTCTCTGTAGGCAAAAAACTCATTTCTGACAAAGTTGCCCAAATGCATCTCA
Organism: Acomys minous; assembly: GCF_964271855.1. Lineage (NCBI taxonomy): Eukaryota > Metazoa > Chordata > Mammalia > Rodentia > Muridae > Acomys > Acomys minous. Next base: position 1,909,462 of record NW_028182180.1, read on the forward strand.
GAAGTGTGCAACTTGTTCCCTGAGTTAGAAAACGTCGAGAAACGGTCGTTTCTGCTAGCGCTGTGCTTCTACACATGTATTTGCTGAACGGTGAAAGCGCCCATTAATGCACTTTTCTCCCAGCAAATACACTGTTTCTAAGGAAATGGAAACACACTGAGGAGACACTTGTGGGAGCTACTGTGACTAAAACTGAGCTTCCCTACGCACAGGGAAGCAAGAGAAATGCTGATTTCATCAAGCCCAGTTACATACTCAGAATCTGTACTACTGCCCAAATAGGCATGTCTCTTTAGGTAAAAAACTCATTTCTGACAAAGTTGCCCAAATGCATCTCAGAAGTGTGCAACTTGTTCCCTGAGTTAGAAAACGTCGAGAAACGTTCGTTTCTGCTAGCGCTGTGCTTCTACACATGTATTTGCTGAACGGTGAAAGCGCACAGTAATGCACTTTTCTCCCAGCAAATACACTGTTCCTAAGGAACTGGGAACACACTGAGGAGACATTTGTGGGAGCTACTGTGACTAAAATTGAGCTTCCCTACGCACAGGGAAGCAAGAGAAATGCTGATTTCATCAAGCCCAGTTACATACTCAGAATCTGTACTACTGCACAAATAGGCAACTCTGTAGGCAAAAAACTCATTTCTGACAAAGTTGCCCATATGCATCTCAGAAGTGTGCAACTTGTTCTCTGAGTTAGAAAACGTCGAGAAACGGTCTTTTCTGCAAGCGCTGTGCTTCTACACATGTACTTGCTGAACGGTGAAAGCTCACAGTAATGCACTTTTCTCCCAGCAAATACACTGTTTCTAAGGAAATGGGAACACACTGAGGAGACACTTGTGGGAGCTACTGTGACTAAAACTGAGCTTCCCTATGCACTGGGAAGCAAGAGAAATGCTAATTTCATCCAGCCCATTTACATACTCAGAATCTGTACTACTGCGCAAATAGGCATGTCTCTGTAGGCAAAAACCTCATTTCTGACAAAGTTGCCCAAATGCATCTCAGAAGTGTGCCACTTGTTCCCTTGGTTAGAAAACGTCGAGAAACGTTCGTTTCTGCTAGCGCTGTGCTTCTACACATGTATTTGCTGAACGGTGAAAGCGCACAGTAATGCACTTTTCTCCCAGCAAATACACTGTTTCTAAGGAAATGGGAACACACTGAGGAGACACTTGTGGGAGCTACTGTGACTAAAACTGACCTTCCCTACACACAGGGAAGCAAGAGAAATGCTGATTTCATCAAGCCCAGTTACATACTCAGAATCTGTACTTCTGCGCAAATAGGCACGAATCTGTAGGCAAAAAACTCATTTCTGACAAAGTTGCCCAAATGCATCTCAGAAGTGTGCAACTTGTTCCCTGAGTTAGAAAACGTCGAGAAACGTTCGTTTCTGCTAGCGCTGTGCTTCTACACATGTATTTGCTGAACGGTGAAAGCGCACAGTAATGCACTTTTCTCCCAGCAAATACACTGTTTCTAAGGAACTGGGAACACACTGAGGAGACACTTGTGGGAGCTACTGTGACTAAAACTGAGCTTCCCTACGCACAGGGAAGCAAGAGAAATGCTGATTTCATCAAGCCCAGTTACATACTCAGAATCTGTACTACTGCGCAAATAGGCAACTCTGTAGGCAAAAAACTCATTTCTGACAAAGTTGCCCATATGCATCTCAGAAGTGTGCAACTTGTTCTCTGAGTTAGAAATCGTCGAGAAACGGTCTTTTCTGCAAGCGCTGTGCTTCTACACATGTACTTGCTGAACGGTGAAAGCGCACAGTAATGCACATTTCTCCCAGCAAATACACTGTTTCTAAGGAAATGGGAACACACTGAGGAGACACTTGTGGGAGCTACTGTGACTAAAACTGAGCTTCCCTATGCACAGGGAAGCAAGAGAAATGCTGATTTCATCCAGCCCAGTTACATACTCAGAATCTGTACTACTGCGCAAATAGGCATGTCTCTGTAGGCAAAAAACTCATTTCTGACAAAGTTGCCCAAATGCATCTCAGAAGTGTGCAACTTGTTCCCTGAGTTAGAAAACGTCGGGAAACGTTCGTTTCTGCTAGCGCTGTGCTTCTACACATGTACTTGCTGAACGGTGAAAGCGCACAGTAATGCACTTTTCTCCCAGCAAATACACTGTTTCTAAGGAAATGGGAACACACTGAGGAGACACTTGTGGGAGCTACTGTGACTAAAACTGACCTTCCCTACACACAGGGAAGCAAGAGAAATGCTGATTTCATCAAGCCCAGTTACATACTCAGAATCTGTACTTCTGCGCAAATAGGCACGAATCTGTAGGCAAAAAACTCATTTCTGACAAAGTTGCCCAAATGCATCTCAGAAGTGTGCAACTTGTTCCCTGAGTTAGAAAACGTCGAGAAACGTTCGTTTCTGCTAGCGCTGTGCTTCTACACATGTATTTGCTGAACGGTGAAAGCGCACAGTAATGCACTTTTCTCCCAGCAAATACACTGTTTCTAAGGAACTGGGAACACACTGAGGAGACACTTGTGGGAGCTACTGTGACTAAAACTGAGCTTCCCTACGCACAGGGAAGCAAGAGAAATGCTGATTTCATCAAGCCCAGTTACATACTCAGAATCTGTACTACTGCGCAAATAGGCAACTCTGTAGGCAAAAAACTCATTTCTGACAAAGTTGCCCATATGCATCTCAGAAGTGTGCAACTTGTTCTCTGAGTTAGAAATCGTCGAGAAACGGTCTTTTCTGCAAGCGCTGTGCTTCTACACATGTACTTGCTGAACGGTGAAAGCGCACAGTAATGCACATTTCTCCCAGCAAATACACTGTTTCTAAGGAAATGGGAACACACTGAGGAGACACTTGTGGGAGCTACTGTGACTAAAACTGAGCTTCCCTATGCACAGGGAAGCAAGAGAAATGCTGATTTCATCCAGCCCAGTTACATACTCAGAATCTGTACTACTGCGCAAATAGGCATGTCTCTGTAGGCAAAAAACTCATTTCTGACAAAGTTGCCCAAATGCATCTCAGAAGTGTGCAACATGTTCCCTGAGTTAGAAAACGTCGGGAAACGTTCGTTTCTGCTAGCGCTGTGCTTCTACACATGTACTTGCTGAACGGTGAAAGCACACAGTAATGCACTTTTCTCCCAGCAAATACACTGTTTCTAAGGAAATGGGAACACACTGAGGAGACACTTGTGGGAGCTACTGTGACTAAAACTGAGCTTCCCTACGCACAGGGAAGCAAGAGAAATGCTGATTTCATCAAGCCCAGTTACATACTCAGAATCTGTACTACTGCGCAAATAGGCATGTCTCTGTAGGCAAAAAAACTCATTTCTGACAAAGTTGCCCAAATGCATCTCAGAAGTGTGCAACTTGTTCCCTGAGTTAGAAAACGTCGAGAAACGGTCTTTTCTGCAAGCGCTGTGCTTCTACACATGTACTTGCTGAACGGTGAAAGCGCACAGTAATGCACTTTTCTCCCAGCAAATACACTGTTTCTAAGGAAATGGGAACACACTGAGGAGACACTTGTGGGAGCTACTGTGACTAAAACTGAGCTTCCCTACGCACAGGGAAGCAAGAGAAATGCTGATTTCATCCAGCCCAGTTACATACTCAGAATCTGTACTACTGCGCAAATAGGCATGTCTCTGTAGGCAAAAAACTCATTTCTGACAAAGTTGCCCAAATGCATCTCAGAAGTGTGCAACTTGTTCCCTGAGTTAGAAAACGTCGAGAAACGTTTGATTCGGCTAGCGCTGTGCTTCTACACATGTATTTGCTGAACGTTGAAAACGCACAATAATGCACTTTTCTCCCAGCAAATACACTGTTTCTAAGGAAATGGGAACACACTGAGGAGACACTTGTGGGAGCTACTGTGACTAAAACTGAGCTTCCCTACACACAGGGAAGCAAGAGAAATGCTGATTTCATCAAGCCCAGTTACATACTCAGAATCTGTACTACTGCGCAAATAGGCATGTCTCTGTAGGCAAAAGTCATTTCTGACAAAGTTGCCCAAATGCATCTCAGAAGTGTGCCACTTGTTCCCTGAGTTAGAAAACGTCGAGAAACGGTCGTTTCTGCTAGCGCTGTGCTTCTACACATGTATTTGCTGAACGGCGAAAGCGCACAGTAATGCACTTTTCTCCCAGCAAATACACTGTTTCTAAGGAAATGGGAACACACTGAGGAGACACTTGTGGGAGCTACTGTGACTAAAACTGAGCTTCCCCACGCACAGGGAAGCAAGAGAAATGCTGATTTCATCAAGCCCAGTTACATACTCAGAATCTGTACTACTGCGCAAATAGGCATGTCTCTTTAGGCAGAAAACTCATTTCTGACAAAGTTGCCCAAATGCATCTCAGAAGTGTGCAACTTGTTCTCTGAGTTAGAAAACGTCGAGAAACGGTCTTTTCTGCTAGCGCTGTGCTTCTACACTTGTACTAGCTGAATGGTGAAAGCGCACAGTAATGCACTTTTCTCCCAGCAAATACACTGTTTCTAAGGAAATGGGAACACACTGAGGAGACACTTGTGGGAGCTACTGTGACTAAAACTGAGCTTCCCTACGCACAGGGAAGCAAGAGAAATGCTGATTTCATCAAGCCCAGTTACATACTCAGAATCTGTCCTACTGCGCAAATAGGCATGTCTCTGTAGGCAAAAAACTCATTTCTGACAAAGTTGCCCAAATGCATCTCAGAAGTGTGCAACTTGTTCTCTGAGTTAGAAAACGTCGAGAAACGGTCTTTTCTGCTAGCGCTGTGCTTCTACACATGTACTTGCTGAACGGTGAAAGCGCACAGTAATGCATTTTTCTCCCAGCAAATACACTGTTTCTAAGGAAATGGGAACACACTGAGGAGACACTTGTGAGAGCTACTGTGACTAAAACTGAGCTTCCCTACGCACAGGGAAGCAAGACAAATGCTGATTTCATCAAGCCCAGTTACATACTCAGAATCTGTACTACTGCGCAAATGGGCATGTCTCTTTAGGCAAAAAACTCATTTCTGACAAAGTTGCCCAAATGCTTCTCAGAAGTGTTCAACCTGTTCCCTGAGTTAGAAAACGTCGAGAAACGGTCGTTTCTGCTAGCGCTGTGCTTCTACACATGTATTTGCTGAACGGTGAAAGCGCACAGTAATGCACTTTTCTCCCAGCAAATACACTGTTTCTAAGGAAATGGGAACACACTGAGGAGACACTTGTGGGAGCTACTGTGACTAAAACTGAGCTTCCCTACGCACAGGGAAGCAAGAGAAATGCTGATTTCATCAAGCCCAGTTACATACTCAGAATCTGTACTACTGCGCAAATAGGCATGTCTCTTTAGGCAAAAAACTCATTTCTGACAAAGTTGCCCAAATGCATCTCAGAAGTGTGCAACTTGTTCCCTGAGTTAGAAAACGTCGAGAAACGGTCGTTCCTGCTAGCGCTGTGCTTCTACACATGTATTTGCTGAACGGTGAAAGCGCATAGTAATGCACTTTTCTCCCAGCAAATACACTGTTTCTAAGGAAATGGGAACACACAGAGGAGACACTTGTGGGAGCTACTGTGACTAAAACTGAGCTTCCCTACACACAGGGAAGCAAGAGAAATGCAGATTTCATCAAGCCCAGTTACATACTCAGAATCTGTACTACTGCGCAAATAGGCATGTCTCTTTAGGCAAAAAACTCATTTCTGACAAAGTTGCCCAAATGCATCTCAGAAGTGTGCAACCTGTTCCCTGAGTTAGAAAACGTCGAGAAACGGTCGTTTCTGCTAGCGCTGTGCGTCTACACATGTATTTGCTGAACGGTGAAAGCGCACAGTAATGCACTTTTCTCCCAGCAAATACACTGTGTCTAAGGAAATGGGAACACACTGAGGAGACACTTGTGGGAGCTACTGTGACTAAAACTGATCTTCGCTACGCACAGGGAAGCAAGAGAAATGCTGATTTCATCAAGCCCAGTTACATACTCAGAATCTGTACTACTGCGCAAATAGGCATGTCTCTTTAGGCAAAAAACTCATTTCTGACAAAGTTGACCAAATGCATCTCAGAAGTGTGCAACTTGTTCCCTGAGTTAGAAAACGTCGAGAAACGGTGGTTTCTGCTAGCGCTGTGCTTCTACACATGTATTTGCTGAACGGTGAAAGCGCACAGTAATGCACTTTTCTCCCAGCAAATACACTGTTTCTAAGGAAATGGGAACACACTGAGGAGACACTTGTGGGAGCTACTGTGACTAAAACTGAGCTTCCCTATGCACAGGGAAGCAAGAGAAATGCTGATTTCATCAAGCCCTGTTACATACTCAGAATCTGTACATGTATTTGCTGAACGGTGAAAGCGCACAGTAATGCACTTTTCTCCCAGCAAATACACTGTTTTTAAGGAAATGGGAACACACTGAGGAGACACTTGTGGGAGCTACTGTGACTAAAACTGAGCTTCCCTACGCACAGGGAAGCAAGAGAAATGCTGATTTCATCAAGCCCAGTTACATACTCAGAATCTGTACTACTGCGCAAATAGGCATGAATCTGAAGGCAAAAAACTCATTTCTGACAAAGTTGCCCAAATGCATCTCAGAAGTGTGCAACTTGTTCCCTGAGTTAGAAAACGTCGAGAAACGTTCGTTTCTGCTAGCGCTGTGCTTCTACACATGTATTTGCTGAACGGTGAAAGCGCACAGTGATGCACTTTTCTCCCAGCAAATACACTGTTTCTAAGGAAATGGGAACACACTGAGGAGACACTTGTGGGAGCTACTGGGACTAAAACTGAGCTTCCCTACGCACAGGGAAGCAAGAGAAATGCTGATTTCATCAAGCCCAGTTACATACTCAGAATCTGTACTACTGCGCAAATAGGCATGTCTCTGTAGGCAAAAAACTCATTTCTGACAAAGTTGCCCAAATGCATCTCAGAAGTCTGCAACTTGTTCCCTGATTTAGAAAACGTCAAGAAACGGTCATATCTTCTAACGCTGTGCTTCTACACATGTATTTGCTGAACGGTGAAAGCGCACAGTAATGCACTTTTCTCCCAGCAAATACACTGTTTCTAAGGAAATGGGAACACATTGAGGAGACACTTGTGGGAGCTACTGTGACTAAAACTGAGCTTCCCTACGCACAGGGAAACAAGAGAAATGCTGATTTCATCAAGCCCAGTTACATACTCAGAATCTGTACTACTGCACAAATAGGCATGTCTCTGTAAGCAAAAAACTCATTTCTGACAAAGTTGCCCAAATGCATCTCAGAAGTGTGCAACTTGTTTCCTGAGTTAGAAAATGTCGAGAAACGGTCGTTTCTGCTAGCGCTGTGCTTCTACACGTGTATTTGCTGAACGGTGAAAGCGCACAGTAATGCACTTTTCTCCCAGCAAATACACTGTTTCTAAGGAAATGGGAACACACTGAGGAGACACTTGTGGGAGCTACTGTGACTAAAACTGAGCTTCCCTACGCACAGGGAAGCAAGAGAAATGCTGATTTCATCAAGCCCAGTTACATACTCAGAATCTGTACTACTGCACAAATAGGCATGTCTCTGTAAGCAAAAAACTCATTTCTGACAAAGTTGCCCAAATGCATCTCAGAAGTGTGCAACTTGTTTCCTGAGTTAGAAAATGTCGAGAAACGGTCGTTTCTGCTAGCGCTGTGCTTCTACACGTGTATTTGCTGAACGGTGAAAGCGCACAGTAATGCACTTTTCTCCCAGCAAATACACTGTTTCTAAGGAAATGGGAACACACTGAGGAGACACTTGTGGGAGCTACTGTGACTAAAACTGAGCTTCCCTACGCACAGGGAAGCAAGAGAAATGCTGATTTCATCAAGCCCAGTTACATACTCAGAATCTGTACTACTGCGCAAATAGGCATGTCTCTGTAGGCAAAAAACTCATTTCTGACAAAGTTGCCCAAATGCATCTCAGAAGTGTGCAACTTGTTCCCTGAGTTAGAAAACGTCGAGAAATGGTCGTTTCAGCTAGCGCTGTGCTTCTACACATGTATTTGCTGAACGGTGAAAGCGCACAGTAATGCACTTTTCTCCCAGCAAATACACTGTTTCTAAGGAACTGGGAACACACTGAGGAGACACTTGTGGGAGCTACTGTGACTAAAACTGAGCTTCCCTACGCACAGGGAAGCAAGAGTAATGCTGATTTCGTCAAGCCCAGTTACATACTCAGAATCTGTACTACTGCGCAAATAGGCATGTCTCTTTAGGCAAAAAACTCATTTCTGACAAAGTTGCCAAATGCATCTCAGAAGTGTGCAACTTGCTCCCTGAGTTAGAAAATGTCGAGAAACGGTCGTTTCTGCTAGCGCTGTGCTTCTACACATGTATTTGCTGAACGGTGAAAGCGCACAGTAATGCACTTTTCTCCCAGCAAATACACTGTTTCTAAGGAAATGGGAACACATTGAGGAGACACTTGTGGGAGCTACTGTGACTAAAACTGAGCTTCCCTACGCACAGGGAAGCAAGAGAAATGCTGATTTCATCAAGCCCAGTTACATACTCAGAATCTGTACTACTGCGCAAATAGGCATGTCTCTGTAGGCAAAAAACTCATTTCTGACAAAGTTGCCCAAATGCATCTCAGAAGTGTGCAACTTGTTCCCTGAGTTAGAAAACGTCGAGAAACGGTCGTTTCAGCTAGCGCTGTGCTTCTACACATGTATTTGCTGAACGGTGAAAGCGCACAGTAATGCACTTTTCTCCCAGCAAATACACTGTTTCTAAGGAACTGGGAACACACTGAGGAGACACTTGTGGGAGCTACTGTGACTAAAACTGAGCTTCCCTACGCACAGGGAAGCAAGAGAAATGCTGATTTCATCAAGCCCAGTTACATACTCAGAATCTGTACTACTGCGCAAATTGGCATGTCTCTGTAAGCAAAAAACTCATTTTTGAGATAGTTACACAATTGCACCTCAGAAGTGTGCAACTTGTTCCCTGAGTTAGAAAACGTCGAGAAACGTTCGTTTCTGCTAGCGCTGTGCTTCTACACATGTATTTGCTGAACGGTGAAAGCGCACAGTAATGCACTTTTCTCCCAGCAAATACACTGTTTCTAAGGAAATGGGAACACACTGAGGAGACACTTGTGGGAGCTACTGTGACTAAAACTGAGCTTCCCTACGCACAGGGAAGCAAGAGAAATGCTGATTTCATCAAGCCCAGTTACATACTCAGAATCTGTACTACTGCGCAAATAGGCATGTCTCTGTAGGCAAAAAACTCATTTCGGACAAAGTTGCCCAAATGCATCCCAGAAGTGTACAACTTGTTCCCTGAGTTAGAAAATGTCGAGAAACGGTCGTTTCTGCTAGCGCTGTGCTTCTACACATGTATTTGCTGAACGGTGAAAGCACAAAGTGATGCACTTTTCTCCCAGCAAATACACTGTTTCTAAGGAAATGGGAACACACTGAGGAGACACTTGTGGGAGCTACTGTGACTAAACTGACCTTCCCTATGCACAGGGAAACAAGAGAAATGCTGATTTCATCAAGCCCAGTTACATACTCAGAATCTGTACTATTGGGCAAATAGGCATGTCTCTGTAGGCAAAAAACTCATTTCTGACAAAGTTGCCCAAATGCATCTCAGAAGTGTGCAACTTGTTCCCTGAGTTAGAAAACGTCGAGAAACGTTCGTTTCTGCTTGCGCTGTGCTTCTACACATGTATTTGCTGAACGGTGAAAGCGCACAGTAATGCACTTTTCTCCCAGCCAATACACTGTGTCTAAGGAAATGGGAACACACTGAGGAGACACTTGTGGGAGCTACTGTGACTAAAACTGAGCTTCCCTACGCACAGGGAAGCAAGAGAAATGCTGATTTCATCCAGCCCAGTTACATACTCAGAATCTGTACTACTGCGCAAATAGGCATGTCTCTGTAGGCAAAAAACTCGTTTCTGACAAAGTTGCCCAAATGCATCTCAGAAGTGTGCAACTTGTTCCCTGAGTTAGAAAACGACGAGAAACATTCGTTTCTGCTAGCGCTGTGCTTCTACACATGTATTTGCTGAACGGTGAAAGCGCACAGTAATGCACTTTACTCCCAGCAAATACACTGTTTCTAAGGAAATGGGAACACACTGAGGAGACACTTTTGGGAGCTACTGTGACTAAAACTGAGATTCCCTACGCACAGGGAAGCAAGAGAAATGCTGATTTCATCAAGCCCAATTACATACTCAGAATCTGTACTACTGCGCGAATAGGCATGTCTCTGTAGGCAAAAAACTCATTTCTGACAAAGTTGCCCAAAGGCATCTCAGAAGTGTGCTACTTGTTCTCTGAGTTAGAAAACGTCGAGAAACGGTCTTTTCTGCTAGCGCTGTGCTTCTACACATGTATTTGCTGAACGATGAAAGCTCACAGTAATGCACTTTTCTCCCAGCAAATACACTGTTTCTAAGGAAATGGGAACACACTGAGGAGACACTTGTGGGAGCTACTGTGACTAAAACTGAGCTTCCCTACGCACAGGGAAGCAAGAGAAATGCTGATTTAATCAAGCCCAGTTACATACTCAGAATCTGTACTACTGCGCAAATAGGCATGTCTCTGTAGGCAAAAAACTCATTGCTGACAATGTTGCCCAAATGCATCTCAGAAGTGTGCAACTTGTTCCCTGAGTTAGAAAACGTCGAGAAACGTTCGTTTCTGCTAGCGCTGTGCTTCTACACGTGTATTTGCTGAACGGTGAAAGCGCACAGTAATGCACTTTTCTCCCAGCAAATACACTGTTTCTAAGGAAATGGGAACACACTGAGGAGACACTTGTGGGAGCTACTGTGACTAAAACTGAGCTTCCCTACGCACAGGGAAGCAAGAGAAATGCTGATTTCATCAAGCCCAGTTACATACTCAGAATCTGTACTACTGCGCAAATAGGCATGTCTCTGTAGGCAAAAAACTCATTTCTGACAAAGTTGCCCAAATGCATCTCAGAAGTGTGCAACTTGTTCCCTGAGTTAGAAAACGTCGAGAAATGGTCGTTTCAGCTAGCGCTGTGCTTCTACACATGTATTTGCTGAACGGTGAAAGCGCACAGTAATGCACTTTTCTCCCAGCAAATACACTGTTTCTAAGGAACTGGGAACACACTGAGGAGACACTTGTGGGAGCTACTGTGACTAAAACTGAGCTTCCCTACGCACAGGGAAGCAAGAGTAATGCTGATTTCGTCAAGCCCAGTTACATACTCAGAATCTGTACTACTGCGCAAATAGGCATGTCTCTTTAGGCAAAAAACTCATTTCTGACAAAGTTGCCAAATGCATCTCAGAAGTGTGCAACTTGCTCCCTGAGTTAGAAAATGTCGAGAAACGGTCGTTTCTGCTAGCGCTGTGCTTCTACACATGTATTTGCTGAACGGTGAAAGCGCACAGTAATGCACTTTTCTCCCAGCAAATACACTGTTTCTAAGGAAATGGGAACACATTGAGGAGACACTTGTGGGAGCTACTGTGACTAAAACTGAGCTTCCCTACGCACAGGGAAGCAAGAGAAATGCTGATTTCATCAAGCCCAGTTACATACTCAGAATCTGTACTACTGCGCAAATAGGCATGTCTCTGTAGGCAAAAAACTCATTTCTGACAAAGTTGCCCAAATGCATCTCAGAAGTGTGCAACTTGTTCCCTGAGTTAGAAAACGTCGAGAAACGGTCGTTTCAGCTAGCGCTGTGCTTCTACACATGTATTTGCTGAACGGTGAAAGCGCACAGTAATGCACTTTTCTCCCAGCAAATACACTGTTTCTAAGGAACTGGGAACACACTGAGGAGACACTTGTGGGAGCTACTGTGACTAAAACTGAGCTTCCCTACGCACAGGGAAGCAAGAGAAATGCTGATTTCATCAAGCCCAGTTACATACTCAGAATCTGTACTACTGCGCAAATTGGCATGTCTCTGTAAGCAAAAAACTCATTTTTGAGATAGTTACACAATTGCACCTCAGAAGTGTGCAACTTGTTCCCTGAGTTAGAAAACGTCGAGAAACGTTCGTTTCTGCTAGCGCTGTGCTTCTACACATGTATTTGCTGAACGGTGAAAGCGCACAGTAATGCACTTTTCTCCCAGCAAATACACTGTTTCTAAGGAAATGGGAACACACTGAGGAGACACTTGTGGGAGCTACTGTGACTAAAACTGAGCTTCCCTACGCACAGGGAAGCAAGAGAAATGCTGATTTCATCAAGCCCAGTTACATACTCATAATCTGTACTACTGCGCAAATAGGCATGTCTCTGTAGGCAAAAAACTCATTTCGGACAAAGTTGCCCAAATGCATCCCAGAAGTGTACAACTTGTTCCCTGAGTTAGAAAATGTCGAGAAACGGTCGTTTCTGCTAGCGCTGTGCTTCTACACATGTATTTGCTGAACGGTGAAAGCACAAAGTGATGCACTTTTCTCCCAGCAAATACACTGTTTCTAAGGAAATGGGAACACACTGAGGAGACACTTGTGGGAGCTACTGTGACTAAACTGACCTTCCCTATGCACAGGGAAACAAGAGAAATGCTGATTTCATCAAGCCCAGTTACATACTCAGAATCTGTACTATTGGGCAAATAGGCATGTCTCTGTAGGCAAAAAACTCATTTCTGACAAAGTTGCCCAAATGCATCTCAGAAGTGTGCAACTTGTTCCCTGAGTTAGAAAACGTCGAGAAACGTTCGTTTCTGCTTGCGCTGTGCTTCTACACATGTATTTGCTGAACGGTGAAAGCGCACAGTAATGCACTTTTCTCCCAGCCAATACACTGTGTCTAAGGAAATGGGAACACACTGAGGAGACACTTGTGGGAGCTACTGTGACTAAAACTGAGCTTCCCTACGCACAGGGAAGCAAGAGAAATGCTGATTTCATCCAGCCCAGTTACATACTCAGAATCTGTACTACTGCGCAAATAGGCATGTCTCTGTAGGCAAAAAACTCGTTTCTGACAAAGTTGCCCAAATGCATCTCAGAAGTGTGCAACTTGTTCCCTGAGTTAGAAAACGACGAGAAACATTCGTTTCTGCTAGCGCTGTGCTTCTACACATGTATTTGCTGAACGGTGAAAGCGCACAGTAATGCACTTTACTCCCAGCAAATACACTGTTTCTAAGGAAATGGGAACACACTGAGGAGACACTTTTGGGAGCTACTGTGACTAAAACTGAGATTCCCTACGCACAGGGAAGCAAGAGAAATGCTGATTTCATCAAGCCCAATTACATACTCAGAATCTGTACTACTGCGCGAATAGGCATGTCTCTGTAGGCAAAAAACTCATTTCTGACAAAGTTGCCCAAAGGCATCTCAGAAGTGTGCTACTTGTTCTCTGAGTTAGAAAACGTCGAGAAACGGTCTTTTCTGCTAGCGCTGTGCTTCTACACATGTATTTGCTGAACGATGAAAGCTCACAGTAATGCACTTTTCTCCCAGCAAATACACTGTTTCTAAGGAAATGGGAACACACTGAGGAGACACTTGTGGGAGCTACTGTGACTAAAACTGAGCTTCCCTACGCACAGGGAAGCAAGAGAAATGCTGATTTAATCAAGCCCAGTTACATACTCAGAATCTGTACTACTGCGCAAATAGGCATGTCTCTGTAGGCAAAAAACTCATTGCTGACAATGTTGCCCAAATGCATCTCAGAAGTGTGCAACTTGTTCCCTGAGTTAGAAAACGTCGAGAAACGTTCGTTTCTGCTAGCGCTGTGCTTCTACACATGTATTTGCTGAACGGTGAAAGCGCACAGTAATGCACTTTTCTACCAGCAAATACACTGTTTCTAAGGAAATGGGAACACACTGAGGAGACACTTGTGGGAGCTACTGTGACTAAAACTGAGCTTCCCTACGCACAGGGAAGCAAGAGAAATGCTGATTTCATCAAGCCCAGTTACATACTCATAATCTGTACTACTGCGCAAATAGGCATGTCTCTGTAGGCAAAAAACTCATTTCTGACAAAGTTGCCCAAAAGCATCTGAGAAGTGTGCAACTTGTTCCCTGAGTTAGAAAAAGTCGAGAAACGGTCATATCTGCTAACGCTGTGCTTCTACACATGTATTTGCTGAACGGTGAAAGCGCACAGTAATGCACTTTTCTCCCAGCAAATACACTGTTTCTAAGGAAATGGGAACACACTGAGGAGACACTTGTGGGAGCTACTGGGACTAAAACTGAGCTTCCCTACGCACAGGGAAGCAAGAGAAATGCTGATTTCATCAAGCCCAGTTACATACTCAGAATCTGTACTACTGCGCAAATAGGCATGTCTCTGTAGGCAAAACACTCATTTCTGACAAAGTTGCCCAAATGCATCTCAGAAGTGTGCAACTTGTTCCCTGAGTTAGAAAATGTCGAGAAACGGTCGTTTCTGCTAGCGCTGTGCTTTTACACATGTATTTGCTGAACTGTGAAAGTGCACAGTAATGCACTTTTCTCCCAGCAAATACACTGTTTCTAAGGAACTGGGAACACACTGAGGAGACACTTGTGGGAGCTACTGTGACTAAAACTGAGCTTCCCTACGCACAGGGAAGCAAGAGAAATGCTGATTTCATCAAGCCCAGTTACATACTCAGAGTCTGTACTACTGCGCAAATAGGCATGTCTCTGTAGGCAAAAAACTCATTTCTGACAAAGTTGCCCAAATGCATCTCAGAAGTGTGCAACTTGTTCCCTGAGTTAGAAAACGTGGAGAAACGTTTGTTTCTGCTAGCGCTGTGCTTCTACACATGTATTTGCTGAAAGGTGAAAGCGCACAGTAATGCACTTCTCTCCCAGCAAATACACTGTTTCTAAGGAAATGGGAACACACTGAGGAGACACTTGTGGGAGCTACTGTGACTAAAACTGAGCTTCCCTACGCACAGGGAAGCAAGAGAAATGCTGATTTCATCAAGCCCAGTTACATACTCAGAATCTGTACTACTGCGCAAATAGGCATGTCTGTGTAGGCAAAAAACTCATTGCTGACAATGTTGCCCAAATGCATCTCAGAAGTGTGCAACTTGTTCCCTGAGTTAGAAAACGTCGAGAAACGGTCGTTTCTGCTAGCGCTGTGCTTCTACACATGTATTTGCTGAACGGTGAAAGCGCACAGTAATGCACTTTTCTACCAGCAAATACACTGTTTCTAAGGAAATGGGAACACACTGAGGAGACACTTGTGGGAGCTACTGTGACTAAAACTGAGCTTCCCTACGCACAGGGAAGCAAGAGAAATGCTGATTTCATCAAGCCCAGTTACATACTCAGAATCTGTACTACTGCGCAAATAGGCATGTCTCTGTAGGCAAAAAACTCATTTCTGACAAAGTTGCCCAAAAGCATCTGAGAAGTGTGCAACTTGTTCCCTGAGTTAGAAAACGTCGAGAAACGGTCATATCTGCTAACGCTGTGCTTCTACACATGTATTTGCTGAACGGTGAAAGCGCACAGTAATGCACTTTTCTCCCAGCAAATACACTGTTTCTAAGGAACTGGGAACACACTGAGGAGACACTTGTGGGAGCTACTGTGACTAAAACTGAGCTTCCCTACGCACAGGGAAGTAAGAGAAATGCTGATTTCATCCAGCCCAGTTACATACTCAGAGTCTGTACTACTGCGCAAATAGGCATGTCTCTGTAGGCAAAAAACTCATTTCTGACAAAGTTGCCCAAATGCATCTCAGAAGTGTGCAACTTGTTCCCTGAGTTAGAAAACGTGGAGAAACGTTTGTTTCTGCTAGCGCTGTGCTTCTACACATGTATTTGCTGAAAGGTGAAAGCGCACAGTAATGCACTTCTCTCCCAGCAAATACACTGTTTCTAAGGAAATGGGAACACACTGAGGAGACACTTGTGGGAGCTACTGTGACTAAAACTGAGCTTCCCTACGCACAGGGAAGCAAGAGAAATGCTGATTTCATCAAGCCCAGTTACATACTCAGAATCTGTACTACTGCACAAATAGGCATGTCTCTGTAGGCAAAAAACTCATTTTTGAGAAAGTTACCCAAATGCATCTCAAAAGTGTGGAACTTGTTCCCTGAGTTAGAAAACGTCGAGAAACGTTCATTTCTGCTAGCGCTGTGCTTCTACCCATGTATTTGCTGAACGGTGAAAGCGCAAAGTAATGCACTTTTCTCCCAGCAAATACACTGTTTCTAAGGAACTGGGAACACACTGAGGAGACACTTGTGGGAGCTACTGTGACTAAAACTGAGCTTCCCTACACACAGGAAAGCAAGAGAAATGCTGATTTCATCAAGCCCAGTTACATACTCAGAATCTGTACTACTGCGCAAATAGGCATGTCTCTGTAGGCAAAAAACACATTTCTGACAAAGTTGCCCAAATGCATCTCAGAAGTGTGCAACTTGTTTTCTGAGTTAGAAAACGTCGAGAAACGTTCGTTTCTGTTAGCGCTGTGCTTCTACACATGTATTTGCTGAACGGTGAAAGCGCACAGTGATGCACTTTTCTCCCAGCAAATACACTGTTTCTAAGGAAATGGGAACACACTGAGGAGACACTTGTGGGAGCTACTGTGACTAAAACTGAGCTTCCCTACGCACAGGGAAGCAAGAGAAATGCTGATTTCATCAAGCCCAGTTACATACTCAGAATCTGTACTCATGCGCAAATAGGCATGTCTCTGTAGGCAAAAAACTCATTTCTGACATAGTTTCCCAAATGCATCTCAGAAGTGTGCAACTTGTTCCCTGAGTTAGAAAACGTTGAGAAACGGTCGTTTCTGCTAGCGCTGTACTTCTACACATGTATTTGCTGAACGGTGAAAGCGCAGCGTAATGCACTTTTCTCCCAGCAAATACACTGTTTCTAAGGAAATGGGAACACACTGAGGAGTCACTTGTGGGAGCTACTGTGACTAAAACTGAGCTTCCCTACGCACAGGGAAGCAAGAGAAATGCTGATTTCATCAAGCCCAGTTACATACTCAGAATCTGTACTACTGCGCAAATAGGGATGTCTCTGTAGGCAAAAAACTCATTTCTGACAAAGTTGCCCAAATGCATATCAAAAGTGTGCCACTTGTTCCCTGAGTTAGAAAACGTCGAGAAACGGTCGTTTCAGCTAGCGCTGTGCTTCTACACATGTATTTGCTGAACGGTGAAAGCGCACAGTAATGCACTTTTCTCCCAGCAAATACACTGTTTCTAAGGAAATGGGAACACACTGAGGAGACACTTGTGGGAGCTACTGTGACTAAAACTGAGCTTCCCTACACACAGGGAAGCAAGAGAAATCCTGATTTAATCAAGCCCAGTTACATACTCAGAATCTGTACTACTGCGCAAATAGGCATGACTCTGTAGGCAAAAAACTCATTTCTGACAAAGTTGCCCAAATGCATCCCAGAAGTGTACAACTTGTTCCCTGAGTTAGAAATTGTCGAGAAACGGTCGTTTCTGCTAGCGCTGTGCTTCTACACATGTATTTGCTGAACAGTGAAAGCACAAAGTGATGTACTTTTCTCCCAGCAAATACACTGTTTCTAAGGAAATGGGAACACACTGAGAGGACACTTGTGGGAGCTACTGTGACTAAAACTGAGCTTCCCTACGCACAGGGAAGCAAGAGAAATGCTGATTTCATCAAGCCCAGTTACATACTCAGAATCTGTACTACTGCGCAAATAGGCATGTCTCTGTAGGCAAAAAACTCATTTCTCACAAAGTTGCCCAAATGCATCTCAGAAGTGTGCCACTTGTTCCCTGATTTAGAAAACGTCGAGAAACGTTCGTTTCTGCTAGCGCTGTGCTTCTACACATGTATTTGCTGAACGGTGAAAGCGCACAGTAATGCACTTTTCTCCCAGCAAATACACTGTTTCTAAGGAAAGGGGAACACACTGAGGAGACACTTGTGGGAGCTACTGGGACTAAAACTGAGCTTCCCTATGAACAGGGAAGCAAGAGAAATGCTGATTTCATCAAGCCCAGTTACATACTCAGAATCTGTACTACTGCGCAAATAGGCATGTCTCTGTAGGCAAAAAACTCATTTCTGACAAAGTTGCCCAAATGCAACTCAGAAGTGTGAAACTTGTTCCCTGAGTTAGAAAACGTCGAGAAACGGTCGTTTCTGCTAGCGCTGTGCTTCTACACATGTATTTGCTGAACGGTGAAAGCACAAAGTGATGCACTTTTCTCCCAGCAAATACACTGTTTCTAAGGAAATGGGAACACACTGAGGACACACTTGTGGGAGCCACTGTGACTAAAACTGAGCTTCCCTACGCAAAGGGAAGCAAGAGAAATGCTGATTTCATCAAGCCCAGTTACATACTCAGAATCTGTACTACTGCGCAAATAGGCATGTCTCTGTAGGCAAAAAACTCATTTCTGACAAAGTTGCCCAAATGCATCTCAGAAGTGTGCAACCTGTTCCCTGAGTTAGAAAACGACGAGAAACATTCGTTTCTGCTAGCTCTGTGCTTCTACACATGTATTTGCTGAATGTTGAAAGCGCACAGTAATGCACTTTTCTCCCAGCAAATACACTGTTTCTAAGGAAATGGGAACACACTGAGGAGACACTTGTGGGAGCTACTGTGACTAAAACTGAGCTTCCCTACGCACAGGGAAGCAAGAGAAATGCTGATTTCATCAAGCCCAGTTACATACTCAGAATCTGTACTACTGCGCAAATAGGCATGTCTCTGTAGGCAAAAAACTCATTTCTGACAAAGTTGCCCAAAAGCATCTCAGAAGTGTGCAACTTGTTCCCTGAGTTAGAAAATGTCGAGAAACGGTCATATCTGCTAACGCTGTGCTTCTACACATGTATTTGCTGAACGGTGAAAGCGCACAGTTATATACTTTTCTCCCAGCAAATACACTGTTTCTAAGGAACTGGGAACACACTGAGGAGACACTTCTTGGAGCTACTGTGACTAAAACTGAGCTTCCCTACGCACAGGGAAGCAAGAGAAATGCTGATTTCATCCAGCCCAGTTACATACTCAGAATCTGTACTACTGCGCAAATCGGCATGTCTCTGTAGGCAAAAAACTCATTTCTGACAAAGTTGCCCAAATGCATCTCAGAAGTGTGCAACTTGTTCCCTGAGTTAGAAAATGTCGAGAAACGGTCGTTTCTGCTAGCGCTGTGCTTCTACACATGTATTTGCTGAACGGTGAAAGCACACAGTAATGCACTTTTCTCCCAGCAAATACACTGCTTCTAAGGAAATGGGAACACACTGAGGAGACACTTGTGGGAGCTAGTGTGAATAATACTGAGCTTCCCTACGAAAAGGGAAGCAAGAGATATGCTGATTTCATCAAGCCCAGTTACATACTCAGAATCTGTACTACTGCGAAAATAGGCATGTCTCTGTAGGCAAAAAACTCATTTCTGACAAAGTTGCCCAAATGCATCTCAGAAGTGTGCAACTTGTTCCCTGAGTTAAAAAACGTCGAGAAACGTTCGTTTCTGCTAGCGCTGTGCTTCTACACATGTATTTGCTGAACGGTGAAAGCGCACAGTAATGCACTTTTCTCCCAGCAAATACAGTGTTTCTAAGGAAATGGGAACACACTGAGGAGACACTTGTGGGAGCTACTGTGACTAAAACTGAGCTTCCCTACGCACAGGGAAGCAAGAGAAATGCTGATTTCATCAAGCCCAGTTACATACTCAGAATCTGTACTACTGCGCAAATAGGCATGTCTCTGTAGGCAAAAAACTCATTTCTGACAAAGTTGCCCAAATGCATCTCAGAAGTGTGCAACTTGTTCCCTGAGTTAGAAAACGTCGAGAAACGGTCATATCTGCTAACGCTGTGCTTCTACACATGTATTTGCTGAACGGTGAAAGCGCACAGTAATGTACTTTTCTCCCAGCAAATACACTGTTTCTAAGGAAATGGGAACACACTGAGGAGACACTTGTGGGAGCTACTGTGACTAAAACTGAGCTTCCCTACGCACAGGGAAGCAAGAGAAATGCTGATTTCATCAAGCCCAGTTACATACTCAGAATCTGTACTACTGCGCAAATAGGCATGAATCTGTAGGCAAAAAAACTCATTTCTGACAAAGTTGCCCAAATGCATCTCAGAAGTGTGCAACTTGTTCCCTGAGTTAGAAAACCTCGAGAAACTTTCGTTTCTGCTAGCGCTGTGCTTCTACACATGTATTTGCTGAACGGTGAAAGCGCACAGTAATGCACTTTTCTCCCAGCAAATACACTGTTTTTAAGGAACTGGGAACACACTGAGGAGACACTTGTGGGACCTACTGTCACTAAAACTGAGGTTCCCTACGCACATGGAAGCAAGAGAAATGCTGATTTCATCAAGCCTAGTTACATACTCAGAATCTGTACTACTGCGCAAATAGGCATATCTCTGTAGGCAAAAAACTCATTTCTGACAAAGTTGCCCAAATGCATCTCAGAAGTGTGCAACTTGTTCCATGAGTTAGAAAACGTCGAGAAACGGTCATATCTGCTAACGCTGTGCTTCTACACATGTATTTGCTGAACGGTGAAAGAGCACAGTAATGCACTTTTCTCCCAGCAAATACACTGTTTCTAAGGAAATGGGAACACACTGAGGAGACACTTGTGGGAGCTACTGTGACTAAAACTGAGCTTCCCTACGCACAGGGAAGCAAGAGAAATGCTGATTTCATCAAGCCCAGTTACATACTCAGAATCTGTACTACTACGCAAATAGGCATGAATCTGTAGGCAAAAAACTCATTTCTGACAAAGTTGCCCAAATGCATCTCAGAAGTGTGCAACTTGTTCCCTGAGTTAGAAAACCTCGAGAAACGTTCGTTTCTGCTAGCGCTGTGCTTCTACACATGTATTTGCTGAACGGTGAAAGCGCACAGTAATGCACTTTTCTCGCAGCAAATACACTGTTTCTAAGGAACAGGGAACACACTGAGGAGACACTTGTGGGAGCTACTGTGACTAAAACTGAGCTTCCCTACGCACAGGGAAGCAAGAGAAATGCTGATTTCATCAAGCCCAGTTACATACTCAGAATCTGTACTACTACGCAAATAGGCATGAATCTGTAGGCAAAAAACTCATTTCTGACAAAGTTGCCCAAATGCATCTCAGAAGTGTGCAACTTGTTCCCTGAGTTAGAAAACCTCGAGAAACGTTCGTTTCTGCTAGCGCTGTGCTTCTACACATGTATTTGCTGAACGGTGAAAGCGCACAGTAATGCACTTTTCTCGCAGCAAATACACTGTTTCTAAGGAACAGGGAACACACTGAGGAGACACTTGTGGAACCTACTGTGACTAAAACTGAGCTTCCCTACGCACAGGGAAGCAAGAGAAATGCTGATTTCATCAAGCCTAGTTACATACTCCGAATCTGTACTAGTGTGCAAACAGGCATATCTCTGTAGGCAAAAAACTCATTTCTGAAAAAGTTGCCCAAATGCATCTCAGAAGTGTGCAACTTGTACCCTGAGTTAGAAAACGTCGAGAAACGGTCGTTTCTGCTAACGCTGTGCTTCTACACATGTATTTGCTGAACGGTGAAAGCGCACAGTAATGCACTTTTCTCCCAGCAAATACACTGTTTCTAAGGAAATGGGAACACACTGAGGAGACACTTGTGGGAGCTACTGTGACTAAAACTGAGCTTCCCTACGCACAGGGAAGCAAGAGAAATGCTGATTTCATCAAGCCCAGTTACATACTCAGAATCTGTACTACTGCACAAATAGGCATGTCTCTGTAGGCAAAAAACTCATTTTTGAGAAAGTTACCCAAATGCATCTCAGAAGTGTGCAACTTGTTCCCTGAGTTAGAAAACGTCGAGAAACGATCGTTTCTGCTAGTGCTGTGCTTCTACACATGTATTTGCTGAACGGTGAAAGCGCAAAGTAATGCACTTTTCTCCCAGCAAATACACTGTTTCTAAGGAACTGGGAACACACTGAGGAGACACTTGTGGGAGCTACTGTGACTAAAACTGAGCTTCCCTACGCACAGGGAAGCAAGAGAAATGCTGATTTCATCAAGCCCAGTTACATACTCAGAATCTGTACTACTGCGCAAATAGGCATGTCTCTGTAGGGAAAAACTCATTTCTGACAAAGTTTCCCAAATGCATCTCAGAAGTGTGCAACTTGTTCCCTGAGTTAGAAAACGTTGAGAAACGGTCGTTTCTGCTAGCGCTGTGCTTCTACACATGTATTTGCTGAACGGTGAAAGCGCAGAGTAATGCACTTTTCTCCCAGCAAATACACTGTTTCTAAGGAAATGGGAACACACTGAGGAGACACTTGTGGGAGCTACTGTGACTAAAACTGAGCTTCCCTACGCACAGGGAAGCAAGAGAAATGCTGATTTCATCAAGCCCAGTTACATACTCAGAATCTGTACTACTGCGCAAATAGGCATGTCTCTGTAGGCAAAAAACCCATTTCTGACAAAGTTGCCCAAATGCATCTCAGAAGTATGCCACTTGTTCCCTGAGTTAGAAAACGTTGAGAAACGGTCGTTTCTGCTAGCGCTGTGCTTCTACACATGTATTTGCTGAACGGTGAGAGCGCAGAGTAATGCACTTTTCTCCCAGCAAATACACTGTTTCTAAGGAAATGGGAACACACTGAGGAGACACTTGTGGGAGCTACTGTGACTAAAACTGAGCTTCCCTACGCACAGGGAAGCAAGAGAAATGCTGATTTCATCAAGCCCAGTTACATACTCAGAATCTGTACTACTGCGCAAATAGGCATGTCTCTGTAGGCAAAAAACCCATTTCTGACAAAGTTGCCCAAATGCATCTCAGAAGTATGCCACTTGTTCCCTGAGTTAGAAAACGTCGAGAAACGGTCGTTTCAGCTAGCGCTGTGCTTCTACACATGTATTTGCTGAACGGTGAAAGCGCACAGTGATGCACTTTTCTCCCAGCAAATACACTGTTTCTAAGGAAATGGTAACACACTGAGGAGACACTTGTGGGAGCTACTGTGACTAAAACTGAGCTTCCCTAATCACAGGGAAGCAAGAGAAATGCTGATTTCATCAAGCCCAGTTACATACTCAGAATGTACTACTGCGCAAATAGGCATGTCTCTGTAGGCAAAAAACTCATTTCTGACAAAGTTGCCCAAATGCATCTCAGAAGTGTGCAACTTGTTCTCTGAGTTAGAAAACGTCGAGAAACGTTCGTTTCTGCTAGCACTGTGCTTCTACACATGTATTTGCTGAACGGTGAAAGCGCACAGTGATGCACTTTTCTCCCAGCAAATACACTGTTTCTAAGGAAATGGGAACACACTGAGGAGTCACTTGTGGGAGCTACTGTGACTAAAACTGAGCTTCCCTACGCACAGGGAAGCAAGAGAAATGCTGATTTCATGAAGCCCAGTTACATACTCAGAATCTGTACTACTGCGCAAATAGGCATGTCTCTGTAGGCAAAACACTCATTTCTGACAAAGTTGCCCAAATGCATCTCAGAAGTGTGCAACTAGTTCCCTGAGTTAGAAAACGTCGAGAAACGTTCGATTCTGCTAGCACTGTGCTTCTACAAATGTATTTGCTTAACGGTGAAGCGCACAGTAATGCACTTTTCTCCCAGCAAATACACTGTTTCTAAGCAAATGGGAACACACTGAGGAGACACTTGTGGGAGCTACTGTGACTAAAACTGAGCTTCCCTACGCACAGGGAAGCAAGAGAAATGCTGATTTAATCAAGCCCAGTTACATACTCAGAATCTGTACTACTGCGCAAATAGGCATGTCTCTGTAGGCAAAAAACTCATTTCTGACAAAGTTGCCCAAATGCATCTCAGAAGTGTGCAACTTGTTCCCTGAGTTAGAAAACGTGGAGAAACGTTTGATTCTGCTAGCGCTGTGCTTCTACACATGTATTTGCTGAAAGGTGAAAGCGCACAGTAATGCACTTCTCTCCCAGCAAATACACTGTTTCTAAGGAAATGTGAACACACTGAGGAGACACTTGTGGGAGCTACTGTGACTAAAACTGAGCTTCCCTACGCACAGGGAAGCAAGAGAAATGCTGATTTCATCAAGCCCAGTTACATACTTAGAATCTGTACTACTGCACAAATAGGCATGTCTCTGTAGGCAAAAAACTCATTTTTGAGAAAGTTACCCAAATGCATCTCAGAAGTGTGGAACTTGTTCCCTGAGTTAGAAAACGTCGAGAAACGTTCGTTTCGGCTAGCGCTGTGCTTCTACACATGTATTTGCTGAACGGTGAAAGCGCACAGTAATGCGCTTTTCTCCCAGCAAATACACTGTTTCTAAGGAACTGGGAACACACTGAGGAGACACTTGTGGGAGCTACTGTGACTAAAACTGAGCTTCTCTACGCACAGGGAAGCAAGAGAAATGCTGATTTCATCAAGCCCAGTTACATACTCAGAATCTGTACTACTGCGCAAATAGGCATGTCTCTGTAGGCAAAAAACTTATTTCTGACAAAGTTGCCCAAATGCATCTCAGAAGTGTGCAACTTGTTCCCTGAGTTATAAAACGTCGAGAAACGTTCGTTTCTGTTAGCGCTGTGCTTCTACACATGTATTTGCTGAACGGTGAAAGCACACAGTGATGCACTTTTCTCCCAGCAAATACACTGTTTCTAAGGAAATGGGAACACACTGAGGAGACACTTGTGGGAGCTACTGTGACTAAAACTGAGCTTCCCTACGCACAGGGAAGCAAGAGAAATGCTGATTTCATCAAGCCCAGTTACATACTCAGAATCTGTACTACTGCGCAAATAGGCATGTCTCTGTAGGCAAAAAACTCATTTCTGACAAAGTTTCCCAAATGCATCTCAAAGTGTGCAACTTGTTCCCTGAGTAAGAAAACGTTGAGAAACGGTCGTTTCTGCTAGCGCTGTGCTTCTACACATGTATTTGCTGAACGGTGAAAGCGCAGAGTAATGCACTTTTCTCCCAGCAAATACACTGTTTCTAAGTAAATGGGAACACACTGAGGAGACACTTGTGGGAGCTACTGTGACTAAAACTGAGCTTCCCTACGCACAGGGAAGCAAGAGAAATGCTGATTTCATCAAGCCCAGTTACATACTCAGAATCTGTACTACTGCGCAAATAGGCATGTCTCTGTAGGCAAAAAACCCATTTCTGACAAAGTTGCCCAAATGCATCTCAGAAGTATGCCACTTGTTCCCTGAGTTAGAAAACGTTGAGAAACGGTCGTTTCTGCTAGCGCTGTGCTTCTACACATGTATTTGCTGAACGGTGAAAGCGCAGAGTAATGCACTTTTCTCCCAGCAAATACACTGTTTCTAAGGAAATGGGAACACACTGAGGAGACACTTGTGGGAGCTACTGTGACTAAAACTGAGCTTCCCTACGCACAGGGAAGCAAGAGAAATGCTGATTTCATCAAGCCCAGTTACATACTCAGAATCTGTACTACTGCGCAAATAGGCATGTCTCTGTAGGCAAAAAACCCATTTCTGACAAAGTTGCCCAAATGCATCTCAGAAGTATGCCACTTGTTCCCTGAGTTAGAAAACGTCGAGAAACGGTCGTATCAGCTAGCGCTGTGCTTCTACACATGTATTTGCTGAACGGTGAAAGCGCACAGTGATGCACTTTTCTCCCAGCAAATACACTGTTTCTAAGGAAATGGTAACACACTGAGGAGACACTTGTGGGAGCTACTGTGACTAAAACTGAGCTTCCCTAATCACAGGGAAGCAAGAGAAATGCTGATTTCATCAAGCCCAGTTACATACTCAGAATGTACTACTGCGCAAATAGGCATGTCTCTGTAGGCAAAAAACTCATTTCTGACAAAGTTGCCCAAATGCATCTCAGAAGTGTGCAACTTGTTCTCTGAGTTAGAAAACGTCGAGAAACGTTCGTTTCTGCTAGCACTGTGCTTCTACACATGTATTTGCTGAACGGTGAAAGCGCACAGTGATGCACTTTTCTCCCAGCAAATACACTGTTTCTAAGGAAATGGGAACACACTGAGGAGTCACTTGTGGGAGCTACTGTGACTAAAACTGAGCTTCCCTACGCACAGGGAAGCAAGAGAAATGCTGATTTCATCAAGCCCAGTTACATACTCAGAATCTGTACTACTACGCAAATAGGCATGTCTCTGTAGGCAAAACACTCATTTCTGACAAAGTTGCCCAAATGCATCTCAGAAGTGTGCAACTTGTTCCCTGAGTTAGAAAACGTCGAGAAACGTTCGATTCTGCTAGCACTGTGCTTCTACAAATGTATTTGCTTAACGGTGAAGCGCACAGTAATGCACTTTTCTCCCAGCAAATACACTGTTTCTAAGGAAATGGGAACACACTGAGGAGACACTTGTGGGAGCTACTGTGACTAAAACTGAGCTTCCCTACGCACAGGGAAGCAAGAGAAATGCTGATTTAATCAAGCCCAGTTACATACTCAGAATCTGTACTACTGCGCAAATAGGCATGTCTCTGTAGGCAAAAAACTCATTTCTGACAAAGTTGCCCAAATGCATCTCAGAAGTGTGCAACTTGTTCCCTGAGTTAGAAAACGTGGAGAAACGTTTGTTTCTGCTAGCGCTGTGCTTCTACACATGTATTTGCTGAAAGGTGAAAGCGCACAGTAATGCACTTCTCTCCCAGCAAATACACTGTTTCTAAGGAAATGGGAACACACTGAGGAGACACTTGTGGGAGCTACTGTGACTAAAACTGAGCTTCCCTACGCACAGGGAAGCAAGAGAAATGCTGATTTCATCAAGCCCAGTTACATACTTAGAATCTGTACTACTGCACAAATAGGCATGTCTCTGTAGGCAAAAAACTCATTTTTGAGAAAGTTACCCAAATGCATCTCAGAAGTGTGGAACTTGTTCCCTGAGTTAGAAAACGTCGAGAAACGTTCGTTTCGGCTAGCGCTGTGCTTCTACACATGTATTTGCTGAACGGTGAAAGCGCACAGTAATGCGCTTTTCTCCCAGCAAATACACTGTTTCTAAGGAACTGGGAACACACTGAGGAGACACTTCTGGGAGCTACTGTGACTAAAACTGAGCTTCCCTACGCACAGGGAAGCAAGAGAAATGCTGATTTCATCAAGCCCAGTTACATACTCAGAATCTGTACTACTGCGCAAATAGGCATGTCTCTGTAGGCAAAAAACTTATTTCTGACAAAGTTGCCCAAATGCATCTCAGAAGTGTGCAACTTGTTCCCTGAGTTATAAAACGTCGAGAAACGTTTGTTTCTGTTAGCGCTGTGCTTCTCCACATGTATTTGCTGAACGGTGAAAGCACACAGTGATGCACTTTTCTCCCAGCAAATACACTGTTTCTAAGGAAATGGGAACACACTGAGGAGACACTTGTGGGAGCTACTGTGACTAAAACTGAGCTTCCCTACGCACAGGGAAGCAAGAGAAATGCTGATTTCATCAAGCCCAGTTACATACTCAGAATCTGTACTACTGCGCAAATAGGCATGTCTCTGTAGGCAAAAAACTCATTTCTGACAAAGTTTCCCAAATGCATCTCAGAAGTGTGCACCTTGTTCCCTGAGTTAGAAAACGTTGAGAAACGGTCGTTTCTGCTAGCGCTGTGCTTCTACACATGTATTTGCTGAACGGTGAAAGCGCAGAGTAATGCACTTTTCTCCCAGCAAATACACTGTTTCTAAGGAAATGGGAACACACTGAGGAGACACTTGTGGGAGCTACTGTGACTAAAACTGAGCTTCCCTACGCACAGGGAAGCAAGAGAAATGCTGATTTCATCAAGCCCAGTTACATACTCAGAATCTGTACTACTGCACAAATAGGCATGTCTCTGTAGGCAAAAAACCCATTTCTGACAAAGTTGCCCAAATGCATCTCAGAAGTATGCCACTTGTTCCCTGAGTTAGAAAACGTCGAGAAACGGTCGTTTCAGCTAGCGCTGTGCTTCTACACATGTATTTGCTGAACGGTGAAAGCGCACAGTAATGCACTTTTCTCCCAGCAAATACACTGTTTCTAAGGAAATGGTAACACACTGAAGAGACACTTGTGGGAGCTACTGTGACTAAAACTGAGCTTCCCTAATCACAGGGAAGCAAGAGAAATGCTGATTTCATCAAGCCCAGTTACATACTCAGAATCTGTACTACTGCGCAAATAGGCATGTCTCTGTAGGCAAAAAACTCATTTCTGACAAAGTTGCCCAAATGCATCTCAGAAGTGTGCAACTTGTTCCCTGAGTTAGAAAACGTCGAGAAACGTTCGTTTCTGCTAGTGCTGTGCTTCTACACATGTATTTGCTGAACGGTGAAAGCGCAGATTGATGCACTTTTCTCCCAGCAAATACACTGTTTCTAAGGAAATGGGAACACACTGAGGAGTCACTTGTGGGAGCTACTGTGACTAAAACTGAGCTTCCCTACGCACAGGGAAGCAAGAGAAATGCTGATTTCATCAAGCCCAGTTACATACTCAGAATCTGTACTACTGCGCAAATAGGCATGTCTCTGTAGGCAAAAAACTCATTTCTGACAAAGTTTCCCAAATGCATATCAGAAGTGTGCCACTTGTTCCCTGAGTTAGAAAACGTCGAGAAACGGTCGTTTCAGCTAGCGCTGTGCTTCTACACATGTATTTGCTGAACGGTGAATGCGCACAGTAATGCACTTTTCTCCAAGCAAATACACTGTTTCTAAGGAACTGGGAACACACTGAGGAGACACTTGTGGGAGCTACTGTGAGTAAAACTGAGCTTCCCTACGCACAGGGAAGCAAGAGAAATGCTGAATTCATCAAGCCCAGTTACATACTCAGAATCTGTACTATTGCGCTAATAGGCATGTCTCTGTAGGCAAAAAACTCATTTCTGACAAAGTTGCCCAAATGCATCTCAGAAGTGTGCCACTTGTTCCCTGAGTTAGAAAACATCGAGAAACGGTCGTTTCAGCTAGCCCTGTGCTTCTACACATGTATTTGCTGAACGGTGAAAGCGCACAGTAATGCACTTTTCTCCCAGCAAATACACTGTTTCTAAGGAAATGGGAACACACTAAGGAGACACTTGTGGGAGCTACTGTGACTAAAACTGAGCTTGCCTACGCACAGGGAAGCAAGAGAAATGCTGATTTAATCAAGCCCAGTTACCTTCTCAGAATCTGTACTACTGCGCAAAAAGGCATGTCTCTGTAGGCAAAAAACTCATTTCTGACAAATTTGCCCAAATGCATCTCAGAAGTGTGCAACTTGTTCCCTGAGTTAGAAAACATCGAGAAACGTTCGTTTCTGCTAGCGCTGTGCTTCTACACATGTATTTGCTGAACGGTGAAAGCGCACAGTAATGCACTTTTCTCCCAGCAAATACACTGTTTCTAAGGAAATGGGAACACACTAAGGAGACACTTGTGGGAGCTACTGGGACTAAAACTGAGCTTCCCTATGCACAGGGAAGCAAGAGAAATGCTGATTTCATCAAGCCCAGTTACATACTCAGAATCTGTACTACTGCGCAAATAGGCATGTCTCTGTAGGCAAAAAACTCATTTCTGACAAAGTTGCCCAAATGCATCTCAGAAGTGTGCAACTTGTTCCCTGAGTTAGAAAACGTCGAGAAACGGTCGTTTCAGCTAGCGCTGTGCTTCTACACATGTATTTGCTGAACGGTGAAAGCGCACAGTAATGCACTTTTCTCCCAGCAAATACACTGTTTCTAAGGAACTGGGAACACACTGAGGAGACACTTGTGGGAGCTACTGTGACTAAAACTGAGCTTCCCTACGCACAGGGAAGCAAGAGAAATGCTGATTTCATCAAGCCCAGTTACATACTCAGAATCTGTACTATTGCGCTAATAGGCATGTCTCTGTAGGCAAAAAACTCATTTCTGACAAAGTTGCCCAAATGCATCTCAGAAGTGTGCCACTTGTTCCCTGAGTTAGAAAACATCGAGAAACGGTCGTTTCAGCTAGCCCTGTGCTTCTCCACATGTATTTGCTGAACGGTGAAAGCGCACAGTAATGCACTTTTCTCCCAGCAAATACACTGTTTCTAAGGAAATGGGAACACACTAAGGAGACACTTGTGGGAGCTACTGTGACTAAAACTGAGCTTGCCTACGCACAGGGAAGCAAGAGAAATGCTGATTTCATCAAGCCCAGTTACATACTCAGAATCTGTACTACTGCGCAAATAGGCATGTCTCTGTAGGCAAAAAACTCATTTCTGACAAATTTGCCCAAATGCATCTCAGAAGTGTGCAACTTGTTCCCTGAGTTAGAAAACATCGAGAAACGTTCGTTTCTGCTAGCGCTGTGCTTCTACACATGTATTTGCTGAACGGTGAAAGCGCACAGTAATGCACTTTTCTCCCAGCAAATACACTGTTTCTAAGGAAATGGGAACACACTAAGGAGACACTTGTGGGAGCTACTGGGACTAAAACTGAGCTTCCCTACGCACAGGGAAGCAAGAGAAATGCTGATTTCATCAAGCCCAGTTACATACTCAGAATCTGTTCTACTGCGCAAATAGGCATGTCTCTGTAGGCAAAAAACTCATTTCTGACAAAGTTGCCCAAATGCATCTCAGAAGTGTGCAACTTGTTCCCTGAGTTAGAAAACGTCGAGAAACGGTCGTGTCAGCTAGCGCTGTGCTTCTACACATGTATTTGCTGAACGGTGAAAGCACACAGTAATGCACTTTTCTCCCAGCAAATACACTGTTTCTAAGGAACTGGGAACACACTGAGGAGACACTTGTGGGAGCTACTGTGACTAAAACTGAGCTTCCCTACGCACAGGGAAGCAAGAGAAATGCTGATTTCATCAAGCCCAGTTACATACTCAGAATCTGTACTACTGCGCAAATTGGCATGTCTCTGTAAGCAAAAAACTCATTTTTGAGATAGTTACACAATTGCACCTCAGAAGTGTGCAACTTGTTCCCTGAGTTAGAAAACGTCGAGAAACGTTCGTTTCTGCTAGCACTGTGCTTCTACACATGTATTTGCTGAACGGTGAAAGCGCACAGTAATGCACTATTCTCCCAGCAAATACACTGTTTCTAAGGAAATGGTAACACACAGAGGAGACACTTGTGGGAGCTACTGTGACTAAAACGGAGCTTCCCTAATCACAGGGAAGCAAGAGAAATGCTGATTTCATCAAGCCCAGTTACATACTCAGAATCTGTACTACTGCGCAAATAGGCATGTCTCTGTAGGCAAAAAACTCATTTCTGACAAAGTTGCCCAAATGCATCTCATAAGTGTGCAACTTGTTCCCTGAGTTAGAAAACGTCGAGAAACGTTCGTTTCTGCTAGCGCTGTGCTTCTACACATGTATTTGCTGAACGGTGAAAGCGCAGATTGATGCACTTTTCTCCCAGCAAATACACTGTTTCTAAGGAAATGGGAACACACTGAGGAGTCACTTGTGGGAGCTACTGTGACTAAAACTGAGCTTCCCTACGCACAGGGAAGCAAGAGAAATGCTGATTTCATCAAGCCCAGTTACATACTCAGAATCTGTACTACTGCGCAAATAGGCATGTCTCTGTAGGCAAAAAACTCATTTCTGACAAAGTTTCCCAAATGCATATCAGAAGTGTGCCACTTGTTCCCTGAGTTAGAAAACGTCGAGAAACGGTCGTTTCAGCTAGCGCTGTGCTTCTACACATGTATTTTCTGAACGTTGAATGCGCACAGTAATGCACTTTTCTCCAAGCAAATACACTGTTTCTAAGGAACTGGGAACACACTGAGGAGACACTTGTGGGAGCTACTGTGACTAAAACTGAGCTTCCCTACGCACAGGGAAGCAAGAGAAATGCTGATTTCATCAAGCCCAGTTACATACTCAGAATCTGTACTATTGCGCTAATAGGCATGTCTCTGTAGGCAAAAAACTCATTTCTGACAAAGTTGCCCAAATGCATCTCAGAAGTGTGCCACTTGTTCCCTGAGTTAGAAAACATCGAGAAACGGTCGTTTCAGCTAGCCCTGTGCTTCTACACATGTATTTGCTGAACGGTGAAAGCGCACAGTAATGCACTTTTCTCCCAGCAAATACACTGTTTCTAAGGAAATGGGAACACACTAAGGAGACACTTGTGGGAGCTACTGTGACTAAAACTGAGCTTGCCTACGCACAGGGAAGCAAGAGAAATGCTGATTTCATCAAGCCCAGTTACCTTCTCAGAATCTGTACTACTGCGCAAATAGGCATGTCTCTGTAGGCAAAAAACTCATTTCTGACAAAGTTGCCCAAATGCATCTCAGAAGTGTGCAACTTGTTCCCTGAGTTAGAAAACGTCGAGAAACGGTCGTTTCAGCTAGCGCTGTGCTTCTACACATGTATTTGCTGAACGGTGAAAGCACAGAGTAATGCACTTTTCTCCCAGCAAATACACTGTTTCTAAGGAACTGGGAACACACTGAGGAGACACTTGTGGGAGCTACTGTGACTAAAACTGAGCTTCCCTACGCACAGGGAAGCAAGAGAAATGCTGATTTCATCAAGCCCAGTTACATACTCAGAGTCTGTACTACTGCGCAAATTGGCATGTCTCTGTAAGCAAAAAACTCATTTTTGAGATAGTTACACAATTGCACCTCAGAAGTGTGCAACTTGCTCCCTGAGTTAGAAAACGTCGAGAAACGTTCGTTTCTGCTAGCACTGTGCTTCTACACATGTATTTGCTGAACGGTGAAAGCGCACAGTAATGCACTTTTCTCCCAGCAAATACACTGTTTCTAAGGAAATGGGAACACACTGAGGAGACACTTGTGGGAGCTACTGTGACTAAAACTGAGCTTCCCTACGCACAGGGAAGCAAGAGAAATGCTGATTTCATCAAGCCCAGTTACATACTCAGAATCTGTACTACTGCGCAAATAGGCATGTCTCTGTAGGCAAAAAACTCATTTCTGACAAAGTTGCCCAAATGCATCCCAGAAGTGTACAACTTGTTCCCTGTGTTAGAAAATGTCGAGAAACGGTCGTTTCTGCTAGCGCTGTGCTTCTACACATGTATTTGCTGAACAGTGAAAGCACAAAGTGATGCACTTTTCTCCCAGCAAATACACTGTTTCTAAGGAAATGGGAACACACTGAGGAGACACTTGTGGGAGCTACTGTGACTAAAACTGAGCTTCCCTACGCACAGGGAAGCAAGAGAAATGCTGATTTCATCAAGCCCAGTTACATACTCAGAATCTGTACTACTGCGCAAATAGGCATGTCTCTGTAGGCAAAAAACTCATTTCTGACAAAGTTGCCCAAATGCATCTCAGAAGTGTGCAACTTGTTCCCTGAGTTAGAAAACGTCGAGAAACGTTCGTTTCTGCTAGCGCTGTGCTTCTACACATGTATTTGCTGAACGGTGAAAGCGCACAGTAATGCACTTTTCTCCCAGCAAATACACTGTTTCTAAGAAAAGTGGAACACACTGAGGAGACACTTGTGGGAGCTACTGGGACTAAAACTGAGCTTCCCTATGCACAGGGAAGCAAGAGAAATGCTGATTTCATCAAGCCCAGTTACATACTCAGAATCTGTACTACTGCGCAAATAGGCATGTCTCTGTAGGCAAAAAACTCATTTCTGACAAAGATGCCCAAATGCAACTCAGAAGTGTGCAACTTGTTCCCTGAGTTAGAAAACGTCGAGAAACGGTCGTTTCTGCTAGCGCTGTGCTTCTACACATGTATTTGCTGAACGGTGAAAGCACAAAGTGATGCACTTTTCGCCCAGCAAATACACTGTTTCTAAGGAAATGGGAACACACTGAGGAGACACTTGTGGGAGCTACTGTGACTAAACTGAGCTTCCCTATGCACAGGGAAACAAGAGAAATGCTGATTTCATCAAGCCCAGTTACATACTCAGAATCTGTACTACTGCGCAAATAGGCATGTCTCTGTAGGCAAAAAACTCATTTCTGACAAAGTTGCCCAAATGCATCTCAGAAGTGTGCAACTTGTTCCCTGAGTTAGAAAACGTCGAGAAACGTTCGTTTCTGCTAGCGCTGTGCTTCTACACATGTATTTGCTGAACGGTGAAAGCGCACAGTAATGCACTTTTCTCCCAGCAAATACACTGTTTCTAAGGAAATGGGAACACACTGAGGAGACACTTGTGGGAGCTACTGTGACTAAAACTGAGCTTCCCTACACACAGGGAAGCAAGAGAAATGCTGATTTCATCCAGCCCAGTTACATACTCAGAATCTGTACTACTGCGCAAATAGGCATGTCTCTGTAGGCAAAAAACTCATTTCTGACAAAGTTGCCCAAATGCATCTCAGAAGTGTGCAATTTGTTCCCTTAGTTAGAAAACGTCGAGAAACATTCATTTCTGCTAGCGCTGTGCTTCTACACATGTATTTGCTGAACGGTGAAAGCGCACAGTAATGCACTTTTCTCCCAGCAAATACACTGTTTCTAAGGAAATGGGAACACACTGAGGAGACACTTGTGGGAGCTACTGTGACTAAAACTGAGATTCCCTATGCACAGGGAAGCAAGAGTAATGCTGATTTCATCAAGCCCAGTTACATACTCAGAATCTGTACTACTGCGCAAATAGGCATGTCTCTGTAGGCAAAAAACTCATTTCTGACAAAGTTGCCCAAATGCATCTCAGAAGTGTGCAACTTGCTCCCTGAGTTAGAAAACGTCGAGAAACGGTCGTTTCTGCTAGCGCTGTGCTTCTACACATGTATTTGCTGAACGGTGAAAGCGCACAGTGATGCACTTTTCTCCCAGCAAATACACTGTTTCTAAGGAAATGGGAACACACTGAGGAGACACTTGTGGGAGCTACTGTGACTAAAACTGAGCTTCCCTACGCACAGGGAAGCAAGAGAAATGCTGATTTCATCAAGCCCAGTTACATACTCAGAATCTGTACTACTCTGCAAATAGGCATGTCTCTGCAGGCAAAAAACTCATTTCTGACCAAGTTGCCCAAATGCATCTCAGAAGTCTGCAACTTGTTCCCTGATTTAGAAAACGTCGAGAAACGGTCATATCTTCTAACGCTGTGCTTCTAAACATGTATTTGCTGAACGGTGAAAGCGCACAGTAATGCACTTTTCTTCCAGCAAATACACTGTTTCTAAGGAAATGGGAACACACTGAGGAGACACTTGTGGGAGCTACTGTTACTAAAACTGAGCTTCCCTACGCACAGGGAAGCAAGAGAAATGCTGATTTCATCAAGCCCAGTTACATACTCAGAATCTGTACTACTGCGCAAATAGGCATGTCTCCGTAGGCAAAAAACTCATTTCTGACAAAGTTGCCCAAATGCATCTCAGAAGTGTGCAACTTGTTTCCTGAGTTAGAAAATGTCGAGAAACGGTCGTTTCTGCTAGCGCTGTGCTTCTACACGTGTATTTGCTGAACGGTGAAAGCGCACAGTAATGCACTTTTCTCCCAGCAAATACACTGTTTCTAAGGAAATGGGAACACACTGAGGAGACACTTGTGGGAGCTACTGGGACTAAAACTGAGCTTCCCTACGCACAGGGAAGCAAGAGAAATGCTTATTTCATCAAGCCCAGTTACATACTCAGAATCTGTACTACTGCGCAAATAGGCATGTCTCTGTAGGCAAAAAACTCATTTTTGAGAAAGTTGCCCAAATGCATCTCAGAAGTGTGCAACTTGTTCCCTGAGTTAGAAAACATCGAGAAACGGTCGTTTCTGATAGCGCTGTGCTTTTACACATGTATTTGCTGAACTGTGAAAGTGCACAGTAATGCACTTTTCTCCCAGCAAATACACCGTTTCTAAGTAACTGGGAACACACTGAGGAGACATTTGTTGGAGCTACTGTGACTAAAACTGAGCTTCCCTACGCACAGGGAAGCAAGAGAAATGCTGATTTCATCCAGCCCAGTTACATACTCCGAATCTGTACTACTGCGCGAATCGGCATGTCTCTGTAGGCAAAAAACTCATTTCTGACAAAGTTGCCCAAAGGCATCTCAGAAGTGTGCTACTTGTTCTCTGAGTTAGAAAACGTCGAGAAACGTTCGTTTCTGCTAGCGCTGTGCTTCTACACATGTATTTGCTGAACGGTGAAAGTGCACTGTAATGCACTTTTCTACCAGCAAATACACTGTTTCTAAGGAACTGGGAACACACTGAGGAGACACTTGTGGGAGCTACTGTGACTAAAACTGAGCTTCGCTACGCACAGGGAAGCAAGAGAAATGCTGATTTCATCAAGCCCAGTTACATACTCAGAATCTGTACTACTGCGCAAATAGGCATGTCTCTGTAGGCAAAAAACTCATTTCTGACAAAGTTGCCCAAAAGCATCTCAGAAGTGTGCAACTTGTTCCCTGAGTTAGAAAACGTCGAGAAACGGTCATATCTGCTAACGCTCTGCTTCTACACATGTATTTGCTGTCTCTGTAGGCAAAAACTCATTTCTGACAAAGTGTCCCAAAAGCATCTCAGAAGTGTGCAACTTGTTCCCTGAGTTAGAAAACGTCGAGAAACGGTCGTTTCTGCTAGCGCTGTGCTTCTACACATGTATTTGCTTAACGGTGAAAGCGCACAGTAATGCACTTTTTTCCTAGCAAATACACTGTTTCTAAGGAAATGGGAACACACTGAGGAGACACTTGTGGGAGCTACTGTGACTAAAACTGAGCTTCCCTACGCACAGGGAAGCAAGAGAAATGCTGATTTCATCAAGCCCAGTTACATACTCAGAATCTGTACTACTACGCAAATAGGCATGAATCTGTAGGCAAAAAACTCATTTCTGACAAAGTTGCCCAAATGCATCTCAGAAGTGTGCAACTTGTTCCCTGAGTTAGAAAACCTCGAGAAACGTTCGTTTCTGCTAGCGCTGTGCTTCTACACATGTATTTGCTGAACGGTGAAAGCGCACAGTAATGCACTTTTCTCCCAGCAAATACACTGTTTCTAAGGAACTGGGAACACACTGAGGAGACACTTGTGGGACCTACTGTGACTAAAACTGAGCTTCCCTACGCACAGGGAAGCAAGAGAAATGCTGATTTCATCAAGCCCAGTTACATACTCAGAATCTGTACTACTGCGCAAATAGGCATGAATCTGTAGGCAAAAAACTCATTTCTGACAAAGTAGCCCAAATGAATCTCAGAAGTGTGCAACTTGTTCCCTGAGTTAGAAAACGTCGAGAAAAGTTCGTTTCTGCTAGCGCTGTGCTTCTACACATGTATTTGCTGAACGGTGAAAGCGCACAGTAATGCACTTTTCTCCCAGCAAATACACTGTTTCTAAGGAAATGGGAACACACTGAGGAGACACTTGTGGGAGCTACTGTGACTAAAACTGAGCTTCCCTACGCACAGGGAAGCAAGAGAAATGCTGATTTCATCAAGCCCAGTTACATACTCAGAATCTGTTCTACTGCGCAAATAGGCATGTCTCTGTAGGCAAAAAACTCATTTCTGACAAAGTTGCCCAAATGCATCTCAGAAGTGTGCAACTTGTTCCCTGATTTAGAAAACGTCGAGAAACGGTCATATCTTCTAACGCTGTGCTTCTACACATGTATTTGCTGAACGGTGAAAGCGCACAGTAATGCACTTTTCTCCCAGCAAATACACTGTTTCTAAGGAAATGGGAACACACTGAGAAGACACTTGTGGGAGCTACTGTGACTAAAACTGAGCTTCCCTACGCACAGGGAAGCAAGAGAAATGCTGATTTCATCAAGCCCAGTTACATACTCAGAATCTGTACTACTGCGCAAATAGGCATAAATCTGTAGGCAAAAAACTCATTTCTGACAAAGTTGCCCAAATGCATCTCAGAAGTGTGCAACTTGTTCCCTGAGTTAGAAAACCTCGAGAAACGTTCGTTTCTGCTAGCGCTGTGCTTCTACACATGTATTTGCTGAACGGTGAAAGCGCACAGTAATGCACTTTTCTCCCAGCAAATACACTGTTTCTAAGGAACTGGGAACACACTGAGGAGACACTTGTGGGAGCTACTGTGACTAAAACTGAGCTTCCCTACGCACAGGGAAGCAAGAGAAATGCTGATTTCATCCAGCCCAGTTACATACTCAGAATCTCTACTACTGCGCAAATAGGCAACTCTGTAGGCAAAATACTCATTTCTGACAAAGTTGCCCAAATGCATCTCAGAAGTGTGCAACTTGTTCTCTGAGTTAGAAAACGTCGAGAAACGTTCGTTTCTGCTAGCACTGTGCTTCTACACATGTATTTGCTGAACGGTGAAAGCGCACAGTGATGCACTTTTCTCCCAGCAAATACACTGTTTCTAAGGAAATGGGAACACACTGAGGAGTCACTTGTGGGAGCTACTGTGACTAAAACTGAGCTTCCCTACGCACAGGGAAGCAAGAGAAATGCTGATTTCATGAAGCCCAGTTACATACTCAGAATCTGTACTACTGCGCAAATAGGCATGTCTCTGTAGGCAAAACACTCATTTCTGACAAAGTTGCCCAAATGCATCTCAGAAGTGTGCAACTAGTTCCCTGAGTTAGAAAACGTCGAGAAACGTTCGATTCTGCTAGCACTGTGCTTCTACAAATGTATTTGCTTAACGGTGAAGCGCACAGTAATGCACTTTTCTCCCAGCAAATACACTGTTTCTAAGGAAATGGGAACACACTGAGGAGACACTTGTGGGAGCTACTGTGACTAAAACTGAGCTTCCCTACGCACAGGGAAGCAAGAGAAATGCTGATTTAATCAAGCCCAGTTACATACTCAGAATCTGTACTACTGCGCAAATAGGCATGTCTCTGTAGGCAAAAAACTCATTTCTGACAAAGTTGCCCAAATGCATCTCAGAAGTGTGCAACTTGTTCCCTGAGTTAGAAAACGTGGAGAAACGTTTGTTTCTGCTAGCGCTGTGCTTCTACACATGTATTTGCTGAAAGGTGAAAGCGCACAGTAATGCACTTCTCTCCCAGCAAATACACTGTTTCTAAGGAAATGGGAACACACTGAGGAGACACTTGTGGGAGCTACTGTGACTAAAACTGAGCTTCCCTACGCACAGGGAAGCAAGAGAAATGCTGATTTCATCAAGCCCAGTTACATACTTAGAATCTGTACTACTGCACAAATAGGCATGTCTCTGTAGGCAAAAAACTCATTTTTGAGAAAGTTACCCAAATGCATCTCAGAAGTGTGGAACTTGTTCCCTGAGTTAGAAAACGTCGAGAAACGTTCGTTTCGGCTAGCGCTGTGCTTCTACACATGTATTTGCTGAACGGTGAAAGCGCACAGTAATGCGCTTTTCTCCCAGCAAATACACTGTTTCTAAGGAACTGGGAACACACTGAGGAGACACTTGTGGGAGCTACTGTGACTAAAACTGAGCTTCTCTACGCACAGGGAAGCAAGAGAAATGCTGATTTCATCAAGCCCAGTTACATACTCAGAATCTGTACTACTGCGCAAATAGGCATGTCTCTGTAGGCAAAAAACTTATTTCTGACAAAGTTGCCCAAATGCATCTCAGAAGTGTGCAACTTGTTCCCTGAGTTATAAAACGTCGAGAAACGTTCGTTTCTGTTAGCGCTGTGCTTCTACACATGTATTTGCTGAACGGTGAAAGCACACAGTGATGCACTTTTCTCCCAGCAAATACACTGTTTCTAAGGAAATGGGAACACACTGAGGAGACACTTGTGGGAGCTACTGTGACTAAAACTGAGCTTCCCTACGCACAGGGAAGCAAGAGAAATGCTGATTTCATCAAGCCCAGTTACATACTCAGAATCTGTACTACTGCGCAAATAGGCATGTCTCTGTAGGCAAAAAACTCATTTCTGACAAAGTTTCCCAAATGCATCTCAAAGTGTGCAACTTGTTCCCTGAGTAAGAAAACGTTGAGAAACGGTCGTTTCTGCTAGCGCTGTGCTTCTACACATGTATTTGCTGAACGGTGAAAGCGCAGAGTAATGCACTTTTCTCCCAGCAAATACACTGTTTCTAAGTAAATGGGAACACACTGAGGAGACACTTGTGGGAGCTACTGTGACTAAAACTGAGCTTCCCTACGCACAGGGAAGCAAGAGAAATGCTGATTTCATCAAGCCCAGTTACATACTCAGAATCTGTACTACTGCGCAAATAGGCATGTCTCTGTAGGCAAAAAACCCATTTCTGACAAAGTTGCCCAAATGCATCTCAGAAGTATGCCACTTGTTCCCTGAGTTAGAAAACGTTGAGAAACGGTCGTTTCTGCTAGCGCTGTGCTTCTACAC
Organism: Acomys minous; assembly: GCF_964271855.1. Lineage (NCBI taxonomy): Eukaryota > Metazoa > Chordata > Mammalia > Rodentia > Muridae > Acomys > Acomys minous. Next base: position 1,949,727 of record NW_028182180.1, read on the forward strand.
ATGTATTTGCTGAACGGTGAAAGCGCAGAGTAATGCACTTTTCTCCCAGCAAATACACTGTTTCTAAGGAAATGGGAACACACTGAGGAGACACTTGTGGGAGCTACTGTGACTAAAACTGAGCTTCCCTACGCACAGGGAAGCAAGAGAAATGCTGATTTCATCAAGCCCAGTTACATACTCAGAATCTGTACTACTGCGCAAATAGGCATGTCTCTGTAGGCAAAAAACCCATTTCTGACAAAGTTGCCCAAATGCATCTCAGAAGTATGCCACTTGTTCCCTGAGTTAGAAAACGTCGAGAAACGGTCGTTTCAGCTAGCGCTGTGCTTCTACACATGTATTTGCTGAACGGTGAAAGCGCACAGTGATGCACTTTTCTCCCAGCAAATACACTGTTTCTAAGGAAATGGTAACACACTGAGGAGACACTTGTGGGAGCTACTGTGACTAAAACTGAGCTTCCCTAATCACAGGGAAGCAAGAGAAATGCTGATTTCATCAAGCCCAGTTACATACTCAGAATGTACTACTGCGCAAATAGGCATGTCTCTGTAGGCAAAAAACTCATTTCTGACAAAGTTGCCCAAATGCATCTCAGAAGTGTGCAACTTGTTCTCTGAGTTAGAAAACGTCGAGAAACGTTCGTTTCTGCTAGCACTGTGCTTCTACACATGTATTTGCTGAACGGTGAAAGCGCACAGTGATGCACTTTTCTCCCAGCAAATACACTGTTTCTAAGGAAATGGGAACACACTGAGGAGTCACTTGTGGGAGCTACTGTGACTAAAACTGAGCTTCCCTACGCACAGGGAAGCAAGAGAAATGCTGATTTCATCAAGCCCAGTTACATACTCAGAATCTGTACTACTACGCAAATAGGCATGTCTCTGTAGGCAAAACACTCATTTCTGACAAAGTTGCCCAAATGCATCTCAGAAGTGTGCAACTTGTTCCCTGAGTTAGAAAACGTCGAGAAACGTTCGATTCTGCTAGCACTGTGCTTCTACAAATGTATTTGCTTAACGGTGAAGCGCACAGTAATGCACTTTTCTCCCAGCAAATACACTGTTTCTAAGGAAATGGGAACACACTGAGGAGACACTTGTGGGAGCTACTGTGACTAAAACTGAGCTTCCCTACGCACAGGGAAGCAAGAGAAATGCTGATTTAATCAAGCCCAGTTACATACTCAGAATCTGTACTACTGCGCAAATAGGCATGTCTCTGTAGGCAAAAAACTCATTTCTGACAAAGTTGCCCAAATGCATCTCAGAAGTGTGCAACTTGTTCCCTGAGTTAGAAAACGTGGAGAAACGTTTGTTTCTGCTAGCGCTGTGCTTCTACACATGTATTTGCTGAAAGGTGAAAGCGCACAGTAATGCACTTCTCTCCCAGCAAATACACTGTTTCTAAGGAAATGGGAACACACTGAGGAGACACTTGTGGGAGCTACTGTGACTAAAACTGAGCTTCCCTACGCACAGGGAAGCAAGAGAAATGCTGATTTCATCAAGCCCAGTTACATACTTAGAATCTGTACTACTGCACAAATAGGCATGTCTCTGTAGGCAAAAAACTCATTTTTGAGAAAGTTACCCAAATGCATCTCAGAAGTGTGGAACTTGTTCCCTGAGTTAGAAAACGTCGAGAAACGTTCGTTTCGGCTAGCGCTGTGCTTCTACACATGTATTTGCTGAACGGTGAAAGCGCACAGTAATGCGCTTTTCTCCCAGCAAATACACTGTTTCTAAGGAACTGGGAACACACTGAGGAGACACTTCTGGGAGCTACTGTGACTAAAACTGAGCTTCCCTACGCACAGGGAAGCAAGAGAAATGCTAATTTCATCAAGCCCAGTTACATACTCAGAATCTGTACTACTGCGCAAATAGGCATGTCTCTGTAGGCAAAAAACTTATTTCTGACAAAGTTGCCCAAATGCATCTCAGAAGTGTGCAACTTGTTCCCTGAGTTATAAAACGTCGAGAAACGTTTGTTTCTGTTAGCGCTGTGCTTCTCCACATGTATTTGCTGAACGGTGAAAGCACACAGTGATGCACTTTTCTCCCAGCAAATACACTGTTTCTAAGGAAATGGGAACACACTGAGGAGACACTTGTGGGAGCTACTGTGACTAAAACTGAGCTTCCCTACGCACAGGGAAGCAAGAGAAATGCTGATTTCATCAAGCCCAGTTACATACTCAGAATCTGTACTACTGCGCAAATAGGCATGTCTCTGTAGGCAAAAAACTCATTTCTGACAAAGTTTCCCAAATGCATCTCAGAAGTGTGCAACTTGTTCCCTGAGTTAGAAAACGTCGAGAAACGGTCGTTTCTGCTAGCGCTGTGCTTCTACACATGTATTTGCTGAACGGTGAAAGCGCAGAGTAATGCACTTTTCTCCCAGCAAATACACTGTTTCTAAGGAAATGGGAACACACTGAGGAGACACTTGTGGGAGCTACTGTGACTAAAACTGAGCTTCCCTACGCACAGGGAAGCAAGAGAAATGCTGATTTCATCAAGCCCAGTTACATACTCAGAATCTGTACTACTGCACAAATAGGCATGTCTCTGTAGGCAAAAAACCCATTTCTGACAAAGTTGCCCAAATGCATCTCAGAAGTATGCCACTTGTTCCCTGAGTTAGAAAACGTCGAGAAACGGTCGTTTCAGCTAGCGCTGTGCTTCTACACATGTATTTGCTGAACGGTGAAAGCGCACAGTAATGCACTTTTCTCCCAGCAAATACACTGTTTCTAAGGAAATGGTAACACACTGAAGAGACACTTGTGGGAGCTACTGTGACTAAAACTGAGCTTCCCTAATCACAGGGAAGCAAGAGAAATGCTGATTTCATCAAGCCCAGTTACATACTCAGAATCTGTACTACTGCGCAAATAGGCATGTCTCTGTAGGCAAAAAACTCATTTCTGACAAAGTTGCCCAAATGCATCTCAGAAGTGTGCAACTTGTTCCCTGAGTTAGAAAACGTCGAGAAACGTTCGTTTCTGCTAGTGCTGTGCTTCTACACATGTATTTGCTGAACGGTGAAAGCGCAGATTGATGCACTTTTCTCCCAGCAAATACACTGTTTCTAAGGAAATGGGAACACACTGAGGAGTCACTTGTGGGAGCTACTGTGACTAAAACTGAGCTTCCCTACGCACAGGGAAGCAAGAGAAATGCTGATTTCATCAAGCCCAGTTACATACTCAGAATCTGTACTACTGCGCAAATAGGCATGTCTCTGTAGGCAAAAAACTCATTTCTGACAAAGTTTCCCAAATGCATATCAGAAGTGTGCCACTTGTTCCCTGAGTTAGAAAACGTCGAGAAACGGTCGTTTCAGCTAGCGCTGTGCTTCTACACATGTATTTGCTGAACGGTGAATGCGCACAGTAATGCACTTTTCTCCAAGCAAATACACTGTTTCTAAGGAAATGGGAACACACTAAGGAGACACTTGTGGGAGCTACTGTGACTAAAACTGAGCTTGCCTACGCACAGGGAAGCAAGAGAAATGCTGATTTCATCAAGCCCAGTTACCTTCTCAGAATCTGTACTACTGCGCAAAAAGGCATGTCTCTGTAGGCAAAAAACTCATTTCTGACAAATTTGCCCAAATGCATCTCAGAAGTGTGCAACTTGTTCCCTGAGTTAGAAAACATCGAGAAACGTTCGTTTCTGCTAGCGCTGTGCTTCTACACATGTATTTGCTGAACGGTGAAAGCGCACAGTAATGCACTTTTCTCCCAGCAAATACACTGTTTCTAAGGAAATGGGAACACACTAAGGAGACACTTGTGGGAGCTACTGGGACTAAAACTGAGCTTCCCTATGCACAGGGAAGCAAGAGAAATGCTGATTTCATCAAGCCCAGTTACATACTCAGAATCTGTACTACTGCGCAAATAGGCATGTCTCTGTAGGCAAAAAACTCATTTCTGACAAAGTTGCCCAAATGCATCTCAGAAGTGTGCAACTTGTTCCCTGAGTTAGAAAACGTCGAGAAACGGTCGTTTCAGCTAGCGCTGTGCTTCTACACATGTATTTGCTGAACGGTGAAAGCGCACAGTAATGCACTTTTCTCCCAGCAAATACACTGTTTCTAAGGAACTGGGAACACACTGAGGAGACACTTGTGGGAGCTACTGTGACTAAAACTGAGCTTCCCTACGCACAGGGAAGCAAGAGAAATGCTGATTTCATCAAGCCCAGTTACATACTCAGAATCTGTACTATTGCGCTAATAGGCATGTCTCTGTAGGCAAAAAACTCATTTCTGACAAAGTTGCCCAAATGCATCTCAGAAGTGTGCCACTTGTTCCCTGAGTTAGAAAACATCGAGAAACGGTCGTTTCAGCTAGCCCTGTGCTTCTCCACATGTATTTGCTGAACGGTGAAAGCGCACAGTAATGCACTTTTCTCCCAGCAAATACACTGTTTCTAAGGAAATGGGAACACACTAAGGAGACACTTGTGGGAGCTACTGTGACTAAAACTGAGCTTGCCTACGCACAGGGAAGCAAGAGAAATGCTGATTTCATCAAGCCCAGTTACATACTCAGAATCTGTACTACTGCGCAAATAGGCATGTCTCTGTAGGCAAAAAACTCATTTCTGACAAATTTGCCCAAATGCATCTCAGAAGTGTGCAACTTGTTCCCTGAGTTAGAAAACATCGAGAAACGTTCGTTTCTGCTAGCGCTGTGCTTCTACACATGTATTTGCTGAACGGTGAAAGCGCACAGTAATGCACTTTTCTCCCAGCAAATACACTGTTTCTAAGGAAATGGGAACACACTAAGGAGACACTTGTGGGAGCTACTGGGACTAAAACTGAGCTTCCCTACGCACAGGGAAGCAAGAGAAATGCTGATTTCATCAAGCCCAGTTACATACTCAGAATCTGTACTACTGCGCAAATAGGCATGTCTCTGTAGGCAAAAAACTCATTTCTGACAAAGTTGCCCAAATGCATCTCAGAAGTGTGCAACTTGTTCCCTGAGTTAGAAAACGTCGAGAAACGGTCGTGTCAGCTAGCGCTGTGCTTCTACACATGTATTTGCTGAACGGTGAAAGCACACAGTAATGCACTTTTCTCCCAGCAAATACACTGTTTCTAAGGAACTGGGAACACACTGAGGAGACACTTGTGGGAGCTACTGTGACTAAAACTGAGCTTCCCTACGCACAGGGAAGCAAGAGAAATGCTGATTTCATCAAGCCCAGTTACATACTCAGAATCTGTACTACTGCGCAAATTGGCATGTCTCTGTAAGCAAAAAACTCATTTTTGAGATAGTTACACAATTGCACCTCAGAAGTGTGCAACTTGTTCCCTGAGTTAGAAAACGTCGAGAAACGTTCGTTTCTGCTAGCACTGTGCTTCTACACATGTATTTGCTGAACGGTGAAAGCGCACAGTAATGCACTATTCTCCCAGCAAATACACTGTTTCTAAGGAAATGGTAACACACAGAGGAGACACTTGTGGGAGCTACTGTGACTAAAACGGAGCTTCCCTAATCACAGGGAAGCAAGAGAAATGCTGATTTCATCAAGCCCAGTTACATACTCAGAATCTGTACTACTGCGCAAATAGGCATGTCTCTGTAGGCAAAAAACTCATTTCTGACAAAGTTGCCCAAATGCATCTCATAAGTGTGCAACTTGTTCCCTGAGTTAGAAAACGTCGAGAAACGTTCGTTTCTGCTAGCGCTGTGCTTCTACACATGTATTTGCTGAACGGTGAAAGCGCAGATTGATGCACTTTTCTCCCAGCAAATACACTGTTTCTAAGGAAATGGGAACACACTGAGGAGTCACTTGTGGGAGCTACTGTAACTAAAACTGAGCTTCCCTACGCACAGGGAAGCAAGAGAAATGCTGATTTCATCAAGCCCAGTTACATACTCAGAATCTGTACTACTGCGCAAATAGGCATGTCTCTGTAGGCAAAAAACTCATTTCTGACAAAGTTTCCCAAATGCATCTCAGAAGTGTGCCACTTGTTCCCTGAGTTAGAAAACGTCGAGAAACGGTCGTTTCAGCTAGCGCTGTGCTTCTACACATGTATTTGCTGAACGTTGAATGCGCACAGTAATGCACTTTTCTCCAAGCAAATACACTGTTTCTAAGGAACTGGGAACACACTGAGGAGACACTTGTGGGAGCTACTGTGACTAAAACTGAGCTTCCCTACGCACAGGGAAGCAAGAGAAATGCTGATTTCATCAAGCCCAGTTACATACTCAGAATCTGTACTATTGCGCTAATAGGCATGTCTCTGTAGGCAAAAAACTCATTTCTGACAAAGTTGCCCAAATGCATCTCAGAAGTGTGCCACTTGTTCCCTGAGTTAGAAAACATCGAGAAACGGTCGTTTCAGCTAGCCCTGTGCTTCTACACATGTATTTGCTGAACGGTGAAAGCGCACAGTAATGCACTTTTCTCCCAGCAAATACACTGTTTCTAAGGAAATGGGAACACACTAAGGAGACACTTGTGGGAGCTACTGTGACTAAAACTGAGCTTGCCTACGCACAGGGAAGCAAGAGAAATGCTGATTTCATCAAGCCCAGTTACCTTCTCAGAATCTGTACTACTGCGCAAATAGGCATGTCTCTGTAGGCAAAAAACTCATTTCTGACAAAGTTGCCCAAATGCATCTCAGAAGTGTGCAACTTGTTCCCTGAGTTAGAAAACGTCGAGAAACGGTCGTTTCAGCTAGCGCTGTGCTTCTACACATGTATTTGCTGAACGGTGAAAGCACAGAGTAATGCACTTTTCTCCCAGCAAATACACTGTTTCTAAGGAACTGGGAACACACTGAGGAGACACTTGTGGGAGCTACTGTGACTAAAACTGAGCTTCCCTACGCACAGGGAAGCAAGAGAAATGCTGATTTCATCAAGCCCAGTTACATACTCAGAGTCTGTACTACTGCGCAAATTGGCATGTCTCTGTAAGCAAAAAACTCATTTTTGAGATAGTTACACAATTGCACCTCAGAAGTGTGCAACTTGCTCCCTGAGTTAGAAAACGTCGAGAAACGTTCGTTTCTGCTAGCACTGTGCTTCTACACATGTATTTGCTGAACGGTGAAAGCGCACAGTAATGCACTTTTCTCCCAGCAAATACACTGTTTCTAAGGAAATGGGAACACACTGAGGAGACACTTGTGGGAGCTACTGTGACTAAAACTGAGCTTCCCTACGCACAGGGAAGCAAGAGAAATGCTGATTTCATCAAGCCCAGTTACATACTCAGAATCTGTACTACTGCGCAAATAGGCATGTCTCTGTAGGCAAAAAACTCATTTCTGACAAAGTTGCCCAAATGCATCCCAGAAGTGTACAACTTGTTCCCTGTGTTAGAAAATGTCGAGAAACGGTCGTTTCTGCTAGCGCTGTGCTTCTACACATGTATTTGCTGAACAGTGAAAGCACAAAGTGATGCACTTTTCTCCCAGCAAATACACTGTTTCTAAGGAAATGGGAACACACTGAGGAGACACTTGTGGGAGCTACTGTGACTAAAACTGAGCTTCCCTACGCACAGGGAAGCAAGAGAAATGCTGATTTCATCAAGCCCAGTTACATACTCAGAATCTGTACTACTGCGCAAATAGGCATGTCTCTGTAGGCAAAAAACTCATTTCTGACAAAGTTGCCCAAATGCATCTCAGAAGTGTGCAACTTGTTCCCTGAGTTAGAAAACGTCGAGAAACGTTCGTTTCTGCTAGCGCTGTGCTTCTACACATGTATTTGCTGAACGGTGAAAGCGCACAGTAATGCACTTTTCTCCCAGCAAATACACTGTTTCTAAGAAAAGTGGAACACACTGAGGAGACACTTGTGGGAGCTACTGGGACTAAAACTGAGCTTCCCTATGCACAGGGAAGCAAGAGAAATGCTGATTTCATCAAGCCCAGTTACATACTCAGAATCTGTACTACTGCGCAAATAGGCATGTCTCTGTAGGCAAAAAACTCATTTCTGACAAAGATGCCCAAATGCAACTCAGAAGTGTGCAACTTGTTCCCTGAGTTAGAAAACGTCGAGAAACGGTCGTTTCTGCTAGCGCTGTGCTTCTACACATGTATTTGCTGAACGGTGAAAGCACAAAGTGATGCACTTTTCGCCCAGCAAATACACTGTTTCTAAGGAAATGGGAACACACTGAGGAGACACTTGTGGGAGCTACTGTGACTAAACTGAGCTTCCCTATGCACAGGGAAACAAGAGAAATGCTGATTTCATCAAGCCCAGTTACATACTCAGAATCTGTACTACTGCGCAAATAGGCATGTCTCTGTAGGCAAAAAACTCATTTCTGACAAAGTTGCCCAAATGCATCTCAGAAGTGTGCAACTTGTTCCCTGAGTTAGAAAACGTCGAGAAACGTTCGTTTCTGCTAGCGCTGTGCTTCTACACATGTATTTGCTGAACGGTGAAAGCGCACAGTAATGCACTTTTCTCCCAGCAAATACACTGTTTCTAAGGAAATGGGAACACACTGAGGAGACACTTGTGGGAGCTACTGTGACTAAAACTGAGCTTCCCTACACACAGGGAAGCAAGAGAAATGCTGATTTCATCCAGCCCAGTTACATACTCAGAATCTGTACTACTGCGCAAATAGGCATGTCTCTGTAGGCAAAAAACTCATTTCTGACAAAGTTGCCCAAATGCATCTCAGAAGTGTGCAACTTGTTCCCTTAGTTAGAAAACGTCGAGAAACATTCATTTCTGCTAGCGCTGTGCTTCTACACATGTATTTGCTGAACGGTGAAAGCGCACAGTAATGCACTTTTCTCCCAGCAAATACACTGTTTCTAAGGAAATGGGAACACACTGAGGAGACACTTGTGGGAGCTACTGTGACTAAAACTGAGCTTCCCTATGCACAGGGAAGCAAGAGTAATGCTGATTTCATCAAGCCCAGTTACATACTCAGAATCTGTACTACTGCGCAAATAGGCATGTCTCTGTAGGCAAAAAACTCATTTCTGACAAAGTTGCCCAAATGCATCTCAGAAGTGTGCAACTTGCTCCCTGAGTTAGAAAATGTCGAGAAACGGTCGTTTCTGCTAGCGCTGTGCTTCTACACATGTATTTGCTGAACGGTGAAAGCGCACAGTAATGCACTTTTCTCCCAGCAAATACACTGTTTCTAAGGAACTGGGAACACACTGAGGAGACACTTGTGGGAGCTACTGTGACTAAAACTGAGCTTCCCTACGCACAGGGAAGCAAGAGAAATGCTGATTTCATCAAGCCCAGTTACATACTCAGAATCTGTACTACTGCGCAAATAGGCATGAATCTGTAGGCAAAAAACTCATTTCTGACAAAGTTGCCCAAATGCATCTCAGAAGTGTGCAACTTGTTCCCTGAGTTAGAAAACGTCGAGAAACGTTCGTTTCTGCTAGCGCTGTGCTTCTACACATGTATTTGCTGAACGGTGAAAGCGCACAGTGATGCACTTTTCTCCCAGCAAATACACTGTTTCTAAGGAAATGGGAACACACTGAGGAGACACTTGTGGGAGCTACTGTGACTAAAACTGAGCTTCCCTACGCACAGGGAAGCAAGAGAAATGCTGATTTCATCAAGCCCAGTTACATACTCAGAATCTGTACTACTCTGCAAATAGGCATGTCTCTGTAGGCAAAAAACTCATTTCTGACCAAGTTGCCCAAATGCATCTCAGAAGTCTGCAACTTGTTCCCTGATTTAGAAAACGTCGAGAAACGGTCATATCTTCTAACGCTGTGCTTCTAAACATGTATTTGCTGAACGGTGAAAGCGCACAGTAATGCACTTTTCTTCCAGCAAATACACTGTTTCTAAGGAAATGGGAACACACTGAGGAGACACTTGTGGGAGCTACTGTTACTAAAACTGAGCTTCCCTACGCACAGGGAAGCAAGAGAAATGCTGATTTCATCAAGCCCAGTTACATACTCAGAATCTGTACTACTGCGCAAATAGGCATGTCTCCGTAGGCAAAAAACTCATTTCTGACAAAGTTGCCCAAATGCATCTCAGAAGTGTGCAACTTGTTTCCTGAGTTAGAAAATGTCGAGAAACGGTCGTTTCTGCTAGCGCTGTGCTTCTACACGTGTATTTGCTGAACGGTGAAAGCGCACAGTAATGCACTTTTCTCCCAGCAAATACACTGTTTCTAAGGAAATGGGAACACACTGAGGAGACACTTGTGGGAGCTACTGGGACTAAAACTGAGCTTCCCTACGCACAGGGAAGCAAGAGAAATGCTTATTTCATCAAGCCCAGTTACATACTCAGAATCTGTACTACTGCGCAAATAGGCATGTCTCTGTAGGCAAAAAACTCATTTTTGAGAAAGTTGCCCAAATGCATCTCAGAAGTGTGCAACTTGTTCCCTGAGTTAGAAAACATCGAGAAACGGTCGTTTCTGATAGCGCTGTGCTTTTACACATGTATTTGCTGAACTGTGAAAGTGCACAGTAATGCACTTTTCTCCCAGCAAATACACCGTTTCTAAGTAACTGGGAACACACTGAGGAGACATTTGTTGGAGCTACTGTGACTAAAACTGAGCTTCCCTACGCACAGGGAAGCAAGAGAAATGCTGATTTCATCCAGCCCAGTTACATACTCCGAATCTGTACTACTGCGCGAATCGGCATGTCTCTGTAGGCAAAAAACTCATTTCTGACAAAGTTGCCCAAAGGCATCTCAGAAGTGTGCTACTTGTTCTCTGAGTTAGAAAACGTCGAGAAACGTTCGTTTCTGCTAGCGCTGTGCTTCTACACATGTATTTGCTGAACGGTGAAAGTGCACTGTAATGCACTTTTCTACCAGAAAATACACTGTTTCTAAGGAACTGGGAACACACTGAGGAGACACTTGTGGGAGCTACTGTGACTAAAACTGAGCTTCGCTACGCACAGGGAAGCAAGAGAAATGCTGATTTCATCAAGCCCAGTTACATACTCAGAATCTGTACTACTGCGCAAATAGGCATGTCTCTGTAGGCAAAAAACTCATTTCTGACAAAGTTGCCCAAAAGCATCTCAGAAGTGTGCAACTTGTTCCCTGAGTTAGAAAACGTCGAGAAACGGTCATATCTGCTAACGCTCTGCTTCTACACATGTATTTGCTGTCTCTGTAGGCAAAAACTCATTTCTGACAAAGTGTCCCAAAAGCATCTCAGAAGTGTGCAACTTGTTCCCTGAGTTAGAAAACGTCGAGAAACGGTCGTTTCTGCTAGCGCTGTGCTTCTACACATGTATTTGCTGAACGGTGAAAGCGCACAGTAATGCACTTTTCTCCCAGCAAATACACTGTTTCTAAGGAACTGGGAACACACTGAGGAGACACTTGTGGGACCTACTGTGCGTAAAACTGAGGTTCCCTACGCACAGGGAAGCAAGAGAAATGCTGATTTCATCAAGCCTAGTTACATACTCAGAATCTGTACTACTGTGCAAGTAGGCATATCTCTGTAGGCAAAAAACTCATTTCTGACAAAGTTGCCCAAATGCATCTCAGAAGTGTGCAACTTGTTCCCTGAGTTAGAAAACGTCGAGAAACGGTCATATCTGCTAACGCTGTACTTCTACACATGTATTTGCTTAACGGTGAAAGCGCACAGTAATGCACTTTTCTACCAGCAAATACACTGTTTCTAAGGAAATGGGAACACACTGAGGAGACACTTGTGGGAGCTACTGTGACTAAAACTGAGCTTCCCTACGCACAGGGAAGCAAGAGAAATGCTGATTTCATCAAGCCCAGTTACATACTCAGAATCTGTACTACTACGCAAATAGGCATGAATCTGTAGGCAAAAAACTCATTTCTGACAAAGTTGCCCAAATGCATCTCAGAAGTGTGCAACTTGTTCCCTGAGTTAGAAAACCTCGAGAAACGTTCGTTTCTGCTAGCGCTGTGCTTCTACACATGTATTTGCTGAACGGTGAAAGCGCACAGTAATGCACTTTTCTCCAGCAAATACACTGTTTCTAAGGAACTGGGAACACACTGAGGAGACACTTGTGGGACCTACTGTGACTAAAACTGAGCTTCCCTACGCACAGGGAAGCAAGAGAAATGCTGATTTCATCAAGCCCAGTTACATACTCAGAATCTGTACTACTGCGCAAATAGGCATGAATCTGTAGGCAAAAAACTCATTTCTGACAAAGTAGCCCAAATGAATCTCAGAAGTGTGCAACTTGTTCCCTGAGTTAGAAAACGTCGAGAAAAGTTCGTTTCTGCTAGCGCTGTGCTTCTACACATGTATTTGCTGAACGGTGAAAGCGCATAGTAATGCACTTTTCTCCCAGCAAATACACTGTTTCTAAGGAAATGGGAACACACTGAGGAGACACTTGTGGGAGCTACTGTGACTAAAAGTGAGCTTCCCTACGCACAGGGAAGCAAGAGAAATGCTGATTTCATCAAGCCCAGTTACATACTCAGAATCTGTTCTACTGCGCAAATAGGCATGTCTCTGTAGGCAAAAAACTCATTTCTGACAAAGTTGCCCAAATGCATCTCAGAAGTGTGCAACTTGTTCCCTGATTTAGAAAACGTCGAGAAACGGTCATATCTTCTAACGCTGTGCTTCTACACATGTATTTGCTGAACGGTGAAAGCGCACAGTAATGCACTTTTCTCCCAGCAAATACACTGTTTCTAAGGAAATGGGAACACACTGAGAAGACACTTGTGGGAGCTACTGTGACTAAAACTGAGCTTCCCTACGCACAGGGAAGCAAGAGAAATGCTGATTTCATCAAGCCCAGTTACATACTCAGAATCTGTACTACTGCGCAAATAGGCATAAATCTGTAGGCAAAAAACTCATTTCTGACAAAGTTGCCCAAATGCATCTCAGAAGTGTGCAACTTGTTCCCTGAGTTAGAAAACCTCGAGAAACGTTCGTTTCTGCTAGCGCTGTGCTTCTACACATGTATTTGCTGAACGGTGAAAGCGCACAGTAATGCACTTTTCTCCCAGCAAATACACTGTTTCTAAGGAACTGGGAACACACTGAGGAGACACTTGTGGGAGCTACTGTGACTAAAACTGAGCTTCCCTACGCACAGGGAAGCAAGAGAAATGCTGATTTCATCCAGCCCAGTTACATACTCAGAATCTCTCCTACTGCGCAAATAGGCAACTCTGTAGGCAAAAAACTCATTTCTGACAAAGTTGCCCAAATGCATCTCAGAAGTGTGCAACTTGTTCCCTGAGTTAGAAAACGTCGAGAAACGGTCGTTTCTGCTAGGGCTGTGCTTCTACACATGTATTTGCTGAACGGTGAAAGCGCACAGTAATGCACTTTTCTCCCAGCAAATACACTGTTTCTAAGGAAATGGGAACACACTGAGGAGACACTTGTGGGAGCTACAGAGACTAAAACTGAGCTCCCCTACGCACAGGGAAGCAAGAGAAATGCTGATTTCATCAAGCCCAGTTACCTACTCAGAATCTGTACTACTGCGCGAATAGGCATGTCTCTTTAGGCAAAAAACTCATTTCTGACAAAGTTGCCCAAATGCATCTCAGAAGTGTGCAACTTGTTCCCTGAGTTAGAATACGTCGAGAAACGTTCGTTTCTGCTAGCGCTGTGCTTCTACACATGTATTTGCTGAACGGTGAAAGCGCACAGTAATGCACTTTTCTCCCAGCAAATACACTGTTTCTAAGGAACTGGGAACACACTGAGGAGACACTAGAGGGAGCTACTGTGACTAAAACTGAGCTTCCCTACGCACAGGGAAGCAAGAGAAATGCTGATTTCATCAAGCCCAGTTACATACTCAGAATCTGTACTACTGCGCAAATAGGCATGTCTCTGTAGGCAAAAACCTCATTTCTGACAAAGTTGCCCAAATGCATCTCAGAAGTGTGCAACTTGTTCCCTGAGTTAGAAAACGTCGAGAAACGGTCGTTTCTGCTAGCGCTGTGCTTCTACACATGTATTTGCTGAACGGTGAAAGCGCACAGTAATGCACTTTTCTCTCAGCAAATACACTGTTTCTAAGGAAATGGGAACACACTGAGGAGACACTTGTGGGAGCTACTGTGACTAAAACTGAGCTTCCCTACGCACAGGGAAGCAAGAGAAATGCTGATTTCATCCAGCCCAGTTACATACTCAGAATTTGTACTACTGCGCAAATAGGCATGAATATGTAGGCAAAAAACTCATTTCTGACAAAGTTGCCCGAATGCATCTCAGAAGTGTGCCACTTGTTCCCTGAGTTAGAAAACTTCGAGAAACGTTCTTTTCTGCTAGCGCTGTGCTTCTACACATGTATTTGCAGAACGGTGAAAGCACACAGTAATGCACTTTTCTCCCAGCAAATACACTGTTTCTAAGGAACTGGGAACACACTGAGGAGACACTTGTGGGAGCTACTGTGACTAAAACTGAGCTTCCCTACGCACAGGGAAGCAAGAGAAATGCTGATTTCATCCAGCCCAGTTACATACTCAGAATCTCTACTACTGCGCAAATAGGCAACTCTGTAGGCAAAAAACTCATTTCTGACAAAGTTGCCCAAATGCATCTCAGAAGTGTGCAACTTGTTCCCTGAGTTAGAAAACGTCGAGAAACGGTCGTTTCTGCTAGGGCTGTGCTTCTACACATGTATTTGCTGAACGGTGAAAGCGCACAGTAATGCACTTTTCTCCCAGCAAATACACTGTTTCTAAGGAACTGGGAACACACTGAGGAGACACTAGAGGGAGCTACTGTGACTAAAACTGAGCTTCCCTACGCACAGGGAAGCAAGAGAAATGCTGATTTCATCAAGCCCAGTTACATACTCAGAATCTGTACTACTGCGCAAATAGGCATGTCTCTGTAGGCAAAAACCTCATTTCGGACAAAGTTGCCCAAATGCATCTCAGAAGTGTGCATCTTGTTCCCTGAGTTAGAAAACGTCGAGAATCGTTCGTTTCTGCTAGCGCTGTGCTTCTACAAATGTATTTGCTGAACGGTGAAAGCGCACAGTAATGCACTTTTCTCCCAGCAAATACACTGTTTCTAAGGAAATGGGAACACACTGAGGAGACACTTGTGGGAGCTACTGTGACTAAAACTGAGCTTCCCTACGCACAGGGAAGCAAGAGAAATGCTGATTTCATCAAGCCCAGTTACATACTCAGAATCTGTACTACTGCGCAAATAGGCATGTCTCTTTAGGCAAAAAACTCATTTCTGACAAAGTTGCCCAAATGCATCTCAGAAGTGTGCAACTTGTTCCCTGAGTTAGAAAACGTCGAGAAACGGTCGTTTCTGCTAGCGCTGTGCTTCTACACATGTATTTGCTGAACGGTGAAAGCGCACAGTAATGCACTTTTCTCCCAGCAAATACACTGTTTCTAAGGAAATGGGAACACACTGAGGAGACACTTGTGGGAGCTACTGTGACTAAAACTGAGCTTCCCTACGCACAGGGAAGCAAGAGAAATGCTGATTTCATCAAGCCCAGTTACATACTCAGAATTTGTACTACTGCGCAAATAGGCATGAATATGTAGGCAAAAAACTCATTTCTGACAAAGTTGCCCGAATGCATCTCAGAAGTGTGCCACTTGTTCCCTGAGTTAGAAAACGTCGAGAAACGTTCTTTTCTGCTAGCGCTGTGCTTCTACACATGTATTTGCAGAACGGTGAAAGCGCACAGTAATGCACTTTTCTCCCAGCAAATACAGTGTTTCTAAGGAACTGGGAACACACTGAGGAGACACTTGTGGGAGCTACTGTGACTAAAACTGAGCTTCCCTACGCACAGGGAAGCAAGAGAAATGCTGATTTCATCCAGCCCAGTTACATACTCAGAATCTCTACTACTGCGCAAATAGGCAACTCTGTTGGCAAAAAACTCATTTCTGACAAAGTTGCCCAAATGCATCTCAGAAGTGTGCAACTTGTTCCCTGAGTTAGAAAACGTCGAGAAACGGTCGTTTCTGCTAGGGCTGTGCTTCTACACATGTATTTGCTGAACGGTGAAAGCGCACAGTAATGCACTTTTCTCCCAGCAAATACACTGTTTCTAAGGAAATGGGAACACACTGAGGAGACACTTGTGGGAGCTACTGTGACTAAAACTGAGCTTCCCTACGCAAAGGGAAGCAAGAGAATGCTGATTTCATCAAGCTCAGTTACATACTCAGAATCTGTACTACTGCGCAAATAGGCATGTCTCTGTAGGCAAGAAACTCATTTCTGACAAAGTTGCCCAAATGCATCTCAGAAGTGTGCAACTTATTCCCTGAGTTAGAAAACGTCGAGAAACGGTCGTTTCCGCTAGCGCTGTGCTTCTACACATGTATTTGCTGAACGGTGAAAGCGCACAGTAATGCACTTTTCTCCCAGCAAATACTCTGTGTCTAAGGAAATGGGAACACACTGAGGAGACACTTGTGGGAGCTACTGTGACTAAAACTGAGCTTCCCTACGCACAGGGAAGCAAGAGAAATGCTGATTTCATCAAGCCCAGTTACATACTCAGAATCTGTACTACTGCGCAAATAGGCATGTCTCTGTAGGCAAAAACCTCATTTCTGACAAAGTTGCCCAAATGCATCTCAGAAGTGTGCAACTTGTTCCCTGAGTTAGAAAACGTCGAGAATCGTTCGTTTCTGCTAGCGCTGTGCTTCTACACATGTATTTGCTGAACGGTGAAAGCGCACAGTAATGCACTTTTCTCCCAGCAAATACACTGTTTCTAAGGAAATGGGAACACACTGAGGAGACACTTGTGGGAGCTACTGTGACTAAAACTGAGCTTCCCTACGCACAGGGAAGCAAGAGAAATGCTGATTTCATCAAGCCCAGTTACATACTCAGAATCTGTACTACTGCGCAAATAGGCATGTCTCTTTAGGCAAAAAACTCATTTCTGACAAAGTTGCCCAAATGCATCTCAGAAGTGTGCAACTTGTTCCCTGAGTTAGAAAACGTCGAGAAACGTTTGTTTCTGCTAGCGCTGTGCTTCTACACATGTATTTGCTGAACGGTGAAAGCGCACAGTAATGCACTTTTCTCTGAGCAAATACACTGTTTCTAAGGAAATGGGAACACACTGAGGAGACACTTGTGGGAGCTACTGTGACTAAAACTGAGCTTCCCTACGCACAGGGAAGCAAGAGAAATGCTGATTTCATCCAGCCCAGTTACATACTCAGAATCTCTACTACTGCGCAAATAGGCATGTCTCTTTAGGCAAAAAACTCATTTCTGACAAAGTTGCCCAAATGCATCTCAGAAGTGTGCAACTTGTTCCCTGAGTTAGAAAACGTCAAGAAACGGTCGTTTCTGCTAGGGCTGTGCTTCTACACATGTATTTGCTGAACCGTGAAAGCGCATAGTAATGCACTTTTCTCCCAGCAAATACACTGTTTCTAAGGAAATGGGAACACACTGAGGAGACACATGTGGGAGCTACTGTGACTAAAACTGAGCTTCCCTACGCAAAGGGAAGCAAGAGAATGCTGATTTCATCAAGCTCAGTTACATACTCAGAATCTGTACTACTGCGCAAATAGGCATGTCTCTGTAGGCAAGAAACTCATTTCTGACAAAGTTGCCCAAATGCATCTCAGAAGTGTGCAACTTATTCCCTGAGTTAGAAAACGTCGAGAAACGGTCGTTTCCGCTAGCGCTGTGCTTCTACACATGTATTTGCTGAACGGTGAAAGCGCACAGTAATGCACTTTTCTCCCAGCAAATACTCTGTGTCTAAGGAAATGGGAACACACTGAGGAGACACTTGTGGGAGCTACTGTGACTAAAACTGAGCTTCCCTATGCACAGGGAAGCAAGAGAAATGCTGATTTCATCAAGCCCAGTTACATACTCAGAATCTGTACTACTGCGCAAATAGGCATGTCTCTGTAGGCAAAAACCTCATTTCGGACAAAGTTGCCCAAATGCATCTCAGAAGTGTGCAACTTGTTCCCTGAGTTAGAAAACGTCGAGAATCGTTCGTTTCTGCTAGCGCTGTGCTTCTACACATGTATTTGCTGAATGGTGAAAGCGCACAGTAATGCACTTTTCTCCCAGCAAAAACACTGTTTCTAAGGAAATGGGAACACACTGAGGAGACACTTGTGGGAGCTACTGTGACTAAAACTGAGCTTCCCTACGCACAGGGAAGCAAGAGAAATGCTGATTTCATCAAGCCCAGTTACATACTCAGAATCTGTACTACTGCGCAAATAGGCATGTCTCTTTAGGCAAAAAACTCATTTCTGACAAAGTTGCCCAAATGCATCTCAGAAGTGTGCAACTTGTTCCCTGAGTTAGAAAACGTCGAGAAACGGTCGTTTCTGCTAGCGCTGTGCTTCTACACATGTATTTGCTGAACGGTGAAAGCGCACAGTAATGCACTTTTCTCTGAGCAAATACACTGTTTCTAAGGAAATGGGAACACACTGAGGAGACACTTGTGGGAGCTACTGTGACTAAAACTGAGCTTCCCTACGCACAGGGAAGCAAGAGAAATGCTGATTTCATCCAGCCCAGTTACATACTCAGAATCTCTACTACTGCGCAAATAGGCAACTCTGTAGGCAAAAAACTCATTTCTGACAAAGTTGCCCAAATGCATCTCAGAAGTGTGCAACTTGTTCCCTGAGTTAGAAAACGTCCAGAAACGGTCGTTTCTGCTAGGGCTGTGCTTCTACACATGTATTTGCTGAACGGTGAAAGCGCATAGTAATGCACTTTTCTCCCAGCAAATACACTGTTTCTAAGGAAATGGGAACACACTGAGGAGACACTTGTGGGAGCTACTGTGACTAAAACTGAGCTTCCCTACGCAAAGGGAAGCAAGAGAATGCTGATTTCATCAAGCTCAGTTACATACTCAGAATCTGTACTACTGCGCAAATAGGCATGTCTCTGTAGGCAAGAAACTCATTTCTGACAAAGTTGCCCAAATGCATCTCAGAAGTGTGCAACTTATTCCCTGAGTTAGAAAACGTCGAGAAACGGTCGTTTCTGCTAGCGCTGTGCTTCTACACATGTATTTGCTGAACGGTGAAAGCGCACAGTAATGCACTTTTCTCCCAGCAAATACACTGTGTCTAAGGAAATGGGAACACACTGAGGAGACCGTTGTGGGAGCTACTGTGACTAAAACTGAGCTTCCCTACGCAGAGGGAAGCAAGAGAAATGCTGATTTTATCAAGCACAGTTACATACTCAGAATCTGTACTACTGCGCAAATAGGCATGTCTCTTTAGGCAAAAAACTCACTTCTGACAAAGTTGCCCAAATGCATCTCAGAAGTGTGCAACTTCTTCCCTGAGTTAGAAAACGTCGAGAAACGTTCGTTTCTGCTAGCGCTGTGCTTCTACACATGTATTTGCTGAACGGTGAAAGCGCACAGTAATGCACTTTTCTCCCAGCAAATACACTGTTTCTAAGGAAATGGGAACACACTGAGGAGACACTTGTTGGAGCTACTGTGACTAAAACTGAGCTTCCCTACGCACAGGGAAGCAAGAGAAATGCTGATTTCATCAAGCCCAGTTACATACTCAGAATCTGAACTACTGCGCAAATAGGCATGTCTTTAGGCAAAAAACTCATTTCTGACAAAGTTGCCCAAATGCATCTCAGAAGTGTGCAACTTGTTCCCTGAGTCAGAAAACGTCGAGAAACGGTCGTTTCTGCTAGCGCTGTGCTTCTACACATGTATTTGCTGAACGGTGAAAGCGCACAGTAATGCACTTTTCTCCCAGCAAATACACTGTTTCTAAGGAAATGGGAACACACTGAGGAGACACTTGTGGGAGCTACTGTGACTAAAACTGAGCTTCCCTACGCACAGGGAAGCTAGAGAAATGCTGATTTCATCAAGCCCAGTTACATACTCAGAATCTGTACTACTGCACAAATAGGCATGTCTCTGTAGGCAAAAAACTCATTTCTGACAAAGTTGCCCAAATGCATCTCAGAAGTGTGCAACTTGTTCCCTGAGTTAGAAAACGTCGAGAAACGGTCGTTTCTGCCAGCGCTGTGCTCCTACACATGTATTTGCTGAACGGTGAAAGCGCACAGTAATGCACTTTTCTCCCAGCAAATACACTGTTTCTAAGGTAATGGGAACACACTGAGGAGACACTTGTGGGAGCTACTGTGACTAAAACTGAGCTTCCCTACGCACAAGGAAGCAAGAGAAATGCTGATTTCATCAAGCCCAGTTACATACTCAGAATCTGTACTACTGGGCAAATAGGCATGTCTCTGTAGGCTAAAAACTCATTTCTGACAAAGTTGCCCAAATGCATCTCAGAAGTGTGCAACTTGTTCCCTGAGTTAGAAAACGTCGAGAAACGGTCGTTTCTGCTAGCGCTGTGCTTCTACACATGTATTTGCTGAACGGTGAAAGCGCACAGTAATGCACTTTTCTCCCAGCAAATACACTGTTTCTAAGGAAATGGGAACACACTGAGGAGACACTTGTGGGAGCTACTGTGACGAAAACTGAGCTTCCCTACGCACAGGGAAGCAAGAGTAATGCTGATTTCATCAAGCCCAGGTACATACTCAGAATCTGTACTAATGCGCAAATAGGCATGTCTCTGTAGGCAAAAAACTCATTTCTGACAAAGTTGCCAAAATGCATCTCAGAAGTGTGCAACCTGTTCCCTGTGTTAGAAAACGTCGAGAAACGGTCGTTTCTGCTAGCGCTGTGCTTCTACACATGTATTTGCTGAACGGTGAAAGCGCACAGTAATGCACTTTTCTCCCAGCAAATACACTGTTTCTAAGGAAATGGGAACACACTGAGGAGACACTTGTGGGAGCTACTGTGACTAAAACTGAGCTTCCCTACGCACAGGGAAGCAAGAGAAATGCTGATTTCATCAAGCCCAGTTACCTACTCAGAATCTGTACTACTGCGCAAATAGGCATGTCGCTGTAGGCAAAAAACTCATTTCTGACAAAGTTGCCCAAATGCATCTCAGAAGTGTGCAACTTGTTCCCTGAGTTAGAAAACGTCGAGAAACGGTCGTTTCTGCTAGCGCTGTGCTTCTACACATGTATTTGCTGAACGGTGAAAGCGCACAGTATTGCACTTTTCTCCCAGCAAATACACTGTTTCTAAGAAAATGGGAACACACTGAGGAGACACTTGTGGGAGCTACTGTGACTAAAACTGAGCTTCCCTGCGCACAGGGAAGCAAGAGAAATGCTGATTTCATCAAGCCCAGTTTCATACTCAGAATCTGTACTACTGCGCAAATAGGCATGTCTCTGTAGGCAAAAAACTCATTTCTGACAAAGTTGCCCAAATGCATCTCAGAAGTGTGCAACTTGTTCCCTGAGTTAGAAAACGTCGAGAAACGGACGTTTCTGCCAGCGCTGTGCTTCTACACATGTATTTGCTGAACGGTGAAAGCGCACAGTAATGCACTTTTCTCCCAGCAAATACACTGTTTCTAAGGAAATGGGAACACACTGAGGAGACACTTGTGGGAGCTACTGTGACTAAAACTGAGCTTCCCTACGCACAGGGAAGCAAGAGAAATGCTGATTTCATCAAGCCCAGGTACATACTCAGAATCTGTACTACTGCGCAAATAGGCATGTCTCTGTAGGCAAAAAACTCATTTCTGACAAAGTTGCCCAAATGCATCTCAGAAGTGTGCAACTTGTTCCCTGAGTTAGAAAACGTCGAGAAACGTTCGTTTCTGCTAGCGCTGTGCTTCTACACATGTATTTGCTGAACGGTGAAAGCGCACAGTAATGCACTTTTCTCCCAGCAAATACACTGTTTCTAAGGAAATGGGAACACACTGAGGAGACACTTGTGGGAGCTACTGTGACTAAAACTGAGCTTCCCTGCGCACAGGGAAGCAAGAGAAATGCTGATTTCATCAAGCCCAGTTACATACTCAGAATCTGTACTACTGCGCAAATAGGCATGTCTCTGTAGGCAAAAAACTCATTTCTGACAAAGTTGCCCAAATGCATCTCAGAAGTGTGCAACTTGTTCCCTGAGTTAGAAAACGTCAAGAAACGGACGTTTCTGCCAGCGCTGTGCTTCTACACATGTATTTGCTGAACGGTGAAAGCGCACAGTAATGCACTTTTCTCCCAGCAAATACACTGTTTCTAAGGAAATGGGAACACACTGAGGAGACACTTGTGGGAGCTACTGTGACTAAAACTGAGCGTCCCTACGCACAGGGAAGCAAGAGAAATGCTGATTTCATCAAGCCCAGGTACATACTCAGAATCTGTACTACTGCGCAAATAGGCATGTCTCTGTAGGCAAAAAACTCATTTCTGACAAAGTTGCCCAAATGCATCTCAGAAGTGTGCAACTTGTTCCCTGAGTTAGAAAACGTCGAGAAACGTTCGTTTCTGCTAGCGCTGTGCTTCTACACATGTATTTGCTGAACGGTGAAAGCGCACAGTAATGCACTTTTCTCCCAGCAAATACACTGTTTCTAAGGAAATGGGAACACACTGAGGAGACACTTGTGGGAGCTACTGTGACTAAAACTGAGCTTCCCTACGCACAGGGAAGCAAGAGAAATGCTGATTTCATCAAGCCCAGTTACATACTCAGAATCTGTACTACTGCGCAAATAGGCATGTCTCTGTAGGCAAAAAACTCATTTCTGACAAAGTTGCCCAAATGCATCTCAGAAGTGTGCAACTTGTTCCCTGAGTTAGAAAACGTCGAGAAACGTTCGTTTCCGCTAGCGCTGTGCTTCTACACATGTATTTGCTGAACGGGGAAAGCGCACAGTAATGTACTTTTCTCCCAGCAAATACTCTGTGTCTAAGGAAATGGGAACACACTGAGGAGACACTTGTGGGAGCTACTGTGACTAAAACTGAGCTTCCCTACGCACAGGGAAGCAAGAGAAATGCTGATTTCATCAAGCCCAGTTACATACTCAGAATCTGTACTACTGCGCAAATAGGCATGTCTCTGTAGGCAAAAAACTCATTTCTGACAAAGTTGCCCAAATGCATCTCAGAAGTGTGCAACTTGTTCCCTGAGTTAGAAAACGTCGAGAATCGTTCGTTTCTGCTAGCGCTGTGCTTCTACACATGTATTTGCTGAACGGTGAAAGCGCACAGTAATGCACTTTTCTCCCAGCAAATACACTGTTTCTAAGGAAATGGGAACACACTGAGGAGACACTTGTGGGAGCTACTGTGACTAAAACTGAGCTTCCCTACGCACAGGGAAGCAAGAGAAATGCTGATTTCATCAAGCCCAGTTACATACTCAGAATCTGTACTACTGCGCAAATAGGCATGTCTCTTTAGGCAAAAAACTCATTTCTGACAAAGTTGCCCAAATGCATCTCAGAAGTGTGCAACTTGTTCCCTGAGTTAGAAAACGTCGAGAAACGTTCGTTTCTGCTAGCGCTGTGCTTCTACACATGTATTTGCTGAACGGTGAAAGCGCACAGTAATGCACTTTTCTCTGAGCAAATACACTGTTTCTAAGGAAATGGGAACACACTGAGGAGACACTTGTGGGAGCTACTGTGACTAAAACTGAGCTTCCCTACGCACAGGGAAGCAAGAGAAATGCTGATTTCATCCAGCCCAGTTACATACTCAGAATCTCTACTACTGCGCAAATAGGCATGTCTCTTTAGGCAAAAAACTCATTTCTGACAAAGTTGCCCAAATGCATCTCAGAAGTGTGCAACTTGTTCCCTGAGTTAGAAAACGTCAAGAAACGGTCGTTTCTGCTAGGGCTGTGCTTCTACACATGTATTTGCTGAACCGTGAAAGCGCATAGTAATGCACTTTTCTCCCAGCAAATACACTGTTTCTAAGGAAATGGGAACACACTGAGGAGACACATGTGGGAGCTACTGTGACTAAAACTGAGCTTCCCTACGCAAAGGGAAGCAAGAGAATGCTGATTTCATCAAGCTCAGTTACATACTCAGAATCTGTACTACTGCGCAAATAGGCATGTCTCTGTAGGCAAGAAACTCATTTCTGACAAAGTTGCCCAAATGCATCTTAGAAGTGTGCAACTTATTCCCTGAGTTAGAAAACGTCGAGAAACGGTCGTTTCCGCTAGCGCTGTGCTTCTACACATGTATTTGCTGAACGGTGAAAGCGCACAGTAATGCACTTTTCTCCCAGCAAATACTCTGTGTCTAAGGAAATGGGAACACACTGAGGAGACACTTGTGGGAGCTACTGTGACTAAAACTGAGCTTCCCTATGCACAGGGAAGCAAGAGAAATGCTGATTTCATCAAGCCCAGTTACATACTCAGAATCTGTACTACTGCGCAAATAGGCATGTCTCTGTAGGCAAAAACCTCATTTCGGACAAAGTTGCCCAAATGCATCTCAGAAGTGTGCAACTTGTTCCCTGAGTTAGAAAACGTCGAGAATCGTTCGTTTCTGCTAGCGCTGTGCTTCTACACATGTATTTGCTGAACGGTGAAAGCGCACAGTAATGCACTTTTCTCCCAGCAAAAACACTGTTTCTAAGGAAATGGGAACACACTGAGGAGACACTTGTGGGAGCTACTGTGACTAAAACTGAGCTTCCCTACGCACAGGGAAGCAAGAGAAATGCTGATTTCATCAAGCCCAGTTACATACTCAGAATCTGTACTACTGCGCAAATAGGCATGTCTCTTTAGGCAAAAAACTCATTTCTGACAAAGTTGCCCAAATGCATCTCAGAAGTGTGCAACTTGTTCCCTGAGTTAGAAAACGTCGAGAAACGGTCGTTTCTGCTAGCGCTGTGCTTCTACACATGTATTTGCTGAACGGTGAAAGCGCACAGTAATGCACTTTTCTCTGAGCAAATACACTGTTTCTAAGGAAATGGGAACACACTGAGGAGACACTTGTGGGAGCTACTGTGACTAAAACTGAGCTTCCCTACGCACAGGGAAGCAAGAGAAATGCTGATTTCATCCAGCCCAGTTACATACTCAGAATCTCTACTACTGCGCAAATAGGCAACTCTGTAGGCAAAAAACTCATTTCTGACAAAGTTGCCCAAATGCATCTCAGAAGTTTGCAACTTGTTCCCTGAGTTAGAAAACGTCCAGAAACGGTCGTTTCTGCTAGGGCTGTGCTTCTACACATGTATTTGCTGAACGGTGAAAGCGCATAGTAATGCACTTTTCTCCCAGCAAATACACTGTTTCTAAGGAAATGGGAACACACTGAGGAGACACTTGTGGGAGCTACTGTGACTAAAACTGAGCTTCCCTACGCAAAGGGAAGCAAGAGAATGCTGATTTCATCAAGCTCAGTTACATACTCAGAATCTGTACTACTGCGCAAATAGGCATGTCTCTGTAGGCAAGAAACTCATTTCTGACAAAGTTGCCCAAATGCATCTCAGAAGTGTGCAACTTGTTCCCTGAGTTAGAATACGTCGAGAAACGTTCGTTTCTGCTAGCGCTGTGCTTCTACACATGTATTTGCTGAACGGTGAAAGTGCACAGTAATGCACTTTTCTCCCAGCAAATACACTGTTTCTAAGGAACTGGGAACACACTGAGGAGACACTTGTGGGAGCTACTGTGACTAAAACTGAGCTTCCCTACGCACAGGGAAGCAAGAGAAATGCTGATTTCATCAAGCCCAGTTACATACTCAGAATCTGTACTACTGCGCAAATAGGCATGTCTCTGTAGGCAAAAACCTCATTTCTGACAAAGTTGCCCAAATGCATCTCAGAAGTGTGCAACTTGTTCCCTGAGTTAGAAAACGTCGAGAAACGTTCGTTTCTGCTAGCCTTGTGCTTCTACACATGTATTTGCTGAACGGTGAAAGCGCACAGTAATGCACTTTTCTCCCAGCAAATACACTGTTTCTAAGGAACTGGGAACACACTGAGGAGACACTTGTGGGAGCTACTGTGACTAAAACTGAGCTTCCCTACGCACAGGGAAGCAAGAGAAATGCTGATTTCATCAAGCCCAGTTACATACTCAGAATCTGTACTACTGCGCAAATAGGCATGTCTCTGTAGGCAAAAACCTCATTTCTGACAAAGTTGCCCAAATGCATCTCAGAAGTGTGCAACTAGTTCTCTGAGTTAGAAAACGTCGTGAAACGGTCTTTTCTGCAAGCGCTGTGCTTCTACACATGTACTTGCTGAACGATGAAAGCGCACAGTAATGCACTTTTCTCCCAGAAAATACACTGTTTCTAAGGAAATGGGAACACACTGAGGAGACACTTGTGGGAGCTACTGTGACTAAAACTGAGCTTCCCAACGCACAGGGAAGCAAGAGAAATGCTGATTTCATCAAACCCAGTTACATACTCAGAATCTGTACTACTGCGCAAATAGGCATGTCTCTTTAGGCAAAAAACTCATTTCTGACAAAGTTGCCCAAATGCATCTCAGAAGTGTGCAACCTGTTCCCTGAGTTAGAAAACATCGAGAAACGGTCGTTTCTGCTAGCGCTGTGCTTCTACACATGTATTTGCTGAACGGTGAAAGCGCACAGTAATGCACTTTTCTCCCAGCAAATACACTGTTTCTAAGGAAATGGGAACACACTGAAGAGACACTTGTGGGAGCTACTGTGACTAAAACTGAGCTTCCCTACACACAGGGAAGCAAGAGAAATGCTGATTTCATCAAGCCCAGTTACATACTCAGAATCTGTACTACTGCGCAAATAGGCATGTCTCTGTAGGCAAAAAACTCATTTCTGACAAAGTTGCCCAAATGCATCTCAGAAGTGTGCAACTTGTTCCCTGAGTTAGAAAACGTCGAGAAACGGTCTTTTCTGCTAGCGCTGTGCTTCTACACATGTATTTGCTGAACGGTGAAAGCGCACAGTGATGCACTTTTCTCCAATCAAATACACTGTTTCTAAGGAAATGGGCACATACTGAGGAGACACTTGTGGGAGCTACTGTGACTAAAACTGAGCTTCCCTACGCACAGGGAAGCAAGAGAAATGCTGATTTCATCGAGCCCAGTTACATACTCAGAATCTGTACTACTGCGCAAATAGGCATGTCTCTGTAGGCAAAAAACTCATTTCTGACAAAGTTGCCCAAATGCATCTCAGAAGTGTGCACCTTGTTCCCTGACTTAGAAAACGTCGAGAAACGGTCTTTTCTGCTAGCGCTGTGCTTCTACACATGTATTTGCTGAACGGTGAAAGGGCACAGTAATGCACTTTTCTCCCAGCAAATACACTGTTTCTATGGAACTGGGAACACACTGAGGAGACACTTGTGGGAGCTACTGTGACTAAAACTGAGCTTCCCTACGCACAGGGAAGCAAGAGAAATGCTGATTTCATCAAGCCCAGTTACATATTCAGAATCTGTACTACTGCGCAAATAGGCATGTCTCTTTAGGCAAGAAACTCATTTCTGACAAAGTTGCCCAAATGCATCTCAGAAGTGTGCAACTTGTTCCCTGAGTTAGAAAACGTCGAGAAACGTTCGTTTCTGCTAGCGCTGTGCTTCTACAAATGTATTTGCTGAACGGTGAAAGGGTACAGTAATGCACTTTTCTCCCATCAAATACACTGTTTCTAAGGAAATGGGAACACACTGAGGAGACACTTGTGGGAGCTACTGTGACTAAAACTGAGCTTCCCTACGCACAGGGAAGCAAGAGAAATGCTGATTTCATCAAGCCCAGTTACATACTCAGAATCTGTACTACTGCGCAAATAGGCATGTCTCTTTAGGCAAAAAACTCATTTCTGACAAAGTTGCCCAAATGCATCTCAGAAGTGTGCAACTTGTTCTATGAGTAAGAAAACGTCGAGAAACGTTCGTTTCTGCTAGCGCTGTGCTTCTACACATGTATTTGCTGAACGGTGAAAGCGCACAGTAATGCACTTTTCTCCCAGCAAATACACTGTTTCTAAGGAAATGGGAACACACTGAGGAGACACTTGTGGGAGCTTCTGTGACTAAAACTGAGCTTCCCTATGCACAGGGAAGCAAGAGAAATGCTGATTTCATCAAGCCCAGTTACATACTCAGAATCTGTACTACTGCGCAAATAGGCATGTCTCTGTAGGCAAAAAACTCATTTCTGACAAAGTTGCCCTAATGCATCTTAGAAGTGTGCAACTTGTTCCCTGAGTTAGAAAACGTCGAGAAACGTTCGTTTCTGCTAGCGCTGTGCTTCTACACATGTATTTGCTGAACGGTGAAAGGGTACAGTAATGCACTTTTCTCCCATCAAATACACTGTTTCTAAGGAAATGGGAACACACTGAGGAGACACTTGTGGGAGCTACTGTGACTAAAACTGAGCTTCCCTACGCACAGGGAAGCAAGAGAAATGCTGATTTCATCAAGCCCAGTTACATACTCAGAATCTGTACTACTGCGCAAATAGGCATGTCTCTTTAGGCAAAAAACTCATTTCTGACAAAGTTGCCCAAATGCATCTCAGAAGTGTGCAACTTGTTCTATGAGTAAGAAAACGTCGAGAAACGTTCGTTTCTGCTAGCGCTGTGCTTCTACACATGTATTTGCTGAACGGTGAAAGCGCACAGTAATGCACTTTTCTCCCAGCAAATACACTGTTTCTAAGGAAATGGGAACACACTGAGGAGACACTTGTGGGAGCTTCTGTGACTAAAACTGAGCTTCCCTATGCACAGGGAAGCAAGAGAAATGCTGATTTCATCAAGCCCAGTTACATACTCAGAATCTGTACTACTGCGCAAATAGGCATGTCTCTGTAGGCAAAAAACTCATTTCTGACAAAGTTGCCCTAATGCATCTTAGAAGTGTGCAACTTGTTCCCTGAGTTAGAAAACGTCGAGAAACGTTCGTTTCTGCTAGCGCTGTGCTTCTACACATGTATTTGCTGAACGGTGAAAGGGTACAGTAATGCACTTTTCTCCCATCAAATACACTGTTTCTAAGGAAATGGGAACACACTGAGGAGACACTTGTGGGAGCTACTGTGACTAAAACTGAGCTTCCCTACGCACAGGGAAGCAAGAGAAATGCTGATTTCATCCAGCCCAGTTACATACTCAGAATCTGTACTACTGCGTAAATAGGCATGTCTCTGTAGGCAAAAAACTCATTTCTGACAATGTTGCCCAAATGCATCTCAGAAGTGTGCAACTTGTTCCCTGAGTTAGAAAACGTCGAGAAACGTCCGTTTCCGCTAGCGCTGTGCTTCTACACATGTATTTGCTGAATGGTGAAAGCGCACAGTAATGCACTTTTCTCCCAGCAAATACACTGTTTCTAAGGAAATGGGAACACACTGAGGAGACACTTGTGAGAGCTACTGTGACTAAAACTGAGCTTCCCTACGCACAGGGAAGCAGGAGAAATGCTGATTTCATCCAGCCCAGTTACATACTCAGAATCTGTACTACTGCGCAAATAGGCATGTCTCTGTAGGCAAAAAACTCATTTCTGACAATGTTGCCCAAATGCATCTCAGAAGTGTGCAACTTGTTCCCTGAGTTAGAAAGTGTCGAGAAACGTTCGTTTCTGCTAGCACTGTGCTTCTACACATGTATTTGCTGAACGGTGAAAGCGCACAGTAATGCACTTTTCTCCCAGCAAATACACTGTTTCTAAGGAAATGGGAACACACTGAGGAGACACTTGTGGGAGCTACTGTGACTAAAACTGAGCTTCCCTACGCACAGGGAAGCAAGAGAAATGCTGATTTCATCAAGCCCAGTTACATACTCAGAATCTGTACTACTGCGCGAATAGGCATGTCTCTGTAGGCAAAAAACTCATTTCTGACAATGTTGCCCAAATGCATCTCAGAAGTGTGCAACTTGTTCCCTGAGTTAGAAAATGTCGAGAAACGTTCGTTTCTGCTAGCGCTGTGCTTCTACACATGTATTTGCTGAACGGTGAAAGCGCACAGTAATGCACTTTTCTCCCAGCAAATACACTGTTTCTAAGGAACTGGGAACACACTGAGGAGACACTTGTGGGAGCTACTGTGACTAAAACTGAGCTTCCCTACGCACAGGGAAGCAAGAGAAATGCTGATTTCATCCAGCCCAGTTACATACTCAGAATCTGTACTACTGCGCAAATAGGCATGTCTCTGTAGGCAAAAAACTCATTTCTGACAATGTTGCCCAAATGCATCTCAGAAGTGTGCAACTTGTTCCCTGAGTTAGAAAACGTCGAGAAACTTTCGTTTCTGCTAGCGCTGTGCTTCTACACATGTATTTGCTGAACGGTGAAAGCACACAGTAATGCACTTTTCTCCCAGCAAATACACTGTTTCTAAGGAAATGGGAACACACTGAGGAGACAATTGTGGGAGCTACTGTGACTAAAACTGAGCTTCCCTACACACAGGGAAGCAAGAGAAATGCTGATTTCATCAAGCCCAGTTACATACTCAGAATCTGTACTACTGCGCAAATAGGCATGTCTCTGTAGGCAAAAAACTCATTTCTGACAATGTTGCCCAAATGCATCTCAGAAGTGTGCAACTTGTTCCCTGAGTTAGAAAACGTCGAGAAACGTTCGTTTCTGCTAGCGCTGTGCTTCTACACATGTATTTGCTGAACGGTGAAAGCGCACAGTAATGCACTTTTCTCCCAGCAAATACACTGTTTCTAAGGAAATGGGAACACACTGAGGAGACACTTGTGGGAGCTACTGTGACTAAAACTGAGCTTCCCTACGCACAGGGAAGCAAGAGAAATGCTGATTTCATCAAGCCCAGTTACATACTCAGAATCTGTACTACTGCGCAAATAGGCATGTCTCTTTAGGCAAAAAACTCATTTCTGACAAAGTTGCCCAAATGCATCTCAGAAGTGTGCAACTTGTTCCCTGAGTTAGAAAACATCGAGAAACGGTCGTATCGGCTAGCGCTGTGCTTCTACACATGTATTTGCTGAACGGTGAAAGCGCACAGTAATGCACTTTTCTCCCAGCAAATACACTGTTTCTAAAGAACTGGGAACACACTGAAGAGACACTTGTGGGAGCTACTGTGACTAAAACTGAGCTTCCCTACGCACAGGGAAGCAAGGGAAATGCTGATTTCATCAAGCACAGTTACATACTCAGAATCTGTACTACTGCGCAAATAGGCATGTCTCTGTAGGCAAAAACCTCATTTCTGAAAAAGTTGCCCAAATGCATCTCAGAAGTGTGCAACTTGTTCCCTGAGTTAGAAAACGTCGAGAAACGTTCGTTTCTGCTAGCGCTGTGCTTCTACACATGTATTTGCTGGACGGTGAAAGCGCACAGTAATGCACTTTTCTCCCAGCAAATACACTGTTTCTAAGGAAATGGAAACACACTGAGGAGACAATAGTGGGAGCTGCTGTGACTAAAACTGAGCTTCCCTACGCACAGGGAAGCAAGAGAAATGCTGATTTCATCAAGCCCAGTTACATACTCAGAATCTGTACTACTGCGCAAATAGGCATGTCTCTGTAGGCAAAAAACTCATTTCTGACAAAGTTGCCCAAATGCATCTCAGAAGTGTGCAACCTGTTCTCTGAGTTAGAAAACGTCGAGAAATGGTCTTTTCTGCTAGCGCTGTGCTTCTACACATGTACTTGCTGAACGGTGAAACCGCACAGTAATGCACTTTTCTCCCAGCAAATACACTGTTTCTAATGAAATGGGAACACACTGAGGAGACACTTGTGGGAGCTACTGTGACTAAAACTGAGCTTCCCAACGCACATGGAAGCAAGAGAAATGCTGATTTCATCCAGCCCAGTTACATACTCAGAATCTGTACTACTGCGCAAATAGGCATGAATTTGTAGGCAAAAAACTCATTTCTGACAAAGTTGGCCAAATGCATCTCAGAAGTGTGCAACTTGTTCCCTGAGTTAGAAAACGTCGAGAAACGTTCGTTTCTGCTAGCGCTGTGCTTCTACACATGTATTTGCTGAACGGTGAAAGCGCACAGTAATGCACTTTTCTCCCAGCAAATACACTGTGTCTAAGGAAATGGGAACACACTGAGGAGACACTTGTGGGAGCTACTGTGACTAAAACTGAGCTTCTCTACGCACAGGGAAGCAAGAGAAATGCTGATTTCATCAAGCCCAGTTACATACTCAGAATCTGTACTACTGCGCAAATAGGCATGTCTCTTTAGGCAAAAAACTCATTTCTGACAAAGTTGCCCAAATGCATCTCAGAAGTGTGCAACTTGTTCCCTGAGTTAGAATACGTCGAGAAACATTCGTTTCTGCTAGCGCTGTGCTTCTACACATGTATTTGCTGAACGGTGAAAGCGCACAGTAATGCACTTTTCTCCCATCAAATACACTGTTTCTAAGGAACTGGGAACACACTGAGGAGACACTTGTGGGAGCTACTGTGACTAAAACTGAGCTTCCCTACACACAGGGAAGCAAGAGAAATGCTGATTTCATCAAGCCCAGTTACATACTCTGAATCTGTACTACTGCGCAAATAGGCATGTCTCTTTAGGCAAAAAACTCATTTCTGACAAAGTTGCCCAAATGCATCTCAGAAGTGTGCAACTTGTTCCCTGAGTTAGAATACGTCGAGAAACGTTCGTTTCTGCTAGCGCTGTGCTTCTACACATGTATTTGCTGAACGGTGAAAGTGCACAGTAATGCACTTTTCTCCCAGCAAATACACTGTTTCTAAGGAACTGGGAACACACTGAGGAGACACTTGTGGGAGCTACTGTGACTAAAACTGAGCTTCCCTACGCACAGGGAAGCAAGAGAAATGCTGATTTCATCAAGCCCAGTTACATACTCAGAATCTGTACTACTGCGCAAATAGGCATGTCTCTGTAGGCAAAAACCTCATTTCTGACAAAGTTGCCCAAATGCATCTCAGAAGTGTGCAACTTGTTCCCTGAGTTAGAAAACGTCGAGAAACGTTCGTTTCTGCTAGCCTTGTGCTTCTACACATGTATTTGCTGAACGGTGAAAGCGCACAGTAATGCACTTTTCTCCCAGCAAATACACTGTTTCTAAGGAACTGGGAACACACTGAGGAGACACTTGTGGGAGCTACTGTGACTAAAACTGAGCTTCCCTACGCACAGGGAAGCAAGAGAAATGCTGATTTCATCAAGCCCAGTTACATACTCAGAATCTGTACTACTGCGCAAATAGGCATGTCTCTGTAGGCAAAAACCTCATTTCTGACAAAGTTGCCCAAATGCATCTCAGAAGTGTGCAACTTGTTCCCTGAGTTAGAAAACGTCGAGAAACGTTCGTTTCTGCTAGCCTTGTGCTTCTACACATGTATTTGCTGAACGGTGAAAGCGCACAGTAATGCACTTTTCTCCCAGCAAATACACTGTTTCTAAGGAAATGGGAACACACTGAGGAGACACTTGTGGGAGCTACTGTGACTAAAACTGAGCTTCCCTACGCACAGGGAAGCAAGAGAAATGCTGATTTCATCAAGCCCAGTTACATACTCAGAATCTCTACTACTGCGCAAATAGGCAACTCTGTAGGCAAAAAACTCATTTCTGACAAAGTTGCCCAAATGCATCTCAGAAGTGTGCAACTAGTTCTCTGAGTTAGAAAACGTCGTGAAACGGTCTTTTCTGCAAGCGCTGTGCTTCTACACATGTACTTGCTGAACGATGAAAGCGCACAGTAATGCACTTTTCTCCCAGAAAATACACTGTTTCTAAGGAAATGGGAACACACTGAGGAGACACTTGTGGGAGCTACTGTGACTAAAACTGAGCTTCCCAACGCACAGGGAAGCAAGAGAAATGCTGATTTCATCAAACCCAGTTACATACTCAGAATCTGTACTACTGCGCAAATAGGCATGTCTCTTTAGGCAAAAAACTCATTTCTGACAAAGTTGCCCAAATGCATCTCAGAAGTGTGCAACCTGTTCCCTGAGTTAGAAAACATCGAGAAACGGTCGTTTCTGCTAGCGCTGTGCTTCTACACATGTATTTGCTGAACGGTGAAAGCGCACAGTAATGCACTTTTCTCCCAGCAAATACACTGTTTCTAAGGAAATGGGAACACACTGAAGAGACACTTGTGGGAGCTACTGTGACTAAAACTGAGCTTCCCTACACACAGGGAAGCAAGAGAAATGCTGATTTCATCAAGCCCAGTTACATACTCAGAATCTGTACTACTGCGCAAATAGGCATGTCTCTTTAGGCAAAAAACTCATTTCTGACAAAGTTGCCCAAATGCATCTCAGAAGTGTGCAACTAGTTCTCTGAGTTAGAAAACGTCGAGAAACGGTCTTTTCTGCAAGCGCTGTGCTTCTACACATGTACTTGCTGAACGATGAAAGCGCACAGTAATGCACTTTTCTCCCAGCAAATACACTGTTTCTAAGGAAATGGGAACACACTGAGGAGACACTTGTGGGAGCTACTGTGACTAAAACTGAGCTTCCCAACACACATGGAAGCAAGAGAAATGCTGATTTCATCAAACCCAGTTACATACTCAGAATCTGTACTACTGCGCAAATAGGCATGTCTCTGTAGGCAAAAAACTCATTTCTGACAAAGTTGCCCAAATGCATCTCAGAAGTGTGCCACTTGTTCCCTGAGTTAGAAAACGTCGAGAAACGGTCGTTTCAGCTAGCGCTGTGATTCTACTCATGTATTTGCTGAACGGTGAAAGCACACAGTAATGCACTTTTCTCCCAGCAAATACACTGTTTCTAAGGAAATGGGAACACACTGAGGAGACACTTGTGGGAGCTACTGTGACTAAAACTGAGCTTCCCTATTCACAGGGAAGCAAGAGAAATGCTGATTTCATCAAGCCCAGTTACATACTCAGAATCTGTACTACTGCGGAAATAGGCATGTTTCTGTAGGCAAAAAACTCATTTTTGAGAAAGTTACCCAAATGCATCTCAGAAGTGTGCAACTTGTTCCCTGAGTTAGAAAACGTCGAGAAAGGGTCGTTTCTGCTAGCGCTGTGCTTCTACATATGTATTTGCTGAACGGTGAAAGCGCACAGTAATGCACTTTTCTCCCAGCAAATACACTGTTTCTAAGGAAATGGGAACACACTGAGGAGACACTTGTGGGAGCTACTGTGACTAAAACTGAGCTTCCCTACGCACAGGGAAGCAAGAGAAATGGTGATTTCATCAAGCCCAGTTACATACTCAGAATCTGTACTACTGCGCAAATAGGCATGTCTCTGTAGGCAAAAAACTCATTTCTGACAAAGTTGCCCAAATGCATTTCAGAAGTGTGCATCTTGTTCCCTGAGTTAGAAAACGTCGAGAAACGGTCATATCTGCTAACGCTGTGCTTCTACACATGTATTTGCTGAACGGTGAAAGCGCACAGTAATGCACTTTTCTCCCAGCAAATACACTGTTTCTAAGGAAATGGGAACACACTGAGGAGACACTTGTGGGAGCTACTGTGACTAAAACTGAGCTTCCCTATGCACAGGGAAGCAAGAGAAATGCTGATTTCATCCATCCCAGTTACATACTCAGAATCTGTACTACTGCGCAAATAGGCATGTCTCTGTAGGCAAAAAACTCATTTCTGACAAAGTTGCCCAAATGCATCTCAGAAGTGTGCAACTTGTTCCCTGAGTTAGAAAACGTCGAAAACCGTTCGTTTCTGCTACCGCTGTGCTTCTACACATGTATTTGCTGAACGGTGAAAGCACACAGTAATGCACTTTTCTCGCAGCAAATACACTGTTTCTAAGGAACTGGGAACACACTGAGGAGACACTTGTGGGAGCTACTGTGACTAAAACTGAGCTTCCCTACACACAGGGAAGCAAGAGAAATGCTGATTTCATCAAGCCCAGTTACATACTCAGAATCTGTACTACTGCGCAAATAGGCATGTCTCTGTAGGCAAAAAACTCATTTCTGACAATGTTGCCCAAATGCATCTCAGAAGTGTGCAACTTGTTCCCTGAGTTAGAAAACGTCGAGAAACGTTCGTTGCTGCTAGCGTTGTGCTTCTACACATGTATTTGCTGAACAGTGAAAGCGCACAGTAATGCAATTTTCTCCCAGCAAATACACTGTTTCTAAGGAAATGGGAACACACTGAGGAGACACTTGTGGGAGCTACTGTGACTAAAACTGAGCTTCCCTACGCACAGGGAAGCAAGAGAAATGCTGATTTCATCATGCCCAGTTACATACTCAGAATCTGTACTACTGCGCAAATAGGCATGTCTCTGTAGGCAAAAAACTCATTTCTGACAAAGTTGCCCAAATGCATCTCAGAAGTGTGCAACTTGTTCCCTGAGTTAGAAAACGTCGAGAAACGGTCGTATCGGCTAGCGCTGTGCTTCTACACATGTATTTGCTGAACGGTGAAAGCGCACAGTAATGCACTTTTCTCCCAGCAAATACACTGTTTCTAAGGAAATGGGAACACACTGAGGAGACACTTGTGGGAGCTACTGTGACTAAAACTGAGCTTCCCTACGCACAGGGAAGCAAGAGAAATGCTGATTTCATCCAGCCCAGTTACATACTCAGAATCTGTACTACTGCGCAAATAGGCATGTCTCTGTAGGCAAAAAACTCATTTCTGACAATGTTGCCCAAATGCATCTCAGAAGTGTGCAACTTGTTCCCTGAGTTAGAAAACGTCGAGAAACGTTCGTTTCTGCTAGCGCTGTGCTTCTACACATGTATTTGCTGAACGGTGAAAGGGTACAGTAATGCACTTTTCTCCCATCAAATACACTGTTTCTAAGGAAATGGGAACACACTGAGGAGACACTTGTGGGAGCTACTGTGACTAAAACTGAGCTTCCCTACGCACAGGGAAGCAAGAGAAATGCTGATTTCATCAAGCCCAGTTACATACTCAGAATCTGTACTACTGCGCAAATAGGCATGTCTCTTTAGGCAAAAAACTCATTTCTGACAAAGTTGCCCAAATGCATCTCAGAAGTGTGCAACTTGTTCTATGAGTAAGAAAACGTCGAGAAACGTTCGTTTCTGCTAGCGCTGTGCTTCTACACATGTATTTGCTGAACGGTGAAAGCGCACAGTAATGCACTTTTCTCCCAGCAAATACACTGTTTCTAAGGAAATGGGAACACACTGAGGAGACACTTGTGGGAGCTTCTGTGACTAAAACTGAGCTTCCCTATGCACAGGGAAGCAAGAGAAATGCTGATTTCATCAAGCCCAGTTACATACTCAGAATCTGTACTACTGCGCAAATAGGCATGTCTCTGTAGGCAAAAAACTCATTTCTGACAAAGTTGCCCTAATGCATCTTAGAAGTGTGCAACTTGTTCCCTGAGTTAGAAAACGTCGAGAAACGTTCGTTTCTGCTAGCGCTGTGCTTCTACACATGTATTTGCTGAACGGTGAAAGGGTACAGTAATGCACTTTTCTCCCATCAAATACACTGTTTCTAAGGAAATGGGAACACACTGAGGAGACACTTGTGGGAGCTACTGTGACTAAAACTGAGCTTCCCTACGCACAGGGAAGCAAGAGAAATGCTGATTTCATCAAGCCCAGTTACATACTCAGAATCTGTACTACTGCGCAAATAGGCATGTCTCTTTAGGCAAAAAACTCATTTCTGACAAAGTTGCCCAAATGCATCTCAGAAGTGTGCAACTTGTTCTATGAGTAAGAAAACGTCGAGAAACGTTCGTTTCTGCTAGCGCTGTGCTTCTACACATGTATTTGCTGAACGGTGAAAGCGCACAGTAATGCACTTTTCTCCCAGCAAATACACTGTTTCTAAGGAAATGGGAACACACTGAGGAGACACTTGTGGGAGCTTCTGTGACTAAAACTGAGCTTCCCTATGCACAGGGAAGCAAGAGAAATGCTGATTTCATCAAGCCCAGTTACATACTCAGAATCTGTACTACTGCGCAAATAGGCATGTCTCTGTAGGCAAAAAACTCATTTCTGACAAAGTTGCCCTAATGCATCTTAGAAGTGTGCAACTTGTTCCCTGAGTTAGAAAACGTCGAGAAACGTTCGTTTCTGCTAGCGCTGTGCTTCTACACATGTATTTGCTGAACGGTGAAAGGGTACAGTAATGCACTTTTCTCCCATCAAATACACTGTTTCTAAGGAAATGGGAACACACTGAGGAGACACTTGTGGGAGCTACTGTGACTAAAACTGAGCTTCCCTACGCACAGGGAAGCAAGAGAAATGCTGATTTCATCCAGCCCAGTTACATACTCAGAATCTGTAC
The DNA here is from genome assembly GCF_964271855.1 of Acomys minous. Taxonomy (NCBI): domain Eukaryota; kingdom Metazoa; phylum Chordata; class Mammalia; order Rodentia; family Muridae; genus Acomys; species Acomys minous. Next base: position 1,987,889 of record NW_028182180.1, read on the forward strand.
TACTGCGTAAATAGGCATGTCTCTGTAGGCAAAAAACTCATTTCTGACAATGTTGCCCAAATGCATCTCAGAAGTGTGCAACTTGTTCCCTGAGTTAGAAAACGTCGAGAAACGGTCGTTTCTGCTAGCGCTGTGCATCTACACATGTATTTGCTGAACGGTGAAAGCGCACAGTAATGCACTTTTCTCCCAGCAAATACACTGTTTCTAAGGAAATGGGAACACACTGAGGAGACACTTGTGGGAGCTACTGTGACTAAAACTGAGCTTCCCTACGCACAGGGAAGCAAGAGAAATGCTGATTTCATCAAGCCCAGTTACATACTCAGAATCTGTACTACTGCGCAAATAGGCATGTCACTGTAGGCAAAAAACTCATTTCGGACAAAGTTGCCCAAATGCATCTCAGAAGTGTGCAACTTGTTCCCTGAGTTAGAAAACGTCGAGAAACGTTCGTTTCTGCTAGCGCTGTGCTTCTACACATGTATTTGCTGAACGGTGAAAGCGCACAGTAATGCACTTTTCTCCCAGCAAATGCACTGTTTCTAAGGAAATGGGAACACACTGAGGAGACACTTGTGGGAGCTACTGTGACTAAAACTGAGCTTCCCTACGCACAGGGAAGCAAGAGAAATGCTGATTTCATCAAGCCCAGTTACATACTCAGAATCTGTACTACTGCGCAAATAGGCATGTCTCTGTAGACAAAAAACTCATTTCTGACAAAGTTGCCCAAATGCATCTCAGAAGTGTGCAACTTGTTCCCTGAGTTAGAAAACTTCGAGAAACGGTCGTCTCTGCTAGCGCTGTGCATCTACACATGTATTTGCTGAACGGTGAAAGCGCACAGTAATGCACTTTTCTCCCAGCAAATACACTGTTTCTAAGGAAATGGGAACACACTGAGGAGACACTTGTGGGAGCTACTGTGACTAAAACTGAGCTTCCCTACGCACAGGGAAGGAAGAGAAATGCTGATTTCATCAAGCCCAGTTACATACTCAGAATCTGTACTACTGCGCAAATAGGCATGTCTCTTTAGGCAAAAAACTCATTTCTGACAAAGATGCCCAAATGCATCTCAGAAGTGTGCAACTTGTTCCCTGAGTTAGAAAACGTCGAGAAACGGTCATATCTGCTAAGGCTGTGCTTCTACACATGTATTTGCTGAACGGTGAAAGCGCACAGTAATGTACTTTTCTCCCAGCAAATACACTGTTTCTAAGGAAATGGGAACACACTGAGGAGACACTTGTGGGAGCTACTGTGACTAAAACTGAGCTTCCCTACGTACAGGGAAGCAAGAGAAATGCTGATTTCATCAAGCCCAGTTACATACTCAGAATCTGTACTACTGCGCAAATAGGCATGTCTCTTTAGGCAAAAAACTCATTTCTGACAAAGTTGCCCAAATGCATCTCAGAAGTGTGCAACTTGTTCCCTGAGTTAGAAAACGTCGAGAAACGGTCGTTTCTGCTAGCGCTGTGCATCTACACATGTATTTGCTGAACGGTGAAAGCGCACAGTAATGCACTTTTCTCCCATCAAATACACTGTTTCTAAGGAAATGGGAACACACTGAGGAGACACTTGTGGGAGCTACTGTGACTAAAACTGAGATTCCCTACGCACAGGGAAGCAAGAGAAATGCTGATTTCATCAAGCCCAGTTACATACTCAGAATCTGGACTACTGCGCAAATAGGCATGTCTCTGTAGGCAAAAAACTCATTTCTGACAAAGTTGCCCAAATGCATCTCAGACGTGTGTAACTTGTTCCCTGATTTAGAAAACGTCGAGAAACGGTCATTTCTGCTAGCGCTGTGCTTCTACACATGTATTTGCTGAACGGTGAAAGCGCACAGTAATGCACTTTTCTCCCAGCAAATACACTGTTTCTAAGGAAATGGGAACACACTGAGGAGACACTTGTGGGAGCTACTGTGACTAAAACTGAGCTTCCCTACGCACAGGGAAGCAAGAGAAATGCTGATTTCATCAAGCCCAGTTACATACTCAGAATCTGTACTACTGCGCAAATAGGCATGTCTCTGTAGGCAAAAAACTCATTTCTGACAAAGATGCCCAAATGCATCTCAGAAGTGTGCAACTTGTTCCCTGAGTAGGAAAACGTCGAGAAACGGTCATATCTGCTAGTGCTGTGCTTCTACACATGTATTTGCTGAACGGTGAAAGCGCACAGTAATGCACTTTTCTCCCAGCAAATACACTGTTTCTAAGGAAATGGGAACACACTGAGGAGACACTTGTGGGAGCTACTGTGACTAAAACTGAGCTTCCCTACGCACAGGGAAGCAAGAGAAATGCTGATTTCATCAAGCCCAGTTACATTCTCAGAATCTGTACTACTGCGCAAATAGGCATGTCTCTGTAGGCAAAAAACTCATTTCTGACAAAGTTGCCCAAATGCATCTCAGAAGTGTGCAACTTGTTCCCTGAGTTAGAAAACTTCGAGAAACGGTCGTCTCTGCTAGCGCTGTGCTTCTACAAGTGTATTTGCTGAACGGTGAAAGCGCACAGTAATGCACTTTTCTCCCAGCAAATACACTGTTTCTAAGGAAATGGGAACACACTGAGGAGACACTTGTGGGAGCTACTGTGACTAAAACTGAGCTTCCCTACGCACAGGGAAGCAAGAGAAATGCTGATTTCATCAAGCCCAGTTACATACTCAGAATCTGTACTACTGCGCAAATAGGCATGTCTCTGTAGGCAAAAAACTCATTTCTGACAAAGTTGCCCAAATGCATCTCAGAAGTGTGCAACTTGTTCCCTGAGTTAGAAAACATCGAGAAATGGTCGTCTCTGCTAGCGCTGTGCTTCTACACATGTATTTGCTGAACGGTGAAAGCGCACAGTAATGCACTTTTCTCCCAGCAAATACACTGTTTCTAAGGAACTGGGAACACACTGAGGAGACACTTGTGGGAGCTACTGTGACTAAAACTGAGCTTCCCTACGCACAGGGAATCAAGAGAAATGCTGATTTCATCAAGACCAGTTACATATTCATAATCTGTACTACTGCGCAAATAGGCATGTCTCTGTAGGCAAAAAACTCATTTTTGAGAAAGTTACCCAAATGAATCTCAGAAATGTGCAACTTGTTCCCTGAGTTAGAAAACGTCGAGAAACGTTCGTTTCTGCTAGCGCTGTGCTTCTACACATGTATTTGCTGAACGGTGAAAGCGCACAGTAATGCACTTTTCTCCCAGCAAATACACTGTTTCTAAGGAAATGGGAACACACTAAGGAGACACTTGTGGGAGCTAATGTGACTAAAACTGAGCTTCCCTACGCACAGGGAAGCAAGTAAAATGCTGATTCATCAAGCCCAGTTACATACTCAGAATCTGTACTACTGCGCAAATAGGCATGTCTCTTTAGGCAAAAAACTCATTTCGGACAAAGTTGCCCAAATGCATCTCAGAAGTGTGCAACTTGTTCCCTGAGTTAGAAAACGTCGAGAAACGGTCGTTTCTACTAGCGCTGTGCTTCTACAAGTGTATTTGCTGAACGGTGAAAGCGCACAGTGATGCACTTTCTCCCAGCAAATACATTGTTTCTAAGTAAATGGGAACACACTGAGGAGACAATTGTGGGAGCTACTGTGATTAAAACTGAGCTTCCCTACTCACAGGGAAGCAAGAGAATGCTGATTTCATCAAGCCCAGTTACCTACTCAGAATCTGTACTACTGCGCAAATAGGCATGTCTCTTTAGGCAAAAACTCATTTCTGACAAAGTTGCCCAAATGCATCTCAGAAGTGTGCAACTTGTTCCCTGAGTTAGAAAACGTCGAGAAACGTTTGTTTCTGCTAGCGCTGTGCTTCTACAAGTGTATTTGCTGAACGGTGAAAGCACACAGTAATGCACTTTTCTCCCAGCAAATACACTGTTTCTAAGGAAATGGGAACACACTGAGGAGACACTTGTGGGAGCTACTGTGACTAAAACTGAGCTTCCCTACGCACAGGGAAGCAAGAGAAATGCTGATTTCATCAAGCCCAGTTACATACTCAGAATCTGTACTACTGCGCAAATAGTCATGTCTCTGTAGGCAAAAAACTCATTTCTGACAAAGTTGCCCAAATGCATCTCAGAAGTGTGCAACTTGTTCCCTGAGTTAGAAAACGTCGACAAACGTTCGTTTCTGCTAGCGCTGTGCTTCTACACATGTATTTGCTGAACGGTGAAAGCGCACAGTAATGCACTTTTCTCCCAGCAAATACACTGTTTCTAAGGAAATGGGAACACACTGAGGAGACACTTGTGGGAGCTACTGTGACTAAAACTGAGCTTCCCTACGCACAGGGAAGCAAGAGAAATGCTGATTTCATCAAGCCCAGTTACATACTCAGAATCTGTACTACTGTGCAAATAGGCATGAATCTGTGGGCAAAAAACTCATTTCTGACAAAGTTGCCCAAATGCATCTCAGAAGTGTGCAACTTGTTCCCTGAGTTAGAAAACGTCGAGAAACGTTCGTTTCTGCTAGCGCTGTGCTTCTACACATGTATTTGCTGAACGGTGAAAGCGCACAGTAATGCACTTTTTTCCCAACAAATACACTGTTTCTAAGGAAATGGGAACACACTGAGGAGACACTTGTGGGAGCTACTGTGACTAAAACTGAGCTTCCCTACGCACAGGTAAGCAAGAGAAATGCTGATTTCATCAAGCCCAGTTACATACTCAGAATCTGTACTACTGGGCAAATAGGCATGTCTCTGTAGGCAAAAAACTCATTTCTGACAAAGTTGCCCAAATGCATCTCAGAAGTGTGCAACTTGTTCCCAGAGATAGAAAACTTCGAGAAACGGTCTTCTCTGCTAGCGCTGTGCTTCTACACATGTATTTGCTGAACGGTGAAAGCGCACAGTAATGCACTTTTCTCCCAGCAAATACACTGTTTCTAAGGAAATGGGAACACACTGAGGAGACACTTGTGGGAGCTACTGTGACTAAAACTGAGCTTCCCTACGCACAGGAAAGCAAGAGAAATGCTGATTTCATCAAGCCCAGTTACATACTCAGAATCTGTACTACTGCGCAAATAGGCATGTCTCTGTAGGCAAAAAACTCATTTCTGACAAAGATGCCCAAATGCATCTCAGAAGTGTGCAACTTGTTCCCTGAGTTAGAAAACGTCGAGAAACGTTCGTGTCTGCTAGCGCTGTGCTTCTACACATGTATTTGCTGAACGGTGAAAGCGCACAGTAATGCACTTTTCTCCCAGCAAATACACTGTTTCTAAGGAAATGGGAACACACTGAGGAGACATTTGTGGGAGCTACTGTGACTAAAACTGAGCTTCCCTACGCACAGGGAAGCAAGAGAAATGCTGATTTCATCAAGCCCAGTTACATACTCAGAATCTGTACTACTGTGCAAATAGGCATGAATCTGTGGGCAAAAAACTCATTTCTGACAAAGTTGCCCAAATGCATCTCAGAAGTGTGCAACTTGTTCCCTGAGTTAGAAAACGTCGAGAAACGTTCGTTTCTGCTAGCGCTGTGCTTCTACACATGTATTTGCTGAACGGTGAAAGCGCACAGTAATGCACTTTTTTCCCAACAAATACACTGTTTCTAAGGAAATGGGAACACACTGAGGAGACACTTGTGGGAGCTACTGTGACTAAAACTGAGCTTCCCTACGCACAGGTAAGCAAGAGAAATGCTGATTTCATCAAGCCCAGTTACATACTCAGAATCTGTACTACTGGACAAATAGGCATGTCTCTGTAGGCAAAAAACTCATTTCTGACAAAGTTGCCCAAATGCATCTCAGAAGTGTGCAACTTGTTCCCAGAGTTAGAAAACTTCGAGAAACGGTCGTCTCTGCTAGCGCTGTGCTTCTACACATGTATTTGCTGAACGGTGAAAGCGCACAGTAATGCACTTTTCTCCCAGCAAATACACTGTTTCTAAGGAAATGGGAACACACTGAGGAGACACTTGTGGGAGCTACTGTGACTAAAACTGAGCTTCCCTACGCACAGGAAAGCAAGAGAAATGCTGATTTCATCAAGCCCAGTTACATACTCAGAATCTGTACTACTGCGCAAATAGGCATGTCTCTGTAGGCAAAAAACTCATTTCTGACAAAGATGCCCAAATGCATCTCAGAAGTGTGCAACTTGTTCCCTGAGTTAGAAAACGTCGAGAAACGTTCCTGTCTGCTAGCGCTGTGCTTCTACACATGTATTTGCTGAACGGTGAAAGCGCACAGTAATGCACTTTTCTCCCAGCAAATACACTGTTTCTAAGGAAATGGGAACACACTGAGGAGACATTTGTGGGAGCTACTGTGACTAAAACTGAGCTTCCCTACGCACAGGGAAGCAAGAGAAATGCTGATTTCATCAAGCCCAGTTACATACTCAGAATCTGTACTACTGCGCAAATAGGCATGAATCTGTAGGCAAAAAACTCATTTCTGACAAAGTTGCCCAAATGCATCTCAGAAGTGTGCAACTTGTTCCCTGAGTTAGAAAACGTCGAGAAACGGTCGTTTCTGCTAGCGCTGTGCTTCTACACATGTATTTGCTGAATGGTGAAAGCGCACAGTAATGCACTTTTCTCCCAGCAAATGCACTGTTTCTAAGGAAATGGGAACACACTGAGGAGACACTTGTGGGAGCTACTGTGACTAAAACTGAGCTTCCCTACGCACAGGGAAGCAAGAGAAATGCTGATTTCATCAAGCCCAGTTACATACTCAGAATCTGTACTACTGCGCAAATAGGCATGTCTCTGTAGGCAAAAAACTCATTTCTGACAAAGTTGCCCAAATGCATCTCAGAAGTGTGCAACTTGTTCCCTGAGTTAGAAAACTTCGAGAAACGGTAGTCTCTGCTAGCGCTGTGCTTCTACACATGTATTTGCTGAACGGTGAAAGCGCACAGTAATGCACTTTTCTCCCACCAAATACACTGTTTCTAAGGAACTGGGAACACACTGAGGAGACACTTGTGGAAGCTACTGTGACTAAAACTGAGCTTCCCTCGCACAGGGAAGCAAGAGAAATGCTGATTTCATCAAGCCCAGTTACATACTCAGAATCTGTACTACTGCGCAAATAGGCATGTCTCTGTAGGCAAAAAACTCATTTTTGAGAAAGTTACCCAAATGAATCTCAGAAATGTGCAACTTGTTCCCTGAGTTAGAAAACGTCGAGAAACGTTCGTTTCTGCTAGTGCTGTGCTTCTACACATGTATTTGCTGAACGGTGAAAGCGCAGAGTAATGCACTTTTCTCCCAGCAAATACACTGTTTCTAAGGAAATGGGAACACACTAAGGAGACACTTGTGGGAGCTAATGTGACTAAAACTGAGCTTCCCTACGCACAGGGATGCAAGTAAAATGCTGATTCATCAAGCCCAGTTACATACTCAGAATCTGTACTACTGCGCAAATAGGCATGTCTCTTTAGGCAAAAAACTCATTTCGGACAAAGTTGCCCAAATGCATCTCAGAAGTGTGCAACTTGTTCCCTGAGTTAGAAAACGTCGAGAAACGGTCGTTTCTGCTAGCGCTGTGCTTCTACACATGTATTTGCTGAACGGTGAAAGCGCACAGTAATGCACTTTTCTCCCAGCAAATACACTGTTTCTAAGGAAATGGGAACACACTGAGGAGACACTTGTGGGAGCTACTGTGACTAAAACTGAGCTTCCCTACGCACAGGGAAGCAAGAGAAATGCTGATTTCATCAAGCCCAGTTACATACTCAGAATCTGTCCTACTGCGCCAATAGGCATGTCTCTTTAGGCAAATAACTCATTTCTGACAAAGTTGCCCAAATGCATCTCAGAAGTGTGCAACTTGTTCCCTGACTTAGAAAACGTCGAGAAACGGTCGTTTCAGCTAGCGCTGTGCTTCTACACATGTATTTGCTGAACGGTGAAAGCGCACAGTGATGCACTTTTCTCCCAGCAAATACACTGTTTCTAAGGAACTGGGAACACACTGAGGAGACACTTGTGGGAGCTACTGTGACTAAAACTGAGCTTCCCTACACACAGGGAAGCAAGAGAAATGCTGATTTCATCCAGCCCAGTTACATACTCAGAATCTGTACTACTGCACAAATAGGCATGTCTCTGTAGGCAAAAAACTCATTTCTGACAAAGTTGCCCAAATGCATCTCAGAAGTGTGCAACTTGTTCCCTGAGTTAGAAAACGTCGAGAAACGGTCGTTTCTGCTAGCGCTGTGCATCTACACATGTATTTGCTGAACGGTGAAAGCGCACAGTAATGCACTTTCCTCCCATCAATTACACTGTTTCTAAGGAAATGGGAACACACTGAGGAGACACTTGTGGTAGCTACTGTGACTAAAACTGAGCTTCCCTACGCACAGGGAAGCAAGAGAAATGCTGATTTCATCAAGCCCAGTTACATACTCAGAATCTGTACTACTGCGCAAATAGGCATGAATCTGTAGGCAAAAAACTCATTTCGGACAAAGTTGCCCAAATGCATCTCAGAAGTGTGCAACTTGTTCCCTGAGTTAGAAAACGTCGAGAAACGTTCGTTTCTGCTAGCGCTGTGCTTCTACACATGTATTTGCTGAACGGTGAAAGCGCACAGTAATGCACTTTTCTCCCCGCAAATGCACTGTTTCTAAGGAAATGGGAACACACTGAGGAGACACTTGTGGGAGCTACTGTGACTAAAACTGAGCTTCCCTACGCACAGGGAAGCAAGAGAAATGCTGATTTCATCAAGCCCAGTTACATACTCAGAATCTGTACTACTGTGAAAATAGGCATGTCTCTGTAGACAAAAAACTCATTTCTGACAAAGTTGCCCAAATGCATCTCAGAAGTGTGCAACTTGTTCCCTGAGTTAGAAAACTTCGAGAAACGGTCGTCTCTGCTAGCGCTGTGCTTCTACACATGTATTTGCTGAACGGTGAAAGCGCACAGTAATGCACTTTTCTCCCAGCAAATACACTGTTTCTAAGGAAATGGGAACACACTGAGGAGACACTTGTGGGAGCTACTGTGACTAAAACTGAGCTTCCCAACGCACAGGGAAGCAAGAGAAATGCTGATTTCATCAAGCCCAGTTACATACTCAGAATCTGTACTACTGCGCAAATAGGCATGTCTCTTTAGGCAAAAAACTCATTTCTGACAAAGATGCCCAAATGCATCTCAGAAGTGTGCAACTTGTTCCCTGAGTTAGAAAACGTCGAGAAACGGTCATATCTGCTAAGGCTGTGCTTCTACACATGTATTTGCTGAACGGTGAAAGCGCACAGTAATGTACTTTTCTCCCAGCAAATACACTGTTTCTAAGGAAATGGGAACACACTGAGGAGACACTTGTGGGAGCTACTGTGACTAAAACTGAGCTTCCCTACGCACAGGGAAGCAAGAGAAATGCTGATTTCATCAAGCCCAGTTACATACTCAGAATCTGTACTACTGCGCAAATAGGCATGTCTCTGTAGGCAAAAAACTCATTTCTGACAAAGTTGCCCAAATGCATCTCAGAAGTGTGCAACTTGTTCCCTGAGTTAGAAAACGTCGAGAAACGGTCGTTTCTGCTAGCGCTGTGCTTCTACACATGTATTTGCTGAACGGTGAAAGCGCACAGTAATGCACTTTTCTCCCAGCAAATACACTGTTTCTAAGGAAATAGGAACACACTGAGGAGACACTTGTGGGAGCTACTGTGACTAAAACTGAGCTTCCCTACGCACAGGGAAGCAAGAGAAATGCTGATTTCATCAAGCCCAGTTACATACTCAGAATCTGTCCTACTGCGCCAATAGGCATGTCTCTTTAGGCAAATAACTCATTTCTGACAAAGTTGCCCAAATGCATCTCAGAAGTGTGCAACTTGTTCCCTGACTTAGAAAACGTCGAGAAACGGTCGTTTCAGCTAGCGCTGTGCTTCTACACATGTATTTGCTGAACGGTGAAAGCGCACAGTGATGCACTTTTCTCCCAGCAAATACACTGTTTCTAAGGAAATGGGAACACACTGAGGAGACACTTGTGGGAGCTACTGTGACTAAAACTGAGCTTCCCTACACACAGGGAAGGAAGAGAAATGCTGATTTCATCCAGCCCAGTTACATACTCAGAATCTGTACTACTGCACAAATAGGCATGTCTCTGTAGGCAAAAAACTCATTTCTGACAAAGTTGCCCAAATGCATCTCAGAAGTGTGCAACTTGTTCCCTGAGTTAGAAAACGTCGAGAAACGGTCGTTTCTGCTAGCGCTGTGCATCTACACATGTATTTGCTGAACGGTGAAAGCGCACAGTAATGCACTTTTCTCCCATCAAATACACTGTTTCTAAGGAAATGGGAACACACTGAGGAGACACTTGTGGGAGCTACTGTGACTAAAACTGAGATTCCCTACGCACAGGGAAGCAAGAGAAATGCTGATTTCATCAAGCCCAGTTACATACTCAGAATCTGTACTACTGCGCAAATAGGCATGTCTCTGTAGGCAAAAAACTCATTTCTGACAAAGTTGCCCAAATGCATCTCAGACGTGTGCAACTTGTTCCCTGAGTTAGAAAACGTCGAGAAACGGTCATTTCTGCTAGCGCTGTGCTTCTACACATGTATTTGCTGAACGGTGAAAGCGCACAGTAATGCACTTTTCTCCCAGCAAATACACTGTTTCTAAGGAAATGGGAACACACTGAGGAGACACTTGTGGGAGCTACTGTGACTAAAACTGAGCTTCCCTACGCACAGGGAAGCAAGAGAAATGCTGATTTCATCAAGCCCAGTTACATACTCAGAATCTGTACTACTGCGCAAATAGGCATGTCTCTGTAGGCCAAAAACTCATTTCTGACAAAGATGCCCAAATGCATCTCAGAAGTGTGCAACTTGTTCCCTGAGTTAGAAAACGTCGAGAAACGGTCATATCTGCTAAGGCTGTGCTTCTACACATGTATTTGCTGAACGGTGAAAGCGCACAGTAATGTACTTTTCTCCCAGCAAATACACTGTTTGTAAGGAAATGGGAACACACTGAGGAGACACTTGTGGGAGCTACTGTGACTAAAACTGAGCTTCCCTACGCACAGGGAAGCAAGAGAAATGCTGATTTCATCAAGCCCAGTTACATACTCAGAATCTGTACTACTGCGCAAATAGGCATGTCACTGTAGGCAAAAAACTCATTTCTGACAAAGTTGCCCAAATGCATCTCAGAAGTGTGCAACTTGTTCCCTGAGTTAGAAAACGTCGAGAAACGTTCGTTTCTGCTAGCGCTGTGCTTCTACACATGTATTTGCTGAACGGTGAAAGCGCACAGTAATGCACTTTTCTCCCAGCAAATGCACTGTTTCTAAGGAAATGGGAACACACTGAGGAGACACTTGTGGGAGCTACTGTGACTAAAACTGAGCTTCCCTACGCACAGGGAAGCAAGAGAAATGCTGATTTCATCAAGCCCAGTTACATACTCAGAATCTGTACTACTGTGCAAATAGTCATGTCTCTGTAGACAAAAAACTCATTTCTGACAAAGTTGCCCAAATGCATCTCAGAAGTGTGCAACTTGTTCCCTGAGTTAGAAAACTTCGAGAAACGGTCGTCTCTGCTAGCGCTGTGCTTCTACACATGTATTTGCTGAACGGTGAAAGCGCACAGTAATGCACTTTTCTCCCAGCAAATACACTGTTTCTAAGGAAATGGGAACACACTGAGGAGACACTTGTGGGAGCTACTGTGACTAAAACTGAGCTTCCCTACGCACAGGGAAGCAAGAGAAATGCTGATTTCATCAAGCCCAGTTACATACTCAGAATCTGTACTACTGCGCAAATAGGCATGTCTCTTTAGGCAAAAAACTCATTTCTGACAAAGATGCCCAAATGCATCTCAGAAGTGTGCAACTTGTTCCCTGAGTTAGAAAACGTCGAGAAACGGTCATATCTGCTAAGGCTGTGCTTCTACACATGTATTTGCTGAACGGTGAAAGCACACAGTAATGTACTTTTCTCCCAGCAAATACACTGTTTCTAAGGAAATGGGAACACACTGAGGACACTTGAGGGAGCTACTGTGACTAAAACTGAGCTTCCCTACGCACAGGGAAGCAAGAGAAATGCTGATTTCATCAAGCCCAGTTACATACTCAGAATCTGTACTACTGCGCAAATAGGCATGTCTCTGTAGGCAAAAAACTCATTTCTGACAAAGTTGCCCAAATGCATCTCAGAAGTGTGCAACTTGTTCCCTGAGTTAGAAAACGTCGAGAAACGGTCGTTTCTGCTAGCGCTGTGCTTCTACACATGTATTTGCTGAACGGTGAAAGCGCACAGTAATGCACTTTTCTCCCAGCAAATACACTGTTTCTAAGGAAATAGGAACACACTGAGGAGACACTTGTGGGAGCTACTGTGACTAAAACTGAGCTTCCCTACGCACAGGGAAGCAAGAGAAATGCTGATTTCATCAAGCCCAGTTACATACTCAGAATCTGTACTACTGCGCAAATAGGCATGTCTCTGTAGGCAAAAAACTCATTTCTGACAAAGTTGCCCAAATGCATCTCAGAAGTGTGCAACTTGTTCCCTGAGTTAGAAAACGTCGAGAAACGGTCGTTTCTGCTAGAGCTGTGCTTCTACACATGTATTTGCTGAACGGTGAAAGCGCACAGTAATGCACTTTTCTCCCAGCAAATACACTGTTTCTAAGGAAATAGGAACACACTGAGGAGACACTTGTGGGAGCTACTGTGACTAAAACTGAGCTTCCCTACGCACAGGGAAGCAAGAGAAATGCTGATTTCATCAAGCCCAGTTACATACTCAGAATCTGTCCTACTGCGCCAATAGGCATGTCTCTTTAGGCAAATAACTCATTTCTGACAAAGTTGCCCAAATGCAACTCAGAAGTGTGCAACTTGTTCCCTGAGTTAGAAAACGTCGAGAAACGGTCGTTTCAGCTAGCGCTGTGCTTCTACACATGTATTTGCTGAACGGTGAAAGCGCACAGTGATGCACTTTTCTCCCAGCAAATACACTGTTTCTAAGGAACTGGGAACACACTGAGGAGACACTTGTGGGAGCTACTGTGAGTAAAACTGAGCTTCCCTACACACAGGGAAGCAAGAGAAATGCTGATTTCATCCAGCCCAGTTACATACTCAGAATCTGTACTACTGCACAAATAGGCATGTCTCTGTAGGCAAAAAACTCATTTCTGACAAAGTTGCCCAAATGCATCTCAGAAGTGTGCAACTTGTTCCCTGAGTTAGAAAACGTCGAGAAACGGTCGTTTCTGCTAGCGCTGTGCATCTACACATGTATTTGCTGAACGGTGAAAGCGCACAGTAATGCACTTTCCTCCCATCAAATACACTGTTTCTAAGGAAATGGGAACACACTGAGGAGACACTTGTGGGAGCTACTGTGACTAAAACTGAGATTCCCTACGCACAGGGAAGCAAGAGAAATGCTGATTTCATCAAGCCCAGTTACATACTCAGAATATGTACTACTGCGCAAATAGGCATGTCTCTGTAGGCAAAAAACTCATTTCTGACAAAGTTGCCCAAATGCATCTCAGACGTGTGTAACTTGTTCCCTGATTTAGAAAACGTCGAGAAACGGTCATTTCTGCTAGCGCTGTGCTTCTACACATGTATTTGCTGAACGGTGAAAGCGCACAGTAATGCACTTTTCTCCCAGCAAATACACTGTTTCTAAGGAAATGGGAACACACTGAGGAGACACTTGTGGGAGCTACTGTGACTAAAACTGAGCTTCCCTACGCACAGGGAAGCAAGAGAAATGCTGATTTCATCAAGCCCAGTTACATACTCAGAATCTGTACTACTGCGCAAATAGGCATGTCTCTGTAGGCAAAAAACTCATTTCTGACAAAGTTGCCCAAATGCATCTCAGAAGTGTGCAACTTGTCCCTAAGTTAGAAAACGTTGAGAAACGGTCTATTCTGCTAGCGCTGTGCTTCTACACATGTATTTGCTGAACGGTGAAAGCGCACAGTAATGCACTTTTCTCCCAGGAAATACACTGTTTCTAAGAAAATGGGAGCACACTGAGGAGACACTTGTGGGAGCTACTGTGACTAAAACTGAGCTTCCCTACGCACAGGGAAGCAAGAGAAATGCTGATTTCATCAAGCCCAGTTACATACTCAGAATCTGTACTACTGCGCAAATAGGCATGAATCTGTAGGCAAAAAACTCATTTCTGACAAAGTTGCCCAAATGCATCTCAGAAGTGTGCAACTTGTTCCCTGAGTTAGAAAACGTCGAGAAACGTTCGTTTCTGCTAGCGCTGTGCTTCTACACATGTATTTGCTGAACGGTGAAAGCGCATAGTAATGCACTTTTCTCCCACCAAGTACACTGTTTCTAAGGAAATGGGAACACACTGAGGAGACACTTGTGGGAGCTCCTGTGACTAAAACTGAGCTTCCCTACACACAGGGAAGCAAGAGAAATGCTGATTTCATCAAGCCCAGTTACATACTCAGAATCTGTACTACTGCGCAAATAGGCATGTCTCTGTAGGAAAAAAACTCATTTCTGACAAAGTTGCCCAAATGCATCTCAGATGTGTGCATCTTGTTCCCTGATTTAGAAAACGTCGAGAAACGGTCATATCTGCTAACGCTGTGCTTCTACACTTGTATTTGCTGAACGGTGAAAGCGCACAGTAATGCACTTTTCTCCCAGCAAATACACTGTTTCTAAGGAAATGGGAACACACTGAGGAGACACTTGTGGGAGCTACTGTGACTAAAACTGAGCTTCCCTATGCACAGGGAATCAAGAGAAATGCTGATTTCATCAAGCCCAGTTACATACTCAGAATCTGTACTACTGCGCAAATAGGCATGTCTCTTTAGGCAAAAAACTCATTTCTGACAAAGTTGCCCAAATGCATCTCAGAAGTGTGCAACTTGTTCCCTGAGTTAGATAACGTCGAGAAACGGTCGTTTCAGCTAGCGCTGTGCTTCTACACATGTATTTGCTGAACGGTGAAAGCGCACAGTAATGCACTTTTCTCCCAGCAAATACACTGTTTCTAAGGAACTGGGAACACACTGAGGAGACACTTGTGGGAGCTACTGTGACTAAAACTGAGCTTCCCTACGCACAGGGAAGCAAGAGAAATGCTGATTTCATCCAGCCCAGTTACATACTCAGAATCTGTACTACTGCACAAATAGGCATGTCTCTGTAGGCAAAAAACTCATTTCTCACAAAGTTGCCCAAATGCATCTCAGAAGTGTGCAACTTGTTCCCTGAGTTAGAAAACGTCGAGAAACGGTCGTTTCTGCTAGCGCTGTGCATCTACACATGTATTTGCTGAACGGTGAAAGCGCACAGTAATGCACTTTTCTCCCAGCAAATACACTGTTTCTAAGGAAATGGGAGCACACTGAGGAGACACTTGTGGGAGCTACTGTGACTAAAACTGAGCTTCCCTACGCACAGGGAAGCAAGAGAAATGCTGATTTCATCAAGCCCAGTTACATACTCAGAATCTGTACTACTGCGCAAATAGGCATGAATCTGTAGGCAAAAAACTCATTTCTGACAAAGTTGCACAAATGAATCTCAGAAGTGTGCAACTTGTTCCCTGAGTTAGAAAACGTCGAGAAACGTTCGTTTCTGCTAGCGCTGTGCTTCTACACATGTATTTGCTGAACGGTGAAAGCGCATAGTAATGCACTTTTCTCCCACCAAGTACACTGTTTCTAAGGAAATGCGAACACACTGAGGAGACACTTGTGGGAGCTACTGTGACTAAAACTGAGCTTCCCTACACACAGGGAAGCAAGAGAAATGCTGATTTCATCAAGCCCATTTACATACTCAGAATCTGTACTACTGCGCAAATAGGCATGTCTCTGTAGGCAAAAAACTCATTTCTGACAAAGTTGCCGAAATGCATCTCAGAAGTGTGCATCTTGTTCCCTGCGTTAGAAAACGTCGAGAAACGGTCATATCTGCTAACGCTGTGCTTCTACACATGTATTTGCTGAACGGTGAAAGCGCACAGTAATGCACTTTTCTCCCAGCAAATACACTGTTTCTAAGGAAATGGGAACACACTGAGGAGACACTTGTGGGAGCTACTGTGACTAAAACTGAGCTTCCCTACGCACAGGGAAGCAAGAGAAATGCTGATTTCATCCAGCCCAGTTACATACCCAGAATCTGTACTACTGCGCAAATAGGCATGTCTCTGTAGGCAAAAAACTCATTTCTGACAAAGTTGCCCAAATGCATCTCAGAAGTGTGCAACTTGTTCCCTGAGTTAGAAAACGTCGAGAAACGTTCGTTTCTGCTAGCGCTGTGCTTCTACACATGTATTTGCTGAACGGTGAAAGCACACAGTAATGCACTTTTCTCCCAGCAAATACACTGTTTCTAAGGAAATGGGAACACACTGAGGAGACACTTGTGGGAGCTACTGTGACTAAAACTGAGCTTCCCTACGCACAGGGAAGCAAGAGAAATGCTGATTTCATCCAGCCCAGTTACATACTCAGAATCTGTACTACTGCGCAAATAGGCATGTCTCTGTAGGCAAAAAACTCATTTCTGACAATGTTGCCCAAATGCATCTCAGAAGTGTGCAACTTGTTCCCTGAGTTAGAAAATGTCGAGAAACGTTCGTTTCTGCTAGCGCTGTGCTTCTACACATGTATTTGCTGAACGGTGAAAGCGCACAGTAATGCACTTTTCTCCCAGCAAATACACTGTTTCTAAGGAAATGGGAACACACTGAGGAGACACTTGTGGGAGCTACTGTGACTAAAACTGAGCTTCCCTACGCACAGGGAAGCAAGAGAAATGCTGATTTCATCAAGCCCAGTTACATACTCAGAATCTGTACTACTGCGCAAATAGGCATGTCTCTGTAGGCAAAAAACTCATTTCTGACAATGTTGCCCAAATGCATCTCAGAAGTGTGCAACTTGTTCCCTGAGTTAGAAAACGTCGAGAAACGTTCGTTTCTGCTAGCGCTGTGCTTCTACACATGTATTTGCTGAACGGTGAAAGCGCACAGTAATGCACTTTTCTCCCAGCAAATACACTGTTTCTAAGGAAATGGGAACACACTGAGGAGACACTTGTGGGAGCTACTGTGACTAAAACTGAGCTTCCCTACGCACAGGGAAGCAAGAGAAATGCTGATTTCATCAAGCCCAGTTACATACTCAGAATATGTACTACTGCGCAAATAGGCATGTCTCTTTAGGCAAAAAACTCATTTCTGACAAAGTTGCCCAAATGCATCTCAGAAGTGTGCAACTTGTTCCCTGAGTTAGAAAACGTCGAGAAACGGTCGATTCTGCTAGCGCTGTACTTCTACACATGTATTTTCTGAACAGTGAAAGCGCACAGTAATGCACTTTTCTCCCAGCAAATACAGTGTTTCTAAGGAAATGGGAACACACTGAGGAGACACTTGTGGGAGCTACAGTGACTAAAACTGAGCTTCCCTACGCACAGGGAAGCAAGAGAAATGCTGATTTCATCCAGCCCAGTTACATACTCAGAATCTGTACTACTGCGCAAATAGGCATGTCTCTTTAGGCAAAAAACTCATTTCTGACAAAGTTGCCCAAATGCATCTCAGAAGTGTGCAACTTGTTCCCTGAGTTAGAAAACGTCGAGAAACGTTCGTTTCTGCTAGCGCTGTGCTTCTACACATGTATTTGCTGAACGGTGAAAGCGCACAGTAATGCACTTTTCTCCCAGCAAATACACTGTTTCTAAGGAAATGGGAACACACTGAGGAGACACTTGTGGGAGCTACTGTGACTAAAACTGAGCTTCCCTACACACAGGGAAGCAAGAGAAATGCTGATTTCATCATGCCCAGTTACATACTCAGAATCTGTACTACTGCGCAAATAGGCATGTCTCTGTAGGCAAAAAACTCATTTCTGACAATGTTGCCCAAATGCATCTCAGAAGTGTGCAACTTGTTCCCTGAGTTAGAAAATGTCGAGAAACGTTCGTTTCTGCTAGCGCTGTGCTTCTACACATGTATTTGCTGAACGGTGAAAGCGCACAGTAATGCACTTTTCTCCCAGCAAATACACTGTTTCTAAGGAAATGGGAACACACTGAGGAGACACTTGTGGGAGCTACTGTGACTAAAACTGAGCTTCCCTACGCACAGGGAAGCAAGAGAAATGCTGATTTCATCAAGCCCAATTACATACTCATAATCTGTACTACTGCGCAAATAGGCATGTCTCTGTAGGCAAAAAACTCATTTCTGACAAAGTTGCCCAAATGCATCTCAGAAGTGTGCAACTTGTTCCCTGAGTTAGAAAACGTCGAGAAACGGTCATATCTGCTAATGCTGTGCTTCTACACATGTATTTGCTGAACGGTGAAAGCGCACAGTAATGCACTTTTCTCCCAGCAAATACTCTGTTTCTAAGGAAATGGGAACACACTGAGGAGACACTTGTGGGAGCTACTGTGACTAAAACTGAGCTTCCGTACGCACAGGGAAGCAAGAGAAATGCTGATTTCATCCAGCCCAGTTACATACTCAGAATCTGTACTACTGCGCAAATAGGCATGTCTCTGTAGGCAAAAAACTCATTTCTGACAATGTTGCCCAAATGCATCTCAGAAGTGTGCAACTTGTTCCCTGAGTTAGAAAATGTCGAGAAACGTTCGTTTCTGCTAGCGCTGTGCTTCTACACATGTATTTGCTGAACGGTGAAAGCGCACAGTAATGCACTTTTCTCCCAGCAAATACACTGTTTCTAAGGAAATGGGAACACACTGAGGAGACACTTGTGGGAGCTACTGTGACTAAAACTGAGCTTCCCTACGCACAGGGAAGCAAGAGAAATGCTGATTTCATCAAGCCCAGTTACATACTCAGAATCTGTACTACTGCGCAAATAGGCATGTCTCTGTAGGCAAAAAACTCATTTCTGACAAAGTTGCCCAAATGCATCTCAGAAGTGTGCAACTAGTTCCCTGAGTTAGAAAACGTCGAGAAACGGTCATATCTGCTAATGCTGTGCTTCTACACATGTATTTGCTGAACGGTGAAAGCGCACAGTAATGCACTTTTCTCCCAGCAAATACTCTGTTTCTAAGGAAATGGGAACACACTGAGGAGACACTTGTGGGAGCTACTGTGACTAAAACTGAGCTTCCGTACGCACAGGGAAGCAAGAGAAATGCTGATTTCATCCAGCCCAGTTACATACTCAGAATCTGTACTACTGCGCAAATAGGCATGTCTCTGTAGGCAAAAAACTCATTTCTGACAAAGTTGCCCAAATGCATCTCAGAAGTGCGCATCTTGTTCCCTGAGTTAGAAAACGTCGAGAAACGGTCATATCTGCTAACGCTGTGGTTCTACACATGTATTTGCTGAAAGGTGAAAGCGCACAGTAATGCACTTTTCTCCCAGCAAATACACTGTTTCTAAGGAAATGGGAACACACTGAGGAGACACTTGTGGGAGCTACTGTGACTAAAACTGAGCTTCCCTACGCACAGGGAAGCAAGAGAAATGCTGATTTCATCAAGCCCAGTTACATACTCAGAATCTGTACTACTGCGCAAATAGGCATGTCTCTGTAGGCAAAAAACTCATTTCTGACAAAGTTGCCCAAATGCATCTCAGAAGTGTGCAACTTGTTCCCTGAGTTAGAAAACGTCGAGACACGTTCGTTTCTGCTAGCTCTGTGCTTCTACACATGTATTTGCTGAACGGTGAAAGCGCACAGTAATGCACTTTTCTCCCAGCAAATACACTGTTTCTAAGGAAATGGGAACACACCGAGGAGACACTTGTGGGAGCTACTGTGACTAAAACTGAGCTTCCCTACGCACAGGGAAGCAAGAGAAATGCTGATTTCATCAAGCCTAGTTACATACTCAGAATCTGTACTACTGCGAAAAAAGGCATGTCTCTTTAGGCAAAAAACTCATTTCTGACAAAGTTGCCCAAATGCATCTCAGAAGTGTGCAACTTGATCCCTGAGTTAGAAAACTTCGAGAAACGTTCGTTTCTGCTAGCGCTGTGCTTCTACACATGTATTTGCTGAACGGTGAAAGCGCACAGTAATGCACTTTTCTCCCAGCAAATACACTGTTTCTAAGGAAATGGGAACACACTGAGGAGACACTTGTGGGAGCTACTGTGACTAAAACTGAGCTTCCCTACGCACAGGGAAGCAAGAGAAATGCTGATTTCATCAAGCCCAGTTACATACTCAGAATCTGTACCACTGCGCAAATAGGCATGTCTCTGTAGGCAAAAAACTCATTTCTGACAAAGTTGCCCAAATGCATCTCAGAAGTGTGCAACTTGTTCCCTGAGTTAGAAAACGTCGAGAAACGGTCGTTTCTGCTAGCGCTGTGCTTCTACACATGTATTTGCTGAACGGTGAAAGCGCACAGTAATGCACTTTTCTCCCAGCAAATACACTGTTTCTAAGGAAATGGGAACACACTGAGGAGACACTTGTGGGAGCTACTGTGACTAAAACTGAGCTTCCCTACGCACAGGGAAGCAAGAGAAATGCTGATTTCATCAAGCCCAGTTACATACTCAGAATCTGTACTACTGCGCAAATAGGCATGTCTCTTTAGGCAAAAAACTCATTTCTGACAAAGTTGCCCAAATGCATCTCAGAAGTGTGCAACTAGTTCCCTGAGTTAGAAAACGTCGAGAAACGGTCATTTCTGCTAGCGCTGTGCTTCTACAATTGTATTTGCTGAACGGTGAAAGCGCACAGTAATGCACTTTTCTCCCAGCAAATACACTGTTTCTAAGGAAATGGGAACACACTGAGGAGACACTTGTGGGAGCTACTGTGACTAAAACTGAGCTTCCCTACGCACAGGGAAGCAAGAGAAATGCTGATTTCATCAAGCCCAGTTACATACTCAGAATCTGTACTACCGCGCAAATAGGCATGTCTCTTTAGGCAAAAAACTCATTTCTGACAAAGTTGCCCAAATGCATCTCAGAAGTGTGCAACTTGTTCCCTGAGTTAGAAAACGGGAGAAACGGTCGTTTCTGCTAGCGCTGTGCTTCTACACATGTATTTGCTGAGCGGTGAAAGCGAACAGTAATGCATTTTTCTCCCAGCAAATACACTGTTTCTAAGGAATTGGGAACACACTGAGGAGACACTTGTGGGAGCTACTGTGACTAAAACTGAGCTTACCTACGCACAGGGAAGCAAGAGAAATGCTGATTTCATCAAGCCCAGTTACATACTCAGAATCTGTACTACTGCGCAAATAGGCATGTCTCTGTAGGCAAAAAACTCATTTCTGACAAAGTTGCCCAACTGCATCTCAGAAGTGTGCAACTTGTTCCCTGAGTTAGAAAACGTCGAGAAACGGTCGTTTCTGCTAGCGCTGTGCTTCTACACATGTATTTGCTGAACGGTGAAAGCGCACAGTAATGCACTTTTCTCCCAGCAAATACACTGTTTCTAAGGAAATGGGAACACACTGAGGAGACACTTGTGGGAGCTACTGTGACTAAAACTGAGCTTCCCTACGCACAGGGAAGCAAGAGAAATGCTGATTTCATCAAGCCCAGTTACATACTCAGAATCTGTACTACTGCGCAAATAGGCATGTCTCTTTAGGCAAAAAACTCATTTCTGACAAAGTTGCCCAAATGCATCTCAGAAGTGTGCAACTAGTTCCCTGAGTTAGAAAACGTCGAGAAACGGTCATTTCTGCTAGCGCTGTGCTTCTACAATTGTATTTGCTGAACGGTGAAAGCGCACAGTAATGCACTTTTCTCCCAGCAAATACACTGTTTCTAAGGAAATGGGAACACACTGAGGAGACACTTGTGGGAGCTACTGTGACTAAAACTGAGCTTCCCTACGCACAGGGAAGCAAGAGAAATGCTGATTTCATCAAGCCCAGTTACATACTCAGAATCTGTACTACTGCGCAAATAGGCATGTCTCTTTAGGCAAAAAACTCATTTCTGACAAAGTTGCCCAAATGCATCTCAGAAGTGTGCAACTTGTTCGCTGAGTTAGAAAACGGGAGAAACGGTCGTTTCTGCTAGCGCTGTGCTTCTACACATGTATTTGCTGAGCGGTGAAAGCGAACAGTAATGCATTTTTCTCCCAGCAAATACACTGTTTCTAAGGAATTGGGAACACACTGAGGAGACACTTGTGGGAGCTACTGTGACTAAAACTGAGCTTCCCTACGCACAGGGAAGCAAGAGAAATGCTGATTTCATCAAGCCCAGTTACATACTCAGAATCTGTACTACTGCGCAAATAGGCATGTCTCTTTAGGCAAAAAACTCATTTCTGACAAAGTTGCCCAAATGCATCTCAGAAGTGTGCAACTTGTTCCCTGAGTTAGAAAACGTCAAGAAACGGTCGTTTCTGCTAGCGCTGTGCTTCTACACATGTATTGGCTGAACGGTGAAAGTGCACAGTAATGCACTTTTCTCCCAGCAAATACACTGTTTCTAAGGAAATGGGAACACACTGAGGAGACACTTGTGGGAGCTACTGTGACTAAAACTGAGCTTCCCTACGCACAGGGAAGCAAGAGAAATGCTGATTTCATCAAGCCCAGTTACATACTCAGAATCTGTACTACTGCGCAAATAGGCATGTCTCTTTAGGCAAAAATCTCATTTCTGACAAAGTTGCCCAAATGCATCTCAGAAGTGTGCAACGTGTTCCCTGAGTAAAAAACGTCGAGAAACGGTCGTTTCTGCTAGCACTGTGTTTCTACACATGTATTTGCTGAGCGGTGAAAGCACACAGTAATGCACTTTCTCCCAGCAAAAACACTGTTTCTAAGGAAATGGGAACACACTGAGGAGACACTTGTGTGAGCTACTGTGACTAAAACTGAGCTTCCCTACGCACAGGGAAGCAAGAGAAATGCTGATTTCATCAAGCCCAGTTACATACTCAGAATCTGTACTACTGCGCAAATAGACATGTCTCTGTAGGCAAAAAACTCATTTCTGACAATGTTGCCCAAATGCATCTCAGAAGTGCGCAACTTGTTCCCTGAGTTAGAAAACGTCGAGAAAGGGTCATATCTGCTAACGCTGTGCTTCTACACATATATTTGCTGAACGGTGAAAGCGCACAGTAATGCACTATTCTCCCAGCAAATACACTGTTTCTAAGGAAATGGGAACACACTGAGGAGACACTTGTGGGAGCTACTGTGACTAAAACTGAGCTTCTCATACGCACAGGGAAGCAAGAGAAATGCTGATTTCATCAAGCCCAGTTACATACTCAGAATCTGTACTACTGCGCAAATAGGCATGTCTCTGTAGGCAAAAAACTCATTTCTGACAAAGTTGCCCAAATGCATCTCAGAAGTGTGCAACTTGTTCCCTGAGTTAGAAAACGTCAAGAAACGGTCGTTTCTGCTAGCGCTGTGCTTCTACATATGTATTGGCTGAACGGTGAAAGCGCAAAGTAATGCACTTTTTTACCAGCAAATACACTGTGTCTAAGGAAATGGGAACACACTGAGGAGACACTTGTGGGAGCTACTGTGACTAAAACTGAGCTTCCCTACGCACAGGGAAGCAAGAGAAATGCTGATTTCATCAAGCCCAGTTACATACTCAGAATCTGTACTACTGCGCAAATAGGCATGTCTCTTTAGGCAAAAAACTCATTTCTGACAAAGTTGCCCAAATGCATCTCAGAAGTGTGCAACGTGTTCCCTGAGTTAGAAAACGTCGAGAAACGGTCGTTTTTGCTAGCACTGTGCTTCTACACATGTATTTGCTGAGCGGTGAAAGCGCACAGTAATGCACTTTCTCCAAGCAAATACACTGTTTCTTAGGAAATGGGAACACACTGAGGAGACACTTGTGGGAGCTACTGTGACTAAAACTGAGCTTCCCTACGCACAGGGAAGCAAGAGAAATGCTGATTTCATCAAGCCCAGTTACATACTCAGAATCTGTACTACTGCGCAAATAGGCATGTCTCTTTAGGCAAAAAACTCATTTCTGACAAAGTTGCCCAAATGCATCTCAGAAGTGTGCAACTTGTTCCCTGAGTTAGAAAACGTCGAGAAACGGTCATTTCTGCTAGCGCTGTGCTTCTACACATGTATTGGCTGAACGGTGAAAGCGCAAAGTAATGCACTTTTTTACCAGCAAATACACTGTGTCTAAGGAAATGGGAACACACTGAGGAGACACTTGTGGGAGCTACTGTGACTAAAACTGAGCTTCCCTACGCACAGGGAAGCAAGAGAAATGCTGATTTCATCAAGCCCAGTTACATACTCAGAATCTGTACTACTGCGCAAATAGGCATGTCTCTTTAGGCAAAAAACTCATTTCTGACAAAGTTGCCCAAATGCATCTCAGAAGTGTGCAACTTGTTCCCTGAGTTAGAAAACGTCAAGAAACGGTCGTTTCTGCTAGCGCTGTGCTTCTACACATGTATTGGCTGAACGGTGAAAGCGCAAAGTAATGCACTTTTTTACCAGCAAATACGCTGTGTCTAAGGAAATGGGAACACACTGAGGAGACACTTGTGGGAGCTACTGTGACTAAAACTGAGCTTCCCTACGCACAGGGAAGCAAGAGAAATGCTGATTTCATCAAGCCCAGTTACATACTCAGAATCTGTACTACTGCGCAAATAGGCATGTCTCTTTAGGCAAAAAACTCATTTCTGACAAAGTTGCCCAAATGCATCTCAGAAGTGTGCAACGTGTTCCCTGAGTTAGAAAACGTCGAGAAACGGTCGTTTTTGCTAGCACTGTGCTTCTACACATGTATTTGCTGAGCGGTGAAAGCGCACAGTAATGCACTTTCTCCAAGCAAATACACTGTTTCTAAGGAAATGGGAACACACTGAGGAGACACTTGTGGGAGCTACTGTGACTAAAACTGAGCTTCCCTACGCACAGGGAAGCAAGAGAAATGCTGATTTCATCAAGCCCAGTTACATACTCAGAATCTGTACTACTGCGCAAATAGGCATGTCTCTTTAGGCAAAAAACTCATTTCTGACAAAGTTGCCCAAATGCATCTCAGAAGTGTGCAACTTGTTCCCTGAGTTAGAAAACGTCGAGAAACGGTCATTTCTGCTAGCGCTGTGCTTCTACACATGTATTTGCTGAACGGTGAAAGCGCACAGTAATGCACTTTTCTCCCAGCAAATACACTGTTTCTAAGGAAATGGGAACACACTGAGGAGACACTTGTGGGAGCTACTGTGACTAAAACTGAGCTTCCCTACGCAGAGGGAAGCAAGAGAAATGCTGATTTCATCAAGCCCAGTTACATACTCAGAATCTATACTACTGCACAAATAGGCATGTCTCTGTAGGCAAAAAACTCATTTCTGACAAAGTTGCCCAAATGCATCTCAGAAGTGTGCAACTTGTTCCCTGAGTTAGAAAACGTCGAGAATCGTTCGTTTCTGCTAGCGCTGTGCTTCTACACATGTATTTGCTGAGCGGTGAAAGCGAACAGTAATGCATTTTTCTCCCAGCAAATACACTGTTTCTAAGGAATTGGGAACACACTGAGGAGACACTTGTGGGAGCTACTGTGACTAAAACTGAGCTTCCCTACGCACAGGGAAGCAAGAGAAATGCTGATTTCATCCAGCCCAGTTACATACTCAGAATCTGTACTACTGCGCAAATAGGCATGTCTCTGTAGGCAAAAAACTCATTTCTCACAAAGTTGCCCAAATGCATCTCAGAAGTGCGCAACTTGTTCCCTGAGTTAGAAAACGTCGAGAAAGGGTCATATCTGCTAACGCTGTGCTTCTACACATGTATTTGCTGAACGGTGAAAGCGCACAGTAATGCACTTTTCTCCCAGCAAATACACTCTTTCTAAGGAAATGGGAACACACTGAGGAGACACTTGTGGGAGCTACAGTGACTAAAACTGAGCTTCCCTACGCACAGGGAAGCAAGAGAAATGCTGATTTCATCAAGCCCAGTTACATACTCAGAATCTGTACTACTGCGCAAATAGGCATGTCTCTTTAGGCAAAAAACTCATTTCTGACAAAGTTGCCCAAATGCATCTCAGAACTGTGCAACTTGTTCCCTGAGTTAGAAAACGTCGGGAAACGTTCGTTTCTGCTAGCGCTGTGCTTCTACACATGTATTTGCTGAACGGTGAAAGCGCACAGTAATGCACTTTTCTCCCATCAAATACACTGTTTCCAAGGAAATGGGAACACACTGAGGAGACACTTGTGGGAGCTACTGTTACTAAAACTGAGCTTCCCTACGCACAGGGAAGCAAGAGAAATGGTGATTTCATCAAGCCCAGTTAGAAACTCAGAATCTGTACTACTGCGCAAATAGGCATGTCTCTATAGGCAAAAAACTCATTTCTGACAAAGTTGCCCAAATGCATCTCAGAACTGTGCAACTTGTTCCCTGAGTTAGAAAACGTCGAGAAACGTTTGTTTCTGCTAGCGCTGTGCTTCTACACATGTATTTGCTGAACGGTGAAAGCGCACAGTAATGCACTTTTCTCCCAGCAAATACACTGTTTCTATGGAAATGGGAACACACTGAGGAGACACTTGTGGGAGCTACTGTGACTAAAACTGAGCTTCCCTACGCACAGGGAAGCAAGAGAAATGCTGATTTCATCAAGCCCTGTTACATACTCAGAATCTGTACTACTGCGCAAATAGGCATGTCTCTGTAGGCAAAAAACTCATTTCTGACAAAGTTGCCCAAATGCATCTCAGAAGTGTGCAACTTGTTCCCTGAGTTAGAAAACGTCGAGAAACGTTCGTTTCTGCTAGCGCTGTGCTTCTACACATGTATTTGCTGAACGGTGAAAGCGCACAGTAATGCACTTTTCTCCCAGCAAATACACTGTTTCTAATGAAATGGGAACACACTGAGGAGACACTTGTGGGAGCTACTGTGACTAAAACTGAGCTTCCCTACGCACAGGGACGCAAGAGAAATGCTGATTTCATCAAGCCCAGTTACATACTCAGAATCTGTACTACTGCGCAAATAGGCATGTCTCTGTAGGCAAAAAACTCATTTCTGACAAAGTTGCCCAAATGCATCTCAGAAGTGTGCAACTTGTTCCCTGAGTTAGAAAACGTCGAGAAACGTTCGTTTCTGCTAGCGCTGTGCTTCTACACATGTATTTGCTGAACGGTGAAAGCGCACAGTAATGCACTTTTCTCCCAGCAAATACACTGTTTCTAATGAAATGGGAACACACTGAGGAGACACTTGTGGGAGCTACTGTGACTAAAACTGAGCTTCCCTACGCACAGGGATGCAAGAGAAATGCTGATTTCATCAAGACCAGTTGCATACTCAGAATCTGTACTACTGGGCAAATAGGCATGTCTCTTTAGGCAAAAAACTCATTTCTCACAAAGTTGCCCAAATGCATCTCAGAAGTGTGCAACTTGTTCCCTGAGTTAGAAAACCTCGAGAAACGTTCGTTTCTGCTAGCGCTGTGCTTCTACACATGTATTTGCTGAACGGTGAAAGCGCACAGTAATTCACTTTTCTTCCAGCAAATACACTGTTTCTAAGGAAATGGGAACACACTGAGGAGACACTTGTGGGAGCTACTGTGACTAAAACTGAGCTTCCCTATGCACAGCGAAGCAAGAGAAATGCTGATTTCATCAAGCCCAGTTACATACTCAGAATCTGTACTACTGCGCAAATAGGCATGTCTCTGTAGGCAAAAAACTCATTTCTGACAAAGTTGCCCAAATGCATCTCAGAAGTGTGCAACTTGTTCCCTGAGTTAGAAAACGTCGAGAAACGTTCGTTTCTGCTAGCGCTGTGCTTCTACACATGTATTTGCTGAACGGTGAAAGCGCACAGTAATGCACTTTTCTCCCAGCAAATACACTGTTTCTAAGGAAATGGGAACACACTGAGGAGACACTTGTGGGAGCTACTGTGACTAAAACTGAGCTTCCCTACGCACAGGGAAGCAAGAGAAATGCTGATTTCATCAAGCCCAGTTACATACTCAGAATCTGTACTACTGCGCAAATAGGCATGTCTCTGTAGGCAAAAAACTCATTTCTGACAAAGTTGCCCAAATGCATCTCAGAAGTGTGCAACTTGTTCCCTGAGTTAGAAAACGTCGAGAAACGTTCGTTTCTGCTAGCGCTGTGCTTCTACACATGTATTTGCTGAACGGTGAAAGCGCACAGTAATGCACTTTTCTCCCAGCAAATACACTGTTTCTAATGAAATGGGAACACACTGAGGAGACACTTGTGGGAGCTACTGTGACTAAAACTGAGCTTCCCTATGCACAGGGACGCAAGAGAAATGCTGATTTCATCAAGACCAGTTGCATACTCAGAATCTGTACTACTGGGCAAATAGGCATGTCTCTTTAGGCAAAAAAACTCATTTCTCACAAAGTTGCCCAAATGCATCTCAGAAGTGTGCAACTTGTTCCCTGAGTTAGAAAACCTCGAGAAACGTTCGTTTCTGCTAGCGCTGTGCTTCTACACATGTATTTGCTGAACGGTGAAAGCGCATAGTAATTCACTTTTCTTCCAGCAAATACACTGTTTCTAAGGAAATGGGAACACACTGAGGAGACACTTGTGGGAGCTACTGTGACTAAAACTGAGCTTCCCTATGCACAGCGAAGCAAGAGAAATGCTGATTTCATCAAGCCCAGTTACATACTCAGAATCTGTACTACTGCGCAAATAGGCATGTCTCTGTAGGCAAAAAACTCATTTCCGACAAAGTTGCCCAAATGCATCTCAGAAGTGTGCAACTTGTTCCCTGAGTTAGAAAACGTCGAGAAACGGTCGTTTCTGCTAGCGCTGTGCTTCTACACATGTATTTGCTGAACGGTGAAAGCGCACAGTAATTCACTTTTCTCCCAGCAAATACACTGTTTCTAATGAAATGGGAACACACTGAGGAGACACTTGTGGGAGCTACTGTGACTAAAACTGAGCTTCCCTACGCACAGGGAAGCAAGAGAAATGCTGATTTCATCAAGCCCAGTTACATACTCACAATCTGTACTACTGCGCAAATAGGCATGTCTTTGTAGGCAAAAAACTGAATTCTGACAAAATTGCCCAAATGCATCTCAGAAGTGTGCAACTTGTTCCCTGAGTTAGAAAACGTCGAGAAACGGTCTTTTCTGCTAGCGCTGTGCTTCTACACATGTATTTGCTGAACAGTGAAAGCGCACAGTAATGCACTTTTCTCCCAGCAAATGCACTGTTTCTAAGGAAATGGGAACACACTGAGGAGACACTTGTGGGAGCTACTGTGACTAAAACTGAGCTTCCCTACGCACAGGGAAGCAAGAGAAATGCTGATTTCATCAAGCCCAGTTACATACTCAGAATCTGTACTACTGCGCAAATAGGCATATCTCTTTAGGCAAAAAACTCATTTCTGACAAAGTTGCCCAAATGCATCTCAGAAATGTGCAACTTGTTCTCTGAGTTAGAAAACGTCGAGAAACGTTCGTTTCTGCTTGCGCTGTGCTTCTACACATGTATTTTCTGAACGATGAAAGCGCACAGTAATGCACTTTTCTCCCAGCAAATACACTGTTTCTAAGGAAATGGGAACACAATGAGGAGACACTTGTGGGAGCTACTGTGACTAAAACTGAGCTTCCCTACGCACAGGGAAGCAAGAGAAATGCTGATTTCATCAAGCCCAGTTGCATACTCAGAATCTGTACTACTGGGCAAATAGGCATGTCTCTTTAGGCAAAAAACTCATTTCTGACAAAGTTGCCCAAATGCATCTCAGAAGTGTGCAACTTGTTCCCTGAGTTAGAAAACGTCTGGAAACGTTCGTTTCTGCTAGCGCTGTGCTTCTACACATGTATTTGCTGAACAGTGAAAGCGCACAGTAATGCACTTTTCTCCCAGCAAATACACTGTTTCTAATGAAATGGGAACACACTGAGGAGACTCTTGTGGGAGCTACTGTGACTAAAACTGAGCTTCTCTACGCACAGGGAAGCAAGAGAAATGCTGATTTCATCAAGCCCAGTTACATACTCACAATCTGTACTACTGCGCAAATAGGCATGTCTCTGTAGGCAAAAAACTCATTTCTGACAAAGTTGCCCAAATGCATCTCAGAAGTGTGCAACTTGTTCCCTGAGTTAGAAAACGTCGAGAAACGGTCTTTTCTGCTAGCGCTGTGCTTCTACACATGTATTTGCTGAACAGTGAAAGCGCACAGTAATGCACTTTTCTCCCAGCAAATGCACTGTTTCTAAGGAAATGGGAACACACTGAGGAGACACTTGTGGGAGCTACTGTGACTAAAACTGAGCTTCCCTACACACAGGGAAGCAAGAGAAATGCTGATTTCATCAAGCCCAGTTACATACTCAGAATCTGTACTACTGAGCAAATAGGCATATCTCTTTAGGCAAAAAACTCATTTCTGACAAAGTTGCCCAAATGCATCTCAGAAATGTGCAACTTGTTCTCTGAGTTAGAAAACGTCGAGAAACGTTCGTTTCTGCTAGCGCTGTGCTTCTACACATGTATTTTCTGAACGATGAAAGCGCACAGTAATGCACTTTTCTCCCAGCAAATACACTGTTTCTAAGGAAATGGGAACACACTGAGGAGACACTTGTGGGAGCTACTGTGACTAAAACTGAGCTTCCCTACGCACAGGGAAGCAAGAGAAATGCTGATTTCATCAAGCCCAGTTGCATACTCAGAATCTGTACTACTGGGCAAATAGGCATGTCTCTTTAGGCAAAAAACTCATTTCTCACAAAGTTGCCCAAATGCATCTCAGAAGTGTGCAACTTGTTCCCTGAGTTAGAAAACGTCTGGAAACGTTCGTTTCTGCTAGCGCTGTGCTTCTACACATGTATTTGCTGAACAGTGAAAGCGCACAGTAATGCACTTTTCTCCCAGCAAATACACTGTTTCTAAGGAAATGGGAACACACTGAGGAGACACTTGTGGGACCTACAGTGACTAAAACTGAGCTTCCCTACGCACAGGGAAGCAAGAGAAATGCTGATTTCATCAAGCCCAGTTACATACTCAGAATCTGTACTACTGCGCAAATAGGCATGTCTCTGTAGGCAAAAAACTCAATTCTGACAAAGTTGCCCAAATGCATCTCAGAAGTGTGCAACTTGTTCCCTGAGTTAGAAAACGTCGAGAAACGGTCGTTTCTGCTAGCGCTGTGCTTCTACACATGTATTTGCTGAACGGTGAATGCGCACAGTAATGCACTTTTCTCCCAGCAAATACACTGTTTCTAAGGAAATGGGAACACACTGAGGAGACACTTGTGGGAGCAACTGTTACTAAAACTGAGCTTCCCTACGCACAGGGAAGCAAGAGAAATGCTGCTTTCATCAAGCCCAGTTACATACTCAGAATTTGTACTACTGCGCAAATAGGCATGTCTCTGTAGGGAAAAAACTCATTTCTGACAAAGTTGCCGAAATGCATCTCAGAAGTGTGCAACTTGTTCCCTGAGTTAGACAATGTCGAGAAACGGTCATTTCTGCTAGCGCTGTGCTTCTACACATGTATTTGCTGAACGGTGAAAGCGCACAGTAATGCACTTTTCTCCCAGCAAATACACTGTTTCTAAGGAAATGGGAACACACTGAGGAGACACTTGTGGGAGCTACTGTGACTAAAACTGAGCTTCCCTACGCACAGGGAAGCAAGAGAAATGCTGATTTCCTCAAGCCCAGTACCATAATCAGAATCTGTACTACTGCGCAAATAGGCATGTCTCTGTAGGCAAAAAACTCATTTCTGACAAAGTTGCCCAAATGCATCTCAGAAGTATGCAACTTGTTCCCTGAGTAAGAAAACGTCGAGAAACGTTCGTTTCTGCTAGCGCTGTGCTTCTACACATGTATTTGCTGAACGATGAAAGCGCACAGTAATGCACTTTTCTCCCAGCAAATACACTGTTTCTAAGGAAATGGGAACACACTGAGGAGACACTTGTGGGAGCTACTGTGACTAAAACTGAGCTTCCCTACGCACAGGGAAGCAAGAGAAATGCTGATTTCCTCAAGCCCAGTACCATAATCAGAATCTGTACTACTGCGCAAATAGGCATGTCTCTGTAGGCAAAAAACTCATTTCTGACAAAGTTGCCCAAATGCATCTCAGAAGTATGCAACTTGTTCCCTGAGTAAGAAAACGTCGAGAAACGTTCGTTTCTGCTAGCGCTGTGCTTCTACACATGTATTTGCTGAACGGTGAAAGCGCACAGTAATGCACTTTTCTCCCAGCAAATACACTGTTTCTAAGGAAATGGGAACACACTGAGGAGACACTTGTGGGAGCTTCTGTGACTAAAACTGAGCTTCCCTATGCACAGGGAAGCAAGAGAAATGCTGATTTCATCAAGCCCAGTTACATACTCAGAATCTGTACTACTGCGCAAATAGGCATGTCTCTTTAGGCAAAAAACTCATTTCTGACAAAGTTGCCCAAATGCATCTCAGAAGTGTGCAACTTGTTCCCTGAGTTAGAAAACGTCTGGAAACGGTCTTTTCTGCTAGCGCTGTGCTTCTACACATGTATTTGCTGAACGGTGAAAGCGCACAGTGATGCACTTTTCTCCCATCAAATACACTGTTTCTAAGGAAATGGGAACACACTGAGGAGACACTTGTGGGAGCTACTGTGACTAAAACTGAGCTTCCCTACGCACAGGGAAGCAAGAGAAATGCTGATTTCATCAAGCCCAGTTACATACTCAGAATCTGTACTACTGCGCAAATAGGCATGTCTCTTTAGGCAAAAAACTCATTTCTGACAAAGTTGCCCAAATGCATCTCAGAAGTGTGCAACTTGTTCCCTGAGTTAGAGAACGTCGAGAAACGTTCGTTTCTGCTAGCGCTGTGCTTCTACACATGTATTTGCTGAACAGTGAAAGCGCACAGTAATGCACTTTTCTCCCAGCAAATACACTGTTTCTAAGGAAATGGGAACACACTGAGGAGACACTTGTGGGACCTACAGTGACTAAAACTGAGCTTCCCTACGCACAGGGAAGCAAGAGAAATGCTGATTTCATCAAGCCCAGTTACATACTCAGAATCTGTACTACTGCGCAAATAGGCATGTCTCTGTAGGCAAAAAACTCAATTCTGACAAAGTTGCCCAAATGCATCTCAGAAGTGTGCAACTTGTTCCCTGAGTTAGAAAACGTCGAGAAACGGTCGTTTCTGCTAGCGCTGTGCTTCTACACATGTATTTGCTGAACGGTGAAAGCGCACAGTAATGCACTTTTCTCCCAGCAAATACACTGTTTCTAAGGAAATGGGAAAACACTGAGGAGACACTTGTGGGAGCTACTGTGACTAAAACTGAGCTTCCCTACGCACAGGGAAGCAAGAGAAATGCTGATTTCATCAAGCCCACTTACATACTCAGAATCTGTACTACTGCGCAAATAGGCATGTCTCTGTAGGCAAAAAACTCATTTCTGACAAAGTTGCCCAAATGCATCTCAGAAGTGTGCAACTTCTTCCCTGAGTTAGAAAACGTCGAGAAACGTTCGTTTCTGCTAGCGCTGTGCTTCTACACATGTATTTGCTGAGCATTGAAAGCGAACAGTAATGCATTTTTCTCCCAGCAAATACACTGTTTCTAAGGAAATGGGAACACACTGAGGAGACACTTGTGGGAGCTACTGTGACTAAAACTGAGCTTCCCTACGCACAGGGAAGCAAGAGAAATGCTGATTTCATTAAGCCCAGTTACATACTCAGAATCTGTACTACTGCGCAAATAGGCATGTCTCTTTTAGCAAAAAACTCATTTCTGACAAAGTTGCCCAAATGCATCTCAGAACTGTGCAACTTGTTCCCTGAGTTAGAAAACGTCGAGAAACGTTCGTTTCTGCTAGCGCTGTGCTTCTACACATGTATTTGCTGAACGGTGAAAGCGCACAGTAATGCACTTTTCTCCCAGCAAATACACTGTTTCCAAGGAAATGGGAACACACTGAGGAGACACTTGTGGGAGCTACTGTTACTAAAACTGAGCTTCCCTACGCACAGGGAAGCAAGAGAAATGCTGATTTCATCAAGCCCAGTTAGAAACTCAGAATCTGTACTGCTGCGCAAATAGGCATGTCTCTGTAGGCAAAAAACTCATTTCTGACAAAGTTGCCCAAATGCATCTCAGAACTGTGCAACTTGTTCCCTGAGTTAGAAAACGTCGAGAAACGTTCATTTCTGCTAGCGCTCTGCTTATACACATGTATTTGCTGAACGGTGAGAGCGCACAGTAATGCACTTTTCTCCCAGCAAATACATTGTTTCTAAGGAAATGGGAACACACTGAGGAGACACTTGTGGGAGCTACTGTGACTAAAACTCAGCTTCCCTACGCACAGGGAAGCAAGAGAAATGCTGATTTCAGTAAGCCCAGTTACATACTCAGAATCTGTACTACTGCGCAAATAGGCATGTCTCTGTAGGCAAAAAACTCATTTCTGACAAAGTTGCCCAAATGCATCTCAGAAGTGTGCAACTTGTTCCCTGAGTTAGAAAACGTCGAGAAACGTTTGTTTCTGCTAGCGCTGTGCTTCTACACATGTATTTGCTGAACGGTGAAAGCGCACAGTAATGCACTTTTCTCCCAGCAAATACACTGTTTCTAAGGAAATGGGAACACACTGAGGAGACACTTGTGGGAGCTACTGTGACTAAAACTGAGCTTCGCTACGCACAGGGAAGCAAGAGAAATGCTGATTTCATCAAGCCCAGTTACATACTCAGAATCTGTACTACTGCGCAAATAGGCATGTCTCTGTAGGCAAAAAACTCATTTCTGATAAAGTTGCCCAAATGCATCTCAGAAGTGTGCAACTTGTTCCCTGAGTTAGAAAACGTCGAGAAACGTTCGTTTCTGCTAGCGCTGTGCTTCTACACATGTATTTGCTGAACGGTGAAAGCGCACAGTAATGCACTTTTCTCCCAGCAAATACACTGTTTCTAATGAAATGGGAACACACTGAGGAGACACTTGTGAGAGCTTCTGTGACTAAAACTGAGCTTCCCTACGCACAGGGACGCAAGAGAAATGTTGATTTCATCAAGCCCAGTTACATACTCAGAATCTGTACTACTGCGCAAATAGGCATGTCTCTGTAGGCAAAAAACTCATTTCTGACAAAGTTGCCCAAATGCATCTCAGAAGTGTGCAACTTGTTCCCTGAGTTAGAAAACGTCGAGAAACGGTCTTTTCTGCTAGCGCTGTGCTTCTACACATGTATTTGCTGAACAGTGAAAGCGCACAGTAATGCACTTTTCTCCCAGCAAATGCACTGTTTCTAAGGAAATGGGAACACACTGAGGAGACACTTGTGGGAGCTACTGTGACTAAAACTGAGCTTCCCTACGCACAGGGAAGCAAGAGAAATGGTGATTTCATCAAGCCCAGTTAGAAACTCAGAATCTGTACTACTGCGCAAATAGGCATGTCTCTATAGGCAAAAAACTCATTTCTGACAAAGTTGCCCAAATGCATCTCAGAAGTGTGCAACTTGTTCCCTGAGTTAGAAAACGTCGAGAAACGTTCGTTTCTGCTAGCGCTGTGCTTATACACATGTATTTGCTGAACGGTGAAAGCGCACAGTAATGCACTTTTCTCCCAGCAAATACATTGTTTCTAAGGAAATGGGAACACACTGAGGAGACACTTGTGGGAGCTACTGTGACTAAAACTGAGCTTCCCTACGCACAGGGACGCAAGAGAAATGCTGATTTCATCAAGCCCAGTTACATACTCAGAATCTGTACTACTGCGCAAATAGGCATGTCTCTTTAGGCAAAAAACTCATTTCTGACAAAGTTGCCCAAATGCATCTCAGAACTGTGCAACTTGTTCCCTGAGTTAGAAAACGTCGAGAAACGTTCGTTTCTGCTAGCGCTGTGCTTCTACACATGTATTTGCTGAACGGTGAAAGCGCACAGTAATGCACTTTTCTCCCAGCAAATACACTGTTTCTAAGGAAATGGGAACACGCTGAGGAGACACTTCTGGGAGCTACTGTGACTAAAACTGAGCTTCCCTACGCACAGGGAAGCAAGAGAAATGCTGATTTCATCAAGCCCAGTTACATACTCAGAATCTGTACTACTGCGCAAATAGGCATGTCTCTTTAGGCAAAAAACTCATTTCTGACAAAGTTGCCCAAATGCATCTCAGAACTGTGCAACTTGTTCCCTGAGTTAGAAAACGTCGAGAAACGTTCGTTTCTGCTAGCGCTGTGCTTCTACACATGTATTTGCTGAACGGTGAAAGCGCACAGTAATGCACTTTTCTCCCAGCAAATACACTGTTTCTAAGGAAATGGGAACACGCTGAGGAGACACTTCTGGGAGCTACTGTGACTAAAACTGAGCTTCCCTACGCACAGGGAAGCAAGAGAAATGCTGATTTCATCAAGCCCAGTTACATACTCAGAATCTGTACTACTGCGCAAATAGGCATGTCTCTGTAGGCAAAAAACTCATTTCTGATAAAGTTGCCCAAATGCATCTCAGAAGTGTGCAACTTGTTCCCTGAGTTAGAAAACGTCGAGAAACGTTCGTTTCTGCTAGCGCTGTGCTTCTACACATGTATTTGCTGAACGGTGAAAGCGCACAGTAATGCACTTTTCTCCCAGCAAATACACTGTTTCTAATGAAATGGGAACACACTGAGGAGACACTTGTGAGAGCTTCTGTGACTAAAACTGAGCTTCCCTACGCACAGGGACGCAAGAGAAATGTTGATTTCATCAAGCCCAGTTACATACTCAGAATCTGTACTACTGCGCAAATAGGCATGTCTCTGTAGGCAAAAAACTCATTTCTGACAAAGTTGCCCAAATGCATCTCAGAAGTGTGCAACTTGTTCCCTGAGTTAGAAAACGTCGAGAAACGGTCTTTTCTGCTAGCGCTGTGCTTCTACACATGTATTTGCTGAACAGTGAAAGCGCACAGTAATGCACTTTTCTCCCAGCAAATGCACTGTTTCTAAGGAAATGGGAACACACTGAGGAGACACTTGTGGGAGCTACTGTGACTAAAACTGAGCTTCCCTACGCACAGGGAAGCAAGAGAAATGGTGATTTCATCAAGCCCAGTTAGAAACTCAGAATCTGTACTACTGCGCAAATAGGCATGTCTCTATAGGCAAAAAACTCATTTCTGACAAAGTTGCCCAAATGCATCTCAGAAGTGTGCAACTTGTTCCCTGAGTTAGAAAACGTCGAGAAACGTTCGTTTCTGCTAGCGTTGTGCTTATACACATGTATTTGCTGAACGGTGAAAGCGCACAGTAATGCACTTTTCTCCCAGCAAATACATTGTTTCTAAGGAAATGGGAACACACTGAGGAGACACTTGTGGGAGCTACTGTGACTAAAACTGAGCTTCCCTACGCACAGGGACGCAAGAGAAATGCTGATTTCATCAAGCCCAGTTACATACTCAGAATCTGTACTACTGCGCAAATAGGCATGTCTCTTTAGGCAAAAAACTCATTTCTGACAAAGTTGCCCAAATGCATCTCAGAACTGTGCAACTTGTTCCCTGAGTTAGAAAACGTCGAGAAACGTTCGTTTCTGCTAGCGCTGTGCTTCTACACATGTATTTGCTGAACGGTGAAAGCGCACAGTAATGCACTTTTCTCCCAGCAAATACACTGTTTCTAAGGAAATGGGAACACACTGAGGAGACACTTTTGGGAGCTACTGTGACTAAAACTGAGCTTCCCTACGCACAGGGAAGCAAGAGAAATGCTGATTTCATCAAGCCCCGGTACATACTCAGAATCTGTACTACTGCCCAAATAGGCATGTCTATGTAGGCAAAAAACTCATTTCTGACAAAGTTGCCCAAATGCATCTCAGAAATGTGCAACTTGTTCCCTGAGTTAGAAAACGTCGAGAAACCGTCGTTTCTGCTACCGCTGTGCTTCTACACATGTATTTGG
Organism: Acomys minous; assembly: GCF_964271855.1. Classification (NCBI taxonomy): domain Eukaryota; kingdom Metazoa; phylum Chordata; class Mammalia; order Rodentia; family Muridae; genus Acomys; species Acomys minous. Next base: position 2,025,886 of record NW_028182180.1, read on the forward strand.
TGAACGGTGAAAGCGCACAGTATTGCACTTTTCTCCCAGCAAATACACTGTTTCTAAGAAAATGGGAACACACTGAGGAGACACTTGTGGGAGCTACTGTGACTAAAACTGAGCTTCCCTACACACAGGGAAGCAAGAGAAATGCTGATTTCATCAAGCCCAGTTACATACTCAGAATCTGTACTACTGCGCAAATAGGCATGTCTCTTTAGGCAAAAAACTCATTTCTGACAAAGTTGCCCAAATGCATCTCAGAAGTGTGCAACTTGTTCCCTGAGTTAGAAAACGTCTGGAAACGTTCGTTTCTGCTAGCGCTGTGCTTCTACACATGTATTTGCTGAACAGTGAAAGCGCACAGTAATGCACTTTTCTCCCAGCAAATACACTGTTTCTAATGAAATGGGAACACACTGAGGAGACTCTTGTGGGAGCTACTGTGACTAAAACTGAGCTTCTCTACGCACAGGGAAGCAAGAGAAATGCTGATTTCATCAAGCCCAGTTACATACTCACAATCTGTACTACTGCGCAAATAGGCATGTCTCTGTAGGCAAAAAACTCATTTCTGACAAAGTTGCCCAAATGCATCTCAGAAGTGTGCAACTTGTTCCCTGAGTTAGAAAACGTCGAGAAACGGTCTTTTCTGCTAGCGCTGTGCTTCTACACATGTATTTGCTGAACAGTGAAAGCGCACAGTAATGCACTTTTCTCCCAGCAAATGCACTGTTTCTAAGGAAATGGGAACACACTGAGGAGACACTTGTGGGAGCTACTGTGACTAAAACTGAGCTTCCCTACACACAGGGAAGCAAGAGAAATGCTGATTTCATCAAGCCCAGTTACATACTCAGAATCTGTACTACTGAGCAAATAGGCATATCTCTTTAGGCAAAAAACTCATTTCTGACAAAGTTGCCCAAATGCATCTCAGAAATGTGCAACTTGTTCTCTGAGTTAGAAAACGTCGAGAAACGTTCGTTTCTGCTAGCGCTGTGCTTCTACACATGTATTTTCTGAACGATGAAAGCGCACAGTAATGCACTTTTCTCCCAGCAAATACACTGTTTCTAAGGAAATGGGAACACACTGAGGAGACACTTGTGGGAGCTACTGTGACTAAAACTGAGCTTCCCTACGCACAGGGAAGCAAGAGAAATGCTGATTTCATCAAGCCCAGTTGCATACTCAGAATCTGTACTACTGGGCAAATAGGCATGTCTCTTTAGGCAAAAAACTCATTTCTCACAAAGTTGCCCAAATGCATCTCAGAAGTGTGCAACTTGTTCCCTGAGTTAGAAAACGTCTGGAAACGTTCGTTTCTGCTAGCGCTGTGCTTCTACACATGTATTTGCTGAACAGTGAAAGCGCACAGTAATGCACTTTTCTCCCAGCAAATACACTGTTTCTAAGGAAATGGGAACACACTGAGGAGACACTTGTGGGACCTACAGTGACTAAAACTGAGCTTCCCTACGCACAGGGAAGCAAGAGAAATGCTGATTTCATCAAGCCCAGTTACATACTCAGAATCTGTACTACTGCGCAAATAGGCATGTCTCTGTAGGCAAAAAACTCAATTCTGACAAAGTTGCCCAAATGCATCTCAGAAGTGTGCAACTTGTTCCCTGAGTTAGAAAACGTCGAGAAACGGTCGTTTCTGCTAGCGCTGTGCTTCTACACATGTATTTGCTGAACGGTGAATGCGCACAGTAATGCACTTTTCTCCCAGCAAATACACTGTTTCTAAGGAAATGGGAACACACTGAGGAGACACTTGTGGGAGCAACTGTTACTAAAACTGAGCTTCCCTACGCACAGGGAAGCAAGAGAAATGCTGCTTTCATCAAGCCCAGTTACATACTCAGAATTTGTACTACTGCGCAAATAGGCATGTCTCTGTAGGGAAAAAACTCATTTCTGACAAAGTTGCCGAAATGCATCTCAGAAGTGTGCAACTTGTTCCCTGAGTTAGACAATGTCGAGAAACGGTCATTTCTGCTAGCGCTGTGCTTCTACACATGTATTTGCTGAACGGTGAAAGCGCACAGTAATGCACTTTTCTCCCAGCAAATACACTGTTTCTAAGGAAATGGGAACACACTGAGGAGACACTTGTGGGAGCTACTGTGACTAAAACTGAGCTTCCCTACGCACAGGGAAGCAAGAGAAATGCTGATTTCCTCAAGCCCAGTACCATAATCAGAATCTGTACTACTGCGCAAATAGGCATGTCTCTGTAGGCAAAAAACTCATTTCTGACAAAGTTGCCCAAATGCATCTCAGAAGTATGCAACTTGTTCCCTGAGTAAGAAAACGTCGAGAAACGTTCGTTTCTGCTAGCGCTGTGCTTCTACACATGTATTTGCTGAACGGTGAAAGCGCACAGTAATGCACTTTTCTCCCAGCAAATACACTGTTTCTAAGGAAATGGGAACACACTGAGGAGACACTTGTGGGAGCTACTGTGACTAAAACTGAGCTTCCCTACGCACAGGGAAGCAAGAGAAATGCTGATTTCCTCAAGCCCAGTACCATAATCAGAATCTGTACTACTGCGCAAATAGGCATGTCTCTGTAGGCAAAAAACTCATTTCTGACAAAGTTGCCCAAATGCATCTCAGAAGTATGCAACTTGTTCCCTGAGTAAGAAAACGTCGAGAAACGTTCGTTTCTGCTAGCGCTGTGCTTCTACACATGTATTTGCTGAACGGTGAAAGCGCACAGTAATGCACTTTTCTCCCAGCAAATACACTGTTTCTAAGGAAATGGGAACACACTGAGGAGACACTTGTGGGAGCTTCTGTGACTAAAACTGAGCTTCCCTATGCACAGGGAAGCAAGAGAAATGCTGATTTCATCAAGCCCAGTTACATACTCAGAATCTGTACTACTGCGCAAATAGGCATGTCTCTTTAGGCAAAAAACTCATTTCTGACAAAGTTGCCCAAATGCATCTCAGAAGTGTGCAACTTGTTCCCTGAGTTAGAAAACGTCTGGAAACGGTCTTTTCTGCTAGCGCTGTGCTTCTACACATGTATTTGCTGAACGGTGAAAGCGCACAGTGATGCACTTTTCTCCCATCAAATACACTGTTTCTAAGGAAATGGGAACACACTGAGGAGACACTTGTGGGAGCTACTGTGACTAAAACTGAGCTTCCCTACGCACAGGGAAGCAAGAGAAATGCTGATTTCATCAAGCCCAGTTACATACTCAGAATCTGTACTACTGCGCAAATAGGCATGTCTCTTTAGGCAAAAAACTCATTTCTGACAAAGTTGCCCAAATGCATCTCAGAAGTGTGCAACTTGTTCCCTGAGTTAGAGAACGTCGAGAAACGTTCGTTTCTGCTAGCGCTGTGCTTCTACACATGTATTTGCTGAACAGTGAAAGCGCACAGTAATGCACTTTTCTCCCAGCAAATACACTGTTTCTAAGGAAATGGGAACACACTGAGGAGACACTTGTGGGACCTACAGTGACTAAAACTGAGCTTCCCTACGCACAGGGAAGCAAGAGAAATGCTGATTTCATCAAGCCCAGTTACATACTCAGAATCTGTACTACTGCGCAAATAGGCATGTCTCTGTAGGCAAAAAACTCAATTCTGACAAAGTTGCCCAAATGCATCTCAGAAGTGTGCAACTTGTTCCCTGAGTTAGAAAACGTCGAGAAACGGTCGTTTCTGCTAGCGCTGTGCTTCTACACATGTATTTGCTGAACGGTGAAAGCGCACAGTAATGCACTTTTCTCCCAGCAAATACACTGTTTCTAAGGAAATGGGAAAACACTGAGGAGACACTTGTGGGAGCTACTGTGACTAAAACTGAGCTTCCCTACGCACAGGGAAGCAAGAGAAATGCTGATTTCATCAAGCCCACTTACATACTCAGAATCTGTACTACTGCGCAAATAGGCATGTCTCTGTAGGCAAAAAACTCATTTCTGACAAAGTTGCCCAAATGCATCTCAGAAGTGTGCAACTTCTTCCCTGAGTTAGAAAACGTCGAGAAACGTTCGTTTCTGCTAGCGCTGTGCTTCTACACATGTATTTGCTGAGCATTGAAAGCGAACAGTAATGCATTTTTCTCCCAGCAAATACACTGTTTCTAAGGAAATGGGAACACACTGAGGAGACACTTGTGGGAGCTACTGTGACTAAAACTGAGCTTCCCTACGCACAGGGAAGCAAGAGAAATGCTGATTTCATTAAGCCCAGTTACATACTCAGAATCTGTACTACTGCGCAAATAGGCATGTCTCTTTTAGCAAAAAACTCAATTCTGACAAAGTTGCCCAAATGCATCTCAGAAGTGTGCAACTTGTTCCCTGAGTTAGAAAACGTCGAGAAACGGTCGTTTCTGCTAGCGCTGTGCTTCTACACATGTATTTGCTGAACGGTGAAAGCGCACAGTAATGCACTTTTCTCCCAGCAAATACACTGTTTCTAAGGAAATGGGAAAACACTGAGGAGACACTTGTGGGAGCTACTGTGACTAAAACTGAGCTTCCCTACGCACAGGGAAGCAAGAGAAATGCTGATTTCATCAAGCCCACTTACATACTCAGAATCTGTACTACTGCGCAAATAGGCATGTCTCTGTAGGCAAAAAACTCATTTCTGACAAAGTTGCCCAAATGCATCTCAGAAGTGTGCAACTTCTTCCCTGAGTTAGAAAACGTCGAGAAACGTTCGTTTCTGCTAGCGCTGTGCTTCTACACATGTATTTGCTGAGCATTGAAAGCGAACAGTAATGCATTTTTCTCCCAGCAAATACACTGTTTCTAAGGAAATGGGAACACACTGAGGAGACACTTGTGGGAGCTACTGTGACTAAAACTGAGCTTCCCTACGCACAGGGAAGCAAGAGAAATGCTGATTTCATTAAGCCCAGTTACATACTCAGAATCTGTACTACTGCGCAAATAGGCATGTCTCTTTTAGCAAAAAACTCATTTCTGACAAAGTTGCCCAAATGCATCTCAGAACTGTGCAACTTGTTCCCTGAGTTAGAAAACGTCGAGAAACGTTCGTTTCTGCTAGCGCTGTGCTTCTACACATGTATTTGCTGAACGGTGAAAGCGCACAGTAATGCACTTTTCTCCCAGCAAATACACTGTTTCCAAGGAAATGGGAACACACTGAGGAGACACTTGTGGGAGCTACTGTTACTAAAACTGAGCTTCCCTACGCACAGGGAAGCAAGAGAAATGCTGATTTCATCAAGCCCAGTTAGAAACTCAGAATCTGTACTGCTGCGCAAATAGGCATGTCTCTGTAGGCAAAAAACTCATTTCTGACAAAGTTGCCCAAATGCATCTCAGAACTGTGCAACTTGTTCCCTGAGTTAGAAAACGTCGAGAAACGTTCATTTCTGCTAGCGCTCTGCTTATACACATGTATTTGCTGAACGGTGAGAGCGCACAGTAATGCACTTTTCTCCCAGCAAATACATTGTTTCTAAGGAAATGGGAACACACTGAGGAGACACTTGTGGGAGCTACTGTGACTAAAACTCAGCTTCCCTACGCACAGGGAAGCAAGAGAAATGCTGATTTCAGTAAGCCCAGTTACATACTCAGAATCTGTACTACTGCGCAAATAGGCATGTCTCTGTAGGCAAAAAACTCATTTCTGACAAAGTTGCCCAAATGCATCTCAGAAGTGTGCAACTTGTTCCCTGAGTTAGAAAACGTCGAGAAACGTTTGTTTCTGCTAGCGCTGTGCTTCTACACATGTATTTGCTGAACGGTGAAAGCGCACAGTAATGCACTTTTCTCCCAGCAAATACACTGTTTCTAAGGAAATGGGAACACACTGAGGAGACACTTGTGGGAGCTACTGTGACTAAAACTGAGCTTCGCTACGCACAGGGAAGCAAGAGAAATGCTGATTTCATCAAGCCCAGTTACATACTCAGAATCTGTACTACTGCGCAAATAGGCATGTCTCTGTAGGCAAAAAACTCATTTCTGATAAAGTTGCCCAAATGCATCTCAGAAGTGTGCAACTTGTTCCCTGAGTTAGAAAACGTCGAGAAACGTTCGTTTCTGCTAGCGCTGTGCTTCTACACATGTATTTGCTGAACGGTGAAAGCGCACAGTAATGCACTTTTCTCCCAGCAAATACACTGTTTCTAATGAAATGGGAACACACTGAGGAGACACTTGTGAGAGCTTCTGTGACTAAAACTGAGCTTCCCTACGCACAGGGACGCAAGAGAAATGTTGATTTCATCAAGCCCAGTTACATACTCAGAATCTGTACTACTGCGCAAATAGGCATGTCTCTGTAGGCAAAAAACTCATTTCTGACAAAGTTGCCCAAATGCATCTCAGAAGTGTGCAACTTGTTCCCTGAGTTAGAAAACGTCGAGAAACGGTCTTTTCTGCTAGCGCTGTGCTTCTACACATGTATTTGCTGAACAGTGAAAGCGCACAGTAATGCACTTTTCTCCCAGCAAATGCACTGTTTCTAAGGAAATGGGAACACACTGAGGAGACACTTGTGGGAGCTACTGTGACTAAAACTGAGCTTCCCTACGCACAGGGAAGCAAGAGAAATGGTGATTTCATCAAGCCCAGTTAGAAACTCAGAATCTGTACTACTGCGCAAATAGGCATGTCTCTATAGGCAAAAAACTCATTTCTGACAAAGTTGCCCAAATGCATCTCAGAAGTGTGCAACTTGTTCCCTGAGTTAGAAAACGTCGAGAAACGTTCGTTTCTGCTAGCGCTGTGCTTATACACATGTATTTGCTGAACGGTGAAAGCGCACAGTAATGCACTTTTCTCCCAGCAAATACATTGTTTCTAAGGAAATGGGAACACACTGAGGAGACACTTGTGGGAGCTACTGTGACTAAAACTGAGCTTCCCTACGCACAGGGACGCAAGAGAAATGCTGATTTCATCAAGCCCAGTTACATACTCAGAATCTGTACTACTGCGCAAATAGGCATGTCTCTTTAGGCAAAAAACTCATTTCTGACAAAGTTGCCCAAATGCATCTCAGAACTGTGCAACTTGTTCCCTGAGTTAGAAAACGTCGAGAAACGTTCGTTTCTGCTAGCGCTGTGCTTCTACACATGTATTTGCTGAACGGTGAAAGCGCACAGTAATGCACTTTTCTCCCAGCAAATACACTGTTTCTAAGGAAATGGGAACACGCTGAGGAGACACTTCTGGGAGCTACTGTGACTAAAACTGAGCTTCCCTACGCACAGGGAAGCAAGAGAAATGCTGATTTCATCAAGCCCAGTTACATACTCAGAATCTGTACTACTGCGCAAATAGGCATGTCTCTTTAGGCAAAAAACTCATTTCTGACAAAGTTGCCCAAATGCATCTCAGAACTGTGCAACTTGTTCCCTGAGTTAGAAAACGTCGAGAAACGTTCGTTTCTGCTAGCGCTGTGCTTCTACACATGTATTTGCTGAACGGTGAAAGCGCACAGTAATGCACTTTTCTCCCAGCAAATACACTGTTTCTAAGGAAATGGGAACACGCTGAGGAGACACTTCTGGGAGCTACTGTGACTAAAACTGAGCTTCCCTACGCACAGGGAAGCAAGAGAAATGCTGATTTCATCAAGCCCAGTTACATACTCAGAATCTGTACTACTGCGCAAATAGGCATGTCTCTGTAGGCAAAAAACTCATTTCTGATAAAGTTGCCCAAATGCATCTCAGAAGTGTGCAACTTGTTCCCTGAGTTAGAAAACGTCGAGAAACGTTCGTTTCTGCTAGCGCTGTGCTTCTACACATGTATTTGCTGAACGGTGAAAGCGCACAGTAATGCACTTTTCTCCCAGCAAATACACTGTTTCTAATGAAATGGGAACACACTGAGGAGACACTTGTGAGAGCTTCTGTGACTAAAACTGAGCTTCCCTACGCACAGGGACGCAAGAGAAATGTTGATTTCATCAAGCCCAGTTACATACTCAGAATCTGTACTACTGCGCAAATAGGCATGTCTCTGTAGGCAAAAAACTCATTTCTGACAAAGTTGCCCAAATGCATCTCAGAAGTGTGCAACTTGTTCCCTGAGTTAGAAAACGTCGAGAAACGGTCTTTTCTGCTAGCGCTGTGCTTCTACACATGTATTTGCTGAACAGTGAAAGCGCACAGTAATGCACTTTTCTCCCAGCAAATGCACTGTTTCTAAGGAAATGGGAACACACTGAGGAGACACTTGTGGGAGCTACTGTGACTAAAACTGAGCTTCCCTACGCACAGGGAAGCAAGAGAAATGGTGATTTCATCAAGCCCAGTTAGAAACTCAGAATCTGTACTACTGCGCAAATAGGCATGTCTCTATAGGCAAAAAACTCATTTCTGACAAAGTTGCCCAAATGCATCTCAGAAGTGTGCAACTTGTTCCCTGAGTTAGAAAACGTCGAGAAACGTTCGTTTCTGCTAGCGTTGTGCTTATACACATGTATTTGCTGAACGGTGAAAGCGCACAGTAATGCACTTTTCTCCCAGCAAATACATTGTTTCTAAGGAAATGGGAACACACTGAGGAGACACTTGTGGGAGCTACTGTGACTAAAACTGAGCTTCCCTACGCACAGGGACGCAAGAGAAATGCTGATTTCATCAAGCCCAGTTACATACTCAGAATCTGTACTACTGCGCAAATAGGCATGTCTCTTTAGGCAAAAAACTCATTTCTGACAAAGTTGCCCAAATGCATCTCAGAACTGTGCAACTTGTTCCCTGAGTTAGAAAACGTCGAGAAACGTTCGTTTCTGCTAGCGCTGTGCTTCTACACATGTATTTGCTGAACGGTGAAAGCGCACAGTAATGCACTTTTCTCCCAGCAAATACACTGTTTCTAAGGAAATGGGAACACGCTGAGGAGACACTTCTGGGAGCTACTGTGACTAAAACTGAGCTTCCCTACGCACAGGGAAGCAAGAGAAATGCTGATTTCATCAAGCCCAGTTACATACTCAGAATCTGTACTACTGCGCAAATAGGCATGTCTCTGTAGGCAAAAAACTCATTTCTGACAAAGTTGCCCAAATGCATCTCAGAAGTGTGCAACTTGTTCCCTGAGTTAGAAAACGTCGAGAAACGTTCGTTTCTGCTAGCGCTGTGCTTATACACATGTATTTGCTGAACGGTGAAAGCGCACAGTAATGCACTTTTCTCCCAGCAAATACATTGTTTCTAAGGAAATGGGAACACACTGAGGAGACACTTGTGGGAGCTACTGTGACTAAAACTGAGCTTCCCTACGCACAGGGAAGCAAGAGAAATGCTGATTTCATCAAGCCCAGTTACATACTCAGAATCTGTACTACTGCGCAAATAGGCATGTCTCTTTAGGCAAAAAACTCATTTCTGACAAAGTTGCCCAAATGCATCTCAGAACTGTGCAACTTGTTCCCTGAGTTAGAAAACGTCGAGAAACGTTCGTTTCTGCTAGCGCTGTGCTTCTACACATTTATTTGCTGAACGGTGAAAGCGCACAGTAATGCACTTTTCTCCCAGCAAATACACTGTTTCTAAGGAAATGGGAACACACTGAGGAGACACTTGTGGGAGCTACTGTGACTAAAACTGAGCTTCCCTACGCACAGGGAAGCAAGAGAAATGCTGATTTCATCAAGCCCAGTTACATACTCAGAATCTGTACTACTGCGCAAATAGGCATGTCTCTGTAGGCAAAAAACTCATTTCTGACAAAGTTGCCCAAATGCATCTCAGAAGTGTGCAACTTGTTCCCTGAGTTAGAAAACGTCGAGAAACGGTCTTTTCTGCTAGCGCTGTGCTTCTACACATGTATTTGCTGAACAGTGAAAGCGCACAGTAATGCACTTTTCTCCCAGCAAATGCACTGTTTCTAAGGAAATGGGAACACACTGAGGAGACACTTGTGGGAGCTACCGTGACTAAAACTGAGCTTCCCTACGCACAGGGAAGCAAGAGAAATGGTGATTTCATCAAGCCCAGTTAGAAACTCAGAATCTGTACTACTGCGCAAATAGGCATGTCTCTATAGGCAAAAAACTCTTTCTGACAAAGTTGCCCAAATGCATCTCAGAAGTGTGCAACTTGTTCCCTGAGTTAGAAAACGTCGAGAAACGTTCGTTTCTGCTAGCGTTGTGCTTATACACATCTATTTGCTGAACGGTGAAAGCGCACAGTAATGCACTTTTCTCCCAGCAAATACATTGTTTCTAAGGAAATGGGAACACACTGAGGAGACACTTGTGGGAGCTACTGTGACTAAAACTGAGCTTCCCTACGCACAGGGACGCAAGAGAAATGCTGATTTCATCAAGCCCAGTTACATACTCAGAATCTGTACTACTGCGCAAATAGGCATGTCTCTTTAGGCAAAAAACTCATTTCTGACAAAGTTGCCCAAATGCATCTCAGAACTGTGCAACTTGTTCCCTGAGTTAGAAAACGTCGAGAAACGTTCGTTTCTGCTAGCGCTGTGCTTCTACACATGTATTTGCTGAACGGTGAAAGCGCACAGTAATGCACTTTTCTCCCAGCAAATACACTGTTTCTAAGGAAATGGGAACACGCTGAGGAGACACTTGTGGGAGCTACTGTGACTAAAACTGAGCTTCCCTACGCACAGGGAAGCAAGAGAAATGCTGATTTCATCAAGCCCAGTTACATACTCAGAATCTGTACTACTGCGCAAATAGGCATGTCTCTTTAGGCAAAAAACTCATTTCTGACAAAGTTGCCCAAATGCATCTCAGAACTGTGCAACTTGTTCCCTGAGTTAGAAAACGTCGAGAAACGTTCGTTTCTGCTAGCGCTGTGCTTCTACACATGTATTTGCTGAACGGTGAAAGCGCACAGTAATGCACTTTTCTCCCAGCAAATACACTGTTTCTAAGGAAATGGGAACACACTGAGGAGACACTTGTGGGAGCTACTGTGACTAAAACTGAGCTTCCCTACGCACAGGGAAGCAAGAGAAATGCTGATTTCATCAAGCCCAGTTACATACTCAGAATCTGTACTACTGCGCAAATAGGCATGTCTCTGTAGGCAAAAAACTCATTTCTGACAAAGTTGCCCAAATGCATCTCAGAAGTGTGCAACTTGTTCCCTGAGTTAGAAAACGTCGAGAAACGTTCGTTTCTGCTAGCGCTGTGCTTATACACATGTATTTGCTGAACGGTGAAAGCGCACAGTAATGCACTTTTCTCCCAGCAAATACATTGTTTCTAAGGAAATGGGAACACACTGAGGAGACACTTGTGGGAGCTACTGTGACTAAAACTGAGCTTCCCTACGCACAGGGAAGCAAGAGAAATGCTGATTTCATCAAGCCCAGTTACATACTCAGAATCTGTACTACTGCGCAAATAGGCATGTCTCTTTAGGCAAAAAACTCATTTCTGACAAAGTTGCCCAAATGCATCTCAGAACTGTGCAACTTGTTCCCTGAGTTAGAAAACGTCGAGAAACGTTCGTTTCTGCTAGCGCTGTGCTTCTACACATGTATTTGCTGAACGGTGAAAGCGCACAGTAATGCACTTTTCTCCCAGCAAATACACTGTTTCTAAGGAAATGGGAACACACTGAGGAGACACTTGTGGGAGCTACTGTGACTAAAACTGAGCTTCCCTACGCACAGGGAAGCAAGAGAAATGCTGATTTCATCAAGCCCAGTTACATACTCAGAATCTGTACTACTGCGCAAATAGGCATGTCTCTGTAGGCAAAAAACTCATTTCTGACAAAGTTGCCCAAATGCATCTCAGAAGTGTGCAACTTGTTCCCTGAGTTAGAAAACGTCGAGAAACGGTCGTTTCTGCTAGCGCTGTGCTTCTACACATGTATTTGCTGAACGGTGAAAGCGCACAGTAATGCACTTTTCTCCCAGCAAATACACTGTTTCTAATGAAATGGGAACACACTGAGGAGACACTTGTGGGAGCTACTGTGACTAAAACTGAGCTTCCCTACGCACAGGGACGCAAGAGAAATGCTGATTTCATCAAGCCCAGTTACATACTCAGAATCTGTACTACTGCGCAAATAGGCATGTCTCTGTAGGCAAAGAACTCATTTCTGACAAAGTTGCCCAAATGCATCTCAGAAGTGTGCAACTTGTTCCCTGAGTTAGAAAACGTCGAGAAACGGTCTTTTCTGCTAGCGCTGTGCTTCTACACATGTATTTGCTGAACAGTGAAAGCGCACAGTAATGCACTTTTCTCCCATCAAATGCACTGTTTCTAAGGAAATGGGAACACACTGAGGAGACACTTGTGGGAGCTACTGTGACTAAAACTGAGCTTCACTACGCACAGGGAAGCAAGAGAAATGCTGATTTCATCAAGCCCAGTTACATACTCAGAATCTGTACTACTGCGCAAATAGGCATATCTCTTTAGGCAAAAAACTCATTTCTGACAAAGTTGCCCAAATGCATCTCAGAAATGTGCAAATTGTTTTCTGAGTTGGAAAACGTCGAGAAACGTTCGTTTCTGCTAGCGCTGTGCTTCTACACATGTATTTTCTGAACGATGAAAGCACATAGTAATGCACTTTTCTCCCAGCAAACACACTGTTTCTAAGGAAATGGGAACACACTGAGGAGACACTTGTGGGAGCTACTGTGACTAAAACTGAGCTTCCCTACGCACAGGGAAGCAAGAGAAATGCTGATTTCATCAAGCCCAGTTGCATACTCAGAATCTGTACTACTGGGCAAATAGGCATGTCTCTTTAGGCAAAAAACTCATTTCTCACAAAGTTGCCCAAATGCATCTCAGAAGTGTGCAACTTGTTCCCAGAGTTAGAAAACGTCTGGAAACGTTCGTTTCTGCTAGCGCTGTGCTTCTACACATGTATTTGCTGAACAGTGAAAGCGCACAGTAATGCACTTTTCTCCCAGCAAATACACTGTTTCTAAGGAAATGGGAACACACTGAGGAGACACTTGTGGGAGCTACAGTGACTAAAACTGAGCTTCCCTTCGCACAGGGAAGCAAGAGAAATGCTGATTTCATCAAGCCCAGTTACATACTCAGAATCTGTACTACTGCGCAAATAGGCATGTCTCTTTAGGCAAAAAACTCATTTCTGACAAAGTTGCCCAAATGCATCTCAGAAGGGTGCAACTTGTTCCCTGAGTTAGAAAACGTCGAGAAACGGTCTTTTCTGCTAGCGCTGTGCTTCTACACATGTATTTGCTGAACGGTGAAAGCGCAGAGTGATGCACTTTTCTCCCATCAAATACACTGTTTCTAAGGAAATGGGAACACACTGAGGAGACACTTGTGGGAGCTACTGTGACTAAAACTGAGCTTCCCTACGCACAGGGAAGCAAGAGAAATGCTGATTTCATCCAGCACAGTTACATACTCAGAATCTGTACTACTGCGCAAATAGGCATGTCTCTTTAGGCAAAAAACTCATTTCTGACAAAGTTGCCCAAATGCATCTCAGAAGTGTGCCACTTGATCCCTGATTTAGAAAACGTCGAGAAACGGTCTTTTCTGCTAGCGCTGTGCTTCTACATATGTATTTGCTGAACAGTGAAAGCACACAGTAATGCACTTTTCTCCCAGCAAACACACTGTGTCTAAGTAAATGGGAACACGCTGAGGAGACACTTGTGGGAGCTACTGTGACTAAAACAGAGCTTCCCTACGCACAGGGAAGCAAGAGAAATGCTGATTTCATCAAGCCCAGTTACATACTCAGAATCTGTACTACTGCGCAAATAGGCATGTCTCTGTAGGCAAAAAACTCATTTCTGACAAAGTTGCCCAAATGCATCTCAGAAGTGTGCAACTTGTTCCCTGAGTTAGAAAACGTCGAGAAACGGTCTTTTCTGCTAGCGCTGTGCTTCTACACATGTATATGCTGAACGGTGAAAGCGCACAGTGATGCACTTTTCTCCCATCAAATACACTGTTTCTAAGGAAATGGGAACACACTGAGGAGACACTTGTGGGAGCTACTGTGACTAAAACTGAGCTTCCCTACGCACAGGGAAGCAAGAGAAATGCTGATTTCATCAAGCCCAGTTACATACTCAGAATCTGTACTACTGCGCAAATAGGCATGTCTCTTTAGGCAAAAAACTCATTTCTGACAAAGTTGCCCAAATGCATCTCAGAAGTGTGCAACTTGTTCCCTGAGTTAGAAAACGACGAGAAACGTTCGTTTCTGCTAGCGCTGTGCTTCTACACATGTATTTGCTGAACGGTGAAAGCGCACAGGAATGCACTTTTCTCCCAGCAAATACACTGTTTCTAAGGAAATGGGAACACACTGAGGAGACACTTGTGGGAGCTACTGTGACTAAAACTGAGCTTCCCTATGCACAGGGAAGCAAGAGAAATGCTGATTTCATCAAGCCCAGTTACATACTCAGAATCTGTACTACTGCGCAAATAGGCATGTCTCTGTAGGCAAAAAACTCATTTCTGACAAAGTTGCCCAAATGCATCTCAGAAGTGTGCAACTTGTTCCCTGAGTTAGAAAACGTCGAGAAACGGTCTTTTCTGCTAGCGCTGTGCTTCTACACATGTATTTGCTGAACGGTGAAAGCGCACAGTGATGCACTTTTCTCCCATCAAATACACTGTTTCTAAGGAAATGGGAACACACTGAGGAGACACTTGTGGGAGCTACTGTGACTAAAACTGAGCTTCCCTACGCACAGGGAAGCAAGAGAAATGCTGATTTCATCAAGCCCAGTTACATACTCAGAATCTGTACTACTGCGCAAATAGGCATGTCTCTGTAGGCAAAAAACTCATTTCTGACAAAGTTGCCCAAATGCATCTCAGAAGTGTGCAACTTGTTCCCTGAGTTAGAAAACGTCGAGAAACGGTCTTTTCTGCTAGCGCTGTGCTTCTACACATGTATTTGCTGAACGGTGAAAGCGCACAGTGATGCACTTTTCTCCCATCAAATACACTGTTTCTAAGGAAATGGGAACACACTGAGGAGACACTTGTGGGAGCTACTGTGACTAAAACTGAGCTTCCCTACGCACAGGGAAGCAAGAGAAATGCTGATTTCATCAAGCCCAGTTACATACTCAGAATCTGTACTACTGCGCAAATAGGCATGTCTCTTTAGGCAAAAAACTCATTTCTGACAAAGTTGCCCAAATGCATTTCAGAAGTGTGCAACTTGTTCCCTGAGTTAGAAAACATCGAGAAACGTTCGTTTCTGCTAGCGCTGGGCTTCTACACATGTATTTGCTGAACGGTGAAAGAGCACAGTAATGCACTTTTCTCCCAGTAAATACAATGTTTCTAAGGAAATGGGAACACACTGAGGAGACACTTGTGGGAGCTACTGTGACTAAAACTGAGCTTCCCTACGTACAGGGAAGCAAGAGAAATGCTGATTTACTCAAGCCCAGTACCATACTCAGAATCTGTACTACTGCGCAAATAGGCATGTCTCTGTAGGCAAAAAACTCATTTCTGACAAAGTTGCCCAAATGCATCTCAGAAGTGTGCAACATGTTCCCTGAGTTAGAAAACGTCGAGAAACGGTCTTTTCTGCTAGCGCTGTGCTTCTACACATGTATTTGCTGAACGGTGAAAGCGCAGAGTGATGCACTTTTCTCCCATCAAATACACTGTTTCTAAGGAAATGGGAACACTGAGGAGACACTTGTGGGAGCTACTGTGACTAAAACTGAGCTTCCCTACGCACAGGGAAGCAAGAGAAATGCTGATTTCATCCAGCACAGTTACATACTCAGAATCTGTACTACTGCGCAAATAGGCATGTCTCTTTAGGCAAAAAACTCATTTCTGACAAAGTTGCCCAAATGCATCTCAGAAGTGTGCCACTTGATCCCTGATTTAGAAAACGTCGAGAAACGGTCTTTTCTGCTAGCGCTGTGCTTCTACATATGTATTTGCTGAACAGTGAAAGCACACAGTAATGCACTTTTCTCCCAGCAAACACACTGTGTCTAAGTAAATGGGAACACACTGAGGAGACACTTGTGGGAGCTACTGTGACTAAAACTGAGCTTCCCTACGCACAGGGAAGCAAGAGAAATGCTGATTTCATCAAGCCCAGTTACATACTCAGAATCTGTACTACTGCGCAAATAGGCATGTCTCTGTAGGCAAAAAACTCATTTCTGACAAAGTTGCCCAAATGCATCTCAGAAGTGTGCAACTTGTTCCCTGAGTTAGAAAACGTCGAGAAACGGTCTTTTCTGCTAGCGCTGTGCTTCTACACATGTATATGCTGAACGGTGAAAGCGCACAGTGATGCACTTTTCTCCCATCAAATACACTGTTTCTAAGGAAATGGGAACACACTGAGGAGACACTTGTGGGAGCTACTGTGACTAAAACTGAGCTTCCCTACGCACAGGGAAGCAAGAGAAATGCTGATTTCATCAAGCCCAGTTACATACTCAGAATCTGTACTACTGCGCAAATAGGCATGTCTCTGTAGGCAAAAAACTCATTTCTGACAAAGTTGCCCAAATGCATCTCAGAAGTGTGCAACTTGTTCCCTGAGTTAGAAAACGACGAGAAACGTTCGTTTCTGCTAGCGCTGTGCTTATACACATGTATTTGCTGAACGGTGAAAGCGCACAGGAATGCACTTTTCTCCCAGCAAATACACTGTTTCTAAGGAAATGGGAACACACTGAGGAGACACTTGTGGGAGCTACTGTGACTAAAACTGAGCTTCCCTACGCACAGGGAAGCAAGAGAAATGCTGATTTCATCAAGCCCAGTTACATACTCAGAATCTGTACTACTGCGCAAATAGGCATGTCTCTGTAGGCAAAAAACTCATTTCTGACAAAGTTGCCCAAATGCATCTCAGAACTGTGCAACTTGTTCCCTGAGTTAGAAAACGTCGAGAAACGGTCTTTTCTGCTAGCGCTGTGCTTCTACACATGTATTTGCTGAACGGTGAAAGCGCACAGTGATGCACTTTTCTCCCATCAAATACACTGTTTCTAAGGAAATGGGAACACACTGAGGAGACACTTGTGGGAGCTACTGTGACTAAAACTGAGCTTCCCTACGCACAGGGAAGCAAGAGAAATGCTGATTTCATCAAGCCCAGTTACATACTCAGAATCTGTACTACTGCGCAAATAGGCATGTCTCTGTAGGCAAAAAACTCATTTCTGACAAAGTTGCCCAAATGCATCTCAGAAGTGTGCAACTTGTTCCCTGAGTTAGAAAACGTCGAGAAACGGTCTTTTCTGCTAGCGCTGTGCTTCTACACATGTATTTGCTGAACGGTGAAAGCGCACAGTGATGCACTTTTCTCCCATCAAATACACTGTTTCTAAGGAAATGGGAACACACTGAGGAGACACTTGTGGGAGCTACTGTGACTAAAACTGAGCTTCCCTACGCACAGGGAAGCAAGAGAAATGCTGATTTCATCAAGCCCAGTTACATACTCAGAATCTGTACTACTGCGCAAATAGGCATGTCTCTTTAGGCAAAAAACTCATTTCTGACAAAGTTGCCCAAATGCATTTCAGAAGTGTGCAACTTGTTCCCTGAGTTAGAAAACGTCGAGAAACGTTCGTTTGTGCTAGCGCTGGGCTTCTACACATGTATTTGCTGAACGGTGAAAGAGCACAGTAATGCACTTTTCTCCCAGTAAATACAATGTTTCTAAGGAAATGGGAACACACTGAGGAGACACTTGTGGGAGCTACTGTGACTAAAACTGAGCTTCCCTACGCACAGGGAAGCAAGAGAAATGCTGATTTCATCAAGCCCAGTTACATAATCAGAATCTGTACTACTGCGCAAATAGGCATGTCTCCTTAGGCAAAAAACTCATTTCTGACAAAGTTACCCAAATGCATCTCTGAACGGTGCAACTTGTTCCCTGAGTTAGAAAACGTTCAGAAACTGTCTTTTCTGCTAGCGCTGTGTTTCTACACATGTATTTGCTGAACGGTGAAAGCGCACAGTAATGCACTTTTCTCCCAGCAAATACATTGTTTCTAAGGAAATGGGAACACACTGAGGAGACACTTGTGGGAGCTACTGTGACTAAAACTGAGCTTCCCTACGCACAGGGAAGCAATAGAAATGCTGATTTCATCGAGCCCAGTTACATACTCAGAATCTGTATTACTGCGCAAATAGGCATGTCTCTTAAGGCAAAAAACTCATTTCTGACAAAGTTGCCCAAATGCATCTCAAAAGTGTGCAACTTGTTCCCTGACTTAGAAAACGTCGAGAAACAGGTCGTTTCTGCTAGCGCTGTGCTTCTACACATTTATTTGCTGAACGGTGAAAGGGCACAGTAATGCACTTTTCTCCCAGCAAATACACTGTTTCTAAGGAACTGGGAACACACTGAGGAGACACTTGTGGGAGCTACTGTGACTAAAACTGAGCTTCCCTACGCAAAGGGAAGCAAGAGAAATGCTGATATCATAAAGCCCAGTTAAATATTCAGAATCTGTACTACTGCGCATATAGGCATGTCTCTTAAGGCAAAAAACTCATTTCTGACAAA
The DNA here is from genome assembly GCF_964271855.1 of Acomys minous. Taxonomy (NCBI): domain Eukaryota; kingdom Metazoa; phylum Chordata; class Mammalia; order Rodentia; family Muridae; genus Acomys; species Acomys minous. Next base: position 2,044,371 of record NW_028182180.1, read on the forward strand.
GTTGCCCAAATGCATCTCAGAAGTGTGCCACTTGTTCCCTGAGTTAGAAAACGTCGAGAAACGGTCGTTTCTGCTAGCGCTGTGCTTCTACACATGTATTTGCTGAACGGTGAAAGCGCACAGTAATGCACTTTTCTCCCAGCAAATACACTGTTTCTAAGGAAATGGGAACACACTGAGGAGACACTTGTGGGAGCTACTGTGACTAAAACTGAGCTTCCCTACGCACAGGGAAGCAAGAGAAATGCTGATTTCATCCAGCCCAGTTACATACTCAGAATCTGTACTACTGCGCGAATAGGCATTTCTCTGTAGGCAAAAAACTCATTACTGACAAAGTTGCCCAAATGCATCTCAGAAGTGTGCAACTTGTTCCCTGAGTTAGAAAACGTCGAGAAACGTTTGTTTCTGCTAGCGCTGTGCTTCTACACATGTATTTGCTGAACGGTGAAAGCGCACAGTAATGCACTTTTCTCCCAGCAAATACACTGTTTCTAAGGAAATGGGAACACACTGAGGAGACACTTGTGGGAGCTACTGTGACTAAAACTGAGCTTCCCTACGCACAGGGAAGCAAGAGAAATGCTGATTTCATCAAGCCCAGTTACATACTCAGAATCTGTACTACTGCGCAAATAGGCATGTCTATTTAGGCAAAAAACTCATTTCTCACAAAGTTGCCCAAATGCATCTCAGAAGTGTGCACCTTGTCCCTGAGTTAGAAAACGTTGAGAAACGGTCGTTTCTGCTAGCGCTGTGCTTCTACACATGTATTTGCTGAACGGTGAAAGCGCACAGTAATGCACTTTTCTCCCAGCAAATACACTGTTTCTAAGGAAATGGGAACACACTGAGGAGACACTTGTGGGAGCTACTGGGACTAAAACTGAGCTTCCCTACGCACAGGGAAGCAAGAGAAATGCTGATTTCATCCAGCCCAGTTACATACTCAGAATCTGTACTACTGCGCGAATAGGCATTTCTCTGTAGGCAAAAAACTCATTTCTGACAAGGTTGCCCAAATGCATCTCAGAAGTGTGCAACTTGTTCCCTGAGTTAGAAACCGTCGAGAAACGTTCGTTTCTGCTAGCGCTGTGCTTCTACACGTGTATTTGCTGAACGGTGAAAGCGCACAGTAATGCACTTTTCTCCCAGCAAATACACTGTTTCTCAGGAAATGGGAACACACTGAGGAGACACTTGTGGGAGCGACTGTGACTAAAACTGAGCTTCCCTATGCACAGGGAAGCAAGAGAAATGCTGATTTCATCAAGCCTAATTACATACTCAGAATCTGTACTACTGCGCAAATAGGCATGTCTCTTTAGGCAAAAAACTCATTTCTGACAAAGTTGCCCAAATGCATCTCAGAAGTGTGCAACTTGTTCCCTGAGATAGAAAACGTCGAGAAACGTTCGTTTCTGCTAGCGCTGTGCTTCTAAACATGTATTTGCTGAACGGTGAAAGCGCACAGTAATGCACTTTTCTCCCAGCAAATACACTGTTTCTAAGGAAATGGGAACACACTGAGGAGACACTTGTGGGAGCTACTGGGACTAAAACTAGGCTTCCCTTTGCACAGGGAAGCAAGAGAAATGCTGATTTCATCAAGCCCAGTTACATACTCAGAATCTGTACTACTGCGCAAATAGGCATGAATCTGTAGGCAAAAAACTCATTTCTGACAATGTTGCCCAAATGCATCTCAGAAGTGTGCAACTTGTTCCCTGAGTTAGAATACGTCGAGAAACGTTCGTTTCTGCTAGCGCTGTGCTTCTACACATGTATTTGCTGAACGGTGAAAGCGCACAGTAATCCACTTTTCTCCCATCAAATACACTGTTTCTAAGGAAATGGGAACACACTGAGGAGACACTTGTGGGAGCGACAGTGACTAAAACTGAGCTTCCTTATGCACAGGGAAGCAAGAGAAATGCTGATTTCATCAAGGCTAGTTACATACTCAGAATCTGTACTACTGCGCAAATGGGCATGTCTCTTTAGGCAAAAAACTCATTTCTGACAAAGTTGCCCAAATGCATCTCAGAAGTGTGCAACTTGTTCCCTGAGTGAGATAATGTCGAGAAACGTTCGTTTCTGCTAGCGCTGTGCTTCTACACGTGTATTTGTTGAACGGTGAAAGCGCACAGTAATGCATTTTTCTCCCAGCAAATACACTGTTTCTTAGGAAATGGGAATACACTGAGGAGACACTTGTGGGAGCTACTGTTCCTAAAACTGAGCTTCCCTACGCACAGGGAAGCAAGAGAAATGCTGATTTCATCAAGCCCAGTTACATACTCAGAATCTGTACTACTGCGCAAATAGGCATGTCTCTTTAGGCAAAAAACTCATTTCTGACAAAGTGGCCCAAATGCATCTCAGAAGTGTGCAACTTGTTCCCTGAGTTAGAAAACGTCGAGAAACGTTCGTTTCTGCTAGCGCTGTGCTTCTAAACATGTATTTGCTGAACGGTGAAAGCGCACAGTAATGCACTTTTCTCCCAGCAAATACACTGTTTCTAAGGAAATGGGAACACACTGAGGAGACACTTGTGGGAGCTACTGGGACTAAAACTGAGCTTCCCTATGCACAGGGAAGCAAGAGAAATGCTGATTTCATCAAGCACAGTTACATACTCAGAATCTGTACTACTGCGCAAATAGGCATGAATCTGTAGGCAAAAAACTCATTTCTGACAAAGTTTCCCAAATGCATCTCAGAAGTGTGCAACTTGTTCCCTGAGTTAGAAAACGTCGAGAAACGGTCGTTTCTACTACCGCTGTGCTTCTACACATGCATTTGCTGAACGGTGAAAGCGCACAGTAATGCACTTTTCTCCCAGCAAATACACTGTTTCTAAGGAAATGGGAACACACTGAGGAGACACTTGTGGGAGCTACTGTGACTAAAACTGAGCTTCCCTACGCACAGGGAGGCAAGAGAAATGCTGATTTCATCCAGCCCAGTTACATACTCAGAATCTGTACTACTGCGCAAATAGGCATGTCTCTGTAGGCAAAAAACTCATTTCTGACAAAGTTACCCAAATGCATCTCAGAAGTGTGCCACTTGTTCCCTGAGTTAGAAAACGTCGAGAAACGGTCGTTTCTGCTAGTGCTGTGCTTCTACACATGTATTTGCTGAACGGTGAAAGCGCACAGTAATGCACTTTTCTCCCACCAAATACACTGTTTCTAAGGAAATGGGAACACACTGAGGAGACACTTGTGGGAGCTACTGTGACTAAAACTGAGCTTTACTATGCACAGGGAAGCAAGAGAAATGCTGATTTCATCAAGCCCAGTTACATACTCAGAATCTGTACTACTGCGCGAATAGGCATTTCTCTGTAGGCAAAAAACTCATTTCTGACAAAGTTGCCCAAATGCATCTCAGAAGTGTGCAACTTGTTCCCTGAGTTAGAAAATGTCGAGAAACGTTCGTTTCTGATAGCGCTGTGCTTCTACACATGTATTTGCTGAACGGTGAAAGCGCACAGTAATGCACTTTTCTCCCAGCAAATACACTGTTTCTAAGGAAATGGGAACACACTGAGGAGACACTTGTGGGAGCTACTGTGACTAAAACTGAGCTTCCCTACGCACAGGGAAGCAAGAGAAATGCTGATTTCATCAAGCCCAGTTACATACTCAGAATCTGTACTACTGCGCAAATAGGCATGTCTCTTTAGGCAAAAAACTCATTTCTGACAAAGTTGCCCAAATGCATCTCAGAAGTGTGCAACTTGTTCCCTGAGTTAGAAAACGTCGAGAAACGTTCGTTTCTGCTAGCACTGTGCTTCTAAACATGTATTTGCTGAACGGTGAAAGCGCACAGTAATGCACTTTTCTCCCAGCAAATACACTGTTTCTAAGGAAATGGGAACACACTGAGGAGACACTTGTGGGAGCTACTGGGACTAAAACTGAGCTTCCCTACGCACAGGGAAGCAAGAGAAATGCTGATTTCATCAAGCCCAGTTACATACTCAGAATCTGTACTACTGCGCAAATAGGCATGAATCTGTAGGCAAAAAACTCATTTCTGACAAAGTTTCCCAAATGCATCTCAGAAGTGTGCAACTTGTTCCCTGAGTTAGAAAACGTCGAGAAACGGTCGTTTCTACTACCGCTGTGCTTCTACACATGCATTTGCTGAACGGTGAGAGCGCACAGTAATGCACTTTTCTCCCAGCAAATACACTGTTTCTAAGGAAATGGGAACACACTGAGGAGACACTTGTGGGAGCTACTGTGACTAAAACTGAGCTTTACTATGCACAGGGAAGCAAGAGAAATGCTGATTTCATCCAGCCCAGTTACATACTCAGAATCTGTACTACTGCGCGAATAGGCATTTCTCTGTAGGCAAAAAACTCATTTCTGACAAAGTTGCCCAAATGCATCTCAGAAGTGTGCAACTTGTTCCCTGAGTTAGAAAACGTCGAGAAACGTTCGTTTCTGCTAGCGCTGTGCTTCTACATATGTATTTGCTGAACGGTGAAAGCGCACAGTAATGCACTTTTCTCCCAGCAAATACACTGTTTCTAAGGAAATGGGAACACACTGAGGAGACACTTGTGGGAGCTACTGTGACTAAAACTGAGCTTCCCTACGCACAGGGAAGCAAGAGAAATGCTGATTTCATCAAGCCCAGTTACATACTCAGAATCTGTACTACTGCGCAAATAGGCATGTCTCTTTAGGCAAAAAACTCATTTCTGACAAAGTTGCCCAAATGCATCTCAGAAGTGTGCAACTTGTTCCCTGAGTTAGAAAACGTCGAGAAACGGTCGTTTCTGCTAGCGCTGTGCTTCTACACATGTATTTGCTGAACGGTGAAAGCGCACAGTAATGCACTTTTCTCCCAGCAAATACACTGTTTCTAAGGAAATGGGAACACACTGAGGAGACACTTGTGGGAGCTACTGGGACTAAAACTGAGCTTCCCTACGCACAAGGAAGCAAGAGAAATGCTGATTTCATCAAGCCCAGTTACATACTCAGAATCCGTACTACTGCGCAAATAGGCATGTCTCTTTAGGCAAAAAACTCATTTCTGACAAAGTTGCCCAAATGCATCTCAGAAGTGTGCAACTTGTTCCCTGAGTTAGAAAACGTCGAGAAACGTTCGTTTCTGCTAGCGCTGTGCTTCTACACATGTATTTGCTGAACGGTGAAAGCGCACAGTAATGCACTTTTCTCCCAGCAAATACACTGTTTCTAAGGAAATGGGAACACACTGAGGAGTCACTTGTGGGAGCGACTGTGACTAAAACTGAGCTTCCCTATGCACAGGGAAGCAAGAGAAATGCTGATTTCATCAAGCCTAGTTACATACTCAGAATCTGTACTACTGCGCAAATAGGCATGTCTCTTTAGGCAAAAAACTCATTTCTGACAAAGTTGCCCAAATGCATCTCAGAAGTGTGCAACTTGTTCCCTGAGATAGAAAACGTCGAGAAATGGTCGTTTCTGCTAGCGCTGTGCTTCTACACATGTATTTGCTGAACGGTGAAAGCGCACAGTAATCCACTTTTCTCCCATCAAATACACTGTTTCTAATGAAATGGGAACACACTGAGGAGACACTTGTGGGAGCGACAGTGACTAAAACTGAGCTTCCCTATGCACAGGGAAGCAAGAGAAATGCTGATTTCATCAAGCCCAGTTACATACTCAGAATCTGTACTACTGCGCAAATGGGCATGTCTCTTTAGGCAAAAAACTCATTTCTGACAAAGTTTCCCAAATGCATCTCAGAAGTGTGCAACTTGTTCCCTCAGTGAGATAATGTCGAGAAACGTTCGTTTCTGCTAGCGCTGTGCTTCTACACATGTATTTGTTGAACGGTGAAAGCGCACAGTAATGCACTTTTCTCCCAGCAATTACACTGTTTCTTAGGAAATGGGAATACACTGAGGAGACACTTGTGGGAGCTACTGTTCCTAAAACTGAGCTTCCCTACGCACAGGGAAGCAAGAGAAATGCTGATTTCATCAAGCCCAGTTATATACTCAGAATCTGTTCTACTGGGCAAATAGGCATGTCTCTTTAGGCAAAAAACTCATTTCTGACAAAGTTGCCCAAATGCATCTCAGAAGTGTGCAACTTGTTCCCTGAGTTAGAAAACGTCGAGAAACGGTCGTTTCTGCTAGCGCTGTGCTTCCACACATGTATTTGCTGAACGGTGAAAGCGCACAGTAATGCACTTTTCTCCCAGCAAATACACTGTTTCTAAGGAAATGGGAACACACTGAGGAGACACTTGTGGGAGCTACTGTGACTAAAACTGAGCTTCCCTACGCACAGGGAAGCAAGAGAAATGCTGATTTCATCAAGCCCAGTTACATACTCAGAATCTGTACTACTGCGCAAATAGGCATGTCTCTTTAGGCAAAAAACTCATTTCTGACAAAGTTGCCCAAATGCATCTCAGAAGTGTGCAACTTGTTCCCTGAGTTAGAAAACGTCGAGAAACGGTCGTATCTGCTAGCGCTGTGCTTCTACACATGTATTTGCTGAACGGTGAAAGCGCACAGTAATGCACTTTTCTCCCAGCAAATACACTGTTTCTAAGGAAATGGGAACACACTGAGGAGACACTTGTGGGAGCTACTGTGACTAAAACTGAGCTTCCCTACGCACAGGGAAGCAAGAGAAATGCTGATTTCATCAAGCCCAGTTACATACTCAGAATCTGTACTACTACGCAAATAGGCATGTCTCTTTAGGCAAAAAACTCATTTCTGACAAAGTTGCCCAAATGCATCTCAGAAGTGTGCAACTTGTTCCCTGAGTTAGAAAACGTCGAGAAACGTTCGTTTCTGCTAGCGCTGTGATTCTACACTTGTATTTGCTGAACGGTGAAAGCGCACAGTAATGCACTTTTCTCCCAGCAAATACAATGTTTGTAAGGAAATAGGAGCACACTGAGGAGACACTTGTGGGAGCTCCTGTGACTCAAACTGAGTTTCCCTACGCACAGGGAAGCAAGAGAAATGCTGATTTCATCAAGCCCAGTTACATACTCAGAATCTGTACTACTGCGCAAATAGGCATGTCTCTTTAGGCAAAAAACTCATTTCTGACAAAGTTGCCCAAATGCATCTCAGAAGTGTGCAACTTGTTCCCTGAGTTAGAAAACGTCGAGAAACGTTCGTTTCTGCTAGCGCTGTGCTTCTACACATGTATTTGCTGAACGGTGAAAGCGCACAGTAATGCACTTTTCTCCCAGCAAATACACTGTTTCTAAGGAAATGGGAACACACTGAGGAGACACTTGTGGGAGCTACTGTGACTAAAACTGAGCTTCCCTACGCACAGGGAAGCAAGAGAAATGCTGATTTCATCAAGCCCAGTTACATACTCAGAATCTGTACTACTGCGCAAATAGGCATGTCTCTTTAGGCAAAAAACTCATTTCTGACAAAGTTGCCCAAATGCATCTCAGAAGTGTGCAACTTGTTCCCTGAGTTAGAAAACGTCGAGAAACGTTCGTTTCTGCTAGCACTGTGCTTCTAAACATGTATTTGCTGAACGGTGAAAGCGCACAGTAATGCACTTTTCTCCCAGCAAATACACTGTTTCTAAGGAAATGGGAACACACTGAGGAGACACTTGTGGGAGCTACTGGGACTAAAACTGAGCTTCCCTACGCACAGGGAAGCAAGAGAAATGCTGATTTCATCAAGCCCAGTTACATACTCAGAATCTGTACTACTGGGCAAATAGGCATGTCTCTTTAGGCAAAAAACTCATTTCTGACAAAGTTGCCCAAATGCATCTCAGAAGTGTGCAACTTGTTCCCTGAGTTAGAAAACGTCGAGAAACGGTCGTTTCTGCTAGCGCTGTGCTTCCACACATGTATTTGCTGAACGGTGAAAGCGCACAGTAATGCACTTTTCTCCCAGCAAATACACTGTTTCTAAGGAAATGGGAACACACTGAGGAGACACTTGTGGGAGCTACTGTGACTAAAACTGAGCTTCCCTACGCACAGGGAAGCAAGAGAAATGCTGATTTCATCAAGCCCAGTTACATACTCAGAATCTGTACTCATGCGCAAATAGGCATGTCTCTTTAGTCAAAAAACTCATTACTGACAAAGTTGCCCAAATGCATCTCAGAAGTGTGCAACTTGTTCCCTGAGTTAGAAAACGTCGAGAAACGTTCGTTTCTGCTAGCGCTGTGATTCTACACTTGTATTTGCTGAACGGTGAAAGCGCACAGTAATGCACTTTTCTCCCAGCAAATACAATGTTTGTAAGGAAATAGGAGCACACTGAGGAGACACTTGTGGGAGCTCCTGTGACTCAAACTGAGTTTCCCTACGCACAGGGAAGCAAGAGAAATGCTGATTTCATCAAGCCCAGTTACATACTCAGAATCTGTACTACTGCGCAAATAGGCATGTCTCCTTAGGCAAAAAACTCATTTCTGACAAAGTTGCCCAAATGCATCTCAGAAGTGTGCAACTTGTTCCCTGAGTTGGAAAACGTCGAGAAACGTTCGTTTCTGCTAGCGCTGTGCTTCTACACATGTATTTGCTGAACGGTGAAAGCACACAGTAATGCACTTTTCTCCCAGCAAATACACTGTTTCTAAGGAAATGGGAACACACTGAGGAGACACTTGTGGGAGCTACTGTGACTAAAACTGAGCTTCCCTACGCACAGGGAAGCAAGAGAAATGCTGATTTCATCAAGCCCAGTTACATACTCAGAATCTGTACTACTGCGCAAATAGGCATGTCTCTTTAGGCAAAAAACTCATTTCTGACAAAGTTGCCCAAATGCATCTCAGAAGTGTGCAACTTGTTCCCTGAGTTAGAAAACGTCGAGAATCGGTCGTTTCTGCTAGCGCTGTGCTTCTACACATGTATTTCCTGAACGGTGAAAGCGCACAGTAATGCACTTTTCTCCCAGTAAATACAATGTTTCTAAGGAAATGGGAACACACTGAGGAGATACTTGTGGGAGCTACTGTGACTAAAACTGAGCTTCCCTACGCACAGAGAAGCAAGAGAAATGCTGATTTCATCAAGCCCAGTTACATACTCAGAATCTGTACTACTGCGCAAATAGGCATGTCTCTTTAGGCAAAAAACTCATTTCTGACCAAGTTGCCCAAATGCATCTCAGAAGTGTGCAACTTGTTCCCTGAGTTAGAAAACGTCGAGAAACGTTCGTTTCTGCTAGCGCTGTGCTTCTACACATGTATTTGCTGAACGGTGAAAGCGCACAGTAATGCACTTTTCTCCCAGCAAATACACTTTTTCTAAGGAAATGGGAACACACTGAGGAGACACTTGTGGGAGCTACTGAGACTAAAACTGAGCTTCCCTACGCACAGGTAAGCAAGAGAAATGCTAATTTCATCAAGCCTAGTTACGTACTCAGAATCTGTACTACTGCGCAAATAGGCATGTCTCTTTAGGTAAAAAACTCATTTCAGACAATGTTGCCCAAATGCATCTCAGAAGTGTGCAACTTGTTCCCTGAGTTAGAAAACGTCGAGAAACGTTCGTTTCTGCTAGCGCTGTGCTTCTACACATATATTTGCTGAACGGTGAAAGCACACAGTAATGCACTTTTCTCTCAGCAAATACACTGTTTCTAAGGAAATGGGAAGACACTGAGGAGACACTTGTGGGAGCTACAGTGACTAAAACTGAGCTTCCCTACGCACAGGGAAGCAAGAGAAATGCTGATTTCATCAAGCCCAGTTATATACTCAGAATCTGTACTACTGCACATATAGGCATGTCTATTTAGGCAAAAACTCATTTCTGACAAAGATGCCCAAATTCATCTCAGAAGGGTGCAACTTGTTCCCTGAGTTAGAAAACGTCGAGAAACGTTCGTTTCTGCCAGCGCTGTGCTTCTACACATGTATTTGCTGAACGGTGAAAGCGCACAGTAATGCACTTTTCTCCCAGCAAATACACTGTTTCTAAGGAAATGGGAACACCCTGAGGAGACACTTGTGGGAGCTACAGTGACATCAACTGAGCTTTCATACGCACTGGGAAGCAAGAGAAATGCTGATTTCATCAAGCCCAGTTACATACTCAGAATCTGTACTACAGCGCAAATAGGCATGCCTCTTTAGGCAAAAAACTCATTTCTGACAAACTTTCCCAAATGCATCTCACAAGTGTGCAACTTGTTCCCTGAGTTAGAAAACGTCGAGAAACGGTGGTTTCTGCTAGCGCTGTGCTTCTACACATGTATTTGCTGAACGGTGAAAGCGCACAGTAATGCACTTTTCTCCCAGCAAATACACTGTTTCTAAGGAAATGGGACCACACTGAGGAGACACTTGTGGGAGCTACTGTGACTAAAACTGAGCTTCCCTACACACAGGGAAGCAAGAGACATGCTGATTTCATCAAGCCCAGTTACATACTCAGAATCTGTACTACTGCGCAAATAGGCATGTCTCTTTAGGCAAAAAACTCATTTCTGACAAAGTTGCCCAAATGCATCTCAGAAGTGTGCAACTTGTTCCCTGAGTTATAAACGTCGAGAAACGTTCGTTTCTTCTAGCGCTGTGCTTCTACACACGTATTTGCTGAACGGTGAAAGCGCACAGTAATGCACTTTTCTCCCAGCAAATACATTGTTTCTAAGGAAATGGGAACACACTGAGGAGACACTTGTGGGAGCTACTGTGACTAAAACTGAGCTTCCCTACGCACAGGGAAGCAAGAGAAATGCTGATTTCATCAAGCCCAGTTATATACTCAGAATCTGTACTACTGCACAAATAGGCATCTCTATTTAGGCAAAAACTCATTTCTGACAAAGATGCCCAAATTCATCTCAGAAGGGTGCAACTTGTTCCCTGAGTTAGAAAACGTCGAGAAACGTTCGTTTCTGCCAGCGCTGTGCTTCTACACATGTATTTGCTGAACGGTGAAAGCGCACAGTAATGCACTTTTCTCCCAGCAAATACACTGTTTCTAAGGAAATGGGAACACCCTGAGGAGACACTTGTGGGAGCTACAGTGACATCAACTGAGCTTCCATACGCACTGGGAAGCAAGAGAAATGCTGATTTCATCAAGCCCAGTTACATACTCAGAATCTGTACTACAGCGCAAATAGGCATGCCTCTTTAGGCAAAAAACTCATTTCTGACAAACTTTCCCAAATACATCTCACAAGTGTGCAACTTGTTCCCTGAGTTAGAAAACGTCGAGAAACGGTCGTTTCTGCTAGCGCTGTGCTTCTACACATGTATTTGCTGAAAGGTGAGAGCGCACAGTAATGCACTTTTCTCCCAGCAAATACACTGTTTCTAAGGAAATGGGAACACACTGAGGAGACACTTGTGGGAGCTACTGTGACTAAAACTGAGCTTCCCTACATACAGGGAAGCAAGAGACATGCTGATTTCATCAAGCCCAGTTACATACTCAGAATCTGTACTACTGCGCAAATAGGCATGTCTCTTTAGGCAAAAAACTCATTTCTGACAAAGTTGCCCAAATGCATCTCAGAAGTGTGCAACTTGTTCCCTGAGTTATAAACGTCGAGAAACGTTCGTTTCTTCTAGCGCTGTGCTTCTACACATGTATTTGCTGAACGGTGAAAGCGCACAGTAATGCACTTTTCTCCCAGCAAATACATTGTTTCTAAGGAAATGGGAACACACTGAGGAGACACTTGTGGGAGCTACTGTGACTAAAACTGAGCTTCCCTACGCACAGGGAAGCAAGAGAAATGCTGATTTCATCAAGCCCACTTACATACTCAGAATCTGTACTACTCCGCAAATAGGCATGTCTCTTTAGGCAAAAAACTCATTTCTGACAAAGTTGCCCAAATGCATCTCAGAAGTGTGCAACTTGTTCCTTGAGTTAGAAAACGTCGAGAAACGGTCCTTTCTACTAGCGCTGTGCTTCTACACATGTATTTGCTGAACGGTGAAAGCGCACAGTAATGCACTTTTCTCCCAGCAAATACACTGTTTCTAAGGAAATGGGAACACACTGAGGAGACACTTGTGGGAGCTACTGTGACTAAAACTGAGCTTCCCTATGCACAGGGAAGCAAGAGAAATGCTGATTTCATCAAGCCCAGTTACATACTCAGAATCTGTACTACTGCGCAAATAGGCATGTCTCTGTAGGCAAAAAACTCATTTCTGACAAAGTTGCCCAAATGCATCTCAGAAGTGTGCAACTTGTTCCCTGAGTTAGAAAACGTCGAGAAACGGTCGTTTCTGCTAGCGCTGTGCTTCTACACATGTATTTGCTGAACGGTGAAAGCGCACAGTAATGCACTTTTCTCCCAGCAAATACACTGTTCCTAAGGAAATGGGAACACACTGAGGAGACACTTTTGGGAGCTACTGTGACTGAAACTGAGCTTCCCTACGCACAGGGAAGCAAGAGAAATGCTGATTTCATCAAGCCCAGTTACATACTCAGAATCTGTACTAGTGCGTAAATAGGCATGTCTCTTTAGGCAAAAAACTCATTTCTGACAAAGTTGCCCAAATGCATCTCAGAAGTGTGCAACTTGTTCCTTGAGTTAGAAAACGTCGAGAAACGGTCCTTTCTACTAGCGCTGTGCTTCTACACATGTATTTGCTGAACGGTGAAAGCGCACAGTAATGCACTTTTCTCCCAGCAAATACACTGTTTCTAAGGAAATGGGAACACACTGAGGAGACACTTGTGGGAGCTACTGTGACTAAAACTGAGCTTCCCTACGCACAGGGAAGCAAGAGAAATGCTGATTTCATCAAGCCCAGTTATATACTCAGAATCTGTACTACTGCACAAATAGGCATGTCTTTTAGGCAAAAACTCATTTCTGACAAAGTTGCCCAAATTCATCTCAGAAGGGTGCAACTTGTTCCCTGAGTTAGAAAACGTCGAGAAACGTTCGTTTCTGCCAGCGCTGTGCTTCTACACATGTATTTGCTGAACGGTGAAAGCGCACAGTAATGCACTTTTCTCCCAGCAAATACACTGTTTCTAAGGAAATGGGAACACACTGAGGAGACACTTGTGGGAGCTACAGTGACTACAACTGAGCTTCCCTACGCACAGGGAAGCAAGAGAAATGCTGATTTCATCAAGCCCAGTTACATACTCAGAATCTGTACTACTGCGCAAATAGGCATGTCTCTTTAGGCAAAAAACTCATTTCTGACAAAGTTGCCCAAATGCATCTCAGAAGTGTGCAACTTGTTCCCTGAGTTAGAAAACGTCGAGAAACGTTCGTTTCCGCTAGCGCTGTGCTTCTACACATGTATTTGCTGAACGGTGAAAGCGCACAGTAATGCACTTCTCTCCCAGCAAATACATTGTTTCTAAGGAAATGGGAACACACTGAGGAGACACTTGTGGGAGCTACTGTGACTAAAACTGAGCTTCCCTACGCACAGGGAAGCAAGAGAAATGCTGATTTCATCAAGCCCAGTTACATACTCAGAATCTGTACTACTGCGCAAATAGGCATGTCTCTTTAGGCAAAAAACTCATTTCTGACAAAGTTGCCCAAATGCATCTCAGAAGTGTGCAACTTGTTCCCTGAGTTAGAAAACATCAAGAAACAGGCGTTTCTGCTACCGCTGTGCTTCTACACATGTATTTGCTGAACGGTGAAAGCGCACAGTAATGCACTCTTCTCCCAGCAAATACACTGTTTCTAAGGAAATGGGAACACACTGAGGAGACACTTGTGGAAGTTACTGTGACTAAAACTGAGCTTCCCTACGCACAGGGAAGCAAGAGAAATGCTGATTTCATCAAGCCCAGTTACATACTCAGAATCTGTACTACTGCGCAAATAGGCATGTCTCTTTAGGCAAAAAACTCATTTCTGACAAAGTTGCCCAAATGCATCTCAGAAGTGTGCAACTTGTTCCCTGAGTTAGAAAACGTCGAGAAACGGTCCTTTCTACTAGCGCTGTGCTTCTACACATGTATTTGCTGAACGGTGAAAGCGCACAGTAATGCACTTTTCTCCCAGCAAATACACTGTTTCTAAGGAAATGGGAACACACTGAGGAGACACTTGTGGGAGCTACTGTGACTAAAACTGAGCTTCCCTATGCACAGGGAAGCAAGAGAAATGCTGATTTCATCAAGCCCAGTTACATACTCAGAATCTGTACTACTGCGCAAATAGGCATGTCTCTGTAGGCAAAAAACTCATTTCTGACAAAGTTGCCCAAATGCATCTCAGAAGTGTGCAACTTGTTCCCTGAGTTAGAAAACTTCGAGAAACGGTCGTTTCTGCTAGCGCTGTGCTTCTACACATGTATTTGCTGAACGGTGAAAGCGCACAGTAATGCACTTTTCTCCCAGCAAATACACTGTTTCTAAGGAAATGGGAACACACTGAGGAGACACTTTTGGAAGCTACTGTGACTGAAACTGAGCTTCCCTACGCACAGGGAAGCAAGAGAAATGCTGATTTCATCAAGCCCAGTTACATACTCAGAATCTGTACTAGTGCGTAAATAGGCATGTCTCTTTAGGCAAAAAACTCATTTCTGACAAAGTTGCCCAAATGCATCTCAGAAGTGTGCAACTTGTTCCCTGAGTTAGAAAATGTCGAGAAATGGTCGTTTCTGCTAGCGCTGTGCTTCTACACATGTATTTGCTGAACGGTGAAAGTGCACAGTAATGCACTTTTCTCCCAGCAAATACACTGTTACTAAGGAAATGGGAACACACTGAGGAGACACTTGTGGGAGCTACAGTGACTTCAACTGAGCTTCCATACGCACAGGGAAGCAAGAGAAATGCTGATTTCATCAAGCCCAGTTACATACTCAGAATCTGTACTACTGCGCAAATAGGCATGTCTCTTTAGGCAAAAAACTCATTTCTGACAAAGTGGCCCAAATGCATCTCAGAAGTGTGCAACTTGTTCCCTGAGTTAGAAAACGTCGAGAAACGTTCGTTTCCGCTAGCGCTGTGCTTCTACACATGTATTTGCTGAACGGTGAAAGCGCACAGTAATGCACTCTTCTCCCAGCAAATACACTGTTTCTAAGGAAATGGAAACACACTGAGGAGACACTTGTGGAAGTTACTGTGACTAAAACTGAGCTTCCCTACGCACAGGGAAGCAAGAGAAATGCTGATTTCATCAAGCCCAGTTACATACTCAGAATCTGTACTACTGCGCAAATAGGCATGTCTCTTTAGGCAAAAACTCATTTCTGTCAAAGTTGCCCAAATGCATCTCAGAAGTGTGCAACTTGTTCCTTGAGGTAGAAAACGTCGAGAAACGGTCCTTTCTACTAGCGCTGTGCTTCTACACATGTATTTGCTGAACGGTGAAAGCGCACAGTAATGCACTTTTCTCCCAGCAAATACACTGTTTCTAAGGAAATGGGAACACACTGAGGAGACACTTGTGGGAGCTACTGTGACTAAAATTGAGCTTCCCTATGCACAGGGAAGCAAGAGAAATGCTGATTTCATCAAGCCCAGTTACATACTCAGAATCTGTACTACTGCGCAAATAGGCATGTCTCTTTAGGCAAAAAACTCATTTCTGACAAAGTTGCCCAAATGCATCTCAGAAGTGTGCAACTTGTTCCCTGAGTTAGAAAACGTCAAGAAACAGGCGTTTCTGCTACCGCTGTGCTTCTACACATGTATTTGCTGAACGGTGAAAGCGCACAGTAATGCACTCTTCTCCCAGCAAATACACTGTTTCTAAGGAAATGGAAACACACTGAGGAGACACTTGTGGAAGTTACTGTGACTAAAACTGAGCTTCCCTACGCACAGGGAAGCAAGAGAAATGCTGATTTCATCAAGCCCAGTTACATACTCAGAATCTGTACTACTGCGCAAATAGGCATGTCTCTTTAGGCAAAAAACTCATTTCTGTCAAAGTTGCCCAAATGCATCTCAGAAGTGTGCAACTTGTTCCTTGAGGTAGAAAACGTCGAGAAACGGTCCTTTCTACTAGCGCTGTGCTTCTACACATGTATTTGCTGAACGGTGAAAGCGCACAGTAATGCACTTTTCTCCCAGCAAATACACTGTTTCTAAGGAAATGGGAACACACTGAGGAGACACTTGTGGGAGCTACTGTGACTAAAACTGAGCTTCCCTATGCACAGGGAAGCAAGAGAAATGCTGATTTCATCAAGCCCAGTTACATACTCAGAATCTGTACTACTGCGCAAATAGGCATGTCTCTTTAGGCAAAAAACTCATTTCTGACAAAGTTGCCCAAATGCATCTCAGAAGTGTGCAACTTGTTCCCTAAGTTAGAAAACGTCGAGAAACGGTCGTTTCTGCTAGCGCTGTGCTTCTACACATGTATTTGCTGAACGGTGAAAGCGCACAGTAATGCACTTTTCTCCCAGCAAATACACTGTTTCTAAGGAAATGGGAACACACTGAGGAGACACTTTTGGGACCTACTGTGACTGAAACTGAGCTTCCCTACGCACAGGGAAGCAAGAGAAATGCTGATTTCATCAACCCAGTTACATACTCAGAATCTGTACTAGTGCGTAAATAGGCATGTCTCTTTAGGCAAAAACTCATTTCTGACAAAGTTGCCCAAATGCATCTCAGAAGTGTGCAACTTGTTCCCTGAGTTAGAAAATGTCGAGAAATGGTCGTTTCTGCTAGCGCTGTGCTTCTACACATGTATTTGCTGAACGGTGAAAGTGCACAGTAATGCACTTTTCTCCCAGCAAATACACTGTTACTAAGGAAATGGGAACACACTGAGGAGACACTTGTGGGAGCTACAGTGACTTCAACTGAGCTTCCATACGCACAGGGAAGCAAGAGAAATGCTGATTTCATCAAGCCCAGTTACATACTCAGAATCTGTACTACTGCGCAAATAGGCATGTCTCTTTAGGCAAAAAACTCATTTCTGACAAAGTTGCCCAAATGCATCTCAGAAGTGTGCAACTTGTTCCCTGAGTTAGAAAACGTCGAGAAACGTTCGTTTCCGCTAGCGCTGTGCTTCTACACATGTATTTGCTGAACGGTGAAAGCGCACAGTAATGCACTTTTCTCCCAGCAAATACATTGTTTCTAAGGAAATGGGAACACACTGAGGAGACACTTGTGGGAGCTACTGTGACTAAAACTGAGCTTCCCTACGCACAGGGAAGCAAGAGAAATGCTGATTTCATCAAGCCCAGTTACATACTCAGAATCTGTACTACTGCGCAAATAGGCATGTCTCTTTAGGCAAAAAACTCATTTCTGACAAAGTTGCCCAAATGCATCTCAGAAGTGTGCAACTTGTTCCCTGAGTTAGAAAACGTCAAGAAACAGGCGTTTCTGCTACCGCTGTGCTTCTACACATGTATTTGCTGAACGGTGAAAGCGCACAGTAATGCACTCTTCTCCCAGCAAATACACTGTTTCTAAGGAAATGGAAACACACTGAGGAGACACTTGTGGAAGTTACTGTGACTAAAACTGAGCTTCCCTACGCACAGGGAAGCAAGAGAAATGCTGATTTCATCAAGCCCAGTTACATACTCAGAATCTGTACTACTGCGCAAATAGGCATGTCTCTTTAGGCAAAAAACTCATTTCTGACAAAGTTGCCCAAATGCATCTCAGAAGTGTGCAACTTGTTCCCTGAGTTAGAAAACGTCGAGAAACGGTCATTTCTGCTAGCGCTGTGCTTCTACACATGTATTTGCTGAACGGTGAAAGCGCACAGTAATGCACTTTTCTCCCAGCAAATACACTGTTTCTAAGGAAATGGGAACACACTGAGGAGACACTTTTGGGACCTACTGTGACTGAAACTGAGCTTCCCTACGCACAGGGAAGCAAGAGAAATGCTGATTTCATCAACCCAGTTACATACTCAGAATCTGTACTAGTGCGTAAATAGGCATGTCTCTTTAGGCAAAAACTCATTTCTGACAAAGTTGCCCAAATGCATCTCAGAAGTGTGCAACTTGTTCCCTGAGTTAGAAAATGTCGAGAAATGGTCGTTTCTGCTAGCGCTGTGCTTCTACACATGTATTTGCTGAACGGTGAAAGTGCACAGTAATGCACTTTTCTCCCAGCAAATACACTGTTACTAAGGAAATGGGAACACACTGAGGAGACACTTGTGGGAGCTACTGTGACTAAAACTGAGCTTCCCTATGCACAGGGAAGCAAGAGAAATGCTGATTTCATCAAGCCCAGTTATATTCTCAGAATCTGTACTACTGCACAAATAGGCATGTCTATTTAGGCAAAAACTCATTTCTGACAAAGTTGCCCAAATTCATCTCAGAAGGGTGCAACTTGTTCCCTGAGTTAGAAAACGTCGAGAAACGTTCGTTTCTGCCAGCACTGTGCTTCTACACATGTATTTGCTGAACGGTGAAAGCGCACAGTAATGCACTTTTCTCCCAGCAAATACACTGTTTCTAAGGAAATGGGAACACACTGAGGAGACACTTGTGGGAGCTACAGTGACTACAACTGAGCTTCCCTACGCACAGGGAAGCAAGAGAAATGCTGATTTCATCAAGCCCAGTTACATACTCAGAATCTGTACTACAGCGCAAATAGGCATGCCTCTTTAGGCAAAAAACTCATTTCTGACAAAGTTTCCCAAATGCATCTCAGAAGTGTGCAACTTGTTCCCTGAGTTAGAAAACATCGAGAAACGGTCGTTTCTGCTAGCGCTGTGCTTCTACACATGTATTTGCTGAACGGTGAAAGCGCACAGTGATGCACTTTTCTCCCAGCAAATACACTGTTTCTAAGGAAATGGGAACACACTGAGGAGACACTTGTGGGAGCTACTGTGACTAAAACTGAGCTTCCCTACGCACAGGGAAGCAAGAGACATGCTGATTTCATCAAGCCCAGTTACATACTCAGAATCTGTACTACTGCGCAAATAGGCATGTCTCTGTAGGCAAAAAACTCATTTCTGAAAAAGTTGCCCAAATGCATCTCAGAAGTGTGCAACTTGTTCACTGAGTTAGAAACGTCGAGAAACGTTCGTTTCTTCTAGCGCTGTGCTTCTACACATGTATTTGCTGAACGGTGAAAGCACACAGTAATGCACTTTTCTCCCAGTAAATACATTGTTTCTACGGAAATGGGAACACACTGAGGAGACACTTGTGGGAGCTACTGTGACTAAAATTGAGCTTCCCTACGCACAGGGAAGCAAGAGAAATGCTGATTTCATCAAGTCCAGTTACATGCTCAGAATCTGTACTACTGCACAAATGGGCATGTCTCTTTAGGCAAAAAACTCATTTCTGACAAAGTTGCCCAAATTCATCTCAGAAGGGTGCACCTTGTTCCCTAGAAAACATTGAGAAACAGTCGTTTCTGCCAGGGCTGTGCTTCTACACATGTATTTGCAGAACGGTGAAAGCGCACAGTAATGAACTTTTCTCCCAGCAAATACACTGTTTCTAAGGAAATGGGAACACACTGAGGAGACACTTGTGGGAGCTACTGTGACTAAAACTGAGCTTCCCTACGCACAGGGAAGCAAGAGAAATGCTGATTTCATCAAGCCCAGTTACATACTCAGAATCTGTACTACTGCGCAAATAGGCATGTCTCTTTAGGCAAAAAACTCATTTCTGACAAAGTTGCCCAAATGCATCTCAGAAGTGTGCAACTTGTTCCCTGAGTTAGAAAACGTCGAGAAACGGTCGTTTCTGCTAGCGCTGTGCTTCTACACATGTATTTGCTGAACGGTGAAAGCGCACAGTAATGCAATTTTCTCCCAGCAAATACATTGTTTCTAAGGAAATGGGAACACACTGAGGAGACACTTGTGGGAGCTACTGTGACTAAAACTGAGCTTCCCTACCCACAGGGAAGCAAGAGAAATGCTGATTTCATCAAGCCCAGTTACATACTCAGAATCTGTACTACTGCGCAAATAGGCATGTCTCTGTAGGCAAAAAACTCATTTCTGACAAAGTTGCCCAACTGCATCTCAGAAGTGTGCAACTTGTTCCCTGAGTTAGAAAACGTCAAGAAACAGTCGTTTCTGCTAACGCCGTGCTTCTACACATGTATTTGCTGAACGGTGAAAGCGCACAGTAATGCACTCTTCTCCCAGCAACTACACTTTTTCTAAGGAAATGGGAACACACTGAGGAGACACTTGTGGAAGCTACTGTGACTAAAACAGAGCTTCTCAACGCACAGGGAAGCAAGAGAAATGCTGATTTCATCAAGCACAATTACATACTCAGAATCTGTACTACTGCGCAAATAGGCATGTCTCTGTAGACAAAAAACTCATTTCTGACAAAGTTGCCCAAATGCATCTCAGAAGTGTGCAACTTGTTCCCTGAGTTAGAAAACGTCGAGAAACGGTCGTTTCTGCTAGCCCTGTGCTTCTACACATGTATTTCCTGAACGGTGAAAGCGCACAGTAATGCACTTTTCTCCCAGCAAATACACTGTTTCTAAGGAATTGGGAACACACTGAGGAGACACTTGTGGGAGCTACTGTGACTAAAACTGAGCTTCCCTACGCACAGGGAAGCAAGAGACATGCTGATTTCATCAAGCCCAGTTACATACTCAGAATCTGTACTACTGGGCAAATAGGCATGTCTCTGTAGGCAAAAAACTCATTTCTGACAAAGTTGCCCAAATGCATCTCAGAAGTGTGCAACTTGTTCCCTGAGTTAGAAACGTCGAGAAACGTTCGTTTCTTCTAGCGCTGAGCTTCTACACATGTATTTGCTGAACGGTGAAAGCACACAGTAATGCACTTTTCTCCCAGTAAATACATTTTTTCTAAAGAAATGGGATCACACTGAGGAGACACTTGTGGGAGCTACTGTGGCTAAAATTGAGCTTCCCTATGCACAGGGAAGCAAGAGAAATGCTGATTTCATCAAGCCCAGTTACATGCTCTGAATCTGTACTACTGCACAAATAGGCATGTCTCTTTAGGCAAAAAAACTCATTTCTGACAAAGTTGCCCAAATGCATCTCAGAAGGGTGCACCTTGTTCCCTGAGTTAGAAAACATTGAGAAACGGTCGTTTCTGCCAGGGCTGTGCTTCTACACATGTATTTGCTGAACGGTGAAAGCGCACAGTAATGAACTTTTCTCCCAGCAAATACATTGTTTCTAAGGAAATGGGAACACACTGAGGAGACACTTGTGGGAGCTACTGTGACTAAAACTGAGCTTCCCTATGCACAGGGAAGCAAGAGAAATGCTGACTTCATCAAGGCTAGTTACATACTCAGAATCTGTACTACTGCGCAAATGGGCATGTCTCTTTAGGAAAAAAACTCATTTCTGACAAAGTTGCCCAAATGCATCTCAGAAGTGTGCAACTTGTTCCCTGAGTTAGAAAACGTCGAGGAACGGTCGTTTCTGCTAGCGCTGTGCTTCTACACATGTATTTGCTGAACAGTGAAAGCGCACAGTAATGCACTTCTCTCCCAGCTAATACACTGTTTCTAAGGAAATGGGAACACACTGAGGAGACACTTGTGGGAGCTACTGTGACTAAAACTGAGCTTCCCTACGCACAGGGAAGCAAGAGAAATGCTGATTTCATCATGCCCAGTTACATACTCAGAATCTGTACTACTGCGCAAATAGGCATGTCTCTTTAGGCAAAAAACTCATTTCTGACAAAGTGGCCCAAATGCATCTCAGAAGTGTGCAACTTGTTCCCTGAGTTAGAAAACGTCGAGAAACGTTTGTTTCTGCTAGCGCTGTGCTTCTACACATGTATTTGCTGAACGGTGAAAGCGCACAGTAATGCACTTTTCTCCCAGCAAATACATTGTTTCTAAGGAAATGGGAACACACTGAGGAGACACTTGTGGGAGCTACTGTGACTAAAACTGAGCTTCCCTATGCACAGGGAAGCAAGAGAAATGCTGATTTCATCAAGCCCAGTTACATACTCAGAATCTGTACTACTGCGCAAATAGGCATGTCTCTGTAGGCAAAAAACTCATTTCTGACAAAGTTGCCCAAATGCATCTCAGAAGTGTGCAGCTTGTTCCCTGAGTTAGAAAACGTCAAGAAACAGTCGTTTCTGCTAACGCCGTGCTTCTACACATGTATTTGCTGAACGGTGAAAGCGCACAGTAATGCACTCTTCTCCCAGCAAATACACTGTTTCTAAGGAAATGGGAACACACTGAGGAGACACTTGTGGAAGCTACTGTGACTAAAACAGAGCTTCTCAACGCACAGGGAAGCAAGAGAAATGCTGATTTCATCAAGCACAATTACATACTCAGAATCTGTACTACTGCGCAAATAGGCATGTCTCTGTAGACAAAAAACTCATTTCTGACAAAGTTGCCCAAATGCATCTCAGAAGTGTGCAACTTGTTCCCTGAGTTAGAAAACGTCGAGAAACGGTCGTTTCTGCTAGCGCTGTGCTTCTACACATGTATTTCCTGAACGGTGAAAGCGCACAGTAATGCACTTTTCTCCCAGCAAATACACTGTGTCTAAGGAATTGGGAACACACTGAGGAGACACTTGTGGGAGCTACTGTGACTAAAACTGAGCTTCCCTACGCACAGGGAAGCAAGAGACATGCTGATTTCATCAAGCCCAGTTACATGCTCTGAATCTGTACTACTGCACAAATAGGCATGTCTCTTTAGGCAAAAAAACTCATTACTGACAAAGTTGCCCAAATGCATCTCAGAAGGGTGCACCTTGTTCCCTGAGTTAGAAAACATTGAGAAACGGTCGTTTCTGCCAGGGCTGTGCTTCTACACATGTATTTGCTGAACGGTGAAAGCGCACAGTAATGAACTTTTCTCCCAGCAAATACATTGTTTCTAAGGAAATGGGAACACACTGAGGAGACACTTGTGGGAGCTACTGTGACTAAAACTGAGCTTCCCTATGCACAGGGAAGCAAGAGAAATGCTGACTTCATCAAGGCTAGTTACATACTCAGAATCTGTACTACTGCGCAAATGGGCATGTCTCTTTAGGCAAAAAACTCATTTCTGACAAAGTTGCCCAAATGCATCTCAGAAGTGTGCAACTTGTTTCCTGAGTTAGAAAACGTCGAGGAACGGTCGTTTCTGCTAGCGCTGTGCTTCTACACATGTATTTGCTGAACAGTGAAAGCGCACAGTAATGCACTTCTCTCCCAGCTAATACACTGTTTCTAAGGAAATGGGAACACACTGAGGAGACACTTGTGGGAGCTACTGTGACTAAAACTGAGCTTCCCTACGCACAGGGAAGCAAGAGAAATGCTGATTTCATCATGCCCAGTTACATACTCAGAATCTGTACTACTGCGCAAATAGGCATGTCTCTTTAGGCAAAAAACTCATTTCTGACAAAGTGGCCCAAATGCATCTCAGAAGTGTGCAACTTGTTCCCTGAGTTAGAAAACGTCGAGAAACGTTCGTTTCTGCTAGCGCTGTGCTTCTACACATGTATTTGCTGAACGGTGAAAGCGCACAGTAATGCACTTTTCTCCCAGCAAATACATTGTTTCTAAGGAAATGGGAACACACTGAGGAGACACTTGTGGGAGCTACTGTGACTAAAACTGAGCTTCCCTACCCACAGGGAAGCAAGAGAAATGCTGATTTCATCAAGCCCAGTTACATACTCAGAATCTGTACTACTGCGCAAATAGGCATGTCTCTGTAGGCAAAAAACTCATTTCTGACAAAGTTGCCCAAATGCATCTCAGAAGTGTGCAACTTGTTCCCTGAGTTAGAAAACGTCAAGAAACAGTCATTTCTGCTAACGCCGTGCTTCTACACATGTATTTGCTGAACGGTGAAAGCGCACAGTAATGCACTTTTCTCCCAGCAAATACACTGTTTCTAAGGAAATGGGAACACTCTGAGGAGACACTTGTGGGAGCTACTGTGATTAAAACTGAGCTTCTCTACGCACAGGGAAGCAAGAGAAATGCTGATTTCATCAAGCCCAGTTACATACTCAGAATCTGTACTACTGCGCAAATAGGCATGTCTCTTTAGGCAAAAAACTCATTTCTGACAAAGTGGCCCAAATGCATCTCAGAAGTGTGCAACTTGTTCCCTGAGTTAGAAAACGTCGAGAAACGGTCGTATCTGCTAGCGTTGTGCTTCTACACATGTATTTGCTGAATGGTGAAAGAGCACAGTAATGCACTTTTCTCCCAGCAAATACACTGTTTCTAAGGAAATGGGAACACACTGAGGAGACACTTGTGGGAGCTACTGTGACTAAAACTGAGCTTCCCTACGCACAGGGAAGCAAGAGAAATGCTGATTTCATCAAGCCCAGTTACATACTCAGAATCTGTACTACTGCGCAAATAGGCATGTCTCTTTAGGCAAAAAACTCATTTCTGACAAAGTTGCCCAAATGCTTCTCAGAAGTGTGCAACTTGTTCCCTGAGTTAGAAAACGTCGAGAAACGGTCGTTTCTGCTAGCGCTGTGCTTCTACACATGTATTTGCTGAACGGTGAAAGCGCACGGTGATGCAATTTTCTCCCAGCAAATACACTGTTTCTAAGGAAATGGGAACACACTGAGGAGACACTTGTGGGAGCTACTGTGACTAAACTTCAGCTTCCCTACGCACAGGGAAGCAAGAGAAATGCTGATTTCATCATGCCCAGTTAAAAACTCAGAATCTGTACTACTGCGCAAATAGGCATGTCTCTTTAGGCAAAACACTCATTTCTGACAAAGTGGCCCAAATGCATCTCAGAAGTGTGCAACTTGTTCCCTGAGTTAGAAAACGTCGAGAAACGTTCGTTTCTGCTAGCGCTGTGCTTCTACACATGTATTTGCTGAACGGTGAAAGCGCATAGTAATGCACTTTTCTCCCAGCAAATACATTGTTTCTAAGGAAATGGGAACACACTGAGGAGACACTTGTGGGAGCTACTGTGACTAAAACTGAGCTTCCCTACCCACAGGGAAGCAAGAGAAATGCTGATTTCATCAAGCCCAGTTACATACTCAGAATCTGTACTACTGCGCAAATAGGCATGTCTCTGTAGGCAAAAAACTCATTTCTGACAAAGTTGCCCAAATGCATCTCAGAAGTGTGCAACTTGTTCCCTGAGTTAGAAAACGTCAATAAACAGTCATTTCTGCTAACGCCGTGCTTCTACACATGTATTTGCTGAACGGTGAAAGCGCACAGTAATGCACTTTTCTCCCAGCAAATACACTGTTTCTAAGGAAATGGGAACACACTGAGGAGACACTTGTGGGAGCTACTGTGATTAAAACTGAGCTTCTCTACGCACAGGGAAGCCAGAGAAATGCTGATTTCATCAAGCCCAGTTACATACTCAGAATCTGTACTACTGCGCAAATAGGCATGTCTCTTTAGGCAAAAAACTCATTTCTGACAAAGTTGCCCAAATGCATCTCAGAAGTGTGCAACTTGTTCCCTGAGTTAGAAAACGTCGAGAAACGTTCGTATCTGCTAGCGTTGTGCTTCTACACATGTATTTGCTGAATGGTGAAAGAGCACAGTAATGCACTTTTCTCCCAGCAAATACACTGTTTCTAAGGAAATGTGAACACACTGAGGAGACACTTGTGGGAGCTACTGTGACTAAAACTGAGCTTCCCTACGCACAGGGAAGCAAGAGAAATGCTGATTTCATCAAGCCCAGTTACATACTCAGAATCTGTACTACTGCGCAAATAGGCATGTCTCTTTAGGCAAAAAACTCATTTCTGACAAAGTTGCCCAAATGCATCTCAGAAGTGTGCAACTTGTTCCCTGAGTTAGAAAACGTCGAGAAACGTTCGTTTCTGCTAACGCTGTGCTTCTACACATGTATTTGCTGAACGGTGAAAGCGCACGGTGATGCACTTTTCTCCCAGCAAATACACTGTTTCTAAGGAAATGGGAACACATTGAGGAGACACTTGTGGGAGCTACTGTGACTAAACTTGAGCTTCCCTACGCACAGGGAAGCAAGAGAAATGCTGATTTCATCAAGCCCAGTTACATACTCAGAATCTGTACTCATGCGCAAATAGGCATGTCTCTTTAGGCAAAAAACTCATTTCTGACAAAGTTGCCCAAATGCATCTCAGAAGTGTGCAACTTGTTCCCTGAGTTAGAAAACGTCGAGAAACGGTCTTTTCTTCCAGCGCTGTGCTTCTACACATGTATTTGCTGAACGGTGAAAGCGCACAGTAATGCACTTTTCTCCCAGCAAATACACTGTTTCTAAGGAAATGGGAACACACTGAGGAGACACTTGTGGGAGCTACTGTGACTAAAACTGAGCTTCCCTACGCACAGGGAAGCAAGAGAAATGCTGATTTTATCAAGCCCAGTTACATATTCAGAATCTGTACTACTGTGCAAATAGGCATGTCTCTTTAGGCAAAAAACTCATTTCTGACAAAGTTGCCCAAATGCATCTCAGAAGTGTGCAACTTGTTCCCTGAGTTAGAAAACGTCGAGAAACGGTCGTATCTGCTAGCGCTGTGCTTCTACACATGTATTTGCTGAACGGTGAAAGCGCACAGTAATGTACTTTTCTCCCAGCAAATACACTGTTTCTAAGGAAATGGGAACACACTGAGGAGACACTTGTGGGAGCTACTGTGATTAAAACTGAGCTTCTCTACGCACAGGGAAGCAAGAGAAATGCTGATTTCATCAAGCCCAGTTACATGCTCAGAATCTGTACTACTGCGCAAATAGGCATGTCTCTTTAGGCAAAAAACTCATTTCTGACAAAGTTGCCCAAATGCATCTCAGAAGTGTGCAACTTGTTCCCTGAGTTAGAAAACGTCGAGAAACGGTCGTATCTGCTAGCGTGTGCTTCTACACATGTATTTGCTGAACGGTGAAAGAGCACGGTAATGCACTTTTCTCCCAGCAAATACACTGTTTCTAAGGAAATGTGAACACACTGAGGAGACACTTGTGGGAGCTACTTTGACTAAAACTGAGCTTCCCTACGCACACGGAAGCAAGAGAAATGCTGATTTCATCAAGCCCAGTTACATACTCAGAATCTGTACTACTGCGCAAATAGGCATGTCTCTTTAGGCAAAAAACTCATTTCTGACAAAGTTGCCCAAATGCATCTCAGAAGTGTGCAACTTGTTCCCTGAGTTAGTAAACGTCAATAAACAGTCATTTCTGCTAACGCCGTGCTTCTACACATGTATTTGCTGAACGGTGCAAGCGCACAGTAATGCACTTTTCTCCCAGCCAATAAACTGTTTCCTAGGAAATGGGAACACACTGAGGAGACACTTGTGGGAGCTACTGTGATTAAAACTGAGCTTCTCTACGCACAGGGAAGCAAGAGAAATGCTGATTTCATCAAGCCCAGTTACATACTCAGAATCTGTACTACTGCGCAAATAGGCATGTCTCTTTAGGCAAAAAACTCATTTCTGACAAAGTTGCCCAAATGCATCTCAGAAGTGTGCAACTTGTTCCCTGAGTTAGAAAACGTCGAGAAACGGTCGTATCTGCTAGCGTTGTGCTTCTACACATGTATTTGCTGAACGGTGAAAGAGCACGGTAATGCACTTTTCTCCCAGCAAATACACTGTTTCTAAGGAAATGTGAACACACTGAGGAGACACTTGTGGGAGCTACTGTGACTAAAACTGAGCTTCCCTACGCACAGGGAAGCAAGAGAAATGCTGATTTCATCAAGCCCAGTTACATACTCAGAATCTGTACTACTGCGCAAATAGGCATGTCTCTTTAGGCAAAAAACTCATTTCTGACAAAGTTGCCCAAATGCATCTCAGAAGTGTGCAACTTGTTCCCTGAGTTAGAAAACGTCGAGAAACGTTCGTTTCTGCTAGCGCTGTGCTTCTACACATGTATTTGCTGAACGGTGAAAGCGCACGGTAATGCAATTTTCTCCCAGCAAATACACTGTTTCTAAGGAAATGGGAACACACTGAGGAGACACTTGTGGGAACTACAGTGACTAAAACTGAGCTTCCCTACGCACAGGGAAGCAAGAGTAATGCTGATTTCATCAAGCCCAGTTAAATACTCAGAATCTGTACTACTGCGCAAATAGGCATGTCTCTTTAGGCAAAAAACTCATTTCTGACAAAGTTGCGCAAATGCATCTCAGAAGTGTGTAACTTGTTCCCTGAGTTAGAAAACGTCGAGAAACGGTCATATCTGCTAGCGCTGTGCTTCTACACATGTATTTGCTGAACGGTGAAAGCGCACAGTAATGCACTTTTCTCCCAGCAAATACACTGTTTCTAAGGAAATGGGAACACACTGAGGAGACACTTCTGGGAGCTACTGTGACTAAAACTGAGCTTCCCCACGCACAGGGAAGCAAGAGAAATGCTGATTTCATCAAGCCCAGTTACATACTCAGAATCTGTACTACTGCGCAAATAGGCATGTCTCTTTAGGCAAAAAACTCATTTCTGACAAAGTTGCCCAAATGCATCTCAGAAGTGTGCAACTTGTTCCCTGAGTTAGAAAACGTCGAGAAACGTTCGTTTCTGCTAGCGCTGTGCTTCTACACATGTATTTGCTGAACGGTGAAAGAGCACAGTAATGCACTTTTCTCCCAGCAAATACACTGTTTCTAAGGAAATGGGAACACACTGAGGAGACACTTGTGGGAGCTACTGTGACTAAAACTGAGCTTCCCTACGCACAGGGAAGCAAGAGAAATGCTGATTTCATCAAGCCCAGTTACATACTCAGAATCTGTACTACTGCGCAAATAGGCATGTCTCTTTAGGCAAAAAACTCATTTCTGACAAAGTTGCCCAAAAGCATCTCAGAAGTGTGCAACTTCTTCCCTGAGTTAGAAAACGTCGTGAAAAGGTCGTATCTGCTAGCGCTGTGTTTCTACACATGTATTTGCTGAACGGTGAAAGCGCACAGTAATGCAATTTTCTCCCAGCAAACACACTGTTTCTAAGGAAATGGGAACACACTGAGGAGACACTTGTGGGAGCTACTGTGACTAAAACTGAGCTTCCCTACGCACAGGGAAGCAAGAGAAATGCTGATTTCATCAAGCCCAGTTACACACTCAGAGTCTGTACTACTGCGCAAATAGGCATGTCTCTTTAGGCAAAAAACTCATTTCTGACAAAGTTGCCCAAATGCATCTCAGAAGTGTGCAACTTGTTCCCTGAGTTAGAAAACGTCGAGAAACGTTCGTTTCTGCTAGCACTGTGCTTCTACACATGTTTTGCTGAACAGTGAAAGCGCACAGTAATGCACTTTTCTCCCAGCAAATACACTGTTTCTAAGGAAATGGGAACACATTGAAGAGAAACTAGTGGGAGCTACAGTGACTAAAACTGAGCTTCCCTACGCACAGGGAAGCAAGAGAAATGCTGATTTCATCAAGCCCAGTTACATACTCAGAATCTGTACTACTGCGCAAATAGGCATGTCTCTTTAGGCAAAAAACTCATTTCTGACAAAGTTGCCCAAATGCATCTCAGAAGTGTGCAACTTTTTCTTTCAGTTAGAAAACGTCGAGAAACGTTCGTTTCTGCTAGCGCTGTGCTTCTACACATGTATTTGCTGAACGGTGAAAGCGCACAGTAATGCAATTTTCTCCCAGCAAATACACTGTTTCTAAGGAAATGGGAACACACTGAGGAGATACTTTTGGGAGCTACTGTGACTAAAACTGAGCTTCCCTACGCACAGGGAAGCAAGAGAAATGCTGATTTCATCAAGCCCAGTTACATACTCAGAATCTGTACTACTGTGCAAATAAGCATGTCTCTTTAGGCAAAAAACTCATTTCTGATAAAGTTGCCCAAATGCATCTCAGAAGTGTGCAACTTGTTCCCTTAGTTAGAAAACGTCGAGAAACGGTCATATCTGCTAGCGCTGTGCTTCTACACATGTATTTGCTGAACGGTGAAAGCGCACAGTAATGTAATTTTCTCCCAGCAAATACACTGTTTCTAAGGAAATGGGAACACACTGAGGAGACACTTGTGGGAGCTACTGTGACTAAAACTGAGCTTCCCTACGCACAGGGAAGCAAGAGAAATGCTGATTTCATCAAGCCCAGTTACATACTCAGAATCTGTACTACTGCGCAAATAGGCATGTCTCTTTAGGCAAAAAACTCATTTGTGACAAAGTTGCCCAAATGCAACTCAGAAGTGTGTAACTTGTTCCCTGAGTTAGAAAACGTCGAGAAACGTTCGTTTCTGCTGGCGCTGTGCTTCTACACATGTATTTGCTGAACGGTGAAAGCGCACAGTATGCACTTTTCTCCCAGCAAATACACTGTTTCTAAGGAAATGGGAACACACTGAGGAGACACTTGTGGGAGCTACTGTGACTAAAACTGAGCTTCCCTATGCACAGGGAAGCAAGAGAAATGCTGATTTCATCAAGCCCAGTTACATACTCAGAATCTGTACTACTGCGCAAATAGGCATGTCTCTTTAGGCAAAAAACTCATTTCTGACAAAGTTGCCCAAATGCATCTCAGAAGTGTGCAACTTGTTCCCTGAGTTAGAAAACGTCGAGAAACGTTCGTTTCTGCTAGCGCTGTGCTTCTACACATGTATTTCCTGAACGGTGAAAGCGCACTTAATGCACTTTTCTCCCAGCAAATACACTGTTTCTAAGGAAATGGGAACACACTGAGGAGACACTTTTGGGAGCTACTGTGACTGAAACTGAGCTTCCCTACGCACAGGGAAGCAAGAGAAATGCTGATTTCATCAAGCCCAGTTACATACTCAGAATCTGTACTCATGCGCAAATAGGCATGTCTCTTTAGGCAAAAAACTCATTTCTGACAAAGTTGCCCAAATGCATCTCAGAAGTGTGCAACTTGTTCCCTGAGTTAGAAAACGTCGAGAAACGGTCTTTTCTGCCAGCGCTGTGCTTCTACACATGTATTTGCTGAACGGTGAAAGCGAACAGTAATGCACTTTTCTCCCAGCAAATACACTGTTTCTAAGGAAATGGGAACACACTGAGGAGACACTTGTGGGAGCTACTGTGACTAAAACTGAGCTTCCCTACGCACAGGGAAGCAAGAGAAATGCTGATTTTATCAAGCCCAGTTACATATTCAGAATCTGTACTACTGCGCAAATAGGCATGTCTCTGTAGGCAAAAAACTCATTTCTGACAAAGTGGCCCAAATGCATCTCAGAAGTGTGCAACTTGTTCCCTGAGTTAGAAAACGTCGAGAAACGGTCGTATCTGCTAGCGTTGTGCTTCTACACATGTATTTGCTGAACGGTGAAAGAGCACAGTAATGCACTTTTCTCCCAGCAAATACACTGTTTCTAAGGAAATGGGAAAACACTGAGGAGACACTTGTGGGAGCTACTGTGACTAAAACTGAGCTTCCCTATGCACAGGGAAGCAAGAGAAATGCTGATTTCATCAAGCCCAGTTACATACTCAGAATCTGTACTACTGCGCAAATAGGCATGTCTATTTAGGCAAAAAACTCATTTCTGACAAAGTTGCCCAAATGCATCTCAGAAGTGTTCAACTTGTTCCCTGAGTTAGAAACGTCGAGAAACGTTCGTTTCTGCTAGCGCTGTGCTTCTACACATGTATTTGCTGAACGGTGAAAGCGCACAGTAATGCACTTTTCTCCCAGCAAATACACTGTTTCTAAGGAAATGGGAACACACTGAGGAGACACTTGTGGGAGCTACTGTGACTAAAACTGAGCTTCCCTACGCACAGGGAAGCAAGAGAAATGCTGATTTCATCAAGCCCAGTTACATACTCAGAATCTGTACTACTGCGCAAATAGGCATGTCTCTTTAGGCAAAAATCTCATTTCTGATAAAGTTGCCCAAATGCATCTCAGAAGTGTGCAACTTGTTCCCTGAGTTAGAAAACGTCGAGAAACGGTCATATCTGCTAGCGCTGTGCTTCTACACATGTATTTGCTGAACGGTGAAAGCGCACAGTAATGCACTTTTCTCCCAGCAAATACACTGTTTCTAAGGAATTGGGAACACACTGAGGAGAAACTAGTGGGAGCTACAGTGACTAAAACTGAGCTTCCCTACGCACAGGGAAGCAAGAGAAATGCTGATTTCATCAAGCCCAGTTACATACTCAGAATCTGTACTACTGCGCAAATAGGCATGTCTCTTTAGGCAAAAAACTCATTTCTGACAATGTTGCCCAAATGCATCTCAGAAGTGTGCCACTTGTTCGCTGAGTTAGAAAACGTCGAGAAACGGTCATATCTGCTAGCGTTGTGCTTCTACACATGTATTTGCTGATCGGTGAAAGAGCACAGTAATGCACTTTTCTCCCAGCAAATACACTGTTTCTAAGGAAATGGGAAAACACTGAGGAGACACTTGTGGGAGCTACTGTGACTAAAACTGAGCTTCCCTACGCACAGGGAAGCAAGAGAAATGCTGATTTCATCAAGCCCAGTTACATACTCAGAATCTGTACTACTGCGCAAATAGGCATGTCTCTGTAGTTAAAAAACTCATTTCTGACAAAGTTGCCCAAATGCATCTCAGAAGTGTGCAACTTGTTCCCTGAGTTAGAAAACGTCGAGAAACGTTCGTTTCTGCTAGCGCTGTGCTTCTACACATGTATTTGCTGAACGGTGAAAGCCCACAGTAATGCACTTTTCTCCCAGCAAATACACTGTTTTTAAGGAAATGGGAACACACTGAGGAGACACTTGTGGGAGCTCCTGTGACTAAAACTGAGCTTCCGTACGACATGGAAGCAAGAGAAATGCTGATTTCATCAAGCCCAGTTACACACTCAGAATCTGTACTACTGCGCAAATAGGCATGTCTATTTAGGCAAAAATCTCATTTCTGACAAAGTTGCCCAAATGCATCTCAGAAGTGTGCAACTTGTTCCCTGAGTTAGAAAACGTCGAGAAACGTTCGTTTCTGCTAGCGCTGTCCTTTTACACATGTATTTGCTGAACAGTGAAAGCGCACAGTAATGCACTTTTCTCCCAGCAAATACATTGTTTCTAAGGAAATGGGAACACAATGAGGAGACACTTGTGGGAGCTACTGTGACTAAAACTGAGCTTCCCTACCCACAGGGAAGCAAGAGAAATGCTGATTTCATCAAGCCCAGTTACATACTCAGAATCTGTACTACTGCGCAAATAGGCATGTCTCTTTAGGCAAAAAACTCATTTCTGACAAAGTTGCCGAAATGCATCTCAGAAGTGTGCAACTTGTTCCCTGAGTTAGAAAACGTCGAGAAACGGTCGTTTCTGCTAGCGCTGTGCTTCTACACATGTATTTCCTGAACGGTGAAAGCGCACAGTAATGCACTTTTCTCCCAGCAAATACACTGTTTCTAAGGAAATGGGAACACACTGAGGAGACACTTTTGGGAGCTACTGTGACTGAAACTGAGCTTCCCTACGCACAGGGAAGCAAGAGAAATGCTGATTTCATCAAGCCCAGTTACATACTCAGAATCTGTACTCATGCGCAAATAGGCATGTCTCTTTAGGCAAAAAACTCATTACTGACAAAGTTGCCCAAATGCATCTCAGAAGTGTGCAACTTGTTCCCTGAGTTAGAAAACGTCGAGAAACGGTCTTTTCTGCCAGCGCTGTGCTTCTACACATGTATTTGCTGAACGGTGAAAGCGCACAGTAATGCACTTTTCTCCCAGCAAATACACTGTTTCTAAGGAAATCGGAACACACTGAGGAAACACTTGTGGGAGCTACTGTGACTAAAACTGAGCTTCCCTACGCACAGGGAAGCAAAAGAAATGCTGATTTCATCAAGCCCAGTTACATACTCAGAATCTGTACTACTGCGCAAATAGGCATGTCTCTTTAGGCAAAAAACTCATTTCTGACAAAGTTGCCCAAATGCATCTCAGAAGTGTGCCACTTGTCCCTGAGTTAGAAAACGTTGAGAAACGGTCGTATCTGCTAGCGTTGTGCTTCTACACATGTATTTGCTGAACGGTGAAAGAGCACAGTAATGCACTTTTCTCCCAGCAAATACACTGTTTCTAAGGAATTGGGAAAACACTGAGGAGACACTTGTGGGAGCTACTGTGACTAAAACTGAGCTTCCCTACGCACAGGGAAGCAAGAGAAATGCTGATTTCATCAAGCCCAGTTACATACTCAGAATCTGTACTACTGCGCAAATAGGCATGTCTCTGTAGGCAAAAAACTCATTTCTGACAAAGTTGCCCAAATGCATCTCAGAAGTGTGCAACTTGTTCCCTGAGTTAGAAAACGTCGAGAAACGTTCGTTTCTGCTAGCGCTGTGCTTCTACACATGTATTTGCTGAACGGTGAAAGCCCACAGTAATGCACTTTTCTCCCAGCAAATACACTGTTTTTAAGGAAATGGGAACACACTGAGGAGACACTTGTGGGAGCTCCTGTGACTAAAACTGAGCTTCCGTACGACAGGGAAGCAAGAGAAATGCTGATTTCATCAAGCCCAGTTACACACTCAGAATCTGTACTACTGCGCAAATAGGCATGTCTATATAGGAAAAAATCTCATTTCTGACAAAGTTGCCCAAATGCATCTCAGAAGTGTGCAACTTGTTCCCTGAGTGAGAAAACGTCGAGAAACGTTCGTTTCTGCTAGCGCTGTCCTTCTACACATGTATTTGCTGAACAGTGAAAGCGCACAGTAATGCACTTTTCTCCCAGCAAATACATTGTTTCTAAGGAAATGGGAACACACTGAGGAGACACTTGTGGGAGCTACTGTGACTAAAACTGAGCTTCCCTACCCACAGGGAAGCAAGAGAAATGCTGATTTCATCAAGCCCAGTTACATACTCAGAATCTGTACTACTGCGCAAATAGGCATGTCTCTTTAGGCAAAAATCTCATTTCTGACAAAGTTGCCCAAATGCATCTCAGAAGTGTGCAACTTGTTCCTTGAGTTAGAAAACGTCGAGAAACGGTCCTTTCTACTAGCGCTGTGCTTCTACCCATGTATTTGGTGAACGGTGAAAGCGCACAGTAATGCACTTTTCTCCCAGCAAATACACTGTTTCTAAGGAAATGGGAACACACTGAGGAGACACTTGTGGTTGCTACTGTGACTAAAACTGAGCTTCCCTACGCACAGGGAAGCAAGAGAAATGCTGATTTCATCAAGCCCAGTTACATACTCAGAATCTGTACTACTGCGCATATAGGCATGTCTCTTTAGGCAAAAAAACTCATTTCTGATAAAGTTGCCCAAATGCATCTCAGAAGTGTGCAACTTGTTCCCTGAGTTAGAAAACGTCGAGAAACGGTCATATCTGCTAGCGCTGTGCTTCTACACATGTATTTGCTGAACGGTGAAAGCGCACAGTAATGCACTTTTCTCCCAGCAAATACACTGTTTCTAAGGAATTGGGAACACACTGAGGAGAAACTAGTGGGAGCGACAGTGACTAAAACTGAGCTTCCCTACGCACAGGGAAGCAAGAGAAATGCTGATTTCATCAAGCCCAGTTACATATTCAGAATCTGTACTACTGCGCAAATAGGCATGTCTCTTTAGGCAAAAAACTCATTTCTGACAAAGTTGCCCAAATGCATCTCAGAAGTGTGCCACTTGTTCCCTGAGTTAGAAAACTTCGAGAAACGGTCGTATCTGCTAGCGTTGTGCTTCTACACATGTATTTGCTGATCGGTGAAAGAGCACAGTAATGCACTTTTCTCCCAGCAAATACACTGTTTCTAAGGAAATGGGAAAACACTGAGGAGACACTTGTGGGAGCTACTGTGACTAAAACTGAGCTTCCCTACGCACAGGGAAGCAAGAGAAATGCTGATTTCATCAAGCCCAGTTACATACTCAGAATCTGTACTACTGCGCAAATAGGCATGTCTATTTAGGCAAAAATCTCATTTCTGACAAAGTTGCCCAAATGCATCTCAGAAGTGTGCAACTTGTTCCCTGAGTTAGAAAACGTCGAGAAACGTTCGTTTCTGCTAGCGCTGTCCTTCTACACATGTATTTGCTGAACAGTGAAAGCGCACAGTAATGCACTTTTCTCCCAGCAAATACACTGTTTCTAACGAAATGGGAACACACTGAGGAGACACTTTTGGGAGCTACTGTGACTGAAACTGAGCTTCCCTACGCACAGGGAAGCAAGAGAAATGCTGATTTCATCAAGCCCAGTTACATACTCAGAATCTGTACTACTGCGCAAATAGGCATGTCTCTTTAGGCAAAAAACTCATTACTGACAAAGTTGCCCAAATGCATCTCAGAAGTGTGCAACTTGTTCCCTGAGTTAGAAAACGTCGAGAAACGTTCTTTTCTGCCAGCACTGTGCTTCTACACATGTATTTGCTGAACGGTGAAAGCGCACAGTAATGCACTTTTCTCCCAGCAAATACACTGTTTCTAAGGAAATCGGAACACACTGAGGAAACACTTGTGGGAGCTACTGTGACTAAAACTGAGCTTCCCTACGCACAGGGAAGCAAGAGAAATGCTGATTTTATCAAGCCCAGTTACATATTCAGAATCTGTACTACTGCGCAAATAGGCATGTCTCTTTAGGCAAAAAACTCATTTCCGACAAAGTGGCCCAAATGCATCTCAGAAGTGTGCAACTTGTTCCCTGAGTTAGAAAACGTCGAGAAACGGTCGTATCTGCTAGCGCTGTGCTTCTACACATGTATTTGCTGAACGGTGAAAGCGCACAGTAATGCACTTTTCTCCCAGCAAATACACTGTTTCTAAGGAAATGGGAACACACTGAGGAGACACTTGTGGGAGCTACTGTGACTAAAACTGAGCTTCCCTATGCACAGGGAAGCAAGAGAAATGCTGATTTCATCAAGCCCAGTTACATACTCAGAATCTGTTCTACTGCGCAAATAGGCATGTCTCTTTAGGCAAAAAACTCATTTCTGACAAAGTTGCCCAAATGCATCTCAGAAGTGTGCAACTTGTTCCCTGCGTTCGAAAACGTCGAGAAACGGTCGTATTTGCTAGCGTTGTGCTTCTACACATGTATTTGCTGAACGGTGAAAGAGCACAGTAACGCACTTTTCTCCCAGCAAATACACTGTTTCTAAGGAAATGGGAACACACTGAGGAGACACTTGTGGGAGCTACTGTGACTAAAACTGAGCTTCCCTACGCACAGGGAAGCAAGAGAAATGCTGATTTCATCAAGCCCAGTTACATACTCAGAATCTGTACTACTGCGCAAATAGGCATGTCTCTGTAGTTAAAAAACTCATTTCTGACTAAGTTGCCCAAATGCATCTCAGAAGTGTGCAACTTGTTCCCTGAGTTAGAAAACGTCGAGAAACGTTCGTTTCTGCTAGCGCTGTGCTTCTACACATGTATTTGCTGAACGGTGAAAGCGCACAGTAATGCACTTTTCTCCCAGCAAATACACTGTTTTTAAGGAAATGGAAACACACTGAGGAGACACTTGTGGGAGCTACTGGGACTAAAACTGAGCTTCCCTATGCACAGGGAAGCAAGAGAAATGCTGATTTCATCAAGCCCAGTTACATACTCAGAATCTGTACTACTGCGCAAATAGGCATGTCTCTTTAGGCAAAAAACTCATTTCTGATAAAGTTGCCCAAATGCATCTCAGAAGTGTGCAACTTGTTCCCTGAGTTAGGAAACGTCGAGAAACGGTCATATCTGCTAGCGCTGTGCTTCTACACATGTATTTGCTGAACGGTGAAAGCCCACAGTAATGCACTTTTCTCCCAGCAAATACACTGTTTCTAAGGAAATGGGAACACACTGAGGAGACACTTGTGGGAGCTACTGTGACTAAAACTGAGCTTCCCTACGCACAGGGAAGCAAGAGAAATGCTGATTTCATCAAGCCCAGTTACATACTCAGAATCTGTACTACTGCGCAAATAGGCATGTCTCTTTAGGCAAAAAACTCATTTCTGATAAAGTTGCCCAAATGCATCTCAGAAGTGTGCAACTTGTTCCCTGAGTTAGGAAACGTCGAGAAACGGTCATATCTGCTAGCGCTGTGCTTCTACACATGTATTTGCTGAACGGTGAAAGCGCACAGTAATGCACTTTTCTCCCAGAAAATACACTGTTTCTAAGGAAATGGGAAAACACTGAGGAGAAACTAGTGGGAGCTACAGTGACTAAAACTGAGCTTCCCTACGCACAGGGAAGCAAGAGAAATGCTGATTTCATCAAGCCCAGTTACATACTCAGAATCTGTACTACTGCGCAAATAGGCATGTCTCTTTAGGCAAAAAACTCATTTCTGACAAAGTTGCCCAAATGCATCTCAGAAGTGTGCAACTTGTTCCCTGAGTTAGAAAACGTCGAGTAACGGTCGTTTCTGCTAGCGCTGTGCTTCTACACATGTATTTGCTGAACGGTGAACGCGCACAGTCATGCACTTTTCTCCCAGCAAATACACTGTTTCTAAGGAAATGGGAACACACTGAGGAGACACTTGTGGGAGCTACTGTGACTAAAACTGAGCTTCCCTATGCACAGGGAAGCAAGAGAAATGCTGATTTCATCAAGCCCAGTTACATACTCAGAATCTGTACTCATGCGCAAATAGGCATGTCTCTTTAGTCAAAAAACTCATTACTGACAAAGTTGCCCAAATGCATCTCAGAAGTGTGCAACTTGTTCCCTGAGTTAGAAAACGTCGAGAAACGGTCTTTTCTGCCAGCCCTGTGCTTCTACACATGTATTTGCTGAACGGTGAAAGCGCACAGTAATGCACTTTTCTCCCAGCAAATACACTGTTTCTAAGGAAATGGGAACACACTGAGGAGACACTTGTGGGAGCTACTGTGACTAAAACTGAGCTTCCATACGCACAGGGAAGCAAGAGAAATGCTGATTTTATCAAGCCCAGTTACATATTCAGAATCTGTACTACTGCGCAAATAGGCATGTCTCTGTAGGCAAATAACTCATTTCTGACAAAGTGGCCCAAATGCATCTCAGAAGTGTGCAACTTGTTCCCTGAGTTAGAAAACGTCGAGAAACGGTCGTATCTGCTAGCGCTGTGCTTCTACACATGTATTTGCTGAACGGTGAAAGAGCACAGTAATGCACTTTTCTCCCAGCAAATACACTGTTTCTAAGGAAATGGGAACACACTGAGGAGACACTTGTGGGAGCTACTGTGACTAAAACTGAGCTTCCCTACGCACAGGGAAGCAAGAGAAATGCTGATTTCATCAAGCCCAGTTACATACTCAGAATCTGTACTCCTGCGCAAATAGGCATGTCGCTTTAGGCAAAAAACTCATTTCTGACAAAGTTGCCCAAATGCATCTCAGAAGTGTGCAACTTGTTCCCTGAGTTAGAAAACGTCGAGAAACGGTCGTATCTGCTAGCGTTGTGCTTCTACACATGTATTTGCTGAACGGTGAAAGAGCACAGTAATGCACTTTTCTCCCAGCAAATACACTGTTTCTAAGGAAATGGGAAAACACTGGGGAGACACTTGTGGGAGCTACTGTGACTAAAACTGAGCTTCCCTACGCACAGGGAAGCAAGAGAAATGCTGATTTCATCAAGCCCAGTTACATACTCAGAATCTGTACTACTGCGCAAATAGGCATGTCTCTGTAGTTAAAAAACTCATTTCTGACAAAGTTGCCCAAATGCATCTCAGAAGTGTGCAATTTGTTCCCTGAGTTAGAAAACGTCGAGAAACGTTCGTTTCTGCTAGCGCTGTGCTTCTACACATGTATTTGCTGAACGGTGAAAGCGCACAGTAATGCACTTTTCTCCCAGCAAATACACTGTTTTTAAGGAAATGGGAACACACTGAGGAGACACTTGTGGGAGCTACTGGGACTAAAACTGAGCTTCCCTACGCACAGGGAAGCAAGAGAAATGCTGATTTCATCAAGCCCAGTTACATACTCAGAATCTGTACTACTGCGCAAATAGGCATGTCTCTTTAGCCAAAAAACTCATTTCTGACAAAGTTGCCCAAATGCATCTCAGAAGTGTGCAACTTGTTCCCTGAGTTAGAAAACGTCGAGAAACGGTCGTATCTGCTAGCGTTGTGCTTCTACACATGTATTTGCTGAACGGTGAAAGCGCACAGTAATGCACTTTTCTCCCAGCAAATACACTGTTTCTAAGGAAATGGGAACACACTGAGGAGACACTTGTGGGAGCTACTGTGACTAAAACTGAGCTTCCCTATGCACAGGGAAGCAAGAGAAATGCTGATTTCATCAAGCCCAGTTACATACTCAGAATCTGTACTCATGCACAAATAGGCATGTCTCTTTAGGCAAAAAACTCATTACTGACAAAGTTGCCCAAATGCATCTCAGAAGTGTGCAACTTGTTCCCTGAGTTAGAAAACGTCGAGAAACGGTCTTTTCTGCCAGCCCTGTGATTCTACACATGTATTTGCTGAACGGTGAAAGCGCACAGTAATGCACTTTTCTCCCAGCAAATACACAGTTTCTAAGGAAATGGGAACACACTGAGGAGACACTTGTGGGAGCTACTGTGACTAAAACTGAGCTTCCGTACGACAGGGAAGCAAGAGAAATGCTGATTTCATCAAGCCCAGTTACACACTCAGAATCTGTACTACTGCGCAAATAGGCATGTCTATTTAGGAAAAAATCTCTTTTCTGACAAAGTTGCCCAAATGCATCTCAGAAGTGTGCAACTTGTTCCCT
Source organism: Acomys minous (assembly GCF_964271855.1). Taxonomy (NCBI): domain Eukaryota; kingdom Metazoa; phylum Chordata; class Mammalia; order Rodentia; family Muridae; genus Acomys; species Acomys minous. Next base: position 2,084,945 of record NW_028182180.1, read on the forward strand.
GAGTTAGAAAACGTCGAGAAACGTTCGTTTCTGCTAGCGCTATCCTTCTACACATGTATTTGCTGAACGGTGAAAGCGCACAGTAATGCACTTTTCTCCCAGCAAATACATTGTTTCTAAGGAAATGGGAACACACTGAGGAGACACTTGTGGGAGCTACTGTGACTAAAACTGAGCTTCCCTACCCACAGGGAAGCAAGAGAAATGCTGATTTCATCAAGCCCAGTTACATACTCTGAATCTGTACTACTGCGCAAATAGGCATGTCTCTTTAGGCAAAAATCTCATTTCTGACAAAGTTGCCCAAATGCATCTCAGAAGTGTGCAACTTGTTCCTTGAGTTAGAAAACGTCGAGAAACGGTCATATCTGCTAGCGCTGTGCTTCTACACATGTATTTGCTGAACGGTGAAAGCGCACAGTAATGCACTTTTCTCCCAGCAAATACACTGTTTCTAAGGAAATGGGAACACACTGAGGAGACACTTGTGGGAGCTACTGTGACTAAAACTGAGCTTCCCTACGCACAGGGAAGCAAGAGAAATGCTGATTTCATCAAGCCCAGTTACATACTCAGATACTGTACTCATGCGCAAATAGGCATGTCTCTTTAGGCAAAAAACTCATTTCTGACAAAGTTGCCCAAATGCATCTCAGAAGTGTGCAACTTGTTCCCTGAGTTAGAAAACGTCGAGAAACGGTCGTATCTGCTAGCGTTGTGCTTCTACACATGTATTTCCTGAACGGTGAAAGCGCACAGTAATGCACTTTTCTCCCAGCAAATACACTGTTTCTAAGGAAATGGGAACACACTGAGGAGACACTTTTGGGAGCTACTGTGACTGAAACTGAGCTTCCCTACGCACAGGGAAGCAAGAGAAATGCTGATTTCATCAAGCCCAGTTACATACTCAGAATCTGTACTACTGCGCAAATAGGCATGTCTCTTTAGGCAAAAAACTCATTACTGACAAAGTTGCCCAAATGCATCTCAGAAGTGTGCAACTTGTTCCCTGAGTTAGAAAACGTCGAGAAACGGTCTTTTCTGCCAGCGCTGTGCTTCTACACATGTATTTGCTGAACGGTGAAAGCGCACAGTAATGCACTTTTCTCCCAGCAAATACACTGTTTCTAAGGAAATCGGAACACACTGAGGAAACACTTGTGGGAGCTACTGTGACTAAAACTGAGCTTCCCTACGCACAGGGAAGCAAGAGAAATGCTGATTTTATCAAGCCCAGTTACATATTCAGAATCTGTACTACTGCGCAAATAGGCATGTCTCTGTAGGCAAAAAACTCATTTCCGACAAAGTGGCCCAAATGCATCTCAGAAGTGTGCAACTTGTTCCCTGAGTTAGAAAACGTCGAGAAACGGTCGTATCTGCTAGCGCTGTGCTTCTACACATGTATTTGCTGAACGGTGAAAGCGCACAGTAATGCACTTTTCTCCCAGCAAATACACTATTTCTAATGAAATGGGAACACACTGAGGAGACACTTGTGGGAGCTACTGTGACTAAAACTGAGCTTCCCTACGCACAGGGAAGCAAGAGAAATGCTGATTTCATCAAGCCCAGTTACATACTCAGAATCTGTACTACTGCGCAAATAGGCATGTCTCTGTAGGCAAAAAACTCATTTCTGACAAAGTTGCCCAAATGCATCTCAGAAGTGTGCAACTTGTTCCCTGAGTTAGAAAACGTCGAGAAACGGTCGTATCTGCTAGCGTTGTGCTTCTACACATGTATTTGCTGAACGGTGAAAGAGCACAGTAATGCACTTTTCTCCCAGCAAATACACTGTTTCTAAGGAAATGGGAAAACACTGAGGAGACACTTGTGGGAGCTACTGTGACTAAAACTGAGCTTCCCTACGCACAGGGAAGCAAGAGAAATGCTGATTTCATCAAGCCCAGTTACATACTCAGAATCTGTACTACTGCGCAAATAGGCATGTCTCTGTAGTTAAAAAACTCATTTCTGACAAAGTTGCCCAAATGCATCTCAGAAGTGTGCAACTTGTTCCCTGAGTTAGAAAACGTCGAGAAACGTTCGTTTCTGCTAGCGCTGTGCTTCTACACATGTATTTGCTGAACGGTGAAAGCGCACAGTAATGCACTTTTCTCCCAGCAAATACACTGTTTTTAAGGAAATGGGAACACTGAGGAGACACTTGTGGGAGCTACTGGGACTAAAACTGAGCTTCCCTACGCACAGGGAAGCAAGAGAAATGCTGATTTCATCAAGCCCAGTTACATACTCAGAATCTGTACTACTGCGCAAATAGGCATGTCTCTTTAGGCAAAAAACTCATTTCTGACAAAGTTGCCCAAATGCATCTCAGAAGTGTGCAACTTGTTCCGTGAGTTAGAAAACGTCGAGAAACGGTCATATCTGCTAGCGCTGTGCTTCTACACATGTATTTGCTGAACGGTGAAAGCGCACAGTAATGCACTTTTCTCCCAGCAAATACACTGTTTCTAAGGAAATGGGAACACACTGAGGAGAAACTAGTGGGAGCTACAGTGAATAAAACTGAGCTTCCCTACGCACAGGGAAGCAAGAGAAATGCTGATTTCATCAAGCCCAGTTACATACTCAGAATCTGTACTACTGCGCAAATAGGCATGTCTCTTTAGGCAAAAAACTCATTTCTGACAAAGTTGCCCAAATGCATCTCAGAAGTGTGCAACTTGTTCCCTGAGTTAGAAAACGTCGAGAAACGGTCGTATCTGCTAGCGTTGTGCTTCTACACATGTATTTGCTGAACGGTGAAAGCGCACAGTAATGCACTTTTCTCCCAGCAAATACACTGTTTCTAAGGAAATGGGAAAACACTGAGGAGACACTTGTGGGAGCTACTGTGACTAAAACTGAGCTTCCCTACGCACACGGAAGCAAGAGAAATGCTGATTTCATCAAGCCCAGTTACATACTCAGAATCTGTACTACTGCACAAATAGGCATGTCTCTGTAGTTAAAAAACTCATTTCTGACAAAGTTGCCCAAATGCATCTCAGAAGTGTGCAACTTGTTCCCTGAGTTAGAAAACGTCGAGAAACGTTCGTTTCTGCTAGCGCTGTGCTTCTACACATGTATTTGCTGAACGGTAAAAGCGCACAGTAATGCACTTTTCTCCCAGCAAATACACTGTTTTTAAGGAAATGGGAACACACTGAGGAGACACTTGTGGGAGCTACTGTGACTAAAACTGAGCTTCCCTACGACAGGGAAGCAAGAGAAATGCTGATTTCATCAAGCCCAGTTACACACTCAGAATCTGTACTACTGCGCAAATAAGCATGACTATTTAGGCAAAAATCTCATTTCTGACAAAGTTGCCCAAATGCATCTCAGAAGTGTGCAACTTGTTCCCTGAGTTAGAAAACGTCGAGAAACGTTCGTTTCTGCTAGCGCTGTGCTTCTACACATGTATTTGCTGAACAGTGAAAGCGCACAGTAATGCACTTTTCTCCCAGCAAATACATTGTTTCTAAGGAAATGGGAACACACTGAGGAGACACTTGTGGGAGCTACTGTGACTAAAACTGAGCTTCCCTGAGCACAGGGAAGCAAGAGAAATGCTGATTTCATCAAGCCCAGTTACATACTCATAATCTGTACTACTGCGCAAATAGGCATGTCTCTTTAGGCAAAAAACTCATTTCTGACAAAGTTGCCCAAATGCATCTCAGAAGTGTGCAACTTGTTCCGTGAGTTAGAAAACGTCAAGAAACAGTCGTTTCTGCTAACGCTGTGCTTCTACACATGTATTTGCTGAACGGTGAAAGCGCACAGTAATGCACTCTTCTCCCAGCAAATACACTGTTTCTAAGGAAATGGGAACACACTGAGGAGACACTTGTGGAAGCTACTGTGACTAAAACTGAGCTTCCCTACGCACAGGGAAGCAAGAGAAATGCTGATTTCATCAAGCCCAGTTACATACTCAGAATCTGTACTACTGCGCAAATAGGCATGTCTCTATAGGCAAAAAACTCATTTCTGACAAAGTTGCCCAAATGCATCTCAGAAGTGTGCAACTTGTTCCTTGAGTTAAAAAACGTCGAGAAACGGTCCTTTCTACTAGTGCTGTGCTTCTACACATGTATTTGCTGAATGGTGAAAGCGCACAGTAATGCACTTTTCTCCCAGCAAATACACTGTTTCTAAGGAAATGGGAACACACTGAGGAGACACTTGTGGGAGCTACTGTGACTAAAACTGAGCTTCCCTATGCACAGGGAAGCAAGAGAAATGCTGATTTCATCAAGCCCAGTTACATACTCAGAATCTGTACTCATGCGCAAATAGGCATGTCTCTTTAGGCAAAAAACTCATTATTGACAAAGTTGCCCAAATGCATCTCAGAAGTGTGCAACTTGTTCCCTGAGTTAGAAAACGTCGAGAAACGGTCTTTTCTGCCAGCCCTGTGCTTCTACACATGTATTTGCTGAACGGTGAAAGCGCACAGTAATGCACTTTTCTCCCAGCAAATACACTGTTTCTAAGGAAATGGGAACACACTGAGGAGACACTTGTGGGAGCTACTGTGACTAAAACTGAGCTTCCATACGCACAGGGAAGCAAGAGAAATGCTGATTTTATCAAGCCCAGTTACATATTCAGAATCTGTACTACTGCGCAAATAGGCATGTCTCTGTAGGCAAAAAACTCATTTCTGACAAAGTGGCCCAAATGCATCTCAGAAGTGTGCAACTTGTTCCCTGAGTTAGAAAACGTCGAGAAACGGTCGTATCTGCTAGCGCTGTGCTTCTACACATGTATTTGCTGAACGGTGAAAGCGCACAGTAATGCACTTTTCTCCCAGCAAATACACTGTTTCTAAGGAAATGGGAACACACTGAGGAGACACTTGTGGGACCTACTGTGACTAAAACTGAGCTTCCCTACGCACAGGGAAGCAAGAGAAATGCTGATTTCATCAAGCCCAGTTACATACTCAGAATCTGTACTCCTGCGCAAATAGGCATGTCTCTTTAGGCAAAAAACTCATTTCTGACAAAGTTGCCCAAATGCATCTCAGAAGTGTGCAACTTGTTCCCTGAGTTAGAAAACGTCGAGAAACGGTCGTATCTGCTAGCGTTGTGCTTCTACACATGTATTTGCTGAACGGTGAAAGCGCACAGTAATGCACTTTTCTCCCAGCAAATACACTGTTTCTAAGGAAATGGGAACACACTGAGGAGACACTTGTGGGAGCTACTGTGACTAAAACTGAGCTTCCATACGCACAGGGAAGCAAGAGAAATGCTGATTTTATCAAGCCCAGTTACATATTCAGAATCTGTACTACTGCGCAAATAGGCATGTCTCTGTAGGCAAAAAACTCATTTCTGACAAAGTGGCCCAAATGCATCTCAGAAGTGTGCAACTTGTTCCCTGAGTTAGAAAACGTCGAGAAACGGTCGTATCTGCTAGCACTGTGCTTCTACACATGTATTTGCTGAACGGTGAAAGCGCACAGTAATGCACTTTTCTCCCAGCAAATACACTGTTTCTAAGGAAATGGGAACACACTGAGGAGACACTTGTGGGACCTACTGTGACTAAAACTGAGCTTCCCTACGCACAGGGAAGCAAGAGAAATGCTGATTTCATCAAGCCCAGTTACATACTCAGAATCTGAACTCCTACGCAAATAGGCATGTCTCTTTAGGCAAAAAACTCATTTCTGACAATGTTGCCCAAATGCATCTCAGAAGTGTGCAACTTGTTCCCTGAGTTAGAAAACGTCGAGAAACGGTCGTATCTGCTAGCGTTGTGCTTCTACACATGTATTTGCTGAACGGTGAAAGAGCACAGTAATGCACTTTTCTCCCAGCAAATACACTGTTTCTAAGGAAATGGGAAAACACTGAGGAGACACTTGTGGGAGCTACTGTGACTAAAACTGAGCTTCCCTACGCACAGGGAAGCAAGAGAAATGCTGATTTCATCAAGCCCAGTTACATACTCAGAATCTGTACTACTGCGCAAATAGGCATGTCTCTGTAGTTAAAAAACTCATTTCTGACAAAGTTGCCCAAATGCATCTCAGAAGTGTGCAACTTGTTCCCTGAGTTAGAAAACGTCGAGAAACGTTCGTTTCTGCTAGCGCTGTGCTTCTACACATGTATTTGCTGAACGGTGAAAGCGCACAGTAATGCACTTTTCTCCCAGCAAATACACTGTTTTTAAGGAAATGGGAACACACTGAGGAGACACTTGTGGGAGCTACTGGGACTAAAACTGAGCTTCCCTACGCACAGGGAAGCAAGAGAAATGCTGATTTCATCAAGCCCAGTTACATACTCAGAATCTGTACTACTGCGCAAATAGGCATGTCTCTGTAGGCAAAAAACTCATTTCTGACAAAGTTGCCCAAATGCATCTCAGAAGTGTGCAACTTGTTCCCTGAGTTAGAAAACGTCGAGAAACGGTCATATCTGCTAGCGCTGTGCTTCTACACATGTATTTGCTGAACGGTGAAAGCGCACAGTAATGCACTTTTCTCCCACCAAATACACTGTTTCTAAGGAAATGGGAACACACTGAGGAGACACTTGTGGGAGCTACTGTGACTAAAACTGAGCTTCCCTACGCACAGGGAAGCAAGAGAAATGCTGATTTCATCAAGCCCAGTTACATACTCAGAATCTGTACTACTGCGCAAATAGGCATGTCTATTTAGGCAAAAAACTCATTTCTGACTAAGTTGCCCAAATGCATCTCAGAAGTGTGCAACTTGTTCCCTGAGTTAGAAAACGTCGAGAATCGGTCGTTTCTGCTAGGGCTGTGCTTCTACACATGTATTTCCTGAACGGTGAAAGCGCACAGTAATGCACTTTTCTCCTAGCAAATACACTGTTTCTAAGGAAATGGGAACACACTGAGGAGACACTTTTGGGAGCTACTGTGACTGAAACTGAGCTTCCCTACGCACAGGGAAGCAAGAGAAATGCTGATTTCATCAAGCCCAGTTACATACTCAGAATCTGTACTCATGCGCAAATAGGCATGTCTCTTTAGGCAAAAAACTCATTTCTGACAAAGTTGCCCAAATGCATCTCAGAAGTGTGCAACTTGTTCCCTGAGTTAGAAAACGTCGAGAAACGGTCTTTTCTGCCAACGCTCTGCTTCTACACATGTATTTGCTGAACGGTGAAAGCACACAGTAATGCACTTTTCTCCCAGCAAATACACTGTTTCTAAGGAAATGGGAACACACTGAGGAGACACTTGTGGGAGCTACTGTGACTAAAACTGAGCTTCCCTACGCACAGGGAAGCAAGAGAAATGCTGATTTCATCAAGCCCAGTTACATACTCAGAATCTGTACTACTGCGCAAATAGGCCTGTCTCTTTAGGCAAAAAACTCATTTCTGATAAAGTTGCCCAAATGCATCTCAGAAGTGTGCAACTTGTTCCCTGAGTTAGAAAACGTCGAGAAACGGTCATATCTGCTAGCGCTGTGCTTCTACACATGTATTTGCTGAACGGTCAAAGCGCACAGTAATGCACTCTTCTCCCAGCAAATACACTGTTTTTAAGGAAATGGGAATACACTGAGGAGACACTTGTGGGAGCTCCTGTGACTAAAACTGAGCTTCCCTACGACAGGGAAGCAAGAGAAATGCTGATTTCATCAAGCCCAGTTACACACTCAGAATCTGTACTACTGCGCAAATAGGCATGTCTATTTAGGCAAAAATCTCATTTCTGACAAAGTTGCCCAAATGCATCTCAGAAGTGTGCAACTTGTTCCCTGAGTTAGAAAACGTCGAGAAACGGTCCTTTCTACTAGCGCTGTGCTTCTACACATGTATTTGCTGAACGGTGAAAGCGCACAGTAATGCACGTTTCTCCCAGCAAATACACTGTTTCTAAGGAAATGGGAACACACTGAGGAGACACTTGTGGGAGCTACTGTGACTAAAACTGAGCTTCCCTATGCACAGGGAAGCAAGAGAACTGCTGATTTCATCAAGCCCAGTTACATACTCAGAATCTGTACTACTGCGCAAATAGGCATGTCTCTTTAGGCAAAAAACTCATTTCTGACAAAGTTGCCCAAATGCATCTCAGAAGTGTGCAACTTGTTCCCTGAGTTAGAAAACGTCGAGAAACAGTCGTTTCTGCTAGCGCTGTGCTTCTACACATGTATTTGCTGAACGGTGAAAGCGCACAGTAATGCACTTTTCTCCTAGCAAATACACTGTTTCTAAGGAAATGGGAACACACTGAGGAGACACTTTTGGGAGCTACTGTGACTGAAACTGAGCTTCCCTACGCACAGGGAAGCAAGAGAAATGCTGATTTCATCAAGCCCAGTTACATACTCAGAATCTGTACTACTGCACAAATAGGCATGTCTCTGTAGTTAAAAAACTCATTTCTGACAAAGTTGCCCAAATGCATCTCAGAAGTGTGCAACTTGTTCCCTGAGTTAGAAAACGTCGAGAAACGTTCGTTTCTGCTTGCGCTGTGCTTCTACACATGTATTTGCTGAACGGTGAAAGCGCACAGTAATGCACTTTTCTCCCAGCAAATACACTGTTTTTAAGGAAATGGGACCACACTGAGGAGACACTTGTGGGAGCTACTGTGACTAAAACTGAGCTTCCCTACGCACAGGGAAGCAAGAGAAATGCTGATTTCATCAAGCCCAGTTACATACTCAGAATCTGTACTACTGCGCAAATAGGCATGTCTCTGTAGGCAAAAAACTCATTTCTGACAAAGTTGCCCAAATGCATCTCAGAAGTGTGCAACTTGTTCCCTGAGTTAGAAAACGTCGAGAAACGGTCGTTTCTGCTAGCGCTGTGCTTCTACACATGTATTTGCTGAACGGTGAAAGCGCACACTAATGCACTTTTCTCCCAGCAAATACACTGTTTCTAAGGAAATGGGAACACACTGAGGAGACACTTGTGGGAGCTACTGTGACTAAAACTGAGCTTCCCTACGCACAGGGAAGCAAGAGAAATGCTGATTTCATCAAGCCCAGTTACATACTCAGAATCTGTACTACTGCGCAAATAGGCATGTCTCTGTAGGCAAAAAACTCATTTCTGACAAAGTTGCCCAAATGCATCTCAGAAGTGTGCAACTTGTTCCCTGATTGAGAAAACGTCGATAAACGGTCGTTTCAGCTACTGCTGTGCTTCTACACATGTATTTGCTGAACGGTGAAAGCGCACAGTAATGCACATTTCTCCCAGCAAAAACACTGTTTCTAAGGAAATGGGAACACACTGAGGAGACACTTGTGGGAGCTACTGTGACTAAACCTGAGCTTCCCTACGCACAGGGAAGCAAGAGAAATGCTGATTTCATCAAGACCAGTTACATACTCAGAATCTGTACTACTGGGCAAATAGGCATGTCTCTTTAGGCAAAAAACTCATTTCTGACAAACTTGCCCAAATGCATCTCAGAAGTGTGCAACGTGTTCCCTGAGTTAGAAAACGTCGAGAAACGGTCGTTTCTGCTAGCACTATGCTTCTACACATGTATTTGCTGAACAGTGAAAGCGCACAGTAATGCACTTTTGTCCCAGCAAATACACTGTTTCTAAGGAAATGGGAAAACACTGAGGAGACACTTGTGGGAGCTACTGTGACTAAAACTGAGCTTCCCTACGCACAGGGAAGCTAGAGAAATGCTGATTTCATCAACCCAGTTACATACTCAGAATCTGTACTACTGTGCAAATAGGCATGTCTCTTTAGGCAAAAAACTCATTTCTGACAAAGTTGCCCAAATGCATCTCAGAAGTGTGCAACTTGTTCCCTGAGTTAGAAAACGTCGAGAAACGGTCATATCTGCTAACGCTGTGCTTCTACACATGTATTTGCTGAACGGTGAAAGCGCACAGTAATGCACTTTTCTCCCAGCAAATACACTGTTTCTAAGGAAATGGGAACACACTGAGGAGACACTTGTGGGAGCTACTGTGACTAAAACTGAGCTTCCCTACGCACAGGGAAGCAAGAGAAATGCTGATTTCATCAAGCCCAGTTACATACTCAGAATCTGTACTACTGCGCAAATAGGCATGTCTCTGTAGGCAAAAAACTGATTTCTGACAAAGTTGCCCAAATGCATTTCAGAAGTGTGCAACTTGTTCCCTGAGTTAGAAAACGTCGAGAAACGGTCATTTCTGCTAGCGCTGTGTTTCTACACATGTATTTACTGAACGGTGAAAGCGCACAGTAATGCACTTTACTCCCAGCAAATACACTGTTTCTAAGGAAATGGGAAAACACTGAGGAGACACTTGTGGGAGCTACTGTGACTAAAACTGAGCTTCCCTACGCACAGGGAAGCTAGAGAAATGCTGATTTCATCAACCCAGTTACGTACTCAGAATCTGTACTACTGCGCAAATAGGCATGTCTCTTTAGGCAAAAAACTCATTTCTGACAAAGTTGCCCAAATGCATCTCAGAAGCGTGCAACTTGTTCCCTGAGTTAGAAAACGTCGAGAAACGGTCATACCTGCTAACGCTGTGCTTCTACACATGTATTTGCTGAACGGTGAAAGCGCACAGTAATGCACTTTTCTCCCAGCAAATACACTGTTTCTAAGGAAATGGGAACACACTGAGGAGACACTTGTAGGAGCTACTGTGACTAAAACTGAGCTTCCCTACGCACAGGGAAGCAAGAGAAATGCTGATTTCATCAAGCCCAGTTACATACTCAGAATCTGTACTACTGCGCAAATAGGCATGTCTCTGTAGGCAAAAAACTCATTTCTGACAAAGTTGCCCAAATGCATCTCCGAAGTGTGCAACTTGTTCCCTGAGTTAGAAAACGTCGAGAAACGGTCGTTTCTGCTAGCGCTGTGCTTCTACACATGTATTTGCTGAACGGTGAAAGCGCAGAGTAATGCACTTTACTCCCAGCAAATACACTGTTTCTAAGGAAATGGGAAAACACTGAGGAGACACTTGTGGGAGCTACTGTGACTAAAACTGAGCTTCCCTACGCACAGGGAAGCTAGAGAAATGCTGATTTCATCAACCCAGTTACATACTCAGAATCTGTACTACTGTGCAAATAGGCATGTCTCTTTTGGCAAAAAACTCTTTTCTGACAAAGTTGCCCAAATGCATCTCAGAAGTGTGCAACTTGTTCCCTGAGTTAGAAAACGTCGAGAAACGGTCATATCTGCTAACGCTGTGCTTCTACACATGTATATGCTGAACGGTGAAAGCGCACAGTAATGCACTTTTCTCCCAGCAAATACACTGTTTCTAAGGAAATGGGAACACACTGAGGAGACACTTGTGGGAGCTACTGTGACTAAAACTGAGCTTCCCTACGCACAGGGAAGCAAGAGAAATGCTGATTTCATCAAGCCCAGTTACATACTCAGAATCTGTACTACTGCGCAAAAAGGCATGTCTCTGTAGGCAAAAAACTCATTTCTGACAAAGTTGCCCAAATGCATTTCAGAAGTGTGCAACTTGTTCCCTGAGTTAGAAAACGTCGAGAAACGGTCGTGTCTGCTAGCGCTGTGCTTCTACACATGTATTTGCTGAACGGTGAAAGCGCACAGTAATGCACTTTACTCCCAGCAAATACACTGTTTCTAAGGAAATGGGAAAACACTGAGGAGACACTTGTGGTAGCTACTGTGACTAAAACTGAGCTTCCCTACGCACAGGGAAGCTAGAGAAATGCTGATTTCATCAACCCAGTTACATACTCAGAATCTGTACTACTGCGCAAATAGGCATGTCTCTGTAGGCAAAAAACTCATTTCTGACAAAGTTGTCCAAATGCACCTCAGAAGTGTGCAACTTATTCCCTGAGTTAGAAAACGTCGAGAAACGTTCATTTCTGCTAGCGCTGTGCTTCTACACATGTATTTGCAGAACGGTGAAAGCCCACAGTAACGCACTTTTCTCCCAGCAAATACACTGTTTCTAAGGAAATGGGAACACACTGAGGAGACACTTGTGGGAGCTACTGTGACTAAAACTGAGCTTCCCTATGCACAGGGAAGCAAGAGAAATGCTGATTTCATCAAGCCCAGTTACATACTCAGAATCTGTACTACTGCGCAAATAGGCATGTCTCTGTAGGCAAAAAACTCATTTCTGACAAAGTTGCCCAAATGCATCTCAGAAGTGTGCCACTTGTTCCCTAATTTAGAAAACGTCGAGAAAAGGTCGTTTCAGCTAGTGCTGTGCTTCTACACATGTATTTGCTGAACGGTGAAAGCGCACAGTAATGCACATTCCTCCCAGTAAAAACACTGTTTCTAAGGAAATGGGAACACACTGAGGAGACACTTGTGGGAGCTACTGTGACTAAAACTGAGCTTCCCTACGCACAGGGAAGCAAGAGAAATGCTGATTTCTTCAAGACCAGTTACATACTCAGAATCTGTACTACTGCGCAAATAGGCATGTCTCTCTAGGCAAAAAACTCATTTCTGACAAAGTTGCCCAAATGCATCTCAGAAGTGTGCAACTTGTTCCCTGAGTTAGAAAACGTCGAGAAACGGTCGTTTCTGCTAGCCTTGTGCTTTTACACATGTATTTGCTGAACGGTGAAAGCGCACAGTAATGCACTTTTCTCCCAGCAAATACACTGTTACTAAGGAAATGGGAACACACTGAGGAGACACTTGTGGGAGCTACTGTGACTAAAACTGAGCTTCCCTACGCACAGGGAAGCAAGACAAATGCTGATTTCATCAAGCCCAGTTACATACTCAGAATCTGTACTACTGCGCAAATAGGCATGTCTCTGTAGGCAAAAAACTCATTTCTGACAAAGTTGCCCAAATGCATCTCAGAAGTGTGCAACTTGTTCCCTGAGTTAGAAAACGTCGAGAAACGGTCATATCTGCTAACGCTGTGCTTCTACACATGTATTTGCTGAACGGTGAAAGCGCACAGTAATGCACTTTTCTCCCAGCAAATACACTGTATCTAAGGAAATGGGAACACACTGAGGAGACACTTGTCGGAGCTACTGTGACTAAAACTGAGCATCCCTCCGCACAGGGAAGCAAGAAAAATGCTGATTTCATCCAGCCCAGTTACATACTCAGAATCTGTACTACTGCGCAAATAGGCATGAATCTGTAGGCAAAAAACTCATTTCTGACAAAGTTGCCCAAATGCATCTCAGAAGTGTGCAACTTGTTCCCTGAGTTAGAAAACGTCGAGAAACGTTCGTTTCTGCTAGCGCTGTGCTTCTACACATGTATTTGCTGAACGGTGAAAGCGAACAGTAATGCACTTTTCTCCCAGCAAATACACTGTTTCTAAGGAAATGGGAACACACTGAGGAGACACTTGTCGGAGCTACTGTGACTAAAACTGAGCATCCCTCCGCACAGGGAAGCAAGAAAAATGCTGATTTCATCCAGCCCAGTTACATACTCAGAATCTGTACTACTGCGCAAATAGGCATGAATCTGTAGGCAAAAAACTCATTTCTGACAATGTTGCCCAAATGCATCTCAGAAGTGTGCAACTTGTTCCCTGAGTTAGAAAACGTCGAGAAACGTTCGTTTCTGCTAGCGCTGTGCTTCTACACATGTATTTGCTGAACGGTGAAAGCGAACAGTAATGCACTTTTCTCCCAGCAAATACACTGTTTCTAAGGAAATGGGAACACACTGAGGAGACACTTGTGGGAGCTACTGTGACTAAAACTGAGCTTCCCTACGCACAGGGAAGCAAGAGAAATGCTGATTTCATCCAGCCCAGTTACATACTCAGAATCTGTACTACTGCGCAAGTAGGCAAGTCTCTGTAGGCAAAACACTCATTTCTGACAAAGTTTCCTAAATGCATCTCAGAAGTGTGCAACTTGTTCCCTGAGTTAGAAAACGTCGAGAAACGGTCATATCTGCTAACGCTGTGCTTCTACACATGTATTTGCTGAACGGTGAAAGCGCACAGTAATGTACTTTTCTCCCAGCAAATACACTGTTTCTAAGGAAATGGGAACACACTGAGGAGACACTTGTGGGAGCTACTGTGACTAAAACTAGGCTTCCCTACGCACAGGGAAGCAAGAGAAATGCTGATTTCATCAAGCCCAGTTACATACTCAGAATCTGTACTACTGCGCAAATAGGCATGAATCTGTAGGCAAAAAACTCATTTCTGACAATGTTGCCCAAATGCATCTCAGAAGTGTGCAACTTGTTCCCTGAGTTAGAATACGTTGAGAAACGTTCGTTTCTGCTAGCGCTGTGCTTCTACACATGTATTTGTTGAACGGTGAAAGCGCACAGAAATGCACTTTTCTCCCAGCAAATACCCTGTTTCTAAGGAAGTGGGAACACACTGAAGAGACACTTGTGGGAGCTACTGTGGCTAAAACTGAGCTTCCCTATGCACAGGGAAGCAAGAGAAATGCTGATTTCAACAAGCCCAGTTACATACTCAGAATCTGTACTACTGCACAAATAGGCATGAATCTGTAGGCAAAAAACTCATTTCTGACAAAGATGCCCAAATGCATCTCAGAAGTGTGCAACTTGTTCCCTGAGTTAGAAAACGTCGAGAAACATACGTTTTTGCTAGCACTGTGCTTCTACACATGTATTTGCTGAACGGTGAAAGCGCACAGTAATGCACTTTTCTCCCAGCAAATACACTGTTTCTAAGGAAATGGGAACACACTGAGGAGACACTTGTGGGAGCTACTGTGACTAAAACTGAGCCTCCCTACGCACAGGGAAGCAAGAGAAATGCTGATTTCATCCAGCCCAGTTACATACTCAGAATCTGTACTACTGCGCAAATAGGCATGTCTCTGTAGGCAAAAAACTCATTTCTGACAAAGTTGCCCAAATGCATCTCAGAAGTGTGCAACTTGTTCCCTGAGTTAGAAAATGTCGAGAAACGGTCGTTTCTGCTAGCGCTGTGCTTCTACACATGTATTTGCTGAACGGTGAAAGCGCACAGTAATGCACTTTTCTCCCAGCAAATACACTGTTTCTAAGGAAATGGGAACACACTGAGGAGACACTTGTGGGAGCTACTGTGACTAAAACTAGGCTTCCCTACGCACAGGGAAGCAAGAGAAATGCTGATTTCATCAAGCCCAGTTACATACTCAGAATCTGTACTACTGCGCAAATAGGCATGAATCTGTAGGCAAAAAACTCATTTCTGACAATGTTGCCCAAATGCATCTCAGAAGTGTGCAACTTGTTCCCTGAGTTAGAATACGTTGAGAAACGTTCGTTTCTGCTAGCGCTGTGCTTCTACACATGTATTTGTTGAACGGTGAAAGCGCACAGAAATGCACTTTTCTCCCAGCAAATACCCTGTTTCTAAGGAAGTGGGAACACACTGAAGAGACACTTGTGGGAGCTACTGTGGCTAAAACTGAGCTTCCCTATGCACAGGGAAGCAAGAGAAATGCTGATTTCAACAAGCCCAGTTACATACTCAGAATCTGTACTACTG
Source organism: Acomys minous (assembly GCF_964271855.1). NCBI lineage: Eukaryota > Metazoa > Chordata > Mammalia > Rodentia > Muridae > Acomys > Acomys minous. The sequence continues at coordinate 2,100,399 of NW_028182180.1, forward strand.
CACAAATAGGCATGAATCTGTAGGCAAAAAACTCATTTCTGACAAAGATGCCCAAATGCATCTCAGAAGTGTGCAACTTGTTCCCTGAGTTAGAAAACGTCGAGAAACATACGTTTTTGCTAGCACTGTGCTTCTACACATGTATTTGCTGAACGGTGAAAGCGCACAGTAAGCACTTTTCTCCCAGCAAATACACTGTTTCTAAGGAAATGGGAACACACTGAGGAGACACTTGTGGGAGCTACTGTGACTAAAACTGAGCCTCCCTACGCACAGGGAAGCAAGAGAAATGCTGATTTCATCCAGCCCACTTACATACTCAGAATCTGTACTACTGCGCAAATAGGCATGTCTCTGTAGGCAAAAAACTCATTTCTGACAAAGTTGCCCAAATGCATCTCAGAAGTGTGCAACTTGTTCCCTGAGTTAGAAAACGTCGAGAAACGGTCGTTTCTGCTAGCGCTGTGCTTCTACACATGTATTTGCTGAACGGTGAAAGCGCACAGTAATGCACTTTTCTCCCAGCAAATACACTGTTTCTTAGGAAATGGGAACACATTGAGGAGACACTTGTGGGAGCTACTGTGACTAAAACTGAGCTTCCCTACACACAGGGAAGCAAGAGAAATGCTGATTTCATCAAGCCCAGTTACATACTCAGAATCTGTACTACTGCGCAAATAGGCATGTCTCTTTAGGCAAAAAACTCATTTCTGACAAAGTTGCCCAAATGCATCTCAGAAGTGTGCAACTTGTTCCCTGAGTTAGAAAACGTCGAGAAACGGTCAAATCTGCTAACCCTGTGCTTCTACACATGTATTTGCTGAACGGTGAAAGCGCACAGTAATGCACTTTTCTTCCAGCAAATACACTGTTTCTAAGGAAATGGGAACACACTGAGGAGACACTGGTGGGAGCTACTGTGACTAAAACTGAGCTTCCCTACGCACAGGGAAGAGAGAGAAATGCTGATTTCATCCAGCCCAGTTCCATACTCAGAATCTGTACTACTGCGCAAATAGGCATGAATCTGTAGGCAAAAAAGTCATTTCTGACAAAGTTGCCCAAATGCATCTCAGAAGTGTGCAACTTGTTCCCTGAGTTAGAAAAAGTCGAGAAACGTTCGTTTCTGCTAGCGCTGTGCTTCTACACATGTATTTGCTGAACGGTGAAAGCGCATAGTAATGCACTTTTCTCCCAGCAAATACACTGTTTCTAAGGAAATGGGAACACACTGAGGAGACACTTGTGGGAGCTACTGTGACTAAAACTGAGCTTCCCTACGCACAGGGAAGCAAGAGAAATGCTGATTTCATCAAGCCCAGTTACATACTCAGAATCTGTACTACTGCGCAAATAGGCAAGTCTCTGTAGGCAAAAAAACTCATTTCTGACAAAGTTGCCTAAATGCATCTCAGAAGTGTGCAACTTGTTCTCTGAGTTAGAAAACGTCGAGAAACGGTCGTTTCTGCTAGCGCTGTGCTTCTACACATGTATTTGCTGAACGGTGAAAGCGCACAGTAATGCACTTTTCTCCCAGCAATTACACTGTTTCTAAGGAAATGGGAACACACTGAGGAGACACTTGTGGGAGATACTGTGACTAAAACTGAGCTTCCCTACGCACAGGGAAGCAAGAGAAATGCTGATTTCATCAAGCCCAGTTACATACTCAGAATCTGTACTACTGCGCAAATAGGCATGTCTTTGTAGGCAAAAAACTCATTTCTGACAATGTAGCCCAAATGCATCTCAGAAGTGTGCAACTTGTTCCCTGAGTTAGAAAACGTCGAGAAACGTTCGTTTCTGCTAGCGCTGTGCTTCTACACATTTATTTGCTGAACGGTGAAAGCGCACAGAAATGCACTTTTCTCCCACCAAATACACTGTTTCTAAGGAAATGGGAACACACTGAGGAGACACTTGTGGGAGCTACTGTGACTAAAACTGAGCTTCCCTACGCACAGGGAAGCAAGAGAAATGCTGATTTCATCAAGCCCAGTTACATACTCAGAATCTGTACTACTGCGCAAACAGGCATGAATCTGTAGGCAAAAAACTCATTTCTGACAAAGATGCCCAAATGCATCTCAGAAGTGTGCAACTTGTTCCCTGAGTTAGAAAACGTGGAGAAACGGTCGTTTCTGCTAGCACTGTGCTTCTACACATGTATTTGCTGAACGGTGAAAGCGCATAATAATGCACTTTTCTCCCAGCAAATACACTGTTTCTAAGGAAATGGGAACACACTGAGGAGACACTTGTGGGAGCTACTGTGACTAAAACTGATCTTCCCTACGCACAGGGAAGCAAGAGAAATGCTGATTTCATCAAGCCCAGTTACATACTCAGAATCTGTACTACTGCGCAAATAGGCATGTCTCTGTAGGCAAAAAACTCATTTCTGACAAAGTTGCCCAAATGCATCTCAGAAGTGTGCAACTTGTTCCCTGAGTTAGAAAACGTCGAGAATCGTTCGTTTCTGCTAGCGCTGTGCTTCTACACATGTATTTGCTGAACGGTGAAAGCGCACAGTAATGCACTTTTCTCCCAGCAAATACACTGTTTCTAAGGAAATGGGAACACACTGAGGAGACACTTGTGGGAGCTACTGGGACTAAAACTGAGCTTCCCTACGCACAGGGAAGCAAGAGAAATGCTGATTTCATCAAGCCCAGTTACATACTCAGAATCTGTACTACTGCGCAAATAGGCATGTCTATTTAGGCAAAAAACTCATTTCTGACAAAGTTGCCCAAATGCATCTCAGAAGTGTGCAACTTGTTCCCTGAGTTAGAAAACGTCGAGAAACGGTCATATCTGCTAACGCTGTGCTTCTACACATGTATTTGCTGAACGGTGAAAGCGCACAGTAATGCACTTTTCTCCCAGCAAATACACTGTTTCTAAGGAAATGGGAACACACTGAGGAGACACTTGTGGGAGCTACTGTGACTAAAACTGAGCTTCCCTACGCACAGGGAAGAGAGAGAAATGCTGATTTCATCCAGCCCAGTTCCATACTCAGAATCTGTACTACTGCGCAAATAGGCATGAATCTGTAGGCAAAAAAGTCATTTCTGACAAAGTTGCCCAAATGCATCTCAGAAGTGTGCAACTTGTTCCCTGAGTTAGAAAACGTCGAGAAACGGTCGTTTCTGCTAGCGCTGTGCTTCTACACATGTATTTGCTGAACGGTGAAAGCGCACAGAAATGCACTTTTCTCCCACCAAATACACTGTTTCTAAGGAAATGGGAACACACTGAGGAGACACTTGTGGGAGCTACTGTGACTAAAACTGAGCTTCCCTACGCACAGGGAAGCAAGAGAAATGCTGATTTCATCAAGCCCAGTTACATACTCAGAATCTGTACTACTGCGCAAACAGGCATGAATCTGTAGGCAAAAAACTCATTTCTGACAAAGATGCCCAAATGCATCTCAGAAGTGTGCAACTTGTTCCCTGAGTTAGAAAACGTGGAGAAACGGTCGTTTCTGCTAGCACTGTGCTTCTACACATGTATTTGCTGAACGGTGAAAGCGCATAATAATGCACTTTTCTCCCAGCAAATACACTGTTTCTAAGGAAATGGGAACACACTGAGGAGACACTTGTGGGAGCTACTGTGACTAAAACTGAGCTTCCCTACGCACAGGGAAGCAAGAGAAATGCTGATTTCATCAAGCCCAGTTACATACTCAGAATCTGTACTACTGCGCAAATAGGCATGTCTCTGTAGGCAAAAAACTCATTTCTGACAAAGTTGCCCAAATGCATCTCAGAAGTGTGCAACTTGTTCCCTGAGTTAGAAAACGTCGAGAATCGTTCGTTTCTGCTAGCGCTGTGCTTCTACACATGTATTTGCTGAACGGTGAAAGCGCACAGTAATGCACTTTTCTCCCAGCAAATACACTGTTTCTAAGGAAATGGGAACACACTGAGGAGACACTTGTGGGAGCTACTGGGACTAAAACTGAGCTTCCCTACGCACAGGGAAGCAAGAGAAATGCTGATTTCATCAAGCCCAGTTACATACTCAGAATCTGTACTACTGCGCAAATAGGCATGTCTCTTTAGGCAAAAAACTCATTTCTGACAAAGTTGCCCAAATGCATCTCAGAAGTGTGCAACTTGTTCCCTGAGTTAGAAAACGTCGAGAAACGGTCATATCTGCTAACGCTGTGCTTCTACACATGTATTTGCTGAACGGTGAAAGCGCACAGTAATGTACTTTTCTTCCAGCAAATACACTGTTTCTAAGGAAATGGGAACACACTGAGGAGACACTGGTGGGAGCTACTGTGACTAAAACTGAGCTTCCCTACGCACAGGGAAGAGAGAGAAATGCTGATTTCATCCAGCCCAGTTCCATACTCAGAATCTGTACTACTGCGCAAATAGGCATGAATCTGTAGGCAAAAAAGTCATTTCTGACAAAGTTGCCCAAATGCATCTCAGAAGTGTGCAACTTGTTCCCTGAGTTAGAAAACGTCGAGAAACGGACGTTTCTGCTAGCGCTGTGCTTCTACACATGTATTTGCTGAACGGTGAAAGCGCATAGTAATGCACTTTTCTCCCAGCAAATACACTGTTTCTAAGGAAATGGGAACACACTGAGGAGACACTTGTGGGAGCTACTGTGACTAAAACTGAGCCTCCCTACGCACAGGGAAGCAAGAGAAATGCTGATTTCATGCAGCCCAGTTACATACTCAGAATCTGTACTACTGCGCAAATAGGCATGTCTCTGTAGGCAAAAAACTCATTTCTGACAAAGTTGCCCAAATGCATCTCAGAAGTGTGCAACTTGTTCCCTGAGTTAGAAAACGTCGAGAAACGGTCGTTTCTGCTAGCGCTGTGCTTCTACACATGTATTTGCTGAACGGTGAAAGCACACAGTAATGCACTTTTCTCCCAGCAAATACACTGTTTCTTAGGAAATGGGAACACATTGAGGAGACACTTGTGGGAGCTACTGTGACTAAAACTGAGCTTCCCTACGCACAGGGAAGCAAGAGAAATGCTGATTTCATCAAGCCCAGTTACATACTCAGAATCTGTACTACTGCGCAAATAGGCATGTCTCTGTAGGCAAAAAACTCATTTCTGACAAAGTTGCTCAAATGCATCTCAGAAGTGTGCAACTTGTTCCCTGAGTTAGAAAACGTCAAGAAACGTTCGTTTCTGCTAGCGCTGTGCTTCTACACATGTATTTGCTGAACGGTGAAAGTGCACAGTAATGCACTTTTCTCCTAGCAAATACACTGTGTCTAAGGAAATGGGAACACACTGAGGAGACACTTGTGGGAGCTACTGGGACTAAAACTGAGCTTCCCTACGCACAGGGAAGCAAGAGAAATGCTGATTTCATCAAGCCCAGTTACATACTCAGAATCTGTACTACTGCGCAAATAGGCATGTCTCTTTAGGCAAAAAACTCATTTCTGACAAAGTTGCCCAAATGCATCTCAGAAGTGTGCAACTTGTTCCCTGAGTTAGAAAACGTCGAGAAACGGTCATATCTGCTAACGCTGTGCTTCTACACATGTATTTGCTGAACGGTGAAAGCGCACAGTAATGCACTTTTCTTCCAGCAAATACACTGTTTCTAAGGAAATGGGAACACACTGAGGAGACACTGGTGGGAGCTACTGTGACTAAAACTGAGCTTCCCTACGCACAGGGAAGAGAGAGAAATGCTGATTTCATCCAGCCCAGTTCCATACTCATAATCTGTACTACTGCGCATATAGGCATGAATCTGTAGGCAAAAAAGTCATTTCTGACAAAGTTGCCCAAATGCATCTCAGAAGTGTGCAACTTGTTCCCTGAGTTAGAAAACGTCGAGAAACGTTCGTTTCTGCTAGCGCTGTGCTTCTACACATGTATTTGCTGAACGGTGAAAGCGCATAGTAATGCACTTTTCTCCCAGCAAATACACTGTTTCTAAGGAAATGGGAACACACTGAGGAGACACTTGTGGGAGCTACTGTGACTAAAACTGAGCTTCCCTATGCACAGGGAAGCAAGAGAAATGCTGATTTCATCAAGCCCAGTTACATACTCAGAATCTGTACTACTGCGCAAATAGGCAAGTCTCTGTAGGCAAAAAACTCATTTCTGACAAAGTTGCCTAAATGCATCTCAGAAGTGTGCAACTTGTTCCCTGAGTTAGAAAACGTCGAGAAACGGTCGTTTCTGCTAGCGCTGTGCTTCTACACATGTATTTGCTGAACGGTGAAAGCGCACAGTAATGCACTTTTCTCCCAGCAATTACACTGTTTCTAAGGAAATGGGAACACACTGAGGAGACACTTGTGGGAGCTACTGTGACTAAAATTGAGCTTCCCTACGCACAGGGAAGCAAGAGAAATGCTGATTTCATCAAGCCCAGTTACATACTCAGAATCTGTACTACTGCGCAAACAGGCATGAATCTGTAGGCAAAAAACTCATTTCTGACAAAGATGCCCAAATGCATCTCAGAAGTGTGCAACTTGTTCCCTGAGTTAGAAAACGTCGAGAAACGGTCGTTTCTGCTAGCACTGTGCTTCTACACATGTATTTGCTGAACGGTGAAAGCGCATAATAATGCACTTTTCTCCCAGCAAATACACTGTTTCTAAGGAAATGGGAACACACTGAGGAGACACTTGTGGGAGCTACTGTGACTAAAACTGAGCTTCCCTACGCACAGGGAAGCAAGAGAAATGCTGATTTCATCAAGCCCAGTTACATACTCAGAATCTGTACTACTGCGCAAATAGGCATGTCTCTGTAGGCAAAAAACTCATTTCTGACAAAGTTGCCCAAATGCATCTCAGAAGTGTGCAACTTGTTCCCTGAGTTAGAAAACGTCGAGAATCGTTCGTTTCTGCTAGCGCTGTGCTTCTACACATGTATTTGCTGAACGGTGAAAGCGCACAGTAATGCACTTTTCTCCCAGCAAATACACTGTTTCTAAGGAAATGGGAACACACTGAGGAGACACTTGTGGGAGCTACTGGGACTAAAACTGAGCTTCCCTACGCACATGGAAGCAAGAGAAATGCTGATTTCATCAAGCCTAGTTACATACTCAGAATCTGTACTACTGCGCAAATAGGCATGTCTCTTTAGGCAAAAAACTCATTTCTGACAAAGTTGCCCAAATGCATCTCAGAAGTGTGCAACTTGTTCCCTGAGTTAGAAAACGTCGAGAAACGGTCATATCTGCTAACGCTGTGCTTCTACACATGTATTTGCTGAACGGTGAAAGCGCAAAGTAATGCACTTTTCTTCCAGCAAATACACTGTTTCTAAGGAAATGGGAACACACTGAGGAGACAATGGTGGGAGCTACTGTGACTAAAACTGAGCTTCCCTACGCACAGGGAAGAGAGAGAAATGCTGATTTCATCCAGCCCAGTTCCATACTCAGAATCTGTACTACTGCGCAAATAGGCATGAATCTGTAGGCAAAAAAGTCATTTCTGACAAAGTTGCCCAAATGCATCTCAGAAGTGTGCAACTTGTTCCCTGAGTTAGAAAACGTCGAGAAACGGTCGTTTCTGCTAGCGCTGTGCTTCTACACATGTATTTGCTGAACGGTGAAAGCGCATAGTAATGCACTTTTCTCCCAGCAATTACACTGTTTCTAAGGAAATGGGAACACACTGAGGAGACACTTGTGGGAGCTACTGTGACTAAAACTGAGCTTCCCTATGCACAGGGAAGCAAGAGAAATGCTGATTTCATCAAGCCCAGTTACATACTCAGAATCTGTACTACTGCGCAAATAGGCAAGTCTCTGTAGGCAAAAAACTCATTTCTGACAAAGTTGCCTAAATGCATCTCAGAAGTGTGCAACTTGTTCCCTGAGTTAGAAAACGTTGAGAAACGGTCGTTTCTGCTAGCGCTGTGCTTCTACACATGTATTTGCTGAACGGTGAAAGCGCACGGTAATGCACTTTTCTCCCAGCAAATACACTGTTTCTAAGGAAATGGGAACACACTGAGGAGACACTTGTGGGAGATACTGTGACTAAAACTGAGCTTCCCTACGCACAGGGAAGCAAGAGAAATGCTGATTTCATCAAGCCCAGTTACATACTCAGAATCTGTACTACTGCGCAAATAGGCATGTCTTTGTAGGCAAAAAACTCATTTCTGACAATGTAGCCCAAATGCATCTCAGAAGTGTGCAACTTGTTCCCTGAGTTTGAAAACGTCGAGAAACGGTCGTTTCTGCTAGCACTGTGCTAATACACATGTATTTGCTGAACGGTGAAAGCGCATAATAATGCACTTTTCTCCCAGCAAATACACTGTTTCTAAGGAAATGGGAACACACTGAGGAGACACTTGTGGGAGCTACTGTGACTAAAACTGAGCTTCCCTACGCACAGGGAAGCAAGAGAAATGCTGATTTCATCCAGTCCAGTTACATACTCAGAATCTGTACTACTGCGCAAATAGGCATGTCTCTGTAGGCAAAAAACTCATTTCTGACAAAGTTGCCCAAATGCATCTCAGAAGTGTGCAACTTGTTCCCTGAGTTAGAAAACGTCGAGAATCGTTCGTTTCTGCTAGCGCTGTGCTTCTACACATGTATTTGCTGAACGGTGAAAGCGCACAGTAATGCACTTTTCTCCCAGCAAATACACTGTTCCTAAGGAAATGGGAACACACTGAGGAGACACTTGTGGGAGCTACTGTGATTAAAACTGAGCTTCCCTATGCACAGGGAAGCAAGAGAAATGCGGATTTCATCAAGCCCAGTTACATACTCAGAATCTGTACTACTGCGCAAATAGGCATGTCTCTGTAGGCAAAAAACTCATTTCTGACAAAGTTGCCCAAATGCATCTCAGAAGTGTGCAACTTGTTCCCTGAGTTAGAAAACGTCGAGAAACGGTCATATCTGCTAACGCTGTGCTTCTACACATGTATTTGCTGAACGGTGAAAGCGCACAGTAATGCACTTTTCTCCCAGCAAATACACTGTTTCTAAGGAAATGGGAACACACTGAGGAGACACTTGTGGGAGCTACTGTGACTAAAACTGAGCTTCCCTACGCACAGGGAAGCAAGAGAAATGCTGATTTCATCCAGTCCAGTTACATACTCAGAATCTGTACTACTGCGCAAGTAGGCATGTCTCTGTAGGCAAAAAACTCATTTCTGACAAAGTTGCCCAAATGCATCTCAGAAGTGTGCAACTTGTTCCCTGAGTTAGAAAACGTCGAGAATCGTTCGTTTCTGCTAGCGCTGTGCTTCTACACATGTATTTGCTGAACGGTGAAAGCGCACAGTAATGCACTTTTCTCCCAGCAAATACACTGTTCCTAAGGAAATGGGAACACACTGAGGAGACACTTGTGGGAGCTACTGTGATTAAAACTGAGCTTCCCTATGCGCAGGGAAGCAAGAGAAATGCGGATTTCATCAAGCCCAGTTACATACTCAGAATCTGTACTACTGCGCAAATAGGCATGTCTCTGTAGGCAAAAAACTCATTTCTGACAAAGTTGCCCAAATGCATCTCAGAAGTGTGCAACTTGTTCCCTGAGTTAGAAAACGTCGAGAAACGGTCATATCTGCTAACGCTGTGCTTCTACACATGTATTTGCTGAACGGTGAAAGCGCACAGTAATGCACTTTTCTCCCAGCAAATACACTGTTTCTAAGGAAATGGGAACACACTGAGGAGACACTTGTGGGAGCTACTGTGACTAAAACTGAGCTTCCCTACGCACAGGGAAGCAAGAGAAATGCTGATTTCATCAAGCCCAGTTACATACTCAGAATCTGTACTACTGCGCAAATAGGCATGAATCTGTAGGCAAAAAACTCATTTCTGACAAAGTTGCCCAAATGCATCTCAGAAGTGTGCAACTTGTTCCCTGAGTTAGAAAACGTCGAGAAACGTTCGTTTCTGCTAGCGCTGTGCTTCTACACATGTATTTGCTGAACGGTGAAAGCGCACAGTAATGCACTTTTCTCCCAGCAAATACACTGTTTCTAAGGAAATGGGAACACACTGAGGAGACACTTGTGGGAGCTACTGTGACTAAAACTGAGCTTCCCTACGCACAGGGAAGCAAGAGAAATGCTGATTTCATCAAGCCCAGTTACATACTCAGAATCTGTACTACTGCGCAAGTATGCAAGTCTCTGTAGGCAAAAAACTCATTTCTGACAAAGTTTCCTAAATGCATCTCAGAAGTGTGCAACTTGTTCCCTGAGTTAGAAAACGTCGAGAAACGGTCATATCTGCTAACGCTGTGCTTCTACACATGTATTTGCTGAACGGTGAAAGCGCACAGTAATGCACTTTTCTCCCAGCAAATACACTGTTTCTAAGGAAATGGGAACACACTGAGGAGACACTTGTGGGAGCTACTGTGACTAAAACTAGGCTTCCCTACGCACAGGGAAGCAAGAGAAATGCTGATTTCATCAAGCCCAGTTACATACTCAGAATCTGTACTACTGCGCAAATACGCATGAATCTGTAGGCAAAAAACTCATTTCTGACAATGTTGCCCAAATGCATCTCAGAAGTGTGCAACTTGTTCCCTGAGTTAGAAAACGTCGAGAAACGTTCGTTTCTGCTAGCGCTGTGCTTCTACACATGTATTTGCTGAACGGTGAAAGCGCACAGTAATGCACTTTTCTCCCAGCAAATACACTGTTTCTAAGGAAATGGGAACACACTGAGGAGACACTTGTGGGAGCTACTGTGACTAAAACTGAGCTTCCCTATGCACAGGGAAGCAAGAGAAATGCTGATTTCATTAAGCCCAGTTACATACTCAGAATCTGTACTACTGCGCAAATAGGCATGTCTTTGTAGGCAAATAAACTCATTTCTGACAATGTTGCCCAAATGCATCTCAGAAGTGTGCAACTTGTTCCCTGAGATAGAAAACATTGAGAAACGTTCGTTTCTGCTAGCGCTGTGCTTCTACACATGTATTTGCTGAACGGTGAAAGCGCACAGAAATGCGCTTTTCTCCCAGCAAATACCCTGTTTCTAAGGAAGTGGGAACACACTGAGGAGACACTTGTGGGAGCTACTGTGACTAAAACGGAGCTTCCCTACGCACAGGGAAGCAAGACAAATGCTGATTTCATCAACCCAGTTACATACTCAGAATCTGTACTACTGCGCAAATAGGCATGTCTCTGTAGGAAAAAAACTCATTTCTTACAAAGTTGCCCAAATGCATCTCAGAAGTGTGCAACTTGTTCCCTGAGTTAGAAAACGTCGAGAAACGGTCATATCTGCTAACGCTGTGCTTCTACACATGTATTTGCTGAACGGTGAAAGCGCACAGTAATGCACTTTTCTCCCAGCAAATACACTGTATCTAAGGAAATGGGAACACACTGAGGAGACACTTGTCGGAGGTACTGTGACTAAAACTGAGCTTCCCTACGCACAGGGAAGCAAGAAAAATGCTGATTTCATCCAGCCCAGTTACATACTCAGAATCTGTACTACTGCGCAAATAGGCATGAATCTGTAGGCAAAAAACTCATTTCTGACAAAGTTGCCCAAATGCATCTCAGAAGTGTGCAACTTGTTCCCTGAGTTAGAAAACGTCGAGAAACGGTCGTTTCTGCTAGCGCTGTGCTTCTACACATGTATTTGCTGAACGGTGAAAGCGCACAGTAATGCACTTTTCTCCCAGGAAATACACTGTTTCTAAGGAAATGGGAACACACTGAGGAGACACTTGTGGGAGCTACTGTGACTAAAACGGAGCTTCCCTACGCACAGGGAAGCAAGAGAAATGCTGATTTCATCAAGCCCAGTTACATACTCAGAATCTGTACTACTGCGCAAGTAGGCAAGTCTCTGTAGGCAAAAAACTCATTTCTGACAAAGTTTCCTAAATGCATCTCAGAAGTGTGCAACTTGTTCCCTGAGTTAGAAAACGTCGAGAAACGGTCATATCTGCTAACGCTGTGCTTCTACACATGTATTTGCTGAACGGTGAAAGCGCACAGTAATGCACTTTTCTCCCAGCAAATACACTGTTTCTAAGGAAATGGGAACACACTGAGGAGACACTTGTGGGAGCTACTGTGACTAAAACTAGGCTTCCCTACGCACAGGGAAGCAAGAGAAATGCTGATTTCATCAAGCCCAGTTACATACTCAGAATCTGTACTACTGCGCAAGTATGCAAGTCTCTGTAGGCAAAAAACTCATTTCTGACAAAGTTTCCTAAATGCATCTCAGAAGTGTGCAACTTGTTCCCTGAGTTAGAAAACGTCGAGAAACGGTCATATCTGCTAACGCTGTGCTTCTACACATGTATTTGCTGAACGGTGAAAGCGCACAGTAATGCACTTTTCTCCCAGCAAATACATTGTTTCTAAGGAAATGGGAACACACTGAGGAGACACTTGTGGGAGCTACTGTGACTAAAACTAGGCTTCCCTACGCACAGGGAAGCAAGAGAAATGCTGATTTCATCAAGCCCAGTTACATACTCAGAATCTGTACTACTGCGCAAATAGGCATGAATCTGTAGGCAAAAAACTCATTTCTGACAAAGTTGCCCAAATGCATCTCAGAAGTGTGCAACTTGTTCCCTGAGTTAGAATACGTCGAGAAACGTTCGTTTCTGCTAGCGCTGTGCTTCTACACATGTATTTGCTGAACGGTGAAAGCGCACAGTAATGCACTTTTCTCCCAGCAAATACACTGTTTCTAAGGAAATGGGAACACACTGAGGAGACACTTGTGGGAGCTACTGTGACTAAAACTGAGCTTCGCTACGCACAGGGAAGCAAGAGAAATGCTGATTTCATTAAGCCCAGTTACATACTCAGAATCTGTACTACTGCGCAAATAGGCATGTCTTTGTAGGCAAAAAACTCATTTCTGACAATGTAGCCCAAATGCATCTCAGAAGTGTGCAACTTGTTCCCTGAGTTTGAAAACGTCGAGAAACGGTCGTTTCTGCTAGCACTGTGCTAATACACATGTATTTGCTGAACGGTGAAAGCGCATAATAATGCACTTTTCTCCCAGCAAATACACTGTTTCTAAGGAAATGGGAACACACTGAGGAGACACTTGTGGGAGCTACTGTGACTAAAACTGAGCTTCCCTACGCACAGGGAAGCAAGAGAAATGCTGATTTCATCCAGTCCAGTTACATACTCAGAATCTGTACTACTGCGCAAATAGGCATGTCTCTGTAGGCAAAAAACTCATTTCTGACAAAGTTGCCCAAATGCATCTCAGAAGTGTGCAACTTGTTCCCTGAGTTAGAAAACGTCGAGAATCGTTCGTTTCTGCTAGCACTGTGCTTCTACACATGTATTTGCTGAACGGTGAAAGCGCACAGTAATGCACTTTTCTCCCAGCAAATACACTGTTCCTAAGGAAATGGGAACACACTGAGGAGACACTTGTGGGAGCTACTGTGACTAAAACTGAGCTTCCCTACGCACAGGGAAGCAAGAGAAATGCTGATTTCATCAAGCCCAGTTACATATTCAGAATCTGTACTACTGCGCAAGTATGCAAGTCTCTGTAGGCAAAAAACTCATTTCTGACAAAGTTGCCCAAATGCATCTCAGAAGTGTGCAACTTGTTCCCTGAGTTAGAAAACGTCGAGAAACGGTCATATCTGCTAACGCTGTGCTTCTACACATGTATTTGCTGAACGGTGAAAGCGCACAGTAATGCACTTTTCTCCCAGCAAATACACTGTTTCTAAGGAAATGGGAACACACTGAGGAGACACTTGTGGGAGCTACTGTGACTAAAACTGAGCTTCCCTACGCACAGGGAAGCAAGAGAAATGCTGATTTCATCAAGCCCAGTTACATACTCAGAATCTGTACTACTGCGCAAATAGGCATGAATCTGTAGGCAAAAAACTCATTTCTGACAAAGTTGCCCAAATGCATCTCAGAAGTGTGCAACTTGTTCCCTGAGTTAGAAAACGTCGAGAAACGTTCGTTTCTGCTAGCGCTGTGCTTCTACACATGTATTTGCTGAACGGTGAAAGCGCACAGTAATGCACTTTTCTCCCAGCAAATACACTGTTTCTAAGGAAATGGGAACACACTGAGGAGACACTTGTGGGAGCTACTGTGACTAAAACTGAGCTTCCCTACGCACAGGGAAGCAAGAGAAATGCTGATTTCATCAAGCCCAGTTACATACTCAGAATCTGTACTACTGCGCAAGTATGCAAGTCTCTGTAGGCAAAAAACTCATTTCTGACAAAGTTTCCTAAATGCATCTCAGAAGTGTGCAACTTGTTCCCTGAGTTAGAAAACGTCGAGAAACGGTCATATCTGCTAACGCTGTGCTTCTACACATGTATTTGCTGAACGGTGAAAGCGCACAGTAATGCACTTTTCTCCCAGCAAATACACTGTTTCTAAGGAAATGGGAACACACTGAGGAGACACTTGTGGGAGCTACTGTGACTAAAACTAGGCTTCCCTACGCACAGGGAAGCAAGAGAAATGCTGATTTCATCAAGCCCAGTTACATACTCAGAATCTGTACTACTGCGCAAATACGCATGAATCTGTAGGCAAAAAACTCATTTCTGACAATGTTGCCCAAATGCATCTCAGAAGTGTGCAACTTGTTCCCTGAGTTAGAATACGTCGAGAAACGTTCGTTTCTGCTAGCGCTGTGCTTCTACACATGTATTTGCTGAACGGTGAAAGCGCACAGTAATGCACTTTTCTCCCAGCAAATACACTGTTTCTAAGGAAATGGGAACACACTGAGGAGACACTTGTGGGAGCTACTGTGACTAAAACTGAGCTTCCCTATGCACAGGGAAGCAAGAGAAATGCTGATTTCATTAAGCCCAGTTACATACTCAGAATCTGTACTACTGCGCAAATAGGCATGTCTTTGTAGGCAAATAAACTCATTTCTGACAATGTTGCCCAAATGCATCTCAGAAGTGTGCAACTTGTTCCCTGAGATAGAAAACATTGAGAAACGTTCGTTTCTGCTAGCGCTGTGCTTCTACACATGTATTTGCTGAACGGTGAAAGCGCACAGAAATGCGCTTTTCTCCCAGCAAATACCCTGTTTCTAAGGAAGTGGGAACACACTGAGGAGACACTTGTGGGAGCTACTGTGACTAAAACGGAGCTTCCCTACGCACAGGGAAGCAAGACAAATGCTGATTTCATCAACCCAGTTACATACTCAGAATCTGTACTACTGCGCAAATAGGCATGTCTCTGTAGGAAAAAAACTCATTTCTTACAAAGTTGCCCAAATGCATCTCAGAAGTGTGCAACTTGTTCCCTGAGTTAGAAAACGTCGAGAAACGGTCATATCTGCTAACGCTGTGCTTCTACACATGTATTTGCTGAACGGTGAAAGCGCACAGTAATGCACTTTTCTCCCAGCAAATACACTGTATCTAAGGAAATGGGAACACACTGAGGAGACACTTGTCGGAGGTACTGTGACTAAAACTGAGCTTCCCTACGCACAGGGAAGCAAGAAAAATGCTGATTTCATCCAGCCCAGTTACATACTCAGAATCTGTACTACTGCGCAAATAGGCATGAATCTGTAGGCAAAAAACTCATTTCTGACAAAGTTGCCCAAATGCATCTCAGAAGTGTGCAACTTGTTCCCTGAGTTAGAAAACGTCGAGAAACGGTCGTTTCTGCTAGCGCTGTGCTTCTACACATGTATTTGCTGAACGGTGAAAGCGCACAGTAATGCACTTTTCTCCCAGGAAATACACTGTTTCTAAGGAAATGGGAACACACTGAGGAGACACTTGTGGGAGCTACTGTGACTAAAACGGAGCTTCCCTACGCACAGGGAAGCAAGAGAAATGCTGATTTCATCAAGCCCAGTTACATACTCAGAATCTGTACTACTGCGCAAGTAGGCAAGTCTCTGTAGGCAAAAAACTCATTTCTGACAAAGTTTCCTAAATGCATCTCAGAAGTGTGCAACTTGTTCCCTGAGTTAGAAAACGTCGAGAAACGGTCATATCTGCTAACGCTGTGCTTCTACACATGTATTTGCTGAACGGTGAAAGCGCACAGTAATGCACTTTTCTCCCAGCAAATACACTGTTTCTAAGGAAATGGGAACACACTGAGGAGACACTTGTGGGAGCTACTGTGACTAAAACTAGGCTTCCCTACGCACAGGGAAGCAAGAGAAATGCTGATTTCATCAAGCCCAGTTACATACTCAGAATCTGTACTACTGCGCAAGTATGCAAGTCTCTGTAGGCAAAAAACTCATTTCTGACAAAGTTTCCTAAATGCATCTCAGAAGTGTGCAACTTGTTCCCTGAGTTAGAAAACGTCGAGAAACGGTCATATCTGCTAACGCTGTGCTTCTACACATGTATTTGCTGAACGGTGAAAGCGCACAGTAATGCACTTTTCTCCCAGCAAATACATTGTTTCTAAGGAAATGGGAACACACTGAGGAGACACTTGTGGGAGCTACTGTGACTAAAACTAGGCTTCCCTACGCACAGGGAAGCAAGAGAAATGCTGATTTCATCAAGCCCAGTTACATACTCAGAATCTGTACTACTGCGCAAATAGGCATGAATCTGTAGGCAAAAAACTCATTTCTGACAAAGTTGCCCAAATGCATCTCAGAAGTGTGCAACTTGTTCCCTGAGTTAGAATACGTCGAGAAACGTTCGTTTCTGCTAGCGCTGTGCTTCTACACATGTATTTGCTGAACGGTGAAAGCGCACAGTAATGCACTTTTCTCCCAGCAAATACACTGTTTCTAAGGAAATGGGAACACACTGAGGAGACACTTGTGGGAGCTACTGTGACTAAAACTGAGCTTCGCTACGCACAGGGAAGCAAGAGAAATGCTGATTTCATTAAGCCCAGTTACATACTCAGAATCTGTACTACTGCGCAAATAGGCATGTCTTTGTAGGCAAAAAACTCATTTCTGACAATGTAGCCCAAATGCATCTCAGAAGTGTGCAACTTGTTCCCTGAGTTTGAAAACGTCGAGAAACGGTCGTTTCTGCTAGCACTGTGCTAATACACATGTATTTGCTGAACGGTGAAAGCGCATAATAATGCACTTTTCTCCCAGCAAATACACTGTTTCTAAGGAAATGGGAACACACTGAGGAGACACTTGTGGGAGCTACTGTGACTAAAACTGAGCTTCCCTACGCACAGGGAAGCAAGAGAAATGCTGATTTCATCCAGTCCAGTTACATACTCAGAATCTGTACTACTGCGCAAATAGGCATGTCTCTGTAGGCAAAAAACTCATTTCTGACAAAGTTGCCCAAATGCATCTCAGAAGTGTGCAACTTGTTCCCTGAGTTAGAAAACGTCGAGAATCGTTCGTTTCTGCTAGCGCTGTGCTTCTACACATGTATTTGCTGAACGGTGAAAGCGCACAGTAATGCACTTTTCTCCCAGCAAATACACTGTTTCTAAGGAAATGGGAACACACTGAGGAGACACTTGTGGGAGCTACTGTGACTAAAACTGAGCTTCCCTACGCACAGGGAAGCAAGAGAAATGCTGATTTCATCAAGCCCAGTTACATATTCAGAATCTGTACTACTGCGCAAGTATGCAAGTCTCTGTAGGCAAAAAACTCATTTCTGACAAAGTTTCCTAAATGCATCTCAGAAGTGTGCAACTTGTTCCCTGAGTTAGAAAACGTCGAGAAACGGTCATATCTGCTAACGCTGTGCTTCTACACATGTATTTGCTGAACGGTGAAAGCGCACAGTAATGCCCTTTTCTCCCAGCAAATACACTGTTTCTAAGGAAATGGGAACACACTGAGGAGACACTTGTGGGAGCTACTGTGACTAAAACTAGGCTTCCCTACGCACAGGGAAGCAAGAGAAATGCTGATTTCATCAAGCCCAGTTACATACTCAGAATCTGTACTACTGCGCAAATAGGCATGAATCTGTAGGCAAAAAACTCATTTCTGACAATGTTGCCCAAATGCATCTCAGAAGTGTGCAACTTGTTCCCTGAGTTAGAATACGTCGAGAAACGTTCGTTTCTGCTAGCGCTGTGCTTCTACACATGTATTTGCTGAACGGTGAAAGCGCACAGTAATGCACTTTTCTCCCAGCAAATACACTGTTTCTAAGGAAATGGGAACACACTGAGGAGACACTTGTGGGAGCTACTGTGACTAAAACTGAGCTTCGCTACCCACAGGGAAGCAAGAGAAATGCTGATTTCATTAAGCCCAGTTACATACTCAGAATCTGTACTACTGCGCAAATAGGCATGTCTTTGTAGGCAAAAAACTCATTTCTGACAATGTTGCCCAAATGCATCTCAGAAGTGTGCAACTTGTTCCCTGAGATAGAAAACATTGAGAAACGGTCGTTTCTGCTAGCGCTGTGCTTCTACACATGTATTTGCTGAACGGTGAAAGCGCACAGAAATGCACTTTTCTCCCAGCAAATACCCTGTTTCTAAGGAAGTGGGAACACACTGAGGAGACACTTGTGGGAGCTACTGTGACTAAAACTGAGCTTCCCTACGCACAGGGAAGCAAGAGAAATGCTGATTTCATCAAGCCCACTTACATACTCAGAATCTGTACTACTGCGCAAATAGGCATGTCTCTTTAGGCAAAAAACTCATTTCTGACAAAGTTTCCCAAATGCATCTCAGAAGCGTGCAACTTGTTCTCTGAGTTAGAAAATGTCGAGAAACGGTCTTTTCTGCTAGCGCTGTGATTCTACACATGTATTTGCTGAACGGTGAAAGCGCACAGTAATGCACTTTTCTCCCAGCAAATACACTGTTTCTAAGGAAATGGGAACACACTGAGGAGACACTTGTGGGAGCTACTGTGACTAAAACGGAGCTTCCCTACGCACAGGGAAGCAAGACAAATGCTGATTTCATCAAGCCCAGTTACATACTCAGAATCTGTACTACTGCGCAAATAGGCATGTCTCTGTAGGAAAAAAACTCATTTCTGACAAAGTTGCCCAAATGCATCTCAGAAGTGTGCAACTTGTTCCCTGAGTTAGAAAACGTCGAGAAACGGTCATATCTGCTAACGCTGTGCTTCTACACATGTATTTGCTGAACGGTGAAAGCGCACAGTAATGCACTTTTCTCCCAGCAAATACACTGTATCTAAGGAAATGGGAACACACTGAGGAGACACTTGTCGGAGGTACTGTGACTAAAACTGAGCTTCCCTACGCACAGGGAAGCAAGAAAAATGCTGATTTCATCCAGCCCAGTTAAATACTCAGAATCTGTACTACTGCGCAAATAGGCATGAATCTGTAGGCAAAAAACTCATTTCTGACAAAGTTGCCCAAATGCATCTCAGAAGTGTGCAACTTGTTCCCTGAGTTAGAAAACGTCGAGAAACGGTCGTTTCTGCTAGCGCTGTGCTTCTACACATGTATTTGCTGAACGGTGAAAGCGCACAGTAATGCACTTTTCTCCCAGCAAATACACTGTTTCTAAGGAAATGGGAACACACTGAGGAGACACTTGTGGGAGCTACTGTGACTAAAACGGAGCTTCCCTACGCACAGGGAAGCAAGAGAAATGCTGATTTCATTAAGCCCAGTTACATACTCAGAATCTGTACTACTGCGCAAGTAGGCAAGTCTCTGTAGGCAAAAAACTCATTTCTGACAAAGTTTCCTAAATGCATCTCAGAAGTGTGCAACTTGTTCCCTGAGTTAGAAAACGTCGAGACACGGTCATATCTGCTAACGCTGTGCTTCTACACATGTATTTGCTGAACGGTGAAAGCGCACAGTAATGCACTTTTCTCCCAGCAAATACACTGTTTCTAAGGAAATGGGAACACACTGAGGAGACACTTGTGGGAGCTACTGTGACTAAAACTAGGCTTCCCTACGCACAGGGAAGCAAGAGAAATGCTGATTTCATCAAGCCCAGTTACATACTCAGAATCTGTACTACTGCGCAAATAGGCATGAATCTGTAGGCAAAACTCATTTCTGACAATGTTGCCCAAATGCATCTCAGAAGTGTGCAACTTGTTCCCTGAGTTAGAATACGTCGAGAAACGTTCGTTTCTGCTAGCGCTGTGCTTCTACACATGTATATGCTGAACGGTGAAAGCGCACAGTAATGTACTTTTCATCCAGCAAATACACTGTTTCTAAGGAAATGGGAACACACTGAGGAGACACTTGTGGGAGCTACTGTGACTAAAACTGAGCTTCGCTACGCACAGGGAAGCAAGAGAAATGTTGATTTCATCAAGCCCAGTTACATACTCAGAATCTGTACTACTGCGCAAATAGGCATGTCTTTGTAGGCAAAAAACTCATTTCTGACAATGTTGCCCAAATGCATCTCAGAAGTGTGCAACTTGTTCCCTGAGTTAAAAAACGTTGAGAAACGTTCGTTTCTGCTAGCGCTGTGCTTCTACACATGTATTTGCTGAACGGTGAAAGCGCACAGTAATGCACTTTTCTCCCAGCAAATACACTGTATCTAAGGAAATGGGAACACACTGAGGAGACACTTGTCGGAGGTACTGTGACTAAAACTGAGCTTCCCTCCGCACAGGGAAGCAAGAAAAATGCTGATTTCATCCAGCCCAGTTACATACTCAGAATCTGTACTACTGCGCAAATAGGCATGAATCTGTAGGCAAAAAACTCATTTCTGACAAAGTTGCCCAAATGCATCTCAGAAGTGTGCAACTTGTTCCCTGAGTTAGAAAACGTCGAGAAACGTTCGTTTCTGCTAGCGCTGTGCTTCTACACATGTATTTGCTGAACGGTGAAAGCGCACAGTAATGCACTTTTCTCCAAGCAAATACACTGTTTCTAAGGAAATGGGAACACACTGAGGAGACACTTGTGGGAGCTACTGTGACTAAAACGGAGCTTCCCTACGCACAGGGAAGCAAGACAAATGCTGATTTCATCAAGCCCAGTTACATACTCAGAATCTGTACTACTGCGCAAGTAGGCAAGTCTCTGTAGGCAAAAAACTCATTTCTGACAAAGTTTCCTAAATGCATCTCAGAAGTGTGCAACTTGTTCCCTGAGTTAGAAAACGTCGAGAAACGGTCATATCTGCTAACGCTGTGCTTCTATACATGTATTTGCTGAACGGTGAAAGCGCACAGTAATGCACTTTTCTCCCAGCAAATACACTGTTTCTAAGGAAATGGGAACACACTGAGGAGACACTTGTGGGAGCTACTGTGACTAAAACTAGGCTTCCCTACGCACAGGGAAGCAAGAGAAATGCTGATTTCATCAAGCCCAGTTACATACTCAGAATCTGTACTACTGCGCAAATAGGCATGAATCTGTAGGCAAAAAACTCATTTCTGACAATGTTGCCCAAATGCATCTCAGAAGTGTGCAACTTGTTCCCTGAGTTAGAATACGTCGAGAAACGTTCGTTTCTGCCAGCGCTGTGCTTCTACACATGTATTTGCTGAAGTGTGAAAGCGCACAGTAATGCACTTTTCATCCAGCAAATACACTGTTTCTAAGGAAATGGGAACACACTGAGGAGACACTTGTGGGAGCTACTGTGACTAAAACTGAGCTTCCCTCCGCACAGGGAAGCAAGAAAAATGCTGATTTCATCCAGCCCAGTTACATACTCAGAATCTGTACTACTGCGCAAGTAGGCAAGTCTCTGTAGGCAAAAAACTCATTTCTGACAAAGTTTCCTAAATGCATCTCAGAAGTGTGCAACTTGTTCCCTGAGTTAGAAAACGTCGAGAAACGGTCATATCTGCTAACGCTGTGCTTCTATACATGTATTTGCTGAACGGTGAAAGCACACAGTAATGCACTTTTCTCCCAGCAAATACACTGTTTCTAAGGAAATGGGAACACACTGAGGAGACACTTGTGGGAGCTACTGTGACTAAAACTAGGCTTCCCTACGCACAGGGAAGCAAGAGAAATGCTGATTTCATCAAGCCCAGTTACATACTCAGAATCTGTACTACTGCGCAAATAGGCATGAATCTGTAGGCAAAAAACTCATTTCTGACAAAGATGCCCAAATGCATCTCAGAAGTGTGCAACTTGTTCCCTGAGTTAGAAAACGTCGAGAAACATACGTTTCTGCTAGCACTGTGCTTCTACACATGTATTTGCTGAATGGTGAAAGAGCACAGTAATGCACTTTTCTCCCAGCAAATACACTGTTTCTAAGGAAATGGGAACACACTGAGGAGACACTTGTGGGAGCTACTGTGACTAAAACTGAGCCTCCCTACGCACAGGGAAGCAAGAGAAATGCTGATTTCATCCAGCCCAGTTACATACTCAGAATCTGTACTACTGCGTAAATATGCATGTCTCTGTAGGCAAAAAACTCATTTCTGACAAAGTTGCCCAAATGCATCTCAGAAGTGTGCAACTTGTTCCCTGAGTTAGAAAACGTCGAGAAACGGTCATATCTGCTAACGCTGTGCTTCTACACATGTATTTGCTGAACGGTGAAAGCGCACAGTAATGCACTTTTCTCCCAGCAAATACACTGTTTCTAAGGAAATGGGAACACACTGAGGAGACACTTGTGGGAGCTACTGTGACTAAAACTGAGCTTCCCTACGCACAGGGAAGAGAGAGAAATGCTGATTTCATCCAGCCCAGGTCCATACTCAGAATCTGTACTACTGTGCAAATAGGCATGAATCTGTAGGCAAAAAACTCATTTCTGACAAAGTTGCCCAAATGCATCTCAGAAGTGTGCAACTTGTTCCCTGAGTTAGAAAACGTCGAGAAAATTCGTTTCTGCTAGCGCTGTGCTTCTACACAAGTATTTGCTGAACGGTGAAAGCGCACAGTAATGCATTTTTCGCCCAGCAAATACACTGTTTCCAAGGAAATGGGAACACACTGAGGAGACACTTGTGGGAGCTACTCTGACTAAAACTGAGCTTCCCTATGCACAGGGAAGCAAGAGAAATGCTGATTTCATCCAGCCCAGTTACATACTCAGAATCTGTACTACTGCGCAAATAGGCATGAATCTGTAGGCAAAAAACTCATTTCTGACAAAGTTGCCCAAATGCATCTCAGAAGTGTGCAACTTGTTCCCTGAGTTAGAAAACGTCGAGAAACGGTCGTTTCTGCTAGCGCTGTGCTTCTACACATGTATTTGCTGAACGGTGAAAGCGCACAGTAATGCACTTTTCTCCCAGCAAATACACTGTTTCTAAGGAAATTGGAACACACTGAGGAGACACTTGTGGGAGCTACTGTGACTAAAACGGAGCTTCCCTACGCACAGGGAAGCAAGACAAATGCTGATTTCATCAAGCCCAGTTACATACTCAGAATCTGTACTACTGCGCAAGTAGGCAAGTCTCTGTAGGCAAAAAACTCATTTCTGACAAAGTTTCCTAAATGCATCTCAGAAGTGTGCAACTTGTTCCCTGAGTTAGAAAACGTCGAGAAACGGTCATATCTGCTAACGCTGTGCTTCTATACATGTATTTGCTGAACGGTGAAAGCACACAGTAATGCACTTTTCTCCCAGCAAATACACTGTTACTAAGGAAATGGGAACACACTGAGGAGACACTTGTGGGAGCTACTGTGACTAAAACTAGGCTTCCCTACGCACAGGGAAGCAAGAGAAATGCTGATTTCATCAAGCCCAGTTACATACTCAGAATCTGTACTACTGCGCAAATAGGCATGAATCTGTAGGCAAAAAACTCATTTCTGACAATGTTGCCCAAATGCATCTCAGAAGTGTGCAACTTGTTCCCTGAGTTAGAATACGTCGAGAAACGTTCGTTTCTGCTAGCGCTGTGCTTCTACACATGTATTTGCTGAACGGTGAAAGCGCACAGTAATGCACTTTTCATCCAGCAAATACACTGTTTCTAAGGAAATGGGAACACACTGAGGAGACACTTGTGGGAGCTACTGTGACTAAAACTGAGCTTCGCTACGCACAGGGAAGCAAGAGAAATGCTGATTTCATCAAGCCCAGTTACATACTCAGAATCTGTACTACTGCGCAAATAGGCATGTCTTTGTAGGCAAAAAACTCATTTCTGACAATGTTGCCCAAATGCATCTCAGAAGTGTGCAACTTGTTCCCTGAGTTAGAAAACGTTGAGAAACGTTCGTTTCTGCTAGCGCAGTGCTTCTACACATGTATTTGCTGAACGGTGAAAGCGCACAGAAATGCACTTTTATCCCAGCAAATACCCTGTTTCTAAGGAAGTGGGAACACACTGAAGAGACACTTGTGGGAGCTACTGTGGCTAAAACTGAGCTTCCCTATGCACAGGGAAGCAAGAGAAATGCTGATTTCATCAAGCCCAGTTACATACTCAGAATCTGTACTACTGCACAAATAGGCATGAATCTGTAGGCAAAAAACTCATTTCTGACAAAGATGCCCAAATGCATCTCAGAAGTGTGCAACTTGTTCCCTGAGTTAGAAAACGTCGAGAAACATACGTTTCTGCTAGCACTGTGCTTCTACACATGTATTTGCTGAATGGTGAAAGAGCACAGTAATGCACTTTTCTCCCAGCAAATACACTGTTTCTAAGGAAATGGGAACACACTGAGGAGACACTTGTGGGAGCTACTGTGACTAAAACTGAGCCTCCCTACGCACAGGGAAGCAAGAGAAATGCTGATTTCATCCAGCCCAGTTACATACTCAGAATCTGTACTACTGCGTAAATAGGCATGTCTCTGTAGGCAAAAAACTCATTTCTGACAAAGTTGCCCAAATGCATCTCAGAAGTGTGCAACTTGTTCCCTGAGTTAGAAAACGTCGAGAAACGGTCATATCTGCTAACGCTGTGCTTCTACACATGTATTTGCTGAACGGTGAAAGCGCACAGTAATGCACTTTTCTCCCAGCAAATACACTGTTTCTAAGGAAATGGGAACACACTGAGGAGACACTTGTGGGAGATACTGTGACTAAAACTGAGCTTCCCTACGCACAGGGAAGCAAGAGAAATGCTGATTTCATCAAGCCCAGTTACATACTCAGAATCTGTACTACTGCGCAAATAGGCATGTCTCTGTAGGCAAAAAACTCATTTCTGACAATGTTGCCCAAATGCATCTCAGAAGTGTGCAACTTGTTCCCTGAGTTAGAAAACGTCGAGAAACGTTCGTTTCTGCTAGCGCTGTGCTTCTACACATGTATTTGCTGAACGGTGAAAGCGCACAGAAATGCACTTTTCTCCCACCAAATACACTGTTTCTAAGGAAATGGGAACACACTGAGGAGACACTTGTGGGAGCTACTGTGACTAAAACTGAGCTTCCCTACGCACAGGGAAGCAAGAGAAATGCTGATTTCATCAAGCCCAGTTACATACTCAGAATCTGTACTACTGCGCAAACAGGCATGAATCTGTAGGCAAAAAACTCATTTCTGACAAAGATGCCCAAATGCATCTCAGAAGTGTGCAACTTGTTCCCTGAGTTAGAAAACGTCGAGAAACGGTCGTTTCTGCTAGCACTGTGCTTCTACACATGTATTTGCTGAACGGTGTAAGCGCATAATAATGCACTTTTCTCCCAGCAAATACACTGTTTCTAAGGAAATGGGAACACACTGAGGAGACACTTGTGGGAGCTACTGTGACTAAAACTGAGCTTCCCTACGCACAGGGAAGCAAGAGAAATGCTGATTTCATCCAGCCCAGTTACATACTCAGAATCTGTACTACTGCGCAAATAGGCATGTCTCTGTAGGCAAAAAACTCATTTCTGACAAAGTTGCCCAAATGCATCTCAGAAGTGTGCAACTTGTTCCCTGAGTTAGAAAACGTCGAGAAACGGTCGTTTCTGCTAGCACTGTGCTTCTACACATGTATATGCTGAACGGTGAAAGCGCACAGTAATGCACTTTTCTCCCAGCAAATACACTGTTTCTAAGGAAATGGAAACACACTGAGGAGACACTTGTGGGAGCTACTGTGACTAAAACTGAGCTTCCCTACGCACAGGGAAGCAAGAGAAATGCTGATTTCATCAAGCCCAGTTACATACTCAGAATCTGTACTACTGCGCAAATAGGCATGTCTCTGTAGGCAAAAAACTCATTTCTGACAAAGTTGCCCAAATGCATCTCAGAAGTGTGCAACTTGTTCCCTGAGTTAGAAAACGTCGAGAAACGTTCGTGTCTGCTAGCGCTGTGCTTCTACACATGTATTTGCTGAACGGTGAATGCGCACAGTAATGCACTTTTCTCCCAGCAAATACACTGTTTCTAAGGAAATGGGAACACACTGAGCAGACACATGTGGGAGCTACTGTGACTAAAACTGAGCTTCCCTACGCACAGGGAAGCAAGAGAAATGCTGATTTCATCAAGCCCAGTTACATACTCAGAATCTGTACTACTGCGCAAATAGGCATGTCTCTGTAGGCAAAAAACTCATTTCTGACAAAGTTGCCCAAATGCATCTCAGAAGTGTGCAACTTGTTCCCTGAGTTAGAAAACGTCGAGAAACGTTCGTTTCTGCTAGCGCTGTGATTCTACACATGTATTTGCTGAACTGTGAAAGCGCACAGTAATGCACTTTTCTCCCAGCAAATACACTGTTTCTAAGGAAATGGGAACACACTGAGCAGACACATGTGGGAGCTACTGTGACTAAAACTGAGCTTCCCTACGCACAGGGAAGCAAGAGAAATGCTGATTTCATCAAGCCCAGTTACATACTCTGAATCTGTACTACTGCGCAAATAGGCATGTCTCTGTAGGCAAAAAACTCATTTCTGACAAAGTTGCCCAACTGCATCTCAGAAGTGTGCAACTTGTTCCCTGAGTTAGAAAACGTTGAGAAACGTTCGTTTCTGCTAGCGCTGTGCTTCTACACATGTATTTGCTGAACGGTGAAAGCGCACAGTGATGCACTTTTCTCCCAGCAAATACACTGTTTCTAAGGAAATGGGAACACACTGAGGAGACACTTGTGGGAGCTACTGTGACTAAAATTGAGCTTCCCTACGCACAGGGAAGCAAGAGAAATGCTGATTTCATCAAGCCCAGTTACATACTCAGAATCTGTACTACTGCGCAAATAGGCATGTCTCTGTAGGCAAAAAACTCATTTCTGACAAAGTTGCCCAAATGCATCTCAGAAGTGTGCAACTTGTTCCCTGAGTTAGAAAACGTCGAGAAACGGTCGTTTCTGCTAGCGCTGTGCTTCTACACATGTATTTGCTGAACGGTGAAAGCGCACTGTAATGCACTTTTCTCCCAGCAAATACACTGTTTCTAAGGAAATGGGAACACACTGAGGAGACACTTGTGGGAGCTACTGTGACTAAAACTGAGCTTCCCTACGCACAGGGAAGCAAGAGAAATGCTGATTTCATCCAGCCCAGTTACATACTCAGAATCTGTACTACTGCGCAAATAGGCATGTCTCTGTAGGCAAAAAACTCATTTCTGACAAAGTTGCCCAAATGCATCTCAGAAGTGTGCCACTTGTTCCCTGAGTTAGAAAACCTTAAGAAACGGTCGTTTCAGCTAGCGCTGTGCTTCTACACATGTATTTGCTGAACGGTGAAAGCACACAGTGATGCACTTTTCTCCCAGCAAATACAATGTTTCTTAGGAACTGGGAACACACTGAGGAGACACTTGTGGGAGCTACTGTGATTAAAACTGAGCTTCCCTACGCACAGGGAAGCAAGAGAAATGCTGATTTCATCAAGCCCAGTTACATACTCAGAATCTGTACTACTGCGCAAATAGGCATGTCTCTGTAGGCAAAAAACTCACTTCTGACAAAGTTGCCCAAATGCTTCTCAGAAGTGTGCAACTTGTTCCCTGAGTTAGAAAACGTCGAGAAACGTTCGTTTCTGCTAGCGCTGTGCTTCTACACGTGTATTTGCTGAACGGTGAAAGCGCACAGTAATGCACTTTTCTCCCAGCAAATACACTGTTTCTAAGGAAATGGGAACACACTGAGCAGACACATGTGGGAGCTACTGTGACTAAAACTGAGCTTCCCTACGCACAGGGAAGCAAGAGAAATGCTGATTTCATCAAGCCCAGTTACATACTCAGAATCTGTACTACTGCCCAAATAGGCATGTCTCTGTAGGCAAAAAACTCATTTCTGACAAAGTTGCCCAAATGCATCTCAGTAGTGTGCAACTTGTTCCCTGAGTCAGAAAACGTCGAGAAACGGTCTTTTCTGCTAGCACTGTGCTTCTACACATGTATTTGCTGAACGGTGAAAGCGCACAGTAATGCACTTTTCTCCCAGCAAATACACTGTTTCTAAGGAAATGGGAAGACACTGAGGAGACACTTGTCGGAGCTACTGTGACTAAAACTGAGCTTCCCTACGCACAGGGAAGCAAGAGAAATGCTGATTTCATCAAGCCCAGTTACATACTCAGAATCTGTACTACTGCGCAAATAGGCATGTCTTTTTAGGCAAAAAACTCATTTCTGACAAAGTTGCCCAAATGCATCTCAGAAGTGTGCCACTTGTTCCCTGAGTTAGAAAACGTCGACAAATGGTCGTTTCAGCTAGCGCTGTGCTTCTACACATGTAATTGCTGAACGGTGAAAGCGCGCAGTGATGCACTTTTCTCCCAGCAAATACACTGTTTCTAAGGAACTGGGAACACACTGAGGAGACACTTGTGGGAGCTACTGTGACTAAAACTGAGCTTCCCTACGCACAGGGAAGCAAGAGAAATGCTGATTTCATCAAGCCCAGTTACATACTCAGAATCTGTACTACTGCGCAAATAGGCATGTCTCTGTAGGCAAAAAACTCATTTCTGACATAGTTGCCCAAATGCATCTCAGAAGTGTGCCACTTGTTCCCTGAGTTAGAAAATGTCGAGAAACGGTCGTTTCAGCTAGTGCTGTGCTTCTACACATGTATTTGCTGAACGGTGAAAGCGCACAGTGATGCACTTTTCTCCCAGCAAATACACTGTTCCTAAGGAATTGGGAACACACTGAGGAGACACTTGTGGGAGCTAGTGTGACTAAAACTGAGCTTCCCTACGCACAGGGAAGCAAGAGAAATGCTGATTTCATCGAGCCCAGTTACATACTCAGAATCTGTACTACTGCGCAAATAGGCATGTCTCTGTAGGCAAAAAACTCATTTCTGACAAAGTTGCCCAAATGCATCTCAGAAGTGTGCAACTTGTTCCCTGAGTTAGAAAACGTCGAGAAACGTTCGTTTCTGCTAGCGCTGTGCTTCTACACATGTATTTGCTGAATGGTGAAAGCGCACAGTAATGCACTTTTCTCCCAGCAAATACACTGTTTCTAAGGAACTGGGACCATACTGAGGAGACACTTGTGGGAGCTACTGTGACTAAAACTGAGCTTCCCTACGCACAGGGAAGCAAGAGAAATGCTGATTTCATCAAGCCCAGTTACATACTCAGAATCTGTACTACTGCGCAAATAGGCATGTCTCTGTAGACAAAAAACTCATTTCTGACAAAGTTGCCCAAATGCATCTCAGAAGTGTGCCACTTGTTCCCTGAGTTAGAAAACGTCGAGAAACTGTCGTTTCAGCTAGCGCTGTGCTTCTACACATGTATTTGCTGAACGGTGAAAGCGCACAGTGATGCACTTTTCTCCCAGCAAATACACTGTTTCTAAGGAAATGGGAACACACTGAGGAGACACTTGTGGGAGATACTGTGACTAAAACTGAGCTTCCCTACGCACAGGGAAGCAAGAGAAATGCTGATTTCATCAAGCCCAGTTACATACTCAGAATCTGTACTACTGCGCAAATAGGCATGTCTCTGTAGGCAAAAAACTCATTTCTGACAAAGTTGCCCAAATGCATCTCAGAAGTGTGCAACTTGTTCCCTGAGTTAGAAAACGTCGAGAAACGTTCGTGTCTGCTAGCGCTGTGCTTCTACACATGTATTTGCTGAACGGTGAATGCGCACAGTAATGCACTTTTCTCCCAGCAAATACACTGTTTCTAAGGAAATGGGAACACACTGAGCAGACACATGTGGGAGCTACTGTGACTAAAACTGAGCTTCCCTACGCACAGGGAAGCAAGAGAAATGCTGATTTCATCAAGCCCAGTTACATACTCAGAATCTGTACTACTGCGCAAATAGGCATGTCTCTGTAGGCAAAAAACTCATTTCTGACAAAGTTGCCCAAATGCATCTCAGAAGTGTGCAACTTGTTCCCTGAGTTAGAAAACGTCGAGAAACGTTCGTTTCTGCTAGCGCTGTGATTCTACACATGTATTTGCTGAACTGTGAAAGCGCACAGTAATGCACTTTTCTCCCAGCAAATACACTGTTTCTAAGGAAATGGGAACACACTGAGCAGACACATGTGGGAGCTACTGTGACTAAAACTGAGCTTCCCTACGCACAGGGAAGCAAGAGAAATGCTGATTTCATCCAGCCCAGTTACATACTCTGAATCTGTACTACTGCGCAAATAGGCATGTCTCTGTAGGCAAAAAACTCATTTCTGACAAAGTTGCCCAACTGCATCTCAGAAGTGTGCAACTTGTTCCCTGAGTTAGAAAACGTTGAGAAACTTTCGTTTCTGCTAGCGCTGTGCTTCTACACATGTATTTGCTGAACGGTGAAAGCGCACAGTGATGCACTTTTCTCCCAGCAAATACACTGTTTCTAAGGAAATGGGAACACACTGAGGAGACACTTGTGGGAGCTACTGTGACTAAAATTGAGCTTCCCTACGCACAGGGAAGCAAGAGAAATGCTGATTTCATCAAGCCCAGGGACATACTCAGAATCTGTACTACTGCGCAAATAGGCATGTCTCTGTAGGCAAAAAACTCATTTCTGACAAAGTTGCCCAAATGCATCTCAGAAGTGTGCAACTTGTTCCCTGAGTTAGAAAACGTCGAGAAACGTTCGTTTCTGCTAGCGCTGTGCTTCTACACATGTATTTGCTGAACGGTGAAAGCGCACTGTAATGCACTATTCTCCCAGCAAATACACTGTTTCTAAGGAAATGGGAACACACTGAGGAGACACTTGTGGGAGCTACTGTGACTAAAACTGAGCTTCCCTACGCACAGGGAAGCAAGAGAAATGCTGATTTCATCCAGCCCAGTTACATACTCAGAATCTGTACTACTGCGCAAATAGGCATGTCTCTGTAGGCAAAAAACTCATTTCTGACAAAGTTGCCCAAATGCATCTCAGAAGTGTGCCACTTGTTCCCTGAGTTAGAAAACGTTAAGAAACGGTCGTTTCAGCTAGCGCTGTGCATCTACACATGTATTTGCTGAACGGTGAAAGCACACAGTGATGCACTTTTCTCCCAGCAAATACAATGTTTCTTAGGAACTGGGAACACACTGAGGAGACACTTGTGGGAGCTACTGTGATTAAAACTGAGCTTCCCTACGCACAGGGAAGCAAGAGAAATGCTGATTTCATCAAGCCCAGTTACATACTCAGAATCTGTACTACTGCGCAAATAGGCATGTCTCTGTAGGCAAAAAACTCATTTCTGACAAAGTTGCCCAAATGCTTCTCAGAAGTGTGCAACTTGTTCCCTGAGTTAGAAAACGTCGAGAAACGTTAGTTTCTGCTAGCGCTGTGCTTCTACACGTGTATTTGCTGAACGGTGAAAGCGCACAGTAATGCACTTTTCTCCCAGCAAATACACTGTTTCTAAGGAAATGGGAACACACTGAGCAGACACATGTGGGAGCTACTGTGACTAAAACTGAGCTTCCCTACGCACAGGGAAGCAAGAGAAATGCTGATTTCATCAAGCCCAGTTACATACTCAGAATCTGTACTACTGCCCAAATAGGCATGTCTCTGTAGGCAAAAAACTCATTTCTGACAAAGTTGCCCAAATGCATCTCAGTAGTGTGCAACTTGTTCCCTGAGTCAGAAAAAGTCGAGAAACGGTCTTTTCTGCTAGCACTGTGCTTCTACACATGTATTTGCTGAACGGTGAAAGCGCACAGTAATGCACTTTTCTCCCAGCAAATACACTGTTTCTAAGGAAATGGGAAGACACTGAGGAGACACTTGTCGGAGCTACTGTGACTAAAACTGAGCTTCCCTACGCACAGGGAAGCAAGAGAAATGCTGATTTCATCAAGCCCAGTTACATACTCAGAATCTGTACTACTGCGCAAATAGGCATGTCTCTTTAGGCAAAAAACTCATTTCTGACAAAGTTGCCCAAATGCATCTCAGAAGTGTGCCACTTGTTCCCTGAGTTAGAAAACGTCGACAAATGGTCGTTTCAGCTAGCGCTGTGCTTCTACACATGTAATTGCTGAACGGTGAAAGCGCGCAGTGATGCACTTTTCTCCCAGCAAATACACTGTTTCTAAGGAACTGGGAACACACTGAGGAGACACTTGTGGGAGCTACTGTGACTAAAACTGAGCTTCCCTACGCACAGGGAAGCAAGAGAAATGCTGATTTCATCAAGCCCAGTTACATACTCAGAATCTGTACTACTGCGCAAATAGGCATGTCTCTGTAGGCAAAAAACTCATTTCTGACATAGTTGCCCAAATGCATCTCAGAAGTGTGCCACTTGTTCCCTGAGTTAGAAAATGTCGAGAAACGGTCGTTTCAGCTAGTGCTGTGCTTCTACACATGTATTTGCTGAACGGTGAAAGCGCACAGTGATGCCCTTTTCACCCAGCAAATACACTGTTTCTAAGGAAATGGGAACACACTGAGGAGACACTTGTGGGAGCTACTGGGACTAAAACTGAGCTTCCCTACGCACAGGGAAGCAAGAGAAATGCTGATTTCATCGAGCCCAGTTACATACTCAGAATCTGTACTACTGCGCAAATAGGCATGTCTCTGTAGGCAAAAAACTCATTTCTGACAAAGTTGCCCAAATGCATCTCAGAAGTGTGCAACTTGTTCCCTGAGTTAGAAAACGTCGAGAAACGTTCGTTTCTGCTAGCGCTGTGCTTCTACACATGTATTTGCTGAATGGTGAAAGCGCACAGTAATGCACTTTTCTCCCAGCAAATACACTGTTTCTAAGGAACTGGGACCATACTGAGGAGACACTTGTGGGAGCTACTGTGACTAAAACTGAGCTTCCCTACGCACAGGGAAGCAAGAGAAATGCTGATTTCATCAAGCCCAGTTACATACTCAGAATCTGTACTACTGCGCAAATAGGCATGTCTCTGTAGGCAAAAAACTCATTTCTGACAAAGTTGCCCAAATGCATCTCAGAAGTGTGCCACTTGTTCCCTGAGTTAGAAAACGTCGAGAAACGGTCGTTTCAGCTAGCGCTGTGCTTCTACACATGTATTTGCTGAACGGTGAAAGCGCACAGTGATGCACTTTTCTCCCAGCAAATACACTGTTTGTAAGGAAATGGGAACACACTGAGGAGCCACTTGTGGGAGCTACTGTGACTAAAATTGAGCTTCCCTACGCACAGGGAAGCCAGAGAAATGCTGATTTCATCAAGCCCAGGGACATACTCAGAATCTGTACTACTGCGCAAATAGGCATGTCTCTGTAGGCAAAAAACTCATTTCTGACAAAGTTGCCCAAATGCATCTCAGAAGTGTGCCACTTGTTCCCTGAGTTAGAAAACGTCGAGAAACGTTCGTTTCTGCTAGCGCTGTGCTTCTACAAATGTATTTGCTGAACGGTGAAAGCGCACAGTAATGCACTTTTCTCCCAGCAAATACACTGTTTCTAAGGAAATGGGAACACACTGAGGAGACACTTGTGGGAGCTACTGGGACTAAAACTGAGCTTCCCTACGCACAGGGAAGCAAGAGAAATGCTGATTTCATCCAGCCCAGTTACATACTCAGAATCTGTACTACTGCGCAAATAGGCATGTCTCTGTAGGCAAAAAACTCATTTCTGACAAAGTTGCCCAAATGCATCTCAGAAGTGTGCAACTTGTTCCCTGAGTTAGAAAACGTCGAGAAACGTTCGTTTCTGCTAGCGCTGTGCTTCTACACATGTATTTGCTGAATGGTGAAAGCGCACAGTAATGCACTTTTCTCCCAGCAAATACACTGTTTCTAAGGAAATGGGAACACACTGAGGAGACACTTGTGGGAGCTACTGTGACTAAAACTGAGCTTCCCTACGCACAGGGAAGCAAGAGAAATGCTGATTTCATCAAGCCCAGTTACATACTCAGAATCTGTACTACTGCGCAAATAGGCATGTCTCTGTAGGCAAAAAACTCATTTCTGACAAAGTTGCCCAAATGCATCTCAGAAGTGTGCCACTTGTTCCCTGAGTTAGAAAACGTCGAGAAACGGTCGTTTCAGCTAGCGCTGTGCTTCTACACATGTATTTGCTGAACGGTGAAAGCGCACAATGATGCACTTTTCTCCCAGCAAATACACTGTTTCTAAGGAAATGGGAACACACTGAGGAGCCACTTGTGGGAGCTACTGTGACTAAAATTGAGCTTCCCTACGCACAGGGAAGCCAGAGAAATGCTGATTTCATCAAGCCCAGGGACATACTCAGAATCTGTACTACTTCGCAAATAGGCATGTCTCTATAGGCAAAAACTCATTTCTGACAAAGTTGCCCAAATGCATCTCAGAAGTGTGCCACTTGTTCCCTGAGTTAGAAAACGTCGAGAAACGTTCGTTTCTGCTAGCGCTGTGCTTCTACACATGTATTTGCTGAACGGTGAAAGCGCACAGTAATGTACTTTTCTCCCAGCAAATACACTGTTTCTAAGGAAATGGGAACACACTGAGGAGACACTTGTGGGAGCTACTGTGACTAAAACTGAGCTTCCCTACGCACAGGGAAGCAAGAGAAATGCTGATTTCATCCAGCCCAGTTACATACTCAGAATCTGTACTACTGCGCAAATAGGCATGTCTCTGTAGGCAAAAAACTCATTTCTGACAAAGTTGCCCAAATGCATCTCAGAAGTGTGCAACTTGTTCCCTGAGTTAGAAAACGTCGAGAAACATTCGTTTCTGCTAGCGCTGTGCTTCTACAAATGTATTTGCTGAACGGTGAAAGCGCACAGTAATGCACTTTTCTCCCAGCAATTACACTGTTTCTAAGGAAATGGGAACACACTGAGGAGACACTTGTGGGAGCTACTGTGACTAAAACTGAGCTTCCCTACGCACAGGGAAGCAAGAGAAATGCTGATTTCATCAAGCCCAGTTACATACTCAGAATCTGTACTACTGCGCAAATAGGCATGTCTCTGTAGGCAAAAAACTCATTTCTGACAAAGTTGCCCAAATGCATCTCAGAAGCTTGCAACTTGTTCCCTGAGTTAGAAAACGTCGAGAAACGGTCGTTTCTGCTAGCGCTGTGCTTCTACACATGTATTTGCTGAACGGTGAAAGCGCACAGTAATGCACTTTTCTCCCAGTAAATACACTGTTTCTAAGGAAATGGAAACACACTGAGGAGACACTTGTGGGAGCTACTGGGACTGAAACTGAGCTTCCCTACGCACAGGGAAGCAAGAGAAATGCTGATTTCATCAAGCCCAGTTACATACTCAGAATCTGTACTACTGCGCAAATAGGCATGTCTCTGTAGGCAAAAAACTCATTTCTGACAAAGTTGCCCAAATGCTTCTCAGAAGTGTGCAACTTGTTCCCTGAGTTAGAAAACATCGAGAAACGTTCCTTTCTGCTAGCGCTGTGGTTCTACACATGTATTTGCTGAACGGTGAAAGCGCACAGTAATGCACTTTTCTCCCAGCAAATACACTGTTTCTAAGGAAATGGGAACACACTGAGGAGACACTTGTGGGAGCTACTGGGACTAAAACTGAGCTTCCCTACGCACAGGGAAGCAAGAGAAATGCTGATTTCATCAAGCCCAGTTACATACTCAGAATCTGTACTACTGCGCAAATAGGCATGTCTCTGTAGGCAAAAAACTCATTTCTGACAAAGTTGCCCAAATGCATCTCAGAAGTGTGCCACTTGTTCCCTGAGTTAGAAAACGTCGAGAAATGGTCGTTTCAGCTAGCGCTGTGCTTCTACACATGTATTTGCTGAACGGTGAAAGCGCACAGTGATGCACTTTTCTCCCAGCAAATACACTGTTTCTAAGGAACTGGGAACACACTGAGGAAACACTTGTGGGAGCTAATGTGACTAAAACTGAGCTTCCCTACGCACAGGGAAGCAAGAGAAATGCTGATTTCATCAAGCCCAGTTACATACTCAGAATCTGTACTACTGCGCAAATAGGCATGTCTCTGTAGGCAAAAAACTCATTTCTGACATAGTTGCCCAAATGCATCTCAGAAGGGTGCCACTTGTTCCCTGAGTTAGAAAATGTCGAGAAACGGTCGTTTCAGCTAGTGCTGTGCTTCTACACATGTATTTGCTGAACGGTGAAAGCGCACAGTGATGCCCTTTTCTCCCAGCAAATACACTGTTTCTAAGGAAATGGGAACACACTGAGGAGACACTTGTTGGAGCTACTGTGACTAAAACTGAGCTTCCCTACGCACAGGGAAGCAAGAGAAATGCTGATTTCATCAAGCCCCGTTACATACTCAGAATCTGTACTACTGCGCAAATAGGCATGTCTCTTTAGGCAAAAAACTCATTTCTGACAAAGTTGCCCAAATGCATCTCAGAAGTGTGCAACTTGTTCCCTGAGTTAGAAAACGTCGAGAAAGGTTCGTTGCTGCCAGCGCTGTGCTTCTACACATGTATTTGCTGAACGGTGAAAGCGCACAGTAATGCACTTTTCTCCCAGCAAATACACTGTTTCTAAGGAAATGGGAACACACTGAGGAGACACTTGTGGGAGCTACTGGGACTAAAACTGAGCTTCCCTACGCACAGGGAAGCAAGAGAAATGCTGATTTCATCAAGCCCAGTTACATACTCAGAATCTGTACTACTGTGCAAATAGGCATGTCTCTGTAGGCAAAAAACTCATTTCTGACAAAGTTGCCCAAATGCATCTCAGAAGTGTGCAACTTGTTCCCTGAGTTAGAAAACGACGAGAAACGTTCGTTTCAGCTAGCGCTGTGCTTCTACACATGTATTTACTGAACGGTGAAAGTGCACAGGAATGCACTTTTCTCCCAGCAAATACACTGTTTCTAAGGAAATGGGAACACACTGAGGAGACACTTGTGGGAGCTACTGTGACTAAAACTGAGCTTCCCTACGCACAGGGAAGCAAGAGAAATGCTGATTTCATCAAGCCCAGTTACATACTCAGAATCTGTACTACTGTGCAAATAGGCATGTCTCTGTAGGCAAAAAACTCATTTCTGACAAAGTTGCCCAAATGCATCTCAGAAGTGTGCAACTTGTTCCCTGAGTTAGAAAACGTCGAGAAACGGTCGTTTCTGCTAGCGCTGTGCCTCTACACATGTATTTGCTGAACGGTGAAAGCGCACAGTAATGCACTTTTCTCCCAGCAAATACACTGTTTCTAAGGAAATGGGAACACACTGAGGAGACACTTGTGGGAGCTACTGTGACTAAAACTGAGCTTCCCTACGCACAGGGAAGCAAGAGAAATGCTGATTTCATCAAGCCCAGTTACATACTCAGAATCTGTACTACTGCGCAAATAGGCATGTCTCTGTAGGCAAAAAACTCATTTCTGACAAAGTTGCCCAAATGCATCTCAGAAGTGTGCAACTTGTTCCCTGAGTTAGAAAACGTCGAGAAACGGTCGTTTCTGCTAGCGCTGTGCTTCTACACATGTATTTGCTGAACGGTGAAAGCGCACAGTGATGCGCTTTTCTCCCAGCAAATACACTGTTTCTAAGGAAATGGGAACACACTGAGGAGACACTTGTGGGAGCTACTGTGACTAAAACTGAGCTTCCCTACGCACAGGGAAGCAAGAGAAATGCTGATTTCATCCAGCCCAGTTACATACTCAGAATCTGTACTACTGCGCAAATAGGCATGTCTCTGTAGGCAAAAAACTCATTTCTGACAAAGTTGCCCAAATGCATCTCAGAAGTGTGCAACTTGTTCCCTGAGTTAGAAAACGACGAGAAACGTTCGTTTCAGCTAGCGCTGTGCTTCTACACATGTATTTGCTGAACGGTGAAAGCGCACAGGAATGCACTTTTCTCCCAGCAAATACACTGTTTCTAAGGAAATGGGAACACACTGAGGAGACACTTGTGGGAGCTACTGGGACTAAAACTGAGCTTCCCTACGCACAGGGAAGCAAGAGAAATGCTGATTTCATCAAGCCCAGTTACATACTCAGAATCTGTACTACTGCGCAAATAGGCATGTCTCTGTAGGCAAAAAACTCATTTCTGACAAAGTTGCCCAAATGCATCTCAGAAGCTTGCAACTTGTTCCCTGAGTTAGAAAACGTCGAGAAACGGTCGTTTCTGCTAGCGCTGTGCTTCTACACATGTATTTGCTGAACGGTGAAAGCGCACAGTAATGCACTTTTCTCCCAGTAAATACACTGTTTCTAAGGAAATGGAAACACACTGAGGAGACACTTGTGGGAGCTACTGGGACTGAAACTGAGCTTCCCTACGCACAGGGAAGCAAGAGAAATGCTGATTTCATCAAGCCCAGTTACATACTCAGAATCTGTACTACTGCGCAAATAGGCATGTCTCTGTAGGCAAAAAACTCATTTCTGACAAAGTTGCCCAAATGCTTCTCAGAAGTGTGCAACTTGTTCCCTGAGTTAGAAAACATCGAGAAACGTTCCTTTCTGCTAGCGCTGTGGTTCTACACATGTATTTGCTGAACGGTGAAAGCGCACAGTAATGCATTTTTCTCCCAGCAAATACACTGTTTCTAAGGAAAGGGGAACACACTGAGGAGACACTTGTGGGAGCTACTGGGACTAAAACTGAGCTTCCCTACGCACAGGGAAACAAGAGAAATGCTGATTTCATCAAGCCCAGTTACATACTCAGAATCTGTACTACTGCGCAAATAGGCATGTCTCTGTAGGCAAAAAACTCATTTCTGACAAAGTTGCCCAAATGCATCTCAGAAGTGTGCCACTTGTTCCCTGAGTTAGAAAACGTCGAGAAATGGTCGTTTCAGCTAGCGCTGTGCTTCTACACATGTATTTGCTGAACGGTGAAAGCGCACAGTGATGCACTTTTCTCCCAGCAAATACACTGTTTCTAAGGAACTGGGAACACACTGAGGAAACACTTGTGGGAGCTAATGTGACTAAAACTGAGCTTCCCTACGCACAGGGAAGCAAGAGAAATGCTGATTTCATCAAGCCCAGTTACATACTCAGAATCTGTACTACTGCGCAAATAGGCATGTCTCTGTAGGCAAAAAACTCATTTCTGACATAGTTGCCCAAATGCATCTCAGAAGGGTGCCACTTGTTCCCTGAGTTAGAAAATGTCGAGAAACGGTCGTTTCAGCTAGTGCTGTGCTTCTACACATGTATTTGCTGAACGGTGAAAGCGCACAGTGATGCCCTTTTCTCCCAGCAAATACACTGTTTCTAAGGAAATGGGAACACACTGAGGAGACACTTGTTGGAGCTACTGTGACTAAAACTGAGCTTCCCTACGCACAGGGAAGCAAGAGAAATGCTGATTTCATCAAGCCCCGTTACATACTCAGAATCTGTACTACTGCGCAAATAGGCATGTCTCTTTAGGCAAAAAACTCATTTCTGACAAAGTTGCCCAAATGCATCTCAGAAGTGTGCAACTTGTTCCCTGAGTTAGAAAACGTCGAGAAAGGTTCGTTGCTGCCAGCGCTGTGCTTCTACACATGTATTTGCTGAACGGTGAAAGCGCACAGTAATGCACTTTTCTCCCAGCAAATACACTGTTTCTAAGGAAATGGGAACACACTGAGGAGACACTTGTGGGAGCTACTGGGACTAAAACTGAGCTTCCCTACGCACAGGGAAGCAAGAGAAATGCTGATTTCATCAAGCCCAGTTACATACTCAGAATCTGTACTACTGTGCAAATAGGCATGTCTCTGTAGGCAAAAAACTCATTTCTGACAAAGTTGCCCAAATGCATCTCAGAAGTGTGCAACTTGTTCCCTGAGTTAGAAAACGTCGAGAAATGGTCGTTTCTGCTAGCGCTGTGCCTCTACACATGTATTTGCTGAACGGTGAAAGCGCACAGTAATGCACTTTTCTCCCAGCAAATACACTGTTTCTAAGGAAATGGGAACACACTGAGGAGACACTTGTGGGAGCTACTGTGACTAAAACTGAGCTTCCCTACGCACAGGGAAGCAAGAGAAATGCTGATTTCATCAAGCCCAGTTACATACTCAGAATCTGTAATACTGCGCAAATAGGCATGTCTCTGTAGGCAAAAAAATCATTTCTGACAAAGTTGCCCAAATGCATCTCAGAAGCTTGCAAGTTGTTCCCTGAGTTAGAAAACGTTGAGAAACGGTCGTTTCTGCTAGCGCTGTGCTTCTACACATGTATTTGCTGAACGGTGAAAGCGCACAGTAATGCACTTTTCTCCCAGTAAATACACTGTTTCTAAGGAAATGGGAACACACTGAGGAGACACTTGTGGGAGCTACTGTGACTAAAACTGAGCTTCCCTACGCACAGGGAAGCAAGAGAAATGCTGATTTCATCAAGCCCAGTTACATACTCAGAATCTGTACTACTGCGCAAATAGGCATGTCTCTGTAGGCAAAAAACTCATTTCTGACAAAGTTGCCCAAATGCATCTCAGAAGTGTGCCACTTGTTCCCTGAGTTAGAAAACGTCGAGAAACAGTCGTTTCAGCTAGCGCTGTGCTTCTACACATGTATTTGCTGAACGGTGAAAGCGCACAGTGATGCACTTTTCTCCCAGCAAATACACTGTTTCTAAGGAACTGGGAACACACTGAGGAGACACTTGTGGGAGCTACTGTGACTAAAACTGAGCTTCCCTACGCACAGGGAAGCAAGAGAAATGCTGATTTCATCAAACCCAGTTACATACTCAGAATCTGTACTACTGCGCAAATAGGCATGTCTCTGTAGGCAAAAAACTCATTTCTGACATAGTTGCCCAAATGCATCTCAGAAGTGTGCCACTTGTTCCCTGAGTTAGAAAATGTCGAGAAACGGTCGTTTCAGCTAGTGCTGTGCTTCTACACATGTATTTGCTGAACAGTGAAAGCGCACAGTGATGCCCTTTTCTCCCAGCAAATACACTGTTTCTAAGGAAATGGGAACACACTGAGGAGACACTTGTGGGAGCTACTGTGACTAAAACTGAGCTTCCCTACGCACAGGGAAGCAAGAGAAATGCTGATTTCATCAAGCCCAGTTACATACTCAGAATCTGTACTACTGCGCAAATAGGCATGTCTCTTTAGGCAAAAAACTC
Source organism: Acomys minous (assembly GCF_964271855.1). Lineage (NCBI taxonomy): Eukaryota > Metazoa > Chordata > Mammalia > Rodentia > Muridae > Acomys > Acomys minous. The sequence continues at coordinate 2,141,665 of NW_028182180.1, forward strand.
ATTTCTGACAAAGTTGCCCAAATGCATCTCAGAAGTGTGCAACTTGTTCCCTGAGTTAGAAAACGTCGAGAAAGGTTCGTTTCTGCTAGCGCTGTGCTTCTACACATGTATTTGCTGAACGGTGAAAGCGCACAGTAATGCACTTTTCTCCCAGCAAATACACTGTTTCTAAGGAAATGGGAACACACTGAGGAGACACTTGTGGGAGCTACTGGGACTAAAACTGAGCTTCCCTACGCACAGGGAAGCAAGAGAAATGCTGATTTCATCAAGCCCAGTTACATACTCAGAATCTGTACTACTGCGCAAATAGGCATGTCTCTGTAGGCAAAAAACTCATTTCTGACAAAGTTGCCCAAATGCATCTCAGAAGTGTGCAACTTGTTCCCTGAGTTAGAAAACGTCGAGAAACGGTCGTTTCTGTTAGCGCTGTGCCTCTACACATGTATTTGCTGAACGGTGAAAGCGCACAGTAATGCACTTTTCACCCAGCAAATACACTGTTTCTAAGGAAATGGGAACACACTGAGGAGACACTTGTGGGAGCTACTGTGACTAAAACTGAGCTTCCCTACGCACAGGGAAGCAAGAGAAATGCTGATTTCATCAAGCCCAGTTACATACTCAGAATCTGTACTACTGCGCAAATAGGCATGTCTCTGTAGGCAAAAAACTCATTTCTGGCAAAGTTGCCCAAATGCATCTCAGAAGTGTGCAACTTGTTCCCTGAGTTAGAAAACGTCGAGAAACGGTCGTTTCTGCTAGCGCTGTGCTTCTACACATGTATTTGCTGAACGGTGAAAGCGCACAGTGATGCGCTTTTCTCCCAGCAAATACACTGTTTCTAAGGAAATGGGAACACACTGAGGAGACACTTGTGGGAGCTACTGTGACTAAAACTGAGCTTCCCTACGCACAGGGAAGCAAGAGAAATGCTGATTTCATCCAGCCCAGTTACATACTCAGAATCTGTACTACTGCGCAAATAGGCATGTCTCTGTAGGCAAAAAACTCATTTCTGACAAAGTTGCCCAAATGCATCTCAGAAGTGTGCAACTTGTTCCCTGAGTTAGAAAACGACGAGAAACGTTCGTTTCAGCTAGCGCTGTGCTTCTACACATGTATTTACTGAACGGTGAAAGTGCACAGGAATGCACTTTTCTCCCAGCAAATACACTGTTTCTAAGGAAATGGGAACACACTGAGGAGACACTTGTGGGAGCTACTGTGACTAAAACTGAGCTTCCCTACGCACAGGGAAGCAAGAGAAATGCTGATTTCATCAAGCCCAGTTACATACTCAGAATCTGTACTACTGCGCAAATAGGCATGTCTCTGTAGGCAAAAAACTCATTTCTGATAAAGTTGCCTAAATGCATCTCAGAAGTGTGCAACTTGTTCCCTGAGTTAGAAAACGTCGAGAAACGGTCGTTTCTGCTAGCGCTGTGATTCTACACATGTATTTGCTGAACGGTGAAAGCGCACAGTAATGCACTTTTCTCCCAGCAAATACACTGTTTCTAAGGAAATGGGAACACACTGAGGAGACACTTGTGGGAGCTACTGTGACTAAAACTGAGCTTCCCTACGCACAGGGAAGCAAGAGAAATGCTGATTTCATCAAGCCCAGTTACATACTCAGAATCTGTACTACTGCGCAAATAGGCATGTCTCTGTAGGCAAAAAACTCATTTCTGACAAAGTTGCCCAAATGCATCTCAGAAGTGTGCAACTTGTTCCCTGAGTTAGAAAACGTCGAGAAACGGTCGTTTCTGCTAGCGCTGTGCTTCTACACATGTATTTGCTGAACGGTGAAAGCACACAGTAATGCACTTTTCTCCCAGCAAATACACTGTTTCTAAGGAAATGGGAACACACTAAGGAGACAAATGTGGGAGCTACTGTGACTAAAACTGAGCTTCCCTACGCACAGGGAAGCAAGAGAAATGCTGATTTCATCAAGCCCAGTTACATACTCAGAATTTGTACTACTGCGCAAATAGGCATGTCTCTGTAGGCAAAAAACTCATTTCTGACAAAGTTGCCCAAATGCATCTCAGAAGTGTGCCACTTGTTCCCTGAGTTAGAAAACGTCGAGAAACGGTCGTTTCAGCTAGCGCTGTGCTTCTACACATGTATTTGCTGAACGGTGAAAGCGCACAGTGATGCACTTTTCTCCCAGCAAATACACTGTTTCTAAGGAACTGGGAACACACTGAGGAGACACTTGTGGGAGCTAATGTGACTAAAACTGAGCTTCCCTACGCACAGGGAAGCAAGAGAAATGCTGATTTCATCAAGCCCAGTTACATACTCAGAATATGTACTACTGCGCAAATAGGCATGTCTCTGTAGGCAAAAAACTCATTTCTGACATCGTTGCCCAAATGCATCTCAGAAGGGTGCCACTTGTTCCCTGAGTTAGAAAATGTCGAGAAACGGTCGTTTCAGCTAGTGCTGTGCTTCTACACATGTATTTGCTGAATGGTGAAAGCGCACAGTGATGCCCTTTTCTCCCAGCAAATACACTGTTTCTAAGGAAATGGGAACACACTGAGGAGACACTTGTTAGAGCTACTGTGACTAAAACTGAGCTTCCCTACGCACAGGGAAGCAAGAGAAATGCTGATTTCATCAAGCCCAGTTACATACTCAGAATCTGTACTACTGCGCAAATAGGCATGTCTCTTTAGGCAAAAAACTCATTTCTGACAAAGTTGCCCAAATGCATCTCAGAAGTGTGCAACTTGTTCCCTGAGTTAGAAAACGTCGAGAAAGGTCGTTTCTGCCAGCGCTGTGCTTCTACACATGTATTTGCTGAACGGTGAAAGCGCACAGTAATGCACTTTTCTCCCAGCAAATACACTGTTTCTAAGGAAATGGGAACACACTGAGGAGACACTTGTGGGAGCTACTGGGACTAAAACTGAGCTTCCCTACGCACAGGGAAGCAAGAGAAATGCTGATTTCATCAAGCCCAGTTACATACTCAGAATCTGTACTACTGTGCAAATAGGCATGTCTCTGTAGGCAAAAAACTCATTTCTGACAAAGTTGCCCAAATGCATCTCAGAAGTGTGCAACTTGTTCCCTAAGTTAGAAAACGTCGAGAAACGGTCGTTTCTGCTAGCGCTGTGCCTCTACACATGTATTTGCTGAACGGTGAAAGCGCACAGTAATGCACTTTTCTCCCAGCAAATACACTGTTTCTAAGGAAATGGGAACACACTGAGGAGACACTTGTGGGAGCTACTGTGACTAAAACTGAGCTTCCCTACGCACAGGGAAGCAAGAGAAATGCTGATTTCATCAAGCCCAGTTACATACTCAGAATCTGTACTACTGCGCAAATAGGCATGTCTCTGTAGGCAAAAAACTCATTTCTGACAAAGATGCCCAAATGCATCTCAGAAGCTTGCAAGTTGTTCCCTGAGTTAGAAAACGTTGAGAAACGGTCGTTTCTGCTAGCGCTGTGCTTCTACACATGTATTTGCTGAACGGTGAAAGCGCACAGTAATGCACTTTTCTCCCAGTAAATACACTGTTTCTAAGGAAATGGGAACACACTGAGGAGACACTTGTGAGAGCTACTGGGACTAAAACTGAGCTTCCCTACGCACAGGGAAGCAAAAGAAATGCTGATTTCATCAAGCCCAGTTACATACTCAGAATCTGTACTACTGCGCAAATAGGCATGTCTCTGTAGGCAAAAAACTCATTTCTGACAAAGTTGCCCAAATGCATCTCAGAAGTGTGCCACTTGTTCCCTGAGTTAGAAAACGTCGAGAAACGGTCGTTTCAGCTAGCGCTGTGCTTCTACACATGTATTTGCTGAACGGTGAAAGCGCACAGTGATGCACTTTTCTCCCAGCAAATACACTGTTTCTAAGGAACTGGGAACACACTGAGGAGACACTTGTGGGAGCTACTTTGACTAAAACTGAGCTTCCCTACGCACAGGGAAGCAAGAGAAATGCTGATTTCATCAAACCCAGTTACATACTCAGAATCTGTACTACTGCGCAAATAGGCATGTCTCTGTAGGCAAAAAACTCATTTCTGACATAGTTGCCCAAATGCATCTCAGAAGTGTGCCACTTGTTCCCTGAGTTAGAAAATGTCGAGAATCGGTCGTTTCAGCTAGTGCTGTGCTTCTACACATGTATTTGCTGAACGGTGAAAGCGCACAGTGATGCCCTTTTCTCCCAGCAAATACACTGTTTCTAAGGAAATGGGAATACACTGAGGAGACACTTGTGGGAGCTACTGTGACTAAAACTGAGCTTCCCTACGCACAGGGAAGCAAGAGAAATGCTGATTTCATCAAGCCCAGTTACATACTCAGAATCTGTACTACTGCGCAAATAGGCATGTCTCTTTAGGCAAAAAACTCATTTCTGACAAAGTTGCCCAAATGCATCTCAGAAGTGTGCAACTTGTTCCCTGAGTTAGAAAACGTCGAGAAAGGTTCGTTTCTGCTAGCGCTGTGCTTCTACACATGTATTTGCTGAACGGTGAAAGCGCACAGTAATGCACTTTTCTCCCAGCATATACACTGTTTCTAAGGAAATGGGACCACACTGATGACACACTTGTGGGAGCTACTGTGACTAAAACTGAGCTTCCCTACGCACAGGGAAGCAAGAGAAATGCTGATTGCATCAAGCCCAGTTACATACTCAGAATCTGTACTACTGCGCAAATAGGCATGTCTCTGTAGGCAAAAAACTCATTTCTGACAAAGTTGCCCAAATGCATCTCAGAAGTGTGCCACTTGGTCCCTGAGTTAGAAAACGTCGAGAAACGGTCGTTTCAGCTAGCGCTGTGCTTCTACACATGTATTTGATGAACGGTGAAAGCGCACAGTAATGCACTTTTCTCCCAGCAAATACACTGTTTCTAGGAAATGGGAACACACTGAGGAGACACTTGTGGGAGCTACTGTGACTAAAACTGAGCTTCCCTACGCACAGGGAAGCAAGAGAAATGCTGATTTCATCAAGCCCAGTTACATACTCAGAATCTGTACTACTGTGCAAATAGGCATGTCTCTGTAGGCAAAAAACTCATTTCTGACAAAGTTGCCCAAATGCATCTCAGAAGTTTGCACCTTGTACCCTGAGTTAGAAAACGTCGAGAAACGGTCGTTTCTGCTAGCGCTGTGCTTCTACACATGTATTTGCTGAACGTAGAAAGCGCACAGTAATGCACTTTTCTCCCAGCAAATACACTGTTTCTAAGGAACTGGGAACACACTGAGGAGACACTTGTGGGAGCTACTGTGACTAAAACTAAGCTTCCCTACGCACAGGGAAGCAAGAGAAATGCTGATTTCATCAAGCCCAGTTACATACTCAGAATCTGTACTACTGCGCAAATAGGCATGTCTCTGTAGGCAAAAAACTCATTTCTGACAAAGTTGCCCAAATGCATCTCAGAAGTGTGCCACTTGGTCCCTGAGTTAGAAAACGTCGCGAAACGGTCGTTTCAGCTAGCGCTGTGCTTCTACACATGTATTTGCTGAACGGTGAAAGCGCACAGTAATGCACTTTTCTCCCAACAAATACACTGTTTCTAAGGAAATGGGAACACACTGAGGAGACACTTGTGGGAGCTACTGGGACTAAAACTGAGCTTCCCTACGCACATGGAAGCAAGAGGAATGCTGATTTCATCAAGCCCAGTTACATACTCAGAATCTGTACTACTGCGCAAATAGGCATGTCTCTGTAGGCAAAAAACTCATTTCTCACAAAGTTGCCCAAATGCATCTCAGAAGTGTGCAACTTGTTCCCTGAGTTAGAAAACGTCGAGAAACGTTCGTTTCTGCTAGCGCTGTGCTTCTACACATGTATTTGCTGAACGGTGAAAGCGCACAGTAATGCACTTTTCTCCCAGCAAATACACTGTTTCTAAGGAAATGGGAACACACTGAGGAGACACTTGTGAGAGCTACTGTGACTAAAACTGAGCTTCCCTACGCACAGGGAAGCAAGAGAAATGCTGATTTCATCAAGCCCAGTTACATACTCAGAATCTGTACTACTGTGCAAATAGGCATGTCTCTGTAGGCAAAAAACTTATTTTTGAGAAAGTTACCCGAATGCATCTCAGAAGTGTGCAACTTGTTCCCTGAGTTAGAAAACGTGGAGAAACGGTCGTTACTGCTAGCGCTGTGCTTCTACACATGTATTTGCTGAACGGTGAAAGCGCACAGTAATGCACTTTTCTCCCAGCAAATACACTGTTTCTAAGGAAATGGGAACACACTGAGGAGACACTTGTGGGAGCTACTGTGACTAAAACTGAGCTTCCCTACGCACAGGGAAGCAAGAGAAATGCTGATTTCATCAAGCCCAGTTACATACTCAGAATCTGTACTACTGTGCAAATAGGCATGTCTCTTTAGGCAAAAAACTCATTTCTGACAAATTTGCCCAAATGCATCTCAGAAGTGTGCCACTTGTTCCCTGAGTTCGAAAACGTCCAGAAACGGTCGTTTCTGCTAGCGCTGTGCTTCTACACATGTATTTGCTGAACGGTGAAAGCGCACAGTAATGCACTTTTCTCCCAACAAATACACTGTTTCTAAGGAAATGGGAACACACTGCGGAGACACTTGTGGGAGCTACTGGGACTAATACTGAGCTTCCCTACGCACATGGAAGCAAGAGAAATGCTGATTTCATCAAGCCCAGTTACATACTCAGAATCTGTACTACTGCGCAAATAGGCATGTCTCTGTAGGCAAAAAACTCATTTCTGACAAAGTTGCCCAAATGCATCTCAGAAGTTTGCAACTTGTACCCTGAGTTAGAAAACGTCGAGAAACGTTCGTTTCTGCTAGCGCTGTGCTTCTACACATGTATTTGCTGAACGGTGAAAGCGCACAGTAATGCACTTTTCTCCCAGCAAATACACTGTTTCTAAGGAACTGGGAACACACTGAGGAGACACTTGTGGGAGCTACTGTGACTAAAACTAAGCTTCCCTACGCACAGGGAAGCAAGAGAAATGCTGATTTCATCAAGCCCAGTTACATACTCAGAATCTGTACTACTGCGCAAATAGGCATGTCTCTGTAGGCAAAAAACTCATTTCTGACAAAGTTGCCCAAATGCATCTCAGAAGTGTGCCACTTGGTCCCTGAGTTAGAAAACGTCGAGAAACGGTCGTTTCAGCTAGCGCTGTGCTTCTACACATGTATTTGCTGAACGGTGAAAGCGCACAGTAATGCACTTTTCTCCCAGCAAATACACTGTGTCTAAGGAAATGGGAACACACTGAGGAGACACTTGTGGGAGCTACTGTGACTAAAACTGAGCTTCCCTACGCACAGGGAAGCAAGAGAAATGCTGATTTCATCAAGCCCAGTTATATACTCAGAATCTGTACTACTGTGCAAATAGGCATGTCTCTGTAGGCAAAAAACTCATTTTTGACAAAGTTGCCCAAATGCATCTCAGAAGTGTGCAACTTGTTCCCTGAGTTAGAAAACGTCGAGAAACGGTCGTTTCAGCTAGCGCTGTGCTTCTACACATGTATTTGCTGAACGGTGAAAGCGCACAGTAAGGCACTTTTCTCCCAGCAAATACACTGTATCTAAGGAAATGGGAACACACTGAGGAGACACTTGTGGGAGCTATTGGGACTAAAACTGAGCTTCCCTACGCACAGGGAAGCAAGAGAAATGCTGATTTCATCAAGCCCAGTTATATACTCAGAATCTGTACTAATGCGCAAATAGACATGTCTCTGTAGGCAAAAAACTCATTTCTGACAAAGTTGCCCAAATGCATCTCAGAAGTGTGCCACTTGTTCCCTGAGTTAGAAAACGTCGAGAAACGTTCGTTTCTGCTAGTGCTGTGCTTCTACACATGTATTTGCTGAACGGTGAAAGCGCACAGTAATGCACTTTTCTCCCAGCAAATACACTGTTTCTAAGGAAATGGGAACACACTGAGGAGACACTTGTGTGAGCTACTGTGACTAAAACTGAGCTTCCCTACGTACAGGGAAGCAAGAGAAATGCTGATTTCATCAAGTCCAGTTACATACTCAGAATCTGTACTACTGCGCAAATAGGCATGTCTCTGTAGGCAAAAAACTCATTTCTGACAAAGTTGCCCAAATGCATCTCAGAAGTGTGCCACTTCTTCCCTGAGTTAGAAAACGTCGAGAAACGTTCGTTTCTGCTAGTGCTGTGCTTCTACACATGTATTTGCTGAACGGTGAAAGCGCACAGTAATGCACTTTTCTCCCAGCAAATACACTGTTTCTAAGGAAATGGGAACACACTGAGGAGACACTTGTGAGAGCTACTGTGACTAAAACTGAGCTTCCCTACGCACAGGGAAGCAAGAGAAATGCTGATTTCATCAAGCCCAGTTACATACTCAGAATCTGTACTACTGTGCAAATAGGCATGTCTCTGTAGGCAAAAAACTTATTTTTGAGAAAGTTACCCAAATGCATCTCAGAAGTGTGCAACTTGTTCCCTGAGTTAGAAAACGTCGAGAAACGGTCGTTACTGCTAGCGCTGTGCTTCTACACATATATTTGCTGAACGGTGAAAGCGCACAGTAATGCACTTTTCTCCCAGCAAATACACTGTTTCTAAGGCAATGGGAACACACTGAGGAGACACTTGTGGGAGCTACTGGGACTAAAACTGAGCTTCCCTACGCACATGGAAGCAAGAGAAATGCTGATTTCATCAAGCCCAGTTACATACTCCGTATCTGTACTACTGCGCAAATAGGCATGTCTCTGTAGGCAAAAAACTCATTTCTCACAAAGTTGCCCGAATGCATCTCAGAAGTGTGCAACTTGTTCCCTGAGTTAGAAAACGTCGAGAAACGTTCGTTTCTGCTATCGCTGTGCTTCTACACATGTATTTGCTGAACGGTGAAAGCGCACAGTAATGCACTTTTCTCCCAGCAAATACACTGTTTCTAAGGAAATGGGAACACACTGAGGAGACACTTGTGGGAGCTACTGTGACTAAAACTGAGCTTCCCTACGCACAGGGAAGCAAGAGAAATGCTGATTTCATCAAGCCCAGTTACATACTCAGAATCAGTACTACTGCGCAAATAGGCATGTCTCTGTAGGCAAAAAACTCATTTCTGACAAAGTTGCCCAAATGCATCTCAGAAGTGTGCAACTTGTTCCCTGAGTTAGAAAACGTTGAGAAACGTTCGTTTCTGCTAGCGCTGTGCTTCTACAAATGTATTTGCTGAACGGTGAAAGCGCACAGTAATGCACTTTTCTCCCAGCAAATACAGTGTTTCTAAGGAAATGGGAACACACTGAGGAGACACTTGTGGGAGCTACTGTGACTAAAACTGAGCTTCCCTACGCACAGGGAAGCAAGAGAAATGCTGATTTCATCAAGCCCAGTTACATACTCAGAATCTGTACTACTGCGCAAATAGGCATGTCTCTTTAGGCAAAAAACTCATTACTGACAAAGTTGCCCAAATGCATCTCAGAAGTGTGCCACTTGTTCCCTGAGTTCAAAAACGTCGAGAAACGTTCGTTTCTGCTAGCGCTGTGCTTCTACAAATGTATTTGCTGAACGGTGAAAGCGCACAGTAATGCACTTTTCTCCCAGCAAATACACTGTTTCTAAGGAAATGGGAACACACTGAGGAGACACTTGTGGGAGCTACTGTGACTAAAACTGAGCTTCCCTACGCACAGGGAAGCAAGAGAAATGCTGATTTCATCAAGCCCAGTTACATACTCAGAATCAGTACTACTGCGCAAATAGGCATGTCTCTGTAGGCAAAAAACTCATTTCTGACAAAGTTGCCCAAATGCATCTCAGAAGTGTGCAACTTGTTCCCTGAGTTAGAAAACGTTGAGAAACGTTCGTTTCTGCTAGCGCTGTGCTTCTACACATGTATTTGCTGAACGGTGAAAGCGCACAGTAATGCACTTTTCTCCCAGCAAATACACTGTTTCTAAGGAAATGGGAACACACTGAGGAGACACTTGTGGGAGCTACTGTGACTAAAACTGAGCTTCCCTACGCACAGGGAATCAAGAGAAATGCTGATTTCATCAAGCCCAGTTACATACTCAGAATCTGTACTACTGCGCAAATAGGCATGTCTCTTTAGGCAAAAAACTCATTTGTGACAAAGTTGCCCAAATGCATCTCAGAAGTGTGCCACTTCTTCCCTGAGTTAGAAAACGTCGAGAAACGGTCGTTTCAGCTAGCACTGTGCTTCTACACATGTATTTGCTGAACGGTGAAAGCGCACAGTAAGGCACTTTTCTCCCAGCAAATACACTGTTAATAAGGAACTGGGAACACACTGAGGAGACACTTGTGGGAGCTACTGTGACTAAAACTGAGATTCCCTACGCACAGGGAAGCAAGAGAAATGCTGATTTCATCAAGCCCAGTTACATACTCAGAATCTGTACTACTGCGCAAATAGGCATGTCTCTGTAGGCAAAAAACTCATTTCTGACAAAGTTGCCCAAATGCATCTCAGAAGTGTGCAACCTGTTCCCTGAGTTAGAAAACGTCGAGAAACGGTCGTTTCTGATAGCGCTGTGCTTCTACACATGTATTTGCTGAACGGTGAAAGCGCACAGTAATGCACTTTTCTCCCAGAAAATACACTGTTTCTAAGGAAATGGGAACACACTGAGGAGACACTTGTGGGAGCTACTGTGACTAAAACTGAGCTTCCCTACGCACAGGGAAGCAAGAGAAATGCTGATTTCATCAAGCCCAGGTACATACTCAGAATCTGTACTACTGCGCAAATAGGCATGTCTCTGTAGGCAAAAAACTCATTTCGGACAAAGTTGCCCAAATGCATCTCAGAAGTGTGCAACTTGTTCCCTGAGTTAGAAAACGTCGAGAAACGGTCGTTTCTGCTAGCGCTGTGCTTCTACACATGTATTTGCTGAACGGTGAAAGCGCACAGTAATGCACTTTTCTCCCAGCAAATACACTGTGTCTAAGGAAATGGGAACACACTGAGGAGACACTTGTGGGAGCTACTGTGACTAAAACTGAGCTTCCCTACGCACAGGGAAGCAAGAGAAATGCTGATTTCATCAAGCCCAGTTACATACTCAGAATCTGTACTACTGCGCAAATAGGCATGTCTCTGTAGGCAAAAAACTCATTTCTGACAAAGTTTCCCAAATGCATCTCAGAAGTGTGCAACTTGTTCCCTGAGTTAGAAAACGTCGAGAAACGGTCGTTTCTGCTAGCGCTGTGCTTCTACACATGTATTTGCTGAACGGTGAAAGCGCACAGTAATGCACTTTTCTCCCAGCAAATACACTGTTTCTAAGGAAATGGGAACACACTGAGGAGACACTTGTGGGAGCTACTGTGACTAAAACTGAGCTTCCCTACGCACAGGGAAGCAAGAGAAATGCTGATTTAATCAAGCCCAGGTACATACTCAGAAACTGTACTACTGCGCAAATAGGCATGTCTCTGTAGGCAAAAAACACATTTCTGACAAAGTTGCCCAAATGCAACTCAGAAGTGTGCAACTTGTTCCCTGAGTTAGAAAACGTCGAGAAACGTTCGTTTATGCTAGCGCTGTGCTTCTACACATGTATTTGCTGAACGGTGAAAGCGCACAGTAATGCACTTTTCTCCCAGCAAATACACTGTTTCTAAGGAAATGGGAACACACTGAGGAGACACTTGTGGGAGCTACTGTGACTAAAACTGAGCTTCCCTACGCAAGAGAAGCAAGCAAGAGAAATGCTGATTTCATCAAAACCAGTAACATACTCAGAATCTGTACTAATGCACAAATAGGCATGTCTCTGTAGGCAAAAAACTCATTTCTGACAAAGTTGCCCAAATGCATCTCAGAAGTGTGCAACTTGTTCCCTGAGTTAGAAAACGTCGAGAAACGGTTGTTTCTGCTAGCGCTATGCTTCTACACATGTATTTGCTGAACGGTGAAAGCGCACAGTAATGCCCTTTTCTCCCAGCAAATACACTGTTTCTAAGGAAATGGGAACACACTGAGGAGACACTTGTGGGAGATACTGTGACTAAAACTGAGCTTCCCTACGCACAGGGAAGCAAGAGAAATGCTGATTTCATCAAACCGAGTTACATACTCAGAATCTGTACTACTGCGCAAATAGGCATGTCTCTGTAGGCAAAAAACTCATTTCTCACAAAGTTGCCCAAATGCATCTCAGAAGTGTGCAACATGTTCCCTGAGTTAGAAAACGGTGAGAAACGTTCGTTTCTGCTAGCGCTGTGCTTCTACACATGTATTTGCTGAACGGTGAAAGCACACAGTAATGCACTTTTCTCCCAGCAAATACACTGTTTCTAAGGAAATGGGAACACACTGAGGAGACACTTGTGGGAGCTACTGTGACTAAAACTGAGCTTCCCTACGCACAGGGAAGCAAGAGAAATGCTGATTTCATCAAGCCCGGTTACATACTCAGAATCTGTACTACTGCGCAAATAGGCATGTCTCTGTAGGCAAAAAACTCATTTCTGACAAAGTTGCCCAAATTCATCTCAGAAGTGTGCAACTTGTTCCCTGAGTTAGAAAACGTCGAGAAACGGTCGTTTCTGCTAGCGCTGTGCTTCTACACATGTATTTGCTGAACGGTGAAAGCGCACAGTAATGCCCTTTTCTCCCAGCAAATACACTGTTTCTAAGGAAATGGGAACACATTGAGGAGACACTTGTGGGAGATACTGTGACTAAAACTGAGCTTCCCTACGCACAGGGAAGCAAGAGAAATGCTGATTTCATCAAACCGAGTTACATACTCAGAATCTGTACTACTGCGCAAATAGGCATGTCTCTGTAGGCAAAAAACTCATTTCTCACAAAGTTGCCCAAATGCATCTCAGAAGTGTGCAACATGTTCCCTGAGTTAGAAAACGTTGAGAAACGTTCGTTTCTGCTAGCGCTGTGCTTCTACACATGTATTTGCTGAACGGTGAAAGCACACAGTAATGCACTTTTCTCCCAGCAAATACACTGTTTCTAAGGAAATGGGAACACACTGAGGAGACAATTGTGGGAGCTACTGTGACTAAAACTGAGCTTCCCTACGCACAGGGAAGCAAGAGAAATGCTGATTTCATCAAGCCCAGTTACATACTCAGAATCTGTACTACTGCGCAAATAGGCATGTCTCTGTAGGCAAAAAACTCATTTCTGACAAAGTTGCCCAAATGCATCTCAGAAGTGTGCAACTTGTTCCCTGAGTTAGAAAACGTCGAGAAACGGTCTTTTCTGCTAGCGCTGTGCTTCTACACATATATTTGCTGAACGGTGAAAGCGCACAGTAATGCACTTTTCTCCCAGCAAATACACTGTTTCTAAGGAAATGGGAACACACTGAGGAGACACTTGTAGGAGCTACTGGGACTAAAACTGAGCTTCCCTACGCACATGGAAGCAAGAGAAATGCTGATTTCATCAAGCCCAGTTACATACTCCGAATCTGTACTACTGCGCAAATAGGCATGTCTCTGTAGGCAAAAAACTCATTTCTCACAAAGTTGCCCGAATGCATCTCAGAAGTGTGCAACTTGTTCCCTGAGTTAGAAAACGTCGAGAAACGTTCGTTTCTGCTAGTGCTGTGCTTCTACACATGTATTTGCTGAACGGTGAAAGCGCACAGTAATGCACTTTTCTCCCAGCAAATACACTGTTTGTAAGGAAATGGGAACACACTGAGGAGACACTTGTGGGAGCTACTGTGACTAAAACTGAGCTTCCCTACGCACAAGGAAGCAAGAGAAATGCTGATTTCATCAAGCCCAGTTACACACTCAGAATCAGTACTACTGCGCAAATAGGCATGTCTCTGTAGGCAAAAAACTCATTTCTGACAAAGTTGCCCAAATGCATCTCAGAAGTGTGCAACTTGTTCCCTGAGTTAGAAAACGTTGAGAAACGGTCGTTTCTGCTAGCGCTGTGCTTCTACAAATGTATTTGCTGAACGGTGAAAGCGCACAGTAATGCACTTTTCTCCCAGCAAATACACTGTTTCTAAGGAAATGGGAACACACTGAGGAGACACTTGTGGGAGCTACTGTGACTAAAACTGAGCTTCCCTACGCACAGGGAGTCAAGAGAAATGCTGATTTCATCAAGCCCAGTTACATACTCAGAATCTGTACTACTGCGCAAATAGGCATGTCTCTTTAGGCAAAAAACTCATTACTGACAAAGTTGCCCAAATGCATCTCAGAAGTGTTCCACTTGTTCCCTGAGTTCAAAAACGTCGAGAAACGTTCGTTTCTGCTAGCGCTGTGCTTCTACAAATGTATTTGCTGAACGGTGAAAGCGCACAGTAATGCACTTTTCTCCCAGCAAATACACTGTTTCTAAGGAAATGGGAACACACTGAGGAGACACTTGTGGGAGCTACTGTGACTAAAACTGAGCTTCCCTACGCACAGGGAAGCAAGAGAAATGCTGATTTCATCAAGCCCAGTTACATACTCAGAATCAGTACTACTGCGCAAATAGGCATGTCTCTGTAGGCAAAAAACTCATTTCTGACAAAGTTGCCCAAATGCATCTCAGAAGTGTGCAACTTGTTCCCTGAGTTAGAAAACGTTGAGAAACGTTCGTTTCTGCTAGCGCTGTGCTTCTACACATGTATTTGCTGAACGGTGAAAGCGCACAGTAATGCACTTTTCTCCCAGCAAATACACTGTTTCTAAGGAAATGGGAACACACTGAGGAGACACTTGTGGGAGCTACTGTGACTAAAACTGAGCTTCCCTACGCACAGGGAATCAAGAGAAATGCTGATTTCATCAAGCCCAGTTACATACTCAGAATCTGTACTACTGCGCAAATAGGCATGTCTCTTTAGGCAAAAAACTCATTTGTGACAAAGTTCCCCAAATGCATCTCAGAAGTGTGCCACTTCTTCCCTGAGTTAGAAAACGTCGAGAAACGGTTGTTTCAGCTAGCACTGTGCTTCTACACATGTATTTGCTGAACGGTGAAAGCGCACAGTAAGGCACTTTTCTCCCAGCAAA
Organism: Acomys minous; assembly: GCF_964271855.1. Classification (NCBI taxonomy): domain Eukaryota; kingdom Metazoa; phylum Chordata; class Mammalia; order Rodentia; family Muridae; genus Acomys; species Acomys minous. Next base: position 2,156,696 of record NW_028182180.1, read on the forward strand.
TACACTGTTTCTAAGGAAATGGGAACACACTGAGGAGACACTTGTGGGAGCTACTGTGACTAAAACTGAGCTTCCCTACGCACAGGGAAGCAAGAGAAATGCTGATTTCATCAAGCCCAGTTACATACTCAGAATCTGTACTACTGCGCAAATAGGCATGTCTCTGTAGGCAAAAAACTCATTTCTGACAAAGTTGCCCAAATGCATCTCAGAAGTGTGCAACTTGTTCCCTGAGTTAGAAAACGTCGAGAAACGGTCGTTTCTGCTAGCGCTGTGCTTCTACACATGTATTTGCTGAACGGTGAAAGCGCACAGTAATGCACTTTTCTCCCAGCAAATACACTGTGTCTAAGGAAATGGGAACACACTGAGGAGACACTTGTGGGAGCTACTGTGACTAAAACTGAGCTTCCCTACGCACAGGGAAGCAAGAGAAATGCTGATTTCATCAAGCCCAGTTACATACTCAGAATCTGTACTACTGCGCAAATAGGCATGTCTCTGTAGGCAAAAAACTCATTTCTGACAAAGTTTCCCAAATGCATCTCAGAAGTGTGCAACTTGTTCCCTGAGTTAGAAAACGTCGAGAAACGGTCGTTTCTGCTAGCGCTGTGCTTCTACACATGTATTTGCTGAACGGTGAAAGCGCACAGTAATGCACTTTTCTCCCAGCAAATACACTGTTTCTAAGGAAATGGGAACACACTGAGGAGACACTTGTGGGAGCTACTGTGACTAAAACTGAGCTTCCCTACGCACAGGGAAGCAAGAGAAATGCTGATTTAATCAAGCCCAGGTACATACTCAGAAACTGTACTACTGCGCAAATAGGCATGTCTCTGTAGGCAAAAAACTCATTTCTGACAAAGTTGCCCAAATGCAACTCAGAAGTGTGCAACTTGTTCCCTGAGTTAGAAAACGTCGAGAAACGTTCGTTTATGCTAGCGCTGTGCTTCTACACATGTATTTGCTGAACGGTGAAAGCGCACAGTAATGCACTTTTCTCCCAGCAAATACACTGTTTCTAAGGAAATGGGAACACACTGAGGAGACACTTGTGGGAGCTACTGTGACTAAAACTGAGCTTCCCTACGCAAGAGAAGCAAGCAAGAGAAATGCTGATTTCATCAAAACCAGTAACATACTCAGAATCTGTACTAATGCACAAATAGGCATGTCTCTGTAGGCAAAAAACTCATTTCTGACAAAGTTGCCCAAATGCATCTCAGAAGTGTGCAACTTGTTCCCTGAGTTAGAAAACGTCGAGAAACGGTTGTTTCTGCTAGCGCTATGCTTCTACACATGTATTTGCTGAACGGTGAAAGCGCACAGTAATGCCCTTTTCTCCCAGCAAATACACTGTTTCTAAGGAAATGGGAACACACTGAGGAGACACTTGTGGGAGATACTGTGACTAAAACTGAGCTTCCCTACGCACAGGGAAGCAAGAGAAATGCTGATTTCATCAAACCGAGTTACATACTCAGAATCTGTACTACTGCGCAAATAGGCATGTCTCTGTAGGCAAAAAACTCATTTCTCACAAAGTTGCCCAAATGCATCTCAGAAGTGTGCAACATGTTCCCTGAGTTAGAAAACGGTGAGAAACGTTCGTTTCTGCTAGCGCTGTGCTTCTACACATGTATTTGCTGAACGGTGAAAGCACACAGTAATGCACTTTTCTCCCAGCAAATACACTGTTTCTAAGGAAATGGGAACACACTGAGGAGACACTTGTGGGAGCTACTGTGACTAAAACTGAGCTTCCCTACGCACAGGGAAGCAAGAGAAATGCTGATTTCATCAAGCCCGGTTACATACTCAGAATCTGTACTACTGCGCAAATAGGCATGTCTCTGTAGGCAAAAAACTCATTTCTGACAAAGTTGCCCAAATTCATCTCAGAAGTGTGCAACTTGTTCCCTGAGTTAGAAAACGTCGAGAAACGGTCGTTTCTGCTAGCGCTGTGCTTCTACACATGTATTTGCTGAACGGTGAAAGCGCACAGTAATGCCCTTTTCTCCCAGCAAATACACTGTTTCTAAGGAAATGGGAACACATTGAGGAGACACTTGTGGGAGATACTGTGACTAAAACTGAGCTTCCCTACGCACAGGGAAGCAAGAGAAATGCTGATTTCATCAAACCGAGTTACATACTCAGAATCTGTACTACTGCGCAAATAGGCATGTCTCTGTAGGCAAAAAACTCATTTCTCACAAAGTTGCCCAAATGCATCTCAGAAGTGTGCAACATGTTCCCTGAGTTAGAAAACGTTGAGAAACGTTCGTTTCTGCTAGCGCTGTGCTTCTACACATGTATTTGCTGAACGGTGAAAGCACACAGTAATGCACTTTTCTCCCAGCAAATACACTGTTTCTAAGGAAATGGGAACACACTGAGGAGACAATTGTGGGAGCTACTGTGACTAAAACTGAGCTTCCCTACGCACAGGGAAGCAAGAGAAATGCTGATTTCATCAAGCCCAGTTACATACTCAGAATCTGTACTACTGCGCAAATAGGCATGTCTCTGTAGGCAAAAAACTCATTTCTGACAAAGTTGCCCAAATGCATCTCAGAAGTGTGCAACTTGTTCCCTGAGTTAGAAAACGTCGAGAAACGGTCTTTTCTGCTAGCGCTGTGCTTCTACACATATATTTGCTGAACGGTGAAAGCGCACAGTAATGCACTTTTCTCCCAGCAAATACACTGTTTCTAAGGAAATGGGAACACACTGAGGAGACACTTGTAGGAGCTACTGGGACTAAAACTGAGCTTCCCTACGCACATGGAAGCAAGAGAAATGCTGATTTCATCAAGCCCAGTTACATACTCCGAATCTGTACTACTGCGCAAATAGGCATGTCTCTGTAGGCAAAAAACTCATTTCTCACAAAGTTGCCCGAATGCATCTCAGAAGTGTGCAACTTGTTCCCTGAGTTAGAAAACGTCGAGAAACGTTCGTTTCTGCTAGTGCTGTGCTTCTACACATGTATTTGCTGAACGGTGAAAGCGCACAGTAATGCACTTTTCTCCCAGCAAATACACTGTTTGTAAGGAAATGGGAACACACTGAGGAGACACTTGTGGGAGCTACTGTGACTAAAACTGAGCTTCCCTACGCACAAGGAAGCAAGAGAAATGCTGATTTCATCAAGCCCAGTTACACACTCAGAATCAGTACTACTGCGCAAATAGGCATGTCTCTGTAGGCAAAAAACTCATTTCTGACAAAGTTGCCCAAATGCATCTCAGAAGTGTGCAACTTGTTCCCTGAGTTAGAAAACGTTGAGAAACGGTCGTTTCTGCTAGCGCTGTGCTTCTACAAATGTATTTGCTGAACGGTGAAAGCGCACAGTAATGCACTTTTCTCCCAGCAAATACACTGTTTCTAAGGAAATGGGAACACACTGAGGAGACACTTGTGGGAGCTACTGTGACTAAAACTGAGCTTCCCTACGCACAGGGAGTCAAGAGAAATGCTGATTTCATCAAGCCCAGTTACATACTCAGAATCTGTACTACTGCGCAAATAGGCATGTCTCTTTAGGCAAAAAACTCATTACTGACAAAGTTGCCCAAATGCATCTCAGAAGTGTTCCACTTGTTCCCTGAGTTCAAAAACGTCGAGAAACGTTCGTTTCTGCTAGCGCTGTGCTTCTACAAATGTATTTGCTGAACGGTGAAAGCGCACAGTAATGCACTTTTCTCCCAGCAAATACACTGTTTCTAAGGAAATGGGAACACACTGAGGAGACACTTGTGGGAGCTACTGTGACTAAAACTGAGCTTCCCTACGCACAGGGAAGCAAGAGAAATGCTGATTTCATCAAGCCCAGTTACATACTCAGAATCAGTACTACTGCGCAAATAGGCATGTCTCTGTAGGCAAAAAACTCATTTCTGACAAAGTTGCCCAAATGCATCTCAGAAGTGTGCAACTTGTTCCCTGAGTTAGAAAACGTTGAGAAACGTTCGTTTCTGCTAGCGCTGTGCTTCTACACATGTATTTGCTGAACGGTGAAAGCGCACAGTAATGCACTTTTCTCCCAGCAAATACACTGTTTCTAAGGAAATGGGAACACACTGAGGAGACACTTGTGGGAGCTACTGTGACTAAAACTGAGCTTCCCTACGCACAGGGAATCAAGAGAAATGCTGATTTCATCAAGCCCAGTTACATACTCAGAATCTGTACTACTGCGCAAATAGGCATGTCTCTTTAGGCAAAAAACTCATTTGTGACAAAGTTCCCCAAATGCATCTCAGAAGTGTGCCACTTCTTCCCTGAGTTAGAAAACGTCGAGAAACGGTTGTTTCAGCTAGCACTGTGCTTCTACACATGTATTTGCTGAACGGTGAAAGCGCACAGTAAGGCACTTTTCTCCCAGCAAATACACTGTTTCTAAGGAAATGGGAACACACTGAGGAGACACTTGTGGGAGCTACTGTGACTAAAACTGAGCTTCCCTACGCACAGGGAAGCAAGAGAAATGCTGATTTCATCAAGCCCAGTTACATACTCAGAATCTGTACTACTGCGCAAATAGGCATGTCTCTGTAGGCAAAAAACTCATTTCTGACAAAGTTGCCCAAATGCATCTCAGAAGTGTGCAACTTGTTCCCTGAGTTAGAAAACGTCGAGAAACGGTCGTTTCTGCTAGCGCTGTGCTTCTACACATATATTTGCTGAACGGTGAAAGCGCACAGTAATGCACTTTTCTCCCAGCAAATACACTGTTTCTAAGGAAATGGGAACACACTGAGGAGACACTTGTGGGAGCTACTGGGACTAAAACTGAGCTTCCCTACGCACATGGAAGCAAGAGAAATGCTGATTTCATCAAGCCCAGTTACATACTCAGAATCTGTACTACTGCGCAAATAGGCATGTCTCTGTAGGCAAAAAACTCATTTCTCACAAAGTTGCCCGAATGCATCTCAGAAGTGTGCAACTTGTTCCCTGAGTTAGAAAACGTCGAGAAACGTTCGTTTCTGCTAGTGCTGTGCTTCTACACATGTATTTGCTGAACGGTGAAAGCGCACAGTAATGCACTTTTCTCCCAGCAAATACACTGTTTGTAAGGAAATGGGAACACACTGAGGAGACACTTGTGGGAGCTACTGTGACTAAAACTGAGCTTCCCTACGCACAGGGAAGCAAGAGAAATGCTGATTTCATCAAGCCCAGTTACACACTCAGAATCAGTACTACTGCGCAAATAGGCATGTCTCTGTAGGCAAAAAACTCATTTCTGACAAAGTTGCCCAAATGCATCTCAGAAGTGTGCAACTTGTTCCCTGAGTTAGAAAACGTTGAGAAACGGTCGTTTCTGCTAGCGCTGTGCTTCTACAAATGTATTTGCTGAACGGTGAAAGCGCACAGTAATGCACTTTTCTCCCAGCAAATACACTGTTTCTAAGGAAATGGGAACACACTGAGGAGACACTTGTGGGAGCTACTGTGACTAAAACTGAGCTTCCCTACGCACAGGGAGTCAAGAGAAATGCTGATTTCATCAAGCCCAGTTACATACTCAGAATCTGTACTACTGCGCAAATAGGCATGTCTCTTTAGGCAAAAAACTCATTACTGACAAAGTTGCCCAAATGCATCTCAGAAGTGTTCCACTTGTTCCCTGAGTTCAAAAACGTCGAGAAACGTTCGTTTCTGCTAGCGCTGTGCTTCTACACATGTATTTGCTGAACGGTGAAAGCGCACAGTAATGCACTTTTCTCCCAGCAAATACACTGTTTCTAAGGAAATGGGAACACACTGAGGAGACACTTGTGGGAGCTACTGTGACTAAAACTGAGCTTCCCTACGCACAGGGAAGCAAGAGAAATGCTGATTTCATCAAGCCCAGTTACATACTCAGAATCAGTACTACTGCGCAAATAGGCATGTCTCTGTAGGCAAAAAACTCATTTCTGACAAAGTTGCCCAAATGCATCTCAGAAGTGTGCAACTTGTTCCCTGAGTTAGAAAACGTTGAGAAACGTTCGTTTCTGCTAGCGCTGTGCTTCTACACATGTATTTGCTGAACGGTGAAAGCGCACAGTAATGCACTTTTCTCCCAGCAAATACACTGTTTCTAAGGAAATGGGAACACACTGAGGAGACACTTGTGGGAGCTACTGTGACTAAAACTGAGCTTCCCTACGCACAGGGAAGCAAGAGAAATGCTGATTTCATCAAGCCTAGTTACATACTCAGAATCTGTACTACTGCGCAAATAGGCATGTCTCTTTAGGCAAAAAACTCATTTGTGACAAAGTTGCCCAAATGCATCTCAGAAGTGTGCCACTTCTTCCCTGAGTTAGAAAACGTCGAGAAACGGTCGTTTCAGCTAGCACTGTGCTTCTACACATGTATTTGCTGAACGGTGAAAGCGCACAGTAAGGCACTTTTCTCCCAGCAAATACACTGTTTCTAAGGAACTGGGAACACACTGAGGAGACACTTGTGGGAGCTACTGTGACTAAAACTGAGATTCCCTACGCACAGGGAAGCAAGAGAAATGCTGATTTCATTAAGCCCAGTTACATACTCAGAATCTGTACTACTGCGCAAATAGGCATGTCTCTGTAGGCAAAAAACTCATTTCTGACAAAGTTGCCCAAATGCATCTCAGAAGTGTGCAACCTGTTCCCTGAGTTAGAAAACGTCGAGAAACGGTCGTTTCTGCTAGCGCTGTGCTTCTACACATGTATTTGCTGAACGGTGAAAGCGCACAGTAATGCACTTTTCTCCCAGCAAATACACTGTGTCTAAGGAAATGGGAACACACTGAGGAGACACTTGTGGGAGCTACTGTGACTAAAACTGAGCTTCCCTACGCACAGGGAAGCAAGAGAAATGCTGATTTCATCAAGCCCAGGTACATACTCAGAAACTATACTACTGCGCAAATAGGCATGTCTCCGTAGGCAAAAAACTCATTTCTGACAAAGTTGCCCAAATGCAACTCAGAAGTGTGCAACTTGTTCCCTGAGTTAGAAAACGTCGAGAAACGTTCGTTTCTGCTAGCGCTGTGCTTCTACACATGTATTTGCTGAACGGTGAAAGCGCACAGTAATGCACTTTTCTCCCAGCAAATACACTGTTTCTAAGGAAATGGGAACACACTGAGGAGACACTTGTGGGAGCTACTGTGACTAAAACTGAGCTTCCCTACGCAAGAGAAGCAAGCAAGAGAATTGCTGATTTCATCAAAACCAGTAACATACTCAGAATCTGTACTAATGCACAAATAGGCATGTCTCTGTAGGCAAAAAACTCATTTCTGACAAAGTTGCCCAAATGCATCTCAGAAGTGTGCAACTTGTTCCCTGAGTTAGAAAACGTCGAGAAACGGTCGTTTCTGCTAGCGCTGTGCTTCTACACATGTATTTGCTGAACGGTGAAAGCGCACAGTAATGCACTTTTCTCCCAGCAAATACACTGTTTCTAAGGAAATGGGAACACACTGAGGAGACACTTGTGGGAGATACTGTGACTAAAACTGAGCTTCCCTACGCACAGGGAAGCAAGAGAAATGCTGATTTCATCAAACCGAGTTACATACTCAGAATCTGTACTACTGCGCAAATAGGCATGTCTCTGTAGGCAAAAAACTCATTTCTCACAAAGTTGCCCAAATGCATCTCAGAAGTGTGCAACATGTTCCCTGAGTTAGAAAACGTTAAGAAACGTTCGTTTCTGCTAGCGCTGTGCTTCTACACATGTATTTGCTGAACGGTGAAAGCACACAGTAATGCACTTTTCTCCCAGCAAACACACTGTTTCTAAAGAAATGGGAACACACTGAGGAGACACTTGTGGGAGCTACTGTGACTAAAACTGAGCTTCCCTACGCACAGGGAAGCAAGAGAAATGCTGATTTCATCAAGCCCAGTTACATACTCAGAATCTGTACTACTGCGCAAATAGGCATGTCTCTGTAGGCAAAAAACTCATTTCTGACAAAGTTGCCCAAATGCATCTCAGAAGTGTGCAACTTGTTCCCTGAGTTAGAAAACGTCGAGAAACGGTCGTTTCTGCTAGCGCTGTGCTTCTACACATGTATTTGCTGAACGGTGAAAGCGCACAGTAATGCACTTTTCTCCCAGCAAATACACTGTTTGTAAGGAAATGGGAACACACTGAGGAGACACTTGTCGGAGCGACTGTGACTAAAACTGAGCTTCCCTACGCACAGGGAAGCAAGAGAAATGCTGATTTCATCAAGCCCAGTTACATACTCAGAATCTGTACTACTGCGCAAATAGGCATGTCTCTATAGGCAAAAAACTCATTTCGGACAAAGTTGCCCAAATGCATCTCAGAAGTGTGCAACTTGTTCCCTGAGTTAGAAAACGTCGAGAAACGGTCGTTTCTGCTAGCGCTGTGCTTCTACACATGTATTTGCTGAACGGTGAAAGCGCACAGTAATGCACTTTTCTCCCAGCAAATACACTGTTTCTAAGGAAATGGGAACACACTGAGGAGACACTTGTGGGAGCTACTGTGACTAAAACTGAGCTTCCCTACGCACAAGGAAGCAAGAGAAATGCTGATTTCATCAAACCGAGTTACATACTCAGAATCTGTACTACTGCGCAAATAGGCATGTCTCTGTAGGCAAAAAACTCATTTCTCACAAAGTTGCCCAAATGCCTCTCAGAAGTGTGCAACTTGTTCCCTGAGTTAGAAAACGTCGAGAAACGTTCGTTTCTGCTAGCGCTGTGCTTCTACACATGTATTTACTGAACGGTGAAAGCGCACAGTAATGCACTTTTCTCCCAGCAAATACACTGTTTCTAAGGAACTGGGAACACACTGAGGAGACACTTGTGGGAGCTACTGTGACTAAAACTGAGCTTCCCTACGCACAGGGAAGCAAGAGAAATGCTGATTTCATCAAGCCCAGTTACATACTCAGAATCTGTACTACTGCGCAAATAGGCATGTCTCTGTAGGCAAAAAACTCATTTCTGACAAAGTTTCCCAAATGGATCTCAGAAGTGTGCAACTTGTTCCCTGAGTTAGAAAACGTCGAGAAACGGTCGTTTCTGCTAGCGCTGTGCTTCTACACATGTATTTGCTGAACGGTGAAAGCGCACAGTAATGCACTTTTCTCCCAGCAAATACACTGTTTGTAAGGAAATGGGAACACACTGAGGAGACACTTGTGGGAGCGACTGTGACTAAAACTGAGCTTCCCTACGCACAGGGAAGCAAGAGAAATGCTGATTTCCTCAAGCCCAGTTACATACTCAGAATCTGTACTACTGCCCAAATAGGCATGTCACTGTAGGCAAAAAACTCATTTCGGACAAAGTTGCCCAAATGCATCTCAGAAGTGTGCAACTTGTTCCCTGAGTTAGAAAACGTCGAGAAACGGTCATTTCTGCTAGCGCTGTGCTTCTACACATGTATTTGCTGAACAGTGAAAGCGCACAGTAATGCACTTTTCTCCCAGCAAATACACTGTTTCTAAGGAAATGGGAACACACTGAGGAGACACTTGTGGGAGCTACTGTGACTAAAACTGAGCTTCCCTACGCACAGGGAAGCAAGAGAAATGCTGATTTCATCAAGCCCAGTTACATACTCAGAATCTGTACTACTGCGCAAATAGGCATGTCTCTGTAGGCAAAAAACTCATTTCTGACAAAGTTGCCCAAATGCATCTCAGAAGTGTGCAACTTGTTCCCTGAGTTAGAAAACGTCGAGAAACGGTCGTTTCTGCTAGCGCTGTGCTTCTACACATGTATTTGCTGAACGGTGACAGCGCACAGTAATGCACTTTTCTCCCAGCAAATACACTGTTTCTAAGGAAATGGGAACACACTGAGGAGACACTTGTGGGAGCTACTGTGACTAAAACTGAGCTTCCCTACGCACAAGGAAGCAAGAGAAATGCTGATTTCATCAAACGAGTTACATACTCAGAATCTGTACTACTGCGCAAATAGGCATGTCTCTGTAGGCAAAAAACTCATTTCTGACAAAGTTGCCCAAATGCATCTCAGAAGTGTGCAACTTGTTCCCTGAGTTAGAAAACGTCGAGAAACGTTCGTTTCTGCTAGCGCTGTGCTTCTACACATGTATTTGCTGAACGGTGAAAGCGCACAGTAATGCACTTTTCTCCCAGCAAATACACTGTTTATAAGGAAATGGGAACACACTGAGGAGACACTTGTGGGAGCTACTGTGACTAAAACTGAGCTTCCCTACGCACAGGGAAGCAAGAGAAATGCTGATTTCATCAAGCCCAGTTACATACTCAGAATCTGTACTACTGCGCAAATAGGCATGTCTCTGTAGGCAAAAAACTCATTTCTGACACAGTTGCCCAAATGCATCTCAGAAGTGTGCAACTTGTTCCCTGAGTTAGAAAACGTCGGGAAACATTCGTTTCTGCTAGCGCTGTGCTTCTACACATGTATTTGCTGAACGGTGAAAGCGCACAGTAATGCACTTTTCTCCCAGCAAATACACTGTTTCTAAGGAAATGGGAACACACTGAGGAAACACTTGTGGGAGCTACTGTGACTAAAACTGAGCTTCCCTACGCACAAGGAAGCAAGAGAAATGCTGATTTCATCAAACCGAGTTACATACTCAGAATCTGTACTACTGCGCAAATAGGCATGTCTCTGTAGGCAAAAAACTCATTTCTCACAAAGTTGCCCAAATGCATCTCAGAAGTGTGCAACTTGTTCCCTGAGTTAGAAAACGTCGAGAAACGTTCGTTTCTGCTAGCGCTGTGCTTCTACACATGTATTTGCTGAACGGTGAAAGCGCACAGTAATGCACTTTTCTCCCAGCAAATATACTGTTTCTAAGGAAATGGGAACACACTGAGGAGACACTTGTGGGAGCTACTGTGACTAAAACTGAGCTTCCCTACGCACAGGGAAGCAAGAGAAATGCTGATTTCAGCAAGCCCAGTTACATACTCAGAATCTGTACTACTGCGCAAATAGGCATGTCTCTGTAGGCAAAAAACTCATTTCTGACAAAGTTGCCCAAATGCATCTCAGAAGTGTGCAACTTGTTCCCTGAGTTAGAAAACGTCGAGAAACGGTTGTTTCTGCTAGCGCTGTGCTTCTACACATGTATTTGCTGAACTGTGAAAGCGCACTGTAATGCACTTTTCTCCCAGCAAATACACTGTTTGTAATGAAATGGGAACACACTGAGGAGACACTTGTGGGAGCGACTGTGACTAAAACTGAGCTTCCCTACGCACAGGGAAGCAAGAGAAATGCTGATTTCATCATGCCCAGTTACATACTCAGAATCTGTACTACTGCGCAAATAGGCATGTCTCTGTAGGCAAAAAACTCATTTCTGACAAAGTTGCCCAAATGCATCTCAGAAGTGTGCAACTTGTTCCCTGAGTTAGAAAACGTAGAGAAACGGTCGTTTCTGCTAGCGCTGTGCTTCTACACATGTATTTGCTGAACGTTGAAAGCGCAGAGTAATGCACTTTTCTCCAAGCAAATACACTGTTTCTAAGGAAATGGGAACACACTGAGGAGACACTTGTGGGAGCTACTGTGACTAAAACTGAGCTTCCCTACGCACAGGGAAGCAAGAGAAATGCTGATTTCATCAAGCCCAGTTACATACTCAGAATCTGTACTACTGCGCAAATAGGCATGTCTCTGTAGGCAAAAAACTCATTTCTGACAAAGTTGCCCAAATGCATCTCAGAAGTGTGCAACTTGTTCCCTGAGTTAGAAAACGTCGAGAAACGGTCGTTTCTGCTAGCGCTGTGCTTCTACACATGTATTTGCTGAACGGTGAAAGCGCACAGTAATGCACTTTTCTCCCAGCAAATACACTGTTTCTAAGGAAATGGGAACACACTGAGGAGACACTTGTGGGAGCTACTGTGACTAAAACTGAGCTTCCCTACGCACAGGGAAGCAAGAGAAATGCTGATTTCATCAAGCCCAGTTACATACTCAGAATCTGTACTACTGCGCAGATAGGCATGTCTCTGTAGGCAAAAAACTAATTTCTGACAAAGTTGCCCAAATGCATCTCAGAAGTTTGCAACTTGTTCTCTGAGTTAGAAAACATCAAGAAACAGTCGTTTCTGCTAGCGCTGTGCTTCTACACATGTATTTGCTGAACGGTGAAAGCGCACAGTAATGCACTTTTCTCTCAGCAAATACACTGTTTCTAAGGAACTGGGAACACACTGAGGAGACACTTGTGGGAGCTACTGTGACTAAAACTGAGCTTCCCTACGCACAGGGAAGCAAGAGAAATGCTGATTTCATCAAGCCCAGTTACATACTCAGAATCTGTACTACTGCGCAAATAGGCATGTCTCTGTAGGCAAAAAAATCATTTCTGACAAAGTTGCCCAAATGCATCTCAGAAGTGTGCAACTTGTTCCCTGAGTTAGAAAACGTCGAGAAACGGTCGTTTCTGCTAGCGCTGCGCTTCTACACATGTATTTGCTGAACGGTGAAAGCGCACAGTAATGCACTTTTCTCCCAGCAAATACACTGTTTCTAAGGAAATGGGAACACACTGAGGAGACACTTGTGGGAGCTACTGTGACTAAAACTGAGCTTCCCTACGCACAGGGAAGCAAGAGAAATGCTGATTTCATCAAACCGAGTTACATACTCAGAATCTGTACTACTGCGCAAATAGGCATGTCTCTGTAGGCAAAAAACTCATTTCTGACAAAGTTGCCCAAATGCATCTCAGAAGTGTGCAACTTGTTCCCTGAGTTAGAAAACGTCGAGAAACGGTCGTTTCTGCTAGCGCTGTGCTTCTACACATGTATTTGCTGAACGGTGAATGCTCACAGTAATGCACTTTTCTCCCAGCAAATACACTGTTTCTAAGGAACTGGGAACACACTGAGGAGACACTTGTGGGAGCTACTGTGACTAAAACTGAGCTTCCCTACGCACAGGGAAGCAAGAGAAATGCTGATTTCATCAAGCCCAGTTACATACTCAGAATCTGTACTACTGCACAAATAGGCATGTCTCTGTAGGCAAAAAACTCATTTCTGACAAAGTTGCCCAAACGCATCTCAGAAGTGTGCAACTTGTTCCCTGAGTTAGAAAACGTCGAGAAACGGTCGTTTCTGCTAGCGTTGTGCTTCTACATATGTATTTGCTGAACGGTGAAAGCGCACAGTAATGCACTTTTCTCCCAGCAAATACACTGTTTCTAAGGAACTGGGAACACACTGAGGAGACACTTGTGGGAGCTACTGTGACTAAAACTGAGCTTCCCTACGCACAGGGAAGCAAGAGAAAGGCTGATTTCATCCAGCCCAGTTACATACTCAGAATCTGTACTACTGCGCAAATAGGCATGTCTCTGTAGGCAAAAAACTCATTTCTGACAAAGTTGCCCGAATGCATCTCAGAAGTGTGCAACTTGTTCCCTGAGTTAAAAAACGTCGAGAAACGGTCGTTTCTGCTAGCGTTGTGCTTCTACACATGTATTTGCTGAACGGTGAAAGCGCACAGTAATGCACTTTTCTCCCAGCAAATACACTGTTTCTAAGGAAATGGGAACACACTGAGGAGACACCTTTGGGAGCTACTGTGACTAAAACTGAGCTTCCCTACGCACAGGGAAGCAAGAGAAATGCTGATTTCATCAAGCCCATTTACATACACAGAATCTGTACTACTGCGCAAATAGGCATGTCTCTGTAGGCAAAAAACTCATTTCTGACAAAGTTGCCCAAATGCATCTCAGAAGTGTGCAACTTGTTCCCTGAGTTAGAAAACGTCGAGAAACGTTCGTTTCTGCTAGCGCTGTGCTTCTACACATGTATTTGCTGAACTGTGAAAGCGCACAGTAATGCACTTTTCTCCCAGCAAATACACTGTTTCTAAGGAAATGGGAACACACTGAGGAGACACTTGTGGGAGCTACTGTGACTAAAACTGAGCTTCCCTACGCACAGGGAAGCAAGAGAAATGCTGATTTCATCAAGCCTAGTTACATACTCAGAATCTGTACTACTGTGCAAATAGGTATGTCTCTGTAGGCAAAAAACTCATTTCTGACAAAGTTGCCCAAATGCATCTCAGAAGTGTGCCACTTGTTCCCTGAGTTAGAAAACGTCGAGAAACGGTCGTTTCTGCTAGCGCTGTGCTTCTACACATGTATTTGCTGAACGGTGAAAGCGCACAGCAAATTTCTCCCAGCAAATACAATGTTTCTAAGGAAATGGGAACACACTGAGGAGACACTTGTGGGAGCTACTGTGACTAAAACTGAGCTTCCCTACGCACAGGGAAGCAAGAGAAATGCTGATTTCATCAAGCCTAGTTACATACTCAGAATCTGTACTACTGCGCAAATAGGCATGTCTCTGTAGGCAAAAAACTCATTTCTGACAAAGTTGCCCAAATGCATCTCAGAAGTGTGCCACTTGTTCCCTGAGTTAGAAAACGTCGAGAAACGTTCGTTTCTGCTAGCGCTGTGCTTCTACACATGTATTTGCTGAACGGTGAAAGCGCACAGTAATGCACTTTTCTCCCAGCAAATACACTGTTTCTAAGGAAATGGGAACACACTGAGGAGACACTTGTGGGAGCTACTGTGACTAAAACTGAGCTTCCCTACGCACAGGGAAGCAAGAGAAATGCTGATTTCATCAAACCGAGTTACATACTCAGAATCTGTACTACTGCGCAAATAGGCATGTCTCTGTAGGCAAAAAACTCATTTCTGACAAAGTTGCCCAAATGCATCTCAGAAGTGTGCAACTTGTTCCCTGAGTTAGAAAACGTCGAGAAACGGTCGTTTCTGCTAGCGCTGTGCTTCTACACATGTATTTGCTGAACGGTGAAAGCTCACAGTAATGCACTTTTCTCCCAGCAAATACACTGTTTCTAAGGAACTGGGAACACACTGAGGAGACACTTGTGGGAGCTACTGTGACTAAAACTGAGCTTCCCTACGCACAGGGAAGCAAGAGAAATGCTGATTTCATCAAGCCCAGTTACATACTCAGAATCTGTACTACTGCACAAATAGGCATGTCTCTGTAGGCAAAAAAATCATTTCTGACAAAGTTGCCCAAACGCATCTCAGAAGTGTGCAACTTGTTCCCTGAGTTAGAAAACGTCGAGAAACGGTCGTTTCTGCTAGCGTTGTGCTTCTACATATGTATTTGCTGAACGGTGAAAGCGCACAGTAATGCACTTTTCTCCCAGCAAATACACTGTTTCTAAGGAACTGGGAACACACTGAGGAGACACTTGTGGGAGCTACTGTGACTAAAACTGAGCTTCCCTACGCACAGGGAAGCAAGAGAAAGGCTGATTTCATCCAGCCCAGTTACATACTCAGAATCTGTACTACTGCGCAAATAGGCATGTCTCTGTAGGCAAAAAACTCATTTCTGACAAAGTTGCCCGAATGCATCTCAGAAGTGTGCAACTTGTTCCCTGAGTTAAAAAACGTCGAGAAACGGTCGTTTCTGCTAGCGTTGTGCTTCTACACATGTATTTGCTGAACGGTGAAAGCGCACAGTAATGCACTTTTCTCCCAGCAAATACACTGTTTCTAAGGAAATGGGAACACACTGAGGAGACACCTTTGGGAGCTACTGTGACTAAAACTGAGCTTCCCTACGCACAGGGAAGCAAGAGAAATGCTGATTTCATCAAGCCCAGTTACATACACAGAATCTGTACTACTGCGCAAATAGGCATGTCTCTGTAGGCAAAAAACTCATTTCTGACAAAGTTGCCCAAATGCATCTCAGAAGTGTGCAACTTGTTCCCTGAGTTAGAAATCGTCGAGAAACGTTCGTTTCTGCTAGCGCTGTGCTTCTACACATGTATTTGCTGAACTGTGAAAGCGCACAGTAATGCACTTTTCTCCCAGCAAATACACTGTTTCTAAGGAAATGGGAACACACTGAGGAGACACTTGTGGGAGCTACTGTGACTAAAACTGAGCTTCCCTACGCACAGGGAAGCAAGAGAAATGCTGATTTCATCAAGCCTAGTTACATACTCAGAATCTGTACTACTGCGCAAATAGGTATGTCTCTGTAGGCAAAAAACTCATTTCTGACAAAGTTGCCCAAATGCATCTCAGAAGTGTGCCACTTGTTCCCTGAGTTAGAAAACGTCGAGAAACGGTCGTTTCTGCTAGCGCTGTGCTTCTACACATGTATTTGCTGAACGGTGAAAGCGCACAGCAAATTTCTCCCAGCAAATACAATGTTTCTAAGGAAATGGGAACACACTGAGGAGACACTTGTGGGAGCTACTGTGACTAAAACTGAGCTTCCCTACGCACAGGGAAGCAAGAGAAATGCTGATTTCATCAAGCCCAGTTACATACTCAGAATCTGTACTACTGCGCAAATAGGCATGTCTCTGTAGGCAAAAAACTCATTTCTGACAAAGTTGCCAAATGCATCTCAGAAGTGTGCCACTTGTTCCCTGAGTTAGAAAACGTGGAGAAACGGTCGTTTCTGCTAGCATTGTGCTTCTACACATGTATTTGCTGAAGGGTGAAAGCGCACAGTAATGCACTTTTCTCCCAGCAAATACACTGTTTCTAAGGAAATGGGAACACACTGAGGAGACACTTGTGGGAGCTACTGTGACTAAAACTGAGCTTTTCTACGCACAGGGAAGCAAGAGAAATGCTGATTTCATCAAGCCCAGTTACATACTCAGAATCTGTACTACTGCGCAAATAGGCATGTCTCTGTAGGCAAAAAACTCATTTCTGACAAAGTTGCCCAAATGCATCTCAGATGTGTGCAACTTGTTCCCTGAGTTAGAAAACGTCGAGAAACGTTCGTTTCTGCTAGCGCTGTGCTTCTACACATGTATTTGCTGATCGGTGAAAGCGCACAGTAATGGACTTTTCTCCCAGCAAATACAATGTTTCTAAGGAAATGGGAACACACTGAGGAGACACTTGTGGGAGCTACTGTGATTAAAACTGAGCTTCCCTACGCACAGGGAAGCAAGAGAAATGCTGATTTCATCAAGCCCAGTTACATACTCAGAATCTGTACGACTGCGCAAATAGGCATGTCTCTGTAGGCAAAAAACTCATTTCTGACAATGTTGCCCAAATGCATTTCAGAAGTGTGCAACTTGTTCCCTGAGTTAGAAAACATCGAGAAACGGTCGTTTCTGCTAGCGCTGTGCTTCTACACATGTATTTGCTGAACGGTGAAAGCGCACAGTAATGCACTTTTCTCCCAGCAAAAACACTGTTTCTAAGGAACTGGGAACACACTGAGGAGACACATGTGGGAGCTACTGTGACTAAAACTGAGCTTCCCTACGCACAGGGATGCAAGAGAAATGCTGATTTCATCAAGCCCAGTTACATACTCAGAATCTGTACTACTGTGCAAATAGGCATGTCTCTGTAGGCAAAAAACTCATTTCTGACAAAGTTGCCCAAATGCATCTCAGAAGTGTGCAACTTGTTCTCTGAGTTAGAAAACGTCGAGAAACAGTCGTTTCTGCTAGCGCTGTGCTTCTACACATGTATTTGCTGAACGGTGAAAGCGCACAGTAATGCACTTTTCTCCCAGCAAATACACTGTTTCTAAGGAAATGGGAACACACTGAGCCGACACTTGTGGGAGCTACTGTGACTAAAACTGAGCTTCCCTACGCACAGGGAAGCAAGAGAAATGCTGATTTCATCAAGCCCAGTTACATACTCAGAATCTGTACTACTGCCCAAATAGGCATGTCTCTGTAGGCAAAAAAATCATTTCTGACAAAGTTGCCCAAATGCATCTCTGAAGTGTGCAACTTGTTCCCTGAGTTAGAAAACGTCGAGAAACGGTCGTTTCTGCTAGCGCTGCGCTTCTACACATGTATTTGCTGAACGGTGAAAGCGCACATTAATGCACTTTTCTCCCAGCAAATACAATGTTTCTAAGGAAATGGGAACACACTGAGGAGACACTTGTGGGAGCTACTGTGACTAAAACTGAGTTTCCCTACGCACAGCGAAGCAAGAGAAATGCTGATTTCATCAAGCCCAGTTACATACTCAGAATCTGTACTACTGCGCAAATAGGCATGTCTCTGTAGGCAAAAAACTCATTTCTGACAAAGTTGCCCAAATGCATCTCAGAAGTGTGCAACTTGTTCCCTGAGTTAGAAAACGTCGAGAAACGGTCGCTTCAGCTAGCGTTGTGCTTCTACATATGTATTTGCTGAACGGTGAAAGCGCACAGTAATGCACTTTTCTCCCAGCAAATACACTGTTTCTAAGGAAATGGGAACACACTGAGGAGACACTTGTGGGAGCTACTGGGACTAAAACTGAGCTTCCCTACGCACAGGGAAGCAAGAGAAAGGCTGATTTCATCCAGCCCAGTTACATACTCAGAATCTGTACTACTGCGCAAATAGGCATGTCTCTGTAGGCAAAAAATTCATTTCTGACAAAGTTGCCCAAATGCATCTCAGAAGTGTGCAACTTGTTCCCTGAGTTAAAAAACGTCGAGAAACGGTCGTTTCTGCTAGCGTTGTGCTTCTACACATGTATTTGCTGAACGGTGAAAGCGCACAGTAATGCACTTTTCTCCCAGCAAATACACTGTTTCTAAGGAAATGGGAACACACTGAGGAGACACTTTTGGGAGCTACTGTGACTAAAACTGAGCTTCCCTACGCACAGGGAAGCAAGAGAAATGCTGATTTCACCAAGCCCAGTTACATACACAGCATCTGTACTACTGCGCAAATAGGCATGTATCTGTAGGCAAAAACTCATTTCTGACAAAGTTGCCCAAATGCATCTCAGAAGTGTGCCACTTGTTCCCTGAGTTAGAAAACGTCGAGAAACGGTCGTTTCTGCTAGCGCTGTGCTTCTACACATGTATTTGCTGAACGGTGAAAGCGCACAGCAAATTTCTCCCAGCAAATACAATGTTTCTAAGGAAATGGGAACACACTGAGGAGACACTTGTGGGAGCTACTGTGACTAAAACTGAGCTTCCCTACGCACAGGGAAGCAAGAGAAATGCTGATTTCATCAAGCCTAGTTACATACTCAGAATCTGTACTACTGCGCAAATAGGCATGTCTCTGTAGGCAAAAAACTCATTTCTGACAAAGTTGCCCAAATGCATCTCAGAAGTGTGCCACTTGTTCCCTGAGTTAGAAAACGTCGAGAAACGTTCGTTTCTGCTAGCGCTGTGCTTCTACACATGTATTTGCTGAACGGTGAAAGCGCACAGTAATGCACTTTTCTCCCAGCAAATACACTGTTTCTAAGGAAATGGGAACACACTGAGGAGACACTTGTGGGAGCTACTGTGACTAAAACTGAGCTTCCCTACGCACAGGGAAGCAAGAGAAATGCTGATTTCATCAAACCGAGTTACATACTCAGAATCTGTACTACTGCGCAAATAGGCATGTCTCTGTAGGCAAAAAACTCATTTCTGACAAAGTTGCCCAAATGCATCTCAGAAGTGTGCAACTTGTTCCCTGAGTTAGAAAACGTCGAGAAACGGTCGTTTCTGCTAGCGCTGTGCTTCTACACATGTATTTGCTGAACGGTGAAAGCTCACAGTAATGCACTTTTCTCCCAGCAAATACACTGTTTCTAAGGAACTGGGAACACACTGAGGAGACACTTGTGGGAGCTACTGTGACTAAAACTGAGCTTCCCTACGCACAGGGAAGCAAGAGAAATGCTGATTTCATCAAGCCCAGTTACATACTCAGAATCTGTACTACTGCACAAATAGGCATGTCTCTGTAGGCAAAAAAATCATTTCTGACAAAGTTGCCCAAACGCATCTCAGAAGTGTGCAACTTGTTCCCTGAGTTAGAAAACGTCGAGAAACGGTCGTTTCTGCTAGCGTTGTGCTTCTACATATGTATTTGCTGAACGGTGAAAGCGCACAGTAATGCACTTTTCTCCCAGCAAATACACTGTTTCTAAGGAACTGGGAACACACTGAGGAGACACTTGTGGGAGCTACTGTGACTAAAACTGAGCTTCCCTACGCACAGGGAAGCAAGAGAAAGGCTGATTTCATCCAGCCCAGTTACATACTCAGAATCTGTACTACTGCGCAAATAGGCATGTCTCTGTAGGCAAAAAACTCATTTCTGACAAAGTTGCCCGAATGCATCTCAGAAGTGTGCAACTTGTTCCCTGAGTTAAAAAACGTCGAGAAACGGTCGTTTCTGCTAGCGTTGTGCTTCTACACTTGTATTTGCTGAACGGTGAAAGCGCACAGTAATGCACTTTTCTCCCAGCAAATACACTGTTTCTAAGGAAATGGGAACACACTGAGGAGACACCTTTGGGAGCTACTGTGACTAAAACTGAGCTTCCCTACGCACAGGGAAGCAAGAGAAATGCTGATTTCATCAAGCCCAGTTACATACACAGAATCTGTACTACTGCGCAAATAGGCATGTCTCTGTAGGCAAAAAACTCATTTCTGACAAAGTTGCCCAAATGCATCTCAGAAGTGTGCAACTTGTTCCCTGAGTTAGAAATCGTCGAGAAACGTTCGTTTCTGCTAGCGCTGTGCTTCTACACATGTATTTGCTGAACTGTGAAAGCGCACAGTAATGCACTTTTCTCCCAGCAAATACACTGTTTCTAAGGAAATGGGAACACACTGAGGAGACACTTGTGGGAGCTACTGTGACTAAAACTGAGCTTCCCTACGCACAGGGAAGCAAGAGAAATGCTGATTTCATCAAGCCTAGTTACATACTCAGAATCTGTACTACTGCGCAAATAGGTATGTCTCTGTAGGCAAAAAACTCATTTCTGACAAAGTTGCCCAAATGCATCTCAGAAGTGTGCCACTTGTTCCCTGAGTTAGAAAACGTCGAGAAACGGTCGTTTCTGCTAGCGCTGTGCTTCTACACATGTATTTGCTGAACGGTGAAAGCGCACAGCAAATTTCTCCCAGCAAATACAATGTTTCTAAGGAAATGGGAACACACTGAGGAGACACTTGTGGGAGCTACTGTGACTAAAACTGAGCTTCCCTACGCACAGGGAAGCAAGAGAAATGCTGATTTCATCAAGCCCAGTTACATACTCAGAATCTGTACTACTGCGCAAATAGGCATGTCTCTGTAGGCAAAAAACTCATTTCTGACAAAGTTGCCCAAATGCATCTCAGAAGTGTGCCACTTGTTCCCTGAGTTAGAAAACGTCGAGAAACGTTCGTTTCTGCTAGCGCTGTGCTTCTACACATGTATTTGCTGAACGGTGAAAGCGCACAGTAATGCACTTTTCTCCCAGCAAATACACTGTTTCTAAGGAAATGGGAACACACTGAGGAGACACTTGTGGGAGCTACTGTGACTAAAACTGAGCTTCCCTACGCACAGGGAAGCAAGAGAAATGCTGATTTCATCAAACCGAGTTACATACTCAGAATCTGTACTACTGCGCAAATAGGCATGTCTCTGTAGGCAAAAAACTCATTTCTGACAAAGTTGCCCAAATGCATCTCAGAAGTGTGCAACTTGTTCCCTGAGTTAGAAAACGTCGAGAAACGGTCGTTTCTGCTAGCGCTGTGCTTCTACACATGTATTTGCTGAACGGTGAAAGCTCACAGTAATGCACTTTTCTCCCAGCAAATACACTGTTTCTAAGGAACTGGGAACACACTGAGGAGACACTTGTGGGAGCTACTGTGACTAAAACTGAGCTTCCCTACGCACAGGGAAGCAAGAGAAATGCTGATTTCATCAAGCCCAGTTACATACTCAGAATCTGTACTACTGCACAAATAGGCATGTCTCTGTAGGCAAAAAAATCATTTCTGACAAAGTTGCCCAAACGCATCTCAGAAGTGTGCAACTTGTTCCCTGAGTTAGAAAACGTCGAGAAACGGTCGTTTCTGCTAGCGTTGTGCTTCTACATATGTATTTGCTGAACGGTGAAAGCGCACAGTAATGCACTTTTCTCCCAGCAAATACACTGTTTCTAAGGAACTGGGAACACACTGAGGAGACACTTGTGGGAGCTACTGTGACTAAAACTGAGCTTCCCTACGCACAGGGAAGCAAGAGAAAGGCTGATTTCATCCAGCCCAGTTACATACTCAGAATCTGTACTACTGCGCAAATAGGCATGTCTCTGTAGGCAAAAAACTCATTTCTGACAAAGTTGCCCGAATGCATCTCAGAAGTGTGCAACTTGTTCCCTGAGTTAAAAAACGTCGAGAAACGGTCGTTTCTGCTAGCGTTGTGCTTCTACACATGTATTTGCTGAACGGTGAAAGCGCACAGTAATGCACTTTTCTCCCAGCAAATACACTGTTTCTAAGGAAATGGGAACACACTGAGGAGACACCTTTGGGAGCTACTGTGACTAAAACTGAGCTTCCCTACGCACAGGGAAGCAAGAGAAATGCTGATTTCATCAAGCCCAGTTACATACACAGAATCTGTACTACTGCGCAAATAGGCATGTCTCTGTAGGCAAAAAACTCATTTCTGACAAAGTTGCCCAAATGCATCTCAGAAGTGTGCAACTTGTTCCCTGAGTTAGAAATCGTCGAGAAACGTTCGTTTCTGCTAGCGCTGTGCTTCTACACATGTATTTGCTGAACTGTGAAAGCGCACAGTAATGCACTTTTCTCCCAGCAAATACACTGTTTCTAAGGAAATGGGAACACACTGAGGAGACACTTGTGGGAGCTACTGTGACTAAAACTGAGCTTCCCTACGCACAGGGAAGCAAGAGAAATGCTGATTTCATCAAGCCTAGTTACATACTCAGAATCTGTACTACTGCGCAAATAGGTATGTCTCTGTAGGCAAAAAACTCATTTCTGACAAAGTTGCCCAAATGCATCTCAGAAGTGTGCCACTTGTTCCCTGAGTTAGAAAACGTCGAGAAACGGTCGTTTCTGCTAGCGCTGTGCTTCTACACATGTATTTGCTGAACGGTGAAAGCGCACAGCAAATTTCTCCCAGCAAATACAATGTTTCTAAGGAAATGGGAACACACTGAGGAGACACTTGTGGGAGCTACTGTGACTAAAACTGAGCTTCCCTACGCACAGGGAAGCAAGAGAAATGCTGATTTCATCAAGCCCAGTTACATACTCAGAATCTGTACTACTGCGCAAATAGGCATGTCTCTGTAGGCAAAAAACTCATTTCTGACAAAGTTGCCCAAATGCATCTCAGAAGTGTGCCACTTGTTCCCTGAGTTAGAAAACGTCGAGAAACGTTCGTTTCTGCTAGCGCTGTGCTTCTACACATGTATTTGCTGAACGGTGAAAGCGCACAGTAATGCACTTTTCTCCCAGCAAATACACTGTTTCTAAGGAAATGGGAACACACTGAGGAGACACTTGTGGGAGCTACTGTGACTAAAACTGAGCTTCCCTACGCACAGGGAAGCAAGAGAAATGCTGATTTCATCAAACCGAGTTACATACTCAGAATCTGTACTACTGCGCAAATAGGCATGTCTCTGTAGGCAAAAAACTCATTTCTGACAAAGTTGCCCAAATGCATCTCAGAAGTGTGCAACTTGTTCCCTGAGTTAGAAAACGTCGAGAAACGGTCGTTTCTGCTAGCGCTGTGCTTCTACACATGTATTTGCTGAACGGTGAAAGCTCACAGTAATGCACTTTTCTCCCAGCAAATACACTGTTTCTAAGGAACTGGGAACACACTGAGGAGACACTTGTGGGAGCTACTGTGACTAAAACTGAGCTTCCCTACGCACAGGGAAGCAAGAGAAATGCTGATTTCATCAAGCCCAGTTACATACTCAGAATCTGTACTACTGCACAAATAGGCATGTCTCTGTAGGCAAAAAAATCATTTCTGACAAAGTTGCCCAAACGCATCTCAGAAGTGTGCAACTTGTTCCCTGAGTTAGAAAACGTCGAGAAACGGTCGTTTCTGCTAGCGTTGTGCTTCTACATATGTATTTGCTGAACGGTGAAAGCGCACAGTAATGCACTTTTCTCCCAGCAAATACACTGTTTCTAAGGAACTGGGAACACACTGAGGAGACACTTGTGGGAGCTACTGTGACTAAAACTGAGCTTCCCTACGCACAGGGAAGCAAGAGAAAGGCTGATTTCATCCAGCCCAGTTACATACTCAGAATCTGTACTACTGCGCAAATAGGCATGTCTCTGTAGGCAAAAAACTCATTTCTGACAAAGTTGCCCGAATGCATCTCAGAAGTGTGCAACTTGTTCCCTGAGTTAAAAAACGTCGAGAAACGGTCGTTTCTGCTAGCGTTGTGCTTCTACACATGTATTTGCTGAACGGTGAAAGCGCACAGTAATGCACTTTTCTCCCAGCAAATACACTGTTTCTAAGGAAATGGGAACACACTGAGGAGACACCTTTGGGAGCTACTGTGACTAAAACTGAGCTTCCCTACGCACAGGGAAGCAAGAGAAATGCTGATTTCATCAAGCCCAGTTACATACACAGAATCTGTACTACTGCGCAAATAGGCATGTCTCTGTAGGCAAAAAACTCATTTCTGACAAAGTTGCCCAAATGCATCTCAGAAGTGTGCAACTTGTTCCCTGAGTTAGAAATCGTCGAGAAACGTTCGTTTCTGCTAGCGCTGTGCTTCTACACATGTATTTGCTGAACTGTGAAAGCGCACAGTAATGCACTTTTCTCCCAGCAAATACACTGTTTCTAAGGAAATGGGAACACACTGAGGAGACACTTGTGGGAGCTACTGTGACTAAAACTGAGCTTCCCTACGCACAGGGAAGCAAGAGAAATGCTGATTTCATCAAGCCTAGTTACATACTCAGAATCTGTACTACTGCGCAAATAGGTATGTCTCTGTAGGCAAAAAACTCATTTCTGACAAAGTTGCCCAAATGCATCTCAGAAGTGTGCCACTTGTTCCCTGAGTTAGAAAACGTCGAGAAACGGTCGTTTCTGCTAGCGCTGTGCTTCTACACATGTATTTGCTGAACGGTGAAAGCGCACAGCAAATTTCTCCCAGCAAATACAATGTTTCTAAGGAAATGGGAACACACTGAGGAGACACTTGTGGGAGCTACTGTGACTAAAACTGAGCTTCCCTACGCACAGGGAAGCAAGAGAAATGCTGATTTCATCAAGCCCAGTTACATACTCAGAATCTGTACTACTGCGCAAATAGGCATGTCTCTGTAGGCAAAAAACTCATTTCTGACAAAGTTGCCAAATGCATCTCAGAAGTGTGCCACTTGTTCCCTGAGTTAGAAAACGTGGAGAAACGGTCGTTTCTGCTAGCATTGTGCTTCTACACATGTATTTGCTGAAGGGTGAAAGCGCACAGTAATGCACTTTTCTCCCAGCAAATACACTGTTTCTAAGGAAATGGGAACACACTGAGGAGACACTTGTGGGAGCTACTGTGACTAAAACTGAGCTTTTCTACGCACAGGGAAGCAAGAGAAATGCTGATTTCATCAAGCCCAGTTACATACTCAGAATCTGTACTACTGCGCAAATAGGCATGTCTCTGTAGGCAAAAAACTCATTTCTGACAAAGTTGCCCAAATGCATCTCAGATGTGTGCAACTTGTTCCCTGAGTTAGAAAACGTCGAGAAACGTTCGTTTCTGCTAGCGCTGTGCTTCTACACATGTATTTGCTGAACGGTGAAAGCGCACAGTAATGGACTTTTCTCCCAGCAAATACAATGTTTCTAAGGAAATGGGAACACACTGAGGAGACACTTGTGGGAGCTACTGTGATTAAAACTGAGCTTCCCTACGCACAGGGAAGCAAGAGAAATGCTGATTTCATCAAGCCCAGTTACATACTCAGAATCTGTACGACTGCGCAAATAGGCATGTCTCTGTAGGCAAAAAACTCATTTCTGACAATGTTGCCCAAATGCATTTCAGAAGTGTGCAACTTGTTCCCTGAGTTAGAAAACATCGAGAAACGGTCGTTTCTGCTAGCGCTGTGCTTCTACACATGTATTTGCTGAACGGTGAAAGCGCACAGTAATGCACTTTTCTCCCAGCAAAAACACTGTTTCTAAGGAACTGGGAACACACTGAGGAGACACATGTGGGAGCTACTGTGACTAAAACTGAGCTTCCCTACGCACAGGGATGCAAGAGAAATGCTGATTTCATCAAGCCCAGTTACATACTCAGAATCTGTACTACTGTGCAAATAGGCATGTCTCTGTAGGCAAAAAACTCATTTCTGACAAAGTTGCCCAAATGCATCTCAGAAGTGTGCAACTTGTTCTCTGAGTTAGAAAACGTCGAGAAACAGTCGTTTCTGCTAGCGCTGTGCTTCTACACATGTATTTGCTGAACGGTGAAAGCGCACAGTAATGCACTTTTCTCCCAGCAAATACACTGTTTCTAAGGAAATGGGAACACACTGAGCCGACACTTGTGGGAGCTACTGTGACTAAAACTGAGCTTCCCTACGCACAGGGAAGCAAGAGAAATGCTGATTTCATCAAGCCCAGTTACATACTCAGAATCTGTACTACTGCCCAAATAGGCATGTCTCTGTAGGCAAAAAAATCATTTCTGACAAAGTTGCCCAAATGCATCTCTGAAGTGTGCAACTTGTTCCCTGAGTTAGAAAACGTCGAGAAACGGTCGTTTCTGCTAGCGCTGCGCTTCTACACATGTATTTGCTGAACGGTGAAAGCGCACATTAATGCACTTTTCTCCCAGCAAATACAATGTTTCTAAGGAAATGGGAACACACTGAGGAGACACTTGTGGGAGCTACTGTGACTAAAACTGAGTTTCCCTACGCACAGCGAAGCAAGAGAAATGCTGATTTCATCAAGCCCAGTTACATACTCAGAATCTGTACTACTGCGCAAATAGGCATGTCTCTGTAGGCAAAAAACTCATTTCTGACAAAGTTGCCCAAATGCATCTCAGAAGTGTGCAACTTGTTCCCTGAGTTAGAAAACGTCGAGAAACGGTCGCTTCAGCTAGCGTTGTGCTTCTACATATGTATTTGCTGAACGGTGAAAGCGCACAGTAATGCACTTTTCTCCCAGCAAATACACTGTTTCTAAGGAAATGGGAACACACTGAGGAGACACTTGTGGGAGCTACTGGGACTAAAACTGAGCTTCCCTACGCACAGGGAAGCAAGAGAAAGGCTGATTTCATCCAGCCCAGTTACATACTCAGAATCTGTACTACTGCGCAAATAGGCATGTCTCTGTAGGCAAAAAATTCATTTCTGACAAAGTTGCCCAAATGCATCTCAGAAGTGTGCAACTTGTTCCCTGAGTTAAAAAACGTCGAGAAACGGTCGTTTCTGCTAGCGTTGTGCTTCTACACATGTATTTGCTGAACGGTGAAAGCGCACAGTAATGCACTTTTCTCCCAGCAAATACACTGTTTCTAAGGAAATGGGAACACACTGAGGAGACACTTTTGGGAGCTACTGTGACTAAAACTGAGCTTCCCTACGCACAGGGAAGCAAGAGAAATGCTGATTTCACCAAGCCCAGTTACATACACAGAATCTGTACTACTGCGCAAATAGGCATGTCTCTGTAGGCAAAAACTCATTTCTGACAAAGTTGCCCAAATGCATCTCAGAAGTGTGCCACTTGTTCCCTGAGTTAGAAAACGTCGAGAAACGGTCGTTTCTGCTAGCGCTGTGCTTCTACACATGTATTTGCTGAACGGTGAAAGCGCACAGCAAATTTCTCCCAGCAAATACAATGTTCCTAAGGAATTGGGAACACACTGAGGAGACACTTGTGGGAGCTAGTGTGACTAAAACTGAGCTTCCCTACGCACAGGGAAGCAAGAGAAATGCTGATTTCATCAAGCCTAGTTACATACTCAGAATCTGTACTACTGCGCAAATAGGCATGTCTCTGTAGGCAAAAAACTCATTTCTGACAAAGTTGCCCAAATGCATCTCAGAAGTGTGCCACTTGTTCCCTGAGTTAGAAATCGTCGAGAAACGTTCGTTTCTGCTAGCGCTGTGCTTCTACACATGTATTTGCTGAACGGTGAAAGCGCACAGTAATGCACTTTTCTCCCAGCAAATACACTGTTTCTAAGGAAATGGGAACACACTGAGGAGACACTTGTGGGAGCTACTGTGACTAAAACTGAGCTTCCCTACGCACAGGGAAGCAAGAGAAATGCTGATTTCATCAAACCGATTTACATACTCAGAATCTGTACTACTGCGCAAATAGGCATGTCTCTGTAGGCAAAAAACTCATTTCTGACAAAGTTGCCCAAATGCATCTCAGAAGTGTGCAACTTGTTCCCTGAGTTAGAAAACGTCGAGAAACGGTCGTTTCTGCTAGCGCTGTGCTTCTACACATGTATTTGCTGAACGGTGAAAGCTCACAGTAATGCACTTTTCTCCCAGCAAATACACTGTTTCTAAGGAACTGGGAACACACTGAGGAGACACTTGTGGGAGCTACTGTGACTAAAACTGAGCTTCCCTACGCACAGGGAAGCAAGAGAAATGCTGATTTCATCAAGCCCAGTTACATACTCAGAATCTGTACTACTGCACAAATAGGCATGTCTCTGTAGGCAAAAAAATCATTTCTGACAAAGTTGCCCAAACGCATCTCAGAAGTGTGCAACTTGTTCCCTGAGTTAGAAAACGTCGAGAAACGGTCGTTTCTGCTAGCGTTGTGCTTCTACATATGTATTTGCTGAACGGTGAAAGCGCACAGTAATGCACTTTTCTCCCAGCAAATACACTGTTTCTAAGGAACTGGGAACACACTGAGGAGACACTTGTGGGAGCTACTGTGACTAAAACTGAGCTTCCCTACGCACAGGGAAGCAAGAGAAAGGCTGATTTCATCCAGCCCAGTTACATACTCAGAATCTGTACTACTGCGCAAATAGGCATGTCTCTGTAGGCAAAAAACTCATTTCTGACAAAGTTGCCCGAATGCATCTCAGAAGTGTGCAACTTGTTCCCTGAGTTAAAAAACGTCGAGAAACGGTCGTTTCTGCTAGCGTTGTGCTTCTACACATGTATTTGCTGAACGGTGAAAGCGCACAGTAATGCACTTTTCTCCCAGCAAATACACTGTTTCTAAGGAAATGGGAACACACTGAGGAGACACCTTTGGGAGCTACTGTGACTAAAACTGAGCTTCCCTACGCACAGGGAAGCAAGAGAAATGCTGATTTCATCAAGCCCAGTTACATACACAGAATCTGTACTACTGCGCAAATAGGCATGTCTCTGTAGGCAAAAAACTCATTTCTGACAAAGTTGCCCAAATGCATCTCAGAAGTGTGCAACTTGTTCCCTGAGTTAGAAATCGTCGAGAAACGTTCGTTTCTGCTAGCGCTGTGCTTCTACACATGTATTTGCTGAACTGTGAAAGCGCACAGTAATGCACTTTTCTCCCAGCAAATACACTGTTTCTAAGGAAATGGGAACACACTGAGGAGACACTTGTGGGAGCTACTGTGACTAAAACTGAGCTTCCCTACGCACAGGGAAGCAAGAGAAATGCTGATTTCATCAAGCCTAGTTACATACTCAGAATCTGTACTACTGCGCAAATAGGTATGTCTCTGTAGGCAAAAAACTCATTTCTGACAAAGTTGCCCAAATGCATCTCAGAAGTGTGCCACTTGTTCCCTGAGTTAGAAAACGTCGAGAAACGGTCGTTTCTGCTAGCGCTGTGCTTCTACACATGTATTTGCTGAACGGTGAAAGCGCACAGCAAATTTCTCCCAGCAAATACAATGTTTCTAAGGAAATGGGAACACACTGAGGAGACACTTGTGGGAGCTACTGTGACTAAAACTGAGCTTCCCTACGCACAGGGAAGCAAGAGAAATGCTGATTTCATCAAGCCCAGTTACATACTCAGAATCTGTACTACTGCGCAAATAGGCATGTCTCTGTAGGCAAAAAACTCATTTCTGACAAAGTTGCCAAATGCATCTCAGAAGTGTGCCACTTGTTCCCTGAGTTAGAAAACGTGGAGAAACGGTCGTTTCTGCTAGCATTGTGCTTCTACACATGTATTTGCTGAAGGGTGAAAGCGCACAGTAATGCACTTTTCTCCCAGCAAATACACTGTTTCTAAGGAAATGGGAACACACTGAGGAGACACTTGTGGGAGCTACTGTGACTAAAACTGAGCTTTTCTACGCACAGGGAAGCAAGAGAAATGCTGATTTCATCAAGCCCAGTTACATACTCAGAATCTGTACTACTGCGCAAATAGGCATGTCTCTGTAGGCAAAAAACTCATTTCTGACAAAGTTGCCCAAATGCATCTCAGATGTGTGCAACTTGTTCCCTGAGTTAGAAAACGTCGAGAAACGTTCGTTTCTGCTAGCGCTGTGCTTCTACACATGTATTTGCTGAACGGTGAAAGCGCACAGTAATGGACTTTTCTCCCAGCAAATACAATGTTTCTAAGGAAATGGGAACACACTGAGGAGACACTTGTGGGAGCTACTGTGACTAAAACTGAGCTTCCCTACGCACAGGGAAGCAAGAGAAATGCTGATTTCATCAAGCCCAGTTACATACTCAGAATCTGTACTACTGCGCAAATAGGCATGTCTCTTTAGGCAAAAAACTCATTTCTGACAAAGTTGCCCAAATGCATCTCAGAAGTGTGCAACTTGTTCTATGAGTAAGAAAACGTCGAGAAACGTTCGTTTCTGCTAGCGCTGTGCTTCTACAATTGTATTTGCTGAACGGTGAAAGCGCACAGTAATGCACTTTTCTCCCAGCAAATACACTGTTTCTAAGGAAATGGGAACACACTGAGGAGACACTTGTGGGAGCTACTGTGACTAAAACTGAGCTTCTCTATGCACAGGGAAGCAAAAGAAATGCTGATTTCATCAAGCCCAGTTACATACTCAGAATCTGTACTACTGCGCAAATAGGCATGTCTCTGTAGGCAAAAAACTCATTTCTGACAAAGTTGCCCAAATGCATCTCAGAAGTGTGCAACTTGTTCCCTGAGTTAGAAAACGTCGAGAAACGGTCTTTTCTGCTAGCGCTGTGCTTCTACACATGTATTTGCTGAACGGTGAAAGCGCACAGTGATGCACTTTTCTCCCATCAAATACACTGTTTCTAAGGAAATGGGCACATACTGAGGAGACACTTGTGGGAGCTACTGTGACTAAAACTGAGCTTCCCTACGCACAGGGAAGCAAGAGAAATGCTGATTTCATCGAGCCCAGTTACATACTCAGAATCTGTACTACTGCGCAAATAGGCATGTCTCTGTAGGCAAAAAACTCATTTCTGACAAAGTTGCCCAAATGCATCTCAGAAGTGTGCACCTTGTTCCCTGACTTAGAAAACGTCGAGAAACGGTCTTTTCTGCTAGCGCTGTGCTTCTACACATGTATTTGCTGAACGGTGAAAGGGCACAGTAATGCACTTTTCTCCCAGCAAATACACTGTTTCTATGGAACTGGGAACACACTGAGGAGACACTTGTGGGAGCTACTGTGACTAAAACTGAGCTTCCCTACGCACAGGGAAGCAAGAGAAATGCTGATTTCATCAAGCCCAGTTACATATTCAGAATCTGTACTACTGCGCAAATAGGCATGTCTCTTTAGGCAAAAAACTCATTTCTGACAAAGTTGCCCAAATGCATCTCAGAAGTGTGCAACTTGTTCCCTGAGTTAGAAAACGTCGAGAAACGTTCGTTTCTGCTAGCGCTGTGCTTCTACACATGTATTTGCTGAACGGTGAAAGGGTACAGTAATGCACTTTTCTCCCATCAAATACACTGTTTCTAAGGAAATGGGAACACACTGAGGAGACACTTGTGGGAGCTACTGTGACTAAAACTGAGCTTCCCTACGCACAGGGAAGCAAGAGAAATGCTGATTTCATCAAGCCCAGTTACATACTCAGAATCTGTACTACTGCGCAAATAGGCATGTCTCTTTAGGGAAAAAACTCATTTCTGACAAAGTTGCCCAAATGCATCTCAGAAGTGTGCAACTTGTTCTATGAGTAAGAAAACGTCGAGAAACGTTCGTTTCTGCTAGCGCTGTGCTTCTACACATGTATTTGCTGAACGGTGAAAGCGCACAGTAATGCACTTTTCTCCCAGCAAATACACTGTTTCTAAGGAAATGGGAACACACTGAGGAGACACTTGTGGGAGCTTCTGTGACTAAAACTGAGCTTCCCTATGCACAGGGAAGCAAGAGAAATGCTGATTTCATCAAGCCCAGTTACATACTCAGAATCTGTACTACTGCGCAAATAGGCATGTCTCTGTAGGCAAAAAACTCATTTCTGACAAAGTTGCCCTAATGCATCTTAGAAGTGTGCAACTTGTTCCCTGAGTTTGAAAACGTCGAGAAACGTTCGTTTCTGCTAGCGCTGTGCTTCTACACATGTATTTGCTGAACGGTGAAAGGGTACAGTAATGCACTTTTCTCCCATCAAATACACTGTTTCTAAGGAAATGGGAACACACTGAGGAGACACTTGTGGGAGCTACTGTGACTAAAACTGAGCTTCCCTACGCACAGGGAAGCAAGAGAAATGCTGATTTCATCAAGCCCAGTTACATACTCAGAATCTGTACTACTGCGCAAATAGGCATGTCTCTTTAGGCAAAAAACTCATTTCTGACAAAGTTGCCCAAATGCATCTCAGAAGTGTGCAACTTGTTCTATGAGTAAGAAAACGTCGAGAAACGTTCGTTTCTGCTAGCGCTGTGCTTCTACACATGTATTTGCTGAACGGTGAAAGCGCACAGTAATGCACTTTTCTCCCAGCAAATACACTGTTTCTAAGGAAATGGGAACACACTGAGGAGACACTTGTGGGAGCTTCTGTGACTAAAACTGAGCTTCCCTATGCACAGGGAAGCAAGAGAAATGCTGATTTCATCAAGCCCAGTTACATACTCAGAATCTGTACTACTGCGCAAATAGGCATGTCTCTGTAGGCAAAAAACTCATTTCTGACAAAGTTGCCCTAATGCATCTTAGAAGTGTGCAACTTGTTCCCTGAGTTAGAAAACGTCGAGAAACGTTCGTTTCTGCTAGCGCTGTGCTTCTACACATGTATTTGCTGAACGGTGAAAGGGTACAGTAATGCACTTTTCTCCCATCAAATACACTGTTTCTAAGGAAATGGGAACACACTGAGGAGACACTTGTGGGAGCTACTGTGACTAAAACTGAGCTTCCCTACGCACAGGGAAGCAAGAGAAATGCTGATTTCATCCAGCCCAGTTACATACTCAGAATCTGTACTACTGCGTAAATAGGCATGTCTCTGTAGGCAAAAAACTCATTTCTGACAATGTTGCCCAAATGCATCTCAGAAGTGTGCAACTTGTTCCCTGAGTTAGAAAACGTCGAGAAACGTCCGTTTCCGCTAGCGCTGTGCTTCTACACATGTATTTGCTGAATGGTGAAAGCGCACAGTAATGCACTTTTCTCCCAGCAAATACACTGTTTCTAAGGAAATGGGAACACACTGAGGAGACACTTGTGAGAGCTACTGTGACTAAAACTGAGCTTCCCTACGCACAGGGAAGCAGGAGAAATGCTGATTTCATCCAGCCCAGTTACATACTCAGAATCTGTACTACTGCGCAAATAGGCATGTCTCTGTAGGCAAAAAACTCATTTCTGACAATGTTGCCGAAATGCATCTCAGAAGTGTGCAACTTGTTCCCTGAGTTAGAAAGTGTCGAGAAACGTTCGTTTCTGCTAGCACTGTGCTTCTACACATGTATTTGCTGAACGGTGAAAGCGCACAGTAATGCACTTTTCTCCCAGCAAATACACTGTTTCTAAGGAAATGGGAACACACTGAGGAGACACTTGTGGGAGCTACTGTGACTAAAACTGAGCTTCCCTACGCACAGGGAAGCAAGAGAAATGCTGATTTCATCAAGCCCAGTTACATACTCAGAATCTGTACTACTGCGCAAATAGGCATGTCTCTGTAGGCAAAAAACTCATTTCTGACAATGTTGCCCAAATGCATCTCAGAAGTGTACAACTTGTTCCCTGAGTTAGAAAACGTCGAGAAACGGTCATATCTGCTAATGCTGTGCTTCTACACATGTATTTGCTGAACGGTGAAAGCGCACAGTAGTGCACTTTTCTCCCAGCAATTACACTGTTTCTAAGGAAATGGGAACACACTGAGGAGACACTTGTGGGTGCTACTGTGACTAAAACTGAGCTTCCCTACGCACAGGGAAGCAAGAGAAATGCTGATTTCATCAAGCCCAGTTACATACTCAGAATCTGTACTACTGCGCAAATAGGCATGTCTCTGTAGGCAAAAAACTCATTTCTGACAATGTTGCCCAAATGCATCTCAGAAGTGCGCAACTCGTTCCCTGAGTTAGAAAACGTCGAGAAACGTCCGTTTCTGCTAGCGCTGTGCTTCTACACATGTATTTGCTGAATGGTGAAAGCGCACAGTAATGTACTTTTCTCCCAGCAAATACACTGTTTCTAAGGAAATGGGAACACACTGAGGAGACACTTGTGAGAGCTACTGTGACTAAAACTGAGCTTCCCTACTCACAGGGAAGCAAGAGAAATGCTGATTGCATCAAGCCCAGTTACATACTCAGAATCTGTACTACTGCGCAAATAGGCATGTCTCTGTAGGCAAAAAACTCATTTCTGACAATGTTGCCCAAATGCATCTCAGAAGTGTGCAACTTGTTCCCTGAGTTAGAAAATGTCGAGAAACGTTCGTTTCTGCTAGCGCTGTGCTTCTACACATGTATTTGCTGAACGGTGAAAGCGCACAGTAATGCACTTTTCTCCCAGCAAATACACTGTTTCTAAGGAACTGGGAACACACTGAGGAGACACTTGTGGGAGCTACTGTGACTAAAACTGAGCTTCCCTACGCACAGGGAAGCAAGAGAAATGCTGATTTCATCCAGCCCAGTTACATACTCAGAATCTGTACTACTGCGCAAATAGGCATGTCTCTGTAGGCAAAAAACTCATTTCTGACAATGTTGCCCAAATGCATCTCAGAAGTGTGCAACTTGTTCCCTGAGTTAGAAAACGTCGAGAAACTTTCGTTTCTGCTAGCGCTGTGCTTCTACACATGTATTTGCTGAACGGTGAAAGCACACAGTAATGCACTTTTCTCCCAGCAAATACACTGTTTCTAAGGAAATGGGAACACACTGAGGAGACACTTGTGGGAGCTACTGTGAATAAAACTGAGCTTCCCTACACACAGGGAAGCAAGAGAAATGCTGATTTCATCAAGCCCAGTTACATACTCAGAATCTGTACTACTGCGCAAATAGGCATGTCTCTGTAGGCAAAAAACTCATTTCTGACAATGTTGCCCAAATGCATCTCAGAAGTGTGCAACTTGTTCCCTGAGTTAGAAAACGTCGAGAAACGTTCGTTTCTGCTAGCACTGTGCTTCTACACATGTATTTGCTGAACGGTGAAAGCGCACAGTAATGCACTTTTCTCCCAGCAAATACACTGTTTCTAAGGAAATGGGAACACACTGAGGAGACACTTGTGGGAGCTACTGTGACTAAAACTGAGCTTCCCTACGCACAGGGAAGGAAGAGAAATGCTGATTTCATCAAGCCCAGTTACATACTCAGAATCTGTACTACTGCGCAAATAGGCATGTCTCTTTAGGCAAAAAACTCATTTCTGACAAAGTTGCCCAAATGCATCTCAGAAGTGTGCAACTTGTTCCCTGAGTTAGAAAACATCGAGAAACGGTCGTATCGGCTAGCGCTGTGCTTCTACACATGTATTTGCTGAACGGTGAAAGCGCACAGTAATGCACTTTTCTCCCAGCAAATACACTGTTTCTAAAGAACTGGGAACACACTGAAGAGACACTTGTGGGAGCTACTGTGACTAAAACTGAGCTTCCCTACGCACAGGGAAGCAAGGGAAATGCTGATTTCATCAAGCACAGTTACATACTCAGAATCTGTACTACTGCGCAAATAGGCATGTCTCTGTAGGCAAAAACCTCATTTCTGAAAAAGTTGCCCAAATGCATCTCAGAAGTGTGCAACTTGTTCCCTGAGTTAGAAAACGTCGAGAAACGTTCGTTTCTGCTAGCGCTGTGCTTCTACACATGTATTTGCTGGACGGTGAAAGCGCACAGTAATGCACTTTTCTCCCAGCAAATACACTGTTTCTAAGGAAATGGAAACACACTGAGGAGACAATAGTGGGAGCTGCTGTGACTAAAACTGAGCTTCCCTACGCACAGGGAAGCAAGAGAAATGCTGATTTCATCAAGCCCAGTTACATACTCAGAACCTGTACTACTGCGCGAATAGGCATGTCTCTTTAGGCAAAAAACTCATTTCTGACAAAGTTGCCTAAATGCATCTCAGAAGTGTTCAACTTGTTCCCTGAGTTAGAAAACGTCGAGAAACATTCGTTTCTGCTAGCGCTGTGCTTCTACACATGTATTTGCTGAACGGTGAAAGCGCACAGTAATGCACTTTTCTCCCAGCAAATACACTGTTTCTAAGGAAATGGGAACACACTGAGGAGACACTTGTGGGAGCTACTGTGACTAAAACTGAGCTTCCCTACGCACAGGAAAGCAAGACAAATGCTGATTTCATCCAGCCCAGTTACATACTCAGAATCTCTACTACTGCGCAAATAGGCAACTCTGTAGGCAAAAAACTCATTTCTGACAAAGTTGCCCAAATGCATCTCAGAAGTGTGCAACTAGTTCTCTGAGTTAGAAAACGTCGAGAAACGGTCTTTTCTGCAAGCGCTGTGCTTCTACACATGTACTTGCTGAACGGTGAAAGCGCACAGTAATGCACTTTTCTCCCTGCAAATACTGTTTCTAAGGAAATGGGAACACACTGAGGAGACACTTGTGGGAGCTACTGTGACTAAAACTGAGCTTCCCTACGCACAGGGAAGCAAGAGAAATGCTGATTTCATCAAGCCCAGTTACATACTCAGAATCTGTACTACTGCGCAAATAGGCATGTCTCTGTAGGCAAAAAACTCATTTCTGACAAAGTTGCCCAAATGCATCTCAGAAGTGTACAACTTGTTCTCTGAGTTAGAAAACGTCGAGAAATGGTCTTTTCTGCTAGCGCTGTGCTTCTACACATGTACTTGCTGAACGGTGAAACCGCACAGTAATGCACTTTTCTCCCAGCAAATACACTGTTTCTAAGGAAATGGGAACACACTGAGGAGACACTTGTGGGAGCTACTGTGACTAAAACTGAGCTTCCCTACGCACAGGGAAGCAAGAGAAATGCTGATTTCATCAAGCCCTGTTACATACTCAGAATCTGTACTACTGCGCAAATAGGCATGTCTCTGTAGGCAAAAAACTCATTTTTTGAGAAAGTTACCGAAATGCATCTCAGAAGTGTGCAACTTGTTCCCTGAGTTAGAAAACGTCGAGAAACGTTCGTTTCTGCTAGCGCTGTGCTTCTACACATGTATTGGCTGAACGGTGAAAGCACACAGTAATGCACTTTTCTCCCAGCAAATACACTGTTTCTAAGGAACTGGGAACACACTGAGGAGACATTTGTGGGAGCTACTGTGACTAAAACTGAGCTTCCCTACGCACAGGGAAGCAAGAGAAATGCTGATTTCATCAAGCCCAGTTACATACTCAGAATCTGTACTACTGCGCAAATAGGCATGTCTCTGTAGGCAAAAAACTCATTTCTGACAAAGTTGCCCAAATGCATCTCAGAAGTGTGCAACTTGTTCCCTGAGTTAGAAAACGTCGAGAAACGGTCGTTTCTGCTAGCGCTGTGCTTCTACACATCTATTTGCTGAACGGTGAAAGCGCACAGTAATGCACTTTTCTCCCAGCAAATACACTGTTTCTAAGGAAATGGGAACACACTGAGGAGACACTTGTGGGAGCTACTGTGACTAAAACTGAGCTTCCCTACGCACAGGGAAGCAAGAGAAATGCTGATTTCATCAAGCCCAGTTACATGCTCAGAATCTGTACTACTGCGCAAATAGGCATGTCTCTGTACGCAAAAAACTCATTTCTGACAAAGTTGCCCAAATACATCTCAGAAGTGTGCAATTGTTCCCTGAGTTAGAAAACGTCGAGAAACGTTCGTTTCTGCTAGCGCTGTGCTTCTACACATGTATTTGCTGAACGGTGAAAGCGCACAGTAATGCACTTTTCTCCCAGCAAATACACTGTTTCTAAGGAAACGGGAACACACTGAGGAGACACCTGTGGGAGCTACTGGGACAAAACTGAGCTTCCCTACGCACAGGGAAGCAAGAGAAATGCTGATTTCATCAAGCCCAGTTACATACTCAAAATCTGTACTACTGCGCAAATAGGCATGTCTCTGTAGGCAAAAAACTCATTTCTGACAAAGTTGCCCAAATGCATCTCAGAAGTGTGCAACTTGTCCCCTGAGTTAAAAAACGTCGAGAAACGTTCGTTTCTGCTAGCGCTGTGCTTCTACACATGTATTTGCTGAACGGTGAAAGCGCACAGTAATGCACTTTTCTCCCAGCAAATACACTGTTTCTAAGGAAATGGGAACACACTGAGGAGACACTTGTGGGAGCTACAGTGACTAAAACTGAGCTTCCCTACGCACAGGGAAGCAAGAGAAATGCTGATTTCATCAAGCCCAGTTACATACTCAGAATCTGTACTACTGCGCAAATAGGCATGTCTCTGTAGGCAAAAAACTCATTTCTGACAAAGTTGCCCAAATGCATCTCAGAAGTGTGCAACTTGTTCCCTGAGTTAGAAAACGTCGAGAAACGGTCGTTTCAGCTAGCACTGTGCTTCTACACATGTATTTACTGAACGGTGAAAGCGCACAGTAATGCATTTTTCTCCCAGCAAATACACTACTTCTAAGGAAATGGGAACACACTGAGGAGACACTTGTGGGAGCTACTGGGACTAAAACTGAGCTTCCCTACTCACAGGGAAGCAAGAGAAATGCTGATGTCATCAAGCCCAGTTACATACTCAGAATCTGTACTACTGCGCAAATAGGCATGTCTCTGTAGGCAAAAAACTCATTTCTGACAAAGTTGCCCAAATGCATCTCAGAAGTTTGCCACTTGTTCCCTGAGTTAGAAAACGTCGAGAAACGGTCGTTTCAGCTAGCGCTGTGCTTCTACACATGTATTTGCTGAACGGTGAAAGCGCACAGTGATGCACTTTTCTCCCAGCAAATACACTGTTTCTAAGGAACTGGGAACACACTGAGGAGACACATGTGGGAGCTACTGTGACTAAAACTGAGCTACCCTACGCACAGGGAAGCAAGAGAAATGCTGAATTCATCAAGCCCTGTTACATACTCAGAATCTGTACTACTGCGCAAATAGGCATGTCTCTGTAGGCAAAAAACTCATTTTTTGAGAAAGTTACCGAAATGCACCTCAGAAGTGTGCAACTTGTTCCCTGAGTTAGAAAACGTCGAGAAACGTTCATTTCTGCTAGCGCTGTGCTTCTACACATGTATTGGCTGAACGGTGAAAGCACACAGTAATGCACTTTTCTCCCAGCAAATACACTGTTTCTAAGGAACTGGGAACACACTGAGGAGACACTTGTGGGAGCTGCTGTGACTAAAACTGAGCTTCCCTACGCACAGGGAAGCAAGAGAAATGCTGATTTCATCAAGCCCAGTTACATATTCAGAATCTGTTCTACTGCGCAAATAGGCATGTCTCTGTAGGCAAAAAACTCATTTCTGACAAAGTTGCCCAAATGCATCTCAGAAGTGTGCAACTTGTTCCCTGAGTTAGAAAACGTCGAGAAACGTTCATTTCTGCTAGCGCTGTGCTTCTACACATGTATTGGCTGAACGGTGAAAGCACACAGTAATGCACTTTTCTCCCAGCAAATACACTGTTTCTAAGGAACTGGGAACACACTGAGGAGACACTTGTGGGAGCTGCTGTGACTAAAACTGAGCTTCCCTACGCACAGGGAAGCAAGAGAAATGCTGATTTCATCAAGCCCAGTTACATATTCAGAATCTGTTCTACTGCGCAAATAGGCATGTCTCTGTAGGCAAAAAACTCATTTCTGACAAAGTTGCCCAAATGCATCTCAGAAGTGTGCAACTTGTTCCCTGAGTTAGAAAACGTCGAGAAACGTTTGTTTCTGCTAGCGCTGTGCTTCTACACATGTATTTGCTGAACGGTGAAAGCGCACAGTAATGCACTTTTCTCCCAGCAAATATACTGTTTACGGAAATGGGAACACACTGAGGAGACACTTGTGGGAGCTACTGGGACTAAAACTGAGCTTCCCTACGCACAGGGAAGCAAGAGAAATGCTGATTTCATCAAGCCCAGTCACATACTCAGAATCTGTACTACTGCGCAAATAGGCATGTCTCTGTAGGCAAAAAACTCATTTCTGACAAAGTTGCCCAAATGCATCTCAGATGTGTGCCACTTCTTCCCTGAGTGAGAAAACGTCGAGAAACGTTCGTTACTGCTAGCGCTGTGCTTCTACACATGTATTTGCTGAACGGTGAAAGCGCACAGTAATGCACTTTTCTCCCAGCAAATACACTGTTTCTAAGGAAATGGGAACACACTGAGGAGACACTTGTGGGAGCTACTGGGACTAAAACTGAGCTTCCCTACGCACAGGGAAGCAAGAGAAATGCTGATTTCATCAAGCCCAGTTACATACTCAGAATCTGTACTACTGCACAAATAGGCATGTCTCTTTAGGCAAAAAACTCATTTCTGACAAAGTTGCCCAAATGCATCTCTGAAGTGTGCCACTTCTTCCCTGAGTTAGAAAACGTCGAGAAACGGTCGTGTCAGCCTAGCGCTGTGCTTCTACACATGTATTTACTGAACGGTGAAAGCGCACAGTGATGCACTTTTCTCCCAGCAAATACACTGTTTCTAAGGAACTGGGAACACACTGAGGAGACACATGTGGGAGCTACTGTGACTAAAACTGAGCTTCCCTACGCACAGGGAAGCAAGAGAATTGCTGATTTCGTCCAGCCCAGTTACATACTCAGAATCTGTACTACTGCGCCAATAGGCATGTCTCTGTAGGCAAAAAACTCATTTTTGAGAAAGTTACCGAAATGCATCTCAGAAGTGTGCAACTTGTTCCCTGAGTTAGAAAACGTCGAGAAACGTTCGTTTCTGCTAGCGCTGTGCTTCTACACATGTATTTGCTGAACGGTGAAAGCACACAGTAATGCACTTTTCTCCCAGCAAATACACTGTTTCTAAGGAACTGGGAACACACTGAGGAGACACTTGTGGGAGCTACTGTGACTAAAACTGAGCTTCCCTACGCACAGGGAAGCAAGAGAAATGCTGATTTCATCAAGCCCAGTTACATACTCAGAATCTGTACTACTGCGCAAATAGGCATGTCTCTGTAGGCAAAAAACTCATTTCTGACAAAGTTGCCCAAATGCATCTCAGAAGTGTGCAACTTGTTCCCTGAGTTAGAAAACGTCGAGAAACGTTCGTTTCTGCTAGCGCTGTGCTTCTACACATGTATTTGCTGAACGGTGAAAGCGCACAGTAATGCACTTTTCTCCCAGCAAATACACTGTTTCTAAGGAAATGGGAACACACTGAGGAGACACTTGTGGGAGCTACTGTGACTAAAACTGAGCTTCCCTACGCACAGGGAA
The DNA here is from genome assembly GCF_964271855.1 of Acomys minous. Lineage (NCBI taxonomy): Eukaryota > Metazoa > Chordata > Mammalia > Rodentia > Muridae > Acomys > Acomys minous. The sequence goes on from NW_028182180.1 coordinate 2,198,314, forward strand.
GCAAGAGAAATGCTGATTTCATCAAGCCCAGTTACATACTCAGAATCTGTATTACTGCGCAAATAGGCATGTCTCTGTAGGCAAAAAACTCATTTCTGACAAAGTTGCCCAAATGCATCTCAGAAGTGTGCAACTTGTTCCCTGAGTTAGAAAACGTCGAGAAACGGTCGTTTCAGCTAGCACTGTGCTTCTACACATGTATTTACTGAACGGTGAAAGCGCACAGTAATGCACTTTTCTCCCAGCAAATACACTGTTTCTAAGGAACTGGGAACACACTGTGGAGACACATGTGGGAGCTACTGTGACTAAAACTGAGCTTCCCTACGCACAGGGAAGCAATAGAAATGCTGAATTCATCAAGCCCTGTTACATACTCAGAATCTGTACTACTGCGCAAATAGGCATGTCTCTGTAGGCAAAAAACTCATTTTTTGAGAAAGTTACCGAAATGCATCTCAGAAGTGTGCAACTTGTTCCCTGAGTTAGAAAACGTCGAGAAACGTTCGTTTCTGCTAGCGCTGTGCTTCTACACATGTATTGGCTGAACGGTGAAAGCACACAGTAATGCACTTTTCTCCCAGCAAATACACTGTTTCTAAGGAAATGGGAACACACTGAGGAGACACTTGTGGGAGCTACTGTGACTAAAACTGAGCTTCCCTACGCACAGGGAAGCAAGAGAAATGCTGATTTCATCAAGCCCAGTTACATACTCAGAATCTGTACTACTGCGCAAATAGGCATGTCTCTGTAGGCAAAAAACTCATTTCTGACAATGTTGCCCAAATGCATCTCAGAAGTGCGCAACTCGTTCCCTGAGTTAGAAAACGTCGAGAAACGTCCGTTTCTGCTAGCGCTGTGCTTCTACACATGTATTTGCTGAATGGTGAAAGCGCACAGTAATGTACTTTTCTCCCAGCAAATACACTGTTTCTAAGGAAATGGGAACACACTGAGGAGACACTTGTGAGAGCTACTGTGACTAAAACTGAGCTTCCCTACTCACAGGGAAGCAAGAGAAATGCTGATTGCATCAAGCCCAGTTACATACTCAGAATCTGTACTACTGCGCAAATAGGCATGTCTCTGTAGGCAAAAAACTCATTTCTGACAATGTTGCCCAAATGCATCTCAGAAGTGTGCAACTTGTTCCCTGAGTTAGAAAATGTCGAGAAACGTTCGTTTCTGCTAGCGCTGTGCTTCTACACATGTATTTGCTGAACGGTGAAAGCGCACAGTAATGCACTTTTCTCCCAGCAAATACACTGTTTCTAAGGAACTGGGAACACACTGAGGAGACACTTGTGGGAGCTACTGTGACTAAAACTGAGCTTCCCTACGCACAGGGAAGCAAGAGAAATGCTGATTTCATCCAGCCCAGTTACATACTCAGAATCTGTACTACTGCGCAAATAGGCATGTCTCTGTAGGCAAAAAACTCATTTCTGACAATGTTGCCCAAATGCATCTCAGAAGTGTGCAACTTGTTCCCTGAGTTAGAAAACGTCGAGAAACTTTCGTTTCTGCTAGCGCTGTGCTTCTACACATGTATTTGCTGAACGGTGAAAGCACACAGTAATGCACTTTTCTCCCAGCAAATACACTGTTTCTAAGGAAATGGGAACACACTGAGGAGACAATTGTGGGAGCTACTGTGAATAAAACTGAGCTTCCCTACACACAGGGAAGCAAGAGAAATGCTGATTTCATCAAGCCCAGTTACATACTCAGAATCTGTACTACTGCGCAAATAGGCATGTCTCTGTAGGCAAAAAACTCATTTCTGACAATGTTGCCCAAATGCATCTCAGAAGTGTGCAACTTGTTCCCTGAGTTAGAAAACGTCGAGAAACGTTCGTTTCTGCTAGCACTGTGCTTCTACACATGTATTTGCTGAACGGTGAAAGCGCACAGTAATGCACTTTTCTCCCAGCAAATACACTGTTTCTAAGGAAATGGGAACACACTGAGGAGACACTTGTGGGAGCTACTGTGACTAAAACTGAGCTTCCCTACGCACAGGGAAGGAAGAGAAATGCTGATTTCATCAAGCCCAGTTACATACTCAGAATCTGTACTACTGCGCAAATAGGCATGTCTCTTTAGGCAAAAAACTCATTTCTGACAAAGTTGCCCAAATGCATCTCAGAAGTGTGCAACTTGTTCCCTGAGTTAGAAAACATCGAGAAACGGTCGTATCGGCTAGCGCTGTGCTTCTACACATGTATTTGCTGAACGGTGAAAGCGCACAGTAATGCACTTTTCTCCCAGCAAATACACTGTTTCTAAAGAACTGGGAACACACTGAAGAGACACTTGTGGGAGCTACTGTGACTAAAACTGAGCTTCCCTACGCACAGGGAAGCAAGGGAAATGCTGATTTCATCAAGCACAGTTACATACTCAGAATCTGTACTACTGCGCAAATAGGCATGTCTCTGTAGGCAAAAACCTCATTTCTGAAAAAGTTGCCCAAATGCATCTCAGAAGTGTGCAACTTGTTCCCTGAGTTAGAAAACGTCGAGAAACGTTCGTTTCTGCTAGCGCTGTGCTTCTACACATGTATTTGCTGGACGGTGAAAGCGCACAGTAATGCACTTTTCTCCCAGCAAATACACTGTTTCTAAGGAAATGGAAACACACTGAGGAGACAATAGTGGGAGCTGCTGTGACTAAAACTGAGCTTCCCTACGCACAGGGAAGCAAGAGAAATGCTGATTTCATCAAGCCCAGTTACATACTCAGAACCTGTACTACTGCGCGAATAGGCATGTCTCTTTAGGCAAAAAACTCATTTCTGACAAAGTTGCCTAAATGCATCTCAGAAGTGTTCAACTTGTTCCCTGAGTTAGAAAACGTCGAGAAACATTCGTTTCTGCTAGCGCTGTGCTTCTACACATGTATTTGCTGAACGGTGAAAGCGCACAGTAATGCACTTTTCTCCCAGCAAATACACTGTTTCTAAGGAAATGGGAACACACTGAGGAGACACTTGTGGGAGCTACTGTGACTAAAACTGAGCTTCCCTACGCACAGGAAAGCAAGACAAATGCTGATTTCATCCAGCCCAGTTACATACTCAGAATCTCTACTACTGCGCAAATAGGCAACTCTGTAGGCAAAAAACTCATTTCTGACAAAGTTGCCCAAATGCATCTCAGAAGTGTGCAACTAGTTCTCTGAGTTAGAAAACGTCGAGAAACGGTCTTTTCTGCAAGCGCTGTGCTTCTACACATGTACTTGCTGAACGGTGAAAGCGCACAGTAATGCACTTTTCTCCCTGCAAATACTGTTTCTAAGGAAATGGGAACACACTGAGGAGACACTTGTGGGAGCTACTGTGACTAAAACTGAGCTTCCCTACGCACAGGGAAGCAAGAGAAATGCTGATTTCATCAAGCCCAGTTACATACTCAGAATCTGTACTACTGCGCAAATAGGCATGTCTCTGTAGGCAAAAAACTCATTTCTGACAAAGTTGCCCAAATGCATCTCAGAAGTGTACAACTTGTTCTCTGAGTTAGAAAACGTCGAGAAATGGTCTTTTCTGCTAGCGCTGTGCTTCTACACATGTACTTGCTGAACGGTGAAACCGCACAGTAATGCACTTTTCTCCCAGCAAATACACTGTTTCTAAGGAAATGGGAACACACTGAGGAGACACTTGTGGGAGCTACTGTGACTAAAACTGAGCTTCCCTACGCACAGGGAAGCAAGAGAAATGCTGATTTCATCAAGCCCTGTTACATACTCAGAATCTGTACTACTGCGCAAATAGGCATGTCTCTGTAGGCAAAAAACTCATTTTTTGAGAAAGTTACCGAAATGCATCTCAGAAGTGTGCAACTTGTTCCCTGAGTTAGAAAACGTCGAGAAACGTTCGTTTCTGCTAGCGCTGTGCTTCTACACATGTATTGGCTGAACGGTGAAAGCACACAGTAATGCACTTTTCTCCCAGCAAATACACTGTTTCTAAGGAACTGGGAACACACTGAGGAGACATTTGTGGGAGCTACTGTGACTAAAACTGAGCTTCCCTACGCACAGGGAAGCAAGAGAAATGCTGATTTCATCAAGCCCAGTTACATACTCAGAATCTGTACTACTGCGCAAATAGGCATGTCTCTGTAGGCAAAAAACTCATTTCTGACAAAGTTGCCCAAATGCATCTCAGAAGTGTGCAACTTGTTCCCTGAGTTAGAAAACGTCGAGAAACGGTCGTTTCTGCTAGCGCTGTGCTTCTACACATCTATTTGCTGAACGGTGAAAGCGCACAGTAATGCACTTTTCTCCCAGCAAATACACTGTTTCTAAGGAAATGGGAACACACTGAGGAGACACTTGTGGGAGCTACTGTGACTAAAACTGAGCTTCCCTACGCACAGGGAAGCAAGAGAAATGCTGATTTCATCAAGCCCAGTTACATGCTCAGAATCTGTACTACTGCGCAAATAGGCATGTCTCTGTACGCAAAAAACTCATTTCTGACAAAGTTGCCCAAATACATCTCAGAAGTGTGCAATTGTTCCCTGAGTTAGAAAACGTCGAGAAACGTTCGTTTCTGCTAGCGCTGTGCTTCTACACATGTATTTGCTGAACGGTGAAAGCGCACAGTAATGCACTTTTCTCCCAGCAAATACACTGTTTCTAAGAAAACGGGAACACACTGAGGAGACACCTGTGGGAGCTACTGGGACAAAACTGAGCTTCCCTACGCACAGGGAAGCAAGAGAAATGCTGATTTCATCAAGCCCAGTTACATACTCAGAATCTGTACTACTGCGCAAATAGGCATGTCTCTGTAGGCAAAAAACTCATTTCTGACAAAGTTGCCCAAATGCATCTCAGAAGTGTGCAACTTGTCCCCTGAGTTAAAAAACGTCGAGAAACGTTCGTTTCTGCTAGCGCTGTGCTTCTACACATGTATTTGCTGAACGGTGAAAGCGCACAGTAATGCACTTTTCTCCCAGCAAATACACTGTTTCTAAGGAAATGGGAACACACTGAGGAGACACTTGTGGGAGCTACAGTGACTAAAACTGAGCTTCCCTACGCACAGGGAAGCAAGAGAAATGCTGATTTCATCAAGCCCAGTTACATACTCAGAATCTGTACTACTGCGCAAATAGGCATGTCTCTGTAGGCAAAAAACTCATTTCTGACAAAGTTGCCCAAATGCATCTCAGAAGTGTGCAACTTGTTCCCTGAGTTAGAAAACGTCGAGAAACGGTCGTTTCAGCTAGCACTGTGCTTCTACACATGTATTTACTGAACGGTGAAAGCGCACAGTAATGCATTTTTCTCCCAGCAAATACACTACTTCTAAGGAAATGGGAACACACTGAGGAGACACTTGTGGGAGCTACTGTGACTAAAACTGAGCTTCCCTACTCACAGGGAAGCAAGAGAAATGCTGATGTCATCAAGCCCAGTTACATACTCAGAATCTGTACTACTGCGCAAATAGGCATGTCTCTTTAGGCAAAAAACTCATTTCTGACAAAGTTGCCCAAATGCATCTCAGAAGTTTGCCACTTGTTCCCTGAGTTAGAAAACGTCGAGAAACGGTCGTTTCAGCTAGCGCTGTGCTTCTACACATGTATTTGCTGAACGGTGAAAGCGCACAGTGATGCACTTTTCTCCCAGCAAATACACTGTTTCTAAGGAACTGGGAACACACTGAGGAGACACATGTGGGAGCTACTGTGACTAAAACTGAGCTACCCTACGCACAGGGAAGCAAGAGAAATGCTGAATTCATCAAGCCCTGTTACATACTCAGAATCTGTACTACTGCGCAAATAGGCATGTCTCTGTAGGCAAAAAACTCATTTTTTGAGAAAGTTACCGAAATGCACCTCAGAAGTGTGCAACTTGTTCCCTGAGTTAGAAAACGTCGAGAAACGTTCATTTCTGCTAGCGCTGTGCTTCTACACATGTATTGGCTGAACGGTGAAAGCACACAGTAATGCACTTTTCTCCCAGCAAATACACTGTTTCTAAGGAACTGGGAACACACTGAGGAGACACTTGTGGGAGCTGCTGTGACTAAAACTGAGCTTCCCTACGCACAGGGAAGCAAGAGAAATGCTGATTTCATCAAGCCCAGTTACATATTCAGAATCTGTTCTACTGCGCAAATAGGCATGTCTCTGTAGGCAAAAAACTCATTTCTGACAAAGTTGCCCAAATGCATCTCAGAAGTGTGCAACTTGTTCCCTGAGTTAGAAAACGTCGAGAAACGTTCATTTCTGCTAGCGCTGTGCTTCTACACATGTATTGGCTGAACGGTGAAAGCACACAGTAATGCACTTTTCTCCCAGCAAATACACTGTTTCTAAGGAACTGGGAACACACTGAGGAGACACTTGTGGGAGCTGCTGTGACTAAAACTGAGCTTCCCTACGCACAGGGAAGCAAGAGAAATGCTGATTTCATCAAGCCCAGTTACATATTCAGAATCTGTTCTACTGCGCAAATAGGCATGTCTCTGTAGGCAAAAAACTCATTTCTGACAAAGTTGCCCAAATGCATCTCAGAAGTGTGCAACTTGTTCCCTGAGTTAGAAAACGTCGAGAAACGTTTGTTTCTGCTAGCGCTGTGCTTCTACACATGTATTTGCTGAACGGTGAAAGCGCACAGTAATGCACTTTTCTCCCAGCAAATATACTGTTTACGGAAATGGGAACACACTGAGGAGACACTTGTGGGAGCTACTGGGACTAAAACTGAGCTTCCCTACGCACAGGGAAGCAAGAGAAATGCTGATTTCATCAAGCCCAGTCACATACTCAGAATCTGTACTACTGCGCAAATAGGCATGTCTCTGTAGGCAAAAAACTCATTTCTGACAAAGTTGCCCAAATGCATCTCAGATGTGTGCCACTTCTTCCCTGAGTGAGAAAACGTCGAGAAACGTTCGTTACTGCTAGCGCTGTGCTTCTACACATGTATTTGCTGAACGGTGAAAGCGCACAGTAATGCACTTTTCTCCCAGCAAATACACTGTTTCTAAGGAAATGGGAACACACTGAGGAGACACTTGTGGGAGCTACTGGGACTAAAACTGAGCTTCCCTACGCACAGGGAAGCAAGAGAAATGCTGATTTCATCAAGCCCAGTTACATACTCAGAATCTGTACTACTGCACAAATAGGCATGTCTCTTTAGGCAAAAAACTCATTTCTGACAAAGTTGCCCAAATGCATCTCAGAAGTGTGCCACTTCTTCCCTGAGTTAGAAAACGTCGAGAAACGGTCGTGTCAGCCTAGCGCTGTGCTTCTACACATGTATTTACTGAACGGTGAAAGCGCACAGTGATGCACTTTTCTCCCAGCAAATACACTGTTTCTAAGGAACTGGGAACACACTGAGGAGACACATGTGGGAGCTACTGTGACTAAAACTGAGCTTCCCTACGCACAGGGAAGCAAGAGAATTGCTGATTTCGTCCAGCCCAGTTACATACTCAGAATCTGTACTACTGCGCCAATAGGCATGTCTCTGTAGGCAAAAAACTCATTTTTGAGAAAGTTACCGAAATGCATCTCAGAAGTGTGCAACTTGTTCCCTGAGTTAGAAAACGTCGAGAAACGTTCGTTTCTGCTAGCGCTGTGCTTCTACACATGTATTTGCTGAACGGTGAAAGCACACAGTAATGCACTTTTCTCCCAGCAAATACACTGTTTCTAAGGAACTGGGAACACACTGAGGAGACACTTGTGGGAGCTACTGTGACTAAAACTGAGCTTCCCTACGCACAGGGAAGCAAGAGAAATGCTGATTTCATCAAGCCCAGTTACATACTCAGAATCTGTACTACTGCGCAAATAGGCATGTCTCTGTAGGCAAAAAACTCATTTCTGACAAAGTTGCCCAAATGCATCTCAGAAGTGTGCAACTTGTTCCCTGAGTTAGAAAACGTCGAGAAACGTTCGTTTCTGCTAGCGCTGTGCTTCTACACATGTATTTGCTGAACGGTGAAAGCGCACAGTAATGCACTTTTCTCCCAGCAAATACACTGTTTCTAAGGAAATGGGAACACACTGAGGAGACACTTGTGGGAGCTACTGTGACTAAAACTGAGCTTCCCTACGCACAGGGAAGCAAGAGAAATGCTGATTTCATCAAGCCCAGTTACATACTCAGAATCTGTATTACTGCGCAAATAGGCATGTCTCTGTAGGCAAAAAACTCATTTCTGACAAAGTTGCCCAAATGCATCTCAGAAGTGTGCAACTTGTTCCCTGAGTTAGAAAACGTCGAGAAACGGTCGTTTCAGCTAGCACTGTGCTTCTACACATGTATTTACTGAACGGTGAAAGCGCACAGTAATGCACTTTTCTCCCAGCAAATACACTGTTTCTAAGGAACTGGGAACACACTGTGGAGACACATGTGGGAGCTACTGTGACTAAAACTGAGCTTCCCTACGCACAGGGAAGCAATAGAAATGCTGAATTCATCAAGCCCTGTTACATACTCAGAATCTGTACTACTGCGCAAATAGGCATGTCTCTGTAGGCAAAAAACTCATTTTTTGAGAAAGTTACCGAAATGCATCTCAGAAGTGTGCAACTTGTTCCCTGAGTTAGAAAACGTCGAGAAACGTTCGTTTCTGCTAGCGCTGTGCTTCTACACATGTATTGGCTGAACGGTGAAAGCACACAGTAATGCACTTTTCTCCCAGCAAATACACTGTTTCTAAGGAAATGGGAACACACTGAGGAGACACTTGTGGGAGCTACTGTGACTAAAACTGAGCTTCCCTACGCACAGGGAAGCAAGAGAAATGCTGATTTCATCAAGCCCAGTTACATGCTCAGAATCTGTACTACTGCGCAAATAGGCATGTCTCTGTACGCAAAAAACTCATTTCTGACAAAGTTGCCCAAATACATCTCAGAAGTGTGCAATTGTTCCCTGAGTTAGAAAACGTCGAGAAACGTTCGTTTCTGCTAGCGCTGTGCTTCTACACATGTATTTGCTGAACGGTGAAAGCGCACAGTAATGCACTTTTCTCCCAGCAAATACACTGTTTCTAAGGAAACGGGAACACACTGAGGAGACACCTGTGGGAGCTACTGGGACAAAACTGAGCTTCCCTACGCACAGGGAAGCAAGAGAAATGCTGATTTCATCAAGCCCAGTTACATACTCAGAATCTGTACTACTGCGCAAATAGGCATGTCTCTGTAGGCAAAAAACTCATTTCTGACAAAGTTGCCCAAATGCATCTCAGAAGTGTGCAACTTGTTCCCTGAGTTAGAAAACGTCAAGAAACGGTCGTTTCAGCTAGCACTGTGCTTCTACACATGTATTTACTGAACGGTGAAAGCGCACAGTAATGCATTTTTCTCCCAGCAAATACACTACTTCTAAGGAAATGGGAACACACTGAGGAGACACTTGTGGGAGCTACTGTGACTAAAACTGAGCTTCCCTACTCACAGGGAAGCAAGAGAAATGCTGATGTCATCAAGCCCAGTTACATACTCAGAATCTGTACTACTGCGCAAATTGGCATGTCTCTTTAGGCAAAAAACTCATTTCTGACAAAGTTGCCCAAATGCATCTCAGAAGTGTGCAACTTGTTCCCTGAGTTAGAAAACGTCGAGAAACGGTCGTTTCAGCTAGCGCTGTGCTTCTACACATGTATTTGCTGAACGGTGAAAGCGCACAGTGATACACTTTTCTCCCAGCAAATACACTGTTTCTAAGGAACTGGGAACACACTGAGGAGACACATGTGGGAGCTACTGTGACTAAAACTGAGCTTCCCTACGCACAGGGAAGCAAGAGAAATGCTGAATTCATCAAGCCCTGTTACATACTCAGAATCTGTACTACTGCGCAAATAGGCATGTCTCTGTAGGCAAAAAACTCATTTTTTGAGAAAGTTACCGAAATGCACCTCAGAAGTGTGCAACTTGTTCCCTGAGTTAGAAAACGTCGAGAAACGTTCATTTCTGCTAGCGCTGTGCTTCTACACATGTATTGGCTGAACGGTGAAAGCACACAGTAATGCACTTTTCTCCCAGCAAATACACTGTTTCTAAGGAACTGGGAACACACTGAGGAGACACTTGTGGGAGCTGCTGTGACTAAAACTGAGCTTCCCTACGCACAGGGAAGCAAGAGAAATGCTGATTTCATCAAGCCCAGTTACATATTCAGAATCTGTTCTACTGCACAAATAGGCATGTCTCTGTAGGCAAAAAACTCATTTCTGACAAAGTTGCCCAAATGCATCTCAGAAGTGTGCAACTTGTTCCCTGAGTTGGAAAACGTCGAGAAACGTTCGTTTCTGCTAGCGCTGTGCTTCTACACATGTATTTGCTGAACGGTGAAAGAGCACAGTAATGCACTTTTCTCCCAGCAAATACACTGTTTCTAAGGAAATGGCAACACACTGAGGAGACACTTGTGGGAGCTACTGTGACTAAAACTGAGCTTCCCTATGCACAGGGAAGCAAGAGAAATGCTGATTTCATCAAGCCCAGTTACATACTCAGAATCTGTACTACAGCGCAAATAGGCATGTCTCTGTACGCAAAAAACTCATTTCTGACAAAGTTGCCCAAATGCATCTCAGAAGTCTGCAATTGTTCCCTGAGTTAGAAAACGTCGAGAAACGTTCGTTTCTGCTAGCGCTGTGCTTCTACACATGTATTTGCTGAACGGTGAAAGCGCACAGTAATGCACTTTTCTCCCAGCAAATACACTGTTTCTAAGGAAACGGGAACACACTGAGGAGACACCTGTGGGAGCTACTGGGACAAAACTGAGCTTCCCTACGCACAGGGAAGCAAGAGAAATGCTGATTTCATCAAGCCCAGTTACATACTCAGAATCTGTACTACTGCGCAAATAGGCATGTCTCTGTAGGCAAAAAACTCATTTTTGACAAAGTTGCCTAAATGCATCTCAGAAGTGTGCAACTTGTTCCCTGAGTTAGAAAACGTCGAGAAACCTTAGTTTCTGCTAGCGCTGTGCTTCTACACATGTATTTGCTGAACGGTGAAAGCGCACAGTAATGCACTTTTCTCCCAGCAAATACACTGTTTCTAAGGAACTGGGAACACACTGAGGAGACACATGTGGGAGCTACTGTGACTAAAACTGAGCTTCCCTACGCACAGGGAAGCAAGAGAAATGCTGAATTCATCAAGCCCTGTTACATACTCAGAATCTGTACTACTGCGCAAATAGGCATGTCTCTGTAGGCAAAAAACTCATTTTTTGAGAAAGTTACCAAAATGCATCTCAGAAGTGTGCAACTTGTTCCCTGAGTTAGAAAACGTCGAGAAACGTTCGTTTCTGCTAGCGCTGTGCTTCTACACATGTATTGGCTGAACGGTGAAAGCACACAGTAATGCACTTTTCTCCCAGCAAATACACTGTTTCTAAGGAACTGGGAACACACTGAGGAGACACTTGTGGGAGCTACTGTGACTAAAACTGAGCTTCCCTACGCACAGGGAAGCAAGAGAAATGCTGATTTCATCAAGCCCAGTTACATACTCAGAATCTGTACTACTGCGCAAATAGGCATGTCTCTGTAGGCAAAAAACTCATTTCTGACAAAGTTGCCCAAATGCATCTCAGAAGTGTGCAACTTGTTCCCTGAGTTAGAAAACGTCGAGAAACGTTCGTTTCTGCTAGCGCTGTGCTTCTACACATCTATTTGCTGAACGGTGAAATCGCACAGTAATGCACTTTTCTCCCAGCAAATACACTGTTTCTAAGGAAATGGGAACACACTGAGGAGACACTTGTGGGAGCTACTGTGACTAAAACTGAGCTTCCCTACGCACAGGGAAGCAAGAGAAATGCTGATTTCATCAAGCCCAGTTACATGCTCAGAATCTGTACTACTTCGCAAATAGGCATGTCTCTGTAGGCAAAAAACTCATTTCTGACAAAGTTGCCCAAATGCATCTCAGAAGTGTGCAACTTGTTCCCTGAGTTAGAAAACGTCGAGAAACGGTCGTTTCAGCTAGCACTGTGCTTCTACACATGTATTTACTGAACGGTGAAAGCGCACAGTAATGCATTTTTCTCCCAGCAAATACACTACTTCTAAGGAAATGGGAACACACTGAGGAGACACTTGTGGGAGCTACTGTGACTAAAACTGAGCTTCCCTACTCACAGGGAAGCAAGAGAAATGCTGATGTCATCAAGCCCAGTTACATACTCAGAATCTGTACTACTGCGCAAATAGGCATGTCTCTTTAGGCAAAAAACTCATTTCTGACAAAGTTGCCCAAATGCATCTCAGAAGTTTGCCACTTGTTCCCTGAGTTAGAAAACGTCGAGAAACGGTCGTTTCAGCTAGCGCTGTGCTTCTACACATGTATTTGCTGAACGGTGAAAGCGCACAGTGATGCACTTTTCTCCCAGCAAATACACTGTTTCTAAGGAACTGGGAACACACTGAGGAGACACATGTGGGAGCTACTGTGACTAAAACTGAGCTACCCTACGCACAGGGAAGCAAGAGAAATGCTGAATTCATCAAGCCCTGTTACATACTCAGAATCTGTACTACTGCGCAAATAGGCATGTCTCTGTAGGCAAAAAACTCATTTTTTGAGAAAGTTACCGAAATGCACCTCAGAAGTGTGCAACTTGTTCCCTGAGTTAGAAAACGTCGAGAAACGTTCATTTCTGCTAGCGCTGTGCTTCTACACATGTATTGGCTGAACGGTGAAAGCACACAGTAATGCACTTTTCTCCCAGCAAATACACTGTTTCTAAGGAACTGGGAACACACTGAGGAGACACTTGTGGGAGCTGCTGTGACTAAAACTGAGCTTCCCTACGCACAGGGAAGCAAGAGAAATGCTGATTTCATCAAGCCCAGTTACATATTCAGAATCTGTTCTACTGCGCAAATAGGCATGTCTCTGTAGGCAAAAAACTCATTTCTGACAAAGTTGCCCAAATGCATCTCAGAAGTGTGCAACTTGTTCCCTGAGTTAGAAAACGTCGAGAAACGTTCATTTCTGCTAGCGCTGTGCTTCTACACATGTATTTGCTGAACGGTGAAAGCACACAGTAATGCACTTTTCTCCCAGCAAATACACTGTTTCTAAGGAACTGGGAACACACTGAGGAGACACTTGTGGGAGCTGCTGTGACTAAAACTGAGCTTCCCTACGCACAGGGAAGCAAGAGAAATGCTGATTTCATCAAGCCCAGTTACATATTCAGAATCTGTTCTACTGCGCAAATAGGCATGTCTCTGTAGGCAAAAAACTCATTTCTGACAAAGTTGCCCAAATGCATCTCAGAAGTGTGCAACTTGTTCCCTGAGTTAGAAAACGTCGAGAAACGTTTGTTTCTGCTAGCGCTGTGCTTCTACACATGTATTTGCTGAACGGTGAAAGCGCACAGTAATGCACTTTTCTCCCAGCAAATATACTGTTTACGGAAATGGGAACACACTGAGGAGACACTTGTGGGAGCTACTGGGACTAAAACTGAGCTTCCCTACGCACAGGGAAGCAAGAGAAATGCTGATTTCATCAAGCCCAGTCACATACTCAGAATCTGTACTACTGCGCAAATAGGCATGTCTCTGTAGGCAAAAAACTCATTTCTGACAAAGTTGCCCAAATGCATCTCAGATGTGTGCCACTTCTTCCCTGAGTGAGAAAACGTCGAGAAACGTTCGTTACTGCTAGCGCTGTGCTTCTACACATGTATTTGCTGAACGGTGAAAGCGCACAGTAATGCACTTTTCTCCCAGCAAATACACTGTTTCTAAGGAAATGGGAACACACTGAGGAGACACTTGCGGGAGCTACTGGGACTAAAACTGAGCTTCCCTACGCACAGGGAAGCAAGAGAAATGCTGATTTCATCAAGCCCAGTTACATACTCAGAATCTGTACTACTGCACAAATAGGCATGTCTCTTTAGGCAAAAAACTCATTTCTGACAAAGTTGCCCAAATGCATCTCAGAAGTGTGCCACTTCTTCCCTGAGTTAGAAAACGTCGAGAAACGGTCGTGTCAGCTAGCGCTGTGCTTCTACACATGTATTTACTGAACGGTGAAAGCGCACAGTGATGCACTTTTCTCCCAGCAAATACACTGTTTCTAAGGAACTGGGAACACACTGAGGAGACACATGTGGGAGCTACTGTGACTAAAACTGAGCTTCCCTACGCACAGGGAAGCAAGAGAATTGCTGATTTCGTCCAGCCCAGTTACATACTCAGAATCTGTACTACTGCGCCAATAGGCATGTCTCTTTAGGCAAAAAACTCATTTTTGAGAAAGTTACCGAAATGCATCTCAGAAGTGTGCAACTTGTTCCCTGAGTTAGAAAACGTCGAGAAACGTTCGTTTCTGCTAGCGCTGTGCTTCTACACATGTATTTGCTGAACGGTGAAAGCACACAGTAATGCACTTTTCTCCCAGCAAATACACTGTTTCTAAGGAACTGGGAACACACTGAGGAGACACTTGTGGGAGCTACTGTGACTAAAACTGAGCTTACCTACGCACAGGGAAGCAAGAGAAATGCTGATTTCATCAAGCCCAGTTACATACTCAGAATCTGTACTACTGCGCAAATAGGCATGTCTCTGTAGGCAAAAAACTCATTTCTGACAAAGTTGCCCAAATGCATCTCAGAAGTGTGCAACTTGTTCCCTGAGTTAGAAAACGTCGAGAAACGTTCGTTTCTGCTAGCGCTGTGCTTCTACACATGTATTTGCTGAACGGTGAAAGCGCACAGTAATGCACTTTTCTCCCAGCAAATACACTGTTTCTAAGGAAATGGGAACACACTGAGGAGACACTTGTGGGAGCTACTGTGACTAAAACTGAGCTTCCCTACGCACAGGGAAGCAAGAGAAATGCTGATTTCATCAAGCCCAGTTACATACTCAGAATCTGTACTACTGCGCAAATAGGCATGTCTCTGTAGGCAAAAAACTCATTTCTGACAAAGTTGCCCAAATGCATCTCAGAAGTGTGCAACTTGTTCCCTGAGTTAGAAAACGTCGAGAAACGGTCGTTTCAGCTAGCACTGTGCTTCTACACATGTATTTACTGAACGGTGAAAGCGCACAGTAATGCACTTTTCTCCCAGCAAATACACTGTTTCTAAGGAACTGGGAACACACTGTGGAGACACATGTGGGAGCTACTGTGACTAAAACTGAGCTTCCCTACGCACAGGGAAGCAATAGAAATGCTGAATTCATCAAGCCCTGTTACATACTCAGAATCTGTACTACTGCGCAAATAGGCATGTCTCTGTAGGCAAAAAACTCATTTTTTGAGAAAGTTACCGAAATGCATCTCAGAAGTGTGCAACTTGTTCCCTGAGTTAGAAAACGTCGAGAAACGTTCGTTTCTGCTAGCGCTGTGCTTCTACACATGTATTGGCTGAACGGTGAAAGCACACAGTATTGCACTTTTCTCCCAGCAAATACACTGTTTCTAAGGAAATGGGAACACACTGAGGAGACACTTGTGGGAGCTACTGTGACTAAAACTGAGCTTCCCTACGCACAGGGAAGCAAGAGAAATGCTGATTTCATCAAGCCCAGTTACATGCTCAGAATCTGTACTACTGCGCAAATAGGCATGTCTCTGTACGCAAAAAACTCATTTCTGACAAAGTTGCCCAAATACATCTCAGAAGTGTGCAATTGTTCCCTGAGTTAGAAAACGTCGAGAAACGTTCGTTTCTGCTAGCGCTGTGCTTCTACACATGTATTTGCTGAACGGTGAAAGCGCACAGTAATGCACTTTTCTCCCAGCAAATACACTGTTTCTAAGGAAACGGGAACACACTGAGGAGACACCTGTGGGAGCTACTGGGACAAAACTGAGCTTCCCTACGCACAGGGAAGCAAGAGAAATGCTGATTTCATCAAGCCCAGTTACATACTCAGAATCTGTACTACTGCGCAAATAGGCATGTCTCTGTAGGCAAAAAACTCATTTCTGACAAAGTTGCCCAAATGCATCTCAGAAGTGTGCAACTTGTTCCCTGAGTTAGAAAACGTCAAGAAACGGTCGTTTCAGCTAGCACTGTGCTTCTACACATGTATTTGCTGAACGGTGAAAGCGCACAGTAATGCATTTTTCTCCCAGCAAATACACTACTTCTAAGGAAATGGGAACACACTGAGGAGACACTTGTGGGAGCTACTGTGACTAAAACTGAGCTTCCCTACTCACAGGGAAGCAAGAGAAATGCTGATGTCATCAAGCCCAGTTACATACTCAGAATCTGTACTACTGCGCAAATTGGCATGTCTCTTTAGGCAAAAAACTCATTTCTGACAAAGTTGCCCAAATGCATCTCAGAAGTGTGCAACTTGTTCCCTGAGTTAGAAAACGTCGAGAAACGGTCGTTTCAGCTAGCGCTGTGCTTCTACACATGTATTTGCTGAACGGTGAAAGCGCACAGTGATACACTTTTCTCCCAGCAAATACACTGTTTCTAAGGAACTGGGAACACACTGAGGAGACACATGTGGGAGCTACTGTGACTAAAACTGAGCTTCCCTACGCACAGGGAAGCAAGAGAAATGCTGAATTCATCAAGCCCTGTTACATACTCAGAATCTGTACTACTGCGCAAATAGGCATGTCTCTGTAGGCAAAAAACTCATTTTTTGAGAAAGTTACCGAAATGCACCTCAGAAGTGTGCAACTTGTTCCCTGAGTTAGAAAACGTCGAGAAACGTTCATTTCTGCTAGCGCTGTGCTTCTACACATGTATTGGCTGAACGGTGAAAGCACACAGTAATGCACTTTTCTCCCAGCAAATACACTGTTTCTAAGGAACTGGGAACACACTGAGGAGACACTTGTGGGAGCTGCTGTGACTAAAACTGAGCTTCCCTACGCACAGGGAAGCAAGAGAAATGCTGATTTCATCAAGCCCAGTTACATATTCAGAATCTGTTCTACTGCGCAAATAGGCATGTCTCTGTAGGCAAAAAACTCATTTCTGACAAAGTTGCCCAAATGCATCTCAGAAGTGTGCAACTTGTTCCCTGAGTTGGAAAACGTCGAGAAACGTTCGTTTCTGCTAGCGCTGTGCTTCTACACATGTATTTGCTGAACGGTGAAAGAGCACAGTAATGCACTTTTCTCCCAGCAAATACACTGTTTCTAAGGAAATGGCAACACACTGAGGAGACACTTGTGGGAGCTACTGTGACTAAAACTGAGCTTCCCTATGCACAGGGAAGCAAGAGAAATGCTGATTTCATCAAGCCCAGTTACATACTCAGAATCTGTACTACAGCGCAAATAGGCATGTCTCTGTACGCAAAAAACTCATTTCTGACAAAGTTGCCCAAATGCATCTCAGAAGTGTGCAATTGTTCCCTGAGTTAGAAAACGTCGAGAAACGTTCGTTTCTGCTAGCGCTGTGCTTCTACACATGTATTTGCTGAACGGTGAAAGCGCACAGTAATGCACTTTTCTCCCAGCAAATACACTGTTTCTAAGGAAACGGGAACACACTGAGGAGACACCTGTGGGAGCTATTGGGACAAAACTGAGCTTCCCTACGCACAGGGAAGCAAGAGAAATGCTGATTTCATCAAGCCCAGTTACATACTCAGAATCTGTACTACTGCGCAAATAGGCATGTCTCTGTAGGCAAAAAACTCATTTCTGACAAAGTTGCCTAAATGCATCTCAGAAGTGTGCAACTTGTTCCCTGAGTTAGAAAACGTCGAGAAACCTTAGTTTCTGCTAGCGCTGTGCTTCTACACATGTATTTGCTGAACGGTGAAAGCGCACAGTAATGCACTTTTCTCCCAGCAAATACACTGTTTCTAAGGAACTGGGAACACACTGAGGAGACACATGTGGGAGCTACTGTGACTAAAACTGAGCTTCCCTACGCACAGGGAAGCAAGAGAAATGCTGAATTCATCAAGCCCTGTTACATACTCAGAATCTGTACTACTGCGCAAATAGGCATGTCTCTGTAGGCAAAAAACTCATTTTTTGAGAAAGTTACCAAAATGCATCTCAGAAGTGTGCAACTTGTTCCCTGAGTTAGAAAACGTCGAGAAACGTTCGTTTCTGCTAGCGCTGTGCTTCTACACATGTATTGGCTGAACGGTGAAAGCACACAGTAATGCACTTTTCTCCCAGCAAATACACTGTTTCTAAGGAACTGGGAACACACTGAGGAGACACTTGTGGGAGCTACTGTGACTAAAACTGAGCTTCCCTACGCACAGGGAAGCAAGAGAAATGCTGATTTCATCAAGCCCAGTTACATGCTCAGAATCTGTACTACTGCGCAAATAGGCATGTCTCTGTACGCAAAAAACTCATTTCTGACAAAGTTGCCCAAATGCATCTCAGAAGTGTGCAATTGTTCCCTGAGTTAGAAAACGTCGAGAAACGTTCGTTTCTGCTAGCGCTGTGCTTCTACACATGTATTTGCTGAACGATGAAAGCGCACAGTAATGCACTTTTCTCCCAGCAAATACACTGTTTCTAAGGAAACGGGAACACACTGAGGAGACACCTGTGGGAGCTACTGGGACAAAACTGAGCTTCCCTACGCACAGGGAAGCAAGAGAAATGCTGATTTCATCAAGCCCAGTTACATACTCAGAATCTGCACTACTGCGCAAATAGGCATGTCTCTGTAGGCAAAAAACTCATTTCTGACAAAGTTGCCCAAATGCATCTCAGAAGTGTGCAACTTGTCCCCTGAGTTAGAAAACGTCGAGAAACGTTCGTTTCTGCTAGCGCTGTGCTTCTACACATGTATTTGCTGAACGGTGAAAGCACACAGTAATGCACTTTTCTCCCAGCAAATACACTGTGTCTAAGGAAATGGGAACACACTGAGGAGACACTTGTGGGAGCTACAGTGACTAAAACTGAGCTTCCCTACGCACAGGGAAGCAAGAGAAATGCTGATTTCATCAAGCCCAGTTACATACTCAGAATCTGTACTACTGCGCAAATAGGCATGTCTCTGTAGGCAAAAAACTCATTTCTGACAAAGTTGCCCAAATGCATCTCAGAAGTGTGCAACTTGTTCCCTGAGTTAGAAAACGTCGAGAAACGGTCGTTTCAGCTAGCACTGTGCTTCTACACATGTATTTACTGAACGGTGAAAGCGCACAGTAATGCATTTTTCTCCCAGCAAATACACTACTTCTAAGGAAATGGGAACACACTGAGGAGACACTTGTGGGAGCTACTGTGACTAAAACTGAGCTTCCCTACTCACAGGGAAGCAAGAGAAATGCTGATGTCATCAAGCCCAGTTACATACTCAGAATCTGTACTACTGCGCAAATAGGCATGTCTCTTTAGGCAAAAAAACTCATTTCTGACAAAGTTGCCCAAATGCATCTCAGAAGTTTGCCACTTGTTCCCTGAGTTAGAAAACGTCGAGAAACGGTCGTTTCAGCTAGCGCTGTGCTTCTACACATGTATTTGCTGAACGGTGAAAGCGCACAGTGATGCACTTTTCTCCCAGCAAATACACTGTTTCTAAGGAACTGGGAACACACTGAGGAGACACATGTGGGAGCTACTGTGACTAAAACTGAGCTTCCCTACGCACAGGGAAGCAAGAGAAATGCTGAATTCATCAAGCCCTGTTACATACTCAGAATCTGTACTACTGCGCAAATAGGCATGTCTCTGTAGGCAAAAAACTCATTTTTTGAGAAAGTTACCGAAATGCACCTCAGAAGTGTGCAACTTGTTCCCTGAGTTAGAAAACGTCGAGAAACGTTCATTTCTGCTAGCGCTGTGCTTCTACACATGTATTGGCTGAACGGTGAAAGCACACAGTAATGCACTTTTCTCCCAGCAAATACACTGTTTCTAAGGAACTGGGAACACACTGAGGAGACACTTGTGGGAGCTGCTGTGACTAAAACTGAGCTTCCCTACGCACAGGGAAGCAAGAGAAATGCTGATTTCATCAAGCCCAGTTACATATTCAGAATCTGTTCTACTGCGCAAATAGGCATGTCTCTGTAGGCAAAAAACTCATTTCTGACAAAGTTGCCCAAATGCATCTCAGAAGTGTGCAACTTGTTCCCTGAGTTGGAAAACGTCGAGAAACGTTCGTTTCTGCTAGCGCTGTGCTTCTACACATGTATTTGCTGAACGGTGAAAGCGCACAGTAATGCACTTTTCTCCCAGCAAATACACTGTTTCTAAGGAAATGGCAACACACTGAGGAGACACTTGTGGGAGCTACTGTGACTAAAACTGAGCTTCCCTATGCACAGGGAAGCAAGAGAAATGCTGATTTCATCAAGCCCAGTTACATACTCAGAATCTGTACTACAGCGCAAATAGGCATGTCTCTGTACGCAAAAAAATCATTTCTGACAAAGTTGCCCAAATGCATCTCAGAAGTGTGCAATTGTTCCCTGAGTTAGAAAACGTCGAGAAACGTTCGTTTCTGCTAGCGCTGTGCTTCTACACATGTATTTGCTGAACGGTGAAAGCGCACAGTAATGCACTTTTCTCCCAGCAAATACACTGTTTCTAAGGAAACGGGAACACACTGAGGAGACACCTGTGGGAGCTACTGGGACAAAACTGAGCTTCCCTACGCACAGGGAAGCAAGAGAAATGCTGATTTCATCAAGCCCAGTTACATACTCAGAATCTGTACTACTGCGCAAATAGGCATGTCTCTGTAGGCAAAAAACTCATTTCTGACAAAGTTGCCTAAATGCATCTCAGAAGTGTGCAACTTGTTCCCTGAGTTAGAAAACGTCGAGAAACCTTAGTTTCTGCTAGCGCTGTGCTTCTACACATGTATTTGCTGAACGGTGAAAGCGCACAGTAATGCACTTTTCTCCCAGCAAATACACTGTTTCTAAGGAAATGGGAACACACTGAGGAGACACTTGTGGGAGCTACTGTGACTAAAACTGTGCTTCCCTACGCACAGGGAAGCAAGAGAAATGCTGATTTCATCAAGCCCAGTTACATGCTCAGAATCTGTACTACTTGGCAAATAGGCATGTCTCTGTACGCAAAAAACTCATTTCTGACAAAGTTGCCCAAATGCATCTCAGAAGTGTGCAATTGTTCCCTGAGTTAGAAAAAGTCGAGAAACGTTCATTTCTGCTAGCGCTGTGCTTCTACACATGTATTTGCTGAACGGTGAAAGCGCACAGTAATGCACTTTTCTCCCAGCAAATACACTGTTTCTAAGGAAATGGGACACACTGAGGAGACACTTGTGGGAGCTACTGTGACTAAAACTGTGCTTCCCGACGCACAGGGAAGCAAGAGAAATGCTGATTTCATCAAGCCCAGTTACATGCTCAGAATCTATACTACTGCGCAAATAGGCATGTCTCTGTACGCAAAAAACTCATTTCTGACAAAGTTGCCCAAATGCATCTCAGAAGTGTGCAATTGTTCCCTGAGTTAGAAAACGTCGAGAAACATTCATTTCTGCTAGCGCTGTGCTTCTACACATGTATTTGCTGAACGGTGAAAGCGCACAGTAATGCACTTTTCTCCCAGCAAATACACTACTTCTAAGGAAATGGGAACACACTGAGGAGACACTTGTGGGAGCTACTGTGACTAAAACTGAGCTTCCCTACTCACAGGGAAGCAAGAGAAATGCTGATGTCATCAAGCCCAGTTACATACTCAGAATCTGTACTACTGCGCAAATAGGCATGTCTCTTTAGGCAAAAAACTCATTTCTGACAAAGTTGCCCAAATGCATCTCAGAAGTTTGCCACTTGTTCCCTGAGTTAGAAAACGTCTAGAAACGGTCGTTTCAGCTAGCGCTGTGCTTCTACACATGTATTTGCTGAACGGTGAAAGCGCACAGTGATGCACTTTTCTCCCAGCAAATACACTGTTTCTAAGGAACTGGGAACACACTGAGGAGACACATGTGGGAGCTACTGTGACTAAAACTGAGCTTCCCTACGCACAGGGAATCAAGAGAAATGCTGAATTCATCAAGCCCTGTTACATACTCAGAATCTGTACTACTGCGCAAATAGGCATGTCTCTGTAGGCAAAAAACTCATTTTTGAGAAAGTTACCGAAATGCATCTCAGAAGTGTGCAACTTGTTCCCTGAGTTAGAAAACGTCGAGAAACGTTCGTTTCTGCTAGCGCTGTGCTTCTACACATGTATTTGCTGAACGGTGAAAGCACACAGTAATGCACTTTTTCTCCCAGCAAATACACTGTTTCTAAGGAACTGGGAACACACTGAGGAGAAACTTGTGGGAGCTACTGTGACTAAAACTGAGCTTCCCTACGAACAGGGAAGCAAGAGAAATGCTGATTTCATCAAGCCCAGTTACATACTCAGAATCTGTACTACTGCGCTAATAGGCATGTCTCTGTAGGCAAAAAACTCATTTCTCACAAAGTTGCCCAAATGCATCTCAGAAGTGTGCAACTTGTTCCCTGAGTTAGAAAACGTCGAGAAACGTTCGTTTCTGCTAGCGCTGTGCTTCTACACATGTATTTGCTGAACGGTGAAAGCGCACAGTAATGCACTTTTCTCCCAGCAAATACACTGTTTCTAAGGAAATGGGAACACACTGAGGAGACACTTGTGGGAGCTACTGTGACTAAAACTGAGCTTCCCTACGCACAGGGAAGCAAGAGAAATGCTGATTTCATCAAGCCCAGTTACATGCTCAGAATCTGTACTACTGCGCAAATAGGCATGTCTCTGTAGGCAAAAAACTCATTTCGGACAAAGTTGCCCAAATGCATCTCAGAAGTGTGCAATTGTTCCCTGAGTTAGAAAACGTCGAGAAACGTTCGTTTCTGCTAGCGCTGTGCTTCTACACATGTATTTGCTGAACGGTGAAAGTGCACAGTAATGCACTTTTCTCCCAGCAAAGACACTGTTTCTAAGGAAACGGGAACACACTGAGGAGACACCTGTGGGAGATACTGGGACAAAACTGAGCTTCCCTACGCACAGGGAAGCAAGAGAAATGCTGATTTCATCAAGCCCAGTTACATACTCAGAATCTGTACTACTGCGCAAATAGGCATGTCTCTGTAGGCAAAAAACTCATTTCTGACAAAGTTGCCCAAATGCATCTCAGAAGTGTGCAACTTGTTCCCTGAGTTAGAAATCGTCGAGAAACGTTCGTTTCTGCTAGCGCTGTGCTTCTACACATGTATTTGCTGAACGGTGAAAGCGCACAGTAATGCACTTTTCTCCCAGTAAATACACTGTTTCTGAGGAACTGGGAACACACTGAAGAGACACTTGTGGGAGCTACTGTGACTAAAATTGAGCTTCCCTACGCACAGGGAAGCAAGAGAAATGCTGATTTCATCAAGCCCAGTTACATACTCAGAATCTGTACTACTGCGCAAATAGGCATGTCTCTTTAGGCAAAAAACTCATTTCTGACAATGTTGCCCAAATGCATCTCAGAAGTGTGCCACTTGTTCCCTGAGTTAGAAAACGTCGAGCAAAGGTCCTTTCAGCTAGCGCTGTGCTTCTACACATGTATTTGCTTAACGGTGAATGCGCACCGTGATGCACTTTTCTCCCAGCAAATACACTGTTTCTAAGGAACTGGGAACACACTGAGGAGACACTTGTGGGAGCTACTGTGATTAAAACTGAGCTTCCCTACGCACAGGGAAGCAAGAGAAATGCTGATTTCATCAAGCCCAGTTACATACTCAGAATCTGTACTACTGCACAAATAGGCATGTCTCTGTAGGCAAAAAACTCATTTCTGACAAACTTGCCCAAATGCATCTCAGAAGTGTGCAACCTGTTCCCTGAGTTAGAAACCGTCAAGAAACGTTCGTTTCTGCTAGCGCTGTGCTTCTACACATGTATTTGCTGAACGGTGAAAGCGCACAGTAATGCACTTTTCTCCCAGCAAATACACTGTTTCTACGGAACTGCGAACACACTGAGGAGACACTTGTGGGAGCTACTGTGACTAAAACTGAGCTTCCCTACGCACAGGGAAGCAAGAGAAATGCTGATTTCATCAAGCCCAGTTACATACTCAGAATCTGTACTACTGCGCAAATAGGCATGTCTCTGTAGGCAAAAAACTCATTTCTGACAAAGTTGCCCAAATGCATCTCAGAAGTGTGCAACTTGTTCCCTGAGTTAGAAAACGTCGAGAAACGTTTGTTTCTGCTAGTGCTGTGCTTCTACACATGTATTTGCTGAACGGTGAAAGCGCACAGTAATGCACTTTTCTCCCAGCAAATACACTGTTTCTAAGGAACTGGGAACACACTGAGGAGACACTTGTGGGAGCTACTGGGACTAAAACTGAGCTTCTCTATGCACAGGGAAGCAAGAGAAATGCTGATTTCATCAAGCCTAGTTACATACTCAGAATCTGTACTACTGCGCAAATAGGCATGTCTCTGTAGGCAAAAAACTCATTTCTGACAAAGTTGCCCAAATGAATCTCAGAAGTGTGCAACTTGTTCCCTGAGTTAGAAAACGTCGAGAAACGTTCGTTTCTGCTAGCGCTGTGATTCTACACATGTATTTGCTGAACGGCGAAAGCGCACAGTAATGCACTTTTTTCCCAGCAAATACACTGTTTCTAAGGAAATGGGAACACACTGAGGAGACACTTGTGGGAGCTACTGGGACTAAAACTGAGCTTCCCTACGCACAGGGAAGCAAGAGAAATGCTGATTTCATCAAGCCCAGTTACATACTCAGAATCTGTACTACTGCGCAAATAGGCATGTCTCTGTAGGCAAAAAACTCATTTCTGACAAACTTGCCCAAATGCATCTCAGAAGTGTGCCACTTGTTCCCTGAGTTAGAAAACGTCGAGAAACGTTCGTTTCTGCTAGCGCTGTGCTTCTACTCATGTATTTGCTGAACGGTGAAAGCGCCCAGTAATGCACTTTTCTCCCAGCAAACACACTGTTTCTAAGGAAATGGGAACACCCTGAGGAGACACTTGTGAGAGCTACTGTGACTAAAACTGAGCTTCCCTACGCACAGGGAAGCAAGAGAATGCTGATTTCATCAAGCCCAGTTACCGGCTCAGAATCTGTACTACTTCGCAAATAGGCATGTCTCCGTAGGCAAAAAACTCATTTCTGACAAAGTTACCCAAATGCATCTCAGAAGTGTGCAACTTGTTCCCTGAGTTAGAAAACGTCGAGAAACGGTCGTTTCAGCTAGCGCTGTGCTTCTACACATGTATTTGCTGAACGGTGAAAGCGCACAGTAATGCACTTTTCTCCCAGCAAATACACTGTTTCTAAGGAAATGGTAACACACTGAGGAGACACTTGTGGGAGCTACTGTGACTAAAACTGAGCTTCCCTATGCACAGGGAAGCAAGAGAAATGCTGATTTCATCAAGCCCAGTTACATACTCAGAATCTGTACTACTGAGCAAATAGGCTTGTCTCTGTAGGCAAAAAACTCATTTCTGACAAAGTTGCCCAAATGCATCTCTGAAGTGTGCCACTTGTTCCCTGAGTTAGAAAACGTCGAGAAACGTTCGTTTCAGCTAGCGCTGTGCTTCTACACATGTATTTGCTGAACGGTGAAAGCACACAGTAATGCACTTTTCTCCCAGCAAATACACTGTTCCTAAGGAAATGGGAACACACTGAGGAGACACTTGTGGGAGCTACTGTGACTAAAACTGAGCTTCCGTACGCACAGGGGAGCAAGAGAAATGCTGATTTCATCAAACCCAGTTACATACTCAGAATCTGTACTACTGCGCAAATAGGCTTGTCTCTTTAGGCAAAAAACTCATTTCTGACAAAGTTGCCCAAATGCATCTCAGAAGTGTGCAACTTGTTCCCTGAGTTAGAAAACGTCGAGAAACGTTCGTTTCTGCTAGCGCTGTGCTTCTACACATGTATTTGCTGAACGGTGAAAGCGCACAGTAATGCACTTTTCTCCCAGCATATACACTGTTTCTAAGGAAATGGGAACACACTGAGGAGACACTTGTGGGAGCTTCTGTGACTAAAACTGAGCTTCCCTACGCACAGGGAAGCAAGAGAAATGCTGATTTCATCAAGCCCAGTTACCTACTCAGAATCTGTACTACTGCGCAAATAGGCATGTCTCTGTAGGCAAAAAACTCATTTCTGACAAAGTTGCCCAAATGCATCTCAGAAGTGTGCAACTTGTTCCCTGAGTTAGAAAACTTCGAGAAACGGTCGTTTCTGCTAGCGCTGTGTTTCTACACATGTATTTGCTGAACGGTGAAAGCGCACAGTAATGCACTTTTCTCCCAGCAAATACACTGTTTCTAAGGAAATGGGAACACACTGAGGAGACACTTGTGGGAGCTACTGTGACTAAAACTGAGCTTCCCTACGCACAGGGAAGCAAGAGAAATGCTGATTTCATCAAGCCCAGTTACATACTCAGAATCTGTACTACTGCGCAAATAGGCATGTCTCTGTAGGCAAAAAACTCATTTCTGACAAAGTTGCCCAAATGCATCTCAGAAGTGTGCAACTTGTTCCCTGAGTTAGAAAACGTCGAGAAACGTTCGTTTCTGCTAGCGCTGTGCTTCTACACATGTATTTGCTGAACGGTGAAAGCGCACAGTAATGCACTTTTCTCCCAGCAAATACACTGTTCCTAAGGAAATGGGAACACACTGAGGAGACACTTGTGGGAGCTACTGTGACTAAAACTGAGCTTCTCTACGCACACGGAAGCAGGAGAAATGCTGATTTCATCAAGCCCAGGTACATACTCAGAATCTGTACTACTGCGCAAATAGGCATGTCTCTGTAGGCAAAAAACTCATTTCTGACAAAGTTGCCCAAATGCATCTCAGAAGTGTGCAACTTGTTCCCTGAGTTAGAAAACGTCGAGAAACGATCGTTTCTGCTAGCGCTGTGCTTCTACACATGTATTTGCTGAACGGTGAAAGCGCACAGTAACGCACTTTTCTCCCAGCAAATACACTGTTTCTAAGGAAATGGGAACACACTGAGGAGACACTTGTGGGAGCTACTGTGACTAAAATTGAGCTTCCCTACGCACAGGGAAGCAAGAGAAATGCTGATTTCATCCAGCCCAATTACATACTCAGAATATGTACTACTGCGCAAATAGGCATGTCTCTGTAGGCAAAAAACTCATTTCTGACAAAGTTGCCCAAATGCATCTCAGAAGTGTGCAACTTGTTCCCTGAGTTAGAAAACGTCGAGAAACGGCCATTTCTGCTAGCGCTGTGCTTCTACACATGTATTTGCTGAACGGTGAAAGCGCACAGTAATGCACTTTTCTCCCAGCAAATACACTGTTTCGAAGGAAATGGGAACACACTGAGGAGACACTTGTGGGAGTTAATGTGACTAAAACTGAGCTTCCCTACGCACAGGGAAGCAAGAGAAATGCTGATTTCATCAAGCCCAGTTACATACTCAGAATCTGTACTACTGCGCAAATAGGCATGTCTCTGTAGGCAAAAAACTCATTTCTGACAAAGTTGCCCAAATGCATCTCAGAAGTGTGCCACTTATTCCCTGAGTTAGAAAACGTCGAGAAACGGTCGTTTCTGCTAGCGCTGTGCTTCTACACATGTATTTGCTGAACGGTGAAAGCGCACAGTGATACACTTTTCTCCCAACAAATACACTGTTTCTAAGGAACTGGGAACACACTGAGGAGACACTTGTGGGAGCTACTGTGACTAAAACTGAGCTTCCCTACGCACAGGGAAGCAAGAGAAATGCTGATTTCATCAAGCCCAGGTACATACTCAGAATCTGTACTACTGCGCAAATAGGCATGTCTCTGTAGGCAAAAAACTCATTTCTGACAAAGTTGCCCAAATGCATCTCAGAAGTGTGCAACTTGTTCCCTGAGTTAGAAAACGTCGAGAAACGGTCGTTTCTGCTAGCGCTGTGCTTCTACACATGTATTTGCTGAACGGTGAAAGCGCACAGTAATGCACTTTTCTCCCAGGAAATACACTGTTTCTAAGGAAATGGGAACACACTGAGGAGACACTTGTGGGAGCTACTGTGACTAAAACTGAGCTTCCCTACGCACAGGGAAGCAAGAGAAATGCTGATTTCATCAAGCCCAGTTACATACTCAGAATCTGTACTACTGCGCAAATAGGCATATCTCTGTAGGCAAAAAACTCATTTCTGACAAAGTTGCCCAAATGCATCTCAGAAGTGTGCAACTTGTTCCCTGAGTTAGAAAACGTCGAGAAACGTTCGTTTCTGCTAGCGCTGTGCTTCTACACATGTATTTGCTGAACGGTGAAAGCGCACAGCAACGCACTTTTCTCCCAGCAAATACACTGATTCTAAGGAAATGGGAACACACTGAGGAGACACTTGTGGGAGCTACTGTGACTAAAACTGAGCTTCCCTACGCACAGGGAAGCAAGAGAAATGCTGATTTCATCAAGCCCAGTTACATACTCAGAATCTGTACTACTGCGCAAATAGGCATGTCTCTGTAGGCAAAAACCGCATTTCTGACAAAGTTGCCCAAATGCATCTCAGAAGTGTGCAACTTGTTCCCTGAGTTAGAAAACGTTGAGAAACGGTCGTTTCAGCTAGCGCTGTGCTTCTACACATGTATTTGCTGAACGGTGAAAGCGCACAGTGATACACTTTTCTCCCAGCAAATACACTGTTTCTAAGGAAATGGGAACACACTGAGGAGACACTTGTGGGAGCTACTGTGACTAAAACTGAGCTTCCCTACGCACAGGGAAGCAAGAGAAATGCTGATTTCATCAAGCCCAGTTACATACTCAGAATCTGTACTACTGCGCAAATAGGCATGTCTCTGTAGGCAAAAAACTCATTTCTGACAAAGTTGCCCAAATGCATCTCAGAAGTGTGCAACTTGTTCCCTGAGTTAGAAAACGTCGAGAAATGGTCGTTTCTCCTAGCGCTGTGCTTCTACACATGTATTTGCTGAACGGTGAAAGCGCACAGTAATGCACTTTTCTCCCAGCAAATACACTGTTTCTAAGGAAATGGGAACACACTGAGGAGACACTTGTGGGAGCTACTGTGACTAAAACTGAGCTTCCCTATGCACAGGGAAGCAAGAGAAATGCTGATTTCATCAAGCCCAGTTACATACTCAGAATCTGTACTACTGCGCAAATAGGCATGTCTCTGTAGGCAAAAAACTCATTTCTGACAAAGTTGCCCAAATGCATCTCAGAAGTGTGCCACTTATTCCCTGAGTTAGAAAACGTCGAGAAACGGTCGTTTCAGCTAGCGCTGTGCTTCTACACATGTATTTGCTGAACGGTGAAAGCGCACAGTGATACACTTTTCTCCCAACAAATACACTGTTTCTAAGGAACTGGGAACACACTGAGGAGACACTTGTGGGAGCTACTGTGACTAAAACTGAGCTTCCCTACGCACAGGGAAGCAAGAGAAATGCTGATTTCATCAAGCCCAGTTACATACTCAGAATCTGTACTACTGCGCAAATAGGCATGTCTCTGTAGGCAAGAAACTCATTTCTGACAAAGTTACCCAAATGCATCTCAGAAGTGTGCAACTTGTTCCGTGAGTTAGAAAACGTCGAGAAACGGTCATTTCTACTAGGGCTGTGCTTCTACACATGTATTTGCTGAACGGTGAAAGCGCACAGTAATGCACTTTTCTCCCAGCAAATACACTGTTTCTAAGGAAATGGGAACACACTGAGGAGACACTTGTGGGAGTTACTGTGACTAAAATTGAGCTTCCCTATGCACAGGGAAGCAAGAGAAATGCTGATTTCATCCAGCCCAATTACATACTCAGAATCTGTACTACTGCGCGAATAGGCATGTCTCTGTAGGCAAAAAACTCATTTCTGACAAAGTTGCCCAAATGCATCTCAGAAGTGTGCAACTTGTTCCCTGAGTTAGAAAACGTCGAGAAACGTTCGTTTCTGCTAGGGCTGTGCTTCTACACATGTCTTTGCTGAACGGTGAAAGCGCACAGTAATGCACTTTTCTCCCAGCAAATACACTGTTTCTAAGGAAATGGGAACACACTGAGGAGACACTTGTGGGAGCTACTGTGACTAAAACTGAGCTTCCCTACGCACAGGGAAGCAAGAGAAATGCTGATTTCATCAAGCCCAGTTACATACTCAGAATCTGTACTACTGCGCAAATAGGCATGTCTCTGTAGGCAAAAAACTCATTTCTGACAAAGTTGCCCAAATGCATCTCAGAAGTGTGCCACTTATTCCCTGAGTTAGAAAACGTCGAGAAAAGGTCGTTTCAGCTAGCGCTGTGCTTCTACACATGTATTTGCTGAACGGTGAAAGCGCACAGTGATACACTTTTCTCCCAACAAATACACTGTTTCTAAGGAACTGGGAACACACTGAGGAGACACTTGTGGGAGCTACTGTGACTAAAACTGAGCTTCCCTATGCACAGGGAAGCAAGAGAAATGCTGATTTCATCAAGCCCAGTTACATACTCAGAATCTGTACTACTGCGCAATTAGGCATGTCTCTGTAGGCAAAAAACTCATTTCTGACAAAGTTGCCCAAATGCATCTCAGAAGTGTGCAACTTGTTCCCTGAGTTAGAAAACGTCGAGAAACGGTTGTTTCTGCTAGCGCTGTGCTTCTACACATGTATTTGCTGAACGGTGAAAGCGCACAGTAATGCACTTTTCTCCCAGCAAATACACTGTTTCTAAGGAAATGGGAACACACTGAGGAGACACTTGTGGGAGCTACTGTGACTAAAACTGAGCTTCCCTATGCACAGGGGAGCAAGAGAAATGCTGATTTCATCAAGCCCAGTTACATATCTGAATCTGTACTACTGCGCAAATAGGCATGTCTCTGTAGGCAAAAAACTCATTTCGGACAAAGTTGCCCAAATGCATCTCAGAAGTGTGCAACTTGTTCCCTGAGTTAGAAAACGTCGAGAAACGGTCGTTTCTGCTAGCGCTATGCTTCTACACATGTATTTGCTGAACGGTGAAAGCGCACAGTAATGCACTTTTCTCCCAGCAAATACACTGTTTCTAAGGAAATGGGAACACACTGAGGAGACACTTGTGGGAGCTACTGTGACTAAAACTGAGCTTCCCTACGCACAGGGAATCAAGAGAAATGCTGATTTCATCAAGCCCAGTTACATACTCAGAATCTGTACTACTGCGCGAATAGGCATGTCTCTGTAGGCAAAAAACTCATTTCTGACAAAGTTACCCAAATGCATCTCAGAAGTGTGCAACTTGTTCCCTGAGTTAGAAAACGTCGAGAAACGGTCGTTTCTACTAGGGCTGTGCTTCTACACATGTATTTGCTGAACGGTGAAAGCGCACAGTAATGCACTTTTCTCCCAGGAAATACACTGTTTCTAAGGAAATGGGAACACACTGAGGAGACACTTGTGGGAGCTACTGTGACTAAAACTGAGCTTCCCTATGCACAGGAAAGCAAGAGAAATGCTGATTTCATCAAGCCCAGTTACATACTCAGAATCTGTACTACTGCGCAAATAGGCATGTCTCTGTAGGCAAAAAACTCATTTCTGACAAAGTTGCCCAAATGCATCTCAGAAGTGTGCAACTTGTTCCCTGAGTTAGAAAACGTCGAGAAACGGTCGTTTCTGCTAGCGCTGTGCTTCTACACATGTATTTGCTGAACGGTGAAAGCGCACAGTAATGCACTTTTCTCCCAGCAAATACACTGTTTCTAAAAAAATGGGAACACACTGAGGAGACACTTGTGGGAGCTACTGTGACTAAAACTGAGCTTCCCTACGCACAGGGAAGCAAGAGAAATGCTGATTTCATCAAGCCCAGTTATATACTCAGAATCTGTACTACTGCGCAAATAGGCATGTCTCTGTAGGCAAAAACCTCATTTCTGACAAAGTTGCCCAAATGCATCTCAGAAGTGTGCAACTTGTTCCCTGAGTTAGAAAACGTTGAGAAACGGTCGTTTCAGCTAGCGCTGTGCTTCTACACATGTATTTGCTGAACGGTGAAAGCGCACAGTAATGCACATTTCTCCCAGCAAAAACACTGTTTCTAAGGAAATGGGAACACACTGAGGAGACACTTGTGGGAGTTACTGTGACTAAAATTGAGCTTCCCTACGCACAGGGAAGCAAGAGAAATGCTGATTTCATCCAGCCCAATTACATACTCAGAATCTGTACTACTGCGCGAATAGGCATGTCTCTGTAGGCAAAAAACTCATTTCTGACAAAGTTGCCAAAATGCATCTCAGAAGTGTGCAACTTGTTCCCTGAGTTAGAAAACGTCGAGAAACGTTCGTTTCTGCTAGCGCTGTGCTTCTACACATGTATTTGCTGAACGGTGAAAGCGCACAGTAATGCACTTTTCTCCCAGCAAATACACTGTTTCTAAGGAAATGGGAACACACTGAGGAGACACTTGTGGGAGCTACTGTGACTAAAACTGAGCTTCCCTACGCACAGGGAAGCAAGAGAAATGCTGATTTCATCAAGCCCAGTTACATACTCAGAATCTGTACTACTGCGCAAATAGGCATGTCTCTGTAGGCAAAAAACTCATTTCTGACTAAGTTGCCCAAATGCATCTCAGAAGTGTGCCACTTATTCCCTGAGTTAGAAAACGTCGAGAAACGGTCGTTTCAGCTAGCGCTGTGCTTCTACACATGTATTTGCTGAACGGTGAAAGCGCACAGTAATGCACTTTTCTCCCAGCAAATACACTGTTTCTAAGGAAGTGGGAACACACTGAGGAGACACTTGTGGGAGCTACTGTGACTAAAACTGAGCTTCCCTACGCACAGGGAAGCAAGAGAAATGCTGATTTCATCAAGCCCAGTTACATACTCAGAATCTGTACTACTGCGCAAATAGGCATGTCTCTGTAGGCAAAAAACTCATTTCTGACAAAGTTGCCAAAATGCATCTCAGAAGTGTGCAACTTGTTCCCTGAGTTAGAAAACGTCGAGAAATGGTCGTTTCTGCTAGCGCTGTGCTTCTACACATGTATTTGCTGAACGGTGAAAGCGCACAGTAATGCACTTTTCTCCCAGCAAATACACTGTTTCTAAGGAAATGGGAACACACTGAGGAGACACTTGTGGGAGCTACTGTGACTAAAACTGAGCTTCCCTATGCACAGGGAAGCAAGAGAAATGCTGATTTCATCAAGCCCAGTTACATACTCAGAATCTGTACTACTGCGCAAATAGGCATGTCTCTGTAGGCAAAAAACTCATTTCTGACAAAGTTGCCCAAATGCATCTCAGAAGTGTGCCACTTATTCCCTGAGTTAGAAAACGTCGAGAAACGGTCGTTTCAGCTAGCGCTGTGCTTCTACACATGTATTTGCTGAACGGTGAAAGCGCACAGTGATACACTTTTCTCCCAACAAATACACTGTTTCTAAGGAACTGGGAACACACTGAGGAGACACTTGTGGGAGCTACTGTGACTAAAACTGAGCTTCCCTACGCACAGGGAAGCAAGAGAAATGCTGATTTCATCAAGCCCAGTTACATACTCAGAATCTGTACTACTGCGCAAATAGGCATGTCTCTGTAGGCAAGAAACTCATTTCTGACAAAGTTACCCAAATGCATCTCAGAAGTGTGCAACTTGTTCCGTGAGTTAGAAAACGTCCAGAAACGGTCATTTCTACTAGGGCTGTGCTTCTACACATGTATTTGCTGAACGGTGAAAGCGCACAGTAATGCACTTTTCTCCCAGCAAATACACTGTTTCTAAGGAAATGGGAACACACTGAGGAGACACTTGTGGGAGCTACTGTGACTAAAACTGAGCTTCCCTATGCACAGGGAAGCAAGAGAAATGATGATTTCATCAAGCCCAGTTACATACTCAGAATCTGTACTACTGCGCAAATAGGCATGTCTCTGTAGGCAAAAAACTCATTTCTGACAAAGTTGCCCAAATGCATCTCAGAAGTGTGCAACTTGTTCCCTGAGTTAGAAAACGTCGAGAAACGTTCGTTTCTGCTAGCGCTGTGCTTCTACACATGTATTTGCTGAACGGTGAAAGCGCACAGTAATGCACTTTTCTCCCAGCAAATACACTGTTTCTAAAAAAATGGGAACACACTGAGGAGACACTTGTGGGAGCTACTGTGACTAAAACTGAGCTTCCCTACGCACAGGGAAGCAAGAGAAATGCTGATTTCATCAAGCCCAGTTACATACTCAGAATCTGTACTACTGCGCAAATAGGCATGTCTCTGTAGGCAAAAACCTCATTTCTGACAAAGTTGCCCAAATGCATCTCAGAAGTGTGCAACTTGTTCCCTGAGTTAGAAAACGTTGAGAAACGGTCGTTTCAGCTAGCGCTGTGCTTCTACACATGTATTTGCTGAACGGGGAAAGCGCACAGTAATGCACATTTCTCCCAGCAAAAACACTGTTTCTAAGGAAATGGGAACACACTGAGGAGACACTTGTGGGAGTTACTGTGACTAAAATTGAGCTTCCCTATGCACAGGGAAGCAAGAGAAATGCTGATTTCATCCAGTCCAATTACATACTCAGAATCTGTACTACTGCGCGAATAGGCATGTCTCTGTAGGCAAAAAACTCATTTCTGACAAAGTTGCCCAAATGCATCTCAGAAGTGTGCAACTTGTTCCCTGAGTTAGAAAACGTCGAGAAACGTTCGTTTCTGCTAGCGCTGTGCTTCTACACATGTATTTGCTGAACGGTGAAAGCGCACAGTAATGCACTTTTCTCCCAGCAAATACACTGTTTCTAAGGAAATGGGAACACACTGAGGAGACACTTGTGGGAGCTACTGTGACTAAAACTGAGCTTCCCTACGCACAGGGAAGCAAGAGAAATGCTGATTTCATCAAGCCCAGTTACATACTCAGAATCTGTACTACTGCGCAAATAGGCATGTCTCTGTAGGCAAAAAACTCATTTCTGACAAAGTTGCCCAAATGCATCTCAGAAGTGTGCCACTTATTCCCTGAGTTAGAAAACGTCGAGAAACGGTCGTTTCAGCTAGCGCTGTGCTTCTACACATGTATTTGCTGAACGGTGAAAGCGCACAGTGATATACTTTTCTCCCAACAAATACACTGTTTCTAAGGAACTGGGAACACACTGAGGAGACACTTGTGGGAGCTACTGTGACTAAAACTGAGCTTCCCTATGCACAGGGAAGCAAGAGAAATGCTGATTTCATCAAGCCCAGTTACATACTCAGAATCTGTACTACTGCGCAATTAGGCATGTCTCTGTAGGCAAAAAACTCATTTCGGACAAAGTTGCCCAAATGCATCTCAGAAGTGTGCAACTTGTTCCCTGAGTTAGAAAACGTCGAGAAACGGTCGTTTCTGCTAGCGCTATGCTTCTACACATGTATTTGCTGAACGGTGAAAGCGCACAGTAATGCACTTTTCTCCCAGCAAATACACTGTTTCTAAGGAAATGGGAACACACTGAGGAGACACTTGTGGGAGCTACTGTGACTAAAACTGAGCTTCCCTACGCACAGGGAAGCAAGAGAAATGCTGATTTCATCAAGCCCAGTTACATACTCAGAATTTGTACTACTGCGCAAATAGGCATGTCTCTGTAGGCAAAAAACTCATTTCTGACTAAGTTGCCCAAATGCATCTCAGAAGTGTGCCACTTATTCCCTGAGTTAGAAAACGTCGAGAAACGGTTGTTTCAGCTAGCGCTGTGCTTCTACACATGTATTTGCTGAACGGTGAAAGCGCACAGTAATGCACTTTTCTCCCAGCAAATACACTGTTTCTAAGGAAATGGGAACACACTGAGGAGACACTTGTGGGAGCTACTGTGACTAAAACTGAGCTTCCCTATGCACAGGGAAGCAAGAGAAATGCTGATTTCATCAAGCCCAGTTACATACTCAGAATCTGTACTACTGCGCAATTAGGCATGTCTCTGTAGGCAAAAAACTCATTTCTGACAAAGTTGCCCAAATGCATCTCAGAAGTGTGCAACTTGTTCCCTGAGTTAGAAAACGTTGAGAAACGGTCGTTTCAGCCAGCGCTGTGCTTCTACACATGTATTTGCTGAACGGTGAAAGTGCACAGTAATGCACATTTCTCCCAGCAAAAACACAGTTTCTAAGGAAATGGGAACACACTGAGGAGACACTTGTGGGAGTTACTGTGACTAAAATTGAGCTTCCCTACGCACAGGGAAGCAAGAGAAATGCTGATTTCATCCAGCCCAATTACATACTCAGAATCTGTACTACTGCGCGAATAGGCATGTCTCTGTAGGCAAAAAACTCATTTCTGACAAAGTTGCCCAAATGCATCTCAGAAGTGTGCAACTTGTTCCCTGAGTTAGAAAACGTCGAGAAACGTTCGTTTCTGCTAGCGCTGTGCTTCTACACATGTATTTGCTGAACGGTGAAAGCGCACAGTAATGCACTTTTCTCCCAGCAAATACACTGTTTCTAAGGAAATGGGAACACACTGAGGAGACACTTGTGGGAGCTACTGTGACTAAAACTGAGCTTCCCTACGCACAGGGAAGCAAGAGAAATGCTGATTTCATCAAGCCCAGTTACATACTCAGAATCTGTACTACTGCGCAAATAGGCATGTCTCTGTAGGCAAAAAACTCATTTCTGACTAAGTTGCCCAAATGCATCTCAGAAGTGTGCCACTTATTCCCTGAGTTAGAAAACGTCGAGAAACGGTCGTTTCAGCTAGCGCTGTGCTTCTACACATGTATTTGCTGAACGGTGAAAGCGCACAGTGATACAGTTTTCTCCCAACAAATACACTGTTTCTAAGGAACTGGGAACACACTGAGGAGACACTTGTGGGAGCTACTGTGACTAAAACTGAGCTTCCCTACGCACAGGGAAGCAAGAGAAATGCTGATTTCATCAAGCCCAGTTACATACTCAGAATCTGTACTACTGCGCAAATAGGCATGTCTCTGTAGGCAAAAAACTCATTTCTGACAAAGTTACCCAAATGCATCTCAGAAGTGTGCAACTTGTTCCCTGACTTAGAAAACGTCGAGAAACGGTCGTTTCTACTAGCGCTGTGCTTCTACACATGTATTTGCTGACGGGGAAAGCGCACAGTAATGCACTTTTCTCCCAGCAAATACACTGTTTCTAAGGAAATGGGAACACACTGAGGAGACACTTGTGGGAGCTACTGTGACTAAAACTGAGCTTCCCTATGCACAGGGAAGCAAGAGAAATGCTGATTTCATCAAGCCCAGTTACATACTCAGAATCTGTACTACTGCGCAATTAGGCATGTCTCTGTAGGCAAAAAACTCATTTCTGACAAAGTTGCCCAAATGCATCTCAGAAGTGTGCAACTTGTTCCCTGAGTTAGAAAACGTCGAGAAACGGTCGTTTCTGCTAGCGCTGTGCTTCTACACCTGTATTTGCTGAACGGTGAAAGTGCACAGTAATGCACTTTTCTCCCAGCAAATACACTGTTTCTAAGGAAATGGGAACACACTGAGGAGACACTTGTGGGAGCTACTGTGACTAAAACTGAGCTTCCCTACGCACAGGGAAGCAAGAGAAATGCTGATTTCATCAAGCCCAGTTACAGACTCAGAATCTGTACTACTGCGCAAATAGGCATGTCTCTGTAGGCAAAAAACTCATTTCTGACAAAGTTGCCCAAATGCATCCAAGAAGTGTGCAACTTGTTCCCTGAGTTAGAAAACGTCGAGAAACGGTCGTTTCTACTAGGGCTGTGCTTCAACACATGTATTTGCTGAACGGTGAAAGCACACAGTAATGCACTTTTCTCCCAGCACATACACTGTTTCTAAGGAAATGGGAACACACTGAGGAGACACTTGTGGGAGCTACTGTGACTAAAACTGAGCTTCCCTACGCACAGGGAAGCAAGAGAAATGCTGATTTCATCAAGCCCAGTTACATACTCAGAATCTGTACTACTGCGCAAATAGGCATGTCTCTGTAGGCAAAAAACTCATTTCTGACAAAGTTACCCAAATGCATCTCAGAAGTGTGCAACTTGTTCCCTGAGTTAGAAAACGTCGAGAAACGGTCGTTTCTACTAGGGCTGTGCTTCTACACATGTATTTGCTGAACGGTGAAAGCGCACAGTAATGCACTATTCTCCCAGCAAATACACTGTTTCTAAGGAAATGGGAACACACTGAGGAGACACTTGTGGGAGCTACTGTGACTAAAACTGAGCTTCCCTATGCACAGGGAAGCAAGAGAAATGCTGATTTCATCAAGCCCAGTTACATACTCAGAATCTGTACTACTGCGCAAATAGGCATGTCTCTGTAGGCAAAAAGCTCATTTCTGACAAAGTTGCCCAAATGCATCTCAGAAGTGTGCAACTTGTTCCCTGAGTTAGAAAACGTTGAGAAACGGTCGTTTCAGCTAGCGCTGTTCTTCTACACATGTATTTGCTGAACGGTGAAAGCGCACAGTAATGCACATTTCTCCCAGCAAAAACACTGTTTCTAAGGAAATGGGAACACACTGAGGAGACACTTGTGGGAGTTACTGTGACTAAAATTGAGCTTCCCTACGCACAGGGAAGCAAGAGAAATGCTGATTTCATCCAGCCCAATTACATACTCAGAATCTGTACTACTGCGCGAATAGGCATGTCTCTGTAGGCAAAAAACTCATTTCTGACAAAGTTGCCAAAATGCATCTCAGAAGTGTGCAACTTGTTCCCTGAGTTAGAAAACGTCGAGAAACGTTCGTTTCTGCTAGCGCTGTGCTTCTACACATGTATTTGCTGAACGGTGAAAGCGCACAGTAATGCACTTTTCTCCCAGCAAATACACTGTTTCTAAGGAAATGGGAACACACTGAGGAGACACTTGTGGGAGCTACTGTGACTAAAACTGAGCTTCCCTACGCACAGGGAAGCAAGAGAAATGCTGATTTCATCAAGCCCAGTTACATACTCAGAATCTGTACTACTGCGCAAATAGGCATGTCTCTGTAGGCAAAAAACTCATTTATGACAAAGTTGCCCAAATGCATCTCAGAAGTGTGCCACTTATTCCCTGAGTTAGAAAACGTCGAGAAACGGTCGTTTCAGCTAGCGCTGTGCTTCTACACATGTATTTGCTGAACGGTGAAAGCGCACAGTGATACACTTTTCTCCCAACAAATACACTGTTTCTAAGGAACTGGGAACACATTGAGGAGACACTTGTGGGAGCTACTGTGACTAAAACTGAGCTTCCCTACGCACAGGGAAGCAAGAGAAATGCTGATTTCATCAAGCCCAGTTACATACTCAGAATCTGTACTACTGCGCAAATAGGCATGTCTCTGTAGGCAAAAAACTCATTTCTGACAAAGTTACCCAAATGCATCTCAGAAGTGTGCAACTTGTTCCCTGAGTTAGAAACGTCCAGAAACGGTCGTTTCTACTAGCGCTGTGCTTCTACACATGTATTTGCTGAACGGTGAAAGCGCACAGTAATGCACTTTTCTCCCAGCAAATACACTGTTTCTAAGGAACTGGGAACACACTGAGGAGACACTTGTGGGAGCTACTGTGACTAAAACTGAGCTTCCCTATGCACAGGGAAGC
The DNA here is from genome assembly GCF_964271855.1 of Acomys minous. Classification (NCBI taxonomy): domain Eukaryota; kingdom Metazoa; phylum Chordata; class Mammalia; order Rodentia; family Muridae; genus Acomys; species Acomys minous. Next base: position 2,237,845 of record NW_028182180.1, read on the forward strand.
AAGAGAAATGCTGATTTCATCAAGCCCAGTTACATACTCAGAATCTGTACTACTGCGCAATTAGGCATGTCTCTGTAGGCAAAAAACTCATTTCTGACAAAGTTGCCCAAATGCATCTCAGAAGTGTGCAACTTGTTCCCTGAGTTAGAAAACGTCGAGAAACGGTCGTTTCTGCTAGCGCTGTGCTTCTACACATGTATTTGCTGAACGGTGAAAGCGCACAGTAATGCACTTTTCTCCCAGCAAATACACTGTTTCTAAGGAAATGGGAACACACTGAGGAGACACTTGTGGGAGCTACTGTGACTAAAACTGAGCTTCCCTACGAACAGGGAAGCAAGAGAAATGCTGATTTCATCAAGCCCAGTTACATACTCAGAATCTGTACTACTGCGCAAATAGGCATGTCTCTGTAGGCAAAAAACTCATTTCTGACAAAGTTGCCCAAATGCATCTCAGAAGTGTGCCACTTATTCCCTGAGTTAGAAAACGTCGAGAAACGGTCGTTTCAGCTAGCGCTGTGCTTCTACACATGTATTTGCTGAACGGTGAAAGCGCACAGTGATACACTTTTCTCCCAACAAATACACTGTTTCTAAGGAACTGGGAACACACTGAGGAGACACTTGTGGGAGCTACTGTGACTAAAACTGAGCTTCCCTACGAACAGGGAAGCAAGAGAAATGCTGATTTCATCAAGCCCAGTTACATACTCAGAATCTGTACTACTGCGCAAATAGGCATGTCTCTGTAGGCAAAAAACTCATTTCTGACAAAGTTGCCCAAATGCATCTCAGAAGTGTGCCACTTATTCCCTGAGTTAGAAAACGTCGAGAAACGGTCGTTTCAGCTAGCGCTGTGCTTCTACACATGTATTTGCTGAACGGTGAAAGCGCACAGTGATACACTTTTCTCCCAACAAATACACTGTTTCTAAGGAACTGGGAACACACTGAGGAGACACTTGTGGGAGCTACTGTGACTAAAACTGAGCTTCCCTACGCACAGGGAAGCAAGAGAAATGCTGATTTCATCAAGCCCAGTTACATACTCAGAATCTGTACTACTGCGCAAATAGGCATGTCTCTGTAGGCAAAAAACTCATTTCTGACAAAGTTACCCAAATGCATCTCAGAAGTGTGCAACTTGTTCCCTGAGTTAGAAAACGTCGAGAAATGGTCGTTTCTACTAGCGCTGTGCTTCTACACATGTATTTGCTGAACGGTGAAAGCGCACAGTAATGCACTTTTCTCCCAGCAAATACACTGTTTCTAAGGAAATGGGAACACACTGAGGAGACACTTGTGGGAGCTACTGTGACTAAAACTGAGCTTCCCTATGCACAGGGAAGCAAGAGAAATGCTGATTTCATCAAGCCCAGTTACATACTCAGAATCTGTACTACTGCGCAATTAGGCATGTCTCTGTAGGCAAAAAACTCATTTCTGACAAAGTTGCCCAAATGCATCTTAGAAGTGTGCAACTTGTTCCCTGAGTTAGAAAACGTCGAGAAACGGTCGTTTCTGCTAGCGCTGTGCTTCTACACATGTATTTGCTGAACGGTGAAAGCGCACAGTAATGCACTTTTCTCCCAGCAAATACACTGTTTCTAAGGAAATGGGAACACACTGAGGAGACACTTGTGGGAGCTACTGTGACTAAAACTGAGCTTCCCTACGCACAGGGAAGCAAGAGAAATGCTGATTTCATCAAGCCCAGTTACATACTCAGAATCTGTACTACTGCGCAAATAGGCATGTCTCTGTAGGCAAAAAACTCATTTCTGACAAAGTTGCCCAAATGCATCTCAGAAGTGTGCAACTTGTTCCCTGAGTTAGAAAACGTCGAGAAATGGTCGTTTCTGCTAGCGCTGTGCTTCTACACATGTATTTGCTGAACGGTGAAAGCGCACAGTAATGCACTTTTCTCCCAGCAAATACACTGTTTCTAAAAAAATGGGAACACACTGAGGAGACACTTGTGGGAGCTACTGTGACTAAAACTGAGCTTCTCTACGCACAGGGAAGCAAGAGAAATGCTGATTTCATCAAGCCCAGTTACATACTCAGAATCTGTACTACTGCGCAAATAGGCATGTCTCTGTAGGCAAAAACCTCATTTCTGACAAAGTTGCTCAAATGCATCTTAGAAGTGTGTAACTTGTTCCCTGAGTTAGAAAACGTTGAGAAACGGTCGTTTCAGCTAGCGCTGTGCTTCTACACATGTATTTGCTGAACGGTGAAAGCGCACAGTAATGCACATTTCTCCCAGCAAAAACACTGTTTCTATGGAAATGGGAACACACTGAGGAGACACTTGTGGGAGTTACTGTGACTAAAATTGAGCTTCCCTACACACAGGGAAGCAAGAGAAATGCTGATTTCATCCAGCCCAATTACATACTCAGAATCTGTACTACTGCGCGAATAGGCATGTCTCTGTAGGCAAAAAACTCATTTCTGACAAAGTTGCCAAAATGCATCTCAGAAGTGTGCAACTTGTTCCCTGAGTTAGAAAACGTCGAGAAACGTTCGTTTCTGCTAGCGCTGTGCTTCTACACATGTATTTGCTGAACGGTGAAAGCGCACAGTAATGCACTTTTCTCCCAGCAAATACACTGTTTCTAAGGAAATGGGAACACACTGAGGAGACACTTGTGGGAGCTACTGTGACTAAAACTGAGCTTCCCTACGCACAGGGAAGCAAGAGAAATGCTGATTTCATCAAGCCCAGTTACATACTCAGAATCTGTACTACTGCGCAAATAGGCATGTCTCTGTAGGCAAAAAACTCATTTCTGACAAAGTTGCCCAAATGCATCTCAGAAGTGTGCAACTTGTTCCCTGAGTTAGAAAACGTCGAGAAACGGTCGTTTCAGCTACCGCTGTGCTTCTACACATGTATTTGCTGAACGGTGAAAGCGCACAGTGATACACTTTTCTCCCAACAAATACACTGTTTCTAAGGAACTGGGAACACACTGAGGAGACACTTGTGGGAGCTACTGTGACTAAAACTGAGCTTCCCTACGCACAGGGAAGCAAGAGAAATGCTGATTTCATCAAGCCCAGTTACATACTCAGAATCTGTACTACTGCGCAAATAGGCATGTCTCTGTAGGCAAAAAACTCATTTCTGACAAAGTTGCCCAAATGCATCTCAGAAGTGTGCAACTTGTTCCCTGAGTTAGAAAACGTCGAGAAATGGTCGTTTCTGCTAGCGCTGTGCTTCTACACATGTATTTGCTGAACGGTGAAAGTGCACAGTAATGCACTTTTCTCCCAGCAAATACACTGTTTCTAAAAAAATGGGAACACACTGAGGAGACACTTGTGGGAGCTACTGTGACTAAAACTGAGCTTCTCTACGCACAGGGAAGCAAGAGAAATGCTGATTTCATCAAGCCCAGTTACATACTCAGAATCTGTACTACTGCGCAAATAGGCATGTCTCTGTAGGCAAAAACCTCATTTCTGACAAAGTTGCTCAAATGCATCTTAGAAGTGTGCAACTTGTTCCCTGAGTTAGAAAACGTTGAGAAACGGTCGTTTCAGCTAGCGCTGTGCTTCTACACATGTATTTGCTGAACGGTGAAAGCGCACAGTAATGCACATTTCTCCCAGCAAAAACACTGTTTCTATGGAAATGGGAACACACTGAGGAGACACTTGTGGGAGTTACTGTGACTAAAATTGAGCTTCCCTACGCACAGGGAAGCAAGAGAAATGCTGATTTCATCCAGCCCAATTACATACTCAGAATCTGTACTACTGCGCGAATAGGCATGTCTCTGTAGGCAAAAAACTCATTTCTGACAAAGTTGCCAAAATGCATCTCAGAAGTGTGCAACTTGTTCCCTGAGTTAGAAAACGTCGAGAAACGTTCGTTTCTGCTAGCGCTGTGCTTCTACACATGTATTTGCTGAACGGTGAAAGCGCACAGTAATGCACTTTTCTCCCAGCAAATACACTGTTTCTAAGGAAATGGGAACACACTGAGGAGACACTTGTGGGAGCTACTGTGACTAAAACTGAGCTTCCCTACGCACAGGGAAGCAAGAGAAATGCTGATTTCATCAAGCCCAGTTACATACTCAGAATCTGTACTACTGCGCAAATAGGCATGTCTCTGTAGGCAAAAAACTCATTTCTGACAAAGTTGCCCAAATGCATCTCAGAAGTGTGCAACTTGTTCCCTGAGTTAGAAAACGTCGAGAAACGGTCGTTTCAGCTAGCGCTGTGCTTCTACACATGTATTTGCTGAACGGTGAAAGCGCACAGTGATACACTTTTCTCCCAACAAATACACTGTTTCTAAGGAACTGGGAACACACTGAGGAGACACTTGTGGGAGCCACTGTGACTAAAACTGAGCTTCCCTACGCACAGGGAAGCAAGAGAAATGCTGATTTCATCAAGCCCAGTTACATACTCAGAATCTGTACTACTGCGCAAATAGGCATGTCTCTGTAGGCAAAAAACTCATTTCTGACAAAGTTACCCAAATGCATCTCAGAAGTGTGCAACTTGTTCCCTGACTTAGAAAACGTCGAGAAACGGTCGTTTCTACTAGCGCTGTGCTTCTACACATGTATTTGCTGAACGGTGAAAGCGCACAGTAATGCACTTTTCTCCCAGCAAATACACTGTTTCTAAGGAAATGGGAACACACTGAGGAGACACTTGTGGGAGCTACTGTGACTAAAACTGAGCTTCCCTATGCACAGGGAAGCAAGAGAAATGCTGATTTCATCAAGCCCAGTTACATACTCAGAATCTGTACTACTGCGCAATTAGGCATGTCTCTGTAGGCAAAAAACTCATTTCTGACAAAGTTGCCCAAATGCATCTTAGAAGTGTGCAACTTGTTCCCTGAGTTAGAAAACGTCGAGAAACGGTCGTTTCTGCTAGCGCTGTGCTTCTACACATGTATTTGCTGAACGGTGAAAGCGCACAGTAATGCACTTTTCTCCCAGCAAATACACTGTTTCTAAGGAAATGGGAACACACTGAGGAGACACTTGTGGGAGCTACTGTGACTAAAACTGAGCTTCCCTACGCACAGGGAAGCAAGAGAAATGCTGATTTCATCAAGCCCAGTTACATACTCAGAATCTGTACTACTGCGCAAATAGGCATGTCTCTGTAGGCAAAAAACTCATTTCTGACAAAGTTGCCCAAATGCATCTCAGAAGTGTGCAACTTGTTCCCTGAGTTAGAAAACGTCGAGAAATGGTCGTTTCTGCTAGCGCTGTGCTTCTACACATGTATTTGCTGAACGGTGAAAGCGCACAGTAATGCACTTTTCTCCCAGCAAATACACTGTTTCTAAAAAAATGGGAACACACTGAGGAGACACTTGTGGGAGCTACTGTGACTAAAACTGAGCTTCTCTACGCACAGGGAAGCAAGAGAAATGCTGATTTCATCAAGCCCAGTTACATACTCAGAATCTGTACTACTGCGCAAATAGGCATGTCTCTGTAGGCAAAAACCTCATTTCTGACAAAGTTGCTCAAATGCATCTTAGAAGTGTGTAACTTGTTCCCTGAGTTAGAAAACGTTGAGAAACGGTCGTTTCAGCTAGCGCTGTGCTTCTACACATGTATTTGCTGAACGGTGAAAGCGCACAGTAATGCACATTTCTCCCAGCAAAAACACTGTTTCTATGGAAATGGGAACACACTGAGGAGACACTTGTGGGAGTTACTGTGACTAAAATTGAGCTTCCCTACACACAGGGAAGCAAGAGAAATGCTGATTTCATCCAGCCCAATTACATACTCAGAATCTGTACTACTGCGCGAATAGGCATGTCTCTGTAGGCAAAAAACTCATTTCTGACAAAGTTGCCAAAATGCATCTCAGAAGTGTGCAACTTGTTCCCTGAGTTAGAAAACGTCGAGAAACGTTCGTTTCTGCTAGCGCTGTGCTTCTACACATGTATTTGCTGAACGGTGAAAGCGCACAGTAATGCACTTTTCTCCCAGCAAATACACTGTTTCTAAGGAAATGGGAACACACTGAGGAGACACTTGTGGGAGCTACTGTGACTAAAACTGAGCTTCCCTACGCACAGGGAAGCAAGAGAAATGCTGATTTCATCAAGCCCAGTTACATACTCAGAATCTGTACTACTGCGCAAATAGGCATGTCTCTGTAGGCAAAAAACTCATTTCTGACAAAGTTGCCCAAATGCATCTCAGAAGTGTGCAACTTGTTCCCTGAGTTAGAAAACGTCGAGAAACGGTCGTTTCAGCTACCGCTGTGCTTCTACACATGTATTTGCTGAACGGTGAAAGCGCACAGTGATACACTTTTCTCCCAACAAATACACTGTTTCTAAGGAACTGGGAACACACTGAGGAGACACTTGTGGGAGCTACTGTGACTAAAACTGAGCTTCCCTACGCACAGGGAAGCAAGAGAAATGCTGATTTCATCAAGCCCAGTTACATACTCAGAATCTGTACTACTGCGCAAATAGGCATGTCTCTGTAGGCAAAAAACTCATTTCTGACAAAGTTGCCCAAATGCATCTCAGAAGTGTGCAACTTGTTCCCTGAGTTAGAAAACGTCGAGAAATGGTCGTTTCTGCTAGCGCTGTGCTTCTACACATGTATTTGCTGAACGGTGAAAGTGCACAGTAATGCACTTTTCTCCCAGCAAATACACTGTTTCTAAAAAAATGGGAACACACTGAGGAGACACTTGTGGGAGCTACTGTGACTAAAACTGAGCTTCTCTACGCACAGGGAAGCAAGAGAAATGCTGATTTCATCAAGCCCAGTTACATACTCAGAATCTGTACTACTGCGCAAATAGGCATGTCTCTGTAGGCAAAAACCTCATTTCTGACAAAGTTGCTCAAATGCATCTTAGAAGTGTGCAACTTGTTCCCTGAGTTAGAAAACGTTGAGAAACGGTCGTTTCAGCTAGCGCTGTGCTTCTACACATGTATTTGCTGAACGGTGAAAGCGCACAGTAATGCACATTTCTCCCAGCAAAAACACTGTTTCTATGGAAATGGGAACACACTGAGGAGACACTTGTGGGAGTTACTGTGACTAAAATTGAGCTTCCCTACGCACAGGGAAGCAAGAGAAATGCTGATTTCATCCAGCCCAATTACATACTCAGAATCTGTACTACTGCGCGAATAGGCATGTCTCTGTAGGCAAAAAACTCATTTCTGACAAAGTTGCCAAAATGCATCTCAGAAGTGTGCAACTTGTTCCCTGAGTTAGAAAACGTCGAGAAACGTTCGTTTCTGCTAGCGCTGTGCTTCTACACATGTATTTGCTGAACGGTGAAAGCGCACAGTAATGCACTTTTCTCCCAGCAAATACACTGTTTCTAAGGAAATGGGAACACACTGAGGAGACACTTGTGGGAGCTACTGTGACTAAAACTGAGCTTCCCTACGCACAGGGAAGCAAGAGAAATGCTGATTTCATCAAGCCCAGTTACATACTCAGAATCTGTACTACTGCGCAAATAGGCATGTCTCTGTAGGCAAAAAACTCATTTCTGACAAAGTTGCCCAAATGCATCTCAGAAGTGTGCAACTTGTTCCCTGAGTTAGAAAACGTCGAGAAACGGTCGTTTCAGCTAGCGCTGTGCTTCTACACATGTATTTGCTGAACGGTGAAAGCGCACAGTGATACACTTTTCTCCCAACAAATACACTGTTTCTAAGGAACTGGGAACACACTGAGGAGACACTTGTGGGAGCCACTGTGACTAAAACTGAGCTTCCCTACGCACAGGGAAGCAAGAGAAATGCTGATTTCATCAAGCCCAGTTACATACTCAGAATCTGTACTACTGCGCAAATAGGCATGTCTCTGTAGGCAAAAAACTCATTTCTGACAAAGTTACCCAAATGCATCTCAGAAGTGTGCAACTTGTTCCCTGACTTAGAAAACGTCGAGAAACGGTCGTTTCTACTAGCGCTGTGCTTCTACACATGTATTTGCTGAACGGTGAAAGCGCACAGTAATGCACTTTTCTCCCAGCAAATACACTGTTTCTAAGGAAATGGGAACACACTGAGGAGACACTTGTGGGAGCTACTGTGACTAAAACTGAGCTTCCCTATGCACAGGGAAGCAAGAGAAATGCTGATTTCATCAAGCCCAGTTACATACTCAGAATCTGTACTATTGCGCAAATAGGCATGTCTCTGTAGGCAAAAAACTCATTTCTGACAAAGTTACCCAAATGCATCTCAGAAGTGTGCAACTTGTTCCCTGAGTTAGAAAACGTCGAGAAACGGTCGTTTCTACTAGGGCTGTGCTTCTACACATGTATTTGCTGAACGATGAAAGCGCACAGTAATGCACTTTTCTCCCAGCAAATACACTGTTTCTAAGGAAATGGGAACACACTGAGGAGACACTTGTGGGAGCTACTGTGACTAAAACTGAGCTTCCCTATGCACAGGGAAGCAAGAGAAATGCTGATTTCATCAAGCCCAGTTACATACTCAGAATCTGTACTACTGCGCAAATAGGCATGTCTCTGTAGGCAAAAAACTCATTTCTGACAAAGTTGCCCAAATGCATCTCAGAAGTGTGCAACTTGTTCCCTGAGTTAGAAAACGTCGAGAAACGGTCGTTTCTGCTAGCGCTGTGCTTCTACACATGTATTTGCTGAACGATGAAAGCGCACAGTAATGCACTTTTCTCCCAGCAAATACACTGTTTCTAAGGAAATGGGAACACACTGAGGAGACACTTGTGGGAGCTACTGTGACTAAAACTGAGCTTCCCTATGCACAGGGAAGCAAGAGAAATGCTGATTTCATCAAGCCCAGTTACATACTCAGAATCTGTACTATTGCGCAATTAGGCATGTCTCTGTAGGCAAAAAACTCATTTCTGACAAAGTTGCCCAAATGCATCTCAGAAGTGTGCAACTTGTTCCCTGAGTTAGAAAACGTCGAGAAACGGTCGTTTCAGCTAGCGCTGTGCTTCTACACATGTATTTGCTGAACGGTGAAAGCGCACAGTAATGCACTTTTCTCCCAGCAAATACACTGTTTCTAAGGAAATGGGAACACACTGAGGAGACACTTGTGGGAGCTACTGTGACTAAAACTGAGCTTCCCTACGCACAGGGAAGCAAGAGAAATGCTGATTTCATCAAGCCCAGTTACATACTCAGAATCTGTACTACTGCGCAAATAGGCATGTCTCTGTAGGCAAAAAACTCATTTCGGACAAAGTTGCCCAAATGCATCTCAGAAGTGTGCAACTTGTTCCCTGAGTTAGAAAACGTCGAGAAACGGTCGTTTCTGCTAGCGCTATGCTTCTACACATGTATTTGCTGAACGGTGAAAGCACACAGTAATGCACTTTTCTCCCAGCAAATACACTGTTTCTAAGGAAATGGGAACACACTGAGGAGACACTTGTGGGAGCTACTGTGACTAAAACTGAGCTTCCCTACGCACAGGGAAGCTAGAGAAATGCTGATTTCATGAAGCCCAGTTACATACTCAGAATCTGTACTACTGCGCAAATAGGCATGTCTCTGTAGGCAAAAAACTCATTTCTGACAAAGTTACCCAAATGCATCTCAGAAGTGTGCAACTTGTTCCCTGAGTTAGAAAACGTCGAGAAACGGTCGTTTCTACTAGGGCTGTGCTTCTACACATGTATTTGCTGAACGATGAAAGCGCACAGTAATGCACTTTTCTCCCAGCAAATACACTGTTTCTAAGGAAATGGGAACACACTGAGGAGACACTTGTGGGAGCTACTGTGACTAAAACTGAGCTTCCCTATGCACAGGGAAGCAAGAGAAATGCTGATTTCATCAAGCCCAGTTACATACTCAGAATCTGTACTACTGCGCAAATAGGCATGTCTCTGTAGGCAAAAAACTCATTTCTGACAAAGTTGCCCAAATGCATCTCAGAAGTGTGCAACTTGTTCCCTGAGTTAGAAAACGTCGAGAAACGGTCGTTTCTGCTAGCGCTGTGCTTCTACACATGTATTTGCTGAACGATGAAAGCGCACAGTAATGCACTTTTCTCCCAGCAAATACACTGTTTCTAAGGAAATGGGAACACACTGAGGAGACACTTGTGGGAGCTACTGTGACTAAAACTGAGCTTCCCTATGCACAGGGAAGCAAGAGAAATGCTGATTTCATCAAGCCCAGTTACATACTCAGAATCTGTACTACTGCGCAAATAGGCATGTCTCTGTAGGCAAAAAACTCATTTCTGACAAAGTTGCCCAAATGCATCTCAGAAGTGTGCAACTTGTTCCCTGAGTTAGAAAACGTCGAGAAACGGTCGTTTCTGCTAGCGCTGTGCTTCTACACATGTATTTGCTGAACGGTGAAAGCGCACAGTAATGCACTTTTCTCCCAGCAAATACACTGTTTCTAAAAAAAAGGGGAACACACTGAGGAGACACTTGTGGGAGCTACTGTGACTAAAACTGAGCTTCGCTACGCACAGGGAAGCAAGAGAAATGCTGATTTCATCAAGCCCAGTTACATACTCAGAATCTGTACTACTGCGCAAATAGGCATGTCTCTGTAGGCAAAAACCTCATTTCTGACAAAGTTGCCCAAATGCATCTCAGAAGTGTGCAACTTGTTCCCTGAGTTAGAAAACGTTGAGAAACGGTCGTTTCAGCTAGCGCTGTGCTTCTACACATGTATTTGCTGAACGGTGAAAGCGCACAGTAATGCACATATCTCCCAGCAAAAACACTGTTTCTAAGGAAATGGGAACACACTGAGGAGACACTTGTGGGAGTTACTGTGACTAAAATTGAGCTTCCCTACGCACAGGGAAGCAAGAGAAATGCTGATTTCATCCAGCCCAATTACATACTCAGAATCTGTACTACTGCGCGAATAGGCATGTCTCTGTAGGCAAAAAACTCATTTCTGACAAAGTTGCCCAAATGCATCTCAGAAGTGTGCAACTTGTTCCCTGAGTTAGAAAACGTCGAGAAACGTTCGTTTCTGCTAGCGCTGTGCTTCTACACATGTATTTGCTGAACGGTGAAAGCGCACAGTAATGCACTTTTCTCCCAGCAAATACACTGTTTCTAAGGAAATGGGAACACACTGAGGAGACACTTGTGGGAGCTACTGTGACTAAAACTGAGCTTCCCTACGCACAGGGAAGCAAGAGAAATGCTGATTTCATCAAGCCCAGTTACATACTCAGAATCTGTACTATTGTGCAAATAGGCATGTCTCTGTAGGCAAAAAACTCATTTCGGACAAAGTTGCCCAAATGCATCTCAGAAGTGTGCAACTTGTTCCCTGAGTTAGAAAACGTCGAGAAATGTTCGTTTCTGCTAGCGCTGTGCTTCTACACATGTATTTGCTGAACGGTGAAAGCGCACAGTAATGCACTTTTCTCCCAGCAAATACACTGTTTCTAAGGAAATGGGAACACACTGAGGAGACACTTGTGGGAGCTACTGTGACTAAAACTGAGCTTCCCTACGCACAGGGAAGCAAGAGAAATGCTGATTTCATCAAACCGATTTACATACTCAGAATCTGTACTACTGCGCAAATAGGCATGTCTCTGTAGGCAAAAAACTCATTTCTGACAAAGTTGCCCAAATGCATCTCAGAAGTGTGCAACTTGTTCCCTGAGTTAGAAAACGTCGAGAAACGTTCGTTTCTGCTAGCGCTGTGCTTCTACACATGTATTTGCTGAACGGTGAAAGCGCACAGTGATGCACTTTTCTCCCAGCAAATACACTGTTTCTAAGGAAATGGGAACACACTGAGGAGACACTTGTGGGAGCTACTGTGACTAAAACTGAGCTTCCCTACGCACAGGGAAGCAAGAGAAATGCTGATTTCATCAAGCCCAGTTACATACTCAGAATCTGTACTACTGCGCAAATAGGCATGTCTCTGTAGGCAAAAAACTCATTTCTGACAAAGTTGCCCAAATGCATCTCAGAAGTGTGCAACTTGTTCCCTGAGTTAGAAAACGTCGAGAAACGGTCGTTTCTGCTAGCGCTGTGCTTCTACACATGTATTTGCTGAACGGTGAAAGCGCACAGTAATGCACTTTTCTCCCAGCAAATACACTGTTTCTAAGGAAATGGGAACACACTGAGGAGACACTTGTGGGAGCTACTGTGACTAAAACTGAGCTTCCCTATGCACAGGGAAACAAGAGAAATGCTGATTTCATCAACCCCAGTTACATACTCAGAATCTGTACTACTGCGCAATTAGGCATGTCTCTGTAGGCAAAAAACTCATTTCTGACAAAGTTGCCCAAATGCATCTCAGAAGTGTGCAACTTGTTCCCTGAGTTAGAAAACGTCGAGAAACGGTCGTTTCTGCTAGCGCTGTGCTTCTACACATGTATTTGCTGAACGGTGAAAGCGCACAGTAATGCACTTTTCTCCCAGCAAATACACTGTTTCTAAGGAAATGGGAACACACTGAGGAGACACTTGTGGGAGCTACTGTGACTAAAACTGAGCTTCCCTACGCACAGGGAAGCAAGAGAAATGCTGATTTCATCAAGCCCAGTTACATACTCAGAATCTGTACTACTGCGCAAATAGGCATGTCTCTGTAGGCAAAAAACTCATTTCTGACAAAGTTACCCAAATGCATCTCAGAAGTGTGCAACTTGTTCCCTGAGTTAGAAAACGTCGAGAAACGGTCGTTTCTACTAGGGCTGTGCTTCTACACATGTATTTGCTGAACGATGAAAGCGCACAGTAATGCACTTTTCTCCCAGCAAATACACTGTTTCTAAGGAAATGGGAACACACTGAGGAGACACTTGTGGGAGCTACTGTGACTAAAACTGAGCTTCCCTATGCACAGGGAAGCAAGAGAAATGCTGATTTCATCAAGCCCAGTTACATACTCAGAATCTGTACTACTGCGCAAATAGGCATGTCTCTGTAGGCAAAAAACTCATTTCTGACAAAGTTGCCCAAATGCATCTCAGAAGTGTGCAACTTGTTCCCTGAGTTAGAAAACGTCGAGAAACGGTCGTTTCTGCTAGCGCTGTGCTTCTACACATGTATTTGCTGAACGCTGAAAGCGCACAGTAATGCACTTTTCTCCCAGCAAATACACTGTTTCTAAAAAAAAGGGGAACACACTGAGGAGACACTTGTGGGAGCTACTGTGACTAAAACTGAGCTTCCCTACGCACAGGGAAGCAAGAGAAATGCTGATTTCATCAAGCCCAGTTACATACTCAGAATCTGTACACCTGCGCAAATAGGCATGTCTCTGTAGGCAAAAACCTCATTTCTGACAAAGTTGCCCAAATGCATCTCAGAAGTGTGCAACTTGTTCCCTGAGTTAGAAAACGTTGAGAAACGGTCGTTTCAGCTAGCGCTGTGCTTCTACTCATGTATTTGCTGAACGGTGAAAGCGCACAGTAATGCACATATCTCCCAGCAAAAACACTGTTTCTAAGGAAATGGGAACACACTGAGGAGACACTTGTGGGAGTTACTGTGACTAAAATTGAGCTTCCCTACGCACAGGGAAGCAAGAGAAATGCTGATTTCATCCAGCCCAATTACATACTCAGAATCTGTACTACTGCGCAAATAGGCATGTCTCTGTAGGCAAAAAACTCATTTCTGACAAAGTTGCCCAAATGCATCTCAGAAGTGTGCAACTTGTTTTCTGAGTTAGAAAACGTCGAGAAACGTTCGTTTCTGCTAGCGCTGTGCTTCTACACATGTATTTGCTGAACGGTGAAAGCGCACAGTAATGCACTTTTCTCCCAGCAAATACACTGTTTCTAAGGAAATGGGAACACACTGAGGAGACACTTGTGGGAGCTACTGTGACTAAAACTGAGCTTCCCTACGCACAGGGAAGCAAGAGAAATGCTGATTTCATCAAGCCCAGTTACATACTCAGAATCTGTACTATTGTGCAAATAGGCATGTCTCTGTAGGCAAAAAACTCATTTCGGACAAAGTTGCCCAAATGCATCTCAGAAGTGTGCAACTTGTTCCCTGAGTTAGAAAACGTCGAGAAATGTTCGTTTCTGCTAGCGCTGTGCTTCTACACATGTATTTGCTGAACGGTGAAAGCGCACAGTAATGCACTTTTCTCCCAGCAAATACACTGTTTCTAAGGAAATGGGAACACACTGAGGAGACACTTGTGGGAGCTACTGTGACTAAAACTGAGCTTCCCTACGCACAGGGAAGCAAGAGAAATGCTGATTTCATCAAACCGATTTACATACTCAGAATCTGTACTACTGCGCAAATAGGCATGTCTCTGTAGGCAAAAAACTCATTTCTGACAAAGTTGCCCAAATGCATCTCAGAAGTGTGCAACTTGTTCCCTGAGTTAGAAAACGTCGAGAAACGTTCGTTTCTGCTAGCGCTGTGCTTCTACACATGTATTTGCTGAACGGTGAAAGCGCACAGTGATGCACTTTTCTCCCAGCAAATACACTGTTTCTAAGGAAATGGGAAGACACTGAGGAGACACTTGTGGGAGCTACTATGACTAAAACTGAGCTTCCCTATGCACAGGGAAGCAAGAGAAATGCTGATTTCATCAAGCCCAGTTACATACTCAGAATCTGTACTACTGCGCAAATAGGCATGTCTCTTTAGGCAAAAAAACTCATTTCGGACAAAGTTGTCCAAATGCATCTCAGAAGTGTGCAACTTGTTCCCTGAGTTAGAAAACGTCGAGAAACGTTCGTTTCTGCTAGCTCTGTGCTTCTGCACATGTATTTGCTGAACGGTGAATGCGCACAGTAATGCACTTTTCTCCCAGCAAATACACTGTTTCTAAGGAACTGGGAACACACTGAGGAGACACTTGTGGGAGCTACTGTGACTAAAACTGAGCTTCCCTACGCACAGGGAAGCAAGAGAAATGCTGATTTCATCAAGCCCAGTTACATACTCAGAATCTCTACTACTGCGCAAATAGGCATGTCTCTGTAGGCAAAAAACTCATTTCTGACAAAGTTGCCCAAATGCATCTCAGAAGTGTGCAACTTGTTCCCTGAGTTAGAAAACGTTGAGAAACGTTCGTTTCTGCTAGCGCTGTGCTTCTACACATGTATTTGCTGAATGGTGAAAGCGCACAGTGATGCACTTTTCTCCCAGCAAATACACTGTTTCTAAGGAAATGGGAACACACTGAGGAGACACTTGTGGGAGCTACTGTGACTAAAACTGAGCTTCCCTACGCACAGGGAAGCAAGAGAAATGCTGATTTCATCAAACCGATTTACATACTCAGAATCTGTACTACTGCGCAAATAGGCATGTCTCTGTAGGCAAAAAACTCATTTCTGACAAAGTTGCCCAAATGCATCTCAGAAGTGTGCAACTTGTTCCCTGAGTTAGAAAACGTCGAGAAACGTTCGTTTCTGCTAGCGCTGTGCTTCTACACATGTATTTGCTGAACGGTGAAAGCGCACAGTGATGCACTTTTCTCCCAGCAAATACACTGTTTCTAAGGAAATGGGAACACACTGAGGAGACACTTGTGGGAGCTACTGTGACTAAAACTGAGCTTCCCTACGCAAAGGGAAGCAAGAGAAATGCTGATTTCATCAAGCCCAGTTACATACTCAGAATCTGTACTATTGTGCAAATAGGCATGTCTCTGTAGGCAAAAAACTCATTTCGGACAAAGTTGCCCAAATACATCTCAGAAGTGTGCAACTTGTTCCCTGAGTTAGAAAACGTCAAGAAATGTTCGTTTCTGCTAGCGCTGTGCTTCTACACATGTATTTGCTGAACGGTGAATGCGCACAGTAATGCACTTTTCTCCCAGCAAATACACTGTTTCTAAGGAACTGGGAACACACTGAGGAGACACTTGTGGGAGCTACTGTGACTAAAACTGAGCTTCCCTACGCACAGGGAAGCAAGAGAAATGCTGATTTCATCAAGCCCAGTTACATACTCAGAATCTCTACTACTGCGCAAATAGGCATGTCTCTGTAGGCAAAAAACTCATTTCTGACAAAGTTGCCCAAATGCATCTCAGAAGTGTGCAACTTGTTCCCTGAGTTAGAAAACGTTGAGAAACGTTCGTTTCTGCTAGCGCTGTGCTTCTGCACATGTATTTGCTGAACGGTGAATGCGCACAGTAATGCACTTTTCTCCCAGCAAATACACTGTTTCTAAGGAAATGGGAACACACTGAGGAGACACTTGTGGGAGCTACTGTGACTAAAACTGAGCTTCCCTATGCACAGGGAAGCAAGAGAAATGCTGATTTCATCAAGCCCAGTTACATACTCAGAATCTGTACTACTGCGCAAATAGGCATGTCTCTGTAGGCAAAAAAACTCATTTCGGACAAAGTTGCCCAAATGCATCTCAGAAGTGTGCATCTTGTTCCCTGAGTTAGAAAACGTCGAGAAACGTTCGTTTCTGCTAGCTCTGTGCTTCTGCACATGTATTTGCTGAACGGTGAATGCGCACAGTAATGCACTTTTCTCCCAGCAAATACACTGTTTCTAAGGAACTGGGAACACACTGAGGAGACACTTGTGGGAGCTACTGTGACGAAAACTGAGCTTCCCTACGCACAGGGAAGCAAGAGAAATGCTGATTTCATCAGCCAAGTTACATACTCAGAATCTGTACTACTGCGCAAATAGGCATGTCTCTGTAGGCAAAAAACTCATTTCTGACAAAGTTGCCCAAATGCATCTCAGAAGTGTGCAACTTGTTCCCTGAGTTAGAAAACGTTGAGAAACGTTCGTTTCTGCTAGCGCTGTGCTTCTACACATGTATTTGCTGAACGGTGAAAGCGCACAGTGATGCACTTTTCTCCCAGCAAATACACTGTTTCTAAGGAAATGGGAACACACTGAGGAGACACTTGTGGGAGCTACTGTGACTAAAACTGAGCTTCCCTACGCACAGGGAAGCAAGAGAAATGCTGATTTCATCAAACCGATTTACATACTCAGAATCTGTACTACTGCGCAAATAGGCATGTCTCTGTAGGCAAAAAACTCATTTCTGACAAAGTTGCCCAAATGCATCTCAGAAGTGTGCAACTTGTTCCCTGAGTTAGAAAACGTCGAGAAACGTTCGTTTCTGCTAGCGCTGTGCTTCTACACATGTATTTGCTGAACGGTGAAAGCGCACAGTGATGCACTTTTCTCCCAGCAAATACACTGTTTCTAAGGAAATGGGAACACACTGAGGAGACACTTGTGGGAGCTACTGTGACTAAAACTGAGCTTCCCTATGCACAGGGAAGCAAGAGAAATGCTGATTTCATCAAGCCCAGTTACATACTCAGAATCTGTACTACTGCGCAAATAGGCATGTCTCTGTAGGCAAAAAAACTCATTTCGGACAAAGTTGTCCAAAAGCATCTCAGAAGTGTGCAACTTGTTCCCTGAGTTAGAAAACGTCGAGAAACGTTCGTTTCTGCTAGCTCTGTGCTTCTGCACATGTATTTGCTGAACGGTGAATGCGCACAGTAATGCACTTTTCTCCCAGCAAATACACTGTTTCTAAGGAACTGGGAACACACTGAGGAGACAGTTGTGGGAGCTACTGTGATTAAAACTGAGCTTCCCTACGCACAGGGAAGCAAGAGAAATGCTGATTTCATCAAGCCCAGTTACATACTCAGAATCTCTACTACTGCGCAAATAGGCATGTCTCTGTAGGCAAAAAACTCATTTCTGACAAAGTTGCCCAAATGCATCTCAGAAGTGTGCAACTTGTTCCCTGAGTTAGAAAACGTTGAGAAACGTTCGTTTCTGCTAGCGCTGTGCTTCTACACATGTATTTGCTGAACGGTGAAAGCGCACAGTGATGCACTTTTCTCCCAGCAAATACACTGTTTCTAAGGAAATGGGAACACACTGAGGAGACACTTGTGGGAGCTACTGTGACTAAAACTGAGCTTCCCTACGCACAGGGAAGCAAGAGAAATGCTGATTTCATCAGCCCAGTTACATACTCAGAATCTGTACTACTGCGCAAATAGGCATGTCTCTTTTGGCAAAAAACTCATTTCTGACAAAGTTGCCCAAATGCATCTCAGAAGTGTGCAACTTGTTCCCTGAGTTAGAAAACGTCGAGAAACGATCGTTTCTGCTAGCGCTGTGCTTTTACACATGTATTTGCTGAACGGTGAAAGCGCACAGTAATGCACTTTTCTCCCAGCAAATACACTGTTTCTAAGGAAATGGGAACACACTGAGGAGACACTTGTGGGAGCTACTGTGACTAAAACTGAGCTTCCCTACGCACAGGGAAGCAAGAGAAATGCTGATTTCATCAAGCCCAGTTACATACTCAGAATCTCTACTACTGCGCAAATAGGCATGTCTCTGTAGGCAAAAAACTCATTTCTGACAAAGTTGCCCAAATGCATCTCAGAAGTGTGCAACTTGTTCCCTGAGTTAGAAAACGTTGAGAAACGTTCATTTCTGCTAGCGCTGTGCTTCTACACATGTATTTGCTGAACGGTGAAAGCGCACAGTAATGCACTTTTCTCCCAGCAAATACACTGTTTCTAAGGAAATGGGAACACACTGAGGAGACACTTGTGGGAGCTACTGTGACTAAAACTGAGCTTCCCTACGCACAGGGAAGCAAGAGAAATGCTGATTTCATCAGCCCAGTTACATATTCAGAATCTGTACTACTGCGCAAATAGGCATGTCTCTTTAGGCAAAAAACTCATTTCTGACAAAGTTGCCCAAATGCATCTCAGAAGTGTGCAACTTGTTCCCTGAGTTAGAAAACGTCGAGAAACGATCGTTTCTGCTAGCGCTGTGCTTTTACACATGTATTTGCTGAACGGTGAAAGCGCACAGTAATGCACTTTTCTCCCAGCAAATACACTGTTTCTAAGGAAATGGGAACACACTGAGGAGACACTTGTGGGAGCTACTGTGACTAAAACTGAGCTTCCCTACGCACTGGGAAGCAAGAGAAATGCTGATTTCATCAAGCCCAGTTACATACTCAGAATCTGTACTACTGCGCAAATAGGCATGTCTCTGTAGGCAAAAAAACTCATTTCTGACAAAGTTGCCCAAATGCATCTCAGAAGTGTGCAACTTGTTCCCTGAGTTAGAAAACGTCGAGAAACGTTCGTTTCTGCTAGCTCTGTGCTTCTGCACATGTATTTGCTGAACGGTGAATGCGCACAGTAATGCACTTTTCTCCCAGCAAATACACTGTTTCTAAGGAACTGGGAACACACTGAGGAGACACTTGTGGGAGCTACTGTGACGAAAACTGAGCTTCCCTACGCACAGGGAAGCAAGAGAAATGCTGATTTCATCAGCCAAGTTACATACTCAGAATCTGTACTACTGCGCAAATAGGCATGTCTCTGTAGGCAAAAAACTCATTTCTGACAAAGTTGCCCAAATGCATCTCAGAAGTGTGCAACTTGTTCCCTGAGTTAGAAAACGTCGAGAAACGATCGTTTCTGCTAGCGCTGTGCTTTTACACATGTATTTGCTGAACGGTGAAAGCGCACAGTAATGCACTTTTCTCCCAGCAAATACACTGTTTCTAAGGAAATGGGAACACACTGAGGAGACACTTGTGGGAGCTACTGTGACTAAAACTGAGCTTCCCTACGCACTGGGAAGCAAGAGAAATGCTGATTTCATCAAGCCCAGTTACATACTCAGAATCTGTACTACTGCGCAAATAGGCATGTCTCTGTAGGCAAAAAAACTCATTTCGGACAAAGTTGCCCAAATGCATCTCAGAAGTGTGCAATTTGTTCCCTGAGTTAGAAAACGTCGAGAAACGTTCGTTTCTGCTAGCTCTGTGCTTCTGCACATGTATTTGCTGAACGGTGAATGCGCACAGTAATGCACTTTTCTCCCAGCAAATACACTGTTTCTAAGGAACTGGGAACACACTGAGGAGACACTTGTGGGAGCTACTGTGACGAAAACTGAGCTTCCCTATGCACAGGGAAGCAAGAGAAATGCTGATTTCATCAAGCCCAGTTACATACTCAGAATCTCTACTACTGCGCAAATAGGCATGTCTCTGTAGGCAAAAAACTCATTTCTGGCAAAGTTGCCCAAATGCATCTCAGAAGTGTGCAACTTGTTCCCTGAGTTAGAAAACGTTGAGAAACGTTCGTTTCTGCTAGCGCTGTGCTTCTACACATGTATTTGCTGAACGGTGAAAGCGCACAGTAATGCACTTTTCTCCCAGCAAATACACTGTTTCTAAGGAAATGGTAACACACTGAGGAGACACTTGTGGGAGCTACTGTGACTAAAACTGAGCTTCCCTACGCACAGGGAAGCAAGAGAAATGCTGATTTCATCAAGCCCAGTTACATACTCAGAATCTGTACTACTGCGCAAATAGGCATGTCTCTTTAGGCAAAAACTCATTTCTGACAAAGTTGCCCAAATGCATCTCAGAAGTGGGCATCTTGTTCCCTGAGTGAGAAATCTTCAAGAAACGGTCGTTTCTGCTAGCGCTGTGCTTCTACACATGTATTTGCTGAACGGTGAAAGCGCACAGTAATGCACTTTTCTCCCAGCAAATACACTGTTTCTAAGGAAATGGGAACACACTGAGGAGACACTTGTGGGAGCTACTGTGACTAAAACTGAGCTTCCGTACGCACAGGGAAGCAAGAGAAATGCTGATTTCATCAAGCCCAGTTACATACTCAGAATCTGTACTACTGCGCAAATAGGCATGTCTCTGTAGGCAAAAAACTCATTTCTGACAAAGTTGCCCAAATGCATCTCAGAAGTGTGCAACTTGTTCCCTGAGTTAGAAAACGTCGAGAAACGGTCATTTCTGCTAGCGCTGTGCTTCTACACATGTATTTGCTGAACGGTGAAAGCACACAGTAATGCACTTTTCTCCCAGCAAATACACTGTTTCTAAGGAAATGGGAACACACAGAGGAGACACTTGTGGGAGCTACTGTGACTAAAACTGAGCTTCCCTACGCACAGGGAAGCAAGAGAAATGCTGATTTCTTCAAGCCCAGTTACATACTCAGAATCTGTACTACTGCGCAAATAGGCATGTCTCTGTAGGCAAAAAACTCATTTCTGACAAAGTTGCCCAAATGCATCTCAGAAGTGTGCAACTTGTTCCCTGAGTTAGAAAACGTCGAGAAACGGTCGTTTCTGCTAGCGCTGTGCTTCTACACATGTATTTGCTGAACGGTGAAAGCGCACAGTAATGCACTTTCCTCCCAGCAAATACACTGTTTCTAAGGAAATGGGAACACACTGAGGAGACACTTGTGGGAGCTACTGTGACTAAAACTGAGCTTCCCTACGCACAGGGAAGCAAGAGAAATGCTGATTTCATCAAGCCCAGTTACATACTCAGAATCTGTACTACTGCGCAAATAGGCATGTCTCTGTAGGCAAAAAACTCATTTCTGACAAAGTTGCCCAAATGCATCTCAGAAGTGTGCAACTAGTTCCCTGAGTTAGAAAACGTCGAGAAACGTTCGTTTCTGCTAGCGCTGTGTTTCTACACATGTATTTGCTGAACGGTGAAAGCACACAGAAATGCACTTTTCTCCCAGCAAATACACTGTTTCTAAGGAACTGGCAACACACTGAGGAGACACTTGTGGGAGCTACTGTGACTAAAACTGAGCTTCCCTACGCACAGGGAAGCAAGAGAAATGCTGATTTCATCAAGCCCATTTACATACTCAGAATCTGTACTACTGCGCAAATAGGCATGTGTCTTTAGGCAAAAAACTCATTTCTGACAAAGTTGCCCAAATGCACCTCAGAAGTGTGCAACTTGTTCCCTGAGTTAGAAAACGTCGAGAAACGGTCATTTCAGCTAGCGCTGTGCTTCTTCACATGTATTTGCTGAACGGTGAAAGCGCAAAGTAATGCACTTTTCTCCCAGCAAATACACTGTTTCTAAGGAAATGGGAACACACTGAGGAGACACTTGTGAGAGCTACTGTGACTAAAACTGAGCTTCCCTACGCACAGGGAAGCAAGAGAAATGCTGATTTCATCAAGCCCAGTTACATACTCAGAATCTGTACTATCGCGCAAATAGGCATGTCTCTGTAGGCAAAAAACTCATTTTTGAGAAAGTTGCCCAAATGCATCTCAGAAGTGTGCAACTTGTTCCCTGAGTTAGAAAACGTCGAGAAACGTTCGGTTCTGCTAGCGCTGTGCTTCTACACATGTATTTGCTGAACGATAAAAGCGCACAGTGATGCACTTTTCTCCCAGCAAATACACTGTTTCTAAGGAAAAGGGGAACACACTGAGGAGACACTTGTGGGAGCTACTGTGACTAAAACTGAGCTTCCCTACGCACAGGGAAGCAAGAGAAATGCTGATTTCATCAAGCCCAGTTACATACTAAGAATCTGTACTACTGCGCAAATGGGCATGTCTCTGTAGGCAAAAAACTCATTTTTGAGAAAGTTACCCAAATGCATCTCAGAAGTGTGCAACTTGTTCCCTGAGATAGAAAACTTCGAGAAACGTTCGGTTCTGCTAGCGCTGTGCTTCTACACATGTATTTGCTGAACGGTGAAAGCGCACAGTGCTGCACTTTTCTCACAGCAAATACACTGTTTCTAAGGAAATGGGAACACACTGAGGAGACACTTGTGGGAGCTACTGTGACTAAAACTGAGCTTCCCTACACACAGGGAAGCAAGAGAAATGCTGATTTCATCAAGCCCAGTTACATACTCAGAATCTGTACTACTGCGCAAATAGGCATGTCTCTTTAGGCAAAAACTCATTTCTGACAAAGTTGCCCAAATGCATCTCAGAAGTGTGCATCTTGTTCCCTGAGTGAGAAATCGTCAAGAAACGGTCGTTTCTGCTAGCGCTGTGCTTCTACACATGTATTTGCTGAACGGTGAAAGCGCACAGTAATGCACTTTTCTCCCAGCAAATACACTGTTTCTAAGGAAATGGGAACACACTGAGGAGACACTTGTGGGAGCTACTGTGACTAAAACTGAGCTTCCCTACGCACAGGGAAGCAAGAGAAATGCTGATTTCATCAAGCCCAGTTACATACTCAGAATCTCTACTACTGCGCAAATAGGCATGTCTCTGTAGGCAAAAAACTCATTTCTGACAAAGTTGCCCAAATGCATCTCAGAAGTGTGCAACTTGTTCCCTGAGTTAGAAAACGTCGAGAAACGGTCATTTCTGCTAGCGCTGTGCTTCTACACATGTATTTGCTGAACGGTGAAAGCACACAGTAATGCACTTTTCTCCCAGCAAATACACTGTTTCTAAGGAAATGGGAACACACAGAGGAGACACTTGTGGGAGCTACTGTGACTAAAACTGAGCTTCCCTACGCACAGGGAAGCAAGAGAAATGCTGATTTCTTCAAGCCCAGTTACATACTCAGACTCTGTACTACTGCGCAAATAGGCATGTCTCTGTAGGCAAAAAACTCATTTCTGACAAAGTTGCCCAAATGCATCTCAGAAGTGTGCAACTTGTTCCCTGAGTTAGAAAACGTCGAGAAATGGTCGTTTCTGCTAGCGCTGTGCTTCTACACATGTATTTGCTGAACGGTGAAAGCGCACAGTAATGCACTTTTCTCCCAGCAAATACACTGTGTCTAAAAAAATGGGAACACACTGAGGAGACACTTGTGGGAGCTACTGTGACTAAAACTGAGCTTCCCTACGCACAGGGAAGCAAGAGAAATGCTGATTTCATCAAGCCCAGTTACATACTCAGACTCTGTACTACTGCGCAAATAGGCATGTCTCTGTAGGCAAAAAACTCATTTCTGACACAGTTGCCCAAATGCATCTCAGAAGTGTGCAACGTGTTCCCTGAGTTAGAAAACGTCGAGAAACGGTCGTTTCTGCTAGCGCTGTGCTTCTACACATGTATTTGCTGAACGGTGAAAGCGCACAGTAATGCACTTTTCTCCCAGCAAATACACTGAGTCTAAGGAAATGGGAACACACTGAGGAGACACTTGTGGGAGCTACTGTGACTAAAACTGAGCTTCCCTACGCACAGGGAAGCAAGAGAAATGCTGATTTCATCAAGCCCAGTTACATACTCAGAATCTGTACTACTGCGCAAATAGGCATGTCTCTTTAGGCAAAAACTCATTTCTGACAAAGTTGCCCAAATGCATCTCAGAAGTGTGCATCTTGTTCCCTGAGTGAGAAATCGTCAAGAAACGGTCGTTTCTTCTAGCGCTGTGCTTCTACACATGTATTTGCTGAACGGTGAAAGCGCACAGTAATGCACTTTTCTCCCAGCAAATACACTGTTTCTAAGGAAATGGGAACACACTGAGGAGACACTTGTGGGAGCTACTGTGACTAAAACTGAGCTTCCCTACGCACAGGGAAGCAAGAGAAATGCTGATTTCATCAAGCCCAGTTACATACTCAGAATCTGTACTACTGCGCAAATAGGCATGTCTCTGTAGGCAAAAAACTCATTTCTGACAAAGTTGCCCAAATGCATCTCAGAAGTGTGCAACTTGTTCCCTGAGTTAGGAAACGTCGAGAAACGGTCATTTCTGCTAGCGCTGTGCTTCTACACATGTATTTGCTGAACGGTGAAAGGGCACAGTAAGGCACTTTTCTCCCAGCAAATACACTGTGTCTAAGGAAATGGGAACACACTGAGGAGACACTTGTGGGAGCTACTGTGACTAAAACTGAGCTTCCCTACGCACAGGGAAGCAAGAGAAATGCTGATTTCATCAAGCCCAGTTACATACTCAGACTCTGTACTACTGCGCAAATAGGCATGTCTCTTTAGGCAAAAAACTCATTTCTGACACAGTTGCCCAAATGCATCTCAGAAGTGTGCAACTTGTTCCCTGAGTTAGAAAACGTCGAGAAACGGTCGTTTCTGCTAGCGCTGTGCTTCTACACATGTATTTGCTGAACGGTGAAAGCGCACAGTAATGCACTTTTCTCCCAGCAAATACACTGAGTCTAAGGAACTGGGAACACACTGAGGAGACACTTGTGGGAGCTACTGTGACTAAAACTGAGCTTCCCTACGCACAGGGAAGAAAGAGAAATGCTGATTTCATTAAGCCCATTTACATACTCAGAATCTGTTCTACTGCGCAAATAGGCATGTGTCTTTAGGCAAAAAACTCATTTCTGACAAAGTTGCCCAAATGCATCTCAGAAGTGTGCAACTTCTTCCCTGAGTTAGAAAACTTCGAGAAACGGTCGTTTCTGCTAGCGCTGTGCTTCTACACATGTATTTGCTGAACGGTGAAAGCGCACAGTAATGCACTTTTCTCCCAGCAAATACACTGTGTCTAAGGAAATGGGAACACACTGAGGAGACACTTGTGGGAGCTACTGTGACTAAAACTGAGCTTCCCTACGCACAGGGAAGCAAGAGAAATGCTGATTTCATCAAGCCCAGTTACATACTCAGAATCTGTACTACTGCGCAAATAGGCATGTCTCTGTAGGCAAAAAACTCATTTCTGACAAAGTTGCCCAAATGCATCTCAGAAGTGTGTAACTTGTTCCCTGAGTTAGAAAACGTCGAGAAACGGTCGTTTCTGCTAGCGCTGTGCTTCTACACATGTATTTGCTGAACGGTGAAAGCGCACAGTAATGCACTTTTCTCCCAGCAAATACACTGTGTCTAAGGAAATGGGAACACACTGAGGAGACACTTGTGGGAGCTACTGTGACTAAAACTGAGCTTCCCTACGCACAGGGAAGCAAGAGAAATGCTGATTTCATCAAGTCCAATTACATACTCAGAATCTGTTCTACTGCGCAAATAGGCATGTGTCTTTAGGCAAAAAACTCATTTCTGACAAAGTTGCCCAAATGTATCTCAGAAGTGTGCAACTTGTTCCCTGAGTTAGAAAACGTCGAGAAACGGTCGTTTCAGCTAGCGCTGTGCTTCTACACATGTATTTGCTGAACGGTGAAAGTGCACAGTAATGCACTTTTCTCCCAGCAAATACACTGTTTCTAAGGAAATGGGAACACACTGAGGAGACACTTGTGGGAGCTACTGTGACTAAAACTGAGCTTCCCTACGCACAGGGAAGCAAGAGAAATGCTGATTTCATCAAGCCCAGTTACATACTCAGACTCTGTACTACTGCGCAAATAGGCATGTCTCTTTAGGCAAAAAACTCATTTCTGACAAAGTTGCCCAAATGCATCTCAGAAGTGTGCAACTTGTTCCCTGAGTTAGAAAACGTCGAGAAACGGTCGTTTCTGCTAGCGCTGTGCTTCTACACATGTATTTGCTGAACGGTGAAAGCGCACAGTAATGCACTTTTCTCCCAGCAAATACACTGTTTCTAAGGAAATGGGAACACACTGAGGAGACACTTGTGGGAGCTACTGTGACTAAAACTGAGCTTCCCTACGCACAGGGAAGCAAGAGAAATGCTGATTTCATCAAGCCCAGTTACATACTCAGAATCTGTACTACTGCACAAATAGGCATGTCTCTGTAGGCAAAAAACTTATTTTTGAGAAAGTTACCCAAATGCATCTCAGAAGTGTGCAACTTGTTCCCTGAGTTAGAAAACTTCGAGAAACGTTCGGTTCTGCTAGCGCTGTGCTTCTACACATGTATTTGCTGAACGATAAAAGCACACAGTGATGCACTTTTCTCCCAACAAATACACTGTTTCTAAGGAAATGGGAACACACTGAGGAGACACTTGTGGGAGCTACTGTGACTAAAACTGAGCTTCCCTACGCACAGGGAAGAAAGAGAAATGCTGATTTCATCAAGCCCAGTTACATACTCAGAATCTGTACTACTGCGCAAATAGGCATGTCTCTGTAGGCAAAAAACTCATTTCTGACAAAGTTACCCAAATGCATCTCAGAAGTGTGCAACTTGTTCCCTGAGTTAGAAAACGTCGAGAAACGGTCGTTTCTACTAGGGCTGTGCTTCTACACATGTATTTGCTGAACGATGAAAGCGCACAGTAATGCACTTTTCTCCCAGCAAATACACTGTTTCTAAGGAAATGGGAACACACTGAGGAGACACTTGTGGGAGCTACTGTGACTAAAACTGAGCTTCCCTATGCACAGGGAAGCAAGAGAAATGCTGATTTCATCAAGCCCAGTTACATACTCAGAATCTGTACTACTGCGCAAATAGGCATGTCTCTGTAGGCAAAAAACTCATTTCTGACAAAGTTGCCCAAATGCATCTCAGAAGTGTGCAACTTGTTCCCTGAGTTAGAAAACGTCGAGAAACGGTCGTTTCTGCTAGCGCTGTGCTTCTACACATGTATTTGCTGAACGGTGAAAGCGCACAGTAATGCACTTTTCTCCCAGCAAATACACTGTTTCTAAAAAAAAGGGGAACACACTGAGGAGACACTTGTGGGAGCTACTGTGACTAAAACTGAGCTTCCCTACGCACAGGGAAGCAAGAGAAATGCTGATTTCATCAAGCCCAGTTACATACTCAGAATCTGTACTACTGCGCAAATAGGCATGTCTCTGTAGGCAAAAACCTCATTTCTGACAAAGTTGCCCAAATGCATCTCAGAAGTGTGCAACTTGTTCCCTGAGTTAGAAAACGTCGAGAAACGATCGTTTCTGCTAGCGCTGTGCTTTTACACATGTATTTGCTGAACGGTGAAAGCGCACAGTAATGCACTTTTCTCCCAGCAAATACACTGTTTCAAAGGAAATGGGAACACACTGAGGAGACACTTGTGGGAGCTACTGTGACTAAAACTGAGCTTCCCTACGCACTGGGAAGCAAGAGAAATGCTGATTTCATCAAGCCCAGTTACATACTCAGAATCTGTACTACTGCGCAAATAGGCATGTCTCTGTAGTCAAAAAAACTCATTTCGGACAAAGTTGCCCAAATGCATCTCAGAAGTGTGCAACTTGTTCCCTGAGTTAGAAAACGTCGAGAAACGTTCGTTTCTGCTAGCTCTGTGCTTCTGCACATGTATTTGCTGAACGGTGAATGCGCACAGTAATGCACTTTTCTCCCAGCAAATACACTGTTTCTAAGGAACTGGGAACGCACTGAGGAGACACTTGTGGGAGCTACTGTGACTAAAACTGAGCTTCCCTACGCACAGGGAAGCAAGAGAAATGCTGATTTCATCAAGCCCAGTTACATACTCAGAATCTCTACTACTGCGCAAATAGGCATGTCTCTGTAGGCAAAAAACTCATTTCTGACAAAGTTGCCCAAATGCATCTCAGAAGTGTGCAACTTGTTCCCTGAGTTAGAAAACGTTGAGAAACGTTCGTTTCTGCTAGCGCTGTGCTTCTACACATGTATTTGCTGAACGGTGAAAGCGCACAGTGATGCACTTTTCTCCCAGCAAATACACTGTTTCTAAGGAAATGGGAACACACTGAGGAGACACTTGTGGGAGCTACTGTGACTAAAACTGAGCTTCCCTACGCACAGGGAAGCAAGAGAAATGCTGATTTCATCAGCCCAGTTACATACTCAGAATCTGTACTACTGCGCAAATAGGCATGTCTCTTTTGGCAAAAAACTCATTTCTGACAAAGTTGCCCAAATGCATCTCAGAAGTGTGCAACTTGTTCCCTGAGTTAGAAAATGTCGAGAAACGATCGTTTCTGCTAGTGCTGTGCTTTTACACATGTATTTGCTGAACGGTGAAAGCGCACAGTAATGCACTTTTCTCCCAGCAAATACACTTTTTCTAAGGAAATGGGAACACACTGAGGAGACACTTGTGGGAGCTACTGTGACTAAAACTGAGCTTCCCTACGCACTGGGAAGCAAGAGAAATGCTGATTTCATCAAGCCCAGTTACATACTCAGACTCTGTACTACTGCGCAAATAGGCATGTCTCTGTAGGCAAAAAACTCATTTCTGACACAGTTGCCCAAATGCATCTCAGAAGTGTGCAACGTGTTCCCTGAGTTAGAAAACGTCGAGAAACGGTCGTTTCTGCTAGCGCTGTGCTTCTACACATGTATTTGCTGAACGGTGAAAGCGCACAGTAATGCACTTTTCTCCCAGCAAATACACTGAGTCTAAGGAAATGGGAACACACTGAGGAGACACTTGTGGGAGCTACTGTGACTAAAACTGAGCTTCCCTACGCACAGGGAAGCAAGAGAAATGCTGATTTCATCAAGCCCAGTTACATACTCAGAATCTGTACTACTGCGCAAATAGGCATGTCTCTTTAGGCAAAAACTCATTTCTGACAAAGTTGCCCAAATGCATCTCAGAAGTGTGCATCTTGTTCCCTGAGTGAGAAATCGTCAAGAAACGGTCGTTTCTTCTAGCGCTGTGCTTCTACACATGTATTTGCTGAACGGTGAAAGCGCACAGTAATGCACTTTTCTCCCAGCAAATACACTGTTTCTAAGGAAATGGGAACACACTGAGGAGACACTTGTGGGAGCTACTGTGACTAAAACTGAGCTTCCCTACGCACAGGGAAGCAAGAGAAATGCTGATTTCATCAAGCCCAGTTACATACTCAGAATCTGTACTACTGCGCAAATAGGCATGTCTCTGTAGGCAAAAAACTCATTTCTGACAAAGTTGCCCAAATGCATCTCAGAAGTGTGCAACTTGTTCCCTGAGTTAGGAAACGTCGAGAAACGGTCATTTCTGCTAGCGCTGTGCTTCTACACATGTATTTGCTGAACGGTGAAAGGGCACAGTAAGGCACTTTTCTCCCAGCAAATACACTGTGTCTAAGGAAATGGGAACACACTGAGGAGACACTTGTGGGAGCTACTGTGACTAAAACTGAGCTTCCCTACGCACAGGGAAGCAAGAGAAATGCTGATTTCATCAAGCCCAGTTACATACTCAGACTCTGTACTACTGCGCAAATAGGCATGTCTCTTTAGGCAAAAAACTCATTTCTGACACAGTTGCCCAAATGCATCTCAGAAGTGTGCAACTTGTTCCCTGAGTTAGAAAACGTCGAGAAACGGTCGTTTCTGCTAGCGCTGTGCTTCTACACATGTATTTGCTGAACGGTGAAAGCGCACAGTAATGCACTTTTCTCCCAGCAAATACACTGAGTCTAAGGAACTGGGAACACACTGAGGAGACACTTGTGGGAGCTACTGTGACTAAAACTGAGCTTCCCTACGCACAGGGAAGAAAGAGAAATGCTGATTTCATTAAGCCCATTTACATACTCAGAATCTGTTCTACTGCGCAAATAGGCATGTGTCTTTAGGCAAAAAACTCATTTCTGACAAAGTTGCCCAAATGCATCTCAGAAGTGTGCAACTTCTTCCCTGAGTTAGAAAACTTCGAGAAACGGTCGTTTCTGCTAGCGCTGTGCTTCTACACATGTATTTGCTGAACGGTGAAAGCGCACAGTAATGCACTTTTCTCCCAGCAAATACACTGTGTCTAAGGAAATGGGAACACACTGAGGAGACACTTGTGGGAGCTACTGTGACTAAAACTGAGCTTCCCTACGCACAGGGAAGCAAGAGAAATGCTGATTTCATCAGCCCAGTTACATACTCAGAATCTGTACTACTGCGCAAATAGGCATGTCTCTTTTGGCAAAAAACTCATTTCTGACAAAGTTGCCCAAATGCATCTCAGAAGTGTGCAACTTGTTCCCTGAGTTAGAAAATGTCGAGAAACGATCGTTTCTGCTAGCGCTGTGCTTTTACACATGTATTTGCTGAACGGTGAAAGCGCACAGTAATGCACTTTTCTCCCAGCAAATACACTTTTTCTAAGGAAATGGGAACACACTGAGGAGACACTTGTGGGAGCTACTGTGACTAAAACTGAGCTTCCCTACGCACTGGGAAGCAAGAGAAATGCTGATTTCATCAAGCCCAGTTACATACTCAGACTCTGTACTACTTGCCAAATAGGCATGTCTCTGTAGGCAAAAAACTCATTTCTGACACAGTTGCCCAAATGCATCTCAGAAGTGTGCAACGTGTTCCCTGAGTTAGAAAACGTCGAGAAACGGTCGTTTCTGCTAGCGCTGTGCTTCTACACATGTATTTGCTGAACGGTGAAAGCGCACAGTAATGCACTTTTCTCCCAGCAAATACACTGAGTCTAAGGAAATGGGAACACACTGAGGAGACACTTGTGGGAGCTACTGTGACTAAAACTGAGCTTCCCTACGCACAGGGAAGCAAGAGAAATGCTGATTTCATCAAGCCCAGTTACATACTCAGAATCTGTACTACTGCGCAAATAGGCATGTCTCTTTAGGCAAAAACTCATTTCTGACAAAGTTGCCCAAATGCATCTCAGAAGTGTGCATCTTGTTCCCTGAGTGAGAAATCGTCAAGAAACGGTCGTTTCTTCTAGCGCTGTGCTTCTACACATGTATTTGCTGAACGGTGAAAGCGCACAGTAATGCACTTTTCTCCCAGCAAATACACTGTTTCTAAGGAAATGGGAACACACTGAGGAGACACTTGTGGGAGCTACTGTGACTAAAACTGAGCTTCCCTACGCACAGGGAAGCAAGAGAAATGCTGATTTCATCAAGCCCAGTTACATACTCAGAATCTGTACTACTGCGCAAATAGGCATGTCTCTGTAGGCAAAAAACTCATTTCTGACAAAGTTGCCCAAATGCATCTCAGAAGTGTGCAACTTGTTCCCTGAGTTAGGAAACGTCGAGAAACGGTCATTTCTGCTAGCGCTGTGCTTCTACACATGTATTTGCTGAACGGTGAAAGGGCACAGTAAGGCACTTTTCTCCCAGCAAATACACTGTGTCTAAGGAAATGGGAACACACTGAGGAGACACTTGTGGGAGCTACTGTGACTAAAACTGAGCTTCCCTACGCACAGGGAAGCAAGAGAAATGCTGATTTCATCAAGCCCAGTTACATACTCAGACTCTGTACTACTGCGCAAATAGGCATGTCTCTTTAGGCAAAAAACTCATTTCTGACACAGTTGCCCAAATGCATCTCAGAAGTGTGCAACTTGTTCCCTGAGTTAGAAAACGTCGAGAAACGGTCGTTTCTGCTAGCGCTGTGCTTCTACACATGTATTTGCTGAACGGTGAAAGCGCACAGTAATGCACTTTTCTCCCAGCAAATACACTGAGTCTAAGGAACTGGGAACACACTGAGGAGACACTTGTGGGAGCTACTGTGACTAAAACTGAGCTTCCCTACGCACAGGGAAGAAAGAGAAATGCTGATTTCATTAAGCCCATTTACATACTCAGAATCTGTTCTACTGCGCAAATAGGCATGTGTCTTTAGGCAAAAAACTCATTTCTGACAAAGTTGCCCAAATGCATCTCAGAAGTGTGCAACTTCTTCCCTGAGTTAGAAAACTTCGAGAAACGGTCGTTTCTGCTAGCGCTGTGCTTCTACACATGTATTTGCTGAACGGTGAAAGCGCACAGTAATGCACTTTTCTCCCAGCAAATACACTGTGTCTAAGGAAA
This sequence comes from Acomys minous, assembly GCF_964271855.1. Lineage (NCBI taxonomy): Eukaryota > Metazoa > Chordata > Mammalia > Rodentia > Muridae > Acomys > Acomys minous. Next base: position 2,270,220 of record NW_028182180.1, read on the forward strand.
TGGGAACACACTGAGGAGACACTTGTGGGAGCTACTGTGACTAAAACTGAGCTTCCCTACGCACAGGGAAGCAAGAGAAATGCTGATTTCATCAAGCCCAGTTACATACTCAGAATCTGTACTACTGCGCAAATAGGCATGTCTCTGTAGGCAAAAAACTCATTTCTGACAAAGTTGCCCAAATGCATCTCAGAAGTGTGCAACTTGTTCCCTGAGTTAGAAAACGTTGAGAAACGGTCGTTTCTGCTAGCGCTATGCTTCTACACATGTATTTGGTGAACGGTGAAAGCGCACAGTAATGCACATTTCTCCCAGCAAATGCACTGTTTCTAAGGAAATGGGAACACACTGAGGAGACACTTGTGGGAGCTACTGTGACTAAAACTGAGCTTCCCTACGCACAGGGAAGCAAGAGAAATGCTGATTTCATCAAGCCCAGTTACATACTCAGAATCTGTACTACTGCGCAAATAGGCATGTCTCTGTAGGCAAAAAACTCATTTCTGACAAAGTTGCCCAAATGCATCTCAGAAGTGTGTAACTTGTTCCCTGAGTTAGAAAACGTCGAGAAACGGTCGTTTCTGCTAGCGCTGTGCTTCTACACATGTATTTGCTGAACGGTGAAAGCGCACAGTAATGCACTTTTCTCCCAGCAAATACACTGTGTCTAAGGAAATGGGAACACACTGAGGAGACACTTGTGGGAGCTACTGTGACTAAAACTGAGCTTCCCTACGCACAGGGAAGCAAGAGAAATGCTGATTTCATCAAGTCCAATTACATACTCAGAATCTGTTCTACTGCGCAAATAGGCATGTGTCTTTAGGCAAAAAACTCATTTCTGACAAAGTTGCCCAAATGTATCTCAGAAGTGTGCAACTTGTTCCCTGAGTTAGAAAACGTCGAGAAACGGTCGTTTCAGCTAGCGCTGTGCTTCTACACATGTATTTGCTGAACGGTGAAAGTGCACAGTAATGCACTTTTCTCCCAGCAAATACACTGTTTCTAAGGAAATGGGAACACACTGAGGAGACACTTGTGGGAGCTACTGTGACTAAAACTGAGCTTCCCTACGCACAGGGAAGCAAGAGAAATGCTGATTTCATCAAGCCCAGTTACATACTCAGACTCTGTACTACTGCGCAAATAGGCATGTCTCTTTAGGCAAAAAACTCATTTCTGACAAAGTTGCCCAAATGCATCTCAGAAGTGTGCAACTTGTTCCCTGAGTTAGAAAACGTCGAGAAACGGTCGTTTCTGCTAGCGCTGTGCTTCTACACATGTATTTGCTGAACGGTGAAAGCGCACAGTAATGCACTTTTCTCCCAGCAAATACACTGTTTCTAAGGAAATGGGAACACACTGAGGAGACACTTGTGGGAGCTACTGTGACTAAAACTGAGCTTCCCTACGCACAGGGAAGCAAGAGAAATGCTGATTTCATCAAGCCCAGTTACATACTCAGAATCTGTACTACTGCACAAATAGGCATGTCTCTGTAGGCAAAAAACTTATTTTTGAGAAAGTTACCCAAATGCATCTCAGAAGTGTGCAACTTGTTCCCTGAGTTAGAAAACTTCGAGAAACGTTCGGTTCTGCTAGCGCTGTGCTTCTACACATGTATTTGCTGAACGATAAAAGCGCACAGTGATGCACTTTTCTCCCAGCAAATACACTGTTTCTAAGGAAATGGGAACACACTGAGGAGACACTTGTGGGAGCTACTGTGACTAAAACTGAGCTTCCCTACGCACAGGGAAGCAAGAGAAATGCTGCTTTCATCAAGCCCAGTTACATACTCAGAATCTGTACTACTGCGCAAATAGGCATGTCTCTGTAGGCAAAAAACTCATTTCTGACAAAGTTACCCAAATGCATCTCAGAAGTGTGCAACTTGTTCCCTGAGTTAGAAAACGTCGAGAAACGGTCGTTTCTACTAGGGCTGTGCTTCTACACATGTATTTGCTGAACGATGAAAGCGCACAGTAATGCACTTTTCTCCCAGCAAATACACTGTTTCTAAGGAAATGGGAACACACTGAGGAGACACTTGTGGGAGCTACTGTGACTAAAACTGAGCTTCCCTATGCACAGGGAAGCAAGAGAAATGCTGATTTCATCAAGCCCAGTTACATACTCAGAATCTGTACTACTGCGCAAATAGGCATGTCTCTGTAGGCAAAAAACTCATTTCTGACAAAGTTGCCCAAATGCATCTCAGAAGTGTGCAACTTGTTCCCTGAGTTAGAAAACGTCGAGAAACGGTCGTTTCTGCTAGCGCTGTGCTTCTACACATGTATTTGCTGAACGGTGAAAGCGCACAGTAATGCACTTTTCTCCCAGCAAATACACTGTTTCTAAAAAAAAGGGGAACACACTGAGGAGACACTTGTGGGAGCTACTGTGACTAAAACTGAGCTTCCCTACGCACAGGGAAGCAAGAGAAATGCTGATTTCATCAAGCCCAGTTACATACTCAGAATCTGTACTACTGCGCAAATAGGCATGTCTCTGTAGGCAAAAACCTCATTTCTGACAAAGTTGCCCAAATGCATCTCACAAGTGTGCAACTTGTTCCCTGAGTTAGAAAACGTCGAGAAACGATCGTTTCTGCTAGCGCTGTGCTTTTACACATGTATTTGCTGAACGGTGAAAGCGCACAGTAATGCACTTTTCTCCCAGCAAATACACTGTTTCAAAGGAAATGGGAACACACTGAGGAGACACTTGTGGGAGCTACTGTGACTAAAACTGAGCTTCCCTACGCACTGGGAAGCAAGAGAAATGCTGATTTCATCAAGCCCAGTTACATACTCAGAATCTGTACTACTGCGCAAATAGGCATGTCTCTGTAGTCAAAAAAACTCATTTCGGACAAAGTTGCCCAAATGCATCTCAGAAGTGTGCAACTTGTTCCCTGAGTTAGAAAACGTCGAGAAACGTTCGTTTCTGCTAGCTCTGTGCTTCTGCACATGTATTTGCTGAACGGTGAATGCGCACAGTAATGCACTTTTCTCCCAGCAAATACACTGTTTCTAAGGAACTGGGAACGCACTGAGGAGACACTTGTGGGAGCTACTGTGACTAAAACTGAGCTTCCCTACGCACAGGGAAGCAAGAGAAATGCTGATTTCATCAAGCCCAGTTACATACTCAGAATCTCTACTACTGCGCAAATAGGCATGTCTCTGTAGGCAAAAAACTCATTTCTGACAAAGTTGCCCAAATGCATCTCAGAAGTGTGCAACTTGTTCCCTGAGTTAGAAAACGTTGAGAAACGTTCGTTTCTGCTAGCGCTGTGCTTCTACACATGTATTTGCTGAACGGTGAAAGCGCACAGTAATGCACTTTTCTCCCAGCAAATACACTGTTTCTAAGGAAATGGGAACACACTGAGGAGACACTTGTGGGAGCTACTGTGACTAAAACTGAGCTTCCCTACGCACAGGGAAGCAAGAGAAATGCTGATTTCATCAGCCCAGTTACATACTCAGAATCTGTACTACTGCGCAAATAGGCATGTCTCTTTTGGCAAAAAACTCATTTCTGACAAAGTTGCCCAAATGCATCTCAGAAGTGTGCAACTTGTTCCCTGAGTTAGAAAACGTCGAGAAACGATCGTTTCTGCTAGCGCTGTGCTTTTACACATGTATTTGCTGAACGGTGAAAGCGCACAGTAATGCACTTTTCTCCCAGCAAATACACTGTTTCTAAGGAAATGGGAACACACTGAGGAGACACTTGTGGGAGCTACTGTGACTAAAACTGAGCTTCCCTACGCACTGGGAAGCAAGAGAAATGCTGATTTCATCAAGCCCAGTTACATACTCAGAATCTGTACTACTGCGCAAATAGGCATGTCTCTGTAGGCAAAAAAACTCATTTCGGACAAAGTTGCCCAAATGCATCTCAGAAGTGTGCAACTTGTTCCCTGAGTTAGAAAACGTCGAGAAACGTTCGTTTCTGCTAGCTCTGTGCTTCTGCACATGTATTTGCTGAACGGTGAATGCGCACAGTAATGCACTTTTCTCCCAGCAAATACACTGTTTCTAAGGAACTGGGAACACACTGAGGAGACACTTGTGGGAGCTACTGTGACTAAAACTGAGCTTCCCTACGCACAGGGAAGCAAGAGAAATGCTGATTTCATCAAACCGATTTACATACTCAGAATCTGTACTACTGCGCAAATAGGCATGTCTCTGTAGGCAAAAAACTCATTTCTGACAAAGTTGCCCAAATGCATCTCAGAAGTGTGCAACTTGTCCCTGAGTTAGAAAACGTCGAGAAACGTTCGTTTCTGCTAGCGCTGTGCTTCTACACATGTATTTGCTGAACGGTGAAAGCGCACAGTGATTCACTTTTCTCCCAGCAAATACACTGTTTCTAAGGAAATGGGAACACACTGAGGAGACACTTGTGGGAGCTACTGTGACTAAAACTGAGCTTCCCTATGCACAGGGAAGCAAGAGAAATGCTGATTTCATCAAGCCCAGTTACATACTCAGAATCTGTACTACTGCGCAAATAGGCATGTCTCTGTAGGCAAAAAACTCATTTCTGACAAAGTTGCCCAAATGCATCTCAGAAGTGTGCAACTTGTTCCCTGAGTTAGAAAACGTCGAGAAACGGTGGTTTCTGCTAGCGTTGTGCTTCTACACATGTATTTGCTGAATGGTGAAAGCGCACAGTAATGCACTTTTCTCCCAGCAAATACACTGTTTCTAAGGAAATGGGAACACACTGAGGAGACACTTGTGGGAGCTACTGTGACTAAAACTGAGCTTCCCTACGCACAGGGAAGCAAGAGAAATGCTGATTTCATCAAGCCCAGTTACATACTCAGAATCTGTACTACTGCGCAAATAGGCATGTCTCTGTAGGCAAAAAACTCATTTCGGACAAAGTTGCCCAAATGCATCTCAGAAGTGTGCAACTTGTTCCCTGAGTTAGAAAACGTCGAGAAACGGTCGTTTCTGCTAGCGCTATGCTTCTACACATGTATTTGCTGAACGGTGAAAGCGCACAGTAATGCACTTTTCTCCCAGCAAATACACTGTTTCTAAGGAAATGGGAACACACTGAGGAGACACTTGTGGGAGCTACTGTGACTAAAACTGAGCTTCCCTACGCACAGGGAAGCAAGAGAAATGCTGATTTCATCAAGCCCAGTTACATACTCAGAATCTGTACTACTGCGCAAATAGGCATGTCTCTGTAGGCAAAAAAACTCATTTCTGACAAAGTTGCCCAAATGCACCTCAGAAGTGTGCAACTTGTTCCCTGATTTAGAAAACGTCGAGAAACGGTCGTATCTGCTAGCGCTGTGCTTCTACACATGTATTTGCTGAACGGTGAAAGTGCACAGTAATGCACTTTTCTCCCAGCAAATACACTGTTTCTAAGGAAATGGGAACACACTGAGGAGACACTTGTGGGAGCTACTGTGACTAAAACTGAGCTTCCCTACGCACAGGGAAGCAAGAGAAATGCTGATTTCATCAAGCCCAGTTACATACTCAGAATCTGTACTACTGCGCAAATAGGCATGTTTCTGTAGGCAAAAAACTCATTTCTGACAAAGTTTCCCAAATGCATCTCAGAAGTGTGCAACTTGTTCCCTGAGTTAGAAAACGTCGAGAAACGTTCGTTTCTGCTAGCGCTGTGCTTCTACACATGTATTTGCTGAACGGTGAAAGCGCACAGTAATGCACTTTTCTCCCAGCAAATACACTGTTTCTAAGGAAATGGGAACACACTGAGGAGACACTTGTGGGAGCTACTGTGACTAAAACTGAGCTTCCCTACGCACAGGGAAGCAAGAGAAATGCTGATTTCATCAAGCCCAGTTACATACTCAGAATCTGTACTACTGCGCAAATAGGCATGTCTCTGTAGGCAAAAAACTCATTTCTGACAAAGTTGCCCAAATGCATCTCAGAAGTGTGCAACTTGTCCCTGAGTTAGAAAACGTCGAGAAACGTTCGTTTCTGCTAGCGCTGTGCTTCTACACATGTATTTGCTGAACGGTGAAAGCGCACAGTGATTCACTTTTCTCCCAGCAAATACACTGTTTCTAAGGAAATGGGAACACACTGAGGAGACACTTGTGGGAGCTACTGTGACTAAAACTGAGCTTCCCTACGCACAGGGAAGCAAGAGAAATGCTGATTTCATCCAGCCCAGTTACATACTCAGAATCTGTACTACTGCGCAAATAGGCATGTCTCTGTAGGCAAAAACTCATTTCTGACAAAGTTGCCCAAATGCATCTCAGAAGTGTGTAACTTGTTCCCTGAGTTAGAAAACGTCGAGAAACGGTCGTTTCTGCTAGCGCTGTGCTTCTACACATGTATTTGCTGAACGGTGAAAGCGCACAGTAATGCACTTTTCTCCCAGCAAATACACTGTGTCTAAGGAAATGGGAACACACTGAGGAGACACTTGTGGGAGCTACTGTGACTAAAACTGAGCTTCCCTACGCACAGGGAAGCAAGAGAAATGCTGATTTCATCAAGCCCAATTACATACTCAGAATCTGTTCTACTGCGCAAATAGGCATGTGTCTTTAGGCAAAAAACTCATTTCTGACAAAGTTGCCCAAATGCATCTCAGAAGTGTGCAACTTGTTCCCTGAGTTAGAAAACGTCGAGAAACGGTCGTTTCAGCTAGCGCTGTGCTTCTACACATGTATTTGCTGAACGGTGAAAGTGCACAGTAATGCACTTTTCTCCCAGCAAATACACTGTTTCTAAGGAAATGGGAACACACTGAGGAGACACTTGTGGGAGCTACTGTGACTAAAACTGAGCTTCCCTACGCACAGGGAAGCAAGAGAAATGCTGATTTCATCAAGCCCAGTTACATACTCAGACTCTGTACTACTGCGCAAATAGGCATGTCTCTTTAGGCAAAAAACTCATTTCTGACAAAGTTGCCCAAATGCATCTCAGAAGTGTGCAACTTGTTCCCTGAGTTAGAAAACGTCGAGAAACGGTCGTTTCTGCTAGCGCTGTGCTTCTACACATATATTTGCTGAACGGTGAAAGCGCACAGTAATGCACTTTTCTCCCAGCAAATACACTGTTTCTAAGGAAATGGGAACACACTGAGGAGACACTTGTGGGAGCTACTGTGACTAAAACTGAGCTTCCCTACGCACAGGGAAGCAAGAGAAATGCTGATTTCATCAAGCCCCGTTACATACTCAGAATCTGTACTACTGTGCAAATAGGCATGTCTCTGTAGGCAAAAAACTCATTTTTGAGAAAGTTACCCAAATGCATCTCAGAAGTGTGCAACTTGTTCCCTGAGTTAGAAAACTTCGAGAAACGTTCGGTTCTGCTAGCGCTGTGCTTCTACACATGTATTTGCTGAACGATAAAAGCGCACAGTGATGCACTTTTCTCCCAGCAAATACACTGTTTCTAAGGAAATGGGAACACACTGAGGAGACACTTGTGGGAGCTACTGTGACTAAAACTGAGCTTCCCTACGCACAGGGAAGCAAGAGAAATGCTGATTTCATCAAGCCCAGTTACATACTCAGAATCTGTACTACTGCGCAAATAGGCATGTCTCTGTAGGCAAAAAAACTCATTTCTGACAAAGTTGCCCAAATGCACCTCAGAAGTGTGCAACTTGTTCCCTGATTTAGAAAACGTCGAGAAACGGTCGTATCTGCTAGCGCTGTGCTTCTACACATGTATTTGCTGAACGGTGAAAGTGCACAGTAATGCACTTTTCTCCCAGCAAATACACTGTTTCTAAGGAAATGGGAACACACTGAGGAGACACTTGTGGGAGCTACTGTGACTAAAACTGAGCTTCCCTACGCACAGGGAAGCAAGAGAAATGCTGATTTCATCAAGCCCAGTTACATACTCAGAATCTGTACTACTGCGCAAATAGGCATGTTTCTGTAGGCAAAAAACTCATTTCTGACAAAGTTTCCCAAATGCATCTCAGAAGTGTGCAACTTGTTCCCTGAGTTAGAAAACGTCGAGAAACGTTCGTTTCTGCTAGCGCTGTGCTTCTACACATGTATTTGCTGAACGGTGAAAGCGCACAGTAATGCACTTTTCTCCCAGCAAATACACTGTTTCTAAGGAAATGGGAACACACTGAGGAGACACTTGTGGGAGCTACTGTGACTAAAACTGAGCTTCCCTACGCACAGGGAAGCAAGAGAAATGCTGATTTCATCAAGCCCAGTTACATACTCAGAATCTGTACTACTGCGCAAATAGGCATGTCTCTGTAGGCAAAAAACTCATTTCTGACAAAGTTGCCCAAATGCATCTCAGAAGTGTGCAACTTGTCCCTGAGTTAGAAAACGTCGAGAAACGTTCGTTTCTGCTAGCGCTGTGCTTCTACACATGTATTTGCTGAACGGTGAAAGCGCACAGTGATTCACTTTTCTCCCAGCAAATACACTGTTTCTAAGGAAATGGGAACACACTGAGGAGACACTTGTGGGAGCTACTGTGACTAAAACTGAGCTTCCCTACGCACAGGGAAGCAAGAGAAATGCTGATTTCATCCAGCCCAGTTACATACTCAGAATCTGTACTACTGCGCAAATAGGCATGTCTCTGTAGGCAAAATCTCATTTCTGACAAAGTTGCCCAAATGCATCTCAGAAGTGTGTAACTTGTTCCCTGAGTTAGAAAACGTCGAGAAACGGTCGTTTCTGCTAGCGCTGTGCTTCTACACATGTATTTGCTGAACGGTGAAAGCGCACAGTAATGCACTTTTCTCCCAGCAAATACACTGTGTCTAAGGAAATGGGAACACACTGAGGAGACACTTGTGGGAGCTACTGTGACTAAAACTGAGCTTCCCTACGCACAGGGAAGCAAGAGAAATGCTGATTTCATCAAGCCCAATTACATACTCAGAATCTGTTCTACTGCGCAAATAGGCATGTGTCTTTAGGCAAAAAACTCATTTCTGACAAAGTTGCCCAAATGCATCTCAGAAGTGTGCAACTTGTTCCCTGAGTTAGAAAACGTCGAGAAACGGTCGTTTCAGCTAGCGCTGTGCTTCTACACATGTATTTGCTGAACGGTGAAAGTGCACAGTAATGCACTTTTCTCCCAGCAAATACACTGTTTCTAAGGAAATGGGAACACACTGAGGAGACACTTGTGGGAGCTACTGTGACTAAAACTGAGCTTCCCTACGCACAGGGAAGCAAGAGAAATGCTGATTTCATCAAGCCCAGTTACATACTCAGACTCTGTACTACTGCGCAAATAGGCATGTCTCTTTAGGCAAAAAACTCATTTCTGACAAAGTTGCCCAAATGCATCTCAGAAGTGTGCAACTTGTTCCCTGAGTTAGAAAACGTCGAGAAACGGTCGTTTCTGCTAGCGCTGTGCTTCTACACATATATTTGCTGAACGGTGAAAGCGCACAGTAATGCACTTTTCTCCCAGCAAATACACTGTTTCTAAGGAAATGGGAACACACTGAGGAGACACTTGTGGGAGCTACTGTGACTAAAACTGAGCTTCCCTACGCACAGGGAAGCAAGAGAAATGCTGATTTCATCAAGCCCCGTTACATACTCAGAATCTGTACTACTGTGCAAATAGGCATGTCTCTGTAGGCAAAAAACTCATTTTTGAGAAAGTTACCCAAATGCATCTCAGAAGTGTGCAACTTGTTCCCTGAGTTAGAAAACTTCGAGAAACGTTCGGTTCTGCTAGCGCTGTGCTTCTACACATGTATTTGCTGAACGATAAAAGCGCACAGTGATGCACTTTTCTCCCAGCAAATACACTGTTTCTAAGGAAATGGGAACACACTGAGGAGACACTTGTGGGAGCTACTGTGACTAAAACTGAGCTTCCCTACGCACAGGGAAGCAAGAGAAATGCTGATTTCATCAAGCCCAGTTACATACTCAGAATCTGTACTACTGCGCAAATAGGCATGTCTCTGTAGGCAAAAAACTCATTTCTGACAAAGTTACCCAAATGCATCTCAGAAGTGTGCAACTTGTTCCCTGAGTTAGAAAACGCCGAGAAACGGTCGTTTCTACTAGGGCTGTGCTTCTACACATGTATTTGCTGAACGATGAAAGCGCACAGTAATGCACTTTTCTCCCAGCAAATACACTGTTTCTAAGGAAATGGGAACACACTGAGGAGACACTTGTGGGAGCTACTGTGACTAAAACTGAGCTTCCCTATGCACAGGGAAGCAAGAGAAATGCTGATTTCATCAAGCCCAGTTACATACTCAGAATCTGTACTACTGCGCAAATAGGCATGTCTCTGTAGGCAAAAAACTCATTTCTGACAAAGTTGCCCAAATGCATCTCAGAAGTGTGCAACTTGTTCCCTGAGTTAGAAAACGTCGAGAAACGGTCGTTTCTGCTAGCGCTGTGCTTCTACACATGTATTTGCTGAACGGTGAAAGCGCACAGTAATGCACTTTTCTCCCAGCAAATACACTGTTTCTAAAAAAAAGGGGAACACACTGAGGAGACACTTGTGGGAGCTACTGTGACTAAAACTGAGCTTCCCTACGCACAGGGAAGCAAGAGAAATGCTGATTTCATCAAGCCCAGTTACATACTCAGAATCTCTACTACTGCGCAAATAGGCATGTCTCTGTAGGCAAAAAACTCATTTCTGACAAAGTTGCCCAAATGCATCTCAGAAGTGTGCAACTTGTTCCCTGAGTTAGAAAACGTTGAGAAACGTTCGTTTCTGCTAGCGCTGTGCTTCTACACATGTATTTGCTGAACGGTGAAAGCGCACAGTGATGCACTTTTCTCCCAGCAAATACACTGTTTCTAAGGAAATGGGAACACACTGAGGAGACACTTGTGGGAGCTACTGTGACTAAAACTGAGCTTCCCTACGCACAGGGAAGCAAGAGAAATGCTGATTTCACCAGCCCAGTTACATACTCAGAATCTGTACTACTGCGCAAATAGGCATGTCTCTTTTGGCAAAAAACTCATTTCTGACAAAGTTGCCCAAATGCATCTCAGAAGTGTGCAACTTGTTCCCTGAGTTAGAAAATGTCGAGAAACGATCGTTTCTGCTAGCGCTGTGCTTTTACACATGTATTTGCTGAACGGTGAAAGCGCACAGTAATGCACTTTTCTCCCAGCAAATACACTTTTTCTAAGGAAATGGGAACACACTGAGGAGACACTTGTGGGAGCTACTGTGACTAAAACTGAGCTTCCCTACGCACTGGGAAGCAAGAGAAATGCTGATTTCATCAAGCCCAGTTACATACTCAGAATCTGTACTACTGCGCAAATAGGCATGTCTCTGTAGGCAAAAAAACTCATTTCGGACAAAGTTGCCCAAATGCATCTCAGAAGTGTGCAACTTGTTCCCTGAGTTAGAAAACGTCGAGAAACGTTCGTTTCTGCTAGCTCTGTGCTTCTGCACATGTATTTGCTGAACGGTGAATGCGCACAGTAATGCACTTTTCTCCCAGCAAATACACTGTTTCTAAGGAACTGGGAACACACTGAGGAGACACTTGTGGGAGCTACTGTGACGAAAACTGAGCTTCCCTACGCACAGGGAAGCAAGAGAAATGCTGATTTCATCAAGCCCAGTTACATACTCAGAATCTCTACTACTGCGCAAATAGGCATGTCTCTGTAGGCAAAAAACTCATTTCTGACAAAGTTGCCCAAATGCATCTCAGAAGTGTGCAACTTGTTCCCTGAGTTAGAAAACGTTGAGAAACGTTCGTTTCTGCTAGCGCTGTGCTTCTACACATGTATTTGCTGAACGGTGAAAGCGCACAGTAATGCACTTTTCTCCCAGCAAATACACTGTTTCTAAGGAAATGGGAACACACTGAGGAGACACTTGTGGGAGCTACTGTGACTAAAACTGAGCTTCCCTACGCACAGGGAAGCAAGAGAAATGCTGATTTCATCAGCCCAGTTACATACTCAGAATCTGTACTACTGCGCAAATAGGCATGTCTCTTTTGGCAAAAAACTCATTTCTGACAAAGTTGCCCAAATGCATCTCAGAAGTGTGCAACTTGTTCCCTGAGTTAGAAAACGTCGAGAAACGATCGTTTCTGCTAGCGCTGTGCTTTTACACATGTATTTGCTGAACGGTGAAAGCGCACAGTAATGCACTTTTCTCCCAGCAAATACACTGTTTCTAAGGAAATGGGAACACACTGAGGAGACACTTGTGGGAGCTACTGTGACTAAAACTGAGCTTCCCTACGAACTGGGAAGCAAGAGAAATGCTGATTTCATCAAGGCCAGTTACATACTCAGAATCTGTACTACTGCGCAAATAGGCATGTCTCTGTAGGCAAAAAAACTCATTTCGGACAAAGTTGCCCAAATGCATCTCAGAAGTGTGCAACTTGTTCCCTGAGTTAGAAAACGTCGAGAAACGTTCGTTTCTGCTAGCTCTGTGCTTCTGCACATGTATTTGCTGAACGGTGAATGCGCACAGTAATGCAATTTTCTCCCAGCAAATACACTGTTTCTAAGGAACTGGGAACACACTGAGGAGACACTTGTGGGAGCTACTGTGACTAAAACTGAGCTTCCCTACGCACAGGGAAGCAAGAGAAATGCTGATTTCATCAAGCCCAGTTACATACTCAGAATCTGTACTACTGCGCAAATAGGCATGTTTCTGTAGGCAAAAAACTCATTTCTGACAAAGTTGCCCAAATGCATCTCAGAAGTGTGCAACTTGTTCCCTGAGTTAGAAAACGTCGAGAAACGTTCGTTTCTGCTAGCGCTGTGCTTCTACACATGTATTTGCTGAACGGTGAAAGCGCACAGTAATGCACTTTTCTCCCAGCAAATACACTGTTTCTAAGGAAATGGGAACACACTGAGGAGACACTTGTGGGAGCTACTGTGACTAAAACTGAGCTTCCCTACGCACAGGGAAGCAAGAGAAATGCTGATTTCATCAAACCGATTTACATACTCAGAATCTGTACTACTGCGCAAATAGGCATGTCTCTGTAGGCAAAAAACTCATTTCTGACAAAGTTGCCCAAATGCATCTCAGAAGTGTGCAACTTGTCCCTGAGTTAGAAAACGTCGAGAAACGTTCGTTTCTGCTAGCGCTGTGCTTCTACACATGTATTTGCTGAACGGTGAAAGCGCACAGTGATTCACTTTTCTCCCAGCAAATACACTGTTTCTAAGGAAATGGGAACACACTGAGGAGACACTTGTGGGAGCTACTGTGACTAAAACTGAGCTTCCCTATGCACAGGGAAGCAAGAGAAATGCTGATTTCATCAAGCCCAGTTACATACTCAGAATCTGTACTACTGCGCAAATAGGCATGTCTCTGTAGGCAAAAAACTCATTTCTGACAAAGTTGCCCAAATGCATCTCAGAAGTGTGCAACTTGTTCCCTGAGTTAGAAAACGTCGAGAAACGGTGGTTTCTGCTAGCGTTGTGCTTCTACACATGTATTTACTGAATGGTGAAAGCGCAAAGTAATGCACTTTTCTCCCAGCAAATACACTGTTTCTAAGGAAATGGGAACACACTGAGGAGACACTTGTGGGAGCTACTGTGACTAAAACTGAGCTTCCCTACGCACAGGGAAGCAAGAGAAATGCTGATTTCATCAAGCCCAGTTACATACTCAGAATCTGTACTACTGCGCAAATAGGCATGTCTCTGTAGGCAAAAAACTCATTTCGGACAAAGTTGCCCAAATGCATCTCAGAAGTGTGCAACTTGTTCCCTGAGTTAGAAAACGTCGAGAAACGGTCGTTTCTGCTAGCGCTATGCTTCTACACATGTATTTGCTGAACGGTGAAAGCGCACAGTAATGCACTTTTCTCCCAGCAAATACACTGTTTCTAAGGAAATGGGAACACACTGAGGAGACACTTGTGGGAGCTACTGTGACTAAAACTGAGCTTCCCTACGCACAGGGAAGCAAGAGAAATGCTGATTTCATCAAGCCCAGTTACATACTCAGAATCTGTACTACTGCGCAAATAGGCATGTCTCTGTAGGCAAAAAAACTCATTTCTGACAAAGTTGCCCAAATGCACCTCAGAAGTGTGCAACTTGTTCCCTGATTTAGAAAACGTCGAGAAACGGTCGTTTCTGCTAGCGCTGTGCTTCTACACATGTATTTGCTGAACGGTGAAAGTGCACAGTAATGCACTTTTCTCCCAGCAAATACACTGTTTCTAAGGAAATGGGAACACACTGAGGAGACACTTGTGGGAGCTACTGTGACTAAAACTGAGCTTCCCTACGCACAGGGAAGCAAGAGAAATGCTGATTTCATCAAGCCCAGTTACATACTCAGAATCTGTACTACTGCGCAAATAGGCATGTTTCTGTAGGCAAAAAACTCATTTCTGACAAAGTTTCCCAAATGCATCTCAGAAGTGTGCAACTTGTTCCCTGAGTTAGAAAACGTCGAGAAACGTTCGTTTCTGCTAGCGCTGTGCTTCTACACATGTATTTGCTGAACGGTGAAAGCGCACAGTAATGCACTTTTCTCCCAGCAAATACACTGTTTCTAAGGAAATGGGAACACACTGAGGAGACACTTGTGGGAGCTACTGTGACTAAAACTGAGCTTCCCTACGCACAGGGAAGCAAGAGAAATGCTGATTTCATCAAGCCCAGTTACATACTCAGAATCTGTACTACTGCGCAAATAGGCATGTCTCTGTAGGCAAAAAACTCATTTCTGACAAAGTTGCCCAAATGCATCTCAGAAGTGTGCAACTTGTCCCTGAGTTAGAAAACGTCGAGAAACGTTCGTTTCTGCTAGCGCTGTGCTTCTACACATGTATTTGCTGAACGGTGAAAGCGCACAGTGATTCACTTTTCTCCCAGCAAATACACTGTTTCTAAGGAAATGGGAACACACTGAGGAGACACTTGTGGGAGCTACTGTGACTAAAACTGAGCTTCCCTATGCACAGGGAAGCAAGAGAAATGCTGATTTCATCAAGCCCAGTTACATACTCAGAATCTGTACTACTGCGCAAATAGGCATGTCTCTGTAGGCAAAAAACTCATTTCTGACAAAGTTGCCCAAATGCATCTCAGAAGTGTGCAACTTGTTCCCTGAGTTAGAAAACGTTGAGAAACGGTGGTTTCTGCTAGCGTTGTGCTTCTACACATGTATTTGCTGAATGGTGAAAGCGCACAGTAATGCACTTTTCTCCCAGCAAATACACTGTTTCTAAGGAAATGGGAACACAATGAGGAGACACTTGTGGGAGCTACTGTGACTAAAACTGAGCTTCCCTACGCACAGGGAAGCAAGAGAAATGCTGATTTCATCAAGCCCAGTTACATACTCAGAATCTGTACTACTGCGCAAATAGGCATGTCTCTGTAGGCAAAAAACTCATTTCGGACAAAGTTGCCCAAATGCATCTCAGAAGTGTGCAACTTGTTCCCTGAGTTAGAAAACGTCGAGAAACGGTCGTTTCTGCTAGCGCTATGCTTCTACACATGTATTTGCTGAACGGTGAAAGCGCACAGTAATGCACTTTTCTCCCAGCAAATACACTGTTTCTAAGGAAATGGGAACACACTGAGGAGACACTTGTGGGAGCTACTGTGACTAAAACTGAGCTTCCCTACGCACAGGGAAGCAAGAGAAATGCTGATTTCATCAAGCCCAGTTACATACTCAGAATCTGTACTACTGCGCAAATAGGCATGTCTCTGTAGGCAAAAAACTCATTTCTGACAAAGTTGCCCAAATGCATCTCAGAAGTGTGCAACTTGTTCCCTGAGTTAGAAAATGTCGAGAAACGTTCGTTTCTGCTAGCGCTGTGCTTCTACACATGTATTTGCTGAACGGTGAAAGCGCACAGTAATGCACTTTTCTCCCAGCAAATACACTGTTTCTAAGGAAATGGGAACACACTGAGGAGACACTTGTGGGAGCTACTGTGACTAAAACTGAGCTTCCCTACGCACAGGGAAGCAAGAGAAATGCTGATTTCATCAAACCGATTTACATACTCAGAATCTGTACTACTGCGCAAATAGGCATGTCTCTGTAGGCAAAAAACTCATTTCTGACAAAGTTGCCCAAATGCATCTCAGAAGTGTGCAACTTGTTCCCTGAGTTAGAAAACGTCGAGAAACGGTTGTTTCTGCTAGCGCTGTGCTTCTACACATGTATTTGCTGAACGGTGAAAGCGCACAGTAATGCACTTTTCTCCCAACAAATACACTGTTTCTAAGGAACTGGGAACACACTGAGGAGACACTTGTGGGAGCTACTGTGACTAAAACTGAGCTTCCCTACGCACAGGGAAGCAAGAGAAATGCTGATTTCATCAAGCCCAATTACATACTCAGAATCTGTACTACTGCGCAAATGGGCATGTCTCTGTAGGCAAAAAACTCATTTCTGACAAAGTTGCCCAAATGCATCTCAGAAGTGTGCAACTTGTTCCCTGAGTTAGAAAACGTCGAGAAACGTTCGTTTTTGCTAGCGCTGTGCTTCTGCACATGTATTTGCTGAACGGTGAAAGCGCACAGTAATGCACTTTTCTCCCAGCAAATACACTGTTTCGAAGGAAATGGGAACACACTGAGGAGACACTTGTGGGAGCTACTGTGACTAAAACTGAGCTTCCCTACGCACAGGGAAGCAAGAGAAATGCTGATTTCATCAAGCCCAGTTACATACTCAGAATCTGTACTACTGCGCAAATAGGCATATCTCTGTAGGCAAAAAACTCATTTCTGACAAAGTTGCCCAAAGGCATCTCAGAAGTGTGCAACTTGTTCCCTGAGTTAGAAAACGTCGAGAAACGTTCGTTTCTGCTAGCGCTGTGCTTCTACACATGTATTTGCTGAACGGTGAAAGCGCACAGTAATGCACTTTTCTCCCAGCAAATACACTGTTTCTAAGAACTGGGAACACACTAAGGAGACACTTGTGGGAGCTACTGTGACTAAAACTGAGATTCCCTACGCACAGGGAAGCAAGAGAAATGCTGATTTCATCAAGCCCAGTTACATACTCAGAATCTGTACTACTGCGCAAATAGGCATGTCTCTGTAGGCAAAAAACTCATTTCTGACAAAGTTGCCCAAATGCATCTCAGAAGTGTGCAACTTGTTCCCTGAGTTAGAAAACGTCGAGAAACGTTCGTTTCTGCTAGCGCTGTGCTTCTACACATGTATTTGCTGAACGGTGAAAGCGCACAGTAATGCACTTTTCTCCCAGCAAATACACTGTTTCTAAGGAAATGGGAACACACTGAGGAGACACTTGTGGGAGCTACTGTGACTAAAACTGAGCTTCCCTACGCACAGGGAAGCAAGAGAAATGCTGATTTCATCAAGCCCAGTTACATACTCAGAATCTGTACTACTGCGCAAATAGGCATGTCTCTGTAGGCAAAAAACTCATTTCTGACAAAGTTGCCCAAATGCATCTCAGAAGTGTGCAACTTGTTCCCTGAGTTAGAAAACGTGGAGAAACTTTCGTTTCTGCTAGCGCTGTGCTTCTACACATGTATTTGCTGAACGGTGAAAGCGCACAGTAATGCACTTTTCTCCCAGCAAATACACTGTTTCTAAGGAAATGGGAACACACTGAGGAGACACTTGTGGGAGCTACTGTGACTAAAACTGAGCTTCCCTACGCACAGGGAAGCAAGAGAAATGCTGATTTCATCAAGCCCAGTTACATACTCAGAATCTGTACTACTGCGCAAATAGGCATGTCTCTGTAGGCAAAAAACTCATTTCTGTCAAAGTTGCCCAAATGCATCTCAGAAGTGTGCAACTTGTTCCCTGAGTTAGAAAACGTCGAGAAACGGTCGTTTCTGCTAGCGCTGTGCTTCTACACATGTATTTGCTGAACGGTGAAAGCGCACAGTAATGCACTTTTCTCCCAGCAAATACACTGTTTCTAAGGAACTGGGAACACACTGAGGAGACACTTGTGGGAGCTACTGTGACTAAAACTGAGCTTCCCTACGCACAGGGAAGCAAGAGAAATGCTGATTTCATCAAGCCCAGTTACATACTCAGAATCTGTACTACTGCGCAAAGAGGCATGTCTCTGTAGGCAAAAAACTCATTTCTGACAAAGTTGCCCAAATGCATCACAGAAGTGTGCAACTTGTTCCCTGAGTTAGAAAACGTCGAGAAACGGTCGTTTCTGCTAGCGCTGTGCTTCTACACATGTATTTGCTGAACGGTGAAAGCGCACAGTAATGCACTTTTCTCCCAGCAAATATACTGTTTCTAAGGAACTGGGAACACACTGAGGAGACACTTGTGGGAGCTACTGTGACTAAAACTGAGCTTCCCTACGCACAGGGAAGCAAGAGAAATGCTGATTTCATCAAGCCCAGTTACATACTCAGAATCTGTACTATTGCCCAAATAGGCATGTCTCTGAAGGCAAAACACTCATTTCTGACAAAGTTGCCCAAATGCATCTCAGAAGTGTGCAACTTGTTCCCTGAGTTAGAAAACGTCGAGAAACGGTCATATCTGCTAACGCTGTGCTTCTACACATGTATTTGCTGAACGATGAAAGCGCACAGTAATGCACTTTTCTCCCAGCAAATACACTGTTTCTAAGGAAATGGGAACACACTGAGGAGATACTTGTGGGAGCTACTGTGACTAAAACTGAGCTTCCCTACGCACAGGGAAGCAAGAGAAATGCTGATTTCATCAAGCCCAGTTACATACTCAGAATCTGTACTACTGCGCAAATAGGTATGTCTCTTTAGGCAAAAAACTCATTTCTGACAAAGTTGCCCAAATGCATCTCAGAAGTGTGCAACTTGTTCCCTGAGTTAGAAAATTTCGAGAAACGTTCGTTTCTGCTAGCGCTGTGCTTCTACACATGTATTTGCTGAACGGTGAAAGCGCACAGTAATGCACTTTTCTCCCAGCAAATACACTGTTTCTAAGGAAATGGGAACACACTGAGGAGACACTTGTGGGAGCTACTGTGACTAAAAGTGAGCTTCCCTACGCACAGGGAAGCAAGAGAAATGCTGATTTCATCAAGCCCAGTTACATACTCAGAATCTGTACTATTGCCCAAATAGGCATGTCTCTGAAGGCAAAACACTCATTTCTGACAAAGTTGCCCAAATGCATCTCAGAAGTGTGCAACTTGTTCCCTGAGTTAGAAAACGTCGAGAAACGGTCATATCTGCTAACGCTGTGCTTCTACACATGTATTTGCTGAACGGTGAAAGCGCACAGTAATGAACTTTTCTCCCAGCAAATACACTGTTTCTAAGGAATTGGGAACACACTGAGGAGACACTTGTGGGAGCTACTGTGACTGAAACTGAGATTCCCTACGCACAGGGAAGCAAGAGAAACGCTGATTTCATCAAGCCCAGTTACATACTCAGAATCTGTACTACTGGGCAAATAGGCATGTCTCTTTAGGCAAAAAACTCATTTCTGACAAAGTTGCCCAAATGCATCTCAGAAGTGTGCAAGTTTTTCCCTGAGTTAGAAAACGTCGAGAAACGGTCGTTTCTGCTAGCGCTGTGCTTCTACACATGTATTTGCTGAACGGTGAAAGCGTACAGTAATGCACTTTTCTCCCAGCAAATACACTGTTTCTAAGGAAATGGGAACACACTGAGGAGACACTTGTGGGAGCTACTGTGACTAAAACTGAGCTTCCCTACGCAAAGGGAAGCAAGAGAATGCTGATTTCATCAAGCCCAGTTACATACTCAGAATCTGTACTACTGCGCAAATAGGCATGTCTCTGTAGGCAAAAAACTCATTTCTGACAAAGTTGCCCAAATGCATCTCAGAAGTGTGCAACTTGTTCCCTGAGTTAGAAAACGTCGAGAAACGTTCGTTTCTGTTAGCGCTGTGCTTCTACACATGTATTTGCTGAACGGTGAAAGCGCACATTAATGCACTTTTCTCCCAGCAAATACACTGTTTCTAAGGAAATGGGTACTCACTGAGGAGACACTTGTGGGAGCTACTGTGACTAAAACTGAGCTTCCCTACGCACAGGGAAGCAAGAGAAATGCTGATTTCATCAAGCCCAGTTACATACTCAGAATCTGTACTACTGCGCAAATAGGCATGTCTCTGTAGGCAAAAAACTCATTTCTGACAAAGTTGCCCAAATGCATCTCAGAAGTGTGCAACTTATTCCCTGAGTTAGAACACATCGAGAAACGTTCGTTTCTGCTAGCGCTGTGCTTCTACACATGTATTTGCTGAACGGTGAAAGCGCACAGTAATGCACTTTTCTCCCAGCAAATACACTGTTTCTAAGGAAATGGGAACACACTGAGGAGACAATTGTGGGAGCTACTGTGACTAAAACTGAGCTTCCCTACGCACAGGGAAGCAAGAGAAATGCTGATTTCATCAAGCCCAGTTACATACTCAGAATCTGTACTATTGCCCAAATAGGCATGTCTCTGAAGGCAAAACACTCATTTCTGACAAAGTTGCCCAAATGCATCTCAGAAGTGTGCAACTTGTTCCCTGAGTTAGAAAACGTCGAGAAACGGTCATATCTGCTAACGCTGTGCTTCTACACATGTATTTGCTGAACGGTGAAAGCGCACAGTAATGAACTTTTCTCCCAGCAAATACACTGTTTCTAAGGAAATGGGAACACACTGAGGAGATACTTGTGGGAGCTACTGTGACTAAAACTGAGCTTCCCTACGCACAGGGAAGCAAGAGAAACGCTGATTTCATCAAGCCCCTTTACATACTCAGAATCTGTACTACTGGGCAAATAGGCATGTCTCTTTAGGCAAAAAACTCATTTCTGACAAAGTTGCCCAAATGCATCTCAGAAATGTGCAAGTTTTTCCCTGAGTTAGAAAACGTCGAGAAACGGTCGTTTCTGCTAGCGCTGTGCTTCTACACATGTATTTGCTGAACGGTGAAAGCGTACAGTAATGCACTTTTCTCCCAGCAAATACACTGTTTCTAAGGAAATGGGAACACACTGAGGAGACACTTGTGGGAGCTACTGTGACTAAAACTGAGCTTCCCTACGCAAAGGGAAGCAAGAGAATGCTGATTTCATCAAGCCCAGTTACATACTCAGAATCTGTACTACTGCGCAAATAGGCATGTCTCTGTAGGCAAAAAACTCATTTCTGACAAAGTTGCCCAAATGCATCTCAGAAGTGTGCAACTTGTTCCCTGAGTTAGAAAACGTCGAGAAACGTTCGTTTCTGTTAGCGCTGTGCTTCTACACATGTATTTGCTGAACGGTGAAAGCGCACATTAATGCACTTTTCTCCCAGCAAATACACTGTTTCTAAGGAAATGGGTACTCACTGAGGAGACACTTGTGGGAGCTACTGTGACTAAAACTGAGCTTCCCTACGCACAGGGAAGCAAGAGAAATGCTGATTTCATCAAGCCCAGTTACATACTCAGAATCTGTACTACTGCGCAAATAGGCATGTCTCTGTAGGCAAAAAACTCATTTCTGACAAAGTTGCCCAAATGCATCTCAGAAGTGTGCAACTTATTCCCTGAGTTAGAACACATCGAGAAACGTTCGTTTCTGCTAGCGCTGTGCTTCTACACATGTATTTGCTGAACGGTGAAAGCGCACAGTTATGCACTTTTCTCCCAGCAAATACACTGTTTCTAAGGAAATGGGAACACACTGAGGAGACAATTGTGGGAGCTACTGTGACTAAAACTGAGCTTCCCTACGCACAGGGAAGCAAGAGAAATGCTGATTTCATCAAGCCCAGTTACATACTCAGAATCTGTACTATTGCCCAAATAGGCATGTCTCTGAAGGCAAAACACTCATTTCTGACAAAGTTGCCCAAATGCATCTCAGAAGTGTGCAACTTGTTCCCTGAGTTAGAAAACGTCGAGAAACGGTCATATCTGCTAACGCTGTGCTTCTACACATGTATTTGCTGAACGATGAAAGCGCACAGTAATGCACTTTTCTCCCAGCAAATACACTGTTTCTAAGGAAATGGGAACACACTGAGGAGATACTTGTGGGAGCTACTGTGACTAAAACTGAGCTTCCCTACGCACAGGGAAGCAAGAGAAATGCTGATTTCATCAAGCCCAGTTACATACTCAGAATCTGTACTACTGCGCAAATAGGTATGTCTCTTTAGGCAAAAAACTCATTTCTGACAAAGTTGCCCAAATGCATCTCAGAAGTGTGCAACTTGTTCCCTGAGTTAGAAAATTTCGAGAAACGTTCGTTTCTGCTAGCGCTGTGCTTCTACACATGTATTTGCTGAACGGTGAAAGCGCACAGTAATGCACTTTTCTCCCAGCAAATACACTGTTTCTAAGGAAATGGGAACACACTGAGGAGACACTTGTGGGAGCTACTGTGACTAAAACTGAGCTTCCCTACGCACAGGGAAGCAAGAGAAATGCTGATTTCATCAAGCCCAGTTACATACTCAGAATCTGTACTATTACCCAAATAGGCATGTCTCTGAAGGCAAAACACTCATTTCTGACAAAGTTGCCCAAATGCATCTCAGAAGTGTGCAACTTGTTCCCTGAGTTAGAAAACGTCGAGAAACGGTCATATCTGCTAACGCAGTGCTTCTACACATGTATTTGCTGAACGGTGAAAGCGCACAGTAATGCACTTTTCTCCCAGCAAATACACTGTTTCTAAGGAAATGGGAAAACACTGAGGAGACACTTGTGGGAGCTACTGTGACTGAAACTGAGATTCCCTACGCACAGGGAAGCAAGAGAAAAGCTGATTTCATCAAGCCCAGTTACATACTCAGAATCTGTACTACTGCGCAAATAGACATGTCTCTTTAGGCAAAAAACTCATTTCTGACAAAGTTGCCCAAATGCATCTCAGAAGTGTGCAACTTGTTCCCTGAGTTAGAAAATGTCGAGAAACGGTTGTTTCTGCTAGCGCTGTGCTTCTACACATGTATTTGCTGAACGGTGAAAGCGTACAGTAATGCACTTTTCTCCCAGCAAATACACTGTTTCTAAGGAAATGGGAACACACTGAGGAGACACTTGTGGGAGCTACTGTGACTAAAACTGAGCTTCCCTACGCAAAGGGAAGCAAGAGAATGCTGATTTCATCAAGCCCAGTTACATACTCAGAATCTGTACTACTGCGCAAATAGGCATGTCTCTGTAGGCAAAAAACTCATTTCTGACAAAGTTGCCCAAATGCATCTCAGAAGTGTGCAACTTGTTCCCTGAGTTAGAAAACGTCGAGAAACGTTCGTTTCTGCTAGCGCTGTGCTTCTAAACATGTATTTGCTGAACGGTGAAAGCGCACAGTAATGCACTTTTCTCCCAGCAAATACACTGTTTCTAAGGAAATGGGAACTCACTGAGGAGACACTTGTGGGAGCTACTGTGACTAAAACTGAGCTTCCCTACGCACAGGGAAGCAAGAGAAATGCTGATTTCATCAAGCCCAGTTACATACTCAGAATCTGTACTACTGCGCAAATAGGCATGTCTCTTTAGGCAAAAAACTCATTTCTGACAAAGTTGCCCAAATGCATCTCAGAAGAGTGCAACTTGTTCCCTGACTTAGAAAGGGTCGAGAAACGTTCGTGTCTGCTAGCGCTGTGCTTCTACACATGTATTTGCTGAACGGTGAAAGCGCACAGTAATGCACTTTTCTCCCAGCAAATACACTGTTTCTAAGGAAATGGGAACACACTGAGGAAACACTTGTGGGAGCTACTGTGACTAAAACTGAGCTTCCCTACGCACAGGGAAGCAAGAGAAATGCTGATTTCATCAAGCCCAGTTACATACTCAGAATCTGTACTACTGCGCAAATAGGCATGAATCTGTAGGCAAAAAACTCATTTCTGACAAAGTGGCCCAAATGCATCTCAGAAGTGTGCAACTTGTTCCCTGAGTAAAAAAAAGTCGAGAAACATTCGTTTCTGCTAGCGCTGTGCTTCTACACATGTATTTGCTGAACGGTGAAAGCGCACAGTAATGCACTTTTCTCCCAGCAAATACACTGTTTCTAAGGAAATGGGAACACACTGAGGAGACACTTGTGGGAGCTACTGTGACTAAAATTGAGCTTCCCCACGCACAGGGAAGCAAGAGAAATGCTGATTTCATCAAGCCCAGTTACATACTCAGAATCTGTACTACTGCGCAAATAGGCATGTCTCTGTAGGCAAAAAACTCATTTCTGACAAAGTTGCCCAAATGCATCTCAGAAGTGTGCAACTTGTTCCCTGAGTTAGAAAAAGTCGAGAAACGTTCGTTTCTGCTAGCGCTGTGCTTCTACACATGTATTTGCTGAACGGTGAATGCGCACAGTAATGCACTTTTCTCCCAGCAAATACACTGTTTCTAAGGAAATGGGAACACACTGAGAAGACACTTGTGGGAGCTACTGTGACTAAAACTGAGCTTCCCTATGCACAGGGAAGCAAGAGAAATGCTGATTTCATCCAGCCCAGTTACATACTCAGAATCTGTACTACTGCGCAAATAGGCATGTCTCTGTAGGCAAAAAACTCATTTCTGACAAAGTTGCCCAAATGCATCTCAGAAGTGTGCAACTTGTTCCCTGAGTTAGAAAACGTCGAGAAACGTTCGTTTCTGCTAGCGCTGTGCTTCTACACATGTATTTGCTGAACGGTGAAAGCGCACAGTAATGCACTTTTCTCCCAGCAAACACACTGTTTCTAAGGAAATGGGAACTCACTGAGGAGACACTTGTGGGAGCTACTGTGACTAAAACTGAGCTTCCCTATGCACAGGGAAGCAAGAGAAATGCTGATTTCATCAAGCCCAGTTACATACTCAGAATGTGTACTACTGCGCAAATAGGCATGTCTCTGTAGGCAAAAAACTCATTTCTGACAAAGTTGCCCAAATGCATCTCAGAAGTGTGCAACTTGTTCCCTGAGTTAGAAAACGTCGAGAAATGGTCGTTTCTGCTAGCACTGTGCTTCTACACATGTATTTGCTGAACGGTGAAAGCGCACAGTAATGCACTTTTCTCGCAGCAAATACACTGTTTCTAAGGAAATGGGAACAACTGAGGAGACACTTGTGGGAGCTACTGTGACTGAAACTGAGCTTCCCTACGCACAGGGAAGCAAGAGAAATGCTGATTTCATCAAGCCCAGTTACATACTCAGAATCTGTACTACTCTGCAAATAGGCATGTCTCTTTAGGCAAAAAACTCATTTCTGACAAAGTTGCCCAAATGCATCTCAGAAGTGTGCAACTTGTTCCCTGAGTTAGAAAACTTCGAGAAACATTCGTTTCTGCTAGCGCTGTGCTTCTACACATGTATTTGCTGAACGGTGAAAGCGCACAGTAATGCACTTTTCTCCCAGCAAATACACTGTTTCTAAGGAAATGGGAACACACTGAGGAGACACTTGTGGGAGCTACTGTGACTAAAACTGAGCTTCCCTACGCACAGGGAAGCAAGAGAAATGCTGATTTCATCAAGCCCAGTTACATACTCAGAATCTGTACTATTACCCAAATAGGCATGTCTCTGAAGGCAAAACACTCATTTCTGACAAAGTTGCCCAAATGCATCTCAGAAGTATGCAACTTGTTCCCTGAGTTAGAAAACGTCGAGAAACGTTCGTTTCTGCTAGCGCTGTGCTTCTACACATGTATTTGCTGAACGGTGAAAGCGCACAGTAATGCACTTTTCTCCCAGCAAATACACTGTTTCTAAGGAAATGGGAACACACTGAGGAGACACTTGTGGGAGCTACTGTGACTAAAACTGAGCTTCCCTACGCACAGGGAAGCAAGAGAAATGCTGATTTCATCAAGCCCAGTTACATACTCAGAATCTGTACTACTGCGCAAATAGGCATGTCTCTTTAGGCAAAAAACTCATTTCTGACAAAGTTGCCCTAATGCATCGCAGAAGTGTGCAACTTGTTCCCTGAGTTAGAAATCGTCGAGAAACGGTCGATTCTGCTAGCGCTGTGCTTCTACACATGTATTTGCTGAACGGTGAAAGCGCACAGTAATGCACTTTTCTCCCAGCAAATACACTGTTTCTAAGGAAATGGGAACACACTGAGGAGACACTTGTGGGAGCTACTGTGACTAAAACTGAGCTTCCCTACGCACAGGGAAGCAAGAGAAATGCTGATTTCATCAAGCCCAGTTACATACTCAGAATCTGTACTACTGCGCAAATAGGCATGTCTCTTTAGGCAAAAAACTCATTACTGACAAAGTTGCCCAAATGCATCTCAGAAGTGTGCAACTTGTTCCCTGAGTTAGAAAACGTAGAGAAACGTGCGTTTCTGCTAGCGCTGTGCTTCTACACATGTATTTGCTGAACGGTGAAAGCGCACAGTAATGCACTTTTCTCCCAGCAAATACACTGTGTCTAAGGAAATGGGAACACACTGAGGAGACACTTGTGGGAGCTACTGTGACTAAAACTGAGCTTTCCTACGCACAGGGAAGCAAGAGAAATGCTGATTTCATCAAGCCCAGTTACATACTCAGAATCTGTACTACTGCGCAAATAGGCATGTCTCTTTAGGCAAAAAACTCATTTCTGACAAAGTTGCCCAAATGCATCTCAGAAGTGTGCAACTTGTTCCCTGAGTTAGAAAACGTCGAGAAACGGTCGTTTCTGCTAGCGCTGTGCTTCTACACATGTATTTGCTGAACGGTAAAAGCGCACAGTAATGCACTTTTCTCCCAGCAAATACACTGTTTCTAAGGAAATGGGAACACACTGAGGAGACACTTGTGGGAGCTACTGTGACTAAAACTGAGCTTCCCTACGCACAGGGAAGCAAGAGAAATGCTGATTTCATCAAGCCCAGTTACATACTCAGAATCTGTACTACTGCGCAAATAGGCATGTCTCTTTAGGCAAAAAACTCATTTCTGACAAAGTTGCCCAAATGCATCTCAGAAGTGTGCAACTTGTTCCCTGAGTTAGAAAACGTAGAGAAACGGTCGTTTCTGCTAGCGCTGTGCTTCTACACATGTATTTGCTGAACGGTGAAAGCACACAGTAATGCACTTTTCTACCAGCAAATACACTGTTTCTAAGGAAATGGGAACACACTGAGGAGACACTTGTGGGAGCTACTGTGACTAAAACTGAGCTTCCCTACGCACAGGGAAGCAAGAGAAATGCTGATTTCATCAAGCCCAGTTACGTACTCAGAATCTGTACTACTGCGCAAATAGGCATGTCTCTTTAGGCAAAAAACTCATTTCTGACAAAGTTGCCCAAATGCATCTCAGAAGTGTGCAACTTGTTCCCTGAGTTAGAAAACGTCGAGAAACGGTCGTTTCTGCTAGCGCTGTGCTTCTACACATGTATTTGCTGAACGGTAAAAGCGCACAGTAATGCACTTTTCTCCCAGCAAATACACTGTTTCTAAGGAAAGGGGAACACACTGAGGAGACACTTGTGGGAGCTACTGTGACTAAAACTGAGCTTCCCTACGCACAGGGAAGCAGGAGAAATGCTGATTTCATCAAGCCCAGTTACGTACTCAGAATCTGTACTACTGCGCAAATAGGCATGTCTCTTTAGGCAAAAAACTCATTTCTGACAAAGTTGCCCAAATGCATCTCAGAAGTGTGCAACTTCTTCCCTGAGTTAGAAAACGTAGAGAAACGGTCGTTTCTGCTAGCGCTGTGCTTCTACACATGTATTTGCTGAACGGTGAAAGCGCACAGTAATGCACTTTTCTCACAGCAAATACACTGTTTCTAAGGAAATGGGAACACACTGAGGAGACACTTGTGGGAGCTACTGTGACTAAAACTGAGCTTCCCTACGCACAGGGAAGCAAGAGAAATGCTGATATCATCAAGCCCAGTTACGTACTCAGAATCTGTACTACTGCGCAAATAGGCATGTCTCTTTCGGCAAAAAACTCATTTCTGACAAAGTTGCCCAAATGCATCTCAGAAGTGTGCAACTTGTTCCCTGAGTTAGAAAACGTCGAGAAACGTTCGTTTCTGCTAGCGCTGTGCTTCTACACATGTATTTGCTGAACGGTGAAAGCGCACAGTAATCCAATTTTCTCCCATCAAATACACTGTTTCTAAGGAAATGGGCACACACTGAGGAGACACTTGTGGGAGCTACTGTGACTAAAACTGAGCTTCCCTACGCACAGGGAAGCAAGAGAAATGCTGATTTCATCAAGCCCAGTTACATACTCAGAATGTGTACTACTGCGCAAATAGGCATGTCTCTGTAGGCAAAAAACTCATTTCTGACAAAGTTGCCCAAATGCATCTCAGAAGTGTGCAACTTGTTCCCTGAGTTAGAAAACGTCGAGAAACGTTGGTTTCTGCTAGCGCTGTGCTTCTACACATGTATTTGCTGAACGGTGAATGCGCACAGTAATGCACTTTTCTCCCAGGAAATACACTGTGTCTAAGGAAATGGGAACACACTGAGGAGACACTTGTGGGAGCTACTGTGACTAAAACTGAGCTTCCCTACACAAAGGGAAGCAAGAGAAATGCTGATTTCATCAAGCCCAGTTGCTTACTAATAATCTGTACTACTGCGCAAATAGGCATGTCTCTGTAGGCAAAAAACTCATTTCTGACAAAGTTGCCCAAATGCATCTCAGAAGTGTGCAACTTGTTCCCTGAGTTAGAAAACGTCGAGAAACGGTCGTTTCTGCTAGCGCTGTGCTTCTACACATGTATTTGCTGAACGGTGAAAGCGCACAGTAATGCACTTTTCTCCCAGCAAATACACTGTGTCTAAGGAAATGGGAACACACTGAGAAGACACTTGTGGGAGCTACTGTGACTAAAACTGAGCTTCCCTATGCACAGGGAAGCAAGAGAAATGCTGATTTCATCCAGCCCAGTTACATACTCAGAATCTGTACTACTGCGCAAATAGGCATGTCTCTGTAGGCAAAAAACTCATTTCTGACAAAGTTGCCCAAATGCATCTCAGAAGTGTGCAACTTGTTCCCTGAGTTAGAAAACGTCGAGAAACGTTCGTTTCTGCTAGCGCTGTGCTTCTACACATGTATTTGCTGAACGGTGAAAGCGCACAGTAATGCACTTTTCTCCCAGCAAACACACTGTTTCTAAGGAAATGGGAACTCACTGAGGAGACACTTGTGGGAGCTACTGTGACTAAAACTGAGCTTCCCTATGCACAGGGAAGCAAGAGAAATGCTGATTTCATCAAGCCCAGTTACATACTCAGAATGTGTACTACTGCGCAAATAGGCATGTCTCTGTAGGCAAAAAACTCATTTCTGACAAAGTTGCCCAAATGCATCTCAGAAGTGTGCAACTTGTTCCCTGAGTTAGAAAACGTCGAGAAATGGTCGTTTCTGCTAGCACTGTGCTTCTACACATGTATTTGCTGAACGGTGAAAGCGCACAGTAATGCACTTTTCTCGCAGCAAATACACTGTTTCTAAGGAAATGGGAACAACTGAGGAGACACTTGTGGGAGCTACTGTGACTGAAACTGAGCTTCCCTACGCACAGGGAAGCAAGAGAAATGCTGATTTCATCAAGCCCAGTTACATACTCAGAATCTGTACTACTCTGCAAATAGGCATGTCTCTTTAGGCAAAAAACTCATTTCTGACAAAGTTGCCCAAATGCATCTCAGAAGTGTGCAACTTGTTCCCTGAGTTAGAAATCGTCGAGAAACGGTCGATTCTGCTAGCGCTGTGCTTCTACACATGTATTTGCTGAACGGTGAAAGCGCACAGTAATGCACTTTTCTCCCAGCAAATACACTGTTTCTAAGGAAATGGGAACACACTGAGGAGACACTTGTGGGAGCTACTGTGACTAAAACTGAGCTTCCCTACGCACAGGGAAGCAAGAGAAATGCTGATTTCATCAAGCCCAGTTACATACTCAGAATCTGTACTACTGCGCAAATAGGCATGTCTCTTTAGGCAAAAAACTCATTACTGACAAAGTTGCCCAAATGCATCTCAGAAGTGTGCAACTTGTTCCCTGAGTTAGAAAACGTAGAGAAACGTGCGTTTCTGCTAGCGCTGTGCTTCTACACATGTATTTGCTGAACGGTGAAAGCGCACAGTAATGCACTTTTCTCCCAGCAAATACACTGTGTCTAAGGAAATGGGAACACACTGAGGAGACACTTGTGGGAGCTACTGTGACTAAAACTGAGCTTTCCTACGCACAGGGAAGCAAGAGAAATGCTGATTTCATCAAGCCCAGTTACATACTCAGAATCTGTACTACTGCGCAAATAGGCATGTCTCTTTAGGCAAAAAACTCATTTCTGACAAAGTTGCCCAAATGCATCTCAGAAGTGTGCAACTTGTTCCCTGAGTTAGAAAACGTCGAGAAACGGTCGTTTCTGCTAGCGCTGTGCTTCTACACATGTATTTGCTGAACGGTAAAAGCGCACAGTAATGCACTTTTCTCCCAGCAAATACACTGTTTCTAAGGAAATGGGAACACACTGAGGAGACACTTGTGGGAGCTACTGTGACTAAAACTGAGCTTCCCTACGCACAGGGAAGCAAGAGAAATGCTGATTTCATCAAGCCCAGTTACATACTCAGAATCTGTACTACTGCGCAAATAGGCATGTCTCTTTAGGCAAAAAACTCATTTCTGACAAAGTTGCCCAAATGCATCTCAGAAGTGTGCAACTTGTTCCCTGAGTTAGAAAACGTAGAGAAACGGTCGTTTCTGCTAGCGCTGTGCTTCTACACATGTATTTGCTGAACGGTGAAAGCACACAGTAATGCACTTTTCTACCAGCAAATACACTGTTTCTAAGGAAATGGGAACACACTGAGGAGACACTTGTGGGAGCTACTGTGACTAAAACTGAGCTTCCCTACGCACAGGGAAGCAAGAGAAATGCTGATTTCATCAAGCCCAGTTACGTACTCAGAATCTGTACTACTGCGCAAATAGGCATGTCTCTTTAGGCAAAAAACTCATTTCTGACAAAGTTGCCCAAATGCATCTCAGAAGTGTGCAACTTGTTCCCTGAGTTAGAAAACGTCGAGAAACGGTCGTTTCTGCTAGCGCTGTGCTTCTACACATGTATTTGCTGAACGGTAAAAGCGCACAGTAATGCACTTTTCTCCCAGCAAATACACTGTTTCTAAGGAAAGGGGAACACACTGAGGAGACACTTGTGGGAGCTACTGTGACTAAAACTGAGCTTCCCTACGCACAGGGAAGCAGGAGAAATGCTGATTTCATCAAGCCCAGTTACGTACTCAGAATCTGTACTACTGCGCAAATAGGCATGTCTCTTTAGGCAAAAAACTCATTTCTGACAAAGTTGCCCAAATGCATCTCAGAAGTGTGCAACTTCTTCCCTGAGTTAGAAAACGTAGAGAAACGGTCGTTTCTGCTAGCGCTGTGCTTCTACACATGTATTTGCTGAACGGTGAAAGCGCACAGTAATGCACTTTTCTCACAGCAAATACACTGTTTCTAAGGAAATGGGAACACACTGAGGAGACACTTGTGGGAGCTACTGTGACTAAAACTGAGCTTCCCTACGCACAGGGAAGCAAGAGAAATGCTGATATCATCAAGCCCAGTTACGTACTCAGAATCTGTACTACTGCGCAAATAGGCATGTCTCTTTCGGCAAAAAACTCATTTCTGACAAAGTTGCCCAAATGCATCTCAGAAGTGTGCAACTTGTTCCCTGAGTTAGAAAACGTCGAGAAACGTTCGTTTCTGCTAGCGCTGTGCTTCTACACATGTATTTGCTGAACGGTGAAAGCGCACAGTAATCCAATTTTCTCCCATCAAATACACTGTTTCTAAGGAAATGGGCACACACTGAGGAGACACTTGTGGGAGCTACTGTGACTAAAACTGAGCTTCCCTACGCACAGGGAAGCAAGAGAAATGCTGATTTCATCAAGCCCAGTTACATACTCAGAATGTGTACTACTGCGCAAATAGGCATGTCTCTGTAGGCAAAAAACTCATTTCTGACAAAGTTGCCCAAATGCATCTCAGAAGTGTGCAACTTGTTCCCTGAGTTAGAAAACGTCGAGAAACGTTGGTTTCTGCTAGCGCTGTGCTTCTACACATGTATTTGCTGAACGGTGAAAGCGCACAGTAATGCACTTTTCTCCCAGGAAATACACTGTGTCTAAGGAAATGGGAACACACTGAGGAGACACTTGTGGGAGCTACTGTGACTAAAACTGAGCTTCCCTACACAAAGGGAAGCAAGAGAAATGCTGATTTCATCAAGCCCAGTTGCTTACTAATAATCTGTACTACTGCGCAAATAGGCATGTCTCTGTAGGCAAAAAACTCATTTCTGACAAAGTTGCCCAAATGCATCTCAGAAGTGTGCAACTTGTTCCCTGAGTTAGAAAACGTCGAGAAACGGTCGTTTCTGCTAGCGCTGTGCTTCTACACATGTATTTGCTGAACGGTGAAAGCGCACAGTAATGCACTTTTCTCCCAGCAAATACACTGTGTCTAAGGAAATGGGAACACACTGAGGAGACACTTGTGGGAGCTACTGTGACTAAAACTGAGCTTCCCTACGCACAGGGAAGCAAGAGAAATGCTGATTTCATCAAGCCCAGTTACATACTCAGAATCTGTACTACTGCGCAAATAGGCATGTCTCTGTAGGCAAAAAACTCATTTCTGACAAAGTTGCCCAAATGCATCTCAGAAGTGTGCAACTTGTTCCCTGAGTTAGAAAACTTCGAGAAACGTTCGTTTCTGCTAGCGCTGTGCTTCTACACATGTATTTGCTGAACGGTGAAAGCGCACAGTAATGCACTTTTCTCCCAGCAAATACACTGTTTCTAAGGAAATGGGAACTCACTGAGGAGACACTTGTGGGAGCTACTGTGACTAAAACTGAGCTTCCCTACGCACAGGGAAGCAAGAGAAATGCTGATTTCATCAAGCCCAGTTACATACTCAGAATCTGTACTACTGCGCAAATAGGCATGTCTGTTTAGGCAAAAAACTCATTTCTGACAAAGTTGCCCAAATGCATCTCAGAAGAGTGCAACTTGTTCCCTGACTTAGAAAGGGTCGAGAAACGTTCGTGTCTGCTAGCTCTGTGCTTCTACACATGTATTTGCTGAACGGTGAAAGCGCACAGTAATGCACTTTTCTCCCAGCAAATACACTGTTTCTAAGGAAATGGGAACACACTGAGGAAACACTTGTGGGAGCTACTGTGACTAAAACTGAGCTTCCCTACGCACAGGGAAGCAAGAGAAATGCTGATTTCATCAAGCCCAGTTACATACTCAGAATCTGTACTACTGCGCAAATAGGCATGAATCTGTAGGCAAAAAACTCATTTCTGACAAAGTTGCCCAAATGCATCTCAGAACTGTGCAACTTGTTCCCTGAGCAAAAAAAAGTCGAGAAACGTTCGTTTCTGCTAGCGCTGTGCTTCTACACATGTATTTGCTGAACGGTGAAAGCGCACAGTAATGCACTTTTCTCCCAGCAAATACACTGTTTCTAAGGAAATGGGAACACACTGAGACACTTGTGGGAGCTACAGTGACTAAAACTGAGCTTCCCTACACACAGGGAATCAAGAGAAATGCTGATTTCATCAAGCCCAGTTACATACTCAGAATCTGTACTACTGCGCAAATAGGCATGTCTCTGTAGGAAAAAAACTCATTTCTGACAAAGTTGCCCAAATGCATCTCAGAAGTGTGCAACTTGTTCCCTGAGTTAGAAAACGTCGAGAAACGTTCGTTTCTGCTAGCGCTGTGCTTCTACACATGTATTTGCTGAACGGTGAAAGCGCACAGTAATACACTTAACTGCCAGCAAATACACTGTTTCTAAGGAAATGGGAACACACTGAGGAGACACTTGTGGGAGCTACTGTGACTAAAACTGAGCTTCCCTACGCACAGGGAAGCAAGAGAAATGCTGATTTCATCAAGCCCAGTTACATACTCAGAATCTGTACTACTGCGCAAATAGGCATGTCTCTTTAGGCAAAAAACTCATTACTGACAAAGTTGCCCAAATGCATCTCAGAAGTGTGCAACTTGTTCCCTGAGTTAGAAAACGTCGAGAAACGTTCGTTTCTGCTAGCGCTGTGCTTCTACACATGTATTTGCTGAACGGTGAAAGCGCACAGTAATCCAATTTTCTCCCATCAAATACACTGTTTCTAAGGAAATGGGCACACACTGAGGAGACACTTGTGGGAGCTACTGTGACTAAAACTGAGCTTCCCTACGCACAGGGAAGCAAGAGAAATGCTGATTTCATCAAGCCCAGTTACATACTCAGAATGTGTACTACTGCGCAAATAGGCATGTCTCTGTAGGCAAAAAACTCATTTCTGACAAAGTTGCCCAAATGCATCTCAGAAGTGTGCAACTTGTTCCCTGAGTTAGAAAACGTCGAGAAACGTTGGTTTCTGCTAGCGCTGTGCTTCTACACATGTATTTGCTGAACGGTGAAAGCGCACAGTAATGCACTTTTCTCCCAGGAAATACACTGTGTCTAAGGAAATGGGAACACACTGAGGAGACACTTGTGGGAGCTACTGTGACTAAAACTGAGCTTCCCTACACAAAGGGAAGCAAGAGAAATGCTGATTTCATCAAGCCCAGTTGCTTACTAATAATCTGTACTACTGCGCAAATAGGCATGTCTCTGTAGGCAAAAAACTCATTTCTGACAAAGTTGCCCAAATGCATCTCAGAAGTGTGCAACTTGTTCCCTGAGTTAGAAAACGTCGAGAAACGGTCGTTTCTGCTAGCGCTGTGCTTCTACACATGTATTTGCTGAACGGTGAAAGCGCACAGTAATGCACTTTTCTCCCAGCAAATACACTGTGTCTAAGGAAATGGGAACACACTGAGGAGACACTTGTGGGAGCTACTGTGACTAAAACTGAGCTTCCCTACGCACAGGGAAGCAAGAGAAATGCTGATTTCATCAAGCCCAGTTACATACTCAGAATCTGTACTACTGCGCAAATAGGCATGTCTCTGTAGGCAAAAAACTCATTTCTGACAAAGTTGCCTAAATGCATCTCAGAAGTGTGCAACTTGTTCCCTGAGTTAGAAAACGTCGAGAAACGTTCGTTTCTGCTAGCGCTGTGCTTCTACACATGTATTTGCTGAACGGTGAAAGCGCACAGTAATTCACTTTTCTCCCAGCAAATACACTGTTTCTAAGGAAATGGGAACTCACTGAGGAGACACTTGTGGGAGCTACTGTGACTAAAACTGAGCTTCCCTACGCACAGGGAAGCAAGAGAAATGCTGATTTCATCAAGCCCAGTTACATACTCAGAATCTGTACTACTGCGCAAATAGGCATGTCTCTTTAGGCAAAAAACTCATTTCTGACAAAGTTGCCCAAATGCATCACAGAAGAGTGCAACTTGTTCCCTGACTTAGAAAGGGTCGAGAAACGTTCGTGTCTGCTAGCGCTGTGCTTCTACACATGTATTTGCTGAACGGTGAAAGCGCACAGTAATGCACTTTTCTCCCAGCAAATACACTGTTTCTAAGGAAATGGGAACACACTGAGGAAACACTTGTGGGAGCTACTGTGACTAAAACTGAGCTTCCCTACGCACAGGGAAGCAAGAGAAATGCTGATTTCATCAAGCCCAGTTACATACTCAGAATCTGTACTACTGCGCAAATAGGCATGAATCTGTAGGCAGAAAACTCATTTCTGACAAAGTTGCCCAAATGCATCTCAGATGTGTGCAACTTGTTCCCTGAGCAAAAAAAAGTCGAGAAACGTTCGTTTCTGCTAGCGCTGTGCTTCTACACATGTATTTGCTGAACGGTGAAAGCGCACAGTAATGCACTTTTCTCCCAGCAAATACACTGTTTCTAAGGAAATGGGAACACACTGAGGAGACACTTGTGGGAGCTACAGTGACTAAAACTGAGCTTCCCTACACACAGGGAAGCAAGAGAAATGCTGATTTCATCAAGCCCAGTTACATACTCAGAATCTGTACTACTGCGCAAATAGGCATGTCTCTTTAGGCAAAAATCTCATTTCTGACAAAGTTGCCCAAATGCATCTCAGAAGTGTGCAACTTGTTCCCTGAGTTAGAAAACGTCGAGAAACGGTCGTTTCTGCTAGCGCTGTGCTTCTACACATGTACTTGCTGAACGGTGAAAGCGCACAGTAATGCACTTTTCTCCCAGCAAATACACTGTTTCTAAGGAAATGGGAACACACTGAGGAGACACTTGTGGGAGCTACTGTGACTAAAACTGAGCTTCCCTACGCACAGGGAAGCAAGAGAAATGCTGATTTCATCAAGCCCAGTTACATACTCAGAATCTGTACTACTGCGCAAATTGGCATGTCTCTTTAGGCAAAAAACTCATTTCTGACAAAGTTGCCCAAATGCATCTCAGAAGTGTGCAACTCATTCTCTGAGTTAGAAAACGTCGAGAAACGGTTGTGTCTGCTAGCGCTGTGCTTCTACACATGTACTTGCTGAACGGTGAAAGCGCACAGTAATGCACTTTTCTCCCAGCAAATATACTATTTCTAAGGAAATGGGAACACACTGAGGAGACACTTGTGGGAGCTACTGTGACTAAAACTGAGCTTCCCTACACACAGGGAAGCAAGAGAAATGCTGAGTTCATCAAGCCCAGTTACATACTCAGAATCCGTACTACTGCGCAAATAGGCATGTCTCTGTAGGCAAAAAACTCATTTCTGACAAAGTTGCCCAAATGCATCTCAGAAGTGGGCAACTTGTTCCCTGAGTTAGAAAACGTAGAGAAACGGTCGTTTCTGCTAGCGCTGTGCTTCTACACATGTACTTGCTGAACGGTGAAAGCGCACAGTAATGCACTTTTCTCCCAGCAAATACACTGTTTCTAAGGAAATGGGAACACACTGAGGAGACTCTTCTGGGAGCTACTGTGACTAAAACTGAGCTTCCCTACGCACAGGGAAGCAAGAGAAATGCTGATTTCATCAAGCCCAGTTACATACTCAGAATTTGTACTACTGCGCAAATAGGCATGTCTCTGTAGGCAAAAAACTCATTTCTGACAAAGTTGCCCAAATGCATCTCAGAAGTGTGCAACTTGTTCCCTGAGTTAGAAAACATCGAGAAACGGTCGTTTCTGCTAGCGCTGTGCTTCTACACATGTATTTGCTGAACGGTGGAAGCGCACAGTAATGCACTTTTCTCCCAGCAAATACACTGTTTCTAAGGAAATGGGAACACACTGAGGAGACACTTGTGGGAGCTACTGTGACTAAAACTGAGCTTCCCTACGCACAGGGAAGCAAGAGAAATGCTGATTTCATCAAGCCCAGTTACATACTCAGAATCTGTACTACGGCGCAAATAGGCATGTCTCTGTAGGCAAAAAACTCATTTCTGACAAAGTTGCCCAAATGCATCTCAGAAGTGTGCAACTTGTTCCCTGAGTTAGAAAACGTCGAGAAACGTTCGTTTCTGCTAGCGCTGTGCTTCTACACATGTATTTGCTGAACAGTGAAAGCGGACAGTAATGCACTTTTCTCCCAGCAAATACACTGTTTCTAAGGAAATGGGAACACACTGAGGAGACACTTGTGGGAGCTACTGTGACTAAAACTGAGCTTCCCTACGCACAGGGAAGCAAGAGAAATGCTGATTTCATCAAGCCCAGTTACATACTCAGAATCTGTACTACTGCGCAAATAGGCATGTCTCTGTAGGCAAAAAACTCATTTCTGACACAGTTGCCCAAATGCATCTCAGAAGTGTGCAACTTGTTCCCTGAGTTAGAAAACGTCGAGAAACGTTCGTTTCTGCTAGCGCTGTGCTTCTACACATGTATTTGCTGAACGGTGAAAGCGTACAGTAATGCACTTTTCTCCCAGCAAATACACTGTTTCTAAGGAAATGGGAACACACTGAGAAGACTCTTGTGGGAGCTACTGTGACTAAAACTGAGCTTCCCTACGCACAGGGAAGCAAGAGAAATGCTGATTTCATCAAGCCCAGTTACATACTCAGAATCTGAACTACTGCGAAAATAGGCATGTCTCTTTAGGCAAAAAACTCATTTCTGACAAAGTTGCCCAAATGCATCTCAGTAGTGTGCAACTTGTTCCCTGAGTTAGAAAACGTCGAGAAACGTTCATTTCTGCTAGCGCTGTGCTTCTACACATGTACTTGGTGAACGGTGAAAGCGCACAGTAATGCACTTTTCTCCCAGCAACTACACTGTTTCTAAGGGAATGGGAACACACTGAGGAGACACTTGTGGGAGCTACTGTGACTAAAACTGAGCTTCCCTACGCACAGGGAAGCAAGAGAAATGCTGATTTCATCAAGCCCAGTTACATACACAGAATCTGTACTACTGCGCAAATAGGCATGTCTCTTTAGGCAAAAAACTCATTTCTGACAAAGTTGCCCAAATGCATCTCAGAAGTGTGCAACTTGTTCCCTGAGTTAGAAAACGTCGAGAAACGGTCTTTTCTGCTAGCGCTGTGCTTCTACACATGTATTTGCTGAACGGTGAAAGCGCACAGTAATGCACTTTTCTCCCAGCAAATACACTGTTTCCAAAGAAATGGGAACACACTGAGGAGACACTTGTGGGAGTTACGGTGACTAAAACTGAGCTTCCCTACACACAGGGAAGCAAGAGAAATGCTGATTTCGTCAAGCCCAGTTACAAACTCAGAATCTGTACTACTGCGCAAATAGGCATGTCTCTGTGTGCAAAAAACTCATTTCTGACAAAGTTGCCCAAATGCATCTCAAAGGGTGCAACTTCTTCCCTGAGTTACAAAACGTCGAGAAACGTTCGTTTCTGCTAGCGCTGTGCTTCTACACATGTATTTGCTGAACGGTGAAAGCGCACAGTAATGCACTTTTCTCCCAGCACATACACTGTTTCTAAGGAAATGGGAACACACTGAGGAGACACTTGTGGGATCTATAGTGACTAAAACTGAGCTTCCCTACGCACCGGGAAGCAAGAGAAATGCTGATTTCATCAAGCCCAGTTACATACTCAGAATTTGTACTACTGCGCAAATAGGCATGTCTCTTTAGGCAAAAACCTCATTTCAGACAAAGTTGCCCAAATGCATCTCAGAAGTGTGCAACTTGTTCCCTGAGTTAGAAAACGTCGAGAAACGGTCGTTTCTGCTAGCGCTGTGCTTCTACACATGTACTTGCTGAACGGTGAAAGCGCACAGTAATGCACTTTTCTCCCAGCAAATACACTGTTTCTAAGGAAGTGGGAACACACTGAGGAGACACTTGTGGGAGCTACTGTGACTAAAACTGAGCTTCCCTACGCACAGGGAAGCAAGAGAAATGCTGATTTCATCAAGCCCAGTTACATACTCAGAATCTGTACTACTGCGCAAATAGGCATGTCTCTTTAGGCAAAAAACTCATTTCTGACAAAGTTGCCCAAATGCATCTCAGAAGTGTGTAACTTGTTCCCTGAGTTAGAAAACGTCGAGAAACGTTCGTTTCTGCTAGCGCTGTGCTTCTACACATGTACTTGCTGAACGGTGAATGCGCACAGTAATGCACTTTTCTCCCAGCAAATACACTGTTTCTAAGGAAATGGGAACACACTGAGGAGACACTTGTGGGAGCTACTGTGACTAAAACTGAGCTTCCCTACGCACAGGGAAGCAAGAGAAATGCTGATTTCATCAAGCCCAGTTACATACTCAGAATCTGTACTACTGCGCAAATAGGCATGTCTCTGTAGGCAAAAAACTCATTTCTGACAAAGTTGCCCAAATGCATCTCAGAAGTGTGTAACTTGTTCCCTGAGTTAGAAAACGTCGAGAAACGTTCGTTTCTGCTAGCGCTGTGCTTCTACACATGTACTTGCTGAACGGTGAAAGCGCACAGTAATGCACTTTTCTCCCAGCAAATACACTGTTTCTAAGGAAATGGGAACACACTGAGGAGACACTTGTGGGAGCTACTGTGACTAAAACTGAGCTTCCCTATACACAGGGAAGCAAGAGAAATGCTGATTTCATCAAGCCCAGTTACATACTCAGAATCTGTACTACTGTGCAAACAGGCATGTCTCTTTAGGCAAAAAACTCATTTCTGACAAAGTTGCCCAAATGCATCTCAGAAGTGTGCAACTTGTACTCTGAGTTAGAAAACGTCGAGAAACGTTCGTTTCTGCTAGCGCTGTGCTTCTACACATGTATTTGCTGAACGGTGATAGCGCACAGTAATGCACTTTTCTCCCAGCAAATACACTGTTTCTAAGGAAAGGGGAACACACTGAGGAGACACTTGTGGGAGCTACTGTGACTAAAACTGAGCTTCCCTACGCACAGGGAAGCAAGAGAAATGCTGATTTCATCAAGCCCAGTTACATACTCAGAATCTGTACTACTGCGCAAATAGGCATGTCTCTGTAGGCAAAAAACTCATTTCTGACAAAGTTGCCCAAATGCATCTCAGAAGTGTGCAACTTGTTCCCTGAGTTAGAAAACGTTGAGAAACGGTCTTTTCTGCTAGCGCTGTGCTTCTACACATGTATTTACTGAACGGTGAAAGCGCACAGTAATGCACTTTTCTCCCAGCAAATACACTGTTTCTAAGGAAATGGGAACACACTGAGGAGACACTTGTGGGAGCTACTGTGACTAAAACTGAGCTTCCCTACGCACAGGGAAGCAAGAGAAATGCTGATTTCATCAAGCCCAGTTACATACTCAGAATCTGTACTACTGCGCAAATAGGCATGTCTCTTTAGGCAAAAAACTAATTTCTGACAAAGTTGCCCAAATGCATCTCAGAAGTGTGCAACTTGTTCCCTGAGTTAGGAAACGTCGAGAAACGGTCGTTTATGCTAGCGCTGTGCTTCTACACATGTACTTGCTGAACGGTGAAAGCGCACAGTAATGCACTTTTCTCCCAGCAAATACAATGTTTCTAAGGAAATGGGAACACACTGAGGAGACACTTGTGGGAGCTACTGTGACTAAAACTGAGCTTCCCTACACACAGAGAAGCAAGAGAAATGCTGATTTCGTCAAGCCCAGTTACATACTCAAAATCTGTACTACTGTGCAAATAGGCATGTCTCTGTAGGCAAAAAACTCATTTCTGACAAAGTTGCCCAAATGCATCTCAAAGGGTGCAACTTCTTCCCTGAGTTAGAAAACGTCGAGAAACGTTCGTTTCTGCTAGCGCTGTGGTTCTACACATGTATTTGCTGAACGGTGAAAGCGCACAGTAATGCACTTTTCTCCCAGCACATACACTGTTTCTAAGGAAATGGGAACACACTGAGGAGACACTTGTGGGATCTACAGTGACTAAAACTGAGCTTCCCTACGCACCGGGAAGCAAGAGAAATGCTGATTTCATCAAGCCCAGTTACATACTCAGAATTTGTACTACTGCGCAAATAGGCATGTCTCTTTAGGCAAAAACCTCATTTCAGACAAAGTTGCCCAAATGCATCTCAGAAGTGTGCAACTTGTTCCCTGAGTTAGAAAACGTCGAGAAACGGTCGTTTCTGCTAGCGCTGTGCTTCTACACATGTACTTGCTGACCGGTGAAAGTGCACAGTAATGCACTTTTCTCCCAGCAAATACACTGTTTCTAAGGAAATGGGAACACACTGAGGAGACACTTGTGGGAGCTACTGTGACTAAAACTGAGCTTCCCTACGCACAGGGAAGCAAGAGAAATGCTGATTTCATCAAGCCCAGTTACATACTCAGAATCTGTACTACTGTGCAAACAGGCATGTCTCTGTAGGCAAAAAACTCATTTCTGACAAAGTTGCCCAAATGCATCTCAGAAGTGTGCAACTTGTACTCTGAGTTAGAAAACGTCGAGAAACGTTCGTTTCTGCTAGCGCTGTGCTTCTACACATGTATTTGCTGAACGGTGATAGCGCACAGTAATGCACTTTTCTCCCAGCAAATACACTGTTTCTAAGGAAATGGGAACACACTGAGGAGACACTTGTGGGAGCTACTGTGACTAAAACTGAGCTTCCCTACGCACAGGGAAGCAAGAGAAATGCTGATTTCATCAAGCCCAGTTACATACTCAGAATCTGTACTACTGCGCAAATAGGCATGTCTCTTTAGGCAAAAACCTCATTTCAGACAAAGTTGCCCAAATGCATCTCAGAAGTGTGCAACTTGTTCCCTGAGTTAGAAAACGTCGAGAAACGGTCGTTTCTGCTAGCGCTGTGCTTCTACACATGTACTTGCTGACCGGTGAAAGCGCACAGTAATGCACTTTTCTCCCAGCAAATACACTGTTTCTAAGGAAATGGGAACACACTGAGGAGACACTTGTGGGAGCTACTGTGACTAAAACTGAGCTTCCCTACGCACAGGGAAGCAAGAGAAATGCTGATTTCATCAAGCCCAGTTACATACTCAGAATCTGTACTACTGCGCAAATAGGCATGTCTCTTTAGGCAAAAAACTAATTTCTGACAACGTTGCCCAAATGCATCTCAGAAGTGTGCAACTTGTTCCCTGAGTTAGGAAACGTCGAGAAACGGTCGTTTATGCTAGCGCTGTGCTTCTACACATGTACTTGCTGAACGGTGAAAGCGCACAGTAATGCACTTTTCTCCCAGCAAATACAATGTTTCTAAGGAAATGGGAACACACTGAGGAGACACTTGTGGGAGCTACTGTGACTAAAACTGAGCTTCCCTACACACAGGGAAGCAAGAGAAATGCTGATTTCGTCAAGCCCAGTTACATACTCAGAATCTGTACTACTGTGCAAATAGGCATGTCTCTGTAGGCAAAAAACTCATTTCTGACAAAGTTGCCCAAATGCATCTCAAAGGGTGCAACTTCTTCCCTGAGTTAGAAAACGTCGAGAAACGTTCGTTTCTGCTAGCGCTGTGCTTCTACACATGTATTTGCTGAACGGTGAAAGCGCACAGTAATGCACTTTTCTCCCAGCACATACACTGTTTCTAAGGAAATGGGAACACACTGAGGAGACACTTGTGGGATCTACAGTGACTAAAACTGAGCTTCCCTACGCACCGGGAAGCAAGAGAAATGCTGATTTCATCAAGCCCAGTTACATACTCAGAATTTGTACTACTGCGCAAATAGGCATGTCTCTTTAGGCAAAAACCTCATTTCAGACAAAGTTGCCCAAATGCATCTCAGAAGTGTGCAACTTGTTCCCTGAGTTAGAAAACGTCGAGAAACGGTCGTTTCTGCTAGCGCTGTGCTTCTACACATGTACTTGCTGACCGGTGAAAGCGCACAGTAATGCACTTTTCTCCCAGCAAATACACTGTTTCTAAGGAAATGGGAACACACTGAGGAGACACTTGTGGGAGCTACTGTGACTAAAACTGAGCTTCCCTACGCACAGGGAAGCAAGAGAAATGCTGATTTCATCAAGCCCAGTTACATACTCAGAATCTGTACTACTGTGCAAACAGGCATGTCTCTTTAGGCAAAAAACTCATTTCTGACAAAGTTGCCCAAATGCATCTCAGAAGTGTGCAACTTGTACTCTGAGTTAGAAAACGTCGAGAAACGTTCGTTTCTGCTAGCGCTGTGCTTCTACACATGTATTTGCTGAACGGTGATAGCGCACAGTAATGCACTTTTCTCCCAGCAAATACACTGTTTCTAAGGAAATGGGAACACACTGAGGAGACACTTGTGGGAGCTACTGTGACTAAAACTGAGCTTCCCTACGCACAGGGAAGCAAGAGAAATGCTGATTTCATCAAGCCCAGTTACATACTCAAAATCTGTACTACTGCGCAAATAGGCATGTCTCTGTAGGCAAAAAACTCATTTCTGACAAAGTTGCCCAAATGCATCTCAGAAGTGTGCAACTTGTTCCCTGAGTTAGAAAACGTTGAGA
Organism: Acomys minous; assembly: GCF_964271855.1. NCBI lineage: Eukaryota > Metazoa > Chordata > Mammalia > Rodentia > Muridae > Acomys > Acomys minous. Next base: position 2,314,041 of record NW_028182180.1, read on the forward strand.
AACGGTCTTTTCTGCTAGCGCTGTGCTTCTACACATGTATTTGCTGAACGGTGAAAGCGCACAGTAATGCACTTTTCTCCCAGCAAATACACTGTTTCTTAGGAAATGGGAACACACTGAGGAGACACTTGTGGGAGCTACTGTGACTAAAACTGAGCTTCCCTACGCACAGGGAAGCAAGAGAAATGCTGATTTCATCAAGCCCAGTTACATACTCAGAATCTGTACTACTGCGCAAATAGGCATGTCTCTGTAGGCAAAAAACTCATTTCTGACAAAGTTGCCCAAATGCATCTCAGAAGTGTGCAACTTGTTCCCTGAGTTAGAAAACGTCGAGAAACGGTCGTTTATGCTAGCACTGTGCTTCTACACATGTACTTGCTGAACGGTGAAAGCGCACAGTAATGCACTTTTCTCCCAGCACATACACTGTTTCTAAGGAAATGGGAACACACTGAGGAGACACTTGTGGGATCTACAGTGACTAAAACTGAGCTTCCCTACGCACCGGGAAGCAAGAGAAATGCTGATTTCATCAAGCCCAGTTACATACTCTGAATTTGTACTACTGCGCAAATAGGCATGTCTCTTTAGGCAAAAACCTCATTTCAGACAAAGTTGCCCAAATGCATCTCAGAAGTGTGCAACTTGTTCCCTGAGTTAGAAAACGTCGAGAAACGGTCGTTTCTGCTAGCGCTGTGCTTCTACACATGTACTTGCTGACCGGTGAAAGCGCACAGTAATGCACTTTTCTCCCAGCAAATACACTGTTTCTAAGGAAATGGGAACACACTGAGGAGACACTTGTGGGAGCTATTGTGACTAAAACTGAGCTTCCCTACGCACAGGGAAGCAAGAGAAATGCTGATTTCATCAAGCCCAGTTACATACTCAGAATCTGTACTACTGCGCAAATAGGCATGTCTCTTTAGGCAAAAAACTCATTTCTGACAAAGTTGCCCAAATGCATCTCAGAAGTGTGTAACTTGTTCCCTGAGTTAGAAAACGTCGAGAAACGTTCGTTTCTGCTAGCGCTGTGCTTCTACACATGTATTTGCTGAACGGTGATAGCGCACAGTAATGCACTTTTCTCCCAGCAAATACACTGTTTCTAAGGAAATGGGAACACACTGAGGAGACACTTGTGGGAGCTACTGTGACTAAAACTGAGCTTCCCTACGCACAGGGAAGCAAGAGAAATGCTGATTTCATCCAGCCCAGTTACATACTCAGAATCTGTACTACTGCGCAAATAGGCATGTCTCTGTAGGCAAAAAACTCATTTCTGACAAAGTTGCCCAAATGCATCTTAGAAGTGTGCAACTTGTTCCCTGAGTTAGAAAACGTTGAGAAACGGTCTTTTCTGCTAGCGCTGTGCTTCTACACATGTATTTGCTGAACGGTGAAAGCGCACAGTAATGCACTTTTCTCCCAGCAAATACACTGTTTCTAAGGAAATGGGAACACACTGAGGAGACACTTGTGGGAGCTACTGTGACTAAAACTGAGCTTCCCTACGCACAGGGAAGCAAGAGAAATGCTGATTTCATCAAGCCCAGTTACATACTCAGAATCTGTACTACTGCGCAAATAGGCATGTCTCTGTAGGCAAAAAACTAATTTCTGACAAAGTTGCCCAAATGCATCTCAGAAGTGTGCAACTTGTTCCCTGAGTTAGGAAACGTCGAGAAACGGTCGTTTATGCTAGCGCTGTGCTTCTACACATGTACTTGCTGAACCGTGAAAGCGCACAGTAATGCACTTTTCTCCCAGCAAATACACTGTTTCTAAGGAAATGGGAACACACTGAGGAGACACTTGTGGGAGCTACTGTGACTAAAACTGAGCTTCCCTACGCACAGGGAAGCAAGAGAAATGCTGATTTCATCAAGCCCAGTTACATACTCAGAATCTGTACTACTGCGCAAATAGGCATGTCTCTTTAGGCAAAAAACTCATTTCTGACAAAGTTGCCCAAATGCATCTCAGAAGTGTGCAACTTGTTCCCTGAGTTAGAAAACATCGAGAAACGTTCGTTTCTGCTAGCGCTGTGCATCTACACATGTACTTGCTGAACGGTGAAAGCGCACAGTAATGCACTTTTCTCCCAGCAAATACACTGTTTCTAAGGAAATGGGAACACACTGAGGAGACACTTGTGGGAGCTACGGTGACTAAAACTGAGCTTCCCTACACACAGGGAAGCAAGAGAAGTGCTGATTTCGTCAAGCCCAGTTACATACTCAGAATCTGTGCTACTGCGCAAATAGGCATGTCTCTTTAGGCAAAAAACTCATTTCTGACAAAGTTGCCCAAATGCATCTCAAAGGGTGCAACTTCTTCCCTGAGTTACAAAACGTCGAGAAACGTTCGTTTCTGCTAGCGCTGTGCTTCTACACATGTATTTGCTGAACGGTGAAAGCGCACAGTAATGCACTTTTCTCCCAGCACAAACACTGTTTCTAAGGAAATGGGAGCATACTGAGGAGACACTTGTGGGATCTACAGTGACTAAAACTGAGCTTCCCTACGCACCGGGAAGCAAGAGAAATGCTGATTTCATCAAGCCCAGTTACATACTCAGAATTTGTACTACTGCGCAAATAGGCATGTCTCTTCAGGCAAAAACCTCATTTCAGACAAAGTTGCCCAAATGCATCTCAGAAGTGTGCAACTTGTTCCCTGAGTTAGAAAACGTCGAACAACGGTCGTTTCTGCTAGCGCTGTGCTTCTACACATGTACTTGCTGAACGGTGAAAGCGCACAGTAATGCACTTTTCTCCCAGCAAATACACTGTTTCTAAGGAAATGGGAACACACTGAGGAGACACTTGTGGGAGCTACTGTGACTAAAACTGAGCTTCCCTACGCACAGGGAAGCAAGAGAAATGCTGATTTCATCAAGCCCAGTTACATACTCAGAATCTATACTACTGCGCAAATAGGCATGTCTCTTTAGGCAAAAAACTCATTTCTGACAAAGTTGCCCAAATGCATCTCAGAAGTGTGTTACTTGTTCCCTGAGTTAGAAAACGTCGAGAAACGTTCGTTTCTGCTAGCGCTGTGCTTCTACACATGTACTTGCTGAACGGTGAATGCGCACAGTAATGCACTTTTCTCCCAGCAAATACACTGTTTCTAAGGAAATGGGAACACACTGAGGAGACATTTGTGGGAGCTACTGTGACTAAAACTGAGCTTCCCTACGCACAGGGAAGCAAGAGAAATGCTGATTTCATCAAGCCCAGTTACATACTCAGAATCTGTACTACTGCGCAAATAGGCATGTCTCTGTAGGCAAAAAACTCATTTCTGACAAAGTTGCCCAAATGCATCTTAGAAGTGTGCAACTTGTTCTCTGAGTTAGAAAACGTTGAGAAACGGTCTTTTCTGCTAGCGCTGTGCTTCTACACATGTATTTGCTGAACGGTGAAAGCGCACAGTAATGCACTTTTCTCCCAGCAAATACACTGTTTCTAAGGAAATGGGAACACACTGAGGAGACACTTGTGGGAGCTACTGTGACTAAAACTGAGCTTCCCTACGCACAGGGAAGCAAGAGAAATGCTGATTTCATCAAGCCCAGTTACATACTCAGAATCTGTACTACTGCGCAAATAGGCATGTCTCTGTAGGCAAAAAACTAATTTCTGACAAAGTTGCCCAAATGCATCTCAGAAGTGTGCAACTTGTTCCCTGAGTTAGGAAACGTCGAGAAACGGTCGTTTATGCTAGCGCTGTGCTTCTACACATGTACTTGCTGAACGGTGAAAGCGCACAGTAATGCACTTTTCTCCCAGCAAATACACTGTTTCTAAGGAAATGGGAACACACTGAGGAGACACTTGTGGGAGCTACTGTGACTAAAACTGAGCTTCCCTACGCACAGGGAAGCAAGAGAAATGCTGATTTCATCAAGCCCAGTTACATACTCAGAATCTGTACTACTGCGCAAATAGGCATGTCTCTTTAGGCAAAAAACTCATTTCTGACAAAGTTGCCCAAATGCATCTCAGAAGTGTGCAACTTGTTCCCTGAGTTAGAAAACATCGAGAAACGTTCGTTTCTGCTAGCGCTGTGCATCTACACATGTACTTGCTGAACGGTGAAAGCGCACAGTAATGCACTTTTCTCCCAGCAAATACACTGTTTCTAAGGAAATGGGAACACACTGAGGAGACACTTGTGGGAGCTACGGTGACTAAAACTGAGCTTCCCTACACACAGGGAAGCAAGAGAAGTGCTGATTTCGTCAAGCCCAGTTACATACTCAGAATCTGTACTACTGCGCAAATAGGCATGTCTCTTTAGGCAAAAAACTCATTTCTGACAAAGTTGCCCAAATGCATCTCAAAGGGTGCAACTTCTTCCCTGAGTTACAAAACGTCGAGAAACGTTCGTTTCTGCTAGCGCTGTGCTTCTACACATGTATTTGCTGAACGGTGAAAGCGCACAGTAATGCACTTTTCTCCCAGCACAAACACTGTTTCTAAGGAAATGGGAGCACACTGAGGAGACACTTGTGGGATCTACAGTGACTAAAACTGAGCTTCCCTACGCACCGGGAAGCAAGAGAAATGCTGATTTCATCAAGCCCAGTTACATACTCAGAATTTGTACTACTGCGCAAATAGGCATGTCTCTTCAGGCAAAAACCTCATTTCAGACAAAGTTGCCCAAATGCATCTCAGAAGTGTGCAACTTGTTCCCTGAGTTAGAAAACGTCGAAAAACGGTCGTTTCTGCTAGCGCTGTGCTTCTACACATGTACTTGCTGAACGGTGAAAGCGCACAGTAATGCACTTTTCTCCCAGCAAATACACTGTTTCTAAGGAAATGGGAACACACTGAGGAGACACTTGTGGGAGCTACTGTGACTAAAACTGAGCTTCCCTACGCACAGGGAAGCAAGAGAAATGCTGATTTCATCAAGCCCAGTTACATACTCAGAATCTATACTACTGCGCAAATAGGCATGTCTCTTTAGGCAAAAAACTCATTTCTGACAAAGTTGCCCAAATGCATCTCAGAAGTGTGTTACTTGTTCCCTGAGTTAGAAAACGTCGAGAAACGTTCGTTTCTGCTAGCGCTGTGCTTCTACACATGTACTTGCTGAACGGTGAAAGCGCACAGTAATGCACTTTTCTCCCAGCAAATACACTGTTTCTAAGGAAATGGGAACACACTGAGGAGACATTTGTGGGAGCTACTGTGACTAAAACTGAGCTTCCCTACGCACAGGGAAGCAAGAGAAATGCTGATTTCATCAAGCCCAGTTACATACTCAGAATCTGTACTACTGTGCAAACAGGCATGTCTCTTTAGGCAAAAAACTCATTTCTGACAAAGTTGCCCAAATGCATCTCAGAAGTGTGCAACTTGTACTCTGAGTTAGAAAACGTCGAGAAACGTTCGTTTCTGCTAGCGCTGTGCTTCTACACATGTATTTGCTGAACGGTGATAGCGCACAGTAATGCACTTTTCTCCCAGCAAATACACTGTTTCTAAGGAAATGGGAACACACTGAGGAGACACTTGTGGGAGCTACTGTGACTAAAACTGAGCTTCCCTACGCACACGGAAGCAAGAGAAATGCTGATTTCATCAAGCCCAGTTACATACTCAGAATCTGTACTACTGCGCAAATAGGCATGTCTCTTTAGGCAAAAACCTCATTTCAGACAAAGTTGCCCAAATGCATCTCAGAAGTGTGCAACTTGTTCCCTGAGTTAGAAAACGTCGAGAAACGGTCGTTTCTGCTCGCGCTGTGCTTCTACACATGTACTTGCTGAACGGTGAAAGCGCACAGTAATGCACTTTTCTCCCAGCAAATACACTGTTTCTAAGGAAATGGGAACACACTGAGGAGACACTTGTGGGAGCTACTGTGACTAAAACTGAGCTTCCCTACGCACAGGGAAGCAAGAGAAATGCTGATTTCATCAAGGCCAGTTACATACTCAGAATCTGTACTACTGCGCAAATAGGCATGTCTCTTTAGGCAAAAAACTCATTTCTGAAAAGGTTGCCCAAATGCATCTCAGAAGTGTGTAACTTGTTCCCTGAGTTAGAAAACGTCGAGAAACGTTCTTTTCTGCTAGCGCTGTGCTTCTACACATGTACTTGCTGAACGGTGAATGCGCACAGTAATGCACTTTTCTCCCAGCAAATACACTGTTTCTAAGGAAATGGGAACAAACTGAGGAGACACTAGTGGGAGCTACTGTGACTAAAACTGAGCTTCCCTACGCACAGGGAAGCAAGAGAAATGCTGATTTCATCAAGCCCAGTTACATACTCAGAATCTGTACTACTGTGCAAACAGGCATGTCTCTTTAGGCAAAAAACTCATTTCTGACAAAGTTGCCCAAATGCATCTCAGAAGTGTGCAACTTGTACTCTGAGTTAGAAAACGTCGAGAAACGTTCGTTTCTGCTAGCGCTGTTCTTCTACACATGTATTTGCTGAATGGTGATAGCGCACAGTAATGCACTTTTCTCCCAGCAAATACACTGTTTCTAAGGAAATGGGAACACACTGAGGAGACACTTGTGGGAGGTACTGTGACTAAAACTGAGCTTCCCTACGCACAGGGAAGCAAGAGAAATGCTGATTTCATCAAGCCCAGTTACATACTCAGAATCTGTACTACTGCGCAAATAGGCATGTCTCTTTAGGCAAAAACTCATTTCTGACAAAGTTGCCCAAATGCATCTCAGAAGTGTGCATCTTGTTCCCTGAGTGAGAAATCGACAAGAAACGGTCGTTTTCTAGCGCTGTGCTTCTACACATGTATTTGCTGAACGGTGAAAGCGCACAGTAATGCACTTTTCTCCCAGCAAATACACTGTTTCTAAGGAAATGGGAACACACTGAGGAGACACTTGTGGGAGGTACTGTGACTAAAACTGAGCTTCCCTACGCACAGGGAAGCAAGAGAAATGCTGATTTCATCAAGCCCAGTTACATACTCAGAATCTGTACTACTGCGCAAATAGGCATGTCTCTTTAGGCAAAAAACTCATTTCCTACAAAGTTGCCCAAATGCATCTCAGAAGTGTGCAACTTGTTCACTGAGTTAGAAAACGTCGAGAAACGGTCGTTTCTGCTAGCGCTGTGCTTCTACACATGTACTTGCTGAACGGTGAAAGCACACAGTAATGCACTTTTCTCCCAGCAAATACACTTTTTCTAAGGAAATGGGAACACACTGAGGAGACACTTGTGGGAGCTACTGTGACTAAAACTGAGCTTCCCTACGCACAGGGAAGCAAGAGAAATGCTGATTTCATCAAGCCAAATTACATACTCAGAATCTGTACTACTGCGCAAATAGGCATGTCTCTGTAGGCAAAAAACTCATTTCTGACAAAGTTGCCCAAATGCATCTCAGAAGTGTGCAACTTGTTCCCTGAGTTAGAAAACATCGAGAAACGGTCGTTTCTGCTAGCGCTGTGCTTCTACACATGTATTTGCTGAACGGTGAAAGCGCACAGTAATGCACTTTTCTCCCAGCAAATACACTGTTTCTAAGGAAATGGGAACACACTGAGGAGACACTTGTGGGAGCTACTGTGACTAAAACTGAGCTTCCCTACGCACAGGGAAGCAAGAGAAATGCTGATTTCATCAAGCCCAGTTACATACTCAGAATCTGTACTACTGCGCAAATAGGCATGTCTCTGTAGGTAAAAAACTCATTTCTGACAAAGTTGCCCAAATGCATCTCAGAAGTGTGCAACTTGTTCCCTGAGTTAGAAAACGTCGAGAAGATACCTAAACCCCACAAAGACCCAACAAAAAAAGAGAATTTCAGACCAATTTCTCTTATGAACATTGATGCAAAAATACTCAACAAAATACTCGCAAAGCGAATACAACAGCATATCAAAGACATCATTCACCATGACCAGGTAGGCTTCATTCCAGGAATGCAGGGATGGTTTAACATACGGAAATCCATCAATGTAATCCACCATATAAACAAACTGAAAGAGAAAAACCATATGATCATCTCTTTAGATGCAGAAAAAGCGTTTGACAAAATCCAACACCCATTTATGTTTAAAGTTCTGGAGAGATCGGGAATACAAGGCACTTTTCTAAACACAATAAAGGCTATATACAGCAAACCAATAGCCAACATTAAATTAAATGGAGAGATACTCAAGGAAATCCCTCTAAAATCAGGGACCAGACAAGGCTGCCCACTTTCCCCATATCTCTTTAATATAGTTCTTGAAGTTCTAGCCAGAGCAATAAGACATCAAAAGGAGATCAAGGGGATCCAAATGGGAAAGGAAGAAGTAAAATTATCCCTATTTGCAGATGATATGATAGTGTATATAAGTGACCCCCAAAATTCCACCAGAGAACTCATACAGCTGATAAACACCTTCAGCAAATTGGCAGGATACAAAATAAACTCAAAAAAGTCAGTAGCTTTCCTATATACAAATGACAAACAGGCAGAGGAAGAAATTAGAAAAATTACTCCCTTCACGATAGCCACAAGCAATATAAAATATCTAGGAATAACCCTAACCAAGCAAGTGAAGGATTTATTTGAAAAAAACTTTAAACCTCTGAAGAAAGAGATTGAAAATGACATCAGAAGATGGCGGGATCTACCTTGTTCGTGGATTGGAAGAATCAACATAGTAAAAATGGCCATCTTACCAAAAGCAATTTACAGATTCAATGCAATCCCTATCAGAATACCTACTAAATATTTTGAAGATATTGAAAGAACAATTCTCAACTTCATATGGAGAAACAAAAAGCCCAGAATAGCAAAAACAATCCTATACAATAAAAGATCCGCTGGAGGAATCTCCATACCTGATCTCAAGTTGTACTATAGAGCAACAGTAATTAAAACAGCATGGTACTGGCACAGCAATAGGCTAGTGGATCAATGGAATCGAACTGAAGACCCAGAGATGAATCCACACACATTTGCTCACCTGATTTTCGACAAAGAAGCCAAATCCATTCAATGGAAAAACGACAGCATCTTCAACAAATGGTGCTGGTCTAACTGGATGTCTACATGTAGAAAATTGAAATTAGACCCCTATTTGTCACCATGCACAAAACTCAAGTCCAAGTGGATTAAAGACCTCAACCTAAAACCACAGACATTAACCCAGTTAGAGGAAAAAGTGGGGAAGAGTCTGGAGCTCGTGGGCACAGGAGACAACTTCCTGAACAGAACATCAACAGCCCAGGCCTTAACATCAACAATTAATAAATGGGACCTCATGAGGCTGAGAAGCTTCTGTAAGGCAGGTGACACTGTCAGGAGAACAAAGCGACAGCCTACAGACTGGGAAAAGATCTTCACCGACTCTTCATCTGACAAAGGTCTAATATCCAAAATATATAAAGAACTTGGGAAATTAAACACCACCAAACCAAATAACCCAATTGAGAGATGGGGCGCAGAGCTAAACAGAGAATTCTCAACAGAGGAATATCAAATGGCTGAGAAACACTTAAAGAAATGCTCGACCTCCTTAGTCATCAGAGAAATGCAAATCAAAACGACACTGAGATTCCATCTTACACCCATCAGAATGGCTAAGATCAATAACTCAACTGACGCCTCATGCTGGCGAGGGTGTGGAGAAAGAGGAACACTCCTGCATTGCTGGTGGGAATGCAAACTAGTACAACCACTTTGGAAAGCTATCTGGTGCTTTCTCAGAAAAATGGGAATAGGGCTTCCTCAAGACCCAGCTATTCCACTCCTTGGAATATACCCAGAGGATGTACTACCACACAGGAGGGACATATGCTCAACCATGTTCATAGCTGCCTTATTCATAATAGCCAGAACTTGGAAACAACCTACGTGTCCCTCAATAGAAGAATGGATAAAGAAACTGTGGTACATTTACACTATGGAATACTACTCAGCTATTAAAAACAAGGAATTTCCAAAATTTGTGGACAAATGGATTGAACTAGAAATTGTCATAATGAGTGAGTTCACACAGAAGCAAAAAGAGCTAAATGGTATATACTCACTTATATCGAGACACTAGTCCAAGGTGTACGTCCCCATGAAAAACTGTACCTACCAGAATAGTGGGTAAGAGGGGAGGACATCCTATTGAAACTTTAGGTGGGAGAAGCCTGGGAGAAAGAGGAAATGGAAGGATCCAGTGGGTCCTGGAAAACTATAGGCGAGTCTGGGCCCTGGGGTCCTCTGCAAACTGTGGCGACAGCCAAGGAAAAAATAGGCAGTAAAAACCTTGAACCCCTACCCGGACTAGCCGATGGACATTCTCCACTGTTGAGTGGAGAAGGAGATCTAACTTTCACACAAACTCTGGTGCCCCATATTTGAACATGTCCCTTGGACGGAGATGCCTGGTGGCACTCAGAGGAAAGATAATAGGTCACCAAGGAAAGACTTGATACCATATGAGCATATTCAGGGGGAGGAGGTCCCCCTCAGACACAGACTTAGGGGAGGGGAGGGGAGTAGTAGGGGGGAAGTGGGAGGAAGGGAGGAATGGGAGGATACATGGGATGGGCTAACAACTGAGATGTAATATGTATAAATTAATAAAAATGTATTAAAAAAAAAAAAAAAAGAAAACGTCGAGAAACGGTCGTTTCTGCTAGCGCTGTGCTTCTACACATGTATTTGCTGAACGGTGAAAGCGCACAGTAATGCACTTTTCTCCCAGAAAATACACTGTTTCTAAGGAAATGGGAACACACTGAGGAGACACTTGTGGGAGCTACTGTGACTAAAACTGAGCTTCCCTACGCACAGGGAAGCAAGAGAAATGCTGATTTCATCAAGCCCAGTTACATACTCAGAATCTGTACTACTGCGCAAATAGGCATGTCTCTAGGCAAAAAACTCATTTCTGACACAGTTGCCCAAATGCATCTCAGAAGTGTGCAACTTGTTCCCTGAGTTAGAAAACGTCGAGAAACGTTCGTTTCTGCTAGCGCTGTGCTTCTACACATGTATTTGCTGAACGGTGAAAGCGCACAGTAATGCACTTTTCTCCCAGCAAATACACTGTTTCTAAGGAAATGGGAACATACTGAGGAGACACTTGTGGGAGCTACTGTGACTAAAACTGAGCTTCCCTACGCACAGGGAAGCAAGAGAAATGCTGATTTCATCAAGCCCAGTTACATACTCAGAATCTGAACTACTGCGAAAATAGGCATGTCTCTTTAGGCAAAAAACTCATTTCTGACAAAGTTGCCCAAATGCATCTCAGTAGTGTGCAACTTGTTCCCTGAGTTAGAAAACGTCGAGAAACGGTCGTTTCTGCTAGCGCTGTGCTTCTACACATGTACTTGGTGAACGGTGAAAGCGCACAGTAATGCACTTTTCTCCCAGCAAATACACTGTTTATAAGGAAATGGGAACACACTGAGGAGACACTTGTGGGAGCTACTGTGACTAAAACTGAGCTTCCCTACGCACAGGGAAGCAAGAGAAATGCTGATTTCATCAAGCCCAGTTACATACACAGAATCTGTACTACTGCGCAAATAGGCATGTCTCTGTAGGCAAAAAACTCATTTCTGACAAAGTTGCCCAAATGCATCTCAAAGGGTGCAACTTCTTCCCTGAGTTACAAAACGTCGAGAAACGTTCGTTTCTGCTAGCGCTGTGCTTCTACACATGTATTTGCTGAACGGTGAAACGCACAGTAATGCACTTTTCTCCCAGCACATACACTGTTTCTAAGGAAATGGGAACACACTGAGGAGACACTTGTGGGATCTATAGTGACTAAAACTGAGCTTCCCTACGCACCGGGAAGCAAGAGAAATGCTGATTTCATCAAGGCCAGTTACATACTCAGAATTTGTACTACTGCGCAAATAGGCATGTCTCTTTAGGCAAAAACCTCATTTCAGACAAAGTTGCCCAAATGCATCTCAGAAGTGTGCAACTTGTTCCCTGAGTTAGAAAACGTCGAGAAACGGTCGTTTCTGCTAGCGCTGTGCTTCTACACATGTACATGCTGAACGGTGAAAGCGCACAGTAATGCACTTTTCTCCCAGCAAATACACTGTTTCTAAGGAAGTGGGAACACACTGAGGAGACACTTGTGGGAGCTACTGTGACTAAAACTGAGCTTCCCTACGCACAGGGAAGCAAGAGAAATGCTGATTTCATCAAGCCCAGTTACATACTCAGAATCTGTACTACTGCGCAAATAGGCATGTCTCTTTAGGCAAAAAATTCATTTCTCACAAAGTTGCCCAAATGCATCTCAGAAGTGTGCAACTTGTTCCCTGAGTTAGAAAACGTCGAGAAACGTTCGTTTCTGCTAGCGCTGTGCTTCTACACATGTACTTGCTGAACGGTGAATGAGCAAAGTAATGCACTTTTCTCCCAGCAAATACACTGTTTCTAAGGAAATGGGAACACACTGAGGAGACACTTGTGGGAGCTACTGTGACTAAAACTGAGCTTCCCTACGCACAGGGAAGCAAGAGAAATGCTGATTTCATCAAGCCCAGTTACATACTCAGAATCTGTACTACTGTGCAAACAGGCATGTCTCTTTAGGCAAAAAACTCATTTCTGACAAAGTTGCCCAAATGCACCTCAGAAGTTTGCAACTTGTACTCTGTGTTAGAAAACGTCAAGAAACGTTCGTTTCTGCTAGCGCTGTGCTTCTACACATGTATTTGCTGAACGGTGATAGCGCACAGTAATGCACTTTTCTCCCAGCAAATACACTGTTTCTAAGGAAATGGGAACACACTGAGGAGACACTTGTGGGAGCTACGGTGACTAAAACTGAGATTCCCTACGCACAGGGAAGCAAGAGAAATGCTGATTTCATCAAGCCCAATTACATACTCAGAATCTGTTCTACTGCGCAAATAGGCATGTCTCTTTAGGCAAAAAACTCATTTCTGACAAAGTTGCCCAAATGCATCTCAGAAGTGTGCAACTTGTTCCCTGAGTTAGAAAACATTGAGAAACGGTCTTTTCTGCTAGCGCTGTGCTTCTACACATGTATTTGCTGAACGGTGAAAGCGCACAGTAATGCACTTTTCTCCCAGCAAATACACTGTTTCTAAGGAAATGGGAACACACTGAGGAGACACTTGTGGGAGCTACTGTGACTAAAACTGAGCTTCCCTACGCACAGGGAAGCAAGAGAAATGCTGATTTCATCAAGCCCAGTTACATACTCAGAATCTGTACTACTGCGCAAATAGGCATGTCTCTGTAGGCAAAAAACTAATTTCTGACAAAGTTGCCCAAATGCATCTTAGAAGTGTGCAACTTGTTCCCTGAGTTAGGAAACGTCGAGAAACGGTCGTTTATGCTAGCGCTGTGCTTCTACACATGTACTTGCTGAACGGTGAAAGCGCACAGTAATGCACTTTTCTCCCAGCAAATATAATGTTTCTAAGGAAATAGGAACACACTGAGGAGACACTTGTGGGAGCTACTGTGACTAAAACTGAGCTTCCCTACGCACAGGGAAGCAAGAGAAATGCTGATTTCATCAAGCCCAGTTACATACTCAGAATCTGTACTACTGCGCAAATAGGCATGTCTCTGTAGGCAAAAAACTCATTTCTGACAAAGTTGCCGAAATGCATCTCAGAAGTGTGCAACTTGTTCTCTGAGTTAGACAACGTCGAGAAACGGTCTTTTCTGCTAGCGCTGTGCTTCTACACATGTATTTGCTGAACGGTGAAAGCGCACAGTAATGCACTTTTCTCCCAGCAAATACACTGTTTCTAAGGAAATGGGAACACACTGAGGAGACACTTGTGGGAGCTACAGTGACTAAAACTGAGCTTCCCTATACACAGGGAAGCAAGAGAAATGCTGATTTCATCAAGCCCAGTTACATACTCAGAATCTGTACTACTGCGCAAATAGGCATGTCTCTTTAGGCAAAAAACTCATTTCTGACAAAGCTGCCCAAATGCATCTCAGAAGTGTGCAACTTGTTCCCTGATTTAGAAAACGTCGAGAAACGGTCGTTTCTGCTAGCGCTGTGCTTCTACACATGTATTTGCTGAACGGTGAAAGCGCATAGTAATGCACTTTTCTCCCAGCAAATACACTGTTTCTAAGGAAATGGGAACACACTGAGGAGACACTTGTGGGAGCTACTGTGACTAAAACTGAGCTTCCCTACGCACAGGGAAGCAAGAGAAATGCTGATTTCATCAAGCCCAGTTACATACTCAGAATCTGTACTACTGCGCAAATAGGCATGTCTCTTTAGGCAAAAAACTCATTTCTGACAAAGTTGCCCAAATGCATCTCAGAAGTGTGCAACTTGTTCCCTGAGTTAGAAAACGTCGAGAAACGTTCGTTTCGGCTAGCGCTGTGCTTCTACACATGTATTTGCTGAACGGAGAAAGCGCACAGTAATGCACTTTTCTCCCAGCAAATACACTGTTTCTAAGGAAATGGGAACACACTGAGGAGACACTTGTGGGAGCTACTGTGACTAAAACTGAGCTTCCCTACGCACAGGGAAGCAAGAGAAATGCTGATTTCATCAAGCCCAGTTACATACTCAGAATCTGTACTACTGCGCAAATAGGCATGTCTCTGTAGGCAAAAAACTCATTTCTGACAAAGTTGCCCAAATGCATCTCAGAAGTGTGCAACTTGTTCCCTGAGTTAGAAAACGTCGAGAAACGGTCGTTTCTGCTAGCGCTGTGCTTCTACACATGTATTTGCCTAACGGTGAAAGCGCACAGTAATGCACTTTTCTCCCAGCAAATACACTGTTTCTAAGGAAATGGGAACACACTGAGGAGACACTTGTGGGAGCTACTGTGACTAAAACTGAGCTTCCCTACGCACAGGGAAGCAAGAGAAATGCTGATTTCATCCAGCCCAGTTACATACTCAGAATCTGTACTACTGCGCAAATAGGCATGTCTCTTTAGGCAAAAAACTCATTTCTGACAAAGTTGCCCAAATGCATCTCAGAAGTGTGCATCTTGTTCCCTGAGTTAGAAAACGTCGAGAAATGGTGGTTTCTGCTAGCGCTGTGCTTCTACACATGTATTTGCTGAACGGTGAAAGCACACAGTAATGAACTTTTCTCCCAGCAAATACACTGTTTCTAAGGAAATGGGAACACACTGAGGAGACACTTGTGGGAGCTACTGTGACTAAAACTGAGTTTCCCTATGCACAGGGAAGCAAGAGAAATGCTGATTTCATCAAGCCCAGTTACATACTCAGAATCTGTACTACTGCGCATATAGGCATGTCTCTTTAGGCAAAAAACTCATTTATGACAAAGTTGCCCAAATGCATCTCAGAAGTGTGCAACTTGTTCCCTGAGTTAGAAAACGTCGAGAAACGGTCGTTTCTGCTAGCGCTGTGCTTCTACACATGTATTTGCTGAACGGTGAAAGCGCACAGTAATGCACTTTTCTCCCAGCAAATACACTGTTTCTAAGGAAATGGGAACACACTGAGGAGACACTTGTGGGAGCTACTGTGACTAAAACTGAGCTTCCCTAAGCAAAGGAAAGAAGAGAAATGCTGATTTCATCAAGCCCAGTCACACACTCAGAATCTGTACTACTGCGCAAATAGGCATGACTCTTTAGGCAAAAAACTCATTTCTGACAAAGTTGTCCAAATGCATCTCAGAAGTGTGCAACTTGTTCCCTGTGTTAGAAAACGTCGAGAAACGGTCGTTTCTGCTAGCGCTGTGCTTCTACACATGTATTTGCTGAACGGTGAAAGAGCACAGTAATGCACTTTTATCCCAGCAAATACACTGTTTCTAAGGAAATGGGAACACACTGAGGAGACACTTGTGGGAGCTACTGTCACTAAAACTGAGCTTCCCTACGCACAGGGAAGCAAGAGAAATGCTGATTTCATCAAGCCCAGTTACATACTCAGAATCTGTACTACTGCGCAAATAGGCATGTCTCTTTAGGCAAAAAACTCATTTCTGACAAAGTTGCCCATATGCATCTCAGAAGTGTGCAACTTGTTCCCTGAGTTAGAAAACGTCGCGAAACGGTCGTTTCTGCTAGCGCTGTGCTTCTACACATGTATGTGCTGAACGGTGCAAGCGCACAGTAATGCACTTTTCTCCCAGCAAATACACTGTTTCTAAGGAAATGGGAACACACTGAGGAGACACTTGTGGG
This sequence comes from Acomys minous, assembly GCF_964271855.1. Classification (NCBI taxonomy): domain Eukaryota; kingdom Metazoa; phylum Chordata; class Mammalia; order Rodentia; family Muridae; genus Acomys; species Acomys minous. The sequence goes on from NW_028182180.1 coordinate 2,330,195, forward strand.
AGATACTGTGACTAAAACTGAGCTTCCCTACGCACAGGGAAGCAAGAGAAATGCTGATTTCATCAAGTCCAGTTACATACTCAGAATCTGTACTACTGCGCAAATAGGCATGTCTCTTTAGGCAAAAAACTCATTTCAGACAAAGTTGCCCAAATGCATCTCAGAAGTGTGCAACCTGTTCCCTGAGTTAGAAAACGTCGAGAAACGGTCGTTTCAGCTAGCGCCGTGCTTCTACACATGTATTTGCTGAACGGTGAAAGCGCACAGTAATGCACTTTTCTCCCAGCAAATACACTGTGTCTAAGGAAATGGGAACACACTGAGGAGACACTTTTGGGAGCTACTGTGACTAAAACTGAGCTTCCCTACACACATGAAAGCAAGATAAATGCTGATTTCATCAAGCCCAGTTACATACTCAGAATCTGTACTACTGCGCAAATAGGCATGTCTCTTTAGGCAAAAAACTCATTTCTGACAAAGTTGCCCAAATGCATCTCAGAAGTGTGCAACCTGTTCCCTGAGATAGAAAACGTCGAGAAACGGTCGTTTCTACTAGCGCTGTGCTTCTACACATGTATTAGCTGAACGGAGAAAGCACACAGTAATGCACTTTTCTCCCAGCAAATACACTGTTTCTAAGGAAATGGGAACACACTGAGGAGACACTTGTGGGAGCTACTGTGACTAAAACTGAGCTTCCCTACGCACAGGGAAGCAAGAGAAATGCTGATTTCATCAAGCCCAGTTACATACTCAGAATCTGTACTACTGCCCAAATAGGCATGTCTCTTTAGGCAAAAAACTCATTTCTGACAAAGTTGCCCAAATGCATCTCAGAAGTGTGCAACTTGTTCCCTGAGTTAGAAAACGTTGAGAAACGGTCCTTTCTGCTAGCGCTGTGCTTCTACACATGTATTTGCTGAACGGTGAAAGCGCACAGTAATGCACTTTTCTCCCAGCAAATACACTGTTTCTAAGGAAATGGGAACACACTGAGGAGACACCTGTGGGAGCTACTGTGACTAAAACTGACTTTCCCTACGCACAGGGAAGCAAGAGAAATGCTGATTTCATCAAGCCCAGTTACATACTCAGAATCTGTACTACTGCGCAAATAGGCATGTCTCTTTAGGCAAAAAACTCATTTATGACAAAGTTGCCCAAATGCATCTCAGAAGTGTGCAACCTGTTCTCTGAGTTAGAAAACGTCGAGAAAAGGTCGTTTCTGCTAGCGCTGTGCTTCTACACATGTATTTGCTGAACGGTGAAAGCGCACAGTAATGCACTTTTCTCCCAGCAAATACACTGTTTCTAAGGAAATGGGAACACACTGAGGAGACACTTGTCGGAGCTACTGTGACTAAAACTGAGCTTCCCTACGCACAGGGAAGCAAGAGAAATGCTGATTTCATCAAGCCCAGTTACATACTCAGAATCTGTACTACTGCGCAAATAGGCTTGTCTCTGTAGGTAAAAAACCCATTTCTGACAAAGTTGCCCAAATGCATCTCAGAAGTGTGCAACTTGTTCCCTGAGTTAGAAAACATCGAGAAACGGTCGTTTCTGCTAGCGCTGTGCTTCTACACATGTATTTGCCTAACGGTGAAAGCGCACAGTAATGCACTTTTCTCCCAGCAAATACACTGTTTCTAAGGAAATGGGAACACACTGAGGAGACACTTGTGGGAGCTACTGTGACTAAAACTGAGCTTCCCTACGCACAGGGAAGCAAGAGAATTGCTGATTTCATCAAGCCCAGTTACATACTCAGAATCTGTACTACTGCGCAAATAGGCATGTCTCTTTAGGCAAAAAACTCATTTCTGACAAAGTTGCCCAAATGCATCTCAGAAGTGTGCATCTTGTTCCCTGAGTTAGAGAACGTCGAGAAATGGTCGTTTCTGCTAGCGCTGTGCTTCTACACATGTATTTGCTGAACGGTGAAAGCACACAATAATGCACTTTTCTCCCAGCAAATACACTGTTTCTAAGGAAATGGGAACACACTGAGGAGACACTTGTGGGAGCTAATGTGACTAAAACTGAGTTTCCCTACGCACAGGGAAGCAAGAGAAATGCTGATTTCATCAAGCCCAGTTACATACTCAGAATCTGTACTACTGCGCATATAGGCATGTCTCTTTAGGCAAAAAACTCATTTATGACAAAGTTGCCCAAATGCATCTCAGAAGTGTGCAACTTGTTCCCTGAGTTAGAAAACGTCGAGAAACGGTCGTTTCTGCTAGCGCTGTGCTTCTACACATGTATTTGCTGAACGGTGAAAGCGCACAGAAATGCACTTTTCTCCCAGCAAGTACACTGTTTCTAAGGAAATGGGAACACACTGAGGAGACACTTGTGGGAGCTACTGTGACTGAAACTGAGCTTCCCTACGCAAAGGAAAGAAGAGAAATGCTGATTTCATCAAGCCCAGTCACACACTCAGAATCTGTACTACTGCGCAAATAGGCATGTCTCTTTAGGCAAAAAACTCATTTCAGACAAAGTTGCCCAAATGCATCTCAGAAGTGTGCAACCTGTTCCCTGAGATAGAAAACGTCGAGAAACGGTCGTTTCTGCTAGCGCTGTGCTTCTACACATGTATTTGCTGAACGGTGAAAGCGCACAGTAATGCACTTTTCTCCCAGCAAATACACTGTTTCTAAGGACAGGGGAACACACTGAGGAGACACTTGTGGGAGCTACTGTGACTAAAACTGAGCTTCCCTACGCACAGGGAAGCAAGAGAAATGCTGATTTCATCAAGCCCAGTTACATACTCAGAATTCTGTACTACTGCGCAAATAGGCATGTCTCTTTAGGCAAAAAACTCATTTCTGACAAAGTTGCCCAAATGCATCTCAGAAGTGTGCAACTTGTTCCCTGAGTTAGAAAACGTCGAGAAACGGTCGTTTCTGCTAGCGCTGTGCTTCTACACATGTATTTGCTGAACGGTGAAAGCGCACAGAAATGCACTTTTCTCCCAGCAAGTACACTGTTTCTAAGGAAATGGGAACACACTGAGGAGACACTTGTGGGAGCTACTAAGACTGAAACTGAGCTTCCCTACGCAAAGGAAAGAAGAGAAATGCTGATTTCATCAAGCCCAGTCACACACTCAGAATCTGTACTACTGCGCAAATAGGCATGTCTCTTTAGGCAAAAAACTCATTTCAGACAAAGTTGCCCAAATGCATCTCAGAAGTGTGCAACCTGTTCCCTGAGATAGAAAACGTCGAGAAACGGTCGTTTCTGCTAGCGCTGTGCTTCTACACATGTATTTGCTGAACGGTGAAAGCGCACAGTAATGCACTTTTCTCCCAGCAAATACACTGTTTCTACGGACAGGGGAACACACTGAGGAGACACTTGTGGGAGCTACTGTGACTAAAACTGAGCTTCCCTACGCACAGGGAAGCAAGAGAAATGCTGATTTCATCAAGCCCAGTTACATACTCAGAATTCTGTACTACTGCGCAAATAGGCATGTCTCTTTAGGCAAAAAACTCATTTCTAACAAAGTTGCCCAAATGCATCTCAGAAGTGTGCAACTTGTTCCCTGAGTTAGAAAACGTCGAGAAACGGTCGTTTCTGCTAGCGCTGTGCTTCTACACATGTATTTGCTGAACGGTGAAAGCGCACAGTAATGCACTTTTCTCCCAGCAAATACACTGTTTCTAAGGAAATGGGAACACACTGAGGAGACACTTGTGGGAGCTACTGTGACTAAAACTGAGCTTCCCTACACACAGGGAAGCAAGAGAAATGCTGATTTCATCAAGCCCAGTTACATACTCAGAATCTGTACTACTGCGCAAATAGGCATGTCTCTGTAAGCAAAAAACTCATTTCTGACAAAGTTGCCCAAATGCATCTCAGAAGTGTGCAACTTGTTCCCTGAGATAGAAAACGTCGAGAAACGGTCGTTTCTGCTAGCGCTGTGCTTCTACACATGTATTTGCCTGACGGTGAAAGCGCACAGTAATGCACTTTTCTCCCAGCAAATACACTGTTTCTAAGGAAATGGGAACACACTGAGGAGACACTTGTGGGAGCTACTGTGACTAAAACTGAGTTTCCCTACGCACAGGGAATCAAGAGAAATGCTGATTTCATCAAACCCAGTTACATACTCAGAATCTGTACTACTGCGCATATAGGCATGTCTCTTTAGGCAAAAAACTCATTTATGACAAAGTTGCCCAAATGCATCTCAGAAGTGTGCAACTTGTTCCCTGAGTTAGAAAACGTCGAGAAACGGTCGTTTCTGCTAGCGCTGTGCTTCTACACATGTATTTGCTGAACGGTGAAAGCGCACAGTAATGCACTTTTCTCCCAGCAAATACACTGTTTCTAAGGAAATGGGAACACACTGAGGAGACACTTGTGGGAGCTACTGTGACTAAAACTTAGCTTCCCTAAGCAAAGGAAAGAAGAGAAATGCTGATTTCATCAAGCCCAGTCACACACTCAGAATCTGTACTACTGCGCAAATAAGCATGACTCTTTAGGCAAAAAACTCATTTCTGACAAAGTTGCCCAAATGCATCTCAGAAGTGTGCAACTTGTTCCCTGAGTTAGAAAACTTCGAGAAACGTTCGTTTCTGCTAGCGCTGTGCTTCTACACATGTCTTTGCTGAACGGTCAAAGGGCACAGGAATGCACTTTTCTCCCAGCAAAAACACTGTTTCTAAGGAAATGGGAACAGGCTGAGGAGACACTTGTGGGAGCTACTCTGACTAAAACTGAGCTTCCCTACGCACAGGGAAGCAAGAGAAATGCTGATTTCATCAAACCCAGTCACATACTCAGAATCTGTACTACTGCGCAAATAGGCAAAACTAGCGCGTTCTAAAGCACGTCTCTTTAGGCAAAAAACCCGCTTCTAACGAAGTTGCTCAAATGCATCTGCGAAGTGTGCAACTTGTTCCCTGAGTTAGAAAACGTCGAGAAACGGTCGTTTCTGTTAGCGCTGTGCTTCTACACATGTCTTTGCTGAACGGTCAAAGGGCACAGGAATGCACTTTTCTCCCAGCAAATACACTGTTTCTAAGGAAATGGGAACACGCTAAGGAGACACTTGTGGGAGCTACTGTGACTAAAACTGAGCTTCCCTACGCACAGGGAAGAAAGTGAAATGCTGATTTCATCAAACCCAGTTACATACTCAGAATCTGTACTACTTCGCAAATAGGCAAAACTAGCGCGTTCTAAAGCACGTCTCTTTAGGCAAAAAACCCGCTTCTTACGAAGTTGCTCAAATGCATCTGCGAAGTGTGCAACTTGTTCCCTGAGTTAGAAAACGTCGAGAAACGGTCGTTTCTGCTAGCGCTGTGCTTCTACACATGTATTTGCTGAATGGTGAAAGCGCACAGTAATGCACTTTTCTCCCAGCAAATACACTTCTTCTCAGGAAATGGCAACACACTGAGGAGACACTTGTGGGAGGTACTGTGACTAAAACTGAGCTTCCCTACGCACAGGGAAGCAAAAGAAATGCTGATTTCATCAAGCCCAGTTACATACTCAGAATCTGTACTAATGCGCAAATAGGCATGTCTCTGTAGGCAAAAAACTCATTTCTGACAAAGTTGCCCAAATGCATCTCAGAAGTGTGCAACTTGTTCCCTGAGTTAGAAAACGTCGAGAAACGTTCGTTTCTGCTAGCGCTGTGCTTCTACACATGTATTTGCTGAACGGTGAAAGCGCACAGTAATGCACTTTTCTCCCAGCAAATACACTCTTTCTAAGGAAATGGGAACACACTGAGGAGACACTTGTGGGAGCTACTGTGACTAAAACTGAGCTTCCCTACGAACAGGGAAGCAAGAGAAATGCTGATTTCATCAAGCCCAGTTACATACTCAGAATCTGTACTACTGCGCAAATAGGCATGTCTCTTTAGGCAAAAAACTCATTTCTGACAAAGTTGCACAAATGCTTCTCAGAAGTGTGCAACTTATTCATGGAGTTAGAAAACGTCGAGAAACGTTCGTTTCTGCTAGCGCTGTGCTTCTACACATGTATTTGCAGAATGGTGAAAGCGCACAGTAATGCACTTTTCTCCCAGCAAATACACTGTTTCTAAGGAAATGGGAACACACTGAGGAGACACTTGTGGGAGCTACTGTGACTAAAACTGAGCTTCCCAATGCACAGGGAAGCAAGAGAAATGCTGATTTCATCAAGCCCAGTTACATACTCAGAATCTGTACTACTGCGCAAATAGGCATGTCTCTGTAGGCAAAAAACTCATTTCTGACAAAGTTGCCCAAATGCATCTCAGAAGTGTGCAACTTGTTCCCTGAGTTAGAAAACGTCGAGAAACGGTCGTTTCTGCTAGCGCTGTGCTTCTACACCTGTATTTGCTGAACGGTGAAAGCGCACAGTAATGCACTTTTCTCCCAGCAAATACACTGTTTCTAAGGAAATGGGAACACACTGAGGAGACACTTATGGGAGCTACTGTGACTAAAACTGAGCTTCCCTACGCACAGGGAAGCAAGAGAAATGCTGATTTCATCAAACCGAGTTACATACTCAGAATCTGTACTACTGCGCAAATAGGCATGTCTCTGTAGGCAAAAAACTCATTTCTGACAAAGTTGCCCAAATGCATCTCAGATGTGTGCAACTTGTTCCCTGAGTTAGAAAACGTCGAGAAACGTTCGTTTCTGCTAGCGCTGTGCTTCTACACATGTATTTGCTGAACGGTGAAAGCACACAGTAATGGACTTTTCTCCCAGCAAATACAATGTTTCTAAGGAAATGGGAACACACTGAGGAGACACTTGTGGGAGCTACTGTGACTAAAACTGAGCTTCCCTACGCACAGGGAAGCAAGGGAAATGCTGATTTCATCAAACCGAGTTACATACTCAGAATCTGTACTACTGCGCAAATAGGCATGTCTCTTTAGGCAAAAAACTCATTTCTGACAAAGTTGCCCAAATGCATCTCAGAAGTGTGCAACTTGTTCCCTGAGTTAGAAAACGTCGAGAAACGGTCGTTTCTGCTAGCGCTGTGCTTCTACACATATATTTGCTGAACGGTTAAAGCGCACAGTAATGCACTTTTCTCCCAGCAAATACACTGTTTCTAAGGAAATGGGAACACACTGAGGAGACACTTGTGGGAGCTACTGTGACTAAAACTGAGCTTCCCTACGCAAAGGGAAGCAAGAGAAATGCTGATTTCATCAAGCCCAGTTACATACTCAGAATCTGTACTACTGCGCAAATAGGCATGTCTCTGTAGGCAAAAAACTCATTTCTGACAAAGTTGCCCAAATGCATCTCAGAAGTGTGCAACTTGTTCCCTGAGTTAGAAAACGTTGAGAAACGGTCATATCTGCTAACGCTGTGCTTCTACACATGTATTTGCTGAACGGTGAAAGCGCACAGTAATGCACTTTTCTCCCAGCAAATACACTGTTTCTAAGGAAATGGGAACACACTGAGGAGACACTTGTGGGAGCTACTGTACTAAAACTGAGCTTCCCTACGCACAGGGAAGCAAGAGAAATGCTGATTTCATCAAGCCCAGTTACATACTCAGAATCTGTACTACTGCGCAAATAGGCATGATTCTGTAGGCAAAAAACTCATTTCTGACAAAGTTGCCCAAATGCATCTCAGAAGTGTGCCACTTGTTGCCTGAGTTAGAAAATGTCGAGAAACGTTCGTTTCTGCTAGCGCTGTGCTTCTACACATGTATTTGCTGAACGGTGAAAGCGCACAGTAATGCACTTTTCTCCCAGCAAATACACTGTTTCTAAGGAACTGGGAACACACTGAGGAGACACTTGTGGGAGGTACTGTGACTAAAACTGAGCTTCCCTACGCACAGGGAAGCAAGAGAAATGCTGATTTCATCAAGCCCAGTTACATACTCAGAATCTGTACTACTGCGCAAATAGGCATGTCTCTGTAGGCAAAAAACTCATTTCTGACAAAGTTGCCCAAATGCATCTCAGAAGTGTGCAACTTGTTCCCTGAGTTAGAAAACGTCGAGAAACGGTCATATCTGCTAACTCTGTGCTTCTACACATGTATTTGCTGAACGGTGAAAGGGCACAGTAATGCACTTTTCTCCCAGCAAATACACTGTTTCTAAGGAAATGGGAACACACTGAGGAGACACTTGTGGGAGCTACTGTAACTAAAACTGAGCTTCCCTACGCACAGGGAAGCAAGAGAAATGCTGATTTCATCAAGCCCAGTTACATACTCAGAATCTGTACTACTGCGCAAAAAGGCATGAATCTGTAGGCAAAAAACTCATTTCTGACAAAGTTGCCCAAATGCATCTCAGAAGTGTGCAACTTGTTCCCTGAGTTAGAAAACGTCGAGACACGGTCGTATCTGCTAGCGCTGTGCTTCTACACATGTATTTGCTGAACGGTGAAAGCACACAGTAATGCACTTTTCTCCCAGCAAATACACTGTGTCTAAGGAAATGGGAACACACTGAGGAGACACTTGTGGGAGGTACTGTGATTAAAACTGAGCTTCCCTATGCACAGGGAAGCAAGAGAAATGCTGATTTCATCTAGCCCAGTTACATAAGCAGAATCTGTACTACTGCACAAATAGGCATGTCTCTTTAGGCAAAAAATTCATTTCTGACAAAGTTGCCCAAATGCATCTCAGAAGTGTGCAACTTGTTCCCTGAGTTAGAAAACGTCGAGAAACGGTCGTTTCTGCTAGCGCTGTGCTTCTACACATGTATTTGCTGAACGGTGAAAGCGCACAGTAATGCACTTTTCTCCCAGCAAATACACTGTTTCTAAGGAAATGGGAACACACTGAGGAGACACTTGTGGGAGCTACTGTGACTAAAACTGAGCTTCCCTACACACAGGGAAGCAAGAGAAATGCTGATTTCATCAAGCCCAGTTACATACTCAGAATCTGTACTACTGCGCAAATAGGCATGTCTCTGTAGGCAAAAAACTCATTTCTGACAAAGTTGCCCAAATGCATCTCAGAAGTGTGCAACTTGTTCCCTGAGTTAGAAAACTTCGAGAAACGTTCGTTTCTGCTAGCGCTGTGCTTCTACACATGTATTTGCTGAACGGTGAAAGCGCACAGTAATGCACTTTTCTCCCAGCAAATACACTGTTTCTAAGGAAATGGGAACACACTGAGGAGACACTTGTGGGAGCTACTGTGACTAAAACTGAGCATCCCTACGCACAGGGAAGCAAGAGAAATGCTGATTTCATCCAGCCCAGTTACATACTCAGAATCTGTACTACTGCGCAAATAGGCATGTCTCTTTAGGCAAAAAACTCATTTCTGACAAAGTTGCCCAAATGCATCTCAGAAGTGTGCAACTTGTTCCCTGAGTTAGAAAACGTCGAGAAACGGTCGTTTCTGCTAGCGCTGTGCTTCTACACATGTATTTGCTGAACGGTGAAAGCGCACAGTAATGCACTTTTCTCCCAGCAAATACACTGTTTCTAAGGAAATGGGAACACACGGAGGAGACACTTGTGGGAGCTACTGTGACTAAAACTGAGCTTCCCTACGCACAGGGAAGCAAGAGAAATGCTGATTTCATCCAGCCCAGTTACATACTCAGAATCTGTACTACTGCGCAAATAGGCATGTCTCTGTAGGCAAAAAACTCATTTCTGACAAAGTTGCCCAAATGCATCTCAGAAGTGTGCCACTTGTTCCCTGAGTTAGAAAACGTCGAGAAACGGTCATATCTGCTAGCGCTGTGCTTCTACACATGTATTTGCTGAACGGTGAAAGCCCACAGTAACGCACTTTTCTCGCAGCAAATACACTGTTTCTAAGGAAATGGGAACACACTGAGGAGACACTAGTGGGAGCTACTGTGACTAAAACTGAGCTTCCCTACGCACAGGGAAGCTAGAGAAATGCTGATTTCATCAAGCCCAGTTACATACTCAGAATCTGTACTACTGCGCAAATAGGCACGTCTCTGTAGGCAAAAAACTCATTTCTGACAAAGTTGCCCAAATGCACCTCAGAAGTGTGCAACTTGTTCCGAGTTAGAAAACGTCGAGAAACGGTCGTTTCTGCTAGCGCTGTGCTTCTACACATGTATTTGCTGAACGGTGAAAGCCCACAGTAACGCACTTTTCTCCCAGCAAATACACTGTTTCTAAGGAAATGGGAACACACTGAGGAGACACTTGTGGGAGCTACTGTGATTAAAACTGAGCTTCCCAACGCAAAGGGAAGCAAGGTAAATGCTGATTTCACCAAGCCCAGTTACATACTCAGAATCTGTACTACTGCGCAAATAGGCATGTCCCTTAGGCAAAAAACTCATTTCTGACAAAGTTGCCCAAATGCATCTCAGAAGTGTGCCACTTGTTCCCTGAGTTAGAAAACGTCGAGAAACGGTCGTTTCTGCTAGCGCTGTGCTTCTACACATGTATTTGCTGAACGGTGAAAGCGCACAGTAATGCACTTTTCTCCCAGCAAATACACTGTTTCTAAGGAAATGGGAACACACTGAGGAGACACTTGTGGGAGCTACTGTGACTAAAACTTAGCTTCCCTACGCACAGGGAAGCAAGAGAAATGCTGATTTCATCAAGCCCAGTTACATACTCAGAATCTGTACTACTGCGCAAATAGGCATGTCTCTTTAGGCAAAAAACTCATTTCTGACAAAGTTGCCGAAATGCATCTCAGAAGTGTGCAACTTGATCCCTGAGTTAGAAAACGTCGAGAAACATTGGTTTCTGCTAGCGCTGTGCTTCTACACATGTATTTGCTGAACGGTGAAAGCGCACAGTAATGCACTTTTCTCCCAGCAAATACACTGTTTCTAAGGAAATGGGAACACACTGAGGAGACACTTGTTTGAGCTACTGTGACTAAAACTGAGCTTCCCTACGCACAGGGAAGCAAGAGAAATGCTGATTTCATCAAGCCCAGTTACATACTCAGAATCTGTACTACTGTGCAAATAGGCATGTCTCTGTAGGCAAAAAACTCATTTCTGACAAAGTTGCCCTAATGCATCTCAGAAGTGTGCAACTTGTTCCCTGAGTTAGAAAACGTCGAGACACGGTCGTTTCTGCTAGCGCTGTGCTTCTACACATGTATTAGCTGAACGGTGAAAGCGCACAGTAATGCACTTTTCTCGCAGCAAATACACTGTTTCTAAGGAAATGGGAACACACTGAGGAGACACTTGTGGGAGCTACTGTGACTAAAACTGAGCTTATCTACGCACAGGGAAGCTAGAGAAATGCTGATTTCATCAAGCCCAGTTACATACTCAGAATCTGTTCTACTGCGCAAATAGGCATGTCTCTGTAGGCAAAAAACTCATTTCTGACAAAGTTGCCCAAATGCACCTCAGAAGTGTGCAACTTGTTCCCTGAGTTAGAAAATGTCGAGAAACGGTCGTTTCTGCTAGCTCTGTGCTTCTACACATGAATTTGCTGAACGGTGAAAGCGCACAGTAATGCACTTTTCTCCCAGCAAATACACTGTTTCTAAGGAAATGGGAACACACTGAGGAGACACTTGTGGGAGCTACTGTGACTAAAACTGAGCTTCCCTACGCACAGGGAAGCAAGAGAAATGCTGATTTCATCAAGCCCAGTTGCATACTCAGAATCTGTACTACTGCGCAAATAGGCATGTCTCTGTAGGCAAAAAACTCATATCTGACAAAGTTGCCTAAATGCATCTCAGAAGTGTGCAACTTGTTCCCTGAGTTAGAAAATGTCGAGATACGTTCGTTTTTGCTAGCACTGTGCTTCTACACATGTATTTGCTGAACGGTGAAAGCGCACAGTAATGCAATTTTCTCCCAGCAAATACACTGTTTCTAAGGAAATGGGAACACACTGAGGAAACAGTTGTGGGAGCTACCGTGACTAAAACTGAGCTTCGCTACGCACAGGGAAGCAAGAGAAATGCTGATTTCATCAAGCCCAGGTACATACTGAGAATCTGTACTACTGCGCAAATAGGCATGTCTCTGTAGGCAAAAAACTCATTTCTGACAAAGTTGCCCAAATGCATCTCAGAAGTGTGCAACTTGTTCCCTGAGTTAGAAAACGTCGAGAAACGGTCATATCTGCTAACGCTGTGCTTCTACACATGTATTTGCTGAACGGTGAAAGCGCACAGTAATGCACTTTTCTCCCAGCAAATACACTGTTTCTAAGGAAATGGGAACACACTGAGGAGACACTTGTGGGAGCTACTGTGACTAAAACTGGGCTTCCCTACGCACAGTGAAGCAAGAGAAATGCTGATTTCATCAAGCCCAGTTACATACTCAGAATCTGTACAACTGCGCAAATAGGCATGTACTCTGTAGGCAAAAAACTCATTTCTGACAAAGTTGCCCAAATGCATCTCAGAAGTGTGCCACTTGTTCCCTGAGTTAGAAAACGTCGAGAAACGTTCGTTTCTGCTAGCGCTGTGCTTCTACACATGTATTTGCTGAACGGTGAAAGCGCACAGTAATGCACTTTTCTCCCAGCAAATACACTGTTTTAAGGAAATGGGAACACAGTGAGGAGACACTTGTGGGAGCTACTGTAACTAAAACTGGGCTTCCCTACGCACAGGGAAGCAAGAGAAATGCTGATTTCACCAAGCCCAGTTACATACTCAGAATCTGTACTACTGCGCAAATAGGCATGTCTCTGTAGGCAAAAAACTCATTTCTGACAAAGTTGCCCAAATGCATCTCAGAAGTGTGCAACTTGTTCCCTGAGTTAGAAAACGTCGAGAAACGTTCGTTTCTGCTAGCGCTGTGCTTCTACACATGATTTGCTGAACGGTGAAAGCGCACAGTAATGCACTTTTCTCCCAGCAAATACACTGTTTCTAAGGAACTGGGAACACACTGAGGAGACACTTGTGGGAGCTACTGTGACTAAAACTGAGCTTCCCTACGCACAGGGAAGCAAGAGAAATGCTGATTTCATCAAGCCCAGTTACATACTCAGAATCTGTACTACTGCGCAAATAGGCACGTCTCTTTAGGCAAAAAAGTCATTTCTGACAAAGTTGCCCAAATGCATCTCAGAAGTGTGCAACTTGTTCCCTGAGTTAGAAAACGTCGAGAAACGGTCGTTTCTGCTAGCGCTGTGCTTCTACACATGTATTTGCTAAACGGTGAAAGCGCACAGTAATGCACTTTTCTCCCAGGAAATACACTGTTTCTAAGGAAATGGGAACACACTGAGGAGACACTTGTGGGAGCTACTGTGACTAAAACTGAGCTTCCCTACGCACAGGGAAGCAAGAGAAATGCTGATTTCATCAAGCCCAGTTACATACTCAGAATCTGTACTACTGCGCAAATAGGCATGTCTCTTTAGGCAAAAAACTCATTTCTGACAAAGTTGCCCAAATGCATCTCAGAAGTGTGCAACTTGTTCCCTGAGTTAGAAAACGTCAAGAAACGTTCGTTTCTGCTAGCGCTGTGCTTCTACACATGTATTTGCTGAACGGTGAAAGCGCACAGTAATGCACTTTTCTCCCAGCAAATACACTGTTTCTAAGGAAATGGGAACACACTGAGGAGACACTTGTGGGAGCTACTGTGACTAAAACTGAGCTTCCCTACGCACAGGGAAGCAAGAGAAATGCTGATTTCATCAAGCCCAGTTACATACTCAGAATCTGTACTACTGCGCAAAAATGCATGTCTCTGTAGGCAAAAAACTCATTTCTTGACAAAGTTGCCCAAATGCACCTCAGAAGTGTGCAACTTGTTCCCTGAGTTAGAAAACGTCGAGAAACGGTCGTTTCTGCTAGCGCTGTGCTTCTACACATGTATTTGCTGAACGGTGAAAGCCCACAGTAACGCACTTTTCTCGCAGCAAATACACTGTTTCTAAGGAAATGGGAACACACTGAGGAGACACTTGTGGGAGCTACTGTGACTAAAACTGAGCTTCCCTACGCACAGGGAAGCTAGAGAAATGCTGATTTCATCAAGCCCAGTTATATACTCAGAATCTGTACTACTGCGCAAATAGGCATGTCTCTGTGGGCAAAAAACTCATTTCTGACAAAGTTGCCCAAATGCACCTCAGAAGTGTGAACTTGTTCCCTGAGTTAGAAAACGTCGAGAAACGGTCGTTTCTGCTAGCGCTGTGCTTCTACACATGTATTTGCTGAACGGTGAAAGCCCACAGTAACGCACTTTTCTCCCAGCAAATACACTGTTTCTAAGGAAATGGGAACACACTGAGGAGACACTTGTGGGAGCTACTGTGACTAAAACTGAGCTTCCCTACGCACAGGGAAGCAAGAGAAATGCTGATTTCACCAAGCCCAGTTACATACTCAGAATCTGTACTACTGCGCAAATAGGCATGTCCCTTAGGCAAAAAACTCATTTCTGACAAAGTTGCCCAAATGCATCTCAGAAGTGTGCCACTTGTTCCCTGAGTTAGAAAACGTCGAGAAACGGTCGTTTCTGCTAGCGCTGTGCTTCTACACATGTATTTGCTGAATGGTGAAAGCGCACAGTAATGCACTTTTCTCCCAGCAAATACACTGTTTCTAAGGAAATGGGAACACACTGAGGAGACACTTGTGGGAGCTACTGTGACTAAAACTTAGCTTCCCTACGCACAGGGAAGCAAGAGAAATGCTGATTTCATCAAGCCCAGTTACATACTCAGAATCTGTACTACTGCGCAAATAGGCATGTCTCTTTAGGCAAAAAACTCATTTCTGACAAAGTTGCCGAAATGCATCTCAGAAGTGTGCAACTTGTTCCCTGAGTTAGAAAACGTCGAGAAACGTTGGTTTCTGCTAGCGCTGTGCTTCTACACATATATTTGCTGAACGGTGAAAGCGCACAGTAATGCACTTTTCTCCCAGCAAATACACTGTTTCTAAGGAAATGGGAACACACAGAGGAGACACTTGTTTGAGCTACTGTTACTAAAACTGAGCTTCCCTACGCACAGGGAAGCAAGAGAAATGCTGATTTCATCAAGCCCAGTTACATACTCAGAATCTGTACTACTGCGCAAACAGGCATGTCTCTGTAGGCAAAAAACTCATTTCTGACAAAGTTGCCGAAATGCACCTCAGAAGTGTGCAACTTGTTCCCTGAGTTAGAAAATGTCGAGAAACGGTCGTTTTTGCTAGCACTGTGCTTCTACCCATGTATTTGCTGAACGGTGAAAGCGCACAGTAATGCAATTTTCTCCCAGCAAATACACTGTTTCTAAGGAAATGGGAACACACTGAGGAAACAGTTGTGGGAGCTACCGTGACTAAAACTGAGCTTCGCTACGCACAGGGAAGCAAGAGAAATGCTGATTTCATCAAGCCCAGTTACATACTGAGAATCTGTACTACTGCGCAAATAGGCATGTCTCTGTAGGCAAAAAACTCATTTCTGACAAAGTTGCCCAAATGCATCTCAGAAGTGTGCAACTTGTTCCCTGAGTTAGAAAACGTCGAGAAACGTTCGTTTCTGCTAGCGCTGTGCTTCTACACATGTATTTGCTGAACGGTGAAAGCGCACAGTAATGCACTTTTCTCCCAGCAAATACACTGTTTCTAAGGAAATGGGAACACACTGAGGAGACACTTGTCCGAGCTACTGTGACTAAAACTGAGCTTCCCTACGCACGGGGAAGCAAGAGAAATGCTGATTTCATCAAGCCCAGTTACATACTCAGAATCTCTACTACTGTGCAAATAGGCATGTCTCTGTAGGCAAAAAACTCATTTCTGACAAAGTTGCCCAAATGCACCTCAGAAGTGTGCAACTTGTTCCCTGAGTTAGAAAATGTCGAGAAACGGTCGTTTCTGCTAGCGCTGTGCATCTACACATGTATTTGCTGAACGGTGAAAGCGCACAGTAATGCACTTTTCTCCCAGCAAATACACTGTTTCTAAGGAAATGGGAACACACTGATTAGACACTTGTGGGAGCTACTGTGACTAAAACTGAGCTTCCCTACGCACAGGGAAGCAAGAGAAATGCTGATTTCATCAAGCCCAGTTACATACTCAGAATCTGTACTACTGCGCAAATAGGCATGTCTCTTTAGGCAAAAAACTCATTTCTGACAAAGTTGCCGAAATGCATCTCAGAAGTGTGCAACTTGTTCCCTGAGTTAGAAAACGTCGAGAAACGTTGGTTTCTGCTAGCGCTGTGCTTCTACACATGTATTTGCTGAACGGTGAAAGCTCACAGTAATGCACTTTTCTCCCAGCAAATACACTGTTTCTAAGGAAATGGGAACACACTGAGGAGACACTTGTGGGAGCTACTGTGACTAAAACTGAGCTTCCCTACGCACAGGGAAGCAAGAGAAATGCTGATTTCATCAAGCCCTGTGACATACTCAGAATCTGTACTACTGCGCAAATAGGCATGTCTCTTTAGGCAAAAAACTCATTTCTGACAAAGTTGCCCAAATGCATATCAGAAGTGTGCAACTTGTTCCCTGAGTTAGAAAATGTCGAGAAACGTTCGTTTCTGCTAGCGCTGTGCTTCTACACATGTTGCTGAACGGTGAAAGCGCACAGGAATGCACTTTTCTCCCAGCAAATACACTGTTTCTAAGGAAATGGGAACACACTGAGGAGACACTAGTGGGAGCTACTGTGACTAAAACTGAGCTTCCCTACGCACAGGGAAGCAAGAGAAATGCTGATTTCATCAAGCCCAGTTACATACTCAGAATCTGTACTACTGCGCAAATAGGAATGTCTCGGTAGGCAAAAAACTCATTTCTGACAAAGTTGCCCAAATGCATCTCAGAAGTGTGCAACTTGTTCCTTGAGTTAGAAAACGTCGAGAAATGGTCGTTTCTGCTAGCGCTGTGCTTCTAGACATGTATTTGCTGAACGGTGAAAGCGCACAGTAATGCACTTTTCTCCCAGCAAATACACTGTGTCTAAGGAAATGGGAACACACTGAGGAGACACTTGTGGGAGCTACTGTGACTAAAACTGAGCTTCCCTACGCACAGGGAAGCAAGAAAAATGCTGATTTCATCAAGCCCAGTTACATACTCAGAATCTGTACTACTGCGCAAATAGGCATGTCTCTGTAGGCAAAAAACTCATTTCTGACAAAGTTGCCTAAATGCATCTCAGAAGTGTGCAACTTGTTCCCTGAGTTAGAAAATGTCGAGAAACGTTCGTTTTTGCTAGCACTGTGCTTCTACACATGTATTTGCTGAACGGTGAAAGCGCACAGTAATGCAATTTTCTCCCAGCAAATACACTGTTTCTAAGGAAATGGGAACACACTGAGGAAACAGTTGTGGGAGCTACCGTGACTAAAACTGAGCTTCGCTACGCACAGGGAAGTAAGAGAAATGCTGATTTCATCAAGCCCAGTTACATACTCAGAATCTGTACTACTGCGCAAATAGGCATGTCTCTGTAGGCAAAAAACTCATTTCTGACAAAGTTGCCCAAATGCATCTCAGAAGTGTGCAACTTGTTTCCTGAGTTAGAAAACGTCGAGAAACGGTCATATCTGCTAACGCTGTGCTTCTACACATGTATTTGCTGAACGGTGAAAGCGCACAGTAATGCACTTTTCTCCCAGCAAATACACTGTTTCTAAGGAAATGGGAACACTGAGGAGACACTTGTGGGAGCTACTGTGACTAAAACTGGGCTTCCCTACGCACAGGGAAGCAAGAGAAATGCTGATTTCATCAAGCCCAGTTACATACTCAGAATCTGTACAACTGCGCAAATAGGCATGTACTCTGTAGGCAAAAAACTCATTTCTGACAAAGTTGCCCAAATGCATCTCAGAAGTGTGCAACTTGTTCCCTGAGTTAGAAAACGTCGAGAAACGTTCGTTTCTGCTAGCGCTGTGCTTCTACACATGTATTTGCTGAACGGTGAAAGCGCACAGTAATGCACTTTTCTCCCAGCAAATACACTGTTTCTAAGGAAATGGGAACACAGTGAGGAGACACTTGTGGGAGCTACTGTGACTAAAACTGGGCTTCCCTACGCACAGGGAAGCAAGAGAAATGCTGATTTCACGAAGCCCAGTTACATACTCAGAATCTGTACTACTGCGCAAATAGGCATGTCTCTGTAGGCAAAAAACTCATTTCTGACTAAGTTGCCCAAATGCATCTCCGAAGTGTGCAACTTTTTCCCTGAGTTAGAAAACGTCGAGAAACGTTCGTTTCTGCTAGCGCTGTGCTTCTACACATGTATTTGCTGAACGGTGAAAGCGCACAGTAATGCACTTTTCTCCCAGCAAATACACTGTTTCTAAGGAAATGGGAACACACTGAGGAGACACTTGTGGGAGCTACTGTGGTAAAACTGAGCTTCCCTACGCACAGGGAAGTCAGAGAAATGCTGATTTCATCAAGCCCAGTTACATACTCAGAATCTGTACTACTGCGCAAATAGGAATGTCTCGGTAGGCAAAAAACTCATTTCTGACAAAGTTGCCCAAATGCATCTCAGAAGTGTGCAACTTGTTCCCTGAGTTAGAAAACGTCGAGAAACGTTCGTTTCTGCTAGCGCTGTGCTTCTACACATGTATTTGCTGAACGGTGAAAGCGCACAGTAATGCACTTTTCTCCCAGCAAATACACTGTTTTAAGGAAATGGGAACACAGTGAGGAGACACTTGTGGGAGCTACTGTAACTAAAACTGGGCTTCCCTACGCACAGGGAAGCAAGAGAAATGCTGATTTCACCAAGCCCAGTTACATACTCAGAATCTGTACTACTGCGCAAATAGGCATGTCTCTGTAGGCAAAAAACTCATTTCTGACAAAGTTGCCCAAATGCATCTCAGAAGTGTGCAACTTGTTCCCTGAGTTAGAAAACGTCGAGAAACGTTCGTTTCTGCTAGCGCTGTGCTTCTACACATGATTTGCTGAACGGTGAAAGCGCACAGTAATGCACTTTTCTCCCAGCAAATACACTGTTTCTAAGGAACTGGGAACACACTGAGGAGACACTTGTGGGAGCTACTGTGACTAAAACTGAGCTTCCCTACGCACAGGGAAGCAAGAGAAATGCTGATTTCATCAAGCCCAGTTACATACTCAGAATCTGTACTACTGCGCAAATAGGCACGTCTCTTTAGGCAAAAAAGTCATTTCTGACAAAGTTGCCCAAATGCATCTCAGAAGTGTGCAACTTGTTCCCTGAGTTAGAAAACGTCGAGAAACGGTCGTTTCTGCTAGCGCTGTGCTTCTACACATGTATTTGCTAAACGGTGAAAGCGCACAGTAATGCACTTTTCTCCCAGGAAATACACTGTTTCTAAGGAAATGGGAACACACTGAGGAGACACTTGTGGGAGCTACTGTGACTAAAACTGAGCTTCCCTACGCACAGGGAAGCAAGAGAAATGCTGATTTCATCAAGCCCAGTTACATACTCAGAATCTGTACTACTGCGCAAATAGGCATGTCTCTTTAGGCAAAAAACTCATTTCTGACAAAGTTGCCCAAATGCATCTCAGAAGTGTGCAACTTGTTCCCTGAGTTAGAAAACGTCAAGAAACGTTCGTTTCTGCTAGCGCTGTGCTTCTACACATGTATTTGCTGAACGGTGAAAGCGCACAGTAATGCACTTTTCTCCCAGCAAATACACTGTTTCTAAGGAAATGGGAACACACTGAGGAGACACTTGTGGGAGCTACTGTGACTAAAACTGAGCTTCCCTACGCACAGGGAAGCAAGAGAAATGCTGATTTCATCAAGCCCAGTTACATACTCAGAATCTGTACTACTGCGCAAAAATGCATGTCTCTGTAGGCAAAAAACTCATTTCTTGACAAAGTTGCCCAAATGCACCTCAGAAGTGTGCAACTTGTTCCCTGAGTTAGAAAACGTCGAGAAACGGTCGTTTCTGCTAGCGCTGTGCTTCTACACATGTATTTGCTGAACGGTGAAAGCCCACAGTAACGCACTTTTCTCGCAGCAAATACACTGTTTCTAAGGAAATGGGAACACACTGAGGAGACACTTGTGGGAGCTACTGTGACTAAAACTGAGCTTCCCTACGCACAGGGAAGCTAGAGAAATGCTGATTTCATCAAGCCCAGTTATATACTCAGAATCTGTACTACTGCGCAAATAGGCATGTCTCTGTGGGCAAAAAACTCATTTCTGACAAAGTTGCCCAAATGCACCTCAGAAGTGTGAACTTGTTCCCTGAGTTAGAAAACGTCGAGAAACGGTCGTTTCTGCTAGCGCTGTGCTTCTACACATGTATTTGCTGAACGGTGAAAGCCCACAGTAACGCACTTTTCTCCCAGCAAATACACTGTTTCTAAGGAAATGGGAACACACTGAGGAGACACTTGTGGGAGCTACTGTGACTAAAACTGAGCTTCCCTACGCACAGGGAAGCAAGAGAAATGCTGATTTCACCAAGCCCAGTTACATACTCAGAATCTGTACTACTGCGCAAATAGGCATGTCCCTTAGGCAAAAAACTCATTTCTGACAAAGTTGCCCAAATGCATCTCAGAAGTGTGCCACTTGTTCCCTGAGTTAGAAAACGTCGAGAAACGGTCGTTTCTGCTAGCGCTGTGCTTCTACACATGTATTTGCTGAATGGTGAAAGCGCACAGTAATGCACTTTTCTCCCAGCAAATACACTGTTTCTAAGGAAATGGGAACACACTGAGGAGACACTTGTGGGAGCTACTGTGACTAAAACTTAGCTTCCCTACGCACAGGGAAGCAAGAGAAATGCTGATTTCATCAAGCCCAGTTACATACTCAGAATCTGTACTACTGCGCAAATAGGCATGTCTCTTTAGGCAAAAAACTCATTTCTGACAAAGTTGCCGAAATGCATCTCAGAAGTGTGCAACTTGTTCCCTGAGTTAGAAAACGTCGAGAAACGTTGGTTTCTGCTAGCGCTGTGCTTCTACACATATATTTGCTGAACGGTGAAAGCGCACAGTAATGCACTTTTCTCCCAGCAAATACACTGTTTCTAAGGAAATGGGAACACACAGAGGAGACACTTGTTTGAGCTACTGTTACTAAAACTGAGCTTCCCTACGCACAGGGAAGCAAGAGAAATGCTGATTTCATCAAGCCCAGTTACATACTCAGAATCTGTACTACTGCGCAAACAGGCATGTCTCTGTAGGCAAAAAACTCATTTCTGACAAAGTTGCCGAAATGCACCTCAGAAGTGTGCAACTTGTTCCCTGAGTTAGAAAATGTCGAGAAACGGTCGTTTTTGCTAGCACTGTGCTTCTACCCATGTATTTGCTGAACGGTGAAAGCGCACAGTAATGCAATTTTCTCCCAGCAAATACACTGTTTCTAAGGAAATGGGAACACACTGAGGAAACAGTTGTGGGAGCTACCGTGACTAAAACTGAGCTTCGCTACGCACAGGGAAGCAAGAGAAATGCTGATTTCATCAAGCCCAGTTACATACTGAGAATCTGTACTACTGCGCAAATAGGCATGTCTCTGTAGGCAAAAAACTCATTTCTGACAAAGTTGCCCAAATGCATCTCAGAAGTGTGCAACTTGTTCCCTGAGTTAGAAAACGTCGAGAAACGTTCGTTTCTGCTAGCGCTGTGCTTCTACACATGTATTTGCTGAACGGTGAAAGCGCACAGTAATGCACTTTTCTCCCAGCAAATACACTGTTTCTAAGGAAATGGGAACACACTGAGGAGACACTTGTGGGAGCTACTGTGGTAAAACTGAGCTTCCCTACGCACAGGGAAGCAAGAGAAATGCTGATTTCATCAAGCCCAATTACATACTCAGAATCTGTACTACTGCGCAAATAGGCATGCCTCTGTAGGCAAAAAACTCATTTCTGACAAAGTTGCCCAAATGCATCTCAGAAGTGTGCAACTTGTTCCCTGAGTTAGAAAACGTCGAGAAACGTTCGTTTCTGCTAGCGCTGTGCTTCTACACATGTATTTGCTGAACGGTGAAAGCGCACAGTAATGCACTTTTCTCCCAGCAAATACACTGTTTCTAAGGAAATGGGAACACACTGAGGAGACACTTGTGGGAGCTACTGTGACTAAAACTGAGCTTCCCTACGCACAGGGAAGCAAGAGAAATGCTGATTTCATCAAGCCCAGTTACATACTCAGAATCTGTACTACTGCGCAAATAGGCATGTCTCTGTAGGCAAAAAACTCATTTCTGACAAAGTTGCCCAAATGCATCTCAGTAGTGTGCAACTTGTTCCCTGAGTTAGAAAACATAGAGAAATGGTCATTTCTGCTAGCGCTGTGCTTCTACACATGTACTTGCTGAACAGTGAAAGCACACAGTAATGCACTTTTCTCCCAGCAAATACACTGTTTCTAAGGAAATGGGAACACACTGAGGAGACACTTGTGGGAGCTACTGTGACTAAAACTGACCTTCCCTACGCACAGGGAAGCAAGAGAAATGCTGATTTCATCAAGCCCAGTTGCATACTCAGAATCTGTACTACTGCGCAAATAGGCATGTCTCTGTAGGCAAAAAACTCATTTCTGACAAAGTTGCCCAAATGCATCTCAGAAGTGTGCAACTTGTTCCCTAAGTTAGAAAATGTCGAGAAACGTTCGTTTTTGCTAGCACTGTGCTTCTACACATGTATTTGCTGAACGGTGAAAGCGCACAGTAATGCACTTTTCTCCCAGCAAATACACTGTTTCTAAGGAACTGGGAACACACTGAGGAGACACTTGTCCGAGCTACTGTGACTAAAACTGAGCTTCCCTACGCACGGGGAAGCAAGAGAAATGCTGATTTCATCAAGCCCAGTTACATACTCAGAATCTCTACTACTGTGCAAATAGGCATGTCTCTGTAGGCAAAAAACTCATTTCTGACAAAGTTGCCCAAATGCACCTCAGAAGTGTGCAACTTGTTCCCTGAGTTAGAAAATGTCGAGAAACGGTCGTTTCTGCTAGCGCTGTGCATCTACACATGTATTTGCTGAACGGTGAAAGCGCACAGTAATGCACTTTTCTCCCAGCAAATACACTGTTTCTAAGGAAATGGGAACACACTGATTAGACACTTGTGGGAGCTACTGTGACTAAAACTGAGCTTCCCTACGCACAGGGAAGCAAGAGAAATGCTGATTTCATCAAGCCCAGTTACATACTCAGAATCTGTACTACTGCGCAAATAGGCATGTCTCTTTAGGCAAAAAACTCATTTCTGACAAAGTTGCCGAAATGCATCTCAGAAGTGTGCAACTTGTTCCCTGAGTTAGAAAACGTCGAGAAACGTTGGTTTCTGCTAGCGCTGTGCTTCTACACATGTATTTGCTGAACGGTGAAAGCTCACAGTAATGCACTTTTCTCCCAGCAAATACACTGTTTCTAAGGAAATGGGAACACACTGAGGAGACACTTGTGGGAGCTACTGTGACTAAAACTGAGCTTCCCTACGCACAGGGAAGCAAGAGAAATGCTGATTTCATCAAGCCCTGTGACATACTCAGAATCTGTACTACTGCGCAAATAGGCATGTCTCTTTAGGCAAAAAACTCATTTCTGACAAAGTTGCCCAAATGCATATCAGAAGTGTGCAACTTGTTCCCTGAGTTAGAAAATGTCGAGAAACGTTCGTTTCTGCTAGGGCTGTGCTTCTACACATGTTGCTGAACGGTGAAAGCGCACAGGAATGCACTTTTCTCCCAGCAAATACACTGTTTCTAAGGAAATGGGAACACACTGAGGAGACACTAGTGGGAGCTACTGTGACTAAAACTGAGCTTCCCTACGCACAGGGAAGCAAGAGAAATGCTGATTTCATCAAGCCCAGTTACATACTCAGAATCTGTACTACTGCGCAAATAGGAATGTCTCGGTAGGCAAAAAACTCATTTCTGACAAAGTTGCCCAAATGCATCTCAGAAGTGTGCAACTTGTTCCCTGAGTTAGAAAACGTCGAGAAATGGTCGTTTCTGCTAGCGCTGTGCTTCTAGACATGTATTTGCTGAACGGTGAAAGCGCACAGTAATGCACTTTTCTCCCAGCAAATACACTGTGTCTAAGGAAATGGGAACACACTGAGGAGACACTTGTGGGAGCTACTGTGACTAAAACTGAGCTTCCCTACGCACAGGGAAGCAAGAAAAATGCTGATTTCATCAAGCCCAGTTACATACTCAGAATCTGTACTACTGCGCAAATAGGCATGTCTCTGTAGGCAAAAAACTCATTTCTGACAAAGTTGCCTAAATGCATCTCAGAAGTGTGCAACTTGTTCCCTGAGTTAGAAAATGTCGAGAAACGTTCGTTTTTGCTAGCACTGTGCTTCTACACATGTATTTGCTGAACGGTGAAAGCGCACAGTAATGCAATTTTCTCCCAGCAAATACACTGTTTCTAAGGAAATGGGAACACACTGAGGAAACAGTTGTGGGAGCTACCGTGACTAAAACTGAGCTTCGCTACGCACAGGGAAGTAAGAGAAATGCTGATTTCATCAAGCCCAGTTACATACTCAGAATCTGTACTACTGCGCAAATAGGCATGTCTCTGTAGGCAAAAAACTCATTTCTGACAAAGTTGCCCAAATGCATCTCAGAAGTGTGCAACTTGTTTCCTGAGTTAGAAAACGTCGAGAAACGGTCATATCTGCTAACGCTGTGCTTCTACACATGTATTTGCTGAACGGTGAAAGCGCACAGTAATGCACTTTTCTCCCAGCAAATACACTGTTTCTAAGGAAATGGGAACACTGAGGAGACACTTGTGGGAGCTACTGTGACTAAAACTGGGCTTCCCTACGCACAGGGAAGCAAGAGAAATGCTGATTTCATCAAGCCCAGTTACATACTCAGAATCTGTACAACTGCGCAAATAGGCATGTACTCTGTAGGCAAAAAACTCATTTCTGACAAAGTTGCCCAAATGCATCTCAGAAGTGTGCAACTTGTTCCCTGAGTTAGAAAACGTCGAGAAACGTTCGTTTCTGCTAGCGCTGTGCTTCTACACATGTATTTGCTGAACGGTGAAAGCGCACAGTAATGCACTTTTCTCCCAGCAAATACACTGTTTCTAAGGAAATGGGAACACAGTGAGGAGACACTTGTGGGAGCTACTGTGACTAAAACTGGGCTTCCCTACGCACAGGGAAGCAAGAGAAATGCTGATTTCACGAAGCCCAGTTACATACTCAGAATCTGTACTACTGCGCAAATAGGCATGTCTCTGTAGGCAAAAAACTCATTTCTGACTAAGTTGCCCAAATGCATCTCCGAAGTGTGCAACTTTTTCCCTGAGTTAGAAAACGTCGAGAAACGTTCGTTTCTGCTAGCGCTGTGCTTCTACACATGTATTTGCTGAACGGTGAAAGCGCACAGTAATGCACTTTTCTCCCAGCAAATACACTGTTTCTAAGGAAATGGGAACACACTGAGGAGACACTTGTGGGAGCTACTGTGGTAAAACTGAGCTTCCCTACGCACAGGGAAGCAAGAGAAATGTTGATTTCATCAAGCCCAATTACATACTCAGAATCTGTACTACTGCGCAAATAGGCATGCCTCTATAGGCAAAAAACTCATTTCTGACAAAGTTGCCCAAATGCATCTCAGAAGTGTGCAACTTGTTCCCTGAGTTAGAAAACGTCGAGAAACGTTCGTTTCTGCTAGCGCTGTGCTTCTACACATGTATTTGCTGAACGGTGAAAGCGCACAGTAATGCACTTTTCTCCCAGCAAATACACTGTTTCTAAGGAAATGGGAACACACTGAGGAGACACTTGTGGGAGCTACTGTGACTAAAACTGAGCTTCCCTACGCACAGGGAAGCAAGAGAAATGCTGATTTCATCAAGCCCAGTTACATATTCAGAATCTGTACTACTGCGCAAATAGGCATGTCTCTGTAGGCAAAAAACTCATTTCTGACAAAGTTGCCCAAATGCATCTCAGTAGTGTGCAACTTGTTCCCTGAGTTAGAAAACATAGAGAAATGGTCATTTCTGCTAGCGCTGTGCTTCTACACATGTACTTGCTGAACAGTGAAAGCACACAGTAATGCACTTTTCTCCCAGCAAATACACTGTTTCTAAGGAAATGGGAACACACTGAGGAGACACTTGTGGGAGCTACTGTGACTAAAACTGAGCTTCCCTACGCACAGGGAAGCAAGAGAAATGCTGATTTCATCAAGCCCAGTTGCATACTCAGAATCTGTACTACTGCGCAAATAGGCATGTCTCTGTAGGCAAAAAACTCATTTCTGACAAACTTGCCCAAATGCATCTCAGAAGTGTGCAACTTGTTCCCTGAGTTAGAAAATGTCGAGAAACGTTCGTTTTTGCTAGCACTGTGCTTCTACACATGTATTTGCTGAACGGTGAAAGCGCACAGTAATGCACTTTTCTCCCAGCAAATACACTGTTTCTAAGGAACTGGGAACACACTGAGGAGACACTTGTCCGAGCTACTGTGACTAAAACTGAGCTTCCCTACGCACGGGGAAGCAAGAGAAATGCTGATTTCATCAAGCCCAGTTACATACTCAGAATCTCTACTACTGCGCAAATAGGCATGTCTCTGTAGGCAAAAAACTCATTTCTGACAAAGTTGCCCAAATGCACCTCAGAAGTGTGCAACTTGTTCCCTGAGTTAGAAAATGTCGAGAAACGGTCGTTTCTGCTAGCGCTGTGCATCTACACATGCATTTGCTGAACGGTGAAAGCGCACAGTAATGCACTTTTCTCCCAGCAAATACACTGTTTCTAAGGAAATGGGAACACACTGATTAGACACTTGTGGGAGCTACTGTGACTAAAACTGAGCTTCCCTACGCACAGGGAAGCAAGAGAAATGCTGATTTCATCAAGCCCAGTTACATACTCAGAATCTGTACTACTGCGCAAATAGGCATGTCTCTTTAGGCAAAAAACTCATTTCTGACAAAGTTGCCGAAATGCATCTCAGAAGTGTGCAACTTGTTCCCTGAGTTAGAAAACGTCGAGAAACGTTGGTTTCTGCTAGCGCTGTGCTTCTACACATGTATTTGCTGAACGGTGAAAGCGCACAGTAATGCACTTTTCTCCCAGCAAATACACTGTTTCTAAGGAAATGGGAACACACTGAGGAGACACTTGTGGGAGCTACTGTGACTAAAACTGAGCTTCCCTACGCACAGGGAAGCAAGAGAAATGCTGATTTCATCAAGCCCAGTGACATACTCAGAATCTGTACTACTGCGCAAATAGGCATGTCTCTTTAGGCAAAAAACTCATTTCTGACAAAGTTGCCCAAATGCATATCAGAAGTGTGCAACTTGTTCCCTGAGTTAGAAAATGTCGAGAAACGTTCGTTTCTGCTAGCGCTGTGCTTCTACACATGTTGCTGAACGGTGAAAGCGCACAGTAATGCACTTTTCTCCCAGCAAATACACTGTTTCTAAGGAAATGGGAACACACTGAGGAGACACTAGTGGGAGCTACTGTGACTAAAACTGAGCTTCCCCACGCACAGGGAAGCAAGAGAAATGCTGATTTCATCAAGCCCAGTTACATACTCAGAATCTGTACTACTGCGCAAATAGGAATGTCTCGGTAGGCAAAAAACTCATTTCTGACAAAGTTGCCCAAATGCATCTCAGAAGTGTGCAACTTGTTCCCTGAGTTAGAAAACGTCGAGAAATGGTCGTTTCTGCTAGCGCTGTGCTTCTACACATGTATTTGCTGAACGGTGAAAGCGCACAGTAATGCACTTTTCTCCCAGCAAATACACTGTGTCTAAGGAAATGGGAACACAATGAGGAGACACTTGTGGGAGCTACTGTGACTAAAACTGAGCTTCCCTCCGCACAGGGAAGCAAGAGAAATGCTGATTTCATCAAGCCCAGTTACATACTAAGAATCTGTACTACTGCGAAAATAGGCATGTCTGTTTAGGCAAAAAACTCATTTCTGACAAAGTTGCCCAAATGCATCTCAGAAGTGTGCAACTTGTTCCCTGAGTTAGAAAACGTCGAGAAACGGTCGTTTCTGCTAGCGCTGTGCTTCTACACATATATTTGCTGAACGGTGAAAGCACACAGTAATGCACTTTTCTCCCAGCAAATACACTGTTTCTAAGGAAATGGGAACACACTGAGGAGACACTTGTGGGAGCTACTGTGACTAAAACTGAGCTTCTCTACGCACAGGGAAGCAAGAGAAATGCTGATTTCATCAAGCCCAGTTACATACTCAGAATCTGTACTACTGCGCAAATAGGCATGTCTCTTTAGGCAAAAAACTCATTTCTGACAATGTTGCCCAAATGCATCTCAGAAGTGTGCAACTTGTTCCCTGAGTTAGAAAACGTCGAGAAACGTTCGTTTCTGATAGCGCTGTGCTTCTACACATGTTGCTGAACGGTGAAAGCCCACAGTAATGCACTTTTCTCCCAGCCAATACACTGTTTCTAAGGAAATGGGAACACACTGAGGAGACACTAGTGGGAGCTACTGTGACTAAAACTGAGCTTCCCTACGCACAGGGAAGCAAGAGAAATGCTGAATTCATCAAGCCCATTTACATACTCAGAATATGTACTACTGCGCAAATAGGCATGTCTCTTTAGGCAAAAAACTCATTTCCGACACAGTTGCCCAAATGCATCTCAGAAGTGTGCAACTTGTTCCCTGAGTTAGAAAACGTCGAGAAACGGTCGTTTCTGCTAGCGCTGTGCTTCTACACATGTATTTGCTGAACGGTGAAAGCGCACAGTAATGCACTTTTCTCCCAGCAAATACACTGTTTCTAAGGAAATGGGAACACACTGAGGAGACACTTATGGGAGCTACTGTGACTAAAACTGAGCTTCCCTACACACAGGGAAGCAAGAGAAATGCTGATTTCATCAAGCCCAGTTACATACTCAGAATCTGTACTACTGCGCAAATAGGCATGTCTCTTTAGGCAAAAAACTCATTTCTGACAAAGTTGCCCAAATGCATCTCAGAAGTGTGCAACTTGTTCCCTGAGTTAGAAAACGTCGAGAAACGTTCGTTTCTGAAAGCGCTGTGCTTCTACACATGTTGCTGAACGGTGAAAGCCCACAGTAATGCACTTTTCTCCCAGCAAATACACTGTGTCTAAGGAAATGGGAACACACTGAGGAGACACTAGTGGGAGCTCCTCTGACTAAAACTGAGCTTCCCTACGCACAGGGAAGCAAGAGAAATGCTGATTTCATCAAGCCCAGTTACATACTCAGAATCTGTACTACTGCGCAAATAGGCATGTCTCTGTAGGCAAAAAACTCATTTCTGACACAGTTGCCCAAATGCATCTCAGAAGTGTGCAACTTGTTCCCTGACTTAGAAAACGTCGAGAAACGTTCGTTTCTGCTATCGCTGTGCTTCTACACATGTATTTGCTGAATGGTGAAAGCGCACAGTAATGCACTTTTCTCCCAGCAAATACACTGTTTCTAAGGAAATGGGAACACACTGAGGAGACACTTGTGGGAGCTACTGTGACTAAAACTGAGCTTCCCTACGCACAGGGAAGCACGAGAAATGCTTATTTCATCCAGCCCAGTTACATACTCAGAATCTGTACTACTGCGCAAATAGGCATGTCTCTGTAGGCAAAAAACTCATTTCTGACAAAGTTGCCCAAATGCATCTCAGAAGTGTGCAACTTGTTCCCTGAGTTAGAAAACGTCGAGAAACGTTCGTTTCTGCTAGCGCTGTGCTTCTACACATGTATTTGCTGAACGGTGAAAGCGCACAGTAATGCACTTTTCTCCCAGAAAATACACTGTTTCTAAGGAAATGGGAACACACTGAGGAGACACTTGTGGGAGCTACTGTGACTAAAACTGAGCTTCCCTACGCACAGGGAAGCAAGAGACATGCTGATTTCATCAAGCCCAATTACATACTCAGAATCTGTACTACTGCGCAAATAGGCATGTCTCTTTAGGCAAAAAACTCATTTCTGACAAAGTTGCCCAAATGCATCTCAGAAGTGTGCAACTTGTTCCCTGAGTTAGAAAACGTCGAGAAACAGTCGTTTCTGCTAGCGCTGTGCTTCTACAAATGTATTTGCTGAACGGTGAAAGCGCACAGTAATGCACTTTTCTCCCAGCAAATACACTGTGTCTAAGGAAAAGGGAACACAATGAGGAGACACTTGTGGGAGCTACTGTGACTAAAACTGAGCTTCCCTACGCACAGGGAAACAAGAGAAATACTAATTTCATCAAGCCCAGTTACATACTCAGAATCTGTACTACTGCGCAAATAGGTATGTCTCTTTAGGCAAAAAACTCATTTCTGACAAAGTTGCCCAAATGCATCTCAGAAGTGTGCAACTTGTTCCCTGAGTTAGAAAACGTCGAGAAACGGTCGTTTCTGCTAGCGCTGTGCTTCTACACATGTATTTGCTGAACGGTGAAAGCGCACAGTAATGCAGTTTTCTCCCAGCAAATACACTGTGTCTAAGGAAATGGGAACACACTGAGGAGACACTTGTGGGAGCTACTGTGACTAAAACTGAGCATCCCTACGCACAGGGAAGCAAGAGAAATGCTGATTTCATCCAGCCCAGTTACATACTCAGAATCTGTACTACTGCGCAAATAGGCATGTCTCTTTAGGCAAAAAACTCATTTCTGACAAAGTTGCCCAAATGCATCTCAGAAGTGTGCAACTTGTTCCCTGAGTTAGAAAACGTCGAGAAACGGTCGTTTCTGCTAGCGCTGTGCTTCCACACATGTATTTGCTGAACAGAGAAAGCGCACAGTAATGCACTTTTCTCCCAGCAAATACACTGTTTCTAAGGAAATGGGAACACACTGAGGAGACACTTGTGGGAGCTACTGTGACTAAAACTGAGCTTCCCTACGCACAGGGAAGCATGAGAAATGCTGATTCCATCAAGCCCAGTTACATACTCAGAATCTGTACTACTGCGCAAATAGGCATGTCTCTTTAGGCAAAAAACTCATTTCTGACAAAGATGCCCAAATGCATCTCAGAAGTGTGCAACTTGTCCCTGAGTTAGAAAACGTCGAGAAACGTTCGTTTCTGCTATCGCTGTGCTTCTACACATGTATTTGCTGAACGGTGAAAGCGCACAGTAATGCACTTTTCTCCCAGCAAATACACTGTTTCTAAAGAAATGGGAACACACTGAGCAGACACTTGTGGGAGCTACTGTGACTAAAACTGAGCTTCCCTACGCACAGGGAAGCAAGAGAAATGCTGATTTCATCAAGCCCAGTTACATACTCAGACTCTGTACTACTGCGCAAATAGGCATGTCTCTTTAGGCAAAAAACTCATTTCTGACAAAGTTGCCCAAATGCATCTCAGAAGTGTGCAACTTGTTCCCTGAGTTAGAAAACGTCGAGAAACGGTCGTTTCTGCTAGCGCTGTGCTTCTACACATGTATTTGCTGAACGGTGAAAGCGCACAGTAATGCAATTTTCTCCCAGCAAATACACTGTTTCTAAGGAAATGGGAACACACTGAGGAGACACTTGTGGGAGCTACTGTGACTAAAACTGAGCTTCCCTACGCACAGGGAAGCAAGAGAAATGCTGATTTCATCAAGCCCAGTTACATACACAGAATCTGTACTACTGCGCAAATAGGCATGTCTCTTTAGGCAAAAAACTCATTTCTGACAAAGTTGCCCAAATGCATCTCAGAATTGTGCAACTTGTTCCCTGAGTTAGAAAACGTCGAGAAACGGTCGTTTCTGCTAGCGCTGTGCTTCTACACATGTATTTGCTGAACGGTGAAAGCGCACAGTAATGCACTTTTCTCCCAGCAAATACACTTTTTCTGAGGAAATGGGAACACACTGAGGAGACACTTGTGGGAGCTACTGTGACTAAAACTGAGCTTCCCTACGCACAGGGAAGCAAGAGAAATGCTGATTTCATCCAGCCCAGTTACATACTCAGAATCTGTACTACTGCGCAAATAGGCATGTCTCTTTAGGCAAAAAACTCATTTCTGACAAAGTTGCCCAAATGCATCTCAGAAGTGTGCAACTTGTTCCCTGAGTTAGAAAACGTCGAGAAACGGTCGTTTCTGCTAGCGCTGTGCTTCCACACATGTATTTGCTGAACAGAGAAAGCGCACAGTAATGCACTTTTCTCCCAGCAAATACACTGTTTCTAAGGAAATGGGAACACACTGAGGAGACACTAGTGGGAGCTACTGTGACTAAAACTGAGCTTCCCTACGCACAGGGAAGCATGAGAAATGCTGATTTCATCAAGCCCAGTTACATACTCAGAATCTGTACTACTGCGCAAATAGGCATGTCTCTTTAGGCAAAAAACTCATTTCTGACAAAGATGCCCAAATGCATCTCAGAAGTGTGCAACTTGTTCCCTGAGTTAGAAAACGTCGAGAAACGGTCGTTTCTGCTAGTGCTGTGCTTCTACACATGTATTTGCTGAACGGTGAAAGCGCACAGTAATGCACTTTTCTCCCAGCAAATACATTGTGTCTAAGGAAATGGGAACACACTGAGGAGACAATTGTGGGAGCTACTGTGACTAAAACTGAGCTTCCCTACGCACAGGGAAGCAAGAGAAATGCTGATTTCATCAAGCCCAGTTACATACTCAGACTCTGTACTACTGCGCAAATAGGCATGTCTCTTTAGGCAAAAAACTCATTTCTGACAAAGTTGCCCAAATGCATCTCAGAAGTGTGCAACTTGTTCCCTGAGTTAGAAAACGTCGAGAAACGGTCGTTTCTGCTAGCGCTGTGCTTCTACACATGTATTTGCTGAACGGTGAAAGCGCACAGTAATGCACTTTTCTCCCAGCAAATACACTGTTTCTAAGGAAATGGGAACACACTGAGGAGACACTTGTGGGAGCTACTGTGACTAAAACTGAGCTTCCCTACGCACAGGGAAGCAAGAGAAATGCTGATTTCATCAAGCCCAGTTACATACTCAGAATCTGTACTACTGCGCAAATAGGCATGTCTCTTTAGGCAAAAAACTCATTTCTGACAAAGTTGCCCAAATGCATCTCAGAATTGTGCAACTTGTTCCCTGAGTTAGAAAACGTCGAGAAACGGTCGTTTCTGCTAGCGCTGTGCTTCTACACATGTATTTGCTGAACGGTGAAAGCGCACAGTAATGCACTTTTCTCCAAGCAAATACACTTTTTCTGAGGAAATGGGAACACACTGAGGAGACACTTGTGGGAGCTACTGTGACTAAAACTGAGCTTCCCTACGCACAGGGAAGCAAGAGAAATGCTGATTTCATCAAGCCCAGTTACATACTCAGAATCTGTACTACTGCGCAAATAGGCATGTCTCTGTAGGCAAAAAACTCATTTCTGACAAAGTTGCCCAAATGCATCTCAGAAGTGTGCAACTTGTTCCCTGAGTTAGAAAACGTCTAGAAACGTTCGTTTCTGCTAGCGCTGTGCTTCTACACTTGTATTTGCTGAACGGTGAAAGCGCACAGTAATGCACTTTTCTCCCAGCAAATACACTGTGTCTTAGGAAATGGGAACACACTGAGGAGACACTTGTGGGAGCTACTGTGACTAAAACTGAGCTTCCCTACGCACAGGGAAGCAAGAGAAATGCTGATTTCATCAAGCCCAGTTACATACTCAGACTCTGTACTACTGCGCAAATAGGCATGTCTTTGTAGGCAAAAAACTCATTTCTGACAATGTTGCCCAAATGAATCTCAAAAGTGTGCAACTTGTTCCCTGAGTTAGAAAACGTCGAGAAACGGTCGTTTCTGCTAGCGCTGTGCTTCTACACATGTATTTGCTGAACGGTGAAAGCGCACAGTAATGCACTTTTCTCCCAGCAAATACACTGTTTCTAAGGAAATGGGAACACACTGAGGAGACACTTGTGGGAGCTACTGTGACTAAAACTGAGCTTCCCTACGCACAGGGAAGCAAGAGAAATGCTGATTTCATCAAGCCCAGTTACATACTCAGAATCTGTACTACTGCGCAAATAGGCATGAATCTGTAGGCAAAAAACTCATTTTTGACAAAGATGCCCAAATGCATCTCAGAAGTGTGCAACTTGTTCCGTGAGTTAGAAAACGTCGAGAAACGTTCGTTTCTGCTAGCGCTGTGCTTCTACACATGTATTTGCTGAACGGTGAAAGCGCACAGTAATGCACTTTTCTCCCAGCAAATACACTGTGTCTAAGGAAATGGGAACACACTGAGGAGACACTTGTGGGAGCTACTGTGACTAAAACTGAGCTTCCCTACGCACAGGGGATCAAGAGAAATGCTGATTTCATCAAGCCCAGTTACATACTCAGAATCTGTACTACTGCGCAAATAGGCATGTCTCTGTAGGCAAAAAACTCATTTCTGACAAAGTTGCCCAAATGCATCTCAGAAGTGTGCAACTTGTTCCCTGAGTTAGAAAACGTCGAGAAACGGTCGTTTCTGCTAGCGCTGTGCTTCTACACATGTATTTGCTGAACGGTGAAAGCACACTGTAAAGCACTTTTCTCACAGCAAATACACTGTTTCTAAGGAAATGGGAACACACTGAGGAGACACTTGTGGGAGCTACTGTGACTAAAACTGAGATTCCCTACGCACAGGGAAGCAAGAGAAATGCTGATTTCATCAAGCCCAGTTACATACTCAGAATCTGTACTACTGTGGAAATAGGCATGTCTCTTTAGGCAAAAAACTCATTTCTGACAAAGTTGCCCAAATGCATCTCAGAAGTGTGCAACTTGTTCCCTGAGTTAGAAAACGTCGAGAAACGGTCGTTTCTGCTAGCGCTGTGCTTCTACACATGTATTTGCTGAACGGTGAAAGCGCACAGTAATGCACTTTTCTCCCAGCAAATACACTGTTTCTAAGGAAATGGGAACACACTGAGGAGACACTTGTGGGATCTACAGTGACTAAAACTGAGCTTCCCTACGCACAGGGAAGCAAGAGAAATGCTGATTTCATCAAGCCCAGTTACATACTCAGAATCTGTACTACTGCGCAAATAGACATGTCTCTGTAGGCAAAAAACTCATTTCTGACAAAGTTGCCCAAATGCATCTCAGAAGTGTGCTACTTGTTCCCTGAGTTAGAAAACGTCGAGAAACGGTCATATCTGCTAGCACTGTGCTTCTACACATGTATTTGCTGAACAGTGAAAGCGCACAGTAATGCACTTTTCTCCCAGCAAATACACTGTTTCTAAGGAAATGGGAACACACTGAGGAGACACTTGTGGGAGCTACTGTGACTAAAACTGAGCTTCCCTACGCACAGGGAAGCAAGAGAAATGCTGATTTCATCAAGCCCAGTTAAATACTCAGAATCTGTACTATTGCGCAAATAGGCATGTCTCTGTAGGCAAAAAACTCATTTCTGACAAAGTTGCCCAAATGCATCTCAGAGGTGTGTAACTTGTTCCCTGAGTTAGAAAACGTCGAGAAACGGTAGTTTCTGCTAGCGCTGTGCTTCTACACATGTATTTGCTGAACGGTGAAAGCGCACAGTAATGCACTTTTCTCCCAGCAAATACAATGTGTAAGGAAATGGGAACACACTGAGGAGACACTTGTGGGAGCTACTGTGACTAAAACTGAGCTTCCCTACGCACAGGGAAGCAAGAGAAATGCTGATTTCATCAAGCCCAGTTACATACTCAGAATCTGTACTACTGCGCAAATAGGCATGTCTCTTTAGGCAAAAAACTCATTTCTGAAAAAGTTGCCCAAATGCATCTCAGAAGTGTGCAACTTGTCCCTGAGTTAGAAAACGTCGAGAAACGTTCGTTTCTGCTATCGCTGTGCTTCTACACATGTATTTGCTGAACGGTGAAAGCGCACAGTAATGCACTCTTCTCCCAGCAAATACACTGTTTCTAAGGAAATGGGAACACACTGAGCAGACACTTGTGGGAGCTACTGTGACTAAAACTGAGCTTCCCTACGCACAGGGAAGCAAGAGAAATGCTGATTTCATCAAGCCCAGTTACATACACAGAATCTGTACTACTGCGCAAATAGGCATGTCTCTTTAGGCAAAAAACTCATTTCTGACAAAGTTGCCCAAATGCATCTCAGAAGTGTGCAACTTGTTCCCTGAGTTAGAAAACGTCGAGAAACGTTCGTTTCTGCTAGCGCTGTGCTTCTACACATGTATTTGCTGAACGGTGAAAGCACACTGTAATGCACTTTTCTCACAGCAAATACACTGTTTCTAAGGAAATGGGAACACACTGAGGAGACACTTGTGGGAGCTACTGTGACTAAAACTGAGCTTCCCTACGCACAGGGAAGCAAGAGAAATGCTGATTTCATCAAGCCCAGTTACATACTCAGAATCTGTACTACTGTGGAAATAGGCATGTCTCTTTAGGCAAAAAACTCATTTCTGACAAAGTTGCCCAAATGCATCTCAGAAGTGTGCAACTTGTTCCCTGAGTTAGAAAACGTCGAGAAACGGTCGTTTCTGCTAGCGCTGTGCTTCTACACATGTATTTGCTGAACGGTGAAAGCGCACAGTAATGCACTTTTCTCCCAGCAAATACACTGTTTCTAAGGAAATGGGAACACACTGAGGAGACACTTGTGGGATCTACAGTGACTAAAACTGAGCTTCCCTACGCACAGGGAAGCAAGAGAAATGCTGA
This sequence comes from Acomys minous, assembly GCF_964271855.1. NCBI lineage: Eukaryota > Metazoa > Chordata > Mammalia > Rodentia > Muridae > Acomys > Acomys minous. Next base: position 2,366,764 of record NW_028182180.1, read on the forward strand.
TTTCATCAAGCCCAGTTACATACTCAGAATCTGTACTACTGCGCAAATAGGCATGTCTCTGTAGGCAAAAAACTCATTTCTGACAAAGTTGCCCAAATGCATCTCAGAAGTGTGCAACTTGTTCCCTGAGTTAGAAAACGTCGAGAAACGGTCGTTTCTGCTAGCGCTGTGCTTCTACACATGTATTTGCTGAACGGTGAAAGCGCACAGTAATGCACTTTTCTCCCAGCAAATACACTGTTTCTAAGGAAATGGGAACACACTGAGGAGACACTTGTGGGAGCTACTGTGACTAAAACTGAGCTTCCCTACGCATAGGGAAGCAAGAGAAATGCTGATTTCATCCAGCCCAGTTACATACTCAGAATCTGTACTACTGCGCAAATAGGCATGTCTCTGTATGCAAAAAACTCATTTCTGACAAAGTTGCCCAAATGCATCTCAGAAGTGTGCAACTTGTTCCCTGAGTTAGAAAACGTCGAGAAACGTTCGTTTCTGCTAGCGCTGTGCTTCTACACATGTATTTGCTGAACGGTGAAAGCGCACAGTAATGCACTTTTCTCCCAGCAAATACAGTGTTTCTAAGGAAATGGGAACACACTGAGGAGACACTTGTGGGAGCTACTGTGACTAAAACTGAGCTTCCCTACGCACAGGGAAGCAAGAGAAATGCTGATTTCATCAAGCCCAGTTACATACTCAGAATCTGTACTACTGCGCAAATAGGCATGTCTCTGTAGGCAAAAAACTCATTTCTGACAAAGTTGCCCAAATGCATCTCAGAAGTGTGCAACTTGTTCCCTGAGTTAGAAAACGTCGAGAAACGGTCATATCTGCTAGCACTGTGCTTCTACACATGTATTTGCTGAACAGTGAAAGCGCACAGTAATGCACTTTTCTCCCAGCAAATACACTGTTTCTAAGGACATGGGAACACACTGAGGAGACACATGCGGGAGCTACTGTGACTAAAACTGAGCTTCCCTACGCACAGGGAAGCAAGAGAAATGCTGATTTCATCAAGCCCAGTTACATACTCAGAATCTGTACTACTGCGCAAATAGACATGTCTCTGTAGGCAAAAAACTCATTTCTGACAAAGTTGCCCAAATGCATCTCAGAAGTGTGCAACTTGTTCCCTGAGTTAGAAAACGTCGAGAAACGGTCATATCTGCTAGCGCTGTGCTTCTACACATGTATTTGCTGAACAGTGAAAGTGCACAGTAATGCACTTTTCTCCCAGCAAATACACTGTTTCTAAGGAAATGGGAACACACTGAGGAGACACTTGCGGGAGCTACTGTGACTAAAACTGAGCTTCCCTACGCACAGGGAAGCAAGAGAAATGCTGATTTCATCAAGCCCAGTTACATACTCAGAATCTGTACTACTGCGCAAATAGGCATGTCTCTGTAGGCAAAAAACTCATTTCTGACAAAGTTGCGCAAATGCTCTCAGAAGTGTGCAACTTGTTCCCTGAGTTAGAAAACGTCGAGAAACGGTCATATCTGCTAACGCTGTGCTTCTACACATGTATTTGCTGAACGGTGAAAGCACACAGTAATGCACTTTTCTCCCAGCAAATACACTGTTTCTAAGGAAATGGGAACACACTGAGGAGACACTTGTGGGAGCTACTGTGACTAAAACTGAGCTTCGCTACGCACAGGGAAGCAAGAGAAATTCTGATTTCATCAAGCCCAGTTACGTACTCAGAATCTGTACTACTGCGCAAATAGGCATGTCTCTAGGCAAAAAACTCATTTCTGAGAAAGTTGCCCAAATGCATCTCAGAAGTGTGCAACTTGTTCCCTGAGTTAGAAAACGTCGAGAAACGGTCATATCTGCTAACGCTGTGCTTCTACACATGTATTTGCTGAACGGTGAAAGCGCACAGTAATGCACTTTTCTCCCAGCAAATACACTGTTTCTAAGGAAATGGGAACACACTGAGGAGACACTTGTGGGAGCTACTGTGACTAAAACTGAGCTTCCCTACGCACAGGGAAGCAAGAGAAATGCTGATTTCATCAAGCCCAGTTACATACTCAGAATCTGTACTACTGCGCAAATAGGCATGTCTCTGTAGGCAAAAAACTCATTTCTGACAAAGTTGCCCAAATGCATCTCAGAAGTGTGCAACTTGTTCTCTGAGTTAGAAAACGTCGAGAAACGTGCGTTTCTGCTAGCGCTGTGCATCTACACATGTACTTGCTGAACGGTGAAAGCGCACAGTAATGCACTTTTCTCCCAGCAAATACACTGTTTCTAAGGAAATGGGAACACACTGAGGAGACAATTGTGGGAGCTACGGTGACTAAAACTGAGCTTCCCTACGCACAGGGAAGCAAGAGAAATGCTGATTTCGTCAAGCCCAGTTACATACTCAGAATCTGTACTACTGCGCAAATAAGCATGTCTCTGTAGGCAAAAAACTCATTTCTGAAAAAGTTGCCCAAATGCCTCTCAGAAGTGTGCAACTTGTTCCCTGAGTTAGAAAACGTCGAGAAACGGTCGTTTCTGCTAGCGCTGTGCTTCTACACATGTACTTGCTGAACGGTGAAAGTGCACAGTAATGCACTTTTCTCCCAGCAAATACACTGTTTCTCAGGAAATGGGAACACACTGAAGAGACACTTGTGGGAGCTACTGTGACTAAAACTGAGCTTCCCTACGCACAGGGAAGCAAGAGAAATGCTGATTTCATCAAGCCCAGTTACATACTAAGAATCTGTACTACTGCGCAAATAGGCATGTCTCTTTAGGCAAAAAACTCATTTCTGACAAAGTTGCCCAAATGCATCTCAGAAGTGTGCAACTTGTTCCCTGAGTTAGAAAACGTCGAGAAACGTTCGTTTCTGATAGCGCTGTGCTTCTACACATGTATTTGCTGAACCTTGAAAGCGCACAGTAGTGCACTTTTCTCCCAGCAAATACACTGTTTCTAAGGAAATGGGAACACACTGAGGAGACACTTGTGGGATCTACAGTGACTAAAACTGAGCTTCCGCACACACCGGGAAGCAAGAGAAATGCTGATTTCATCAAGCCCAGTTACATACTCAGAATCTGTACTACTGCGCAAATAGGCATGTCTCTTTAGGCAAAAACCTCATTTCAGACAAAGTTGCCCAAATGCATCTCAGAAGTGTGCATCTTCTTCCCTGAGTGAGAAAACGTCGAGAAACGGTCGTTTCTGCTAGCGCTGTGCTTCTACACATGTATTTGCTGAACGGTGAAAGCGCAAAGTAATGCACTTTTCTCCCAGCAAATACACTGTTTCTAAGGAAATATGAACACACTGAGGAGACACTTGTGGGAGCTACTGTGACTAAAACTGAGCTTCCCTACGCACAGGGAAGCAAGAGAAATGCTGATTTCATCAAGCCCAGTTACATACTCAGAATCTGTACTACTGCGCAAATAGGCATGTCTCTTTAGGCAAAAAACTCATTTCTGACAAAGTTGCCCAAATGCATCTCAGAAGTGTGCAACTTGTTCCCTGAGTTAGAAAACGTCGAGACACGGTCGTTTCTGCTAGCGCTGTGCTTCTACACATGTATTTGCTGAACGGTGAAAGCGCACAGTAATGCACTTTTCTCCTAGAAAATACACTGTTTCTAAGGAAATGGGAACACACTGAGGAGACACTTGTGGGAGCTACTGTGACTGAAACTGAGCTTCCTCACGCACAGGGAAGCAAGAGAAATGCTGATTTCATCAAGCCCAGTTACATACTCAGAATCTGTACTACTGCGCAAATAGGCATGTCTTTTTATGCAAAAAACTCATTTCTCACAAAGTTGCCCAAATGCATCTCAGAAGTGTGCAACTTGTTCCCTGAGTTAGAAAACGTCGAGAAACGGTCGTTTCTGCTAGCGCTGTGCTTCTACACATGTACTAGCTGAACGGTGAAAGCACACAGTAATGCACTTTTCTCCCAGCAAATACACTGTTTCTAAGGAAATGGGAACACACTGAGGAGACACTTGTGGGAGCTACTGTGACTAAAACTGAGCTTCTCTACGCACAGGGAAGCAAGAGAAATGCTGATTTCATCAAGCTCAGTTACATACTCAGAATCTGTACTACTGCGCAAATAGGCATGTCTCTTTAGGCAAAAAACTCATTTCTGACAAAGTTGCCCAAATGCATTTCAGAAGTGTGCAACTTGTTCCCTGAGTAAGAAAATATCGAGAAACGGTCGTTTCTGCTAGCGCTGTGCTTCTACACATGTATTTGCTGAACGGTGAAAGCGCACAGTAAAGCACTTTTCTCCCAGCAAATACACTGTTTCTAAGGAAATGGGAACACACTGAGGAGACACTTGTGGGAGCTACTGTGACTAAAACTGAGCTTCCCTACGCACAGGGAAGCAAGAGAAATGCTGATTTCATCAAGCCCAGTTACATACTTAGAATCTGTACTACTCCGCAAATAGGCATGTCTCTTTAGGCAAAAAACTAATTTCTGACAAAGTTGCCCAAATGCATCTCAGAAGTGTGCAACTTGTTCCCTGAGTTAGAAAACATCGAGAAACGGTCGTTTCTGCTAGCGCTGTGCTTCTACACATGTACTTGCTGAACGGTGAAAGCGCACAGTAATGCACTTTTCTCCCAGCAAATACACTGCTTCTAAGGAACTGGAACACACTGAGGAGACACTTGTGGGAGCTACTGTGACCCAAACAGAGCTTCCCTACGCACAGGGAAGCAAGAGAAATGTTGATTTCATCAAGCCCAGTTACGTACTCAGAATCTGTAAACTGCGCAAATAGGCATGTCTCTTTAGGCAAAAAACTCATTTCTAACAAAGTTGCCCAAATGCATCTCAGAAGTCTGCAACTTGTTCCCTGAGTTAGAAAACGTCGAGAAACGGTCGTTTCTGCTAGCGCTGTGCTTCTACACATGTATTTGCTGAACGGTGAAAGCGCACAGTAATGCACTTTTCTCCCAGAAAATACACTGTTTCTAAGGAAATGGGAACACACTGAGAAGACACTTGTGGGAGCTACTGTGACTAAAACTGAGCTTCCCTACTCACAGGGAAGCAAGAGAAATGCTGATTTCATCAAGCCCAGTTACATACTCAGAATCTGTACTACTGCGCAAATAGGCATTTCTCTGTAGGCAAAAAACTCATTTCTGACAAAGTTGCCCAAATGCATCTCAGAAGTGTGCAACTTCTTCCCTGAGTTAGAAAACGTCGAGAAACGGTCGTTTCAGCTGGCGCTGTGCTTCTACACATGTATTTGCTGAACGGTGAAAGCGCACAGTAATGCACTTCTCTCCCAGCAAATACACTGTTTCTAAGGAAATGGGAATACACTGAGGAGACACTTGTGGGAGCTACTGTGACTAAAACTGAGCTTCCCAACGCACAGGGAAGCAAGAGAAATGCTGATTTCATTAAGCCCAGTTACATACTCAGTATCTGTACTACTGCGCAAATAGGCATGTCTCTGTAGGCAAAAAACTCATTTTTGAGAAAGTTACCCAAATGCATCTCAGAAGTGTGCAACTTGTTCCCTGAGTTAGACAACGTCGAGAAAGGGTCTTTTCTGCTAGCGCTGTGCGTCTACACATGTATTTGCTGAACGGTGAAAGCACACAGTAATGCACTTTTCTCCCAGCAAATACACTGCTTCTAAGGAACTGGAACACACTGAGGAGACACTTGTGGGAGCAACTGTGACTAAAACTGAGCTTCCCTACGCACAGGGAAGCAAGAGAAATGCTGATTTCATCAAGCCCAGTTACATACTCAGAATCTGTACTACTGCGCAAATAGGCATGTCTCTTTAGGCAAAAAACTCATTTCTGACAAAGTTGCCCAAATGCATCTCAGAAGTGTGCAACTTGTTCTCAGAGTTAGAAAACGTCGAGAAACGGTCTTTTCTGCTAGCGATGTGCTTCTACACATGTATTTGCTGAACGGTGAAAGCGCACAGTAATGCACTTTTCTCCCAGCAAATACACTGTTTCTAAGGAAATGGGAACACACTGAGGAGACACTTGTGGGAGCTACTGTGACTAAAACTGAGCTTCCCTACGCACAGGGAAGCAAGAGAAATGCTGATTTCATCAAGCCCAGTTACATACTCAGAATCTGTACTGCTGCGCAAATAGGCATGTCTCTGTAGGCAAAAACCCATTTCTGAAAAAGTTGCCCAAATGCATCTCAGAAGTGTGCATCTTCTTCCCTGAGTGAGAAAACGTGGAGAAACGGTCGTTTCTGCTAGCGCTGTGCTTCTACATATGTATTTGCTGAACGGTGAAAGCGCACAGTAATGCACTTTTCTCCCAACAAATACACTGTTTCTAAGGAAATGGGAACACACTGAGGAGACACTTGTGGGAGCTACTGTGACTAAAACTGAGCTTCCCTACTCACAGGGAAGCAAGAGAAATGCTGATTTCATCAAGCCCAGTTACATACTCAGAATCTGTACTACTGCGCAAATAGGCATGTCTCTGTAGGCAAAAAACTCATTTCTGACAAAGTTGCCCAAATGCATCTCAGAAGTGTGCAACTTGTTCCCTGAGTTAGAAAACGTCGAGAAACGGTCGTTTCTGTTAGCCCTGTGCTTCTACACATGTATTAGACGAACGGTGAAAGCGCACAGTAATGCACTTTTCTCCCAGCAAATACACTGTTTCTAAGGAAATGAGAACACACTGAGGAGACACTTGTGGGAGCTACTGTGACTAAAACTGAGCTTCCCTACGCATAGGGAAGCAAGAGAAATGCTGATTTCTTCAAGCCCAGTTACATACTCAGAATCTGTACTACTGCGCAAATAGGCATGTCTCTTTAGGCAAAAAACTCATTTCTGACAAAGTTGCCCAAATGCATCTCAGAAGTGTGCAACTTGTTCCCTGAGTTAGAAAACGTCGAGAAACGGTCGTTTCTGCTAGCGCTGTGCTTCTACACATGTATTTGCTGAACGGTGAAAGCGCACAGTAATGCACTTTTCTCCCAGCAAATACACTGTTTCTAAGGAACTGGGAACACACTGAGGAGACACTTGTGGGAGCTACTGTGACTAAAACTGAGCTTCCCTACGCACAGGGAAGCAAGAGAAATGCTGATTTCATCAAGCCCAGTTACATACTCAGAATCTGTACTACTGCGCAAATAGGCATGTCTCTTTAGGCAAAAAACTCATTTCTCACAAAGTTGCCCAAATGCATCTCAGAAGTGTGCAACTTGTTCCCTGAGTTAGAAAACGTCGAGAAACGGTCGTTTCAGCTAGCGCTGTGCTTCTACACATGTATTTGCTGAACGGTGAAAGCGCACAGTAATGCACATTTCTCCCAGCAAAAACACTGTTTCTAAGGAAATGGGAACACACTGAGGAGACACTTGTGGGAGCTACTGTGACTAAAACTGAGCTTCCCTACGCACAGGGAAGCAAGAGAAATGCTGATTTCATCAATCCCAGTTACATACTCAGAATTTGTACTACTGCGCAAATAGGCATGTCTCTTTAGGCAAAAAACTCATTTCTGACAAAGTTGCCCAAATGCATCTCAGAAGTGTGCAACTTGTTCCCTGAGTTAGAAAACGTCGAGAAACGGTCGTTTCTGCTAGCGCTGTGCTTCTACACATGTATTTGCTGAACGGTGAAAGTGCACAGTAATGCACTTTTCTCCCAGCAAATACACTGTTTCTAAGGAAATGGGAACACACTGAGGAGACACTTGTGGGAGCTACTGTGACTAAAACTGAGCTTCCCTACGCACAGGGAAGCAAGAGAAATGCTGATTTCATCAAGCCCAGTTACATACTCAGAATCTGTACTACTGCGCAAATAGGCATGTCTCTGTAGGCAAAAAACTCATTTTTGACAAAGTTGCCCAAATGCATCTCAGAAGTGTGCAACTTGTTCCCTGAGTTAGAAAACGTCGAGAAACGTTCGTTTCTGCTAACGCTGTGCTTCTACACATGTATTTGCTGAACGGTGAAAGCGCAGAGTAATGCACTTTTCTCCCAGCAAATACACTGTTTCTAAGGAAATGGGAACACACTGAGGAGACACTTGTGGGAGCTACTGTGACTAAAACTGAGCTTCCCTACGCACAGGGAAGCAAGAGAAATGCTGATTTCATCAAGCCCAGTTACATACTCAGAATTTGTACTACTGCGCAAATAGGCATGTCTCTTTAGGCAAAAAACTCATTTCTGACAAAGTTGCCCAAATGCATCTCAGAAGTGTGCAACTTGTTCCCTGAGTTAGAAAACGTCGAGAAATGGTCGTTTCTGCTAGCGCTGTGCTTCTACACATGTATTTGCTGAACGGTGAAAGTGCACAGTAATGCACTTTTCTCCCAGCAAATACACTGTTTCTAAGGAAATGGGAACACACTGAGGAGACACTTGTGGGAGCTACTCTGACTAAAACTGACCTTCCCTACGCACAAGGAAGCAAGAGAAATGCTGATTTCATCAAGAACAGTTACATACTCAGAATCTGTACTACTGCGCAAATAGACATGTCTCTGTAGGCAAAAAACTCATTTCTGACAAAGTTGCCCAAATGCATCTCAGAAGTGTGCAACCTGTTCTCTGAGTTAGAAAACGTCGAGAAACGTTCGTTTCTGCTAGCGCTGTGCTTCTACACATGTATTTGCTGAATGGTGAAAGCGCACAGTAATGCACTTTTCTCCCAGCAAATACACTGTTTCTAAGGAACTGGGAACACACTGAGGAGACACTTGTGGGAGCTACTGTGACTAAAACTGAGCTTCTCTACGCACAGGGAAGCAAGAGAAATGCTGATTTCATCAAGCCCAGTTACACACTCAGAATCTGTACTACTGCGAAAATAGGCATGTCTCTTTAGGCAAAAAACTCATTTCTGACAACGTTGCCCAAATGCATCTCAGAAGTGTGCAACTTGTTCCCTGAGTTAGAAAACGTCGAGAAACCTTCGTTTCTGCTAGCGCTGTGCTTCTACACATGTATTTGCTGAACGGTGAAAGCGCACAGTAATGCACTTTTCTCCCAGCAAATACACTGTTTCTAAGGAACCGGGAACACACTGAGGAGACACTTGTGGGAGCTACTGTGACTAAAACTGAGCTTCCTTACGCACAGGGAAGCAACAGAAATGCTGATTTCATTAAGCCCAGTTACATACTCAGAATCTGTACTACTGCGCAAATAGGCATGTCTCTGTAGGCAAAAAACTCATTTCTGACAAAGTTGCCCAAATGCATCTCAGAAGTGTGCAACTTGTTCCCTGAGTTAGAAAACGTCGAGAAACCGTCGTTTCAGCTGGCGCTGTGCTTCTACACATGTATTTGCTGAACGGTGAAAGCGCACAGTAATGCACTTTTCTCCCAGCAAATACACTGTTTCTAAGGAACTGGGAACACAAAGAGTAGACACTTGTGGGAGCTACTGTGACTAAAACTGAGCTTCCCTACGCACAGGGAATCAAGAGAAATGCTGATTTCATCAAGCCCAGTTACATACTCAGAATCTGTACTACTGCGTAAATAGGCATGTCTCTGTAGGCAAAAAACTCATTTCTGACAAAGTTGCCCAAATGCATCTCAGAAGTGTGCAACTTGTTCCCTGAGTTAGAAAACGTCGAGAAACGGTCGTTTCAGCTGGCGCTGTGCTTCTACACATGTATTTGCTGAACGGTGAAAGCGCACAGTAATGCACTTTTCTCCCAGCAAATACACTGTTTCTAAGGAAATGGGAATACACTGAGGAGACACTTGTGGGAGCTACTGTGACTAATACTGAGCTTCCCTACGCACAGGGAAGCAAGAGAAATGCTGATTTCATCAAGCCCAGTTACATACTCAGAATCTGTACTACTGCGCAAATAGGCATGTCTCTGTAGGCAAAAAACTCATTTTTGAGAAAGTTACCCAAATGCATCTCAGAAGTGTGCAACTTGTTCCCTGAGTTAGACAACGTCGAGAAAGGGTCTTTTCTGCTAGCGCTGTGCGTCTACACATGTATTTGCTGAACGGTGAAAGCTCACAGTAATGCACTTTTCTCCCAGCAAATACACTGCTTCTAAGGAACTGGAACACACTGAGGAGACACTTGTGGGAGCAACTGTGACTAAAACTGAGCTTCCCTACGCACAGGGAAGCAAGAGAAATGCTGATTTCATCAAGCCCAGTTACATACTCAGAATCTGTACTACTGCGCAAATAGGCATGTCTCTTTAGGCAAAAAACTCATTTCTGACAAGGTTGCCCAAATGCATCTCAGAAGTGTGCAACTTGTTCTCTGAGTTAGAAAACGTCGAGAAACGGTCTTTTCTGCTAGCGCTGTGCTTCTACACATGTATTTGCTGAACGGTGAAAGCGCACAGTAATGCCCTTTTCTCCCAGCAAATACACTGTTTCTAAGGAAATGGGAACACACTGAGGAGACACTTGTGGGAACTACTGTGACTAAAACTGAGCTTCCCTACGCACAGGGAAGGAAGAGAAATGCTGATTTCATCAAGCCCAGTTACATACTCAGAATCTGTACTACTGCGCAAATAGGCATGTCTCTGTAGGCAAAAACTCATTTCTGACAAAGTTGCCCAAATGCATCTCAGAAGTGTGCATCTTCTTCCCTGAGTGAGAAAACGTCGAGAAACGGTCGTTTCTGCTAGCGCTGTGCTTCTACACATGTATTTGCTGAACGGTGAAAGCGCACAGTAATGCACTTTTCTCCCAACAAATACACTGTTTCTAAGGAAATGGAAACACACTGAGGAGACACTTGTGGGAGCTACTGTGACTAAAACTGAGCTTCCCTACTCACAGGGAAGCAAGAGAAATGCTGATTTCATCAAGCCCAGTTACATACTCAGAATCTGTACTACTGCGCAAATAGGCATGTCTCTGTAGGCAAAAAACTCATTTCTGACAAAGTTGCCCAAATGCATCTCAGATGTGTGCAACTTGTTCCCTGAGTTAGAAAACGTCGAGAAACGTTCGTTTCTGCTAGCGCTGTGCTTCTACACATGTATTAGACGAACGGTGAAAGCGCACAGTAATGCACTTCTCTCCCAGCAAATACACTGTTTCTAAGGAAATGGGAATACACTGAGGAGACACTTGTGGGAGCTACTGTGACTAAAACTGAGCTTCCCTACGCACAGGGAAGCAAGAGAAATGCTGATTTCATTAAGCCCAGTTACATACTCAGAATCTGTACTACTGCGCAAATAGGCATGTCTCTGTAGGCAAAAAACTCATTTTTGAGAAAGTCACCCAAATGCATCTCAGAAGTGTGCAACTTGTTCCCTGAGTTAGACAACGTCGAGAAAGGGTCGTTTCTGCTAGCGCTGTGCGTCTACACATGTATTTGCTGAACGGTGAAAGCTCACAGTAATGCACTTTTCTCCCAGCAAATACACTGCTTCTAAGGAACTGGAACACACTGAGGAGACACTTGTGGGAGCAATTGTGACTAAAACTGAGCTTCCCTACGCACAGGGAAGCAAGAGAAATGCTGATTTCATCAAGCCCAGTTACATACTCAGAATCTGTACTACTGCGCAAATAGGCATGTCTCTTTAGGCAAAAAACTCATTTCTGACAAAGTTGCCCAAATGCATCTCAGAAGTGTGCAACTTGTTCTCTGAGTTAGAAAACGTCGAGAAACGGTCTTTTCTGCTAGCGCTGTGCTTCTACACATGTATTTGCTGAACGGTGAAAGCGCACAGTAATGCCCTTTTCTCCCAGCAAATACACTGTTTCTAAGGAAATGGGAACACACTGAGGAGACACTTGTGGGAGCTACTGTGACTAAAACTGAGCTTCCCTACGCACAGGGAAGGAAGAGAAATGCTGATTTCATCAAGCCCAGTTACATACTCAGAATCTGTACTACTGCGCAAATAGGCATGTCTCTGTAGGCAAAAACTCATTTCTGACAAAGTTGCCCAAATGCATCTCAGAAGTGTGCATCTCCTTCCCTGAGTGAGAAAACGTCGAGAAACGGTCGTTTCTGCTAGCGCTGTGCTTCTACACATGTATTTGCTGAACGGTGAAAGAGCACAGTAATGCACTTTTCTCCCAACAAATACACTGTTTCTAAGGAAATGGGAACACACTGAGGAGACACTTGTGGGAGCTACTGTGACTAAAACTGAGCTTCCCTACTCACAGGGAAGCAAGAGAAATGCTGATTTCATCAAGCCCAGTTACATACTCAGAATCTGTACTACTGCGCAAATAGGCATGTCTCTGTAGGCAAAAAACTCATTTCTGACAAAGTTGCCCAAATGCATCTCAGAAGTGTGCAACTTGCTCCCTGAGTTAGAAAACGTCGAGAAACGGTCGTTTCTGCTAGCGCTGTGCTTCTACACATGTATTAGACGAACGGTGAAAGCGCACAGTAATGCACTTCTCTCCCAGCAAATACACTGTTTCTAAGGAAATGGGAATACACTGAGGAGACACTTGTGGGAGCTACTGTGACTAAAACTGAGCTTCCCTACGCACAGGGAAGCAAGAGAAATGCTGATTTCATTAAGCCCAGTTACATACTCAGAATCTGTACTACTGCGCAAATAGGCATGTCTCTGTAGGCAAAAAACTCATTTTTGAGAAAGTTACCCAAATGCATCTCAGAAGTGTGCAACTTGTTCCCTGAGTTAGACAACGTCGAGAAAGGGTCTTTTCTGCTAGCGCTGTGCGTCTACACATGTATTTGCTGAACGGTGAAAGCGCACAGTAATGCACTTTTCTCCCAGCAAATACACTGCTTCTAAGGAACTGGAACACTCTGAGGAGACACTTGTGGGAGCAACTGTGACTAAAACTGAGCTTCCCTACGCACAGGGAAGCAAGAGAAATGCTGATTTCATCAAGCCCAGTTACATACTCAGAATCTGTACTACTGCGCAAATAGGCATGTCTCTTTAGGCAAAAAAATCATTTCTGACAAAGTTGCCCAAATGCATCTCAGAAGTGTGCAACTTGTTCTCTGAGTTAGAAAACGTCGAGAAACGGTCTTTTCTGCTAGCGCTGTGCTTCTACACATGTATTTGCTGAACGGTGAAAGCGCACAGTAATGCACTTTTCTCCCAGCAAATACACTGTTTCTAAGGAAATGAGAACACACTGAGGAGACACTTGTGGGAGCTACTGTGACTAAAACTGAGCTTCCCTACGCATAAGGAAGCAAGAGAAATGCTGATTTCATCAAGCCCAGTTACATACTCAGAATCTGTACTACTGCGCAAATAGGCATGTCTCTGTAGGCAAAAAACTCATTTCTCACAAAGTTGCCCAAATGCATCTCAGAAGTGTGCAACTTGTTCCCTGAGTTAGAAAACATCGAGAAATGGTCGTTTCTGCTAGCGCTGTGCTTCTACACATGTAGTTGCTGAACGGTGAAAGCGCACAGTAATGCACTTTTCTCCCAGCAAATACACTGTTTCTAAGGAAATGGGAACACACTGAGGAGACACTTGTGGGAGCTACTGTGACTAAAACTGAGCTTCCCTACGCACAGGGAAGCAAGAGAAATGCTGATTTCATCAAGCCCAGTTACATACTCAGAATCTGTACTACTGCACAAATAGGCATGTCTCTGTAGGCAAAAAAGTCATTTCGGACAAAGTTGCCCAAATGCATATCAGAAGTTAGCCACTTGTTCCCTGAGTTAGGAAACGTCGAGAAACGGTCGTTTCTGCTAGCGCTGTGCTTCTACACATTTATTTGCTGAACGGTGAAAGCGCACAGTAATGCACTTTTCTCCCAGCAAATACACTGTTTCTAAGGAACTGGGAACACAAAGAGGAGACACTTGTGGGAGCTACTGTGACTAAAACTGAGCTTCCCTACGCACAGGGAATCAAGAGAAATGCTGATTTCATCAAGCCCAGTTACATACTCAGAATCTGTACTACTGCGCAAATAGGCATGTCTCTGTAGGCAAAAAACTCATTTCTGACAAAGTTGCCCAAATGCATCTCAGAAGTGTGCAACTTGTTCCCTGAGTTAGAAAACGTCGAGAAACGGTCGTTTCAGCTGGCGCTGTGCTTCTACACATGTATTTGCTGAACGGTGAAAGCGCACAGTAATGCACTTTTCTCCCAGCAAATACACTGTTTCTAAGGAAATGGGAACACACTGAGGAGACACTTGTGGGAGCTCCTGTGACTAAAACTGAGCTTCCCTACGCACAGGGAAGCAAGAGAAATGCTGATTTCATCAAGCCCAGTTACATACTCAGAATCTGTACTACTGCGCAAATAGACATGTCTCTGTAGGCAAAAAACTCATTTTTGAGAAAGTTACCCAAATGCATCTCAGAAGTGTGCAACTTGTTCCCTGAGTTAGAAAACGTCGAGAAACGTTCGTTTCTGCTAGCGCTGTGCTTCTACACATGTATTTGCTGAACGGTGAAAGCGCACAGTAATGCACTTCTCTCCCAGCAAATACACTGTTTCTAAGGAAATGGGAATACACTGAGGAGACACTTGTGGGAGCTACTGTGACTAAAACTGAGCTTCCCAACGCACAGGGAAGCAAGAGAAATGCTGATTTCATTAAGCCCAGTTACATACTCAGAATCTGTACTACTGCGCAAATAGGCATGTCTCTGTAGGCAAAAAACTCATTTTTGAGAAAGTTACCCAAATGCATCTCAGAAGTGTGCAACTTGTTCCCTGAGTTAGACAACGTCGAGAAAGGGTCTTTTCTGCTAGCGCTGTGCGTCTACACATGTATTTGCTGAACGGTGAAAGCGCACAGTAATGCACTTTTCTCCCAGCAAATACACTGCTTCTAAGGAACTGGAACACACTGAGGAGACACTTGTGGGAGCAACTGTGACTAAAACTGAGCTTCCCTACGCACAGGGAAGCAAGAGAAATGCTGATTTCATCAAGCCCAGTTACATACTCAGAATCTGTACTACTGCGCAAATAGGCTTGTCTCTTTAGGCAAAAAACTCATTTCTGACAAAGTTGCCCAAATGCATCTCAGAAGTGTGCAACTTGTTCTCTGAGTTAGAAAACGTCGAGAAACGGTCTTTTCTGCTAGCGCTGTGCTTCTACACATGTATTTGCTGAACGGTGAAAGCGCACAGTAATGCACTTTTCTCCCAGCAAATACAGTTTCTAAGGAAATGGGAACACACTGAGGAGACACTTGTGGGAGCTACTGTGACTAAAACTGAGCTTCCCTACGCACAGGGAAGCAAGAGAAATGCTGATTTCATCAAGCCCAGTTACATACTCAGAATCTGTACTACTGCGCAAATAGGCATGTCTCTTTAGGCAAAAAACTCATTTCTGACAAAGTTGCCCAAATGCATCTCAGAAGTGTGCAACTTGTTCCCTGAGTTAGAAAACGTCGAGAAACGTTCGTTTCTGCTAACGCTGTGCTTCTACACATGTATTTGCTGAACGGTGAAAGCGCAGAGTAATGCACTTTTCTCCCAGCAAATACACTGTTTCTAAGGAAATGGGAACACACTGAGGAGACACTTGTGGGAGCTACTGTGACTAAAACTGAGCTTCCCTACGCACAGGGAAGCAAGAGAAATGCTGATTTCATCAAGCCCAGTTACATACTCAGAATCTGTACTACTGCACAAATAGGCATGTCTCTGTAGGCAAAAAAGTCATTTCGGACAAAGTTGCCCAAATGCATATCAGAAGTTTGCCACTTGTTCCCTGAGTTAGAAAACGTCGAGAAACGGTCGTTTCTGCTAGCGCTGTGCTTCTACACATGTATTTGCTGAACGGTGAAAGCGCACAGTAATGCACTTCTCTCCCAGCACATACACTGTTTCTAAGGAAATGGGAATACACTGAGGAGACACTTGTGGGAGCTACTGTGACTAAAACTGAGCTTCCCAACGCACAGGGAAGCAAGAGAAATGCTGATTTCATTAAGCCCAGTTACATACTCAGAATCTGTACTACTGCGCAAATAGGCATGTCTCTGTAGGCAAAAAAGTCATTTTTGAGAAAGTTACCCAAATGCATCTCAGAAGTGTGCAACTTGTTCCCTGAGTTAGACAACGTCGAGAAAGGGTCTTTTCTGCTAGCGCTGTGCGTCTACACATGTATTTGCTGAACGGTGAAAGCGCACAGTAATGCACTTTTCTCCCAGCAAATACACTGCTTCTAAGGAACTGGAACACACTGAGGAGACACTTGTGGGAGCAACTGTGACTAAAACTGAGCTTCCCTACGCACAGGGAAGCAAGAGAAATGCTGATTTCATCAAGCCCAGTTACATACTCAGAATCTGTACTACTGCGCAAATAGGCATGTCTCTTTAGGCAAAAAACTCATTTCTGACAAAGTTGCCCAAATGCATCTCAGAAGTGTGCAACTTGTTCTCTGAGTTAGAAAACGTCGAGAAACGGTCTTTTCTGCTAGCGCTGTGCTTCTACACATGTATTTGCTGAACGGTGAAAGCGCACAGTAATGCACTTTTCTCCCAGCAAATACAGTTTCTAAGGAAATGGGAACACACTGAGGAGACACTTGTGGGAACTACTGTGACTAAAACTGAGCTTCCCTACGCACAGGGAAGCAAGAGAAATGCTGATTTCATCAAGCCCAGTTACATACTCAGAATCTGTACTACTGCGCAAATAGGCATGTCTCTGTAGGCAAAAACCCATTTCTGACAAAGTTGCCCAAATGCATCTCAGAAGTGTGCATCTTCTTCCCTGAGTGAGAAAACGTCGAGAAACGGTCGTTTCTGCTAGCGCTGTGCTTCTACATATGTATTAGACGAACGGTGAAAGCGCACAGTAATGCACTTTTCTCCCAGCAAATACACTGTTTCTAAGGAAATGAGAACACACTGAGGAGACACTTGTGGGAGCTACTGTGACTAAAACTGAGCTTCCCTACGCACAGGGAAGCAAAAGAAATGCTGATTTCATCAAGCCCAGTTACATACTCAGAATCTGTACTACTGTGCAAATAGGCATGTCTCTTTAGGCAAAAAACTCATTTCTGACAATGTTGCCCAAATGCATCTCAGAAGTGTGCAACTTGTTCCCTGAGTTAGAAAACGTCGAGAAACGGTCGTTTCAGCTAGCGCTGTGCTTCTACACATGTATTTGCTGAACGGTGAAAGCGCACAGTAATGCACATTTCTCCCAGCAAAAACACTGTTTCTAAGAAATGGGAACACACTGAGGAGACACTTGTGGGAGCTACTGTGACTAAAACTGAGCTTCCCTACGCACAGGGAAGCAAGAGAAATGCTGATTTCATCAATCCCAGTTACATACTCAGAATTTGTACTACTGCGCAAATAGGCATGTCTCTTTAGGCAAAAAACTCATTTCTGACAAAGTTGCCCAAATGCATCTCAGAAGTGTGCAACTTGTTCCCTGAGTTAGAAAACGTCGAGAAACGGTCGTTTCTGCTAGCGCTGTGCTTCTACACATGTATTTGCTGAACGGTGAAAGTGCACAGTAATGCACTTTTCTCCCAGCAAATACACTGTTTCTAAGGAAATGGGAACACACTGAGGAGACACTTGGGGAAGCTACTGTGACTAAAACTGACCTTCCCTACGCACAAGGAAGCAAGAGAAATGCTGATTTCATCAAGCCCAGTTACATACTCAGAATCTGTACTACTGCGCAAATAGACATGTCTCTGTAGGCAAAAAACTCATTTCTGACAAAGTTGCCCAAATGCATCTCAGAAGTGTGCAACCTGTTCCCTGAGTTAGAAAACGTCGAGAAACGTTCGTTTCTGCTAGCGCTGTGCTTCTACACATGTATTTGCTGAATGGTGAAAGCGCACAGTAATGCACTTTTCTCCCAGCAAATACACTGTTTCTAAGGAACTGGGAACACACTGAGGAGACACTTGTGGGAGCTACTGTGACTAAAACTGAGCTTCCCTACGCACAGGGAAGCAAGAGAAATGCTGATTTCATCAAGCCCAGTTACATACTCAGAATCTGTACTACTGCGCAAATAGGCATGTCTCTGTAGGCAAAAAACTCATTTCTGACAAAGTTGCCCAAATGCATCTCAGAAGTGTGCAACTTGTTCCCTGAGTTAGAAAACGTCGAGAAACGTTCGTTTCTGCTAGCGCTGTGCTTCTACACATGTATTTGCTGAACGGTGAAAGCGCACAGTAATGCACTTTTCTCCCAGCAAATACACTGTTTCTAAGGAACCGGGAACACACTGAGGAGACACTTGTGGGAGCTACTGTGACTAAAACTGAGCTTCCTTACGCACAGGGAAGCAAGAGAAATGCTGATTTCATCAAGCCCAGTTATATACTCAGAATCTGTACTACGGCGCAAATAGGCATGTCTCTGTAGGCAAAAAACTCATTTCTGACAAAGTTGCCCAAATGCATCTCAGAAGTGTGCAACCTGTTCCCTGAGTTATAAAACGTCGAGAAACGTTCGTTTCTGCTAGCGCTGTGCTTCTACACATGTATTTGCTGAACGGTGAAAGCGCACAGTAATGCACTTTTCTCCCAGCAAATACACTGTTTCTAAAGGACTGGGAACACACTGAGGAGACACTTGTGGGAGCTACTGTGACTAAAACTGAGCTTCCCTACGCACAGGGAAGCAAGAGAAATGCTGATTTCATCAAGCCCAGTTACATACTCAGACTCTGTACTACTGCGCAAATAGGCATGTCTCTGTAGGCAAAAAACTCATTTCTGACAAAGTTGTCCAAATGCATCTCAGAAGTGTGCAACTTGTTCCCTGAGTTAGAAAACGTCGAGAAACGGTCGTTTCTGCTAGCGCTGTGCTTCTACACATGTATTTGCTGAACGGTGAAAGCGCACAGTAATGCACTTTTCTCCCAGCAAATACACTGTTTCTAAGGAAATGGGAACACACTGAGGAGACACTTGTGGGAGCTACTGTGACTAAAACTGAGCTTCCCTACGCACAGGGAAGCAAGAGAAATGCTGATTTCATAAAATCCAGTTACATACTCAGAATCTGTACTACTGCGCAAATAGACATGTCTCTGTAGGCAAAAAACTCATTTCTGACAAAGTTGCCCAAATGCATCTCAGAAGTGTGCAACCTGTTCCCTGATTTAGAAAACGTCGAGAAACGTTCGATTCTGCTAGCGCTGTGCTTCTACACATGTATTTGCTGAACGGTGAAAGCGCACAGTAATGCACTTTTCTCCAAGCTAATACACTGTTTCTAAGAAACTGGGAACACACTGAGGAGACACTTGTGGGAGCTACTGTGACTAAAACTGAGCTTCCCTACGCACAGGGAAGCAAGAGAAATGCTGATTTCATCAAGCCCAGTTACATACTCAGAATCCGTACTACTGCGCAAATAGGCATGTCTCTTTAGGCAAAAAACTCATTTCTGACAAAGTTGCCCAAATGCATCTCAGAAGTGTGCAACTTCTTCCCTGAGTTAGAAAACGTCGAGAAACGGTCGTTTCTGCTAGCGCTGTGCTTCTACACATGTATTTGCTGAACGGTGAAAGCGCACAGTAATGCACTTTTATCCCAGCAAATACACTGTTTCTAAGGAACTGGGAACACACTGAGGAGACACTTGTGGGAGCTACTGTGACTAAAACTGAGCTTCCCTACGCACAGGGAAGCAAGAGAAATGCTGATTTCATCAAGCCCAGTTACATACTCAGAATCTGTACCTCTGCGCAAATAGACATGTCTCTGTAGGCAAAAAACTCATTTCGGACAAAGTTGCCCAAATGCATCTCAGAAGTGTGCAACCTGTTTCCTGAGTTAGAAAACGTCGAGAAACGTTCGGTTCTGCTAGCGCTTTGCTTCTACACATGTATTTGCTGAATGGTGAAAGCGCACAGTAATGCACTTTACTCCCAGCAAATACACTGTTTCTAAGGAACTGGGAACACACTGAGGAGACACTTGTGGGAGCTACTGTGACTAAAACTGAGCTTCCCTACGCACAGGGAAGCAAGAGAAATGCTGATTTCATCAGCCCAGTTACATACTCAGAATCTGTACTACTGCGCAAATAGGCATGTCTCTTTTGGCAAAAAACTCATTTCTGACAAAGTTGCCCAAATGCATCTCAGAAGTGTGCAACTTGTTCCCTGAGTTAGAAAACGTCGAGAAACGATCGTTTCTGCTAGCGCTGTGCTTTTACACATGTATTTGCTGAACGGTGAAAGCGCACAGTAATGCACTTTTCTCCCAGCAAATACACTGTTTCTAAGGAAATGGGAACACACTGAGGAGACACTTGTGGGAGCTACTGTGACTAAAACTGAGCTTCCCTACGCACTGGGAAGCAAGAGAAATGCTGATTTCATCGAGCCCAGTTACATACTCAGAATCTGTACTACTGCGCAAATAGGCATGTCTCTGTAGGCAAAAAAACTCATTTCGGACAAAGTTGCCCAAATGCATCTCAGAAGTGTGCAACTTGTTCCCTGAGTTAGAAAACGTCGAGAAACGTTCGTTTCTGCTAGCTCTGTGCTTCTGCACATGTATTTGCTGAACGGTGAATGCGCACAGTAATGCACTTTTCTCCCAGCAAATACACTGTTTCTAAGGAACTGGGAACACACTGAGGAGACACTTGTGGGAGCTACTGTGACTAAAACTGAGCTTCCCTACGCACAGGGAAGCAAGAGAAATGCTGATTTCATCAAGCCCAGTTACATACTCAGAATCTCTACTACTGCGCAAATAGGCATGTCTCTGTAGGCAAAAAACTCATTTCTGACAAAGTTGCCCAAATGCATCTCAGAAGTTTGCAACTTGTTCCCTGAGTTAGAAAACGTTGAGAAACGTTCGTTTCTGCTAGCGCTGTGCTTCTACACATGTATTTGCTGAACGGTGAACGCGCACAGTGATGCACTTTTCTCCCAGCAAATACACTGTTTCTAAGGAAATGGGAACACACTGAGGAGACACTTGTGGGAGCTACTGTGACTAAAACTGAGCTTCCCTACGCACAGGGAAGCAAGAGAAATGCTGATTTCATCAGCCCAGTTACATACTCAGAATCTGTACTACTGCGCAAATAGGCATGTCTCTTTTGGCAAAAAACTCATTTCTGACAAAGTTGCCCAAATGCATCTCAGAAGTGTGCAACTTGTTCCCTGAGTTAGAAAACGTCGAGAAACGATCGTTTCTGCTAGCGCTGTGCTTTTACACATGTATTTGCTGAACGGTGAAAGCGCACAGTAATGCACTTTTCTCCCAGCAAATACACTGTTTCTAAGGAAATGGGAACACACTGAGGAGACACTTGTGGGAGCTACTGTGACTAAAACTGAGCTTCCCTACGCACTGGGAAGCAAGAGAAATGCTGATTTCATCAAGCCCAGTTACATACTCAGAATCTGTACTACTGCGCAAATAGGCATGTCTCTGTAGGCAAAAAAACTCATTTCGGACAAAGTTTCCCAAATGCATCTCAGAAGTGTGCAACTTGTTCCCTGAGTTAGAAAACGTCGAGAAACGTTCGTTTCTGCTAGCTCTGTGCTTCTGCACATGTATTTGCTGAACGGTGAATGCGCACAGTAATGCACTTTTCTCCCAGCAAATACACTGTTTCTAAGGAACTGGGAACACACTGAGGAGACACTTGTGGGAGCTACTGTGACGAAAACTGAGCTTCCCTACGCACAGGGAAGCAAGAGAAATGCTGATTTCATCAAGCCCAGTTACATACTCAGAATCTCTACTACTGCGCAAATAGGCATGTCTCTGTAGGCAAAAAACTCATTTCTGACAAAGTTGCCCAAATGCATCTCAGAAGTGTGCAACTTGTTCCCTGAGTTAGAAAACGTTGAGAAACGTTCGTTTCTGCTAGCGCTGTGCTTCTACACATGTATTTGCTGAACGGTGAAAGCGCACAGTAATGCACTTTTCTCCCAGCAAATACACTGTTTCTAAGGAAATGGGAACACACTGAGGAGACACTTGTGGGAGCTACTGTGACTAAAACTGAGCTTCCCTACGCACAGGGAAGCAAGAGAAATGCTGATTTCATCAAGCCCAGTTACATACTCAGAATCTGTACTACTGCGCAAATAGGCATGTCTCTGTAGGCAAAAAACTCATTTTTGAGAAAGTTACCCTAATGCATCTCAGAAGTGTGCAACTTGTTCCCTGAGTTAGAAAACGTCGAGAAACGTTCGTTTCTGCTAGCGCTGTGCTTCTACACATGTATTTGCTGAACGGTGAAAGCGCACAGTGATGCACTTTTCTCCCAGCAAATACACTGTTTCTAAGGAAATGGGAACACACTGAGGAGACACTTGTGGGAGCTACTGTGACTAAAACTGAGCTTCCCTACGCACAGGGAAGCAAGAGAAATGCTGATTTCATCAAGCCCAGTTACATACTCAGAATCTGTACTACTGCGCAAATAGGCATGTCTCTTTAGGCAAAAACTCATTTCTGACAAAGTTGCCCAAATGCATCTCAGAAGTGTGCAACTTGTTCCCTGAGTTAGAAAACGTCGAGAAACGGTCATTTCTGCTAGCGCTGTGCTTCTACACATGTATTTGCTGAACGGTGAAAGCGCACAGTAATGCACTTTTCTCCCAGCAAATACACTGTTTCCAAGGAAATGGGAACACACAGAGGAGACACTTGTGGGAGCTACTGTGACTAAAACTGAGCTTCCCTACGCACAGGGAAGCAAGAGAAATGCTGATTTCATCAAGCCCAGTTACATACTCAGAATCTGTACTACTGGGCAAATAGGCATGTCTCTGTAGGCAAAAAAATCATTTCTGACAAAGTTGCCCAAATGCATCTCAGAAGTGTGCAACTTGTTCCCTGAGTTAGAAAACGTCGAGAAACGTTCGTTTCTGCTAGCGCTGTGCTTCTACCCATGTATATGCTGAACGGTGAAAGCGCACAGTAATGCACTTTCCTCCCAGCAAATACACTGTTTCTAAGGAAATGGGAACACACTGAGGAGACACTTGTGAGAGCTACTGTGACTAAAACTGAGCTTCCCTACGCACAGGGAAGCAAGAGAAATGCTGATTTCATCAAGCCCAGTTACATACTCAGAATCTCTACTACTGCGCAAATAGGCATGTCTCTGTAGGCAAAAAACTCATTTCTGACAAAGTTGCCCAAATGCATCTCAGAAGTGTGCAACTTGTTCCCTGAGTTAGAAAACGTCGAGAAACGTTTGTTTCTGCTAGCGCTGTGTTTCTACACATGTATTTGCTGAACGGTGAAAGCACACAGAAATGCACTTTTCTCCCAGCAAATACACTGTTTCTAAGGAACTGGCAACACACTGAGGAGACACTTGTGGGAGCTACTGTGACTAAAACTGAGCTGCCCTACGCACAGGGAAGCAAGAGAAATGCTGATTTCATCAAGCCCATTTACATACTCAGAATCTGTACTACTGCGCAAATAGGCATGTGTCTTTAGGCAAAAAACTCATTTCTGACAAAGTTGCCCAAATGCATCTCAGAAGTGTGCAACTTGTTCCCTGAGTTAGAAAACGTCGAGAAACGGTCGTTTCAGCTAGCGCTGTGCTTCTTCACATGTATTTGCTGAACGGTGAAAGCGCAAAGTAATGCACTTTTCTCCCAGCAAATACACTGTTTCTAAGGAAATGGGAACACACTGAGGAGACACTTGTGGGAGCTACTGTGACTAAAACTGAGCTTCCCTACGCACAGGGAAGCAAGAGAAATGCTGATTTCATCAAGCCCAGTTACATACTCAGAATCTGTACTATCGCGCAAATAGGCATGTCTCTGTAGGCAAAAAACTCATTTTTGAGAAAGTTACCCAAATGCATCTCAGAAGTGTGCAACTTGTTCCCTGAGTTAGAAAACGTCGAGAAACGTTCGGTTCTGCTAGCGCTGTGCTTCTACACATGTATTTGCTGAACGATAAAAGCGCACAGTGATGCACTTTTCTCCCAGCAAATACACTGTTTCTAAGGAAATGGGAACACACTGAGGAGACACTTGTGGGAGCTACTGTGACTAAAACTGAGCTTCCCTACGCACAGGGAAGCAAGAGAAATGCT
This sequence comes from Acomys minous, assembly GCF_964271855.1. NCBI lineage: Eukaryota > Metazoa > Chordata > Mammalia > Rodentia > Muridae > Acomys > Acomys minous. Next base: position 2,390,739 of record NW_028182180.1, read on the forward strand.
GATTTCATCAAGCCCAGTTACATACTCAGAATCTGTACTACTGCGCAAATAGGCATGTCTCTGTAGGCAAAAAACTCATTTTTGAGAAAGTTACCCAATTGCATCTCAGAAGTGTGCAACTTGTTCCCTGAGTTAGAAAACTTCGAGAAACGTTCGGTTCTGCTAGCGCTGTGCTTCTACACATGTATTTGCTGAACGATAAAAGCGCACAGTGATGCACTTTTCTCACAGCAAATACACTGTTTCTAAGGAAATGGGAACACACTGAGGAGACACTTGTGGGAGCTACTGTGACTAAAACTGAGCTTCCCTACACACAGGGAAGCAAGAGAAATGCTGATTTCATCAAGCCCAGTTACATACTCAGAATCTGTACTACTGCGCAAATAGGCATGTCTCTTTAGGCAAAAACTCATTTCTGACAAAGTTGCCCAAATGCATCTCAGAAGTGTGCATCTTGTTCCCTGAGTGAGAAATCGTCAAGAAGCGGTCGTTTCTGCTAGCGCTGTGCTTCTACACATGTATTTGCTGAACGGTGAAAGCGCACAGTAATGCACTTTTCTCCCAGCAAATACACTGTTTCTAAGGAAATGGGAACACACTGAGGAGACACTTGTGGGAGCTACTGTGACTAAAACTGAGCTTCCCTACGCACAGGGAAGCAAGAGAAATGCTGATTTCATCAAGCCCAGTTACATACTCAGAATCTGTACTACTGCGCAAATAGGCATGTCTCTGTAGGCAAAAAACTCATTTCTGACAAAGTTGCCCAAATGCATCTCAGAAGTGTGCAACTTCTTCCCTGAGTTAGAAAACGTCGAGAAACGGTCGTTTCTGCTAGGGCTGTACTTCTACACATGTATTTGCTGAACGGTGAAAGCACACAGTAATGCACTTTTCTCCCAGCAAATACACTGTTTCTAAGGAAATGGGAACACACAGAGGAGACACTTGTGGGAGCTACTGTGACTAAAACTGAGCTTCCCTACGCACAGGGAAGCAAGGGAAATGCTGATTTCTTCAAGCCCAGTTACATACTCAGAATCTGTACTACTGCGCAAATAGGCATGTCTCTGTAGGCAAAAAACTCATTTCTGACAAAGTTGCCCAAATGCATCTCAGAAGTGTGCAACTTGTTCCCTGAGTTAGAAAACGTCGAGAAATGGTCGTTTCTGCTAGCGCTGTGCTTCTACACATGTATTTGCTGAACGGTAAAAGCGCACAGTAATGCACTTTTCTCCCAGCAAATACACTGTGTCTAAGGAAATGGGAACACACTGAGGAGACACTTGTGGGAGCTACTGTGACTAAAACTGAGCTTCCCTACGCACAGGGAAGCAAGAGAAATGCTGATTTCATCAAGCCCAGTTACATACTCAGACTCTGTACTACTGCGTAAATAGGCATGTCTCTTTAGGCAAAAAACTCATTTCTGACACAGTTGCCCAAATGCATCTCAGAAGTATGCAACTTGTTCCCTGAGTTACAAAACGTCGAGAAACGGTCGTTTCTGCTAGCGCTGTGCTTCTACACATGTATTTGCTGAACGGTGAAAGCGCACAGTAATGCACTTTTCTCCCAGCAAATACACTGAGTCTAAGGAAATGGGAACACACTGAGGAGACACTTGTGGGAGCTACTGTGACTAAAACTGAGCTTCCCTACGCACAGGGAAGCAAGAGAAATGCTGATTTCATCAAGCCAAGTTACATACTCAGAATCTGTACTACTGCGCAAATAGGCATGTCTCTTTAGGCAAAAAACTCATTTCTGACAAAGTTACCCAAATGCATCTCAGAAGTGTGCAACTTGTTCCCTGAGTGAGAAATCGTCAAGAAACGGTCGTTTCTTATAGCGCTGTGCTTCTACACATGTATTTGCTGAACGGTGAAAGCGCACAGTAATGCACTTTTCTCCCAGCAAATACACTGTGTCTAAGGAAATGGGAACACACTGAGGAGACACTTGTGGGAGCTACTGTGACTAAAACTGAGCTTCCCTACGCACAGGGAAGCAAGAGAAATGCTGATTTCATCAAGCCCAGTTACATACTCAGACTCTGTACTACTGCGCAAATAGGCATGTCTCTGTAGGCAAAAAACTCATTTCTGACAAAGTTGCCCAAATGCATCTCAGAAGTGTGCAACTTGTTCCCTGAGTTAGAAAACGTCGAGAAATGGTCGTTTCTGCTAGCGCTGTGCTTCTACACATGTATTTGCTGAACGGTGAAAGCGCACAGTAATGCACTTTTCTCCCAGCAAATACACTGTGTCTAAGGAAATGGGAACACACTGAGGAGACACTTGTGGGAGCTACTGTGACTAAAACTGAGCTTCCCTACGCACAGGGAAGCAAGAGAAATGCTGATTTCATCAAGCCCAGTTACATACTCAGACTCTGTACTACTGCGCAAATAGGCATGTCTCTTTAGGCAAAAAACTCATTTCTGACACAGTTGCCCAAATGCATCTCAGAAGTGTGCAACTTGTTCCCTGAGTTAGAAAACGTCGAGAAACGGTCGTTTCTGCTAGCGCTGTGCTTCTACACATGTATTTGCTGAACGGTGAAAGCGCACAGTAATGCACTTTTCTCCCAGCAAATACACTGTGTCTAAGGAAATGGGAACACACTGAGGAGACACTTGTGGGAGCTACTGTGACTAAAACTGAGCTTCCCTACGCACAGGGAAGCAAGAGAAATGCTGATTTCATCAAGCCCAGTTACATACTCAGAATCTGTACTACTGCGCAAATAGGCATGTCTCCCTAGGCAAAAACTCATTTCTGACAAAGTTGCCCAAATGCATCTCAGAAGTGTGCAACTTGTTCCCTGAGTTATTAAACGTCGAGAAACGGTCGTTTCTGCTAGCGCTATGCTTCTACACATGTATTTGCTGAACGGTGAAAGCGCACAGTAATGCACTTTTCTCCCAGCAAATACACTGTTTCTAAGGAAATGGGAACACACTGAGGAGACACTTGTGGGAGCTACTGTGACTAAAACTGAGCTTCCCTACGCACAGGGAAGCAAGAGAAATGCTGATTTCATCAAGCCCAGTTACATACTCAGAATCTGTACTACTGCGCAAATAGGCATGTCTCTGTAGGCAAAAAAACTCATTTCTGACAAAGTTGCCCAAATGCATCTCAGAAGTGTGCAACTTGTTCCCTGAGTTAGAAAACGTCGAGAAACGGTCGTTTCTGCTAGCGCTGTGCTTCTACACATGTATTTGCTGAACGGTGAAAGCACACAGTAATGCACTTTTCTAACAGCAAATACACTGTGTCTATGGAAATGGGAACACACTGAGGAGACACTTGTGGGAGCTACTGTGACTAAAACTGAGCTTCCCTACGCACAGGGAAGCAAGAGAAATGCTGATTTCATCAAGCCCAGTTACATACTCAGAATCTGTACTACTGCGCAAATAGGCATGTGTCTTTAGGCAAAAAACTCATTTCTGACAAAGTTGCCCAAATGCATCTCAGAAGTGTGCAACTTGTTCCCTGAGTTAGAAAACGTCGAGAAACGGTCGTTTCTGCTAGCGCTGTGCTTCTACACATGTATTTGCTGAACGGTGAAAGCGCAGAGTAATGCACTTTTCTCCCAGCAAATACACTGTGTCTAAGGAAATGGGAACACACTGAGGAGACACTTGTGGGAGCTACTGTGACTAAAACTGAGATTCCCTACGCACAGGGAAGCAAGAGAAATGCTGATTTCATCAAGCCCAGTTACATACTCAGAATCTGTACTACTGCGCAAATAGGCATGTCTCTTTAGGCAAAAAACTCATTTCTGACAAAGTTGCCCAAATGCATCTCAGAAGTGTGCAACTTGTTCCCAGAGTTAGAAAACGTCGAGAACCGGTCGTTTCTGCTAGCGCTGTGCTTCTACACATGTATTTGCTGAACGGTGAAAGCGCACAGTAATGCACTTTTCTCCCAGCAAATACACTGTGTCTAAGGAAATGGGAACACACTGAGGAGACACTTGTGGGAGCTACTGTACTAAAACTGAGCTTCCCTACACACAGGGAAGCAAGAGAAATGCTGATTTCATCAAGCCCATTTACATACTCAGAATCTGTACTACTGCGCAAATAGGCATGTCTCTGTAGGCAAAAAACTCATTTCTGACAAAGTTGCCCAAATGCATCTCAGAAGTGTGCAACTTGTTCCCAGAGTTAGAAAACGTCGAGAAACAGTCGTTTCTGCTAGCGCTGTGCTTCTACACATGTATTTGCTGAACGGTGAAAGCGCACAGTAATGCAATTTTCTCCCAGCAAATACACTGTTTCTAAGGAAATGGGAACACACTGAAGAGACACTTGTGGGAGCTACTGTGACTAAAACTGAGCTTCCCTATGCACAGGGAAGCAAGAGAAATGCTGATTTCATCAAGCCCAGTTACATACTCAGAATCTGTACTACTTCGCAAATAGGCATGTCTCTGTAGGCAAAAAAGTCATTTCGGACAAAGTTGCCCAAATGCATATCAGAAGTTTGCCACTTGTTCCCTGAGTTAGAAAACGTCGAGAAACGGTCGTTTCTGCTAGCGCTGTGCTTCTACACATGTATTTGCTGAACGGTGAATGCGCACAGTAATGCACTTTTCTCCCAGCAAATACACTGTTTCTAAGGAAATGGGAACACACTGAGGAGACACTTGTGGGAGCTACTGTGACTAAAACTGAGCTTCCCTACGCACAGGGAAGCAAGAGAAATGCTGATTTCATCAAGCCCAGTTACATACTCAGACTCTGTACTACTGCGCAAATAGGCATGTCTCTTTAGGCAAAAAACTCATTTCTGACACAGTTGCCCAAATGCATCTCAGAAGTGTGCAACTTGTTCCCTGAGTTAGAAAACGTCGAGAAACGGTCGTTTCTGCTAGCGCTGTGCTTCTACACATGTATTTGCTGAACGGTGAAAGCGCACAGTAATGCACTTTTCTCCCAGCAAATACACTGTGTCTAAGGAAATGGGAACACACTGAGGAGACACTTGTGGGAGCTACTGTGACTAAAACTGAGCTTCCCTACGCACAGGGAAGCAAGAGAAATGCTGATTTCATCAAGCCCAGTTACATACTCAGAATCTGTACTACTGCGCAAATAGGCATGTCTCTGTAGGCAAAAACTCATTTCTGACAAAGTTGCCCAAATGCATCTCAGAAGTGTGCAACTTGTTCCCTGAGTTATTAAACGTCGAGAAACGGTCGTTTCTGCTAGCGCTATGCTTCTACACATGTATTTGCTGAACGGTGAAAGCGCACAGTAATGCACTTTTCTCCCAGCAAATACACTGTTTCTAAGGAAATGGGAACACACTGAGGAGACACTTGTGGGAGCTACTGTGACTAAAACTGAGCTTCCCTACGCACAGGGAAGCAAGAGAAATGCTGATTTCATCAAGCCCAGTTACATACTCAGAATCTGTACTACTGCGCAAATAGGCATGTCTCTGTAGGCAAAAAACTCATTTCTGACAAAGTTGCCCAAATGCATCTCAGAAGTGTGCAACTTGTTCCCTGAGTTAGAAAACGTCGAGAAACGGTCGTTTCTGCTAGCGCTGTGCTTCTACACATGTATTTGCTGAACGGTGAAAGCGCACAGTAATGCACTTTTCTCCCAGCAAATACACTGTGTCTAAGGAAATGGGAACACACTGAGGAGACACTTGTGGGAGCTACTGTGATTAAAACTGAGCTTCCCTACGCACAGGGAAGCAAGAGAAATGCTGATTTCATCAAGCCCAATTACATACTCAGAATCTGTTCTACTGCGCAAATAGGCATGTGTCTTTAGGCAAAAAACTCATTTCTGACAAAGTTGCCCAAATGCATCTCAGAAGTGTGCAACTTCTTCCCTGAGTTAGAAAACGTCGAGAAACGGTCGTTTCTGCTAGCGCTGTGCTTCTACCCATGTATTTGCTGAACGGTGAAAGCGCACAGTAATGCACTTTTCTCCCAGCAAATACACTGTTTCTAAGGAAATGGGAACACACTGAGGAGACACTTGTGGGAGCTACTGTGACTAAAACTGAGCTTCCCTACGCACAGGGAAGCAAGAGAAATGCTGATTTCATCAAGCCCAGTTACATACTCAGACTCTGTACTACTGCGCAAATAGGCATGTCTCTTTAGGTAAAAAACTCATTTCTGACAAAGTTGCCCAAATGCAACTCAGAAGTGTGCAACTTGTTCCCTGAGTTAGAAAACGTCGAGAAACGGTCGTTTCTGCTAGCGCTGTGCTTCTACACATGTATTTGCTGAACGGTGAAAGCGCACAGTAATGCACTTTTCTTCCAGCAAATACACTGTGTCTAAGGAAATGGGAACACACTGAAGAGACACTTGTGTGAGCTACTGTGACTAAAACTGAGCTTCCCTACGCACAGGGAAGAAAGAGAAATGCTGATTCCATCAAGCCCATTTACATACTCAGAATCTGTTCTACTGCGCAAATAGGCATGTGTCTTTAGGCAAAAAACTCATTTCTGACAAAGTTGCCCAAATGCATCTCAGAAGTGTGCAACTTGTTCCCTGAGTTAGAAAACGTCGAGAAACGGTCGTTTCTGCTAGCGCTGTGCTTCTACACATGTATTTGCTGAACGGTGAAAGCACACAGTAATGCACTTTTCTCACAGCAAATACACTGTGTCTAAGGAAATGGGAACACACTGAGGAGACACTTGTGGGAGCTACTGTGACTAAAACTGAGCTTCCCTACGCACAGGGAAGCAAGAGAAATGCTGATTTCATCAAGCCCAGTTACATACTCAGAATCTGTACTACTGCGCAAATAGGCATGTGTCTTTAGGCAAAAAACTCATTTCTGACAAAGTTGCCCAAATGCATCTCAGAAGTGTGCAACTTGTTCCCTGAGTTAGAAAACGTCGAGAAACGGTCGTTTCTGCTAGCGCTGTGCTTCTACACATGTATTTGCTGAACGGTGAAAGCGCACAGTAATGCACTTTTCTCCCAGCAAATACACTGTGTCTAAGGAAATGGGAACACACTGAGGAGACACTTGTGGGAGCTACTGTGACTAAAACTGAGATTCCCTACGCACAGGGAAGCAAGAGAAATGCTGATTTCATCAAGCCCAGTTACATACTCAGAATCTGTACTACTGCGCAAATAGGCATGTCTCTTTAGGCAAAAAACTCATTTCTGACAAAGTTGCCCAAATGCATCTCAGAAGTGTGCAACTTGTTCCCAGAGTTAGAAAACGTCGAGAACCGGTCGTTTCTGCTAGCGCTGTGCTTCTACACATGTATTTGCTGAACGGTGAAAGCGCACAGTAATGCACTTTTCTCCCAGCAAATACACTGTGTCTAAGGAAATGGGAACACACTGAGGAGACACTTGTGGGAGCTACTGTACTAAAACTGAGCTTCCCTACACACAGGGAAGCAAGAGAAATGCTGATTTCATCAAGCCCATTTACATACTCAGAATCTGTACTACTGCGCAAATAGGCATGTCTCTGTAGGCAAAAAACTCATTTCTGACAAAGTTGCCCAAATGCATCTCAGAAGTGTGCAACTTGTTCCCAGAGTTAGAAAACGTCGAGAAACAGTCGTTTCTGCTAGCGCTGTGCTTCTACACATGTATTTGCTGAACGGTGAAAGCGCACAGTAATGCAATTTTCTCCCAGCAAATACACTGTTTCTAAGGAAATGGGAACACACTGAAGAGACACTTGTGGGAGCTACTGTGACTAAAACTGAGCTTCCCTATGCACAGGGAAGCAAGAGAAATGCTGATTTCATCAAGCCCAGTTACATACTCAGACTCTGTACTACTGCGCAAATAGGCATGTCTCTTTAGGCAAAAAACTCATTTCTGACAAAGTTGCCCAAATGCATCTCAGAAGTGTGCAACTTGTTCCCTGAGGTAGAAAACGTCGAGAAACGTTCGTTTCTGCTAGCGCTGTGCTTCTACACATGTATTTGCTGAACGGTGAAAGCGCACAGTAATGCACTTTTCTCCCAGCAAATACACTGTGTCTAAGGAAATGGGACACACTGAAGAGACACTTGTGTGAGGTACTGTGACTAAAACTGAGCTTCCCTACGCACAGGGAAGCAAGAGAAATGCTGATTTCATCAAGCCCAGTTACATAATCAGAATCTGTTCTACTGCGCAAATAGGCATGTGTCTTTAGGCAAAAAACTCATTTCTGACAAAGTTGCCCAAATGCATCTCAGAAGTGTGCAACTTGTTCCCTGAGTTAGAAAACGTCGAGAAACGGTCGTTTCTGTTAGCACCGTGCTTCTACACATGTATTTGCTGAACGGTGAAAGCGCACAGTAATACACTTTTCTCCCAGCAAATACACTGTGTCTAAGGAAATGGGAACACACTGAGGAGACACTTGTGGGAGCTACTGTGACTAAAACTGAGCTTCCCTACGCACAGGGAAGCAAGAAAAATGCTGATTTCATCAAGCCCAGTTACATACTCAGAATCTGTACTACTGCGCAAATAGGCATGTCTCTTTAGGCAAAAAACTCATTTCTGACAAAGTTGCCCAAATGCATCTCAGAAGTGTGCAACTTGTTCCCTGAGTTAGAAAACGTCGAGAAACGGTCGTTTCTGCTAGCGCTGTGCTTCTACACATGTATTTGCTGAACGGTGAAAGCGCACAGTAATGCACTTTTCTCCCAGCAAATACACTGTGTCAAAGGAAATGGGAACACACTGAGGAGACACTTGTGGGAGCTACTGTGACTAAAACTGAGCTTCCCTACGCACAGGGAAGCAAGAGAAATGCTGATTTCATCAAGCCCAGTTACATACTCAGAATCTGTTCTACTGCGCAAATAGGCATGTGTCTTTAGGCAAAAAAACTCATTTCTGACAAAGTTGCCCAAATGCATCTCAGAAGTGTGCAACTTGTTCCCTGAGTTAGAAAACGTCGAGAAACGGTCGTTTCTGCTAGCGCTGTGCTTCTACACATGTATTTGCTGAACGGTGAAAGCGCACAGTAATGCACTTTTCTCCCAGCAAATACACTGTTTCTAAGGAAATGGGAACACACTGAGGAGACACTTGTGGGAGCTACTGTGACTAAAACTGAGCTTCATTACGCACAGGGAAGCAAGAGAAATGCTGATTTCATCAAGCCCAGTTACGTACTCAGAATCTTTCCTACTGCGCAAATAGGCATGTCTCTTTAGGCAAAAAACTCATTTCTGACAAAGTTGCCCAAATGCATCTCAGAAGTGTGCAACTTGTTCCCTGAGTTAGAAAA